>NC_072855.1:19037500-21537500 GCF_028858705.1 Grus americana
ATCTTTTAATGCTCAATGGAAATTGAATATCTGTATGCAAAGCTAACTATAAAACTTGCATGGGCAGTGTTATCAATAATCTTTCTGCAGAACACTAAAATCTTCTCTTCCTTATCATATAGATCCTGTTTTGTATGTACGGTCATATCTTCCAACTTAAAAAAACAAGCCAGTGCTAAGTATTCTCAAATAAATCAAAAAAGAATGAAGCATACTACTGTCAACAAGTATATGAGATTTTAATTTTGTGGCTTTGGACTCCTATCTTAGTTTCACATACCCCATTTATAAGAAATTTGCATTTGGCCTCCAAGACAAAAGAATTTATTAATTCCAAATCTCTCCCATCTGTGGAAAGAATATCTGGAGTTATTATAACTCAGTTTAGTTATACTAGATTCTGCACATATTTACATCTGTATTTAATGGAAGAGAAAGCTGAACTGAAAAAAATCAGAAGGAATCAACTTCACTGCTATAGAAATCATAGCCTCAATAGTCTATAGGTTCCATAGATCATCTGAGATTTGAAATAACTAAAGCATATCCATATCATGCCCCTATGCAATAGGAATATTGAAAAGCTTGCATTTTGACCCCAACAGCTATATTAACTTGTTAAAGAAGAAAAATATATTGGAAATTGGGTGCATACATATTTTATTTATACATACTAGGTATGCAGCATTCTTAAGAAGATGGAATAGTCATTGCACCAAATCAGCTATGAGAATTCTGTAAGCATAATAAATACATATGTACAGCTTGGACCAGGAAGTAAAAATATTTATGAGAAGTATGCTTTCGCTACATAGATATGTAGTGACATGTATGTATGTATATTTATATAAAATATACATATGATTTAAAAAAGTTTGATTTTGTAGCTTCAGTAATTTATTCAGTCATCTGCGAGAGGCTTTTTGCCCCTAGGATTTCCCATAAATGGCCAAAACTTATATTTCATCTTCTGAGTCAAGGGCTTCCTTACAGTTTTCAGGGATTTTCTTTCCCCGGCTTTTTTTGCTAGCCCAAACCAATTGTGGATGCTGTAGAGGTTGCGGATGTGGCTTGCCACCCTGATGAAACTAAAAATTAAGATTTAAAGTTGCAAATCCTTAAGTCTTCACATCCTTAATCTGTCATGAATTACAATGCATTTGGATGAATATGCTGCAGCTACTACATAAGGGAGGAGAAAGGTAGAAGACAGGTGCTACAGCCCAAACAGTTTTTCAGAGCCTGCATCTTGGTTGAAGGTTTGTCCTTCATCAAAAATTTTATTCTGTTAATTATCTCATATGAAGTACCAGTGTTGAGAGCAAGTTAAATTACAACACTGTTAGGCCTGTGCTGTCTGTCTCTCCCCTCCTAGCAGAGTCCTGCAGATACCAAGAACAAAAACAGTCTGTCAGCATTCCTGTGGGATCCTTCAGTAAAGCCCTTTGGGGAACATGAGCAGTTACTTGTCTACTTTGGTGCAATCCCAAGCACGACTATAGGCTGGGCGAGGAATGGATTGAAAGCAGCCCTGAGGAGAAGGACTTGGGGGTGTTGATTGATGAGAAGCTCAACATGAGCCAGCAGTGTGCGCTTGCAGCCCAGAAAGCCAACTGTATCCTGGGCTGCATCAAAAGAGGTGTGACCAGCAGGTCGAGGGAGGTGATCCTGCCCCTCTACTCCACTCTTGTGAGACCCCACCTGGAGTACCGCGTCCAGCTCTGGGGGCCCCAGAACAGGAGAGACATGGAGCTGTTGGAGGGAGTCCAGAGGAGGGCCACAAAGCTGATCAGAAGGCTGGAGCACCTCTCCTATGAGGACAGGCTGAGAGAGTTGGGGTTGTTCAGCCTGGAGAAAAGACGGCTCCGGGGAGATCTAATTGCGGCTTACCAGTACCTGAAGGGGCCTACAAGAAAGATGGTGAGGGACTGTTTATCAGGGAGTGTGGTGACAGGACAAGGGGTAATGGGTTTAAGCTGAAGGAGGGTCGATTTAGATTAGATGTTAGAAAGAAATTCTTTACTGTGAGGGTGGTGAGGCACTGGAACAGGTTGCCCAGAGAGGTTGTGGAGGCCCCATCCTTGGAAGTGTTCAAGGCCAGGTTGGATGGGGCTTTGGGCAATGTGGTCTAGTGGAGGGTGTCCCTGCCCACAGCAGGGGGGTTGGAACTATATGATCTTTGAGGTCCCTTCCAACCCAAACCATTCTATGATTCTATGATTCTACTTCAGATTTTCCAGAATTGTTGTGGTTGTAATACTGGCCCATAGATCTTTCTCCCACATAATACAGGTGGTTAGCTCTCCCAAAGTATGCTAAATTTAACTCTGACAAATAGGAGAGTCATTTTAAATAGACTTATAATTGATTTGATCATATCTATGCTCGGATAAACCTGAGCTGAACCTTGCTGATGGGTAAAACAAAAAGGTTTATATATAGAATATGTGCTCAAAACTCTACCACTCTAAACTAAATAACAATTTTTCTACTGCACACACTTACTTTCATTAGAGGCAAATTAAAAACACATTCCAAAAATTATTTTATGATCATCTCCAGTCAATTGGAAATTCATCTACGTTTCATGCTACAGATAAAGCCTGAAGAAGCTACCCACTGTGCACTTCAGATAGGAAACAGTGATCAAGGGTATAAGTCAGACAGTAGCATACCCGTCTAGCATTGCTGGCCCCATAAAGGAAACATCTGAGCCTGCATTACAGCCTTGAAGTTGCACGCCACATACAGTTGGTAGATTTTGATGGCCTTATACAATATCCGTGCAGTATCGTCATTTGTCTTCCTGCCTCCTACTACACGTTCTTTTGTGACCATATAAACCACCACTTCTCCAGGAAGTGTGGCCACAACTACTTGCAGCCTCAGGCAAGCCTCCCTCATCAGTCCCTCTAATACTACTTTAAATCAGTCCTCAAGGACCAGAGATGGAAGGAAGCAGAATCAAAGTAAACCTTGGAGATTAAAAGCAGGGGAATGGAGCAAGCAGGGAATTCAAATATCACATGTGACCCATGGGCATTAGTGAAAGACAGAATTTTTGGTTCCCAGCTGGGAATAGTCACTGGCAGGGCAAGTACTTGGGACCATGTGCTTCAAACCTCAGGAAACTATAGAAGTTGAGTCTGAAATCAATGCAGTCTCTTAATGACAACAGAGTCTAAAAGATCTGATCAAATAAAGGCCTTAAGCATAAATCCAAATCATTTTCCAACTCTATAGCCTGAGGAAGTGAAGTAGTTTTTTTATTAGGAACTCAGCTATTATGAAGTTACAAGTCAGTGATAATGATAATAGCCTGTATATGGTCTAGGCGAGCAAAGGAAAATTTCATTAGTTGGCTGTAAATAAATTTCCAACTCTGAAGCCTAGAACAGGAAGCTAACTGCAAGAGTGGTAATGAGCATTTCTACCAGCTCTGTACAAAGAACAATATTTTTTTATATAATACACACACACTTATATAGTTAGCACTGATGCTCAGGAACATATAGGGGAATACGACTATTTCTCTCATTGTAACAAGAAGAAATGCTACTAGAAGAATGATGATAAACTTTTAAGGTTTTATACAGTATAGGGTGAATATGAACATTGCTTCTATTTAATCCCTGTAGAAATTTCTTAGTTCACACCAGCTGCTCTGTGTGCCTGGATATGGAACTTCAGTCACCAAGCAGAAATCATGTTTTACATTACATAAATTATTATTTCAAACTTTTCCCCATCAGAATAGGGCAGCTACCTCTACTGCAGAAACTGTATTAAAAATAGAAGAGATAAGCTCTTCAGTAAAAAAAAAAAAAAAAATCTATTAGACTTATCTTATGTCCAAAGAAGCATATTGGGGGGAGGGGGGGAAGAGAGAGAAGAAAGAAGTCACAACTCTACAGTTTCCGATATGCAGGTAACTTGTCAGGTGTAAGCATCTTAATTGCAAATATGCCCTTACCAGTTTTGGTCAATAAAGAATTTATAGCATGTCATACTGTTTTCATTCTTCTCTTGATTAAACCAGGTAATTCCACTCTCCTTAACTTCAAATTGCATTTGATTCAGTAATCACATTTTATCTTACACTATTTTATGTTATCATTGCCCAGACTCCCCCATGTGATGTCTTCAGAGATAATTTCAGTCACATTTTAATAGCTTACCTCTTTTGTTTTCCACCCAATGAAAGAGAAAAAAATAGAAGGTGGCAATAATTGGGTAATAGAAGTTTTAATCAATTGATTTTTTTCTGAAGGTAAAACATTTATCTGAAGACACCCATAGGATTTCCTCACCTTTTTAAGATAAACATTTCTAAATAATACGTTGTTTTGGCTTCCCCAGGAACATTCCATCTTTAAAGATGCAAACCAAGGAGGAAAAAAAACCCACCAAAAACTGCAGGAGTGGTTTGTGTGGCTCTCTACCTCAAAAATTATTTATTAAAAGTAGAACAGTACTAATAGGAGGATACCTTGTTTCAAAATAGCCTACAGTCTCAGGGAAGATTACGATACTACCTAGGGAAGGATGATACTCAAGCAAAATTACTCCTGAAGGTCTATAGTCGTTAATCTGTTACACTATGAGATGTTAATAGTATTGCAATGGTATTGGATTGACAACTTTTTTGTACTCTGTTTATACTATTAATAATTTTAAATAAGCTAAAAATAACACTCTTGTCTCTGTAAACATATGGATCAGATATAGTTATATGGCATCTTCCCTCTCTTGTCCTTAGCAAGATTTCATGCATAACACCTTCTCTTACACAAGAATTGGTTTATAATTTGCTTTCCTTCCAGTGGCTTTTTAGAGGAAGTTGTCCCCATGGTCTAACCACTTTCATCATGTAGGGGCAGCACCAATTTCTGAACCTTCTCAGCAGTACAAAAACAATTTCCCAGAACTGCACCCACTCTGAACTTGCAGTTCACACGGCACACATACTTGTCCACAGACAACGAAGACTGCAAGAAGTAAACCAATTTTTACTTTAAATCATGCAAGACATTCCTACATCTGAAGTAGGTAGGGTATCGGAATGGGGGAAACTGTTTCTACATCACTCCTTAGTTCTTTAAATTATCAGGCTGGGTCCATCCTCTGCCTCATCCTGAGCCTGGTGTCCCGGCTTCTCTTCCAGAACACGAACTTTCAGAACCATTCCCACTCCTTGCAACATAGAGCTAGTTTACTTCTGTTGACCTGTCCAGGCTTCATTTACTTCTCCAAAGAGGGGGTAAAAAAGAAAGCATCTTTAGCTGGTCCTTTGCTCAGTAATTTATTGCAGTTACTGCCATCTGATATTTAAACTAAAAAATCTGGTTTGCCAAGAGCAATTGCTTTTCCTTTTCCAGCAGTGCTTTATTTAAAAAGGTGCTCAAATTTTAATGATCCTCTTTTGTTAGCTTAAACCACGTGCAAAAATTCCTCCTGCCACTTCCGTTGGGTTTGAAGGGTATCAGCAATACTATCCTTTTTAAATGACACAAAGCTTTTGGTGGTGAAAATTCAGATCTTTTACTTTTTAAAAAGATGATAAAAGTTGTAACAGAAATGCTACAAAAACCAAAAGTATAAGCAATCAAATAATTAAGGCCAAGGCATTTTTCCAACAAAAAAAAGTTAAGGACCCTTTGGAAATCAACACTGAACCCTCAGTTTTTTTCTAGAGATTTTATTTTGTTCTATATGTGACAAACTTGCTCTAATCCGCATTTAAGGCTGGGGGGAAAGGTCAAAGCCTAGCTATAATTATTAGTTCTTGTAAACATGTGCAGAATATGGGAACTCTAATTCTAAACCCAAACACTCCTGTGCACCCCAGGATTGCATGAATAATCCACAATACATAAAATATGATTTTGAAAATCACTGGGACTCTATGTCTGTGGCTGGTAAAAAAAACCAACCCAAAACACACCTTGAAGTAGTTTAACTAGAAATCTATGTATTCTGTCTCAGCTATCAAAAAGTGCACATCAGGATAATCCTTTACAAATTCAATACAACTACAGCTGATGTCCTTTGCATAAAAAGACAACTTTTTGCTGAATCTCAGAGACAAAAGTTGTCAGAGTTGCCCTATAAAATTTTGGCTTTCCAAAAATTCCTTGGCTCAGACTTCTTGGCAAGGCAAATTTTTATTGTCACTCTTCTGTACTTCTCCCCATTCAGGTTTTGACTGAAAGCCTGTGGCCAAAAGTGAAAAATCCTAGATGTGAAGAAAAGAAACGAACAAAAAGGAGTACTTTGTCTCATATAGAAAAATACAGGTCTGTATCATGGATAAATGACATCAGTTTTTCTCCTTCCTCCCACTCTCTTCATTTTAAGAAGGTTTCCATGAAGAAAAGTTGCACATTACAAGCACGGAGGGCTCTAAGAGAGGAGGTACATGCCATTACATGACAGTATGGTCACAAGCTACTGGAGAAGAGTATCATAATTGACAATATAGCATGAGTGACCCCAGAATTACTTCCCAAGTGTGTTATGCAAGAGATCATGCCAGCTTCAAAAGAATAGAATTGAAGTTCAGGGCAAACATCGCTAAGTGAAATTGCATAAAACAGATACGTAAAAATTACTGTGACTTTTTTATTTTAACTTTCCAGATGCCAAAGTGTGTGTGTGGGAGAAACAAGCAACAGAAAAAAAACTCAGCAGTGATTACAAGACTGTGGCCAATATAGAAATGAAATTCCAAGTCTTGGGAGACAGCCATGGTGACACTGAAGTGCTCACTTCACCTATACCAGTTGCAGCATGTGAAAATTGGGTGCAAAGGATGGTAAGAAGTCCATCAAACCACATAAAACAGAGAAGATTGCTTTGAAAGGAATGACTTCATCTTACGGTGCTTTATCTTATTCAGTCTAGCCTGCGGAGAAGGAAAGACACTTATGCTATTCAAAGCATTCGTACTTTAGCTTCATTTTTCTAAACTGCAATAAAGACAATTTTATTTAAATGCACAGAGGTCTAGCAAATCTTATATGTATCTCCAAAATTGAAAACTAAGCAAGAACATTGATGTGTAAACTTTGTGAAATTGCATTCCAGCCTGTGATGAACACAAGGGAGGAAACCGAGGAGTAGGCAGAAGATGACGAGTGAAGACATGTTGGACGCAGACTCCTAAGCCAAGTCTCCAAACACAGTGTTACAAGAAACAGATGATGTAAAGAGAAGATGAGATAAATATTCATGTAACAATCAGTTTAACATTGCAGGTCCAAGACTTTTTTTCCTGAGCATTTTAAGTTAGAATCCCTTTTCAGATTTCTTTTAAATGAATCTGTCATAGTTCACAATTTATATTAGCTCAATTAGATCATTCTATTCCCTCAGGATCCTATTCCTACTGAGAACAACAGATGCCTTCAGTATTTAGCCTTGTTCTTTTACGTTTGTGTGTTTTATAGTGCAAATATTCCCATAATTTAGTGGAAGTACATAAAGCCAGAAAATGAAATTATGTCAAGAGAGACATCCTGAGTATTAAACTATGTAGTTAATTCCAGATTAAAGTGAAACATTTAACAGCTGAAAGCAAAATTCCCGTTTGGTAAAGTCTCAGGGACTTGCTACCTGTTCTTGATTTTATTGTTCCCCAGAACTGCTATGGGATGTGAAAAACCCTTATACTGATAACCTATCAAAGTATTCTTTTTTTGTAACTGTAAGTAAAAATCAGTATCAACAGGTTATTGAGAAACATTTGACAGAGTACCATATTCCGATATAAAAATCCCCTCTACAATTTCCTTATGTTCCTAGCTACACATTGAAGATATAAAAATCAGGTGGAATGATGAGTTTGATATTCCTTTCTACCTCTGTAATGTAACACAGAATAAACTTACTGTAAGAAACATCTGGCAACCTGATTCATTCTGTCTACTCATCCAGATTTCCACTTATCACCAATTTAATCCAGTACTCCAGCCTTTCTTGAGCATTGCAGACTTTCCACAGCTTCTCTGACCTCTCTCCAGCATACTGAGCCTCACTGCTCTTCAGGTCCCACCATTTCACCGCCCCTGCACAACAAATATTCAAAGCCCTTCCAGAACATTTTATTCGCAGATACAAATATCCTGATGCAGTCTATTACTCTGATACATGTACAGGGTTTTTGGTAGTGACCAAAAATGTTAGTAATTTGATAATCTGCTTTGATCAATTTGTATAAAACACTAAAGAATACAAACAAGTTGTAGAGTAGCTAGAACAATGTCCTGTACTTAAGAACATGGGCACAATTAGCAGATTATCCTCCTTGTATATTCCTATATCTACAACATCTGTGTAGATCCCTTCAGCATATGGATGGAGGAAGCAGAAGGGTATGTTTGTAGGCTTCATTGGGACAGAGAATGATCAAAAGCCACGTTCATGTAAAACTCAAGACAAGGCTGGAATGGGAAGCTCACACAGAAATGGAGTTTCAGTTTCTTCATAGCTATACAGGAATTTATTAGTACAAGGAGAAACTAAGTACCTTAAATCAGATACAACCTTCCACAAACCTCAACATGCATCGGATCTTAAAGATCAGTTCTTGAGTCAGTATAGGTATCTATGCATTATCAGTGCATTTTGCAAGCTTCTTTCCCTCTGGGGAATTTTCTGGTAGAAACATGAAATTCAGAGATAATTTTTACCTTCCTCCTTCCTTTGACATTTACAACACTTTAAGAATGCATTTGCTCTTCAAGGATATTTTCATCTATTACAGAATATTTATGAGTGCTGCTTCAAAGAAAACCACTGGAATGAGCAGTGAAGCAAAAATAGAGAGCGAAGATTTGTATTTGCATTTATTTATAGGTTAACTCCTACCAAGACAAAAAGCAACACCTAAAATGTATTAAAAACTTGGGTTAAAAAAAGATATCAGTGCATGAATTATATTCTCTTATCTGTTCAGTGTTTCAAAGTTTGATACCAAAGCACAGCTAGAGAACACATAAAAAGCTTAAGATAGTACTACAATTTAAGTGGGAGGAAATTAATTCACAAATCAATTAAATTGAAGACAACTAAAAGGAGTGAAAAAAAGAGAGTTCAAGTTAAAAAGCTTGGGTTTCTTCTGCTGAAATTCAGTGCTGTCCTATGTAAACCTGTGACTAATGATTTTGTGAAGCAAAGATATTATGTGATTTCACAAAAGCCTCAGAACTGATTGAGAGGGTTTATAAGTGTTGCCATTCATACGTATCACTAGCATACACCTCCAGAATAAAACTGCCCTTTAAAACGCTAAATTCAATAAAGGGTTCAAACCCTGGAAGCCAGGGCAGCATCTGAAGTTTTGATTTAGAGGGAATTGCAGAGTTGCATGCAGACTCCCAAGCCTTGGAAACCAGATGGATCATCTGATGATAACGTCCAAAAATTCTACTTCATTCACTCCAATTCCTGTGACAAAAGTTTATTGATATCCCCGTACCATTGACGAACTGGGATTGGAGCTCCAAGGTGTTTGCTGCACCTGTTGGTCCCAGGCAAGTGAACATTAAGTACTAACGGGACAGGTTATGTTTTCAAGAAAGAATAGGGAAATTACTCTTATTTTAAAACCAGAGCCCAGTCTTGCCATTGTTAGCAGTATCATACTGCACTTGCTTTTTTTTCCAAAAAAATAATTGCAGAAAAAACAGAGCTACTTTCCGTGCAAGACTGCACTCGTTAGAAGTTTGGGCAGAAAAATCAGGCTCCTAAAAACACCATCTGTGCATATATGGACATACCTCCTTTGAAAACAATCGGAAATTTCAAATGTTCAGCTTTTTTTTTTTTTTTGAAAGGGAGGGAAAGTCAAGCAAATGCTTTTGTGCACTTGTAGGTATTTATATAAGGGTTTAAGAGTTGAATACAGAGCAGTGATTTTGAAAGCTTTGATGAACAGTATCCTAGAGACTAACAAGATAAATACACGAATTACTAAAAATGGGAGTCACATTTATCTAACTATTCCTGGTGAAGCTTAGAAGCCAATGGGGATGAAAAGAACATATTTGGCTTATTTAATTGACTTGGAAGATAGCAATATTTGTATCATGAAACTCAGCAGCTTTCTGAACAGTTGGTGCACTGACATTTTAATGCCAATCCCAAGAACACTGTTTCCAGCAATGACATTTCTAGGGAAATTGCTACATCTTCACACATTCAGAAGCAGGTACAATCAGTTGTTCCCCAAGTATAGAATTACCTTATTAAAACAAATTAAATTGAAAAAGTGATATATTATAAAAGCCTTTGTCAAAAACCTCTAGTGAATGATTATTCATAGCAGTCTTTAGTACAGCTCAGAAAGTAACACTATTTTCAATCAACCTAGGCTTTGACATCATCTAATTAAAACAGCAATAAATATCACAAGTCTTCTTAGTAATGATATCCTTTATTTGGCAACAATATCAAAATTACACTGCCCCCAAAGAAATGTCAGTTCTCACTATTTTTATTTAGATAATATTTGCTTGCTAAGACTTGAATTTCAGAAATTGAGGAAATGTCCTTAAATTTTATAAGATTTATTGTACTTTTGTTTTGATAAACAGCATTTTTTGAGTTTTGCAATCATAAATCTGAAAGTATTCTAGGTACTTTCATGTATTAGGAAGGCTTTGATTTCTCTTATCTAGCACAATTATTTTCTTTGTAGCAATCAAAAATCCACTAAGTACTTTGCAAGTATAATGGCTCCTAATAAATCTCACAGAAATGAAAAAACATACAGAACTCAGGCACTGAAGACAAAGATACATGAGGACACTAATATATCTAATACGTTTATTTTATTGTATTTTTATTCAAGATGGAGTGGCTTACTCATATCTGAATCGATTTTCCAATATAGTCAAAACAATGTGGAAAGTCTCGCTAGTGCCAACTACAATGAGGATTTAGCCCTGTTTATTACTGGGGGAGATGAAACAGTACGTTTCAGGTTACAGACGGCAAGGAGCTGAGCACCTTTGGCAGCTTTTTTAATTAATAAATTAGATTTTCTGGAGGTATTCTAGTGCACTATGTATTTTTCAGCCATAAAAACAGGGAGAGAATTACCCAGTCTGAAGAATTTATAGTCTTGGAGAGTCAAAACAGACAAATTGTACTTATTAAGAGAGAGCAAATAAGTACATAAGACTGAGTGAATTTACATACCTCGTGTGATAAAATGAGGTCATGCGTATGGTATTGTGAAAGCATAAGACCTTTGTTATCCCAGACCACCAAGCAGCCAGTATTCCCAAATCGTTGTCATGCCATTACCTGTGCCAATTATTACAGGTATTTGACCTATAAATCATTTTTAACAAGCATTACAAGACATTTTATAGAAACCAGATAAAGCCAAGGTAGAAAACCCTCAGTAAAGCCACAGAAACACTCCTGTGTTCTAGAAAGAGGGAACTACAGATAGATTCCAATCCAAAACAAGATATATGTGGAAGAACGATGAGGAATAAAAACAGTTACATCTCAGGGCATTGCTATTGTCTCAGCTTACAAAGAAAAGAGAACTTGAGAAGTATTTTGAGAATGTTTCAGACTGAAGTTTTATGCCTCTCAAAATTTGTGCCTATGAGAGTTTAAAAGATTTTACTTAACTACTAGTAAGCTTTTAGTAAGCCAAAAGATCAAGAGTTCAAACAATATGGATGACATTTTGGAAGATTTGGCTTCTTTGGGTGGTGTGTGTTCTGTAAGTGTTTTTCTTCTGCGACACACAGGTATGACCAGACTATTTTAAAGGTTAGATTTTAAAGTCGTCTAGCTGTACCAGTCAGAGAGAATCAGGGAATAGTGATTTCATTAAAGAAATGCATTCGCTATAAATTACTATTTATTATTCTCTATTTGTATGTTTCTATATTACACCATACTTGCATTTTAAAGGCCAAATCTCAAACTCTTAGGTCAGCAAAAATCCCAGTATTGCCAGATGTGATTCTGGTCCCATATGAGCTTCAGAGAACATATGCATAGCTATAGAATTTGTGTAGCTGTCACACAAATAATCCAAAATTACCTTCCCTTATGCCAGTAAAGGTAAATTACATTACAATGAATTAATTGATCTCTCAGTATATAAATATTAGGAAACTAAAGTTCTAACAGCAATCTTAGTTTTTGAGAATATATTTTGAGGAAAATTAGTTGCCTGTAATATTTTCTACTATTGACAAAAAATCAGTTTGATTTCACCACTGTACAATTCACTTAAAGGAGAAAGTATAATTTTAGACACAATCTCAGCAAAGCTACAGCTTTTAAGGAAATATGACTTGAGTAATAAGTGTCATCCACTATCAGAGGTAGAGACTGTGACAAGCTCCAGGAAAGGGCACTGCTAAAGGCTTTTATTACTTTCTATGTACCATCACCCAACTGTTGTTAAGGAAATTCAATTACCAATTGAAGGGTCATTTATCCAAATTATTCAGTGCTACAAAGGAAATCTGACATGCAAACAATTTAGATAAGGAATCCTAGTGATCTAGTACCCCCAATTGTCTGCAATTTGTCACTCGGATTCTACTTTTAAAGGTAAGGCTGCATTGCCATCGGAAAAAATAATTCCATTAAACGCACACTGACAACTACAGTAGCTGATGAAAAACAGACAGTTTTTATACAACTTATAGTATCTGCCAGAATGTTTCCCAGTGTAAGTACTGTATAAAAATATTTTTTTTGAAAGGTGAACACTGTACCTTGCACTAATACTATGTATTGGGTGTTCCCTCATACTTTGACAAATATTTTTTCCAGTGTAAGTAGATGTATTTGTATACAGTTCTCTCTATGTATATACACGCAGAGAGACACATAAAAATACTCATAACAAATAATTCTTTTAATAACTGTGCCTGCTTATTGAGGCATTGCATATCTGTCCACAGCAAAGATATGCACTGCACAGAAGCAGTTTAAATTTATCTTTGAGTTCTCAAGATCCCATGCTTCACCTAATTTCTTTCTGACAGGTTAAAAATAAAAGCTATAAGTGTGCAACATATTCTATATGTAGATGCCTCTATAGGACTAAAAGCTCAGGACTAGAAGATGACAATACATCATGGGCATCGCAGGACTTCCTTTTTCCTCCATCCCTGTCCTCTTTGCTACCAACTCTTTTGAAAAAAGAGAAGCTATGAGAGTGCAAAATCCCCTCAGCAATTTTACCCCACCACAGGGATCACCTGGGCAGGTTGAGCTCAGCAATGATCCCTCACCAGGAAGGGAGCAGAGCAGGGCTAGGAAGAGCTTTGAGCAGGCAGTTAGAGGAGATGACCACTAAACATCCTTTCCACCCTAAATTACGTGTTGCAATTTGGATGTCGATGAAGTGATAACAGGGAACAACATCAACTAATTGCCCAAGCGGCACATGGAAAGCTAAGTGCTGCACAGCATGTCATCTCTTGTCTTTTTTTCCTACTAATTTCTGTTTGGTTATTAATGCAAACAATAATTAAGAGATCAGTTTCTTGTGACCTTTATTTCCATTGAGGGTCCTCGAATGTTCACACTCAAGCATATTCTTAAGCAAACAGAAAAAAACCCCAGAGTCCTGAATCTGAGGAAGTGACCATATTTGCAAGGAGAGCGTAATTTACTCTGACAGTTTATTGGTGAAAATAAGCTGAATATCTAAAAAAAGTCATGTTTAGTTTTCAAGAAGACTTGAAAAAACTTTCACAGTAAAATAAGTATAAAATACAGTTTTTCTTTTGCAAAAGCTTATAAGATAAAAGCATTGAAAATAAAGAGTGTTAAAACATAAAAGTTTAACTCTTAATTACATAAACTCAAGGTACCCTGCATATGCCATTCCTTTTCAGAAGCAAATGTGGGAGAAAAAGCATTAAGTAAAATCAAAATAATTTTAACAAAGCCTAATCTTGACTCACAAGTATGATGTTTATTTATGGATTTTTTTTCCTGGCATTTCTCAGTATTAGAATACAAATAAAAAATTATCAGTGGTCCTCAGGAGTCAGGAGAAACTGTAGCGGAGTGATAATCAGTCTTAAAAAAGAACTATACACTTAATAGTAAATTCTGAAGAGTAAATTTAGTGAGCTATAAAGAATCTGTATTTGCTTACGTGTCACTGCTAGCATTCTAATTTAGAAATAAATAGACTTTGTAAGGGGAAATATTGTATTGTTAAAAAGGTATTGGCAAAACATTAGACAAAGAAATGGCTGCTTTCAGAAACAGGCATTTAATATTAAAATCTGCAATGCTAAATATGTTTGCATATTTTAGTCATATTCATACCTAAAGATAAAGGTTTCTGCCAAGATTAGGAAAAAGCTTGGGAGAGACTTCTTGTTCAAAAGTTATTTTCAATTCTATCAAAAAAGCATATACGTGCAAATAATTGTGCACAGTGCGTGCAATGGGTTTGCTAAGCTGAAGGACGCAGAGGTTTCAGTTTTGCAGGAGCTGTCTGCATGTTTGGGTTGAAGGGGTGAATTGGATGAGCCAGAGACAACACGGGGGACAAGGGACTGAAGAGTTGTGTGTTACTACGACATTTGTAAAATGACGGCCAAACAAGTCTCACTGGTGCTAGTTTGTCATGTTTTGTTAGTGAACTGACAAGGTGGCTGTGACGCCTTACCCAGGGTGGACACAGCAAACATGTTGATGGAGAAAAAGCATAGCATCTCCAATGGCCGCTTCCTTACTACACGAGTCAAAGCATATATCCTACTGAAATTTATCTATAAATTCAACCTTGTCTCACAGGGATGTTGTAAGTATTAATCATCCCCTAACATGTCTTAGGTCCTTCCAGAAGGACCACTAGTTTTAAATTTTACAGGCAATTAGTAATCTTACACATCAGGAACACAAAGATGACATGATACATCTACACTCACAGCAATCTCTGCTTTTTACAACATAATACATACAGAATTTCTTCCGGTAGCAAATACCTTTAGTTGTTAAACTTACCGTATAGTATTCAAGGGATAAAGAATGCAGAAAAACCTGAACATTTTTTGCGCCTTTTCTAAATAGGCTACATCCCTAGACATTTATTCCTGTTTTCTAAAGACAACATAACATTGGTTTACATGTCAATTCATTCTATTCAATACTTTAAACTCATTGCTCCTTCCTTCTCCTTCTTTTTAGTTACAACGTGCTTTAAATTAAACCCGAATCCCACGGATGATTACACATAAACATCCCTTACAGATTTTACTGTGGTTCCAGATAAATTCAACACATATCAGCATCAAATCTCCTGTCCTGCATGTGATGGTATCATAAGCATCGGTTCTGGACAACAGAATCTATGGCAGCTGAGCAGGTAAGAAGTCTGTTGGTCCAGGGTATGACCAGTGGCAACAGTGTCAGCGTTCTGCAAACCTCAGCTTCTACTAGAACAATAAGCTTTTGGTCATCACTTCAACAGTTTAATAACATCACTTTATTTTCACACGACACCAGCACACAAACCGCTCTGGGGGATACCTTGCAAAGCGATGGTCAATGGCTGAAACAGCTATCGTCAGGGCTGTGCCTCTGGAGAGAACGCGACAGGAGCGTGTCTCTGCCTGCATATGGAAAATGGGGACTGCGTTTGCTTTAAAAGCATCCCAAAGAAAGCAATGCTGGAAGAGAGTGATGCTTTTACGCTCTAGAAATGCACTTTTTAAAAATCTGAAGAAATTTGTAGAATTTGCTAGAAGCTGAGATCCAGATGACAGATTCAGAGATAAACCATAGAGCATAGTACAATATAAACAAAAATAATCAAATCGAGCACAGAAGACAGACAAACGCATGTGGCCTGTCAGCTTTAAACAACAGCTTCTCATGGAGCCGGCCGAGAAGTAAACAAAACCTACCAACTGCTCTGAGAAGGACTAAGGTAGATATCAAAAGACAAGAAAATTAGGACCATGAAGTCTGTTTATGAGCACCTGACGCTACAGCCCAACAGGACAACAAACCGATAGAGACAGCAGCACAAGTCTGAGATGCACCCGAAAAAACAGTCTGCCAAGACATCAGTTCTGTAATAGTGGGATGCGTTTTCCAGTTAAACCAAGGATTCATTAGCAGTATATTGCACAAACAAACTAGACCACAGAGATAATAATATCCTAAGAACAACAATTTCCTCATACATTTAAAAGGCATGGAATACTGACCTTTACATACCCACGTTCACCGTCTTTGCTTATTGTCTTATAAAAGGAGAAGGAGGCTGACACAGGGGAGCGGGAACTGAAACCATCTTGAAGATATCCAAGAGTGCTATTGATTTGCTTTTTTATTCCAGTGCATGCTCCATGAGAAAATTAGATTAAATCAGACAGCTAAATATATTCTTGGAACTGAGTTGATCGTTTCAGCTATTAAAGTAATAGGAAGGCAAACAAAACAGAAAAAACAAGTTGCATTTTAAAACATCAGCCTTACTTCAGACAGTGTCTGAGATCTAATTTTTACTTTAAAAGTAGTGAAGATTCACTAGTTTTGCACGGAGGTTGTGTTGATTTCATCTAATGTTATTGTAATAACATCAAAGATTGCCAGTTTTGATTAACCCTAACAAAAAATCCCAAAACCAAAACAAAACCGATACAATATACAGAAAGAGCAAAAAGTAAAAATCTCTTTTGTTAAGGTAACTGGTGGGATTATTTCCTGCAGAACTTCCTCTAAAATTGTCACTGATTAAGAAAACCTCTGAAGTTACCTACGCATAGAACTATTCTACACTCAATTCGTACGCAAATAGACAAGCACATTTCAGAAAGCAAATATGAAAATTTAAAAAGCCACCTGATAATCAGTGGTGACGGATACCACAAAGTCCATTTAACTAGCCATTATCCTACCCATAATCTTTCTTTAAATGAAAAAAAAGCAGCAAGCAAAAGAGTAAACAAACCCCAAATCCTCCCCAATCTGTCTAGGTCTACAGACCCTAGCACACTTGCAAATCGGATTCTGGAAACCCATCTCATTTTCTCGTCCAGAATTTGGTGGATTACTACTTTAGCAACACTGAATTTTTCTGCATAGGTTTAATATTCTAGCTGATGCTCATAAAATAGATTTCATTTATCCTCTAATAAAAAAAAAAAATTTCTATGGAAGACTTAAGATTGATAATCAGAAGGATTTTACCTTGAATTCTAGGATATTCATTAAACTGAAACTTTTTTGCATGCATCTTAAATTTATCTTCCATGCTTGTTCAGGTCCCAAAGGATTCAATTAAAATATGGGTCTAGTAGATTAGTAACAACACTTTTGGGTTTTTTTTTTTTTAACCTTTTTAACCTTTTTTTTTTAAACTGTGAAACATTTTTCCAATCAGAAAATTCCCGTTCATTCAAACTCAGCCATCTTGTGGAACAATATACTCCTTTAGATGGAAATCTAAACTACTGCTTGTTTCACCAGCTGTCTAGAAGCTCGCCCTGCAAACTTCTGCACCTTTCCAGGGCTGTGCTTCCAGGCAGCGTGCAGGTTTCCCACAAGCAGCTCAGCACCTCCCCAGGACTCGGGGGATGCCAGGATTCACTACAGTTCCCATCACACCCACCATCCTCCGGCCGCCCGGAGCTGCCAGGGTGCAAGATTCTGGCTTCCAGTGGCACTCTCCACAGATGAGCGAAGCAGACGCGTTGCAGCGTTAGCGTGAATTCCTTCACAGGGCTCTCAGCTCGGCGTGTTGTGTAACAGCTACGCTATGACAGGATTCACTGTTGCCACATGGCCGTTTTGGACGGCTGTAAATCTGGGTTTGCAGGATGCTTCTGCAGAGGGAGAAACACTGGGAAGCACAAGCTGGCATACTTTCATCCCCCTGCAAATGCAACATAATTTCTCAGTACCTTGCCAAGGGTTTTGTCAAGTCTAATTTTAAGCCTTGCAAATAACCTGGCTTTTACCGCTTCCTTTGGGAAATGAGTCAACAGCCCATTATATTTCCCTGACAGCCACCCAGCGTGAGGGTAGGACACTATCACACCCCAGCTCAGAGAAGATAAAACCCAAGGACTTTCCTAAATAATTTCCCCTATAGCAGATACATGGTTTTCTCGCCTTTTTAAAGAAGCTTCAGATTTTACCCATTTGCTCACCCCTTCCACACATGCACCCCCAGTTATGCACAATCCTTATGCGTGCCTCCACTATTGCAATCAGTACTGCAGCTACTACAGCTTGTATAGGAGATCTGCTTCCACACATCATTTCCCAGGCAACTTAACCCCAAGGATACTACAGCATCCTAAAAAAAGTGGCTCATTACAGGTTTTGTATGCAGAAAAGGGCACTTCATATACTGAAGAGACTTGAGACTTGTACTTTGCTACTACCTGTTTGGGGATGGGCAAGAATTCAAGTGAGCTGTGGCATCCAAATCTAAATGAACTGTTTCTCTCCGCTACATCCCACTGGTCAGAGACGCAGTTAAAAAGGCTTCTAAAGACTTTAAGGACAGGACAACCCTTCCTCTGTGCAGGGAGCCATAAAACAGGACACGTAACTCCACCACCATAAATGAATTCAATGTTTTTTGGCACAGATTTAGGAATCGTGGTACTGTAGATTTACGAGCTGTGCCATTAGGAACAGACACTTAAATTCACAAACAACAGATGAACATTAAACATATTTATAATACTATATACAATGGCCCCTACAGGACAAAGCTGGAGAAACTGCTGTAACTCAGCTCCATATTGGTGTATCTTACAGGATACATATATATCATATGGATACAATTACATTTCCCTATTGCTCACATAACGCAACCGTTGTTTTTTTTTTTTTTGGGGGGGGGGGGGGGGAATGACGACACACCCAGGTAAGAAAATTTCAGGTGTCACTAAAACATAAAAACATTTCAGTGATACTCTGAACACAGACTAGGTGTGTTTATTTTTTTAAAATTTTAGTAGAACTTGAAACTCTACAATCAGCATTTCAGAAGTTAACATTAGATTCCCTTTATTATTAGATAGCAGTAATGAGCCTTTTCTGTTATTTCATGGTTGGATTATTAAACTAGATTAGTTTTTTGCTAGATTTTTAGGATTTTACTTGAAGCTGCAAGGAAATGCTTAATGGCTTCAAAACCAGAACTAAATAAGATACTATCTGAGAAATACGCCCAGTTTGTTGAGACAATGGAACTCTCAGATGACAGTCGTGTTTTAGGAGTATTTCTGCAATTTATTATTATAAGCCTTGGGCAATGTATTGGTAAGTTAAAGTATTAATTATTTCCAAAATAAGTGAAGCATAAATTTATCACCCTGGACTATGTTTTGAGACATTACATTTTCCTTTGGAAATATAAAGGAGAGGTTTTAACAAAGATGTTCTCTTTTTGATATGTGAATAACTATTTTAAGGAACCATTTAATGTTGGCTGATATAAAGCATTAGAACACTGGTGTGGAACGACATAACAAAAATTTTTAATTTTTCTTAAGGCACAGTTTCAGAGGATCCTGTTTACTGACATGAATGAAACAATTTCAAGTATGCATTTCCAGTCTGCCACCGTGGCCATTTAAAAATTCACTAAACTGTATTAGCGTTTCTGAATGATCTCTGGGAGAACAGCCAAGGCCTTTAGAGGAAGAGCTCAACTTCTGGATCTGGTCAGCAAAAGCTGGCAATGTATTTTCAAACAGCAAATCAAAACACAGCTTAATTGAATGATATTTATTTGGCTGAAAACGTTCAATGGGCAATATCACTTTTTCTTAGAGGACAGTGTATCATGCAACCAGAAACGCTTCTGAGATTCAGCACTGTGCTTGAGCTCTTTTCCCTTTGGGGAAGACTCTGTTCAGAGGCATCTAAGAGGTCGCACAGCCTGGGCAGGTTATTCGCTCGGGGAGCCGCACCAGCGATGCGCACAGTCTCTGGAGAAGAGATGCAATGCCAGCACTTTTCTTGAGCCCCACTGCAGCGACTAGACAGCAGAAAGCTTTCACCAGTGATGCTCTCCTCAACATCTCCGCTGCCCTGACCACATAAACCTGGGTACAAAAGCAACTGCTTGTGCCCCAGACAGTTATCTACAGCGTTGAGCAACAGCTGTTGTTTATGCCGCAGAAGTTGGCAGACCGGGAAGGACAGTGTTATTCTGGCACCTGAATAATAATTGTATTTTTTCTGAACTCTAGCATTTGACATTGAGGCACTATGCACAGCAATGAAGTCATGATGCCGTTATGACACATGAAACTGCACTGCATGACCTATACCAGGGTAATTTTCTAATGCAAAAACTTAAAATGCATCATTTATACACAGTTGAGCACATTTTCACTGCAATGTGACATCTAAAGAACTAACGTTAGTCCCTGAATGCATAAGCAGGGAGGAATGGAGTCCAGTATATTACAAAATAGCTTCCACTATATTCATTCTAGCACAGCTCTGTAAACAGCTGTGCTAGCACAGAGTCCAGATAAAAAATACAGGGTATGGAAGCACAGCCTGAATTTAACTTGAACATACATCAATGTGTTAGTCAATAGAAGAATCTGATGTTTTGGTTAAATTATGTAAGGTATAAATGATCAAAAAACTTTTTTTTTTTTTTTTTTTTTTTACAAAAAGACTTGCAAATACACAAAGCTCTAGTCTGATTCTTCTTCTCAGTTCTTTTGTTCCCAGGTGGAATTCTGTGCTCTGCGCCTGTCTGCCTGTCTTTCTGCTTCTAGCATCCTTTCTAAAACGGTGAAGGAAAAGCAAGAGAGATAAGAAGGAAAGATTCAATAATGAAGTTTAAGACTGAATGGGAGAGGGTGAGTAATCTCCCTAGATAACAGTTCTGTTTTGAATATCTGCTTACTGGATAAATTCCAGAATTGCCAGTGCCATGTACTAAAATATTATGAATCAGACCTTAAAAGAAAGATAAAGAGAAGTTTCTATATGCCTCTGTATACTTTAATCCTTAAGAATTCATAGTTTGTTTTTAATTTAGGTAAGCTTTTGCAATTTAAAACAACAAAATAAAAAAATATACAGACAATCCTAGATTTACCAGAATTCAGTAGTTCATTTTTAAAACTACAGTCTTATGTTGATAGGATCTTGTTTTGTTTTACATAATTCAAGTCACCTAGCAGAAGCTGAGACTAAGCTCAGTCTACCAAGCAAGCTTCTAGTTTATAAAGGTCTAAATTAAAATTCTACGCAAAGGCCAAAAGGAGCTGAAAGCAAGTTTAGGTGGTGCTGAGCAGCTCTTTTTTTTCTGCCCCTCCCATTCTCCTTCAAGCACTTGCTTCCCATTTTCAGTATTATGACAGGCAGCAGTTAGAGAACATTTAACAGATAATGAGACTTCTGAGTGGTTTGAATACTAAACCAGACAAAGCTCACTGAAATCAATAAAATCTGACAGCTCCTCTCCTGTGCTGCGTTTCTCAAGGAAGGGGTAGGGAGAGGGATTTATACCAATTTTACTTTGGAATACCTTTCCCAGCATCATTCAGTTTAACATAAAATGAGCAACCTGGGTAGTCTAATCTTATCATATCACCTTCAAGTAGCATTTAGTTATATTTTTCTGACTCAAAATCGCATGTTTTTTCAGAGAACTGTTTTGGCACAAGTACATTCAGTACATTTAATGCCATTTCCCATACTCCAATTATGCTAAAGCTAGATAAGCAATTAAAGTGGAGGTGAACCTTTCTACTCTTCTGTACCATTAAAACATAGCAAAGCACTTCATAAACAATGACTATTATTTCCATAGGTTTGGTTCTTGCCTCAGTTTCTCCATCCTAATAGGAAACAGGTGATTGACCTATCCTACACTGAATTGTGACAAGTGAAGATAGAAAACTTTGTGCTTTTTACAGCAAAGCATATGAAAGAATTTTATCCTTAGTGGACATACCCATGAAAAAGATTATGAAATAGAGGACAGCCTTCAATTATATCAGAAAAAGAAGGAAGGCTAGCAGCCGCCAGGACAACACATGTGGCCACTGTCAGAATCTCTCTGGTTCTGCTTGCTACTGCCAGGGAAGATCTGGGGGTTAATTTGACTGCACTTCAGAAATACAGATTGGGGGAGGGGGGAAAAGGGGAAAAAAAAAAAAAAATCAATCAAGATGAGATTTACTGCCTTCAAAGCTGGATGCAAGTACTCTGGCAGGGCTAGGAAGGAGGATCTTATTGCCTCCACAGGATGATGCATTGGTCATACAGTCACCAAAAAGACACAAGCTAACTTTCTAAGTTACATTTAAATGACAACCTTTAGAAACCAGCAAAGCTTCTCAATCTCTACCAGCTGCTCCTGTACATTCTTTAAAGAAGCATGGCACTTTAATGCCCAGTTACTCAAAACATACCATTTCTTCGGCTCAATACAGTCACTTCATGAATAACTGACTGTTCTTCAAAAATTCCATTTCCTAGTTCTTGAAGATTCCAGTTTTCCAAAAGCTGCTTGAATAAAATAATTATCAAACCAACCCAACAATATTTAACATCGTCTTGAGCAAACACTAAATGAAAGTAATCAAAATCCCAAAAGAAGCAAACTGAGAAAGCGTTCCACTATGATGCGTGGAGTCTGTGCAAACTCAATAAGCAGGAAGCTTTCTGAAAAACCTCCAGAAACTTGACTAAAGGCTAAACGAAGCAAGTCCACTACTTAAAAACTGTTAACACAGAGCTCTGCTGGCCTTTGAAAAAGTAGTAATCCAGTTACAGTGTGCCCACGTCTATCAATATTTTTACAATATGAAGTTAAATAATCACATGCAAGTTCAGGAAACCACATGCAAAAATTAAACATAACCTTCAAACTTGAAAATGAAGCAGTCAAGTAATGGCAAAAAATAAAGTTTTTCAAAGCCCTTTTTTGAGTGATCAAAAAACTACCTCTTTATGCGCAGCTAGGGATAGAAACCATGAATGCTGGCTTTAACCTTGGCTCTCCCAGGGTCAGCTAATAGGACTCCAAAAATTCTACAATTCTGAGCAGCCAAAATTAAGCTACATGTCATCAGATCTATTATTTCCAAAGACTAAAATCCTAAAGTTTACAAATACATATTTTTAATGTTAATTACTTTTTAAATGGCATAATGCAAATCATTTGACGCTATCCTGCACAACATCCTTGTCTCTAAATTGGAGAGTCATGGACTTGATGTATGGACCGCTTGCTGGATAAGGAATTAGCTGGGTGGTCGCACTCAAAGAGTTGTGGTCAACAGCTCGATGTCCAGGTAGAGATCAGTGACGAGTGGAGTTCCTCGGGGATTGGTATTGGGACCGGCACTGTTCAACATCTTTGTCAGTGACATGGACAGTGGGATCGAGTGCACCCTCAGTAAGTTTGCCAACGACACCAAGCTGTGTGGTGCGGTTGACATCCTGGAGGGAAGGGATGCCATCCAGAGGGACCCGGCTGGAGAGGTGGGCCCGTGCGAACCTCATGAAGTTCAACAAGGCCGAGTGCAAGGTCCTGCACGTGGGTCAGGGCAATCCCAAGCACAACTACAGGCTGGGCGAGGAATGGATTGAAAGCAGCCCTGAGGAGAAGGACTTGGGGGTATTGATTGATGAGAAGCTCAACATGAGCCGGCAGTGTGCGCTTGCAGCCCAGAAAGCCAACTGTATCCTGGGCTGCATCAAAAGAGGTGTGACCAGCAGGTCGAGGGAGGTGATCCTGCCCCTCTACTCGGCTCTTGTGAGACCCCACCTGGAGTACTGCGTCCAGCTCTGGGGGTCCCAGTACAGGAGAGACATGGAGCTGTTGGGGCGAGTCCAGAGGAGGGCCACGAAGATGGGCTGGAGCATCTCTCCTATGAAGACAGGCTGAGAGAGTTGGGATTGTTCAGTCTGGAGAAGAGAAGGCTCCAGGGAGACCTTAGAGCAGCCTTCCAGTACCTGAAGGGGCCTACAGGAAAGCTGGTGAGGGACTGTTTATCAGGGAGTGTGGTGACAGGACAAGGGGTAATGGGTTTAAACTGAGAGTAGTTTTAGATTAGATGTTAGGAAGAAATTCTTTACTGTGAGGGTGGTGAGGTACTGGAACAGGTTGCCCAGAGAGGTTGTGGAGGCCCCCTCCCTGGAAGTGTTCAAGGCCAGGTTGGATGGGGCTTTGGGCAACCTGGTCTAGAGGAGGGTGTCCCTGCCCACGGCAGGGGTTTGGAACTAGATGATCTTTAAGGTCCCTTCCAACCCAAACCATTTTAGGATTCTATAAAGATTATGTCTACTAGTCTGTTGTGCTAGAATTTGAATAATGTCACGTAATGTACATATATGGATTTACAATATATATTTAGATGAGCCTCTATCGTAAAAGCCTTGAGGTTTTCACATTATGCACCTGCTTAACACTTCTGAATTAACCATGTATGCATTTAGGATGGCTACCTCTTTCTGTTAGATAAATAACATGAGAATCATTTACTTTTATTTTCTCCTAGCATTGCTGCAGAACAAGCTGTCCATAGTTAAATCACCTAGACATCGTGGTATGTCAGTATTAGTACTCCTCTCTGGAAATAGCACGCAGTTAGATGCATCATCCTGCAGTCACAGCAAAACATAACAAGCAGAGAACTATACTACCAGAAACTACTAGCCCTGCATTTACACTTCATAGTAGCTTTTTTTTTTTTTTAATGTTCAGATAGCTAACGTCTCTTTCCTTCATATATTCTCATAAAATTTTAAGAACTCAGAGGGGTGGGTAGAAAAAAAAAAAAATCTGTGAGATGCACTGGGTTCATTTAGTACTATCCACAAATGAGCCAGTATTCATTGCTCATTTTATGGATAGGCTAAAGTTGGGGATGGGGAGTAATCTAACTTTTCTAATGGATTTCAAGGGAACTAAAAATCATGTGTCAGCCAAGGGTTTGCTCAAGGTCAGTGAAAAGCTAGCTAGTTTATATGCATCTATAACAAAATGCATCTTCTCTTAACAGTCTTTATAATCAAGGAATTAAAATTATTTTCAAGGTTCATGCAATAAAATGTCATTATGAATAACAGTTATAAGCTGGCCTAGTTATTTTGAGAGTGGCAATAAAGACTTCATTTTTCATATTGCAATTCATATTCCATTTTTCGCTTGCAGTAGAGCCTGAAGAGTCAGGCATCACATTAAAAAAAAATAAAAACCACGACGTGTCATCTTCTGATTATCATTTGAAAACATAAGGGCCTTCTGTAAATCTTATATCTTAAATCACCGAAATCTTATGATAAAAAGTTAATATTTGCAATATTTTTTTTTCATGGAAAAATAAAGAAAAGGCGTACAAAAAAGAGCGAGCCAGGAGGGGAAGAGGCTGGGCGAGGTGGCTCCAGCCCGGGGCTGTGCCGGGCGGGCCCGCGGGCGCTGCCACCTGCTGGCCACGGGCGACTTGCTCGGCTCTGTGAAAAGGAATTTAAAGCCGAGTATTCGAACTCGTCTCCTTTCTAGCAAGCTATAGTCGCACTCGTATTTTATTGCTCCGTAAAATGATCAAAATTAGAAACTTTCATATGGTGGCCAGAGTCTGTCATTTGATCTATTTTCTTTTCCCTCTAGCGATTTGGGGGGGGGGGGGGATAAAGCTGGGGGAAGCAAAACTCAAAGCCAAGAAGTATCCTCAGGGCAGAGAGTGTCAAGAGCTTACAGGGTATGTGGTAATTCCAGCGTATCACCACCAATACAGCGGAAAGTGCTAATTTAGGGCAACGGCAGCAGAAATGTAAAATATACCATTTGAGGCCGCATAGTTGCCAGCTACACGACAGACTTTTGAGGACTTGATGAATATGGACATCCATCTGTGGAAATGCTGGTAAAATCACAACACTTAACTCTGCAGCTAAATCTGTGGAAGGCTAGATGCTATAATGATATTTTGGGACTGTGATCTTCAGCTGAGAGCAGATCTCCAAACATACCTAGATAGGCAACACGAAGGGGACCAAGAAATTGCAAGTTATTCAAGAGTGTGGCTTGAGACCTTCAACTGGGACCCCTTTCTTGAACCTGGATGAATCAATAAGTAAACAGAGAAAGAAAGCGCAAACGAAAGTTCATGTGCAAGAGAGAAAGAGCAAGCACATCTGTGATGAAAGTATTAAGAATGACAGTAATTATGTACTTGATAAAAAATTTCCGTGTAAGATTTCAAAAGAGAAATCAGGGCAAATAAACAGCATAACTGATGCTGGAAGGCTGCATGAGAAGTAATCTATGGCTTAAGGGTAAACAGAGGCTTTATCAAAACACTGTTTTCAATAACACTTAATGCATTTTTCTTACTTGAACTTGTCTAATAGCTTTTGAAGCTATTAATAAAGTGGTTAGCAGAAGTGAACTCCCCTATTTAATTATGCATTATGTGGAAAACTATTTATGTCTGGCACTTAGTACTTTCATTAGGTATTCCCTAACTGGTCTATCATGAGGAAGACTGGATAATCTTCCCTATTTGCTTTCCTCGTTCCATTTATATGCCAGTGTCCACTATCTTGACATTTGTTTTCCAAGCAGTGTTCTAAACTTTTTAATTTCTCCTCATATGGAAGCAGTCCCATTAAAAAAAAAAAAGAAAAAGAAAAATCAATATGCCCTTTCTCTTACCCTTCTGATTTACCACATCCTTTCTGAAATATATGGACATAGAATATATAAAGAACATTAGTGATATTTTGTTACATGCTTCTTTTCCATCAAGGTTCCCAAGGGCACGCATGCTTCCAGAACTAAGAGTGTCTAATTCTGACTACATATCATCATTTGCATAATCTACACTTTTTAATTATTTTATTTAAACTGGCTAGATATTAAGATTTGTAATCTTCTACCAGTACCTCTACTGAGTTGTAGATTTAAATATGCTGATTAACTTGGGGATCTTCCATGAATTTGTCATTTTACCATTCACCTTCTCTCCCAGATAATTTATTAATGTGGAAAAAGCATTAATCCCTTTCCACTATTTCTTACCCCTTTGGCTCTTATATTTAGTCTCTTACTAAATCTAGAAGAGCACCTTCCCTGTTATCTCATTAAAAGTATTTGATGAGAAAACTTATCTATAAGTTTTTTCAAATCCTTATCATAATTTAATCAATTATATCAATTTTACCTGAAAGCTTACCCTAATTGATGCTCTAGTGTGCAATTTCTCTCTGTAAAAATAACATTTATTCTTCTCCTTTACAACACATATTACTAATCTAATCACTTAAGGAACTCTTCTATAAGAAGTAAGCATATCAATGGCTATATGGAACGTAGACTTAAACCATCACTTCTCTGCCTCCTTTGGACAAATAATTTCATTCCACATATCTCCCATGCAAGCAAAAGCTCTAGCCATAAAGTTACCTGGCTAGTTAGGAGAGTCATTCATTCTCTCCCATTCAAATAATTCCACTTTTCACAGTTAAATGTTAGATTGAGGCTGAACACAGAGAGATCAGTACTGATCTCAGAGTGGATGGATTATTGGTCTCCAGTATAATAATCTCTGACATCCTCCGTACAAAAAGGTACTTTTTGCCGGTACTTCCTTTAGAAATACTAAAAATTTAAGCTGTTCTTAACAAGTATTTTATACATTTTAATATTTTCAATGCATGATAAGAAGCTCGATGCTATCAATTTTCTCTATTTAACATTTGTTTCCCATTTTTCTTAGAAAATAAGGTAAAAAGATTGCCCTGCTTTTATTTGCGTGCATTTCCACATTACAAACCTTACAACAAAAATAAGACTAAAATTAATGTAGTTCAACTCTACAAGTTTCCACATTTCAGTTAGTATTAGGCTGCAGACTCTTGAAAGCTGTTGTTTTGCTCCAAGACACCTATGAACTTCTTGTGCATTTGTTACATCTTACCTATGACTTCAGGTTTCACATGTTTTAGTGTTACTGTGTAGTTTTACATACAGAAGAGGTATGACTTCAGGATAAAATGAAAGAGGAGCTACATCCATTTTTCTGTAGTAAGACCATTATGACGCCTGTCAGTGACTATGAAGGGACTCCGTTATACATGGATCATTGAGGCATTAAGGCATTAATGACTCCTTTGAAACTATTCCTGACTTGTCGATTTCTACCAAAGCAGCCCATCGTGCATATTAACAAGATTACCCAAATCGTTATATCTACAGAGGTATCATTACTCAGACTCTTGACTACATCAGTATATAATTTTAAAAAACCTCCCAAAGTAATAGTTCTGTAGCAAACTATGACTCTGCTGGAAGGTAAATGTAGCAGTGGGTAAAACACCAATCTGCAAATGCTCATAAGACATATTAATGCACAGGATTCCCCTTAAAGCAATTCTCATTCAGGTCAAAAGAAAGGTGATGAAACAGAGAGCAAAGGGGTTGAGGCTCAATGTTACTGGTCTCATGGGTTGAGCAAGTAGCAAGAAGATAATACATCGTTTATCAAAGTGTACATGCAGTAAATTAACAGTAAGATAGTTTTGTTTGCATTGCATGTTCTAAATTTCTAATCAGTGAATATACTCAGTCTGTAAGAGAGGTGTGAGGCTGAATCCTTCACTTGAGTACACACTCGGAAAAAATTATAATACAAATATGCAGAAAGAAATTTTCCCCCATCACTTCCAAATGATGGGTTTCTCCATCCTGGAAAAATGATGGCTGCTTAGTCAAACACATGACAACCACTAAGCACCAGGTACTCACAGGAGCACAGGACACTAGGTTCATATTTGGATGCCTCCTTGGAAGCCATCGCTTGCTGTTTGGATTGTGCCATACCATAAAACTCTATGCCAAACAACTGATTTTTGGTGTCTTAAAAGGTACTATAAATGAGCCTTTGTTTTGTAATAGGAGGAGAACAACAGAAGAGTTACCAGAGGGTGGGGAACCTTGGCAGTGGTTGAAGTTCTGCAGTAGAAAAACAAGCCAAACAAAAAAATCCTCACAAAACAGAAAACCAGCTAACTACCAAACCATCCCACAGCTGTTGAATAAAAATAACTTAAAGCCAGCTGATGAGGCATATAATCTCTGGTCTTGATGCTATTAGTCAGAAATATCTGCTGTTGTGCATAGTTTAGTATAAATTGGTTTAAGCAAAAGGCAGGGTTATTGGGTTGGTACTTCACTGTCTCCAGCAAGACAGTGGAAAATACCATGAAAACAATAAACCTCTATATAAAGGACCTGTATCTGACTCAGATGCATTCTTCATACTGCTGAATTGCAAAAGGCTATGAATGAAAACACCACCTGAAAGCTTAGGAAAAAAAAAAAACCACCAGGAAAAATAAGAATAAATTCAGTATTGGATACCAAAGTCAACTTTATTAGGAAAAAAAAATCAGAAAAAAAATAGTTAATATAAAAATAAGTTAGTGTGATTTGGGGCTCAAGGAGCTACTGCAATCTCATGCAATCCTTTGTCACTGCTTGGGAGTTAATTTACGAAGCTATCTAATAACATTGAGTCATCATTATCCTTATAAGATTAATCTGTGTTCTGAATAAAGATTATTTTTCTTAATTTTTCTTTTTAATCCATTCGCAAAGGCAGGAAAGGATGATATCAAAGTGCAGCATTTGCATGGTGCTGTATGAAAAACAACATTAAAGTCTTCATGCAAATTTAGAGAATAAAAAAATGTAGTGCTCTGAGACCAGTAGAATGCAACAAAATGAAAATAACTAAAATACTATGCAGCAGCTTTCATTTACTGCAATTATCTCAGACTTACTAAAGATGTATTGTTGTTTCTTTAAGTAAATGCAGCATAAGCTGCCTGGGAAAGCTATCCTACTGGATATACAGAGCATTTTCTTTTTTCTCGCTATGGCAATGATTAAGGCGATATATGGCTATCTAGAAGCAAATGAGATAGTATGCAAACTGCATCCTTAAGTTAGCAATTTTAATTGACTGCCAAATAATTAATATTAAAGAACTACAGACACCTACAAACTGTAGAGATACAGTCCCCCTTCAGTTCCAAGCACAAGAAGAAACACTGTGGTTTTACCCACAGCTTTCTTCTGGGAAAGAAGCCTCAAACATTTTTTCGCTTTTAAGTTCAGGCACATTTTCAGTTACACTGGTATATGATTGATGTAAAACTGTTTCAAGTGAATATCTGGATGCAATTTTACTACATTAAATCCTATTCCAAAGTTATCTTCTAGTCAAATATGGTTTTGATAGTTTTAAGATACTTTAGGAAACGTAACCATCAGTTTCCTTGGATGGCCAAGGAAATCCATGTAGACTCTTAACAGAAGTCTTTGAGAGACATCGTAAGTGCTCTTTCCTAGGCAAAATAATAATAATAAAAAAACCCCACTAAGATATCTAACTGATCACAGAATAAAATGATACAGAGAAGTTTGTTGGGTTAGATCAGCTGCTGTTGCTGCTTTGTTTACATTTAGATTTCCTAAAAGGACTGGAGAACTATGATCCTGAAACAGCAGAGTATAACCTCCATTTTCTATTCTATACTGAAACTTTCTGGAACAATAACTATTAACTACCATCCTCTCTTAATCAAACAATACCAAAAATCTAACAGCATGCCTAAATCTAAGCATGCCTTACTACAAATTAAACATTAGTTTTAATTGAAAGCTTATGCTACTGCATTTAACCTTTGACTAATATTATCTTTTTCCATTGCTATCAAAGGTGAAAACAGCAAATCTGTCAAACATTCCATGCAGGTTGACAGATTATGCTGGGGTTTTCCATTTTGGTATAAATTATTCTCCATAATTCTCAGCAGACAGGTACATTATTATCACACATTGCCAAAAGCCCCATTATACAATTGCATTTTGCTTATCGGAAAATGAACAGTAGGCTTTTAATCAATGCAATTTATTAAATATTTCTGCACATACATATACATAGCCTGCAGACTACCATATTTTGTGGTGTTTACTGGAGTTTTGTTTGTTTTAAATATACGTGAGGGTTATACACCAGAACTATGTACCTACAAGGGCACATGCTGTTAGGTCCTAAATGTTCAAGTTATTTATTAGTTATCCCACCTCTGGATGGAATCTAGTCAACAGAGCCTAAAAAAGGGATCACCGTGTACATTCCTGGTTCAGACCTTTTCCCAACAAAACTTTGTCTTTCAAAGAAAGACGTCACTCTGAACATTCACTGGCCCAAGACATCCCAACAATCTCTCCATTAAAAGTACTGTCTACGCTGTAATAAATCTCAATTTTCTTTTCAGGTAAATGTGACACCTGACAAACAGAGATGTATTAAAATAATTAGCAACTTGAAGAGCAAAACTCCAGAGTGTTGAAAGCATCAAGAGTTCCAAGATAAGTCTTGTTTCACCAATGCAGAACATTTTGGGCTGTGTAGGATACCACTTGCTTTCTTTTTCCTGAAAGACTCTGAAAATGTTTCTTTCTTACTCTTAATGCTTAATTTTTTCAAGGGATATTCTGCACTTCTGCCAGTCAGACAAGTACCACTCCCAGACCCTGCTGGCCTTAGAAAACCGTGTCCCAAGCTGGGGGTGGGTGGAAAGAGGGAATTGGTAGTAAAGTCCAATAAAACTGCAGGAGTAATTTCTTATGGACAGAGTCTCAAAAGCATCTTTGAATAATAAGGCATTGTCTGGACAAAAATCAGCCTAAGTTTGGGCTCAACAGATAACACAAAGCATCTCAACTTGATGCCGGCAACCTCTGTTCTGTCAATAAGCCTGAAGTACTTTCATGCTATAGAAGGCTGTTAAAAAAAAAGGTTATAACTGCTTTGCATTCACAATTTTGATTCAGTTTAAAAACAAACACACCTTCTATCTCTTTAGAAGACAAGCCAGGACTGGATTTTCCTGTCCCTCATAACAGCTTCAGCAACACTGGAAATCAAAAGCATTGGAGAGAACACGAAGCTTTCTAGGGAAAGGCCAGATTTGTTCTAGCAGTCTCAAGGATTCCTGCAGCTTGGATCTCACCTCTCACACAGCCTTGGGTAGACAGACCACATAGCCAACATTTGTTGTGAAAACTCATAGAACCACTAAGAGTGTCAAAAAAATGAGAGCAGTAGGCCAGACAATTACCCTTACAGACACATTTTCACTCAAGACATCAGATGAAATTATAGCACCTTCAAATAGAAGTAGAGTTTACCAGATGGTACACAGTGCTAGGGGGTGCCACCTAAAGGGCCTTCATTTATTGTACACTGACCTAAATTTGTGCTCTGTTTCCAGAGCAAAGAACATTTACTTGGTCACAAATGTTTTGAGAAAGTATGTTTCTGTAAACAAATCTATTAATTTAAAAAAAAAAAATCTGAGAATTACCATTTAAGTCATGTGATGTTGTTTTAGTCATTCATTCTCATCCTTTAAACCATAGTCCTTTCACTGAATACTTGCAGTCTAGTAGAAATAGAACTGTTAAGCTCTCTCTCCCTTAGGGCCCATAGTGCTCAGCAGCCAGACCTCCCTGACTGTTATCTGTTTGATGGCATGCAAGTGGGTGCAACTTCAACAAGAACTTGGGGTACTGCCAGTACAACTGACAGTTGGATTAGTAATTAGCATAAGTGGCCTGCTTAAATTATTACAGTTTGCCATTTGTGAAGGACAAATCAATTCACTCCAATGTGATGGAGAGTGGCTCTACTACTTCACAGATGCTTCTATCATTCCATCAGGTACCTTTTCACTGTCTTCAGCACCATCAGGCAAACTGAGCCCAGGAGGTATCAGTAAAGCTACCCCACTTTGCTCTCGGTTGGAAGTTCCTGGGGCAGATTTACAAACACACAACAGTATCTTCCCCAAAGCCTTGGGAGGCATCACAGAAGAAGGGAGATATTAGGGGACTATAAAGTTGTGGCAAATATGGTGGGATACAGCTGTTAGTTATACTTTTCTTCTATTACGTTGGTTAAAGAAACATGGAAAAATAAAAGAAGGATGCATTTAAGTTGAACAAAAGAGAACAAAAGAATTCAAGTGCGTAGTCAATACATGACAATGTTGAGGGAGGAAAACTAGCAGCAAGATTAACCTGCAGTATCAAGAAGCCCAAACTGTAACACAATATTACCACTATCTGAATGCAAATGATAGTCAAAACTCTTCCAGAAATAAGAAAATACAAGTCCCTTCTTCCTGCCTTTTGTAAGTTGGCAGGCCATTACTGGCGCCTCCAGCAGACACCAACTTGTATTGCCTTCATGTGCTACCTGCTGACTTTGTATATCAACACAGTAGTCTAGTTCAGTCAAAGGGGGAATGCAATGTAATGTATGTAACTGGTATCATGAGAAGCACCTACCAGGGTGAGACACATAAATCCATGTGCATAGTAAAGTGCTGAAAAACATTTTGTTAATTCTTCAAATTCCCACTTCATAACGTGACAGCAGCTAAAACTCTTAAAAGATAGGGAGTATCATAATTAATTCAATATAATGAGACATTAAAAAACAATGTAGCATTTAAAACATTACAATCTCTTCAGACAAGATACTAGTAACCAGTATCAGAAAAAAAAAAAATTAAAGTGAGAAGGGCAGAGATAAAGCTAGACCACATTATATCATTTTGCCCAAGCTAGCAGCATACAACTTGATTTTGGTTGACAAAAAAGCTCAGCAGGTGTTCAGCAGAAATAATTTCAAAACGTGTACAGCTTTTTTTTTTTTTTTTACAAAACACTACCAGTAACTTTAAAGTTACTGGTTAAAGTTAAAAAAAAAGCTTTGGTATTTGTCTTCCTCATTAAAACAAACAAGATTTTTATTTAGAAAAGGAATCTCAGGTGTTTTATATTGAAAACTTTAAAAGGTGTCCAACCAAGCAGACACAGATTTATTCACACTAGTGATAAGTCTAAAACTCAGAGCAAAGAGTCAGAAGAGGAAAGGTACCAGATGATAACTAACTATTTCTACTTCAAGAAACAAAGTTGCCATTTAATCTGATGTACAGCACATAATTTTTGTGTGCTCAGTCTGTGCACTTGGACAAAAATCTGTTCTTCCTCACATTTCTTATTAGGCAATTTTATATTTACATAGCAAATCCCAGCAAGACTGAAACAAAGACAACAGATATGAATTTTTGTAAAGCAGTTATATTATAAAAACATGAACAAGTTTAAAGCAACTAATGATTTTTAGCACCATTGCGCTTTTTCTAAAAGAACCTATAAAAACAGATCAGAGATTACATTCCTTTCTGGTTCACAGCAACCATCCAAGTAATTAAGATACTAAAAGAAAGCAGAACTCTTTTTACAGAAAGAGTCACAGCTTACAGAAACAGAAGATAAGTTGTTTATGTTTTGGCAGGCACCACAAAGAAGCAGAAGCCCTTCCAAGAAGACACCATGCACACCATTTGAGGTACAGTGAAGACAAACAGGGTGGACATAAGCATAGAAAAATCGTCAGGTGGTGTTACGCTTTTGGTTGGATCAGTTCACTGCCACAGTGGTGGAGAAGGCCACTTCTGGGCTGTGAAGTGGAATCATTGGTTATCTTGCTTGGGTTCTAGGCATGTTGGCTTGGCTTGGTGCAGTACCTTGTGAGACTTACCCGATAGCTCAAATAGCTCAATACAGCGCAGTATAAAGCTGTGTTGATATAGTGGCTGGTGGCTCAATGACATATCAGCATGGCTCTGAAGCATGTTAATTTACCCTAACACACGTAGATACTTATTAAAACAAAGACATGACAGCTACCAGTGGCATGCATGTCTCTATATAGGAGAGGTACAGAAAATAATGGATGAGCGTATATTCAAGAATTTCATAAAACCAACCGCATTGTGTCCATGTTTCAGGACAAGCGTTCAGAGAAGTTCCCAGGATCACTGACTCTAGCACCTACCCACTACTACAGAAAAATCACATCCTATTTCTTGCATGGATGTACCAAGGCCAACGCACCACATAGACAGGTCTTCCTTTTTTCCCTACAGTTTTCTCAAGCAAGGAATAATGAAAATGACAGGTTTATATAGCACTAAGTAGGGCTGAGAAAAGCCAAGCCCCAGTAGTTGGCTTAATGGAAGTGTGAGCCACAGTGTCCACTCTACCTGAATACAGGGGAGGGTGAAAACAAATCCACATTGATTGCTCAAGAAGGTATAGACATTTCAGTATGCGGGCAAAACACACACATTCAAGAAGGTGTCAAATTCCAGGACTCCACTACCAGCCTCCCTCTGCTGATGAGCTGCTACATTGCTTACTGTCCATGCTACTGAAAGTGATTTTTATTTTTGAAAAGTGAAAGTGTTTTTAATAAAAACAGTATATGAAATAGGTATACAGCAGGCAAAATATATATATTCAAAGAAGTCAGAACAGAGCAGATACAAAATGTAATTAACTTCATTTAAAACTTTTCATTACATAATACAAGAAACCTCACCCTCTTTTAAACAAAGCTCCATTTACAATCAATCATACGCAGGCAAGAACAGAAAACTTGTGGGCTAGCTAATTACATCTACAAGCAATATTTTAAAGAGGAAAAATTACTAAATACGTAACTGCTCCTTAACAAGTTATCACACAATACATAAAGAAGAGCTATTAACAGATGAAGCTAGTAATGGATTACTACTGCATTTATTAATTTTCGTTTCTACCAAAGTTCATTCGTCCTACTGCTCCTACCTTTTCCACAACACTACAAAAGCAGAACAGTAACAAAAAATACGTGAGTTTCCCCGGTTTAGTTATTTTTATCATTTCTCTTTTATCACTAGGTGGCGATAGCTCAACACAGATCAGCTTCTAGTCTGTTAAAATTAAGTGTAAACTGCAAGGGGACGACGCAGTTTAACATAAAATTTAGACGTGCTCTTTGTGCACTTAAAAAATATTTAAAAATCGACAATTAACCTCTTTAACTGTATAAATTGCTGTAGCAAAAACTTACCTGCTTCAGTCACATCCTTTCACTCTGTTGTTCTCCATTAAAACACTCACGGATGCCTTGGAAAACTCCTCCTGGATCATTCACCCAAAACAGCCTTTCACCTTGTTTCTAGCTGGGCCACACAGCTCTCGTATATTCTGCAGTCTTGATGTAGCAGATGCTTCTAAAAAATCATGATAGCTCTCTTTAAATCCTCTTTCCACAGCACTATTTGTAAGGCTGCTTCCACAAGTCTATTAAAGCCCTCAAAGGTAAGGCTGCCACTTTTTATTTCCCTCCAACTCTCTTCTAGATTCCTACAGCAGTTGAAATACATGGCTTTAAAAGAATACTCATGTCACTGCACTTTTTAATCAGAATAAACCCTCAAGTCACAACTTCCCCCTAAAATCATTCAGCCACAAAACCTCACCATGAGTGCCACCATCCCCGAGTAGCTAAGCAAAGCTCAGGTGAAGTCACTGGTGTTGACAGGCTTGCCCCTCAGGAGGTACGTTGGGCACACCTGTGCCCTGCTAGATGCCCTGGATGCAGCTGTAAAACACTGCCTGGTTTGTGTGTGGGTGGGATGCACCAACTCCTACTGACCTAAATGCAGAACTTTTCTATCCAGTTTTAAAATTCATCTCTTCTGTGTTGGTTACAATAAACATTTTGCATTTGTGTGAAGCTGCTTCTGCTGTTAACGTTCCTGCCTGATCGCTGGCGGTGATGCTTGTACCCAATTCCTACAACACCCCTGCACAGTGATATTGCAGACCCATCTTCCAGTGTGCTCCCTGTAGCCCCTAAAATGGATCGTTTCCTTCAGTACCTGCACCTGTATGATGCACCATGCTTGCTCAGTTCTAGATATTTTATAAACTGCATTAGAAGCTGCATCTGGATGCAGTCCAGCTATAGAAACCATAAAAAGCTGAAACTATGGAAGAAAATGCATGGTTTCTCTATTTTCATATTGCTTACAACTGCATCCATAATAGATGATGCCTCTGAAATATGATTATGCTTTTTGTATGAGTAGAAACAAGTTAAATTAATCTGCTTCTTACTAGGCTTATATCTGAATAGCTAAAACCTGTGGGTTTAAATTACATTCCCAAATATAATACTATATATATGAAAGGAAAACAAGTAATACAACAAAACCATAAAAAGTATAAATCAATATTTCTACCTCCATCATCATACTTTACTGAACCAGCAGGGCCACTCAAAGCCTTATGAGGGTGAAAGATCAGTGCTAAGACTATTGGCAGAATTTCTTAGAGAACTTTATTAGTGGGGGGGGGGAGTTGTATGGCAAGGGTAAAGGCAAAACAAATTACAGAAGATAAATGATAGGGAAAACAAAAAAAAAAAGGACTGAGTTTGTGTTTCCTTTCTATTACATCAATCTTTGTTTGAATGTCTATGCAAGTTATTTGTTAGTATAACATCTTTTCTAGAAAGCTTGTCTCTAACTCACACCCAATTGCTGCCCTCTAGTTTATAGCTCAGTGTACATAAACAGTTTGGAATGAACTGGCTAAGTATAAATTGTGTCAAGGAAATGGGGAAGAAGGACATAACAGGTCTATTGGCTAACAACATGGCTTAAATAGGTTTCAAACTGAAGCAGAGAAACTTCTACTTAAACCACAAGCAATCCAGCATGAAAAATCAATAGGAAATCAGAGCTACAAAGCAGTAAAATACATGGATCATTCCCCAAAAGGGATAGGCTTTCTCACTAGACTGTGAAAGATCCTATGCTGTTCTCAAGTCTGCATCAGACCATCACTCTAAAGAGCACATAAGAGAATGATAAACTCATAAAAAAAAAAAAAAGAGAAAACAAATCCAAATCCTTGATTAAATATCTTCATCTCCTAAAAGCCTGGTCTTTCTCAAGTAACCTGTAAAATTATCTGACAGTTCTTAACACTTTGCCATCTGTTCCATCTTGCTCCAGAGTCCAAGCTGGTGCCTCTTGCACAATCTGAGGCGTGAATCATACAGTCCTAGCATACCACTATATGTACAGCCTCTCAGCCTTTCCACCTGGCTTCAAAAATGGAATAGACATGGACACTAAGCTAGCAGCAGCCCAAGACCTTGGCCCCAATTCTGTCCATGGATTAATTATGACATATAAAAAAAACCACCCCAAAACCAACAACAACAAGAAAATCCAACCTACAAGTCAGACTTGTATTTATAAAAAAAGTGCACCAAGTCTTAATCTGTTTCCTTTCAATTAATAGATTTTCTTCTTGGCCTTGTATTGATCTAAAACCCACTGAAGTTAATGGAACAATTCTCACCTGTGGCAAAGCTGAACTCTCTAAAGGAGGAGTAATTAGAAACATTCAACACAGGTGTGCACCATTAAGCATCTGGTCCAGTCTCTAGTATCTCCTAGTAATCCTCAGCTGTAGAAGAGCTACTTGATGGTGTCAGGGTTCCCAGACAAGCTTTCCACACAGCTAACAATTTTCACTGGCCATGTTTCTGCTGCATTTTTACAGGATCCTGTTTCAGGGAGGAAGTTTATGTTGCTGTCTTTTTTGTTACCACCTGCCATGCTCCCTCACTTCATTTCCAAAAAGAGAAACAGGGGCCAAGCCTCATTCCTTCAGGCTGTAAGAAATATCACCTGCTTTTCTGGGTCGGTATGATATGGATTTTCTTCCACTGAATTAAACTCACAGTACTGTCACTTAGTGTGAATGAGGAGGCAATGAGGGCATTTTAAAACATTCCAAGCACAAAGTAAAATAAATGTTTGAATAATATTCTCAAATGCTTTTTCAAAAAAAAAAAGAAAAGAAAAAGAAAAACCACCCATAAAAACCCCAACCAAACACCAAAACCATGAGGGAAAATAATAATAACTTCAGGCACTGTCCTCAGTGAACTACAAAGTATAAATAGCTCAGCTGAAAGCAGAACAACAGAACAAAAGTTGGTCTCTGCTATCATGCATCTGAGCCAAAAATAAAGCTTCTTTGGAATTGCTTTGGAGAATCTCATAATTCTTACAAATCTTAATACCTTAATCTTTTCCTTTAACCTTTCTCCAGCTAGATAAAAGGAATTAAAATAAAGCTTCTGATTCTGAGGAACAGAATGTTTGGTATCTATTGTTGATAAACAGAATACTAATCCTTTGATCCATTGCTTGACCTGTCCCATTGTACCAATCTAAAGATAGCTTTTTTGTACGTATTGCAAAATTTCGGTTTTAAAGTAGAAAAGTTTCCTAACAGACATTTTCCTTAGGTCATTTTTCCACAGTAATTCATGTAAAAAAGCCAAGGCTATCAAATAAAAGCTATACTTAAATATTTTAATATTTACCTTGAATTTCAGTTGCTAAACAAGCCAAGTTCAAACCACTTAAGTCTTAAGACAGTCCCAACTAAAAAAGACTCAAAGAAAATAAAATTATGTTCACTTTATTATGACCAACATCAATCGTAGAAGCCCAATCGTTTTCATGCCAATGAGACTATAAAATGGCACAAAAGAAGAAACCGACTAAGAGTAGTCATCCCTGTTCATTAGGCTTCTTTCAATTTCCCTCAATTTAAAAAAAAAAAAAAAGTTGTATTAAGTATAGTGTGAGCATTCCCCCACCCAGTGTAGCTTATTCTGAATACTTGTTGATACTTCCAAAAGCAGGGAAAAAAGTTCCTCTTTTTCTTCTCTTTCACATGATAAAACTAGAATTGTATGGGATATTTAGACTACCTTTCCTTTTGATACCGGGAGTGATGTCTCCTTTTACCTTAAAGAATACAGTGGGTCTTTCCATTCATTACCCTTGCCTACTTTTGTCTTTCTCCTTTTCTGAAACCAGGTAGCAGAAGATTCTCACTAATGTGACGCAAAGATATACAGGATGTTTATGATAAAAAATCCGATGCCTCAGAATAAGATTATGTTAGTCCATGAAGTGCTCTGAAAACACATGACCTCGTGGAACATCTGATTGATTCTTAAATCAGTCACTTCATGAACAATGCAAGATGGAATTTATTACCAATAACAAAGAATGGTTAAACAAGACTGTCTCCTAAAAATTCTATGTACTCATTCCTCATCCAGAAAATGCATGATGACTTAGCTTCAAACAGTGAGAAAAAGTTGATATTTCTGAGGGGAAATATTTCAGAGGGGCCAATTCTTATCACATTGTCAGAGTTGAAAAGACTCTCCTTTACCAAACAGGTGACCAGTCCATCCTTGCTCAGAACTAGCATATGTAAGATTTCCATAAAAACCTCCATTTATCATCCTAGAACTGTTGGTAAGGGATAAACAAATTGTTTTCTGTGGGAGATGATGACATTGGAGCCACAGAGGACACCACTTACTGACATCAACCAAGACAGACAGGGAGCCTGACCCGAATGACATGGAGAGCCTTTGAGATGGCAGGACCTCTTGAGAGTTGTAGGCCAAAATGGTACTATCAGAATGTTTCTCGTTGCATTTTTAGTTTGCAGAATTATTTTTTCCCAAATCAATAACCTTCTCTATATATTGTATATATTACTACTTGCTGATTTCATGGTGCTTTGAATATATGTGCTGTGGTCGTGTTGCTGTAAAAAGAAAAGAAGAGTAAATATGTTATTAATCACAATTTGCATCCATTAATTTCTTCCCAAAGTCTTTGACCAGCTGGAAATCATGCTGGGGCTTTTTTGAAGATAATAAATGAACTACAATTCAGTAACAAAATGTATGGAAAAAAGCAATAGGTATCTAATTCATTAAGGGAGGCATTAACATCATGATAGACTTCTGTACAAAGGAGAAATACTTTTAATGATATCTTCTGCACATGGCTTACCCTCAATAGCTGTGGTTTGGGTACTCCCACCACCTACTCATTACAACAGCTCCAAAACAACTTCTAAAACCATTTTTCTCTATTAGAGAAACTAACTTACATAACAGGAAAAAAATTTTTATCTAGAACCTTTTTCACCAAAAAATTATGATTTTGTTTAACTGAAAGATTTTGTGGCTCTATGTTGAGATCAGTCAAGTTTTCTCACTGTAAAGAAAGGAACTCAAGTTACTCTATTTAAAGCTCTTTTCTTTTTAATGCACGGTTGGTACCAAACATCAATTTTCCTAGCAGTTCAAACCTGAAAAAAAAAAAAAAAAAAATCTTTGGGGTGGATTAAGCAGTTTTGGAATAACCATCAAAACTAATAGCTGGCTGTTTGCAGATCTCTACTCACAGGCACTAGCAAAGTTGCTACTAATGTCTCAGTAATGCTAATTATATGAAAAAATGGAGATTTCCTCCGACAGTTGTGGCATCTTCCTTCCAAAGCTGTAGGGAGCTGCCCAGTTTTAGAGACGCCAAGAAAGTAAAAGGCTTGCTCACCCTCACTGAGCAAGCGGCAGCCTGGCAGATCTCAGCAGTGATGAGCCTGAGACGCTGAGCATCCCTTTAGGAGATCCAGCCCATAGGTGAAAGAAACTCAACGCCATTTATCTCTCTTTTAAGTTTTTCTTAAAGCAGATTTCTTCCCTCCTTGCTCTAGAGGGGAGCTAGGTGCATGTGGCTGCCTCTGCATAAGTGGTGAGGAGTTCACAATTCCCCAAAATAGCACTGTGTATAGGCAGTAGCTGTGTCTCAGAAGTAGCACGTCACTGCTTATGTGGCATAATGCCTGCTATAGTTAGCATTGCTTAGTCGGCTAATTAGCCTAGTGAAGGTCCTGCACTACCACTTGCATATTATTTCCCACTGCAGAGTTAGCTCAGCTGTGGTATCTCTGCATAGTACATCACTGTCCAGAAAAACAGCTGGCTTCCTGGTATGTCTGTATGGTGATGATCAAGCAAATAAATAACTAATATATATACATATATCACTGTGGTTTGACCCACATTTCTCAAAAAAAATGTTGCTCCTAAGCTGATCGAGTGAAAAAAGAAATTCCGTCCTTAGATTACATGTCTCAGGGTAACATATTTGGCGAACTTTTTACCTTACATACATCAGAATATGTACATTAAAAAAACCCTTAATTACTTATTACAGCTTCAGAAACTTAAATTGTCACTTTTCAACATATTTTCATAGCTTAAAACCAACTACTGCATTGTAAATCAGTCCTCACAGCAGAAGGAATAGCATATTCGAAAGAATATTTGTATTAGACGATATAAAATAATTGAAGTGGAATCATTGAACCTTTCAAAAATAAAATGATCTGATACCTTTAACTTAGGTAATTAATTCAAATATGACTGCTTTATTACATGCCTTTGACACTTCATTTACTAAAATAGTACCTGATAATGATCCTAAAATATTACCTGGAGAAATTTGTCATTATCTTACCCATGTAAGTGGACATTTTTCTCCCCTAGCAATGACTACCTTATATGGAATAATTATAAATAAAGGAACTCATGAAATCATGCAGTATTTTGATAACAAATTTTTTACTTGAACAAAAGACTAGAAATTGCCTAAAATGACAGCATTTATTAAATTAATGAAAAATAAAGATAGCCAATTTCTCACCTGGAACTTGAGAACACTGAGGATGAAATTAAGATAACTAAAAAATATTTAAAAAAATCACCCAGAGGATCCCATAGAGCATTGCTAGGTGTTTAGAAAACCTGTCAGATTCAATGTCTACGAAATGTAGAAGGTCCATCTCCCCACAGCCTTATCCTTAGTGAAGTAGTTTATTTCTGGCATAAATAGGGGTTTAAGTGTTATTTCTCATTTACAGATTTTTTACTCAATTTGCAGAAGTGTATCTTACTATGAAAAGTGAAAGGCAGCAAAAAACTGAGCTGAAGTTTGGCTGTGCAGCAATGAGAGGCAAGAGCAAAGGTATCTGCATTCCTCCAGGAAAGGTTAAGAATATTTCTATAACTCACACTGAGCAAAAAGAATAAATCATTTCCTGTGCACCTCTCCAAGAGATAATGCAGTGAAAGGCAGCTAACAATCAGACCTTCTGCTCTGACAACAGATGCTACATTCTATAGTTAACTTCAAATTATTTTATGAGCTACTGAAACACACTGATATATGCCCCTGTTACATTACCGTTCAGTAAGTTTTCAATTTTATTTCTAGTTCAGTTCGAGTTGAGGAAGATCAAACCTAAAAACTATGAGTAAGTGGGATGCAAAAACTAAGTTTGGAATTTCGTCTGGAAATTGCTCAAACAATCCCATATATATCTTGCACGTAGAAACAGAACTATGGTACCCCGCCAGTTACTGTGAACAAAAGTTAACAACTCCATTTGAGATCAGATGCAGAAGATGACTCCTTCAGCAACTGCATGCAAGTCTGTTGTGTGGACCGGTGGCTCAGAGGACAATTGAGCCTTGCATCAATTTTATCTGCAGTTCCCAAATCTTCAGAATCTCCACTCCTGGTGCAAAGTAAACTGTATATTATGCAATCAAAATCTGACAGCCAGAGAAAATACAAATGTAGGATGCATTTATCAGTCAGTATAGATATTGTGTGGAGAAGAAGCAACACATATGTTTATCTGAAAAAATGACCCGGAAACTAAGAATTTAATTGCTGTTTAAAAATCAACCTCTCACTGAATTGTAGTATCCCTCATAATTGTGAAGGAGTTTCATACAAGTTGAAATAATTTATATACCACCAGCTATACAAAATCAGAAAGTTAATGATAATTTATTCTGAGATATTTAATAAGCCTATTATTATTATAAAATTACAAGACTGGAATGTAAACCAGCTGGCATTTCAAAGGTCTGATCAAAAATGGATCAATGGGCTTTATGATACTGAAGGAAGGCTCTTCTGAACTCTTTTCAAAGAGGAGATCATAACCTGTAGTTTCTGAGCAGAGAAAGAAAATAGACTGAAAAAAGTAGAGAACCGACAAGGAGACTGCCAAAAGGTTCAATTTATTCTTTCATTTTCTATGACTGAAACAGAGAAATTTTACCAACTTTGAATCTATAGCACCCCAGAGAAAGCGAAGAGACAAGTGGCAAAACAATCGCATGTTATCTTTATTCTTACCCCAAATTTTTCCTTCCCCTTTGCAAATCATAGTGTTGACTTATTTCTTAATATATTAAACATAACCCTATTTTTCATACTATAAAACCCACGGGAATCAGATTTTAATTCACAAAAAGGCAAAAACTTTTAACTCCAACAAAGGTTTCTTTCTGAAACGAGTGCTGGTATAGTTTTGGCCTACGTCAAAGCACTTCAGTCCCCCTACAAACAGTAGAGTCAACAGGATCTCACTCCTAAAAAACATCAGAAACACTGATGCTATTACAGAAACGTTTCCTGTGTGGGTGGACCCACTGAAACTCTCTAGAGAATGGTGGTTTAATGGGTAACTCCCATTAAACCCTGTCTTTGCCAAGGTCCTTAAAACTACCTGTGGAAAAAGACATGGTAGCAAAACCAGGCTTTGTTTCACAATACATATTTAAAGGTAACTTGCTAACAGGCTATTTCCAAGAGCTGTAAACATTTCTGAAATACAGATGACAGTAGGGGTTTATCCCTCACCCTATACACAGAACAATAATTGCAGTTCTTGTACCTTAGTATTTAATCATATTTCGTTTCATAATATATTTGAATATGGAAAAAAGTATTTCTCATAAAATGAGGGCAAACAGAACAGACACGCTAGCTACATGTGACTGGAACAGTATATTCAATACAGATTTGATATCCTAAAATTTTCAAAAAAATCATTTACATTTCTTAAGTGTATGAGAACTCTGGATGCCTGTTTTACAATACACATGCTCCACTGTCTTCTGTAGGACGTACTCACTTATTTCTCCTAAACCATTTGCTTTTTGTGATTTATCAGTTCATTTATTGGATTCTGTCAGCTTTTAGATAAAGAACTGATGGTTTGGCATTCCCAAGTAGGCATAATCTCCTCTGTCTAATGTTCAAGGGTTTACTTCAGATCTCTAAGTCAGGATCCAGGATAGAGTTTAGATACTGTCTTTATATACATTTACATCCAATAACTAAAGCACAATGCCATTAACAAGGGCAACGATCAGTCTTATCTCCCTGATACTTATATGAAGACCATATGACTACCACAGCCTTAAAGAACACAGAATTTCTAATTACAGGTGGTATAATCACACACAAAGAAAATAAAATACATCACTCTAGGGGAACAAAAGCAAGAAAATTCTCCTTTTCTGTTGCAACTTTTCCAAGAACATGTGAGAAGGGCACAGTTCGAAAATGGCTCTAGTCACAGCCATTTAAAGGAATGTTGCAGCTCCTGATCAGGAAACCTGCAGGAGTTGCCCTGTCTTCCTTCACAGCTTTTCTCTGGGGGCATTAAGCTATAGTTTTTCTTCTGGATTGGTGACTGAATGCAGCGCTTGTTACCCCGACCAAATAGGTTTTGGTAGCTTTGTTTCAATATGTCCTAGCAATCACCAGGTTCAGGATCTGTGTGAAATTAATTCCAAATCAAGGTTTCCATCACTAAACAAATCCTAACACCTTTAGCCACATTTCTGTATGACCTGGAAATGGCTGTAAATACTGGAGAAATGACTCTTTGGGTATAATATTCTATTAAATATGCTTAGCAATCTAGGTGTGTCAAACAAAAGCTTAGATACTTTTGGAAGTTTTGTCTAACCTGAAAAGATACAACAAACCATTTCTGATCAACAGAGTACTTTTGAATATCAAAGAATATGGAATCTGGATGCAATTGCCTAGATGATATTCAGCAAAATGCCCACTGGCAACTTTTGTTGCACCAGGGGAAAACCTAATCTAGCAATGTCTTGCCAGCTTCATGACTGAAAGCACCACTGTAGATATCCAGTCTATAGGATACACTATAGATAGTTCTTATATCTTGTGCAATACACACAAAATGGACGAATGACAAAATAAAGTTTTTAATGGGGTACAAGTAAAAGTCTTTTGAACTCAAAACTACTTTATAGTATATCATGTGTAAGAAAAGAAATTAAGTCCAGTAAACCCCACAGCATCCAGTGAGGCCCCTCAACTACTGCCAAGAAATATCCAGTCACACTGTGGATCTTCAGAGAAAATAATTAGAATGATTTCCTGAACACTTATCATCAAGATTGTTCATTACCAATACTACTATAATAGGTTTCTCCGTATCTACACAGTATCAAAGTTCATGAGAATAAAACCTTCCTGAAGGAGTCAGCTGTTTCTATAAATTTCTCTATTAATCCCCTTTAAAAATGTCAGGTAGACCATTTATATAATATCAAACTTGCCTTGCAATTCTTTCTTTTAAACTACAAGGTTTAATGAGCTGTTGCTTACTATGGCATATGAGATTTTCTAGAACCAAGTAAGTTTATAGTAATGTCACTGACTGAAAAGTATTGATCTTAGTATTTACCCAGATTTGTGGAATACAAATGTATCAATTGTGTATCAATTAAAATTACACTGATTAGACAGTTTATAATGGGAAAGAAAAATCACGTGTTCATATACTCAACTCTCTTTGTGCCAACACATTATCTTTATCCCATTAAAGAGCCTTATGCCATCTGTACCATCTGTGATACCAGCTGGTACATTGGTCCAAAAATATCTCTTCAATTATAGTATACTGATTAGTTTTTAGTATAGAATCAATTGTAGCTTAACTGAATTATAAAAATAAATTGGTATTATTTTTTTCTCATTTCTGTGATTTGATTTTCGTAATGAAAATTCCAAAACTTCCTGGTTTTTCCTTCATAATTTGCTTCACGTAAAAAGAGGTAAAGAGGGGATATCAGTTAAATAAGTTAGGTATTGGGACCTTGTTCAAAATCAGACACTAACCATTTCTAGCAAAAATCAAATAAGGAGGTCTTTTTCCCAAAAAATTCTCCTTCTAAACAAAATGGCATACATTAAAATATAACTTTACAAAGTCAACAGATGGGTGATATTATGTTTTCCTACATAAAGATTTATCTTATTAGTGTAGAGTTATTTTTATAAAGCAAACTGAATGAAATCCCTGCTACAATGAAACTTACAGCAAGATTCTCATTCATTTCAGCAAGCCAAGATTTAACATTACACAATTAACTGGAAAGCGTACATCCTTCTGTACTCCTCACACCTTTCACACTTTGTATCTTAGTGCCTGATCCTTTGATCAATCACGTTACTCCTACTTTTAAGCAGAACTACAAGCCAAGATCTGAGTTTTATGCTATAAATCCTTCACACTTGGAACTTTTGCTATATATATTAATTACATCAGAGGTATACATCAAAAGAACTGTACTGGGTTCATAAATACTAACTGCGTTAGTTCAGACCCTTTCTACATATAAATTATGGTGCAACCTTTTAATGACATGATCATGTGCTATAGTTTGAACAAGAGTTTCTTTTGATGTTTATTTAATTCATGGATATTACTTATTTACCAAATTCAAAACTTCACTCTTTCCACATTTTGTGCCCCCCGTAATTTACTTACCAACATTATCAAAAATCTGAGCTGAAAATACAATTTTCTATGATGTTCATCACTACAGTGTCTGAGTGCTTCACAAACATGACTACATTTATATTCACAACATCCCTGTGAGATGAGACAGTGTTATTATAGCTACTTTATGCAGAACAGAGCCACAGTGAGATTAAGATCAAAGGTATTGACTAATTTGGGTACTTGGTAGGAAACTCATCGAAGCTCATTTTCACAATGCTTAATACACAGCCTTTCATATATGTTCAAAGCCAAGTTAGTAATGCTGCAAGTGTTCAATATTCTACAAATCAAACCCCAAGGACTCACTCAGAAAGCAAGAAATACACAGTGTCAATCCCTAAAGATTGTCTTAACTGACTCCTGTAACATCATGTAGGAATTCTGTGGCAGAAGAAATCCAGTTCTCCAGTATAAATTAACCATATGGACCTTTTTCTTTTTTGTATCCTGTTTTGTTCACTAATTTCTAAATTGTTCAGTCAACCACTAAGGAATTGCACTGTTGTCTTCCTTACAAGCATTTCTATAAATCTCTTCATCACCTGAGAGTTTCTACTTTGTTTACTAAAAAGTAGAGTTTTTTTGTTTTCAGGCAAAATCGACAGCTAAGAAACTGATAGCTGCTGTACGTTCTTGTGCCCCCATATAATTCAAAACTAGAGGCAGATGGATTCAGAAACACAAGGATCAATTTTAAGTTATTGTAGGGACATATACTGTGATGTTTCCTCTCCTCCTTCTAAGTTTGATTTTTCTCATTGGTCATTTTTAATCTCAGTTGCATCAGAAGTGTTATGAACTAAAGGGACTCAGTTAAAGAAGTCATAGAATCATAAGATCATAGAATGGTTTGGGTTGGAAGGGACCTCAAACACCATCTAGTTCCAACCCCCCTGCCATGGGCAGGGACATCCTCCACTAGACCATGTTGCCCGAAGCCTCATCCGACCTGGTCTTAAACACTTCCAGGAAGGGGGCCTCCACAACCTCTCTGGGCAACCTGTTCCAGTACCTCACCACCCTCACAGTAAAGAATTTCTTCCTAACATCTCATCTAAATCGACCCTCCTTCAGCTTAAACCCATTACCCCTTGTCCTATCACTGCACTCCCTGATAAACAGTCCCTCACCAGCTTTCCTGTAGGCCCCTTCAGGTACTGGTAAGCTGCAATTAGATCTCCCCAGAGCCTTCTCTTCTCCAGGCTGAACAACCCCAACTCTCTCAGCCTGTCCTCATAGGAGAGGTGCTCCATCTCTCTGATCAGCTTTGTGGCCCTCCTCTGGACTCTCTCCAACAGCTCCATGTCTCTCCTGTACTGGGGCCCCCAGAGCTGGAAAGGCAAACTGTCACAGCTTTGGAAGGTAGCTCTTGTCAACTGAAGGGTCTTAATTTAAAAAATTTTACTTCAACCAGCATAGATACACACAAACATGTGCAAAGATAAACACAGAGACATTTATAACAGCTCAGCTGATAGATGCTACAGTCAAAAGCTGTAGAATTTTTACAGCTTTAAATATATACATGAAGTATAACAAGGAAGTCAGATGAAGTGATGCTAGTTATATTCAGAGGAACTTGGGGATGTGAATTCACAGAGGTTTAAATACTATGTATTCTTGCTGTTAATCACACTTGTTGTTACATTCAAGACAACATTAGCCTATGCATCTGCTTAGGCCAGAAGTAAGTAATGAAACCAGCTTCACATTTCTCTTGCCCTAGACCTTGAATTCTTGTATTGTCAGAAATAGGTTTTCTCTACTGTTGGGAATAATGACTCCCAACTCACCCAAGTATCTCACTTTTGCACTTAGAAGGCCAAAGATATCACAAATTAAATGATGTATTAGAAAAGAATTTTTAGTATTACAGGTATTAAACTTGTCCAATTTGTTCACATATTATAATTCTCCTTTCCCCAAAGAAACTGGGTTGGCCTCGAAGGCGGAGGGCTACGGAGAACAGTACAAAAAGTGCTTGGGTAGCTCAGTATTTCCAGCACCGTTTTCTGTGACATATGTGAAATCAAGTATGCCTTCTGCTTTGCTACACAGTACAGGTTTGTTGGCATTTGTTTGAGGTGATCTGCAAAATTCAGTTGCAGTGTTGCCACATATGACTAATACAATCATTGTGCCCACTAAACATTTAGATGGCTCAGTGAAGAACTCCAGCTCCTTACAGACTTTTTCTCAGTCTCTTCCACAGAGAAAGGATAAATAAGAAAATTAAAGAACAACTGAGAACACATCTCCTTGCCAAGAAGATAATGCTACTCGAAGGAACAGCAGGGAGGTCCCAGCAGGATGGCATTATTGCAGCAATGAAGAGCACCAAGTCCTCCCACTTATCCCTTTTGGGCTGAAAGGAGGGCAAATCTATCCTGTCAGAACTATCGCCTGCCAGAAGAACTGTCAGGACCACACTGCAGACTCCAATGGAAACAAGCATTCAAGAAAGATGACAGCAGCAATAAATTAAAGGGGGGAGGGGGAAGAAGCAAACAAAGCAACATGTGATTTTATTGTTCTAGTCATTCTGGTTTATTTGTTTCTTAGTGTTAGTCCCTCCTTTCTTCTGCTCTAACTTTCCACCTCTAAGATATGTTGGTTTTCCTTTTAGTTTGATCTTTTGTGAAAAGTTATCCAGTCATAATCCTTCACCATGCCAAAAAAAAAAAAAAAAAAAAAAAAAAAAAAAAAGGAAAAATCTGGCTTTCCATACTTTGAAGAAGCTGCTTCTGACAGCTTACTTGATCTTCAGTAGAAGTGCTCCTTCTAGTCACAGGATTTTTTCCAGGGACAGATGCTCACAAACACAGTTGTGTTATACAGCCCTAATATTCAGTACACTTCGGTAAACAAAATGGAGATATCGTTAACCACCACAACAAATTCCGTTCTTTATGGGCCATATGATTTATAAAAAGACATTCAGAGCTACCATTTAATCTGGAATACTCTCAATAGATTTAGCCATTTAAATTGCTGGAATAATGCCCAGATGGAAAGTGGCAAGATATTTAAAGACTGATTCCATTTTCTAAGTATGCCATGAATATAAAAGTCCTTCCACTTAATCTAATACACTTCTTTGGCCTATTAGTTTTTGATTGATAGAATGTCTTGAAATAAAAAAGCAGCAGTTGGCAGACACAGTAGAAATCAAAGATACTGTGAGTAGAGAGACTAAATAGAAGTATATATTGGTTTCATAAAGGATATTTTAGTTTCCCAAAAGTGGTGATCATCTACATTTATTATATTCCAAACCTTTGATTGCTAGAACTTGATTTTTAAGTAACGGATTTTCAATAAAATAGCAACCAATTTATTTTTTTCTTAAATGGGACACTGACCTTTATATAACAGGGAAGGAAAATCTGGGGAAACAAAATTAGACATCAGATTTTCATATGGAGAGGTCAGAACTTCATAGTTTGCTTTCATGTTCAGGGCATATAGTTTCTATATTGTATTGCAATGGATCATTCTTAATATCTGCATGATATTGAAGCAACAACTCCAATTCTACTAGAGAAGAAAGGAGAATTAGAGAAACAATTATATTTCTGATATAACTAGCTGATTAAGGAGTAGTTAGTCAGCTATTCCTTTTATTCTTCAGCCAAATTCAAGACGATGCTAGGATTGTTTTCTCTAACAGTTTAAAGTGATTGAAGAATAAGGTGATCATTGGTAAGTAGGATTAATTATCTCAAAGGAAAAATAAAATTTCATTAAGCAGAGTTCAGAGTGACATCCCTGGAAAGGTTCCAGTCAGCTGGATGGTTCCTCATGCTTTTTACATGAAAAGAAAACACACAGTCACTATGATTAATCAAAAACTAAATGGTTAATAAAAAGGGTCTGTTTGAAGCTCTTAATTAGAGCTAGTTTAAAACAGTGCACTGTCTCTTAGGAAGCTTATGCAAACTGCTTGGTGCTAACACAGTAGGAAAAGAAAGAGAAGAGAAGCAAAGGGCAAAAAAAGCTTGGGAATTCAATACGCTCTTCTGCGAATGTAGAGTTTTTAGGCAGCAATCTGCCATGAGTTAATGTGTCATCTTCCAATATCATGCCCTCCTAGTAACTGCAGCGCCGGGACTACCAAGGTGGTAATTGCAGGAGACCATAAAAATCCATTCTGACATGAAGGAAACAAACTTCCAAGAGGAAAGAAGAAACATACCTTGTTGTCTGTACAGCCAGGGAAGCATAAAGCAGAAACTCCATAAAGTGGTGCACTCACATTTTTCTGAGCCATGTTTCTCAGGGATTAACTATGGAGCATATTTAATCCTTTGAATGTCAAACCCCAAGGAAATCTAATTCCCATGAAATATCCTTCTCCTTACAAGCACATTCACTCTAAGGAGAATTGACTTCATAATCTGCACTTTGCAACTTGCTATCTTTGTATTAAGCATCTTTAAACACTCAGTTGTGGATAATACTTACTTTTATAGGCACTAATAACTGTTTCAAGGGCTCTGAAGAGGCATGTATAAATTCTCCCCAAGCTGTACACTAGTGGCTATTGCAAGATTTGTGCAACTTTATTTTTAAATTTGGAAATGTTGAAAAACTTTCGTCTATGTATGTACAAAGTAGCAAGGGCTTTTGTCATGACTGTGGCTTTTAAGTATTAATTTTAAAACTTTAAGAGGTAGTAAAAATTTCAGAAAGTACATGTTTGTTTTTTTCCTAAGAGAATTTAGGAGACAGATTATTAAACTTTCTTAAGCCAAAAATGATGTTACATAATTTTATACATACTTGTCAGAGCTTCCCATTTTCATTAGCTACAGACCAATTTAGCAAGTCTGTACACAAATACACAGTAAAAGCCCTTTTCAAAACATTAATCACTCTGGAATAATCACTCTGGAATGATTCTAAGTTGTGAGAATCAATGTTTTTCCAATTCCCCTTTTAATGACCTGAAAGATAACAAACATTCCTGCATAATACACTTTCCTGTTAATTTGTGCCATTAACTATTACTGCTACCCTGAAGAGAATATTAGAAGTCTTATTGAGATTAGATCACTCTGTGCTACAAATTTAAAAGAAAATTACATTCACCAGTGAGGCCCTTTAATTTTATTGCCATGATTTGTCTTTCAAAGTTAGCATTTGGCAAGAAGGGAACAAACTACAAGGCTCTCCTTTTTGCCAGGCCTCTTAATACAAACTTCTTTATCTGAGATTATAATGGCTGAACAGGCTTTGGTGGGAAACAAAACAAAAAATACTAAAAATAGATTATTTTCCCTTACCTTTTTTCCTTTACTTTCCACTATGTTTTATTAGCATTTTTAACCAATCTTTTCATAGCTAGTAAATATGAACAACTACATCTCTGTTCTACTACAGTGAATTATTTAGCTAAGAATAGAGTTCTATGTTGGTTTCAGGGAAAAAAACCTGAAATAAATAAAGCAGCTCATTGCTTGCAACAGTAAATAAATGGAATATATCCGCATTATCCATCCACTTCAGTGACTTGAAAAGATACGTATATACAATGTATGCAATATTTGTTCAGAAGGTGAAATTTTTCTGACATAAAATGGAAGAGTTTCATGGTGAGCCAGAAGGTATAAGGCACCTCAAAACCTCAACTTATTAGAGCTGAAAAAGAAAACAGTGCTAATTCATAGTTCATTGTAATTCAAGAAATACCTCCTAAAGCAATACTGAGCAATGCTCATTTTCTCTGAAAATAGTTATTAAAAGACACACAGTGAATAAGGTTTTAATCCTGTAACTTTTCCTAGGATTAGTAGATAGCTTACTTAATATTAACATATACACTGAGAACATCATCATCAAATTGCAAAACATTTTCATAAATATTTCAAATAGACAAAATGGGCTAAACATTGCTCATTGTGAATTCCAAAGCACATTTCTCTTCTTGTAGTTTTTGCAAAATAAAGATTTCTGTATTGCTTAAAATCATGAAAGGTTCCATTTTTAAATGGATTTCTATGTTTGCCTTCAGAACATAAAGTCTCAGATGTGTTAATCTATTCAGTGGGTAATATATGTAGTAATAGGCTACAAAACCTGCTTATTGAGAATTGAGGAAAGACTTCACACAGTATGGTCTAATCATTTCCACATTCACCATCTAGAATGGAAAGAAGAGGGTCTGGCAAAGGACATGGTCCTTGGTCTTTCTCTTTCTCCCACCTCCCCTTCCTCCATCTCTCTCTCTCCTTTTTCTTTTCTTAGAAGCTTTCAGACTCAAAATAGTAAAGTCCTATGAACTCCAGTTCTAGAAGCACACAGGACAAATATTTCCTAGTGCCCATATGAAGTTCAATGAAGTCCTCTCAGGATGAAAATTTGTAAATTCGACAGAAACCTAACATTTTTGAAAGCATCTGGGAGAAAACTGGGGGCATGGGGGGGAAATCCTAGGAAAACTACATGAAGTATTTTGACATGACATGAAGTAAAAAATGACACATCTGACAGGCCATACAAATTCAATTACCGGGCAAGTTAAAATCAGCAATCTTTTAAGGGAGGACTGTTTGTGAAGGGCAGCTACTGGGACAAGGGAATGAACTCAGGAGGATGTGCTATTCTTGACACTGGATATCTATTATTTACTGTTGTTTTCTCTCATTTTTATCTATGCTGTTTATTTCGTATTCTTCCTGTAGGGAAGGGTGACTAGAACCAGGCAGATTTCAGTAACTATCACTCCATGCACAAGCATACTTTTGCTTCAGTAATAAAGTTAGGAAACAACTCTTGTCTCCTAATTAGTAGTCATGATAGTTTCTAATTAAGGCACTTGAGGGTGTTGATATCTGAAAAGACATATACTTTAATCCCTGTATGTAATCCTGCTGTCATCTCTGTCTAGCTTTCAGATTGTCTTTGCCCCATCGCTTCACTGCTCAATAGAAAAGGGGTAGAAGCAAGCACACAAGAATTAATGCTGAGAGACACACTGGAAGAATGTTTCAGTCCAAAGGACCCCTGTTCAATATTAATAAAGACTCTTGTTAATTTTGAACAACTGGGAGGAAAATTTCTTCTCATGGTCTGAGATGTGACTGGATTTCAAAGTATTGCTCAACATATTTGCATAGGAGAAGAAAAGGCAAATGGGCCACAGGGGACAAACTATTATCCTGTTCACAAGAAGTCCATATTTTAAAAAAAGCAGTACTGACAATCTCCAGCAGGAATTTTTTGAGTTATCCAAGGTCTGAGAGTATATGAAGTACCCTAGAGAGAGCAGAACGTTTAACTAGTTCTCAAATAACTTCAGTTATTTTTTCCTTAAATATTTTGTCAAATGTACCATTTGACAGGGAAAAATACACACATTGATTGACAGCTTGAAATTATTCCTGAATTATTCATAACTCAACTCATAAATACATGGTTTGAGGAAGCACAAACAATATAAAAAAGTTCATAAATAAAGAGTCGATAATCTGTAATATTTTTAGCAGTTTGTAATGCAGAGTCAGCAGTACAATTCCTCCAAATTTATCTTTGTGACAGGCAACTTGTTGTCCTCTTGGTGTCTCTCATTTGCATTTTATAAAATCTGCAGCAGAACGTACATTCATGGCGTGGAATAATTGGGAAAGACTCAAAACTGCCCTAGGTTAACTGAGTAGGCTGCCAATTTAGCGAGGAGACAGTTCAGTGCTACTCATTTTTGAAAGTGAAACCCTCCAGTTTTTCAACGCATGCTTTAAACTTGGGCCCAGAGCTCACTGCAGTATCGAGCTCTCACTGATGGGTACCTGGCAGTAGAACCTGTTCCTCAAGCCCTGGTAACAAGATATCTGCTCTCTGAAACTACTGTGTGAGGAAATTAGTCAAATTACTGAGCCTTGAGCATTGACTAAAATAGTGTCTTTAGTGTGGAGTTGTTTCCCATCGACAACTATGTTATTCCATTTACTTTTCTTTGAAATACAATAAGCCTTCGTTTGGTTTTGTTTTTTTTTATTCTCTTGTTCTTCCCTTGGAGCAATCACAACTGCATTAAATTCATGCTGTTTAAATACTGCATAGAAAAGGGTTGAGTGTAATTATCTTTCCAGTATTTATCTTATAACATTCTTAGTCCTATGAGAGATGTTGAAGTGGGGAAGAGCAGGAAGACATCCCCAGTGCCAGGACATTCTAAGATTTTATCATAAGAGTGAAGATTATTCATTCTGAAAATAGAGTTAAATCATCTGAACATTGCAGTAAATCAAATATTTATTTGCCTGCTCCAAATTCATACATGGAAATTGCCTCTGAAGGTATAATTAATTCTATAAAGTTAAAACAACATGTTGACAAACTCAGTTTCAAGATCATACAAATGAACTAAAATATGAAAAACAAATTGCAGAGGAGAAATAATCTCTGTTTTAAAAGAAAGATCAAATATGCATTACTTTACAGTATTTCCATCTACAAACTGTTATAATGGCAGTGAATTACCAAATAATTCAGTATTTGCAGTTTTCATTATTTTTTAAAAATATGAACAAAAATATTACAGTTGTTTTTTAAGTATTAATCTGCAAGCCTCAACTACCTAATGACTATTTTTATACCACTTTACTAGTGTAAGGTAGTTTAAGACGAACAGTGGGGAATCTAATTTGTGGAAAGAAATACCAAAGAAGTGGGAATAAGCCACCAAAACATGATTTGCAAGCCCACCTTCATGCTGCCGACAGAAAAGAGCAGGTATTGACCGAGTATCTCAGTAGCCAGGTGCTCTGTAGCTACCATAGCACTGTCATGGGTACTAGGAGGAAAGTTAAATTACAGCAGACCTCTGGCTGGCTTAACTTATTCTGGAGAATGGATGAGCACATTCATGGCCAAGCCTGGGGGGGTCAGAAATGCCCCACTTCTTTATATGTAGGAAATCTTACCCAGCTGCAGATCATGAACTCAGTGGGATATGCCATATACAACATGTGTCACAGATGTCAGCAGGCTCTAGTATTGAAGTCCAAGAAAACCTATTTGGCCAGTGGGATCACCTTGGACAACAGAACAGTGCTGAAGGAAGTACCTCAGGACATCAGTTGTCTTGATCCTGATAAATATTCAAAGGTTCTTGTAAAGCTATCCCTACGGGAATATGCTTTCTATCATGTGGTGCTAGCTAAAGCAAAATTAATAGCTTCATTTTGAGTTAACTATGTGTCAGATTATGATTTTGTCTCTGTTGGAGCAACCCAGAGTAACTTGACTGAGTCTGATTTTACAGTGATTCATATATCTGCTAATTCACTTTACCAAGACAAAATAAATCCTTAATTCTATTATTACTTATCAACTCTTTTAAGACCTTTTCCAGAGGTGCAAATCATCAGCCGGTTGAAATATACTGAAGAATCAGACCTATTAGCTTCAGTGCAAGATGTTTTAGATTCACATACCATTTCTAGAGAGATGATTCCTTAGGCCTACTGAGGTAGCTGATAAATAACCCAATGAAAAAAATTCCAAAATACCCATGAACAAAAATATGAGTGTATTGAAAGGGTTAAAGCAAATTCATTTTAGTTTCATTAGCTCCAGTAACAATACAAAAAATAAATGAAAGTGCAGAGAATTATATATACAAACTGATACAATAATCAGAAATCAAACATGTATTTAGCAAATCATAATATGCATGGTCATTAAAGCAGCCATTTGTTGGTAATATTAGCCTAAAGCTTTAAAAATGAGTGGCCAAGAATAGCTAAATGATTGTGCTTAGATTAAAAGGCATATCAAATGTGTTTACTCGGATAATACAGGGATAAGGGCAGTTTAAAACCAGAAGTATGTTGTATTTAACCAGCTCATTTTTTTCTCAATGCTGAAACTAAGCCACTGGAACATATCCTTTAAAGTAAATGTGTAAATAAAATAACATATCACTCAGGATATAGTGACTTAGCTCTTCGTGACAAAACAATGTCATGCATTTTTTTCATTCTGTTTGACACAAATTCAATATACTGAGGACCTGGTTTTTTATTGTCATAAAATGTATGCAAGGGGATGAAAAATGCTGCCAAAACACATAAGGGTTGTTTTGGGCAGTGGTTTTTGTTTTGTTTTTACATAATGTTGCAAAGTAGAAATCTGATGGTAAAAAGAGGAATCAGTGCTGAATAAAATCCTTAACTGTGTGTATGTTCCTGAGGAAAATAAAGTGAAGCAGATTAACCATCACTTGCCATTTAATTTATTATTCATAAAAGAGTTAGACTTTCAATGGGTGATATATTTCACAGCCAACTTCCAATTTAAAAAGAAGCATTTCTTTCAGTATTTATTAATAAATACAATACACAGCATCATTATGTATAAAAGTGACAGGATGTTACCTTTCTCCATTTCCTCAAAGACAAAGGGATTGATCATGTAATTTCCATGTAAATATACTCTGACAGTGATCAAAGGAGGTTTTACTCATCAAAACAGATTTTTTGGGTTGGGCCCTGATAAAATGACAAAATTAATTACTGGGATTTTACATTTATTCATTTATCTTCTGATGGAAGGATTATTTTTTTCTGCAGACCTTTTCTGCAGACCATGTATTTTGATGTGCTGCAAAATGAATGCTCATGCAGTACAATTATTTATATCACACTATGATAAAGCACCTTCAATCAAAGCTGTACCATTTTTAATCTCTTTGCACAATAGACCCAAGACAGTAGAGACTGTTTGTACCTGTAACTTGACTGATGCTAAATTCGGAAATACCGCTGTATCAAAAATTCAGAATTCTTGGAAAGACAACAATTTCTCCTACACTAAAAATTTCAATAGGAAAGGTACCTTTAGAGCTCAAACTTTTCCAGGCAAAAATTCGCTTTATCAAGCAGCAATTCTTAAGCAATTTCTTGCAGTTTGCAGGCTTCTGATGATACTGTTGCAAATCTTCATTCTCTTCATGTGTTTTCTTCTCAGGGGCTAACACTTCCATCCTAAACAAAAACTTAACCCTTAGTTTTCCTGAAGGATATATATATATAGAACTTAAATCTATAGACTGGGGGTAAGGGATATGGGGGGAGAAGGGAGGAGATGGACTTGGGATAAAAGGAAAAGCTTTAGGATCTCGTTAACCATTATTCGTAGCTCATACATTCTTACTATTAATTGACTTAAATGGAATTATTGTATTCATATCTTTTATTTTGAATTATTTATCTGGAATATTAATGTATTTGTAAAAATTACAGATGGGGGAAAATCAGATTTTATCTACTATTCAAAAAAAACTTTGATTTTACTTAAGTTATATAAATTATATAACATCTTTAGATGGTAAATAAATATTTACCTCTTACCTTAGTCAGTTGTTTAGGTAAAGGAAATAATGAAATCCTCTATGCATGAACCTATTATCCTTCCTATCTTAGCTTGCCTTACATCAGTGTCATAGAGCAGAGCTGCATTCCTCTAGCTGTTATTGAAAGACAGCTGCTCTAACCAGAAAAGATGAATAGTTGGGTTTCTGTGCTGCCTTAATGCCACTGTCACTCAAATGCAGAAAAGCAGCTGAGCCACTTAAAGCCAGTTGTACACTTGAGGACCATTTCTCTACACTACCTTCTGATTCACACAGGCAGACTAATAAATTTCTACATGGCATTATTTTTCTTGATAGACTGCCACTTTGAAGGAGTCGGGGGCCATTAGCAACAACCAACACTGACTAGGACCTAACCAAAGCCCTACTCGGGGGCCAAAAACCCAAGAAAAGGTACCTACCCAGTGCTCCAGGACTTTTATGCTACTCCAAGGTCACGCAGTAGTCCTAAACAGCATTCCCGCTTGCTCTTCAGTGAGCTCCAGCACGAGATGCCAAGGAGATGACTGCTGCTGAGGACAGAACCAAACTGCAAGCCGCGGCAGCCCTTTGACAACCAGCCATAGACTGCACCAGGGGAGCTACTCTAATTACAAACAATAACTGCACCCTGCCAGGAGCAGGACACCAAAGTGGCCCCTATTTCACTCCCCTACTTTTCCCTTACACTGTGCTCTCACCCACAATCTGAATCTAACATTAAACACAATTTAACTTCTAAAGACAAAAGGTAGAAAAGAGTCAAAGAAAAAAAAAAGCATCGGTCACAGTACACACCTTTTTTGAGAAAAGCTGTCTTTTCAGCTGTAAACTTATTGCTTCCTAAAGAAAGAAAGCATGATGTAACACATGACCTCACTGCGTGCATTGGCATCAGAAGTTTCTATTGATTATGCAAATCAATCAAGGAACAAGTTTCCATTTCCTGAAATTTATTTTGTAAAAGATACTAGAACTCCAAGGGTTTTTTTAGTCACTCAGCTTTCCTTCTAACTTAATGCCAATTACATAAATTTGCAAGTTTCATGTATGTGAAATTTCCTGCATACAGTTGAAATACGGCTTAACTAGTTTGCTGTGTGCAAAATGTTACACACACAACCCCATACCTACCTATAACAACTGGAGACATGTCAGATCTATCAGCACAGGCTAGGATGGAGCTCTTTAAGCACATCGACTCCACCTCTGGAAACAGCCAATCAATCAGCAATGAATTCTGTTCATAACAGCAGAGAAGCATGGGCCTTAACAACCAATTGTTAGGCAGCCAAAGTAAAGGGGATCATTTTCATTCAGATTCATATCTAAGGATATAGTTCAGGCCCATCGCTACTTAGAACTGAACAAGGCTCAAATTTTCACTGTTGGAACAGTACTTGCTGGTATCAGGTCCTTCCAGTCCCACAGCATGACACAGCATTCCAGTCATGGCTGTATTCCCATCACAAGCCGCTACCAAAGTGAGCTAAATTTCAATCTGGTAACAGAGTTTCTGAAAATTCTGAAACTTCAGCAGAGAAACTTCTTCCAGTTTATTTCACAGCTCTCATCTTATATCTTTCATAAGTGCCATTCTGAGAATAAATATAAATTTTACATTGGTGTTTTACTGTGCTAAGAAATACATTTTCACCACAGAAGATTCGGTCTGGATTTCCAGATGACTCCTGGAACAGAATTTTGAGTTGCAAGAGCAAAGCACGAATGTTAGTTATTGCATAGAAATAATAGCTATTTTTAAAAGATCATGCTCTCTACTATTTCTACATTCTGTCTTTGAGTGAAACTAATGTACTCTAGAAATCACAGTTCATCTCTCTGAAAACTGGAGGTTTGCTTCTGATCAGAGTCTGTGCAGGGCATCCACAGAAAGTCACCCATCTTCTCTGGTGGAACACATCTACATCGCTCCTGTCCAGTGCAAAGAGAAAACCAGTACTATGCCCAGCAGCACTGAAATATAGCATCATGTAGTGTAGCTCCAAACAGCTAAAACTTGAAAGTGTTGTTGAAGTAATTTAAGTTTTCTTGATATAAACTTTCAGAGAAACTGCCTGCCCATGTAAAGGTCAGCTACAAAATCCTTGATCCTCCAACTCAAACGCTACCTCTTACGACATTCTGTCACACTCCTCGGAGTGCCGGTTCAGAGCTGCCTCATCTCAGGGATCCATTAATCCAAAGGTAGTGTGAGTGGGGAAGCAGACACAGGAGCTGAGAGAAGCATTTGGGAAAATTATGCCACGATGGGATAGTAAACAGGAGTGCATACCGCCTAGACGCGGAGCAACTGCTCACGCGCAATGGGAGAGGGCTGCTGGGTATGCTCCCAATATTAGCATTTGAATAAGGTCTTCAGGAGGGACAAGAATAAAGAGGAGCTTACATGAAAGCATAAATACGATGACACTACTCAAGAGGATATGGAGAGGTAGAACCCTTGCCGAAATCTTTAGGATTTACTGATGTGCAGCTGAAAACCGTACCTTATTTGCCATGATGCTCCACTTGAGATTTAACTCTAGAAGGAAGTATTTTTCCTTAAAATGGTTCAGAAGATGTCAAGGGGTTCAGATTACACTGTATCTGTTTCCTTACTTCAAACCTTAACCAACTGCAGAGCAATTTTCTTCTGTAATAGAAGTATACATGAATCACAGGTTCTTTGTGGCACTAATCATTATGCCAGAATTTAGAAGTGAATTTAAAATAAACTTAAGCTGTAGAATAGTAAAGTTCAAGGCACCATGGAATTTTTCCAAGCAAATGATACTGTACCTCATATATCCATAACAATTTATAACAGGAATTAACATCACTGTCCTGAAGCAATGCCCTTGGTTTACCTCTTTCTCATCTGCAATTCATGCGCTCTGACTTTGACAAAAGGAAATGGTTTGGTAGCGAATTCCATGTTTACAAACCCAAGGACTGTAAAAAATTTGTTATATGCAATACTGGAGAAAAACTGGTCATGTTGTAAGTAACATGAGAAAAGTATCATGTGTGGAAAAGATTTCAATCCAGGCTGCACAGGATCCTTCCTTCCCCTAACTACATTGAATCACTGAATAATTTAGATGAAATGAAAAAGGGAGGCAAGGAGCACACGGGGAGTACATTAACTGCGGGTGATCAGTGGAAGGCGGAACCCTTCAGCACGTTCAAATGAGCATCCAGTTTCTGAAATGAATGCACTTTGTTCAGGGAGAACCTATATGCAACTGGTACCTAGAACCATACTGAACCTGAGCAACCTCAGGATCTGGAGATGGGGAGATCTTCCAATGGGGAGTGAGTAGTGAAACAGGTAAGAAAGAAAATAAACAGAACTAGGTACTCATGGGAGTATCAACAACAAGACAAATGTGGGGAAATGATCTGCAAAAACCCTGCAGTGCCTTTGGTTGGAGCCCTTACTTAGATGTAACTGCAGAAGTAACTGGGCACTCATCCTGACCACGTGCCTCTAGTCAGGGAAGGCAAACTTTTTACTGCAGCAGTAACAGGGCACGGAGACAGGGACTGCCTAAAGAAAGCAGGTTGTTCGTTATTTCATGTTATCAGATTTCATCTGTAATCAGCTACAGCCAAAAATAAAGCTGGGTTTCTGTATAAAAAGCTGCTAATTTCCTATTGATGGTTAAATAACTTCTTTTATGAGTGATCTAAATCATGTCAGTTAAAAACTCCAGAGAGTCACAAGCAGATGAATCATATAAGTGCTGTGACATGCCACACGGCTACAGACATTTTGAGGAATATTTATTGGAGCTAGAAGGAAAAGTATTTTAACTGGGTGTACATGAGCATGGCTGCAGTAATAGCAGGTATGCACTACTGCTTGATCTGATTTCAACTTTGGGAATATGGAAGTGAACTTTCAGTGGACTTACTGAAAACTAAATAATTCTTCACTTGATAGTGAAATAGCAGTTGGAAAGACCAGAGGCATCATTATAGAGTGAGAAATGGCTCAGGAGCATTACAGATGAAACAGTCAATACTGATGTGGCATCTGTATGGTTTTCTGGGGGAATCTTTAGAGAACTGAGTAGTTGCATTAGTTGAATATCCTAGCACAACTACTTCAAGAACCTTCAATGATGACTACATTGCCTTGTAAGGGTCTTGAAGAAATTGTTTAATGTCAAAGATGAACTAGGTTAAACCAGTGATATCTGCTGAAGACTTTAGACCGCTGGAGACTGTAGCTATAAGTTAAGAAATTAATACTGAAAAATAGGACAAGGTTACAGAATCCAGTCCTGGATGAATGTGTGGGTGACTGCTGACATATTAAAGAGTATTACAATGAGATGCTTCAGAGAAAATACAGGGTTTGGTTTTGGTTTGTTTTTCTCAGCAGAAGCAGGTTTTAATAGCATTTTATGATACCCAGTTTTAGCAGATGAAGGAAAGGATTTGTGAGTGGAAGGGAATCAGAAGCAAAAATATATCGGCTATTTATTTACCCCCATTGTATAGAGCTCTCTAAGGTTTGCATTAACTTGAGCTCCATTAGCATCTTTTTATGAAGATCTTTTCAACATGTTTTTTTGTCTATTTATAGGCAAAAAATGGCAATTGTATAAATCCCAGGAATCAAAAGCTTCCTGTAAACTTTAATATCAATTAAAATTTTGGGTTCTGCTTTTGCCAAGAGAAAAATAAAGGCAAATCTTAATTTAAGTTGAATATAGTGAAGAATTGAGCAGTGTCAGTCACTCTGGGAAGTCTGTGGGAAGCATCTGGAAATATCCCACAAATATAGGGAGAACTGCTATCTTTGTTTTTTCTCACCTCAAAAACATGACCCTCCTTAATGTAGGAAGTGTCTATAGGTCTTGCCTGTCATGCATAGTGAACCTCTATATTGTAAATGAGAAAAAGGAAAAGAAACAGAATAGTGGGGCAGCACTGCCCTGGAATTCTTTTGGTTTATTTAGCTCTGGACCCTTTGGTGGGACAGTGCAGGTTAATAACTGATTTCAGGTTGTATTCAGGTTGCCTGGATTAGAAGGCGAACATCCATGTTCACACACGTTATGTCACAGTACCTGCGGGCAGCGCAGGTGACAGGAACACATTTTGACACCTTCAGCAATTATTTGGCTGCAGCAAGAACAATGAGCAACATAAGTGAGAGCAAGTGTTTGTGGGTGGGAATTTCAGAGAGCTCCTTCGCCGTGCCAGAGGAATTTCACGTCGTAATGAGCCCTCTTGGGGTTATAGATATATTGGGATAAGCTCTGACTGGATGATTCAGTAGCTGAACTAAACTCAGAGAAAGGGTTTACCTCCTGTCAGATTATAGTGATAAAAGAGATGACATGACCCTGATATGGACAGAAAGGATTTTAATGTTAATCCATTGTTACTGTTAATCATAAACATTCCTGCTTGCTCTTAGCATTTGTCTGGGGTGTATATATAGTCCACCCCAATTGCTTAAAGTGACAGGGGTTTTTATATGTTCAATGGTAGGAAATATTTCTCAGCAAAGAGAAATACAGTTTATTTACTGGTGAAAAAAAAGAATTTTATGGCTGCCAAGAAGCTTTCTTGTCAATACATCAAGGGCTTAATTCTTACAGGTTTTATTACAAGTACACAGTAATTTTTCTTTTTCCAAAATCACAGGAGGAAATTGGACTAATGAGAGGGGGGGAAAGGGTATGCAATCCCTAAGACCTTTTTAGTTATTTCCAGAAGGTTCCTTTTCATAGGTAACTTTACACTAGCAAATTTGAACAATCACATGCCATTGCTGTGAAAGACACTACATCAATGATCCTTAGAAAATATTTTTTCAAAAACTATTCAGTAGTATCAGATAGCTCAGAAGATTGCCTTTGCTGGGTATTCCAAAACTGAAGAGGTCCATTCTCTGCCACTGAGATGGACACTGGCAGAGGGAGGTCAGAGGGATGGCTTGAGTAAGGTGAACATGCCAAGACTACAGTGAACTGATCCATTTTATTGTTAGAATGGTACGCTCTGACACTAAAAAAAGGGTAGCAACATACCTGAAAATGCCATCAGTACAGCCATAGCTTGTGAAAAATTAATGAGTGTATTGGGTTGTTTAACTTCCTAAACACAGGATGAATATACCAAAGTCTTAATTGTCTACATACAAATGGATCCTGTTTTGTACATTTGTATATCACCATGCTTTTACAAAAAAAAGACCTATTTAAAAAGTCTGAAAATTCAAACAGATGAGAAGGAAGGCTGATGAGACTAATTATGGTAGCTCTATATACAAATTATGGTATAGCTTTGTGTATAATTAGTTAGAAACATTGATAGATCAAGATGTTACTTCAGAATTAACAGAATGTGAGACTGGTCCTAAACAATGTGTGAAATCATGTTATCTGTTTGTATCAAAAGTAATATCACGAGTGTCTGACATCAGGGAGGATGAATAAAAAGTAGAGGAAACAAATATAAGTAGATTATTTGATTAACTTCTCTAAACATATGGACTTGCCAACAAATTCTAAAAAGAAAGTCCAGCTAGAATTTGCTGTTGGAAATTATCTGCTCTTAGTCTAAGTCATTATTTTCACAGGTTTTTACAAGTAATCTTACTTATCAGCAACAGAATTAATTACATTTTATACTTTATAGTGATCAGAAAGTTGTAAACAATGTTCTGTGTAATAAAAGTGCATACATTTTGCTTCCAAACAGTGAGAGGTATTCATTTTTAAACTGGGCTTGAGTTTATTATACGGATGGGATACAATCCCTCCCTGCCCCTGATTTTGACTTCTCTTATGGGCTCCTACATCTATTGTGTTCAAAAGCATTAACATAAGCAGCAGAAGACTTCCAGTTAACTTGTAACTATCAGAGTTCCATTTCAGATGATGATCACTACTTTGGAAAGTGCTTCATTTTGCTCCTAATTAGCCCAATATTTGTCAAAATATTCCTAGACGCTTTCTGGAATTTCCTTTCTTTGTGGATCTTTATCATTTACATGTAATTTCTAACTGAAGAACTATGAAACAAATTGTCTATCCTTATTTTGTGGTATGAAGTCTCCAAAATACAGGAAGAGTAAAATTGGCTAGGACATGTAAACTTTTTTTTTTTTTTTCTTCTCCAAACTTATAGGTTACTCAGTACAGGACACAGAAAAGGTGTTGAGTTCTCACATATCCATTTAATTCAGTTTTTATAATGTCATAAAATTAAGAACATAATCAGCAAACCTCATAGGTGACTCATTTATGAACATGTAAATAATCAAACGCATATTAAACTGGCTTGCAAAGCTTTCACAGAGAAATTAAATACAGGAGAAATAAACTACCTTTTCAGCACAATTGAAGGCTCTCTTCATATCTACTGGATGTTACACCTTTCAGCCACCTTTTGGCAACAGGGAGTAACACCGAGTGGTAGCACAACACTGGTAACAAGAAAGGGCAGAAACCTCCAGCTCCTATCAACAAAAACACCTGCTTATCAGAGAGTGTGCTGTAGATGGGGCAGCACTAACGAATGAAGCTAACTGAACAATGACAAAATATTTCCATGACCCCTTTTATTTTTATCTGCTTGTTTTTATAAACAATTTAGTACTAGTATCTGAAATTATTATTTCTAAAGTGTGGTCTCCTTCATCCAAGTTATTGTCAGACTTAAACAGCTTAGAATAGGAAAATGCTACAATAAATCACCTACAAAATGAGTTCCTAACTGCTACAAAGGAATCATCATTACTGTCTTTTACTCACTGAAGAACAGGAACGAAATCTGAATGATTTCAGATGCTATGTCATGCTGATAAAGACAGTCCTTTAAATGGTTAAAAGAGAGAAATACAAAAAAGGGAAAGGAAAAGGGGGTGTAACTGAGCAATTGATTGAACAGCTGAAATCAGAAGCTTCTAAAAATTTATTTGACCATGAGAAGTGTTTTATCCATAATACGGTCACTGAAGAAGGAGCTTGAGGAGATAGAGGAATGCTACTGCAAAATATGCTTGGGAAAGGAAGCAAAACAGGTCTCATATTTCAGTTTCAAACAAAATTGATTATGAACCAGTAGACAAGAAGTTTTATAATGTCATATTTCAGTAGAACATTACTCATATGTTTCCTCAAAAAGACAAAGAAGTCTCATTTACCAGGGATATACACATTGCTTGGAGACAGTACACATGAATCAGTATGAACACATTTGTCACTTGGATCCCTGATGAAATATCAGCTGAACTCTTAAATGATCTTCCAAATTTTGGAGAAAACAATACAGATTGGATACAAACTTGCATTTTTAGGCTGCCATATAATGTTGCACTAAATAAAATCATGTTGAAAATAATGGTGTCCTTAAACTTCATGCCTATTGCCTTATGCTCAGCAAAATAATGATAAACATCTCAAGGACAATGGAATAGGAGATAAAACAATAAAGATATTTTCAGACAGACTTTAAAGCTCTGTGGTTTTTTGGATACACATGCAAAGCGAACGAAGTTATGAAGTAGATGAAATAAAAGTAGTAGATATTTCTGAATTTTAATACAGGCTTTCATATGCTGTCATAAAATTTTACTCTTATGAAACTGTTCTCAAACAATTTATGTTTTCCTAGATTTGAACAGAAGTTGAGAGAATATCAATTCAGAATATAAACAACTGCACTATATTGCAGTCACATAAGCATCGAGGCTTGATTCTGCGATATGCTGAGCCCTTCCAGCTCTTACTGTGGATAACAGAAGGATGTTGTGTTCAGCATTTTGCAAGATCAAGCTCAGGTGATTATCGTACACTGACAAATTATCATTTGAATCTATTTGAGGTTTTTTGCATGTATGTTTTCTTCCTTAATGGTCCTGAAGTGAGACTAAAAACTATAGCTAAATGGAAATTCACGTCACGGTAAGCTGGGAGGAACTCAAGTGGCAGAAAAAATGTTGGCAAGCAAAAAAGTAATTTCTTATTTAAAAAGGGAATAGGAGGAGCCTTTTTGTGCAGCTTTGGAGTGACTGCATTTTACATTTGGTATTTAATCACATTACTATTCAGTAATTTCAATTAATAAGTGACATGGTTTTTGCTGCCTCATGCTAATAAATTTACCAGAACCACTGGAACTGTTAACAGATAGCAAGTTAAAATTGTCTCTTCAGACACCTAGCCTTTTCTGTTTCTAGGGGTGTCTGGTACTGTTTAGTCTTTACTAAATTAGACAGCATGCACAGCAGTCAAAAATAGTTACATGTACCATGGATATTAAGACAAGGGTTCAAGTTGTTTATAAATATCCAGAGGCCAAGCTGATCAATACTTGCAATTTAGGTTCAAGCTGAATCAGCATTTAGTAGGCTGAATGCCCGTGCCACTAATCACTTGGGCCACACATACGATTTAAAATGCTTACTTTACAAAGATTTAGTGTTTGTTGAGAACATGTCTGACAGCCTCAGGAACAGAAATCTTCTGTTTTGTCACAGAACAGGGAAAGCACAAGCACTGTACGAGAGCAATACCTTTAGTCTTCCACTGGAACAGCTACATCTAATAACAATGTTTTTTTTCCTTCTTCTAAATTCTTGGCCTAATTGGAGAGACTAATGGGGCAGTTAGTTAGCAAAACTAATAGTTGTGGTGTCTTTTGTGGCTGCATTTTTCTCAGAGAAAATTAACTGAAATCACACAATATGAGTTACCAAACAATCAACAACTACAGGTTTACCATTAAAAGAGACAACCTTCCTCAGTAATTAGCACACAGAATATCAGCAACTAAAGAAAAACTCTTTAATAGCCATGTTCTAGCTATTGATTTTCTATAATAGCCTAATGATCCTTATGCAGTGCTAAAAGTGTGGATAAAAAAGTGCTATAGGAGTTAGGAGCTTCTCATCAATTTATTAACCCCTATCTCAGATTCAGAAACATAATAATAATTATTTTGAAACTGAAGCACAAAAACACAGTTCTATACACTTATGTAAGTGTACACTTATGCACTTACATAAGTGCACTTATACACTTGCATAAGACTGTTTTCATACTTCTGTCCCCCTAAAATTCCCCCTAGACCATAGTGTAACCAACATGTACAGCAGAGACAACTCTACAGTTGCCAACACTTTCCAGAATTCCTGTAACTGGAACACCTGGGAGCCTTTTCTTCCTCAAAATAATCTTAAAATATGAAACCAGAACTTTTCATTAGTCTTTACTTTTCGTACAGAAAGAACTTTATCAGCATGAGCCTTAACTTAGTGATAGATTTACATGAGATCATGTCAGGGAAAAGCTGATTATACTATTACTCGTGGGGAAAAACAAGCTTTTTTAAGTGATTTACCAGGCCAGCACTATTTGAAACTGGAAGTTTGCAATTTGTGGATATTTAAGGTGTGGTTTTATGTTTGATGATGTACTGTCAACATATGTTAAATGCCTGTCCAGGTAGAGCGGTGACAGGGTATTTACAACGTTACTGTGAAATTCTCAAAGGGACCAGTGATACAGGGTACTCGGAAACTACAGAAACAAATTCCATCAACAGCATGCCTTATTCTAACACTTCACAATGACAGAAAACATTCTGCAAGCTTATAACTTTTCCACTGCTACCTTCCAGGAAATCAAAGTTGTCACTTCTAGTGAACAAGTAAGGTCAGAAATCTCCATATTGTGCTGCTGGTCAGAAATCTCCATACTATACTGCACAATAGCTCTGCAGGGAAGAAACAGAAAAGCTGTAATTTACTAGCTCTCACACTTTTACAGTCCAGCAGGTTCTTACATCATTTGGGAGATGTACTTGAGAGACAAACAAAAGTCTCATCTTTATCCATATTTATTAAATGAGAGAAAACAGTTATTTCTGATTGTTAATGACTAAGAATAATAATTTCTCATTTTCCTCTCTGGGCACATACACACATGAAGAATCATTTTCTTTCAAAAAGTGAGACTGGAGTTAGAATGTGCTAATAAAGGAAGGAAAATAAGGTAAAATTTTATGTATTTTTATAGTGCTTATGAAGGCAGCATAGCTGGAGACTGTTCATCTTTGATAAAATATTACAAATTTTAGATTTAGTAACTGCACATTTTGACAGCTGAACAGCAAACAATTAGTTTTGTTATGAATAGAAGGAGCCTGAAAAGATATCAGCAAATTACAGCTGTTACCTGTCTTAGATATGGGTATTTTTATGTGCCTTCTCTGTCAAGTGATATAAAGAGGTCTGACATAACACCTTAGCTACATGCTGTGTTGTCATTAGTGTGATCATCTCCATCAGCTTTCATGTCTGTCTTTCAGCTATGGCTCTCTTCATTAAGTTTCATTGTTTCATAGTTAAGATCCTATTAAACATGAATGGTAGGGGTCACTCATGAAAGAGAATACATCTACAAATGGAGAAGGGATTGGCTTTTGGTCCAACTCATCAATGATTTTATCAGCAATTTAAAGGACACTATTAATTCCTTCTATGGACAAATGCAAAGATTGATGGAATAAGTAATCAGGAGGACATTTTACTGTTAGAGGATAAACTTGGTACTTTTTTTTCAGTTCAGCAGAATGCAAAACAACACTTGTAGGAAAAAAGAACAGAGACTCTATCTTCGTTCAAACAAAAAAACCTAAGACTATATCTGAATAGCATTCTAGTTTAGAGCCCACACTTCCAAAGTGATGAGAAAATGGAGTAACTTCAAAGGATGACTACAAAGTAAAGTAAGTTAAGGGATGAGTACATCTCTCTGTGAAGATAGTCATAAATGGAAAAGATTATGGAAAAATTTTGAGGCTGATGGACCAAGTGTGGCGCAAAAGGTGGAAACTGAAGCTAGACAAATTTGAAAAATAAGATGAAATTTTAGAGTAGTTAAATATTAGTAGTGATCTATTTATTGGTTTGTTTTGTCAAAAAAAATAATCATATTTGAAACATAAATTGTGATCCAATCTCTGTGGGAAAAAGACCTCTACCTGAAGAAGGTCAGCTTAGAAGATTACTGTGATCATCTCTGGATTTAAAAAAACACTATTTTTTGCAGATGGAAGGAAAGAGCATTATGTTGTTCTACCCTCATTTCACAGGTTGTTTGCAAGGTTGCCTTCATTGTCATTAAAAGTTGGAAATATAACTGTAAAAACATGAATATGGAACACCGTTCTATAGTAATTCTGTCAGATTTTCTGGCAAATTCCAGAGGCTCTAACAGTGCTTCTAACACCGCCTATAGTCTAGCAAATAAATTCAAGATTAATCAATTTTTCAGGATTAAGCCATTTGTCTGCATTTGCCTATGTTGTCCTTCAGCAGAGTGTCAAAGCTCCATACAAATCTGTATTTTATCAAGTGATTATCATTTAGCACTATGTTAAATGCCCAAGTGATTAAAGCACCTGAATAATTGAAGGGATTCCTAATAGAATAATTACAATAATGTTCTTTAGTATATCCCTATTTTCATAGCTGTAGGCAATATCAAGTGGTTCAAATTAATAAATCAGCTCATAGATCAGATGGCTTTCCAGCATCTACAGTTCAGTACTTGAAGCTATTGGTTAGGAAGGCAGTCATAAACACTGCAAATAATAATGAGATTTTTGACCTTCGAGTGTCATGTAAATTGATGTGTGCCTGACATAGGCAGACTTTGCTGCTAAACTCAAAAGCTTTCAGCTTTGTCATTGTCTTCATCTTGTAATTGGATGTGTTAACTCTAAAGGAGACTAAAATAGAAGAGTAAAATCAGGGAACAAAGTTAGGAAGAAATGAATGTTCCTTTTAAAAAATATATGTATTTCTAGTTATTGTAAAAGAAAAAAATTATTGTGATTTCTCAGTTAAATACTTTATGTCAAATGAGGTTGTATACCACATGCTAGCAATTACTGTATATAGATCTATAATAGAGCTTATTCTCCAGTACCATTTCAGACTGTAAAACTCAGGTCCAATTAATGAGAAATAGGTATTTATACCACTTATTTGACTTTTTTCCCCCATGCTTTGCTTCTGATATGCTGATTTTCTTCCTTCTTTTTCATTCTAATTTCTATTCATTTTTCATTCATTTATGGCAGTTCCTAGTTCTCAGTAACTGAGGTCAACCAACTAAAAAATCGTGATTCTCACACTTTCATATAGTCACTTTCTGTCCTATACTATGTAATAGCCAAGCAAAGCAATTCTATTTTATTTTTTTGCAATGATAACTGAGTAAATTTTAACTGCAGAGTTCAGCAAGCTAAAACGAGTTGGTTAAGCACAATTATTATCCCATATTACAGATGGGAAAACTAAGAGACTAAATTAACTGATGAGCTTAGAAACATTGACAGGCTGGAGGGACATCAGCAAGCAAAGAAAAATACTAAGTACATGCATTGGTAATAAAAAAAAAGACCCAAAGATTCAGGACAATATGTAGGTATGGCCTATGGGAGCACCACAGCAGTGCTTGGTGTGTATGTTCATGACAGGTATTACCAGCAGAATCATGCCACACACTGATACCCACAAACTATGCTGATACTGCTACATACTGCAGTACAGTGAAGTGATATATCAACATCTGCACATTATTAAACAATAACACAAAATTTTTTTCAATAGACTTAAAGAAAATCTCAACTGTGATTCTATAATGAAGGAGGGAGATTGACATAGGGACAGGAGGAAGGAGACTGAGAAGGAAGGAGAAAGGAGAAAAAATGCTGTTGCAATTAGGATTCTCCCTACCGTACCTTTCTTTTTGAATTGAATATTCAATTTGTGATGCAAAATAAATACTGAGAATGAGAGCTAAAGATTCAGGACACGTGGCATTATCAAATTCCTGGTTTAATTTCCCCATATTAAAATATTCATCAGAGGAAACACTACCAGCCCATGTAATTAATGCGACAGTTGTCCCACAGCTCCCCAAACTCTTCTTCTGTTATTGTTGTATTGTTCCTCCTTCTAAGAGGAGAAATACTATAAGTTCAGCCCATATTTTGAGAAAGTAACACTTTGCAGAAGGATGAGAAGGTGATTTAGCATCCAGATACTTCTCCCAGACTAATTCTGTACCATGTTACCGTAGCTAAGGATTCTCTGGGGTTCTGATAACTTAGGGTAGTTAAGTACCGTGGCATTTCCTATAATAACTGGGTTATTATCATGAACAAATTATAATTCAGGTGACTGCATTTTGCTTTCCTATATTTCTTTGACAATTCATGGAAACTATCCGGTAGCACTGCAAGATGTTCTCTTCACATAACCATCACGCATCCAAGGGGACACTTTGTTATTTAATATCTATGCAATGGTCCCAGAAAGCAAGATTTTATGATGTATGAACTTTTAGTACAAGGATGAAAAACGTGGTAACTCAGTTGATAATACACCACATTAATTTTTACCTTAGCACACTAATACATACTACTTTCTACTAATTCAAAATGGCCAAATTAATCTAAAAAGAGGAAACATTTGCACTACTGAATAATCTCCAACCTTGCTAAATGCCTGTCAGAATACTACATGTTCTCATTTCCATTTAAGTGATATGTTAAAATATGAGTATACACAGATTTTTACAACGTGAAACATTACTTCTTTCTGGATACTAATTACAGACAAAAAAAGTACTTATTGTATTAATAAATCTATGTTAAAGGATCATGTCAGAAGATTTTCAGAGAGTGTTTCCATGTAAAAACTATAAAGCTAAAAACATACCCTAACTCATCTGCTGGAACTTATAAAATGCACATTTTTTCATAGTGGTAGCAAATGAAGTTTTTATGTTGGAAAAAATTGCACTCCTGACTAAGATTAAAAGAAAAAAAATTAAAAGTCACTGTTTTAGAGGAGAGGAAAGAGCAGAGAAGCCAGCTGACTTTTGGCACCCAACTTCCCTCGTTAAATTGAGTGGGTAAATTCCTATTCAATCTCTAGTCCTGCAGAGAGATGCCCCATCAGAGGGTGATGCAGAATTCCTGCGTGTTCTGCCCTGACCTGCCCTCTTCTGGCTACATTTTCAACCTGATTAAGTGCCTAAAGTTAGGCAGTAAGAATGTGTTTCACTATGCCCATTCAATCTCTATCAAGTCCTAGCACTCAGAGGCACTGGGGGATCATGAAATGCAAAAGAGCCATAAAAGTGAAAGTTATATGACCAGCAATGCAATGGAAGCCATTAAAAAGGCATTATCTATCAACAGTTGATGTACGCTAGTTACTTATAATGCTCTATTGTAAGGGTGTTTGTGAGTGGATAGGGTAGGCAGGGTAGGGTAACTCTAACAATAATACCTCAGGGTGGTAAGCGTGGACAGTGCTAATTCTTTATGGCAACCACAATATGGTAACCAAACAATAATATTTATAATCCGCCAAAAAGACTAGGAGAAAGTTCTACACTATTTCAGGACTGGTCTGAAGAGAATTGCAAATCCATTTTGCAGAACGCACATTAAAAATGCTTCTGCCTAGAGGCTGTCATCCCTTACTGTATTACGGCAGTACCTAATGGCTTCAGTATATTAGGTACTATACAAGCACATTTTAAGAAACATTTCTTTTTCCTCCGACCAACAATACAAATAGGCAAGGTGAAGGCCAGACAGAAGGATGCATTCATTGTCTCCTTTGACAGATGGGGAACGGAAGCCCAGCAAAACTGAGTGATTTGCCCAAGGCAGCATGCAGCAGAGCCAGGAATTTGACCTAGACAGCTTGAGTTCCAGACCAGTGCTTTCTCTCATTAATATCTGCTTCTTTATGCCTTTTTTTTTTTTTTTTTTCCATAATCTAGCAAGGACTGTTTTGTCCCAGGTTTAATAGGATCACAATCTTAAAACAATATACAGGAGTCAGTAACTTCAAAAATCAGACAATAAATTTTAGGCTGTATTGATTTTAGTTTCTTCCTTCAGCTCCTATGTTCTTTAAACCATCGCCAGTAATTTGATTCAAGCTTTGGAAGGAAGTCCTTTGAGAGCACATGAAACAGTATTTCAGTTAAACAACTAATGTGATTTTTCATCAATCAAATATTAAATACTTGAACAGAAAATAAACTTGAACTATGAGAAATGCTTCTGATAGCAGTTCAAAAGAGGCACATCCGTGCAGTTCTACAAATAGACAATAGATTCACTTTTGTGTCGCAATACTGAGTGATTAGGTTTCATGTACCATACATCCATCTTCTGAAGTGTGAGAAATGAAAACGACTGTAAATATAGATAAAACAAAAGTACTGTCTTATCTAAGATAGCTGCAGACAGTATTTGTACCAGAGATTTCTTTACCATTTGTTGCAAGGCAAAAATCACATACATAAATGGTAATAGCCAAATTTCAAAGCGTTCAGAGAATTGTTACTTTCCTAAGTTCTAAGCCTATACAATGTAATGAATTACATATCTGTGAGATTTATTTGAAACAGAGAAAGAGAGAGATTTTAAAAAATAAATTAAAAAATCAATTAGCCCAATGTTCAGCTGATAGAAATCAGTAGAATTGGGGGGAATGGGAAAACAAAACTCCCTAAATAAACACTGGACTAGTTGGTGATTTAACAGTATGTAAAAATTCACAGGAAATGTATGTTATGAGAGGTACTAAAAATGAGACTATGTTTTAAGAATAAAATTGTTTCTCTGAGTCTTGGGAAATGCACAGTACACTCTGAAGTCCTACCTCTGGGATAAGTGCAAAATGATATCCTCATCCAAAAAAAGTAATGATGGAAGAAGCAGGGCAAATGAGGCTGCAAAAATAGAGAGGTTACACAATCACCTAGGTGCCTATTGATTTTCATAATCAAGTCCTCAAAATTTGATCCTATTTACTGCAAGTTAATTATCCACACCAGTCGGTATACGGAAAGACAAATCATTACCATTGCAAAAGGAATCAAGATCCTTTGAAAAGAATATAATAAATGCAGGTTCTGCACATATACTACAAATGATGAGCAAATTTGTACTGGAAATAAAAAATGTGAGAGAAAGCAACCTGATAATAAAACTCCCAAAATATGAGGAAGAAGTAATAATCTTCTACCTTCTAATTTTATCACAGCCAAAAGAGGCCTTGTGGCAAAAAATGTCAATTCCAAAGCCGTAGCTTTGTCACTCTGACACTTCTTATAAAAACTAAAAATGAATTTTGAGGCTAGTTCATGCAACAGACTAGGGAACTTGAGTGAGAGACTGAATGAAGAGAAATGCTGCTACAATAATTGGTTGCAAGTAATATTTATCAAAACTTTTGGACAATTTGCAGAGAATAATTATCCATGAATAAAAGTACCTCCTGCTTAGGCAGCCCAAAAATAGGAAAATAATTGCCATCAGAATATTATTCACTTGTTTGTTTGGGCTTTTTTCTTCTAACAACGAATGCGTTAAGAACTGTGCAAACTTCCAGGGAAAAGGTAAGGAATTATCAGTCACTGGTGTGGGAGGAAATCAACATATATATTCCCATCTCCTAAATAACTCTTATTGCTCTCATACTTTTGCCATGCTTGCAAAGATGATTTGTTTCCTGGTGTACTTAGTACTCAAAGTTAGGCAAACGAAACAGTTTCAGTTCTAGGTTGCCTATATGGTTGGAGGGGAGTCTACAAAAGTAGTCTGGGGGTAAATAATTGACCCTTTCAGCCTATGATCGATAAAAATTCTTAGTTCTTTCCTCATATGTGTGGGGCTTATAATTAGACTTTTAAGCAGAGCACTAGTTGGTTCTCTGCTAAACAGCTGGGTTTCATAGGCGCTTAAAGCAGCTGAGAGCCTACACTGACATCGACGGGACCATGCAAAATTCTGCACATGTGCAAAGCATAATTCAGCCCCATCTAGACCTGTTTTCACTGTGAAACTCAAGTATTCTTGACCATAGGGACATTTTTTCTAGACAAGTCTCAACTTTCTGTCTTAATCACATTGCAAAGTTTTCTTTTAACTAATAAGAAAAAGTGTCTCCCGCTCCATGCTTCATGAGGAAGGCTGAACATTTCTCCCCTTCATAAAGACCTGTAAAGTTTCATCCAAATGCAATCAGAATTTAAGTTATAACTAGAAATTGAACATCTGCAGATAAGCATTATAGTTCATCAGCTGCAGCAGCAGATACAGTTGATTACTGGAATTTGAAAATAGAAAATGTAATGGCAAAGATTTCGATTAAAGTAATTACACTGGAATAATTTTATTGGACTGAGTTCATTATATTACAAGGTAGTTTTAATATCTGAGCCATTTAAAAATATACGCTGACTAGTACTGAAGTTGAAGTCTTCCTCAGATACAATATGAAAAGCATATTAAAGTAATATTCTGAACATATCTCTGTGAATACACAGTCTGTTTTTTAATCTGGTCAAACACGGAGTTAATGCATGAGAAAAAAAAATGGTTTGTTCTATTGCACTCATAACGTCACAAAGAAATTTGAAGTAGAAAGTATTAAACCAGTCAAAATACATGAAGGAAGCTATTTAATCACATTTTGGACTAACAGCAAAATATTAAAGAGTTATTACTTTAATTAATGGAAAAAGATAACAGTCTTTTCTTATGTAATCAATTCTGACAATGTGCAAGATTAGTAATGATTATATTAGAAAGACATGACTTTTAGTACAAACGCTTTTGGAGGGTATTGACTTAAAGTGTTATACTACTGATGAGACTTCTGACTCTTAATGTTTAACTCAATCAGTTTTAAGCAACTGCTTAAATCTTGATGATGTCAACAACTTTTGAGATGTAGTATATTTTGCACATTTTACAATAGTATGTAAAGAACACTTAATCCTCTTCTGGTAAGCGTAAGGCAATCCCAGAATCAGACCCATATGAATCCTCTCCATCCTCTGGATCTTACAGCTGTTCCTCTCCTCCTAGGCTTCATGGGAAATCCTTCCACACCTTCACTGTTCAGAGGTGATAATGGCTTTGCTTCAATAAAATATCTGTATGTAGAAAGCCCCCTTGATTCCAGGATTTAGGAAATACTTAATCCCCACAGAAGACAGTCTAACAGAAGTACTTTTCTAATTGCGACTCTAGGTAAAATGAAACGTAGAGTGAACGTTCTCTTCATGACTCAACATGTGTTAATAAAATGGGTTCATTTGAAAATGGATTGATTTTATGTACTTGAATGCTTGAGGAACTGCAGTCTTAGGGTACCTAGAAAACTTGCAAAGATGGGAACCAAGCAGGAGGACACTTTTTGGCTTTGTGTATAATCAGTTCTGAGCACAGACAATTTCTGAACCGTAATTAGCGCTCAGTTAACATTGTGCCAGCCACCTGATGTTGGCACATAAAAGTCTCTCCTTTTCAGTAACTGATAAAGGGAGAGAGGTGGGTTTAATGCTGCAGAGCATTAGAATACTTATAAAAAGAAGAAAGTAAAGTTCAAAGAAAAATCATTTGTATAAGCTCCAGCAGTGCACATTATTAAAAGCTATTCATATACTGTGCACTGGACGGCTACTGAATTCTCTTGCTTAATTTGCACTCAAATTACCACAGCAGTGAGCCTCAAAATAAGAAGGTAGAAAACATATAGCAATCTATTGCTTTAAAACAATCCAGTACATCGATATGGCCAGATGGTAATAGCAAATCTAAGAACGAAGCCACAAACTGAGACACAGAAGTGTCTTCACTGTGATCTGAAGTGGCTTTTCTGGTTTCTCAGAAGCCACCTGCAGCAGATCTCCCACTGTCCTTAAACAGTTTTGAGAATCAGATCTTTGGCTCTAAGGGAGCTCTGGAAACTAAATGTCTTTCAGAGTTCAAAAGAATTATTTTTCCTTTTGTTTGCATGGCATAACACTAGACATCTCTTCCATCTTTTCTAAGAAAATAAGCACCTTTTGTTCTTCTTTATCTAGACCATATTTTTACCTTTTTTCTTATTTGCATGTAAAATAATTTTATTCTACATACATTGCAGAATGAAACAACCATTTCTGTGGTAGTAAATTCCACAGAATTTGAATTTTAATTGCATAGGACATAAAAACACATTTCTTTATCCCAGGTATGGATTCAAATATTTATATATTCAACATTTTTTTCCAATAATATTGGGTAAAAATTCCAATAATACTGGAAAAATATCCAATATTTGCATATTTGCAATGCCTGATTTTATTATAGTAAGTTAAGCAGCTATAAATATATACTGGATACAGTTCTGAATAGAAGGACTTGCTCCATTTAAAAAGATTGTATATAGGGCTTCAAATATAATTTGCTGCCCATTTTTGATCAACACTTCTTAGAATAAAAAAGAGCAACATTTGTGGAGTAACTATGTGGTCATTTATTTGTTTGTTAATTCCCTATTTTGTTAGAAAGTAAAATTACTAAAATTTTTGTAGGTCTGTTTTAATTTCTGGGTTAACTAGAAAAATATATAGTTGGAAACAAATGCACAAATGCAACATTGCGTCTTCTAATGTCAGCAGTTCTGCTAAATGTAACAGCCACAAAATATGCAACACCAGATTTTTTTATACGTGAAAACTATGTATTAACATTTTTAACCAATCCTGAACTTCATTCATAAACTCCCCACATATTTTAAATAATAAGCAGGATAAAAGTAAGGAAAAGTATTAAATAAATTTCCAAGGCCCCAAAATCCATTAAAATCTCCATTAGTAGATTTCTGATAAGGTGTTCAAGGAGGCATTTTCATCTATTGAAAGGAAGATAAGTCAGTAAATGCTGGTGCTCCTCAAAAATCATTACTAAAACACAGTGTCAGGGTTATCACAACTTTCTAAACAATAGACATGTCCCAGAAGTGCCCAGTTCCTTGCCAAAGACACTTAATACAAAAAAATTACTTAAAAATCCAACAAAAGGGTTATTTCAGTCTTTGCAAGACATCTGGTACCCAGCTATCACTTGGCTAGAAAAATGTTGTAGAAGAAATTTCTCTTGAATTCAGCATTTTTGCCACCCAGGCATCTAATGGAAGCCAGAACAGGCAGGCACTAATAATAACAATGCAATCACCTTTTAAAAAATTGGAAGATTAGGATCATTACCAATGCTCTCGATACGAAACTGAGTGCTGTAAAATTTTCTTGGTCATCTGAGGAGGATCCAAGACGTGGTACATATGCTTTGCAATAGTCCCATCCCCAGCCTTGGCGTGAGGCTTGGGAATGGGAAAGGAGTGCAAGAAGCAGGTGACTGCATGTAGCGGCGTGATCATGTGAAAGGGCATTGCTGTGCAAATCACTAGGGTCCTCGAGGGCCCCATGGCAGCTGGAATTAAAAGGCTGCAGGTATGGGTGAATACCCGCTAAAGCTTTCGGTCCCCTGGGCTGCAGCTTTTAGCTTCTCCCCATAGGATCTCAGACCTAAATTTTGTGTAAACTTCCAAGTGTCTGCTTGACTGAAAAAAAGGTTCAGATGAATTCTGAACAGTGAATTTCTTATTAGTATATTTAGCATTATTCAGAAAAATTCTTTGTTGTCAGGGCTTAGTTAACACATATGCAGCTCTCTTAAGCTGTGGTGTTTCCCACATAAACTGTATGAACCAGGCAGAATATTTTTTTCTGTGTTGTGTCCAGAAAGCATTGAATTATTTTAGTATTTGAGCCAAACCAGTATATTGCAGTTTAATCACAATATGATATCAAATATGATCTTTTCTTACTTCTGTGAAATTTCAGCGTAGTCCTTTCTTGCTGTAAATTATGTATTTAATATTCTTCTCCCGAGTCTTCAAAATAATCAGGCCAAGCAATGGCAGTAGTTGTAGACACAGAGGTTGACATTACTGGTAGTTTTCTATCTCCAAAAAAAAAGTCAAAGCAAACCCCAGCTCCTTTACATAGAAGGCTGAACTTGCCGTTACCATCAAATAATACTGGGCCTAATACAGATAAAACAATGTGTTGCTAATGAATGCTTTTCAAACAGCCACAGGAGTTTGCTAAGAGGCAAAATGAGAAAGCAAGTAAAAGATTTTTTCATTCTCTTAAAAATAGCCAGATGGGACTAGAATAAACTTGTCATAAAGCTATGATTTAACCAGTTAAAATATGGTAATTCATTTCTTCCTCATATTTAGACTTTACTCAGTCTGAAAACTTAACGTTCATGGCAAAGAACAGACATTTCTTTGCCATATTTGCCAAAACTCTATATACTTGTATGAGGTACTGCTGAATGTCTCAATCTTAAAACATACACACTCTTCTGTTGCTCTTTCCAGGATCTTTATTTGAAATTCATCTTACAAAATGGTTAATAATGTCAGAATTTACTCCCAATCTTCTTTTTATAGAGGGAAAACTCATGGGAGAATTTAGGACCCTGTAGTGCACTTTGAACAGTACAATTTTATTTTAGAACAACTGCTTCTCTCTGCAGAACCCTTGAAATCTGATGTCAGCAAAAAAGAGTCATTATATTTGAAGATTTCCACAGAGAGAAGCAAAGGATTCAGAATACTACTCTCCCTACCAAAGTCTATAGATTTTTTTTCTTTTCTTTTTACTGTTTAAGTAAACTATTGACACTAAGAATAGGAAGAAAAACGTCTCTCAAAATGGAATTAATCATCAAGGGAAGTTAAGTGCCATAACACCACTGAAAGTGAGTCAACCTTACCTAAGTTATCCTATTAAAGGTTGCATCCGGCTTTCATAAGTCTAAATTTGCAAGTCCTCAAGGGTGCAGAACTCTCATAGGAATCCATAAGAGCTCTACAAATTCAAAATTTGTAAGGTGAGGACCTACCATCAATATTAGATTGGTTTTGTTGAAGGTTGAATCATAGTTTGAATACAACAGTGATGCATCTGGGCTATTCCATGTAACAGGCTGCACGCAGTGTTTATTACTTATATGGTGCCCTAAACTTTGCTAGCCTGTAGAAAGTTAATTGAGCAGAAGGATGAACCAGGCAGCCAGGTAACAGGCAACTTGGTTTAAACACCCCATTATACATAGAGTGTGCAGCATCTGACCTATCCTCTTTCTGCTTGGTTTCTTCTTTCCTGTTAAAGGGAGTTATATGTACAGCACAAATAAACTGCTGGATCAACATTTTAAAGACTATGTCACATAGATATCTGGTCGTTGTAACCACGTAAGGAAGTACTCATCAAAAAGCAGTGTTAAAGATGGGAAGCTAGACAGACACTCTGCCTTTTTTTCTTCTCCACCATTCAATTTGGGTTTTTTTGCTATTTTCCCTTTTAAATACAGATCTAGTAAGGCCTGATGCAATGTGAATTTATATCAGACATATTTAAGTGTACAGAAAGGGAAAGAAAAGACATGAAAATTATCCCTTGTTTCAAAAGTTTAAAATATCAAATGTACTTTAAGTAAGTGTTTATAGTACTCATTTCAACATTTCTCTATGTATCTAGATCAAAAGATAGAAAAGCTATTGTAAAATAATCACATAAAAACACAAGTGGCTCTTCAGTAAAAACAATTTAAAATGTAAGTGCTTCCACTATTACTAGTTATCAGAATCCTTTCCTAGCTGAACTGCAAATTAATCACAGGATAGTATCCAAGTCTGCTCCTGACTCATTAGCACAAAACTTCAATTTCAATAAATTAAACATTTAAAAAAAGAAAAAAATTACACTATCAACTTTCAGTACAAATTATCTCCCGACCGGAAAAGCTAAACTTGCTTGCAAGACAGAAGAAACAGTATAAAAAGAATAAATTGCTTCAATAGTTCTCTGCTCAAAATCACTGTCAGTTCATTACTTCCAAAGCTTTATAACTGCATTTAAGTGGTTTTAGCTCCTAAAGGTGATGCCCACATACAATACTTAGCACTAGCTTTAATTAAGGTTTCATGTATCCCCAGATTGCTCCAAGCTAGTGTTAACAGCCATCTGATTTAATGAATGCAGAAACCATGGTCTTGAACAGGGTCTACATTAATTTGGTAAAAGGCAGCAAACTAATATAGCCAGACTTTTCTAAATGTTCTTTTTCTTGCAGTTAGAGAAAGGATTTCATCTTAAGTCATGATGATCATGTCTTGGAGCTTGAAAGAATTGAGCAAGGGTGCTGGCTCTCTCCTGATCAAAATATCTTTTATTCCTGATTATTTTCAAGCATACATTCAGTCAGATTTTATGACTTATGTCTTCTGTGGATGACTTTACATCTTCAAATAAAGGTGTTAATAGCAAAGGAGTTCCAAAGGTCCACATCTCCACTTTGAGATGTGTCAGTCAGTAGGGTTTTCCAGAAACAAATAACTATACTCAACTTGGGTCTCTGGAATTCTGTGTACACTGTTCTGTGTGGTTATGACTGCATCAGTTTGAATATGACACCTGTCCCAGGCAATTGCATTACTCCCTGCAATATCCTAACAGCACTTCCTCCATCCTTGCCCATAAATTTCCTAGGACCAAACAGCACCATAGAGGTCTCTATTGCAAATTCAGCCTATTTCAACAAGCTGGGGTTTGTCAGTTTGGGGAGAAGCTATTTTTCTGATAGTCTCTTGTGCCTGGGAGATTTGGCCAGTAAATGCCAATTTCCTTTACTAGTGTGGAAGGGTATGAACATTGAGAATATAGTTATACAGTTCTCATGATCAAAATAAGAAATCAGTGAAAATGTTGAAGCATTCTGAGCATAGTTCATATCTACAAAAACTAAATTGACTATCATAGGCATCCATTTTAACTTTTTCAGCCAAAAAAGTACGACACAATTAGCAGATCTAGTATAGGTAGGTGGGATGTACTAAAAAGCTTAGCATAGTAGTTGCAATATTTCCTGAGTCTTCTTTCTGTGGTTTTAATTCTTATAATATTTGGTGGTTTATTTGAGGAACAGCTGTAGCCTTGTTTTATTATATTGAAATCCTAATTTTCATCTTTGAAAATTAAAGATCTTGTTCTTATTTCCACTTTGAAAAATATGATTTTTTTTTTTAATAAGCAAACTGCTAATTGAAGTGACTGAATGTATATCTCCTCTCTATTAAAATAACTGGTATAGTATTGGCACGGAAAGACACTTTGACCAAATGTCCCACTGAAGTCTTTAGTATAGGGCATGCAGGTCTGAAGACATTTATCAAAGTCTGTCTTGCCTTCAAAACTGATAGAGTGCTGATGTGCCCATCAGGACGATCTTTGAGTACTAAACTCTTTTTAAACTCCCATGAGTTCATAAAATCTAATGGATAATTTTCTTATGTATATTTTCAACACAAAATATAATCTGATAATCAAAAATTGAAATTTAAACTCTTTGGAAAGAGTTAAGAGGCTGGGGGTTTTTTGTGGGTTGGGACTTTCTTCCCTAATTTTTAACCATGTAACAAATGCTTGCCAACAAGATTAAGTTGATACTGTGTTTTAAGAATGAACAAGTTTCTCTGCAATACAGTTTTTGTTTACAAGAGTTCTGAAAAGTACAAACACTTCAGCTCATGCTCTTGCCTCAAACATTTTTAATATGAGGGTTTTTAACACAACAGTTTTTAATAAGAAAATTTAAGAACAAAAGGTTCCCTTTTTCATCAAAATAAAAAAAGAAAATGGAACGAAACCATAATCCAGTATCCCACCTAGCATTGAATAAGGCCCTAAGAGAGACAGAATTTCAGGTTAGGTGAAAATTTCCTGTATTTTCAAATAAAGATGAAGAGCAAAATGTACTGCTCTAAGTTCTGGGTTATATTATGATACAATCAGCAAATATTTTTCTTTAAAAAATAGGCTAATATTGACCTGAGCTCAGCTGTGCAGCGCTCTGTGTTCAACTAGAAACTGCAAAATTCTTTGGCTTGACTGGAGACATCTTCTCTATGCAAGTTAATATACAGTCTTATAGCACCTGTTCTGATTGCATTTCTTAAGTGGGTCATTACGTAGTATCTAGATGCTGTTGCTGTGGGCTATAACACATTAAGAAACTTTGAAAATCACTTAAAGTGAAAAATGTGAGAGAGCTCCAGAACCCCTAATCTGGTTTACATTTTCCCTGGGAAAAGACGACACCTTAGTATGCACCCCACATTTAGGTTTTGAAAACTTTTGTAAAACCCACTATGAACAGATATGTTTATTTTACCCCATCCAACCCACTCGGTTCATTTAGAGATACTATAGATGTACAACACAATCAAGTTACATATCATACACACAAATGCAGTGAAACAGGAAACAAAAATAATTTAATTTTCTTGCATGCTATACATGCATAGGCATATACATCCAACATTTCCACACTGTGGCTCAAATCTCCAGCTATTGATGCTCCCCTAGGCCACTGAAGGCTCTTCACAAAAACAGACCAAGGTTGAACAGACAGATCAAGAGCTCTAGAGAAATGGCAGAAAGGACAGATCTTATTCTACAAGGGTTTTACAGACAAAACTAACAAGAGTTCTAACAGCTAAGGAAATTATACTGACACAAGAGTTTATTCTCAAAATTAGTTTCAGATAGATCACAGCAATAACATGTAATACTTGAGTGCCTACATCTTTGAGTACATATTAAAGAAAACTGTTCTTTTTGGTGTGTCTATGCAATCCTCTAATTAAGAACTGAACTACTTAACACTGAACACATAAAACCATTTGTTTCCAATCCATGAACTATTAGTTACGTAGTGCATCTTACACTGCAGAACCACTCTTCCAATTTAATACATAACTACAATCTTCCCTGCCATTTGCTTAAAAATATTCATCCAATTTTCTCTTCTTCTCAGTGAGGATCATCCCTGGAATAACTTTTAAATACAAAACTGTGCATAGAAATGTAAACAATGATGAAAAATGCAATATTTTGGGGGCTACAAAACTACAAGTATCCCTAGAAATTTAATTACAATTAAGGTACTATAACAGCACTTTAAAAAAAAGTTCATTTCAGTTACAGCATCACAGAATATTTGAGGTGGGAGGGACCTCCAGCGGTCATCTGGTCCAACCTCCTCCTGCTCAAGCAGAGCCACCTACAGCAGGTTGCCCAGGACCATCTTAAGGTGGCTTTTGAGTACCTCCAAGGAGGGAGATTGCACAACCTCCCTGGGCAACCTGTGCCAGTGCTTGGTTATCCTCACACTAAAAAAAAAGTGTTTCCTGATTTTCAGAAGGAACCTCCTGTGTTTCAGTTTGTGCCCATGGTCCTGTCAGTGGGCACCACTGAAAAAAGCCTGGCTCATCCTCTTAGTACTCTCCTTTCAGGTATAGATCTGTGTTGAGCCTTCTCATCTCCAGGCCAAACGGTCCCAGCTTTCTCAGCCTTTCCTCATAGGAGAGATGTTCCAGTCCATCATCTTCATGTACCTTCACTAGACTCTCTCCAGTATGCCCATGTCTCCTTCGTACTGGGGAGCCCAGAACTGGACATAGTACTCCCTCCAGGTGTGGCCTCACCAGTACTGAGTAGAAACTTTCAGTCATTGTCAAGCCTCAAAAAATTACCATTTTAATTTCCATTTTTAGCTTCTGTCACAGAAGAGCTTTCCGCTTATACAATTCTGGGAAAAACAAACCTGTGTGGTTTTTCTTAAGTTAACTGAATATGGGAGACAAGGAATGAAGTCTTCATGTATTCAAGATTTTAAAACATTTTTCATAGCAGGCTGAGAAGGTATTTACATGAGCTAAGAATAAATCTGGTAACTGCGTCATCTCTGAAATAATTGGATTTAGAAGCAATTTAGCAATGTTTAAGAGAAGTATAATCATGCTGAACATAAATTTGATTCCTTAGCATAGAAAGACACCTCAAGGTGTAGTTTTTGAGCTTGAAAATATGACAAAGACAAAATTAAGTTAATTTGGCTTTGTGGTCATTTTCATATCAAGCAGGGATAATATTAGACTTCATAGTCATGGTGTGCAAGGAAAACCCTATCCAATTGCTGTGATCAAACTCTAAGTGTGCCTGCAAATATTCTTGAAATATTCAGTGAGCTGTGCTTTAGTAGAGTATTTTAAAAGTTCCAATTCTAGCGCCATAACAAACGAACGTAATTTATAAAATTAGCCAGCTTCACACAGATTTATACTCTTTGAAACGCTATTGACTTAATTTTCTCTCTGGGTTTTTACTGACTTTGTATATTCTCTCTGGACAAGTAATTGCATCCTGAAACACAGAAATTACAAAAAGTTACCAGGGTATGTCTGCATCATGCTGCAGAACGCACTCTGTGATACAGCCAGTCTAAAATGGTGTATTTACTAAGTCCAGCACTGACATTCTAGCATGCATGTATTCTACTTTTAAAACCTGTGATGTTTATTTTTGACACAGCTATACATTTTCTTATTCAAGAAGGCATTTAGCTGATGGGAGTTCTGTACTATATTCTGCACATGTGCCTTTCTACAGTCACAGCTAAGCAAGCAGCCTGAATACACACAATGAGAATTAATTGCAAATTGTCAATCAGGCAAGTGATAGCAGCTATCAAATAGTGAGGAACAGCTTCAGCTCAGTGATGCTGATGCTTGGTGATGGTGATTAGATGTTAGGAAAATCTTTGACAGAAAATTTGACACAATTTTGGTGAAATTAATATAGTAAATCCTAAAATACATAGGCCTAATCTTTAACAAACATCTCTAAAATATTAGGAGGGACCCTAAGCATACCTCCATAAATTCCCTGAGCTAGGAAGGATCACATTTGAATTCTGCAAAAGAGATGAAACTGTAATTCAACAAACTTACCCAATTTCTGGGCCCCTGGAGAACGGGAAAGCTCCCACAGTGCTGTCTGACATGTGGACATATTAGCTTTTCCATTCAGATCAGGAATGTGCTTTCAGAAGTCCCCTAATAGCCCCCAGTTACCATGTTTTGGTTCACATCACAGAATGCACTTGGAATGCACAAATTGGATTCTTTTAGATGAAACTAAATAGGAAGATGTGCTCCAGAAGTTTAATGCACTTAGCATTAGCAGGCATTTAGTCAATCAAACTAGACTAGAGCTAGTCTAAAGTAAAACCCTGTAAAAATTGTTATTCATTATTACTCAGTAACCCCATTTCACACTGCAAGTCTGAGCTACCATTTCCCAAATTTAGGCATAGCTCAAATGCCTAGACTGAGAAAGTTATGATCTACTAAGACTTCTCAATTTCATTTCTCTATCACTTACAAATTATTCTTCAAGACTTCAGAAATTGTCCAGTAATTTTATTTTAAGATGGTGAGAATTCCAATGAAAAAGCATTGTGAACCTATCATGCCAGAACAATGTAATTCTCCTCCTAACAGCACTATCGAAGGTACATGATTACTGGTTTAATAGCTTAATAAAAGACTAATGACTAGACTAATAAAAATTTATACAGGAACAGGCACAACAAATGGAATTCATTGCACACTTTATTTCCAGCTAAGGTCAAGTGTCCGACAAAGTTGTTCTGAAGGAAAAAGGCAATACTAGGCTGATATACATTTAAAATAAAATTCAAAAAGAGAATAAATGCTGTGAAGGCAAAGACATACAATGTATAAAATACAGTAGTTGTGATGAATGCTAACAAAGTAATTGTTGACCAAAACACTGTGAAGTTGCCAAAGTATACAGAAAAGAAGATGATATTATTTAAACGTATAAAAATCAAGTGTAACATTTTCCCAGCAAGGCCAACAAAAGGAATGTTGAATGGTATAAAGTCAGAGTGCCAGCTCTGTGCCTCTAGAGGACTGCCTGATAAAAGCCTCTGCCTGGGCTCGTCAAAATGGCTTTATCACATCTCAACTGAATTCAAACACACAGTTTAATTTATTAACATCCACAGACGAGCTATCACAGAACTCTCCTGGAACTACAAGCTTAAAGAACCATATCCCTAAACTATCAAACTATAAAAATGAATTTGGAAAAGACAGATAATAAATCCTCTATGGTAATTTGTATGCAAGTGCCATTCTAATGGTGTTTTTAATCAAGCACTGGACCTAAGTTAAATACTTTTGGAGTATGTACACCAAAAATTACAACTAGAAAGGCTTAAGCTGGTACATAAGTTAAAATATATGACATATTTCTTGATTAAAGCCTCCTAGATACATCAGCCTTGAAAAATGAGAGAGGAATCAGCACACCCTATTTTATCATTATAATAACATTTGGTAAAGACACTCATATAAAGCGGAGGCACATCTTTTCAAGTGTGAGATGGTACAGCACTGATAAAAATAATCTGAATAAGGAGTGTCTGAAACTTCAAAAGCCTTGCTATTGCCTGTGACACTGACTTCTCATGTTAAAAAATTGTTTAAAGTAACTGTCTCCAGTTTTTATTTATGGAAGAGAGAACTAAGATGTTCATGCTACATATCAAATGTTCAAGAATCAAAATATCTTTAGAAAAGATACAGTTCATAAAAAGGTCACTGACAAAGTTTTCTCCTTATTTCTGTAATTCCTTTCTGAAGATCCAAATCAAATAGCTGGAAAGCTGGGCGAGTTGAAGGTGTACTTATCTATTTTATTTATTTGGAATATCTCTTCATACCATAAAATAGACGAGTTCTGGAGGCCCTTGAGGATCCCTGCAGGCTTTCATTGAACTTCCCATAGAAATGAGGTAAAGTTAATGGTTACTATTTCTTGTAAGACAATGACTCCCACCCCACCCCAAATTCTTGACAGCTGCTTCATACAAAGGTAAAAGATTTGCTGCACTGCAAGGATGTAACCTACTCTACAGTGATTGCTCCTCAACCCAACAGGAACGGGGAGCTGCTGATCTCACCTCCATGGAAGCAACAACTCCTACAGAGCTCTTACAGGATGGGAAGAATCACCATCAACAGGGGCAAGCTGGAATCTCTCTTTTGTGCAAGGCAGAAACTCCTGGAGCTAGGTTGAAATCTGTACCCTACTTCTATTTTTCCAATTTCAAGCACTGTAGTCAGTAAGCTTCCAACAGGTTTGGAGGTTAGACAAACCAACACTCAAAGACTAGTAATCATTTATAAAGTAGAAGGCATCAAGCAGAGTTCCAGAGAAATAATCTATCTTTTAGAAACAGCTTAGAGAAAAACTATTTAGGTAACACCTGTGTATCTGGGAAATCTGACACTGTGAACATGTGAAATCACAGGCTGAAGAAAGGTGGAAGGCTGCTGCAAAAGGGGCAGCAGTTCATACCTGAAAGTATAAACAAAAGTCTGTAAGATATACCAAATAATGTTTTTGTCCTATTCAGTACTGTAAAATCTTGGCTATGTATTTCATCCATTTTGTGTACCAGGCTTTAAATGTAAGAAGATTTACTTTAGAACTACAAAAAAGTTTGTGCCAGGAAAGATACATTTTGGGGTAGATTACCTAGTGAAGTTATGAAGCACCCAGTACTGGTGGATTTTAAGTACATTAGACAAAAAGCTGTCTGAACTACCATATAAATATTTGATCCTGCCTTGGGCCATCAGGATAAATAATAAGACTTCTGAAATTCTCTTCCAAAGTATTTCTCTGTGATTCCATGTTTTTTATTGCTTTTATCTGAAAAAGTACAAATGAAATCCAATGTAATAGAAATTTTGAGCTGGATTTTGCATCAGCCTTCTGCCCTGAGTAGGCTCTATGCATTACATACAGCTGTATGTAATCAGCCTGGTTAGTCACTGTCTGCCTAGCATTCAGAGACAAATATAAACCTAGAAACTTGACTACGTATATGTCTATTTCTTTTATCGTCAATCAGAAAAGCCACAACTTTGTTGGTGGTGTTGGGTTTTTTTCTTAAAATACAAGTTTCTCAAATCATGATATTGCACAAAAATATCATCATTCCTTGAAGAAGTTTTGTTTCCCTGAAAGCAAATAATTAACTGGCTCTTTAAGAGTTCCAGTATTCTAAGCAGGGAATCTTTTGATATCTCTTTTTTGTTTCTCATATTCTTTCTTACCGTCTCCTGGAGGGATAACGCAGCTGAGCAAAAGCAATCCAGGAAGTTCCTGTAATGGGTCGATGATAACTTTCTCCTCCAAGTGATAGAGGAGCCCACGAGGAGAGGTGCCATGCTGGACCTTATTCTTACCAATAAGGAGGGCCTGGTAGGAGACGTCAAGCTCAAGGGCAGCCTTGGCTGCAGTGACCATGAAATGGTGGAATTCAGGATCCTCAGGGCAGCGAGGAGGGCACTCAGCAAGCTCACTACCCTGGACTTCAGCAGAGCAGACTTTGGCCTCTTTAGGGATCTGCTTGGTAGAATACCATGGGACAAAGCCCTGGAAGGAAGAGGGGCCCAAGACAGCTGGCTAATATTCAAGGGTCACCTCCTCCAAGCTCAGGAGCGATGCATCCCAACAAAAAGGAAGTCAGGCAAATCCACCAAGAGGCCCCCGTGGATGAACAAGGAGCTCCTGGGCAAAGTCAAACAAAAAAAGGAAGCCTACAGAGGGTGGAAGCAAGGACAGGTAGCCTGGGAAGAATACAGAGAACCTGTCCGAGCAGGCATGGAGCAGGTTAGGAAAGCCAAAGCCCTGATAGAAATTAGTCTGGCCAGGGATGTCAAGGACAAGAAGAAAAGCTTCTATAGGTATGTCAGTGATAAGAGGAGGACGAGGGAAAATGTGGGTCCCCTCCGGAATGAAACAGGTGAACTGGTTACCCAGGATATGGAGAAGGCTGAGGTACTCAACGACTTCTTTGCCTCAGTCTTCACTGGCAAATCCTTGAGCCACACTGCCCAGGTTGCAGAAGGCAGGGACTGGGAGAATGCAGAACCGCCCACTGTAGGAGAAGATCAGGTTCGAGAATATCTAAGGAACCTGAAGGTGCACAAGTCCATGGGACCTGATGAGTTGCATCTGCAGGTCTTGAGGGAACTGCTGGATGAAGTGGCCAGGCCATTCGCCATCATATTTGAGAAGTCCTGGCAGTCTGGCGAAGTTCCCGCTGACTGGAAGAGGGGGAACATAACCCCCATTTTTTTAAGAAGGGTAAAAAGGAAGACCCAGGGAACTACAGGCCGGTCAGTCTCACCTCCGTGCCTGGCAAGATTATGGAGCAGACCCTCCTGGAGACTATGCTCAGGCACATGGAAGATAAGGAGGTGATTGATTGGTGACAGCCAACACGGCTTTACTAGGGGAAAATCGTACCTGACAAACTCGGTGACCTTCTATGATGGGGTTACAGCGTCCGTGGATAAGGGAAGGGCAACTGACGTCATCTACCTGGACTTGCGCAAGGCATTTGACACTGTCCTGCACGACATCCTTGTCTCTAAATTGGAGAGACATGGGTTCAATGGATGGACCACGCGGTGGATAAGGAATTGGCTGGGTGGTCGCACTCAAAGAGTTGTGGTCAACGGCTCAATGTCCAAGTGGAGAACAGTGACGAGTGGCGTCCCTCAGGGGTCGGTACTGGGACCGGCACTGTTCAACATCTTTGTCGGCGACATGGACAGTGGGATCGAGTGCACCCTCAGCAAGTTTGCCAACGACACCAAGCTGTGTGGTGGGGTCGACATGCTGGAGGGAAGGGAAGCCATCCAGAGGGACCTTCACAGGCTGGAGAGGTGGGCCCATGCGAACCGCATGAAGTTCAACACGGCCAAGTGCAAGGTCCTGCACGTGGGTCAGCACAATCCCAAGCACAACTATAGGCTGGGCGAGGAATGGATTGAAAGCAGCCCCGAGGAGAAGGACTTGGGGGTATTGATTGATGAGAAGCTCAACATGAGCCGGCAGTGTGCGCTTGCAGCCCAGAAAGCCAACTGTGTCCTGGGCTGCATCAAAAGAGGCGTGACCAGCAGGTCGAGGGAGGTGATCCTGCCCCTCTACTCCGCTCTTGTGAGACCCCACCTGGAGTACTGCGTCCAGCTCTGGGGGCCCCAGTACAGGAGAGACATGGAGCTGTTGGAGGGAGTCCAGAGGAGGGCCACAAAGCTGATCAGAAGGCTGGAGCACCTCTCCTATGAGGATGGGCTGAGGGAGTTGGGATTGTTCAGCCTGGAGAAAAGGCGGCTCCAGGGAGATCTAATTGCGGCTTACCAGTACCTGAAGGGGCCTACAGGAAAGATGGTGAGAGACTGTTTATGAGGGAGTGTAGTGACAGGACAAGGGGTAATGGGTTCAAGCTGAAGGAGGGTCGATTTAGATGAGATGTTAGAAAGAAATTCTTTACTGTGAGGGTGGTGAGGCACTGGAAGAGGTTGCCCAGAGAGGTTGTGGATGCCCCCTTCCTGGAAGTGTTTAAGACCAGGTTGGATGGGGCTTTGGGCAACGTGGTCTAGAGGAGGGTGTCCCTGCCCATGGCAGGGGGGTTGGAACTAGATGATCTTTGAGGTCCCTTCCAACCCTAACCATTCTATGATTCTATGATTCTATATTAGCATTACAAGATTAGATTAGCATTACAAGGTATATTCTCAATGTAGCTGGGTATCCTTTAAAGCCACAAGCCTATATTTTTGATTTATGAAATTATGGACTATGCAGGAAGAGAGAAAAGCTTTATTTCTTCCCTTCTCTGTAAGAGGTTTCAGAATCTCAAGGACTAAAGTCAACTGTTCAAACGCTTACAACCAACTATATTTCTTATGTTTAACAGGATGAATTCTCAGTTGTAAACACTACACTGTATGGCAACTGCTGTAAGATCAGGCCTTCTAATCATAATGAAACAGGCACTGATGGATCAAGATGATCTATATTAATTGCTTCAGTGCAAGTTGCATTTAATCAATGCGCACTCTTCTTGGAACACAAACCATCACTTTAGTGTAACTGCAACAAGAAACTGGTACCAGTTTACCTAATTAACTGTATGGTTACTATTGAATACACATTTCTTCTAACACTACACCTGCAAAATGGACAATACACCATCTACACAATCAGTACTCTAAGTTGCCACTTACCAAACAGTGGTTTGATAATCCCATCAACTTTTTCTTGTTTGTTTTCAGTGAGGAATTAATCTCTTAACTGACAGCATTTCTGTATGTACTCTTGGTGATGCAGCATACGTGAAAACACATCATTAATGTTTTGGGTTCTTGAAAGGAAAAACACACACAAAAAAAGCCTATTTCTTTCTGAATTCTTTAATTGAAAATATCCTAACAGATTGTCAATCTAGTAGTAATTTAAAGTGCTGTTGATTAAAGTGACTGTTGATAAAACACTTCTTAATAAGATGTTAGAAATTTACTGACACCTTTCAGATAGCTTTACATTCCATTCTGAACAGGTCAAAATGTTCTTGCTTTAGCATTTCTAAGTATAGGCAGTCATTCTTGAACCCTGGTAAAGTAAAACATTATGAATAGAGTTGGTTTGTTTTGGGTTTTTTAATACGACATGGGGGTTTAGCTGAATAACACCCATATCTTCAGGAAGGAAAAAAGTTACTGATTCTCAAGGAGTCTGGGATGACTCAAAGACTTCAGAAGTAAGAAGAGCTCTATATTGAAATACAGAATTGTTTTATTCTATTTTAGTATCAGAACATTAGCTGAATGCAAACAAAAGGTACAACTGAAGCAAAGATTTTTACGAGTCTAAATAATGTCTAAATGCTTCACAACCCTGCAAGCTAAGTAATTAAGCTATTCAAGTATGCATCTGTATAATTTTAAGTCCTGATAGCTCATATGTTTAATAAAGATTCAAAGTACTAGGGGGAAACACAACAGCAGGTGTGCCATGTAAAGAGCTATGTCACTGTATACCCTCAGTCACGTCTGTTCCCTCCTCACCTTAACCCCAACATACTATTTTTCCTCCAGGCTGTTGGAATTCAGTTTTATAAAACATGCATTAGGGACCCACCAGTATCCACTGGAGGCATCACATACTCTCCTTTCCTTTGATTGACAACCAGCCAACCTAGAAAGAAGCACATAACCACAAAACATCATCGCTCTGAGGTAAAAGATTATGCAAGAAGGTAAGAAAGTGCTTGTTTAGCTGAGGGGTTCACCCGTGCCTTCTAAGCGGCAAGTAGAGGCAGAAGTGTGGAGACATTGCTTGAAAGAGTTGGAGGTTTCAATCTCCTCCTGAAAAGAGGATCTTTATCACCATGTAACAAAAAGCAGAAAGGGCAAAACCTATCACCTATTTACCAAACCCATCCTGCTATTTGACCTCCTCTTTCCCCTGTTTCCCAGGTATGGAAATAAATACGTAGTCCTACAGAGACGGACTGAAAGCAATGGCTTTGAAGCAAAGAAGGAAGTGGGTTCATAGGTTCTAGCAACAGAGGTAGTCCTTTCATGTTCCTAATTCTAGACAGTAAGCTGGGAAGATGATTGCACAATATGGCATATTCCAAAAAGCAAAATAGGAAAACCCCACCTCATCACCAACACAAAGATTGAAGAATGACAGAGTATTTAAAGTAGAGCTAGTTACTGACACAGTAGCATGAAATTCTCTGTATCTTAATCATACTGCACACTCTCATAACTTGCAGGTATATCTACTTTGTTTTATTATATTTTTTTTCTTAGACATCTTAGATTTGGTAGACTGCAGACCCTGGCTGTGCAGAAATCAGGGCAGCACCTAAAAGTCAGTGTGTGTATGTACTCAATTACAGCATCTTCTTAAAAATAACAATGAACTTTATTGTGTATTTGTTTCAGTTACCAGCAGGTGGATGCTGCCAGCACACAATACTCTAGAGAAACAGTCTAGATTTATCTTTCTCTACAGACAGCATTACAACATGTGATACTTTTTATAATGTTGCATCTCAGAACACAACAAAATAACCTCAGATGCCCATAAATCAACCTGGAAAAGGATACATAGAATAGAAAGAGAGAATCATTAGACAGGTAGGGTACTATTCACTTAGCAGTGGAATACGTTGATAGTCAGAATGATTAAGGACATCTGGGTATCACCTCGTTAAAACCAGCTACACTGTCAAAACTCAAGACCTATGATGATCGGAGGAAACACCTGTTACATTGTTACCAGCACGCAATGAAGCAAAACATGATTCTATGGCTGGATCTGCTTGATATACATCTTTTATATTGCTTCAAAAGAATACTCTTTAAGGATTTTTCTCCTGCTTCACTCTACCCAGGCTTTGGCACACTCTAAAACAAACTGTCTCAAAAAAAGGTCAATCCTTTCTAGGGTGTTCTTTGAAACTATGAGCAGTAACATTCATGCAAAAAAGCATTATACTAGTACTGGTTCTGTTATTTTGAAAATGTGATCATAGATTGTTAATTTACGGCACTTAGCATGTACGCAGATACCTCTACATACTATTAAATTCCAAATCTCCCTGTTCAGTTGCAATAATGCGTGTATCTGACAGAAGTTATATAGAGAGTGACTTGCAGAAGATCATCATTTCAAATGGCATCAGGTAAGTATGTTAAAAATAAAAATTAAAAAAATCCAACAAAACCCACTGTATTTTTCCTCCATTCCAACTTACTACAGGCATTTAGGACATTCTCCATTTAGGATAGTTCTTTTCATCATATTATGTTTACCTTTTGTTTGGCACAATGTTGTCTTTCAATTATTTTTTTTTATTATAACATACTCTGTAATATCATTAAACATAGTTATTTGACTTAGGATTTTTAATTTTAAAAGTGAGAATTATGTACATTTTGTAAATTTTTCCACAGACTCTTCAACACTCACTAAACCACACTCTACTGATATCTATTGATAAATGCTTGTGATGTAGAATACAATGTAATTTATTTATTTAGAAAGTGTTAGCTTAAATTAAAACACAAAGCAAAAAAACTATACTGGTAATACAAGCAAAGAACAGACCATATACAGTAACTCTTCAGTAATTAGAGACTGTTTTGGAGCACAACCAACAAAATAAATAAATAAATATTATTGCTTTCTTTACACAAACAGGGATATTTGTCAATATTGCAGACTCCGTGTCTGCAGTGACTCAATGATTTCATCTGAATCATGTTGTTTCTCCTCTACTTAATAAAACTGTTCAAGGATTTGGAAATCAGTTGGTACAGATCACCAGAAACATTTCTGTGAGAGTGTACAGAAAGCAGAATTTCTTAGGAAAAAAACATGTCAGGGATTTGACCCAAGAAGGTGTCAACTAGCAAAGTACCAGCATGACTGGCTTCAGCATTTCCCACTGCAGTCCTTACACGGCAGGGAAAAATAGCCAGAAGACAGTACGTTACTGCAACGCCCGGACAGCAAGTGCACCTTTTGCAGCACTAGTCAGGTGGCACAGATTTGGGAAGCCTCCCAGTTATTGCATCATGCAATCATCTCATCTCACCCATTGAGAGAATGGAGAAGGGGTGCCTGGATCACTTTACTGTAGGTAAAAGGTGTTCACTCTAGTGTAAAGCATGTAGATGAGTGATTCAATAAAAGGTTTTGGTCATTTGACTTTATTTCAAGATATACCAGAGCTATAAAACTTATAATTACTGTCAAGTATTTCCAGCACAGCAGTTTCCTTCCTTTACATGGAATCAAGTAAACTTGATCTGTGTTTCAGTTCCAGGTTTAGCATTTTCATGATTTTCACACATTTATACATTGCAATTATTCCCATAGGTATCAAAGGGTTTATAGGAATAGTGACAATTGTCAAATGAGTTACTGTGATGAAGTGCTGTTCTGGTTGTTCCCACTTTGGGCAAGGATTCAAAGAAACCTGCACTATGAAGAATCAGACCCATCACCACGTTTTATGGCTACTGCTTACCTTTCTAATAAATCCTAAATGTTTCTTCTGGATCATTAAGAAAAGTAAACTTTTATTCAGAAATAAGAAAAAGATTTGTTATACTAAAGCCTAATGACTGTAGTGATATTCATAAAAATTCTCTCTGCTGGAAAGGTAACTGAAAATTTTGACAAGAACACAATGTATCAGTAAAATTGGTCTTTTTTCCTATCATTAAATTAGCAAATCCTTTCTTACTGACTGCATGAAATAGCACAATCACCTTGCAGTCTATATCTTAGGACATTCAATGCCTTTAATTTTGTATATCCACGTCTACGCTCTCACCATGTAGTCATTTTGTGGCATACCGGTATAATGTGCTGTATAGTGCTAGACATTTCACTCTGCTCAGGGAAGCTTCTGGGTTTACTCTTTATTTGGTGAAAATACCTGGCCTACAAATAAAGATATTTTCTCCTAAAATAAAATCCAAACATTTAAATGTGAATTGTTGTTCTTAACAAGGCAAATATTTATAGTTAAAAATTTCCTATTATCATGGCTTCCACCTGTAGTTTGTTTCTCCAGTGGACACATAAACATCTATGTCTTTCATACCATTGTTTGTGTCGCCATGGCATAAATTACAAACATACAACAGGGTATGACAACTAGAAACTGTACCTCCAGAGATTTATTTTATAGGTGAAAAAGAATATAAAAGAGCAACACTATATTTATTTTCAGACCTCTGACAGAAAGCTCCTTTTAATACCACATTAAGTCTCTCCTAGGCTGCTAGAAATAAAACACAGTATGTGTTCAGATCTACAGCTTTTATTCTGTGTTTCGGTTTATTCTTAGAGGTGAATGGATTCAATATACTTTCAACCCAACCACATATTTTAAACTGCTGCCAGTTTATAGTTGTCTACAGACCTCCCAAATTCATAGCAGCAAGTCTAGAGCCCAACCTCCACTGCTCCTGCATGCATGAAGGCGATAATACAGAAATGATCTCTCCTGTAGGGTGTGAGAATGGAAAATGAAGAGAAAAAAACAAACCACAATCTATATGATCTATAGGATCCCAAGACTCCTGTAATACAATTACAAAATAATAATAAAGAACATCACAAAATAATTGGATTCCATGCTTTCCAGAGTTCCACAGACTCAAAAAAAAAATACACATTTCATACATTTTCATTTCTCTTCCACATGCCACCTGGTGTACTCAGTGGGAAATCTGGACCAAATACTACCCAGCCACCAAAGCAATAGCAAGCAAAGACCTTGCCAGAGAAAACAGGATTCTGAAGGGACAACTGCTACCAAAAAACTAACACCTATGTAAACCTTTTGTCCATTTATTTTTGACAGAACCACGCGTTATAGTTCAGGCAAAACATTATGGAGACATAATGGCCAAACTAGCCCATTAACCTCATTATTAATTATCTCCAGCTGTGCTGCCACACTGTGCTCCAAAGAAAGAAGGGTTTTATATCTGCACTCCTTACACCCCAGAATAGGCCCAAGCCTATTAATTAAAGTGTGTGCTAATAAATAAGAGAATCCTACTTGGTTCGGATTGTATTGACTACGACTACTGAAAAAACAATTTGGCTCCTGGCCCAGTCGACAACCTTGTGCTGATGTTCTCTCTCTCTCATTTCAAATAGGAGTAATGGCCTCTGCTAATAGGAGACAATAAATGCCCAGCGTTCGTTTGGCAAACAAGATTACGAATACAGTCTATTTCAGTACTTTAAAGAAAGAGAAGAGAAGCAGAATTGTGCAGAGAAGGATAGTAGGACAGCCTGGCAAGAATGTGCATATCTATGAAATAGTGAAGCAATCAGGCGTTGTTGTATTTTTAGATACTTTCTTTTTCAAGTGCCAAAGATTCTGCATAAATCACAATGGCAAACTGAGTGGCTGAGATGGGATAGATTACAGCTGAATGCTGCATGGATCAAATATTCAGCTCCAACCCAAAGCATGAGTCCTAACTGCTTATCTGATACACTGTAAAAGCTTTCCGTGACACACGCTAGCTACTTCTGTTATGGCTAAACTAACTGCTAGATACCCTATCCGCCTCTATATGCTTCATAACATTTAAAAACATCTGGAAAGAGTCAGCTCTCTAAGCCTAATACACCTGAAACTTGTCCAGATGTTCCGTTATTTATGTATTAACTCTCTCAGCATGTGTAGTAACCTTGAAACACAGAATAATGAAAAAGCAAGCTGGTTTTTGTGCAAATTGATAGTTATATTGATATAAAATTGATATTGATGGAAAGCAAAGATATTTTCAGCATTCATACCAAATATGACTCTCTATACTAGAATTTTGCATGTAATTACTGCTTCCCACACTCGCTGAATACAGGAATTGGAGATGGAGCCAGAGACCAAATTTCACACAGAGGTTTATGCCACAGAAAGTTCTCTCAAAACATCAGTTATTTACTCCCTCCTGCAGGAGCAGGATGTATATTTTACACTTACAATATTTGCATCTATTTGCATGTGCATTGTAAAGATACTGCCTTTATTAGATCATGAGTCCATTTAATTTATTCCTTCCCTTGTGTATTTGCAACTTTCACAGAAACATGGCATTTGGAAGCAGCATTTCTAGCTGACTGTGGCTCCTCAACGAGAACATATCTGTTACATAAGGCTCACGGCAGATACCGAGGATCCACTGGGATACAGGCGCGCAAGACAAAATGGCCAGAAGGCCTCTCATATCTAAGATGACATGAAGAGAGTTTAGGGACAACAGATTATTAGTAGAAAAAGTGACACTGGCTCTTGACTGACAGCATGTCCTATGGATGGAGCTCCTAGACAAACCAAAGCTTTCATGCTGATACGAATATTGGTGGAAATCACTTGGAAAGTCACTGCCTGCTTTTCATCATGTCAGATGAATCCCAACTGGGACAGAAAGGAATTGGTCCAATACATACCACCGCTACATAACAGGATTCCAGTATCCCTCAATAGGACAGCCTTTTGATTAATATCAGTTGTATCTCAAGCTGTGTAAGAAGCTGCTTCCTCATTTCCCTCCTCCCACCTCTTCTTTTTTCCTGAAACTGTTTTCCAGTGCATTTTTTTCTCACTTTTATCATTTTTCTTAGCATCCCTTTTCCTAAATTCCTATTTTCAGCTTTTCCCATACGTAGTTTCTTGTCCTTCTAGCACTGCTTCCTTTGTCTTCTAAGAATGCCTCAAGCAACAAGAGTAAGCCATTCATTAAAAGCAAAAGTGAACATTATTGCACAAGGATGTCTCAGAGGTATGGCAGAGAATACCAAACTCTAGGTAAAGTTGGAGAAACACTTCTTAATAGCACTATTTGGTCCATCTTCTGCACACGATGTAGAAATGACAGCTTCTTTCCTGACATGCAAAATTTGCAATTGCCCTGTCTACTCAGACAAAATCTTCAAAACTTGTCATAAATGACTCCATGGCTTTCGTAAATATTACTATTGTTTGAATAAGGAAGGGTATACTGGTCACCATCCTGAATTCATGACACCCTAAAGCAAAGCAACCAGTTGCTGTGATAGCATCTTATTCATATTAGTATTCCCAACAGCTTAGGTTTGTCCTAGATATTGAACCCACAGGACACCTTGTGGTTAAACTTATTCTTATCCACACAAACTTTTTTCTGATAAACTCCCTCTGTTCTCACTTTGCCAAGACCCTTCATGCCTTTACCCAGGAGCAGATGAGTTTTGGCTATCACTAGCACAAATACAACTTCCTCATAGATAAGACATTGATAAAGATTGTTTCATGGGGCATGAGGATGAAACAGTTCATCCTTACAATGGCTTACAACATTTAAGAGAGGAAGCATTCTGTTACTTCAGCAAGTCTCAGTGGTGCTCCAACTGACATTAACTTGAATGTAAAAGATGCCCTGCAAGTTGCAATAGAGTAAATGTAAGGGGAAGAGCAGTTGAAGGGAGTTGTTACTTATTAAAAACTTTCATTTGTCATTAATGATTTCCATAATTTAAGCTGCTTGTGTGTTACTTGGGATTTATTTCACTTGGAAAAATGAAATGGAGGAGCAGTTGCGCTTCTATTGGTTTAATTTTCTGACTCTCGTGCACGACCATCAAATCCCTGTAACAACTCTACTGCAGGCATTACCATTTAAAAATAACTAGCATTTTAAGCATTGTTTCTATTTGAAGAAAAATAATGAATAAAAAATCCACCAAATGCTTCCTCATTAAGTAACCAACAGACAGGTGCATTCAGAAATGCTGATGGCACTGAAAATGAGTTGAAACTTTAGGAGCCTGGAGGGAGACAGCTAGAGAAAAGATGGGGGGAAAGGGAAGTTTAGATGAAAAAGGGCAAAAATTTTGGGAAGATGAACATACATGTGCTCTCTCAGATAAGGAGGAAGCCCAGAGCAGTGAAGCTAGACACTTGTTAGCTTTGCATCACATCAAGCTAGTGACAAAATGAGTAGTGATCTAACCTATGTCATTCTCCAAAAGAAAGATCTTTTCTTCTAGCTCTGTCATTGTTATCTTTCTGTGTTCTGTTTCTGACATAAGAACTTATTTCTGAGAAATGTTTTTCCTACAGTAACTCACGTTTCAGTTAGATTTTGCTTTTTAGTTTAAAACAGTGCAAAATTGTATCTTACTACCTCTCACCATTACAAGCTTAAAATGAATGAAAGCCATCATTAATTTCTAAAAGTTACAAGGCATGCTATAGAGAGAACCAAAGTGGAGAACATATCTAATATACAGTTCAACTGAAAACATTTTCTGTAAAAATATCCTCTTGATATTTCGAATTATTTGTATGACATGGCTTCAGAGCGTATTTCCCCAGTTTTCATATGGACACTTTCCTGTTACTGCTAACTATACCTATAAGATAAAACATTAAGCTGCAAACTCTCTTTATGCTTCAACGCCCATAGTAATGATCCATAAACCATATTATTCCTCAATAGCAGCTGTGCAAATCCACTGTGTCTAAATCATGACCTTAGTTTTGTTTAGCCGAACAGTCCTGCATGGTGGTTGCACGGGTGTAGCTAAGAGCCTGCCTGGTGTTTGTCATTGATGATGTATGTGTTATGGAAAAACAGTCTGACTTTCAGATCTCTAAGACTAGAGCTGTAAGGCTGACAGTGGCACGTGGAGGGAAAAGTCTTAATTATAACTTGGGGAGGTTGGATCTGAAAAGCAATGAGGAGTGTCACAACATCACTTTAGTGGCTGAGTCCCTTGTTGGACACCCATAATGACTAAGTATGCATCTTTTTCTGAAGCTTTAAAGAAATGCAAAGATGGATTTTCAATCAATTGAGCTGATAGCCTAAAACTAATTTCATAGTCAATTACAGAAGTTCCCTATCCCCAAATCAAATGATCTAGTGTCCTATCTGAAAGGCTACAAGCCCTAATACATAAGAAAAGCTGGGACATTAAGGAAAGAGAAAAACCAAGTACAATCCAACAGAGGACACGTGGCTGTGAGTCTCTTCTAGCAAGCAAAAGACTATTCTGAAACATCAGAAATCAAGCAAAAGGTGGGACTCCACCGTGTCTTTCAAGCAACTTGATGGTAAGGCTGCTATTCTACACTGGCATCACGCAGTTTGTGAGAAATCTAGCAACACAGCAGGAAACATGAAATAGTTTTCCATCTTCTCTTACAAAATAAGTTTCCCCTGATTTTGATTGGCTATTTTTCATTAACTGTCCAACCATCCTCTGCTTAAGCAGCTACCTTGAACTGGGCACCCTCCTCAGCAACATCATGTTACACGTATTGCACTCAAGCAGCTTCATTTCTAAATAACTCTGGTTCCTACCCATGCTGGGAGAAAACTCTAACATGCCAGGAGTCACAGTCATCCTGGAGGACAGCAAAGCATGCTTTCCTCCTCCCTAAAATACAAGTTATTTTGTAACCTTTCTGAGGTGAATATGCAACTGCAATTTGCAATACAGAGAAGAGAAAGGCACCAGATAGCCTTTGGCTTACCAGAAGCAGCTGGTCTCCACCAATTAGTTGTTACTTGGGCATCAGGAAGGTACAAAGGACACCAAAGCAGGGAGATGTAGGTGGGACTGATCAAAATTACCTCCTGGGAGTTGGTAACTAGAGAGGATATGCATGGTTCGCCCAGGAGGTTCATACCCAGCCCCAGGTCATTTCAGCAAAGGCAAAAGTACCAGTTAGGTCACAGCAGGCATCTTACGGCAGGCTTCGCAAGCCTTGAACGTTTCTGAGCCCAAGATCCCAGGCATTAAGCGTTTGCTTACTGTCCCCATAGACATACACACACACACACATTTTTCCAAGACAGTACAGATGCGTTTACCCCATGCAAGCAAACAGCTCCCCGCCCCACGCCAAGTTGCAAGACTTGCTACTTAAAGGTGAGGGGCGAGACCCCGAAATCACTAAGAAGAAAAATCCCGCGCCCCCACGCCACTCGCGTCCTACCGCCTGTGGAGCTGGCCTCCTCCAGCTGCGCCGAGATGCTCTCCACCCTCCTCACATTCATGCTGGGAGGCGGGAGGCGCCCGGAGCCGCGGCGAGGCGGGACGCGCCGGGGGAGCGCGGCAGCACCGCCGCGCCGGGGCCGCGGGAGCCGGAGCGGGGCCGCGGCGGAGCGAAGCGGAGCGGGGCCGGGCGCGGCGCGGCGGAGCGAAGCGGAGCGGGGCCCCGCCTCGGCGGCGGCGGCGGCACCTCCCCCGCCACCCGTGGCGGCGCGGGGCGGGCCGCGGCGCGGGGCTCCGGGGAGCCCGCCGGCAGGGGCGCCACCTCGACCCCCTCCCCGCCGGGCGAGGTGGGGGCTCAGCTCCGGCTCCCTGTCCTGCCGGACTGCTCGCCGCAGCGCCGGGGCTGCGGGCCGCTCCCCCGGGGCTGCCCGCCTGCCTCCGCGGGGCTGAGCCGACACCCGCACCGACTTGGGAACAGGGGCTGCCGTGGGGAGAGCCCCGAGCAGGAGCCCGGCAGGGCAGGGCCGGGCCGAGCCGAGCCGTACTCCCCGCTCTGCTCTGCGGCTGCATACAGGTGGTTCCCGCATCACCTGTTAGCACCCTGCCTGCCGAGCCAACAGGCTGCCCGGGACGCAGACCGCCACCGAGCCCTTGCACAGGGGAGCTCCCATCTCGGCTGCGCTCCGGGAGCACCTCTGCCAGGTTAGCGCAGGCTGGGGAGCTGGGACCGCTCCCAAAGCCCGAGGGTACTTTTTGGAATTGCTTGCCAGCACTACGAACACCAGCACCAACACGGCCATCAGCTCAGATCTGAAAGAACAAGCCCACAGTGTATCAAACCCTTTCCTTTTTTTTACAAAACACTACATTCGATCAAATTACGGTAAATTCTACTATAGGATATGAAATGCTAGGAAGCCACGTATGGTGCACAGAAATAATACCAGACAGAAATGATTTAGTCAGGCACTTTGGACAGCTCTGGAGGAAACTCATAATTCCACTGAAACCAGGGAGGTTCTACCCTGTGATATCAGGACTGATTTGGCCGTTGTGCTCAAAGAAAAAGGGAAAGGGCATTTCATAACTCCTCTAATTTATAAAGGCCTACCGTGACACACCATTAGAAAATGCTTCCATTATGGCAGTTCTCCCAGTTCAAATTTATACAGATAACTTTTTAGTCGTCTTTACTATTTCTTTTACTCTTATATGAACAACGACTTGTTTCAGAAATCCCAGTTATTCTTCTCTTTGTGTACATTCCAAAAAATAGTAATTTTTTTCAAGGCACATAAAAGTTATAGGCTTAGCTAACTAAAGTCTAAAATAATATTTTTGATGTCTAATTTCATATTATTTCTTGAACCAGGTATTGTAAAGATTCTTATCAGCTGAACTATAAAAGAGTAATTCCTACACCACACTGCCAAGAAATGCTTTAGGAAAAGACTTCTATCCTCTTCTATTTCATGGGACAAACTTATGTCTGTTTTCACTCCAAAATGATGGAACGATTTAAGACTTGAATGGGCAGAGATGTTACAGCATAGTATAACACTGGCCAAGAACAACTCAATGTTGAGTAGCTGCTGCCAAGTATTTTTTTTTGAGAAAAATGAATTCACTGCTGGAGGTTTAGGAAACAATGTGAAGAGACAGGATTCAGAGTACTGTGTTTGCTATGTGCCTTCAAAAGATTTCCCTTCTATAAGGTGAATACTCAGGTAGCCAGGATATGGCTCATCCTCATCAGAGAAATTCATATCAGTCAGAAGAGAGATCAGGATTTGGCTTCATTATCAGGATCTGAGTTTACATATTATAAAGAAGCTAACCTTACAGATAACTGTAATTTATCACAATTTTGCAGGAGTCCTTGTTGTCATATACATACAGTTTTCAGGGGGAGACAATTCTGATTTATGGCTGCCACTTCCCTTTGCTCACTTTGCTCTACCCCAGTGTTGTATCAGAACTCCGTGAGTTATGAAACCACTGTGAGCAGCTGGTCATAACGGAGTAAACTAAGGCAGGAATGGTAGTAATACATCAAAAATACCTTTGCAGTTGCCAGTTAAGCTACACATTCATCTTGTGTCTTAGAAAGAATTACAGGTATGCAGCGCAGCGCAGAACATAAGCTCCAGAAGTGTCTACCAAGTTTGTACAGATAAGGTAGCGTGTGACACCTCTATGATCAATTGTGCCTGAGGCAAAGAAAAAAGAAAGTGGCCCAAATAAACTGAACTGTCTCCATAAATCTGCATGTTTCTCTCAAGCTCATCTTTATTTTTCTGCTTGCTCTCTTTGTTTCCATCCACCTGCTCTTTGTCTTCTGTTCTTCTTGATGGGCCTTGCTTGAAATAATTTGATCGATTCCCTCTACATACTCTTTCTTTTTTGTTCTCTCAGGATTTAAATACTTGTCTTAGAAAAAGCCATAGTCTTTCCCAAACTTCCTTTTGAACTTTTCCATTTCCTGGCTGTTTAGACCTATTAGTTTTCTCTTGCATTGTAGATACCTGTTTTCCTTTTTCACCACCACTGCCAGTGAGATCTAAATGTTAGCATATTATTTAGCATTTACGTACACAGTAGGGGTGCAGTACATAAAATAAAAGCCTATTTAAAAATCACTGGAAAAAAATCAGTTAATACAGACGTATATATTTTTCTGACTTCATAAGAACTATAGCAATAATGGAACTGTGCAGATTTTCAGCCATTGAGCATCTGGTTTAATTTTATCTATTTCTAGATCATGACAACTACTGGAAGTAATTGACAAACACGAAGATTAAATTTGTGTAATTTTGATGCTCTATGTAAAACAAAATAAACATGAGAATGTGGGTTTTTTCCAAATTTGCTTTAAAGGGCAAATTCTTTATTGTTTGCCAAATCTGATTCAGTTTCCTCCAATTAGCATGTCAAGCCCATGTATCTGCTCTATATAACATTCAGTAAAAATTGACATCAACTGTGATTTCATCCCTTCTATATAATTACATTTCAACATATAATTATATTTCTATGAATATAGAGTTTCATTCTAGTTTCTACTTTTTGAAATATATAACTCCTTCCTTTCTTCCTCATTTATTTAAAATATTTATTTTGGAGCTAAATGCTAATAACACCTTGAACATGTATTTAGAAGGTACATGTATGGCTAAAGATTTCTTCCAGTCACCTGTGATGAAATTTTAATTTCTTCTTCTTGAAATAACTGATGCCGTTTCTTCAATTAGAATCTGAATCAGCATATTTCTGTTAGCCTCAAATGTAAACTAATTGGAAAGTTTAACATAATTATGATTTAGTGTGTGCAAATAAAGCGCAGATTTCCACAGCTGTTTAAAATATATAATATATAAAATTAAGCTTTAAATTGTGAACCTAGACTAATGATCAAGGAGGCATTTTCATCCAAAAGAGAAAATAAAATAATCTTTGGTGAATAAAAACATATTCATCGTGATTTCTAGTGGTAGCATCTTCCTATCAGGGAGGACCTATTTTTTTCCTACCTATTTGTGCAGATGAGAACAGGCTGAGTCAGAAAGTGTACAGCAATACCCAAAGATTCAGTCCTTTCAGTGTCTTCAGCTTCCCTGCTGGTCTTGGGACATCTGCAAAGGGCTAACGCAGTACCTAAATTATATTTGCACTAACGCACTGAATAATTTATAATTAAGCAGTTGAATAGAACAAATATAAGCCCAAATGATTCAGCATGTCCATGTTACTTTCTAAGCCTCCAGAAAAGCCATTTATTTTTGCAGTGGTTCCTCTGCTGGAGAATGGCCCTGCAGGTGGGAGCTTTCTAGATTCCCAGAAGAATTTGTCATTAAACTTATACTGCATGTCACTTATAATGTTTTTCAGAAAGAAGAAAAACCCAGTTAAATCAGTCTGTTACTTACTTCTAGGACAAATATTCTTCCTCCTCCCAAAAGCAATAAAATTCCATTTTGCTATTTATTATTCAGGCATGAGAAAGAAACTGTTCTTCACGCTACAATACATTTCTAGGAGTATTTTTGTTCTCAGAAGTATATTTTATTTATTTTTAAGTCACACTGTGTAAGAATGTTTCCTGCAAAAACATTTTACGTGTACTTTAAATCACAAAACATTAACCATAATTTAACTGTACTCAAATATTTACTGTCTGTGATAAAAGTACTTGATCTAAATGAGAAGTCTCCTACACCTTTGAGAGTCCTCTGGCACCCCAGTGTAGGCTGTGCATTGGGTGTCAGTGACAAGGTGTTAGTGCGAGGGCTGCAGGGTGGCCTCTGTGAGGAGAGGCCAGGGTTGCTCTGGGCTGGACAGTTGGTTCCAGGTGGCTCTGCAACAGACCCACCACAGGGCACAGCTGAGCCCATCAGCCAACGTGGTGGCACCTCGAGGAAAACATATGTAAGGGAGGGCATAAAAGGCTGAGGAGAGGGGAATGAGAGAGGGAACACCATGGTCAGAGGAGAGGGAGGTGCTCCAGCAAAGCATGTACACTCCCAAAGGGACTGAGCACCACGGAGTACCCACGCTGGAGGGTGTACACCACCAAAGGACTGTGGCCCGTGGATAAGCACATGCCAGCACAGAGGAAACAAGTAGCAGCTCTAGAAAAGAGTGAGAAACAAGGAGTGGTAGAGAGAAACCAATACGCACTAACCCCAACCTCCTGCACTGCCCATCATCTCACTGAGTGTAATCTGCAACGTGAACAAGGAGGAGAAAGAGGTGTCTAGAGTGAATTTGAGCCTGGAAAAGGAGGAGGAAATGTTCTTTCTTTATGTGTTTAAATGTTTTTCATCTTTATTTCCCAATACCCATGTCAGTAATTAAATATTTATGTCGATTGTCAATAAATTAAATTAAATTCTCCAAGTCTGTTTTGCCCATGACAGTAACTGGGGAGTGATTTCCCTGTCTTTATTTTGACACCTAAGTTTTCACCCTTTTGTTCTTCCCATTTTTTCCGCTGTCCCATTGGGGGTGGGGGGTAAGTAAGCAGGTGTGGGGGTGCTTGGTTGCCAGCTGCAGCCAACCCACCACAGGATGGATATGGGAGAATTCAAAATACAGAATTAGATTGTAGGTGTAGGAAAGATGTCACAGACTACTAACAAGCTACATGTCCCTGAAACAGTGGAGCTTCAATATTTCCTGTTAGCATACAAAGTTTTAGAGAGTATCGGTGCTTTCAGAAAGAGAAATCGAGAATATTCTGATTTTTGTGCCTATTAAACCTTAACCAGGACACTGCTTCAAAAGAACATTGTGCACTGTTTATCATTATCTTTGCACAGAAATAAATAGTGAGAAACAATGAAGGGCAGCCCTGGAACTTGGCAACAATTGGCCATTAGTATTGCCATACCTTGCTACAAAAAGAGTGAGAGGAAAGGGTGAGAGCCTACTTTCCTTAAAACTCCTTTTTTTAAAAAAAAAAAATTAAGATTTTGTAATAAGTTCTCTAGGGGTCAGAAGCAATTTGACTTACCATAAATGAGTAAACAAGTCAGAATTTATATGTGGTAACCAAAAAGAAAGGAGAAAACAATTATTTAATAACCTTCCAATTAAAACATTGTCTTCAGATGTAGATCAGACAAGATATGGATTGATGTCTTGGTTGGGGCTTTTAAAGCAAAACTCAGGGAAGCAGGGGCCCAGCCTTCACTCAGTGTCAATGGGAAATAAGTACTCGGTTCCTTCAGATCCTAAAATCCAGCAATTATTTTTTTATGCTGTTGTATCTGCATCTGCTGATTTCACTTCAGTGTGCTGCAGGTGACTGGAGTGGCTTGGTTACTGAGTGGCAGTATTTAGATATCTGAGTTTTGATTTGTGAGACTCTTCTTGTTTTAACTGTGATTCGTGGTTTATAATAGCCACACTGCAGATATTTTAGAAGAAAGTAATTACAAACTTGTGTTTTAAAAAAACACATGTAATATTCAACACGACTTTGATGTGCTGCTTAGAGATTTCCTTGGCATAATCTCTATCACTTAATCTAAATTGCTGTTGAATTGTTTGTTGTCATTATTAGCCTGTCACTGAAGTTATTTCATTAGTAAACCTGAGTCAATATATGGTTTCATATTTACATAAACTTTATGTAAAATAACAGCACTGTAGTTTTTAAGCATCTCATTCTTAGCCTGGCAGATCACAAAACATTTTAAACATAAAAGTATACTGGGAGCAAATTCACCTGCTGCTGAAATGTAGCCAACTTCAGAGGACACACAGCTGAAAAACAGTGCATTAGGTTGAAGAAAAATATTGGCTAATTACACTTTAGCTAACCTATGCTCTTGGGGGAAAAATCTATAGGTTTTTTTGTATAAAATAGATCATAAGCTTTAAGATCTTATGTGAAATACCTGCTCATAGTGATCTGCACTATGCTTAGAAGAGACAGAAAAAAGAAAAACCTAAACAACAACTGGCAACAAAACCCCTGAGCTGACCCTGGTGTAGGACAGTGCCCAGACTGAACCAGTTTATGGCAGCACGATTTCTCAACACCTTTTTCTGGCAGTTTTACATTCAGCTGTATGTTTGCTTCCCATTGCTTTTCATCCTCCATTCTCATCAGGTAATTCAGCACTCTGCTCCAGTAAACCCTTCTCCCACTCTGCTTCTCCATGTCCCTTCCCTCCATTTCCTTCTCCCTTTCCTATTTACCTCACACATCATTTCTCACAAAAAACTGAGTAACAGCAGAAAGGATAATGGCTTTTATGTTCAGCTAGGGGAGATCAGAAAGCAGTAGTGCTCTGTACAGCCAATGACAGGATGTAACTGAATGCAGTGCTTCATATTTTCCATTTTTAAATCCACATCCGCAGAGTTGCCAAATGATAAGCTTTAAGAACGAAAGTCGAGGGAGTCCTAGCTAACTCAAAAGCCAGTTCATAGAATATCAAACAATCATTAACAATACAAAGTTAACAAATTTCAGAATGTTTGAAAACATTTCGGTTCCTACAATATTTCCTCCAGGGAATAAGATTACTAGATTCATGGCACTAATGATTCATTTATGGAAATATGAATCAGTAATCTCATCTTTTGTTAGTGCATCTAAATACAGAGACATGAGGCCAAATTCTCTTTTCAATGGCAACAATACTCTTTTTTGAATGAACCCAATCTATATGGGGAGACTCAAAAAGCTTGTTCATTCTCACATAAAAAAGTCCAAGAGGGGATATGGTTGCTATATAAATACATCAGACAGGTAAAACAGTGAGAGAAAAAAAAAATCTATTTCAGCTAAAGGTCAATGCTGGCACCAGAACAAATGGTATAATCTATAATCTGTACATGTAGGTTGTATATTAAACAAAAGTTGCTAAGCATTAAAGAATTCAAGTATTGGAATGCCCTTCCAAAATGAATGGGAGGAAAGGCAAAATAAATGTTTTAAGGCAGAGCTTGATAAGTCTGTGAATTATGTGATGTGATGTCTATGATAACAGAGAGCTCTATGATCATAAATCATATATATATTTTCCTTTCTTTAACAAATAAAGCTCTTGAACATAATACCAATTCATAACACAGCATGGGTCATAGGAAAAGGGCTACAATACTTACTGCAGAGATTACATAACATAGTATATATAATAACAGCCTCTACAATAAACATTAATCCCTTTATATAATATCCTGAGAACTTACAGGGCATGATATCTAAATACGTCTTTGATATCTAAATGGTTGCTACAAGGAAGACAGTAATCAGTTGTTCTCCGTGTCCAATGGCAGAGTGTCACAGGAGAAAGGGACTTAGGTCACAGCAAAGAAGTAGTTAAAATTTAGGCGAAAATTTCTAACTTCTGAGGTAGTCAAAAGAATAGCACTGATTTAAGTGAGAAGGGAATTTGAAAAGCAATGGCCCTATTTTCTCAGCTCCCCATCCCCACTTCTACAGAACTAGTGCTCCTAAATTGTTCAGGTTTTATTCTATGAGAGAGAGGTGTATTTCCTGATTATTTTTTAAGATGCTTTGTTTCTTAATTTGCATACCTAAGTATTCTGTTGTCATGGAAATCTCTTCTCTGAAGCCCTTGAAGACCAGCTCTCTTGCCTCAATTCTGTTTCAAATTTTCTGCATCAACTAATTTTAATTCTTACTCCAAGTTTTCCGTATATTGTCTTACTACATCTAAGTGACACAGTCTCACCATCTCTTGGACCAAAACCTTACCCTGTCCATCCATAAGAATACAAGCTTCACTTCAAAGCAGCGTATTAAGTCTAGTACAATGCCATCTGTTGACTAAAATGAATCCATTTTTTTAATTCTTTAACTGAAGGAGCATCCATGTTGATAGATGCAATGAGCAAGAAATTACAAAAAATGATATAGCTATAATGAAATTCAAATAGAATTGTTTGAATAATTGCAGTATAAATGTCTTGTCTATGTCTGTCTTTTTACATTGGTTGGAGGGAGTCTCACAGTCTGTCCTGAAAGCTGAAATACTTCATTAAGGACAAAAATTAATCACATCATCTTTCCTTCCACATAAAACCTAACCTACCTGTCTCTTACTTTTCACCAGTCACAGCCAAAGTAGGTTCAGGTGTCTTCAGTGATCACAAATAAAAATACTGAAGAGATTTAGGAAGGTCAAGTTAGGACTTTCATGGTTAGTAATAACATTATTCCATTGGATTTTACTGGAAGCTTGGAAATAAATAGTGCCTTTCACAGAAGAAACATATGCTTAATATGCCTATAGGAAAAAGACAACTGTGTGAAGAAGCAGGCCACCAAACTAAAAAGCTTTAGTTTCTGGAGGGATTTTAGAAGTTGATTCACGCTGAGTTCATCATGTGGTCAATGAAAGTTCTACATCAGAAATAATAGTCTCTAAGCATCAGACAAAAGGTGCACTTGCAGCTTAATGTTCAAGAAGCTGGTAAGGTCAACCTTATAGCGAATGACCTAAGTCAGCTAAGGGCAAATATATATCCTTGATGAAAGATGCAGAAATATATCTATCTTACTGTCCAGTTGTTTCGCCAGTTGCCTGACCCAATGTCATCTTGATTTTCAGCCAAATTGCATTTATTTGTGCCACAGCTCCTGCAGAAAGAGAACGATGTAATCTTTTTTCATCAGGAGCTGGAAACGCAGATATAAAGCTGTGTGTTATCTGCATGCTGAAGCAAAACCTGCTTGCTTATTTTTTTCAACAGACTCCCATATGTGCGTATAACTTGACTAATTAATGACTGAAGTAGAGTATAAAGTAGTGTCACTGATTGTATTTTTATTTATTATTAAATCTATACGGCAGGCTTTGGTCTCTTAACTGCTGTCATAAGCTTTCCCATCCTCCCGATTTGATCCACTAGACTAGGCTAAAAGCCAGAATTCTCTCTCTTAATTACGTTTTTCCTTTACTGTAGAATTCTAACTGCTGCAGATCAAGTCAGTTCAATTGTAGCTGATACTTATTTTTTGCTTCCGTAATAAAAAAAAAATATCAGCACAGTGAAATTTGACTTAAGATTGTGAGTCTGTGTTCCAAAATTGAAGTTATTATCATGACAGGACACTGTAGTGAATAAGTATAAATTATTGTACTTCTGAAGCTGTACTACTTAGCCTTCCAGTTTTAAACACTTTACTCCTCATATATATATATATATATATATATATATATTACAGGTTACCAGCAGTTTTCTTACCCTATTGCATCAAATTCTTATTCAAATTGCCCCTTCTGGCTTTCAAAGATTATATGTGCTTTTTTTTTGCTTTTTTTTTCTTTTTTTTTTTTACATTTTCAGAAGAGTATTAGGATCTTCAGGATACAAAGGTAAATTCTCAAATATGCCATTCCTGTCCCAATGTGCTCATTTATAAACTAATGCTGAATGTCAGATAACTAATACTATGTATTAAGAGCTTAGTACTAAGTATTGCCATTCTGATCATCCAAAACCTTGGTTATAAGGGTTTTTTTATAAGGAGGTTATAACCTCCTTCCATCAACAAAGCATGGCATTGTCTGAAATACTATAAGCCTGGAACTCATTTTTGTTTCCACTTGCACATCCTTAGTGTACACAGAAATCATGTTTTCACACTTTCATGCTCTTCTCAACAACTCTAACAGATAGAAAACTTCATTTTAAATAAGTTAAAGATAAAATTTATCTGAATCTCAAAGATGTGCCTGTGAGAAGAAAGAGTATCATGACCTGTATGATACAGTTTATGAGAATACTAAATGTAGCACTGCTTGCTGCTTTTGAAATTTGAAAGATGTGGTTTGTTAGCACGTATGAATGGTTACATTTCTAAAAGAGATGAAAAGAGAAGCAATTACCAGGTCACAGGCTAGATTAATATGCAAGGGTATCCTAGTTTATTCTTCACACAATGTTATGTATAGATATAGGCGATGCTGAAGTAAATATATTTATTGCCAAGAGTTAGCTTGGAAGATCCAATAAACGTAGACTTCCCTTGCCTGCTTCTCATTTTTGAGGGTCACTAGAAAGAAGCTTCATAGGCACCATTCTCTGTCAGTTAGATGATTTAGATCACCTCCCCAACTCCAGGTTCACTGCTCTTTTGACATAAGAATCAAACTTGATCCTAAATTGCCAGTTATAACTCTTAGGCCTCCTTTGCTCTTGGAAATACCAGGGCTTGATTATCTAAGATACATGTCACTTCATATGAGGTCTGTCTTTGCAGTAGTCACACAGAATAAGTACATCTTCATTTTCCTACATGAGAAATGGGGGGGTGGGGGGAGATTGCACAGCAATGGGTTTGCTTTTGTGGATTTTATTTGCTCATTTGCTGACCTCTTCTATTTTCCTCCCCTTTCTGCAATATAATTCCTATTTAATTATTACAGAGGCAGAGTTGTACAGTAAATGATTCAGTCAGTTGGGTGACCAAGTACTATCAGTCTAGGCTAGTTTCAGGAAGATAAGGGCACATACAAACTCAAGAAATTAAAAGGGTCCATGACAATAATTCCCAGAGGTGACACAGACCCTGGAAGGAGCAAGGGGCAAGAAGAAAGGAAACCATAGGAAAACTTAGGAAACCAGAGCTGGGAAGGGACTACAGCAATTTTCCAGTTTCTGAAAGCACATTTAAAGGATAAAATAGGTTATGTGAACAATATAATTAACCAATAAAAATTATTCAAGAAGAATTAATTCTTTGCCACTTTGAACAGGCAGCAGAAAAGCAGAGAGCTTTAGCCACTGACAACTTTCCAACATTTCTATACCATACTATTCCCTTAGGGAAGCTAACATGGAAAGGGAATCCCTACTTTCAGCTTCAGTCTGGCTTTGAGATATGCCAGCAACAGAGGCAGAAACATGAAGACAGTTCATTTCTGATGCACTTCTCTCCCACAAAGGTTAAAACACTTTGGAGGCCATTTCAGGGCTTTCACATTCTTTATGTTCAGGGGAACCAGCAAATAAAGCAGAAAGTGAGGGTCAAGAGGGAATATGCATAACCTTTTCCCAGTTTATACCAAGTGGTCCTTAACAGGACTTGGGCCATGCAGCTAGGGCTACCGCAGGGTATAGAGAAAATATTAACTGCTTTATTAGCATAAAATTTAACATTGTTAACTTCCATGTTATTCTTTTTTTCTATGAGCCTGAAGGCACATGATTAGTCACCACATTGCCTTGTCACATCAGGTACCTCAGTTCTGTCACAAAAGTAACAAACAATCTCTAGCAAAAGCAATTATTTTTCCATAGAGTAGACTTTGGGGCTTGTTCTGAATACCACTTGACAAAGCCTGTTTTAGGAGTGACAACTATATAAAGAAAATACTGCCACTCACTCATTAGGGATGACCTGACCTAAACTACCTACTGCATATCACTTTTTTTTTTTTTTAAATGGATAGAGGTTGTGACTGAACTGTTGAATCAGAAATGAAATTACAGGGTTTTATTCCTTAATATCTTTTAGATCACTTCATCTTCTCAATCCTGCTTTAAAAGGAGAAACAGAAGGACAGTTTACAGAATAAATTACTTTCTAAATGGCATATGTACACATTTAATACTATTAGGGCACAAACTGTCAGACAAAATGGAATCAGAAATGGAGGTGGGAAGTTCCTACCATGGCCAGGGCAAGTGAGGTCAGGAAATGGGGACGAAATTGATTCCACAAAGTCAAAGGTCTATGCAGCAAATATTGCCAGGAATTGTGCCAAAGTCTAGAAAAGCAAAGATTAGATGGGGCGATCAGGACAAGCATCAGGCAACAGAATTGAGCAAGTAGGACATAAATATAGCTAGGAAACATGCTAATAAACAAAAGCGACCTTTGTAATAGCCTTGAAAATCCGGCAAGTTTGTGGTAAACCAGCAATTGGGCTCACAAGCCCAGCTTCAGCTGCCAGGATTTATCAAGTCTTTGTTCTCCTGTGGCACTGACTGGCAAAGATAAAAAGGTTGTCTGCCCACGTGGATCCTGATATATTGACAAAGATGATCAGCAAACCAGTAGAAGAAGAGACCACAAGCTCATGTTGGCTATATAGTACCACACCTTTTAAAATTAAAAGACTACTTCAAAGCATAACTTAAACTCTACTATGGTGCCTACCCTGCCACTGATACCTCAGCTAGCAAAACGGCCATTGCAAGTCTTTCTGCATGGGACTATGCTGCATCATATAGACCTCAGACTACCATTTCTTGCATTCTGATCACTAAACCATTAGAAAACAAATACTATAATTCTCAGAGAAAAACTGAGAATTCATGCATATGAGGAAATGTCTACTTAAATTAGACACCAAATGAGAGAGACGATTTAAGTAGTTAATACCTAGACACCTAGTAGATACCTAATGTTAGGATTTATAATTCAAAACAGCCACTTTCTACCATAAATAATTCAAGACTATCTGGACTTTGTACATGTGATATGATAGAAGCAATATTTTATAAATTAGCATTATCATGAGTTCCTGATGTTTTATTCTATAACCTTTGGTGTGTACTACAGTTATGTCATGGTTTAATGCCGGTCGGTATCTGAGCACCACACAGCTGCTTTCTCACTCCTTCCCCCTCCAAGGGGATGGGGAGGAGAATAGAAAAAACCCTTGTGGGTTGAGATAAAGACAGCTTAATAGGGTAACAAAGGAAGATTAATAATAATAATAATAATACAAGTGATGCACAAATGCAATTGCTCACCGCATGCAAAAGGAAAATAAAACAATCTGATGTCCAGTCTGTTTCCAAGCAGTGAATCTGCCCTCCAGCTAGCTGCCCCAGTTCTATCCAAAGCATGACATCCTATGGTAAGGAATATCCCCCCGGCCAGGCTGGGTCAGCTGTCCTGGTTGTGCTCTCCCAGCTTCTTGTGCACCTGGCAAGGTGTGAGAAGCTGAAAAGTCCTTAACTTAATGTAAGCACTACAACCACCTAGCAACAACTAAAACCATCAGTGTGTTATCAACATTTTTCTCATACTAAATCCAAAAAACAGCACTATACTGGCTACTAGAAAGAAAAATTAACTCTATATCTCCGCTGAAACCAGAACAAGTTATTCTATAGTTCTTATGTATAGTCTTCACATGGAAGTAACACCCTTGGTATTACTGGGCTTTTTATGATAGCTGACTGATAGCTATGAAACTCTGCCAGTGACAGTAAAGAATTATAGAATATGCTGGAAGTTTGGTTTTTGTTTGGATGGGGTTTTGGTGTAGCCTTCTTCCAATGCCAAGCTTTAGCCAAACATTTCATAATTCAACTGTATCTTAGGTGGCAGATGGTGGCTGTATTTCACTAATGACTAAGAAATATAGTGATAACATATTTCTTGAACAGAATTGATGACAAACTAGTAACTACACAAGAATAACCTTCTTGAGCAACCTGTCCAACATCAGGTAGCTAGATTCATGACCTTGAGAACCAGTTTAAAAAAATCAGAAGGAACTATAACTCAAAGTAATTCCATCTCCAAAAGACTGCCAGCATTTCAAAAATGTATGAGACAGACAACAGTTCTTAAGAAACAGCATGAAATTTGTTATTTGTTGTTTAGCAAGATTGTCAAACATAAAAGCACAGGTGTCAGAATACTACTTGAGGGGGGAATTTTGATGTAGCCCCCTGAAGGGAAGACCTAATAGTGTCCATCAGTTACTGAGCCAGAGATCCACGCTATACTTTCTAGTCAAGTCAAAGAAGGCAATCCAAACTCTTTGAAAACTTATTTGATGCTAAGAGCGGATTCAGCATTTGTTTCTTTAAGATATGCCTCTGTGCCACAGAAACATACAGCATAAGCTAAGTCCACTGACATAAATCCACTATCCAGCATGAAAAATCCTCATTACCATCATATCACCTTCGGAGAGTTAAAAAATAATTGGAAAATAAGCCGTAAGCTCAATATCAAAGGAGAAATTTCCTTTTAAATAGCTTCTTGCTGTTTAACTTCTCTAAAAGTTAATACAGCTAATAAAAATACAGGCATTATTGTTTTTACAGCATGAAAGACATTCAGTGAAACATGTTATCTTCATCCTAATCTTACTGGTCCCAAGACTAACTACATCTGTTTTTTAAAAAAGGGAGCTAAAAAACCCCTTTGGTTTCAGTTCTCAAGTGCTGTTTTAGGCATTTTACATAGTAATAAGAAAAAGCTCAGCTCCTGTGACAGGCAATGTGTTGCTGTAACTGCCTGCAACATGCTGATTCAAACTGAGAACGTCATTATAATTGTGCATTATCATGTATTTTTGAAGAAATTGAATTCTGAAATAGGTGTAAAAGTTTAACAACCCACAAAGTCAGATATACAGTAACACATAACAGAGGATGCAGTAAAATCTCCATTTATGTCAGATGAATCTGTAATAGGTATTGGAATGACAAGTAATTTTTGGGTCTAAATGCATTAGGAAATTACATCTCCAGAACAGTAATATCCAAATCACCAAAATTATTGCTTTTTTTCCCTCTGAATATTAATATTCGCCTGGATTACTCACTATCAAATTTTTTTTTATTAATGTATCAGATGTAAACAGATTACTTTCTTATTATGTGCATACCTTACTAATTAAGTTCTCTAACTTACTAAAGGATCATCTAACAGTACTACAGTTTGAATCTGGACTCATTTAGCAATTCCCTGAGTGAATCCTGACAAATCTTACCTCCTGTGTTATTTGTAAAATGAAGCTAGTTTGTGTGTAAGCAGAAAAAGACCTCTCAGTTCTTACTGGAACATTCCTGCTGGATATTTTTGAATATATAGAGCTACACAAGACAAAAAAGGTTGCTAGGCTTCTGAAGTACAGCACAGATGATACTGTAACAAAATGACAGCAAGACAAAGCCAGCTATACTGTTTCAAAATAAATTTCTTTTAACACTGTTTTGTTATTCAAATCATGCAATAAGAACCAATTATTGGTTTCATATGAAAGCACAAGTCCTTCTCATTCAAGTAGATGAATGGGCTTGCCTAAAGTCTCTAAGTTTTGACTCAGTATTGAGAAAAAAATTAAACCAAAATGAAGCCATCATTTTTACTTTTAGTACTCTGGCTCAGGCCAAAAGAAAAAGACAATGAATGAAAGCAACTTGTCATACTGAAAACACATCTTGGATGGAAAACATGATCCAGCTGCTTATCACCATACAGCAAATGTTAAGGCATTTTTATTAACTTGAATGTTTTTTTGAGCTAACCAGAAGATAATGTAAAAAACATCATAATAACTATGTATTCATTTATTCTGTTTCATGAAAGAATACTAAACTTTTGTTATATCTCAAATTATGCAGGAGGAGAAAAATAATTTTTCAGAGGGACCCTAAGGTGTAAATTCCACCTGCAAGGAACTTTGTAACAGTGGTGAGGAGTGGAAATTCTGCATTGTTGCAGTAGGATTAACTGTGTTTCTGCATATCAATACACAGGAGTGATATCAAAGATAAACAGCACAGACTGATGACTCTGTCATGGCATGGAATACTGTTCAGTAAAGGAAAACGAGAATAAAACAAAGACTTCAGTACATACAAGGCAGCAATAACCAAGTTCCTTCTCCATGAAAGAGCTAGAACTCTTCACCTAACTTTAGATGTGACTGTCTGCAAAGATGTGCAGATACACCAGTTTCATTTGCAGCTCTGCCCATGTAATAGCTAATTTGCTCTTATGCTACTGCTTCAAGAACTCAGGCTATTTTTTTAATGCAACAAATACAGTCTTTAAAGTTGCGCAATAGTATTTAGAATGGAGTGAAATTAAGATATTTAGAATACCATGGGACAAAGCCCTGGAAGGAAGAGGGGCCCAAGACAGCTCGCTAATATTCAAGGGTCACCTCCTCCAAGCTCAAGAGTGATGCATCCCAACAAAGAGGAAGTCAAGCAAAAACACCAAGGGGTCCCCGTGGATGAACAAGGAGCTCCTGGGCAAAGTCAAACAAAAAAAGGAAGCCTACAGAGGGTGGAAGCAAGGACAGGTAGCCTGGGAAGAATACAGAGAACCTGTCCGAGCAGGCAGGGAGCAGGTTAGGAAAGCCAAAGCCCTGATAGAAATTAGTCTGGCCAGGGATGTCAAGGACAAGAAGAAAAGCTTCTATAGGTATGTCAGTGATAAGAGGAGGACGAGGGAAAATGTGGGTCCCCTCCGGAATGAAACAGGTGAACTGGTTACCCAGGATATGGAGAAGGCTGAGGTACTCAACGACTTCTTTGCCTCAGTCTTCACTGGCAAATCCTTGAGCCACACTGCCCAGGTTGCAGAAGGCAGGGACTGGGAGAATGCGGAACCGCCCACTGTAGGAGAAGATCAGGTTCGAGAATATCTAAGGAACCTGAAGGTGCACAAGTCCATGGGACCTGATGAGTTGCATGCGCGGGTCTTGAGGGAACTGGCGGATGAAGTGGCCAGGCCATTCGCCATCATATTTGAGAAGTCCTGGCAGTCTGGCGAAGTTCCCGCTGACTGGAAGAGGGGGAACATAACCCCCATTTTTTTAAGAAGGGTAAAAAGGAAGACCCAGGGAACTACAGGCCAGTCAGTCTCACCTCCGTGCCTGGCAAGATTATGGAGCAGACCCTCCTGGAGACTATGCTCAGGCACATGGAAAATAAGGAGGTGATTGACTGGTGACAGCCAACACGGCTTTACTAAGGGGAAATCGTGCCTGACAAACTCGGTGGCCTTCTATGATGGGGTTACAGCGTCCGTGGATAAGGGAAGGGCAACTGACGTCATCTACCTGGACTTGCGCAAGGCATTTGACACTGTCCTGCACGACATCCTTGCCTCTAAATTGGAGAGACATGGGTTCGATGGATGGACCACGCGGTGGATAAGGAATTGGCTGGGTGGTCGCACTCAAAGAGTTGTGGTCAACGGCTCAATGTCCAAGTGGAGAACAGTGACGAGTGGCGTCCCTCAGGGGTCGGTACTGGGACTGGCACTGTTCAACATCTTTGTCGGCGACATGGACAGTGGGATCGAGTGCACCCTCAGCAAGTTTGCCAACGACACCAAGCTGTGTGGTGGGGTCGACATGCTGGAGGGAAGGGATGCCATCCAGAGGGACCTTCACAGGCTGGAGAGGTGGGCCCGTGCGAACCGCATGAAGTTCAACAAGGCCAAGTGCAAGGTCCTGCACGTGGGTCAGCACAACCCCAAGCACAACTATAGGCTGGGAGAGGAATGGATTGAAAGCAGCCCCAAGGAGAAGGACTTGGGGGTGTTGATTGATGAGAAGCTCAACATGAGCCAGCAGTGTGCGCTTGCAGCCCAGAAAGCCAACCGTGTCCTGGGCTGCATCAAAAGAGGCGTGACCAGCAGGTCGAGGGAGGTGATCCTGCCCCTCTACTCCACTCTTGTGAGACCCCACCTGGAGTACTGCGTCCAGCTCTGGGGGCCCCAGTACAGGAGAGACATGGAGCTGTTGGAGGGAGTCCAGAGGAGGGCCACAAAGCTGATCAGAGGGCTGGAGCACCTCTCCTATGAGGACAGGCTGAGAGAGTTGGGGTTGTTTAGCCTGGAGAAAAGAAAGCTCTGGGGAGCTCTAATTGCGGCTTACCAGTTTCTGAAAAGGGCCTACAGGAAAGCTGGTGAGAGACTGTTTATGAGGGAGTGTAGTGACAGGACAAGGGGTAATGGGTTCAAGCTGAAGGAAAGTCGATTTAGATGAGATATTAGAAAGAAATTCTTTACTGTGAGGGTGGTGAGGCACTGGAACAGGTTGCCCAGAGAGGTTGTGGATGCCCCCTCCCTGGAAGTGTTCAAGGCCAGGTTGGATGGGGCTTTGGGCAACCTGGTCTAGTGGAGGGTGTCCCTGCCCATGGCAGGGGGGTTGGAACTAGATGATCTTTGAGGTCCCTTCCAACCCAAACCATTCTATGATTCTATGATTCTATGTCAAACTGAATGTTCTATTCTGTTAGTGTATTAGTATAGGCTATTATGCATGTCTGTATTTTTATTAGATTTAGAAGGTATATGCTGCTAAACCCATAGTCCTAAATGTTACACATTTGCCTACAAGTTTTGCTTGAGAAGGGATTGCACAAATGCTTATTTTTTCCCCTACTATGGTTTTGTAGAAGTGCCTTGGTCAGTAGTTGACTGTTTAAGGGTAATTCATACGTTCCACAGGCTGTGACTTTTAATATCTCAGCATACTTACCCAAAATGGAAGCATTCTTTGTGTGAGTATAATATGGGAAAACAGATTACATTTAACCATATATCTTGTGAGAATTTAATAATTTTCAACTGCTGGCCTCGTGTAGCAGTTGTCTCAAAATTTGTCAAGAATTTTACCTGACCTGACTATTTATATACAATAGGGAATTCCTGGGAAACATTGCAAATGGAGTCATGAATTTAATTACCTAAGGCATATAGAAAACTTTTAAAAGTAACCTCTATAGCATAATCTATAGCTATATGGAATATTATTTCTCAAGCATTTCATTCTCCTTTTCTTCTTTGACACTAGTGTGATTTCTGTAGGTAATTGACAGCTTTTATATGACCTCAGAATTCAGATCACTCTTCTTCATTAGAATGGATGTTGGGGTAAAATGAAAGTAAGGCTTATTTCACGTGACACTACAGCAAAGAACATCTGTTGTCCAACTAGGCTTTAATGTAATAAACATATATAGCAGTCAGCACTTTGTTTCTGGAAATATCCAGATTCAGCTTAGTCTCAGCTGTAGTCTCAAGGACTGACCTGTGCAGTGACTGAGGTTTCCAAAGAAGTGCACTGATGTAGAGATTCACAGGAATCAGAAAACAAGAAAGATTTGCACCAGGTGTAGGAAATGATTTTGACATGCTGAATATCTTGTGAGATTTTCCTGATCACAGGTATTATATGTCTGGCTGCTTCTGAAAATACTATGAAGTACCTGAATACCTTTTAAAAAATCTTTATCTTAGGATTCTATTAATACTATTTCAGTGTACATTCCTAAATCAGCTTCCTCTCAATTCTGGAAATGGCAATTAGGTTTTTATGTAAATATTACAGTGACTTCAAGGAGGCTTCCAAAGCAGTCATATAACTCCATCAGAATTCCTCAAATGCTCCCAAGATCTACTTAGAGACTTAATTTCAGAGCTATCCTACACTTAAGAAAACAGCGTAATAAACTGAACTTTGTATTTTCTGTTGCAAAACTACTTTAATCTTTTTCTAACCCTTTGCTTCAATAAAAAAACCCCACAACAGTTCACTTACTCCACTGGTGGGAAACAATCCATGCTACCATATTCTGTTTGTGAGAAATAGTTACTTAATGAGAAATTAGAATTATTTTAGAAAATAATGTGGGGTTTTTGGAAGCTCTGCAGCAACTACAGTATGTTTACATGACTCAAGAAGCCTGTTATTAGTTTTACTAAGAAAGCATTGTTTATTAATAAGAAGGACAAAATATAACAAGAGATTGTGCTGTTCCTTATTGTGAGCAAGACATCTTAGTGCTTCTCTGTACTGCAAACTTTCTTGGGTGTGGACTGATCTACTTGTTATGAAAGTGCTTCCTTTTTTGATGTCAACTATTTTTAGGTTATATACTTCAGTCATTCACATTTGAAAAACAAGTTTTATGTCTAGAACCTCTTAAGAACAGAAAAAAAATTGTTCCAACCCTTCAGTCCCTCCCCAATCCCTATTCCCATTCTGTCTCACTTGTCTCATTGCTGTCTGTGGAATAAAGGGTTGAAGTCTAATAGCCAACATAGCAGAATTAACAAAAAATGCATGGGGGTGTAATGGTGGTACTGTTTGACAGCCTGGAGTTATAATCTTCTTGTCAGTCTTGTACCAGCCAATATTTTTTTTGCATGGCTTAAGCAAGAACACAGAAAAGAAACGTTTCTGTGCTATGTATTTATGGGAAAAAAACCCAAACCTGAGATGAAATACACGTACTTCACCTTTGGCTGAGTCACAAAAGGGTTAGGCTGCTCTGCTACTCACATGAAAAGCCCAGCATGCAGACACTGTCATACCTGGCAGGCTGAGAGAGACGGGGAGGCATGTTTGGATAATTGTGTCAGACAGCTGGAAGGATAAGCCCACAGGTGTGCTTCACAAGGAAAAAAACTTCTAAAATCCCAGTTTTTGATAGAACATTAAGAGGGAGCTCTTAGCCAAAGGGGAAAGGGGAACCACTGTGGAAGAGGGGTCATAGCTCTCTTTTATGCATAAATAGTCAGGAATGGATTACAACTCTGTGCCTATGCCAAAAGATAAAGTACTGTAATAAACAAACAAAACTCACTAACACATGGAAAAATTAAGATATTATTTTATAGTTAAACTTGCATTCTACCTTGCTTGTAAGTTTGGTAATCATCACCCCAGAGGAATTATGCCATAACCTTATTGTAAGAAGTTTTAAAGTACTTGTTTTTATTTTTTTTAATGAACAAGGGCCTTAGTGTCAAAACAAACTGTTCTTTATCATAAATATCAAAAGTATTACAGGATTTTCTAAGAATGAGGACTGTGATATCAGAAGACAATCAAAGGGTTCCACAATTGCAGGCAATGAATATTTTTGCAGCCTCAGTGTTTTAAGTTTCAGTTAATTTCTGTTTTAATGGTGTCACTGACAGTGTCCACCTTTATTATCTCTAAGAACCTCAAAATAGAAAAATAGAGGATTGGATTAGGTTATTTTTATACTACTTTTATTATATCATCAGGATTTCTTTCCTTAAAAGGTTATGAAATTATGAAAATAAAAAATTAGCAATCAAGCTTTTTTGTAATCCTTGTTTCAGTTCTATATTGCTCTAGTTGTCGTAGCTGTAACAATTCATGACCAAGTTGTAATTCGTTGATTTTCAGTAGCTTGGAGAAGGGCGAAAGACTTCTTGGCCAATGTTAACAAGTTTCTTTCACATCATGAGGTCATGTTAAGAGACAACGTGATTTTGTAAAGCATGATGAAGGCATATAGTATAATATAATTTATCCAAACATCTCTTTTAGTAATATTTTAGGCCAACTGTCAAAGTCAAGTTGCTTTGTTTTTCCTGAAACCTAGATGAAGAATTATGAGACACTACTTCATCCCTAATGATTGTTATTATTAGAACTATAGTACTAAGAATCTCTCAAAAAACTGTCATTAAAACCTTCTTTATCGTAAGTATGTAGTAACATCATATAGTTAAACCATCTTTTTTTCCCTTTTCACAGGTAGCTTGGAGTCTGGATATTTTTATTTTTTTTTCATGCACATGCTTTACATACAGTATTTTTTTGTTTGTTGTTTCCCCTTGGAGCTAAGATTTCCCTAAAATTTGTCACTCTCTTCTCTTTTTTTGCGGTTTATTAGACTGTTCCTTAATTTGGTTTTGGGAAGCTGTATAGTTTTGACTTATGATTAATGTAAGGGTCTAGAGTCTTCCTAATTAGAATGTGAGTTAGTAGACTCAGGTAGACACCTTTCACAAGACCCAGCTCAAACTGAGGGGAGCAAAGCAACTCAGTAAGCAACCTCAAAGGCATCCAGCAGCTCTTGCTGAGGCTTTATATATATTTCAAAGTGGCTGAATGGAATCAGTCAGGTGCAGAAAACGAGTAAAACTTTTTTTTTTAATAAAGAAAGAAGGAAACATGGGAATGGTCAAGAGTCTGATCTTCTATTTAGTTGTAGTCCTTTTTGCAGGCATCCAAGGAACGTAGAGCACAACAAAAAGAGTTAGGAAACTCCAAAGTTAATTATGTACATTTAATATAATTATTCTCATTAATGTGAAATACTTATTTCTATTGCTTTGCAACAGAAAATATCATGAGTACAGTGTGCCATATATATGTGCAAGGTTGTTCTTCCTGGAGGACTGTCATATTTTGTATATAATAGCTACGTATGTAAATATATTTTATATATGCATACACATATATGCCCATGCACTATATGTATACATACATAAGATACTGGAAGTCTTGACAATGGTTATGGGGGAAAATTGAGACAGATCGTGGACAAGCCTTTTCAGCAAACAGAAGTGGAAGAAATTGGATGTTACAAAAGGATGAGAGTAAAAAAAAGGATGAGAGTAAAAGATTAAGTAACTGAATGCAATTATTTAAGCATTTTCATTGTTTAATAGAAAATCTAATGCCAATCTTTGTATATTACACTAAACAACAATCAGTGCAATATGGAAAGAGATATTACTGGTGGATGTAATATATGTATGCATGGGAAGCATGCATAAACCAGCTATAGACTGATGCTATGTAATCATAAATAGTTTTGATTAAGTAATCTAGAGAGAAATACAGAATCTAAAAGACCTTGAAAAGACCAGATTGACTGGGACATCACCTAGGGCAAAGAGAACCATTTGACATGGATCCTGTACCTCACTAACAGTAAGAATTCTTAAGATGGCTGAACATCTCTAACTCCCTTAGAGACACAAAAAATATCGTGAGATGGAATAACAGTGAACTATCAGTAAGGTAATCAGTAGATAATTAAAAATTAGATAATTAGAAACCATTTAGCAATTATTAGCAGTGTAACTGAGAGCAGCAAAGATAACAAAAAGCAAAACTATACCATAGAAAGAACCCAGAAAGCAATGTAAGCAATAACTGAATAAGAGTATCTGACAAAGTATCACTGTCAGGAAATGTAAGTACAGGGCAGCCAAGATAGTTCACTTGATATGCAAAAATTTCATTTGACTAAATGACAGAGATGAGGACAGACAAATCGATCAATTAAGTAGAAACTAAATAATGCTGAAAAAAAATAATTTTCATTAATTTACAAATGTTAAGTGGAAAAGAATAAAAACTTAAAGAGCTCTAAGGTACTAAAAGAAATCTTCAGGAAAAAGCAAATAATCCCTGGGTTTAGCAACATGAAAGCGCAGCTTGCAGCAGCTGCTACCAAAGTGTTTCAATCACCCTGCAAAGATGAGCTCCTCCTAAACCAGCAGGGCTCAGCTTTTATCCGTGCAAGAGACAGAAAGCAATTCTGAAGCCTTGGCAGATGCAGTACTCTACTCACGCAAAAGGGGCAAATTGTTATTACCTGTCAACTTTCTAGCCCATCTTCACACAGCTCCATTGAGATATATAATGTTGACTGAAACTATGTAATACTCATTTCGACTTGTAAATCTTCAAGTTGGTATATAACTAAGAGAATAGTCTGAATCACCGAAAATGCATTACTTTTCTGAATTTGGATACCAGTAATGAAAACAATGCATAGTTACCAAAATATCAAAAGTTATTATTTTCTCCATGAATAGCTTAGGAGTGCTAGCATAGAACTTAACTGCAAATATAACTCGCTCTTATTCAGCTCCAGCTACCTTCCTAATCACATTTTGTAGGTGCTTTAAATAACTCCTTTGGTGATTACAGCATGAAGTCTACTTCAGAACTGTAGCTTTAGTAATTGGGCCAGTGATGTTTTGTATGTATCGATACACTTCATTGACAAATCCTTAGCAGCATCTGTGATAAAAGATAACTTTTGAACTGATTGACACTATTTATAATGTTATAGGTTTTCCTATATTTAATGCACATATTAAATTCAACACTTGAATATTCATCATTTTGTAATAGTTTACAAGTTGTGCACAAGTGGAAAGAATATCGTGGGGGAAAAGAAAGTACTAGTAGCGGGTCTCTACTAATTACATCCTGTCTGCCAAGACAAGAAACTGTACTGACTTCCTAAAGAAAATTCAAAATTTAGTACTTTCAGAAATCATTAGGTTTGTGTAATATTGTTCCTGAACAATGATATTATGCAAATGGTCAAAGACTCCAACCATCTTTAACAGTGGAGAAAAAAAGCACACAGGATGGGGGTACAAATTACTTTCCTTTTCCTTTTTCATATAAATAGCTCATAAGCTCTACCTCATCAAGTCATAATACTTCTTAAAGAGTGACAAAATGTACATCTAATGGCTTTTCATCAGCAATATTAAATCAGTGTAAGTTTAACTTCTCCCCCCCCCACCGCCCTCCCTTTTTAATGAAAGAATATGTGGGTAAGCCTTTATTCATCATATCTTTTTAGGAAATAAAAGCATTATGTCAAACTTTTTAACCCACTTGCCTGGGAAAACATCCCGCATGACATGGCCACTGCCATGACACTGCACTGTAGCGGGGAGTGGCAATACCTATCACACCTACCAGTTTTGCCAAAGTCCAGACCCTACAGACTACAGCTGGAAATCTTTGCTATAAAAATCAGTGCGAATAGGTTACTGGTTGTTCCTGTCAAAATAAACTTGTTTGTGCTAAAGCAACAGATCAGCTCATATGTGAAAATTCAAGGTGGGTATTGTCTGCTTTCAAAGTACACAAACATTTTAACTGACAGATATTATTAACATTCACTCAAATCAAAATGTTTTTCCTTAATAGTTAAAAAGAAAAAAATCTAAAAGAATAACAGCAGCTGGGGAAATGTTACTAGAGGAGATTGCTGTACTAGTGTCATTAAGTGTAAGATCTTTCTGCCAGCTAAAAGCTTTGTTAAAGGAGAAGAAGAAATGGATTAAAGTGAAATTGCCCATATTACCCACTTTCTTGTTCCAGGGAATTTGAATTCTTACTGTAGAAAGTCATAAATGGCATTTTTGGATGCTTTTCTTGAGTAATATCTATATTTACCATCTTGAAACAGTATCTGGCAAAAGCTAATTAGAGTTAGTATCACAGTAATTTTGGTCCCCATTTTTCGTTCACTTCTTACATAATCTGTGCAATTTGGATTATTTTTTAGATTTTTTTTTTTTAAAGATAAAATAGTGCTTCGGTACTCTTTTAATGTACTTCTTTAACATGGAAAATTGTCCATTATCTTTAATAATGAGTTGCATTCTGAAAGAAAGTTTTTATACGTGTCTAGAAAATCGTGCATTGGAGCATCAATTAACAGACAAAATTTGAAGCAGATTACAAGAACTATTAAATGAAAATTATGTTAGAAAATGCTCTGAACAGATTTATTTTTTAAAAAAAATTTTTTTGATTACTCAGTAGCTTCAGTCTTGGGCAAGGATATATTACCTACATTGAGAATATCTATTTTTTCCTTATCTGTTTATTCTGCTATTATCCAATAAACCAATGTTCTACTTATTACTATTGCTTGTTTTAAACTGAACTCATAAATGCAACTGAAGATTATTAAGGTGAATGGCAAGGTAAAAATGGATAGTTTGAAATGCTTGGACTGAAACGCAAGTATATGCTACCCGTTTTCCAGGAGATGGTAGTTGGCTGTACACTTGTGTAATAATGATAATCATAAATTACAAATATTTCCACTCTTTAATCTCATCACTGCTAATATAAATGTATAAGCAATTCCGAGAGCAAGGAGTGCAATCCTGCCCTCTCCTTTTGTAGAGAAATGTCTAATAGCAGCTGTGTAGAGACACCCACTGCCTTGAACTCCATGCTTCTTGGCCTCTTGCTGTAGCGTGCCTTGTATTCAGTGATAGGAGTGGAGAGTTTCCCATTACGTTAATTGTTTTATAGCTTGATCATACATTATGTAAGCTGTTGGTGACCTGAGTTAATGATGATCAGAACATGCACAGGAAACACATGGTTTTAAGTCCTCTCAGGCAAAGAGGAAACTGAATTCAGTCATGCTGCCTGAGTACATGCTCTACCTGCTATGCAATTATTGAAAAGGTCACCTTTTCCTCCAACATTTTAAAATGAAGAGTTAACACTGCTTAGATGTTATAAGAATAGGTGTAGATACATATCCTCATGAAAAGATTACAGATACTGCCCTTGCTTGGCTGGATCCATCTTTACAAGCAATATAGAAATCCAAGGTTTGAATTTTACCTTGGGCTCATTTATACACAGTTACTGTAGCTTAACTTGCAGAATCCTAAACCATTTATTAGCTGGAGGCTTTCCATGGCTATAGCAATCATTTATATTGACATATTTGTGAGATTCAAGAAGATGCACGATTTCAGAGGGGGTCAACCCATTGAATCAATAGCAGAAAGAGAGAGCCACAGCTATGTGCTGGTGCATAGCTCTCCCTGAAATAGTTGGAGGTGTTCTTCTGTGAGCCTACAGTTTTCAAATACAGAGAGCAATGACTTAAATGCATCTCAGTATGTATATCATTAGTCTAATGTCGCATATTTTCTTGTCACTTTTACCTTCATGTTCCTTCTTTCCAGCTCATTACAGCTTGTTTCCAGCTTGCCATCACTTCAGCTCTGATCCCAATTTTGTTTCTGCAAAGACAGCACTTCTGTATTAAGTTCTATCGGTTTCAACAGAATTCTTATTGAAAGCAAAATGTTCACTTGTAGAATTAAGACTCTAGGTTGTAGAGTCTTCTCTCCTGTTATGCAGTAACTAAATTCAATAAAAGGATAGTGTCTTGTTCTCAGCTACAGTTTCTTGACAATATTGCAACAATATAAACAACACCATTAATTACAGATCAGTTTAGGAAAAACACAAAACAGAGCTCAATTGACATGACAGTTGAAATATTAGATGAAAATGCATTGGTTCTTCCTGTGATGTTTTTTGACATAATTCATTCCTTACTTGAGTTTTAGATTAACTGTCTTGGTTCCCTATACTCTTCCCAGACACAAATGTCAGGTTAGGGTGATGCTCATATATGTCAAGTAAGTTAAATTACTTTTCTGTTTATTTAGTTATTGAAAGGACTGCATTACTATTATACAAGAAAGAAATATCTATATCCTACAATCAAAATCACATAAAAAATGGATGGAGACAATGCTGGCAATACTAGCTTTTGCTGATACAGGTTAAAGTTGTTAGAAATATCTTTTCAACACATGAAACGATGCTGTGTCCTGTCACATCACGGGAGTAAGGACTACAGCAAGATTTGCCTTTGCCTGTTTCCCAGTCCATCAGGCCACCGTGAAGTGCAGCCTAGCAATGCCTGGCAACTTTCCCCAACAGAGCAGAAGACAACCCCAATACCAAGCTGGAAAACCATAAGATACAGCAATATCTGTGAGGAAGTCAGTAGCGCAGCACACAAGATCAGTGCATGAGGTTTGAGAGCTCTATTGTTAATCCTAGCTTCTGCCTTGTTCTGCAGCTCTTCTGTGCTGCGCTGCTGACCCAAAAAAAGAGCCACACTGAAAATATTTGGGGAAAAAGAATGTGTTGTCTTGTCTAAAGTAAACATACCTGGAAGCATCTTCAATGCTTTTACTATAGTATAGCTAAAATCTATCTGGGATAAGTCATAGCTACATATTCAGTTATGTATGTGCTCTTCATCATGTAGAAAATACTTTTTTGCTTCTTAGCCCCATGTGAGACACCTACCATATCACTTTGAGTACCCACATTAATTTCAAGAGAAGTTTATAAAGACTTCTAGTTTATACTTTATTGGCCTTTAAAATTTTGTTATCTTTGGATAGTTCATGCAGAAATTTTTAAATCTAATTTTATCTGCAACCTTAAAGAAAATTTTGAAATTATACACAACTCAGTTCTATTTTACACTATATGCAATGCACGTCATCACTATCAATAAGAGATGGTTTTCTAGAAAAGAGCAGAAGTATTTGTCACCTCAGCTTCAGGTGATAAAAATCAGCAAAAGCCCCTTTGGACACCATTTAGCTGCGCTAATACCAGTGCAGAATTTGATCGAAAAAGCCTTACTTCATTATACTACTATGAGATTCATTTACAAAAAAAAAAATGTATCTATTGAATTCAGTCTACTTGCTTCAGCAACAATATTTTAATTTACTTTCTGGATTAATTTCATTTCTTATTTCTCAAGCAATACTTGGTGCTGAAAGGCAACATGTAAGTAAAAGTGATGAAACACTGTACTAATGCCTAATTTCCAGTTTCACTTTCTTCTCCCCAGCTGTTACTGTTCACAGACTCCTCACTGTATAAAATAAGGTAACATTAAAAGTCATCTGCATCTGAAATTTCTAGTTTTAGCTAGAAGTTAAAGGAACTAGATAGCACAAAGAAATTGGCATCATTTTGGCTAGCATACCTGAAGGTAATATAGGTTTATTGCCAGCGCAATCTATAATAAACATTTTGTAATAAATATTTATGAATAAACATCACATCTCAGACATGAATATTTTATAGATAAATTTATTTTACAGCTTTCTTTCAATAAAACTTGAGAAAACAAATAAATAGTTACTTTCTCTCAAGCACTGCATGATTAGAAGAGCCTAGACTTCTACAGTACCTCTCACAAAAGCTGTTAAATATGCACTTAGTGCTACACAGGGAATGCAGTTATTCTGCTATGACAGAAGGTTTAACTGCTATTCTATATCCTACCTGGAATTCCCAAAGCCCAAAGATAGAAAAGTCTCTTCTTCAAACTTAGAGAGCCTACAGCTTTTGCTGTGCTCTGTTTCAGTTCCCCTCCTCCTCTAATTGCTTAGGGAGATTAGCAAAACCGGCCCAGAATCCATCCTGCAGCATTTCAGAGTGCTCTCTGTTCTTAGTCATGTAGCCAAATTGATTTTACCAATAATGTCTACTTTTACATGTTCTGATCCTATATAGACTCTAAATTTATGATTCAATTTGTCTTTATTTGGCTCCTGTTCTTTAAAGGATCATAAATTTGCCATTAATCTTTGATTGTATTCCATCTGCTCTCAAGGTGACTTCTACTGCTTAAGTACATACTACGGAGCTACCTGCCAAACAATCTTTCTGCTGCAAGGCTATGTGTTTTTCCAGGAACAGTTGTATCAGGATATTTCATTCTTGTTTCATAAGCCGATTATCAACAGTACTGGATCATAACATTCAATTCATTCGAAGCATTATAATTCTGCTTTGGAAAGCACCTTTAACTTCACATTTTCTTTCAGACTGACTTGGCCCAGTATCCAACATTACGATCACTGAAGAAACTATAAGTATTCCCCAGTGTAGCAGGTGAACCTTGGCTTCTACTTAGGCAAAGGTAAGAACATTTATATTGCATGGCACATTTGAAACCAGAGGCAATGTTTCTGGCACAGGAAAGCTCTGAATCACAAATTTCTAGAGCTGAAAGAGTATTCTGGGAAAATTCACTATAGACTTGCCCTGTTCTTATTCTCTTTCTTAGACAATATTGTGTTGGCCAGCATCATTAACAGGAAACTAGACGAGACAGACTGTGGGTTTAACCTGGCATAGACATTTTCCTGGGTTTGTGTTAGATACTCCACAGTAATTGCCTCTGTGTGTGCTCATTCATACACCCCAGAGAGCACGTTGAGGTGTGAGCGAGACCTCCAGTAAGACCATCTTCCTGCAGCTGTAATCCAACCCCTAACCTTAGCAACAGCATTTCACTCAGGCAAGCAACACAATACCAAGAATGGAGGAAAAAGCACTGACACTGACAACAGTTCCTGATTTTCTTATACAGAGTGAATTGAAATTCAGCAGTTAGTAAATAAACTCTCTAGATCCTTTGCACCAAAGTCTTAATTCTTCCATAGCTTTCCATACAAGCAAGATACTAATGGTTGTCTAAAAAATGAAGAAAATATTCTTTACCAGTTGGCAGCAGGTTTTTTGTTTGTTTTTTAAAGTATGAACTTAATTCAATACATCAGTCTGGAATCCACCCCTAATCCTAACTCTATACCTACTATTTCAAGTAAGCAAGGACACTGAAAATTAAGAGGAAGCCTCTCCTGGAAAGAGTTTTTTTGTCATTATTGAATTTATCTGAACAGATTCTATTAGCCTAACTTTCTGAGGATTTATATGGGGAAAAAAAAAATTTACATCAGCCATAATCTGAACTCCAGCTTTCTAGATAGGCAAGGTTCTCAGGACTTCTGTGTATTGAGAAAAGAAATGGCTTATATGAACCAGCTTTGGTCCACCATTTATCTCTTTGAGCTTGACAGTTTTATATTAGATTTTCTACCTGGACCACATTCTCTGTAAACAAAACACTTAAGCTATTACTGGACTCATCCATAGGAAAAGTTCTCTGAACACCTTGAAAACTGAGAATAAGACTTTTTTTTATTACCCTCTAACAACTCCCTATTCATATGCCTGACCTACTTAAACTCCTATCAAAATCACAACTCCTAGGACTTTAACCCCAACTATAATCCCAAATAATAGCTTCCAGATGGGTAGGAAACCCAGGACTACTAGAAAATTAATGGGAAGTGAGTCACAGCTGCAGGTAGCATCTCCCAAATTATATCTTCCAGCCCATCTGAATTAATTAAATTCACTTTGGAAGGTATATTAGCTCTGCAGAGCAATTCTCTATAACCATATTCCAGCTATAACTTTATTCTTCAAAAGGAGAAAGCTGGCTTTGACTCCTTGAAATTTCAGAAGCTGTTCACAGGAATTGGTAATAATGCTCCTTTAAACTCCATGCCTGCATGTGGCTTTACTGAACCTTTCTGAAACTCTTGATTATACTTCAGCAAGATACGCAGTATGTCACAGAGGTTGGGAAAGCAGTCTTCTGTAACCTACTGCTTGCCTCTGGCACTGTAGTTAACAACTGAGGTGGCTCTCTACTATAAACCTAGCCTTTCAGATAAGCATGTTAATCAGGAATGGGTGAAAACTTAGGAAAAGTGAATTCCCAGAGAATGAGAGTAGCTATGGGTGATGGATTAATAATTAAATAGGATCAGATGGGATCAAAATGAGACAGGATCAAAATCCCGCCCTTTACTTAAGCACAGGGTGTTGGCTGGGCTCAGAGATGCTGCAGGCTGTTACCAGTTCCTCTCATTGACTCCCGTGTCATTCTCAGTTTCAGGGCCTGAATTCATCCACCAACTCTGTGATCTCTTCCCCACCCAAGGATCAGGTGCCTGTGTTTGTTGGGTTAGGAAAACTAGCCACCATACCACAGCTGTGTGCTCAATCCTGACATGCCTGGCTCCTGAAGATGGGCTTTTAGAGCCCAGGCAGCAGCAGCTACAGCAGGCCTCAAGGCTTTCCTGTGGCTGCTGGGCCACAGCTGCCTCGCAACAGTGAGTTTTCTCCTCGACACTTTTTGTATGTTCCTTTGTAGATATACTATTAGATAAACAACTTGTAATACCTTATGGAGAAGCAGGGTGAGACTTCTGCTGGGCACAGCATGTGCCAACTGAGAGAACAGCGTTCTCTGGCCGTTTCCCCCACCTCATGGACTGCATCACCCCTGAAGCTGTCCTGTCAGTGCCACAGGTTAGATTCAGGCTCTCACTGTAATCAAGGGATACTTTCTTTTTGCTCTCAGCTTAAGGGTTTTCAACTGGAAGAGTGCCAACTGAGTGAAGCAACTCAGACATAGGCACCACGCCTGGGAGCAGGAGCACCTCCTGGCAGGGAATACCCAAGCAGGGCAGGCCCAGAGACTGTGACTGGCTCCAGCCAGCAGCCCAGATCATCAGTCAAGTCCTGTGGTGACAACAGGGACAAGACCAGGCTGGGCTGCCAGCGTGTGTCAGGATCAGGCCTGGTGAGGGGAACTACAGTCAGATATAGCCCTGGGCATCAGGGACTTCCCCAGGGAGGGGAACAGGCTGAGACCAGGCCAGGAGGCGGGCCAGCGAGTGGGCCTGGCTCAGCAGGCCCATGGCCAGGCCCCCACTGTGGGGATGTGGAGACCAGCCTTCTTGCAGCATCACTGGGGCACGGACTGATGGCCCTGGGGAGGGCTGAAACGGGGTCCTGGGCCCTTGGCAGGGTGGAGAAGCCCTGGAGGGGCTGGTACAGAGAGGTTGTGGCTGGCAGGGCCCTCAGGGCTCACACGCACAGTTACCTAAGCACCAAGTTAAGAGATTCATGCCCTGCCCATGGCAGGGAGGTTGGAACTAGATGATCTTTAAGGGCCCTTCCAACCCAAACCATTCTATGATTATATTCATCTTGGTATGTGCCAGCAGGGAGCTCATAAACAACACACGGATCCTTGTTACAAAATTTCAAAATTCCTGTGATTATAACAATCTTTATTCAGCAGATACCTGGAAGTCATTTGTAGACTGATAGTAAGTCCCCTTTCCTCCTATCCCATCTTCTGTAGCCTCTCTAAACCTATATAAATGTAACCTATATAGCCTATTTAAATTCAGCCATCTTTCAGGTAAATTGTAGCACTTGCTCAAGTGTCTAATCAAAAGCTCATTTTATTTAGTGGCTAGATTCCCAAAGACAGGCTCCCTCCATAAAGCAAACAGCTAATCCAAGCTATCATTTGGCCATGCCCTCAAAGGTAACCTTACATTAAGTGTCACAGCCTTTGACAGATGTGTGTGTTCAGAACATTAGTTTTAATTCCCTCCCAAAGGGCAGTAACTCCCACCTAATAATGTTCTGCACTTCTGCTTGGGCAGGGCAGATCAAAGAGGAAAAATGACAGTATTTGACGATATTTAAATCCACGACTGGCTGGATGTCCCAGCGTGGTTTCTCATCCACACCTCAACCCAGTCTCCATTTATTTAACTGTGCATTGAACTCTTACTGTGAGGTTACCTTTATGTACCTGAAAACATTAACTGTGCATAATCCTTCTGGAAAGGTGTAGGCAATGTAGATTTTTGTTGTGTTAAAATAGACAAATTAGGATGGATGAGGATCACTTGCTGATTAAAATGTATTATTTTTTTCAGAATAGATATAAGGTAGTTGTAAACACATTTGCTTATTTTCTTTTTATAGTTAAGGTCTATGCCATACCCAGAGATATAATATAACTGGTCTCCTTAGCAACCATCAGATTCTGAAAGAAAATATAAATTCAATACTTCTAAGCAACAATAACAGAGAAAACCAATTAATTCCAGAATATTAATTTCCATCTATCCTAAAATTATTAGCAACTATTCCAAACTGAATTACAGTATATATTATTATCCTTCAGAGAATAAATCTCTCCAAATTAATTTAGTAATTTTTCCAAATTATTCTGGAAAATTAAATGAAAATCATTTGCATAAAGGTGGTAGTAAACAACTTTCCACTTTCTATCTACCTATTTCAGCATTTTGAATTTCAATTAGTATTTTAAACAATTAAAACCTATTAATGATAACCAAATCATTTGTGTACTGCATTTACCAGTGTTTTGCTCATAAAGCACAGGAGCAACCAGCTGGTTTACAATCTCAGTTTGCCTTTGCTGGATCCACTAACTTGAATTTACAAAAATTCAAATTAACACTGCTGACTCCCATCTGTGTGAAGATAAACTTTCAAAGGGGAATTGGATGTGTCCTTTGTGATGAGATTTTCCTAAGTGTGCAAACAAACAGGATGAAAGAATAACTGCTCTAAACTTCCTCAGTCCATCTTAACCCAGTTCTGACTTTGAAGCTAAGAATAACAGATCATGTTAACTCTTTAGCTACTGAGGAGTTTAGTAATCTGAGAAGTTTACTAAATTTAATAAACACTTTTTCAGTTTTTTATTAAATAAAGGAAATTACAGAGATTGTTTACTCTAAGAAGTGCAGGATGCAGACATTGATGTTATTTTTTTTTCAGTATTTTGACTTGCCTAATTTAGAAATAAAAAAAACCCTGGCTCTGTTATGAGTCTCCTGAGGCCACTAGTCAGGAACTTCAAGAAAGACTACACTGATTTTTTTTTTTTTATCATCCATAACCCTCATTTACCCAATTTATTTTGTAATACCCTATAACTGTTCCAACAGATTTTCCTCCACTCCAGTTATTGGAATGAAGTCATTATACCTCACTCTGCAATTTCCAGGAAAAAAGATGCCAGCCTTTAACGTGGACCAAGCTGGTGCTATACTCAAGGTCTCAGCTTCTGTGACGTTGGGCATACCTTCAAGAAAACAGGCCTGCTGGCACCTGACAGGGCTCAACTGATCAAGTGGGGCAAGAGCATCCTGGGCAACAAGCTGGCTGAACTTATAAACAAAGCTTTAAACTAGATTTAATGGGGGGAAGGGGACTGAGTTAGAAGCACTTGAGAAGAGCCAGGGGCTGCTGAGACATTAGGAAGCAACAGGGAAACACCTGTGAATTGCCTCAAGGGAATTAGGGTGAACTCCTCTAAAAAGGGGATGTGGCCAATAGCCTAGCTGAAGTCCCTTTATACCAATACATGCGGCATAAGAAACACAGGGGAGCTGGTAGCTGCTGCCCAGATGGAAAACTATGACTTCATTGCTATCATAGAAACTTGTGGGATGAATCACATGATTGGAGTGCTGTGATTGATGGCTATAAGCTATTCAGAAGGGACAGGCAAAAGAACTTCTTGGAGAGGTCAAGATTGGAGGTTGCCTGGGCTGCAGCAATCGTGCCCTGGTAGAATTCTCAATCTTGAGGGGTATGGGATGGGTAAAAGATAGAGTCAGGACCCTAAACATCAGACAGGCAAACTTTTGGCTGTTTAGAGCACAAGTGTGTGGGATCCCTTGGGAAATTGCCCTCGGAGATAAAGCAGCAAATGAGAGCTGGGAGTTATTTAAAGACATTTTTCTTAGGGTGTAAGAGCTCTCAATCCTGGCTTCAAGAAGTTGGGCAGGGGAGGCAGGAGGCCAGCTTGGCTAAGTCAAGATCTCTTAGCCAAACTAAAAACACAAAGCCAAAATGCATAGGCAGTGGAGACAGGGATACACATCGTGGGGATATTATAGAGACATGGCCTGGAAGTGCAGGGAGGGGATCAGGAAAGCCAAGGCACAACTGGAGTGGAACTTGGCTTTGGATGCAAGAAATAACAAGAAGGGTTAGGGATCCTCCTGGAAACTACGCTGAGGCACATGGAAAACACCCAGGAGCTCTCATGTAGGGCTTGATGTAAGAGAATTTCCTGACAGTGGTAATAATTGCTTCAATACATCTTGAGTTTCAGTAGGTGTCTCTGGATTTGAAACTTCTGATGCAAAAGTACTGCAATTGCAGTTTCTTGGGACAGAGTACTTCAAGTTTACAGGATTCTCATTTGTTAAATCTGAAACTTTCCCTTTTTTTCCCCCCTCAAACTCCAATCTAAATCTGTACATTTCCTACAAGAATTTGCTTCATAATTCAGAAAAATAAAATACATAGCTCTGGTTTATATGACAGCAAGAGCTTGGTGCTCTCAGTTAAAACACGGCAGCATGTTTCAGAATCTGACTTTTTTCTGTGAGTGAAAAAACTTGTTTATATAATTTTGATGACATCTGACAAATGCTGATTCTTCCCTCTGTATCAGCTACGTGTGGAATAGGAGTGGCCATGAAACCTATTGCACAGCCACCCAACTCAATTTTTATTAATTTAATACTACCGATAAGGCCACACTTCCTCCAATAGCATAAGACATTTCAGGAAATTCTTACTGATCTAAGATGAAACAAAAGAATTACTGTCCCATACATATTTTGTCCAAGAAAAACTTTTCCTACCTTTACATTCAGTTGGATATGGCCCATAAATCAGCTTCCACCTGGATGTTCATTTGTGTAAGAAGCAAAAAGAGTTCATATGTCTACACAAGAATAATTCTGCACTGACCTTCTCTGAATGTTTTAAGACCAGTTTGCACTGCTAGTAATCCAGCATGAGATCATACTTCACGTATTCAAATAAAGGCCAATGGCTTAGACAGATAAAGTTATTTTGTACAAGCTCAGTTGTTGGAAAACGCATTCATTCCATGTATAGCAGATGATATCTTAGCAATGGAAATATTAGAAGCACCAAAAATTAAAGAAGTCATAAGTTTTGCAGGTATAGAAGTGAACAGTCTTTTCTCAATGTGAATTCTGAGCAGTTTACACAACAGGAAAAGGATTTTTAATAAATGTAATTACCAATTTTTTCAAACATTACAGAAAACTTCATTCTGACAATCATGGAGCACAGAGTGGGCAAAATGTAATTTATATTAGTACAAAACCTCATAATTTCTAATCTTACAACAAAAAGGAGATACTGGAAAAAAGACAGAACTAGGTCACTCTTCAACAATGGTGCAGGAAAATGTGATGATGTGGTGTATGATAACTGGTTTAGAATTGGAGAAAAAAGGTTAGTGTCTATTATTACTGCACCTCGTTGCCTGTATCATTTAATGCATGTATAGTTCACAAAAACAGTAATATTTCTGGCATTAATAAAGGCATATAACATTTTGAACTATTTTGTGTAAAATAATGGATTGAGCTGTTCACACTCATAGGCGAAATATTTCAGTAGATCTGTGCATTTTCCGCAAGATACCAGGACTCTATTAAAGAACTAATGCAACAGCTGTAATTAATCTTCCTTCAAAACCAAATTAAAAAGTACTTAATCAGTGGGTGCCAGAATATAGACCCTCAAAGAACTTTGATATGATACAAATACTTAAAAATTACACAGGAGCAGGCAAAAATCTTTCTTTATAGGATCAAATTAAGTCAAATGAGTTATATGAGGACTCAAATTAAAGTGGTCCAATTATTAATTCCTGCCGCCACACATTTGCAAAGAGGAATCCAGTCAAATCTCTGCTCCTCCTTTCAATTGAAAGAAAAAGTGGTTTTGGAATCTTTCCTTTCTTGTGCCTTGATACTACTGACTACAATTTGTCAGAAACCAGAAAGTTTTATTCAGCTAAATAATTTTAGTTGACACATTTTCTGCAGAAAATATCAATAATTTCCCTGGATTTTTATGAAAAAAAGTGCAAGTTTTCATTTTTTTCCTAAAATCTAAAGTCTTGCTGTTTTACCAGGAAAGAGACATTTTTCCAAATAAAGTTCCTTTCTTTAAAATCAGCTCTGTTGTAATTATTGATAAAGAGGAAAAAAGTGTAAGAGTGAGCCATATCTCTGTTGTTGTGCAGTGTAGATGGCATAGTTCTCAGACCTACCAGAAAATCCAAATGCTCTGCTAATTAATTTGGGCACTTTCTGTACTGGGTTTAATAGTCACAGCATTCAGACTTTGTGGAACTTGCTGCATTCCAAGCTGCGTACCATGAAATAAATTCAGTCTGTTATTTTTTGTGAGAACTAGCAGTAGGTATCTCCTAGAACTGAGTAATACCTGAGAATGAGAAGCACACATCTGTGTTTTGAGAGTTACCTAATTAACAGAAACAGTGTAGTGGAGTGAGAAGGGATACACGGGAACAGAATATAAACAGAAGAGCTGGGAGAAGACACTTGGCAACAACAGCAAGAATATGTCCATTCACACCCACAAAAGCTAAATCTTTTACATTTCTCAGAAAGGGACAAGGGCATCATCCTTTCTTGCAATTAAAATGTAACAGTTGGAAGTAGCAGTTGGAAATAAAATGGCCAGTAAAGTCAACCTTGTACACTACCCATAACCCAGGAGAAGAAAACTCAACATTTTTTATCAGCCATAACGTTCCTATGTTTGTGATTCTTAACAGGCACACTTAAGTGGTTTCCTGAGCAGCACAGCTAATGGAACCTGTTTTCCCATGGATCATGTCTCGTGTTTGATTGCAACGCCCACCTGCTTTTTCCATAAATGAGGTATGTATAATGACATTTTCCCATGAACTCTCCAGTGGCTGATACTATTTGGTGGCATCATCTGTAGCTTTTCCCTCACTCAAAGCCATTTGTGAGTCTCTTTTATGGACCAGAAAACTGTTTTTCATGAAATATGCATGAATGTTTTAAGAACTTTAGTCCTCTGCCATGTTTGATTGACATTGGTCAGCAGATTGAAAAGTTATTTGAGAAGGGATAGCTAGAGAAATAATGTGTAAGCTTTACTTCTTTGGATGTCAGCAAAAATATTTACTTGTCATTCTCTGATATAGTGTCTGTTTCTTGAGAACCCATAAACACATGGAACTCTCAAAGTGCTCTTCATGATCATTACATTACCTTCCAGAGCTCCCAAACATCTAGGAAGAAGTGAAACTTTGTGTAAAATCCGTAAAAAATACTTCAGTAACAACCAGCCCTGAGTGTTACTGATGTAGTAAATATACTCAAGTTTATCAGGTCCACTTTTAACATAAGAAGAAAATATGTATGGAATCATTTACAGTTTCAAAGGTTTTGTTTGTTTGATTTTTAACTCAGAATGAACAGGAAACAGAGAGCATAAAAAATTATTGGATTTTAGAACTATTTGCATAAAATCCCAAGCAAAGTTACTAATTTTTCTGCAGCATATGAGAATGTAAGAATGAGATGAAGTAGCAAATGACAACAATAGGGACCCTAATGAAGGAAAGAAGAAAGATCAGTGAAATAATTGTTGTTTGTGCTCTGTTCACTTCCCATTCATTCACTAGAGTGAGAGTAGCATTTTGTTTATCAGTCTCAGTTAATGTTCCTGGGTTATAAGCAAAAGAAGACAGACAAAGCAGTATAAAATGTAAACTTCACATCCCACAGGTCTGTCCTCCCAGTCAAAAGCTGTTCCTCAGGGTCATGAAATCTTAATTTTCTGAATTACTAAAATGACAAATATAGGTCAGGAGGAACTTAGAACATGTCTATGAAAGAGAATTGTCATTAGGTGTGCTTCTCAGTACCTGCAACTGTAGCTGCAGTAATTGAATCTCTCAGGTATTTACTCTGATGCTGAGCATAAAAGACTTTATGTCTCCTTTGCATAATAATAACTGAGAGATATATCAGCATTCTCACAAGCTTGCTAACATTTCATTCTGCTTAATGAATGATAATATTTCAGTCTTTAAAAATTTTCTTTCTTTTTCTCTTATTTTGCCATATCAGAGAAATTACAGAAGTTCTCTTGCTCTAGAATAGGCATAGCTCAAGAGAGGCCAGTATATGGAAATATAGCATTTTTTTCTGCATTTTGATCATGCATAAGTGGGCCCCATTAAGCTGCCATGTTAAAATTACTTCCTGCAAGTGCAGGGCAGAAGTTAGTAATTTGCCTTAAGATGACTCATTCAAACACAAAAAAGAAAAATAATCAGAAAGATGCAATGCCAAAAAAATTAGAAAGACCTCATCTTTTTTGTTTGTTTTTTTAAATTTGCATACTGCAATAATACATAAGGGCAAGAATGCTATTGACTGTTAATTCAGTATTGTTGTCCTACAATACTTGACACTTTGGGAAAGATTCATTTTATCATGCTGCTTTTATTTTACACACAAGTACTAGAAAAATAGGAATTCATCAGCAGATAAAAGAACAAAGAAATAGTGTTAGTGACAGTATACAGAAAGTGAAACGGAACTGTGCAAAAGTTTGCTAGTAGTTTACGTAAGGTTAAAAGAAATTGAGTATTTTTCTATAGCAAACAATTTTGGCAGTAGAATTTGGGAATCGGAGATACTGATTAAGTGTAAGTGACCCATGTAAGGGTAACAGGGCAGTGCTTAGAACACAAGTCATGCCTGGAATGCAAGCATCAAAACGGATATATTATTCAGAAAAGTAGAAAAAAGAATATAAAGATGGTGATAGTAAAATAAAATGGTGTAAAACACCAACAGACGTTTGTGGAAGAGGTCATTACAGGCTGCTTCTAAGTAATAAATAAAAAGTAATAAATGCTAAGGGATGTTATAAGTGGCCACCATCTCCAGCAGCTCAGCGCCCAGGGATTTCTACTCCCAGCTGCTGGACCCCAGCCCAGTGTGCCCGGGGTTCTCTCTCCCAGGCCAAGGAGTGTGAGTGCTGCTTTCCTGTTTGCAAGTTCAGTCAGTCTGTATCCCAGAGGCACATGTGCACGTACACAGAGGACACTGACACAGCCGGTGACACAGACAAGGTGCTGCCTTCAACAGCACCTACATACAGGACTCACGTAAAACACAAGCACAGCCAGCCAAGTGCCCTCCTCCTCTTTGACTGATAAGTGCTGATGGTCACTGGTGAAAGCACACACACCACACCCCCCCCCCTCTATTCTCTAGGTTCAGAAGCACACACACGTTCACAGATCCCTCGAATACCAGCACAGCAGCTCTGTGCATCTGACATCCCTGCCCAGACCCAGTGCCTCTTACCCACTCCACAGATCTCCTGCTCGACTACTGGTCCAGCTTGGTGCTTGCTGGCAAAGACATGCACACTCACACACCCATCTCACAGGCATTTCATACTTGCGGGTACTCCCAAATACTAGCAGGGACCCTCTGCCTGCATGATACATCTGCCCAGACCTGCAGCCTCCTGCTCACCAGCAGGTCCAGGTTGAGGTTTGCTAGTGAAGGAGATGTGCACACCCCCATGCACCCAAGGTACGGGGAAAATACAGACAGGCATAACAATGAGGCAATCCTAATCTGTTTAGAGTCTTTAAAACATTGATGACTCTGTTTCATTGGAAGGTATTGAGATGAATAATATGGATATTAGTACAAAATTGTAACATGGATAATGAACTGGCATTACAACAGGTGGTGCCAAAAGACTTATACTAATGGAAAGATGCAAGGTACCATGAAGTGATCATCTGAAACTGTGTGTTACTCTAGTCACCTTCACATGGGAAAGATGAACAGAATGAAGGCTATCTTTATAGCTGTTGTCTGCAAACTGGTTTGGGGGAATAAAAATATGAAGGAAGGAGCCAAAGCTGAGGTCAGGGAAAAAGTTGGCAGAGAGCACATCGGTATGAACTACGCATTAGTAAACTGAGGGTGAAACAAGAAGGCACTGAAACTACCAAATTTGCTGAAACAGAAATTTGCCTTTTAATAGACAAAGTTAATAAGCCATATGAAGATGAACAGAATTATGGAAGAAAGTTGCATGTGACAGCAAGTAGATGTGCAGAGCTAGTTCCTTTCCCTGTTTTCTGTGATTGTATATACATACAATATGCAACTTCAGTGTAATGATATCCATATACAAAAGCAGCATAGAATATGACTGCTCCATACTCTATTACCAAATGGATTCAGTTTATTAACTTGTGTTTATAAATATTTATCAGACATATAACATGACTGGCTTGACAGGAACAAAACAGATGGAGCATATTGAGTTGTCAACAGAAATAGTAATAGTGAGACACCGAAATCATTAAACTCAACAGCACTTTGCCATTGAATTCAGGCTGAAGTGAGGACAAAGATCAGACTTCAAAGCATGGCAACAGTAGAAGAACTGCATATGTTTTTATGATAGTTCTCAACTATTTTAAAAGCATTATCAAAGTGCAGAAAAACAGAACATTACTGCAATACTTTCAAAGGTCTGGGGTTCTGCTGGTGGTTGGCCAGATGCCACAATGCTGACAGAGCTACAGTAAGTGCCACCTTCTCAGTCTGATACAGAGTCTTTCCTGTCTGGAAGCCCCCCCATGTCCAGTTTATTGCCAAGATTTTCCGAGAGGAATCACTCCTGTCTTTTCATATAGATAGGTACACTGGGTTTGGGATGGAGTTAATTTTCTTCCTAGCAGTGGGTTATATATTTGTAACTAAAACAGTGTTGATAATATGCCAGCCGGTGTTTTGGCTATTGCTGAGCAGTGCTTGCACAGCCTGGAGGTCTTTTTCACTTTCTGCCCATGCTCCCAGCACGTGAGCTGTGGTTGGGCAAGAAGCTGGGAGGGGACACAGCTGGGACAGCTGAGCTGAATTGAACAAAGGCATATTCCATACCATATGATGTCATGCTCTGCCATAAAAGCTCAGGGAAAGGAGGAGGAAGGGGGAATGTTTATGGCTACGGCATTTGTCTTCCTAAGTAATCGTTACATGTGCTGAGGCCCTGCTTGCCACGAAGTCGCTGGACATTTGCCTGCCCATGGGAAGTAGTGAATAAATTACATATTTTGCTTTACTTGTGCATGCAGCTTTTGCTTCACTTATTAAACTGTCATTATCTCAATCCATGAGTCTTCTCACCTTCCTCTGACTTTTTCCCCATGCCACAGGAGAGGGACTGAGAGAGTGGCTGTGTGGGTGCTTGGCTATTGGCCAACATCACCCCATCACTGTGCAACACAGCTTATATGGTTGTTCAAGCTATAACAAAAGTAGTTGATGTTTGTGTCAGGGAAGCCTTCGTAAGGTTGAATTACTCTCCTAAATCACACTATCAATGTCTTACTATACAGCAGTAAACTGATTTCTTTTAAATATTTTTATACCAAATGATGTGATTGTTCTCTTCAGCTCTGTAGTCTGGTTCCACACTCAGATATTTTCTACTAAAAGCTGCTTTAAAATTCTACTGCAGGAAACAGCAGAAGGGGGTGCCAAATGTGACTCATGCTACATGTCTGTGCAGGAGAGATTATGAAGGAACATTCTACACTCTTGGCTATCCTTATTCAAATAGGCCTTTCAAACACCTTTGGTGGGCCACACATAATTTATCATTTTCTTCATTTTATTATTAGATAATATAAAAGTTGATACAGGTCATAACTGAAGTTGTGGGCCACTTCAGCTTCAGTCAGACCATACCTTCCCCATCCCTGCATTCCACATTTTCCCCTGATACTTACCATAGGTTTCCAGAAACGTCTGAGTACCAGGTAGGACAGATAACAGCTGTCTCATTTTGCGGTCATGAATGCTTAAGCACAAAGGATGTTGAATAGTCTGGCAAATGCCACCTTCTTGAGGCAAGTAGAAAGGACATCTGTGGTTATCTAAGGCTGTGTGTTCACTAGCAGTTTCGTCCAGTGTGCTACGCTGTTTTTGCCCAGACCTGCCCCAGCTATGTATACAAGTACTAAATAATGTATGTGTTCACACCTGCATTGTCATTCCATAGTATCAAAAAAATTGTAAATAAGGCTGAAAAGGATACCCCTCTAATAGACAGCCACAGTTATGAAACAAACTATTGGATTCAATGTAGAGGTATTAAAATAAAACTGTGTGATGACTGTGTGATACAGGAGGATTTTGTCTGGCCTTGCAAACTGAGTTTGTGGCTACATGGCAGAAAGTCAGCAAAAACATGTGTACGTTTACTTTATAAAGTAAGCTAAATATCTGTTTAGGAAAAATTTATTAAAATAGTGCGTAAGCAGGCATCCTATTCACGACGACCTTTACAGCTTTTTGATTTTAACATTCATACTGTCCACATTTTCTGCGCTAACCTTACTAAACATATTTTTAATTCCATTAAAATCCTTAGCTTCAAGCTCCTACATAAAATATCAATATTATTGATTCATCCTTTTTCTCTCCTTAGGGCATGGTTTAATTTCACATCAATTTGTATAATGAAAAAAGGAGTGAATCTGCCAGAAATGAATGCTAAGAGAAAATGCTAAAAATCAATTAAAATGCCTTATCAGCTACAAAGATAGTCATATCCTTTTACTAATGAGGGAAGATACATTGCAACATAGAAAATCAGAGCTAATCTGATACCTTTTTCCACTAGCAGATTTTGTACTTCAGTTGGCTACAGTGGTTTTATGCTGATGTATTAGAATTTAATTTGCCCACTATCAACATTAAATTTGTGGAAGATTAAGTAGGCAATTAAGTCCAATGGAATGAAAATTAAATTATCAAATTAAATCATCAAAAATATTTTTATCCCTTTGTATTTTGTTAGATATTTATTTTTGTTTCATCAGCATAAGCCATTTGTATGGTATGACTTCTACTCAGAGCCAGAACAATCAAATATAAAAACAAGTCTATGTATTTTAGATCATCGAGAAGTCCATTTTAACAGTAGTAGATACTTTTTTCTCAGAATGAAATCTTGCTCTTGATTAATCATTGAAAGACTTGCCATTGAATTCAGCAGTGACAGGAGTCTACCCCATGAAGTATGCATAAAAATATATTCCATCTTGTAGAACCTAGAGGTGTTGGCTGGAAGAAACTTCTGGCCCAGCTTTCTACCTGAAGTAGGACCACTTGTCTAGCCAAGTCTTGAAAACTTCCAAGGTTTAAGTTTTTACAGTCTTCCATGGTAGCTGTTAGATTGCTGTTGGATCAAAGTGGTACTGTTTAAAGTCTGACCTTCAAAACCCTTAACACTGGGAATTTACATGAAGTTAAGAGCATCAGGTGCTTAGCTTTTCTCAAAACCAGATCCTTCTTGTCCTCAGAGTTAAGTTCTAAATTTTGCAGTGTCTCTGTTTCTTTAACATGTGGTTTACTGTTATGATTGGCACATATTTTGTGATCATGAAGGTCACGTCAACCTTCTGGGTGACATCACCCAATTCCAGGACCCACTGTATTGCCAAATACCAACAGAGTAAATGTAAACTAGTATTTTCTTAGGATCCAGAAAATACAAAGCTTTGGGTAATATGCCTTCGCCAACCTCTGTTTACCTAGATGATGGGTAGCTGCGATCTGAAATGATATTCTGTTAGCTAGGACATGTGACAGAATTTTCTTATTAGGAATGAGATTCCATATGGAAAGTTTTCAGTATAATTCAAAAAGTTAATTTTCATCTCTTATATAATGTGATGTGTTCTTAAGCCATCGTTGCATTTTACAGCAGTGGTAGTTAAAATGTCGTAAGTGGGAAAGGATCCATAAGTATATGTGATATTCCAATTGTTTGGCATGTTTTATCTATGTAAGGCCATGAACATTAATATTTCAGAATAATATGAGATTTTATTAACTCAATAAACAAAGCCTTTGAGAAATTACTTTTACTAACTTTTAAAAATAAATTCACTTCTACTTCAGCCTTTATGAACACTAACCCTCCAAACCTTTATTCTTTTAAATATAAGCCTGCTCGTGTATCAAAGTGGAGGCCAATAGCGCACAAAAAGATAAGCTTTTACAGTGGCCATTCCAGAATTCTATTAAGTAAAATTATTAAGGATTTTAAAATAAATGGACAATTTATCTTAGGCTAGGAGGGTTAATTTCATTAAGCAAGAATTTTGCTTGATAGTCCATCCTTATAGGCGCCATAAAATGCTGCATTTTCAAAAGTGTTTTAAACCTTTGAAGAAGCAGATCATTGCCTGTGATATTTTCAAAATCACTGTAATAGTTTTGACATATGGTGTTTTTGAAAATCCCAGCAGAAGCTGCCTATACCTGTTGAATATCTAATCCCAACAGCCTGTCCACCTAACATACTACACTAGTGAACTATCACTGAATAACAAAAGCATATGCATGGCTTTTGTCTCTTACTATGTCTTTGTTCCTTCCATTCATTCCCTTAGATGATCTACAAGCCGAAAATCATCCTAATTCTGAAGTTTAGCAGTAAATCATGAATATAAATGCATTTCAATGTAAGAAAGACAAATATGAAATTTAAAGGTAGATTTCTTTCCCTTTTTTTTCTTTTCAAATTGATATAGGTTCTCAAAGTTTAAAATCAGAAGATATTTTTACAAATATTTTTAGTGACCTCTGTATAACACAGTTCATAGTACTTTCCTGTTTTATCTGACGGTATCCCAAGGGAAGACAGTAGTGTTCTGTCAAATGGTTGTGGCTTGGGTTTCCTCTTTGTTAAAAAGGAACCAGTTTGTTCAAATCTGTCCTTGGGGTAATATTCAGAAATGTAGCTAGTATATAATACAGACAGTAGTAAATTGGATTTATGGCCCTAAAAAGTTGGCTGTAAAGGCATGCAAGTTGAAGCTAAAGGATAGCATAGAATATAAAAAAGAAATGATAGAATTGTTTTTTGTGATGAGAGTATCTTCCTGCTTCTTATGTCATGGATGTTAATGTGATCCTCCTTCTCTTGAGCATTTATAATTAGATAATAAAATCATCATTGGTATCTGTATTCAGGATGTTTGAACTCATAATCAGGATTGAAAAATCTATTTTGATCTCTGCATCTCTAAAGTCTGACAGTCAGTTAGAAACCGTATGTGATTATACCTTCTTCTGACATATCTGTGCACAAAGTTGGAATTATTTTGATGATAATCTGTTCAAATGAGTTCACCAACATATTTTTAAGGGACAGAATATGACAATCCTTATAAGACCCCCTTTTTTTTTTTTAAAGGGTTTATTGAACTAGATCACATTCTTTGATTTTGCTTTAGGTTTCCTATTTTACAAACAAGATATCCCAACCTAAGGAACAATATATTTACAAAATACTATAAACTATACATTGTTCTTTTTTAATGCTTTTGACATAAAGGCAAGATTTGAAGCTCTTGGTTTTTTTCAAGCTTTTTGTCTAGTTTTACTTTCAAAGCTTCCACTGATGGCAGGATAAACCTGATTTGTAAGTGATGAACCTGTTATTTGCCAATGCAACAGCTTGAGACTAGTGAAAAGCAGAATCATTTTGTATAAAATTATGTGGAAAGAAGTCATTATGAAATAAGTTTCTAAACATCCAGAAAATATATTTAGGGTACACAAGTATGAAAGTATAATTGTCATTTTTTTATTTAAATTACTGATGTTTCCAAACAGTTAGAAACTGCAAATTAATATAGGGGAGACTAAGCACAGAGCTGAGTCAGTTGTAAATTTACATGATTAGAAGCAACAGCAAACAAGTAAGATTGATAAGATGTTTCTGCCAGAAGCTGTTGATTCAGCAAAGACTAAATGTCTTAGGGAAGCAGTCTAAATTTACCAAAACTCCATCAGTTTTCTAGCAGAGATTTTGCTGATGTATCTGGTAGCATCTCAGAAACCAACTTGGCAGATGAAGAAAGAGCTGAGTTTCCGGACTCCTTGACACCAAGAAAGTTCACCATGTGGGCAGTACCAGAGCTAGAGTGCCTCTTTCTTAGCATTTTAGCATTTTGGATATATAGAACAGAATAAGTTTTCCTGGTGCTGTTCTAACTGTTACATATTTAGCTAGAAGTAAAGCTCAGGGATTCAGATGGCAAAATCCTCTTCTGTGTCTGAGTACAAGTTGATGTGAATATTGGCTGTTGCCTAAACAAAGATCAAAGACAGAAATCAATGGAAAAAGGTGAAAGTAGTAAATACAGTTTTATTAAAGTTTATACAATACTAGAGTCACAATGAAGCAAAGTCTTTGAATGTGGGAATTTTAGGAATAAGTTTGAGCGTTTTCGTATGTTTTTTCAACACCATCTAGGCCTAAAAGCATGCTGAAATTAAATTCATTCTGCATTGGCTTGCTCCTATTTCTGCTTGAGAAACATAACACTAGTTTTAATGACGGATAAACAAGAGTTATTTGTGTAATCCAAGTAGCCTTAATTTATACTATTTGATGGTTTACAAGTATTTCATCAACCTGTGCTTTTTACACCTTTTTGTTAAAAAACTCACCTACATAAATATATTTATATTATAACTAAAATATTATGTCATAAATGTTTAGGTTTTAAAATGAGGGGTTTAACTTCTGACAAATACAGGAGAGAATACAGAGGGCTACCTGCAGGATACCCACATGGCTGAGGGACAGAGATGCAGAAAGCAATAGAAAATTGGACATTTGTTCAGCATGCAGAATAAAAAGAAAATCAACAAATTCAACTTACATAGCAGGCACTTGCTTACAGTTACCCCAAATCTCTCTAAAATCCCATCTTCTGCATGGTACAATCAACATTGCAGAGAAATATATCTATCCAGTCAAGATCTAGATGCTGCAACCTGCAAGTGTGGTAGCCCACTTTCTTTCAAAAAGCAAAGAATGAGTTACTTTTTCTATGTAGGTTTGTACAGTAAACTAATACAGAAAGCACCTATTAAGGAAGTAGGAAGGTCATGTTTCCATCTTCTGCCTGAGGAGATTGAAAACCACATCTCCTGTGTCCTGGAAGAACACCCAGACTCTCAAACCACAAGTTTTTTTCTGTCCTTTTTACTGAAACTGTGCCAAAGGCAGGGAAAAAAAAGATTCATTAAGCACAGATGAGAACCCTCTCGTACCATTGAGCTGCAGCATTTTTCACCTTGAAGAACAGATCCGCCACTTCTGGTTTCTGAATGAAAAACAATTTGTAATTTAAGGCAAGCAACTCTAACCACTAAATTATTAAATAAAGGACATTTTAAGGATTAGATGGCAAATCAGCAGGGTTTTTTAGGACTTCAGGATTGAATTAAGGCAAAGTACAAAGCCTCCCTGCTTGTGCCTTCTGACAGATGTGGCCACCAGCAGATACCTTTGAGAGTCTGTCATAATACAAATCAGTAAAATGACTAACAATTCAGAGATGGTCCTTATATTTTCTGGTGCCATAACTATCTTTTAGTATATAAGAACAGACCTATGGAGCTAGAGCCTTAGCAGGTATATATTAATTTAAATCTGAAATGATGGTGGTCTTATTTCATATTTTTGTAATGCAAACTGCAGGGATGTCACCATTTACTAGTATACTTAATGAATGTACCTAATTAAAATACAATATACTTAATAGATATTTGAATATAGATATAAGAAGATTATAAATACTGCCTGGTTTCTGCTTTATTAAAATATGACATGTTTCGCATCATTTCCATTCAATTTTAATTTTAATTGACCAATGCTTAGGAAGTATTCTTCTGAACATGATGAAGGATGGAGGCTTGAGGCTTCTCACTAAATTAAATGAGGAGAGTTCCTTTTCGGCATCGAGATTTCACTCCAAGATAGTTGTTCTACAATAACATAACTTACAGACCTCTACTTCTTGCGTCTGTCCAGACTTTCTCTTGGTTTTGTCTTTCAGTCTCAGAAAGTAAGATGTCTTTTTCATTAATTTCAAATTATTTTGATTTGTGACTGATGCAAAGGAAGTCCTAACTTCACATCCAATCTGCAATTCCTACACTAAATAAGTTTTTTCATTACCATTTATTATGATCATTTGTTTTAATACTTTCTTTTCTCTACAGATTAATATTCAGTGCACAGCAAAATTCTGTCTTGCAAACCTCTTAATTAACCATTAGAAGTAAATAATTCATTCATGATTTAAAACAAAGCATTTATTAATACTTTAAAAGAAAGAAAGAAACAAACGAAACAATCTCCTCCTCCAAGAAGAGACAAATCCTAACTGCTAAAAGCTCAGTTTTAGCAGAAGCTGGTTTTTGGGTGTCTAATGGAGTGAAAGGTATGAGTTAGATATCTAGAGATAGAAAAAAGATTAAATGTGCCCTTTTCCAGCAGTAGTGATGTTTAAAATTCCAACATACCTTGAGCACTCCTGTTTGATTTAGATCCGTAAATTGCTGTCTTTTGGTTTTCTCCTCAGAACAGTGGCTAATCCTCTCTTCTCCTTAATTCCTCCTGAAGTGCCTACAGCTTCTCTGTATTGTATAAAGAGTTTGCATGCACTTAGGTCCATGAATTTTATTAAGCTCTCTCCAGAACACAGGGGAAGTTTTGCACACAGCAAACACAATTCACAGTGGACATTCAGCTGCATGAGAAGTCACCTAAGCTAGCCAGTAGGAAAAACTGGAAATGAAGACATCCACCAGAGTAGGCACTGAAACCAGTATCCCCTACTTCAAGATGGATATGCTAATATTTACTTTCTCCCCTCCTTCTTGTCCAATATTTGGTACTGCATAAATATCCAGATTGTTTGTTATAGCATTCTTTTGAAGCTTGGAGTCATGTTACCACAGACAGAAAAGAAACTTGAGCGTTTATATTCCCACATTTTCTCCCTACCCTTCTGGTAAGAGGATAAGAGTCAGGGGTGAAGAACTGAGGAGAAGTTTGAAAATATATAACAAATTATGGTCTCCAAGAAAAAATGTGGGGAATGCAAGGCAATCCTGGCAGAGTTAGGTGCAGGCAATGTATTTGTTTTTTACCAAAATTTCCATGCTGCAGCAAAATCTCTTTATCAGGCATTTAGGTGCTATGGGAATTAATTTAGTGGAAGTATAAGAGTCAAGAGACTTTAGATATCAATATACTGTCATTTCACAGTACGTATCTATTACATGATAATATTTGGCTGTGTCTCCAGAGCATTTCCCAATGAACAGTTGAAATGCTGTGTTGGTAACAGACATGATAGTATTTAAAAGATGAAAAATATGTATATGTGTGAAGCCAATGATGTACTGATTGAAAACAGTGAGTATGTAAAAACTGATATCTGATCTAAGTTTGGAGACTTAAGCATAGCTATTCCTAATGGAATAGCTAGAGCATGTGTATAGTTCAGTGCAGATTTGAGGTCCCAGAAAGCTCATAGAAGATTTAGTAGATAATTAAATTTCATGCCTTAACATTTGCATTCTCTGTAGGTAGTCCCAGCTACAGAAAGAAACAGTTACAGAGGAAAATTATCATTTACTTTGAGACATCATAGAAGTGTAGGAATTTTCTTCTACATACTAACATTTTCATTCCATTTGTAGGATTGATAGTTATAAAACAGTATTCATAGCATTTAACAGACACATACTCAAAAATGGAAAAAAACAGTTAATATTTTACTCTAATCAAAATAAGAAAATAAGATTACAGTAGCTTTCATGACATTCATTAATCTTATTCAAGAAAAACATTATGTCACTATAGTTTGTTTACCTCTTAATGTTTTTGACAAGTATAAAATATTCTGCAAGAGGCTAGATGTTGGTCTAGTTGGTATAAATCAACCACACACCACTGGATTAATTAATTCAGCCATATGGTGATGTGTGTCTACTAAGGTTCTCACTCCCTGACAGTGGTTTTCTCATATCCAAGGTTCTCCCTTTCGCAAAAATTCACTTGCAGTAAGAGGGATCCAAAGTACAATAGCACAAATAAATATCTCACTTGGGTCTGTGGGGTTTTGTAGTGTTTGACCTGTTTCTAGTTTGAAGTCTCAAAGAAATTTTTCTTTTTGTCTCACATCACTGATAAGGGGCCAATGATATATGGGTCAGTTGGTATCTGTTGAGTATTGCAAATCTATTACAAACAGTTAAAATTATGACTTTGGTATAATCATAATTGATTGTAAATTTTAGCTCGATAAATTTAATATCTCAGACAGAAAAAGCCAATATCTGTCATTCGATTCTACTCTAAAATGAAAGCCCTAATTCCCATTAATATAAAACATTGTCCAGGTCAGCAAGAATCCCACCAGAAGGTCTAACAAACAGCTCACTCTACTATTTGGCAGATTCCTAGCATAAATTCATTGTCTGCTATGTGTAACAAAAGCAGAGATTTCTGGTCCTACTTCTTACAGCTCAAGGCAGAAGAGGCCTTTGAATGGTGCCATCCCCCAAAAACCAAAACTCTCCACCTTTCTCTACTTATGGAGCCTTTTCTACTTTGTCTCTGTTTCCAGTGGTGACTTACTGTAACCAAGCAAAACTGGTAGTGTTCATCAGTCCTCTTAACTCTCATACTGCCTGTCAGTGTGAGACCTGAACATTTTTGTCCCCTAACTACAGCCATACAGCACATTCACAGTGAAGCAAAGTGGCTTGCCTCCCAGTATGAGCTGCACCCAGTGCATAGAGCCTGAAAGAAGGGACGATGGGTGATGCTAAGCTGCAGGCAGCACTCTACATCCCCCTGGGTCTACATGTTCCCATGGGACTCTAGGAGAAGCACACTTCCAGTCACTGCAGTCCTATTATCTGTTGTCAAGGACACTCATCAGCTAACCACAGCAACCCAGGCAACCTCCCTCTTGCTTGATCTGGCTCCCTGTCCGGATGCATTGAAGTGCCTGGTGACAGTCACTTGTGCAGGAGGTGTGATGGCCTGGGGAACGGCTTATGGACAAGTATGCTCTGGAGGAACATTTTAGCCTCCTATCCAGATATATCCCTTTAGCAACTAAACCCAGATAAACCTATTATTCTTCACATCATTTCCAAGGACTGAAAAGGGTATGGGATCTTAACTTTTGTCAGATTTTGTTAGACTTGGCGCTCCTGCAAAATATGCCAACAGTCTCTTTAACAAGATAATTAAACTAGCTGGGGAAAAAAATGCTTAATGTGGTAGCTACTGCAGAAACTGTCCTATCGCCCTGCTACTCAAATTTCACATTTTAAAAACCCTGACATGTCTGTAAATCAATGAGCTATTTTTGTTTGTTTGCCTGTTTGTAAGCTGGTGAAACTTTGAATATATTTATAAATGCTCATATCTCCTGTATTAAGAACAGCAAGTTCAATACAAACACACCTGAGCCCACTGAATTTTGTCAGATGTTTATGTCATCTCATTATCCATCTTTTCAGACTACTTCACCTCAGTTTCAGTTTCTTAATGAAAAAGTCATTTCTTCTGCTGATTTGATTTAATATCTTACTGAATTTCATACTTATTTATGTGTGAGATAAATTCCCTGTTCTGTTACAGTTCCTCTCTACTTTTTAGAGTATTATTGTCAAAAAGCGTTATGCCACTTTTGCTGTCTACATAGCTGAATATTTTAACAAGCGATGGACCTGAACTAGGACATCAAGTCAATGCTTCCTTATATTTTAAATACATGGAGATACAGTGCAAATTTAGATCAAAACTATCAAAAATTAAACATAAATTTGTGTAATGATTCCTTAATTTTATGTTATTGTTTCCCTTAGATATAAGTGTAAGCAAAATCAAAATAATGCACAGTCAGAAAAGTTATTACCGGGGAATCAGCATAATTCAGATCATATTCTAAGTTCATTTTCAAGAGCGTAGTTGGAGTATAGGGACAATTTTATCCAAGCAGCCTCTCCACCATGAAGTTGTGCATTCTGGGGAACATTTAAGCCTGGGAGAATGACTTGAACTAGACAACAGCTTCCCCATGGCAGAGCCCAAACTATTTAAGGTATTCAGTAGAGAAGGAAAGTGCTGAATTGCTTCAACTGCTAGTTGCTGCTAGAAGGTAAGTTGGACAAGACAGAGTGGGTAGTTGCATGTATCTTTGGTACAGAGGCTTCATGACTGTTTGGAGTAAAATCCATGTCTTGTGTTCTTTGGGGAAAGCTTAGTACAGGGTAAAGGCAGATTGAAAGTAGGGCCTTTTTAAAGATCAGTTTTTCAGGATCAGCTTCAGTTTTGCCTTGGTTAATGGCACATACACACTTCTCATCAAACAGTGATGTGCACACACACATAAACATACACACAGGTTCCTGTGGCAGAACTTCCTAAAAGACAATGTGCAAACTGCAGCAGATCTAACTCTAAAGGGTTGCAGGAGAGCAATTTCATTTCTTGATCTGGGTTAACTCACTGCCCAAAGCATTATTTTTATTATTTCTTTAAAAGCCTGGGCTAGCTCCAAGCTCTGTGTCCCACAAGCTTTGAGGCTTTCCTCTCTCTTACCTCAACTTCCTTCTATAAAAAGGGAATCTGCCAGCATCCAGCTACAGTATGTTGTAAGCAGTTCTCAATTCCTTCTTCTGCAGGGTTCCTGCAGTTCACAGCTTCTCTACATCCTCCTCTGAACTCCATTCCAGCCAGCCTGCACTGCACCCAGCATGTCATAAGCTGTTGCAGCAGTCCTCCTGTCTCTCTGCTGTAAAACTTCTTCAACTTTTCTCTGACACTTTGCCCTTGCTCTGATTCCTGCCTTCTCTGAGTAGAGTGTCACAGCATGCCGAAGATGGTGTGCCAAGAAAGGGGAACACATCTGCTTGTACATCCTAGCTAGGTCAGCAGAAAGAGGATTGATTTACTAAAATTTATTATTGGAGATGCTTCCTTTCCTTCATCCAATATAATCAAATGAACCAGTGAAATAATCCCTAAACTGGCTATTTCACTTCTTGTGCTTAAACCCGTAGCACACCTCCTCAGTTCTTCCTGATATGTGTTAAAATCACACTAACTAAAAAAATCTAAGGCACTTTGGAATTGAATTAATTTTAACTCTAAATGGTTAACAAAATACAGCTGGATTTTCAAGAGCTATGTCGGATCATTAGTTAGGAATAAGACTTAACTAATCTATAGTCAGGAGCAAGACTCAGTGTTTAGAATGGAAGACTTCACCCATGCAGACTTTTATTTCCACCAACAGAGTTAGATGAGGTCTAATCTAGTGGAGGGTGTCCCTGCCCGCAGCAGGGGGGGTGGAACTAGGTGATCTTTAAGGTCCCTTCCAACCCAAACCATTCTATGATTCTAATACTCTAGAAAATGCCACCCTTGGCCTTTGTAAAGTGTTGAAGACTTGGTGGCTTCTTTATATGGAGCTTATATCAGCTGAGTAAGAGGCAGCTGGGGTTTGTATGGTAATAAGAGTTCGAATTCATTGCCAAGGGTAGGAAAATGAACACAATAAATTATAAAGCCAAATAAAATTGTCAAGATGCATTTTTGAAAACTCAGTGATTTTTCAAAAAGATTTCCTGTACCTTTCACAATGATTAGATGCGACAACAACTAGCAGAAAATGAAAGTGCTAATTGTGAGTGTCTGGGCAGCTACATGAATTAACAATAAATTTGTGTTCACTGAATAGGAAAGAAATGCAAAAAATGTCCTGATGGGAGAATGGAGTCTCACTGCACAGTATAAAACTGCAGGTTAGGGAGCGGGTTCCAAGAGTTAGAGGACAAAACTTGCTTAAGCACTAGTGGAGCAGAACCCCAGAAAAACATTGCCAAACTTTATGTTTGACCCTTGTATTTTAGCTACTTTTTATTTTGATCACTTATTACTTTTTTAAGCACTATCTACAGTTATGCAAAAGTTATCACTGTGGATAGAACTTTTACAGCCTGTCATATCTCCAGTTTTGTTTTGAGTGATCCCATTGAGTCAGAAGACGCACAGTGCCATTATCAATTTATTTCTCCTGCATCTCTGCTCCTACAGCTACTCAGCAAGGCTGGTAACTCTAATTCTAGACATGCTCAACCCCAGAGGCCTCTAAGATGAGGTTAGCAGGGAATTTCCAAGAAATTGATGCCTGGGTACACAAAAAATGCTAATTCAAAGGATACATCCCCTGCTTCTCATACACTACCTGCCTCACAGGAATGGGTTGCTTCTGCTGAAGCGAATGGCATGGCTATGGTACAAAGATTCTTGCCTTTGTTATTTTGTAAATTAATGACTACTGTGTCTTAATTCATCTGATACCCAATATCTTGACTCTTGATAGCAATGAGATGAATGGCATCTCTTGAAATACGGCTCCAGGATAGTGAAGAATCATGTAAAATTTCTTGGAAGTTATTTTCCACTGAGCTATCACAGAGGGAGGATATAAGTTAACCTCTAATTAGTGAGGATTTTGACACAGTTCTTCTTGTGGGGGTTCCTAATCACCTACCGAACAGTTTTTATTCCATTGTCTGAAGCAGTTACTGATTTCTGAACATGTGGTACTCAATCGTGTGTCCTTGCTGCATCTGTTCGCATGTATGACTGATCCCTCACCAAACAAGTTTCAGAGGCAGAAAAAAATTGACAGTGGAACTACTTACATGCAGTAACATTTCTTTGGATACATTTTTGAGGATGAATGTTGGAGTGCATCCTCTCCTTCGGATAAAAGATTTCTACCAGCAAGTTTTAAGACGGCTTTAAGGTGGCCTCCAAGAAAGCAAGCATATAGATAATTGAAATGGGTAGGATATATATGTATGGAAGTGCAAAGTATATAAAAAAATGACCTTTGCTTAAGGTGGTTATTCTAGAGCCCATAGAGAGATGTTCTTATAGCTCATGGATGCACATATTTCATTGTTGGTGAATACCCATAACTGAGAATCATTAAAATAGCCCTTCATGAGTAAGACAGGGAAAAGGATCAGAGGCAAATTCATAAAACACAGACTGAAGTTATCCTAATTATTTCTAGGACCTTAATTAGGTTTCTTAGGTTCAGACAGAGTCTCCTTTTCTAGTCAATGCAAACCACCTGAGACAGCTTTGGCCCACAGAAGGGCTAAATCATCTTCTGGAGATGCTTTATTCACTTTTCACTGAAGGTGTCTTATTCTGTCAGTTACAGAAGTCTGGAGCAACTAGGCTCCTGGGAACCTCAATTAAATACCTAAAATTTGTTCAGAGTAAAATAGCCCCAGGAATATGGTTCCAAAGACTTCAAATGCACCAGGCTCTGTTGTAATTCAGTTAACGGACTTTCAAATTAGTCAGAAAATGTGATCAAAGCATCACATTAAGGCACTACTAAGAGGAATACACTTTGATCATGACTAATGAGGTGCAAAAGGAGAAAAATGACAAAACTTCAATGAAATAAAAAGATAATTAAATGTAAGAACTAATCTTCCTCCATACTGTCTTATTGACAGGGCAGAGGTTAATATTAGTGCATATTTAGACAGCCATTATCTAATTCTCTAACTAGTTCTTTTCAAAAAAGCTGAGGCTACTTTTCCTGAGAGTAAAAAAGATCTAACATAAAAATGAGAGGTTATAGATGGATGGCTTAAATATATTTTTTTTTTCCATACCATTTCAGGACTCAAGTATCAAGTCTAAATTCCAGGGTTTGGAAAAACCAGTGAGGCTTTACTAATTCAAGAAAGGACTAGCACCAGCAGAATACCGTACCCATTGATTAAGCTTTGTATCTCTCTGTAAGAGATGAGTGCCCTATTTATTGACAGAAAAACAGAAAAACATGGATTAAATGGTTTTTCTAGTAAGAGGAATCATACTTTTAATTTTTTGGTCTATCATTCATTTGCCAGATAACACAGTGCCTCTGGTTTATTGATAAGAAATCTGATATCAGTGTGTTTTGTACTGTAAAGGAGTATAGTTGTGCTACTCGACATGAAGGATGAGGCCTCTGTGCTCTGTGCTTTGAAGATCTAGCACAATAAATATGTGTGGTAAAAATCCCTGCATTTAAAGGGAATTTAAGATCTGTTAATTTAGCACCATTTATCTACAGCTTTTATTGATCTGGAAAAGGCTGTGCTCCCAAAAAAACAAATGCCTTATAAATTATGCTGACTCGACAGCTCCATAGTATCATCATAACTGTTGGTAGTATGAAAAATAATAAATATAACACAAATAATACTCAAGGTCTTAGGTTAAATTTCAGCAATAGCAATGTATAAATAATATATTGTACAATAAATAGTATATAATTATATAGCATAAGTATAATATATAATTATACTACATTGATACTATATAATTATACTACGTAATTATATGGTGTATAATTTATAGTATATATGTTATTCTATATTACTAGTAAAATGTTATTTTAACATGTATTATAAAATCCAGATTCACTAATATTTATGTCACTTTTTAGTAATATGCAATATTGATATGGAGTCTATAGCTTGAATATGATACAGGACTTTACTGACCACTTCTTTACTGAATTGAAATATTCATATTTTTAAAAATCAAAGATCTGGAGGAAACAAACCTGTCCCTTTCATCTTGTGAGCATTAAAGCTGTGGAAAAAAAGTACATCTGTCAAGTTTGCTGCATAGGTAAAATTCAGTTTATACCTTCTGAGAATGCCATCCATGGCATTAGGTTTTTTTACCTTTTTTTATTGGTGAATGATGGACTGCACCATGAAATAAAAGAAAACAAAAACGAAAATGCTTTTAAGCTTGATAAATGGAAATGCTTTTAAAGTTTGAATTAGAACTACTCCTTGGAATTTATTGCCAGAATATCACTGATCCTAAAAGTTTATGAAGCATTATTTGGTATTGGACAAGATGACCTCCAGAGGTCCCTTCCAGCTTCAACCATTCTGTGATTCTGTGGTTAAAATGATTAACAACTTAAATAGCAAGAAAAGTAGTATAGTCATAAATTCATAGGAATTTGTAAAAAATACACTAGAGGGGAAAAAACCCTCACCTGCATTATGCAACTTTCCACAGAAAAAGTAGAAAGAAATATTCCCCAGAGAAGTATTATTTTGTTAAGCTTGCACTTTAAATCTTTGGTCAAAGAACCCCAAGTCCCTACTTTAATATATACTTTAAAATGCATTAAGAGAACAGTCAGTTCTGATAGGAATTAGCAAGACACAGACTCCAGATTCAGTGGAGAATTTACTTATGAAGTGTTACTGGGTTACATATTAGATTATTTTAGTAGTGAATTTTCTTTCTTTTCAGTTATCTAGTTTTAGTTTCCTATTTTTTCAACTGTTAGATTTTTAAAATACTAAATATGATAGTGTGTCACTGTACTTCTTCTTGATATTAAATAAAGTTGATGGATTTTTTGATCCAAAAGTTTGATTTTAGTATAGCAAAAACCTCAAGATTTATGCTATATATTCATTCATTACACCTGGATGTTGTCTCAGTCAAAGAAATGCCTTATTGTTTGAAACACTGGGTCATCAAATGTAAAATGATGTCCTGCTTCTAGATGTAAAGTGGGTACTTTAAAATGCCAAAATCGGTGAATTATGATACAAGTTCCAGACCACTGAAAAACAGCATTTTTCTTTACTAGACATCTTCAGGGAAGTGCGCAAATTATGCAAATACTGAACATGAGGTGGTAGAACATTTGTAAAGAGCAAGCAATGCATCAAATCTCACTCAACTATCCAAAGTTTTTGCTTACCATTCATGTAAATGTATTTACAACCATACCCATGCAATCTTAATTTTCCACCAGCACAGAAACATTTCAGAAAGAAAAACAGGGGCAAAAGTTTGAAACTTTTTTTCTCCTTAATATTCTGACAAGAGAGTAAAACATCACTTCCTAAGTATAACTGGTTTATTACACTTAAGAACATGCAAGTATTAGATTATAAAGAATACATACTATATTTTTCAATTATGACACATGAAAGCACAAATTCAAATAGTAGTAGGTAGAATTTTATATCTATTTGTATTTCTATGCCTTTAGCATACATTCTTCTCATACTCAGAGAAAAATTAAAAATTTCATTCAGAGGCAGCAAGTGTTGGGAAAGCATGAGTGATGCTCATGGACGAAGAAATGAGTCCTGGAACATTACCTTTCTGTGAACCTGAGCAACGTGCTAGTCTGATATAAACACTTAAAAACTAATATCTGGAAATTTAAGAGTGTTATGTTGTAAGATACTCTATGCTGTGATTAAATACTGATGTTTTGTGTATACATGGGTCTTAGGGAGTAAATTGCAGAGCTGGGTGTTATTCTTCACACCAGGCAAATGACAGTTTACAAGCTAAGAAAAGCTTTCACTGGGAGATACTTTATTAAGCTGCATTTCATTGTCATATTTTAAGCAGCAAAGAAAGTTCACTTATGTGGTTTCTGCTGTAAGTTTTTGCAAAGAGTGAGGGAGCTATGAGCAGATGATAATGGAAAATTTGATAGCCAGATGCTGTTTAGGTAAATAACTCTATGGAACCAATAGTGTGTGTCTCAGTATTAAGAATTAAGAGGCCCATCACATCTTCTCCTTCCCTCTTCTGCATCTCAGAAAGAAAGGGTGATAGGCTCGTGAGGCTTTTTGGCTATTGTTAACAAAGAGGTTCTTCAGGTTGGAGGCTGATGATATCCTTATATTTGTATTCATTCTCTTTGAAGACCCTCTCTATGTACAGTTATTCTCACTTTTAACCAGAGATTGGATACTTTCTGAAATCTAAGTTAGACTAAGAAGTCTATCTTCTTTTGATTTACCTCTTAATTGCTTCTGTGTTACAGGAGTTGTATTAGCTTCTCTTCATTCCCCAGTGCTCCCTTTGGTTACCCATAGGTAGTAAGCTGTTCTCATCCTTTTACATGGGCTCCAGCAGCTTTTACAATTCTAAAATGTACACCTTTAGTCCTGAAACTGTCTCTGTTTTAAGCTGCTTTAATTATCAAATGGAAAAGAAAGATTATTTATTGAAATGCTGGGTTTTTTGGTAAGGCAAGAAATAAAACATCAAAATTACTGAATTAATTGACTAAAGCAGCAGCTTGTTTCTATGCCAAACTATCAATTAATTCCTTACTTCTTATTAAAATGTGTTGTGGAGCAGATTTTAAAAAATGAAAAAGCAAACAAGTAGAAGCCAATGAATATTTGTTTATAATGCTTATCAGCATGTCTAATAACCCTTGTTAGCATTTCCATGAGCAACTGTGTTTTTCAGTATTTCTAAATTCATAAATTGCTCTTTGGCCACAGAGTTTATGATTGACAGATGATCATTGTGCAATGTATTTTGGAACAAATGCAGCTGACAGACTGTAGTTGGGTAGTACATAAAGCTGGCCAGTCTCAGTGTTCTGTCCACATATGAATAGCACAGTGTATAAGGTAATTTTTTAATTTGTTTCCTAACATATAAAATAAAATTAAATACTCTGAGTGTAAGTACAGAAATTTTTAAAAAAGAACCAGTTCTTCAGATGGTACAAACTGTATTTACTTGACTGATCAAGCAAGGAGCTAATAGAAACATGTTGATTTAGATCAACTGAGGATGTGACCACTAGTGCATTATCAGGAGTCACAGAAAGATATAAACTCCACTGCAGTTTTTAAAGATTTAGCATTTTGTCTTCTCTATGCAGAATCAAAACACTTTGGTATGTTCTATTGGTTTTATCCATCAGCTAGAAAATGGTATCTCAGTCTCTGACTATACTCTGCAAGATGGTCTCATAGCATGAATAAATAATCTGTGTTTTATTGCAAGAGCACCAGTAGGCCATCAGAAAGGTAAAAATGTGCGGTATAGCATTTAAAGCTGTTTTGAAAACAAAAAAAATGGACATGGAGAGAAGGTGTTTGGGCATAATAGGTATGAAAAGCTTATTGATAAAATCTTAAAGTTAGGTAAACTTTGCCTAATAAGATGCTTCAAATAAAGTGATTATAAGCACTGCACATCAGAACCTACAGTTAGAATTGTGTGTGCTACACTTAGTAGTAGATAGACCTGTTTAATGAGGGTATGGGACAAAACTTCTCTCCTGCAACAAAAGCAGAGTCAAAAATGATTTTATTGCTCAGAATACCCAAAGGGTTGCCCCTGAGAGAAATAATTTTTTGGAGCTCTTTGATTCTTCGAAAGGTCAAATATAAATCTTGCAAGATCTTAAAAACTTTGTGTCACGTTTAGTCCCAGAATGGTGACATTTCATCTTATTAAGGGAATTGCTTTTTAAAAAAAAAAAAAAAGAATTCTTTGCCTGGAATACACAACTTTCAGATGTTAGCAACACCTTCCTTTGCTTGTGCTCCTGTTTAGTGAAAAAAAGAAAAGAAAAAAAGTTGCTAAGAAAATACTGACAGAGCATCATGAAGAAAGCTGCATTGCTTCTAGCACTCATCAAAATAATTAGAAGAATAAGGTGGGTTTCTGTCTACCTGCACAGGGCACAAACTTTTAAAATATTGACACTGTTGCTTGGGGAAACATGAACTTAATAGCTCGAACCAGAGATACTCAAATTAATTAACTATTTCCGTGTAAGATCTGCAAAGGGAGGTCTGTTACAAAACTCTATCTTATAATCACATTATATTTTACCTAATTAATGCTTAAGTAGAAGCTCAGGGCCAGTTTTGTTTATAATTATTCTTGTGGTTTTGCTTCTTGAGTTGAACTGCTGTTATTGTATTCAAGGATTTCTCTAGGTATAACCAACAGTATACAGGGTATTCAAGCTAACTAAGCCGTTTTCTGTACAAGCAAGTTGTCCTGTTTTAGCTCTGTCCAAAATACTGCCAGGGTGAAATTCCTTATAAGAGGATGAGCTCAAAATTAAATTAGTTTTTAACCAGCTTACATAAAATTTGGAATATTTTTTTGTTTCTTTTCTTCTTCAAGTAGACAAGCCAATGTCCTTAACGCTCTCAGTTCACATGAGCTTCGATGTTACTGGGAATAATATCTTTCCAAAGCACAGAAGTTGTTGATCTTTTCTTAAACATACATTGGGAGACAAAAAAGTCCATGAATGCTTTTCCCGGTGGCATTAAGCCAGGTGAGAAAATAAACATTTGCTCCCAAAAATAGTTGTACTTGTAAGATATATATGTCTTCTTCCCCATTGTAAAGTACAAGAACCATACTAACATACTAACCTGGAATCTTTTCCCATAATACATCCCATACTTATGGATCAATGCTCTTCAGCTATCCCTGGCTAGTTCTCATCTCACTATCAATAATGATGTCTACTGTTTGCAGCTACCCTTCTTCCACCAGTAGTCACTTTACAATAGATTACTGGAGTACTACACACAATATCTGGATAAGGAATGATGTTTCCTAATGGCTAGCAGAGCAGAAATATTCTGATGGAAGAAGAAATTAAAATGTATTGACATTTAGGCAGTTTTTTTAAAAATTCTCAGAGTTTAGTAACAAAATCTACAGTAAAGAAAGATTTGGTAAGACACCATCATTCTGTTTTGTTGAGTTCTATTGCATGTAACATAGGGTTATAAAGAAGTTAGAATGAAACTGTCTTTCATGCATTTTCAGAATATACTGCGTATGCTTTGGGGGGATTGTGAGTTATGTGTACATAAAGCATGCAAATGTAGGAAAGGTCACTCAAAGCTAAGCTAAAATTTATATTAGCAATATGGTGCTTTAGATCTTAGGTTAGCTTGAAAAGAAATGGTATATTCAGTTCTTCTGAGCAGGAGCCCAAAACAAAACATTTTTTCACATATCCCAACAGAAGGCTTCATTGTGCTCAAAGATAAGCGAAGTTTTAGAGAAAACAGGGACAGAATTTAAAGGGATTCTAATGTATACAAATTTGATTCCTCAGATACAACCAGGAATGTGCTTATTCTCTGATAATTCTCATCCTACTCAAATTTCAGTCTACTTGTCTGTAACAGGGTTGTCTGCCTCATAAGGTCTAAAAGCTGTAAGTTCATCAGCCCTGTTCAGCTGCCCCATCTAAACTGTGCATGATTTAAGAAGGTGGTAGTTTGCTCCTGTAAGAAACTGGGTGAAATACGGGCTGGCAGACTATGATTTGAAGATGGAACTGAGCCAGTTGTGTTGAATGCAATGATCAGTTGAGTGGTAAGTTGCTGAAGATGGTTTTGGTCTTGATTTCTTACAATGGGCTTAGGTTTTTGAATGCTGAGGGGTCAGGGAAAGGTGGCAGCTATGAAGAGAAACTTTGTGAAGAGGTGTTTAAGAAGCAGAAGGAAAAGTGCTGTTTAAAAGCTGCAAGCAGGAAATGGCTGTGAAAGGGAATGTGGTCACCAAGCTACCACGCAAGAAAATGCAGCAAATTGATAAGAATAATGGCCAGGCAGGGTCTTTGCAGAATGCAGAAAAGTCATAAAGCCAGTCATAACATCAGTGTCTTCCTTGTTGGGAAAGTGCAAAGAGCTGCTGGCAGAAGGGCAAAGGGCAGGAGAAACATATGTTTTCTAGCACTCAGAGCAGGGTAGGAAGCGGAACTGGGAAGATGTCTGAGCACTTCTAAATCAGGACATAGAGAAAATGAAGCAAGGATGGAAGAGAAGGGTAACAAACATTTAAGAAGTTCATTTGGAAAGCAGACTGTTGTGCAGTGTGACAGAAAATGCTTGACAGCAAAGGAGGAAATATAAAAAATTGTAAGTCAGGAATTGGCAGGGAAAATGGGCTCAGAATTTGTAAAGACACCTTTCATGGGTGCCAACTCATTTAACTACAGAAAGAACTTGAGAGGTGTGTTTTGTAATTAACAGGCATGAGGTGGAATTGGCTGCTGTAGATGAGAACTGAAGGGAGACCCAAAAATAAGGTGCTAGCTGGAATCAGTCTTACTGTGCCAGGTAGGTACATTGATAGGTGAATGTTATTAAAGTCTGCCTCTGGTTAGCTGATGTGTGAGATGAACTCTGAGAGACAGAGGCCAAATAAGGGAGCAGCCGAGGGGGCTGAAAACCATCTGGCAAGGAATGAGGGAAGAAATGTGTTTTGTATTACAGGACTTGGCCTGTCTTTGAAAAAGACTTTAAGAGGGATGTGTATAACAGCTAGCTAGATTTTTCTGTGGGTTGTGAGGTCTCAAGACTAGCTGTTCAGTTAATTGTGCTACTTCGCTACTGTGGTGAACTTGAGAGAGAGAAAACCAGGCAGTAAATGGCTTGTGGGTGGTTGGAGTAGGATGATGAAAATTACTACACACATTTTGCATACAATCTGTCTGGAACTCATCATATGCCATGAGGTTCTGAGGTATACCACTTGCCATATGGTGTTCTGAGAGACATGGCTGCCCTACACAATGAAAAAAATTGAAAAACGCCCCCATTTGAAGTCATTTATAGTGAACAATGTCTCAGCATGCGCCTGTATAACCTGGAGCACAATCTAATAGCAGTAAGTAATGGCTAGACTATTTACCATGATAAAGATTAATGTCAACATTTTATCTTTTTCCTCTGATAATTCATTCCAGATAAAACCTTGTGATTCATTTCTCCTCTGGTACAAATAGATCAAGGCTATCGTGTAATTGGCTGAGTTCATGAAGTTCACCACTTACATAAAACAAATTGGCATGATTTCTTCCTTCTTTCTGTCAAATACAAAATGTCCAAGAAATATGGCTGAAAGCAATTACATTAATGGCAAAATATATTTTACGATTGCTTAGTTGTTTTAATTTCGAAGGTAATTCAGCATTTTTTAAAAAGCAGTGAAGTTTTAAAAGATGAAATAATCTTTGGCAAATATCTTTTGACTTTTGACTTAACCCCAGCATTTGAAAGAACCTTTATGATGCAGCAGCAAAATATCATGATTGATCCTTTCCTTTGGAGATTTATTGAATAGAAACTTAGGCCTAGAGAACAAGCAGGACACAGCTTGCTTTTGTATTGAGCTTAAAACTGAAATGACCATGGCAATTCTCTGGGATATGATGTAGGTAGATATGTGTGACTATCGTGGTTTTGCCTCAGCCGGTAGCTAAGCACCACATGGCTACTTGTTCACTCCCTCCCCTTCCAGTGGGACGGGGAGGAGAATTGGATGAAAAAAGGTATAACTCATGGGATGGGATAAGGACAGTCTACGAGGACAGAAATCTAATGGTAGTTATACAACTAGACATTAAAGAAAAAGGCTAGCATTTCACTGAAATATAGAGAATGACCATTGGCATTTGAGGAGTGGTAATTATCCTGAGTTCTGCTGGATAAAGCAGCTGTGGAATGAACCTCTGCTAATGAGTTGATGTTACCTTTTTACCTGAATACTTCTTTTATCCAACTTTATGCCTTGTTTAGAAGTCTGCCCCTTCCCTGTTACACCTCTACATATCTAATATTTGATTTGTACTGCTGTACCTCAGAATCATCAATGCTGTGAGTGAATAAACAGCATTTAGAGTAAGGTCATTTATTTATTTTGACCAAATGACTTGTGTGAGCTCCATGCTCATTGTTGCTCTATGAATTCCAGCCCACATTTAGAGGTAAGCTGTTCTGTAACTGCCAGTCTTCAGACTGAGCCTGGGATATGGCAATCACACTGTGACTTTTTCTCCCCTTGCTTCTTCCTTATTAGCTAGCAAAAAGAGTCTGCAACGCAAACTGGTCTTATAAGTACCTATGCTGGAGGATGACTTCAAAAATGTATCTGAAAAGGGTTTCAACAAAATTGATCATTACGAGAGAATTTGCCCTCAACTTGCACTTTTTTGACTATAATGGCTTCAATGGGAAAAATGGTGGTTTAAAATGTCAAGGAAAAAAATTGACTGCACAAAGGGAAGAGGTTTGTTTGGTACAAAAGTACTACTTTACAAAGTTCCATTCAAAATGAAGTTGAATACTAAGGAATGCAAGGAAGATTATATAGAACAGAAGGATTTGACACTTTGAATAGTCACTAGGCAACTTCTAAAGAACAGCGACTTGACAGACAATTTTTAAAAATAAGAACTAATACTTGCGCGGCATCCACAACTAATGAGCAGCATATTACAATATTTTCTTTCCACTAGAAAACAAGTAGCTGTGCAATTGAGAGAGTTAACAGCTGGCATGGGAATCAGTAACATTTTTATCTCAACTTACAAATGCATAAAATAAGCATTTAAGTAGAGTTCAGCTGGTTAATGGCTCCTTGTATAACGTGTGAATGAATATACCTACAGGGTCATAAAACCCAGGAAATTCCCCAAACACTGAATAGCGAGAGGGAAAAACATGTCTCTTTTTCAAGAAAACCTGTTTTGTTGTTGTTTCTTAATGCTAGGAAAAGTTCTATCATGTGGGCTGAACAGCTTGGGTATGCTACTCCTGTTTCTGATCCTGCCAATTGACTGAAGTTCACCACAGTCTCTCAAAAAGACTTCGAGGTCAGGGATCCCTGTCCCTTAAATCTTTACAATTGAATTTCCATGTTGGATCCGATAAACAAATGGTAAGCATAAGATGATACCTATCATCAGAACAAGCAACAATGCAAATCATTACTACTGCAACTTCACTACTTGTTTATGCAACTAAGAACAAGCAATGGTTGCTTGGTTGCTTGTCACTCCTTACTGTAATTAAATTAATATGACCCAGGTGGTATTTTTATAGTTACTGAATGTATCCAGATGTGGACACCTCCACTTTTCTTAATGGCCTTTGGGAAGTATTACTTCAATAAGAAGTACTGAAAAGGACTTGATGATCTTGACAGTTATGTTACTGATCCAATGTTAACTGAAGTCTGTGGAAAGATTTCATTAACTTTATGACATTTTGAACCAGCCCTGAGAGTATCCAAGCTATCCTTTTGCGTGTTACTAGCTTCTCAAACCAGGAGCCAAACAAGGCATTTCAACTGCAGGTACCAACATGTCATGAATGGGCATATCTAAAGTAAATGCCTCTGGCATCACACGACTATACAATTAGCTTGATGATCATCATCTGCTTTTCTTGCAGCTCAGCTACCTTTTATAGGTGACAGAGAAGGTACCCTATTGGCATACCTAGAAGTGCCCAAGTCCTTTCTGTGCTTTACTCCTCCCTATTCATGAATATCCTTTCCTTAGATGTCTTAATCAGGTTGTGGATTGAGCAGTCAGTTCTAAGCTTGACGTTGATGCAAGACTCTAGACACTGCAAAGGCTAATTACTTCTGAGAATTATCCCAAGTGCCTTGTACAGTGATCAAACAGGAATACTGTGCTAGTACTGTAAATTGAGCAAAGGCCTCCTGAGTCTGAGTCTTAACTGCAAGAATTTTTCTGTCAATGCAGGGAACTTTCTGCCCTTCAACATAAAATTGATGGCTTTATGACATTTTTCACTTAATCAAAATCTATCTGACACTGGAGTTTTTTAATCATAAAGGTCAAAATCTTTTCACAGGCCTTCTATCATTATTGCAGGCTCCAACAATGAATGTATTGTTGAATAAGTGTAATTTACAGAATGAAATATGGACTAGAAATAACATTTGACTTAATTCTTTGTATATTTCTGAATAAAACAACAAATTGTAGATCCGTTATAGCAGGAGTACAGAGGAGCCCTAAACATAAAAGCCCCTGGAGAGAGACAAATTAGACAGACAGAGAGAAAGAGGAGAGAGACAAATGCCTTGAAAATATACTCCATTATTAAAGGTTTGCATATAATTACAGGATGTACTGTAGATGCGTTTTTAGACCTCATCAGCCAAAGTGGATGGCAGGTACTTAAAATATTTCAAATTAGACATGAGGCACTCTTCTCCCTTCCTTGTGATGTTTGAATGTGTTGACATGACATCTAAATTACAGTCTCTGTTTAGGGATGGCTACATTTGAAACATCATACTAGTTTATAAATCACAAAGTGCAGTAACGTAATTCATCAATATCTCCCTTTGCTTATTCCTCTGTTTCATCTTATTTTTCTTCTATATTTTATCCATCTTATATATCTGTTCTGGTTTGCTATCTGTGAAAACAAGAAGGTAACCTGCCTTTTGGAAAATATGCTGAAGATGGGATATAATAGATCACGTACCTGAAATGTTATTTTTCATTGCTTTGTGCATCAATGCATTTATTTTTTTAAGCCAGTAATTCACAGTACAAACTTTCATAGAATCACAGAATGGTTTGGGTTGAAAGGGACCTCAAAGATCATCTAGTTCCAACCCCTCTGCCATGGGCAGGGACACCCTCCACTAGACCAGGTTGCCCAAAGCCCCATCCAACCTGGCCTTGAACACTTCCGGGGATGGGGCATCCACAACCTCTCTGGGAAACCTGTTCCAGTGCCTCACCACCCTCACTGTGAAGAATTTCTTCCTAATATCTCATCTAAATCTACCCTCCTTCAGCTTAAGGCCATTATCCCTTGTCCTATCACTACTCACCCTTGTAAGCAGTCCCTCTCCAGCTTTCTTGTAGGCCCCTTTAGGTACTGGAAGGCTGCTATAAGGTCTCCCCAAAGCTTTCTCTTCTCCAGGCTGAACAACCTCAACTTTCTTGTTGAGAGTTGCAGTGATGCAAACTTTGAAGTAGACTCGAAGGTCTGGTTCTGCTGCAGATTTCTTTTCATGTACTCACAGTTTAGTTATTCAGAGCAGTGTCTGTTCACTGTTCAAGAGAAGAGAATAGCTGCACCCCAATTTCCAATTGATTCACCAAGGAATGACACACACAGAGATTACTGTGGTAGTCTAAAGACAGCAGATGTTTACCAATAGTATGGGAAATGCTGGATGACTAGAGTCAGGGCTACCTTGGGTAGCAGAGCTGCAAAGTGGAATTTGGATGAGAGCACAGGTTGGAAGAGGCACCAGCATGCCTTGGAAATGTCTCCAGTGTTAGCTGCAGTGTCTCTGCTAAGGGTCTTTTCAATGAAGAGCAGCACGTACAGTCTCCTTTCATGTAATAACCTAACAGATGGTAAATCAAAGACCTGTATGAAGGGCAGATGGAGTTCTGGAGAGAAAAGGAGGGTTCCACAGCACAAGAGATGCAGGAATGAACTGAGAGAAACCAGGCAAGCATGTGAGTGTCCTTACTGTTAATGGAAATCCAGATTTCAAAGTGCAGTGCAATAGCCAATTTGGTGTAATCAACTGACTTTATGTGCTGGGAGATGTGATTGTTTGCAGGCACGAATGGGAAGCTGCTTTGGCAGATCTGGTTGGTTACTGAGAACCCTTCAACTCTCTTTGTGAGAACTGTGTGCTCTGGGTTGTTTTTCCAAACCTTGTTTTTACCTCTTCAACTATCTTTATGTACTATGTTACCATAGATGTCTGGTAGAGTGAGGGGAGGGATAGGGAGGGATGTAAAAGTTTGCTGGGGTGTTACATGCTGTTGATCAACCAGAACATAACTTGCTCCTTTGGCAAGTGGTTCTTTTGCAGAATTGCAGATAAATACCAGATGGGTACTTACTTTTTTGGCTCACATTTTTTGTTTTGAAATGTGTTGAAACATTTTTCTGAGAAGGACATGGTGCCATCCAGAATTTCTATCAGCCTTGCCTCATTGATTTGACTGGATATGTGCCTAGTTCAACATACCTCGGTTAGCTGTAGACTTACCCAGCACAATTTGTGGGTTTAACACCTTTTTTTTTTTTTTTCATTGAGAAAGTAAATAAGGAAGAAAATTCACCTTTTAATGATCCAGGAAAGGCAATGAAAGTTAAGTAAATTCTCTGTCACATAAACTGGAGGATGGAGTGCTGCTTCTTGATCTTGATGCCATCACTTTTCTGAAGGGTGATAAATATGGAAATGTGGAAAACTGATAAATGAGACTGCTATCTGAGCCAATTTGAAAAATCCTTGGGGTTGTGGATACCTGGGTTAACTTAGGAAATTCTGAGCTTTCTGCTACTTCATTGCTACCAGAAATTGTCTGAACCATTCCTATATATTGTTCCAAAAAGTTTGATCAGGTATATAGTATTCTTCCTATATATTATCATAGATACTCAAATTATGCCTCCCTCTGACTATCCAAATCCTAAATTAACACATACAAAAACTGTGGGTAAGGGCATCCAAATTAAGGAATTATGTTTCCAAGGCACAGTGTATTCCGGGCAAACTTAATTGTCTGGAAGGAATAGCTTCTGAGGTAATGAAACTCACATGAGACTATTGTAATGCAAAGTCCTTATCAGTGGGTCTTTCTCAAAGTCGTGGTAACTGCCCCTTCTCTTGAATATCACTGCTGACCTTCCCGACACTGGACGTGGTAAGGGACTTCTGTGGCTAGGCTCATTGACATTTCCGTACGAAATGAGTAAATTAAATGCACAACCAAGAATACTCAGCTGTTTTTTGCTGTTTATTTTATGGTCCACTCTGATCCCTCATCTAGTTTTTGCTTCTTTGCAGATCTGTTGACCTTCTTCACCTGTTTTTAAATCTCTTGCATTGTTTTCTGGGTGTGGAGGAGAGAAAAGGGGAGAGATTTTGGAGAAAAGTGGGAAAACAGGTGTAGGAGTAAGAAACTTTCTATGTTGTTTCTGAATCCTTTTCTGTTCATTTAAGCTTTCTTGCTATGTTTTGGTCTCTAGCACTGACTATTTTTTCCATGTTATAGGAGTTTTGCTAATTTAAAAAAAAATAAAGAAATACAACATTGAGAAAGGCCCACTTTGGGATAAGGACTCTAGATTACAATCAATCACTCTTATCTGAGGTTCAGTATATTAAAAATAAAACACTTTCCACCTTCACTGTATCCTTTCTAGAAACACTTCAGAAACTGGCTGAAAGTAACAAACTGCTCCTTTTGATGAGCTATTGCTCTTTTAAGTAAATCAGTCTTAATTAAGTAGTGTACAGTCACAGTGCCCCATGTCTCTCCCTTCTCAGGCTAGACTCAGCACCTTTGTCAATAGGACTTATGATAATTAAGCATACTGAAGGAATGATTTTGATCACTACAGCAACAACAGATTTCTCTGTGCACAAAATCCTTCTCCCGGAGAGCTTGCAACAAAAACAAACAAGCAACAGCAGACAACTGCTATACAGTTGGGCAGAAGATGGGCACAAAAGATACACAACTCCAAGTTTCAAGGAGCAAATTTTAAAAATTGTGGAAACTTCTGATGTATGGCACCTGAAATTTAAGCATGTTTCTGGTTTAGCTCATCAATGTTTTTGATAGAAACTTGCCTGCAAGGTTTTAGGATGTGTTTCCATGATCCTCAGCTTTGCCACTTGTGACTTACAGAGCTGGGAGCTGGGTACTCCAGCAAGAATCAGCTTTAGCCAGAATATGTTTGTCTCTTTCCCCTTCTCTCCACCTTTCAGATTTTATATTTTCAAACTCAAAACAAGACACCTGATATAACTTCACTTAAACTTTCAGAGATCCCATGCTCCTAAGCTGGCATCCTGGGAGAAGCAGTTCCTCCAGGGCTTTGTTTCTGGCTTCACCACGAAAGCCAGTATGAGATGCTTCCTGTAACCTCCTCAAATATAGATACTGATATTGCAAGCAGTTTAACAACGATACCTATTCTGCACTAATGCATAACTCTTGGTGGTGTTAGACTCAAATAACAACCAGTTCCTTATGTCTTGTGCATCTTTCTTTTAGGATCTTTTGTCTATTTCACTGAATGCCTGTATTATATATGTAGTGTAAAACTGTTCTTTTCAAATCATTGTCATTAATAATTTGATATATCTCTAACATGCCAGCACTGTAAATCTTCTTTTGTCCAAAAATTGTGGAAAAATAATAGTTTTGTGTCAGTTTATAATGACATATTCTGACCTTCTTAAGGGAAAATTATTAGCATTAAATTACTGGAGCTAAAGAAAATGTCAGCTTCACAGCAAGTGAAATTGGATTTTTTTTTTTTGCCTTTTTTTTTTGCTTTTGTTTCTGCTGCTTAATGCAAAAGAGAATTACTGCCCTTATCCTATTGCAAAACTTGCTTAAATAATTTTAACATCATATATCCTCTTATATCTGGAAGGAGCAAGTTGGGAAATTAATAGGAAACAGCTACTGTCTCTGCCCTTACTAGCTCAAATCAATTACTTTTCCCAGATGACAGGCTCTATTAAGAAGTTTTTCCTCATGTGCAATGTATATGCTGAGCTAATGGCCTTCTAAAGAGGGAACATTCTTCTCTATTTCATAATAGCTAAAATAAGCAATTGTGATCCCAGCCTAAGCTGTGTAGAGAGAGCTTAGTGAGAACTAAACTGAGGAAGGTAAAGAGGATAACCTTCAAGAATAGTGGAGAAAGTGGTGTTGATCTAGGAATGAAGATATGATGTGTATTCTTTGTGAGTAAATAAAATGAACATAAGAAATATCAGATCCCTATAAGACTAATCTAGTTGATGGAAACAACTCAGCGAAGACCCATGTGGTAACTATTAAAGGCAGAAAGGAACAATGTCTGTCTTCACCTTTGCAAAAGTAAAAGGCTTACTGGTATAGTGCAAAACTATATCATGAGGCAGAAATTACTTTAAATGGTGTTAATATACCTTGCTATGGACATGAGGGAATGAAAGATTTTTGCCACATCTTAAGAGTTTTATAGAGTCACTCACTGCACAAAAGGACTCCTTTGTGACTGAGGTCATCTTTTGAAGGGAAGAAACAGAGTCTGGTGGGTTTTATTCCAGTACAGTAGATTTATATTTGGGAAATCCTGTAGGATGAGGTAGCTAAGATACTTCAGGAAAATGTCTAATCTATGTGAATCCTAACAAGGCATAGGAATATCAGTCCCGAGAAAGGTTTAGGAGTTTGGTTTTTTGCTATATGCAGTACTACAGCGATTGCAGAAACTGAAACTGCATTGCTCACAGATTAATTGGTAGGAGGAGTAAAAGTTTCTTAAGTTATCTTCAAAGAACTGAGTTCATTTTTGGAACTATATTACCAAATACTGCCTCTATAGAAGTGTTAAGAAAGATAGTTAAGCAGCAAGCAGGATTAGTACTCATTTCTGCACGGACTTTATCCATTTATAGCTAGCTTGCTTACTTTAAATAACATTTCCTGCTGTAGTGTATTGTGCTGGCACATCCACTATAAATTGCAAGTAGAGGAGGAATAATGTAGCTTATGGTATCTTTAATAAACTTTAATGGCTAACAAAAGATAATGTCATAAAACAATCTCATCACTTTCCAACTGAAACTGATTTTCCCATCCGTGATCTCTAAATAGTATTTGGAATCCATAAAAATGATATAATATTTAATCATGTTTCAGTACAGAAATCTCTTGATTCTCCTTTGAGACTTTTTTAAATTACAGCATGTGCTCTGTTAATCAAGCTCCTTGTTGCTGAGAACAGAAATCGTTGTCCTCCCAGTAATGGATTTCTGTGCCCATTTAATGCAAGAAGTGACAATGTACACTAATCTTACTATATTGGTAGAGACCATGTGACTTTTACTTAATGCTTTTACTGTCTAGAACTCAAATTTTCCAAAAGAAATTGTGTTATTCAGGCTTGTGGAATTCCTGAGTAAGGAATGCAACTAAACCTGCAAATCGACTTGATGGATGTCAAAAGCTCTAACAGATACCTCAAAACTATTCTATCTTTCAACCATGGTGAAACTTCATTCTTCCATACTGAGCTCATTACATATCATTTAGAGCACCTCTCAAAGTACAGTAACAGCAAATGACATCTAAAAACAATATGAAGCAATAGTTTGAAAGAGTTTCCCAATTTGGACACAACAGAGTGTTCAGTTTTGCTTCTGATATTCCAGAAAATGCATTAAACAGGAAAGACACCTTTCCTAGCCAGCCTAGGACTGACTGAGAATCACATAGACCCTGCAGCTGTCAACACTTAATTACACCAGCTGAAACATCTTTAGACCTGCTTCCTTATATCCTATTTCCTTTTCCCCCCTCCTCAGAATCCTGTCTAGCCACCATTCCATTAGATTTGTGTGCTAATTGTTTTATGCATCCAGCTGGGGAAATGGTAGTTAAGAATAATGGGGGAAATACTACTTTTAATCTTTAGATGGAACAACCAATAGAATTTAAACAATAACAGGAGAAAAAATTACTTAATAAAAGTTTTCTAACATTTCTCTTATTAGACCACATTATTAATGACAATGGCTCATTCCTCTTGTAGGAAAACATAACGGTGGGAGGAAAGTGATGCTTTGAAATAAAGATGAAGTCCCATTGCTGTCTGACAGCGAAATAATGTGTTTCTCTTTAGTACAGGTGATTTAAAATTTATTAATTATATCTATGCTCCACCCTTACCATATTAGTATTAACACCTAGCTATAAACACCACACACACAAATACATTTCATTCTGTATGAACAGACCACCAAATTTCAAAAGCAAATCTTAAGTCATGTGGTATGCATTTGGAGCTGGGATAACAGTATGTGTCAGCCAGCAGGAAAGAAAGCTTTAATAAGTTTTGGAATTAAAACTGAAGCATACAATATAAATTCAGCATTCTATTCAAGAAAACATTAACATTTTATAGGTCTTTGGTCTTGTTCTCCATTTTCTCAATTTAGGCTCCAGGCAGTTCAGGATGTTCAATTTATACCAATTACATGTGATTGTCTCGTGTACTTTGTAATGCTTGGAACAGTCAGGGGATGTAATCATCTCTGTTTCTGAAGGAATAATGGGTTTCATTTCAAATGTGTTCATTATACAGCATGTACTTCAAAAGCTGGATAAATCTGATAACTTTTTTTGTTTACATCCAGCTTACAGGCTAGGACATACCTTGCCTGTTAACACTCTGGTGGTGGATTCTTGGCAAAGTAAAAATCAAAGCAAAATAAAGCTCTGACAGATTTTTCTCTTTTAAACTAGCAAAGATATAACCTAGCCAATAAAATACTTCATTTATCTGGAAGTAAATTCTGTTCATCTAACAAAAATCCAACATTAACAATTCTATAATAATATTATAAGCTACTGCTGCTTCAGTGCCTTTTCCTTGATTCAATATGTTCCTGTATTAACCAACAAAGAGGCCAATATTCTTTAGATAAGATCTGCCTTTATTGTTAATCTCATTATTATAAATTAAGGATTTGTATTTTGCTTAACACCAAATCTGATCTTGACTGGAGTTTCCTGAAACTGACTTTTCTGCTCTGGATTAGGAAAAAGCAGGAGGGGGGGTTGAGCTGAATCGGGGAGATCAGAATGCTGTTGCTCGTATCTGTGCTAGTCTTGTTCCCACATGTGGTCTCAGAGTGACACCAGCTCATATTTCTTAAACTGTTTCCCCTTCATCAGTCACTGCCCATGCACATGCTTCCCCCCGCTTACTTTATGGGGGGGGGAAAAAAAAAAAAAACAAGCCAGAAAAAAAATCACTTCAACTCTGTCCTCTCCATTACTAGTAAAGGCTGGTGCATGTGATGGAAGATACGGACACACCACCTAGCCCTGTTCCTCCTCCGCACTGCAAAGCTTCTATAGCCAGAGCTGATAATGTTCACACCCACAAACACAACACTACAGTGCTTGAACCTGAGCATCTGGCCCTTGTGAAGACTCCAGGGCAAGTGAAAGGCACCTTGAAATAAGATCCAAAACAGTCTGCCTCTAGAGCTTTCAAAACAGGAAACATGAACATGGCAGTGGCTGAAATGCCTTCCTTTGTCAGAACTGAGGTGCTAGATAAAGGTGTCCTGGAAGATCTCAGTCCTTAGAAATAATTGCTCCTAGAAATAAGTGGATGCTTGTTTATCTCAAAAAAACCTTTCTGGGAGTGTATGAAGGCAAGGAAAGGACAACAGAAGGGAGTGTTTTCTTCTTTTATTAATTTCTTAACAAAGTTTCTCAAGTGCTTCATCTGGTTGGGAGGCACAGATTAATTTTCTAGGTCTGCCTGGGGGAAGCAGACTCTTGTCCTTCTTGAACAGTGCTGGAAACGCTAGGCTTTAGTGTGAGCCATTCTCCACCTCTCTTAGGTCACTGTGGATTCCCACACTGGTAGGGTGTGTCAGAATGTGCAAGATGAAGCATGGACACCCTCCTCTTGCTGCTCAGAGCACATTCATGGAGCAGGTCTGAAGGCACCAGTGAGGACTGTGTATGCACCTGACCTGTACAGAGGTCCTGGAAGCGGTGATGGTAGCAGAACCCTGGATGACTCTTCTTCCGACTGGCATTGCAATTACAAATGCGTGCTATCGTATTGCACTCCCTTGTGCATTTGCTGCTCTGCTCCATTGTGCTTGGTTGATCTTGGGTTCCTTCTTCTTCAGCCAGAGACAGGGAGAAAGCTCTTTCCTCCCTGAGCACAGAAGCTTTCTCCTGCCAAGTGGTGTGGATTTGAACTCCTCAGCCTGAGTGTAGGGGTTGAACATAGCATTCCTGCTTCCTCACTATCTGCTGTTACATAGAACATTGCTGCTTCTATCCCAAATATGACTGCCAGTACTGTTTTCTGTGTATAGCCTGTCTTCTCTGTAAATAATATGCATAGTCTGAGAACACATACTGTTTGATACCCCAGCACAAAACCACCTATTTGGATCTTAATGAGTCTTAGGTATGGACTGGTACAACAGCAAGGCACTTAAGGAACTTTCAAGTAGTGCAATTTGTTTTTGGAGCAGTAGCTGAAAAGAAGAGGATCAGAGAAGCAGAAGAAGGATCAAGACCTTATGTGTACCAAAACCCTCGGACATTACAAGGGTAGACCATGGATTACAGAGTAGGGGGAGCTGGTGAACTTAAGAAAGCAGATCAGCTGCATGGCAACCTCTTGACTCCTTAATAACTTGAGGACTTTATTTTCTGCAAGGCTTACTGTCCTGGTTTCAGCAGAGAGGGTTAATTTTCTTCATAGTAGCTAGTATAGGGCTATGTTTTGGATTTGTGCTGGAAACAGCATTGATAATATAGAGATGGTTTTGTTCTATGGACCTGTTGTTGAGCAGTGCTTACACAGAGCCAAGGCCTTTTCTGCTTCTCGCGCTGCCCTGCCAGTGGGATGGCTGTGGGTGCACAAGAAGTTGGGAGGAGACACAGACGGGACAGGTGACCCAAACTGACCAAAGGGATATTCCATACCATATGACGTCATGCTCAGTTTGTAAGGAGCTTGGGGGAAGAGGGAGGGGGGCTGTGGCGGCGTTCGGAGTGATGGCGTTTGTCTTCCCAAGTAACTGTTACGCGTGATGGAGCCCTGCTTTCCTGGAGATGGCTGAACACCTGCCTGCCCATGGGAAGCAGGGAATGAATTCCTTGGTTTGCTTTTCTTCCATGCACGGCTTTTGCTTTACCTATTGAACTGTCTTTATCTCAACCCATGAGTTTTCTCACTTTAACTTTTCCAATTCTCTCCCCCATCCCAATGGGGGGAGCAAGCGAGCAGCTGCGTGGTGCTCAGCTGCCGGCTGGGGTAAAACCTTGACACTTACCAGTAAACAAAATCCCCTTTCATTGTGGTCCAAAAAGCTCATATATTTTATTCTCTTCACAAAATATCTGAAATATCTTTCCTTCTTTCCTTTTTTTTTTTTTTTCCCACAGTACATAACTCCAGGCAACCTGATTTGAAAATATTTTATTTTAACCTGGATTTTTTTCCGTATCAGAGATATAGGGCCTCTGGGACATATCCTCTTCTACATGACTACCAAGTTTACTTGCTGCAGGAACAGAGATGTTCTGAACAGAATTAACTTTAGGAATTACTAATAGTGACTCACACTCTCTCATAATCTCAGAGAAAAAGAAATTGATTGAGTTAATGAATACTCAGCATAAGGGTCTATAAGAGCAGGGCCCAGGACAGCAGTCTTCATCACTTCACTTCCTTTCAGATAGTTACTTAGTAAAAGGTGCCTTGAGACTTTGGCTTGTTTCTCAGCGATTAAGTTAAATACCTTTATGCAATTCATCAAGAGGAATTATCAAAGGTCAGTTAGCAGGTTGGGGAAAAAAAAAAAAATCTAAATCTTTTTTCTGAGCAGAAAAATATTCCTGTCTAGCTAATCCATTAGTGACTTAAATTCTGCCTTTTGTGTTCCACAGCATTTAGTCCAATTTTATTCAGCCTGTGTTGCTCTTCTGGCCCTCTAAATCTCTGTAAATATGAAAACAAATGATATTTTTATATAAAGGACAACTTAGTAATATAGTCATTCAAATTCACACAACTTTATAGGTTCATGGTTCATGACATTCCCCTTTCCCTTCTCATTACCCTCTGTTCCCACAAATCTATTCAATTTTACTTGGTTTAAATAATCCCTACAATTTCATTTTAGTAATAAACAAGATCCCCAAAGACTAAATTATCCTTATTGAAAATATTATAAGCAGGTTAGCATCAAAATTTAGAACACTTAGAAGTCAACTGTCCCAAGTGTTGACTGAGGTGTTGGTGACTGTCACCAACTTTCTCACAGTGCAGATTGGAAGTGCCTGCTACTTCTCTCTGCCTTTTCTTGCTATCAGCTTCAGGTTTGTTTGCGTTTTCTTAATTGTTTTCCATTCTCTGCAGTGACTACACTGCAGGGATTGGCAGTGGAAGGACATATTCTTACCTCCTGCAGGAGTCATGTGTGGTGAGATGAATAGTGCCATGTCTGTTCCTCAACTACAGTCATGGCTAGTGAGGCGGGTCGGGTCCTCTCTGATTCCTCTGGACATGGCAGTTTCTGTTAATCCCATCATAAATCAGGCTGTTAGTTGCTGTGCTAAAATAGATGGCATTAGCTTTCAGACTCTCCAGTTACTGATTATGAGGCAGTTCTTAAAGGCTACTGAATGACATATGCTAAAGATTACTTCTTCACACGTACCAAGAATTTATTGCGTAGGAGTCTTGGGAAAGTAATGAACAGAACAAGCACTCATTCCAGATCTTTTTCTGTATTTTTGACATATTTTCTGCATTTTTTCTGAAATTAACAGCTGGAGACTGAAGATTTAACCATTACTCAGTGGTTCATCATCATGACAAGTGTCTGAATTCAACAAAATTGACTTAAGGAGAAGTGTTGAAGTGAGTTGCACAACAGAATTTGACTTGGAAGCCTGTCTATCTAGAGCCTAAATTATGAGGAAAAAACGTTTCAATACTGAAACAACCTTCTTGTCTAAAAGTGCACCCTGAAACTTTAAACTTGGAGAGCTCTGCATACTGAAATGGAGATTAGGAAAACACAGAGGAAAAAAATGCACTGAATAGGGGAACAGAATATTTTAGTTCACTATATCTATGAAAATGCAATTCAAATCATTGCAGAGAATGATTTAAAGTCAATTTCCACTGAAACAAACTGGGGGAATGCTTGGGATCTGTTTTAGAGGCTGAGTGGAGGAGCGCGAGCGTTCACTCGGTGCTGTAACTGCTCTCTCCAGCTCTGCAGTTTCACATCTGCCAGCCCAGTGGAACATCTGCTTCGGTGTGTCTCAGCCCAACTGCTTGCCCAAAGCGGCAAATTTGTGACTCCTTTCTCCCTCTCTCCTCTTCTTGCCAATACATTTCCTGTGATCATCTTTACTTCTTCCCCGTGATTTCATATACATTTAAATTAGGCAAAAATGGGTGGCTCAAGTCTCACTGGATTGTGCGGAAACATTTGCTGGCACAGTTGGTAAACTGTGGGATTTTAAAAGGGTGTATGGGCGAGATGGTGTTTTTGGGTTTGTGTTTAACTTTGCTTGGAACAGAATTTTTTTCACTCAGCTGATGTGATTTGATGTGTTTACAATACCTTCAGCAATACTGCCCTCCCAATCAACCTGTTGATCTCCATGGATGTTTGCCAGTTCATAAAAACCAACCATATGATACTACAGAGGTTTTGCTGTAATCTTGAAAACCTAACGGTTCTCTCAGCAGCAAAGCTTAAACATACTTCTGAGGCGTTGTGTCTCATTGGACATGCATTAGTCCCATTACAAAATGGAAGTCCTGAACAGGTTTTCAGGTTGTTGGGATATTTCTAGGTTTAGCTGGAGTGACAGTCTGTCCTCAGTATCTGCATCAACTTGGCTGATTTTGTCTATACTCACACAACATAAAAACTTACCATCTCCTGAGATATTTATCCCTTTTACATAGAGATGAAACAGCTAAGAGTGTCAAAAAGGTTTTGGAAAGGAGAAACAGGCAATGCAATTGTGTAAGACACATTGCCCAAGGAAACTAGCTAAAGATGCCTTTTGTTTGTTTTTTGTTGCTTTGCTTGAGGTCTGGCTTACCTTTCAACCCAATTTCATTCTGAATTGAGGTCAGGCTTACCTGAAAGGCTCACAAGCTTTTTCAACAAGCCTGGGCTGAAATCTTCAAATATATAACAGAATTTCAGGAACTTCTGCTCAATTTCTGTTTTGCTGTGACTATCTTGCACAGCTCTATTCTCTCCCTTGATAATATGTGTGGTTTGTTCTGGATATGCTTTTAAGTGTGGTCTGCAATTGTTTGAGTGCCACAAATCTGCTTCTACTGAGCTGCAGCGCTATTGCCTCAAAGGGTTTCAGTGTGCACTTCTGAAATTCCGTAAGCTTACTGAAACCCCGGCATCAACCACTACATCCGTGTGGGAGGTTTCGAAGTCATTGTGCATCTGCACTTTTTTTTTCTGAGTGTTTTTCAGTTTGTCATCAAATTTTTCTGATGGACAATAGTCTACGGATCATCTACTTAGCTGATTCAAGAACTTAAACCTCCTATTTTTAAAGTTACTTAAGAGTCCCACTGTATCTAGAAAGTGATTGAGAAAGAAAGGTGAATTAAATTGATATAATGGAATATAACTTAAATACGTTTATAAGCCAGAATAAAATAAATGCAAAGATTTTTCTTATGTCTTATAGATTTGAGTCCTATGAATTAATTTTTTCTTCCCCCCTCCCCCAAATACCGACCACAAGTAACAGCACAGTTTATTTTGCCTCTCTCTGTTGTGTGAGGAGAATAAAAATAGACCCCAAAACTCACCAAAGCCAGTATCCACGTGTTTCAGCCCTTTCCTCTGTCTCACCCCCTGCAGTTGCATGTTGGTGGGAATAATTCCTTTTTTTGATCACCCTGGGAAACAGCTTGGTTCTAATCCATCCAGCTGGCTATTTATACATACGTAAGCATGAAAGTTACATTTGTGGTCATTTGTTTATCTGCTCATATAAATGTGTATGGAAAAACAAGCAAGCAAAAATTAGCGTCATTAAATTAATGCACTGACCTCCTCTTTGTCTATGTAAGTGTGATGCAAAAGGAAGAATTGCTCAGTTGGCTCATATAATGGTGTAGACTGCAAAGAGGAGATAATTAGTGCAACCTTAGGGAATTATTGTCTGGTAAAAATGTGTGGGTGTTTTGAATACAAACTTGCCTGAGTATAAGACGAACTTGTCTAGCAAGCGCTTGTGTGTGAAAACCTAAAATTACCAGGGTAAGTCAAGAATGTTTCATACAAACTGAAATAGGTGAAGGTAGATATTTATCTGAAAGTAATGTGCCCCAAATGGGTCTTTTTTCCTTCTGCTTTTCTAAAAAGAAGTGAGGTTTATGATACAGAAAATTATAGGGGGAGTTTAACAGGCAGAAAGGATGAAGACAGACTTTCTTCACCCCTCTCAAGTGAAAAATTGCTTTGGATGATTGCATGCAATTTCCCTGATATGAAGGCTTACAGAATATACACAGGTCATCTCCCTCAAACCACTTCCACACCTCCAGAAAAGGAGAGCACTTGCCCTGATGCTACCTGCTTATTGCAAGCATCCCGCTTAGTTAAACACGTTATGGCTCTTCTTTGGGCTTGTTGGGCACCTTTAGCAGGAAAGGGAGAAAGACAGAGACATTTTGCCATAGCCACGACTGAAGTTTGGTGGTTCCACTGGTTGCAAATACACTTTTTGTGCCTGCTGTGACCTGGTAATCTCTCTGACGGTACTACGACTGATCCTTTGTCATGGAACGCTTTGAAGTGCTTTATTAATTTGAGATAGCTCAGAAAATGATCTAGAAACATTAAAGTTGGTTTCAAAAGTCATCAACTCACTCATTAATGACAATTAGTCCTGAGAAGTGCCCGGCTAACTCAGGTCATTGAAGTAAAAGTGTGAGGCATTGAATGTGGTATTGCTGCAGGGTGGGACACTGGTAATCGTGGCAAAACAGTGCAGTGTTGGCTCTGCTTGGCCTTGCTCACAGGTAGGACGTGCGAACTCAAGCCCAGACTCATGCTGATGTAGCCCTGCTGTGTTGTAGTCCCCAGATAGCATCTCTGAACAGTACTGCCCAGCACATATTATGTGGCTATACCATTGTGACTGGAACTACCTCGGAAGTCTGACCAATATATCCCATTTCGTGATGTGGATGTGGCCCATAAGCGTAACGCCTTGTATCTGCTTCTTTAAAATGCTACTCCTTGAAGCAGCTGGCTTTTGAGTCAAATTCTGGTTGGCAGAACCCATTTTAAATATTTACTGGGAACTTACGATATACCTTTCTCTTTCATATCTTATTACTTACAGTTTGCCACTATCATAAAAGTCTGTTTTCATTTTGCAACACTAAAAAAAGTCTATAAAACTATTCAGTATTGCCATTTTTATTACCCTGTCCAGCTTTATGAGAACAGTGCAATTCCAAATCTTTCCATTCATCTTCCAGACTTCTTCATGTTTCAGTAATTACATGAAAAAATTATGTATCCAGCTGGCTTTAGAAGGCAAAGCCAAGATTTTTATAGCAAAATAGTTTTAAATCATGTTTAGGTATGAGATCAACCCCGAAATATTCTGCTTGAGGTATCAATAAGTGTTAGTCCTGTGCATTTAGTCACATGATTCATCATCAGCCCTACACTGTTTTGAAGGGGTCATGAAGGCTTCCAGCAATACGAACCACATACCAAACTCTATCTTGATACATTAATTAGTATGCAATTCACACTTCTTTCTAAGGACACTTTTGGTTAATGTTCCAGTGACTGGATTTGAAATGAATCTGACTCTCTTCCTCCCAAGTTTTGAAACAAGTAAAAACTAAAATTGCCTGTAATGCAACTATTTTCTTTAATGACCCTTGGAAATAAAGAAGTACTAATAACCCATCTTACAAAAGTAAGGCTGAGGGATGGGAAAATTAAAGGATCAGTGAGGAAAATATTCAATTCTCTGTTCTGGTGCTGTTTCCAGGGTGCTATGGGGTCATTACAAGTTGATATCTAGTACAGAGTACCAAGTACTGTGCAACAGAAGCCAGCAGGAGAAAGATCCTTGTGGAACCAGACAAGAAATTCATGTGAAAAGTGCCAAATTTTGTGAGGATCTTCCGGCACAGACCACCAGTAAGCCAGGTCTGCCTCCTGCTGAGGACAGCTTGTGGAGCAAGGTGAGAGCACTGACAACGGCCAAGAAAAAGAAGGAATATCCTTCTGCTGCTAATCACACTGGTCTTGTGGAGAGAAAACTGACTAGTATTGTGGTTCACCTTGCGCAGTGCCAGTTCTTTTCTTGAGCAATTCAATTCGAGACAATCACAGCATGAGATCATATTTTTGTCTACTTGGGCATGGATTGGAGGTGACAGAAAATTCCATTTTGCCAAGGTAAATTAAGTTTCTCTCCCCCTTATTGCCACCTTTGCTTGGGCAAGTAATAGGATTTGCATTTTGTTAATTGTTTACAGATGAGCAGTATAGAAAGATTTTAATTTAAAAAAGAATCTAATTTTGGATCGAATTTATTTCTTCTCTGATCAAGATTATTCTGAGGCTTTACAGTATTTTTAAGAATTAGCACTGACATGGGAGAGAGAACTCCTCTTTATACCACGTTACAGTGATGGGAAGACAAGCTAAGTGATTCTGGGGCTCCCCTTGCCACAGGGGTTACCCACAAGTTACGCGAAGATTCACTGACTGGTTTTTGCAGTAAGGCTACTGGGGCAAAATAAAAAGAACTGTACTCTAGGAATTATTTGCATATTGGCTGCAAATTCCTCTGGCTCAGCTGCCTGCAATATATCACACATGAAAGGATTTTACACTGCAGTATAGAAAAATGTGCACCTTGCAATATAGCCTTCAGAGCCATCTTCTGGGGGAAAAATGGACATTTGCCAATGTAGTAAATCATATTTTATAAAAAAGAAAAAAGCAGCAGCAGCAAATAAAACCATGATGACTACTTAAAAAAAATCCGAAGCACAAGAATGCGAGATGGGATTTGACAACGTGCATTCTGAGTCAGAAACAGAGCGCTCTGTGAAAGTAATTTACTAGTTCCTAAATCACCTGGGATCTTCTGAAAATATCCACAGGAAATTGTATGTTCTTTAATTAACTACCAGGGGATATTTGGAAGAGGGTGAAGCTGGTATATTTTATACACCCACCCACATACATACATGCGCACACACAACCCCTGTTTTGATTTGCAACAAATCCTAAGATATTAGAAAAAAAGCTAGAATGAGCAGAATTACCCAGAGAATTTGGATTCAGTTCTGACATCAACAAACACAGGCTTTTGTTAGACTGGACCCAAATGTCTGTTCTTTGTTCTGAGCCTAAATAAAGCCTCTGTTTAGCAAACAACAAAACCAGCAGACAATTCCTTGATATAGGTGGCTGATTTATTTTTCGCTCCTAGCTCTGTGTTTCCTTGCTTATTTTCTGTCTTAAGTTTCAGTGGCTTTTAAGCATAGCTGAATAAGCTTTCACCACTACCACCGGCCCTGGGGAACCACTGGAATCCATCACATGTAAAAGTTTGTTATGACTCACCTAAGATGGGTATGGTGAATGTATATGTAACTTTTGCATTCATGAGTTAATGTTGCAAAATTGCTGTTTGATGTTATTTGTGCAATGAATACTTGAAACTCCTGTTTTCGTGGTTTAGGCAACTTAGTATCAGTTGATAATATATTTCTTGGATCTTGATAGTAAAAGATGTTTATGTGGTAAAAATTGCAGCAATTGTCTGCGTGCATAGGTGTAGAGATGGCATTACTTGGTTTAACTAGTACCTTCATCAACAAATAATCCCATGAAAATTGGCAGGATGACTCAAGACCTAGGAGATTACTAAACAGAATTTAAAATTGCCTCTTCTAGCTCATGCAAGATGTATGCATGTAGGTTAAATTCCACTGGTTTCCTGGAATTGTCTATGGAAAGTTTTGATTTCCTGGTGTTTCATGGTACCTTTATCACCATTTCTCTACCATTTTAGACAAAGAGTCTTAATGAATACTACCCTTATGTAAAAATGACCATGAAAAATTCAGAAGACCAAATTTGTTACAGCATGGATATTATGGCAAGGGTTTTGTTATTGTTGCGTCCACATATTTCTCTTCTGAGGTTGAAAGGTGACTATTTCAGTACCGTTTCAGGAGTGCTGGGTTGCACCGAGATGAGCATATTCCTGTCCCAGCTTTGAAACTATTTCAGAATCAGTAAGTGTAATTATATTACAGTTAGTAACAGTGTGCTGGTTTTGGCTGGGGTAGAGTTAGTTTTCTTCATAGTAGCTGGTATGGGGCTGTGTTCTGGATCTGTGCTGAACATAGTGTTGATGATACAGAGATGGTTTTGTTACTGCTGAGCAGTGCTCACACACAGCCGAGGCCTTTTCTGCTTCTCACCCCACCAGTGAGTAGGCTGGGGGTGCACAAGGAGTTGGGAGGGGACACAGCCGGGACAGCTGACCCCAACTGACCAAAGGGATATTCCACACCATATGGTGTCATGCTCAGCATGTAAAGCTGGGGGAAGAAGAAGAAGGCGGCGGGAACTTTCAGAGTAATGGCATTTGTCTCCCCAAGTCACTGTTACACGTGATGGAGCCCTGCTTTCCTGCCTGCCCCGGGAAGTGCGGAATGAATTCCTTGGTTTGCTCTGCTTGCATGCACGGCTTTTGCCTTACTTATTAAACTGTCCTTATCTCAACCTATGAGTTTTCTCACTTTTACCCTTCTGATTCTCTCCCCCATCCCGTTGTGGGGGCAGTGAGCGAGCGGCTGCCTGGTGCCTAGTTGCTGGCTGGGGTTAAGCCACGACAAACAAAAAAAAATCTTTCATCTCCAAAAGCAATTTAGAGCTTACAATAAATTGGCACATAAACTCTTCAGAAGGATCACTTTGTGCATTAACTTCTACTGCACTTTACAAATATATTTAGCCATGAGAGTCAAAACGCTTTGCTGAGCGGACACTGGAGCCTGCTGTTCTTTGATTCGACTTCTTACGTAACAGTGCACGTTAGAATAGCTCCTTAATACAGGAGCTGTACACCAAAAGTACGAGTTATGCACACTGTGATTTTGAGTGAAAGCTTTGATTTTTGTTACTATCTGATAGCGCAAGAATAGCATGTGAGAGGTAATTCTGCATTTTGCTAGTATTAACGCTGGAACCAAACTTAAACTTTAATACCACGGCCAGCTGTTATCTGTTTCCCTACAGCTTTAACTTCAGTGTTTTCATACACATTTAGGGAATGCTGACTGATTCTGAATCACCTTCACTTTTTTAATTATCTGGCTCAATTCTTAACACATAAGATGCACACGTAAGAGCCAGACGTCACTTACCATAAATCAGTTTCCCTAATGCCATGATTATATTGGCCAGGGCTGGGCAAGCAAGGCTGGTTTTTGTGTCTGGGTTTCATAACTAAACCTTTCAAGTATTTGGAGTTTCTTATTCACTCACTTCACAGGAGATCAGTGAAAGCATCAGTGTAATTTAATAGATTATTGACAAAATAATGCAATTATTGCTCTTGGTAATACACATATATTGTTTTTCTAATAGGATTTCTATAAGAACCCCAAAGCAAAGACTGGGGTTTTAGGTCAGGGCTTGCTGGTTTGTTTAGAGCCTTTTTTTTTTTCTTTTTTTTCTTCCGTTGCATCAGGTTCAGGGGATGGTAGTACAGGATTTTGAAGAGCTAATAACAATATAAGGACCAGAAAACAATTATATACTTCTAATGCACATTAGGTAAAGTAAAAATAGTAAAACTATTTATAAATGCAGTATTACCTGCCAGTTTTCTGCATTTTTCTATTAATCATTGCAGCTGCACTGTGCTCTTTGTTTTCTCTGCTACCACTACAAGTGAAGCAGGCTTTCATTTCTGAAGATGATCTTGAGTGTGCGCTCATTTGGGAACTTTTTCCATTTTAATGTGACTGCAGGCAACTTCGAAAATCTGCTCCCTATTGAAATCCATGGCAACACTCTCTCCATGACTGAAACCATCTATTGTGACAGGCTTGCACTGTCCCCTTACCATTCAGCTTTTACTCACATTGTTACTTCAGATCATTTATTATTATGCCCCTTCCTTATGTTTGTGATGACATATGTTTGTGATGAGTTCCCGTCCTTTTATTTCGCCCAACATTGGTACAAGTGGCATATCACTAGCAGCGTTACAATATATTTATACCTTTAACATATTTTTCTTCTCTATTCCTCTTTCTCAAATCTTCCTGGGCTCCTTCAGGCACTTGAAGTTATTTCTGCAGTCATAGCCTGTTGGGAGGCAGAAGCAAGAGCAGGCAGTGGAGCGCAGGCGGGTTGGCACGGACCAGCCCTCACAGCTGTAGCTCAGCTAGCCTGGCCTAAATGTAAAATCTTCCTATGAACCACCTTTTCTTTCACGTTTTCTTCTTTCTTCTCCGTTACCATTTTCATTCTCATTTCATCTACTCTTTTATGCTCCTTTGCTTCCTGCTTGCTTTTGCATTAATAAGTGGGGCAGAGTTCTAGACAATTTTTGTCTCCTCATTATCAAATAGATGGGGTTGTAATGCCGCTGAAAAACTCATGCTTTATTTAAGTCTGAACAAAGGAAATGACGCAAAACTTGGGGAAGGGAACATTTGCATGATTAAAGGACTTTTTTTTTCCTTCCTTTTTTTAATAGCAAGCTTCATTAAAACAAAGGCTGCACACGGACAATTAAACATTTCCCCCCCGTACTCTTGGTTCAATTCTTTGCTCTTCAAAAGTAATACATTCACAATACTGACCTTCCTGACTTGCTGTATTTTTAGTTGCTCTCCTAAGTCAGAGACTAGCTGTTGTCAGTCAAAGCCCAAGAGAAAGCGTTGCTGCCTTGTTCCTCACCAGGGTGTGGGCAGTTCTCTTTGCATGTAGCCACTAAAGCTTATACTTGTGGGTGAAAACAGGAGAGTTGAAACAGATGTAGTACTCTGCATCTTATGCTCACAGTATTAAAAAACAGATCAACAATTTTGTTGTTATTATTACCTCTTTTCCTCTCTCTGTAAGCAGTTTGGTTGATATCCCATATGCACTGTTTCTTTTTCCTTATGGTTATTGCCCACAGGTCAAATAATTTCCAAGTCTGTCTTTAATTCCACCGTGGGCCGAGAGCTGCCGGGTGATGTGCTATAGAGATGGCTCTCCAGAGTAAAAACCAGGCTTGTTGCTTGCAACTGTTATACCGGGGGGGGGGGGGGGGGGGGGGGGGGGCAGCTGCATGGGGTTGGTTTTGGAAGGGAGCGTGCATTTTCTTCCTGCTAAATTTTTATATTGTATGGTATTCTGGGTGAACAATAATTTACAGTTAGGAGGTAGCTCTGACTGCCAAGGCTGGATTTGACCATGGCTAGCGTGAGAGCATCGATTCACTGAGATTCTACATCTGCAGAAACGAGGAGTCAGGACCTCATTATCACAAGGCACGCAGTACCAACAGCTCCCCTCCAAAATGCCTGCCTGACAGCACCCAGCTTTGATTCCGTCTGTACAGAACACACAATGGAAATGGCCGAGCACGGGGGATGACGCGTGGGCATTAATAGGCATTTGCTATAGCTGGACACCTATGCTGTAACTGAAAAACTTGTCTTAATGTAAAAATACACCCTAACAGTAACCTGGATCTTTGCGGCAGGGGCAGTTAGAAAAGAAAAACTAATTTCTTAAGGAGGTTTGTATGCTTGGGGTTTTTTTAATAAAGCTATATTAAACAACCTTTTTAAAGTTACATTGGCAAGTAGGCATAAATTTAGTATCTCTATCATGTGCTTTCAGAAATAAAAGAGTTGGGCTTTTTATTTTCTTAAGCATTCTCCTGTACATTAAGAATGATGATTTAGTATTCTCTTGAGAAGACAAGGCTCAGGTGATACTTGTTGAAAAGCAGAAACCCTAAAGAAATTAACAGGAATAATATAACAGCTCTTAGAACCACCTCCATGCAATCTTTTGAATTTCTGATCCAGACTCGTGATGCTATTGTGCTACCATAGGCCTCATCATCTTTACACAGGTGAACAGTTATTGTCTCATGGAAGAAATCCTGTGGCCTTGCAGAAATTTGTCATCTCTGCTTTGATTTCAATAATGTTGAATAAAACTTTAAAAAAATGCTTCCTGGTTAAATAAAGCCACCCTGCAGCAGAAGCCAGTATTCCTGGGAGAAAGGGGAAGGGTATGTAGGGGACATGGGGTTGGCTTTTTGGGGTTTTGCTCATTACAGTACACATCTTTAGGGGGAAAAAAAAAATATTTTGGGAAATGAGAAAGTTAGATGGATCCTGTTAGGAGAGGAAAGATACTTGACATATGCATTGGACAAGCTGAGCTACCAACTTGCTGAGTTAACAGCTCTTACCTGTTAACTTCGGGGGGGGGGGAGGGAACCCCAAACAGGTGCCTATTCAAGTTGAGTATAAGCTGTTTGACAGCAGGGAGAAAATAACTTTACCCCACTCCTGGGACTGTGGTAATTACACTGTTCTAAAACAAGACGGCTTGGGAACACAGATGACCCCTCAGATGGCTTTGGCCATTAATTGCTGTGGTATTTCTAGCATGTAACCTCACTCCAAGTAATTTTTTAGTGATACCTCTGCGTCTGCCTGCCTATTTTCAGACAAAAGGTTCAAAAACAGGCTGGTAGGGGCTGAATTAGCACCATCAGATCTCAGCAATTAAACTCCACCATTATCCCCATGTCTAGACACCGGGCACTCCAAGAGCACCTCAGCGCAAGGAGCAGCTTCATCTTTGCCACAATGAACACATTTTTACCTATTAAGCAGTATTAAAATTTTGCTCTTGTTCCTTTTGGGATCTGCATCAGAAATCTGTTTGGTTTCCTTGTCTAGGAAGGCTTTTTGGTTGTTTGACAGCTTGGGGTTTTTGCAAGCACTGGATTAAAACTCTTCCCTCTCCTTTATCAGAAATATTGGAGAGGATTAGGAAATTCTCCTCAGATTCCTCGAGCTTTGCTTTATACATGAGGTTACTTAGGAGTTCATTAAAAAATTAACGCTCAAGACATAAGCTGTCTTTTTTTTTTTCCTGTTCTTGAATGCGGGAACGCTAAACATAAGGTGGCAAACATAACAGGGAAGGGGAAATCACACTGGTCGAGCTGCTGTCTTTAATGAATGAAACTTGTGAGGTAGCTCAGTGTTGAAACATTGATGAAAGCAACTTACATAAAAAAATGAAAAAAGCCTCATAAAGTATAAAACACTTGTCAACAGAGACAACAGGGTTCACTTCTCTGTTGGCTGCTGAAGGTGACGGGAAAGCTGCTGAGCCACGTATGGGGGGAACAGCTGACACTATTTACTCCACGTGCAGTTATCCTTATGCACCTGACTTCGTTTTAGATGGAAAGACGTATTTCTCTGATAACATAAAACCGTTCTAACTCTTTACTAGGCATTTTTAAAGCTCATTTGCACCATCCACAAGGTTCAGAGAAAACTTCAGCTATGGGATAACCAGATGGCCTTACTACACGGGGCAGGATAATGTAAATCTTTATCAGGGATGTGTCGATACAATGGGATGGCTCCCACATCCAGATCATCTTTCAGTTGAGAGGTTCTGGCCCACTGTGCATGTCACTCCAGCATGGTAGCATTTTAGGGAAATCATTATCCACAGGTGGAAGGAACAAGGCACTGGTGATCGCACCCATTTTTATCAAATCTTGAGACTGTAATGCCCTGAGAATAGGTACTTTTGCATCAACCATATTTAATAAAGATGGCCTTTCAACTATCCTTTTCTGTTTCGCATCAAAATTTTCTCCCTTGCAAATTCTATCTGCCTTGTAGTTATCAAGCCATGATTAAACTCAAGTACAGTTTTACTTAAAAATTTGTAACAGTAGTACATCTTGAGCCCAGAGCCGAAGATTAAACTTTGGTCTGATCTGGTTAAGTGTTCTGTGTCAACAGAATTGACAAGCTCATGTATTACAGCTCCTGTGAGAGCCCATAGAAGCTGCATGTCTAGCACCCTTAGAGATAAGCCTGTTAATGATTAGATGCACCCTATATCTGGATATTTATTCTAATTCTAAATACCTTGCTCAGCAGCTCTGGATGTTACCAGGCATGCCTCTTCCCCTAGGAGGAACATGTCCTTCCTACAAGTTTCCATTTCGCCAGTTGCAGCCAATAGAAACATCACCAGCCAACAGATGAAATAAAGTCTCTGCATCCCCCATCTTTCTGCTGCTCAGGTTTGGACTCTGTTTGCTAAGAACTTCTTACTCATTTGTGATTTAAAGGAAAATTGCTGCAAACAATTGGGGAAGCTGCTCTACAGTTTAACAATATAGAAGGGTGTTGGAGACTGCAGCCCGCAATCTAACTTTGTCTTAATTTGTAGCTGAGCAGAGATGAGGAGAAAGGGTGGAGGAGGAATATTTGATCTTGAGAGAAATGGAACAGTCAGTCAGCAACTAGAACTTCAAGTGGATGAAGCAAAAATGTCGGTTATGTATTACATGAAACAGGTCATCATATCAAGAATTACCTAGTGATTCTACACAGCAAGTCCTTTGGGCTTTGCAAGTGGGGCTGAAGTCCTCCTCCTCCAAGTGAAAACTGGCATTTAGGCTTAGGATTGTTTTTTTCTTTTGTTTAAATGTTTTTGTCTTCTATGCCTTTACTCATTTTATGAAAAGTATGTTCTCACTTAAAAATTAATCTATTTTAATACTTAGTATTCTCTTTCATTCCTGCAAGTTAACTATTGGAGTTGAGGCTTTTCAGTGATGTCCCATTGGAAGAGGTGTATGAAACTCTTACTATATTCAGCACTTATCAAGTGCAAAATTTCCAGAATCTTCACCTAATGGAAACTAAAAATTTCCCCTCAATTTTATCTCACTAGTATCTTAAGTCTTGCCTCATTTATTTCACTACAGATCTCCAAGAATTTCAGATTTATAAGCACTATTATACTGAGTAAATACTGACTATGTTCACCTAAGCCTTTCATTTTAGACTCAAATTGTCTGGTTTGCGTCTTAATTTTAGTTTTCAAGGACTTCCATCCTCATTACAGATTGCTGCTGTGACTGAAGGTTGTTTGGGTTCTTTAAACTAAAGCCATAGTAGATGTGTGCTCAACTGGCTGTGAAGCACGCTTTGAGCGAGTAGCAAGCCTTGTCTTTGCCCAGACCTTTCAGCTGTCGTCTTTCAACCGTGTAGAGCCATCCTCCACTTGACTCACGATTTGGTCGATGATACATTGGTGAACCAGAGCTGCAGTCAGCAGAGAAGCCTGGTCAGCAGCAGCAGTTCTGCAGGGGCTTTAGGAAGTGGGTGGGTTAGTGAACACCAGGCACACGGCTGCTTTCCTCACCTTGGTACCCCAGGAATGCCATTTCCTACCTGCTTGCGTGCAGGCGAGTTTCAGAGGTGAGGTGGTGTTGGTGGGCTGCTGTTAGAGATGGAAGTTTGTCATGCCTGTGATTGTGCCAAGCTAATAGTTTTCAAAAGTTAAGTCTTCCATATAAAACAAATTTTACATCTGTATTCATAGATACCACCACTTTATCTCCTCCTCCATCTTCCCAAATCTCCATATTCAACCAATCTTGGAAGCAGAGAAGGTATATAAACCTCATTTAAACTAAAACCTATAAACCTAATTTACACTAAAACCAAACTCCCACAACAGAACAGGTCCCCCTGTTTTTGAAAGCAGGGATTAAAAATCCACAGGGTGTTTGTTTAAACTAGCAGCTTTCTTCATGTTTTGTATGTTAATCTTGAACTACAGGAACAAAAGTATTTCTCACAGATGCCTATGCTATTAATCTCTAAGATCCAGAAACTGTGACCCAAAAAAGCCAACCAAAAAACACTGAACAAAACTGATCAGTTTCCTCCGAGATGTGAAAAAGGAGCAATACAAGACATAAGAAACAGCTTCAGCAAGCAGCACAGTGTAATACAGAACTGGTTAAAATGGAATAAAATAAAAATGAAAGAACTTAACAGAAAGTAATTGTTTCTTCCTCCCAACACCTGAAGTATTTCTTAACCTGTAGAAATTTTCAATAATTAGCATTTAAGGTGTTCTGATAACACATTACCTATGAACAACTAGTAATATAGGGAGCTCTTCATTCAGTAAAAGGGAAAATACTTGCACCTTCACATCTTAATCGTACCTTCAAGCAACAATTGTTTGCATGTGTGAATTTTGTGTGCAGATGTTCATAGAAACAATGAAGAAGTTCCTTTTGAAAACTTATCTTTTTGGTTATGAAAGACACTTTCTTCAGAGAGGTCTGTCTAATCAGAAGTGACTTGTATTTTCTACGTGTTTTTTAATGCATTCCCTAAGATTAGTTAACACCACTCTGACACAAAGCCTTTCTGCTACCCTATACCTGTGGGTGTCACTTGTATCACACACCATGAGGCATCACAGTTGCTGGAGATATTTTCCTCACCTGTTCCACCATAAACACTTGTTTTAGCTCTCAACTTGAGAGCTGTCAAGCTGGCTCTAATGATTTATCACATATGCTTCAGTCATCTCCTTTTACTAACACTCTGAACTTTTTTCCCACCACCATCCTTATCCTTGGTATCACCACCAAAACATGTTTAGCCATAAACCAGGGTGTGCTTACAGCCTTCTTCCTCCAACCTGTGACGCTTGCTTTTCAGTCTGCTTTTGTCCCTATCATGAATGGACAAATATACTGACTTTTATCACAGTGACAACCAGCACTAACTACTGCTGTTTCTAGTCACTACCTTTTTTTTTTTTTTTGTGGTAGAAAGCAAACTATTCTCAAAAAAGGCTGTTCCCACCTCAGTTTGCATTATCTACTCCCCTTACGTATCTGATTAATGACTGTAGTCACTTTCTCACTGTTCCACCAACAGGCAAAAATGAGGTTTTGTGTGGTGGTTTTTTCCATTGAAGTGATTTAAGTGGCTTTTCATGCAAAGTTTAATTACAACTCTGAAAATAAGCTTGCTTTACACTATTAGGAAAGAACATATGAAAAAGCTTGAAGATTGTTTCCAATTTTCTTATAACATATTGTACTTAACCCCACTTTTTCAGAGTCTAATAACCCATCTTCCAACTTTTAGTTACATAAATTCTTTCATTTACAATTCTTCATGAGAAACACAGGAGATGAGTGTATTCTTCAGTATTTGTCAAGACTATCTGAGAATAATGGCTTAATTTGTCATCATCTGAGCAAAAGCACTTGTTAGATTAAAAGCGAATGTAGCTATGTTCATAGCTGTAAGTGAAATACGCATGTTTATTGGTGTGGTGATTTAAGAAATATTTTTACATTAATAAACCCTGTATGTACCAAGGCTATTCATAATTTATTAGGTACTTAGCAAAGAGCTTATTTTTTTTTTAATCTCTTCAAAACTTAAGGCAAGCTATCAGGTTATGGAGAAGTATTACATGTAGAATTAATTTTAAAGGCATTTTTAAGATCATCTTCAAGAAAGACTAAATATATGTTCAATTCCAAACCCGTGCAAGTTCTAAAAGCAAAGAGCAAGCAGATGCTAAAGGATAACTGATCTTAGCCCAAGTCCCTAGCATACCATGTTCAGATAATAAGAAATAATCTATGGACTGTTTTGACATTTTTCCATATTATATATGGATTGTATTTTTCTAGATCTATAATTTTAAAGGAACCACAAAGTAGGCTTAAGTTATTTGCATTAGTACATATATTTGTTACTATAAAAAACCAGCACAGTATATATTCCTGATAAAATATAATTTAAAAATGTCTGGGTTTGGGGCTACAAACTACACGTGAAGGAACCTCAGTGATTATATTGCTGCTAGTTGTGTAATACAGAAACTCGGCTCAGAGATGAGTGCTTCTCTTAGCACATGCCCTTACTGTCTGCAATTCAGTTTTCATTCAATCTATCACTAAATCAAGGGTGACAGACCTTCAGCATCTGGAATGGAACAGGATCAAGTCACTAGTTTTGACTTCTAGGTCCAAAATGTATTTTTGCTACCAAGAGGAACCCCCCCACACACCAAATAACAACCCACATACAGGGGTTTTTTTGCAATTACAAAGCAGTGAGTTAAGATGCTTAAATATCTTGTCAAATAGCTTAAAATGTAAATATTTTATTGATACTTGGACATTTGTTTTAAATTATTTGATAATACTATAAATTCCTTTTTTTTCTTTTGAGCATCTATCCATACAGTAGCTGTATGGTTACAAGCTAAAAAGCTACCTATCTTGAAGCCAGTAAAATTGAATAGCAATCAAAGCTTGAGTTACACATTTGTCAAAGTGTTGTTTTAAGAATTCTTAAATGGCAACTACTCACAAGAAGCAAAAATAGAACCCAAATCCTAACAACACTGTCCTACTGGAGTAGTTGGATAGTCTGCACTAATCTTGGATGTGTTGTACAAACTGATTAGTAGAGGGTGCCGTAAATTTGGCAAGCAATAATTAAGCATCTCTCATGTTATAAATTATTTAACACAACATTTGCGTACTGAGAATGTTAGACCTCTATCTGTATTAAAACAGATACACTTAACTAAAACACTCAACTGTGACAAGTCTGAATTAGGTAACCACGTAGCCAAGTACATACAATGCAGTTCCATTTGTTGCTTAAAAGTTGAGTTGTGCTATCAGTACTAGATCATACAGAACCATTTTTTGCTATTTATAACACGTGGTTTTTAGCGCAATGGCCATCAGTACTGGAAACAGATAAAGCCCCAAGCGTTACTCTGCAACTACAACCTCAAATTTGTCACAGCAGCAGGATGACACAAAGTATGATCTTGTTTACACTGAAGTGTCAACAATTTAAGTTTAGAAAACTATAGTCATAATTGACAAATAATTGATTCTATAATATTTCATTTTACATAAAATATTTTGACCTTGATTCTAATTTTTGTCATTATACTGCAATTAAATTTGAGTTTAACTACAATGTTTATTTTTCAAGGTTTACATTATTGTAAAAGATTGCATGTTTTAGCTATTTCTACTGCAGGAATTCACATGCTTTTTAAAACTGATAACCTTATTAATATAGCTCTGCTACTGAAACTCTTTTTTTAAACACAGATGCTGTATAGTATTGGAGAAATTATTCTGCACATTGTCACATATAGGTGAGTAAAAGTGAACTTGCAACTCAAAACACTCTCTCAAAAGGCAGCTTCCACAGTGACACTGAACCAAAAGACCCTGATTTTGCACACTCATCATGCTCTTAACAGATTATCCCGTTACCACCTATCAAAATACCCGCGCTATTATTCTTCCACACTGTTACAAATGAACAAGTTTTCACAGATATGTACTGATGACCTTTGCAAATCAGCACCTGTGAACATTCATAACCTTCTCAACTGAAATAATTAAAAAAATTAAAAAAACATCCCAGTCAGGTAATTATGAGGGCAAAATAGAATATTATCCAAAAACATTACCAAGTAAACTAAAACTGTGCAAGTGCATTAAAATAAGCCACAGCCATCTGAAAATACAACTAGCTTGTGCAGCAAGACAATGATTTTGGAGTAAACAAGGTGCCTGTATACTAAAAATCTCTTTAAAGTGTAGCTTCTTCATTTCAAACAAATTCTAGGCCTTATACAAATAATTGATCTATTTGTATTGTCTACTTCAGACACCAAATATTTTCTTTAGTAATTGGAACTCCTAAGTTTCAGATACTGAAGTAGTAAAATCAAGATGACCTTCAGTGCAACAATCTTTAAAAGACCCAACAAGTGCAACATGGGGCTGCTGGGGAAAATACTATTTATTATACATTTAAATACAAATTTGAAATGTGTTGTGGACACATCTGCAGGGCTACAGGTAAAAAGTAAAAATGTACAAAGTTATGTTCTGCACCTCTCAAGATTGACACTTCGAAAAAATTCACAAAATACCAAAAGTTCATCTTCATAAGAACAGCGAAGACAATAATGCATACGATCTTTTGCTTGGCAGATTATCTTTGTTCCTCCCTGCATAAAGTACCTAGAGTTTGTAAACAGTCTTTTAAGAGTGTTAATAGCTTTAAGGAATGTGTAATCACAGTTCATATGGATTCATCCCGCAATGAATTATAATGCTACACAGTAGTTTCGTGTTTCCACAACCCAGTTCTAATATTACCAGTACTGTCGGCTGTGAGCAAAGGCCCATCCTGTCCACTGCTTTTAAGTGGTCCATTCTGAACAGCTAAATTTAAGCCATAAGATTTTTGTTGATTTTCGAGTTCAACCGCTATTGGTTTCCTCAGAATATCTTTTTTGTTGTTGGTAGCTATTGTTTTTTCAGTATTTCTGCTACTTTTTGGAAGTGTACTGCAAGCATCACTGCTGTCTTGTTGGGATTGGTTATACTGACGTTCTCTGTATGCCAAATAGGCTCTTCGGCTCCTTGAATGCCCTTCACCGTTGCTTTGTCGACTTTTAGGTAAGCCGTTTTGCACACTTCCTTCCACACTTGTGGGAACATCATACGCATATTCCCTCAATACTGCAAGCCTGCTAGCACGGTGTCCCTTGCTTCTATTCTTATGATGCCGACTTGGGTGTCCATTTGTCCGAAACTGTACCTCTAAGGGAGCTACATGCATTTTGATATCATTATCCACTGAATGTTCAGTAAGGCTGTTATCAAGTTGAGGACCTGTGTTCAATGGCAGAGAAGCAGGGTGGCACTGAGCTGCTGCAGCTTGTAAGTTAGTTAGTTTACAGCCTTGAGAAGAATTTTTTAGGCTCGATGCACTTTTATTTGTGCATGAAGATTCTGCACTACTGTTGGTGCACTTAGGGGCCTCTCCATTGGTTCCGCTAGAACTGGAGGGCTGAACATTTACTTGCACTGAGTACGTACTCCTTCCAGGGCAGCAAGTCGTTATCCAAGCATGCCGGACATCTTCCCTGTTAATGCAATGGTGAACCATAAGAAAGGCACTGAGGCTTAAACATGTTGCCCCGAAAAAACAGCTGAAGATCAGGTCCATGGGATAATACAGGGAAACTGAGAGAGCTCCAAAGATCCACAGAGCAACATACAAAAGCAAAGTGAGCCCGGCTCCCAGCAGCTGTGCTTGAAAACTGTGCTCATTCTCCAAAGCAGATGTGGAAACTAGTGACACCGACAATGAATCTTGATGAGCCAGTTCACCGTGTTCGTTGGTGGCCAGGCGCTGCTGTTCCTCAATGGGTTCCTTAAGTTCATATTTACGTTCAGGGTGACGTTTTAGTTGTATGAATATGCTGAGAAAATACATACAGTTTATGAAAATTATAAAGCTAGCTGGTCCATAAAATGCTCCTAAGCTAGGTTCCCAAGTCATCCAGCAACTGGAAAAAAGAAACAAACCAAAGAATCAAAATTAATGTCTTCTCACAAGTCACTTATGCTTTATCAATTCATAATGGTACTTTACAATGATCTTGGCTGTGTTACATTTTCTGGAAGAATCAGAACTAATTGCAATGAGTACTTCGAAAAGCAAACCTGTGAAATCTTATGACAGAGCTCTCAGTTCTGTGGTACTTACTAAGGAGCATTAGGTCTGCTGCCATAATTCCGGATGTTTGCTGCTGCTGTTATTCCACAAACTATGATAGGGATGCCTCCACCAATAAGGTAGAACCTGAAAAGTAAAGCCAGTATATCAGTGGCTGCTTAATGGCAATAGATTTTATTCAGTCACCATGAAGGAAATGAGAGTTTTCCAGGATTCTGGAAACGCATGCAAGTTCTTTAAGAAAATAGAGTGAATCATGTTTGGGCTTTGGCAAAATCAATTTTCTCAAAGATTTCCTCACTGCAACTTTTTTCCTCCTGTTGTAAACCGCCTCTCTCTCACAGCTGCTCACCCCCCTCGCAGGCACCAAACGAAGGTATACACAGTTAGAAGGAAGCAGCGAAAGCTGGCAGTCAAAAGTTGTAAACTGCTGGAAGAGAATACGGAAACTTAGAAGGAAACTAGTAAGTGGTATGTCTTTTGTTCCAGGGATGAACTTGCCTAATATTATGGACACTACGTCCAGGAGATCAGCCACAAGAACTCTTGTTGCTTGGCTTTTTGTGTGTGAAGGAGTTTAGGGGGTGGTGTTATTTATTTTTAATGGACTCTATAATTTCATAGTATATACCTCCTGCTTCCCTGTGGTGGTGTTAATAAAAACTATGCCTTCACAAGGATGAGGGCATATGTTGTTAGAGTAACTAACTTTTCATTACAATTTCTGTGAATTCACATTGAATTCATTAGTGACAGATCAATAATTACTGAAAAACCACTCAAAAATAAATGGCATTCTGTCCTGCATCTCATGTTAAACCAGTCCAAATTCAGATCAGAACATGCAGTGAAAACTACTACTGTGACATACAGATGGGTAGTTTGCTTTGTCAACAAGAGACACCTATTCCAATCGTCCCGGACCTTTCCACTGCATTTCAGATTATTCACCAGAAGTTACTGCTGTCTCAGTTGAGACACAGAACAGTCCAAAATAAATTTAACTCTTCTCTTGGAAGTCTAGGTACACTAAATATATTACTTAGTTGCTGAATCCCACAAAGATCAAATTCTGTCATTGGTTTATTCCGTATCTCGAAGCAGCAATCAGAAGCTAGCCAGATGAAACAGATCTTTGTGGCAGATTTTGCTCTACTTATCTTTTACTACAAATTACTAAATCACTGTGTCAAAGATGCACCACTACTCACACACGAACAGCTAAGTGAAGCTGGTTCTACACAAGGCAAATTGTTACTGGTGGGAGAGCGAAGCAACATGGAGTTTGCAGCCATAGTTCAGTCTGCTGTATCAAAGGAACATGTTTACAGCTGGCCTCCAACCATACCAAGATACCAAGTATCAACACAGATACACACAAAAGCACACTTGTTTGTTGCTGTATCTAAGTCTTTAGCAATTCCTAAGAGCCCAAATTACAAAACAAAATGATCATGCAGCAAGGAACTGTATGAACAGAATAGGAACTAAAAAACATCCAAAGCATGCTAGAGGAGATGCAGTGATATTAAGATTTTGGGGCAGAACACTGTACAAGCTGAAACTTTTCCTTAAGTTAGATCAACAAGAGAAAAACAAATGTAATGACATAGGTATGCAAGAGGTGTTACGATGGTAACAGAAAAAAAAAAGAGAAATACAATATTTCGCTATTTACAAGTAGAACATTCACCTAGTATTTGTATTATAGTAATACAAATATTTGTATTTATTTTAAATTACAAAAGACAAATATTTGCAATTTTATTTTATTTCATGCTTTACACAAAGTATCCCATCATTAAGATCTTCAGCAAGGTTCTTTGAAAAGTTCTTTTATGTAAAAAAAAAATTGAAATTGTTTCCTTTTGTCTTGTTTGGAGTCTGCTGAACAAAACACCGTTTCTGCACGACAAACTCCATTTCTTTCTTGTGATTTGCAGCTGAGAACCTCAGTTATTTTTACACCCTCTTGCCTGGCATGGCAATGCAATATACTTGGCATAAAGTTTTTAGCAGTTAAGAAATCTGAACCAATGCCAAGTGCTGCCCTGTAACATGGCCACTGAGAGTCACGGCAAATCTCCCCTCTAATGTCTATAGTGGCTTTCTGAGGAACACCAGATTCATTTGAAAGTCTTTTTCCATCTTGTTCATCACCTGTAAGAAAGTCTCATTAACATACTGCGTATCATCACCACCACCAAAACTGTCTTACATGCAATGAATTTCCCAAAATAAAGAATAAAGCTTATCTATGCTAGAGGGGAAGGAAACTTAATCGGTATGAAGTCCACCCTCAGAAGACATCTACAGGAACTGAAGATCAGTGTAAACGTCATGTCTACCTATTATCTGTAAGGTGGACTTCTTTAAACCCAAACAACATAAAGCAGAATAATTTATGTATGGCAAATAAAGAGAAAAATGTGTACCTACATACATTTATCAGGGCTTTTTTTTCTGTTCCAAAAGACCCTTTGTAATTCTGAAAAGGTATATGGAGAGGAAATATAAACAGCATGGAGGCAAACAGAGAATCAATTGTTTTGCCTCTCTAAATTCCTAAAACAGGCAGCCTGATAACCGTAGGTGACCACTTCTAAACGAGCAAGAAACTTGCACAAAACTCTTTGCCCTATGCCACTATGGGTAGTTTTGTTTTGAACAGAAGTTTAAAAGACAACTGAATGAAAAAAAAAAAAAATCCTTCGATAGCTGTTCCATGCAAAAACATCACACATCTATCTGACTGAGGAAATCCCTAATCTGCAAGAAGCTGGACACAGAAAATCTGAGAAACATGAAGCATGTTTGCTCTGTTCTGATACTTGTCTCCAGAGTTACTGCCATTGTCACAGATGAGGTTGTCCAGATCTGAAATGGTATGTGCACATTTATGTTTATGCAGAGCTGAGCCCATGAGGCTGGTAATTTTACTGGAACGTTTCCCAAAGCAAGAACTCCATGACAAATAATAAGGGATAGAGGAGGAAATCACAATAGATGTTAAAAAGGCTACCCAGTACCCTGCTGGAAGGCACACAGTTGGTGATGGGCATGATATCCTACCGTGAATCCAACAGATTTGCTTTCTCTTAAAAATAGTAAAAGTTAAGGAAAGCAAAGACAGCACTTAAGTGGTATAAATATTAAAACCTCTACTTCCTAACTTATCAATTCAATATTTCTATATGCTTGTGTATAGTACTGCAATTTTTAGTTGATGATATTCAGAAAAGCATTTCTGATTTTCTGCAGTCTATACTTTAAAATCAAGCTTTCTAAATATTTGCCTATAACTAATCAAAGTTAATCAACTTCTGCCACCTTGTGGAGAATTTCAGCTTAGCAGTTTTTAATTAATATCCAGAGGCTCAGTAAGCTACATGAACAAAGTATGGTAATGTTTTCTATTAAAAATATTCCACATAGGGTGAATTTCACAGATAATTAGTTTGTCCCATTTCAGTGATTTTAGAAATAAAAATTCTAAGAGGAATGCTTCACAAATAACACTATTTCATTTGATAATGAGCGACACCTATTTTTCAAATTATTTGTAAGCAATCTTTGGAAAATGTATTAAACTTTATTTATTTAAATTGCAGTGTTTGTTAATTATGTGATAACACAGTTCTCCATATTCTTTCTTCTGATAATTTAATGGGAAGTGTTGCTATCTACAGTCCTAATCAAAGCCCCAGTGGTGATACTGAAACACTACCGATTTCTTAATTTACAAATCAGGAACATAGCATTGCAACAGTAATATGCTAAGACAAATTGTCCTTCACCTCATCCTCCTTAACATAATGCTGAGGAACAGAAAAATCTCAAAGGGATTTTATGGACCTGGGAAGAAAATGTTCTATGAAAGGCAGTTGCAAAAAACAACCAGTAGTGACCCATTATATTTTGTGGTCACAGAATGTAAGCACAGCGACCTGGGAAATAATGAGTTGCAGAAACAGACAATAGGCTCACCTCAGCATTGGCCTGGGTGGAGGAGGTGGCTCATCAGGATCTTGACATCTTTTTGCTTTTTTGGTTACTTGCTTGTAAATATTACGAGATGTCACTCCCAGCCACAGTACTGTCGCAAGAGTGGAATAATGGAGAATTATCCCAACCTTAAAAAAAAAATAAAAATAAAAATGAACCTCCAAGCATTTCCTTTCTACCAAGTTAAAAAAGTAATTATTTAATACGCAACTTGCATAAAGCCTGAATTTTCAAAAGCTCAGTTCAAGAGAAGAGAAAACCCTCTTATTTTACTATGACTGTTCTAAATCCCAAGTCATTGTGGTTTTCAAAAAACCAAAATATGTTATGCAAACCCATCTTCGTATCAGTTGAATCTGGAAAGGCTACACAGCTGCAGTTGCCTCTAGTGGAAGGAGACCTTAATAATGCAGGAAGAACTTTGCTGGCTAACATTTTAAGATTACATATCAATCATACAGTTTAGGAAACTGTATTTTACAAAACACTTAACTTTAAAATGTCTGGTGTTACCGATACTATTCAAATTGAAACAAGGGAACAGCAAGCTAATCATATTATGGCAACTACACAGCAGGCAGCAAAATACAGACAGCTAATGCTCATCAGCGACTTTAACATAATGCAAAAAAAAGAAAGCATCATACTTCAGATATTTAACCAGCCCAAACACATTAATGCAAAGTCAGCCTCAGAGGCTGACTGGGTGTTACTGTTAAGAAAACGGTTGTTTGTCAGATCCTTTTGCATTTGCATTATTTTATAAACTGAACATTATTTTCTTTTAAGAAGTTCTGGGAATTCCCAAGTCCCTGGGGTTTTGTCAAGGCAAGGCACAATCTGGTTGTCCTGTATTTCCTTACTTACAAGCCAACATAGAGATGAAGTGACTGCAAGAAGCAGGTTTCATATATCCCTTAAATGACAGCACATGTGCATGAAAAAGGTGACACTTCAGTTTTTGTTAAGATGACTAGAGGTAATTTTTTTGCAAGTTTCAATCACCAGTAAAAGCACAACTCTTAAACAACCCATCCATATCACAGAATTTCTCTTATAGGATTACTGTCTCCAAAAGGCAAGAAGAAAGATTACAGTTTGTCAAAGTATTTCCTCATCTCCATATATACACGTGTGCACACACATGCATATGCACGCAGACAGCCTAGTATTCTCTTTGTATTTGTAGGAGAAAGATCAGGGACATTTTATTGCAACACACTGAACTGTCAAGCTAGTGCTATGGTGAGGGATTAGAAACTTTTATGAATCACTGGATGGAAAAAAAGAAAACATTAAAAAAAATTTCACTGATACCATTCCAAAGCAGCAACTGTTATTTTACTGAAACACTGCAACTGAAATAGAGAAGGCCAAATCCTAGAAGAACAAATCATTATAGAAGAGGAGTCTCAATAAAGCTAGTGATGTTTGTTTAGAGAAAGCATGAGGTTTTGACTTGAAACACTTCTCTCTCTCTCCCTCCCTTTAAGTTATACTGAGCAAATGGAAATAAATATTTTAAGATCTGTGGAAATCAGTTTTCACATGCTTTCTAAAGGCCACATACAGGCCTATACAACAATTTCATACTAACTCTCAAACACCAGAATTAATAGCTAAAATTTATTTTTTGAGATCGCATTTTGGGCAAAAAAAATTTATTGCATTGCTGAAATACTTTTCCAGTTTTCAAGTAATGAACTAGTTTTATCTTCATGGCTGGATGAAAATACAAGAGAAATCTTTTAAGGTTAAAAAGATTGATTTTTTTTGTCTAAATTTTGCATTCTGATGAAAATGCCCGTACAGTATTACTGTTCTGTAGCAGGCAAGGGGGACATATACATATATAGGAGCATGAAACTGGTAAACTCATTTTTTCAAGTGTTTGCATGTTTACTTACTGCTTGGCAAATGCTGGCATTGCTGGTCTGAGTTACACCTCCAATAAACATCACACAAGTCAGGAAAATATGAAAGCTCAGGTTAACTAGCATGTGCCAGCTTTTTACACTGATCCTGATCACACTGTTAAAAGAAACAAATTAGACAACGTAAAACACAGCTGCATTATTGTCTTTCAGAAACTAGCAAGATACACTTGTGATAAATGAGATATAATTACTGTTAATGATTGTTTGACTACCACATACTTTGTAATCAAATATAATCTCTGGTCTTCGTCACAAGAAATTAAAACACCCTCCTATTAACTAGCTTTATACAACTATTTGGGGCCTGATTCAAAAATTTTAGGCTTCAAGCTTTCACATCAACAGAAATGTAAAAGGCTGAACAGTTTGTTAAATTCTACCATCATTCTTGAGTGGTCTCTTCTTTCATCATGAAGCAAAAGTGAAGAATTAAAGAGATACATGGTTATGAGAGCTAAATTGTCATACTCGAGATCAGATGAAGTAACTACTTACTTAACTGTTAGTTTGCATCAACAAATTTTATAGAAAAAACCCAAATGCAGATTACTGTATCATGTTCCTATCAAAAAGAAAAAGTAGTCCTAAGCACTATGAAACTGATTTTTTTAGTCTAGTAATTTTGATGCATACCTGTGATGGTAAATGTAACTGACTATGATCATCAACAGGCACATTAGCAAAACCATGGCAGTGGCATAAATTACTGGATGCAAAAGATCAGCTGGCTGTGTATATAACTCAGCTCCCGTCAAGTCCTGACAACAAAAACAAAATTAACATTAGTCCACCTTATCTCTTCACTTTGTGAGGGTGGGGGAATGGCAGAGGAAACACAGATGAAGCAACAGGAACCTTCTAGATGAAATGTCTTCCCCACACCACCACCCCCTGCCCCAAACCCGACCATCCATTTATTATTTGATGTTCCTGGCTTTCTTCCACAATTACCTGCTATTGTGGCTGACGTTTATAAATGCAGTCACCCATCTTATAGAACACTTACACTTCATGTATGCTTGAATATACAGAGAAGTTAGCAGCTTACAGGCACACACCATTTTCTTCTTAAAATATTTATATGCATAGCATTTAGAACAACGGTGTGTTTCAGTTATTATTATTATTTTCTGCAACAACCCAAAGAACGTTACAGAAAATGCCCTCAAGCAAGTCTGCAGCTGATGCTACAGACTGGAGGGGACTGATCAATAGATTGGAGGATATTCAGAGGGATGTTGGTGAGCCAGAGAAACGGGCTGATAAAACACCATGTGATTTAGCAATGGAAAATGTTAAAAGATCTGCATCTGGGATGGAATAACCTCACACATGCAAAAATGCAGGCTAGGCAGGCACTGGACTGATTAGAAAGAAAACAAGAGAACCACTTGAGTGTAGACAGAAGTTGACCAGAAGTCAGCAGCGTAGCCTGCAGCCCAAGCGCTGTACTAGGAAAGCCACAGCGAGCAGGTGAATTGGGTATTCCCTTCTGTTCAGCTCTCAGACCAGCTCTGCAAAACTGTCTTCAATTTTAGGCTCCCCCAGTACAAAAAAGGCACTGACATACTGGATGGAGTGAGTCTAAGACTCTGGGATGACTAGCAGGCTGAAGCACATAATGTCTCAGGCTGAAAAAGCTGGGTTTGTTCATCTTTAAAAAGAAAAGAAAGATGGGAGAAATCTCACTGTTATATTGAGCTACCTACTGGGATGGTATAAAGACAACTGAATGAAGCTCTTTATGGAGCTGAACCATGAAATGATGAGAGGCAATGGACATTGTCAGCAACATGGAAAATTCTGATTAGGTGTAGGAAAAAAGTTCTGATGAAAGTGGTAACATACTGCCCAGAGAGGCTGTGTAATCTCTGTTCTTGGAGATGCTCAAAGCTTGACTGAACATGACCTGGAGCAATATGATCTGACTTTGAAGCTGATCAAACTTCAAGCAGGTAATTAGACCAAATGACACCTAGATGTTCCTATCGGACTGTTACTCTATGATTACTGTTTGACCAGAATAGATAGTAGATAACTCCAACAGAATTCAACAGCTCTTTAGCATCATTCAAGTTTTCTGAACCCACCCATCAAAATATTACTCAAGGAGTAAGCATGAAATGGAACCTTGGACTGTTAAAGCACGGCAGTATTTCAAATAACTTCTAAGGAGTGACATTTTCATTTACTAACAAGAATAGCCAGGGGAAGTAATTCTGGATGCAGTTACAATTTACTTGCGTTCCATTTCCATAATGGTAATGAACACTGAAAACAAACAACAAAACCACCCTTCAGTCCCTTGCAGCACAAAATAAAACAAGTTTGCTCAACTAAGATCAGTGGAAAAATCTATTAAAAGTAATTTTTCAGAACAGACAGGATGAAGAAACTTCTTTTACCTATAATTCTGGGTTAATCACTCTTAAACCTCTAGATTTGGCAAAGTTCAAAAATGCGCTGGTGGAAAGGAGAACAAATCTGGCATTCACAAAGAACAGTAGAACATTAGGAGGAAGTTTCAGTTCATTTTGAGAAAAGTCACAGTGATATACACTCTGTTTTTAAGGTTAAGACAGGTAATCTGATTTCATGGACAGAAGAGTTCTTGAATTGAGGCTTACAATTAAATTAGAGTCAGCAGTCTCTTCACCACTCCTTCAATTGTTCTTTCATCAGAATGTAAATTTGTTATTCCTAACTAACTCACCAACCTCATTTCAAAATAATTTAATCAGATTGTCAGTTTGATTTTTATGTATTTGGTTTTCTTTGGCACCTGGAAAAAAACACTTTGGAAAAGATCGTAAGATATTATGCCTCAGGCACCCAGCGTCATCTGATTTCAACACTACCCATGGCCTGGTTGATATCCAGCTGTAGATCCCTCAGAACTCACTGCTGTTACAAGCATGAGCAAATGTATTGTCACACATAGCCGGTGAGTATTGGAGAACGGAAACTGTAGGAGAATTCTGGTTGCTGCTTCCAGACTAGTGACAGGAAACAAGATATCAAGCACGTATTGGTGTGAACTTCAAGAACAAGAGCTACAAAACTGTAAGATTTACAATAATCTTCTAAAACGTGAGAAAACTCAATATGCCTAGCCTGGCTAGCAAAAGCCTTGATCTATTCCCCACTAAGTCAATGGAATTCTGACTGACTGCACTGACATTTTTAATCAGACCTACTGAAAGGAGTGAGTGGAGCTAATAATGTTATTTCTGAGCTAAACTGATCCTAAATAATAATTTAGTAAAAAAGAATGGCAGTAAAATAACAGTAGAGATGACATTAAGAACAACATTGGGGCATTTATAGCCAACTAGCAGAACTCTGTTTCTTCTCAACTACCACCACTGCTGGTTTTTGTCCTCCGCTGCAAGCCTATAATAATGAGATTTCAGCTGAGCCTCCTGGTTATCTATTATTAAACAGTGGTTAAAATAATTTCCAAGTAAATACAAAATTTTGTAACTGTATCTTCCTAAATCACTAGATTAGAAAACTAGGCACTCAGTTATGGGTTTCCTTATCAGAGAGGACTTTACAACATTATGTTCTGAAACAGGTCAGTACGTTACAAGCTGCTTTCTTCTACACACATACGTACTTCATTCTAAAAAAGAATGAAGTAACTCTGGTTAAGTCATCCACCATCCAGCCAGGATGGTGGAATATTGCGTACAGATCCCTCCTACCACTACCGTTCATGTATTTGATGTTAATGACAACTGCTGAATTAAAAGCCAGACTTCTAAAACTGAACCCAAAAGAATTTCCTACGAGCCTGGGACCAGGACCCAGACTGTCACAACACTATGAGAGTTTACAAAGGAAATATGCTATTATGGCTTTTTTAGTTAATATATGGGGTTTTTGCTCTAATTCCTCTAATTTTTTTGATTTCTGATTGTCAACAGTTCTCTGCATAACTCACAATAAGATGCTGATATAATCTTACCATGTATTAATTTAGAAATTTACAGCAGCAGATTGAATATGCTCTTCATTTTTCTTCCTCCAGATGGCAGAAATGTGACCAATATAAAGCATAATCTCTCTTCACATGCATACTACATGTACAAATGAAGTTTAATTCCATTTTAAATTACTTCAAACTGTTACAATCATATAGTTCCCTTTTTTGATATTTTTAAAATATATAATCCTTTCCTAAAACATAACAACATTCTTTAAAATGGTATCTTCAGAGGTAAAGTAAAAACTTACTCTCTTTAAGCTCTTTTAAAAAGCTTGGAGTGTAAATCTTGATTTTATTTATGTTTAGCTTTTTGGTATTCTACTATTTAATTCTCTTCAGAGGACGATTTTTGAAAGTCTGAGTTGCAAAACAAAAATAGCAACTTCTCCTGCACTGATGATCATAAAGGAATCCTCTTTCTTCCACGTACGATTACATAAAAATACATTTTTAATTCCACACAAAGCACACTAACTACAACAAAACCCATACCAAATTTACACTTAAGTTAACAATATTTTCAAAGCCTCTTAGCATTTCACTCAGTTTTCTACTAGCCTACCATTTCTATGTATCCCGTTTTATCATTTAGCATCTGTGGTGATTGACAAGCAGGGTAGTAGTCACCATCAGTAAAGAGGGAAGCTTCCCAGGACAAATTCTGAAATGAAGAGGTCTGGGAACAGACGAAGAAATCCTACTTCATAACTGAAGAGCACTAAAAGAAGGTGTCTTGCTCCCTTCTTCTTTAACTATCACTAACACAGAGAAGATAGGTTTTTTCCCATCACCTTTCTTTATTTTTAACTGTCATTATTAGACTAAAGTTCATAAAAGTCCACTTGATTAAGCAGCTCATTAAAATGGCTTCCTATAATATAGTACTTCTCAAATGAAAATACTTTTGTGTCTAGTATATTCAGCAATTAATTGCACTTTGACAGATTTCCACTTAAACCTCATCTTACATCAACATTTATATCAACACAAACAAAAACTGAAGATTTATTTCTTATGTTTAACTTTATGTGAAACGGAATGTAGAAATGCGCGCTTTCTTGGGGGGGGGGGGGAACAGAATTGTATTTTGAGTATTTTTAAGTTCCAGAAAGAGACATGTAATTCTAAGCGTCATACCATTAAAACGGCATAGTTGCTGAGGGAGTAGCACTGAATGGTAGTAATATTTTCATCGGACAGAAGAATGCGACAACCGTCAGATTTCCATCCCCCTTGTCCGTTCAGTAGATCAAAGTCCCACTGAGCTGCAACAGCATCTGCTCCATGCGCAATGCGCCGCAGTGTCACATTTATAGGAACGTGGTGACTGGCTAGGTTTAAACCATCTGTTACAAAAAAAAATGTATTTGCACATAAATTTCTCAACATGTAACACATTAGGTGCTAAAAACCTATTATTAGATATACACTAGTTGAAACAAAGGAGTGAAAAATGTTTCTTAAAGACCATTAAAAAAGTAATAATAAAAAACAAACCTATCTTGGTAAGAATAACTGGGGTTACAACTGTACGACGTTTCCCATCATCAGCCAGATTTGTTGAATTTCCTGTTGCTGGAAAAAGCTTTCCATTGCGAAATGCAATAAGCTGAAGCTTGTAGACAGATTCATCTGCTGGCCTGATTTCTCTTTTTTGCTTTTGGGTGAAAAGGGAAGCTGGCAACTGGATAGAAGCCTCTACAATTGTGTTCTAGAAATAAACAGATTTTTAAGGTCTTAAAAAGAAATTCTTTACAGAGATCAAATTAGCAGCAACTCCAACTGAACAGTGTCAGAGAGAAATAGATTTAACAAACTACGTATCATGACAAACCTACTTGACAGTGTTTCCAAGTAATCCATGATAAAATAGTTGAATCAGGTTATTAAAAGTCTTAATTTTTGGAAAAAGAAAAAAAAAAGGTTAAGATTCTGTAGTTACGTTACTTGTTACAGAGAGTAAAGCTGAGGTTGGTATCAGTAAAGTATTACAAGAGTTTTCCAGATTAGACTACTGGCAACTAGAAGCAGCAACCAAGACAAGCAGACAAAGAAATGCTGTAATTGTGCATTAGTACCACTCAAAATGAAATGCTGTATACAAGCAGGTTTTGATAACTTGTATATAAATTATACTTGGGGTGGGAAGCATGCATGTTATAGAATTACATAAATATAATTTCAAATATACACCCTGCAGTGATGTTCAAGCAAGTTGAGTGATAAAAGCAAACTGGTGTGTTGGGGAACATAACTGAAAAATACTTTTACAGAACATGAGGAAGTGTTTCCATTCTACACACATCCACATATATATATGTGTATGTGTGTGTGTCTTTACATGAACACACACACACAAAATTAACCTTTCAGGTCCATTTTCTATTTCATGCTTAATTACAGTATCACTCTGAACAGAGTATTTCAGATATTTATGGAGACTTGTAATATCTGATTTAATATGTAATGAAGATGAAAAATACAGCAAAATAAAGCCAAGTATAATTACAAACTAGGAAGCATTTCAATTTCCATACTTATCAAAAAGTCAGAAAGTGTCCTTCAACTTAAGAAGTTTTAATAAAGAAAACCACACCTACTCATTAAGAATTGCACCAATTAAAAAAATATTCTATAATCAAACTTTATTATCCTTTGTCATTTTAATTATCTCTTGTCACAGTCATTCTGGATCATGTAAAAATACTACTTTAACACTAGAAATTAATAATGTAAGATTGCTTTCCAAATTATTCATATTTAAGATATTACTACAAAGTCAGTAGGGAAACAAAGAGTATCCAACCTTTAAAGCCAGACTTGACAGCGTATTTGAAACGTTGCACTTAAAGCTTAATTGTTTATCTAGATTTCCATCTGGATCTCTTCTCCCATAATCACTGAGTCCTGTTCGGTCTGATGTAGCCACTTTCTGGAATACGGTGCATGTCATCCCAGTGAAACCAGCAGCCTTTATTACATAAGCCTCAAGAGCAATATTTGGAGAATACTGTGATGATAAAAAAAAACCAAACAAAACCCACACCACCAAAAATTAAATAACTTGACACACCACTGGAAGAATAATAAATAATCTTAAAGAGATTATCTGCCTTAACATAAAAAAACCACCCAGAAAAGTGTTTCTGTTTTTCTGGCAGGAATAAATCTGTTCAGAGTATTTCTCTTCTCCCTGCAGAAATAGTAAGCATTGCAGATAATGCCAACATCTATTAAGAAAAATAAAAAGCTATTGAAACTCAAGAGCCAGCAAAATGTCTTCTAAATAAATAAATTTATACTTACAGTAGAATAAACTTGAGCTCCATTTGCAAGCCGATACATAGCAATTTTCTGTAGACACTGCACAATTCTAGTGCAAGCCTTGGCTTCCCTTTGTGCCATCCACAGAACACGTTCATCAGCTAACATAATATTACTTGCTATGTCCACCATCACATCACCAAGCTAATGGGGAAGAGAAATAAGACTATTTTATACCTTTGAAAGCTTTCATCAAGTAGGATCATTATCAGAAAATACAAAGCAAAATGTCAGCACAAAAAGCAAAAGGAAATTGGTTGCTCCTATTTCAATCACTGCTTGTCACGTTGAGATACTGAAATACTTTGACTCTGACATTTACCTCCATTCAAGAAAAATGTTATGCCAATGTAATTTGTCTGTTTAAATTATACTTAGAAAACAAAACCATGAGAAATACAGACATTTCATTAAAAGCAAAGAATGTAATACTCCATGTTCTACTGTACTAGTTATTTAAAAGGACTATTTATAATCAACTTTAAACCTAAAATAAATAAAAATTAAATAAACTACAAAGCAACAATAATACAGTTTGCATGTATAGGGGAAGATAATAAGAAAAGAGTAATACAGGCAATAATTAGTACACAACCCTTCAGGTTCTCCTCCTTTTGCTGTGTCTGCCTTTTCTTTGATTCCTTCCTTGCTTGCCTCCAATTTTGCATGAACTGTTTTTAAGTCACAGGTTATATATGAGAGAGACAACAAATACCCGTAGGCACCAGAGCTGCTCTCAAACCCCCAACTACATTGTTGTAAGTTTATGCTCACGCTCCCTACCCTGTCTTCTGTATGACAGACAAATACAAACTATAAAGGAAACTTGTTTATTTAGGCCACAACTCTGCCAAAATTAATGAGCACCTACATTGACAACATTGACCTATACTGGGTTTTCCCAACAGTGAAAAAAAAGTGACAAATATTGGACCAAAGTGAAGGTGCATGTATTTTCTAGTGGAATTGGCTGAAATGCAATTCACAGTGCCTAAATTTAGGGAGTGGAATTTTCTGCATAGAGACAGGGTGGGGAAGACATCTCCTTTACCATCCAGGCTTCCCAATTTCTTTTCAGAATATTACTAACAAGGAAAGAACACAGTAGTTTGCTGGGTTTTTTTTAAAAATCTTTAAAAATAAAGGCAAGAATGGGAATATATAAATATTTTCTGTTTGAAGAACCTTCTCTTCTAGGGACAGAGGCTACAATCAGTAAACATTCTCAACAGCTAACACACAGCCCCAAGCAGCATTTGCAGGCTGTAGCCCTTTTCATTAAATTCCCAAGAGCAAATCAAAGTTAAATTAATTGAAGATGCTTATCATGATCTATTACTACTTGAAAAATGGTAACGTTTTACACATCAACAAATTGTGGGTTTACAATAAATTAGTGGTATTAAGATCCTGAAGTCACAGGACTTAAGTTGTTTCATACTTTTAAAAAATACTACACATTATTCTTTCCCCTGCTTATCAAGGTATGCACAAGTTTTTCCATCCGCATTCTAACTTAAGACAATCTGCTAAGAGCTTTCTGAACATTTGTCTTCAGTTGGTTTCTTCTGACATGAAAAAGCTATTAAATGAAGTTTTTTGTAATTTATAGTATTTATCTTTCAGAATAGCTACTGTAACACAAACTAAAGAACCGACAATAAGATGATATAAGCAAATAGTGTTAAGAAAAAGTTCATAGAGTATCACAGAACCATAGAATGGTTTGGGTTGGAAGGGACCTCAAAGATCATCTAGTTCCAACCCCCCTGCCATGGGCAGGGACACCCTCCACTAGACCAGGTGGCCCAAAGCCTCATCCAACCCGGCCTTGAACACCTCCAGGGAGGGGGCATCCACAGCTTCTCTGGGCAACCTGTTCCAGTGCCTCACCACCCTCACAGTGAAGAGTTTCTTCCTAATATTTAATCTAAATGTACCCTCTTTTAAGTTTAAACCCATTACCCCTTGTCCTATCACTATACTCCCTGATAAACAGTCCCTCTCAGAGTAATACCCTAATAAAAAATAACTAAGCCTTATTAATAGCTACTAAAAATTATTAAATGAAATTGCTCTCATGTTCCTTGAATATACCAGGAAATCAAAGGTTACCTTCAAATCAAATCAAGATAAAAAAATACATCATCTAAGATGGAAACAACCTATGAATTTAACTTAGATTTTTTCATATCATCTATTACCTTCAAACATGGCAAAGTAATGCCAGATTGTGTCACTCTACAGACAATAAATCACAGCTGAGAAAAGAATATCCTTGTAATGTAACAAATCATGCAGCAATCTAAAATACGTTTCTATTTTTGAGCGGGTACAAAACCAGCCATTTAATGAACTGCTTGTATAATTCCAAATACACACACACAAAAAAAAATCTAAGCTATGACTGTAAAAAGGAGGTTTAGCCTGAAAATTCTCCAAGGAGTTCTGCAAAGAATTTAGAACCAGCATTTATGGTTTGCTGAGGGTGGATGGGGAAAATTTGGCTTTTTTTTGCGCAAGTTTAAAATTGAGGCATTGCGGTCTCCAACTTCCCAACATGCACTGTACAGTGAGATCAATATAACCTCTGTTCAGCAGTGAAACAGAGAGTTCCTACCCACTGGTGGGACTACTCAACCATTCATGTTTTTCTCCCCAACAATGAGCGTTCTCTAAGATTTTATTTTAATGTCTTATCTTATATCCTGCAAGATACAGGAATACTGAAAACCTTAGAGATATAGCTCAATACTGAATAAAGACAGCCTACCATGGCGGGAGGGGAGAAGATAAGTCTTGTTTTATTCATTATTGAGAGGATCTCTGAGGCTTTCATTATTTGTATTTTTAGACAAAAACATACCAATGAAAACCTGTGTGACCCACTCCATATTAAATAAAAACAGACTTACTGTACCTATCTCCCTGCTCCAGTGCTGACCAGAGGTGTTACTCACATTACAGGTCCAGTGAATGCTGGATCATCTCAGCGCGAATGCAAAGTCTGTGACCATGGGTCAGCAACTTCAGGGACCTACTAAACAAACAAAAACATGGAATAGAATCTGATAATCCACTAACTCAGTGCCTGCATCTAATGTTGAGAAGGTTTCACTGCTCAGAATACTTAAGGACAAACACTTTGATTATCTTTAAAGTGATGGCAAATTATCCAGTTACCTCTTTATATTTTTCAGCAAATCTTCCAAATTTCTCTATCATTTCAGCCACAAAAATAACATCCATCTTATCAGAAAAATTTGCTGCTTCAACAGTGTAAGCCAAGAGCTGTCTTGCTGTTGCCACTGCATTAGTAAGGTTGAGCGGCATCTACATAGATAACAAACATAAGCATTTTGAAGAACTGAAAATTAAGTACATGACATAGGCAACACTTCAACAATTAATAAAAATAAGCATTTTCCCAAAGAGGACAGCAATTCCCACAGGGATCACAGTATTTTAAGTAGCCAGGGACCACCACCTTATCTGCTCGCAAAAACATTTCCTACAAGCCAGAGAACCAGCATTTGTACCTGCAGCCAGAAACTGGGTTCTGTCCTGTTGTCCTAGAAGACAGAGGTGTTGCACCAAGAAAAGGAGCAAAAAAGGACAGTACTGTCAAATGCTTATTTTCCTTTTAGAGCCCAGGCATGACAACAAGCTCCTAAAATATGGCATTTTATAGCAAGAGAAGCCAAAAGAAATTCAAACACATCACTGCTGTAGCATTCACTCTTGATTCTGTAATTACAGAAAGCATTTGGAATGGAACACGCACACAAAAAAAAACCCCAACCAAGACAAAGCATCTCTATGACAAAGCTCATTATTTCATTTCTGAAACAAGCACCATGCTAAAAAATCTTTCACTAAATAGTACACAACATCAACATGTCTGAGCTAGCAGGGACCAAAAATGGGAAATTTCACATAGTACAGTGGAAAGCTGTGCAAGTGTTATCAGTTCAGATGCTGTTTATCCATGATAATCCAAAACAGAGATGTTCCATCTCTCTGGTTTTTGATGTACAGATATCTAGTCTGCCCCACTGAACTTGCAATGTGCCACATAAGCACAACTATATGTTTATCCCTGCTGGTCTTACCACTTGAACATAGATTTGAATGCAATTAATAGAAGATTTATTTTTTTTCCAAAACACCAGAAGTCATGCATTTAAAGTGTAAATAAAGTTCAAAGTCATAACACACACTGAACAAAGTCAACTTTCAAATTCAGATAGTCTGTATAATTTCTTTGAACTTTTTCTTTAAACATGAATTTCTTTTCATCGATACCTGTACGATACACAAACAAGAACAGTTAAATATAAGTGTTCTTGTATAAATGTTACAAAGGTTTCACTCCATTTTAAACTTGGACCTCCGCTTGATTTAAATTGCTTGGCAGAGTTCTCATGTTCAAAACAGCTCAACTACCTTTGTGTTCAAAGGCTCTGAAGATGCTTATAATATTATTACATTTAATATTAGTCTCAAAGAGACAATAAATTTTTATGCAGAATACTGCTAAAAATTCCAGACCTACTACACACAAAAAAGAGGAAGGCTCTAATGAGTAAAAACAACTCCTAAACCCAAAACATGCTGCTTCTCCCTTTAAAAAAAAAAAATAATAAATTGAAACCTGTATTTCAGTGTAGCATACCTGTACACATGTATTTTTAAGCAAATAATAGGAAGTTATCTACTTCACACACACACACAAATTATACTTCTGCTTTTATGAAGATATGAATCTGACCCTCATACTTCAAACTCTGTAACAAAAAGTTGGCAACATTCTTCCACAACCTGATAAATGTTGGCTAACCAAAAGCAATTATAACAGGCTGAAGTAATGTAGGCTCTTGAGCAGTCGGAACTCTAAAGTTGGGCTATAGTACGTAGGCAGGAGTAGCATGGAGCTGTTACAGGCCTTGCAGGAAAATGTGAATTCCCAGTTGAGGAAAAAGCAAACCAGCAGCTCTCAATAAGCAAACACTGAACCTTGCTGTGTCCCACAAAGGGACAACAAAGGGATCCTGAGCACCATCTCCCACCTGCTGACCAGTTATTATGCATCACCACCCCCCCTTCTTTCAGCCCTCAAACATGTTTCTTGTGACCAAGCCGTGGCATGCACCGCTAGTGCTAGGAATGTAAAGCAGAAGAGCCCAAATAGTTATGTCAACCCCCAAGTTTAACTTGGGCCAGAAGAGGCAGTCCTTTACTTTCTCTCCCTCCCACCCTTTCCATCTTTCTTACACCAGTGCTCATCGGTCCTCAAGGAACCAGAGCAGGAAGATAAAAAGCTATGTCTGCATTAAGAAGTAACTGCACACAGAGGGAGCAAGTCAGCAACAATCCATCTACACAACATGCAGTTCAATGCTTTCACCTCAAACTAGATTGAGCCCAAGCCACTGGACATCAAACCTTCACCACGTGTATAAATTGGGGATGTCCAAACAGGAAATATCAGTTTAGATCCTGATTGCCCCAGTTAGGAGCTGTGGTGCTTCTGGCACACAGCGTGAAGTCCTCTCTAAAAGAATGTGAGCTCACACACTGAAACACTCCAAACACGCACTACATGCAGTTATCCTACCCTGAGGTCAGACAAGCACCGTGGCCCGTGTTTAACACGGGTGGTGCCACCATCAACTTAAGTGGCATAGCTGTATCATTAAAAAAAGAAAAAACACCCCAACAAACCAACACACCAAAAAACATTCTCGTATCTCCATAGTTTCACCTGTTCCATTGACGCTAGTAATCTGACAGCACACTCTGGAAAACACTAAGCATAAACCAGAGGTTCGAAGCTTTATGGAGTATTTTACAATAGAGCACCTAGGCATACAAGGTTGGGTACATTACTGCATGGGTATACCACTGCAGAAAAGTGTTTGCAAAAGTGTGCATTAATTAGAGATAAGCCTAAAAAGGAGTTTGGAGCTGAAAAATTTTGTTTCATAGCTACTTTTAAAATCTAGAATACTCTCTTGTATCCTGGTGAGTACTACCAGATTATAGAAGACTAGTTAATACTCACTACTTTTCATTAGTTGACTCTCATCAGCCACACTGAGTCTATTAAGAGGTTTACAGCAACAGAGGCAGAGTGACTACTCTCTCAAAGCAGATATTAAACCAAATTCTTAACATAGACCTACAAGTTCTAGTGTTGTCGTCAGAGGCATGTGTTCATCATAATTCATCTATACCACCAGTATTACCAGCTTAAAAAAATGGAGAAACGGATTTCTGAGTTTTTATTTTCATTCAAGAATTTGATTTTATAGAAATGCACAAATTACCTGATTGAACATATAAAGAACTCTAGTCACATCATTTGCATATTGGCACCTGGAGTAGTCCTCTTCTGCCCAGTACCCTCCCCTGTCACACCTGCGCCAGGCTCTTCTCTCATCTTGCGAGTTGCCAGGATATATCCCACTGCCAGCAGAATAACGTGTACACAGCAGGTATGCTGTGATGCCTGCCAATGTTCTAGGCCACCTGGGGAGTCAAAAGCAAAAAAAAAAAAAAAACACAAAAAAAAATTAGACAAATTTACATGACAAGTAAATAAAAGGATTAAGCAGTACAACATGAAATAAAGAGACATGCAAAACTAAGCATCTCTAAACTATTTAAAGGGCCACCTTGGCTCGCCTTCAGTATTTTCAAGCTGTTCATATTTGTGTACTATTAACAAAATGAGTTCTAATGCTAGGATGCTTTTTTTTTTTTTAATTCTTTCATGAGGTTGCAGGCGGAGAGAAAAAGATGCTTAGAAAAATCACTAAAAATAGTTTAAAGTTTTTTTAATAAGCAAACCTTGCCTACTTCATGAAAAATTTTGTATTAACACTATAAAAAGTTAAATACATAGTAGAAAGCCCTTGAAGCTTTCTACTTGTCCTGTTCACGTGCATCAATGTAACTTTAAAATGACTGCATTCAAATCAATACTAAACTGCAAAATATAAACTGAAGACTACATTTACAGTAATTAAGAAACAGTAGCAGTAGTACAACCACTTTGACCAATTTTGCAACCAAACATAGTACTAAATAGAAAGTGGGAAAAGAAAGTGTTCATGAAGTTAAGTAGGAAACAATTGCTTTCACTCAAGGTATGTGGAACGAAGCACTTTTAAAGAAAACTTCTAACATTCTCTGAACAACTTCTGTAAATTTACTGCATATTTTTACCTATATAAACATATTCACAGATAAAAATGAAATAAAATACAGAAAATTAAGTTGCAATACACCTTTAGAGCACTGTTCATTCATGAGATCAGAACCAATTCAAAGGAAACACAAGAATAGAAGGAAAACATGTGTGAATTAAGCTGCAATGCTGGGAAGAGAGAAGGACAGGGACAAGGAATGCCAGCCAGTCTGCCTGCCCCTGCTCCCAACCCTCTCCCCTGTTAAGATATGCACAAGCAGTATTTTATCATAATACTTAAAATTTTAAGGCAAAAAGCATACATACTTGGCATTCTGCAGTTTAGGTATGTCAAAACCAACAACCCAACATACAAGGTTTAACTAAAACTGAGAGCAAGAGAGAGCTTCATTTGATCAGGCCTTCTGTACCACAACTAAGTCAAGCTCCTTGATGGCCTTAATAGCTAACATACTTTTTCTCACTTTTAAGTATTTCAAAGGGCCTTGCATAAAGCAGTTGTCTCCAAAAATTGAAATGGTCAAACAAAACAAAAATCTGTTGGATTACACTGTGATATAAAATTTGCTTTTTTATCTGGACTGCATTTCAGTAAATGGCCATTTAGTCACCACTATCATCTAAATTAAGAGACGCTCAGAACATACCTATATTTGGAAAAAAAATATAATTCTGTGTTTGCAGGAGGATGGAGTAAACACCTTGAAGAATGTTCCCTTTCAGGAAATTAAAATATAAGTAATATTGCCAAAGCAGAGAAACTGAGCAAGTCAGCTCCATTTTCCTTCCTCATTCATCAGTTAAGTAACTTCTCTTACTGAAGACACTGGGATTTATCACAGTTCTTTCTCAAAGAAGAGACTAACTCTAGGAATGGACCAAGGCAAAAGGCTACACTTTTCAATTATATTAAATGATTCAAGAGATTAACCTTTTGGGGTATACTGAAAGTCTTCTCTATCTCAAATTCGTATTTATTCCTAATCAGCTCCAACAGAACAATTTCAGCATATTCAGTTATGGAAGAAAGACTCTTACTTGAGGCCATTTTGGCAAAGATTACTTAGGGTTGGGCAATAAGCAACTCAAAGATAGCTGCTGGTGGTACCCTTAAAATGCACACGTCATGACAACCACCATAAAAGAATTCAGTCAGTAAGGAATCTAATGGAAAAGACTAGACAATAATTACAACAAACCAAAATAGAAAGCAAAGCCTTGAATTTTACTACCTTTTATAACGGTTTTGGCATTACATATCCATTCTCCATATTGTAGTGACATCATTTACTTAAGAAATGGAGACTTATTATTATGACCATCAACACAGTATCTGAATACTAGAAGAGACAGAAGATTATTTGGGTATTGTAGCAGAGATTCATCCAGCCTATCAAATATGCGTACACTTACATTCAGAGCCTCAGCAGCCACTTCAAGAAATTAACGGAAGTGTCACCATTCAACCTTTATCAGAAAGGAAATGTTATACCAGAATTGGTGGCAATGAAGATGGTTAAAAGAAAGAAGAAAAATAAAAAAGAATTAGCAGAGTTTTTAAATGCCACGAATTATATACAGGTATTTTAGAGAATGTAAATTAATTGAAAGAACAAGTATAGATTCTGCAATGGTAATGATTTACCATCTTTTGTCCTGTATAGAAAAGCCAGCAGAAAGCACAAAAATCTTCCTTAGAAAAATCACAACTGCCTTTGTGAATTGCTGCAATCCCAGTAGTGACCTTAGAGTAACATGACGTGCACTCTAGCAAGCTAACAAAAAACATCACCTTGGATCATGTCTGGCCAACTCTGATCACAGACAGAGCAAGTTATGGATCTGCTAGGAAGGGATAAGGGGATACAACACATGTAAACTTACCTAAGTCTCTGAAATTTCTGTATGGACAAATTAAAATTAAGTCAGATCAACACAGACTGGGGAAAAACAAGTACAAAGATAAGCTACTCCTATGCTCCCACTTCTCATGGATACATAATAAGCCTTCAGAGAATGAAGCCAAAAAGAAAACAGGCAGATGAGGACAACTAATAAATCAGCTGGCACAGCTGTTAGAAGACATGCAGGCCCACAAATACCTTGCATAGCGCGCCCAAACCTCAGCTTCAAGAACAGAGTCAAGTTTCTAGAAACACTGACACTGGAGTCCCAAAACATCATTTCCAAAACAACTGTACAAAGTTTCCACATCAAAGATGCCACTTTGAAAGTGGTATCTGTCTCTGTCTTTACAAAGTTTTCTAAAAGTTGTATTTTTCCAACGTATTTTAAGTTAAAGTGTGGTCGGCTCAGTTTTGACTGAATCTATCTCTTTACAGACTGAGTGCCCCATGGCCTTCGGGTAATTTAAACTCTGCGGTCCTGACAGATGTTGTATGACACAACTTCCAAGACAAATATTTTCACTGAAAAACAGCATGTGCTATTCCATCCCTCACTATGCACACTTAGTGCTAAAGCATTAGAAAAAAAGAAACCAGAGTGAAACACTAGGACTCTAATGAAAAACAAGTTTTTCAGGAGAGCTTTAATTGCTATATTTTTAAACAAGGTTAATTTCAAAGCTACGTATATATCTATGTCTATCTATCTTCTGGAACTTCTGTAGCCAACAAATGGAAAAAAGTGACAGTTTCAGTGTTTAATGCTATTTCAAAGGTTATTAAATTATCACAAGATTATTTGCCTTCTCTCCCAGTTCTTCTCTCCACTTTCTCTATTTCTTTTATCCATCTATTTCATTTTTGTTACTGTCCCTTTATTCCTACTGCATTTATTTTTCACTCATCTCCCTACACAACATTTTATCATGATCTCAAAAGAATACTAGCAATGCCAGACAGTCATATAGTCTGTGCTACCTTTATAACAAATTTAGTTTCTACAGAAACATTTTACTAATGAAACTAATATATCAATCATCTAATGATTTAGAAAGCTTTCCATTAAACCTGACATAAAAGGTGGGCAACTTAAAACTCCAGCTTTCTGCCATAATTTCACATACACAAGAACAACACAAATGCACAGTGTCACTAAGAGAAGTGCTTTGTGGGGGACAGCATCCCTTATCATCTTTCCTCTCCAATTCATAATACCCCTTGTGCAGGTAACAAGTTTCTTTACAGCCCAGTGGTGAATGAGATAGGGGAACTGATTCCAGCTGTAACTACACTTCCCTTATTCCCTATTTTTGCTAAGTGAATGTTAACCTGGAACATTCTCAGCCAGGAACTGTTTCCTCCCAACACCTATACGAGATGAGCTGATGAGGCGCTCTCCACTTTCCATGAAGCCAGAGAAGACATTCCTCCAGCAGGGCTTAAAAGGTGCCTAACAAAAATTCTCATCATGCAAACAAAGACTACGTAAGTTTGGCTGCATTCTTGACTATCTTTCACAGTTTACCCAACTGCTAGCAGAAGTGCAAATTTGGACTGTATTAACACTCTTATTTCATCACTTTATAATTAGGTGTTCAAAATTTATCACATATACATGAGAGTAGACAGCTGTGGGGGAAAAGATGGTTCATTTACATTTAAGTACTGTAATTTCATTTCAGGAAAAAAAAGCCAGACCATGAGATTACAAAAGACTCCTTCCCTTCATGCATATTAATTCTGTTTTGAAAGCATTCATTTCTTTAAACCAACAATAACTTTCAGTTACAATGAGTTTTTTATATCATGATTTCATTAGCTTACAGGTAGTCTAGTATTTTTTCTTATTACATCTTAGTAATTCTCTAAATTCAGCATAACAATTACAGTTTTAAGATTAATTACACCCAGTGAGAAACAGTTCTCAAAAGGATAATTCTTATATTTAAGAAAGAATTCTATCAACTACCAGCATAAAATTATTTTAAACACAACAGCTGAAGGATTTACTGAAACAGAAGCATTAGGTTACATTTTAACGTGCAAACTGTATTTTCAATTTAATCATGGATTGTAACATATTCAGGGATATTATCTGAGTAAGACCTAAAAGAATATCTAAACTAAAAAAAAAAAAAAAAATCCATGATGAAGACAGTTTTTGCCTAATCTTTATAAACTCATGCTAAACTACTATTACAGAGCCAGACACTGAAGACAAACATCCACCTTCACTACATCTTGCTATCCCATCTCTGAAGGGATAAAAATCTAGATGCCAGTATTGAAACAGCTTCCAAGCTAAAATGACTAACCAGCTCCAACTAAAAAACTATAAAATCAAATTCACCTAGGATCATTTACAGCCATCTGCTCAGAACCATTTTCTCACTAGTCAAAGCCTTATTTCCATATGGTCTCAAAGGTGAAAAATTACTCTTTATTATTACTCTACCTAAACTACAAATGGAAGTCTGTTATAGTAAACCCAGACATAGCGAACTTTTTGATAAGCTGAACATTTCCTGAAATCTTATTTCTTTCTACAGAATTCCAGAGGGGGTAAATCCTATTACACTGAACAGTCACTGAACATCACAGGTTAATTTAATGGAAAACACTTTGAAATAAGCCTTTACCATCTGTTTTCACCTCTAATGGCAAATCAAAGGAGAACGGTTCACACTAGTATCATTAAAAAAATGCATAAGTGATTTAAATAGATGTGTTCTTTGATGAATACAGCATGCATCTGTTTGACTTTCTTCACCTTTTATCTTAAGCTGGAAGCTCTCATTTTCTAATGTAATGCTCATCCCTGCAGTTGAAACCACCACAGTGTAAAAAGATGATATGCACAAAGTTTCTTATATAATTCCTTACAATGTGAAAGTGAAGCTCTTCAGTAGTTCCAAATTGCCTCTGTGCAGCAAACGATCTTAACACTACTTCCCTTACTAATAGCTCCTCATACTCAGACACCAGCTACCCTTATATCTCAAATTGTTCAACTGATGAACGTAAGGATGATGAACTCAGAACAAATGCTCTCAGCCAGGACTTTACATGGATTTTTGCTACAACTGGAGAAGGCCTTCTGCACTTGAAAGTTTGTTTTCTCTTCCCTCAAAAATTATGTCCCAGCAACATGCTTTAACTTACTTTTTCATTTCTTAAAATAAAAGATTTATGGTCTTAGATTAGCTGTATAGAAAGAAGGTGACTTTAAAGAACTCTAGTGTACACAGGGAAAGTAAGAAAAGTTTATAAATATAAACAAAAGATCAGATCAGGCAGAAGATCAACAAAGCCAATCAGTGTAAGTAAAAATAAATGAGTGTGTAATAGTAGTTATTACAACATTAAGAAACCCTAGAAATTGTAGAAGACATATGCTATGACATACACTAATTCTCAGTAGGAGCTACTGCAGGGAGGTACAACACAGAGTAGTTATAAAGGGAATTACCTTACACATAGAGAATCTATACAGAAGCTAGCTGTTACAGCTGGCACCTCCAGGAGTAACGTGGTGTTAGTGACCAGCAGCAGAAAGATCAGAAAAGGGAAAACAGGTGAAGAGATAAGAACAAAAGATAAAACACTCTGCAACAGCCAACACAACGGAACATCAGAGCTACCACTACAGTCTCAACAATCATTAAAAGGAAGCACTATTCATATTATTTACTCTAATACTCACAGGGAAGAAAATATTACATGTTTCTTATATACTTATTTTGTTGTACAGAAGCAAGAAGGTTTTAAAAACAGAATGATAATCTGGTAGAAACCCCCCCATCAGTATGTGGTCCAACTCTAACTTACAGATGATCTAAACAGTTTTAGTCTATTACAATAATTTAATTTATACATTTCAAATATTTATCTTTGGAAGAGATAAAAAGTAAGCTAACAGGCTCAAAGTTCAGTATTTCATGGTATAGTTGTGTGCACTTCTTCCAACACATACTAATTTAGAACAGTTAAAAATCTATTACACATCATTTACAAATGAACATCCACATAGGTGCCTTTAAAGCAAAATACCTTAGTTAAAAAGAAAATTAAAGTGTACTTTTCTCTGGAGGAAAAAAAAAAACCACAACAAACCACAAACCACCAAAAATTAAGGTTACCAACCTGAAATCCCCTTTATTGTTCACAACCCTCTCTGGAGGGCAGTACTGCGCAGAACTTTCTAACACCACAATGTCTACTGTCCTTGTGTTATTCCCACGTCTGGTTTGTACATGGCAACCCCAGTTTCCCGTGGAGCCAGCCTGAATGTTTGAGATTGTCAGTGCACTGGGAAGATAAAATAAACAAATAAAACCCAACAGTCTTGCAATAAAATTTATATAAGCTTTTACCAAAAGATTAATAAAGTCTAGAAAGACAAATGGAAGAAACAAACAATTACATACAATGTAGGTGATCTTACAAAACCAGAGCTATCTATGAATCGATGTACTGTAATTAACAGAGAAATATTTAGTATTCTTCTAGCTCTCAATTTTGCCAAGGTAGGAAAGGAAAAGAAAAGCCATTGGAAAAAGTTCCTCAACTTCAGAAAGAAGAGATGAGAAGTTCAAATTCCCCAAATGTTATCATTGTTCTTCAACACGAAATTTTTATAGTAGTTCCAGAAAGGTGAAACTAAAGTAACTTTCCAAATGCATAATTTGTGATAAAGTTAGAAGCCCTAATTTACTAATACAATTACAGGATATATAACCACTCTGTAGATGCTGAATCAGTCAAAAATCTGTTGCAGACATAATAGATCTCTGTTGAAGAACTTCAATATTACGAACTGTGGTGTGCTCAAAAGGGAGAAGAAAGAATCCACAAGTAGTTCACTTAAATTCCTTGTTCCCATAATTTTAATGTTCCAAGAGAACAAATGTATCCTATCACAAACACATTTTACATGACCTGCATCGGCTAATTCTTGGAGATAATTAAAGAAAAATAAAGCCCTACAACAGTCCTGGGTAACCTGCTTAGCTAACCCTGTTTTAAGCAGCTGGGTTTGACTAATCAAATCTCTAGACCTCCCTCCTCAAACCTGGTAGTTAGCAACAGTGACCAAACCAAGGTATTTCAGAGATATGTGAAGTTACAGACTACTTCCCTACTTGGGACGTTTCTGTCTACATATGTTCACTCAGAGAGGATATAAGAGGGCTTTACTGGTTATGGAAATAGTGAGTAAATCAGAGCAGAAAATAAGGAGTGGGAAATACATTTTCCCTCTATGGATTCACCTTGCAATCAGTGAGCAGTTATGAATCATGTTTTTTTCAACAAAAATACCCTGGGACTCATCAGTTTCCACTATCTTTCCATCCTGATACCACAAGACTTGCATGTCTTGATCGATATATGAAGCCATACACTGGAAGGGTAGACTATCTCCTTCAAAGACAACCTGACGGTGAGATGGAGTCATATAGAAAGATGGTAATTCAAGTGGCGGTTCTAGAATTCAAGAAATAAAAGCACAATTAATAGCAAGAACCTGTTCTACACATAATTTTCAAAAGAGGAGAAACATACACTAACAGAGTATCGATTACTGATATAACCTCCTTGGAAGCTGCATCTTGCAAGATCTAAAAAGTACATTTGATGCACTGGATATCGAAAAATAAAAATTTTCATCATATTCTTTTCCAAAATGTGCATTCCTTTAGTGTAATACATTTCAAAAATCTTTTGCTAGCCCCCATCCAAAAGAGTGAAAAACATAAACTTGAATGAAAAATACATTTATGCATTTTATTTCTTCATAATTTTTCACTATTAATATTTCAAAATAACATATACATATATTTTATTATTTTGACAGACAGAACAACTCTAATACAACCAAGAAGTTAAGCAAGTTGGTCATGGTTTCATCGCAAAAAGGCTAATGAACAGAATCATCATGTAGGAAAGTTATGAAATTAAGACCTTTTTACTTCAGAAATTTGGGCTTGGAATAATTTACACATCTCAAATTGGGTAGCTAGACTTTGGAAAAAAATTATCAGTTTCCAATTCTTTTTGGGAAGTTTAGGTAAAAATCCCTGAAAAACATGGATTAGCACGAAAAAGGAGTTTATCTCCAGAGAACATGTCTCATCCTTAGTTTCCTACAGAATAACATCCACAATCACTAATTTATTTATTATTTATTTCCAAAAGCAAACAACCCTGTGTCCAGTTCTGGGCTCCCCAGTTCAAGACAGACAAGGAAGTACTGGAGAGAGTCCAGCAGAGGGCTACAAAGATGATTAAGGGACTGAAGAATCTCTTGTATGAGTAAAGGCGGAGAGAGCTGGGTCTGTTTAGCCTGAAGAGAAGACTGAGAGGGGATCTCATCAATACTTATAAATACCTCAAGGGTTTGCGTCAAGAGGATGGGACCAGATTCTCTTCAGTGGTACCCAGCAACAGGACAAGGGGCAATGGGCACAAACTGGAACACAGGAAGTTCCATGTGAACATGAGCAAAAACTTCTTTAATCTGAGGGTGACACAGCACTGGGACAGGCTGCCCAGAGAGGTTGTGGAGTCTCCTTCTTGGGAGATATTCAAAACCCGCCTGGATGCCATCCTGTGCAACCTGCTCTAGGTGGTTCTGCTTTAGCAGGGGGGTTGGACTACATGATCTCCAGATGTCCCTTTCAACCCCTACCATTCTGTGATTCTGTGTAAATCATGACTAAAGATCAGCCTTTGAAAAAGAATCACTATTACCACTATCACATAAGTGGTGAATTTCAGGGAAACAAAGCAAAAAAAGCCTGTTCACTAATATTAACAGAATATGGAATGTGTTAGAAAATACGCGTCAGTTCTCAGGAGTGCTTACCACAGGTCAGAAGCTCCTGCTTAACACCAGTCACTGTCTGTGACTGCAGTGACTTGGGATAGGCACATTTAGTTTCACGTACAGTTATATTTCTTTCTTTTAACCACTGATGCATCCACAGGATATTGCAATCGCAAAGAAGATAATCAGTCTGAAATTCTCTGCAACACAAAATAGGTATTCACAGTGACAAAATTTAACACTCAAAGGTCTGACAGCTTGACATCAACAGCTGTGCAATGCCTCTCACTGTCACAGACACACAGACAACAAGAAGTCAAACCCCAGAATACAGTAGAGTTGCCGACCACTACCTATTGGAAGATGCTCTAATTCCCTGCAAGCTGTGGTCTGAGAACAAAAGTACACTCCCTGAGAAAAGGGATCCTCTCCATAAATATGGGGAACATCTAATACCTGCGCATGAAAAAAATTTCAAGTAGTTTCTTTCATGGAGGGAGTTTATGTTATTTAAGTGAGCAATAACAAGGAATTGCTTGAATATGCATCACCATAACTTAAGAACATACTTCATTGCTTCATTTTAGCAATCGAATGCTTTAACAGTAAAATCAACAGAAATATAAAAATAGCCTTTCACCTATTTTTCTTTTCAGAACCACTATTCACACAATTTTAATGGTGGTTTTCTTCTGCTTTATATGAAAGTCATATAAGGCTTTCATTGATTCATAAAGTCTTCTCTATATAATACTTTCTACTAAAAATACATAACAAAACCCCCCCTAGGTTTCTGTTGTAGTCAGCTAAATTAAAAGAGAACATAAATATTTTATCTGTTTAGAAACAGTTAAAAATGTATCAAAACATATCACTGTGTCTACACTGTTTTTTTTTTTACCTCTACTGAAAACATAATTTATTTTTCTTTTTGCATATGTCTAGAGGATAACACAACATCACAGGCAGAACACTTCAAACACTAAATCAACATTCCTGTGAAACTCCATTTGGTCTTTGTTCACAGGAATTCCTCCAGACACACACATTTTTAATAGCAATGGTTATACCTGGGTTCTCTTGTCAGACCTGTGATGTTCTTGGACAGCAACCTTTATGTACACAGTTAAAATACCACGAACAACAACTTAGGAACAATTAAAAGAAGCTGGAGGAGGGAAAGAAACATTTGCCTTTATACACAAGAAATTAACTTGGTGTCAAAGCCAGAAGTCAGAGCTTTTGAGAAAGCCCAGTACAGTGAACCAACTGTCACGACTACCAGGGAAAAATGCAAGCTAAACATCAGCACTGCTAATTTTTTTCATTTACTTTCTTCCTTACACAAGATTACAACTCTCATGAAATGAGAGAAAAATAACATGAGATTGAGATGTGCCCACTGTTACTTGTAACAAAACTATACTATTCTTCAAGGACTAAGATCTTCCTTAAAATTATTTGTTCCCTTTATTAAAAAAAGGTGTAAAATGCTATGTATAAAGTCATAAGTGATGCATACAGACTAAAACTTTCAGAAGCCCAGATGCCGGTATAGCTTTGTTCTCTCAGAACTATGTAACAAATACTGAGCATCTTTAGAAGGAAGTTATACAAGCACCCAAACATCTGTACGTAACATTTCCTATGCACTTATCCAGACAAAGAAACCACTGTTACAAGATTTAAAAGTAAAAATGTAAAACTGTGGTACAAGCAAATGTATATAAAATGACTTTTGTTAAGAACACAAATGATCGTGCAAATTACATATAGATATAATAAGTACTTACAAGGACTTTAGTGAACCAAGATGATCAAAAGTTCCCGGTGTAAGTGTAGAAAATAGATTTCCAGAAAGATTCCTAAGAAATGAAAGTATCATGATTTGAACTCATGCGCAAGCAACTGACATTTGAAATAAAAGAATCCCTCTTCCAGATAACATTATTTTAAAACCTACAGGATACTACTATGACACTCTGTTGCAGTTCAGAAGACTGTAAGAATAATAATCAGGTCTGATAGCTTAGCAAAAATCCCAAAATAAACTGTTCCCCAATACTTCTTTCGTAGCTGAAGAATTTTAAGACTGGGAACAAAGACTGAAAGCAAATACTTTATTTAAAGAAACAACTAGCACATGTTGAGCGTACATTTCAAGAAGTTTAAAATTAACTTCATTAACTGATGTGTTGCTATTAACATGCTATGAGAAGCATGTTTGATCTAGCAAAATATTTTTCAAAAACATTATACATCCAACTTTATATCAGTGAAAGTACTGCATAAGAAGCTACCAACCAGGGCAAAGAAACTTTCCATAATCTTGCATGTTATTTTCTTAAAGTAAATGAAGAACTACAAAACATGGAAGAAAGTCAGCAAGACAGAACCATACTGATGCCGTGGTAGAAGGCACGGATATTAAAAAAATTCTGTAACCCTGAAATGTATTTCTAGGGACAGTATTTTGTAGTCTGCTACTCTCCCCCCACACCCTGCTGTACATTCTAAGAAACTGTAAAATGGTTGCAAAGCAGACAGATCAATGAGTACATGCTTTTGGTTGCCCCTGTCAAAAAAGCTTTGCCTTTTTTAAGCTTGCTACTGAGTAACAAACCACAATCACAGCCACACTGCATGTCTTTCAAGCTCACACTTAAACTACTCCCACTGAAAGAACGTTAACTTACATAAGACTAAACCTTACAAAGTGAAATTATACACAACAAAATTATACTTACAATCTAATAAGATTTACAAGTCCTCTAAATACATCTGCATTCAGGCAGCCTATTCTGTTATTAGTTAAGTCTCTGTAGATAGGAAAAAGCAAAAATCAGAATAAACTGGTTTATTTCCAAATGACATACAGTCTGCAAACAGAAGTATTTCAACTTAAACTCATGAGTAACAGATTGCACCATATATACATTTAGTCTCTTTCAGCAAAACTCAAAAGGTACTGCTATATGGGGGTATACACATGTACATAGGAGTCCTTATTCCATTTCTAAAGTAATAATGGTTTGCCCATGTGCAGTTAAATGAGCCTCGCCTTACCAGTAAGAATCCTTTTAGAACAGGTATGGATTACATTGCTACAAAGTAAATTTTCATACTTGTACAATATATTCGTCACATGCTCTACATCACTTAATTTTTTGACATGCGAGAGAAACCTATACCAGTGCATTTATTGTATATAAATAGGACCACTTCTATATTTATACTTATGCAAATATTAAATACTACATATTTTCCAATGTAGGTCTTAAATTGAATTGCCAAAAATTCTTAAAGGAATAAAAATTAATCTCATAAGTAGTAATGGTCCAAAATCAGTCCTTCAGCTTTATTTTTAATGTTTTCAAAAGTGAAATTACAAACAAAACTTCTTTTTAAGTGAGCCAGATCATCTGATCAGTGACAAATAATCATATATGCTACAAAAATTTAAGGAAAGCTGTATGTCAACTAAAGGCGGGGGGACAGGCAGTGAAATCAAAGACTTAAAAGCTGTCCCAGATATTCTGAAAATCTGAACAGTGTTTTAAAAAAAGAAAATGGAAAAAAGAAAGAAAAAAATAGGCCATCATGCTAAGGTCTTTTTTTTTTTTTTTCCAAGTTTCATCTGGGACAGAATTTTTACAGCCAAGGTATAAATCCCCGAAATATGTGTTAACGGGAATGTTGGCACAACCTTCAATAAAGCAGCATTAACAGCGATGTAACTTCAGTGCAGTATTAATAGCAAGGGACTCTGTGTTTCACTATGACCTTTGGGGGGTGGGGGAGGAATCACAAGGAGTTTAACATTTAACAAAGTAAGACTTGAATGTTCACCCAGTGGTGTTTCAAGTCACCGAAATACTAAAAGGGAAGAATAATACAAGAGACTGTCAGTAAGAACAAGTGAGACTGCCAAGCCACAAGCAGTGGATGTCCTTCAGTCATAAGACTGAAAGCAGACTTTGTTTTATACATACATATGTGTGTGTATAAATTTAGACAAGATATACATATTCAACTTTTAATATGTAATAGCTTTGCTGTCTAAATTTCCAGAACTTAAAGACTTACTCTACTCTCAGGGGTTTTTTGTTTGTTTTGTTTAAACTGACTAGCTAGAAATACCACTTACAGTCTTTTCAGAGATGAAAGCCCCAGAAAAGCTCCTGGATCTATAGTACTAATAAGGTTGTTCTTAAGGTCCCTGTGGAGAAAAATGAAGACATTACATTTATCACAAGCTACCCTTTAAAATAGATAAACATGCATGAAGATACACTCAACTTGTCTCAACTTGTTTGAGAACTGCCCAAAACCCACATACAACACATTTCTACTGTCTCTAACATAGTATCTTTCAAAATTTGAAAATTTGTATTTTAACTAGAAAGAAGAATATAAGCAGCATGTGTATTCTGTTAAATATTCTATCAGTTCCTATCACATGAAAGGGTATAGGGTCAAAGATAACTTCGCCACAGTGTCAGAACAGATTACAGCTGCTCAGGGTGTAACATTTGATCATTACACAGTACAATACTGTTCAGCAGTGTTGTCTTCTCCAGCCTACCCAATTTTAAATACTTTAGTAGTGACCAACATCTACCAAAAAAAGCAAAACAAGGTACTAAAAATACACCAAAGACACAACATTGAAAGTTTCCACCGTTACTGCCACAAAAGCAAAGCCCTGGCTGACAATCCCAAATAAAGCTGGTAAAAAAGCAACCTCACAGCGTAGATTTTTCAATCTGAAGTTTCCAAAATAGGAGATTATAAGGAGAAATGTAAAGTAACTATGTCATTAACTGTACAAATGATATAGGAGTTTTAACTCCTAACTCAAGATATTTCGCAGATACAGTTTAATTTGAAAGGTCACAGAAAGTGTCTGCCAGCATCTACAGTTTTGAACAAACTTTATCACTGCATGAATGCCAAGATTACTTCTATCTCCTTATTCATTCATGATTTTTACTATACTATTGTCTGAAACTTTGCAGGCACTTATTGCGACAAGGACAATTTCTCATTCCATGGTAATATGTGAACGTTCTGCATTTGAAAAGAAAATTAGTAATTTCAATTAAGAGCAAAGTTTTAGTAAGCAAGAGTAGAAAAAAAATCTCCTAAATCTACTACAACATTAATAATTCTGCCCAAAAGAGAACAGTACAAGAGGATTACATCTACCATCACACAGATATGCATGAGTGAAAATATAATTCATCCCAAGATTTCACAATAGCATTTCCTGCAGCCAGATTAACAAATCATGGTGCAACACAGTGTCATGGCACTGGATCACACTTCAATGTCATACCTAATAAACATTTTAAATACTTGAAATACTTTAAATATTTTAAATTTACCTTGCAGTACAGTAAATTAATGTTCAATAAAACTACAACACATACATGCTTCTCTTAACTTTCTTTTCTTGCCCTGTATGGTGGCAGGGACAGCCAACTACTTCTAAAACAGTATCAGGAGCCTGAAGAACCGTAATGTTTTTAAGGCTCTTTCAGCAGGCTTATAAACCCAGTACCAAGACCATGACAAATCTGAGAATACTAAATGCTAATCATCACTTATTTACCATCAGTCTTTAGGATGGGGAAGAAAATTTGTACTTACTGTTTATACTTTAAATTTCAGTTTAAAATCATGTAACTCCCACTCAAACTTAAAATCTCACTGTGGAAAGCACTCAGGGAGAAAAATCTTGACAACATCCCTTGGAAATCCGCTAATCTAGATTATCACTGATCTTTAATTTCATTACATAAATTCAAAGCACATTCCTCAATACACCTCCTTCTTAAACCCATTGCTTCAGTGGAAAGAAACAACATAGTTTTAACATTAAAAGCAAGGGTTTTACTACTTCCACAATACGTTTACTACTTCCACAATATGTTTATACATTTTGTCAGATTAGTTAATAAAACTCACTAGTCTATTCTTTATGTAATTTTTGGCTTTTTTCCCCTCCCCTTAATACCAGTGCCAGAAGGATAATTACACTAGAAATAATAAATTCTTATTAAAAAGAAATGCCAACAATTTTCATGTTTTAATAAAACTCATTCAGTGTATATTCTGTACTTTGTAAATAAGATAGAATCACAGAATGGTCTGGGTTGGAAGGGACCTCAAAGATCATTTAGTTCCAACCCCCCTGCCATGGGCAGGGACACCCTCCACTAGACCAGGTTGCCCAAAGCCCCATCCAACCTGGCCTTGAACACTTCCACAGGGAGGGGGCATCCACAACCTCTGTGGGCAAAGCATTAATGAACCAGCATACTAATGTAATTTTTAAAAAAACCAAACACCCTGAATGCCTAAAGTGTTAGCATTTTCTCAACAGTTGGGGAGTCTGTTTGCAGTTTTTTTCCTCCCTCCCAGTGGCAGTCGTTAGTAAGCACTAGCTATGTATTCACCTATCAAAAAGTATTAGCAGATGAAAACTGTGAAATATAAGAGATATTTAAAGATCTCAAAATTAACACAGTGCTGACATGTCTGGTGGCTCTTAAGAGACAGTAAAAGATGTTGATACACAGGCTGGTGCAACTGCCAGACTCCAGGATATGGGAGTTTCTAAATGAAATTATAGTTGTGGTTAAACCAATAGATAGATTGATAGGATTCTCACATGAAAGGGAGCTGGGGAAGACAATCTCATTAGAAAGTTGTGTTTGGCTTTAAAATTTTTGTTGTTTTTAACACTTACAAATACATTGATACAAACTACTGATTTTTAGCAACAGGAATTTACTCATCTCACCTGCTGATTTTAATGATTTTTCTTTGACAAAGCTCGACCAACAGGATATAGTTATAGACTTTTTTTTGTCCAAATAAAAGAAAATCTGTCCAAAATAAATCCATTAGAAGAGGGTTTCAATTAGGGTAATATTACAACTTCCCCAAGCTCTAGCTTATCAGTACACCTTTTATCTTACAGTAACTACATCTTTCATCTAACAATTAAAAATACTGCTACAAAAAAGTCCACAAGCCAGGCAGTAATCTTACACTGAGAACCTATTAAAAAAATTAATTTTCTCTTAAATCTAAATATTACTGCAGATGAGGATGCCCCTATATTTATCAGGGAAGGTGACTAATGGAGACTAAGATCGTAGAAAAAAAAATCAGGTTTTAAGGGATGTCTTGAGGTCATGTAGTCCAACTTCTGGCTCAAAGCACAACTAAATAAGATCAACTGTTCCGCTGTTATGTCCAGTGAAGTAATGAAAACCTCAAAGAACGCAGATTTCACTATCTCATCATCCAACTCTCTAAGTGTTTAACCATTCTCATTATGAAGAATTTTCTCATGTCCAATTGGAACACCCCTTTTTCAAATCTGTGATTAAGTGGGCAACTAGCAATCTACCAGCAAGCAAAAATACTTTTAAGAGCCTGACAACTGCACCTAATACTATATTGTTAAGATAAGAAAAATATCTTAATGAAAAAATACTTAAATGTAACTATGGTTTGCTATATAAAAAGCAAAATCCTTTCATTTCATTAGAATTTATAATGAAATGCTTCAGTGGCCAGTTGTCTATGACTTAAAAGTGCACGTATACATACTTAATAATTACTTACTAATGAAAACATATTACTTAGAATTTACTGTTTTCTGTCTTAGCACAATGAAGATTGTCTTAATTACTACTAGAGCATCCTGCAGGCACAAACAAAAGATGCAAATCTGTGCATACTGACAAGTATACATTCTTTAGCGCTCTCAACTACCGTTGGATAAAATATCTTTTCTTCCCGAACAGAACTTGAAAATAAGCATTGGACAAGAAACACATTAGTTACTATTGACTCTTATTATATGAAATGCCTTTTCAAAAAGGAAATAGGGGAAGACGACAAAGAAATTACAGAAACAGGTTAAACATTACATCAAGTCAGTCTATCCCTCCCACAGCTCTATGGGGTGTAGATTTTAGGCAGGCAGATCCAATAAATGCTTATGACTGATTAAACAATTTTTATGTTTCCTCATCATTCAATGAGTATGATGTAAATTCTACCCTATATATACACGTAGGTTTTCTCCCTAAAATATAGCAGGCTGTATTTATTTTGAGTTCTCACCATCAGTGTACCAAATATTTAGGGTACCACCAAACTGTTGATAACTAAAAGCCCAAGACTTTATTGCCTGTGGGTCTCAGATGTAGTATTCTGCTTTCAGGGCAACGTATTCAAACTGTATGTATGTATGATCAAGTGCTGTTAGAGCTGTTTCACCAGATTCAAGTAACTCTCTCTAGGAAAGGAAAACTGGCTCAAATCTATCAGTGATTCTGACGATATTAGAGTAATACAAGAATAAAAAGCAACTGGAGAGTCCAGATTTGTAAGGAACCACAAAAGAGGAGACAATTGACAGTTCTGAAACTTGGACATTTTCCAAATGGAAATTAAAAAGTTGTTACTAAAAATCATCTCTTAGCTTTTTGAAAAGTTCTTACATATGCTTTTGACATCCCCTTGCATCTAAAGAAATCAACAGCAACTTCGATCACTTTGTTTTGTTGTTTTGCTTACTCCATCACATCACTACATTGAACTACAGTAGTAAAAATTTCTTGAAAATGTAATGCAAAAAAGTTAAAAAAAAACACGCTTGAGACTACTACATTTCTGCAAACTAAACAAAAGCTAGAACCTAGACCAGAAAAACTTTTTGCTTCCTTCAAATAATTTCTGTATTTCCAACAGTTCAGAATACTCCTAAGCATTCACTTTCACAGCACACATTTTTCAGCAGAGGCTAGAAGCACTTTTCTCCCCCTTTCCTCCCACCAATCTTTCAGAAATTACTAGAGAAGCAGGTGAGCATGAGCAAAATAAATATTTTCTTAGCCTGACACTCAGTCTTCTCCTGAAAGAGCCACAGCTAACTAAGAGATGGAGCTTCTAGAACCAAAACCAGAACTACAGTTAGAGCAGAAAACAAGTTCCTGAATATTCATAAAACCATTCCTCTGCTCAGTAATATACAGACAAGAAATGCTGACACTTTCCAATCACTTCTAAAGATTTTAACAAAAAAAGTTCTGGTCCACTACTAGTACTCAGGTCCATCTTTTCACATACGCTGCTGCACTATCACAAGAAGAATTAAAATCAGAAATTGTTACTGCCTTAAAAAGTATTACACACTCCTATTTTTATTTAAGGTATCCATATATCTGTAGACTGGTGCTGTAAAAACAGGAGAAAAAAATGAGACTGTCTACAAATAACACTCCCTACACATTGCATATTTTCCCTTTTCAAAGGTATATTAGTGTATCCTAAGACAACATTGGTAAACCCTTATCATTATTTACAGTTCAATAACTGTCAAACCCTTCTTTTGCTATCTAAATATCTTACTGAATTCCATGCCTGTCTTCCTCCTCTCTCCCTCATGTACAATGAAAAACAGTACTTTATAAATATATAAAATAATCTTCCTTATCCTCACAAAAATCAACAGAGAGCATTAGCTAGCTTCCAGATGGAAGACACCAGTTTGCTTCAAAGTTGCTGGACTTTGAATAATCCTGTATAAAATCAAGTATCTACTAGGTGAAAAATTATCTGTCACAAATTAGTTGTGCAAGAAGTTATTTCGATATTTAAACTGCAGGAAATTCATAGCAAAACATAGCATTAACAAAGTAAGTAGAGATTAAAATATTTATCATCTTTTTGTACAGATACTTTAATTAATTACCACTTATGGCAGTAAAAATCTTTGACCTGCTTACTGTTATTCAGCTATTATTTGCATGAATCTTTTCCTACAAAAGTAGATCTAGACATAGCGTAGTCATTTTATACTATAATTAACACACCCTCCAGTAAAATAAAACTCTTATTTTGGTACCCTTATCACCCTGTTTACAAAATAATGCAATACTAAGTTTGATATTTTCATAAATTAACATACATGCACAAAATTATTAACAAACAGATTTGAAATTCCTACTTGGGGCCAGTATTTTTAATGTATTTCCCAACAGTTTTGGGGCATACAAGCAATGAATAAAACAATCTCTCCCTTTCAATAGTAACAGTGAAGAATTGTCCGACAGAAAAGAGGTCAAAAGATAACGTGTTTGAGCGAAAGGATAACCTAAAGGACAATAATTTGCCAGTTCCAGATACTATATGTCCAAGTTTATCTGAAGAAATTAAAAAAAAAAAAAAACCATTTAAAAATATGTAAAATTTCATCAAGATGTCCAAGAACTAAACAGGAGAAAACAAGTTTAGTGTGTTAACAGATGAATTATGAAGTTGTGAATCTATTTCAGGATTCAAAATATTGATTAAAATTCAATTAAAAGCAATTATTATGCAGGTACATATTCCTGACATATTAGTTTGATTTTTTTATTTATTTTAAGGCTTTGGTTAAATATATCTATACATCTAAACTCTATCCAAAAACCATTAAGCAGAAATGGCAAAAATGTTTGCTATGAAGCATAACAACACAAGAAATGAATAAACGAGCATTAAACACATGCAGAATCTCTCCCCTGGTAAGCAGTAGTGTTAAGTGACAATACTACTGTCCGAATTAACTATTTAAATGCTGACTGAATTTATTTCTTTATCTCCATTTCATCTCTTAAATTAGAAGTGGGGAAAAGAGTGTATCTACAAAGAAAGAAAACACTCATAAGGAAACAAGGGTGAGTATGAGTAGTAAGAAAAAATAAAAATAAGCAAGAAACTGTTAAAAAAGTGCAATTTCAAAGGAATGGAAGTTATCAGAGTGAATATTAAGGCATATGATTTGGAACTGCTGAACATAATGTTAATGGTTAAAATTGTTACTGTGGCTTTCAATTTTTTTTCCTTTTACTGTTGACTATTCATTTAAGTTTGTAAATTTATTTTAATTACAAGAGTAGCTTCTGTCCAAGGTCACAACAACATTTAAAGCAGAAAAGTTTATTTTTACTGTTGTTAAATAGATTTTTTTTTAAAATGTCTTACACACAAAAAAAGAGATGGTCATTAATGACTAGTGTATCATACTAGCTATCCCTTCCTTTATGATGACGACACTTAGCAATTAATAATAATTTGTTAATGTATTAACTCCTACACCACTGCACATAAATTGGGTTATTTCATTCAGATGAGTCTGCCATACCATCTAAAATATTACTATCCCAGATCACTTAAAATGCTCAAAGCATGATACCTTACGTACTGCTTTCTTTTCCTTTTCATGAAAGAAGATATTAAAATAACCGAAAAAAAATCCATACAAATGACAGGAGTTAAATGGAAGAAAGCTGGGTTCTTAAGATTTTAAAGAAAATTAAGATTTGGATTCATAGAGCAAATGTAAATCATCATCTCAAACTAATTAGAGTTTCAAGTATTTCCTGTCTGAAAATTGTAATGAGTTACAACAAATAACAACTGTCAGCAGATGCCTTTATTACCTAAGCAAGAATGCCAAAATGTGTAAAGATCTAGAATGCCATCACTGCTGATAACCTTGTTTCTTTGGCACAATGGCTTATTTCTACAATAAAACTCATCTACCAGTGCAGAAGACAAATCTTTCTTCTGGCATGTGGGAGATAGAACAGTGGTAATGTTTGAATGTATTTAGGCCAGGTGATCAGGACTGCAGCCTTCAAGTTTTAGAGGAAGAATAAAATACTTTTAATCCCCTGAAGCCAAAAGTCATTTGGAACTCTTCCTAGATGTTGCAAGATGATTATGAAACTGGCTGCTTTCCCAGTCAAATGGCCTAGAAAAATCCTTATCTCTAAAGTTTCTGCTTGCTCCCAGGTAGATCAACCTGCCAATCCTGACCTTCTACCAGCTGGAAAAAAGCTGACTGTAACAGAAGATACAATGCCGCTTCTTATCCCATAGGTGATATATCGTCTGAAAGGGAAAGTGAAAACAAGAAGCAAAAAGGTGTCCAAGAAGTTACTCCCATCAGACTCACTCCCATTTCCCCCCCCCAGTATATACCAAAGTTGTAAAGTAAGCAACAAAACTGTTAAAATAAATGTCAACAACAAACTTAGAATGAATCTAGCCTCTTTCAGAGGGTCTAATAGATCCGCTTCCCCTACCAATATACTTTACAACTGTTTGATAAAGGGTTTGACACTTTGTAAGAAAAGAAATCATTTTCTTTACAGCGTTAAGTTTTCATATTATGAGACCAAGAAGAACAAAGCAAATCTAGTTGTCATAGCATTCCAGTGAACTTCCCACTGAAACTGCCCTAATCTCACCCGCAGGTGAGATTATCCCTTTATGCTGTTACAAGACATTCATATTCATAGAGAGAACGCTTAACTACATTAATTGGTCAATCACAAAAAAACCCCAAAATAAAGTAAGAACACAGCTCTTAAGACATTTCGTTCTCAGAATTATTAATGAAACATAAACAGTATATCACTTATTTTTTAAAGTGAAAATAGCTTTTTAAGAAGTTCTTACAATCTTTCAAGAAGGTGTAATCCAGAGAAGGAACCATTCTTCAACTCTGTTATTTTATTGTTACTCAGAATCCTGTAAACAAAAACAGACAAGAACAATATATTATAAGTTTGCTAACAAAATTATTTGCTGCAGCTTACACTTCTAGTGTAAATCTTTTTGTTTAACTGCCTTTATAACAAACTACAATGCCTAGCTCATTCTCCAAGGTGTATAACAGCACTGCTTAAATATTATGAAGGAGAAAAAGAGGATTTTCTGTGTTATGTTGCCTAAGTATCATGCAAGCTTACATAATTAACCTATGAAAGAAAGTACACCCATATACGAATATCGTATTGGCGTAATAGAAAATAAAGTATTATTCAACATTCTATTTTTCCATATCCATTTTGGTTTTCAAAACCACACAGCACATCACCTGTTACCCATTTCTTCCGCTGCCACCCTCCTGTGTTGTACCACACTTCCCAGCTATCCTTCACACATACATCCTCCTCAATGCAATCTTTTTAATACATCTGCAAATAAGCTCAGCAAGCACTCCTTTATTTCTATCTCTCCTTTCTTCTCTTAAAGGACATTAAAAGGAACACGCAACAGCAAATTCCCTCTTCCACATGAATACCTGGATCAGGCCCATCTAGCCAAGTAGCCTATTCTCCAATCACAGCCATCTGCAGATGCAAGTTATCCTCAAGTTATGAAACCCCTTGTACAGCTGTATGCTTCCTTACTTAGGAGGACCTGCTTTCTATACAGCTAGATATTTCTCTGTCACAAAAAACCCTATTTTCCTTTTGAACCACATAAAACTTTGGCATCCACAATGCTTCTCACAAAAGGTTTCACAGTACAAAGCTTCATTCCATAAAGAATGCCTCATCTCATTCTTTTTGAACGCAGCTCCAGCTAGCTTCATTTGATGCTCCCTACTTCTTATACCGAAACAAGCAGTAATCAATCCCTCCCTACCATCTCTTTACCATGGATAATTATGTAGAAACCTAGATGGTCTCCTGCCAGAGGGAAGATTCGTATTTTACTTACTCTTCACATTAAAGTCATTTTGTGCCACCTTAATAATTTCTGAGCTCTTTCCAGTTTTACTAAACTCAAAAAAAATTCCAAGACCACCAGAACTGAAATAGTATTCAATATAGACAAGTCACAAATTACATAATAGGATAATGATGTTCTGTTTTGCTTCCTACTGTTTTCCTAATAATTCCTAACATATGATCTGCCTTTACCACTTGTACTAAGAATTGAAAACAGTGCCCATCATCTTATATATGAAGATAGAATTGTCATTGTCACCAGTACAATTTTCATTTTTCTACAATTTGCTGCTTCTGCTATTTCATTGCCCAATTATTAGTTTCATAAACTTCTTCCAAAATTCTTCACTTTACCCTCATCCTTATTACATCAAGCAACTCACCAAACTCTGACAACCCCCTACTCACAGTTTTTTACAGGTCATAAAGAAATATGTTGTGCATTATAGGTGTCTAAGACTCCACTCCACTGAGAAGGCTAACCATTTACTTCCACATCCACTTCTTATCCTTCAGCAAGTTAGCAGTTCATACAATGATTTTGCATTTTAGGCTGACATGGTATTTTCATCAAATGCCTTTGGCGAGGGATTGAGAGATGCCTTTTGGAAAAGGCATTGTATCAACTGGATCATCCTTGTAAATATTTTGCTGATTCTGAAGAATGCCAAATGTTTGTGGGGAAGACCATCCCATTACAGGAGATGTAAATTTTCCAGAGTACATCTCTTTCTCTTTATCCAGGTGTACAAAATATCTATCATAAATTCTACTGATTTGATCAACACAAACAACAGACTTGGAACTATGTAGTTCCCCTGAACTCCTGATGCACTTACAAAAAAAAAAAAAAAGGATAATAGTAATAAAAAAAAAAAATCAGCATTTGCCACCACTCCAGTCCTCAAAAATCAAGTTCATTCTCCAGCATGACTTCAGACATTCATCATTTGACTTTTTCATCCCTGAGTTCTTCTTAAAACTCTCCAGAGCACACCATCTTGTCCTGGAAATTTATTTACTCTGTTAGTTTGTTCCATAACTTCTGCTACAGTCACTTCAATTTCAGACCGGTCCTCTATCAAATGCATCCTGCAGATCCAACATGCCCATGCACTTCTTCATTTACACCAATTACAACTTCAGGCTGGATAACTACTTCTACATTTAACAACTGCCTCTAGGAGGTTTCTTCCCAGTCTCCTACATCTTTCAGATATCCTTCACAATAGCCATAAACCAAACACACATACACAAAACCCTCTTTCCTCCAATGCATAAGTTTTATTATCTATTGACAAGGATTAGTACTTCAAAACACATCATGAATAAGATAAAGCTAAAATACAAAAATACCGATCTATGAAAACAGCATCATTTTGACACAAACATATATTACACTAAGTAGCTTTCTTCTCCAGGTTTCTCAATGATTGCCCCAAGCCTCTGTGGTTCACACAAATGCAGGGAAGGCTTTTTTTTTTTCCTCACACACAGAGAACCAAGACAGCTGAACAAATTATTTGAAAATCTTTCCATTTCCAGTCTGACAGACAGAAGATTTGAAAATTCTTGAAGTTAAGATTAAATCACTCAACCAAGGTAACAGTTCTGATGCTAAGAGGAGCAGATCCCATTCCTTCTTCTCCCCTTACAGTCAAACCATGTATTTCTGCAGCTCAAGTTATCCCTGGTGCCCACTGCTCCATGAGCAACAAACATTAAACTACATTTACCCAAGAGATTAACTGATATGCCAACCACAAAAGCATGATCAACATAAAAACAGTCAGATAATCCTGGGTGAAGACAGTGGAAAGGATGAGAAAAAAATATTTAAAAGTATACTGAGAATTTGCTGCTGTATGTGTCTATGACGCCTGTAACATCCACTAGAGTTTCAGCTAAGAAGAAAATTTGCTCTTGTGAAAATACAGTTCTAGAGTCAAATACATTAAGCTGTCTTACAGGAAGAAAAGAAGGAAAATTGTCCCTTGGCTGCAGCTGTGATAACCTAGATGACAGGACACATGAAACACAGAGAGCATCTTCTAAAAACAGATGTACAAATCAAGGAAGCCCAGGTACTCTTCAGAAATTTACAGGTGTTTCAAGGAATCCTTGCATCAAGGAACACACAACATGTAACAGAAAACCACATACACATTTGCAAGACTGCAAGTTTGGTAAATAGTATATTATTACTATTAAGCAAACAACTTGGAATACTGACAAAACTAGTAAAATTTAACTGAAGCATTAAGATCACCCATCCCAAAGTCTCTGAAACTACTTTCACTTCTTCTCAAAGAGAAAAAGGTTTCAACCTAAATAGTAAGTACTATTTGTAGAAATGGTAGGTACAGGATTCATTCTGCAAACCAAATCTATTCAAAGTACACTTATTTCAATATCCTTCCTGGTTTCAGAAACATATGCAGGAAGAAAAATAATAATAGAAGGAGCTTATAAAAAAACTCATTAATAGTTAATGCAAACTGAACACAAGGCATAACAGCAGCAGTAAGAAAAAACACAGACCAATTTCAGACTTATGGATAAAATAAGAAGAAAAAACATGAGGTTCAGAAAACATCCGAGTCAACACAAGCAAGCAGGCAAACTACAATCCTTGGTAGCACAGAAATAATTTGTATTTTAGTTATAATTGACTTCATCTTAAGATTTATTGATTTTACCTGTACTTCTTCCAGAAAAAGGAGCTATTCAAAAACGGAGCAGAAACCACTTCAAAAGTGGCTATAACTGACCAAACTAAATTTAAACTAAATAAAAATTACAGTTCTGTAAAAAAAAAAAAAAAGAAAAAAAAGAAAAAAAAAAGAAAAAAAAATTTGTTTTCTGACATTGCCTATAAAATAATAGGCCTAAAGTAGAAACCTTTGAATATCTGTGCACTAGGTAAATTTCTCTCTGGAGTGTGATATACAAATTACAGTCAGTCTGATTTAGTATTTTCTCTGCAGAGGCTGTTAGTTGCTCAACCATAAAGGTTCAGTACAATAAATGATAGATTTTACAACACTCCATATAACCTAAGACATTTCATCACACTCAAAAATGTTGTAAGTGTAATCTTTAAAAAAATGCAGTTTAAAACTTGCTATTAATATATTTAGTCTATACATTATCTGAAGTGTTAAGGGACAGGGCATAAGAAGACAAAACGCAATAAAGCATTCACCTCAAAGTATACATTTTATAGTCATTTTCACAATTTCTGTGCATTAATGTACAGTGAAATGATGGATTATGTACCACTTAGAATTGATGACAAATAATTTTCTGTGTCTAAGTTACTAGTTTAACACCATATTTTTTCCTAAGAGGCAAGTAATTCTGAAAATACATGAACTTTTCCATCATTAAGAAGTTTAAAAGGAAAATGGTAGGGAGCTACAGATCTCCACTCATCCCCACCTTGTTCAACTCCCATTTAACAAGTGACTCTGCGACATAAGGATGTACCTGGAGATTTCATGAAGGGCCTTCCATAGCCCAATGTCACCGTTGCTCCGTATGTCTTATAAGCTCCAGATCAGATTTTATTCATTTTTTTTGTAAATGATCAAAACAAATGCATTTTGTTTGTCCAACTCTTACATAACTGAAAATAAAATGTGGAACTACTGCACACACACTCACAGCCAAAAGAATTAACACAAAAAAAACTTGCAAGAAAAAGCAGCAGCAAACTAGGTTCTAGAAAGCGTTACAGACGTCTACAGTCACCTTAAAGCAACACATTTCCTTCTCCTTTGACTGAGCAAAACGGTTGTAGAGAAGAAGGGGTGATCTGCAACAACGCACTTCAAGAAAAAAAAAATCCCGCCCCCCTAAAAAAACCCTAACCACCCCAGCTTTTCACCCATTCCAAGAACATTGCTGAAATGTTTCTTTGTTGAATATAGCTTGGATCTGAAAGCCCTGTTTCCATTTTGCTTCACAAAGTGGCAGAAGAATTTGGCAAAACTCTGCAAAGAAACTAAACACTGGCTCTGACTTATTGGCAAGACCTTTAGCAATAGATGCCCAGTTGCTATCATGCAAAACATACTATGCAGTCAAACCCAAAGTCTGTCTTTTGTACCTCAAAGAGTTTTAGCAACAGGTACTAAAGGTGATGCTATCATCCTTTTCCTCTTGATACAGCAGGAAAAGAAAAAAATATCACGGCTTGATTTGTTTTTAACATTAGAAAAAGGTGATAAGCACTGAGTGAAGAGCAAGAGGTGGGTCTGTGCAAACTGCATCACGATCAATAAGGCCAAGTGCAAGGTCAAGGTCCTGCACATGGGTCAGGGCAATCCCAAGCATGACAGGCTGAGCAGAGAATGGATTGAGAGCAGCCCTGTGGAGAAGGACTTGGGGGTGTTGGTGGACAACAAGCTCAACATGACCTGACAATGTGCACTTCCAGCCCAGAAAGCCAACTGTGTCCTGGACTGCATCAAAAGGAGCATGACCCGCAGGTTGAAGGAGGTGATTCTCCCCCTGTATTCCGCTCTCACGAGACTCCACCTGGAGTACTGCGTTCAGCTCTGGGGTCCCCAACATAAGAAGGACATACACCTGCTGAGCAAGTCCAGAGGAGGGCCTCAAAGATGATCAGAGGGCTGGAGCACCTCTCCTGTGAAGACAGGCTGAGAGGGTTGGGATTGTTCAGCCTGAAGAGAAGGCTCCAGGAAGACCTTATAGCAGCCTTCCAGTACCTAAAGAGGGCCTACAAGAAAGCTGGAGAGGGACTGCTTACAAGGGCGTGGAGTGATAAGACAGGGGGTAATGACCTTAAGCTGAAGGAGGGTAGATTTACATGAGATATTAGGAAGAAATTCTTCACTGTGAGGGTGGTGGTCAAGGCCAGGTTGGATGGCGCTTGGAACAATCTGGTCTAGTGGAAGGTGTCCCTGTCCATGGCAGGGGGGTTGGAATTAGATGATCTTTAAGGTCCCTTCCAACTCAAACCATTCTATTCTAAAAAAGTTTTGCTCTCTGAAAAAATTTTTGCTTAGGAAGTATAAAACAACCATCACTAAGCAGTCAACTAGACAGGAATTTAGAATGCATCTCCAAACTTCACAAATGATTCCTTTCATGGGATACTATTAAAATACACATATGTCCATTAACACTATGAAAAAATATTCAAAATGGCCTCCAAGAAGCCTCTATGAAGACTGAGACATAGTATAACTTTTGGCTGAATGCTGAAGTAGCTTCCAGAACACATTTTAAGAGACCCAAATAGAGAGCCAGGAAATAGAAAATAAATCAGATCATTTCATGATGATGACTGTATACTCTAAGGACCAGGCAAGTGGCCACCAGCAAAAATTGAACTAAAATAACCATCTGTACAACCAAGAAAAATGCTTTCTGCTGAAAGCCATGAACATGCAAAAAAAAAAAAAAAAATCACATTTTTGGAAGTTTACCTTGTAGAAGCTGTGATTTAACAAGGATGTAAAACCAGTATTTTTCAACAGTTAGTATTTTGCCTTCTAGTGAGTTACTGGTGTCAAAGGGAAAGAAACATAAGTAACATGAACAGTACTTGCTTAAAAGTAACCCTGAAATGAAAACATTCCACAAGCTATACACAAAGAAAGAATTACAAATCTTTCCAAAGCCCCTAACAAAAGGAGACAGCATTTTCCAATTTAACAAAAACATTACAATTGAGGAAGCTTAGCAATGAAACATTTGCAAAATAGAAGTCTGCAACAGATAAAAGATTTCCTGTGCTTTTTCATTATCGTGCACGTTAAACAATATTAAGATTGTAAACTAAAACACTCAGAAGTAATGAAATTACAGAATTAAGACTGCGTCTACTTATATCACTTCATTTTTACCTGGGAATGTGTTAACTTTACATGATGTAATGATGGGACTTTTTTCTCTATACAATCCCTGCATCATTCAAGCAACGACGCTCACTGTGTGCACTGCTATTCAGAATACTTTTTTCTTGTGGCCACATGCTTTATTTATTGCTTTTCTTTAAGGACAAACCGTTCTTCAAGGACAGACTTCTTTATTTCTTGTCAAATACAGTGCCAATCACTGGAGTAGCTCAGTGAATATTCTATGTAAAAGTACTACATAAAAATCATCTTAGAAAAAGGACAGAACTGAGGGGCAAAACAGATGCAAGAATGAGTAGCAATGTTGCTGAAAATGATACTACTATCAAAAGAAATTCTTGTGAAATTATAACCTCACCAACCAATCCTCTCTTTATAGTACTTACGCACGTTGGAAAGCCTTCCTAAAAAAAAAAAATTAAGAGGACACAACATAATCCAATTTCTTCCAACACTAACTCTGAGTTGCTGTTTCTGAAGCTAACCAAAAGCACTTGTAACCTACCCTTTGTGACCATAACATTCTGGGAAGTTTCCTCCAAGTTCTCTCCCCCCTCTTATCTCCAGCATATGGATTCATTTGAGAGATGATCATCGACTTTTTCTGTAGTAACCCTTCTGTCTTACTCCCCTCCTTTCTGCTCCCTCCTGAGTTTCCCGCTTCTTATCCAGCAGATGTACACTTTTTAGGGTCCTCCCTGACTGGCAGTTTAGTGCAATCTAACTCTTCCCCTCCGATCTCCATGCATACATGGAAAAGAGTAACTCACTTCACAGCAAATACTGCACACACACACAGATGCCTAGCCAGACCATTCTAACTTAAGCTGTTACAGACAATACATTCTATGTGTCATATCACGGTAGTATTAATTACAGCATATGCTGTCACGCCCAGTCTCACATGTATTTGCATTTCCTATCAGGTATATGCGCTCTCGAGAAAGTGCTTTGTCTAGACCTGTTAGCAAGCACTTCCTGTCAACTGTTGGCACACAAAGACACATTTTCACAAAAATTTATATCCTAGTCCTACAGAAGTCAACAGGTTTTAGGTAGTTTAGCTCCCTCAACTGATTAGGCACGGGGTCAGACAGCTAAGGGAGGGGGGAAAAAAAGAAAAAACAAACCCCATGCACAATGAGAGATTGGGAGGTGAAGGTACAAATGCGCCAGCTCCAGTTCAGGCTACAGTTTTACAGGCAGCTGGATGCTGATGTAACTTTATGCGCTCGGAGAGTGAGATGTCCTTTCCCCTGCCCTTGCTCCTGATTATACCTGTGTCTGACGCAGGATGAGAGGGTGGAAGGGGACTGCTCTTCTCCAGCACAGAGCTGTGAGATCAAGTCAATGCAACCCACAGAAACTTTAATGAGTCCATCAACACACAATTTTGAGAACTGGTTTAAATTCCTGTTAAAACCAGAGGCTGTTATCCTAAAACAACAGTTTGAGGTATTAGAATCAGTTGTTTGGGATGTCTTACAGGATTCTTTTAGAAATCGGAGCATAACTTGCAAACTCTGCTTGATACTAAGTTTCAACGTAAAAATCTATTCTGTAACACCAGTTAACTAATAATGAGTTCTTGTACCTGACAGAAAAAAAAGCCTTTATGTTCATCTCCTCACATGGAAATAGCACATCATGAGGATGATACCAGAAGAGTTTTCCCAGACCATGTTATACCACTACCATTGCCTTCTATGATCCATCTTCTCCTACTGGCATCCAGTCACTAATCCTGCCTTTATAGATTTTGTGGGTAGCTGCTGAATTTCCAAGAATTCTTGCCCATCTCTTGGTAAGCCAGTTCATAGAATCATAGAAAGTCTGGTTTGGAAGGGACCTTTAAAGGTCACCTAGTCCAACCCCTCCTACAATGAGCAGGCACATCTTCAAGTAGATCGGGTTGCTCAGAGCCCCGTCCGGCCTGACCTTGAATGTTTGCAGGGATGGGGCATCTACCACCTCTCTGGGCAACCTGTTCCAGTGTTTCACCACCCTTATCATAAAAAATTTCTTCCTTATATCTAGTCTGAATCTACCTTCTTTTTATTTAAAACCATTACCCCTTGTCCTATTGCTATAGGCCCTACTAAAAAGTTTGTCCCCATATTTCTTATAAGCCACCTTTAAGTACTGAAAGGCCACAATGAGGTCTCCCTGGAGCCTTCTCTTCTCCAGGCTGAACAACCCCAACTCTCTTCAGCCTTTCCTCACAGGAGAGTTGCTCCAGCCCTCTCATCATTTTTGTGGCCCTCCTCTGGACCTGCTCCAACAGGTCCATGTCTTCCTCGTGCTGAGGACTCCAGAGCTGGACGCAGTACTATACTCACCCTTCAGCACTTTATCCGCTCTGCCTTCATTCCCTCTGAGGTCCTCCTTATTTCCCACCTCCATAACCAACACACCTACTCAAAGAAACTCTCCCTCCCATCTCAACTTCTCCCCAACTCCCAGTATTAGTCTCTGCCTTTTATCCAACCTCCCTGCTTTTCTTCACTCCATATCCAGACTGTAACCTCCTTCCCTCTACCTCAAAGCATCTTTTTTCCCCTAGATTGAACTGACCTAGCAGAGGACACAGATTGTACTCTTAGACAAAGCACATGAAGATGGCACAGCCCACAGCCACCTAGAGCTGTAACGCTAGAGACTTGCCTGGATGAATCCTATAACACACCGTCCAGTTCAGACAGAGTTGTGGAATTAAGCTGCCTATTTCTTAAACATCTTTAATCAATCTGCATTTATTGTGTTTGGTTTGTTTGGGGTTTTTCCCCTCCAAAGAAGCTCGTAGTTGGCCTGCCTTGCCAAAAAGGTCAAGTTCCTACTACAAAAGCGACAACTCCGCAGCCCTGCTAAAACTGGCTGACTAGTTTGGATCACACACACCACCAAAGGAACTACACAACTTTGGGATCGAGCAGCTCTGTACTGCAGTGCACTGGCAACCCATTCACTCCAAGGTAGCTTGGAGACCTATAGGACACTACTGTACTGCACCACTGGATGCACCCTGTGTCATTACCAAAGGAGGAGTCACAACACAGTAATGCACATAAACAGTAATTAATGGATATGATCTGTCCCACTGCAGCACTAAGGGCAGCAAGACATTGCAGTTTTCATTGCTAAACAGCCAGTGAAATCCAAAGATTAAAATAAAATTCTCACCTATTTACTGTGTTAACAATTAAAGATATTTAATAGATTATTTAAGTTTTTACAAATATTTAAAATCCATTCATTATCTCAGTATAGAAAGCAAAACTCACAAAAACATATTTTAGTTATCTTCTCTGAAATTCTTAAATTTAAAAGAATTTATTATTACTCATGAAAAGAAATTCTCAACTGTTTTTAATCTTCATGGATTAACTACCGGTACAAAGAAAGCATTTAAACTGTATAGATTCAAAAATTACAGAGACTATTATGGTGAAGATAAAGACTAAATAAGACAGTGTGACAAATTCATGAATCTGCAACATATCTGGCCCATGCCAAGTACATACGGAAACATTAAATTCTGAAAAAAATCTAATCTTGCAGCTCTATACTTGTTTTTAATTACAAAAATAACCGTTGAAATGAGAACAAACTGCAAGCAAAAAGGAGTGAGCCACATGTAGTTGTTCATTCTTCATTTATCACTGCAGCACAAATTCTAGCTCTATTTATTTAACTCTTGACATTAACTTTTAAATTTTAATATTTTGCAGTTTTGCCAAACTGAAACAAAAACAGAAGTACTGTTGATCAATAAAAGACAATAACAAAAGAAAAGAATATTAGTCCTGAAGATGAAAATCTCTTTTCCTGAGGGTAGATACAGCATAATGCATTGAAAATTTAATACCCGCTGAAGAGCTAATGAACGCATAAAGGGCATTGCTTATATGGGCATACAAAAATTTTAGTTTGCTCTCCAGAATTTTGCAGAGCTTACCTCTGTCCTCCTCCCTTATTTTTAACTCAGCAGTAATCAATACATAGCTCTCATTCAAAATCTGAGCCCCAGGCTTATAACAACTGCCTACACTTGTATCTATAGTATAGAAGCTATATTTTTAACGGCTTCACATATTTAATCAAAAGTACAATAACGTTATTGTGAAAGGCACCTAAAACAAATAAAAAATGCTTATATAGAAGAATAATCTTAAAAAAATCACTATGCATTGATACCATCATTATTGCATGAAGACTATTACCAATTACAACCCATCATGTATGTTAAAGCCATTACTGCAACACTAAAAGAAACAAGAGAACGCTATTCAAACTTGACTGGGTATTGCAGTGGATATGTATTAACAACATAATATGATGTCTTCTGAAGTTGACTAGTTATTTAGGTAGAACAAAACATTGTGATTTAGAAGAAAACACTGCTCAAATTGTGACCTCAGAATTTTCATGCAATACTCAAATATACACAAAACTGTACACAACCACAGAAGAATACCGTATGTATTCAATATCCTATAATAACGCCACAATAATGAATCAGTATTGGAACAGGGCATACAGCAAAACATGAATCTGCTTTTGAATGCGGACTGCTATCTTCTCAACAAGGTAAAAGACATACACAAAATCTGATAGATATATACTGAATAGGTCTACTAGAATACAAGCCTAACACAAAATGAAACATCACTAATGATTTTTAGGAGTCAGACGCCACTAGTAAAAAGGCATGTCTGACAAAATCATGACTGACAAATTTGGTGGCCTTCTGCGATGGAGTTACAGCATGGTGGATAAAGGAAGAGCAACTGACATCATCTGCCTGGACTTGTGCAAAGCATTTTACGCTGTCCTGCATGACGTCCTTGTCTCTAAATTGGAGAGACAGCGATTTGATGGATGGACCACTTGCTGGATAAGAAATCGGCTGGATGGTTGCACTCAAAGAGTTGTGGTCAACAGCTTGATGTCCGAGTGCAGACCAGTGACGTTCCTCAGGGGTCAGTATTGGGACCAGCACCATTTAACATCTTTGTTGGTGACATGGACAGTGGGATCGAGTGCACCCTCAGCAAGTTTGCCAATGACACCAAGCTGTCAGGTGCGGTCGACACACCGGAGGGAAGGTATACCATCCAGAGGGACCTGACAGGCTGGAGAGGTGGGCCTGTGTGCACCTCATGAAGTTCAACAAGGCCAAGTGCAAGGTCCTGCACGTGGGTCAGGGCAATCCCAAGCACAACTACAGGCTGGGCAGAAAATGGATTCAGAGCAGCCCTGTGGAGAAGGACTTGGGGGTGTTGGTGGACAAGTTCAACGTGACCCGACAATGCGCACTTGCAGCCCAGAAAGCCAACCGTATCCTGGGCTGCATCAAAAGAAGCGTGACCAGCAGGTTGAGGGAGGTGATTCTGCCCCTCTACTCCACTCTTGTGAGACCCCAGCATAAGAAGAACATGGACCTGCTGGAGTGAGTCCAGAGGAGGGCCTCAAAGGTGATCAGAGGGCTGGAGCCCCTCTCCTGTGAAGACAGGCTGAGAGGGTTGGGATTGTTCAGCCTGAAGAGAAGGCTCCAGGAAGACCTTATAGCAGCCTTCCAGTACCTAAAGAGGGCCTACAAGAAAGCTGGAGAGGGACTGCTTACAAGGGCGTGGAGTGATAAGACAGGGGGTAATGGCCTTAAGCTGAAGGAGGATAGATTTAGATGAGATATTAGGAAGAAATTCTTCACAATGAGGGTGGTGAGGCACTGGAACAGGTTGCACAGAGAGGCTGTGGATGTCCCCTCCCTGGAAGTGTTCAAGGCCAGGTTGGATGGAGCTGTCTGTGAGCGACCTGGTCTAGTGGAGGGTGTCCCTGCCCATGGCAGAGGGGTTGGAACTAGACGAGCTTTAAGGTCCCTTCCAACCCAAACCATTCTAGGATTCTATGACTCTATGCACAAGCACTGGCAAACTACTAAATTATGGATACAACAGTTCTCAAGTACTGTCTCTGTACTGCCATGTGTTCATGAGTAAAACATATTTTGCATAGTCCATGTATCCACTGACTGAAGAAAATTTTAAGATAAGTTTTGACGGGAGTTATTAGCCCTTTGTGTCTTCAAAAATATTATCACTGCCCAAGTTGTTAGTATTCAGCACTTACAACAGTCTAAAATAGACTATTTTAATAAAAAAAGGGATTAGCTGTCAAGAGTACCTTCAAACTGATAATGGAAATGTACTTTAAAAGAAGAGGCAAACTTGCACAGAAGACATTTATTATGCCTATACTTCCTGTTTGTCAATGTTTTGGTAAAGGACACTTTTTTCCAAACACATAATAGAGAAAGACCCAACTAAGTAAAACAAAGGAAAACAGTTTAGCAAAGCATCAGATCACATCTCAAAAAAAGACTATTAAAAATCATAAATGTAAGTCACTACATAGTATCTATTTGCTTTCTTTTTAAAACTTGAACAGTAATTTTTCTGTAAGAAGGAAAAAATTATGTAATTACACATAACTCATGTAATTACAATGTAATCACACAATATGAATGACCTTTTGCTTTGAAACTTTTGGAATTCAGGGATTTGTGTTAGAAATAGGCTGCATAGATATCTGGAAGGCCAAATAAGCATGCCTTTCAGCTGCTTAACGGATGTAGACATAATTACATTTAGGAGCTGGACAAAAACTGTGACATTTTAAGATGTTTCTCAACAGCAACTCAGTTAAGCATATCTCTGAACAGTTCTGAACACAAATCCAGGCTAATGCTCTGGCTTGTAAATTCTAACACTTGTAAGTGCAAACACTGATACTCATATGTTCCTATCAGGATATGTGAGTAAGCCAAGATGTTTGCAGACCAGTACGGCTCCTGATTCAGAAACACAATTCCTTACTGAATATATATGCTTTTCCTCTGTTTATTTAGATTCCTATTCCTATAGAATAACCTATGTGTAACAGGTAATTAAAATTCTCAACAACAAGGATTACAACTTCACATGCTTGTATTCATTGGGATTACACATTTTCTTCCAAAGAACAAAGTAATGGCTACTATTCAACAAGTTATGACATCATCATTTGAGCTTGCATCAAAGAAACACAACAGCAACGGATATCTTATCTCAGACTTCTATTACAAGAGTATAGTGCATTCCTTACTTAAACATGAATCATGGCAACAGCTTCAGTATGTACTGAAATACAGAGCATGTCAGACAAAACAGAGTTACATTTATGCAGTTGTTATCTTCACACCAAAAGCATCTCATCTGGCCAGTTAAACCACAAAGGTCAAAGCCATCTCTGGTGTTCATGTAGATACACCCTTCATTTACATGCCATTCAGTTTTTATTATACATGGCTATGAAAAAGTCCCTTCCTTAGTGATAACTAAACTTGAATCCACCTTGGAATTTGACCTAACTGCTCAGTAAAGCATCAGCTAATTCTACCTGGATTCTAAAGGAATCTCAATTTACAGTACTGCAAGAAATCCTAAGCATTATTCTCCCATAGACATCTCTCTAATACTCTTCTTCCAGTGTTTGCTTTCCTTCCTCAATCATTAAGCAAACTTACTTTGTCTCTTAGCAATTGAAATCAAGTTAGAATATCTTTTCTGAATTGTAACTAAAGATTCTAATACTGACCTAAATTACTTGGACAATAAACTATTGTAGCAAATAAATACCAAGGCATTTTGCAAATTAAGTGACCTTGCTCAACTTATCAATATCATTGTTAACTGCTAACTACAGTGGTGTACAAGAATGAAAGAACCCGGCCAGCATCCTCAGATGCTACTCATTCATTCTAATTTCCACTATTTCTCTTATTTCCTCAGTTTTTAGAGACTTTTGTCCTCAAAAGTATTTCACTAGGGGGGGAAAAAAACTGTAAATGCTAAATGCACAGCAGCTGATCTACTGAAAGTTTAAGAGTTTGATCAGTGATAAGGATGTAATCAGGATTTCCAAAATGAATATAATCACTTCATTTGAGTCACTCCTAGCTCACTCAAAAACCAAAAAGTTACATAAAACTATAAACATCCTCATACTTAAAGCTGGTTTGTGCAAAGTAATTTTCTTTTATATTGGCTCTTAACTGAATTAAAATGCAGCTGATCTACACAACACTGATCTATTTTCAGCTACTTATCTCTGCGGTGATCCACTAATCCAAAAAGCTATAATAGAACTAGTACTTATCTTAATAGAAGAATCCCACAAGAATCAAGATTCAAGATAACTCAGGGCAGTTTGACTCTAATCAGACAACCTTCCACTATCCACGAAGTGCGGCAATTCTAAGTACCAGCGTGGAAAAAAAAGTAATTTTTTGGCAAAAGATTAGATAACGATTAACCCAGCCACTACTAATCAACATGTTAGTGAAATGGCACTTGGCAACACACCCCATAAATCACCAAAACTTTCTAACCAGGTGAACAAGGATTCAGTAAAAGAGTATCTCTCAAAGATATGGAAAGTCATGCCTCAAAAGGCAAACAACTTGAAAGATCCTGAACTACGACAGCTATTGTGTCCACTCTCTTAGAAGAAGCAAGAGCATTAGTTTAATAATCTTTGCCTTATATTTAAGTAAAATTTCAAAGTGTGTGTTCATATTAACTGTATCAACAGTTATGATACTTACTACAAATAACAATAACAAATCACATTTAAACTTTTTAATAGACATAGCAAGAAACAAAGGGAACAACAAATGTTTCAGAAGTTTTTATCAACTTCAAAGGCCAGTGAAAACCGAAAGCAACTAATTAGTGTATGTAGATATGCTCTAGATACACTCTAGATAATGAAGGAGTATAAAAATCAAGATGAAAGACAAACCATCTTTCCAAATTCTTCTGGCACTGCAATTATGAACAAAGGTCCATTCACAGCAAGGCTGCTGTGTTTGATATCTGCTTGTCTTTCACAGCAGAGCTGTGACTCCAAGTTTTTTGAACCAAAAGATCCCCACAGTCAACTTCTGTGTATCAACCATATTGACATCTTTTATCAAAATTTTAATGGATAATACTATATTTTTAACTGTTAGCCTCAAATGCTTTGCAGCTGATTAACTAAGACTAAAATGAATTTGTTAATCAAACAGTCATCACCTTCTACTTTTTGCTTTCTGTACTACGTCAGAAATTTCGCATATGAGTACTTCCGGTCAGTTCCCACAAGTCATTTAGAAATATACTCTGAACCCTTACAGATTGCCAAGTGAGAACAATTACTTTAGCCTTAATCATCTCCCTTTTTTTGGCTTTCCCTTTTCTCACAGGTGCAGATCCATGCACCTGCCCCTGACCGGGTCCACATCTCACTAAGACTTCCTGAAGGAAGCACCTCCTTGGTGTTCCAGTGCTGTCAAAGTTCACAAAAGCAGCAGTCAGATTGTCATTCTCATGACAGAACTATATACATTCTGTGCTTATTAAATGCTGATTACTGGTAGATCTTTCAACCTTGTGATTTCCAGATAAGCAGATAAATATCTTGAGCTAGACCCCATAATTAGTTTCTTTTCATTGATTTTCTTGCATACTACTTGGTTGCATTTGAGTCTTCCCAAAAGAGCACAGGCAGGGAGTTCTAAAGAAGGGACAAGGTTCAACTTTTAGAGCCATCCACCAATGAAATCCAGTGCTGCTGATGGCCTGCCCATGACTGGTGGATTGGACTCGATGATCTTTAAAGGTCCCTTCCAACCCAAAACATTCTATGATTCTATGAACTTCTTTGCTGGAATGACCAGTTTATGTCTCAGGAAGAAAAGCAACTTGCAAATGCTTTCTTTACATGTGAACGCTCATGTCTAAGTAAATAGCAAAGTATTTCTTACTTTGGGATAAGTCGCACATCCTGTTTGAAACTTGTTATTCAAATGGATGAGCTAGGATTGCCTCCTCATAAAAAGAGCACGCCTACTGCTACGTGGAAGCAAATTGACTTTTTTTTTTCCAAAGAAGAAACAAAATAAATCCCTTTGGCTGGTTTTATCACCAGCTGCAGCGAACAAGTTGCTGTTTGCTACCACAAAACTTCAGGCCCACCTAGCCTACCACACACTGAGCTCATATTCTCTATTAGCACTCAGTTGCTAAAAACTACCTCAAAGCACGGTACTCCGAAGCTGAGTTTCTCCTGAGATATAGAAAGTTTAGGAAAGTTTAAAAAAAAAATTGTGGAATTACTTTTAATAAAGAACACCTAAGCTTTCCGACCGGGCTGAACGATCTGATAGAGAGCAGCTCCAATGGGGAAGAAGGAGCAAGGGGGGGGGTGTAGGGATGCTGCTCCACGGGGTGGGAGGCGGCGCGGGGGGCTGCGCGGGGCGGTTCCGCCCCGCGCAGCCCCCCGCACCGCCTCCCGCCCCGCCGGTAACAGGACGCTTCCCCCACCCCTAAAATCACCATCCCGGGAAGCTAAGCGAAAACATGAAAAGCACAGCCAAAAAAACCCCCACGTTCCCATGGGCTTTCCCCGGCAGCAGCGGGGGTCAACCGCGCTCCCTCCTTCCCCTCACGGTTGACCCCATTTTACCTCAGGCCGGCGCTCCCTGCTTCCCCCAACCCCGTTCGCGTCGCACCAAGGCCGCCCACCCACCTCCCACCTGGGGACGGTACTCACAGGGTGACCGTCCGGTTAGGCAGCGCCTCGGGAGGCAGGACCTGAGCGAGCTCCAGGTTGCTGCAAACTACCTTCACCTCCACCGGGCCGCCGGCCGCCGCCGCTTTGCCGGCGCTCTTGGGGCGACCGTCGTACTTACAGCCCGGGGGCAGCGCGGCGCCGCCGCCCCCCAGCGCCGTCAGGAGTAGGAGCGCGGGCAGGAGCCCCGCCGGGCGGCGACGACGGCGGCGGCGCGGTGGGCGGCAGAGAGCGCGGCGGCCCTGGGGCAGCATGGCGGGGCTGCGCAGGGCCCCGCTCCGCTCCTCCCGCAGGCGACGGGGACGGACGAGGTCGGCCGGACCGGGCGGGAGAGGAGCGAGCGGGGCGGGGGGGGGCCGTGGTTCGCCCTGGCCTAGCTCCGCGGGGCCAGCGCCAGCCGCGGCCGCAGCGCTGCCGCCATGTGGTGCCGTGGGCGCGGTGGGCTGCGGGCGGACAGGAGCCACTGCCGCCACAGCCGTCCTCGTCTTTGTGTCGAGGCCGGGCGGGCTCCGTGCAGCGGCAGCAGCGCCGCCTTCCGCCGGTGCCGGAGCCCCGCGGCAGCGAGCGCGCCCGCCGGGCTTCGGCCCCACTGCGCAAGCGCCGCCGTGGCGGCGGCCGCCACCGCGCCTGCGCGCCGTAGGGTGAGGGGGCCGCGACGGGGAAGTGGTGCTCCCCGGCGGAGGGGGCGAGCGCTTCTGAGGGGGAAAAGCGCCCTCCCCGTGGGGACCCTCTGGCCTGTTCCACCGCCGCGACCTTGCCAGGGCCGTCGGCAGCTGGGCCTGCACTCGGTCTCGCCGCTCCCCGCAGCGGCGGCACTGCGAGCTGTCGAGGCTTTCCCCCTCCCGGCCTCCAGTGGGAGCTCTTTGCCCGGGCCGTTGCCTGTTCCCTGACGGCCCGTGCCTTTGGGCGCCCTAGCGGTCTGTAGAGCCGAAGGTCCCTTTGACGCTGTGTGGGCTCTGTCCCCCTCGCAGGAACGGAGTGCAGTAGTTTGGTTTCCTTCTGCTCTGCTTCCCTGCCTCGCCTCTTGCCTCCAGCTCCAAATCCTTGGTCTTGCAGGAGGGACTGTTGCCATTCATGCTTCATGGAGAAACAATAATCTCCTGCCTAGGTGCAAAATGGCTTTCAGTACTCTAACGCCAAGTATCTTCTGCTTGTAAGACATTTGTCCTCAAATAATCCCTGTAAAATGAGATAGCCTTGTTATTCCCACTTGACAGCCAGAGAGCCAAAGGATGGAAAAAGTTATTTCATCAATCTCAAATGTAAAAAAACCCCAAAACAGCTACCTACAATGTGCCTTTTCATTGCACACTTGGGACTGCTTTTCCGGGTGTAGTTAGGTCATGTTCTCACGTTTCTCTGCAGCCAGGACAGCCAGGCACAAATGCCTTTGTGCCGATGACAGCTGAAATTCTCAATACGTTCTTTGCCTCCGGTAGGTGTGAGGATAATAAAATAACTGTTACCTAACTCACAATCAAATTACAAGAACTGGCAACACCTACTTTAAAAATTTTAAGAGAGACTTTGCAGAAGCTATAGGAAGTTCTGGTCCCTAACCAAGAGCTCACAGTGCCCCGTCCTTACAGAAGAGCACTGGCAAATAACACCCTGCAAAATACCTGATATTACACAGAAATGCAATTTTAGGCATTGTCAGTAATGGCTGCCAAAATGAGTCTTCCAAAGTCTCTAACCTAAGGTGTCCTTGAATAATGTTGAACACTTAGGTTGGGACCCAGTTTTAAATGTGAGCTAGTGAAAGATACGGGCAAACAATGGGAATCATGGATTGGGGCAAGTGGAACAAGGTTACAGTAATAGCATCACAGTTTCCTGGGCACGTTGTAGATACTCTTTACCCACCATCATGTTTTCTGTCCTTGATTATATGGCCTCTTACAAATGAAGGTGGAACCTGTACCACGTACTGAAATTGTTGACCAGAGTACCAAGAGGACACAGGGCCTTGAACTTTAATATTGGGTTTGCGTCACTGAGTCACTCAGCAGGACCAACCTGATCTGTGTGAGATGCAAGGCTACTATTACACTTGAATTAAATTAGGTCAGGACACCAAATACAAAGTTGACAATGCCTTTGTGCTCTTACATTGCTGTTGCGCCAACCGTAAGAGAAGAGAGATCTAATTAGCATAAAATTCACCAGTGTAAAGTTAATTCTTCCATTTTGGGATTTGTTTTAAACAAATTCAAACTGCAGAGTGAATTTGTATTGCATCAGTGCTTTGTATCGTGGAGCCCCATCATTTTTGATCTGGCATCAGGAGTTTTAAAGCTGGGTTGACTATATCAAACCACGGCCCAAGATATTTTTCCCCCAGAAGTAGTGCTGGGTTAAACAGTCCTTCCCTTTTGCTACTTTCTTCCCATAGCCTTCATGTACATCAATAACATGATCCAATTCACGGCACAGCTACATAAAAAGTTGGTGCTGGGTTATAGATCAACACGGAGGTAGGGCATACAGCTGCCTCTTCTGGCAGCAGAGCCAGTTCATGCCAGTTTAAACCATTGATACCACTAGAATTTTGGCTTGGCATCACCACAGTTTCAGCATAGCTAAACAAGATTGCACTTCAGTGCTACTGCAGGGAACGTTTCCATGTTTTTCTGAAGCTACTTGCTCTGCTCCCTTGTCTTGCATTTGTGGCAATGCATATTTTTTGACCCCATTAGTCTCCAGTTGTATCATATAGATGATCCACATGGTCACTTAATCTAAAGATGATGATGGAAGTGGTGAACTTGCTTTTGGTGGCTGTGATCTTAACTCTCGATTTTCCCATAATCCTGGAGAGACAAATTTCTTGCCACTGCTTTTCATCTTAATGTCATGTCCAATTCCTTTCCTCCTAATTTATATATTCAAGTGTGTTACTTGCCCTTGATGTTTCTGAGCTATCTGCTCTGTTCTTTCCACTCCACTGAGACCACCCCTACTAAGATCTCTAACTATGGATCCCAGTTGCAAAGCTCTTAAAATTTTAAATGATGCCTCTGTTTAAACTGCTACTATTGAAACCTTGAAGTGTTGTTCTCTGTTGATTTATGTTCTCTTAGTTTGCTTCTGCAGTGAATCTAATTCCGGGGCATATTGTTCCTCACCTGTTTTCAAAAAGTTTGAAGGCTTCAGGCAACAGGCTCTTCTTGAAGGCTTGTGTCCTGACCCTCATCTTTACTTTTTCATGCAAATTACTGCAACTTCCATTCTGTGCCAAAGATATGAAAATACGTTTTCTTACTTTGGCTCAGGAAAGCTCTTAATCCAAAACATATGTCCCACAGGAGTCACTTAACAAATTTCATGTGGGTTTTGTTTTTTGAACCGTCAAATTTATTAGATCACTACTTTTATTTTAGTTGTAGTGGTCTAAGGATATAAGGATAAAGTTACATTGTATGTCTGCTTCAAAAAAAAAAAAATTCCTGTTCCTCCTAGCTTTCCAACAACCCCTCTACCTTTAGGTTATGTGCCCTCGCTCTTGCTCCACCTGTGGTATTTATCTGATTGTTCAATAAACCATTTCAACTCAACAACTAAGCTAACCTTTTTTTTTTTTGTTTAGTTTTCTGCCAGATTATTGAGTTGAATCAACTCAGGGAAGGGTTAGAAGAGTGCCAGAGCTGGAGGAATGCAGAGCACTAGCAAGAGATGGAACCTCCATCCTCAGCAGCAAAGTAAGCCATCGGTGTAACTTCAAGAAAGACAAGGTTTGTAGGGGGAGGCAATATCTTTTATTATACTAGCTGATATAGCTGCAAAAAAGGAAGCAAGCTGTTCCCAAATCTTACTGGCTATAGCTGGGGTAGCAGCTATTCATGTTTTAGAATAACTCTTTCTGCAATTTTCACTTCTTTTTCTGAATTGAAAAAAAATGAACATTCTTTCCCTCAATCCTCTCATTCTCCATCAGTGTTAGTAATCTGGTTGGTGCTGGTAATGCCTTACTCTAAGGTTAGGCATGTAACTTGAACTTTTTTGAATGCTCTTTGCTACCAGATTGCAAACAAGTATACTTTGTCCTTTTCTGTTGTTTCCCTTCCCTTCATAAAATTTGCCACTAGTACATTCAATTTTAAAAAATAATTTATCCTCTCTTCTTTCTAGTCTACTAATTGCTAACTTCTTGTATCCAAGATATTAAGAAGAAGGGTGTAGAAAAGAGGGGCAAAGGGTGTGGCAAAGAAGGTCTTATCAGTGTTTGTGTGAAAACAAAGGTAGCTTTGGCAGCACTTCAAATCCTTCATATGTCCTCAGGGCAGAGAGATAAATAGGAGCTTTTAAGTGATTTTTGTCTGTCTTTCATTCTGATTCTTTTCTTTGCTTACTCCTGTCTTTTGCTTTTATCAGTTCAGGTTTCACATCCCTGCACATTTTTCTGGGCTATCATCACCTTCACTGAAATGATTGCTCCCTAATTCTCCTCTCAAGGGACTCCCATGCTGCCACTACCTTCATATCTTCTCTTTTTTTTTTTTTTTTCCTCACTGCCACAGAGTCTTCTACCTACCACATTTCATTTTTTCCCTTAATGGATTGGGACATCATCAGTTATGTTTTGTTTACTACAGCAATTGTCAAGGAAGGGGAAGCATTTGGTCGCCCTCAGCTGTGTCTGCAATACTGTGGTTATTTGCTATTCCAAGTACAAGGAGGTGATGATAACTGCTGGCACATGCCGGCTTGCTGTTGGTAACCACTAAATCCAGGCAGGCAGAGAGTCACCTTTCTACAACAAGTACTTCTTACACAGCTGCAGGTTGTAGTATTATATCCCTGCCTCTGTCAGGCAGTTCACTGAGTTACCCCAAGCTCTGCTGTTGCTTGTGACAAATGCAGGTGTTCCCAGATGCTTGGCTGATGTTTGTCATGTTGGACATCCTCCGTTTGTTCTCAGATACAGAGATGTTCTCTGCAAGCCCCTCTCCCCAGTCTACTGCACTCAAGGGTCAGAGAACTTCAGTGGCAGTAGTGTAAAAGGGGGAGAATACATTTTTTAGACTTGCTTGGGAGTCTGAGGAGAAACACTATTTCCCTTTACCTGGTTGTTCCTTTAAGTAGACATATTTGAAGAGTGCTTTGGCAGATTACCAAACATTAGTTGGCTTAGTTTGTATACTTCTTATGGAAAACTTTTTGGAAATGCTTAAAAGGAGAATGCTCTCAAAGCTGTTTATTTAGAAGTCTCTGGGTTTGGTTATCAATAAATCCCAAATTAAGCCGGAATTAGACACTGAAATTTTGTATATTAAAACTTGAAATATCAGCAGTTGCACTTCTGCAGAAAGAACAGTCAGGCCCTGAAGATTTTCATGCTTGATTTTCATTATTTTCTTTGCCTTGAGTAAAGGAGGAAAAGACCATACTATGTGGATTCAGCAGACTCATACAGGGATCTCGCTCCTCTTCTGCTGTTCTAGGCTGTAACTGTAGATGGAACACTGACTTTGAAATACAGTCCCATTGCTAAATTTTAGAAAGCAAAGTACACAGCTTAAAACTATATGAAATACGTTGTGCAAGCTTTCTTTTTGACATGCAATTCCATCACTGCTTTTTCAGTGTTTGGCCTCCAAATAATTGTTTCATATAATTTTGAAACCTCTTGGCTTTCTATATATCTGATACGAATTTTCAATGAAATAAAAATAAAACTATGGAAATATATATTTGTGTGGAAGAGAAAGAGATAGTTTTCATACAACCTTGCATTAAAAATTTTGCTAAAATATGTAACTGTCATTTCAGCCCCTTTTGAAAAGATTGTCATCAGTGAGGCGCATTACTCAGCATTAATAAGCTTAGAGGCTTCCAAGCAATAATCTACTAATAAAAATGGAAATAAAATAGTTTTCCTTCTACTCCTTGTTATACTTTGTGAACTACTCTACTAGGTGTTATTAAGTAAGTGGGATCCAAACATACAGAGAGCTGTGGGGAAAAATCAGTAGGGAAAACAAAAGCTGAACTACTTCATTACTAGCACATCAGTGCTTATGGCTGAAAAGAAGGCGATGGTATTCCGAGGTGGTAGTGATTATGTCTAGCTAGATAGATGGGGATTTGCACTGTTGTGTGAACAATGCATATGAAAGAAAAGCTGTCTGATGCTTAAGCAATTCAAATGGTTCAGAAGTTAAACTTCCTTAACATGAATACTTTGAAGAGTTTCCTTCACTCCCAAATCTTATCACCTTAGATTTTACAGAACGTTAACTCTAGAAAAGTCCCAATTTTATTGGCTGCGTAATGGCGCCTGAAGCAAGAGATTCTCTTTCTCTTCCCTGCACAGTACCTCGAACTCAGGCAGAAAATTCAGAAGGAAAAACAGGAGATAAGAGGCTAATGCAGAAGTTAAAGAAAATAGCAAAGGCTACACTGGCCAGAGGCAAGCAGAAGCTGAGTCCCACACTGACATGGGACTGTAGCTCTGACAGTATCCTACAGGACTGAGCCTGGCCTAGACGATAGTCAAAAAAGCAAAAGGGGAGGATGATAAGAAGCACATCTGGGCTCAGAGGTGTGCCCGCAGCCAGCCAATGGAGCAGGAGTTACAAACACGTCGATGACAACAAGTAACATGTTGCCCTTGAGACAGAGGCTGGGGTCCTTGCTGTCAAGTAACCAAGATGCATCTACACCCTATATAGCATAAGGACACAGGCCACAGCCAGTACCATGCAGAAATGCAAAAAAAACCCCAGTAAGTGGATAAGAGAAGCAATGTGCCTTACCGTGGTACTCCTTCAGAACTCAAACCCTTACCTTTCAGCAGGTGGAGCCACAGCAGTAGGTTATAGCATGCCTGTCTGGTTGCACAGCTAGTGCTCCTATCATTAGAGAAGTGATCTTTGTGGCATCCTCAATTACTCCATAAAATCACGGTCCAAACAATCTGCAGTAAGACTCATACTGGTCTTTTTTCCCGGTACATTTTATCCATAGGATTACTTTTAGTTCTGGTAAGCAACCACAAGCCATACAAAATGAAGCAATAGGAAGCATAATAATAAATAGCAATTAATACATCATTATAGGTTTGCTTCTCAAGGCAGAAGGAAATGGGGAAAACAATGCATTTTGATGTCAACATCAGCAAAATTTCTGGATCCTGATTTTTGGATGCTTAATCATCCTGACATCTAGGCACTTTCATGCGAGTTTCAGCAGTGAAACTATCCAGGGAAAACTTTTTGTTCAAGCAGGCCCCACAGACTACTCACTTACTTACCTTGTTGTTTTCAAAACAACGTGATTTTGTCTTGATAAACACAGCATGGTAAACACATTCCACATTGTGGTTTGTACTTCCCAGACATTTTTTCATTTGAGATGTAAGTCTTTAATTTAGACTTCATTAAGCAGTTATTATATATTAAACAAATAGCAACTACATACTAAAACATATTTGCAGAGTATTATGGCTATGCAATAGGTCCATATCAATTTCACAGTTATGAATCTATTACATAACTTTTAATCGGTGAATGTTTAATAATCAGTATTCAAATAATATACATTAACTGTCCCATTAAATCTAAATTAATTGTGGCTCAAGGAACATTAATTTAAAAGGTTACCTATTTTCCCAGCAGATCTGATCTTTGTTTCATATTTTTCCATTAAAATTAGTGTTAAAGACAGAGTAAATTTGTTTAATTTAGAATATAGTTACTAGGTGCTCTGAATACCTGTGAATCACGTTCTGCCAACCGTCTCTGCTAATAGTGATATTAAAGATTCTCTTCCATTTTCTTCCAGTGTAATTAGTATTATCTGGAGATAATAAAATACCACATATTTGTTTAGGAAAAGTAATCCCTATTAACTGAAGGAACTGACATTCAGCAGTTCATTAAAATCCGTGAGCCCAAATTTGTCTGTGGTATTTGAGTATTTTGAGTTTACAAAATTACCAACTCTCCAGAAAGGATGTAAGATTGAAAATTTTTGAAATATTCTTCTTCTTTAAATGAATCAGGATCACCATAGAATTGATCTAAATGTGACTGTATCCCTTGCAGTCCTCTGCATAACAAATGTGAGAAGCTGCAGTAATGCTGGATTTAGACTTTGGATTCTGTTATTTGATGAAGACTGCGCAGCTATGAGCAATAACTGTTGTTAGAGTGTTTTAATCTGAGAACTGAGATGTTTCATTGGAGAAAGGCACTAGATTCCTTGAAATTAATGCCAGAGGAAACTGTTGAATCATATAGCCTAACATATACTGTAAAAAGCCATCAAAAGCCCGTATTGACCTCGGTAAATTGTATCTGAGTCAAGCTCTCTAGAAAGATATTTCTGAGAATATCCAGAGCTAGAGAATTCATTGCTTCTTTTTGTAATCTATTCCAAATGACTGTTCACCTTCATTTTTAAAAATAAATGCACCAAGTTCAACTCTTCTGCCTTCAGTTATGCTATTTTTAAAAGCTAGTATAAAGGCGTTATTCAGCACCCTGTATCTAAGTCTCATGATTGTATCCATCCATCCTAATCATATCACCTCTCTGTCTTTTTAAAGCCAAGCAATCTCTGTCATACAGAAGTCTTCCCAGCCCATTCTGTGGATCTTCACTCTCTCCAGTTTCTCAACAGCCCTAAAAAATGCAGTTGCCAAAACTGTGTACAGTATTCCAATACTAGTCCCCTCAATGTCATGTAACTTTTTTATTCCTACCTACCATTATTTCCAATGATTGTGTTTTGGTTTTCTGCCACTGCGCATTGAGAATCAGCATTCAGGACCCTGCTGAACAGTCTGTTGTTTTGTAGATCTACCTTGAGTTCTTTGTCCTATCTACATACCATGGCTAGATATATCTGTGCATGTGGCAATAAGAAGATACATGTAAATTTTTAAATATGAACAGCACAGGCTGCTCCACGTATTGCATGTTAGTTTTGCATGAATGACTCTATGTTTCTCAAATCAATTTTTTGATGTTCTACTGATAGACCTATTGCATTGATGCTATAATAACATCCAACATCCAAACCACAAGCACAGCAGAATAGTGGTGTGTCTCTTTTTCCCAAAACCATTCCCACTGAAACCTGCAATTTTCAAATTAGAATTGTGGTGTAATTTAGATTGGAAGGGACCTCTTTATGTCATCTGGTTCAGCTCCAGGTCTGACCAGGGCCAACTTTTAGGTTAGATTGAGTTGCTCTGGGCCTGACCTAGCTCTGTACAAGTTCTTAACCAAGCTCCAGGCAAAGTTGCCATGCTTCAGTCCTAAGGGATAAGTATTATTACCCCGTACATATTATCCAGCACTGTCATGCGGCATTATTTATTTCCAGAATTGAAATGAAAATGTTGGATAGTACCAGAACCGAGACTCTCATGAAACACACTAGAAACATCTCAGTATAAGGAATCTTTAAATGTATTATTTATTGAAGACTTAACCTGAAGAACACATATCCTGTTGTTAACATATAGCACTGATTTCTTTTAAACCAGAATGCCATTTGGTATGGTGTTACAGCACTCAGAGAAATCATGTCTATGAAGTTACCTCAATCATACAAACTTTGTGTCAAGAAAGAATGAGCTCAAAAATGTTTAAGAGGTGTCCTTAAAAAAATGATGGGTGTTAATTTATAATTTTTCTGTATTGATCAATTCAGTCCTGACGTTTGCTATACTTTTTGAGATTAAAAGTTCACACAGGTCATTATGCTTTGAATACTGGCACAACTGTAGTGCTGCTTCTGTTCTCTGGAATTCATTCAGCTTTGCAAGACATATTAAATTGAACATCTCTGAGTAAGAGAGATGCTTAGCAGACTTTCCTTGGAGCCTCAGCCACAAGATAACTGAGCATTGGGGAAAAAAAAAAAGTGCCCTTTATAGATGTTGCATGACATTCTCCATCGCCACAGCAAAGAGACAAAATCAAATGTGTTATTTTTACATGACATAAGACTTCCAAATATGAAATATATAGTTTCCAACTGTATTTTCTCCGCTCCTGTGCAGACCTGTTAAGTTTGTTCAGTAGTTGCTATTTTGCAGCATCTTGCAGCTGGGATGTGTTCCCATAAGTTTGCAATGCCATGTTGTAACTTTTCTCCCACTCTGTAGCACTGCATGCCAGATGTGTCCACTATCTACCTGCTGCTGGCAGGCAAAGTCACAGAACAGGATGGAGACTGGCCTGATACACCACAGCAGGTGAGCAGTCAAAGGATTGCTGTTAAAAAACACATTCCTGAAGTGCAAGCATTGAGCCTCTCTGGCTAGCTTCACATTTGTTGCATAAACTCTTATTAGAATTTGAGTCTGTATTTGCTGCATAGATAAAATAGTGTTGGTGAGGACTCTTCCACAGCTCTTTCTAGGGTCTTGATCATCCTGTGCTCTCTCTCCCATGAAAGCTGAATATTGAGGGAGCCAATGGCGGTCACTGCCATGAAAGATTGCAGGCCTCATAATCTTGTCCCGTATGAAAAAATAGGGAATGTTTAAAAAGAGTTAAATTGTGTTAGCTAATGAAATAATATAGACTGATTTACTACCCTTTATATTGTTTAGCTGTTTGTGGCTGACCACTGAGGTCCAAAATGTTGATGAGATTTAAATAATAAATGTCTTCATGAATGTGCTGGTTTTGGCTGGGACAGAGTTAATTTTCTCCATAGTAGCTGGCATGGGGCTGTGTTTTGGGTTTGTGCTGAAAGCAGTGCTGATAATACAGAGATGTTTTCGTTACTGCTGAGCAGTGCTTACACAGAGCCAAGGCCTTTTCTGCTTCTCACCCCACCCCACCAGCGAGTAGGCTGGGGGTGCACAAGGAGTTGAGAGGGGACACAGCCGGGACAGCTGACCCCAACTGACCAAAGGGATATTCCATACCATATGATGTCATGCTCAGTATATAAAGCTGAGGGAAGAAGGCGGTGGGGTGGACATTCGGAGTGATGGCGTTTGTCTTCCCAAGTAACCGTTACGCGTGATGGAGCCCTGCTTTCCTGGAGATGGCTGAACACCTGCCTGCCCATGGGAAGTGGGGAATGAATTCCTTGGTTTGCTTTGCTTGCACACCTGGCTTTTGCCTTACTTATTAAACTGTCCTTATCTCAACCCACGAGTTTTCTCACTTTTACCCTTCTGATTGTCTCCCCCATCCTGCCGGGGGTGGGCAGTGAGCGAGCGGCTGCCTGGTGCTTAGTCGCTGGCTGGGATTAAACCATGACAGTGGATTAGAACTCAGCTACTTAAGAACTAGATATTTTATGTTTCTCTGCACTTTTCAAACAGTATCCTTTGTCTTGATAGAACTCAATTTTTGTTTCTCATATAAAGCCAGAGATTACATCATTTCTGGCTCTTGCCATCGATTTCTTCCTGTACTGCCATAACGCTGATGCTGTAGCCCTAGCCCTATGTTTGGCTGGAGCAGCGATCTTTAATCTCAGCTGATTCATGATCCAAAAATACTAAGCAAACAACGGTGCCAATGTTTTACTTTACTGTCCCTCTCACCCTGAGGAAATACACACTTAATGGAAAACAAGAAGTACAGGCAACAAGAAAGGGTACAGTCTTGTGAACCAAAGATGGAGGCCACTTCTTTAGTCCCGTTTAAGCAGAACTTTCTCCTTTGCCCACTACAGTAATTTGTCGATCGAACTAGATTTTATTAGTCAGGTGTTACTGTTTACTGCTTAGTTTAATATGTGTCTCCATTTCTTTGCCTCTGGAAACCAAGGGGAGGCTAAAATTATATTACAATTTAAAAGAAGAGAATAAGTGAGGGTTGAGGAAAGATGAAGAAGAATTATAGGCCACTAAATTTAACTTCAATACCTGACAGATAACTAGAACAATTAGTAAAGCAAGAGCAATCAGTATGTAAACAGTTTGAAGAAAATGCAGTGATAAATCAGTAACACATTTGTAAAAAGCACAAATCAAGTGAAACCAAGCTAATTGGCTTCTTTGATGGAATAATGAATGCATAAGGGAAAAGTGACACAGAATTTCTTAATATTAGGAAGACAATGATACTGGTTGCACATGGCATTCTCAGAAAGAAGCTAATAAAGTTGGATTAGATGGAACCAGCATAAGATGAATACACAGGTAAATAAATCAAACACTGAGAAACTTTATGAACAATTGAGCTGGAAGCTGGGAGGAGATTAAAACTGCTTTAGATGATCAAACATCTTACATGGCTCAATTTAGACGTGAAGGGGTTTTGTTTGCTTTTTCTTAAAAGACCAAAAAACCCATAAAGCAGCATCTAGTGTAAGAAACACCTAAATAAAGAAACTGAGCAGACTAGCAAAAAATGACAGCCATTTTGGTCCTATGCCAGCACCAGAATAGCTTACATCAGCATTGTTTTGCTGCTACACAGCTGAGTTTCTTTATTTAGATGTATTAAATACCCCAAAGCATATCTAAATAGAGCTTTGATTACTGCAGGATTATCTCGAATTTATTTATTGATGTTGCTTCTGTTGACTGATATTTCTGTCCATTCATCTAAAAATCACACAATTCATGAAATGTTTATGCCTTTTTGTTGTGACTGAGTGAGAAAAGATGTCTAGTGGCATCACGTGTTTCTCAGAACTTTTGCTCTGTTTTCTGTCTAAAGGCTAATAAGGATTCTTATAATTATTAATTTGTTTTTACCACAGCAAGTAGGCATGCTTGTGGCAGTTACAGCCACCTAGGTGTTTTGACACCTACAGAACAAAAACTTCTTCTTGTCCCGAAAGCTGATGTGACAAGAGACAAGAGCTGATAGAGACATGAGAGACCAAGATCTCAATGAGAGGTGTTTTGTAAGCCTTATAGACAGCAACTGTAGCAAGAACATCAGCTGCCTCATCATTGTCAAGATTTTTCATAGCTATTAGAGAAAAGGAACATTTTTTTACAAGTCATAAAGGAGGATTACTGGGTTAGTTTTGCAGATTCTTCTGAGACCACCTTCCCAAGTAAGAAGAGCAGCACACACCCGAACAGAGAGTGAGCTAATAAAATCTGACAATGAAACACAACAAATGTATTTTAGATATTAGAATAAAAATATAGTGTTGAAAGGAGACATCAGTTGGAGAAAAAGATCAAAATGCGGAGTGCAGAGAATAAGCAGATGCAATTAACAAAATGTTTTACGCAAGAAAAAGCAAATACCATTAATTGTTAAACAGTTGATTTTGTCTACCCATACAGACTGCAGTAGTGTTTATTTTAACGTATAATGAATAGAACCAGTAAGATATAGGCGACAAATAAAATCCTAGTCAGTAAAACTTTTGCCACAGTAATTTCTGCACCCTTAATGTAGTCCAGATTGCATTAAATTTGAAATAAATGCAAAATTGCTTCTGACTTCACCAGGAATGGCTTTGCACTCATAAGCAGTGTGCCTTCTAATTTCAGCAAAGTACCACGTCTTGAATAATTAATTTTAAAAAGGGCAAGGATAAAATATCATTAGATATATTGGGATTACAAAATTGGGAGCTTATATTTAAAATAATAGAAAAATACTGCATTGAGTTTTTTCAGTGATAGTATCACATGTAAAGATGCAAAGAATAGGGTAACTCCGTTCTCCATAATGAACGTTACCTCAAATGTGCCTATTAGTACAATCACAATATTATCTAAAGATAAATTTAAGAGTTCAAAACATATAATAAAAATGAATAGATTTAGTTTTTTTCCCTTATAACTGCATTTCTAGGTATATTCACTTCATAGAAAAAAAACGAAAGCAACAATTTATAGCCTACAAATACGAATATATATTAGATTGCAAATACTGCTTGTTGAGAACAAAATGAAGAATAAAGGCAAACTACAAAGGGGAAATTTTGTTTACAATGGATGGACTAGACAGTAAACAAGAGTGACTGTGGGGTTGCTGTGACTGGAGACCCACATGGCTAGAGTTGGTGCTGCAGTGTCAGAAGAGAAGACATTTGTTATAGCATACCTGAACAGATTTATTCGTAACAATACTTTCACTAAAAAGAGCCCTACAGCATCTGATTTAGGGAGATCTAATCAGAGCTTATAGCTCAAAATATGTTTTTAGGAATGTTTCCTAGAAGATATAGAAAGGTACTTTTTTCCTTTTAATTGAGAAGCTGTAGTATAAACGTGTATGTACAAACAGACACAGATAAATAGTTCTCAAAGAATTTTAAAGTGTTTTTCAGATCTACCCCATAGAAATGCATTTGGCCATATAAACATAAGTAAGAATATAAACCAACAAATTTTAAGATAATTATACTTATGTCCTTTCTGAATGCCTCCAGCAAAAAAAGCGCAACTGCATAAGGCAATGGGGGCTGTGTGATACCCTGAAGGTGAAGAAATTTGAATTACAGCAGAATATGAAATTTCAGGCTCAGATGAATTCCTTTTTTCCAAGTGCTAGTCTACAGTGAGAAACAGAAAGGCTAAAATTTGTAAGATTTTTAAGAGAACTTGTAGCATAATTTATTTTTAAAGACATACCTCCCACAAATCGCTACCAACAATTTTTCCATCGAAGAGGTACAGCTTCTTCTGAGGTGTACCAAAGAGTGCCAGACAGTGGTCTACTACACAATGGTCTAAATGAAGAATCAAAGACAATGTCTGAGTAAGACTAGGTGGCAGGAACAGGAAGATTTTGAAGAGGCAGAATTGTATTACTGGATGACATTTAGCTAAGGGACATAGTACAATGCGTATTATCTCAGTTTCCTCAAGTGTAGTCAATCTAATTGACATTTGCAATCTGGAAGAAAGCATTTCTAACATAGCTGTGATTTGATCCTCTTGCGGGACATATATCCAAGATGTGCAAGACTCAAAACTTCTATGCTGCATTCAGTAAAACACCTAGAAAACTAGCTCTTGCAAATACTAGCTGTAGCAGAGGCAACCTACAACACAGCTGTGGACAGCTGTACGGCCATGGCAGCATCAACAAAAGTGCAGGCCTGCCATCCAAATATTTATGTGAATCTTCAGTAGATTGCTAAGCACAATTGCTAGCACAATAACACTGCTAACAGCACTTAGTACAACACAACTAGTTAGCTGAAACTGTAACCTCTGTGAACCCACAGAGCTAATCACAACCTTCATTGTAGCATAAATTTACTGCCAGAAGGAAGAGCATCACTCCTGACTTGGTGCTGAGACTTCCTGTTTCCTTAAAGTGGCTTCTTGTTCAGTTACTGGCTTTGCCTAATTTTGCATGGAGTGAACAGACTTAATTACATGCAATTTTGGTCCACAGGCCCTAAGCCTTCTCCAACCATTAGTTTAGACTGAGAGAAAGTTCATTTGCTCACTGGGGGTTCGTGTGCCTTCTTCTCAAGCATCTTGTGCTGATCGCTGCCACACACAGAATACTGACATAGGTGGATGCACTGAATCCAATCCAGTATGTCACGTTTTATGATCCTAGCTCATAAATAGGTTCCAGTGAAAGAGTACTAGTAGTGAAAATCCTAAGAGAAATGGGAAGTTCGGATGACCTTCTCAGGCCATGACAGCAGGCACAGGGAGGCAAAGCTGCCTGAATTACAATTAATTTATTCATGGCACAGGAAAAAGTAGTACTTAAGGTGCCTAAAAAGACTTTGGCTTATGAAAACTTAAACCTAATAATAGTATGCTAGGATCTAGATATATGTTTTAACATAGCATTACCTTGTTTGCATAAATACTAGCAGTGTGCTAACATAGGTACACTCATCCGAATTTCACTTGGGCCTCTGATTGCAATAATGTCATTGTAAATCAATGGTCTAATATTACCAGGCTTCCTCACTTTTCCCACTAGAAAAAGCCTTTTGTAATCCACTACAGCATGATGACTGTGGCCTTTATTTTTTGTAATATAAAGGTAATTCCTCCCGCAATATTTTCACAATGTAGATAAAGCTGAGTTTACCAAATGCTCATCCCCTTGCTTTCTCCACACCTTACCCCACCAGTCTGAGATAGAGACAGATTTTATCTGTCTCTTACTGGACAGGAAACTTAGTGTTCATATCTGTGATGGTGTGCTCCTCTCCCAACCTGACCTTTATTTCCCATAACCTTGCTCAACTGATAACCACCGGTGGTGGTGGTGGTAAGGGGTGTGTCTGGTTGTGATGGCTGCATCTACCTCAAGTGAATTCAGAGACAGATAACGACATAATAGCCAAAGGCTAATTTGAGCAATAGGCCCACCTAACCACAGTGCTGGTCAATGTCCTCCTCAAAGCAAATTTGGAAGAAACTAACATCTGTGGTTGGTATGCAAATATAACTATGAGTCACTCATCTTACCCCCATAAATAGTGAGCAGTCCAAGAGCCCTTTGAGCTCTCCTGTACAGCAGCAGGCTGCATGCCAGGCTCTCACCTTGAGTAGGGACACCTCTCAAGGTTACTCCTCAAGGTTGAGAGATTCCTTGCCACAACAGATTCTCAGTAAGTGACTAATAGCATGCTAAACTTTGAAATCTTATCTAAGTGATATAAAGGATTGACTGTGTGTATAAAATCCTTTAGACATAAACAGTTGACCAAGTCTGGGACTAGGATTGGATCCAGCCACACTAAGACTCCTCTCAGAGAAGGGGTTTAGAAAGCAAGGAGGTCCTTTCTGTACCTCATGACTCAATGGGAGGGTCTCCCTGACTGTTTTGTCTGACCCTGTCCTCTATGCAGTAAATAATCAAATGTACCTTGCCATCAAATCTTGTTAAACCACTGTCACGTTTACTGTTGAATTTTGTTATCAATGAAGTATATTGTTGCTTCTCTCTTATGAGTGTATCACTCCATTCATGATAATATTGTTTTGTTTTAACTAAGAGCATAACCATATCTAATCCATTCCACATATTGAATGATCTAATCCTTTGTGATTTTGGGGCTGAGTAAAAAAGCTGTAAGTACTAGCAAGTTTATATTTCTAGCTGTAAATGCCTGGTGTTCTTGAGCTGACACTGTACATCTGCCTTGCTTAGGTAGCATTTGTCAGTGAAAGACCCTCATCCTCAGCATTTGCGCCCCAGATAGTCTGGCAAGTCATTGTAGTCATATCTACAGAGTACGCTCTGATTTTCCTAGGCTCTTTTCTGAATAGGATATGTACTGTCTGGAGAACAATTCTTTCTTCATAAACAATGCCCATGTTGATGACTGTATTGTTTATAAAACTCACCTGTTTTATAGCCAAGCAGTATATTATATAAATGTGAAAATAAAATGCTTATTTTAGGGTCTTAAAGATGCACAGCTGAAGACCTCCTTCCTCTCCTAAATGCAAATGCTATTAAAAACACTTTTTCAGCAATTAAAGAGCATTAGGTAGACTCTCTGTTAAGATAAATTTACCTCAAAAATGTATTCATTACCCTCTTCAGAAGTAAAGCCCCAAAGCAAAATGCACATAGGTGCCAGCAGCTTTAGTTAAAGCTAAAATTAGCCATGCTGATTAAGTGTATTTTGCATAACCTTAACTATTAATCCTTCATATTGGTCTTCCTTTCTTTGAAAAATCTGGAAGTACCAATAACCTAAAGGTTTATAGAGTCGCTTTTTAATACTACTTAACTAAGTAGTTTTAAGATTTAATCCTTTGTATAATAGTTAACATTGGCACCATCTTTTAATAGCCTGAGATTTCTAACATGTACTTACTGCACAAAACAGACATTTTAAATTCCAGAGAAATAATGGCAACATGCATAGAGCAGAAGAACTTTGATTTAAAGAATTAAAAAATGTACTTACAAGAGATAAAATGGAGCTAACAGTAAATTAATCTCTCAGTTTTCACCCTTTCTTTAAATAGTGTTCTTTTCATGCTTAATTCTCTCCCCTTCCATTTTCTCTAACTCAGGTCCTTATTTTCTAACAGCTAGATTGCCTCCCATCCTACCTGGCTGAGCAAGGCATAAATTACATTTTCCAGTGAGACCAATATGGAATTTGACTCCAAGTCTCTTTTTGAAAGCGGCCCCTGTTTTACAGATACTTCCTCTGAAAAAGGCAAGATAGTACTAACTCTTGGGTCATTCTGTCAGAGGGAAATTAAATTGCCACCTTTCAAAGATGAAATCGTTCCTATTCTCAGATCAGGACAAGGAGGAATGAGGTAGGTTGTTCTTCGTGAAGTGGTGCGTCATTGCAGACTTGGCTCTTGTTTAGGGCTGATCCTGCTAACAGAGGGTGCTCTCCCCGAAGTTTTTATCTAACACGTTTTGCTTCAGATTTGCTTGAGGCTAAGAGTGCAAATATTGTTAGTTACCCAAGCTCAGCCGACACCTGGAAGCTCATTAGTTTACCGTAATTCCTTTGTGTGCCCCAGCCCTGCCTCAGTGTTTCATAGCATTTGCTCATCTGCCTTTTTTTACAAAAAGTAATCAACCTTCACATTTTGTAATAATTGGCATTTTCTGATATTTATTTTTTTTAGCACCAATAATTTGAAGGGAGTTTGGCATCCTCAGTGATCCTGTTTCCTTGACTTTAGAAATAATTAACAGAAATCCAAAAAATGAGCTAATAAAGGTAGCTGGTAATTATAGTTCACACCTCTGTTTTGCCAGTCAAACAATTAAAATAATCAATTATAAGGCAAATTATTAATTAATTGAGCACTAAACATTTTTACTCTTTTATATCAGTTAGGCTTTTTCCTTCTGTGTTCAAGCATTAATTCATTAATTGTTTTAAACATCACTTCATCAGCAGTAAACTCAGAGCAGCTGACAGTTGTGTTTTGTTTGTATATTTGATCAATACAACCAGCTGAAAACTTTCAGATCATTGATCATGTCACGTTCTGCTGAGTAATTGTCCAGTAAAACTGGATATTTGGAAAATGATGACTTAGTGGTTCAAGGGTCAATCCAGTAAGAAACTGAAGCTGGCTAAAACAGGCTTTCTTTTCCTCTTTGTCTTTTTCTTCAGTAGGTGGTCTTCTGGATGATCCATGATCTCATCTCCAGTCTTCATGTTGTTTTTCCTCTTTATTAATGACAGATTGTTGTTCCATAGATCACCTTACTCTACTGTCTGTACTGCATTGTAAAAGTACTAGCAATGGCATCCCAGATGGAGACCATAGTGACATTTATAGTTTTCTTAATGTTTTCTCTCTGTCCTTTTCAGTTATTTATGACTTTGTCAAACTTTCACCTTCATAGCTGAAATTTCTCAGATATGATCATTGACTTATTAAGTTTTAGGGGGGAAAAAATCATCCAGCTTTGTGATCTAAAGTCATGTACCAGTTTTTTTTTTCTTACATGAAGGGTTGTGCATTTTTTCTTACAGAGCTTTAAGCAACACTCGCATCTTAAGACTTTAAAATTTATCTTGGAGAACACTTAGTATAGACATGTTCTTTTCAGTACTTTATTACCAGTCTATTCCTATTTAGTAGAGTTATACAGATTATCCAAGCTATGTTTGTTTTTCAATGGCATGGGCCATGTGTGGAAAGAAACAGAACTTTAAGAAACACATGAAATTATGAGATTGCCAATATTTGGAAACTTGAATTATTTCCTCTCCTCTTGATGAGGTTCCTATCTCAGAATAAATGCACGCAAATATTTATCTCGCTAAATGATGCAGCGATTTCACATGGGAAACTAACACCTAGGAGGGACTCCACAATGGTCAAAGAATTATAAAGAGACGTAGTGCCTGAAGAGGTGAGTGGGATGAGTGAACTCATGGGTGGATGCAGGTATCAGATCCTGTAAGTGGGATAATGGTGTTAACTCCATAGATTTCCCTGAATTAGGCTCAAATAGCCAAACAATTTTTTGGCTATTTCCAGCTTTCAAAAATACTTTTCTTCATTTATCATAGTGATGAATATCTACACTATATATACACAAACATAGTTTGAGGAGAGTTTGTATTCAAGTTTTAATCATTGTTGAGAGGATAAATTTTAAAGTGCTAGGTGGGCAATGACAGAGAGAAACTACAATGGAAAAGTGTAGGAGTTTTTTAATGCTGTCCAATGAAAATGCTATTGTTTGCAGATAGATTTGCCACATCTGTTAAAATTCTAATCCTACAGTCAAATACTTATCCACCCTCTTAGTAGATTGTGATCACAACTCACTTCAAAAGCAGTTATAATTATGTCTTTTATAAAATCACCTCTTTCCCTTACAGATTCACAGGAGAAATTTGAATGATAAAGAGGTAATCTCTAATGTCATTAAAGTGTTCCTGTTTGAATTGGTTGTATACTGAACACAAGCCTTTAAGATTTCCTTCTCCATAGGAGCTGAGATTCTGTAGCATTGACTTTAATAGGCAATCATTCAACTTTTAAACTTTTAAAATACAAAGTAAATTTAGTACAGGAAACTTGGTATTGCAAAGTTATAGATGGAAAGATATGTTTCAGCATCCACTCAGCAGTACATACAGGTTACTGCATACAAAATGTTCAGAAGGGCAGAGCTGGGATACGTGATTTTGAGTTATAAAGCTACGTTAATGTCAGTTTTTGAAGGGACGTACAAAGTTTCATATTCTATTGAGTGTTTCTACAGGAATGCTTTCCAGAACAAAGCAGCACTCTAAACTTACTCTCAGTATGTACATAAACATAAAAGACAATTAAAGCTAACAAAAAACTTATAGATTTCCTTTTTTATAATTGTATATTGTAAAGCAAAACATCTATCTGCACGTTTTCCTAACTCCTCAGAAATGTGCTCAGTGCCAGCTAATTCTGCAGTAGATGTGAAAAGGTACAGATAGGCATTGTCCCCTGAAAAGAACATTTGCCTGATGAAAGATCTAAATGTTTTCCTAATCCTGATATTGATCTTTTGTATGGCTTTTGAGAAATCATTTCTCTTTCTCTAGGGACTCTGTTCTCCTTTATAGTGTCTTTTCAGGGACAGAGAAGGAAGATGTGTGCATAACAGTACTGGAATCTTTGCATTGAAATACTTACTGTCTTGTGGCAGGAAACAATTGGTATCAGTCGATGTTTTAAGGATCGTTTGTCTTTTGACAGTGTTATTTCCTGCTTATTGTGTTCTCTTTCCATTGTTCCATCTGTGAACTCTTCTCATTTGAAAACTCAGTACATTCAAGGGGAAAAAAAACATTAAAAAGTTCAGAAAATTAATATCGCGCTTTTTTTTAAGTAGAGGAGAGAATAAACAAATGCCTAGAGAAATTAATGGCTGTAAAGTATTCCAAGCAAATAACCAGATATTGCCAGAAACAAAAGTTATACTAATCACAAGATCTTCTCTTAAGAAAATATTTCCAGCTTGCTTTGTCATGCTGACATTCGCATTGAATTCTCCTAGGAGAAAAAAGGTTTTGTTTTGTTTAAACCTTCTCCTTGAATGGCAAAGGTATGCTTAAGGCACTAATCCAGCTGTATAACAATTGCAAGCTTTATAACCAATAGCACATGACAGAGCATGCTGAGAGATACACATCTCGGGTCTGTTCTAGGCATCAATCCAAGACTCTGTGCTGTAATTGCAAGAGAAATACAGAACCTGCAGTCTTTAGAAAACCCTTAGAAAACTTATATATAGCATATGCTAATGAGGAGTTGGCTAAGTTTGATTGGGAGAGGGAGAGTGAAAGAAAAAAATCCCAATCCCTTTTGCAATTCCCATTTAACATGCCATTGCCGTAATGGAAGTTCAGCCATGTTGAAAGAAGACTGAGAAAATAGCTTTTAAAATATCAGTTACAGTTATATGAAAAAAGACATTTTGTTGGAGGAAAAAATTTGGGTACCATTCATGTGTTTTATTTTCTTCTTTTATTCAGGTTGATTAAATGGTGTATTTTGGTGAAAGATAAGACCTGATCCAACTTCCAATAACTTTAATGGAAAGCTTGTATTCATTTTGTTCGTAGAGGTTGTGTCCGTATAGAGTCCAAAATGGGAATCTTTTTGTATTTTACTTGTTGGAAGTGTGATAGAATTTGCATTTTTCCACTGCCCTCTGAGGAATTCCACACTAATACATTTGAAAGGAAGAAAACAGTGAATATGGAAAGAAGGGGTTAAGTAAGCAGAGATTATTATGACTTTTTAAAATTCTTTTTTACTGTTGAAAACTGACAGTTCCATTAGAACCAAGAGATTTTGTCAAAATGCAGCATCGTGATACACTTTTTATCCATAAGATATCCAGAATGCCAAAAAAAAAGGAGAGGCATTTCTAAGTTCAGTGCAGGATAGCCAGTATGTGCTGCTTAGGACGCTCGTCTGGTTAGTGAGAAATGCACGTTCTAACCTGAGTCAGGCAAAGTTAAGAACTGGAGTCTTGCAAATACTTCAGCTAACACCTCTAATAACTATTGCATCTATTCCTCATTGTTTTGGACCATGAGTCTGACTGCTTTTTTCTTTTCAGTCTCAAGTTTGTCCTGGTATGGGTCAGAGGTGTCTGAAACATGAGATTTTTGCAGGAAGAAAACAAGATAGCTTTAGCACCTCCAGACACTGAAGGAGAGAATCAAAATTGGGACGTCAATGGCAAGTGCTTGTCAGCATAACCTCTCCTGCCATAGCTGTTAAGATCAATTAAAATTTGGACCTAGTATAAGCCTTGGAAGAAATACACTTTACATAAGCTCAGTGGAGAACTTGTTAGAGTTTGGTTGTGTAATCTGCCAAAGATTGAGTCCGCTTTGAGAACGCTTCAGCCCTTCTCAGCTTCTTTGCATTAACTGCATTGGGCCGTTCCTGCAGAGACTGAGCAGGCTCCATGCTAGAGTTCAGAGGCCAAACAAAACTTTCCCTGCCATTTTCCTACCGCTGCCAAAGGTTGTTTAAAAAAACCCCACCAGACACTAAGATCAGGAATGCAGGCCAGAAGCAGAGTATAAAAATAATTTATAATCAGTAGAGCACACTCCGCTGCAGAACTTGGAACTCGACATAAATTTACTCAATCTTTGGCAAGGAAACAAATAACTGAACCCAATGACAAGCTGTAGTAATAGTCCACATAAAAGGTAACAGCTTTCTATTGCTGCGACTTCTTGCCTTGGCTCAGACTGAGAGGAAAGTGATGTGGGTAGCAGCACCACCAGTGGACAGTTTTAAAATACATTTAATAAACTGCCATATCGGTTCTGCTAAAATAATGGTAATTTACAAAATCTGCTTTTCAAATGCTAGAAGATACAAGGTTGCCTTTGTTTTCCTCATCCCAATCTATGTCATAGATCATGATGTAGTCTTTTGATTATGTAAACATCCACTATTTTTCTACAAGCCTCCATGGGAACGTAAGGAACCAGAAACATTTCTGAGAGCTTGGTATGTATGGTCACCCATCCGTCATATCCTCACATCTTTAGGTATTGCTTCCTACTGGATGTTGATCACTCAACAGCCAAAAGCTTTAATACCACAAGCTTTACTAGGTGTATTCACCAGCCTAGTTTGAAAGAGGCAGTTAAGAGAGAGAGAGACACAAAGGAGTTGGCTACAAAAATAGACTTGCTTACCCAGAAACTCCACTTTTCGTTGTGTGCTTATAAAATTCATAAGTATTTCATCAGAAGTGGAAAAATGTGTGTGATTTCATCTACACTATGCAACTGTTCAGTTTTCTGTGCCAAACTAAAACATGAGGAAAGATCTAAAGAGCTTAAATTGGATGAGATGCTGCATTCATCCGTGTGACTTCTTTGTTAAGTAGACAACCTCTGTGATGATTAAAAGGTCAGTGCTGCACCACTATACCCACCATATCCTTTAATCTTTTTTTTATTTATGTGTTTAAATCAAGCAAGAGAGAGCTATGTTAAACAGATGTATTGATTTTTTTCTTTTGATTCTATTAGTTTAGCTTCAGGGTCAGGTACATGTTTTGTGATATTCCCAGAATAACATCATCCTAAAACATCACTGCACATCTCTAATACTGTTTAGAAGACCAAAAATATATATATAAAGGACAAGTTGTTTGAAAAATAACCTGTATTTACTGAATTCGAAATAGGTATTTGGATTACTTTGTCAAATTAAAGTACTGCTGTGCTACTTATCTCCCTTTCCAGGTGCAGGCAGTAGTGTTCACTAATATTTTGCAGGATAAAAATGAAGAGTACAATGGATAGTATTTCTTGCAAAAGGAAAAAATATTTACAGCATAATGGCATAGCACAAATCTTTTGAAAAGTAATATCAACTACTGTCTCTCACAGTGTGCTGCTGCTTAATAGTAGATAGTTCCATATTGCTGATATAGGGATGTGAATTTTATGTAAATGCACTAATATAACGGCATTTCTTAATCCTGACTGGTGGAAGAAGCTTTTCAAGCATATTTGCTAAAGTTGTAGTCAATGTCATTAGCCATAGTCAGTGACATTAGAAACAGCATTTCTGTAAGAAAAGGAAATGAAAGATACAGTTTCACTGCTATAAAAACTAGTCACACTATTTCTAGCTAATTCTGAAAACAAAATGTGGACTTTACAGGACTTAATACATATCATAAATGTTGAAATCATTTGGTTTAGTCAATATATCCCCAGTATAAAATTGGTCTGAGCAGAATTCTTTCCTAGTTTATTCTATGTATGTGTTAAACTAAATAATAAAAATAAACCTTGAAAGGAAAAAAAAAAACCCAGTGAAAAGTTTTAAGAACTTTTCTATGTTATTAGTGTTTTGGTGAGAAAACCTGCATAGAATTGAAAAAAAAAAAAAAGTTTCCGTGATCATTTGGTTTTAAAACCAGGTTTATCTGAGGGTTTTGATTTTTACTATTTTGTGGGTTTATGCATCTAGCTTGAAGCATTTCCTATAGTATCGGCATCTGTAATGTGTCTCCTCTGAGCATATTCCCTGGTGCCTCATAATTGCACCTAATTTTCAGGCTTTCCTTTAGTTGCAACAAAAATATCAGCCTATCCATTGATTCAGCCATGTATTCTCACAAATGTTAGTTTTCTGTCAAATTTGGTTGGTGTTGGTTAGTGATTTCCACTGATATCAGTGGAGGGTTGACAGACTGTGAAGACAAAGCTTCACCGTCCCTGTAGGTGTTCAGACTTCTCAGGAATGTTTTTACCCACTGTGTGGTGTGACGGGAATGCACGCCTCTGCTCCCTGGAGTGCAATGGGATCAGGGGCTATGGGTGGATGTGTGCATGGGGTGGGGGCTACAGTCTCCACAAGCTCTGCCCTGCTTTGGCTTCTTCTTGTTGATGGCATGTGGGGTCAGAAGCAAGCAAGCAAAAAAAAATCAGTGCTGTGCTGGCAAATATGTAAGTTGTGAGTGTTAGAGTGGGAGAATAATACTGACATAACATTTGTAATCTCCCAGGAATAAAGTTCAAGTGGTATTACAGGTTTCTAAGGGTAAATATGATTTAGCTGTTAACAAGGGAGAAGTTTCAGAAGCATTAAAACAACCAGATACTGGGCCCAGATTTTCAAGAGAGTCAGATTTGATCTCTAGATTTGTGTTCATATGGATGCTTAAGTGAAGTGTACATACTGTAAAAAAATGGGGCATACTGGTTTTAAAGCAGAGCTTGGTATGTGCAGCGAAGATTATATGTACATGATTTTGTAAATTCAGTGGTGTAGTAAAATAGCCTACAGATTCATGACATAAATAGGGAAACTATACTGCTTTTACACACGTGTAAGGCTTCTTTGCCTTCTATTTTAAAAATGTTAACGAGTTCAGTTTAAAATCATTCAGATGTGTCATTCTAACCAGTTGCAGCCAATCTGATAAGGCACAGCAGATATTTTCCCAGAAAAAACACATCGAGCAAGTTTGCCAGAAGGTAGCTCTACAAATGTCTTGAAACTCTCAATTTCTAGAAAACGTAGGCAGCTCTCCCCGAAACATCAGTGAAGGGACACTGTCCAAGCAAAAAAGTTGCTTTCACAAGGGACCAGGGAGTCTGTCTATGCTTATGGTATTTTTTATGTTGGTTTTCATATATATAACCTCCTTTTTTTATCCTGACATTTTTGCGTGATGGCTCATTGTTTTCTAGCTTGTTCACTTAGAAGGTGAACAATCCAGAAACGTGGAACAGCAGGACACGCTGAGATATAAATGAACAGAGCATGGTTTTACATGAAAGGGCTTTTGCCAGGTTTTCTACTGAAGTGTGCAAATTTAAAGCTGTGGATCAACGCCCTGCTCTCTGCACACTCAGTGTTGGGTCACAACATAGTGACAGTGACAAACTCCTGAGCACTCAGCAATAAAGGACGATGCCTTCAACAGCCAAGAACTACCAAGGACTTTTGAAGACTGATGACCAATATGGAATATCACTTTACATACGTACTATACATCCTAATGCTGTGCTGCGCAGAATTGCTGAAACTGTCTCTTGTACAGGGAGTGATGTAACGCTAGTTTGGCTCTCCTCTATAGCTTGTGTAGAGTTATTCCCAGAAAGATCAATTTGTGTGAGCTCCTCAACTGGAATTAACTTGCTCACAACTGGCTTTAGCTCTCCAAGATATTGTGCACATATATCTGGTATTGGAAAGCTCGTAGCAGCTGGCATTATATCGGCAGTTTCCTCAGCAATATGAAAAAATTCAAGCTGCATGATGCAATTACCAGAAGCGGTGGGAGAATATTTTATTTCTTCAGTCTCATGCTCTTTTATGGTTCTTTAGCCAGTGGCTCACTCTTATGTCATTCACTTCATGAAGGACAACGCTCTGTTTGTTAAATGGACAGCTTACTTTTAAGTTTTCTTCCTGGAAAAAATTCCGTAGCTGCAAAATTTCTAAACATCTGACTGATAGTCTGTTTTCCCAGTGCCCAGACAAAATGCAGAAGAGAGCTGAAGGTTGTAGAGCTGCTCTAAGATGAGTCATTACTTCTTTGCTTATTCTTTAATAGTTTTGCCCAAATTTCACTGTTTTTCTCTGCTGCTCAGTTACAGATTCTTGCCTAGTTTTCCTGATGTTCTTAATTTTAAATCTCTTCCAGTACTACAGCTCTCCAGATTTTTACCTGTTACCATCTGTTGATTTTTTTACCTAAATATTATTCCTCTGTTTTCTAAACTGAATCTCATTGCAATATTCTGCCTGTGTTTCTAATCTTCCCGTGACCCCTTGTATTATTTCTCCATTTTCAGCAGTGTGCTCAGCTCCTCCTAGTTTAATAGATCTGCAGATTTCATTAATGTACCATTTACTCCCTCTTCTAGCTCATTATTGAAGCTATTAAATGAGATCAGAAGTAATACTAATCTTTGTGTACTGCACTAAATGCCTCCCTTCAAAGTTATTGTTTATCATTACCCTTCATTGTTTGTCATCACCCTTCATTTCAGTCAACATGATAGTTCATTTCCAGTTTGATTTAAGTTTGGGAACAGAATTTTGACACATTGGAGATGGGAGAAGAAAGGCTAATCAACGATCCAGCAGAGGCTTCTAATTAAGGCTCAATTTAGAGGATCAAAGTTAGGAGTCCTCTACTGCAGCCACAGTGTAAGGTGGAAACTGTCTCCATAACTTAATTGAGAACACCTGAAGCTCAGTGCTACAATATCCTGAAGAAAACAGTGTACTGCTAAAATTCAGGCATGTGACAGTATAGCTTCTGCTCTCTATTCATTAATTTTGTATTACTATTAAAAAATCAAGTTTGTCTGGCAGACTTCAAAGTGTTTTAGTAAATTCGTTTTCTCAATAGCTGTTCCATTATGTTGCCAGGGAGGGAAGCTAAATTTATGAGTAGCAATTTCAAAGACAACTCACAGAATATGTGAACTTCTATCTTTGGCTGTTTCCGAGATGTACAGTCTTGCTTCCAAAGCAGCTATATCCTTCTTCAGTTTCTGCACAGTGTAAAATTTCAGGAAAGAGATTTTAATTTTCACAATCCCTTCAAAGTTTAATTTCTAAATTCCATAGTAAAGACTATCAAACATATTTATAACATGTCATTAGAAAACATCGATTCAGTCAGGAAAAACTCATTTTGACAAGATACAATTCCTCTGATAATAATCAATCCCACATGACTTAAGGGCCCAACACCAAAGCCTGTTCATCCTTCACCTTAATATAATACCTAGCATTTTATAAAGTTAGGTTGCCAGCCCTTAGCATCAGGGCCAATTACTCTTGGTCTTTATTGACTTGCCAAAAATATCTTTATCCAAATACATTTGGATATCCAAGAACTGCTCGATTTTTCCTAGGAATACTTGGCTCATTTAGTTACGTGTAGTCTGTGTCAGTGTGAATGTAAAAGCCCTAAACCTAGTCTGGAAGAAATGTGCCTCTAGGTAGAACTGAGATCTCTTACAGTATTGTGCTTATATGTGTTGAACAAAACAATGGGACAGTGAAATATCGAAATTCAGGTTGGGGTCAGGTTGTTTGTTAGATGTAGGGAAAATTATCAGAGTAAGAAGGCGGGTGCATCCCAAGGGCCATGACACGCAGTGGGTCTAATGGGAATATAATTGCAGGTCCCGCTACTTCAACAAGGAGTGGGATCATGAGGCCAGAAATACACCCAGAAGTGGGGTCACAAATCTAGAAATTGAGTTGCCAGAAGAGTTTGAGATCAGCTGCTATAAACTCAGCTTCTCTGAATGTTGAAGCTCTGCATCTTTCAGTATCTGCCTACTTATCTGACATAGCCTGCTATCTCATTACTGTGAATCTGCCTTAACCTCTGAGGCAAATTTTGTTCACTCTTCCCCAGACTGCTTATGGAATATTTTCCTCCCACTCAATCTCTCCTAAAACCCATCTCTGTCTCTGTTGATTCCTGCTAGGGAATCAGCAGTGACACTTTTTAGCCTTGTTTTTATGGTTAAGCATTTTTATAAAACTTTTTATTGGGTTTTTATTGCTACAATCTCCTGTCTGCCCCTCTCCCCCGATTATTGAGTTACATATTTATTATATCTCTTGTGAAATTGAATTGTATGATTTTCTGGGAAAAGATTTAATGTCACTTACATTTTCAAAGGTACCTACCAATAACATTTAATGATGTAAAAAATATGCATAATTACTCTGCTTCATTAATACCTATTAATCATGATTTAAGGTGTCCTTGATGAGTTTTACTGTTAACTGCCCAATGCTTACCTTCTTGCAAATGAAAACCTGAGGAGGCTGCTTCAACCAGAGAACATTAACTAGTTCATTCCATCACTTTTTAGTCATCTGTATAAAACACGTAAAGGATATGTATGTTTGCCTAGACCATGTGTCAGCATGTGTTTTGGGAACAAGTTGGTATGTTGTGCCTCACGTCCCCCTTTGTTCCTTTGTATTCAAGGGGCTTTTACCTTTCCTTTGAAAGACACTTGAGGAAATGCATGCCTGCTGTGAAAGCCTGATTTATTTTGCATTGCATCTGCACTGTCTGATTCTGCAATGTGCACTTTGGAATTAAATCAGCTTCTCTGCATCTCTACAAAGGATTATTTTTTTTCTAAAAGACGTTGACTCTTTCATTGGGTGTATTTCTGGCAAAAAGTATGTGCGTTAACTGTATCAGTGGCTTTGCTGTGCATGATAAGTTTTGTCTTATTTTTGTTGTCAAAGAAAATATCACTTATGTGTATAATGCTTTGCAGGAGTAGGTCCTCACCCAGAAAGATTTCAAAATCAGAAAGGTACAAGAGTAAAGAAGAAGAAAAAATAGTAGTCATCATACATTATTGCTTAGCAGTCCAACAAGTGCAGATATGGACCTTGGGCAAAAGCAGTGTGAATACAGTATTATAATAAATGGGGAAAAAACTTCTGTTAAGTCAAAAAACCAACCAAACAAAAAAAAATTGCAGTGGTGCCATCTAGCGTGCCAGGGGTTGCAGTTTTCTGGGAAGGGACAGTAAACTACTTTCAGCCCATCCCACTTGTTACAGGCATACCCTGACTCGTCCTCCTGCTGCTGTTCCCTTCCCAGCCTGCTGACAGGAGAGCAATAACAGCATTGACAGAAGGTAGAGGAAGAGACCTGAGGGCTCTTTTGCAGATGCTGATTCTGGCACGCATGCCATAAGGTTGTCATTGCTGCTCTAGAAAAAAATGAGCATCCATGGGATTTTAAAGAAGGAGAAAGATAGCTGTTCTGGTCTGTACTCCCATACAAATCTTCCTCTTCTACTCATTGGTTTCCACTGCTAAACATATAATGGCTAAAACATCCTTTCTCACCTACTGCAGGCCAGTTGTTTTGGTGTTGGGAGAGAGAAAATATAAATTTGATGCCAGAAAAGAAGAGGTGCTGCTGGTTTTTGAAGCTTACTGAAAGGGGCGGAAATGACTTTTTACCTGGTGGCTGAAGGATTTATGTTGAGTAGAGGGTCCACAAAGTCCTTTGGGCAGGAGGTGAGAGGGAAGTGAAGGGGAACAGGGATCTGTTCTGTGTACTAATGCTTTGTACTAGGTGGAGCCCTTTTGCCGTGACCACCCTAGGCTTTTCCACTGCTGCCTTTTCCACTTTCACTGTTAGCTGAACCTCTCTGCTTTAATCCCGAGATATGCAAAATGCATGGCTTGCCCTTCTGTGTATGAAGCTGCACAGGGTTTATTTTTGTCTTCAGTATAGAATCTGCTTGTAACAAGTGGAAGAGTGATTGAGCCAGGAACCGTTGTCTGCAAATGAAGCCCACATCTCCATAGCATCGCATAATGCTGTGTATTCGCCTGTCCTCTGCAGCTGGTGCCAGAGGATATTGCTTTTCCAGTTGGATTTGCTTGGGGTGCAGCTACAGCGGCATATCAAATTGAAGGTGTCAATTTTTAGCTGCCAAAGTGTTAAGGAAGTTTTAAGCGAATGAAAAGTCTGGATCCAGGAAGGACAGCGTTTGATCTTTTCTTGTTACATAGATGCTACATCTGATGCAAATTCATGTAGCACTTCTGTTTAAACACTTCTGGCCTGTGCAGTAAGAAGAGGATAAAAGATAAAGATGTTTCAAATCTCAGAAATACAGCTAGGTAATGACAATGGAGGAGGAACTTTGCACTAGATATTGGGGCGGGGGGGGAGCAGAAATAAGTAATTTTCCAACTAGTGCTTGAGTATTTCCTTTCTCTAGAGCTAATTTAAGTAGATTACTATCGACTACTCCAAAACTGGATGGCAGAACTACCTCATCAGACATTGGTATTCACAGAGGGTCCTCAGTTCAGAATTCATCTCCAAAGGGTATGAAAAACGGTGAACTGAGAGGACTCGTGGAGGCCCTCCCCCAGGGACATGTGTCACGTTCCCAATTGAACGGAGGTGCTGACAAAGTGTTTTTCCCAGCGTGATATGAAAATCTGTGGCAGAGTAGGGAATGCAAACCCGTAAGGGACAGGGACATCTACAGCCATAACCCCCCCTACCTTTATCCCTTCATAAATGTGTGTTTAGAGACCTTTAAAATACATATAGATCTGATTTTCTCATATTATACCCTGCAGCATACAGGCACTTAGCTCCCATTGATTTCAGTACCTAAATGGGAGCTGTAGATCTAAAATTGTCTTTGAGGATGTAGCCTTTAGTTCTTGGTTATTGCTGAAAGCGAGAGTACTTGCCCATGCTTGGTACCTTTTAACGAGCTCAGTTAGCTTCACCTAATAGACTGAACAGCTCGCTGTTCCCGGGGAATCAATATTCTGGGCCAGATTCTAACTCGAGTCCTGCAATGCGCATAGCTCTGCTAACTAATTTTTAAAATGTGAATTGTGTGTGCATATAGAATGACATTATAATTTCCTGCCTTCTGAGTGGCTAGATGGGCAACTTTAATGTTCTCTTAATGTATTTTTAATGAGCTTTCCTAAGGCTTCTGAGTGGGAGAAACGTTAAAAAAAAAAAATCTATAATGTGGTCTAGACACTACTCAAATGACCCTTTTCCCACAGAAGTAAGAAACTCAAGAGGGAATTCCTCCTCCTGAAAGCTTTGGAAGCTGTGCAGCTTCCGACTTAGAGGCAGCATGATTGAAGCAATAGTTCTTATAGAGTCCAAACTCAGTTGCTGCACATATCACAAGATACACAGTGGATGAGGCAAGGGCTGACAGGCTACTTTATTTTTTACTGTCAGCTATGTATTTATGCACAGCACAACCTTCTCCACTCTGTATATTTCAAAGTGCTAAAAAATCATACCAATTGTACTCTGCATGCTCAAAGTGCAGATTTCAAAGGTTCATGACTCAGTCAAATCAAAATCAATTTGCACCAGAACACTCAAAAGCACTTCTTCTTACTGAGGGCCATTTCTATGCTAAATTTCAACTCTCTGCTTGATTTTTTTTTTCCCCCCAGAGAGAGAGAGGGAAAAGGTGCAAAAAATTCTTGTAATGGTAAAAGTGGTTTTCTTCACTTCTTTCATATGCCAAATAGTTGAACTACATTAATTCAAACAAAATTTCACCTTTTGGGCAGAGACCAGGCCAAAAAAATTTCACTCTGAAAGGTGAAAGCACAGCTGAATTAGAAGAAAAGCTAACTTGGAAAAGTACATGGAAACTTAAATACTCTGATCAGTAATATTCCCGCTTCTCTAGCTTCACTTAAATGGAAGAACATTCCATCTTATTCCATTGTAATACTTGCAGAGAATGGGGAACATGCGTCACGTTTCATGATAATTTATATTAATCATTTGATGGCATGTTATGTGATGATTTGGTAGCTAAGTCTTACCGATGTGTTTGAAATGTAAAATCAGTTCCTCATCCCTGTTCTTTCCTGGCCCTGAAGCTCGCTAAAACCCAGGGTACGTCTACGCCGTGGACTGCTGTGTAGCGTGGAGGTTTCTGAGCAAGCTTAGAGCTGCAAGCTCAGTTCAGTGAAGTGGAGCAGAGCTCTGTGCAGACTAATTGTGGCTCAGCAGGGTACGTCAGTGTATGTGGAGCTCTCTGTTGCCTCAGCTAGATTGCTTCCTAGACTTCATTTAGCTAGCCCCGATACTCCGCGCTGTACAGAGAGGCTCTTCGACCAGCATGAGGAATGCTTGAAAGTGGGTCTGTTTGCCACAGCCCCAGTCAGGGCTTTATAGTGGCTAATGACCACTGGCGTAGTAATGTCATACTCTGCTGAAAATCAAATGCTTCTCCCCCTCCATCCCGCCTCCTTTGCTGGGGGGAAGGCAGACAAAAAAGAAATCGTTCAGTATCTGCACTAGCTGCTGATCCTTAAATGGAGGTGTGTTAGCTGCCAGTTATGGCAGCTTTTTGGCTTCCCTTCACTCCCACCGTAGTGAAAAAGGAGTTATATCATATCGAGGTGGTGCAGGAAGCCTGCTTTTAAAGGCTTCTAAATTCTAGGTACTGCCAAAGAATCACTGTTCTTTGGTATTTCCTGCACTTTTCTAAAATGACTGTTTATATCAGCTGGCATATTTGAAATTAGAAGCAGGATATAGAAAACTTCTAGTACTGTATTTTTCCGAGGAGCATACAGGCAGAGCACGAAGTCTGTGATAAAATCTGAGATTAAGAGAAACTCAAACTGAAATTTGACCTACTTTGAAGGTTGTCCCATATAAGAGTTTAATTTACTGACCAACCAAATGTAGATGTATAGGTGTTCATGTGCTGCAATAAAATTCTGTAAAGAACATGAAATGTGACAATGATCTTTGGAAAGCTAGGTTACAGAAGTGATATTACAAATTTTAGTAATGCTTTAAATTAAGTGTCTTCAATATGCTTAACCTTGCATTAAACTTAGATTTAATAAGACAGATGTGTATTAAGTACTGAATGTACTTAAGGGAGCAATCTTGCATTGGCAGGGGATGGACTCAATGACCTCCTAATAGTTCTCCTCCATCTCTAATTTCTATGATACTAATTGATTATTAAAACACTTTTATTGAGGATTGATATGTAGCTATTATATAGTTATTAATCTTACAACCTAACTGATATTTAATTTATACATGATTTTAACACGCAAAGTCATTTTAGTTTTTAAAGAGTAACCCTGGAACAGTGCATTCACTGGGGCTCTGAAAAATCTTGCTGGTAAATGAGATTGGCCATTTTGGGGTTATTTGGAATTTCATGATAAAATCACACTTTGCAGGGGGGTAGGTTTACAGAGCGCTCTGCATTAAAAATGAAATGTTTGCCTCAGCTACAGCATTGCTCTGGAAAGACAAAGCAGCTTGTCATGAAGAAAGGTGCATTTATTTGGTTTAAATACTCTGTGACGTTAGTACTGTGTATTCTCAAACAACAGCTAAATTTTGAATATTTTAAAGGTAATCTGTCCACCTCAGTTTTGGAATTTCAGAGAAATTTCCCAGAATTATGACAGTGAAGAAAATGGTGCGGGGATTCTGAGCATTCAAAATTCATTTCTGTGAACGTTTGGCTAAGCGAAAAGCAGAAATTTTGCAGAGCTGTGTTATTAATTCAGCTTGTATATGCCTAAGGCCATGGCTCATAATGGCATTCCTTTCTTTTTAACAGACTGTCAGGATTTTCAAAGGACATCCAGAAAGGCATAAGTGCCTATTTGTTGGATGTAGTTCTCATACCCTAAAGGCTTTCTTTGATATGGACTGATCTTTTACATTTATGGATGGAAGTTGCATTAGAAAATGCCCTTTGTGAAAACCTGTAATATCTCAAGAGTTGCAAACATCTGATTTCTGGCTAAGGAAGTATGAAGAGTGTCAGAACTCTGAATGCTCTTGGTTGGGTTTTTTTTGAAACAGGATTTTCAAATAATTAGCAGCAAGCAAAAATATGAATATATGCAAAACCTAATGCAAACATATACTAATGCTTAAAAGTTCCTAGTTACTTTATATGATATGAGGAAGGGGGAGGGAATACTGCTCGATTTGCTCATAGGATTCTGAGGGGTTTGTGCCTACTTTGTGATAAAAATTTACATTCAACATATGTCTTTTGATGTCAAAAGTGTAACGACCGAGTTTTGTTTTTCAAGCAGAAGGCTGGAATGCAGATGGAAAGGGCCCTAATGTCTGGGACACATTCACCCATCAGGGAGGAGATCGAGTTTTCAAGAACCAGACTGGTGATGTAGCTTGTGGCAGCTACACTCTGTGGGAGGAAGATTTGAAATGTATCAAACAGCTTGGATTGACTCATTATCGCTTTTCTCTTTCCTGGTCACGTCTGTTACCTGATGGGACGACAGGTTTCATCAACCAGAAAGGCAATTGTTTCTTAAAAATAGAAGGTTGCAGCTTTAATTCAAGGTTATTGCTGCAGTCTGGCATAATTAATCCAGTATGCTATTCTGCAGTGTAGCTTTGAAATTGCAACTTTTTTTCAGAGTAATTATGGGATGATTTTTTATAGGTTTGCAACAACTTACTAATTAATATTCTAGATCCCCTTGGATAGCACAATCTTTTGGGATAGGATTAGTATTATGTTTCCTATGTATCTTTTTGCTTACTCCAGTTTTTTTAATTGTAACTCTAAATCATTTTGCTTCATCAGAATGTTTATACTTACAGGGATCCTAGCCATGAGGATATTTTTGGATGGCTTACAATAGACAAGTATCTTATTTGGCAAATGCATTTAGATAGTTTATCAGTATACTCTGATGTACTGAACTTCACATCGACTATTTTGCACTCGGAGGGACATACTTTTCCGAGATGTTTTCTTTAGCAAATTAGAGGGGATTCTTCAGACTCAGACAGGAACTGTGCTTGGGTCTCTGACAAACACAAGACAGTCCCTACTCTGAAAAGTTTTCACAGTCTCAGCAGACAATGTAAAAGTGAAAAGGGAAACAGCTCATAAACAAGCTGTTCAGATTGCTAGATATAACATTTGTTGCATTGCTGATTTAATTCCATTGGTATGGACTGAGGGGAAGATGAAGGTGACTTACTAGGAAAAGATAGGAAACAGCAGGTTTGCCTGCAGAAAGTAGGGAATGGAAGAAAGAAGAAATAAAGAGAATTGTGAAGGATAAAAGCGAGTGAAGCTGAGCCAGAGAAGGAGAAAGGATGGGAGAATTAAAGTAGCTGGCTGAGGTGTCTTGTATGCTGGGAGGATAATGTTCCGAGGAGAAAAAAGCAAAGCAGATTTGGATGAATCTCTGAATCTCAGTTCTGCCTCCTACTCTTCTGAATCTTAGTTCTACCAAGAAAATATATATCTTTACACTTCTGGGGCAGTGTTTGCCTTGGCAATTCTGTTCTTCCCCTGGTTTGAAGACTGCAAAGATGGAAGGCTACAAAGGGAAAGAATTTCATAGGAAAATGCTCTTCAGGTTATCCTGATCTGTACTAGGAAGATACCAGCAGAAGCAATATTTTTCTGTAGAATTTTGGTCATGTAGAGTTTGGCTGTTCAATAGGCAGCCGCCTGTACTCTGCATCCTGCAGATTACAGTTTTCACCAGAGAGTGGAGGAGCCTTTGTTTCAAGAATTCAGAAAGGGGGGGCTGGTGAATCTACTGTAAACAGACCAACCAGCCATTTTCCCCTGCAGAGCATGACTGCAAAAAATATGCCAGCATCCTGGAGAGGCTTGAATGGAAGCCTTTCCTTTGCCACCAAAATTTACAATATGCGGCCCACTTTCACTGGCACAGTTTGTCCTTCCCTAGGAATGCTTTTTGCGGTGTGTTGAATTTAAATTTGGCTGAGTCCTTGTGGTTTCTTTCCTATACTGATACTCTTTCAGCTGGGGCTGCAGGCGCTGTACAACCCCACAGAGCTGCCTTCTAAACGGGCTCTGCTACTTAGACGTCAGAGTGGGAGATAGCAAGCAGACATTCTGAATGCACTTGGTAAGGAAAGCTAACATTTTGACAAAACTCAACTGTAATTTCAGAAAATGTTCGCTTGATCCCCAGTATAAGCAGTTGCCTGATTAATATTATGAACTTTACATTTAGCGAAAGGGCATTGGAGGAACTCCAAGTAGGCCAGCTTTCATTAGGCAGGAGTTCACTTCTCTTGTGCAGTGATCTGTTGAAGCAATTGTAACTGCATAGCATGGAAAGGCCATCATCTTCTATATAAACATTTTTACAAAGAGCATGTGAAGAATTAGAAAGCTTAGAGCAATGTCCTTTCATATAAAATCATTCACACCAACTGATTCACTACCAATTTCACACCTAAGACGTAGGACATTTGAAAACCTTTAAAACCGTTCTGTTTCTAACTCAGTGGGAGTAGGGACTTTTAAACCAGCGATGTTATAGGTGTATTGTTCCTAAGATGTGTCAGGTTTTAGGTTAAAACTTATACAAAATTTGTTTTTCAAGTATTTTTGTACACTTATTTTTAGCCCGAAAGGTGCCCTGAGCAGAACAAGTTAGCTGCTAAACACCGAGTGTCGGTGTGGAGGGAGACAGAAGTAGCAGTTGTGGGGATATTGAGTCTGGGAGAGTTTGATGTTATGCCTCTCTTCAGCATGAAGGTAGGGAATCAGAATGGGGAGAGAAGATGACAAGAAAGGAGAAAAGAACAATCCTTCACTTTCCGGTGACAAAATGCTCCTTAATGTCTGTAATCCCAAAATTTTGGCGTGTCTCCACAAAGCTCTAATATACACACTTTCTCAGAAGAACATTTTCTTCTGTATTTCTGCTTCTAGCTGACCCACAGATACAGCCATAGAAAGTAAATCAGGCTACTCTGGAAGGTATGAGACGATCTGGAAATTTGACTTGACATTTCCATTTTTCAGGAATGCAGTTCTATTTCTCTTAATTTCCTAACACAAAGCATAAATCTTTTCCAATATTGGTGTTTAATCGAGATGTAAAAAATGAATGATAGCTGATTGCACTTAAAAGGTATAAATTGTACAAAGTAATTTATAATCTGAAAACTAGAATGAGAAATGCTAGTGTCTTCTAGGCAAGCATTACTCTCAATATGGTAGAACAGGATCCTGTATGAGCAAAGTATTTCTTTTTTCCCAGTTTAAGCTTATGTAGTAAACCTTGCAGTCCTGTCAGCAAACAGTTAATGCATCTCCAGTCCCACTGAAGTCAAATAGGTCCTTGTTCAAGAGTAACAGTAAGGAATTCTATTTGCTCCTAAATGCTCTTGCAAATTGCAAGAATTTTCTTTTCAAAATTTAAAATTCTGGTATATTCCTTCCTCTTTTACAAGGGTGCATTCTCAGGCACAGGCACGTATCTCCTCAGAATTTAATGTGTTTTTCTGGTGTTGCATTTGGAAGGAAAAGCAAACTACCTGTGAGATTTATTGTGAATTACTTTGTAAACAAACTTATTGAGTCTTGCTGTGCTACAGGATGTGTATGCACCTGTTTGTTTAGAAGAAGTCACTGTCTAAATCTGGGGTTCATAATTGATTGCTACAGTAAATGTTGTCTTAAAAAAGCCATTTGACGGAACTCCTTATGATCAGTCATTTGAAGTTAGGATAATTTGAAGTCTAATACTGTTCTCTTCAGAAGAAAGTAGCATGAGGTTCTGTGCTGGAATTTTTAAATATCAACACACAGTAAGCTGAACCTGAAAATACCAGTACAATATAGTACAGACATATTTACTAATGAACAAGTTTCGTGCTTTGGATTAAACATAATCTCTGGTTCAGAAACTGTTAAGAATAATAATCTAAACCATACATAACCTCCTAAGCATACATGTTTGTGGGGGGTTGACCGTGGCTGGAGGCCAGGTGCCCACCAGAGCCGCTCTCTCACTCCCCTCATTCACTAAACAGGGGAGAAAAGGCATAACGAAATGCTTGTAGGTCGAGATAAGGACAGGGAGAGATCACTCACTAATTATCATCACGAGCAAAACAGACCAAACTTAGAGAGGGAATTCATCTAATTTATTACTAGGCAAAACAGAGTAGAGCAATGAGAAAATACAATCAACTCTTAAAACACCTCCCCCCACCCCTCCCATCTTCCCGGGCTCAACTTCACTCCCGGCTTCAACCTCCACCCCCCTCAGCGGCACAGGGGGACGGGGAGTGGGGGTTATGGTCAGTTCATCTCACGGTGTTTCTGCCGCTTCTTCATCCTCAGGGGGAGGACTCCTCTCATCGTTCCCCTGCTCCAGCATGGAGTCCCTCTCACGGGGTGCAGACCTTCAGGAGCAAACTGCTCCAGCGTGGGGTCCCCCACGGGGTCACAAGTCCTGCCAGCAAACCTGCCCTGGCGTGGGCTCCCCTCTCCACGGGTCCACCGGTCCGGCCAGGAACTTGCTCCAGTGTGGGCTTCCCACGGGCCACAGCCTCCTTCAGGTGCCTCCACCTGCTCTGGCGTGGGGTCCTCCACGGGCTGCAGGTGGAATCTCTACACCCCCTCATCCTTCCTCCATGGGCTGCAGGGGGACAGCCTGCTTCACCATGGCCTTCACCACGGGCTGCAGGGGGATCTCTGCTCTGGCGCCTGGAGCTCCTCCTCCCCCTCCATCTGCACTGACCTTGGTGTCTGCAGAGTTTCTTACATCTTCTCACTCCTCTCTCCGGCTGCAAAAGCTCTCTCTCTAAGTGTTTTTCTTCTTCTTAAATATGTTATCATAGAGGCGCTGATTGGCTTGGCCTTGGCCAGCGGCGGGCCCGTCTTAGAGCCGGCTGGCATTGGCTCTGTCAGACACAGGGGGAGCTTCTAGCAGCTTCTCACAGAAGCCACCCCTGTAGTCCCCCCCACTACCAAAACCTTGCCACGCAAACCCAACACAATGTTGTTAACCTTCGCAAATTCCTTGTCTTCGTCCTCCTCCTTTCTGCTGTGTTTCAACTTCTTCAGACCTTTCTCAGTTCTGGATTTCAATACAGCTAAACATTTCATGAGCACTTATGTCTTATTAGGATACGTGGTAGTCTGAGACCCACAAATTTTTTATGAATTTTAGGTTTTTAAGGTTCTTAAACACTTTGGTATATTTACCCCAAGTCTCTGAAGCAAAGGCTGGCTGACTTCTACATTCCACCAGCATGATGGAGATCTATTCCTGGCTGGAACCTCTTAGCTTAACAAATAATAATTCAAGGCCACTGCTGGCCTTTTCCAATTACCGCAGTAAACCAGATAGTTCAAGTAGAAGAGCAAGCTAATTGATACTCTTTGAACCAGAGCTTATGATGTGTTTTGCAATATCAAGTGTTTTCAGAAGGCTTTAAAGCAATGTAGTTGTGTTTGGATGTAAGCAAAATTAAAAATGCCTATATGAGAGCTTAAGGTATCCTAATATTTAAACTTAGTGACCTCTCAGCAGCATAAAAATAGTCCTTTACGAAACATATTCATGTCAGCCACTGCTAAATCTGAACAGAAGTTGAATTCCTTTTAAGCCTCTAGAAATACATCCCCAGTACTGGCCAGCTTTAACAACACATCCAGGAAATTAAAGTTGATCTCTGTCTTATCAAAGGGGGACAGAAAGGTTGGGAGTCATGAGCTTCTAGAGAGGTGAGCTAATTCCTTCTTGCAGCTAGAGGGACTGAGCAGTCTGCAGCAGTGGCAGTGCAAAAGTAAGAGATTTGGTTTCTTGGATAAACTATTGCCAAGCCTTTCCAAGTTGGTGGCTAAAGACACCAGTGCCCTAAACTCCATCTAAAATCTAGTAGAGCCCAATGTAAAGCTTTAAACGTTACATAGATCTAATGAGGGGACCATTGAATTCACACCATTGCAAAATATTGAATTTGCATATTGAATGCATTGTCAGTATCTTCGTCTTGATGCTCGACAGTGATTGAGAATGGAACAGTCTAAGGGAAAGAGCTTAGTTACCTTGCTGAGTGCGGCACTAAAGTTTTTAAAAGAAACAGTTCTCAAGGAGAGCAATGCTTTCATTGGAACAAATCTACCTGTCGGGCTCTCGAGTGTCAGGATTTTTCCAACACGCTTTCGTCTTGTACATGCAGCCAGGCTGCCATTCAGGCATTTAAATGAAAGGATTATATTTTCATGTGACCAGCACCCATCAGAATTATGTTTCTCCCGGGGAGCTGCTGTCCACTGATCTATTCTGAAAATTTGCATCCTCATTTCATTTTATGTGCCTGGTTGGAAGATTTTGTGTGCTGAGCATTTTTGCCAACTCTGGGGTCTTGTAACAGTAGTCAGCATGCAGCTGAGAGGAAATATTTGCATCTCTCATCAGAGAAAATGTGCAGTGAGGTTTCTTCACGTGTTAAAATGTAATAAAGTTATTAAGTTAACCCTTTTTTGTTTCCTTTAATGTTTTCAGGAGTCAATTATTACAGCAAAATCATTAATAACCTGGGAAATGGCATTCTGCTCCCTGTATCATTTTGGCTTACCTCAGTCCTTAGAAGATGAAGGTAGCCGGAGATCTGAAAAGATCAGTGAGACCTTTGATACTCATGCAAACTATTGCCTCAGAACATCTGGAGACTGAGTGATCACTGTTAATAAGCCTTGTGTTGTTTGTATAGGTGGTTGTGAAAAAGATACGGCCCCAGCATTGGTACCAGAGCTTGCAAGACAGCTTATAATGTGATAAAAGCTCATGCTAAAGCCTGACACAGTTGCAGTAAGATATTTGGAGAAAACAATGCGGACTTTTGTTTATAGCTCTGAAACCAGATTGGTAGAACCTTTACGAATTCTGTAGCAGAATTACAATTTGTTGTAAAAAGCAACTAAAGGGTACCTGTCCTTTACCTCAGATGGGTTTGTCAGGACAGTATTTACTGATGGCAAATACCCAGCTATCATGAAGTCTTGGATTTCTGCAATGCATTCAAAGCAGGGTTACATATCATCAAGGCTTCTGGAATTTACTGAAGAGGAAAAAGTGACGATCATGGGTACTGCTGACTTCTTTGCTCTGAACTGTTAAACTTAAGACCAAGAAAATACAGACAAGAGGCTAAGTGTTTCAATGGACTGTGAAACTGAGCAAATAATGGATCCTTCTTGGCCTGTTGCAACTGGGAGGTTATGGCTGGCTGTAGTAGCATGGGGTTTACACTGACTTCTGTGTTATATCAAGGAATGACCTAACACTCACAGGACCGTTTTACCACTATTAGCTGGCCAATGAGGGTATCTGAGGATCCAATGAGTAATACTGGTGATTTGGGTTTTTTTGAGGAGCCCATCTGGATGGCATAAGACATTGTACAAGATATAAATAAACAAGTCACCTTGGGATTCTTAATTTAATTTTTGCATGCTGGCTATAAGGAGTAGAAGCCTTAGTGTTTTCCTATTGTCTTTGTACTTGATAGCTATTTTACAGTTTGAAATGACACACCAGTGTTATATCATCTTTTGAACTCCAGAAATGATCTTTCTGATGCCAGCACTAAGGCGTTCCTGGCATGCATCTACTCCTGGCAATGGGACATGTGGTGACTGCCAGTACCAAGGGGTTAAGGAGCAGTGACAATAAGCAGATGCTAATGCAGGAGAGATATTTTAGTCTTCTCATTAAAATAAGTCATTTCACTGTCTTCATGGATATTTGCACAGTTTTGCTTTTCCATTGTTAGTCATAAAAGGTCAGCTCATGGAAAATTAAGTTAATAGGGTCAGTGCAATTTGATGAAAACTAGTTTTAGTTTGTAGCTTAGAAAAGATAGAGGGTAATGCATCTGATTTTATGGGCTTTCTTACATCTGTTCTGAATAAAACTTCTGCTCTCTTGTTCTAGGTTACATATAATAACCCTATAATTTACATCACTGAGAATGGGTTTTCCTAAAGTGACCCTGGTCTACTTGATGACAGTCAACGACGAGAGTATTTCAGGCTGATTTTACAGGAAATTTTAAAAGGTACCATTTAAAATGATGAAAGATCAATTGTGCAAACTTAATATAATTTTCCTTGGTGCTTATTTGCATTCAGCAATGACCAATGATTCTTGAAGCTAAAATTCATGTAAATCAGACTAACGTAATGTGATTAGAAAAAAACCTGTTTAGCTGAAACGAAAGCAAGTAGTTCTAATCCTGCTCCTCTATCTTGGGGTGGAAACAAATTAAAAGATGTTCCATACATACATTATTTCTAAACTCAGTTCTGTAGAGCCATAGTTCTTTGTTGAGCAAAGCAACTACATTGATCTTCAAAAGTGCTCATCATTCATACTTCTCATTGTGAAGGATGTAAAGTTGAGTGCACCTGAAGCTGACCATTACATAATATCCGTACAGAATAAAGCCTCCCATACACAATGAGGTCTGTATAATAATTCATTCCTGTACAGGGCTGTTAAGTCATTATAGCTCAGCATCTGCCTTTATGTCAGGATGGCCAAAAGTGTTCAGCACTGGTGAAGCTCTTTCTTTTAGAAGGTGCTTTACCATTAGTTCTGATAGAAACAAAGTTGGTCCAATTTCCAATCTTCTGGATATTCCTTCCCTACCTTTCTTCTGTTGGTACTATTCTCTGAGGTAGTTTACAGGGAGCAGATCTTCTCGCTATATCTCAAATGGACTGTATTTTAAAATGCCAGTTGTCGTGGTTTAGGCCCAGCCGGTAGCTGGGTGCCACGCGGCCGCTCGCTCACCCCTCCCCCAGCGGGATGGGAGAGGAGAAGTATAACAAAAGGCTTGGGTCGAGATAAGGACAGGGAGAGATCACTCACTAGTTACCGTCACGAGCAAAACAGGCTCAAGGTTGAGAAGAGATTCATCTAATTTATTACTAGGCAAAACAGAGTAGAGCAATGAGAAAATACAATCAAGTCTTAAAACACCTCCCCCCACCCCTCCCATCTTCTTGGGCTCAACTTCACTCCGGCTTCAACCTCCTCCCCCCTCAGCGGCACAAAGGGGCAGGGAATGGGGGTTGCGGTCAGTTCAGCACACGTTGTCTCTGCCGCTTGTCCTCAGGGGGAGGACTCCTCTCAACATTCCCCTGCTCCAACATGGAGTCTCTCCCACGGGCTACTACAGTCCTTCACGAACTGCTCCAGCGTAGTCTCTCCCACAGGGTGCAGACCTTCAGGAGCAAACTGCTCCAGCGTGGGTCTCTCCCACAGGGTGCAGACCCTCAGGAGCAGACTGCTCCAGCGTGGGGTCTCTCCCACAGGGTGCAGACCTTCAGGAGCAGACTGCTCCAGCGTGGGGTCTCTCCCACAGGGTGCAGACCTTCAGGAGCAGACTGCTCCAGCGTGGGGTCTCTCCCACAGGGTGCAGACCTTCAGGAGCAGACTGCTCCAGCGTGGGGTCTCTCCCACAGGGTGCAGACCTTCAGGAGCAGACTGCTCCAGCGTGGGGTCTCTCCCACAGGGTGCAGACCTTCAGGAGCAGACTGCTCCAGCGTGGGGTCTCTCCCACAGGGTGCAGACCTTCAGGAGCAGACTGCTCCAGCGTGGGGTCTCTCCCACAGGGTCACAAGTCCTGCCAGCAAACCTGCCCTGGCGTGGGCTCCCCTCTTCACGGGTCTACCGGTCCGGCCCGGACTTGCTCCAGTGTGGGCTTCCCACGGGCCACAGCCTCCTTCAGGTGCCTCCACCTGCTCCAGCGTGGGGTCCTCCACGGGCTGCAGGTGGAATCGCTACACCCCCTCATCCTTCCTCCATGGGCTGCAGGGGGACAGCCTGCCTCACCATGGTCTTCACCACGGGCTGCAGGGGATCTTTGCTCTGGTGTCTGGAGCGCCTCCTCCCCCTCCTTCCTCACTGACCTTGGTGTCTGCAGAGTTTCTTACATCTTCTCACTCCTCTCTCCGGCTGCAAAAGCTTTTCTTTAACTCTTTTGTTTTCCTTCTTAAATATGTTATCACAGAGGCGCTGATTGGCTTGGCCTTGGCCAGGGGCGGATCCATCTTAGAGCCGGCTGGCATTGGCTCTATCAGACACAGGGGAAGCTTCTAGCAACTTCTCACAGAAGCCACCCCTGTAGCCCCTCCCGCTACCAAAACCTTGCCACACAAAACCCAACACACCAGTTCATTTATGTAACTAGTCCCCCTGTTATATTTGTCCAAAGTGATCACAATCATGAATGTCATATCATAGTTTAATAGTTTTTCATAGCCATTCTTCCATCTTCATGCTTCTTTTTAATTTTTGCTATGTTTATATTCTTTATCATTACTTTCATTGAAATGTTCATTTAAAAGCTACCTTTTTGTTTTCATTTAAAGTTGCAATTTATATTTGTCATCCATGCCAAATAACCTTTTTTCTTCAACTAAGTAGAGGATGCAAAGTACCATTTTCTGGCACTGAAACCAAGTGGTAGGGCCTGCTTCTGTCTGAAGCAGGCAGACCATCTTCTAGCTGCCTTTGGAGAGCACTTACTGGGCTGTTGCATATATGGCTCCAAGCCATATCTGGAGAGTAATAGTTAGCAGCGGACAGCAGTTTTGTCAAGGAGTTTTGTTTACTTATAAGGTTGTTGACAGGATATCTGGTTTTGACTTTCTCTGAAGATATGAAGAAATGAATAAACATTTGATTCTTACTGTTTGATGAAATGGTATTTACCAAATCTAGTTGTTTTATAATGTAAAATGGCTTATCCTGGAGTAAATGCACCTTAGTGCATTCACTGACCCAGTTCTCTTCACGCATAGTAAGGAAATGAAGGGGACTCTGAGATAAATGCCTATATGGGAGACATGAAAAGCTGGGTAAACTGAACCTTTGCCATTTGTTCGGTCCAACAAAGCTTTTAAACATGTATGTGATCTGACTGTAATTAGTACAGCCTTACACAGGTTTAGTTATATACGCAGTTTGGCATTAAGTTGGATTGACATTTATCATTTTATCCAGTAAAAAGCATAGAATCATAGAATCACAGCATGGTTTGGGTTGGAAGGGACCTTAAAGCTCGTCTAGTTCCAACCCCTCTGCCATGGGCAGGGACACCCTCCACTAGACCAGGTCGCTCACAGACAGCTCCATCCAACCTGGCCTTGAACACTTCCAGGGAGGGGGCATCCACAACCTCTCTGGGCAACCTGTTCCGGTGCCTCACCACCCTCATTGTGAAGAATTTCTTCCTAATATCTCATGTAAATCTACCCTCCTTCAGCTTAAGGCCATTACCCCTTGTCCTACTACTACTGTAAACAGTCCCTCTCCAGCTTTCTTGTAGGCCCCCTTCACGTACTGGTAAGCCGCAATAAGATCTCCCCAGAGCCTTCCTTTCTGCAGGCTGAACAATCCCAACCCTCTCAGCCTGTCTTCACAGGAGAGGTGCTCCAGCCCTCTGATCATCTTTGAGGCCCTCCTCTGGACTTGCTCCAACAGGTCCATGTACTGCTTATGCTGGGGGCCCCAGAGCTGAACACAGTATATTGCTGGGTCATGTTGAGCTTCTCATCAACCAACAGCCCCGAGTCCTTCTCCTCAGGGCTGCTCTCAATCCATTCTCTGCCCAGCCTGTAGTTGTGTTTGGGATTGCCCTGACCCACGTGCAGGACCTTGCACTTGGCCTTGTTGAACTTCATGAGGTTCACACAGGCCCACCTCTCCAGCCTGTCAAGGTCCCTCTGGATGGCATCCTTTCCCTCCAGTGTGGTGGAACACTGGTTGAAACAGGTCCCTGTATGCAAAGATAATATAAATATTAAATCCATCGGCTGTAAGACACTCTATGAAGAAATGCCAGTAACATTATCCCCATGTAACTTCTCTCTTGCTGCTCTGAGTAAATAGTTTGTTAAGGCCACTCCGTATGTACTGACCCACAAATGAGCAACCCATTTCAAGTTTTCAGCTCAGATATCCTGCAAAGGAGGATATTCAAAGATGTTCGCTTTATTCAATGCTTAAATGCTTAACCATTTATTAAGTGTTTTGTGAAGCAGAACAGTTTAATTGCTCTGCAAACAGTATCTACTCTACAATAATTCCTTATCTTATGAGCTAACTTTTGAAATGATTAGTACAGGCTCATTCATGCAATGAGCTCTGGGTCCTGACAGGAGCCTGCGTGGATTCTGCTGTGGGATTTGGGCATGCCTGCTTACTTTTTTGTCTAAGCAAGAAATAAATATGCTTGACTACAAAGGAGGGTATATCTACAGCCTGTTACTGTACTTGTTAATAGAAATATTTTAATATGTTATAACTGGATTGATAGTATCCTCATTTATCTTTTTGCATTAAAAACCCTCCTAGCTTTTAGAATACATGCTTGCACTAATTATGTTAATTTTGTCAGCCAAATTTTTCAAAATAATAAGGAGCTTCCCTTTTCAAGACCTTGTGTTTTAGAAAGAGCTATGCTCTAGTACTCTGAAAATCTGATACTTCAATGGCTCTTGAGCTAGGTTGCAAGAATGCTGGTGTCCAAAATTCCTAAAATTTTTACTATCATCAGGACTGTTTAAATTACAAGATTTTGGAGGGCAGGAGCAGTACTGAGCTGGTACAGCAACTTTCACCCACCAAGACTGTGATCATGCAGTATGGATAAGTAATAAAACCACTGTATGTTACCCCTATGCTTTATTTTTAGAAAAATATTCTGATGCTGTCAGGGAAAATTGAGATTTTTATTTTTTGGGCAGTGTTAGTTAATAAGACCAGAAAGAGCAACGTAAATATGAACTGGGAAATGGAGAGTGAACAGCATGAAGCTACTATAAATATATCACATTATAGCTATTATAGATGGCAAACAGTTTTTAAAAGGGTACAACTGCTGCCATGTTACTTCTGCACTATATGAATAGATAAAAGCATCAATATTTTAATAAATGTGGATATACATATTTAGCATCTCTACAGAGCCATAAGCATGCATGGTGCTTTACAGATAAATGAAAATGATGTCTTCTTACCCCAAGGAACTGAAAATCTAATTTAGATACAACGCAAGACGAGATGACGAACAGAAAGCTGGATGAGAGGTAAAAAGAAAACTTGGATCAGAGTTGTGAAATGCTTTTTACTACAGTTGCTTTTCCTTAATTTTATGTAATATATGTTAAGGATGACATCTAGACCAAAGATGAAGGCTGCCAATAAAAAGGTAATTGAAACTACTTAATTTTGAAAAGTGGAACCTTCTAAAAGAGGTAATAGAGTTTCATAAAGTCTATGGAGGAGAACAGGGCAAATAGTGGGTAAACTATTGCCCAAGACAGCTGATGGAGAAGAGCAATGAAGTTATTCCGTAATCTGGATGGTAGAAGATTATTAATAATGCTGAGGGGGAGGAAAGAATTAATTAAATGAATTGTAGGTTGCAGAGGGCTGCAAGAAGTAGGCACTGGAAAGAGAGTTGAAGTTAGCAGGAATAGAAAGTAAAGAAGTTGAGGATGATGTGATGTGATACAGGCAGAGGCAAATAAGAGGGAGATGAGCAAGAATAAATGTGAACAAGCAGGACTAGATTTGGAAGTAAATAGAAAACATATGAACATTTAATTTGGAGTCAGCTAGCAGGTCAACAGTAAAAAATGCAGGGCAAATAGGAGAAATTATTGCGAGGAGAAAGGCATGGGTAAAGCTTAAGATTCAGATGGTGTTAATTTTCTCCTTAAATATGCTTGAATGAAGCAGAAGAGAAAATGAGATACAGAGAATGCTGACTGCAATGGGAAGTGCAAAGTAGAACTAAAACTGACAGTAGGCAAGGTGGTGCAGTTAAGAGGATTTAAAAAAATGCACCTTAAGTTAAATGCAGTCCCTTCTGGACAGCTTTTTTTGTCCTTTTTTCCCTCAGACTTCTAAGAGTTGTTATAAAACCTTTTATATATTGTCATCGCTGCACACTTTGACCTTGCTCTCATGAACTAACCATTTACTCAGTGTTGTAGATACATATAAGCCTGCTTTTGCTGCATTCCCATGCACATAAAACAGTGAGGTTATAATGCAATACTGTAGTTCATGAAAATATGATTTATTGTTAAATTAAATATGGATGTCATAATGTGAGCCCCTCGGGTCAACTATAAGCTTGAATGTTATTGAAAGAGCTGCAGCAGCAGCTCTGTTTCTTCATTGCCGCTGACAAAAATGCCTCTACAAATAGAACACAACAATGCAGACATCTTAAGGAGTCTGTGAGATGTGCTGTCCCTGGCATAACATTGCCATGTGACATTTTCAAGAACTATAAATACATTGACTGCATTATAGTGTAAAAGTTAAGAAGCTTTGCAGTAGTCACTGCAGAAGCGTTAAAATCAAGCTGAATTTGTTGTGAATACTATGAGGGATTCAAAGCTTTAAAAAAACCACAACCCAAACAAAACAAAAAACCCCCAGAAATCCCTAAAATCATAAAGATATATCTAGCACAGAACAATGTCTTTATCAGATTTTTATATAGTTTTAAAAGGTCCAGAATACATAAGTATGGTTGCATAAAGTTCCAGTTAAATGCCAGTTTTATAATTTCGCGTTATGACAAGAAAAAAACAGCCACACGTAATTTCTTAGGAAATATGTCTAAGACCACCTCTAGACAATAGAAATGACCACTTTGTAGCAGTATTTTCTTGTTACTGATAGTTTATATCTCATTTTTTCACATTAATCCTTTAATCTGAATGTTTTAATCTGCAAAAGTAAGCACTTTTTTTTTTTTTTTCAACTCTTAAGCAGCAATTTTCCAATGCAAAATTATGAAGGAACATTTTCTTTCTCCAACATGCTCTGTAATCTGCCTTCAAAGTATCTTCAGTGAAAATAACAAAACACAGTTCTGTGCTCGTGCTGGGAAATTTTCTACTGGAACCATGGTAATAGGAGCCTGGTCAGTACACCAACAGAAGAGGATCGTTTCTCTGAAACAAAGATATATGAGTGGATTTCTTGCTTGCCAGTGTCTTGATTTTGACTGAAAAATTTAAATTAAAAGCGAGATTATGCAATAGCTGCTAGCTGTCTCTGGGCCGATCAGATGGTCCCTGGGGAAAGGGCTGCAGAGAATGCAGGAGCTTTGTGTGCAGTGTTAGGAGGAGGGTAGCTAGACTGAGCGTTGCAGCCATTTGTTCAAGTTGTAGGGAAGCTGGATGTAACCAGTACGTCACATCCCCACACAGTACCTGGGATGTGCTTTGATTCAAAAGTGACCAGCCCCCAGTGAACTGTTAGTTTTCAACAGCATGAGCGACTGCAGCGCAGGAATAGTTCCTGCTCTGTAGGGGATAGATACTGTGTGGGAGGTTTTGTGACTGCTAGTTACCTCAGAGAGGAAAACCTAAATATTTAGGCACTGTGGATGTTGTACTGCTGCTGGATAGCTCATGATTAAGCCCCTACTAGAACGTCCTTTGGGGTATTACTTTTGTTGTAGGCAGAGGATTTGCTATGCTTAGATAGAAGTATGACCACGTTGTTGCAGCAAAATTCAGGAGTCCAGCTTTGTTGCTGGTTGCCTCAGTTGTGCACGCAGAGATTGGGGATGTCAACAGCTAATCAGTGTCTAATATCCAAATCATATCTATGCGGCCAGAAAGTTAGAGGCAACTATTACTCACCTGCACATTAGAGATTTCCCTTAGGAAATGATTTGTACGTATAAAACATAATCCCCACATCAGAAGTAGCTACTGTAGGGTTTTTTATTCTGCTTTTTTTTGTTGTACAAGATGAAAGGTAATGGCTTCTCCACCGGAAAAAAACCTCACAAATGAAAAGGAGCGATTTTGGCCTTTATGATGAATAAACAGACTTTTATGAAAATTGTGAGTTTAAATTCGTCAGATGTGGATTGCACATAACATCATTGGGTTTGATATCAGTTCTAAGCCACATGCTTCATTTGGAGTTACCTTTCAGGAGAAAATGTACTGAATCCACAGAGGCACATCATAAAAAAATACTGTGCTAGTGTTGTGTCTTTGAGATGGGTTTTAATTTAAATCTCCTCTTTTTCAAGATAATTCAGTTTTAAATAACTCAGACCCATTATGTGCATTCTAAATGCCTTTCCTAGGATTATATATAGGATCACTCATAGAAGAAACTAAGTTAATATATAATACAGTTTGGCTAAGCTTTTCCATATAGGCATACATCTTTCCTGGAGTTAAGTCCAGTTTATTAGAATAAACATCTCTATTTAGATACCTATCACTTCTTAGTCATAGATTTCTATTCCAGAAAATGAGATTTTGCATTTTAATATACAACAGGAAACATATTTCTTCTTAGGGCAGAGCTCATTACCAAAAATATTATTAAAATTGATTCAAAAGGTATTAGAGAATTAGTGAGAAAGCTATTAAATGTAGTAGTACTGGTACAACTTTTATCTCAAGAAGTTCCTAAATGATGATTCCTGAATGTTTTCCATGGGAAGTATGAATGCCCTGTTTCTCATCATTCTGACTAAATATCTACTGTTGACCGTTTAAGTAGATGGACCTGTGATATGATTGTCCTTATGTTCATTTGAGAGTCACTGATGAATGGGTCTTTTCCAAGACACATTTTTAGCCATGCAAATAGGAGAATGAATAAGAAGAGAACCTTAGTTAGTGTCTACTATATTAAAAAAAAAAATCTGCATTTTGAAGTGCTTGGATAGCTAATATATTGCTATCCAGCTTTCAAACTAGTTATTTTTCATGATGTTTCTGTGATAATAATAGCTCATCATTTGATTTCATGGGAGTTATTGTCATTCTAAAGGGCTGAAAATGATGTAAATGCAGCTGTACAGGGAATATTACAATGTCAAATGAAGCAGTGTCATTGCAGTTCTACGTATATGCTGCTACAATGTCAAGATAAAAGGAAAGAAACCATATTGATCAACAGAGCAAAGTATCAGAAGTGATTGGATAAAATGCTAACAATGCATTATCTGTTATAAAGTCTTATTAAATGAAAATGCAACTTTCAGGCTATAACAGTGCATTGAATTTGAACTCACATATGTCTGAGTGTTTAAAGCCACTGCAGTTTTTACTGAGCAAGTATATGTTCCTTCAATGCATTAACACATACATTCAATATGACCTACTTTATAATTGCTGTGGGAGTTTGCCTTTGCATTTTTTGATAGCTCTCTGTTCAGATTCTCAACCATAGCATTGCATTAGTTTATTTGCATTGAATCAATTTTGCTAAAGGATCTCCCATTTTTATATAAAGAAATACTTAGCTTCATTACACAGGGAGTGAAGTATCTCGATCTCAATTTTAAACTAGGGAAATTGAGGTAGCACAAGTTCAGCGTAATTTAGCTAAGGTCAAAAAGCAGATGGGGTAATAATAGGAATAGTACCTGGATTTTTCTGCTCTCCTGTTTTGATTCTGCTGTGCAATGTCACATTCCTGCTGCTAACAAACACATTTTGAAATAAACATTCATATCGGAGAATATGAAGATCTACATGAATGCACAGTATACATCTATCAAAAACACTAATGGGAAAGTCATCTACTGAACTCATATAGTAGCTGGAAATTAAATACAAGATGTTACTATTTCAAATATATTAAAGACGCTTATCCTTAGTGAGGCAAGTCTGATGTTTGAACAGAAGATTTCTGAGGAGTTAATAATTCTATTATATGGTGGAATAATTTGCCCAGGAAAAAGGTGGACGGTTATATTTCTGGGAAATGAAAAATCAAACCATCAAATAGTAAAACAAGTACAAGGCATTATTCCTCTATACAAATGATGCATTTATCTGATGCTTATATTTAGAATATATAAATTGGAAAAAAACCCCATGTCTTTTACTTCTTCATGCGAGGATGACAAAAGAACAGCTACATGAAGTTTTCTAGACTACCCTAACAATCTGCCTTCAGAAAGAAGTAAATGTAAGAAAATGCAGTGCTCAGAAGGAGAATTAATTTTATCATGTTCATGAATGCTTGAAAAGAATTTACTTTTACATTTAATTTTCTTGCAGTAATGTAACAATTGAATGTATTTTCCTTGTTATTCCCTGAGAGGAGGAACCCTCTGTGGGTGTCACTATTTTATTTTGGAAAAGTAACACCTGAAATTAAAGACCTTTGTGATATTTATAGCCATTCTGCGTTCTGCTCTCCAATTGTGCATCCTGGCACATTTACACAGTGTAGAAGTGACTTGGAAGCATCAGAATATAGGGGTATTTTTACCATCTTGCATGGGAGATAAAATCTGGAGTGAATTGGACTTGCATGACAAGTATTTGTTAGTGTTGGGCTTAAGGGGTTAATTGCCATTTAAAGGAAAGAAGAAAATGCCCTGCAATGGCTGTTTGCAAAACAAGGGAAGGATGTCTGGAGAGGTTCCTTCTCCTGCATCCCACATCATATCTATCTAGTCTGTGTTTCAGTTGTTAAGAAGCCTTTAAGTTACTTCCATGTTAGTCTTCCTATGTTTGTATTGCCTTGGTGACACCAATAGGTTAGGCATAGCAGACTTCTGAATTCCTGGAAACTGCCTGTCTCCTCAGCTAAAGTGTAATTTTTGCTGCTGATGTTCTTTGTTTTCTCTAATTTATTGGAATTCAGGCAACGTTGGTATGGAATGATAAAGTTTATATGGATATTAGCAGGGGCTATGGGAGCTTTAGTAAAGGGCTTAAGCAAAAAAGAAAAGCTTTGATTTTTCAGGAAGGATCAACTGTAGTTCATATGCGCCTTAGGTATTTGAATGTTTCTAAAAAAAAGTCAGATGGTCAAAACCCAACAACAGTACTTTGCAATCTCCTTTCTTGGAAGTGTAAGAAACTATATGAAGCATAAGTTTACAAAAAGTGTTCAAAATGACGTGGTTTTAAATACCGTGTGTCCTTTATAATGAATTCTTATTGATTACTTGGATGATTAAAAAAAAAAAAAGGCAAAACAATGCTTGTGCTACTGTGAATACAGGGTCAGCACTTAACAGTGAAGAGCTCATGCAGTATATTTTCTGCCTGGGCTAATACCTTCACAGTAGTAAGTAGCCTCCTGCTGTAACAACTGCAGCTGCCATGCACTTTTCAAATTTATTTCTCAGTTACCGTGCATTGTAGAAATCCAATCCGAAGATCATAAAGGAATGAATAAGCATGGCTGAATGCAGAGCCAGAGACAAATGCTTTAGTCCTTGCAGAAGGGGGGGAAGAGAGTGCTTTTGGCTTCCGCAGCTTCTGAAAGTCATTCGAAAGCTCTCTTGGACTTGCATGCCTTTTATATCTGCAACTCAGACTGTCGCCTCTGATCTCAGCAACCAGCTTTATGCTCGTCTGGCAGTCTTTTTCTCATGAGCTACCCCAGCAGTTATGATCAGCTGGGCGCATAAGTAAACAGTTCCCAGGTTCTACATCCCTCCCTTTACTCAACATCTTTATAAGCTTCTAAAAAGGATCTTTCACTAAGAAATACAATTTGTGGAGTCAGAGTGGGGCAAAATCATTAGTCTCCTCTCTCAGGTGTCGGCTCTGCAGGGCAGGCATTGACTTGAATACTGGACCTGCATCCTGAGACTTCAGTAATCCCATGCTTTATTAATATAGGTTACGACTTCAATTAGGGTCATGAAATCCCAATTCTTTTTGTATTCTTTTGACTGTTGTGGATTTTTTCTGTTCTTATTTGACTACCACGGCATTTCTCTTCTTTTTTATTCCCTGCTTGCCTTACCCCAGTTAGTCCTGTGTTTTCCAGCAGGCAGATGCTGATTCTCCTCATCCATGTGTAATCCCAATGAAATTTTCATTTTCCATATTTTATAGTCTGCCGCTATTCACCTTTCTAAACACAGGCAATAGGAGTCCAAGGGAGAAGAATTCACTAACCTCCTGGGGAAACTAAAAATGATCATAGTCTAGCAAGTCAGTCTTTAAATGTCCTTTGCCCATTCCACCCTCCCCTCTGCTACTCTTTAAGTATTTAAATCTGCCCCCTACCAGTCAGACTTCCTCACCAGATGGTGCCTTCTGGAGCTCTGCCTTTCTTCAGAGGATGAATAAGTACAGCAAAGAGCATAAGGAACTGGTGAGACAGCTACTGGAATATTTTATCAGTGCTAGTGTCCACTTTTTTAAAAGGATGGTGAAAAATGGGAGACAGTTCAGGAAGGAGCCGCAAAAATGATTTGAGGGCTGGAGAAAATGCCTTACTGTGGGACTCTAAAAGACCTCAATCTGTCTAGCTTATCAAAAAGAAGATTGAGAGGTGACTTGATTACAGTGTACAGGTACCTTCATGGGGAAAATATACTAGGTACTAAAGGGCTCTTTAATCTGGTGGAGAAAAGCATAAAAAGAGCCAATGGCTGGACTCCAGACAAATTCAAATGAGAAATCAACCACATTTTTTAACAGTGAAAGCGATTAAACATTGGCACAAATTATCAGATGGACTGGATTCTGCACCTCTTGCCTTCACATCAGTGCTGAGTGTAGTTTGGAAGATGTGCTTCAGCCAAACATAATTCACATACATTCCAGGGAAAGCAGTGAAATTTAAGAGCTTGTGGTTCACTGAGGGTCAAACTAGATGATCTTATGATCTTTCGGGTTTTAGTTCTATAAATTTAAAAGTGCTGATGACAATGACTGTCCATACATCATGAAAAGCAAGCTGGTGTGAGGTGTACCCTTGGAATATTAGACACTGCTTTTGTGGAAGTAGATCTGTATAAATAATTATTTTATTGGCCTAAAGACAAAGCTAAAACAAAAACCCAAACCAACCAACCAACCAAAAAAACCCAAAACAAAACAGAACAAAACAAAACGAACAAACAAAAAAAGGAAAAGAGTGGTCCAGAGTATATAATTTTAATATTTTGATTATTTTAAATTATTATCATTTTTGAAGTCAGGACAATTTGAAAATGTATACCTCATTTTTTAAAGAAAAGTCAAGCTGTTTCTTCGGGTAGATTTTTGATTTGAATATTTGTACTTTCCCCAATCTTTTCACATTGCTTTTCTTTTGGCTGAAAGAATTCTACCCATCTCGCACCAAAATTGTTTTTACAGTATGCTTATTTTCAATGAGAAACCACCCAGGATTTGTCCAGAAAAACAGGGAAAGATGTTCCATACTAATGCTCATTGGTTGTTCTCACTTGTTCTCCTCTCTAAGAATCATTATCATTTATGCAGGCAGTGTTAGGTTTTTAAATGATGTAATCATATATAGGTGTGAAACAGTAATGGCTTTATCTTCAAAGATAAAGATTTTTTAAAAGGTTAATTATATTCCACAAATCGTTTTAAAAGTGGAATGTTAATATTATTGTAAGGCTCAGACTTGGAAAGAAATTCCCCTGGCTAATATACACCATCTAACCCCAATATGCTTCCTTCTTTTATGCCCATTATTGCTACTGTTTCCAAGTCCTGCACGAGATTATTCCCCTTCCTTTTGTGTTTATTCGTACAGCTGTCAGTAACCATGTTTCCTCTCCTCTGGCCGTAGACATGGCCCTCCAGGCCATGCATATTTACCTTTTGTCTTGCTCTTAACTCATAATTCATTTTTTCCATCTCTTGATCACTTTGGTTTTTCTTTCAACTACATTCAATTTCTCACTGTCTCTCCAAACAAATCACACCCAGAACATGAGACCGTACTAATAACAAGTGTTGCACGGTTGTGATTACCGATCTGACAGGCAATACGTGTTTCAAGCAAACTCCAGTGAAATTTCAGACAAGGAAAAGACAAGGAGCAGTCTCAGGTCTAAGTCTGGGGAAGGGATGGAGGTAAAAATACCAGTCTGATGTGGAAAGCGGAGTTGCGTGTAGCACGGCTTAGTGGCTGAAGCAGGAAGACAGAGGGCTCGGGAGCGGTAAAGAGAAGGAGAGTGTGGCAGCAATGAACCTCGGCTACATAAAAGTTGGAAACTCTGCTCTAGCCATAATGCAATATTAGGTACAGGAATTTTATGAGATTTTAGCCACCTGGATTTCAGGAGATGAATTCTCACACTTCTCCGCATGTTTTACTGGTATTACCTCTTTTCACCACCCATATAAATAGTGGGAGCAGCAGCCGTAGTCATCCTTTTTATCTCACCAGCTGCAACTTTGCCCTCCTTGTTTTACATGTATTTGGATAATGCTTCTCCTTCACATTGGCAAAAAAAAAAGCCCTGCATCAGTGCAGTCTTTCAGTCTGAACCACCACCTCTATTTTCTGTGGGTCACAGGCCCTCATGATTCGGCCTGGACGTTCCCTCCCTCTGTGCATTTTCGCATGTCATAGGCTATCCCCCAGAATTTTCTAAGTATTCAAGAAGTAGTTCATCCTAGACAACTAGACAGCAAGGACGTATGGAAAATGGGAAGACAGATTCCCTTTTCTCTATACCGAATGTAAACAGACTGGGGAAAGTATTGAAGTTAGAGATTAGAGTCCTTAAATGAACAGTCCCTAGTCATAATAATGTCACTAACATGGCAGCATGCTGTTACTAGCATGTGGAGAGCGATGGTTTATTTGTTTCTGCGGTATCAATTTTTGTTATTATTTTTTTAAAAGTCAGCTGTGATCAAAGGCTCAAATGTGTATGTGCCTCTTCGCTGGCAGTCAGTCTGAGCCTGTTGCCAGAGCTCGCGCCTGTTTTGCATTTATTCTGAGTAAGTGTCTGAATAATATAGGCAGTATATTCTGTGCGTGATCTGTAACTGGAGGTGGCAGTGTTCTGCTACATCCTCTCCGTAGTCAGTTTTAGTCATGGAAAGTCCATTTTAATTCTCTCGGTCTTAATCTATTGCTTTTAAATAAGCAAAGCGTGTGCACCTGTTTGCAAGTTGTAAGAGAGAAGATTAATCTGATATGAAAAATGTCTTTACTTAAACAAAAAGGTTTTCCAGAACCTTAGTTTTATTAATTTATAAGCAATGTTTATAAATTACATACAAAACGTACTGTAGGCTAGCATCAGTTCTGTGTGCAACAAAGGCAAACCGTGTTCCAACACAGGAGACATTCCTCTTTGTCACGGGTAGCTGGAAGTATGAATATGCTGCATGGTTGCTATAGTTATGCAAAAGATTTCAGCAAAAAAACGCAAGCTAAGCACTGTGAAACCAAACCCTGGGTTTAGCTCCCTACTAGTAATAACCACAGCCCTGCTCCAGAGGTGACCTTTTTTCTTTCCAGGGGTGAGAAGCCGTTCGCTTTGTGGAGCAATGAACACTTTGCTAGTCCTGCAGAATTTGACAAATTGTGGGAGATTTTAGAGGAGCAGAGGCCTGGCTGGAGATGAGCTGAAGGAGAGAGTCTGCCACAGCATCCTGCTCCCCTGCACTGGTCCCAGCTGCAAAAATGACACTGTATCTGTGTATTGATTTTTTTACCAGCCAAACCACTGAGTGTACCTGAATCTGTAAAACAATGGAATATTGATCTATTAAAGAAAATGATCTATTTAAAGTATCTATTCTCTTTACTAGTCCAGGGTGCAGAGAGACATCTATTTGCTGGTGTAGCCAGGCATATCTGCACTGCAGCCACCAGTTTGCACCATCTGGGTGTAAATTTAGCCCACACCTCCTCTTTAAAAATACCTAAATACTGGTTAAATCTCCCACTGTCAGTTCCCAGATATGCCGAGTGGGTTGCATGGAGCCAGAAGAGCTATTAACAGGCAGAATTGGATTTTTTTCCCAACTAGCAATTTGTTTAACAGGTTTCCACTGCAACTCCTAAATGATTTCACTTAAAAGGACACTGTGAATGTTAATTAAAAACATTCATTAGAGTTTTAATAATTCCTTAGAGGCTTTAAACACAAATCTGTTTCTGTACCAAAAATGTTTTTCTTCTTGTCTTCATCCATCTATTTTGGGGAAGCCAATGTGTGTTGCTGGACTGTTAATATCGCTTCGCCTCCTGCCCCTTCCTTGCTTTGAGGAAAAAAGTATACATTTGATTGGTGATGAGGAAAATTCACACTCAAATTTAAATTGTTTCTTTTACAATGAGAAATTGGAAATCAGAACTGAAGCCCAGCCTTTATTTGATTAGAGTGTGGTGTAGGTACGTAAGCATGATACGGTAAATCTGTCCTGTTACACCAATACAACCTTGAAGTCTCCATTAGAATGGTATCAGTATAGCTGGGACAAAATTTTCTAATTTACCTGAGTGTGTATTGATCTTTTGTGAGTGGTATTGCTAGGCGTAAACTGTGGTCTGAAGATGTCGGAACATGCCGCATCATAGGTGAAATTCAGGATTCCAGAGTCAGTGGGAGGTTTGCCATTAACTTCAGTGTGACCAAAATGTAATTCTACATGAATATACACTCCATTTAGTAGGAGGTCCTGAGCCCCCTCGTCATTCACAAAAGGGAATGGATATCTTTTGAATCTCAGTGAATGTGCGGATTTTGAAATCTTTAGGTATTTTTTACAGTATTTCTTGATTCTTTCTGCATATTTCCCTACAGAGAAACATAATTCAAATATTTAGACTTTTGTAAAGTGTGACAATTGTGATGCTGTATGGCTGTCTTTGTGTCATGCTTCTGTGTTAGCATCTCAGATTGTCACTCATATTACTAGAATTTTGATTTCCTTTTTTGATCTTTCTCTTGTTCTTTTTTAGTTTATGCTGTAGAAATCTAAGCCTCAGTCTAATCTCATTCCATTGTTCAGGTCAATTTTTTCCCCTTTGTGTTTCTGTCAGATTTGCTAACTCTGTCCAGGTGTGAGGCACAGTAATACACATGGTATTAAATTAATGTTCTTTTTTATTCTCTTGATTATTAAACATCTATTTAAATCCATATATATCATTTACCTGTACATTTCATTTGCATGATTGAATGCTTTTTGATAGTGAGACAGATTCTGTATACCGTAATATGGCAGTTGCAGAAGTTTTCAGAGCAAAGTGTATTTCATAGTTTTCACTTTGTGGTCTATGAGGAATCTTATTTTTTGAATAAGTATTGATTGCATAGTCCAAAGTACAAGTCTTCCTTTTATTCAGAAAGAATGAGCTTGGTTGATGATGAACAAGAGCATTCATGGCAATCCAATAGGAAAAAAGTACCTTGGCACCTGCAAGTTAGTAATTGTACTCACTGTAAAATTAGGTAAGTGCAAATGTTGATGTGCAATGACTTCTGTAAAATCAGTATGAAAACCGAGATTTGACATTTTCATTTTAAGTATGGGACACTGTCTATGGGTTTTTAGTTCTCACAAATTTGGGTGAAATAATCCAGTATTTCTAGTTGTATTGGTAAGGGATAGCCAATCCCTCCTTAAAAGGACCCCAAAGGGACAAGAAGAGATTAGCAGTGAACAAGTATTCTTGTATCAAACACTACGTCCTACCATTTTTGTTAGTATACTAAATGCAGAGTAAGCAAGGGAAATGTAACTGCCTCTCAGATTAAATCCTTAATGCAGATGAACTCAGGCTGGGCTCAGTCCAATGTTTGTTAATAGTAGTATCTTTAAAAACTGGGAGCATTTCTAAAGACACGTTAAGGTAGGGAGAGCAGAAAGTACTTTACAGAGAAAAATGACAGGTTGTCATAGTGGGACACAGTTCAACCCTGAGCATCCCTAGCCCTTCCCCTATAGGTTAGCCCTCCATGCTGGTATTCACTGACAGAAATTTCCAGGTTTGTTTTCAGGGGTTTGTTGTTGTTGTTTGTTGTTGGTTTGTTTTTTTTTTTTTACACTTGTAGGCTCTACTATAGATTCCTGTGCAGTCAGAGCTTGAGGTCAGTCTCTTTATCCATGCCTGGATAAAGGGCTGCTACCCATCTGTTCTGAATATTCATGGTCCCAGCCATCAGTGGCCGTGCCCGGAGCACTTTCCAGTTAAGACTCTAAGCAGATAAAAGCCACAGAGTTGTAATAACAGGTTTATTACATTATATCCAGGGTTTCCCCCTATTCTTTCCCTTACTAACATGCCAAGTGGTTCATTGATAATGTTTGCTTTGATGCTTACTAATCTGCTTGTCCTGCAGACATTAGGTGCTATAAAGTTGTCACTCTCACCACATCACTTTGAAAATGCTGTTCTCAGGAAATTTTCACTATTTCTCATTACCCTTCTTGACTGATCTTCGGTGTTTAACTTTGCAGTGCAGCTCAGAATATGCAAGCAAAAATAGAGGAAAGTGGAAAATACTTAGCTGTACCGCTGTTTAAAATCTCTGAGCAGTCACCAGTAGATTTTCAGTATTTCATACCTACAAAGCAAGTCAGCTGGTTGCTGAATTAACTACTAAGACAATGATTCAAATCTGACTCAATGTGCTTAAAATGACAAAACATTTATTCACCAATTACAAAACTCCCTGTTACATGTCTAGATACCCTTGTCTGTCAGATAAGTCATTTAATCAACTGTTTCCATTCCTATGCAGCTATATAATTGCATAAGAGAGGATTAAAAAAAGGGGGTTTTGCCTATCTTATGTCATGACTGTTGCCATTTGCAAAATAAAATGTTCTCCTATATCTACCATCACAGAAGCTGGAAGAGTAGTCAGATGTGGCCTCTGAGAACATTTTCCTCCAATATGTGACACTTGGGTTCGAAATTCATCCCTGCTCTCTCGTCAGTTTTGGAGGACTAGACAGAGATATCTGCTTTGCTGAAACTTCAGGCTGGAAGACAACATTCCCAAGTTACTGGTTACTAGACCTGTAAGTTCCAGATGAAAAGAATTAGAAATTACTCTAAAACACATTGCAGTTGAAAAATTTATATCATGTTCATGAAGATATGAACAGTACTATCACACACTTTGCCACCATAGTATAAAGTAAACATTTTTGATAGTGTTTCAAGTACTCATTGTGTCAAATGTTTTGATATGATGGCTTAAAAATATACTATATTCTGAGCAAATAAAATCTACATTTTTCAGATTTTGTCTCAAAAGACTTTAGCATACGCATATGCTAAATTTGCTGATTTTGGAAGGAGGTAAGGAATAGTCTTGATAAACGAGTTTTATAACAAATAGAACAGGAGACAATGCCAAAGGACAATAGAGACAATAGGTCAGAGAAAGTTCAATTTAGCCCATTGAGAAAGAACTTGAGTAAAATTTAGGCAGACCAAATGGAAGAACAGTGATGGGAGGTAACAATAGTTTAGAAGAAAATGACTGCAAGGAGATAGAACTGAAGGAGTAGTCAAAATAACCGTGAGCCACATGCACGAACTGGTGATAAGGAGAGTGGCTGCCATGGGTAAGGCTGCACATTCATCCTTAGGCATGCAATGTCTAAGGAAGCCATGGGGAGTCCAGCACAAGATACCAGAGAAGCACAGCTGGACAGGAAGAACAGATTTAAGAGTCATTAGTGCTGGGAAATAAGTGGGTCCAGGACAGCTGGCAAAGGCACCTGGGCAGTGACTGGGAAGAGGGAAAAGGGAATGATGAGAGAGCCTTGAGAGGTGCCAGCAGAGATGGGGGAGAAATAGAGGATCCATCAGCACTAACTCTCTAATGCTGTCAGCCAGATGAAGAAACAATAAGTTGGTGTCACATAAACCTAAGGGTGGGAGTTTCTTGTGGAGTAGTAAGTGGCCTGTGGTGTCAAAGGTAACAGAGCTATCAAGGAAGAATGAGCACAGAGGAATGACCCTACGAGAAACAGGCACTTAATGTGAAGGATGACAAGACAAATGAGATACTTGGCAGTATACCTAAAGCAACTCCTTCAGCTACTGCGACCACCTACATTGGCAGAGTAATTAGAAGATCTTCCAAACACAGTGATAAATGGCATGATAGGGGCAGAGAGATCTATGCCTATTTATAAAGTGCCTGTCATCATAGTATCCAGATATCACAACAGCCAGTTAAAGAAAGACAGTCACTATCCAGTAGTGGAATGTTTTCTTCAGTTTGGGTTAGATAGGTATAAAAAGATATCCCAAATAAGTGAAATTTTGTCAAGCATGACAAAAGCAGGAATGGCCTCTCTACAGTGACGTACTGTGTACATTTTCAGGAACAGGAAGTATTCACACTTTGAAGCTCAAATAAAAACATCTTTTACAGAATTTTGTAATTGTGACCCTCTTCCTGAAGAAAAAGAAAAAAAGAAGTCTTGACCTATGCAGACAAGAACTGGTGCACAATTTAACTAGCAGTGTTAGAAAATCGTGCTTAGGGCTTAGAAATAATGAGCTCCTAATGTGTTTTTCTAATCAAAGTATCAGCATGAAATTCACTGTATTTGGAGACCATCCTATTACCAAGGCAGCAGTGCATCAAAAGTTCACTGTGGATATTATTTTTGTGTCTCATCTTCGAGTTAGGTTTGCCCTTGCCCCTCCCTTTTAATAGTTTTAAGTCAAAAGCTGTAGAAACAAGAGAAGAGCGGTACTTATCACATCTGTTCCAGCTTCCCTGGACCAACAGACATCCCTGTCAGTCTCAGTTATCTTTCCATGCAACTCTGTTTCGAACAGAGGTTTGATACGCAAAAGTTTTTTCCCCCAAGATTTAGGCACATCATAAATCAAACAGACAAGTCATATGATGGCACTTCTTTCCCTATTTAGTCTATTGGACGCAGACAGGCGTGTACTGTATGTTCCTCAACGGCTTATTTTCTAACAAAAGCATAACATTGTGGAGTTCACGTATTACAGCAGGCTTTTCATGGATTTTACCCAGGCAATATTTTCCTGTCACAAAAATAGAGCCATATTTCCACTACTGAATCCACATAATTGTAGCAGCCGTGGACCCAGTGGAGTTTTTAAGGACTCATTTTTTCTGTTTCTCCCTTTGCCTTACGGTAGCAACATCCTTTATTCTTGAGAGATTGATTTTCTGTGTTACATTTTGTTAAAAAATTATGCACATGTATAATTAGTGACATGCATGATTATATTTCTCAGACTACGGAAGAGAGAAGCAGATTAGGTTTGTTTTATCTTCTTAGTTAAACCAGCCAAAGGAATCCAGGTTTTGTTCACTTACTTCTTGCCTGGTTTTGATTACCCAAGTTATACGAGCATTGTAAAGTTTCATGCAATTTCTCTTGATACTTTTTCCAAGAAAATTCTCCAAACAGCTATCTGGGAAATTGTTACTTTATCATTTTTGTTAGCCTTGTCTCACATTTACCCTCATATTTATGTAGACAGACAAATACAGATATGGCCAAGCCTCTGACATATGATATGGGGGAGTGCAATACAGTCTGGTATTAATGAAAGAACAAAGATCTAGAGAGTTGCTGGAAGCTTTTTAAACCCTGCCTTAGTTGTCTAACAAAATCTGCACCAAAACATATGTAAGCAAAGAGAAATCAAGCCATAACATGGTTATACTCATTTGCTTCATGGCATATGTGTATTACTTAAACAGCAATTTGATATTTAGAGGTTGTACGGAGGCTAAATCATGCATGCTGCTTGTCTAGTGTGCTGCAGAATGTAACTAGGAATTGGTGTGCCACCTTGTCCTTAATAGATGCACAGTGCACTTTAGATGGGGATCCCATAAAAGCTGTCATGTTGAGTGGAAGTTGCAAAGGTTCCCTTAAAATACCCCTGAAATCATGTGCTTTACTCAGCTTGAATTTCACGACACTAAGCCATTGCCCAAATTAGGCTCCCAAACCAACCCTTCCTTGAAAAACATGTAGCTTGGAAGAGGAGGAAACGCTGTCTTGTAGTCATTATCTTACAGGACAGAAGTGGAAGGGTGCTGTATAGATTGGTTTTAATAGACAAAGGTGAAGGAAAGAGAGCGAAATTTAATACCTTACCCAATTTAATGTCCTCCAACCCATTCTACACCAGAGCATGTGTAAGTGTAGAGAATGAGAGTTAAATAACCACCATGAGTAAAACAATGTTATGGTGAGGTCTGCCAACCTTACTGCCACAGATTCCTTATGAACAGCAGGGAAAGACTAATCCTTGGGATTACATTCACAAAAAGACAGGTTGTCAATCCTAAGTGTTGCATTTGGGACATTGACTCATTTGAAACTGAAATATAAAAACGTGAACCCATATACACTCCGCATTCGCAATTATGTGTCATATTTTAATTCCAGCCATTTCTTTTGATGTTGTCCAACTTATCGTATGTTTTGGGCGATCCCTCTGATAACTTCAATAACGTGTTCCCCCTTCCCCAGAGAAATTCTGTGAGAAAGAGCAGCAGAAAACTGGGACAAACCACCACTTCTATGAAATGCCAGGGTGGTACCAACGTGGGGTCTCATAGCACCAGCAGCAAGTCACTGCCCTGGCTCTTCGCTTTCTTTGAAGAGGGAAGAAACAAGGGAAATCTCTCTCAGATGAGCATTCAGGAGCATTTAATTTCATGGAGCACCAGCCTGGCTTAGGGCCGCCCAAATTAACCCCAATTTAGAAAGGCACAATCTAAGCTGAAGTAGGTAAAAAGTTTTCAGACAGAAGCAACCCAGAAAAAGTTGATGTTCCACCCCTGTAAAATATACTAACATAGATTCAAATTTTTCATCAGTGACCCCTTGCTTTAGCACACTCTTATGGTAAGAGGTTCATTGCACTAGCTAAGCAGCTGCTGCCTTCTGACAATGGAGAGAAAAAAGTTGAACCTTGTTTTTAATGAAAAGGATTTACAATAAGAAAAAGTAATGTGAAAAGACTGTAACTTCCTAGGGGGAAGAAAAAAAAATCACTTAGCTCTGATGCATAGATTAAAACTTAGTTGTTTTACCCTTATACACAATGCTTGCAATCTGCAGCTGTTCACAAAAGACCAGAAGACTTAATATGTAAGCAAGTAAGGTTGTTGGCTTTGTTCCCTTCTTTACTTATAAAGGACATGTGTACTTCAGCTGTTCCAGTGTTACATGAAGGTGCTCTCCTTGAATCAAGGCTTTCTTTTTCTCCTTTTGGCATTTGGGAGGGAGGGAGAGAGGAAAAGGCAATAATATTTTGCTTTTACTTTTTGAAGAATCTTTCATCCTTCATCTTTAAAGTGCTTTTCTAAGACTCAGAGTGCTAAGTATCCTGCATTTTACAGATGGGGAAGGAACTAGATGAAAAATAAGTGCTTTACATTCAGATCTTACACTGATGGTTAAACTTACAATTGCTCTTTCTTTTCCAGCAGCTGGCACGTATCACCTCTATGCAGTTCAGTTTCTCAGGATCTAGGAATCAAATGAGCTACGAGCTGCAACAGTATTTCAATATTTGGCCAGCCTCTCTCATAATGTTAGCTTCCTGACCTTTGCTACAACTGATGGCAGAGTTGATTTTACCACCTACAGCTTGAGGTTCCTTGGCAACAATTACTTTACAGCGGTGCGGGGATCAACATGAGACTACATGGCTGTGGTTTCCTCATCTCATTGTAAAATCTCTTTTTCCCTGACATTTTTGCTTTGTTCTTTGCTTCCCCACCTCCCACACCCCTTTTTAAGGCACATCACTTCCAAGAATGTCATCAACACTATACCTTTTTCTGTTTAATATTATGCCATTGTTTAAGTTTGGTTCCATGGGTGATTTCAGCATTAGAAGACCTACAACGGGCCACGTAGCCCATGCTGGCAATGGTATTGCCTCTGCGTACAGTTTTATAACATACTGCCCATCTACCTTTCCCTCCTGTGTTTCATATGAGGCAGTTACACTCTTTCTTCCAAACAGGACAACTGGGCAGAATATCATCCTATAAAGGAAATTTACATGTTTTACAACAGGAAAAATGGGCAATGCATTTTTCTTTGCAGAAATTAATATTCTTCATTATAAACAATATAATCCATCACGTTTGGTGTATGTGGTGAAGTGAATATCCTGATAGTTAGCATGAAAGCTTACTGAAAGTACAGTGACCATCTGCATCTCTCTGTTGGGCTTTAAAGGCCAGTTCTCTCTTCTAAAGATTTATAATACAAAGGGCAATTCACTAATTAGTACTGTAAATTAGTGTTGCCATGAGGTTGAAAAAAAACCTAACAGCCCCTGCAGTATTTCAATTAATGTTATTTTTAATTGCTTGTATTAGCATTTGAGAACAAGATTGATTAGCTTTTGACTGTCAAAGAAACAGAACTTGAAGCTCTTAAATACTGAAATGGAAGGTGTTAATTATACTTAAAAATCCATAGATACTGTACATGGAAATCTGGAAGGTCATCTGAGTACTAAAGAGGGTATGTTTCATTTCTGTTCTGTTTAAATAAAAATTAAAAATGTTTGCATAGAGCCACATGTATTTCTCATGCTCTCTACTAATTGTTCACGCAAATTAACATCTCCAAAATCACTCTAAAAACAAAACAGCTTTAATAGTGCATCTGTTTATAGAAAGTAATTTTAGAAGTTGTTTAACTTTAAAGTGATTAGTTAATTCTCAATTTGTGATTAAAGTGGCAAGACCTGAAATTTCTCCTAAAGCTGTCATGAGTTTTCCGCTGTGGACCCCAATTCAACAAATAGCGGCTGTTTGCTAGGACTCGAAGGGTAGCTCCGAGACAGAACTTCTGCTCCCCCATCCTCAAGTTCAAGGCCCTACCTGAGGTAGATTTGGAGACCCCAGAACGGGACACAGCAAAGCCAGCAAGCACAGCAGAGATCCTCCTGTATCCAGCAAGCCGGTAAGGATCCTGAGGCAAGCTGTGCTGTGTAGCACCTTGCAGAGCTGCTTGTGTCCAACAAGGTAGCCACAGGCTGATAATCTTTCCAGAATACATCTGTAGTTATTGTTTAAAAGAAACAACCAGTGTCAATATTTTGTCGGTTATTTAATAGGCCCTATTAGAGCAGTATTTATGTCCTTCCTCAGCTTGAAAGGATTTAAATACATCACCCATCTCACAGGGACATATATTAACAACCAGACTATTAAGGACAGTGGATGGAGGAAAAGACAAAAGTTTTTTCATCTAACCTGGTGTCTGAAGCTGTGCTGTTTTGCAACAAACCATGAGTGATCCACTAAACCTAACTATTTAGCCTTATCTAGTTCTGTAGCTCCTGAGTCTTGACTGGACTTTGGAAGAAGTATTTTTTCAAACTATATAATGTTTAGCTTTAGCCCTTAAGCACTTGCTTAAGTCCCCTGTAGTTAATGGGGCACAATTTCAGTACAATGCTAGCTCTTCATCAAGTGCATGTAGAGGTCTGCTTCCTTAATGACTCTTGGATGTGTGCTTAAGTGGTTTGCTGAACTGGAGCCTTCAGCACAAGCGGAGTGGACCCTGTAGTTCCACATCTGGTTTGTCAGCAGCTGGTCAGGTCTACGCAAGTGCTCTGTCCTCAGTGCCTTGTCCGCACTGCTCACTTGACCACAACAACCATACTTTGTTGAATAAGATTGTGGAACTAATGTGGCTAAGAAAACTCCTTTTCCCTCCAGCCCAATTATTTTTCAACAATATTATCATGAGTGGAGGGTTGTAGTCATCAAACATACTACTTCAGCTTCTGCTTTTAAAGGCAGTGGAACTTGGTACTCTGACCTTGGTCCCTTTGCTGCATTAAGTCTCTGACATAAGTTTGCTGGAAGAACATCTAACTAGATTCTCATTGGCCTTAAGCATAGGGCAGGTATCAGAGAGAACTGGTGCACACTGGGCTGCACAACAAAGTACAGCTGTCAATGCATGAGAAACTTCAGTAACTAACAAAAATTGTGGCACTTAGGAAATTCATGTATCTAGCTTAGGTAGCAGCCAAGTGGCACACCTGAAGGCTGGTACTTCAGATCTTTCTAAGTCCTGTTTTTTAGTATATCTTAAATATAACAGATGGAGGACCTGGCTCCTACCACTACAGAAGCAAAGAATATGGATATCATCACCTTGGTAGCAAAGACCACAGTACTAACTGACAACACTGCCCTGACTTCCATGTTTTCCCTCTCTCTTGCCTTTTGATTCACGTCCCCTTAGCAACCTCATTCTTCATCTCATACACTTATAGAAAAAAATTACTGCAGATTGTAAGTAATGATATACTAGCAATTGTAACATGAGGGAACTGCTGCCTGGCTTCTTACTGCTTTACATCTTCTAACTAGATAACAGTAAGAAGTGAGGGACACAAAAGAGAGGGAGATTAATGTAAATGAAAATGAAATTTAAAAATGAGATAAGATAAATAAAAATAAAATTTATATCTTTCACTGTTAGAAAAGCAAAACAAAACCACATTTTAACTGAAAATTTTCATTTTTTTATAAGGATTTTTCAGCTGAAAAAGCTTTCATACAAAAAAAAAATTCAGCTACATGTGTCAAAACAGTATGTCAACTCATCAGAGGACCAGGATTTTTTTAGAGGCAATTAGAAGGTATATTTTAGAGCTAATTTGACTATCTAATGAGAATATCGCAAATGAAGTGATTCAAGATAGCTCAAGTACTAGTGATCAGAGTTTGTCAAGGTCAAAAGTTTCAGTTATTAATATTTATACATATATACAAGTGGGCAAATAGTTTATTCACAGTTAATATTTTTAAAAAAATCTGCAATGTACTGACCAACAAGGAATTATCATACCAATCTCTTCTAACATGCTGTTGAATTACTAACTGCAGTACACATGTCAAATAGAACACTATATTTAATTCCTGGAGAAACAGATGATAAATCAAACTAAATAGAATTAATAGTGCCTAATTACTAGTTATATACTTCACCTGGAGTATCATATTCAATAGTGATCACCATACTTTAGGATATAATTGCCCTTCGTGGCTTATAATACAGAGCCTGAAGTACAATAAACCTCAGAGAAAAAACATTAAAAAGAGAGATAATAAAAACAGTACTTTATTTTTAATATTTGAATAAAAATCTTAACGTTCAAGGAAGTCATCAGACACGGCATTTTTAGTAAGTCATAAGACAATGAAATGTGTGTGACTGGTGCAAACACATACTGCTGATCTCTGAAAAGCAAAAGTAGCCTTAAAATGTTTTAATTTCTTTTTCTCTCTCTGGGAATATGGTATTAAGTCTGCTTGAAGAATTGCTTTCTTTTTTAACAGAATACTTCACACTATGGCAACTTTACCTTGACTTATTTGTGTTGTAACAGTGTTGTGACATGATTTTTGGCTGAAAAGGAAGAAATATATAAGCTTTCCTTTCATATAAAACTGCTCTAGGTGTACACAGTCTGTTTCTTCTTAACCTGTCACTTAAATCAGCTTAGAACAATCTCATGTTGAGGAATTCCACAAATTTGCAAATGGACATTGCCAAATGCTGGATAATTGCTACATTGTACTTGAAGTCTTAAAATAGAGTTGAAGACACCAGGTTCCTGAAGACTTTACAAAATGCACGTTACTTAGTTTTAAATATTTTTTTCTCAAAGAGTGCCTCTTGAGGGTTTGATAAGTTATCTCCTAATTTATTGTGTCAGTGAGGAGAGTCAGTTAACATCTGTGTCTTATTTTATCTATTTGTATAGTGGGAAAATGTCTACCTACTTCTATGTGTAATCAAGATCTATTTCTCTATGGCCTTCACTTAAAACATAAGTACCAATTTACTGTTTTACAAGTGGACAAAATGAGAGAGAGGACATTAGGTATAATGCTAAACATTTTTCTGCTTTCTCTTCATTAAAATTAAGGACATGAAAATACTTCCTCAGGCTAGACTTAAAGATTAATTTCTAAAGGGCTTTCTAAAAGCATTGCTGTGTTAGGGAAAGATGGTGCAGCAGTTAAGGATGTGATTATCTTTCTGATCACTGAAATTTTCATATGTATGCAGCCTTAATTTTTGTAGACATCTATTTCTTTTGGCTAGTAAAAGGTGATCTTTTTCTTGGCCGTCCCACTAAGTGCAATGATCCCAATATGGCTACATGGGGGTTTTTCAGTTTCAGAAAGAACGACAATGACCCAAAGAAAGAGAAAGCTTAACTCATTGTCTGAGAAGCTACAGAAGGAAGGTGACGGACAAAGATGGCACTCTTACTTCTTTTACAAATGAAACAAAAATCAGACCTTTCCTGTTGGAGAATTTTGCTGATGTTTTTTTCCTATCAACATTTGAACATGTCATGGTTTAACCCATCCGGCAGCTAAAACAACCACACAGACATTCACTCACTCCCCTACCCGCAGTGGGATGGAGGAGAGAATTGAAAAGAAAAAAAAAAAGGTAAAACTTGTGGGTTGAGATACAGACAGTTTAATAGGACAGAAAAGGAAGACAATAACAACAACAATGACAGCAATGATAATAATATAAAAAACAAGTCATGCACGCACAATTGCTCCCCAGCCGAAGCCAATACTCAGTTAATTCCCGAGCTGAATTGCCTCTCAGCCCAACCCTCAGTTATATGCTGAGCATGACATCACATGGTATGGAATATCCCTTTGGCCAGTTTGGGTCAGCTGTCCTGGCGGCGTCTTCTCCCAGCTTCTTGGGCACCCCTCACCTTCTCGTTGGCAGGGCAGTATGAGACGCTGAAAGGTCCTTGACTGCTTGGCAACAACTAAAACCATCAGTGTGTTATCAACGTTAGTCTCATCCTAAATCCAAACCACAGCGCTATACTTGCTGCTAGGAGGAAAATTACCTCTATCTCAGCTGAAACTAGGACAGAACAGCATGGGCATTCCTCTGCTGGGAAGCTGTTAACTTCCAGATTTTGCCTTGCCAAGTGGGAGAATGCTGTTCTAAAGAATGACCATCTCACAAGCTCTGTTGAACATACAGAGAGTCAGATATGAGGAAGATCTCTGCTGAATATTACTGCTCGTGAGTCAGGAGCTAGGAGCTCATTCTAGGAATCCAGCCTCAGGTCTTTTCATGCAGCAGGTTTTACATGCCTTTGTATATTAAGCTAGTGTCAGACAGAGCTGAAAACATTTTTTTTACCACTACACTAGAAATAAATGGGTCTGTGATGGGAACTCTATATTATATTTTCAGTTTTCTTGTAAGTGTATTTTTACGATATACAGTTCTTATTACTTTAATGGAATGTGAATTGATTTGCTTGCACTATAGAAATAGTGAGAGTACAGCTCTGAGAATGACGTTTCTTGCAATTTCATTTTTTACAATACAATAGGTTACTGAAGCACTCTGCAATCATATAAGTTTTGATAAACCATTCTCCTATAATCCTTCCTAATGTCAATCTTTACCTTATTGTCCATAAATTTCATTTAACCCTGTTAGGACTGTCTTTATTGAAAGACAAAGATGCACTTATCTGAAGATACTGAAAGCCTTCATGCACCAAGATATCACACTCAGCAAAATGTGAATCCATTTTTTAACTTTTTCACACAAAAAGTTTGCTACATTATCATGATGTGTGGGACCTGGCTGGCAGTACTGGTTTGTTGTGAAGAATGAATTCCTCTTGCACTGGAAGTGTGTTCTGTACCGTGTTGGATGAGACTTGATAAGTCCAATGAGAATCTATCCATGAGCCATTCTTCCGGAAATGGCATGATTCTATTAAAAAGGATACCTCATGGAGGGGAAAAGACTGTTACATCCATTGCACAAATTAAAATACCATGGCCACAGGAAAAACTATCCATATAGAAGATTTTGTTGCAAGAACGCATGATAATAGCCTTGTTTGGGCAATGAGGTTTACAGAGCTTCCCTGGTAAACTTTTGTGTTAGCAGTAAATTTTGGGTTGGATACTAATTTGATGCATTAGAAAACTATGCCAAAACGCACTTTTGTTCTTGTCATGAAAATATGGAGAATAAGGTCTACATATCACTGCTGTGGCAAGTTGACATCCAACAAGATTTATGCTATTTGAAAACCCTATTCTTTCTAAATGCATTGCATATGTAAGTTCAGTGTAATTTACTTGGAACTTTGCTGCTACAAATAATGTTAATATCTCTGTTTTGATATGACATGAAATTTATTTAATCTGGTACCTCATTTTGAAATATATTCATTAAAAATGTTGAACAGAGGAAAAATCTGTCAGCGCAAATGGTGTTCATTTTCAATGTGACAGTATTCACAAGTCCCAAGAAATAGAACAGTTGAATAGATAATGTCACATATCATAGCATTATTCGGATGGCGTAATCTTCTTATTGATTGGACAGCAGTTGCAAATTTAGAGCTTATGCTACATTTCACTAATACCATGACAATGAAGAACATGAGCAATGGTCTGTCAAATGTGTGAAAATTGTGCCATGCAAGTAAATAAAGACACAGTTTATAATTCTCTGAAAGGAAGAGGATAACATTTGTTCTGGAATTAAGCAATAATGAAACAGAGGCTCTGCTTTGTGCTTTAAACATAAAATGGGGTTATAATGGAAGAGCAATTCTTTCATTACCGATATTATGAAATAGCTGAAATGGTTAGCTTCCCTATAGGGTAAAAAGGCTACTTCTCAAGCAGACAAACAGAGACAACTCTATCGAAACTGCAGTTTGTAATCTCTGTACCATTATCAGCCTTTAAGACAGCAGGCATTCTATCCAGGTTTTATTGTTGTAAATAATGCTGAAAGCTATTTTAATAGAGTTCTTTCCTAGTAAAAAAAATAAAATCAAACTCGGTTCGTATGTGAGCCACTCATTGTAGCTTGAGTCCAAAGGGCCAAACTAAAAATTCTACTTGGATTCTTAAATCATCTTTCATAAAATTGTCTGGGAAGTCCCAAGATGTGGAACAATTAAACGAGTAATATCTCATGTTCATAGCATTATTTGGATGTGTGAATAGTGATGCATCAAGCAACAGAACTAGAATTTGTTGCATATGTCTGTATTCCATCCCTCCCACTAAAAGGGGCAGACAAGGGAGCAATTCAGATGTGTGAAGACAGATGCTCACTGGCATTTTAAATGTTGTAGGGTATCCCACCAGGCCTCACACGGGCACTCTAGAAAGGCACAGGTCTTTCACAGATCCTCTATAATTTTTCCTGGCCCAATGGAGAAGACTGGAACACTCTAGATCACCTCAGTGGCACTGTGTTAAGGGTGTTGACTTTCTCTGGGAGTCTTTCTGGGCTTTATTGTGTGTTTAAACAGTCAGGAGAAAGCCGTAACGGAGAAAGCAAAAATATGTAGTCTGACCGTCAGCGAGAGAGTCAGGGACTTTGCGCTTGGAGGAGGAGATAGAGCTGAAGGGGTCTACGTCTCTTGGGTTCCCAGGAGCAGAGTGAGAGGTGTGTCCTTGCCCACCTGAAGGCTGTATTTTAAGAGCAGTTTCACAGTCACTGTTTACCCTCTGGAGGGCACTCTGGAACAAAATTAGAGCAAATCAACTGATAACTTCAGGAAGGGGATGAAGAGTTGCCTTTAAGTGAGCCTTTAGTTTAGGCTGTGTGACCACACGCTTACTGCACATTGCACCTAACTTGGCTGTCTCTTTGTAGTTCTTCATCCTTGTGGAGATACTGCTTCACCAGCATTGGCTATATGGAAGAACCTGGTGGCAAAGAAGAGCCTTAAAAGGATTTTTACATTGCCTTCCGCAAAACCAAATATTTACAGCCTGTAGGCTGTCTGTGAAGATAGTGTACACATGAATAGTGAAATCTCCGAAGAACCAGCACACTCGGGTACATATAGGGTTATTTATTCTTCTGATCTAGTGCCCTATCCACTAGCCTGGAACTGCATTGTTTAGGACATAGATTTTGTTTATTTTCACTTGTTGAATTATTTGCTGAACTGAATTTTTCACAGCGAGCAGACAGCATCTTTTGGAAGCAGGGCTGTGCACAAGACATACCTTCTGTTTTGCCAGGTATCATGGGTGTGACTGCCATCATTGACACAGCATCCTCACTGGAGCTGGCAGGGCAAAGGAAAAAATTCATAGTTGTCTATGTTGGGTTTTCTTTCTCCTGAATATTGCTGCTTTTAAATTTTCATTTCTTTGGACAATTCTGCTGAAAATCTCCACCTATCAGCCAGGTTTGCATTTCTTTTTGGCATGCGACTAGTCTCTTGCCATATTTTTCCTTATTGCTATGCACTTTGGAAAGGTGGGAGGGGAGGTGCCAAAAAGGATTGATTTCTCCCAAAGGTCAGCTTGGGGAAAGGGTAGGCCTACAGGTCTGATCCCAGTCACACTGACGAATGTCAGGTATAGCTCTAGACCTTTTCAGCCTGGCAGGCTGCATACCCTTGTTTCAGCCCCAGGGGAAGCCATGTCCTGGAATATTCCTCATCACTTACTGTCCTGTTTCCAAACAACATGTCCTGTGAATGCCTTATCTGCATCAAAGTACTGCACAATAAAGTCAGGCATTCCTGCCCTTACTTGCAGTGAATGTCTAGCTCCCAGGAAGCACTAGATTCCCATAAATAATGATGAACTTATATCATCAAAGTGCATTTATCCACGCGTTCTTTGCATGCACAGAATTCACAGAATCACAGAATGGTTGCATTTGGAATAGACCTCCAGAGGTCTTCTGATCCAATCCTCCCTCAAGCAGGGCCACCTAGAGCCAGCTGCCTGGGACCATGTCCAGACGGGTTTTGAGTATCACCAATGATGGAGACTCCACAACCTCCCACGGCAACCTATGCCAGTGCTCAATCACCCTCACAGTGAAAAAGTTTTTTCTTATGTTTAAATGGAATGTCCTGTGTTTGAGTTTGTGCCCATTGTCTCTTGTCTTTGGACTCTCTCTTCAGGTATTTACATACATTGATATGATCCACCACTCCCGCCCCCGTGCCAAGCCTTCTCTTCTCCAGGCTGAACAGTCCAGCTCTCTCAGCCTTTCCTCATAGGGGAGATGCTCCAGTCCCTTCATCGTCTTTGTGGCCCTTCACTGGACTGTCTCCAGTATGTCTATGTCTCTGCTATATTGAGGAAAGAGTAATGTCCACTGCTCTCTCCTCATCTACCCGGCCAAATGCAGGAGGCATGGTGGATGGAGGCTCCTGAACAAACTTCTGTTAATGCCAGACAATCTGTCTGCCCACAACACAGAGTTGCCTACAAGGACCTTTGAGGGTGGACATTGGGTGAGCTAGGTTGCCCTAGGAGGTCAAAATGTGGTCTACGGCCCCCAGCTGCAGTGATTAACAGTACGAAGTTAATGGATAGGCAGGACCAAGCTTCATCAGACACAGTCCTTTATTCTCCCTAAGCCTTTGAAACTGTATATCTCAGTCATTCCAGCACAAGAAATAGGGCTGAAAACAAGTTTTTATATATATAATTTCAGGGACTGTGCTTCTAGAATGACGAACTGCTGCACAAGGAAAACAGATGAAATTATATGACATAAATTTGTGGTTTACAGAAAACCAAAATAAGCAATTTGAGTCAATTAGGTATGTGCTACAAGTCATTCTACTGTGTGTTTTACAAGTGAAATTTTCAGTCTCCTGACACAGTCTATATATTCTGCTACAACTGTTCAAATGGGTTATGACTTTCTTTTCTGAAGCAGTAAAATACGAATCCCTCAGTCCCCGGCAGCAGTCCCGTATTTCTGCTGCTGTCTGCCACTCCACGTGACCTGTCCTTAGCGCAAGCAGTGCACCAGTGATGCTGAGCAGCAGCTTCGTGAGAAGCAGACGACTCCAAACCTCAGCAAAACCGTTCAGCTGTGTGTGCCCTGGAGTCACAGCCGTGGAACATGTCGGGAGAGCAGCAAAACATTGCAGTTCCTCTACGGGATATCAAGGGATCCTTTATCTGGTTACAACCATTCATAGGCCCCTATCACTTTCAGATGATGGCAGAAAATCGTTGGCACTGAAGTCCCTACTGTCCGGCAATGACAAAGAAAACGTCACCGTGTATCAATTGTCTTGTAGCAATTGTCACTGAGCCCTGACAGCATGCAAAGTGCACTGCTATTCCAATTATTAAAAGGTCTTTTAGTCCAACCTGGTTTTCCCAAAGGTAATTGATATCAATTTATTTATCTAGTTTTCCCTAATTACAAGAAGAAGAAAAAAATGGCTTAGTGAGATGCATTGGCATTTCATAGAGTTTTCAGGGGAAAAAAAAATCCCCAGCAAAGTAGACAAAATATGTTTCTGTAGGAGAATGTGATAAGTCATTCTCTATTGATTTAAAAACTTCGCATAAGGAAAGTTTTGCAGTGTTTAAAATGAGATTGAAAAGTGAATGCATTGGAGGTTTTTTTTTTTTTTTAATCTGTATTATCAAAGTCTAGGGTTGGTTTTGATTCAGTCTTTTTTTTTCCTGATGAAATGTTTCATGTTGTAATGTAATAGAATTAATAGGATCTGATACACTGACTTTTAATGAAATTTCATTTTTCAAAAATAGGCACATAAAAATGTCTCCATAATAAACTTAATTAGAGAAAATAGAAGATTGTATTATTTCATCATTAATACAAAGAGATGGATAATTAGGAGGATGCGATATGCATATTGAGTGAAATCAACCCTCCTGCAGGAGGCTGGAGTATACAAGCCCTTTGTGAGAAGTTACTTAAACCAGGGAATGGGACTCCAAGCCCCACCACGAGCAGGCTTGCTAAGGGTATAGTACACAACACTCTTCAAAAGTACTTTTCAAACTCAATGCTCTACTGCCTCTCTCCTGTGCTTTTTTATTTGTTTTTCTTTTTGGTGATCTGGTACCCGTTCTCTGTAGTCTAAATATCTTTGTATTTATTAGCCATTTTGTTTCAGTTCCTACTGAAAAAAGCCCAGAACATGCTGGATTTTCCATATTCATTCAGTCTCCCCTTAAAGCTCTGCTTTCTTGGTTTCAGTAATTTTCCTGACATTTTTCTTCATTTTCTTCTGTACTAGTATATCTTCATGTGCCTCAACAATGTTATTGTCAAGGTCTTATTTCATTATATAACTCCTACTTACATCAGTTGATACACTGCACATGTCAATATTTTTATTAACCAGATTTTACCAAGGAAACAGCAAAAGTCCTCAACCTAGCCCAAAACCAGATTATTTGTGAATGTAGTATAAACTGTGTTATTCAAAATACTGAGCTGATAACGGAACCAGTTTCAGTTTTGCTGGAGTATGGAGTGAGTTAATTTTCTGATGCAATCAGAATGAAAGGTAGTTTTTCAACTGTTTACGGTGAAATGCATGCCTGTTCACAGGGTCCGTACAAGGACCTCATTTAAGTTTAGCTGATGCATGAGACCTTGTATGGGTACTCTACACTGACGGAAATTTATAGAGCTGATTTGTTCAGTCTGTTATATTAGTACTGTTCTGAATAGGCTAAAGCTCTCATTGGTGGATTTCCCCCTGTAATTCCATTCTTTTTACCCTGTTACCAATTTTACGATTGGTATTAAATTAGTCCTGTCAAGGATGGTAACTTCCCAACCTGTTCTAAAATATCGTTAACTTGTTTAAAAAAGTACAGCCAACATATTTTGAAATAAATTTTCTAAATGGTGCTTATATTGAAAATTGAGATTCTCAGTGACCAACATTTATAAGAAACTATATAATAATAAAGCAGTGTAACAGAATCTGGAGGAAAAGTAGCTAGTAAAACATTTGCATTCCAAGCCTACAAACAATAACGATATTTTGAGAAGTATTACTCACTGTTCTTCCAAATTAAGGTGCCTAAGGTGACTCCTAAAATCACCTGAAATCAGTTTTTCTGATGGAGGCAGCATAGTTTGGTCTTACACTTTGAAACAGATCTGTCGTGTAGTGGGATTATTTGTGTGTGTTTTGGAGTGAGGTGGTGTTTCTTTTGTTTTTAAACAATAGCTTCCATTCCAGGCAGCTGCAATAAAGCAGCATCCTGTACCCCCTTCTTACAAAGCCTGGCCTGAGAACTGTTGTTCAAGGAAGCATGAGGAACTAAAGATGACTTCAAATGTCAGTGAAGCATATTCCTGACTATGCGTTCCCAGAGTTAGGATTTTAAAAATGAGCCTCTTGGTTTCATCCTGCCACAAGGTTTTCTGTAGATGTGTCCATGCCCTTACTCCCCAAGCCATCCAGTGCAGCTCCACCATTTGACCTCAGCCTTCCACAGGTGCGTCAAAAGCGTATCAGTGTCTTAATATTAAATTAATATTTTTGCCATTTAAAATTTTGACACTATGAAAAGGGCATTTTTCCAACTGAAGATTACTGCTGTGAGTTGTTCCTTACCCCTTCTAACAAATAATGTATTTTGTCATTGCTTCTCAGCAGATACCTGACAGTGGGTCTAGAGCCCAAGTTCAGACAAAAACTGGTCATACCTGACTAGCAGCCTCGCTGATTATATGTTTGTAAAGAAACTTCTGCCAGGAAGATGTCTACCTCTTTGTGGGTTTATTTCATGCCAGTTGCTGTGAGGCCACAGCCTGGTCTTGCTGTATTTTGGTAGTGGCCTCAAGGTCTGGCCGCGGTTTCTGCTGCAGAACTGTGCACAGCTCAGTGTGCTGCTAGGTGTTCCCATCACCTCTACCTCCTTCACGGTCTGCAGAAACGTACTGCTAATCCCACTTCTCAACAGGGACACACGACCCTTGTACATCCTCAGAGGCCCAATTCCTGCAACAGGATCTGCTGTGAGGAACCACAGGTGGAGGCAAGCTCTGAGCTCTCTGACTACCTTCTTGGGACTTCCAGTATCCTCCCTCCCCAAACGACATCCCCTTTTGCAGATCCCCCTCTTGCAACTCAGGCATCTTGCTCCAGGCTCCAAATGCCACTGCAGAGGTCAAACATCTGGAAAGCAGGCATTGCGGCAAGTATTCAGACCTCCCAAAGGTAGGCACTTTAATTATCAGCTAGCTCTTCAGTCGGTGTTAATGGTTGGTCTCCTCCAGGAGAGACAGACGTGAGATGGCTCCCAGGCTGCATGAGCGAACCTTGTCTAACCACTTGACGGGGCAGAGCCGCCTCCAGCATGCATGAGCTGCCATCGTTAGGGGCCTGAGCTGCAGTGGTAGCAGTACCCTCTTCTTAATTTCAAAGCTTACCAGTCACTTTTTAAATGTGTCCCCTGATTCCTCCACTGATGTGATGCTTGGTTTCTACCTCAACATTAACAGCAGCCTCCAGACTGTATCCATCCCAAGAGAGAAAGGAAAGATGGAAAAGCTAAATAATGCTTTGGAAGTGTCCCCAGATATCTCCTTTAACCTGAATAGCTTTGATTAGATGTCTGATTTTAGATGAGTCACACACTAAGAAAAGACAACATTTTCTCTCTCCATGTGTGGTAGTTTTCTCACAGCTTCTGGAGTGGATCTCATATGATTTCCAACTCTGAACTTGGTCTAATTCCCCATCTTTTGAGAGACCCATTTGTAGCTCCCTTGCATCCAAAATAGAATAAGTGGGCCCCAATGGTGTTGTGGTTTAACCCCAGCCGGCAACTAAGCACCATGCAGCTGCTCTCTCACTCCTTCCCCTCCCCGCACAGTGGAATGGGGAGGAGAATCAAAAAAAAAGCAAAACGCATGGGTTGAGATAAAGACAGGACATCAAAGGAAGAGAAAATAAGAACAACAACAACAATAATAATAGAATATACAAAATGAGTGATGCCCAATGCAATTGCTCATCACCCATTGACTGATGCCCAGCCCATCCCCAAGCAGCAATCATGCCCCTGGCCAGCTTCCCCCAAGTTTATATACTGAGCATGACATCGTATGGTATGGAATATCCCTTTGGTCAGTTGGGGTCAGCTGTCCTGGCTGTGTCCCCTCCCAGCTTCTTGTGGAGTATGAGAAGCTGAAAAGTCCTTGACGTGGTGAACATTGCTTAGCAACAACCAAAAGATCAGCGTGTTATCAACACCAGTCTCATCCCAGATCCAAAACACAGCACTATACCTGCTACTCGGAAGAAAATTAACTCTATCCTAGACGAAACCAGGACAAGCAGTTAACAACCCATTTTATGCAGATTTTGAACTCTTTGCAAAAGACTGATGCAATGGAGGAGGCTACCACTACAGGCCAAGATACTTCAGTTTTATTTTAGCAGTTAGAAGCATCAGTCTACCTGGCTTCAATGCATAATTCAATTACCATTATCCCTTAAATGCCTGTCTGTTGTTATCCTAACTTATTTCCTGTTTACTCCCGTGATCCCCTTTATAGATGCATTTCCTGTTCCCATCAGTCTCTATCTTTTTATGTCAGTTTACTTTTCTGCTAGAAGCCATATAATTCTTATCAGCTCCCATAGTACATCGTCCAATCCTCCTTTACTTTATATTGTATGTTGCTATCAATATTCCATTCTTATATATTTTTTAATCTGAGACAAGAATATTGTATCATCTTTACTTTGCTCTGATAAAAGAAATGTAATATTTTGGTACGGAAACTACTCTGTAATCCACATGAATATACAAGAGATTTGTTTTCTGTATTGAAAAGAGGTCTTTTTTTACAGTATCTTTAAATCAGAAAAGACATTGCTTTTTTTTTTAACATGTTTTCTCCTTAAAGAATGAATTTAGTGCTCATGAAAGCTGCCACATTGACAGCTCTGAGAAAAGAAGCCTATTTAATTGGCCATGGAAAAGATAAGTAGCAGCAGTATAAGCTTCCTAGACTGCTTATGCATTCACCTGGAAAAATCTATGATCCTGCTCCCATTCAAGTCAATGGTAAAATTCCCTCAAACCTAGTACTTCATTTGGCTTCTGAGTTTGCCCATGGAAATAATCCTTATGGCAATGGTAGCCGTGCCGTGTTCTTGAAACTCTTCTCCAACTGGAGATGCCGTGAATTTGCTCTGAGGACTGAATGCCTTTCACACGGCCGCATCTCTGGCTGCTATCGGTCTGTGCCAGGTTCACACCAGTGAGACAGAGAAGAGAGGGGGTGCATCTCTTTGCTGTTCTCTCAAGCCCCCCGATGCTATTAAAACTGTGATGGTATTAACTGTGCGTGATATATTACAAATCTCCTTCAAAGTCACGTTTTAGCTCTAAAAGGAGTGAGAGACTTTATCAATAAATAGGTGGTATGGTGTCTACCACTGTGGTTTGTAAATGTTATGCCCAGAAGAAATCTTACTTTATAAACAGATGGATCCTTTTTACTTGATTCACTAATGCTTTACAATTAACTAATTAACAGGTTTATTGCCAAAATGAGCAATAAAAAGTGTTCAGGAGTTTTGACCAAAGCAGTCTTTGGCAATTACATAGATACAAAACAATCTGCGTGATAGTTTGAGGCTAAACGTTCCTCAGATCAGAATTTAACCTGCTGTTTTCAAATAAAAGTTGACAAATAGGAAACCAAAACCTGCAGATTTTCTCAACCATTTCATATTTGAGAGCCTCAGCCTTAATTAATATTAATTACAGGTAACACAACAAAAGTTTTAAGGGCCAATTATGCATTTTCTAGACAAACCAACCCATTTAATATGCTATACTTTGATGGACTAGCTTCTTTCAGGCTCCTCTAATGATATAGTTCTGGGTCAGGAATCATTGTGCTTTTTGTGCTATAAATAATATTTGGTTTTAAAGGGCACCATATCACATAGAAATATATACCACAAAGGACATTTAAAATCTAATTATTTAATATTACTGCAGGTCAGCAAGAGAAGGGGGGAATTCTCATAGAAATAGACTACTTATTTTTGAGTAATCAGCTGCACAATTCCTATGTGAAAATCTGTCCCTTTCAACTTGACACCACAAAAATGCAAATGAACAAAACCCATATGATCAGAGTTTTAAAAAATCTTACTCATTCATTTTGTAGATTTATCTCCAGAACTGATTAATAGATGGGGAGCAGTGATTCATTCCCTCCTGACCGTGCAGGTTTAAAGTAAAACATATATGAAACCACAAGATACAGTCAAGGCAAGTCATAGCCAAGCCAGGAAGAGAGTAGTCTGCAAGTATATTGAGTTGGTGGGTGTGTGTCCATCCATATATACCAATTCAGTAACTATTTATTATACTATCCAGTGTGACCCATTATGCTTTCTTCTTGACATTGCATCTTGCAAACTGTTTATATTTTTGTTTTTGGACAAGATCTGTCTGCTGAAGGTAATACTTAAAGTGACAGTGTATTTTACAGAGCACTCAGTTTTTAGTAGAATGGGTAGAAAACTAAGTATGTAACTCTATTACCAAGAAAGGAAGTTTTAAAATTCCATTTTCTAAAGACTGCAAATATGTATCTATTATTATTTCATCCCAGTTTCTAAGATTTACTGGACTGTTTAAATTGCTTATAAGCAAAACTGTCCTATAAGGGGCCAGAAGAATAAAATATTAATTTTCTTTTTGAATGATGATATATAGCCTGTATAATATGGATTTAATAAGACATGACTGGGTATTTATTTGAATAAGATATCAATACTGGAAAGTTTGGACTGGGAAGTTTGTTAAGCTTACCTATTGTCTTAAATGAAAGTTACGGTCAATTTTTTCTGACGACTGCATTTTATTTCATTGTTATGCTAATTTTATGCATTTCAAAAGGCTTGCTCCTTTTCTGACTCATAGTTATGTGAACAAAATATAGACATACATTCAGATTGGTTTTGAAGATAGTCCTTAATTTTATATTTAACAGTGTTAATATATTTGTTTATCTTACTGTGTATGGTAGGTTGCACTTTTTAAAGAAGTACATTGTATTATGAATCCCTTTAATGAACTGAAGCATATTTGCAGTAATTTATTCACAATGGGCCTCTTGTGTTTGTATGCATTTGAGAAGGACTCTGCATGAGAGGTCATAAAGATTGGGGAAGTTTGGAATTGCTTTAGATTGCTGGAAGTTTGCTTCTTTAATGTTCCTAGCATATATACTGTCCAGAATATTTTATGAAGAGCCTATGTACTAAAAGGCAAAATTTCAGTTTCTATCAGTTTTCTTTTAACTGGTAGATGTTATCATTCCCTTAGAAAGGGGTGTTATAATAATAGAGACACTGAAAGATTTAAATATAGAGGAGCTAGTGGACAGTGCTATAATATACAATTTATCCTATTTGATACTTGTTAACAAGGGCAGTGATCCATGAAGAAGATTCTTCTTGGAGTTTTTGTGTCTGAGTTTAAATTAATGGTTTGGGAGTAGAGTCTATTACTGTGTGCTATATAGCTAGCAATCGTATAAATTCAACAAAAAACTACACACAGACTGGGGTTCTCAAGGTGCCTAGTTATGGTCGTGATTGGCAACCAATCATTTCTTTCTCATTTTCATTACAATATGTCATCAGAAACACAAGTTTGTAAGATGCTTCTTCTGTTTACCATATGTTTGATATTCATGTCCCCAACTGCAGGGGAAAAAAAAGAAAGAGTAACTTAGCAATATTACTACCTTTTTCAAATAGGAAGTAAGAGCATACGTTAGTGTTCAATCTATCTGACCTTTAAGGATTAGTGAAGGAGAAACAGACATAAGCAAACAGCATTTGAACCTTTAGGGACAGTTGATGTAATCCTATGCCGGCGTGGCCTACGCAATAATGTAGTGATTCCCAAGAACAGTAGAGATATTATGTCAGTGAAACAGAAATCATAGAATGATGATCTGAGGATGAGCAAGAAGGAAGGTTTTGACCTTGAAGAGGTTTAAGAGTGCGTTCTGAACAGCTATCTGGGACATAATTAAAGGCATTTTGACATGATAAGCCCTGAAGAATGCAAACCATCATCTGTGCACATTGAAGAGTAAAAGATATTGCTTTTATAGCTGTGGAGCTTATGGTCAGAAGTGATATGAAATATTAGAAATGTGACAGTTTTATAATAATTTTATACTCATTGTAATAATTTTCATTTGCAGCTTTTTGCAAGTGAATCTCTGGAATGGCATTAAATATTTCTCACTCCAGCTTGCCCTGCAATATTGGAGCGTCTCTGTGGTCTGTCTTTCTTCACATAACTGTGTGCATACAAGTTGCAAGCAAACAGGCATTAAGACGTTCTCTGTTATTCATGCTAGCAAAAGAATAAGGAACAAGAGTTCCCAAAGACTTTTTGTTAAGTTTCTATGTGAAGAATACACTCCCAGATCTCCCAAAGTCTCTTATAAAAATGCAAGTGTGGTATTTCAAGCGAGAAAATAAATAAGTCTTGTTGACTTCTGCAAACTAATTATTGCCAGAAAATGGGAAAATGAAAAGAAAATATGTAGATGAGAGAACTCAGTCCATTTTCTTTTTTCTCCTTCTTCGAATTCCGAAGCGGTCTAATCAATATCCCCTGGACCACATAGAGGGCACAGTGTAATTTGGCTCTTCTGTAAAACACAGGATGGACTATGTAATCCACCCTGTGGGTTCATCACAATGAAATTGAAAACCAGTGATACATTACACGTGAATTTATCTTCTCCTGAGAAGTACGCGTGGGTCCAGAGCAAAGAGTAGTCCGTGTAGTCGAAACAGAGGTAAGTGCTTTTATTATTACTGGGGAAGTGCCATAGCTTGCCTGCCTGTTTATAACTGATGGCTTTGGCTCTTAAAGTGACTCCCTGAATGCTTCTCTTCCTTTAGTTAGGGAATTATTTCTCATAAGCTGTAGTATCTGGTTTCTGTACTTAAATTTTGCCAATCAGTCTGGTATCCGACTGTGGGGCTAAACCTCATGCAAAACACTGTGCACTATGCAATTAAAGCATTTGCATTGTCTCTTCAGATAGTTTCCTCTTTCTCTAAATACCTTAACTTGACAGAAAATTCATCCTCCACATGCTTAAACTAACTCTCCATCTCATACTCATTCTGATTATTTGTCTTAATAATCATTATAGCATATTTAGTCTAGATCTGTCCCTCAGTGACGTTTGTCTGCTGGGAGAGATTACATTTATAAATGTCACATACCTTTCATTTTGGAGTGTGTATGGCAAAGGTGTCCTAAAGTCTGCCTGTAGCACAACAAATGTGTTCTTCCCACCATCACTTTTAGGGACGTCAAGTTTTGGGCTGAGAGCAAACATGAAGTTAATCTCAAAAGTTTATTAGAGAGAGGTATAAAGAGCCGGACTTCTGTGTCTGAGCTGAACTACGGGGTTTGATAAGCAACGCAAGGCAGTACATGATGCCTTAAAAGGACTTACTCTGGATCGGAGAGTGGAAGCGATGGCAGCCGCGTGTGAGATGAACTCATATGGCTGTGTTTAGAAATTTGCCAAGGGCCCTGACGCAGAGCAGCCCGGTTCTGGTTGGAGCAGGAACGCCTTGCTTTCTCAGCCTCTCAGGAGCTGCTGCCTCTCCCTGCTCCATGCAATCAGGGCAGCCTGCGCCATGGGCTTCAAAGGGAGGGGACTGAACCCCGTCTGAGGTGCAAAGTGGGCTCCCTGCGCCTGGGTCTGTGGCCATAGAAGCTATGTGAACAGCTTCCAGTAAATAGAGAGATATTCGCAATCCTTCACGTCCCCAAATAAGAAATTAAACCTTTTTATGTTTTTAAGGGTTTTTTTAATCAAAATCATATTGGAGATTCATACAACTGCTGCTGTCAAATATTTGTAAAAGCCTCACAACTGCATCACATCACTCAAACGTTTACTGCGTGCAGGCTGTTCTGAAATGAAAGTTTCTGCCTTCATTTACACCCACTAGGAATCTGCAAATTGAGTCACTTCCCCAAAAGATACAATGCATTCCTAAGGTGCTAAATTAAGCTGAAAGATACTGTAGAATCTTGCATATAGATAAACTGCAACAAGTGTAATGTAACAACTATAGTAGTCCCTCTGAGATGAGACAGATTACTTCCCTCCATCAGTTTTTATTGTTCTCTGCTGATAAGGCCCTCTACTACCCTTAGGGTACTTCTCTTCTGTTTAACCAAGAATGAAGAAAGCTATTTTTATCACTGAACAATATTTAGTTCTGTATAAAAATCTTTCATTTTTTGACATGTTGGTAATGCTTTGAGCTTAATGCCTCAGAGAAAGACTAGCTGTTCCCAGTGTATCCGTATCGTTCAACAGAAACTTTTTGATTTCCTTTGTTTACTAATCTTTACATCTATGCTCTGTTTTATACTGAGTGTCTAACAGCATTCATAGCTTTTATTTATGTCTGTATTAGCCTCAACACTCATATACATTGCTAATTAAAGATGTACAGCATTTATTTGATGCCATGAAAAATGCACTGATGGTTTCCTGCCTTGCAAACTGGAAGGCTAGAAAACATTTAATTGCATTAAGGGCAACAGTAAAAGTTTGCCTCCTGCACATGGGTTTCCAGTAGCCACAGAGACGTAGAGGAAAAGTGCAGTATTTTTTTTCGGCATCCATGTTTTTCAGAATTTAAACTCCATTCAGAGTGAGAAATTTTCACAGAAAAAAAAAAATCTTCAACTAAGAGTACAGCTTTATGATTTCAATTCACTCAGCTCCTTCAGAAAAAGGCTCACAGTTTCAGACTGCCTACTGACACTATTACACAAAAGTAAATAAATATTAGTTTAAACCTTGTGTAGCTAAAGAAGAACTGTAGATTTTGTGCCTGTATAGTGCTGCTTACATAAGCACAATGCTAACTACCTCACAGGCATTGATTTGCATGGTATCTATGTAAAATGCTCCAGACACAGGCAGATTAATGAGCTCCTCTGCATTTAACCACCTTCGCCATTAATTCTGAGACTCAGAGGAAAGGAGAGGAGGGGTATCGTCTGATACAAATCTACGTATTCTCTCAACACGATCAAAACTTCAGCCTTTTATATTTAGATCATTATGTACCAATGGCAAGCAAACAACAGCGGCCTTGCTTTAATGAATTTTATTCTGCATTCCATTTATTTTTACTATACTACATCTCTATTGAGGCTTTTAGTAAAATGGAGTCTGAGGCTTGCTAGGTCCTGGCTACATCAGTGAAAAGATGGCAGACAGTAGTATAGGTTACAATAAAAATAATGTTCCTGATATTTTTGCTCCCTTCTACCAATTTACAGGGTCTTGTGAATTTGTGGTTTTCTGGTTTATTTTTGCTCTGCTAAGAAAGAAGTGCTGAAACTCAAATCTATTCTTTCTATAATCTGGTTTATTAGCCCCACTAACCCGCAAAAAACACACATCTCATCTGTTTTCTGAGAATGGAATTGAGAGAAATCGCAAGCAGTTTCCTTGATTAGAAGCCTGTGGCTTCGCATCATTTTGTACCCAAAGTCTCCTCTCCTCCATCTCACAACATCTTTTTTTTCTTGTCTTTTTACTTGTAGTAGGATCAGCTTTGTTTCCTGGTCTCTTCCTTTGCTTCCAGGAAAGATCCTTGTAGCTTTGCTTTGAGCTGCTTGGATGCCCACCACTTTCGGTTGCTAGTCCAATGACTGGAGCAAGCTCCTTATTTATAAAGCAGGTTGATTGCTCCCTCCATGGGTAGGAGGGTAGGCCTCAAATAAATCACAATTAAAAACAACACACATGAACTATGTGGGGAAAAGGTGTTTTGATTTATTGTGACTTTAGTGCCAAAGTACTATCTGCTTCAGTATCCATTGAAGCTGAAAAAATACATCTAAAAAATTTAAAAATTCCAGATAAAGATCCCAAGTGTGATAGGGAAAAAAAGAAATCGCAGTCAATCCATCAGTGGTATTCAGTAGATGATGTCATCTGATTTGGCATCCCCAGGTCCTTCAGACAGAGCATCTTAATCTTTGAAAAGATTAGCTCATAGAATCACAGAATGGTTTGGGTTGGGAGGGACCTCAAAGCTCCTCTGGTTCCAACCCCCCCTGCCATGGGCAGGGACACCCTCCACTAGACCACGTTGCCCAAAGCCTCATCCAACCTGGCTCATGTCTTTTAAATGGCGTTATGGGAAGTTACAAGCATGGTAACCGGCAACTTCACTTTTGAACAATAAAGAAAGAGCTCCTAAATCATTTAGGTACTGAAAATTAAAGTGGGATCTGGAAAGTCATGTGGGAAACTACATACAGGAAAGCTTTCTGGTTTTCTACACTAAAAGGAGATTCAGATAATTACATTTAACTAAATGCCTGCCTAAATCTCCTTGATGGAGAAGACTATCAGTCTTTTGGAAAGCAGATGTCTCATTGACATTTACTGCATTTCTGGTCTGATTTCTTGGCTGAATCTTTTGTGCAGATAACATGAAGAAACAGCACAGTTCGTATGTTCCTTGTAACACTTTATACAGAGCTAGACACTTCACAGACCAGTCTAGGAGAACTATGTAGTCTGATGGAAGGGTTTGACTTTCACTTTTTTAACCAAGGATCTATTCACTGGTATATGCATATAATAATTTCTCTATTCTTGAATTAACATTATTCACTAATTTGGAAAAATGTAGGCAATGCAGAACTGAAGAAAGAAATGTAGAAAGCACAACTGTTTAATAATAAAACTGAAACATTGAGAGATTATTAATATTTGTTTTATTTTTAATTACAGCCATCTTTATTAGGAGTAACACCACTACCACAAACCTTCCAAGAGCAGAATCCATGAAAGGACTTGGTACAATTAGTAAGATAATGACTTATAACTAGCATGAAAGATTGTTGCTTAGAATCATAATGAAGGTTTTAAGAAGCATCTCAGACTAAGGGTGGAAAGGGCTTCCTTCTTCTGAAATGAAATGGAAAAGCAATTGGCCTTCTATCTTATGTAGAAGATGGAAAGTAAAATAAAATATCATTCTTTGTTCTTAAATTGTGGAGCAAGACTGACAGATTGTTCTTGATGTTCCTGTCCTGGATTTCGGCTGGGATAGAGTTAATTTTCAAAAGAAGCTGGGAGGGGACACAGCCAGGTCAGCTGACCCAAGCTAGCCAAAGAGGTATTGCATACCATGTGACGTCATGCTCCACGTACAAAGAGGGCTGGCTGGAGAGAAGCGGCCACTGCTCAGGAATGGACTGGGCATTGGGCTCCGGGGATAGGCAAATTGCATTGTGTATCACCTGCTTTGTATATTCTTTTATAAGTACTGTTGTTGTTATTTTCCTCTTCCTCCTGCTGTCCAGTAAACTGTCCTTATGCCAACCCAAGAGTTTTACCTTTTTCTTCCGATTCTCCTCCCTCAGTGGGATGCAGGGGAGCAAGGAGTGAGCGAGCGGCCGCGTGATGCTTAGTTGCTGGCTGGGGCTAAACCATGACAGTTCCGCCCCACTTAATAATGTCAAGGAACAAGGAAATTTTAGCTGTGGTAACCGTGATAATACCTATCCTTCAAGGATAGTCTTTTGGCTAAAAGCTTGCAGTCCTTCTGCTGTCTGCGTCTGTCTGATCTGAACTTTTGGGGCCAAATTATCCTAAATAGAGCTTTTTGACAAATGGAATGAACCTGATACCCTAGCTCTAACAGAAAAGTCAGGGAAGTGGGAAGGCTGAACAACTGCAGCCATCACATCATATCTGAAAGGAGAAAAGAAGACAACAGGGATTGAGTTAAGCAAATTAAGATAGTTGGATGTGACTGAATTATGCAAACTGCAGATCAGTGCTGAATTGTACTGGTATTATTCAATTGTCTTTTAACTCTTCCCTTTGATTATTTGCTGCTAAACTGCTGGCCTGGAAGGAGTGAAAGGGAAGTCTGTACATACTTCAAATGTCCTCCTAAATGTACAACTCTGCCAAATACTGATGGCAGCTACAGAGGTCCAGTCCAACACATCTGGTTGCAAGAAAATAACAGGAAACCTCCCTCCTTCCCCCTTTACATGTCATACTCTTATTTAAGATCTCGCAAAATAAAATAACTGCCCTGGCACCCTTAGCACCTGGTTCCCACCCATAATGGCTCTTAAGTCTGTTCTGAGAATGAACAGATGATAGATTTTTCTTTCAATGAGGGAATTCTGAGGGGCAAAGAAGAAAGCAAGCCATAAAGGCCATTCAGGGACAGATCAGAATAAGTATAACTGCAACGTTGCCAAATCCGCGGAGAAGGGAATAGTTTTCTCCCTCCTCTCCACTAGAATTTGCACTAAGTATATCTACACCTTGTGTGTGACTGGGTCTGAGCCACGGGCTTTGGCCCTGTGAGCCTCCTGCTGAACCCAAATTAGGACAGAGGCATTCACACCCCTCAGCTTCCCAGCCGAGAGCAGTGCCTGCCCTGTGTGGCTTTCCCCGGCTTTTCTCGTGCACAGTCAAAAGGGACAACTGACACTGCAGATGCCTGATCCCAGTGTGCCTGCCTTCGCACGCGGAGTGAGCAGGAGAATCACAGCTTCACAGCTAAAACTGGCTTGTGTTATGGGGTTACTTTCCCTAGCTCTTATCCAGTGGAGCAGGCCAGGGGAGAAGCAATCATGCAAGTTCTGAGTGGTCTCAGCGGGATGCTCTCTGTTCACGTTCAAAGTCGTGTGAGTTGGCTCAAAGCTCCGGTGGGCTCACTAGAGCACGGCATAAGAGAAATACTCATGCAGCCAGCACTATCTCAGCTGGGATGGGGCATCTTGTAGCCATGTCCCAATCAGAGGTGTTCACCAATAAAGACCTGCACCTCTGCTTTCTCCAGAAATCTGGAATTTCTTTAACCTATGAGCCACAGGGGCCTAACTAGACAATACATATGGTGAAACATAGCTTAGGTTTATGACTTCCATTGCGTGAAGATGTGACAAATTCAAGCCCAAGCTCAGTCCCAGGGTACGCAGCACAGATTTCTTTACTGACCAGTGGTATGGTTCCTCTCAGAGCCGCTCAGCCAGGTCACCTACTTCTTTTCTGAGTCTGTTGTCCAAAGCTGATCAGGTAGGAATCCAAAAAATGTAAACATGTACTGCCTTTTCTTATATCAGAGAAGCTCATTCCAGCATTAAGGAGCAGGCATCCCCACATCGTGGCTAAAACAGTACTTGTCAGATTCCTGCTTTCCGCTGTCAATGCTAGCCTGGAGTAGTCCCAGCAGTCCTTGCAGGAGTCATTCACTGCTGTGGATTCAGTTCTCACAGACTCCATTTCAGACATTGAAAGTGAACCACTTCTCAGATTCCTGCTTCTCTACCAGGAGAGACTTATTTCCCTCATTCCTCTTGCTGTGTCCAAGCTCCATGAGCTAGTTGGAACACCCACCTTCCTTCAGAGATCCCTTCACCTGGGACAAATGTACTGCTTTCCTTCCAACAGAACTACAGTATTTTTTTCACCATCACCCTGCACTTGAAATTTGAATAAAACCCAAATAAATATAAATGATACTGACTGAGCTGGTTCTGCCCCAGAGCTCTGTGCCTGACACTCTGTAACAGAGGGATCAGTCCTTCTCGGTCCTCTGGTCCTCTGGCAGTAGGGTGGAGTAGTGTGATAATGTGGAGACATCAGAATACAGGGAACTGGAATGCAGGAGAGAGGATACAAAAACAGTGGGAAAGAAATGAAAGCTGACAAATTAGATCGTCAACTCTTGGGCTTGCTATGTGTCCGTGCAGTGTGTAATAGTATTGGGGCACTCAGAATATGAACAATAACAATGAGAGATTAGTTGATGAGTTGCACAATGGTTAGCTGAAGTAGTACCTTTATTGATTCTCCAAACTATTTAATTCTTTCTTTCTAGCTTACTCAGATATCTATTTAGTTGGCATCTGTCTTAACTTCATATATCACTGTAACTGTTTTCTTCCCAGACTGACTGCTACTTAAGGGATAATAGGAGGGATGCTCTGTTTTACTAGACAATAATATGGTTCCTGCTTGAATCAATTACAAGGCTGAAGGGAACCTGATTATTGCCAGAGAAAATGGGGCATCCCTCCTATTGTGCTTAATATACTAGAAGTGAACCAATAAAGTTGATTTTTGGATACAAAGTTAATTACATTGAAAAATCAGCTGTAATCTAGCTGATGAATACTGCTTTTAAACACCCAGAAGTACACTCATTTAGACCTATTATTTCCTATTTGTAGGAATTAGGGTCTCTATAAAGTTAGCTGATCAATTTCATTTTAATTGTTCCCTTATTATGGAAAGAAGTATGGAATGAAGATAATACTCATGTGCCCACCTCTCAAGGGTGTCCTGAGAATTAACCAGTTAATGCTTTTACAGCACTTTTAACATTTACAAGGAAATATAAATGCTATGCATTATTAAGTAATAATTAGTATTAAGCAGGAATACCTAAAGAGAGGTTACAGATTGCTTTCTCATGCCCTTTCCAATCCCTGCTACTTATTAGGAGGAATCCCACCTAGGGTGCAGAGAATGCACTGCCTTAGGAAGACAATTTACATCTGCCTCCATTTGTTTCAGTAAATCAAGCCTTCTGGTTCTCTCTTTTCCCACTCACAAGTGAGAGGGACGGCTTTACAGGTGATGCAAAATTGCACCTTTAAGCAAGACTGTGTGTGGGCAAAACATATGCCTATAAGCCACTAGAGGAGATGGAACATGTTGGAAAATAGGCCAGATGGCTCTTCATTTTATCTTTATGGACTTTCTCCCTTCCAGAATTGGGCCCTTGATAATGTTGAGATTTTCTGTGATAGCCCTGACCAAATAAAAGAGGAAACGATGACATTTGTGCTGAAAATCTGCCAGTGATGGGAAGGACACACTACAATACCTGACTTACTCAGCTCTCAGGTCCTTCATGTAATGTGAAACAAAAACATCTAAGAAAAAAGAAGTGGGTGTGCTGTAGGTATTTACACATCTGTAAACTTGCACCTCCGAGTGATGGTGAAGTTCCTGAACTCCACCCAGGGAAAAACTAGTATCTGTTGCAGGTAGTGTGGAGATGTATGTCAGTCCTGCTAACATACATAAGGATTTGCATGAAAGGATAAAGATGGACTCACAGGAATTTCATTGCCAATACTCAGATTTTTAGATCGTACACATGCAAAATAGGGAGGTTGCAGGGTGATAAGGATTAACAGAGAAAAAGTCATGATGATACTATCATATTATTTTATTCACAGAAGTAAGTCCTCACTTTTTGGGAGACATTGTGACAATAACTCTATGTTGTTTTCTCTGGCTGAGAGTCTGCATTTTTACCATAATTTTATGTAATATTCCCAGCAATTCAAAGGAGAATACAGCACACTTATGTGCTCCTGCCACATTTGTTTATATCAAAGGAACCAGTCACCTAAGCTTTCAATTTGAAGTTAATAAATTCTGTAAGCAGTTACACGATGCTAGAATTGGCAGATAAAGCCATCTAGCCCACAGAAAATGCCCACTGTCCCCTTCCAGGGAAGAGTTGTCCTGTTTCAAGGCCTCATGTAAACTAACACGCAGGTTTACATTATTCAGTACGCTAAGGGCCAGATTCCATCCCTAACGAAAAGCGAGCAGAGAGCTCCTGCTGCAGCTAGGGAGGGAGGTCGGTCCTTTCCAGGCTACAAAACACCCGCGCTTCGCTCACGGGTGAGACCTTCCTGTCCTCCCAGGACAGATCTTATCGGACTTGTTCTGCACCGAGGTGGAAGAGTTCAGGGTTGCTTTGCTGCTTAGCCAAACCCTACCTGGCTATTTGACTGGCAGAGGAATGAGATGATACTTTCATGCAGGTTATTTTTAACACAATCTAGTTTCCTTGAAAAAATGGAAATATTCTTGCATGCTTAACTGTGGCTTAATTATATCTTCATTTTTAACCAGGGTTTATCCCATCCACATTGTATTTCTGTTACATGTTTTGTATGAATTTTCAATCCTGCCACATCAAGTGCTCCTTTAATGCAATTCTTCTGCTAGTCAGAAATATTAGTAATTAAATTCTCTCAAATACGCTAGTGTAAAGCAGAGGGAGAACATCCCAATTCTATCAGCACTGGTGTTAATTATTTTAGGCAAGCTGTCATTTATGTTTTCTAAAGTGGATTTTGTTCTTGCAGTCAGGAACATTGCTTAGTGCAGAATTAATTAATCATTATAAATATAAAACCTGCAGTATCAGCTTCTGCGTTCAGTAAGGTTTCAAGAGGCAAGGTTGAAGGAGTCAATAGGCTGCTGTGGGGAATCATGGTTTTTTCATCTGATACAAGGACAATTAAATTATACACTTAATCTTTAGAGGAATATGTATTTAAAGCATCGTTGCAAAATAATAACAAAGTAAATTTGATAATTTATTGTGACTGGCAGCTTTTACTAGTGCAATATTTTTTAAAAAATGCTGTATAAAACAAGATTAGTAAGAAGGAAACTGAAAAGGTAAGTTTACTATAAATCTGAAGGATTGTTTCTAAAGGTGTCTTTCTCATTTTACCTCTTTGGAAAATGGTCGGGTCATTAATTTGCTCACCAAAGTACAAATGCCAGCATAAAGCACTACAAGCCCACAAGAATAAACAGATAATAATCCAACCTTTCCTAGAGCACACTGCCTCAGAACTGGGTGCCACCACTTGAAACTATGGGGATGGCTTTACTAGAAGAGGCCAAGCAAGGCCAACAGCTCAGGAAAACTGGAACTAATGACAAAATAAACTAAAAATTTAATCTTGCTATTTGGCATAAATGATGTTGGCTTTTTTTTTTTACCTGTACCCTTATTTTCCCATCAAAAAGCAATTAAAGCATATTCATTCTTAACATAAAGGGACACAATTTCATTGCCTAAGACATGCACTGACTATGCAACAACAGAAAATTGGCTGATTATTTTCTCATCCAGGGACCAAAATGTGATGGATGACCACTAGCTGCCTTACTGAATTGACTGCCACCATCACGTTGCATGTCTCATTGTTTTACAATCTAGATTTGCTGGCGTCCAATCTCCAAAAGCAATGTATGATCTGGGCCTTTGTGGAGGGGATGGAAATCAAAGCTATCTAAAGAAACACATTTTGAACCCTATGCCATACATGTTGACCTCTTATTGAAATTGCACTCTCTACTTTTCAAAGGCATTCTCTTGACATGTAGGTTGTACGTGATTGAAAGGTATGGGTCTGTCTGTGCAATAGATAGTATTAATTATGTAAGCTTCCTCAGTTTTATAGTTTATTGTAAAAGATATTATTTTATGATTTGTATCACTACAATTATGTTTCTAATGGGATTTTAATTGATTTTGAATCCAATTAAAAAAATCCCTATTTTTAAAGCACACCTCAGCTGCTGCCACTTTGAATCTGTGCCAAGCTGGCAGACTGTAACTCATTGTGTCATCATTTAAATGTCTTGCTGCAGTGCTGGCTTTAGGGATTTGGGAGTGACCTGCATTTAATACAGTCTCTTAACTTGTAGCAGCTTCAGAACTCAGGCATGCTGAAATCTTCAATAAGTATGCTCCTGACAGTCAGTAGGCATCTGGTGGGATTGTGTTATTTTACTTATTCTTGATACTTGTTGAGCTGATAATCTTTTAAAGGTGCTTTTATTAAGTAGTGCAATTACTTTCCCAATACATGGTTTTTACTTTTCCAATATATGGGGAGTTTGGTCTTCCCCTAAAACCTTATTTACCCAGACAAACCCAGGATTTGGCAGGTATACAATTAATCCAGTGCAACTCACAAACATCCTCCTTTATCTTAGACACAGCTGACATCCACATCCAAATATCCATGAGGTTTGAGGCAAGTAGAAATATGGATCATCATTTCTTCATTTGGGCTCCTTGTTGTCACTCTGTATATTTCTCATGTAGCAACTTTCTAACGCTCTTATGCCCGTGTTGACTGAAAACACATAGAATTTGAGCTGAATCAGTTTTAGATAATTATCAGTTATAAGATAAACAGTGGTTATTTCATACATGCAAAAACCTTCCTTAGTAGTTGAGATAGCTTCACATAAGCTCATTTGACTATAAATAGGGCATATTACTGCCCTCAGGTTGAAGCAACAGTCTAACAGCCATTGAAAACAGTGGTTCATCTACCAATATCACGTCTACTCTGCTGTTGCTGATGATGATCTCAGTTCATGTTTCAATCTGTGGAGCTTTCCAGTGCAAACTTTCCATTAACCCAGAAGATTCTAAAAGGTTAATTAATCACTGACTGGGTCTGAGGGAAATTGCAGTAAACTATTGCCCAAAGGTATTAAAACGCTCCTTTCAATTGGCTTCAGGCAATATTACCTAATCCTAGGAATGGCTTTAACCCTCAGGCAGTAGTTCATTGCAGTTGGCCTCAAGTGCAGTCAATAATCTGTATTTGCTATTAGGACACTGCTGGTAATTGAATTTTGGTTTAGTGGAAGAACCAAGAATTTTAAAGAACAAACCCCACAGCCACTCTCTTTATTTTAGGTTCTATAAAAGCTATCTTTTGAGAGCATTCATGATAACTGAAAAAAAATGAACTTAGAATTAGAAGGGAGTGTTACCTACACCTGTTTCTGAAAACAAGAATTTGACCCGCTTTCCTCCCTCTTTCTAGATGAGTGCTCTAACCACTAAGCTTTGGGACATTGATTTTTTTTTTTTTTCCTCTTGAAATTGTTCCACATTTTACAAAATGTGCAGATACTAATTAGTGCAGAAGCTAGTACCTAACTACCAGGATACATTTTTCTTCAGAGCTGTGTGAGTATCCACATTAGTGAATGAAGAGGATATCAAGCCAGCTAATGAGTCAGCTCCAGGACTGGTATGGTTGTGTCAATGCAGGGCTGTGCTCAGGCTAATTAGCTCATTTGAAGAGAAGAGCTAATTAACTCTGGAAGAGCAGTGAGCGGCTGCTTCTCATATGCAGCTACTATTCCTGCCGTACACCTCTGCAATATCTGTGTAAGCTCTGACTCCGCTGTGTAGACCTCTGAATGCAGCATTTCTTGGTGCAGACCTTCCCTATGCTCTGAAAACATAATATGTGGATGGGCTTAACTCCAGTAATCTTGTGGTTGGTCATTTTTCGGTTCACCTCTTTTATCATTTTATCTCTGTTCATCATACATACTATACTACTGAAAACTGTTTATCAGCACACTCTCTTTCTGTAAAAGAAATAAAAAATATTTGGGGTGTCAGCAATGGGTGACAGATGCCATATAACTACACAGACAAGCACAATTTCTAATGTCCCTTCTGTTTTCAATCAATGGTATTAGGAACTGCTTAGCTGACATACCCCAACTGTATGGCCAGGCAGACAGGCACATGGACAAATGTAGATGTGACTTCTCTAGCAGATATTGCTTAGAATTTCTCATTTAAAACTTGTTCTTCTGTTTTCAAATAGCAGCACTAGTATAAAAGATGCAATTCTATTACCCTGCAGTTTCATTTTTTATACAAACTCTGAATACAGGCTAATATATCTCCTCTCCCCATGATACACTAGAGTGTAACCCACTGCATAAAGAATAGCTCCCTATAAAAATGAGCATTATATTATAATGAAGAGACTCAGTTATCAGCTTATTAATATTTCTAAATGAAACAATCATTCTGAAAGAAGAAAAATAAAGAAATATTTCTTTCTATTTTGTATTTGAATTAGGGTGCTTTCAGTCCCATTATTGTAAATTAGTTCAATAGAGCTGGCACAAAGTAGGTCCACAAAATAAAGAAATGTTGAATTATTACATACGTTAAGTTTCTGGGTACCATTGTTTGCCATAACTCAACGAAACAGGCAAGTGAGACATTTAGACACCTGATGGCAATCTTTCATTAAATTTGATTAAATATGATTTGTGCTTCTTTCTGTATGAGAATGTCTCAGGCATAACAATACAATTTAGTTTTGTATAGCACTTTGGTCAAAAAAACCCCACAAAATATCTTATGATGAGATGCAGAAGGGAGACATAACGCTTCTTGGATGTGGGTTCAGTGGTTCCCAGAAAGGCAGCGTAGGAAAAAAGTGACACGAGTTGAAGAAATTAGAGGGGAGAAAAGAGGAATTTTAAAGCAGCTGAGACACTTAAGTATTTTTGCAGCCTGTTAGAGTGAGAACGAACTGGAAGAAAGTAGCAATAGAAAGGAGGAAGAGGTGAGTGAGGTTTATGCTGTGTTAAATGATGCAACATAACCTAATGCCATGCATGGATTGTGTTACTTCAGAGACTTAAACAGATGCTACTCACTTTTTCTTAGGGCTGACTGGCCAGCTAGCCAAGCTTTCTTACTGCTATGCCAACTACGATAAACTTATTTTTGCAAAATGAATGTGATCATCTGTGACAAATTCTACCCCTCCTCAGTATCTGTAGTCATCTTAAATGTACTGAACTTTGCAGCAGCTCCACACTTGAACCTGAGAGGAAGACATGCTGAAGGACATGTGCATTCAAACCCATTTGGTAGCTGATGTAATAAATAGCAGGCCTGGTGTTTGTCAGTCTGTCCATGCCAAAGACTGTGAAATACAGTTCTATAAAGCTTGACAGGAACCCAAAGGAGGGAATCATAGTTGTAAGACCCCTTTGGCTCCTGATACAGTTTTGAGGGAGCCAAAGAGGGACCCAGAGTATGGATTCTCTACCTTTTCCTTCTTCTGGATCCAAGGATCATTTCCACTCTTCCCATGCACAGGGGCCTTGATAGGGGATAGCTGTATAGTGCATATGTCTTCCTTCTGTGTCTCCTAGAGAAGCCCAACATAATTATTTGCATTGGTCACACTGAAGAGATGCTTTATGTGCATCCAATTCTTCTGTCCCTGCCTGAGGGGCTCAAGCACAGCTGGTGACTAGAGACAGATGGAGAAGGACAGGTAAATCCTGAGACAGCCACGGTTCGCTCACCAGACAGTGGTTTTATCTTGCTGATTGCCTAACTGTGGAAGCATATTGTGAGTGCCAGGGGCTGTGGTCACTGAGAAAGAGACTTTGATTAGTTTTCAGGAGGTAGAACAAGAACCTGGCACTCTTTTCTTCCTGAAAATATAGTGCTGTCCTAGAAAGAGCTTAAAGAAGAGGTCTATTTAGTATTATAAATAAGTTTAAGCACAAATGCATGCTTGGTCCTCGACAAAGCTTTGAGTAACTCATTTATGCTAGAGGAGTCACTCTAGTGTGTTACTTGATATGAGAGGGATTCAGTCAAAAGTGTTACTTTCTGGAAGATCTCTTGGTTTTAAGAAACAACATGCTTTTTGGGTTGGGCTATAATTCTGAAAACCTTAAAAAACAAGCAAACCCCCTGTCAGACAGAGGCAAAGGCACGTACCAGCAACTGTAATTTTATTTGGAATGTACAGTCCCCCATTGGAATGAACAAAACATTTCTCTCATTATTTTTGTACACGTCCCTGAGGGGAAGCAATGGCAGTCTACTTAAAACCAAAGGAGTAAAGTTTGCCCTAGCTTCTCAGTTCACCGAGCCCCAGAGCATTACATAGACATTCAGCCATAAGGAGATACCTGGTCATTGGGGAAGTGGGGAGAGGATGCAAGGTGTCACTTCCTCTTCGGTGATGGAAGTTGGTATTCTTCATCCCTGACAGCTGGTGGGCAGTCAAGATTCAGGCAGACAGCCTTGTATTTCAATCCTCTTTGAGTGTTTATCTCTCAAATGTAACATATACATCAATCTTCCCTTTCCAAGATCTCTTTTTTATCAGCATAGTACTTCTTCATGAAATAGTCATTTTGTTTCATAGAAGATGAATGAACTATGCTGAAGAGACAAGCAAACAAACAAATCAGATACTGATTTTTGCTTTGACCATTTGCCTCAGCAAAAAGGATTCCTATAGTCACGGTATAAAAATGTGCTAATGTCAAATTAATGGCTCTACATTCAAATTTTATTTAGCTCGAGAAAAATCAAAAGGAGGCCATAAAATTCCTAAAACTGTGTTAATAATTGAAATAGGACATTCAGCTTCTGCTGCTAGAAGGGTTGCTTGAGCTGTGGGTACACTGTGATCTGAGGATAAGTGCTGGAATATATAATTTTTAGTCTTAAAAGAACAGAGTTTAAAAGGCTAGAGATTATCTCATGTTTCACAAACATTATCTTGAGCTTCCATGTAAAACCCCGTAGAAATGAAATAAAACTCTGTGCCTCCATCCAAGTAATACTTCCCCTCACAAGGAGTGAGTACACTATCCCCACCCCCTTGCTCTCCAAAAGGTTATAATCAGCCCTTACCCCAAATAAATTTGAAAAATCAGGATGGATGTCAAAGGAGATGATACAGCTTATACTTGGGAAAGTAATAATAACGAGTGACTAATCACCTCATGTGCATATTTTAGTCTCCCAACCCCAATGTATTTTGGAAGTAAATTTCTAACAAACTTTTAATGCATAGGCCACTTTCCCACTCACCTGCTCATGATATTTACTGGCTCCCAATCAGCCACTTTTCTTCTAAGCATGTCAGCTGCAGTTGCTTTATCATGACAAAAGAGGCAACGTTTGTTTAACTACAAGCCTAACTTTTAATGGAAAGGCAAAATTTTCAAATATTAGAAATGCAAACAAGACCTGGTCTATTCGGTGTTTTCTCTCCATCCCCATTTATATGATCCCCCATTTCGTTTTGGTGCTGTCAGAAATCTCCCTCACCTTTGCTTATCTGGAGTTTTAAAGCAGCTCTGGACAAGTCTTCTCTTTGTTCAACAGCAGGCGGCAATAGGGAAAACCTTCTTTTCACCACCGCAAGCTACAGGGACTAGATAAGCAACAGAACCATTAGAAGCATTATGTAATTGCATATACCAGTTATGGGTCTATGGATGAATGACTATTATATTAAAATACTCTTGGCAGACATCCTGAGCGGACATATGCAGTGGAGGTTGTAGCAGAGATCTAATTTAATTTGCTTTTTTAAATCTTCCTTTGTTTTTTGGTTTTTGTTGTGGTTTGTTTTGTTGGTTTTGGTTGTGGTTTTTTTTTTTTGGGGGGGGTGCTGTCGTTTTTATCCCAACAGATTTAGTTCATAAGAAGCTGAAAAGCTATCTTAAAGATTTGGAAACCCAAACCTGCCTCTTCCAGAAAAATTTCTTTTCTTGCAGAGTTTTGAAGGATAAGATTATTGAGTTGCCATTTCTGTGATGTTTGATAGGGATTTGAAACCTGGGCTAAAGTGACCCATATAAAAAGAAAGAAAATAGGGACACTGCATCTCTGCTAGAAAAACTGGGACATCCGGTCACCTCATTTATTACCAAAAGAATATCTTCAGAGTATGGTATCTATAGATACAGGGGATTTGATTCTTTCCAATGATTTCTTTGCAATGAGAGGAAAACAGAGATTCTGTTAGTTAAAAGTTGATCTAAATCCCTTGTTACATTTATGAATTTTGAATTTTTAAACCAGAAACAATCATTTTATTTATTAAATTTACAGTAATAAGATATTACTATGCCTATGGCTGTAAGCACATTCATATATCTGACATCATAATAAATACAGTTACACTCAGTCTCTCCAACATTAACATGATCTGCTTCCCAGCTAACTATGTAGCTTCTGCAAACCCGTTCAAAATCCTCCATAAGAGGTTTATTTTGTCATGTGCTGGAATGGAGTGTTTCACAGGCAGAGAGGAAATCCTTTGGATAGGCCATACATAATAAGGCAAAGATATGTTAATGATGAGAACATGAAACATAACCATATAAACTCTGAAGGAGAATGTCATTGCAATCAAATATATCACAGTGAACAAGAATAGCAAGTACTACAGATGCTTGAAAGATAAAGCTGGAATCTGAACTCTTTCTGAATTTCAGTGTGCAGGAAGAGAAGATTCTTTTACATTTTAACTGTTGAAAAATTTTGGAACATGTGTACTTAGAGAAAGCAATTTGTCATAAAAATTCTGTTGTTTTGAGTTGGTTTTATTACTGTTGGGGAAGATTCCAAATTTAGGTAATTTTAAAGCATTTTCACTGTGACATCAGAATTAATATAATCCCTCATCCCTGCATCACCAAACACTTGACTGCTAGGGGGGTGGTCCACGTAACATTGTTTCACAGCTTCAACGCTACATGACACAAGGCTTAACAAGCTCCATACTGTTGGGTCTGAGGCCCAACCTTGTTCATTCCTTCAACCTTATTCCAGTTTATTCCTTCTGAAGTTCTGCTTTAGTGAGCTCACCTCGGATTCAGTTGACTATAAATGTTACTGACCAACCTTACGGTTGCTTGATCAGGTTTGTTGCTCCAGGGACACCAACACCATTTTGCAATTTGCCAGTGAACCAGCAATAGTTTCCATGATACCTTGCCTCCTTCGCCAACTTCCACATCCCCTGCAGTACTGCAGCAGATACACCCAGGTGCCCAGAGGACCTTCCTTTGTCATATTAGCAGTTCCTAGCATCACTCTCCCCTTTCCCCCCCCCTTTTCTTAGTACTCAAACCAGCATCCAGCTCATCCTTCACAATCTCCAGCCATTTCTGTATTTCCTTTGCATCCGTAAGGTAGAACATAAGTGATCCTTGACTGCAGAGGGCTCTGAAGGGCATCCTCAGCAGCATGCTATCTGGAAGCCTTGGGTTCTCAGTGAGGATTTGAATTTTGTTAATGTATAATTAGGCACTCCTGTATAGTCAAGACAGCAATGATTTCAGGTGGTACTTCCTCCTGCCTTTTATTAACTCCGATAGATGTATCATATAGTTTTGCTAACTGGCTTACTAAGCCTCTTTTTGTTATGTTTTGTTTTGGTTTGGTTTGTTTTCAGATGCTTCATCGGGGCTCTACTAGCATCCATGGTTTTACTGCTATGTCTTCTCCCTCTACTGCTAATTTCGTTTGTGATCAGTTTGTTGTACATGTTCTTTTTCATATCTTCGTACTGATTGTGTTACTAATGTTGAGGACCATGGGGATGAAAGTCAATAACCAAAGTTACAAAAGTAGTCTTTAGAAGGAAAACATAATTTTATTAGCTCAGGAGGAGTATGGAATTTGAGCCATGCTGAGATAACATCACACTGTAGGTCACACCCAAGGGCTGACATTATCTCTCAGGAACACGCACTCCTGGGGTGTCTTATTAATTATATTTAATTGCATGAAAATTAATGATCTTTTTCAGTGACTACTGGGCTACTCTACAGCTGCAAGACAAACTATATTAACTTTGATTTTTATGTTTCTTGGTCTTTGAAGAGTTAGATGCTTTCACTTTATCTTAATTCACTCTTTACCCTTCTAGTGTATAACTAATTTAATATTGCTTATTGTTTACCAGCACCATTGCTTTATGTTTTCAATAAGATTTTATTTGTCTGCTGTTTTTATTGTATTTATTATCTGTTGCTAAGACCACAAATTTACCTCATTTACCTTAAAATTCCCCTTGTTTTGAGAAAGCTATTTAAATTGGCAAATGTTTTTTAAACCTAAGGGACACAATCCATAAGTCCGTTAGTCTCCTGCTTGGGTTAGATTTAGACAATATCAAGACAGCCAAGATGTCTATAATCAAAAAGTGAAATGAGTTATTAATGTTGCTGGAAAACAAACTTCAGAACTTGTGTTAAATAGTTGTATTAAAACCCTAGTACCTCCCCAAAACTAAAGCACTAATATTAGAGAACATGTGCTACTGAAATGCCAGAAGTGAAAAACCCGAACAAGAATCTGTATTGCTGAAAGAGTTTCCTAGCTTGGGGACAGATATTTTGGTTTTCCATTTGACTTGACAGATCTTGGTCCCTTTTGGATATTTCTATACTTATATGATAAACTCATATACTCCATATTCATCGACCTGTGACACTTACTAAACAGATTTAACATTCAAGACATTTCTATTTTTGATAACCTTTTTGTTGAATATAGAGTGTGGCTGATTTTATGGAATAACTGTAAAAAGCTGGAAGAAATGATGAATGAATTGAGAGAAACTTGCACTGAAGGAATACGGATGATGCTGTGCTATCACTGCTGAGTGTTATTCATTATACACTATAAGCACTGCTGCAGCATATTTAGTGATGAACACTTACCAAGCTCCGTATGTCTTAAGAGCCCAGAAGAATTAATCTGGGCCTTAAATAACCTTCTGTTAATTTCTAGCACATATTTGATATCTTTCCACTGACAATCAAGCTTTTACAAAAATATCATTTCCCCCACTTTTAAAATCAGTATCTCTTCATGGTAAACACAATGCTGAACACTTGAAAGATCCAGTGCAGCCTATATACCTATAAAATTTATTCTTTGCAATAATACAGTCTTAAAGTTCTGACTCATAAGAGCATAATTTTATTGAAAATATAAAAAGTAAAAAGTTTAAAATGAGTGTAGAAAAATGAATTTAAGATGTTAACTGCTTATTCTTTGCTGTATAACATTTGGTATACTCTTAAAAAAATAGTTACAGACTTTATATAGAAGAAGGAGGGAAAAGAACATATTAAACAGAAAAAGTTGTAACTAAGTTCAGGCCACTTTTGAATTAATATTGGTATTACATGTACAGCTGTATTTGATGACATTTAACTTTTCCAGTTTGAAACGTTACAGCATCAAGAGCAAAAATTTGCATAAAACTTCAGTTTATTACTAATTCACTTCAAAATGGCTCATCTCTTCAGTTGTTTCAGAGGTGACTTAATCAAGTACCTACATGAGGCAGACCTATTTGATAGCAGACAGCACTTTAATCTAGCAGACAAAGGCATAAAACAATCAAATGGTTGGAAGCTGAATTTTGACAAAAATAAGTCTGGCACACTTTCTTAGGCATGAGAATAATTAACTCCTGCAACAACTTACTAAAAGATGTAGTATATTCTCCACTCTAGAAGTCTTTAAATCATTACAGAATATATTTTTAAAGGACTCCTGTAGTCAAAACAATTGCTGACTAAATGCAAGAATTTTGATGCTCTTTAGCCTATGTTACCTACAAAGTCAAACTAGATTATCATAATAGCCCCTCCTGGGCTTAGAATCTATTAATTCATGCATCTTGGCTTACTGCAGAGGGAAGTTTTATTAAATACAGCTTTTCTCTGTTAATTTTTAATATTTAATTAGAACTCCATCATTCTAGGCCACTGGATACTGGTGAACTGGCTAGTGATAAATTACTTCCTGCTGACTAAATTAGCTGTGGCACACTCTTCTGGAAGTCAATAAATTTACCATGGGTCAAAAACGTCTCATCAGAGACTCCTTTCACAAAACAGCATCGTATCTAATGTCTTTGTGCATGTCTAGAACAGATGGAATTGAATTCTTTTATCTCAGTACCTAACTGTAACACCTAAATTATATGTAAGGGTGTATTTCTATAGTTAGTGGTGGAAAATTCGAATAAATTTTGGGTTCTCTATCTCTATGGACAGCTCTCTAGAGCAATTTTAGCTATACTTCTTATTGGATATATGAATTAGGATTAAATTAAGACTTGACGACAAGCTACATCACTTGCTATCGAATGGGAATCAAGAAGAAAATAGATAAAGTGCTCCATCAAACATTTTTCTTAAGTATACATAGATAGTCTTCCTTGTGCTTTTTCCTCTAACAAAATATATAATCTGTAAAATGAGGGAGATATTGCTTTCATATTCATTACACAATAATCTTTTAGCTAAAATGATCATCAGGTCAAGCTGGTGGCAATGAAAAGTTCTTGATCTTTGTGAAATGTGCACACTTAAAGATAAATATGATGACCACATTTTCAAACTAGGACTTGCAGTAAGAACAAGAGATTCTCACAGTTTTATACAGTCTTCTCCAAAGTTTTGGCTGACATTGCTATAGTTTTACTCCTTGAAATCTTTACAGCTATCTATGTGAAAACATCAAAATACACCCCTGTCTGGCTCAAAAACAAATCTGAAAAAGTGATACATAAAGAGGATCTTGGGGTCTTTTAGAAATAACGGGGAATAGAAACTGGACACAACCTCCTGGTTCATCAAGAGCTTTCTACTGCAGGTAAAAAAGTCATATACTGCATTCCAAAGACATGCTCCTTTAGTTTATTGCCAGTTTCTGTCCACATCTACTCCTTAGTAGCTTGGTTTTTTCAACCCTCCTGGCTGATACATTCTGTCTGGTTATATCTTTAGAAGCTCCTGTGTGTGTATTCTACCATAACTTTCCCTCAACTGCTGAAGAAGTATTAACTGTTCTCCATTTTTACACAGAAAAACTCTCTTGAAGGCTATGGAACTCATAATCTTTTCCGCATCATGTCCAAGGATCTTTTCTAAACACTTCTCTACTGTCCTGCACAATTTGACTTTTCTTTCAGAGCATTGTCTTTCTGAACAGCTACTGCTTGTGTCTGCAGAGAAGGTGAGCTCTTCACCGCAAAGAATATATCCATTTTCACATCCTAAATCTGAATTCCTCATATTCTGTCAGATTTCACAAAAGTCCCAGGTGAAGCTCTGCCACCTTATCTATTTTCCAGAAAGCTGTGTTGTACTTCTAGAGTTCATCTTTTTGAAAGGAAAGTGTTAATTCTCCCTTCCCGTTTTATTCCCAGCCTCAGGGATAAGTGCACTGTATTTATTTTATCCCTTCCCTTTGATCAGTGTGAGTCCCATGTTTCAGACTTATCAAAGTACCATGTGACATGACGGTCCATAAGAAAGATATCTTACATGTCACATGAGCTATGTGGCCTGTAACAGAAGCACGGATCTTTTTTAGTATGGGCTATAACAAAAGGTAGTATTTCACTCATTTTCTTGGGAACACTTACAATTTTTAAAACTTGACAGTTCAGTATATATGATGTACTCACGAAGGGTGATACGCAGATCCCATTCCTTGCTGTAATTCCCCAGCCACGTGCTCTTTACCAGGCCCCTCTTTGGGATGTCTCAGATACATCCTGGCTGCCAGGGTGTGATGGAGGGTGCTGGAGTTAGTGAAACCTTTCCCATTGGGAAAAGAAAAAAAAAAAAAAAAGACTTCACTGAGTAATATAGATTTTTCTGATTGCCCAAATATATGCTCAAATGAGCTCCCTACCCTGAGCGTCTTGCAGAACAGAGCAGTGTTTTCAATGCTCTTATATCGTCAGGCATAAAACCCCATTGAAGGTGTCTTCTTTCCTTCTTTTTAGTCTCATTATAAAATGGGGAAAATCTAAACATTGTGTTTCTGGTTTGCAATGGACACAAATAATTTACCACATAATATGCCAGAGAGAGGGCATCTTCAGTACAAGGTGCAAGATATATTTTGAATTAATGCTGGAGCAAAGTACCCAGCATTCCATCCTTAAGAAGATGTTAATTAGGCTGGTTATTTTTGAAAATTCATCTGTTAAGTGAAAATGTACACGGACATGAAAAGAACCTTCAAGAGAAGGTTTGCCTCATTACAGGACTTTTAGATTAAAAGAAATAATTGAGAAAAATATTTTTAGGTAATATGAAAGATAAATCCTAAAACCATTCTTCACAAATCATTTTCATGTAATACTGATCCCATTGGTACATGATAGAAAGACCCCTTTATGGAGAAGTAACTCTTTTGGAGATAGATAGTATTTATAACTGCCTATTGACGACATACAGTGTTCTGTAATGACAGTGCTAAAATTGGCTTTTACTTCCTTAAACCATCATTGTATTGAACCATGTAACCAGAAAAATCACAATGCAGTGATCTTTCTGTACACTAATCCTTCTATGAGAGCTTAATGACTTGTCTGCTCATCTTGGAGATAATAAACTCTACAATGGAAGCAATAGCTGTCCTGGTGACTTTGCATAAATCATTATTTGTAAAAGTGAAAGAAAACCTATACACAGAAGGTGAGCAATGAGATTGCTCACCTTTTTGGTATTAACTCTGAGAACTGGTTTTAAAGCATCTGTAATGCAGTGAATAAATAGATACAAAGCAAAAAATATGAATTTTATCCCAAAGTATAATCAATAAGATCTCCTTCATAGTCAGTAAAATCATTTATTATCTCAGAATGATTGACCTTTCCTAAGCAAAACCATATTATGTGCATGTAAATTCCAGCATCTTGTTCAAGGACCTGAGATAATACAACACATGGAAGAAAGAAATGGGGTTTAACAGTTCTATAACTGAAAACTGAGGTACTCGTTAAACTATTTTTACAGGAAAACATGAGAGATCTGAGCCTTTTTAAGTGGGAGACTTGAACACTGTGGGTTATAGGTTTGTGATTTACAAACTATCTACAGAAAATAGTGCTTAGGATATCTCCCAGAGAAAACACATCTGTAATTAATTGAACAAATGCAGCAGAAAGAGCACCTACTCAGTCTGTTAGTAAGAAAGCACAGTCTGTAGAGAAAATTACTCCGGCATGTATGAGTTGTGAGTGCTTGAACACCCATTCAGCCTGAATTTGAACAGCAGAATAAATAAAATTAGTCTGTAACTTTATTTCCAAACCCAAGAATGAGAAGAGAGTGAATTGCTCTATTCTTTTTCTTGTGCTGCTGGCTGATTCACTTTTGCGTTCTGCTCATTGAATAAAGAGATCCCAATTTTGGTACTGTGTACCTTTGTTCTTTAAAAGGGGAGAAGAAGGAGGTATCCATCAAACTGTGCACGAAGATAGTAATACATATGTGTGTTTACACAGGATCTTGCCCTAGCCTTTGCTTCCCTCGTGCTGTCTGTTATTCTCATGTTGGAGTTTATCTTAAATTAGAATGTAAGCTCTTTGGGATGGGGGCTGTATCTTTATTAGTGATTACAAAGAGCTGAGGCTTTAACCAGAGGATGAAGAAACAGGAAAAGCAGACAAGAACAGAAAGAGCCAGGGCTGAAAGAATGGAAAACAGGCCCTGTAGTCTCTACTGGTTAGTGCTTTAGATAACTAAACAGCAAATTTGATTTGTACTGGCATATTTACAACTCTTGTGTCCTCTGTCAAAGAAATCAAGATGTCAAAGAAGATAGGTGGAGGAAATATTAATACAATTCTAAATTATGCAATGAATTTATTTTGGATTCCTTTGCAAAACAGCCTCTCTTCCTAACCATCCCCACACATTCTTCTCTTGTGTAAAAATAATTAGGAAATCATTTTTTCTCAGGCACTGTAGGTGATTTGCTTCACTTCATATAAATGTATAACTTACAGGCTGCTCCTTGTTAATAGCTTGAGTAAAATTACTTTTTTATTAGGAATGGTGATTTAATCTTAAACAGAGTGACTTGGCTGATGATGTAAAAATGATGTGGAGAAGCTCGGCTTCTGAAGTCAAAGCGGTTCCCTGGATGGCCGACTGCTTCAGCCTGTGTGGGAGGGCAGACAGCCCTGCTGCAGGGCGAGCCAGCTCGGGTGAAGCGCTTCGGACAGGTCCATCATCTCACCCACATCTGTAAGCCACTGCCCTGCTTTGAGCCACTAGCAGACCATAAGCAAACTACGCTTTTCAGCTGAAGCTTCGGCGAGTAGTTTGGGTTTTAGTATGCTACGCACAGCACGCTAACACACCCTGATTCTGAGGAACCTTCAATATGCGCCAGGAAACAAAGACACCCTGTCTCCAAATGGATAGTGTGTATCCTGACATGAAGACCGGAGATTTTCCTTCTTTTGGAACTGCTGTGCATGAAGCACCACAGGTTTAGTGGCAGAAGGGAAAAGCCTTACTGATGGATATTATTAAAAGAGAGAAGATCTCATCTGAATTTTGAAATAATGAATAAGCAGTCTTTATTCTCCTCTCAATATATCTGCATAGTTCCAATTTGTGTTATTATACTTTACACATTCACTGAATGAACTTCTTGGTGTACAGAGCACTTGCTCTTCTCCTCAGTAAGGGGTTGTAATGCACTCTATGAGTATTTCTGGAGAACATGCTTTAAACAGTATGTATCAAGCTGGATATTCTGTGTTTCCTTGGAGTTTATTAAAGGTTATTTTACACTGTGAGTAATGGTTAAAAAACGTTTGCTGCTTAACTAATTGCTGTGTGCAATGAATAATTTAAAGGTTGAATACTTCCTGTGGATACTCACACCACACTTCTTCTGGCATCCATTTTAGTTTCATGTGTTTATAATATCCAAAGGCAAAATTTATACTCAAAGAATTTAGTTTCCCAAAATACCTTTGATTTATTTTCCTCATTTATATTGCCATAGTGTTTGAAGTGTGCCAGGCTGTTATCAAAGTGCTATGAAGGAAATATCCTCTCTATAAAATGCACAATCAAAAGCATCTATCCTGCAAGCTGCTCTTCATGGGAAGGCCTTTGTCCTCGAGTGGAGCTCTTTTGAAACACATCCCAGGAATAAGGAACTATCTGTCTAGGACCTTTTTTTTTTTTTTTTTTTTTTTAATAAATGAAGAAGGCTGGGGAAGCAGGGAACATAAATAAGAAAGATTTTATAATTCAGTGATCCTCTACAATTCATCACTACACTATGAAATGCAAGACAGATGATAAATATCTTCAAATATTTGATAAATGCGTAAAAATTCAACCACCTAATTCTAATTATTATAATTACCACAAAAAGCCTATATTTAAAAAGAAGTTATCCGTGGTGCAAACTGAAGCAGCCAGACAATACCAGGCATGTAATCATCCGTATGAGCTTAATTCTGCTTCACCTCTGTGCATTCCCAGGGCTGAAAGAGGCATTCTCTGCATATAGTTCTGCATATCATAGCACGTGTATAAGGCCTGCATCAAGGACGCTTGGCATCCATAAATTTGGCATTCCTAACCCTTCTAGGTCTGGCTTCTATAAACAAACAACAGCCTTTTAATATAAGTTTTTCATTTAGCTGGTAAAAGATTTTTTTTTAAATGCTCATTAGTTACAAGTACAATGTCTTCCCCATAGCACCTTAACAATTACAACACAGATTTGAGGCATGGGAGGTAGTATATTGGTATTAAGTCAATCAGCTACCTGTGGAAAGTGACTTCTAGCACAATGGTGTCAGACAGAGTGAGCGATCAGAAAAAAAACCCAACCAACCAACCTAGCCAAATTTCCTGTGCATTTTGCTCATTCTTAAGTATTTTAAGTACCACACCTGCTATTTTACCTACTGTTGTGTTGGTAACAGTCTGGGTCTAGACCTTTAAAATGTTCACTGTGAAATAGCACTTTTGCAAAATGCTAAATTTTCCCTTAAAAAACAAGTGATGAAAAAATGGAAATTGATACTTCAGCTAAACATGAATGGAATTTTAAGAGACAAAGGCAATTCCATAGCTCAAGAACTTTTTTATTGCTGCATTTCTAATACCTGCTACAAACAACGCAGGTGATATAGCTTTCTTAGGAAAGCTTCTTTTTCTTAGCAAAAATCTTTTATAATAAAAATGCTGAGAAATATAAATATGAGTTACTATCTTTCAAAGCTACTGGACTTTGCAACCCACGTAACACTTTTCTCAATATAGAGGTTTTGTGGTAACCTTAATAAGCAGTCACATAAGGATTTGTAAAAATGTAGGCAATTCACATGTTTCTTAGCTATCTAAAGATTCTTAACCTTTAGTTTTGTGTTTTACAACGCATTCACAGCATCCGTCTATTAACACATGGATTCTAGAAGCTTACTGATTTATACAATAATAGAAAAACGGTTGGTTTTATTTCCAACTGCAATCATAATTCAGGGCTTGCTCTAGCTGCTTTTCTCTAAGCCTCATTTTTTTCCAAAATGCAAAGTGACATACTAACCTTCCTTTACAGATGCCTATAATGGAGAACTGTTTGGGTGAGAAAGCTCTATTTTCCTGATGCAATTTTCAGTTTCCTACTTTTTAGTGCACAACATCTTCTCCTTACTCATAGCTACACCAAGCAATCCTCACACCACACTGCTGACAGGAGCAGACCACAGCCTCATTTCAGCTTCCAATTATTTTTTTCTTTTTTAGGTGTAAAGTAAGATGATAAATATTTCTTTAGGAAAGTGCCTTGCCCTTTCACATACCTTTTTTTGTTCCCCTGGCAAATTTCAATTACTACAAGACTACAAGTGGGAGCTATTAAAGATTTTCAAGTGAATATTTAAAAAAATTAAAAAAGTGAATTCAGAGTGATCACTGGTTACAAAGTGCTGCTCCACCACTGCACTGCAAGTGATTCAGGTACACCTTGTAGTCCGTAGTGTGCAGAGCAACTGATTTTTAATAAACAAACAAACAAACAAATAAAATCTTTTCAGCAACCATCTCTGGGAACCACATTGTCAGCTGCATTTACGTGCATTTATTTTTATACTAACAATTCCTCAAAACATTACCGAGGAGGATAAAGAAAATCTATGTAAGTAGAATGACTAATTTTCTTGGGCCTTATTAGCTCAATTGCAGAAACAATTTGTGAAGTATTTAGTACCTAAACTTACCGAGGCTTGTTGTCTCTATAATCGAGTGTCTCTTCACAAGCTTCTGAGAGAGGCAAAACACATTGCTGAAGCTGGACTGAAATGGCCTGGGGGCTGAGATGTTTTATGGCATTGTTCAGGGTCCCTCAGCCAGGGAGGGAGAGTGATGGAGGCAGCTGAGGATATATTCATACCCAGTGTAGGAGTTGTGACATTTTCAAGGACTTTAGGTTGCAGTGCCTAGTAATTATTCTCTAAAACTTTACGAAATATGTAAAGGATGACTATGTTGTACCTCTTCCAAAAATAAGCTGAAAAGAAGTCTTAAAACGTACACTAGATGCCCTTTTCCGCTCACCCCTACTAAAAAGGTTTGCATTTAAGTTTCACGTATTCAATTCCGCATCCTAAAATGCCAATAAACTACTCTGAAAAATTCAGCTCAACTCAATTATTTTTGGTGGCTTGATCACTGAATTTATTTTTTTCCTAATGCCAAAGAATATCTACGTATGATTATTCAGAAATCTAAAAGAAAGCATAACTTACAGCAAGCCTGAATTAGGTCCACAGTTTCCAAGATGAGCTTAAAACATAAGATTAATGACTGTACAAATCTGTTAAATTGTCCTTTGCATTTCTATATAAATCCCATTATTCCTAGAAAATTTTTCAGGACATTTCAGTTTTTGTCGGAACTAACACAACCTCTCTTATCTATGAAGCTGGGGTTCCCAGCTGTTGGATAGAGGACGTGCTTTTCTTATTACTCTCATCTGGTACTAAATGATAAGAAGGACAACAACACTCCATTTTAAAACTAGCTGTTGCAAAGAAAAGCTCCTATTGTTACATGGGGTGCTGTCAGTTGTTAATATTAATCTCTAAGAATCTAATAACCTAATGAAATCATTTGCATCATGGCTTATTTTGTATGCTGTTGCTTGCAGTACATTGCCAGTAACATGAAGAAAGGGCTTATTTTTCACAATTTAAGCATCTTGTAGCATGGGAGTATTCAGCACATGCAAATGAATTGCTTTAAACAATGAGAAATACCGTGCCTCCTGCAAATGAATTGATTCAAACAATGGGAAATACAGCACTTCTTGAATGAATCAATTTGCAGAGTACTGCAAAATTCTCAAGTGCTAGTATTTTTAATGAGTCTCACATTGTTTGCATAGGAACGTCTAGAAGATGAAGTAAACCAATCCTCATGGCATTCTTTTCCTTTTTATCTCACCTTTTCATAAATACTCAATACTTATTGTCAACCAAACTCTCAGATGATGAAAATCCAGTCCATCACCTTTAAGGCTGTTTTAGAAATGTGATGGTTTTGATAACCCCAGACACACAAAAATCTGTTGACTCTAATGCTGACTTGTTGCTTCTACTCCTGTTCTCACTCTGCTCCATAAACTGTTCACAATGCCTGTAATCCAAACTTCCACCTGAGGCAAATGCGCATATTTGCTAACCAGTTGTGGTTAGTGCACAGTTCTTCTACAGACACATGGATGTTTCTTACTCTCCAAATTATTATAAGCACATGTTACTGCTGCAATCCAGTCATCCCAGTCTTCCATTTAAAGTCCTGCTACTTTAAATATTTAAAGTAATTTTTAAATCACTCATTTAATCACAACAAAAATAACTATCAGAAGAAAATTGGTGAGAAACTATCAGACATTGAAAAAACAGTTTCTGACCAGATGTTGAAGTAAACCAACATGTTAAAAAGCAACAGATTCTCAGATCCAGTAGTTAAAAAGGTGTTCCTGGAAAAAAATAGAAGTGGAAAGTGAGGTTCCAGGAACCCACTCTATGAAGCCTTTTGCAGCTGTTAGAGATACTGGAAGGTACAGTCATAGAATCATAGAGTCATAGAATCATAGAATCATAGAACAGATTGGGTTGGAAGAGGTCATCTAGTCCCACCCCGCTGTGATGAGCAGGGCCATCTTCAAGTAGATCAGGTTGCTCAGAGCCCCATCCGGCCTGACCTTGAATGTTTGCAGGGATGGGGCATCTACCACCTCTCTGGGCAACCTGTTCCAGTGTCTCACCACTTTCATCATAAAAAATTTCTTCCTTATACCTAGTCTGAATCTACCCTCTTTTAGTTTAAAACCATTACCCCTTGCTGTGTCACTACAGGCCCTTTTTTACTCAGCGGAAATCCAGCTTCTATCTGTACCCAGCAGGTAGTGAGCCACCACCAGCCACTTCAAGTACAGGTCTTGATTTTGGAAGAAATTAAGTCCTGTCTTAATCTTATCTGGTGGAGTAAAATCCTATGTATAAATCATGTGTATTGCCGGAAAAAGGAGAATTCCATCTCCCTCAAAATATATAGATATCTTAAGGATTTCTGTATCAACATATGTGTATAAGTGTACATATACAATATGTAAGTAAATATGCTAAGATGGATGTGTGTTTAAAACTTGTGAAAGCCTATAGTTTCATTTCTTACAAAGAAAGTTGGGGGTTTTTTTAAAAGTCTCCAAGGATGAAAAGTCTGGGCAACCTGTTCCAGTGTCCGACCACCATCACAGGAAAAAAAAACCCAAAAATTACGTTTAAATAGAATTTCCTGTATTGCAGTTTGTGCTCATTTCCCCTTGACTGTACTGCACACCACTAAGAATCAGTCTCTGTCTTGTATACTTCCCCCATGTCAGGTATTTATAAATATTGACAAGATGCCCCTGAGCCATCTCCTCTGAAGGCTGAGCCATTCCAGCTCTTGCAGCTTCTCCCCGTATGTCAGATGCTTCAGTCCCTTAGTCATCTCTGTTATCCTTCGCAGGACCAGTTCCGGTAAGGCCCTGGCTTTGTTGTAGTGGGGATCCCAGAAGTGGACCCAGCCTTCCAGATGTGTCTTGCCAATGCTGAGCAGAAGAGAAGGATCATCTGCCTTGGTCTGCTACCAATGGTCTGACTAACGCAGCCCAGGAGGCTGTTGGCCGCCTTTGCCTCAAGGGCACATTGCTGGCTCAAGTTTCTGGCGTAGGTTGTTGGGTTTTTTTCTATATCCATGCTTGCAAAATCTGGAATCTATATGCTGTAATAAAAAGGTTATCTATAAAACTATTCACTAGCACAAACTACTAACAAAGGGAGCTGGAGGGTTTCAGGGCACGTGTTGTGCTCTAGGTAGTGAGAAACTGTCCCATTGATTGAACTGATCCACTTGAACACTCATGCTCAGTAGTTCCGCAGTGAGCATTCCTCATCCATGGTGAAACTTCTGGGTGATAGTACACAGGCTCGGTTGCAAGCACTAGATTTCAAGGTCTATCCTCAGAGGCTCTGATTTGGAGGTTACCACACTGGTTTAGCTCTTCTGTCGGGTCTCACACCTGCTCTCCTTGACATCAGGATGAGGTGCTATGCTTTCGTTGATGTTGATAGATAATTTGTAAATTGTGTTGTCAACACAACATTTAATCTGCTCCAAACAGCTCATAAACAAACCTTTGATTAATTCTTCCAGTCTGTGTCTTCTGGACAGGATTTACAGCATTCTACTTGTTTGGATGAAAAATAGGGAGAGACAAGCTGTCACCACTGAGAAAAAGAGTATTTTTTTCCTTCACTTTGTAGCTTAAGAATCATTTTATCATGACTTTACTGTATGAAAATGGCAGAAGATTTAAATTTGTGACTGATGATGCAAAAGCTGTAAAACTTGATGGACTCAAGAGTGTTCATACCAAATTACCACAAGCTACATACATTTTAGTCTGGGAACATCCAGTTCACAATGCAATAGGAACTTGGAAGCATTATTCCATGATCAATGCATAGGATGATGTTAGCCAATGACATTTGAAAGAGCTGTTTATTTATAGCCTCAGCTGAACATTGCAACACAGCTGGAGGAAAAAAATGAGCAATTTCAAAGACAAATAATTCAGAAGGAGATCTGTTGGGGGTTGGGGCACTGAGTTTACTGTGTCCAGATACTTAATAGCATTAAAACAAATAATCTGAAGGAGTAAGGCTTACTTTACTGACCTTGTCTTTTGTTATCACATTAAATTTAACTCACAGCTCAGAGGATGGTATTAGTTTGGCTTTGAAATATTTTTCATTTATGTGTGCCTTTGAATCAGCACACTACTACCTCTGTTGATTTAGTCCAGTCAAGATGTATGTATAGCTCTGAAGCACTGTTTACGTAAGGTTCTTATATCACCGTCAAGCACAGCTACCATCCAACAACTTGGACTTGAAAATTAGAAAGTGAATGCCACTAGAAAAAAATTCAATTCCTATCAAAATGATTATGATACAACATATACAAGCAGTTTGTGGCTGATATGAAAAGATTAAAGTAAATAGCTATCTATCAATTTCAGGAGTATCAGAAATGTAAATAAGAACCTGACACTCCAATTCCTTTTTGAATGCTAGCTAGTTTCTGCCATCCAGCTCTCCCTTGAATAAAATACATTTTTCCAGTCTGCATTTCTGAGTTTGCATATTTGCAGCTTTAAAGACAACTTTGCTCTGCTTTTTTTTTCTTTATTTTTTATACTGCACCTTCTGGGTTTAAAAAAAAATACAGGAAAACTTTTTTTTTTTTTTGTAATTTCTTATTTGTCTGTTCGTAAGGAAAGCTATCAATAGGTAGATGCTTGTGGATAGTCTGTATATAACACCCAGGGTAATACTAATCCAAATATAGAAAGTAATTACACTGACCTTGATATCTGTCATCATTAGCTTGCTTATAGCACAAATGTTTTGCTAAGGATGTCATCAAAACCATAGTTTTAGATCTATTTCCAGTAAGAAACTCCTTCTAATCATTGCTCTACAAATATTGTGGTTCTAAGCATACAAAAGTATCACTGTATCTAATCGCCATAATTGTTCCAAGAGAGAATTAAGATAAACCTCCTTCATAGACTTCGTTCCAATGGCTTTCATGTACTTCTTGCAGTGTCAAAGCATTTCAACACACTGTTTTGTAGAAGATTATCTTGTACCTGGGGAAAAAGAAAGGAGAACAAAAAGAATGATTTTAGGGAGTTAAAACACCTGAAGTGCACTTCATTCTTTCATAGGAAAAGATGTCAGAAATTGACAAAACACCCTAATGTTTCCCAACTTGTAGGAAACATTTCTGGTGTACAAGGTACATACCAGCAGCATGCCTAAATGCTACACTAGCCCCTGAGAAACAAGAGGCTCATACATCCACACAAAGAGAATAACACAGAGTGATTTTCAATCTTCTGAGAACAGCGGTGGACTATTGGGCTTATTTCATGATTATAAAAGCCTCATAATCTATGATTGCTGCAAGCAGAAGTGATTTATTGGAGTACTCTCACATATATGAGATAAACCTATAACTTGCTGGCAGCTATTTTTTTTAAAGGAGGGTATTAAAGGAAAGGCCAACAGCTTGCTTACTTTGTAGCCTCAGAAAGCGATGATTTGCAGCTCCAAAATATCAGTTTTGATGAATAGTTGTGGTGAAATTATAACCGCTGTTGTACAACGAGATAAACTTTCACCTCCACGAGGAAAATATAGATTACAAAAACTGATTGTATACAATCGATGCTTTATATTCTTCTTCCCTAACTGAGCAATTTTTGAATTTATGCCAGTCCGACAAATGCATTAATAATGTTTAGCCACTAGGTATTTGTGAAAGAAATTGGAAATTGGTTTTAATTTGTTAGTCTGGTGAAGCAACAACACGCTGATTCAAGAAGGAGGAAGAAGTGGTAGTAGGTGTTTGCTATTTTCATACATAAATATAAAAACACACATACAAATGTGTGTCCTTTTACATATATACACACTCTCCCACACAAAAGAAGATAAATATAGTGAATATAGAAAAGAAAACCATCATCAGTTTCTAAAAGATAAGGTGGGAAAGTAACGCAAAAGCAGGAGAGTCTCCAATGAGTTATGAAGTTCATTTTCTAAGTATCACAGGCATTCTAAACATTCCTTTTATACGTTATATAATTTAAATTAGTCTTATTTTATGTTCTTATTGAGTTTTCTTCGGTTATCTCATCTGTAAAATACAGTGTAAACAACACAGCCTATTTGCTCTGTATAATCCATGGGATGAGGTCTGGAAGGGAAATTTATTATAAATAATGTAATGAGCTGCTTTTTAAAAGCCTCGTCCTATTCACCTGTAGCTGTTCACTTTGATTTCAAAACCAGTGCAAGGCTCACATGCTACAGGAATAAAGTAGTGGGTAATACAGAAAGGAAAATCAGATGAACTACAGATAATTGCTTGAACATGACTCTCAGTTTTGCCAAAGCTAAACACAAGACGTGATGTGTTACACTACTCAGGTGAGGGTCACAAAAATTCTTCATGCAGAAAATTTAAAATGTTTTGGGATGCCTTCTTTTAGTGTAAATAAATCTACAGCCTCACATGCATGAGTTCTTATTGCCAATTTATATCCCCCCCATTAAAAAGGGGGGATACCGTATAGTTGTAGAGTATGGGTAAGCTGGGGAGTGAAATTAAACAAGGCATAGTTGAGAGCTACATCCCCAAAGATAGTCTCTTTGAAAGAAAGAGTGGTGAGTAGTGAAAAAAATAAAAAGCCAAGCAAGAACCCTAGATAAGGTTCATGTATTGGGAGCAGAAGAGTTATATACATAGAAAAATTAATCTGCATTAAAGTAGGATGTGAGCTGTCAACAAATTTTCTATGAAGAAACTCGTTAGGTGTGAGACATTTTTCACCAGTGCAAAGGCTGGGCAAATTTTACTATCTTATTAACAGGAAAAAGGAAGAAAAAAAAAACCAAAACACACAAACAAAAAAAACCAAAACACAAAACCAAAACAAAAACAAAAAACATTTTCTTTCTCTCCTTTTCCCCTTCACCAAAGTCCTTCAGAGTTTTTGTACCTTACAGAGCATATGTTCATTTGATATAAGATCTGTCACAATTCCTCTATAAACAAATATAATGCAGAATAGCTGCTTATTCTTAGATGCTGTATTCCAAGTATATGGTGTTTGGAAGTAATTCCGTTGCCTGGACAGAGGTGTCTAGCACCATTTGACACATCCTGGGTTACTTGCGATATCTTCATGGAGCTGGCAGATATGACCCACGACTCATGGACGACCTGCACCTTTCTGGACTGGCAGTTAGAAACCATCTTAAATGTCACTGTACACCTATGTTTGCACAACTGGATTGTGCCCCTAATTCTAAATTTATTTGATTTAAAAGAATAAATCTTTTTTCAAGAGTGTTCAGGTTGACCTGAATTCACTATCCCTTTTTTTCTTCATTAAAGAACGTCTTGGTGCTAACTATTTTATGTAAATTGATTGAGTGGCTTCAAAATTTACCAAGGAAATTTGAAAGCCCAATCGCCCCTGCTATATGATAGGTTTCAAGTTTACCTCTTACTCCTCAGAGGAGGACTTCTCAGCTGCAAACCATAAGATATTTGGAATAGGAGACTCACAAGGCTTCCTCCTCTTCTGCGCACAGAAACTTTGCGATTCAAAGTTTCGTGTTGTGATAGAGCAGGGAGAGGGTGGCTGAGGGCCCCAGGCTGATGGGGGCAAGCAGAGTCCTTCCTGCCAGCGCAAAACCTGTGCCACTGCAAGATACAGAGGTGGTCCCAGGAGCAAGATCCTCATCCACAGAGCTTCAGCTCCTCTCAGCAGGTGTGCTTCCCCTAGATATAGGTCTCCAACCTGCACAGTCGCTGTGACCCAAAGAGGACAAGCAGAACAGGCAGAAGCACTTTTAAAGGTGCTTTTACCACCTTTTTGTGAATCTTCTGATTAATATTTTGTATCAGAAAAGTCTATTTCAGTAAAAATGCAACTGTTGCGTGAATGTATTGGTTTCAGTGAAACATTCTTTGCGAAATATTTCCTCAGACACAATTTCTGGTGTGAGATAATGTGTCCTAGAATAGGCCACTACTTAGTGGAGACATAATTAACTCTTAATTTGTATGAATTGCAGGATGGATTGGAACCGCTGCATTACTATATCCAGGAAAGTACCCTAACCACGAAGCTAGTAATTCTTCTGATATTGGCATTTTCAGCCTCTTCCAGCTGGCACTGTTCCACTTGATATGACTGATCCAGTTTTCATTGTGAAGGAAGGACTGTCTCTAGCTTTGAGTGTACAACACTGGGACTGGGGCAAATTAAACTTCCTCCTCCAGATCAGGAGGACTGGAGAATTACCTGAAAGTGAGATGTCCCATGTATGATCCAGTAGGTTATTCCAGGGCACCTTGGTCTTTGTCATTTTGAAAGACATTTGAAATGTCTTTGTTTTGTCTGAATGGAGAATTTGACTATTTTTTAATTCTTTTTGATTTTTGGAGGGAAAAAAAATCCGGTACATCTCAAATTATGGGTATAAATGAAAATTATAATCTTTCACATATATACTAAAACCTTCAGTTTACTTCATGAAAGAATTTATAGAGTTCTGCCTGAAACAAAATAAGAACAAGGAAAACAGAAAGTTGGAATCCTACATAATTTGATTAAAAGGTGAAAGCTAAACAGTTTTAAATCATTGAAGTTCGACTTTGTACATAAACCAAAATAAAATAGCTCATTTTACTAATAGGTCTGATCAAGCAAAGCATTAAACAGAAAAAGAAGGTGAAAATTGAATGAAAAGTGGAGAGTGACTGAATTACATGTTTTCTACAGATGCCATCAATTTTATCTTCAGCCTGATTTGCTACTTGAAGTAATTTAAAATTTTTTGTAACTCCATTTCTTACTGTAAATTGCACTGTTCTGTCATTTAATTTCAAAGCTTTTATGACTTCCAAATAAATTATTTTGAAATAATTTAAATCACAGGCAAGTTAAATAAAACTTTTGTTAATTCTTTCTTGTTTTGTGCTCAAATGCTTTGGCTGGATTTTTATCAAAGTACAGGATCGTATCCTTGAATTGACAATCCCTCACAGCCATCAACCGCCCTTTTTTTTTGGTCAGGAACCAAAAATAAGATTAATTATGTAATCTTCCAAAGAGAGATTTCCAGTTACACTTTAAATGAAATGCTCCCCGCCTCCCCCCAAAAGGATTTAACTCAGACTTAATGAGAAAGTTATTGTATGTTAATTAAATACACACTGATTACTATGAATATTTATCAAAGTGTAACAATAATTTGCATGAAGATAGATGTTGAACAACTGAATTTCAGTAAATATGTTCCTAATAATTATTTAACATTCAGTAAATTATGCAACTAAATGATTTTTTGGCAAAGATATTGAGTATTTATTATATATTATAGGCCCAATTGTATCATTACCTACACAGGTGCAATCGCATTTAATTAAAGGGGAAGTTGTTGTCATGTAACTGAGGGCAAGATGCACTCATATATACCAACTGATTACTAAGCATATTTAATGATATTGAACAGCAGGTCTGAGATCTAAAGAAGCCAGTCTATTCACTTCTTTCAAAAACTCATTGAAAACTAAGCTGAATGATCCAGCCAGAGTCTTTCCTCTCTAATATACAAGGCACCCTTCAACCAGTTCCAGTCTTAGGTTCCTCGCTGTCTGTGGAGTTGCTTGCCTCCTCACATTTGTACCCTGTTTTCTGAAGTTTTGACAGCCCGTTTGGTTGTGCATGTATCCTAGCTGTACTCCAGCACCAAGCCCTGATAAAATTATAAGGGAAAATCACCCTATCTCAGTTCTTTTCTACTGCTGCTCCTCTGTGAAGGAGTCCCTGTGTCCAAAGCTAACCTAATTTACCTATGGAAACAGTCAAAGCTTATTCTGGATATCACTGATCTCCCCCCTTCTAGATGCAGTATAGATTAGTAAAATATTATGTGTGGCATCCTTAGTTTCGCTTAGTCTAGCATTTGGTATCCTACTCAGCTGGAGGAATATTGAGGCAATTTCTATGATTTCTTAGGAGAAAGCAACAATCTTCAGGCTACTGTCGGAACTGGCACTTTCCGTGCCTCTTGTTCAAGTCAGTCCAGTGAACAGTTCAGGAACTAAGCATAAGGAAAGATTAAACATAAGAGACAACCTGTTTCTGTAGGTCAGTGATGACAATATTCATTTGGGACTGGAGAGCATCCTGCCCTCAATCTATTTTTGAAATTCTCCCTAGTGTACCCTTAAATGCTTATTCAATCCTTGAATCAATTATCAGAACAGAGAATCTCCATCCTTAGGCTTGTTCATAAACAAAAGAGAGAGGAAATGTCACAGATTATGTTCTAGGAATAGCTTAATTTAGAGCAATTTGGGAGCTTCCTGCCTATACCACTAATACTGAAAGTCTCAAAGAGAATCAAACAGGACAGAACAGAGCCTGCAGTTATGCCTTTTGCACTTGTTTGTCAGTCCACTTCTATATTTACTTCTCATGCCACATCTTTTGAATCAGCACAATGTCACAAATTCTCTCCCTTACATGTGACAGTGAAGCATTGGAATGGGTTTTGGGATTTGCATGCTCACTGCACATCCAGTGCACTTCAGCCAGAGGTGGGAAGGATACTGAAAGGGAAGATGTACTTCTAAAGGAAAAATCTGTCAGTCATAGTGCAATGGTCGTCCATCTCCTTCCTTTCTATCTGTCAGTACCACAAGATGTGTGGAAATAGATTGTGTCTTTGAAATCTCAAGGTCTTTCTAAAAGCTATTGGAACACAAAAGATTCCTATCCTTAGCTGGAAAGTCCATCTGGAATTTTCTTCTCTATCTACTACCAAATTCTTCAAATGACTTATTCTCTAAGAGCAAAAAATTCAATACCATCATGCAATCTTATTTTAGTGTTTATATATGTCATGAAATCGCTTTGCTTTCTGGCCTTAGTCTAATTTTAAGAAAGCTAAGAACTGAAAATGTAGGTGTAAGAAGTTTTCTTAGTACATCACTGAATTGTGGACATGTATAGGAATGACCCTGTTATTTAAAAAAGCTAATGGCATTATCAACTGGATGGAAAGAAAAACAGAATTATGAAAAGGGTTGCATAACAATATTACCTATGTTTAATAAGCCTTCTACAAGGTTAAGATTTAATTGTAATATCACTGATGTAGATGAGAAATGCAGATATATCTGATGTATATTTAATGAGTGGTTTTTGTAAGTGCTCAAAATTAAAAAACCTGAAGTTAACCAAATCTGAGTTAGGACTGCTTAGGAAAAATGAGTATTTAAGGCAAATAAGATAGAGCAAAAAAAGTATACTTAAAAGAGTATTTTTTTGGAGGGTTCTTAATTTTTGTTACCAGCACTGGGCTACTTTATTCTTCCTGGTAGTTACAAAGGTATAAACAAAATTTTAAGTATAAACACAGATAACAAGCTGAAGTAGGCCCTATGGCACTGTGCTTTGATGAAAGATTTTAATAATGAAGAATAGTAAACGTAAGCTGATGTCAGTGGCTGACTACTTTTAACTTTCTAAAATCAAATGGTTAGTGATAAACCTAGCAAAAGTAACCAGTTTTTCAGTTAGATACTACCTGATCTGGCAGTCAACAGCTTCCATCAGAGCTATGCAATGAATGTGAGGAAGGCACGAGAAGCTCTGTCAGACTCCTTGCTGTTACCACCCTGACTATATTTTCCACACACCATATCCTAACTCCAGGCATCGTTGACAGCCTCCCTTCAGATTTTATGTGAATCTGAGCACTTTTTCTGACACAAAGCAAAACCTTTGAAGCAAACCCCTTGATTGTTTGCTTCCCAGCCCAGGAGATGAAAGGTGTCATAGTTTCCAGCCAAGAGTTCTCAGAAGGTTTATTAGCTAATGTCCATCTCTATTATAACCTCCAGCACTCCAAATCCTGTGAGTGTGAAACCTCTTTCAAACTGAGCTCATGCAGCTTCTCTAGCCCTCATAAGAATATTCCTATTATTGGTATACACTAGAGTAAGATGTTTTCAGCTGTACCGTTTCTAAGCAGTCGTACAGGACAGACTTTAGTTGCAGATATTATTTCAGGAGGGAAGTGTTACTGTCAGTGCCCCAGCAAGGCATTGCCTCCTGCAGTCTCCAAGTGGGGAATGCAGAGGGAAAGCAGGAAAGAGGAAAGAAAGGTATCAGAACTGAAGGGGTTTGAGCTGTGCTACCCTCTTGCATATCTTACCCTCTTTTTCTTTTTGCTTAGGATTCACAGGCATAGTAGTCTTTTTGTACAGCCTCTGCATGGTGACTGGCAATACCTCTCTTCTTGGAAACAAGTAGTCTTCTCGGAGATAAACGAAGCCCCAGTATGACCATATATCTCCTGCGGTGAGGCTTAGGATGAGGTCAGGTCTTCAAGCAGAGTTGCAGCAAAGGGCAGGCATAGACTCCTGATTTTCCTAGTTTTGAGAGACATACAACTTTACAAGTATTAACAGGTCTATTGGCTAGCTACTAAATGAGTGCAAATGCAATAGCCTTAAATGGCATTGTATCATATTGTACAGTATCCATCAGAGATGAAGGAATGGGGGGATTAAGGACTTCTTAGATGTCTCAGCAACAATTTTGCCACTTCAGTGCAACAAAAATAAAGAAAAAAATAATGAAAAATTACTGAACTGGTGAATACAAGAGAGATTTAAACATGTAGATCCTATTTCCTTCTTTATTTCCCCCTTTTTTCTAATCTTGATTTATTAGAATGTGGAGAGGGAATCTGGAGAATATTTCTCTATCAACATCAATTCTTACTTGCGTTTTCACTCAGGAAAGACCATCGGGCTTTGAATCCCAGTGGGGGGATGTGATTCTCTGTGGCTCTAAGCAAGGTTTTTGTGTCAAGAGCTGACTCTCCCCCGTGCAGTGGAGTCTACTGAAGAGGATCCAGACACATAAATCCTTTTATGGATCTGGCCTTAACCTTGTCAAGTTCTGCATCTTGTTTTTTGTCAGCTCCCAGACAAAGAGGACATGTTTAGGGGTGTTTATTCTCTTAATATCTGTTTCCTCTGTAAGATTTCTGTTCTAAAGCAGACTGGTTTGGAGATCATTATTTTATGCTGTCATTTCATGGAAGAAAGAGTGTAGGTGCTTACCTGACACCAGACTTGCTGAGTTGTCAAACTGAATAGAAAGATCCCAAGTAGTTAGCAATTTTTGTCACTATTCTACAGAAAGGAGACTAGAGATGTCTAGGGTAAGAGTGCTAGTCCCGGAAGGTTGATGGCCAGGTGTCTAGGACTGAGTGGAAAACCCTTACTGCAGTCAAAAATGGGGCCAAAGGTGCAATTAACTCAGAAACTACTGTAATTTGTATTTCATTATTAGTTGTAAATCAATACAAATAGTCTTGCCAGACACAGTCAATTGCTTTTTTAATAAAAGAAAATTAGTAATGAAAGAGAATGCAGTATGTGTGATAAATATATATGTTGTAAAAACTTTTTACACTGTGTCTCATGAAACCTTAGCTCCCATACCAAGTAACTGATGTGTGTACTGATTAGTATGGTTTAATTGTAACAAGATATTCCTAGTGTGCATCAGACTTCATGAACATCTGGAGCAGAAAAGAGTCTGTACTGAGAACAGCGATTAATAAAAGACCCCAGAAGAGTCAGATCATTGCAGGGATCTCCCACCCTCATAAAGTACACACTGAGAAAGAAGGAAGAAAAGGTAAGCAGCTGGAGGGACCATCCATTTAGACTCTGTTGGACTTCCTGGATCAGAACCTCAGTGTACAGGAATCAGAGGGCACTTTTTCTTATGCACTGTGATCAATCATTTTAGCCAAAAAGCTTCCAGTAATCAAACAAGAAAATACACATAACATTAGATTTTAAATTTCAATGTTCATGAAGTAGTGTTACACACAGAATTCTTCACATAAAACATTCTGGATTTTTATTCTTTTAAAATAGCCGTTTAAAAATTAAATGAAACAGATAAACATTTTAGTTACTTGCCATTTAAAGTCCTTTTGACATCAATCTCCATTGCTACCACAGTGCATTGTTTCAAAACGCTGCCCTGGCTGTTACATAGCCCAAGGCAGCACTGATGTAAGAGTGTTGCTCTGCGCAGGTGCCTGCACATAGGGTTTGTGTTACAGAGAAAGAACTCTCCCATTGACTGGGAGAAACCTTGATGTGGGCCCTAGGTAAGCTGTCATATGTACATACTAGAAAGCCCCGGGACAGGGAACACATAAGTACTACGAATGACAAAAAAAAGAAGTTAAGGATGAGATAGTGGAAGAGACAGAGCAACAAAGCAGCTCTGGGTGCTCTGTAAAGAGCCCAGGCAGTGCTAAAGCAATTTAGAAGAGCTCCTTTGTCTTCAAAAATTACAGAAGACATTTTGTGTTCTTCCATCCCTTGAGGTGTCCATATATAAAAGTAATTAAAAGGCACATTTGCCTTCTCTTTATCCTGCTCTAACCATATTCATTACAAGGATTTTTTTTTTCTTCTTTAGTGTAGCAGGGGTACATTTCTATGATGTTGAAATAAGTTTGTGAATACAGTGTTGATGTTCATAAATGTTGAAAAACCACCCAGAGTTTGTTACTACCATTGTGAAAGATGTCTTACTCTACTATTATCTTAGCTTTATGATATCGTGTTTTGTGTGGGATGAGACTTTATGCATATATTAAAAGAAACAAAGACAATAATTATTGAATTGGCACACCGAGAGCAAGAGTGGTTCTTTAATCACACTCTACTCCTTGAATACTGAGTAGAATACTACAGTAAAAAACCCTGATATTTTGACTGAGACATAGCAGAGCTTTAGTGCTCATAATACTCTACTTTTATGGGGTCATATTTCTGTCTAAGATATATTAGTAGATTGTGCCAAGATTTAGGCTGCGCAGCTGCAGGAACTTGAAAAGTTGCCTCTAGTGTATCAGACACAAAACACGCAACATTAAATTTTGTGAACTATAACAGTTAGTGTATGATGTCTCTTTAAGGAAAGAGATTCAAATCAGATTTCATCTAGGACCCATTGAAACAAATGTGGATTTTGCTTGTAAAATGACCAGAGCTCCAGGTCTTTACCAGAAAAATGACGACGGGTTAGATCATTTGATATCAGTTCCCAGCTGCTCCTTGGAGGAAGACAGTGTCACAGAAAAGCTGACCTCTATCCAAAAGGAACTAACAGGATAGAAACCTATTAAGGTTCTGATATCTAACTGATATCAGCTGTTGATATCAATTCCATGCCATATAGTAAAAGGGATTATTAAGAAGGAAAGAAATAAAAGGTTTATGTGGAGTTTTCATGTGTTATTCTAAAAAGCTGATTTAACTCAACTTTGCATTTTGTAGTTTTATTCCCATACCTGTTGATAGCTAATATGAGATCCCAACAAGCAGAGATGTGCTATTATGCAGCATTTAAAATACCAATACACTTCCTGTTTGTTTGCTTATAAATTGAGATCAAGGAGTTCAGAAATTATCTGGGTATGCTATAGACAGTTAGAATCATAGAATCGTTTAGCTTGGAAAATGCCTTTAAGATCATCAAGTCTAACCATTAACCTAGCACTGCCAATCCACAGCTAAACCATGTCCCTAAGCACCACATCTACATGTCTTTTAAATACCTCCAGGGATGGTGACTCAACCACTTCCCTGGGCAGCCTGTTCCAATGCTTGATAATCCTTTCCGTGAAGAAATTTTTCCTAATATCCAATCTAAACCTCCCTTGGCACAACTTGAGGCCATTTCCTCTTGTCCTGTCGCTTGTTACTTGGGAGAAGAGACCAACACCCACCTGGCTACAACCTCCTTTCAGGTAGTTGTAGAGAGTGATAAGGTCTCCCCTCAGCCTCCTTTTCTCCAGGCTAAACAACCCCAGTTCCCTCAGCCGCTCCTCATCAGACTTGTGCTCCAGACCCTTCACCAGCTTCATTTCCCTTCTCTGGACACACTCCAGCACCTCAATGTCTTTCTTGTACTGAGTGGCCCAAAACTGAACACAGCGCTCGAGGTGCAGCCTCACCAGCGCCGAGTACAGGGGACGATCCCTAGTCCTGCTGGCCACGCTATTTCTGATACAAGCCAGGATGCTGCTGGCCTTCTTGGCCACCCGGGCACACTGCTGGCTCATATTCAGACTTTTATCAACCAACACTCCCAGGTCATCTTCTGCTGGGCATCTTTCCAGCTGCATGGAGTTGTTGTGACTCAAGTGTAGGACCCGGCACTGAGCCTTGTTGAACCTCACACAATTGGCCTCAGCCCATCCCTCCAGCCTGTCCAGATCCCTCTGTAGAGCCTTCCTACTCTCAAGCAGGTCAACACTCCTGCACAACCTGGTGTCATCTGCAAATTTACTGAGGGTGCACTCGATCCCCTCATCCAGATCTTTGCTAAAGATATTAAAGAGAATTGGCCCCACTACTGAATCCCAGGGAACACCAGTTGTGACCGGCCACCATCTGGATTTAACTCCATTCACCACAACTCCCTGAAGGTATTTAAAACAGGTGTAGATATGGTGCTTTGGGACATGGTTTAGTGGTGGACTTGGTAGTGCTAGGTCAATGGTTGGACTTGATGATCTTAATGGTCTTTTCGAACCTAAATGATTCTCTGTATGCTTGGATAGTAACACATAAGAAAGGAGTTTTTATTTTCTAAATAGTGTACTAGAGATAAGTAACCAGGTCCCAGTGGTATTTGAGGGCCCCATCTCCTTAAACTGTTTTAAAAGTAGGCACCTAGAATCTTGTAGAAAATCTGATATGATTACTGACATAATGTGTTCCAATACCCAGGCCCAAATGTGTTCAGTCTAGAGGGATATATCATTTTGCTTTCCCAATGCAGGTTGTAGAGTGTATTAATTCCTTTTGCCTAGAATCACTTAGATGAAGCCTTCCTCTTACATCCATAGTGTGTAGAGGATATGAGCACAAAACATTTTGCTATCCATGGTTTTGCTGAGTGTGATTCCCAAGAAATTGCTGGAGCCAGAAAATCCTGAAAAGTGGAGTAAAAAATCTAAGAAACAGGACAAGATATAAAATGGTTGATCAGGTAATAAGAAGATACATTTGGGGGAATAGTAAATCATTTGATCTAGATGAAACTCCATTCTCTGGAAAGTTTATGTGAAATTACTCAATAGAAGACATTATCTGGAAAACAGATCGTAGGTGAAGATGTGTTGCCTTGCTGTGCTTTTAGTTGGATGGATTGTAACTGAAACTAAGGAGTGTAGTATACACTATTTATTCAGGATAAATTCAAAAAAGCAGTTAATATCATTTGTGAAAAAGCCAACAACCAGAGCACAAATCTTATGCAAAACTAGAAGCTGATCAATGAGGACAGATGAAATTTTCAGTGGACTAGATAAACACAAAAAGGTGGTGTTTTATCTCGCATTTTGTAGCCAATGAGTGGCAGCACCTGGCTGCAGCTGTAGATGTCAGAAGAAAGCTCTAAAGACAGGAGTGTTAGGATCCACGAGGCTTGAGATGACCCTTCTTCTGACAGGGTCCTGCTGGAAAGTCATCTGGAGAATCCTGAGGAAGGAACTGACTTTGCTTCATTCTTGCTGTCTATAGGGAAATCAGAGGGAACATACATTACTTGTAAATAACAGGATCAATTTTTAAAAGTCCTGAATCTTCAATCCAATTTCATTTCTTCTACTACAAACAGTTCATACACCTTCAAATTTTGGCTAACTATGCTGGGCACAAGCAGATAAAATGGTTGAGAACATACTACACAATCTCAGTATGCTCCAGAGAGCAATGGTATCTCTGAATGTTGTAAATAATGCAGAAAGGGCATAAGATGCAGAGAGGAGGTAAATATTTAGTCTGAGATTGTCAAAGAAGCATGGGGGAATTAGACTCCTAAATCCTAATAAAATTCAACAGGAGTTGGAAACTTTAATTCCCTTAGGCTCCTTGAAAATCCCATTCGTAATTTCATATTAAGGTAGAACAGTGGTTGTACATAATATCAATTTCACTAAGAAGACACCAATCTATGTTCCACATTTTTCATTTCAAAAGGCTTGATTTTCAGCGTTGTAAACATACCCAATCCAGCTGGTCAGTGAGTCAAAATTTGACTCAAAATGTGGGGTTACTTTCTGTACTGATTTATGAATACTCATATTATTTTTCATTTGCTTTCGTTAACTAACAGTATTTGGACTATTCCCCTGGTGTTTCCTACTCAAGCACTTTAATTATGAGATAAGGACTTACTGTTTCCTGCTTTGATAGGAATTGCTCACCTCTCGAGTAAGCTGGAGTTAACCATGTTTTTCTCTTTTCTCACATTAAATAGACCTCCTTTATTAATTCCTTGGTTTAGTGCATCTCAGTGCACTGGAAAAACTAAAATGAAACAAACTAAAATGAACCATGCTAAACTAAACTAAACTAAACCAAACCAAACCAAACCAAAACCAAAACCAAAACCTTCAGCATTATGTAGCATGTCCATAATTTTTTTTGTATCCCTGAATTCTATTTATTTGTTTAGTGTAGTATTTGCTGTATTTTCCTCTTTGAATCCTTCACTTTTCTGAGTTATCAAGTAAGCAGTTTTGTTGTGTTAGTTAAAAATTGTAAGAAATATCCGTTCTTGTAAGAAGGAGAACAAGGTTTTCCTCTCTCACCTTCTGTGTTTGCTTTCATTTTACTCTTCTGGGTTGTTTTTCTCAACAATGTGTACCAGACTGGGAAAGCAGTAGTTTATACTTATTTGGCCGTGGTGTACATGAATACAATGTGTGAGGCTGTGGAGAATCAAGTCCTCTGGCTCTTAGCTTCTCTCTGTATGTTTTTACACATCACTGCAAGGCAAAACCCAGTTCTATTAGACAATACTTTTGGGGATGCAGCTGTGTACTAATTACCTTTCCAGCCAACCAGCAGAAAAATGAAAGCAATATAGTGTAGTCCATTAATTTTACAAACATTGGGGCAGATCTTCAACTGATGTAAGTGGACGTAGCTGCAATGACTTTATCTGATGGATTTACCCCTGCTGGGGATAAGGCCTCCTTTATTGACTTTTCAAAGCATTTCCAGATTTCAGGCCAAGCTTTGCAGTACAGTTTGATTAATTTCTCTTAGCCCATGTAGATCTTGCCCATCTTGTCTGCTGTACAGATTATACTCATCCTGTATCTGAAGTGTAAGGTTACTATTGTATTTTATTTGCTGTGTTCTGTAAAGCTCCTCACTGATTTTTAATCCTTGGATCATTCTTATTCAGCATTACAAGTAGATTTACAGGGTCTTAACACAATAACTCCAAAAAATGAACTGCTGTCAGCTGCAAGCTTTTCAGTTTAATAGTAAAATAATTCTATATTATTTGTATTTCAAACAAGACTGAATAACCTTAGATTTTGTTATGATGGAAAGCATGCTATTCTTTTTAATGTCATTTTGGGGACCACTGAGAATATTGAACAGTTATTGGATACATTTAAATCATATCTTTTTCCTTTTCTCTTTCTCTTGGCTGTAATGAGCTAATCTACCTACACTAAGGGCTGAATCGAAAGTATGAGGAGGAAGGTCCATGGAAAGAAAAGGACCAATATTCGTTGTCGATGTTTGCTAATTTGGAGTTGAATGAAATCCACAATTTGAAAGTACATTTTAAAAATGTAGAATTGAATGTGCTTCTCAGAAAGAAACTGAAATTAAAAGGATCCTGAACCAGCAGGGATCCTGCCTTGTGGAGAAGTATTTGATAAGCCCATCCTGAAAAGGCTCTGTGGTGAAAGCCAAGGCCAACATTTTTTATCCACATGGTGCCATGTAAGCACCTGAAATCATTCTGAGTTAGAACAGAGGGATTGGGGGGGGTTATATTAGGCCACATTAAGGATAATCTAGAAAGTACTCTTCAGGCCCTGTGACCAGAAGAGGCAGTGGTAGAGCTGGAGGTGACACAGGATGGCAGCCTGTACCCATGGCTGTCCATAAACATTCTCTGCTCTGAAATGGAGATGATCCAAAATGAAGAGGATTCACCTGAAGGAGTCCCAGGAAAAACGTATGAATCCTTCCAAAACTGACTCCAAGGGCATTTCTTTAAGTAAGGAGCATGGACAAATATCTCATCCAGCCTAAAGAGCAGGCTGGAAAAAAGATGGTAGAAAAATTCTTGATGAAGGAAGATAGGAATCACCAAAAGAAGTACAAAGTAACAGCTTCATTATAAGAAGTTCTCCCATTTCATGTCCCAAGAAGGGGAGAACAGGACAATTTATGCTTAGTACAGATATTGCTGAGTTTGTACCTGTAAGTGCCATAGAAATGACAAAACTTAGTTCTTAAATATATATATATACACACATATACACTAATTCAAGCAGATAATATTCATTAAATATCCATGGAAATCCAAAACAAATACATTGCCTAATCAAGATGAAAGAACAAGAATACTTGTGATGTTTTAATCTGAAAAATAAACAGTTCCGTATATTGATAGGGCTTAATTATGTCCTTTCTTACTTAAATTACTTTCTGTATAAAAACTGTAGATATTAAATTATGCTAAAGTAAAATATTCTTTATCATTATTTAACATTTCTTTTGTACTTGTGAAACTTTTGTGAGGTTAGTCCATAAATCCACATCAAGCATTTTAATACAAAGGATGTTGACTTAAACTCATCATCTGCTTAATCAACAGTTTTAGTTTATTATCAGAAAGCATCAGTAACCTTGATGCACTTTATCTTAATTTATGCTTTCATCAAATAGAGAAAGAACTAAATAATAAGTGATCGCATTAGAAATGCATTGCAAAATGTGCGCCAGGAAAATAATTCAGCAACATTTGGCAGCAAATATTATTTTCATGCAACTAAACACTGACAATATAGTAACACTTCCCTTATCAGACCATATTTCTGTTGCGGTGCTGGAAACATCTACTCCATCTCAAATGATGACTATAGTTGTACCTACAATACCACTAGGTTCTACTTGACTCCAAAGTCAGTACTATGATCCTGAGGCATCTTTTCTTGAAGATATCCTTTCCAGATTCTTCCCTGAGTCCTTGAATATAGTGACTGTGAGGCAGTCCTCGAGGTGTTCCCAAACACTTCAATCAGATGAACTTGAGGGCAAACTCAAGTTTATATTGGCATGTCTGAAAAAAACACTCCTGTGCCAGCAGCAGGCAGGTGCTGAATGCAAAAAATGAGAGCTCTCCTACTACCATGCTCTCATGTAATAAAGAAGCACAGTAGCAAGAAGCGCTCATATAGGGCTTGTTTGGGGTGGTTTTTTAGCTTCACTCTTCTCAAACACTCCTGAAAGCTTTGGAAGGGGAACACTGCAGGAAGTGTTCACATAACTTCTTCTTAAAGATACCTTCTTTACAGTTAAAAACATCCAAACCACTGAATTAACTTTTAGAAGTGTGGGCTTTTTTTCCCCACATACTTATGCACAGCAGAAACACAATGGATAATTAGCTTATATGGTAACTTGTTTGTCTAGTTTAAATGCATTATTTATCCAAATGAAATACTGAATATACCATAAACCCAAAGGTTGTCATGACCAAGCACCACAGTGGCTTTCTGCTCTCTCTCAGCCATGGGGATTGTGACAGCAGCAAATCCTGGGCCATGGGCTGTATTTGAGATGTCTCAGCCACTACATATGTTTTGAAAGCCAGTTCTCATAATTGTGGTTCAAAGACTCAGGTACTTCAAACGAAGCATTAAAAACTTACATATTCACTGCATCCTCAGAGTAATCCATGATCATGAATGCATCATGGAACCAGGTGGTAATTATTTCCAAGTGTCCTAGTTTCAGCAGGGATAGATTTAATTTTCTTCCTAGCAGTGGGTATAGTGCTGTGTTTTGGATTTAGGATGAGACTAATGTTGATAACACACTGATGGTTTTAGTTGTTGACAACCAGTCAAGGACTTCTCAGCTTCTCATACTGCTCTGCCAACGAGAAGGTGGGGGGTGCCCAAGAAGCTGGGAGGGGACACAGCCAGGACAGCTGACCCAAACTGGCCAAAGGGATATTCCATACCATGTGATGTCATGCTCAGCATATGAAGCTGGGGGTTGGCCGGGAGGCAGGGCAGCTCAGGAACTAGCTGAGCATCAGCTTCAGATGGTGAGAAATTGTGCTGTTCATCACTTGTTTTGTATATTATTGTTGTTGATGATCATTATTATTATCCTCTTCCTTTTCTGTCCTACTAAACTGTCTTTACCTCAACCCACAAGGTTTTTTCCTTTCGATTCTCTCCCCCGCATCGGGGGCAGGGGGAGGGGAGTGAGCGAGCGTCCGTGCGCTTGTTTTAGTTGCTGGCCGGGTTAAATCACAACGCCAAGGAAACAATTTAAATATATGGAGAAAGGCTGTATTTTTCCCAAAGTATCAGAGATTAATCAATTCTTCCAAGACTGGACATTTTCTAGAACTCATGACTTTTTTTCTGACATTCTTTAGCTGGCTAAAATTCTTTATCACAGATAAATGTCCTTAGTTTTGTCTATCATACATTTTTCTGCTTTCTTTTTCCCTACTGTACTTGTATTTGCCCTTATCAGACTCCATGATGAAAAGCAAGGAGTTATTTACTACAAATAAGATTAAAAAAATATAAATCATTAATATGATTACAGAAAAAGCGTATAAATTCATGGAGGGATTAAACTAAAGAAGGTAGATGTACCAAATCTCAGAGTAGGAAGAAAGATCAGACCTTGTGCTGGACTCAAGGACGCTAGACTAGTTGTTTGTGAGAGTCAGATGTGATGTTTGCTTTGGGTAAAATGAATTTCCAGACACAGAAATGTAGCATAGCCCTCAACTTTTCAGCCAGAAGTGGACTTCTTTCAAGGCTTGTTTGGTAAAACTGCTTTTTGGGGACCATAGAAGTTCCTACTCATCTAAGACAAAGTAGTTTGTAGGTAATATAAATTCATACTACCCTTCCATGGACATAAATAAGTAGATGCTTTTCACAAGCCTTCCACAAAGACTGCTTACGTTTTTTACAGGACAAAAGCCAAATGAAAAATCAGCCAAAAATAAGCAGTAGATTTCAATTTACACATGTGTAAGCCTTACAAAATCACATCCAAGGGTTGGAAGAAACAAATGGAAACAAACACCTAGACTGGAAGAAACAAATGGAAACAAACATGTAGGTTGAACTTTTGGATGTCCTGCTCTTTTAGAAGTAAGGTGCATTCTTGGATACCGAACTCCATGGCTATGAACGGATTATTAACTTTTTTGTGTCTTTCCAAGAAGAATGAAGCGAGGTCTTGGGTTTTGTGTGTTGTACTTGATGAATGTGTTTTTCTCCATGTTATTATCTTTTTGCACTGAGAACATTTTCAGTAAAAATCTTGTTTAGGAAACACATGAAACTGACACAAAGCATATGCATCCACAGATTTATTTGTCTTTTTGCAAAGTGAGTTTCTATTACCATGTGTACCCTTTTAAAAGCTGCTGAACTATAAAAGCTTTTACCATTTGGTGAGTAGCTATTTTGCATTACTGCTTTATGGAGTCACATCATAATCTGTCAAACTCCCCTTTATAATTATTAGTGAATCCTAAATGACAGAGTTCATTCCTTGACACCATGTATGATAGTGAAAGAAAAAAAAAAAGATTTTTCATGTAAGTTGCTTGCAATATAGACTAATTGGCATACTAATTGACTTTTACTATAATTTAAGTTTATTGTTTATTGCTTTTAGATTGTTAGCTGACATTCATTTTTCTACTAGAACACAGTAGATATTGTTTTTGTAAAGAAAGACAAATGTGCTTTAATTGTACTATACCAGTGAGATGTCTCGGTTTTCCATTTGAACAACCTGTGTACCTATGGTGATTTTTCCTTTCCACGAGTTTTGTCTCCAGTAAAGATCAAATTATATTTTAACCTTGTATGGGAGCAACAGAGTATATTGCCATTATATAGGTAAAGAAATTAGTATAGACCAGATCTTATGCATTCTGCTGCAAGTCCAGTCTAACCTGAATTAGCATTATTCAAGTGTCAGGAGCCTTTACCATCCAACTATTTTAGGTCAGCCAATTGTATGTGTGCTAAGAGGGTTTATTGTCCTTCAGATCATACCTACCAGGTTGCTTAGATCCAGTAAATACAAAAGGGAGTTTAAGCAACATTAAGGATCTGTTCAAGGCCAAGAAAAAATTCTAAATCAACTTTGGAGCAGTCCTTTGTAGACACATGCAGGAAAGAAAGAGACTTGATAGTGTGACTTAGAAACACAGTCTCAGGTTTACAACTATATTTCTAGATTTTATAATGCTGATGTCAATCACTGGTTGTATTTTATTAAAATCAACTTAATAGTTGTGATTTATGCATATACTAGGTCAAAGGATCTAGCTGATACACTCAAATTCCTTAAAAATTAGCACAGATTTTTGCATGACATATTAAATTTCAGGATACAGTACTGACCATTGCCTGGGCCCTATTCAGATTTTTCATCAAGAAAGACATCTATTTCTTTGACACCATCAATAAAATTAGTCTATTTCATTTAAAGCATGTATTATTCTATAGTGTATATGAATATTACATCATCTTTATTTTTAAGCATCTATTTTACAGTAATGTTATTACCCATAATAATTTTCATACTGATAGTGCTGACAGCACTGAAAATTGTCCTCTCTTCATGCACACAGGCAAGTGAAGTTAATTTTCTCATACTGCAGTCCAATTTTAGTGCCATACAGATAGGCGCCGTGATCTGTATCACATTTATACATACATGTCTAGGTATCCGACACAGTAAATGACAGTGATTAACATTATATGGTACAAGTAGCTCTCATTCTAAAGCTGTGCTACAGTTCCTCTTAAACTTTGCTTAGGAAACTGGTTTGTCCTTATTATTGACTGAGGAGATGGATAGAGGTTCATTTTTCCTCAGGATTAACTGAGGACAACAAAATGACCTGCCAGAACTTGCGCAAGTGTGGCAGAGCTGGGAGCAGGACTCTAATTCTTCCAGAAATAAAACTTCATTGCTTCTTGTGGACAACACGTATTTTTCACAAATGATTTCACAACTTGTGGAGGATTTAAGTGTGACAAATGAAAATGCACATGTAACTTCAGAGCATGAAAAATAAATAATAAAAAAAAAATGTAACTAACTTCTCTGTTTAGAATTTGAATATGGAACAAAGAAACATTCATTCCAACTTGAAAACATTTATCTTGCTATGCATTTTTTTAAGAACTAACATTCAAAGTTTTTAAAATGGAAAAAGAGTGAAGGCATTGATGGGCAGAGTACTTTTTAGAGATGTTTAATGGACTGTCACTTCAAGAAACGATTGACATCATTGACAAAGAAATTAGATGCTCAGAACTAGACATTTTATCTTCTAGTTAAAGCCTGGGAAAGCAGCAGGCAAAGACTGAGTCACCAAGGAAATGTTGAAAACTAGTTATGATAAGACTCCCGATAAAATTCCCCAGATTTTCAGTGAAGGAAGGAACCAGAAGAAAACTCAGAACAAGGTGAAAGCCTGGCAGCAGTGGCCGTTGAGGTATTACATGTCTTTCAATGGCAAGCAAAGTCTTCTGTAGTGTCACATTAAGAAGAATAAAAGATGTGACTGGGGAAAACTACAGGAGAAGCAGAACAAAGATATGAACAATTCATTCAATAAAAAGAATTCATAACAAACGCTGAGATTTGCAAAGGCTGTGCAAAACAGAAGATAGAAATATGTCTGGCAAGTGTCAAGTATCTGCCACAACAAGCATGCCATCAGGCAGCTGGTGAAACAGGGAGCTAGTTACTGAAAGAATCAACCCACTCAACTGTTTTGAGAGGAAAGATGTGAGTGTGGTTTCTTAAGTACTCCTGTTGGGAAGAGACATACATAGAAATCATTACTGTAACAGTATCATTAATAATTCCATTCAACATCATCATTAAGTGTCTGTACATTTAATTTCATTATGGCACTCAAGATGTTTTACCAGCCTTATAAACTCAAGAGGGATGCAAACCTCCCATTGTGGTTGAGTTCAGTGGACTGTTTTTCAAGAACAGCTTTTACATTATGGTGAAGTTACTAGGATAAATCAACCTTTTAATTTGACTGATTAATTAATGAGTTGGGGTCACTTTTAAAACTGAGCATGGCAGAAACAAATATTTCGCTCTGTGCTATTTCAAACTAGGAAAAAAAGAGGCTTTCTTGTAATCAAAGATATGAAGAACTTAAAAAATTCCAAATAAAATGAGGTATTATCTGTAACATTTTCTGTTGTGTCAAAACATACCTACTATCAGAGAAAGTAATAGTTTGGTAAAATGTATATTTTATACTACCTATGTATATGAGTCACTATTTTCCCCTCTACAATTTGGTATTTCACTGTGAAAGCCTTAACTCTGACCCAGGGTGAGTAGTTTTCCCACCACAGCATAGGATGGGAGCAGCCTGGCCTAGGAGGTAGGGTGCGGAGTTGTTGGGGAGCAGAAAGATGCTGGCACACGGAAACTGCTCCTGGTTCTCCATGAGACATAGCAGCTCCTGGGAATCCCAGTGAGTATGAGAGGCAGTGACAAACTACACAGGTGAAGCACCTCCTGGTAGTGGAGAAACTGAAGCAAGCAGAGGTGTGCCTGATGCGTCCTGTCAGAGGTCATCACGATGAGGCAGACGTAATGTGGAAGACAACTCTGAGCAAGAGGTTAGAGGCAGGGAAGTCCCACTGGGAGAGAAGCAGTGGGACCAGGAAGCAGAAAGGGAAAGAGGAAGAGGAAGAGGAAGAGGAAGAGGAAGAGGAAGAGAAAAAGAGGGGACTTCCCAACGAGGAGAAAGGACAAACTTCAGAGTCCTGGAAAACAAAGCTATAGAAGTGGATGGATGGCGGTGGGGTGGGAGGGTAAAGGAAGAGATAAGAGGTAATTTCACAGGAAAATGGGCTACATGGCACACAGAGGCATCAGAACAGATGAGATGAGAGCCAGGAAGTGCTGAATATCAGGATGGGAGTATAATCTGAGTGAAGCTTGAGTTGATGATGACTTTCTAGGACCAAGCAGATATTTGAACAGGAAGAAAAGACTGTCTGCCTTTCAGGAAGAAGGATGAGAGAATAGGATTGAAGGCCAGGGGGTGACACAAGTAGGTAAAGAAAAATCTGAAGAAGGAAAGAATGTTGAATATGCAGAAAAGAGAAATAGCGATGCATGAGGGACTTCTGAGAGTGGAAATCTCTGGGGCAAAAGGAAAAGGTATAAATGAGGGATGATGAATCTTGACTCTTCAGATGTCACAGACTACATAAATGTCTGTCTTCTATTCAAATAAATAGAAAATTACGCATTGGTTTCAGTGAGATCAGTTCAGCTGTAAGGATGTGGATTCTCAGTAAAGTTGACCTGGGGGACATGGAGAGAGGATAGGTACTTGTCCAACAGTTATATACTGTGTTTGGAAAATATTTATTGTGGACATGTTCTAAGTTTAGTAAAGGTAATTCACTTGGTGGTGTCTGTGTGGGGTGGGGTGAGTGGTGAAATTCCCCAGTTGTATATGACCCTAACAAAATGAGAGCTGGACCCTCATGAAAGCTTAATCCCTCCAAACTTAACACCTTAGTTACTCACTTAAACTGATTATTCTTTACACTCCTAGTTTGTCCAATTGCAGAAGCCTGTGTCAGGATTTAAAATTCACCTCTTAAAACTGCATTTTGGTTTAATGACATAGGTCTTGTTAATGTTAATTGAAGTTTGCTATCTGAGTCCTTGGAAAACCACTTCAAATTTTACTCTCAGCTTTCAGTCTATATCCTGACTTATCTTTAAACTCACTGCGAAAGGTACTTCTGGTTGTCAGGCAAATACTGTTTCTAATTAATTAAACTTTAAAAATTCTTTTTCCTCATATAAGCAGAGGAATATTTAGTTAGTGTAATGCCCCACTTTGTTTATAGTATATATGAATCATTGTGTATCAGCTACAGAATAACTCCACTCTGAGATAACATTCATGAGTGGTCTGTGTGTCAACTTACCTTTATCAATCCTTCATTAACCTTCTAGTACCACAGAGCAGACATCAGTTATGTGGACTAATCAATAGTTCCTCCTGCCACGGAACACTCACACAAAACAAGAAGACATGGTAATTTTTTTCCTTCCTTTTAGACCACACACATTTGCTTATGATGACAACTGAAATTCTTTGAGAACTGCTTTGTTTTTTCAAAATTAATTCTTTCCCCAAGCATAACACATGAATACTTTGTTGGGTATTTTTGATGCTAATTCTATTTTCCTCGAGCACAAGCTGTATGCCTACAACTTTGCAGCACTTTGCATGTGCAACATTTTAAAATTCTTGTGACTTTGGATTATTTTTTTTCTATCATTTTTCATCTAGCTTGTACAATTTCCCTCACATTACGCTCTTTAATCCTACTCTTGCTATCTTGAATTTTATATTTTTTGGTTCTTTTTACCCTCAACATCCTTGGCATTGAATGAACTTCTTACAGGCTTTATGGAGGACTCTATTGTCAGCTGAAAGAATTCTCTGAATTTCCAGGTACTGACTGCTTTCAAAAATTGGTTTTAAATTTATTTTTGCTGCATTTATATTTGCCCTCATTAATCATAATTCAGGATTTTCATGTTCTTTCTTTTGAGCTGCAGTCTCCTCTCTGACATACTCTGTCTCTGATTTCTGAATCATCTCCGCTGGTCTTATTTTTTTGCACTTTTGTCTAATCATGTTTCTTAAAACAACAATTACTTAGCTGGGCAAGCTCCTGCTGCAGAGATAACATGCTTTTTTAATATACAAAATGATCACCTTTTGGATATAATGTTTGAGTACCACACTCTGAGCGGCTTACATTAACTGTATAAATTGTATGCTTGCTCTCAAAAATTTCACCTGAATGCCAGGCCAGCCATGGCAGCATTTTAGTGGTCTCAAAAATTTATCAGAGTGTTCTAACAGAGTCTCTAATTTTACTAAAATTACTTACAGAATTGAATCAGTACAAATATCTTCTAATTTTCACTGACTAAAAATGGTGAGCCATGTGTCACAAGCGCCTATCCAGGCATTCTGTAATCTGCTCACATAACATGGTGTGTAAAACAAGTGTTTAAAATACCTGGCATACATAGTCCAAAAGCATAAGGCTAAAGAAAATAATAATATTATGATATCTAGCATTAAATGACTTTCTCATTGGTTCCATTATGTTATTAATCTTTCTAGCTGATATTCATGGCATATTTTCTTCTTTATTGCCTTCTATGCATTTCTTTATAGACCACCTCAATGATATTCAGTTTTTATAATACCCGAAGTCTTGAATATGCCAGATTCAAAATGTCTGCTTTTAGTTTTCAGGGTCCTGCCAACAAAATAATTTAACCTACACATTCATTTCACACTGCTGAGCCCTGGGTTTGCAGCTTCATTTGCAGTCACTCTTCTGTCTGAACACATCTCCTCAGTTCCACCATTCCATCATTTTCTTCTCCCTGTCCCACTTCATTTGTGCTCATTTCATGAGGCATAACATATCTTGTAATGCAGTATATATTCTTCTGCCCTGACTTGTTTTGCAGTAAGCATGCAAATGCACTGGTTTTGATGAGTCTTCTTGATATCTTTTCTGAAGTTATCGTTGTAGTTGTAATCCTAGTCATTTTATATTTGCAGAAATTAAAATGTTAAAGAAAGCAAAACTTCTGGTTATTTTGTAATTTAATCAAAAACACCAATTTTACAGAAACAGGCAAGTGATGTATATCCACACTAACACAAACTCCCTTTTATTTCCTTACCAGAGTCAGTCATTTCTTACTAGGATGCATTTTGTGGTCATGATTATTGTGGCATACAAAAACTTTCCTAATGCCATAAAAAGTATTTGTAGTAACCCTTTTTTAAACATCCATCAAATTTCAGTATTTCAGTACATTTGCATAAAATTACCTATTTTTTGTCAGTGATAGGAAGGTGTTTGCATTTTCTTAATCTTAGGAATGTGAGTCCTTTAAAATCCTGCTGGTGTGATTTAGACTTATGGAGGCTCAATTGTTAGCTGAGCACTGCCATTTGACTAAGGTATGGTAAGTGCTTCATACAGAAAAAAATGGTTGGCGTTTTTTTCTCTCTTCCTTCAATTAATATATACATTCTTCCATGTTATTGTTTCCTTTTGTTTTAATAGCTTTTTTTTTCCTAGGCTCAGTTACTGCATACCAACCACCTTGCTTTCTGCCCAGACTCCGTTCCATTTCCTTGTCCCCTCTAAGCTACAAACTTCCAAACCCAGTTTTTAAGAAACCTATTACAAACTTTTCTAAAGGTTTACTTGTCCCACAGGAATTTAGCTTTCATTTTACTTTCTCTAATACACATTGTATACCTTGTCACTTCAGTTCCATTATGTCCTGTCATTTATATTATAATAAGTCATTCCTGAGTTAATCAACATCCCTACTTACAATGCTTATTAATGTGACACATTAATGTGGTGTTCCTTCTTCTGTGACCACTAAATTTTAAAAGCATATTCCTACTCCTCTCATCCCTCTCCCTCTTTGAAAGTGATTTTTGTATTTTACTGTTTGTTTTCTCATTACTTCCCTACCCTTTACGCTATTTTATTTACCTTTATTTTACATCCCCTTGTCAAATGACTTTAATATCATAGGACTTGTTTTCTATTTTTCTTTCTTTTTTTTTTTTTCCTTTCTTTGGAAATAATTTTCTCTGATGCCTAAAAGATCCTTTATCCTAATGGTACCAATAATTATTTGTATGAAGACAGAGCCCATGGGACCCAATCAGGTGAGCTACTGTTATCCTGAGTGCTGTACGTACACAGTCACGGCCAGAGGTCAACAGGACACAAAGTTATGATTTTGGTTGCACATTTAGCTTAACAAAAGATGTAACAAAGGATCACAACAAAGAGCAATGTAAGGAGAGGGAAGAATACCACTCCAGAGCAGAAGACACACTTTGGCCTGAACTTCTATTCATCTTTGATGCCTATCTGGGATATCTAGTTGATCCTAGTTGCCCCAAGTCTCTGCAGAGTCTACAGGGAAAGACAGCTGGAATGAAGCACTGTGGGAGCTAGCAGCCTCCACACCAGGCTCCTGTTGCCAACATGACTTGACACCTTACTTCAGTCCCTCAGGAGACTGGGAAATCCTGGAAATTTACACCTGGACTTGATATAACTTGGTATCTTTGTACAGGCAAATACTTCCTCTGAGCCAGTATCAAAATTTCTTTCCTATGGCTAGTGTCCATTGCCATTTGTAAAACCTCTTTGTCAGTATAGATCCAACAAATCTGGCATGAGGATAGGAAACCCCAGTTACTCAGAACTTCCAAACTCTTGACTGAGATATAAGTGGGGTTTGTCATGTTTTCCTCATCCTTACAACACACAATTGCTTTCAAGTTCCAGTTTAGGCTTAGTTTTAAAGGCAAATCATGGGTCTTTTTATCATTTCTTGTGGAGGCTCATTGTCAGGAATATTGCCTGATACTGAGATGAAACATTCGCCTGAACTATCCCATAAACGATCATAACTATAGAGTTTACCACTTAAATCTTCTACCTTTTTCTTCTACCGACACTCTTCAAATATTGGCAGAATGTCAACACATCCTGTCTTCTCTACACTTTACTGCTATCTGAGTATGCAAAAGATACTTAGTGACCTTTGCGGTTACAGTACTACATGCATTTTTACCTTCTTCCTGCAGAAGTGGCAAAAAGAAGAAATTTCTTTGTTTCAATTTCCATTCAGTCTACCTCTTTCAAACTACACCAATGCACCAACTTGCAAACCCCATTAGCTAGGGATTAAAATACCATTACCATGCCTACTTAGTTCTTTCTCCATAGATCAGCCCATCCACATTACTGGTATCTTCTTACTTACCTCTGAACTGCCAGCAGCTTAACGGCATCGGTTTTATAATGCAGTGATTACAAACAAATATTGTATTTTGGGGCTATTGCATCAGAATCTAACTTGCAAAGATTACAGTTGCATTTGCCTTTTCACTGACATATACTGTATCTACAGGTCAGGTCTATACTTGAAAGTTATATTGCTACAATTTGGGCGATGATCTTGTTATTTAAAAATGGTGTGCACCTTAATGTGAAGATATAAGTATAGAAGTACTTTAGATAGATTGTTTAACTCTATTACTGTGTGGAATATCTATACTATTATATAGCACCTTTATATCTGTATGATCATGAGCACTCAAAGAAGATCGTACAATTTTAAATATATATCTTATAGTTAAAGTGGGAGAACATGCTGTTTAAGATGAGCTGCTTTGGTTCCTCTAATCACTCAGACTTTTTCAACCCTAAAAACTTCCAAGTTTTCCCTTCTAGTTAAATATTTGAGCTGCAGATCATTTTTTCCTGAGGTATATTAGCTTTCATTTTTCCCATGTTAAATCTCATGGGCAGTTAGCCAGCTTCTTTATTACTCCTCCTATAATCTTTTAACCCTCCCTTCATTTTCTGCTTTCTGATCCCTTTATGCTAGTACCAAAGTGAAGTCTGGAACATACGTACACACAGCTACATACATTTTAAATAGCTAAATGCACTTTTTTTTCCCTGAAGACTGGGAATATATTTGCTTTCTTCATAGCTTTATACTGATGTAATGTCACTGGTTTCTATAACATTGTCTAATGTGAGAGAAGAGTCAGTCAGCAAGGTCCTGATTTGAAGTCTACTGTTGAAAAGACTCTTATTGACTTCAGTAGGCTTGGGATTCAGCCATAAATCTGTAAAACCAAATTATAGGGTCAATGGTTTAGTACTCTATAAATTTCGTTTAATAAATGAATGCAAAATTTGATCCAAAATGTCCCCATAAATTTATACCTCTCTTTTCTCATTCTTTAAATCGATATAGATGCAACACAAGGAATGTATCAGTGTCAAGCTATCAATAGCTCTGCCACTGTTGTCTTCTCTTTTATATACTTTTCCCTTTAAAGCTAGGAATACAAATATCTCTACATTGTTCATTTTTTATAACTATATAAATTCACATTCAGAATGACTTTTCTGGTTTTATTTCAATTATAGCTTAAAAAAAAAAAAAGAATACAAATTCAAAATCACTCACTGAGAGAAAAAGAATCTGTCTGCAAAATTTTAACCCCATACAATGTCTCTTAATGAAACAACAGTGTTAGAAACCCAGGGAAAGGAAGCTCTGTAAAAGCAGCGATGACTGCTAATGGTGCTACTGCGTCATACAGAGCCTGCAGAGGGCATATAGGCCTTCTTTAGAAAGTTATGGAAGGACGTTGATGTATCTCATAAAGCTGACAGGTCATTGCTATCCATTGTCTTGCAGAACAGATTAATAGATTCATTGGTTCTTACTAGACAAAACTGTTCACAGCAGATAGAATTTATCCTGAAATGTTGCTGCATTCTGCTTGCTGATACAAAATGCTCTTCAGCTTTCCATCTTTCAGTTGTTGGCAGGTACTTAAATAAGAAACACAGAGAACCCGTTTACAGTTATGGGTCTCTGTCCTCACTCATAATTATAGTTCTTAGATAGATTTTAAAAGCTCTTTTTGTCCAGAATAGAACATTACATAGCCCCCAGGGGCACAATTAATCACCCTCCAGATATGTCAGCAGCATGATACAAGAGTTGGTAAATTTAATACTATTTTTCTGTGTTGGATGGAAATCAAAAAGAAACTATTTGGCAATACGCCTCAGATCATTACAAAGTTGTCTACTGTGGCACTCCAACCTTGACAGCCACAGATCAGCTTTGGAGGAAACTTGCAGAGCCAAAGGGGACCTGTAAAACCAAACTGATCCACATTCTGTTATCCTAAATACTTTCACCTGAGGCACTCTGATGAATTTGTTATAATAAAGAGAGGGGGAAAGGAGGAAAAAAACTAATGCCTTTTACACCAGCGAACCAAACAGAGCAGCACTCTGATGCTTACTGCTTATTGGTGAATGGTTAGCATTTGTGTGAGTATTCCCTTTGATGGGACCGAGTGATGGCTCACCAAGCGCATGTGTAGGGTTCATAACCTGGCTCTATATCATCTTGGAACTGATCTAACAACTGTTTCATCACACTCTCTGTGTGCACTACCTTTCAAACCACATACACATCCGAAAAGATGATAGCTTATACCCTGCTGTTATATAACAAGTATCAGGAGAATATATTTGGGCTCACAAGTTAATGCTTTTTACAACTGTGATTTTGTATTATATCACTCATTCCAGAATACTGGGAAATGTTTTACAATAACTCTCACACAGTATTACCAGTCTCACAGTGTTACTTGAGATAATGTCTCAAGTAGGCTTGATTACTATGATTGCTTCTTGTTCTTCTCTTTGTACTGTATCTCCATCTTCTTTCATTTAACTGAACTATGTTTGCAAGTTAAAGTCTGAAACTGCCTCACCATATGTGTTGGGTTTGCGTGGTAAGGTTTTGGTAGCGGGGGGGGGCTACAGGGGTGGCTTCTGTGAGAAGCTGCTAGAAGCTTCCCCTGTGTCTGATAGAGCCAATGCCAGCCGGCTCCAAGATGGATCCGCCCCTGGCCAGGGCCAAGCCAATCAGCGCCTCTGTGATAACATATTTAAGAAGGAAAACAAAAGAGTTAAGAAGAAGCTTTTGCAACCAGAGAGAGGAGCGAGAAGATGTAAGAAACTCTGCAGACACTAAGGTCAGTGAGGAAGGAGGGGGAGGAGGCGCTCCAGACACCAGAGCAAAGATCCCCCTGCAGCCCGTGGTGAAAACCATGGTGAGGCAGGCTGTCCCCTGCAGCCCATGGAGGAAGGACGAGGGGGTGTAGAGATTCTACCTGCAGCCCGTGGAGGACCCCATGTTGGAGCAGGTGGAGGCACCTGAAGGAGGCTGTGGCCTGTGGGAAGCCCACGCTGGAGCAAGTCCGGGCCGGACCGGTGGACCCGCGAAGAGGGGAGCCCACGCCAGGGCAGGTTTGCTGGCAGGACTTGTGACCCTGTGGGAGGGACCGCACGCTGGAGCAGTTTGCTCCTGAAGGTCTGCACCCTGTGGGAGAGACCCCACGCTGGAGCAGTCTGCTCCTGAAGGTCTGCACCCTGTGGGAGAGACTACGCTGGAGCAGTTCGTGAAGGACTGTAGCCCGTGGGAGAGACTCCATGTTGGAGCAGGGGAATGTTGAGAGGAGTCCTCCCCCTGAGGATGAAGAAGCGGCAGAGACAACGTGCGCTGAACTCTGGAGCAGTTCGTGAAGGACTGTAGCCCGTGGGAGAGACTCCATGTTGGAGCAGGGGAATGTTGAGAGGAGTCCTCCCCCTGAGGATGAAGAAGCGGCAGAGACAACGTGCGCTGAACTGACCGCAACCCCCATTCCCTGCCCCCTTGTGCCGCTGAGGGGGGAGGAGGTTGAAGCCGGGAGCGAAGTTGAGCCCGAGAAGATGGGAGGGGTGGGGGGAGGTGTTTTAAGACTTGATTGTATTTTCTCATTGCTCTACTCTGTTTTGCCTAGTAATAAATTAGATGAATCTCCTCTCTACATTCAGTCTGTTTTGCTCCTGACGGTAATTAGTGAGTGATCTCTCCCTGTCCTTATCTCGACCCAAGCCTTTTGTTAGACTTCTCCTCTCCCATCCCGCTGGGGGAGGGGTGAGTGAGCGGCCGCGTGGCACCCAGCTACCGGCTGGGCCTAAACCACGACACCATATACGTTTTTTGATCCTTGACTACCAGGGGCACTTAAATCTCCTCTTTTCAAGTCTATACGGGAATCCCTTTGAGCCATGAAAATGGAACTTCCTTGGTTAAAGAGGAAACAAAACAGTGGCAGCCATATTTCATTGTCTTCCCCATGCTGAAGGAGAAACAAAGAGATATTTGCAAAAGCAACACAGTAATCCAGTTGCTGGACCTTATTGCCTACACAAATGACATTCGTGAACATTGTATGGGAAAGCTAGATCTTGTATAGATTACACCAAGTGGAAAGGCTTTGTGACAAAAATATTGCTTCAAAAACTGGTGAGTCTATGGATTTTCCAAGAAAAGAGCATTCATCTTAAATTCTCCTAAGGCTATTGGCAGGTGACTAGCTAAGTGATTGTAAACCGGGGTGAAAAATTACTTCTGTGGCGGTAGAAGGTACTTTTGATGTACTTTGTCTCTCTCGAACAGTTCCATTTTGGTGCTTAAGAGTGACACAGCAATTTTTAAATGCTGTTTCTGTTTTGGTGAGAGATCATGGTCAAACAAAGACCATGCATCAATGAATTGGAATATAGTCTACTAAATTTATGAAGACAGAAACTCTTCAGGCTACCTTTTACTATTATTCTCCTGGATGGTAGGTGTGAGGAAAATAAGATGTCCTCAGTCATAAGGGGTTGGGATAGAGGTTAGAGTATCATGATTGTGTAGATGCATGTCTTCTATATTGTGTCATATAGGCCTATATATCTGCTGTGAAAATTGGGATGAGAGTATCCCTCTAAAGCATAGCCATATTTCAAGACTAAATTCTGATACTCTAATGCACTGAAATGCTCTAGGTTGGGGCCAAATTAATGGTAATAAGGGGTGTGGGTGGGGTGGAATTTCTAACTAGGGGATTTTGATGCTAATTTATATTTTAGGTCAGGCAGGCTTCGTAAATACATACTCATTCTCCAGTCTGCTGGTTCTAACCAGTGTGTATTTTCCCCATCAAAATATACAGCGCCACGGACAGTCAGAGCTTCTGGGGCTTACCTTAGGCTCTAGTGCTATTTTTTACTGCCAGTGCTGCATCTTGCTCTCTGCCTTTAGGAAAAGTGAATATATGATAATCAGTTTGCTATTTCAGAATTACAGGAAAAAAGGGGAGGGGCGACTATACCTTGGGGCTTCTTTAGTTCCTTCTCCTACTCAGAAACACTCTAGTCTTTTAAACAAATACAAAGAACTGAGTTTCTAATCACTGAGGGCAGCAGCTCTCCAAAGGTCTTTAGCTGTCCAAAAAAAAAATTTAGACCAAATGTCTACATTTTAAAAAGAAATATAAAATCTCCTTCTTCCTGCCCTCAAGCTTTCAAATTACTGTACAATAGCTCTATTCCATGTAAGTGTTGCAGGTCATTTATAGGCGTCTAAGTGCTCTTCGGAGTAGCCTGTTCCTCAGCAGTGCTAAATACCTCCACCTCAGTAAATTCAGGTACAGGGAATGCAGAATAGCTCGTTCTTCAGATTTGACTGGGTTTCTGGCTCTTCAGTCTGCACCTGATGATATCTCTAAAAGGTGTAGGCAGAGACGTACTCTGTAAAATATCTGCTAGGGGAAGGCTTTTAGCGATCCCGGCTTGTCCATCGTAACTCTTTTGCCAGGAAATATTCCCCTTGGATCCACTGCTTATGGTGTTCTCCCTAACCCATTTCAGTTACAGCGAGTCAGATAAGCGAGCCCTGTGATTTAAATAGTGTGAGCCAGCCTGGCTCATCTTCACAGAAACATGTTAGGGAATGATTATAAGAGCAACAGACTCAGGAGGCACAAGGCTGAGTTGCGGGGGAGGGAGAAGGAGGAATAATCTCTAAGAGAAGGTCAGTAGTGAGCAGCTGTGGACACACTGGAGAAGGGAATCGGTTGAAATGGCACAACTGGAGCTGGATGGCAACAGCCATCCAGTCCTCAGAGGCCACTGTACTGGGAGCTGGGGTTAAAGATGTAGAACAGGTACCAGGAGGTACCAAAACCATTAACAACATCCCGAGTTTTGATGCCAGGTAATTCTGGAGAGGTCTTGTGGTACGCTTCAACATGGCTGGTAAGAACACGCTGTGAGAGCGGCCGGTGCCTGCGGTGGAACGAGACGAGGCAGCTTTAGCTGCTCTCTTCACTGGCCTCCTTCCTCAGCTGCCGGCTCTTGGTGCTCTGGCAGAAAGTCCGCTACACTCACAGCACACCGAAGGGAAGGCGTTTTATGCATATTACTGATGCTCTTTGCCAGAAAAGGACATTTAAACCAAAGTGGTTGACTTTGCACTGAAGTATATAAGAAATGCTCGTGCAGCCATGTGTTCCGTCTCTGTTATGGGGATTGTATTCTCCTGTAGATATGTAATAACAGGAGGTGACATTTTAAATGCCCTGGCTGGTTTTTCTCAGTGAGCAGCTGACTAAAGCCTGACCCATTTATTTCTAAACTGCTTCCCTGCCACTGATGCAGTTACAAAGAGATCAGCTCTTTGGTGCAGACAAAACCCAAACTGATCTTTAGGGCTTTTACTGCTGCACTTCAAAGTAGACTCTTTCTAGAAAGAACTGGAAGGCGACTGGGATGCTGGCAGATTTGCCAATGTCATGCAAAATATGCTTTTGCAGAAGGTGATGTGAAATGAAAACAATTATTCAGAGAAGTTGTATTTCAGTTTTCTGAGTTTCCTAGTGCCAAAAGGTGAGCAAACATATTGCAGGCCTTTGTCTGGATCTAATCCCAGGCAGGTGGAGGCTGTGGGATGATTCTCTGATTGAGTCACAACAGTCTTGCGTCATGAACAAGGTATTGCCAAGAGGCTGGCTACAGTGGGCCAATGTTTGAGATTCCATTTTCTTTAAAGACTGAATTAAAGAAAATATAAGCTCTTTCATTCTCTCTGTGTCTCACCTTTTTTTTTTTTGAGAACAGAAAAAAATTAGAAGCATTGCAATGTCACAGTATTAAAATATTTGCATTTTTTATCTCATTTTTCTTCAAACTTTCCCTTTGCCATATCTGTGCCCTCTTATTAGTGTCCCCTTTGCTTCCTAATTTTGTTTCATAAGTCTTTCTTCCTCTTTTCTTCCTCCCTCCTTTGCTTGTCTCTGACACATAACCTTTCTATCTTCCTTTTCCTTGCAATTTATGAAATTCTAGTTAGTTTTCCATAAGATTTCTCGTATTACAGGAGTACTATCTAAATGCAAATATTTAAGGAAAAACACAAGAAGATAAAGTGAAGTACTTCATCACTGAAGTGTGTATTCAGCTGGCTTCAACATTAAGACAGTAGCAGCTAACAAAACACCTACTACTAATCCTTAGTAAAAAAATCTTAAAATTACTGAATTTTGATCAAAAATAAAGTTTTGGGTTGTGTATCCCTTATGAATTGTCTTTTTCTTATTGCTTGTGGGAATATACTTGAAAATAGCATTATATGTATTCAAAAAGTGTCCAACAAGACAACAGTAAAATATAAATCATGCATCTGTGAAGCCTCACTCGATCAGTATGTTTAGAGTACCAAAACTACCATTGTCTACTCCTCTACAGAACCCTCTGTTCAGGAATTTATTCATATCACCTGTTTATGAAATGCATTCAAAACAAAAACATCATAATTAGGCCTTTATGCCAGAATTTCAAGAGAATTAAAATTCAACTCTTCCCTATAATTTTAATCCGGCTAAAATCAGAGGTAATTGCAGAGCTGAAGGAGGTTTTTTTGCTCCTAGGATATGGTTTAGATGAACCCTTTGATAATATCATGTGACATGAGTTGATATAAAGAGATTTCCAATACAAGACTGGTACTGACAGTGACAGGAACCTGGAATTACCTATGACAGATGGACAGATAGGTAGGATAAGCAGTTTTAAATCAGTTTTTCCAGGAAATGAAATCTTCCACTCCTGAGATCTCCAGAGTAGTTTAATTTAGTTTCCACTGGGCAACTCATCTATAACAGCACCCTTTACTCCATGAGCTGTGATTTAGGCAGCCAGCATTTTCACAAGAGTGACTCCCTTACCGCTCGCGTTTGCAGAAGCCCTCTGACAGCCCGGCTCAGCTCCCTTTGGCTCTCACTCCATGCTCACCACCCCCGAGGCTGAGGATAGCACTGCTCCTGCGGCCCCGCGGCACCCTCCCACCTTGCTGCCACATCTGATCACTAACCGTGTGCAGTTTCCCTTCAGGCAGAGTTATCTCTTTCGGGTATCAGCAGGTGCTGCTGAGCAGCTTCCCAGGACTATAGGAGCATCTGTGCCAGTGCAAATGTCACGCTGTGCTAGGAAAGGCAGGACCTGATCCGTGGGCTTTCTGTACTATAACAATACAGCCAGGCTCCAAAAGTTCAGTGAGTAAATTGGAGATGATTGTCCCTAAAGGGACAAATCTCTCATCTTTCTCTCCACCTTTGTCTGATGAACTTACTTGCTTTCACATGGTCCTTCACAGTGTTTCCATTCCCACATTCCTGTGAGTTTGGAAAGTGTCATGATGTCGTTTCAAAGATAATGACCCAAGGCAAAGGTGCACCTTCTCAAAAGACTACACCTACCCTGTTAAAGTCATCTGTCTTGGCCAATGGTCCCTTGGCCATAGACTGATCGTACAGTTCACATTACTCGGGTTTTGCTCCCTCTAGAACAGACTGGATACATCCGCACTGACTAGCCAATGACCCTGTGTATCCTTTCGGTTCCAAGTAGTGGGCTTAATGCATGCATCTCTTGTGTTTGTTTTGCACTTAGAAGGGCATAAACCTGAGAATTATCACAGCTCACTAGAGTGATGTTTTTGGCGTGCCCCCAAGGATTCTGTTCTCAGGCATGAAATAGAAGCTTACGATTGCCTTAGATTTATTGTCTTGGGTATTTTACACACATATATTTGAAAGATTTTATAAAAAAGGATGAGCCAAACCTGGTAGTCTTGTCTACGCTGCCTGCAGTGAACTGCCACTTGAGGAAAGCTCCCTCACATTTCACCCAAATTAGATCTTGGAGAGAACAAATTGATTTATTCCCAAGGAGTAATCCAAGGGCGAAATAACACACACATGCAGTGTTGATGATCAGTGGACCAGGACCTGGGAGTGCACTGGAAAGTCAAGTAATTCGAGAGTGTAGCTGCACTGCAGGTATTAAGACACTTAATTTCTATCGTTCTCAATGGAGATCTAAATCCACATAAGGATATTGGTCTAACTTGTCTGAAGCAGTGCACAACTTAACCTACTATCAGTCTCCAAAATATGACCTAAAGTCACTAGCTAGCTGAAAATTGGTTTTATGCTGGTACTCTATTTCATCAGAAATACTGGGTCAAAGCTCAAGATCAGAGTCCTGGAGTTTCACATGATGCTTTGCAATCCTAAAGCTAGCTAGAACTTGAGTCCTGAGCCACAACATCATCTGAGCACACTGTACTCACATGAAAGACTGAAAATAACAGGCTTACTTCCATTTCTTAGAGACGGCAATTGCTTACAATGGGCTTAGTCTTTACCCTTCCTCTCTTTCTCTTCTTATTCTGTCTATCTGAAGTGGAGACAGACCAGGACAAAGAAAACAGGTTAACACTAGAGTACTGCCTGTCATCTTCCCAGGCTGACATACTATGAGGAAGATCGTCTTGGACCTTCCACTTGTGACACCTAGTCCCATGCCAAGATAGGCTTTAAGTTCATTCTCTGAAAGAAATATTCTCAAAAAGCAATTTTTCTTCAGTTGAAACAGGGAGCCTGTGATGGAGCTAAGCATTTGTCCTGCATGCTCCAAGCTACCATTACAGCTCCTGTCTTTAAATGGCAGTGGAGGGGAAAACGAACTTCCAGTCTAATCTTACTTCACCAGTTAGTTACTCTAAGCATATATTACCAAAACACGTGCTTCAATTATGTTCACAAAGTGTTGGAGCATTTTATCCAGCTATGGGCAGGGTGGAAGCTAACAAATCTGTATTTTAAGCATATCCTAAATCAATAAAAAGTGCCAGAAAAAGTACATGCATAAGTGAAAAACCAAACATAAGTGGGCTGGCCTGAGGATATCATTATTTATTGAAACAGATTTTTCTTTTCCTTATGGTTTTAGAAACAAATGGCAGGTGCAAACAAAGAATAAAATTAGTCATAATTAGTACTGCAGACTATTTTGAATCACACAGCTGAGATCTTGATAAATAATTCACATTTACTCAGTAAATCTAAAACCAAAATCCATTTATAAACTGAGAACGCTTATTAATCTGTAGCTCTCAGCTTAACAGTTTGTGTCAATTACCCAAGTAGTCTTGCATCACTGGTAACCTTAATCATATGCCGTGTTTCTGTTCTTCAGTACAACAGTGAGGGTAAAAATTCACAATTTCTCTGTTTAATGCCAGTCAACTCCATTATTAGAATATTTGTGGAAATGAGAAGCTGGGGGCTGAGTTGAGATAATTTTCTTTTTAAAGTCAGCAAAATTTCAGAATTTGCCACCCTGTTTTTCCTGATACCTGTGCAGCTCTTGTGGCTAACCAACACGTTCCCAAGTGCTGCCTCAGAAATCAGGACCCAGTTTTCAACATTTAAAAAAACTTCTATTGTAATTTTTGGCAAGTTCTCAAGGTTTAGATCCTCAAAACATTTGGAGGTGTGGAGAGTTAAGTGCATTGTGTAGTCTCTGCTGACTAAACCTGAAGGTCTTTGGAGATCATTGTGAGTATCTAATACAGGTATTCTTGACTGGGGAGGCATACCTTAATAGTGAAATGATATATTAGTGGTGGGGCATTTTGTGCTGTGCTCAGCAGCTCTTTCCTGCTCATTGTAATATATTCCTCCTTCAGAGGTGATGGGGATATGGGAAGGAATATATACAGGTCAAGTAGAAGCCTTCCAGTACTTGAAAGGGGCCCACAAGAAAGCTGGAGAGGGACTCTTTATCAGGGAGTGTAGTGATAGGACAAGGGGTAATGGGTTTAAACTAAAAGAGGGTAGATTTAGATTAGATATAAGGAAAACATTCTTCCCTGTGAGGGTGGTGAGACACAGGAAGAGGTTGCCCAGAGAAGCCGTGGATGCCCCCTCCCTGGAAGCATTCAAGGCCAGGTTGGATGGGGCTTTGGGCAACCTGGTCTACTGGAGGATGTCCATGCCCATGGGGGGGGGGGTGGGGTGGGGTGGAACTAGATGATCTTTAAGGTCCCTTCCAACCCAAATCATTCTAGGATTCTATGATTCCACCAACTGACAAATTATTCCACAGCCCACGAAGCCTTGTGGTTAAAAAAGCCTGCAGTAACTCTACTTTGAATCTCTTTTGCTGCCTGTCATAATCAGTGCCTCTTTGCATATTTTCTGCTCCATTTCCAAAGATAAAAAAACCTCTTGTCCTTTTAAATATTTGTTGAATACAATTAAGTCACCTATTCATCTGAATATAGAAAATAGACCAAGCTTCATTAATACGCTGCTAAATATTTTGTATTTCAGACCTTGGAGTGCTTTTTTCTGAATTTTATCTAATATATCTCTCTCTGTCTCAGCCTTTTTGTTGTCTCTGAAGTTTGGGCCCAGGTACCAGAGTATTCACAGTAACAGGATGAGTAAGGAATGATACATTCAGTAGCAATAACACTTCATATTATGAGTTGCTTTTACCCTGCTCATCTACCCCAAATTCTTAGTTGCTTACATCCAACTTCATCAGTTTTACTTTCACCATCAAACCATCACCTGGAAATTTCACCATTAAAGATATCGTACTAGCTGCAGGCAATTGATAAATATACGGACGAATACTAGAACAAATATGGGAATTGTCTTTAAATATGTGTGTCTTTAAATACCTATATATTTAAAGAGGTTCTGGGTGTTTGGGGGAATAATAGACCAGGAAGCTTTGTGGGTGAATGTAATGAATTAGTTGAAATAATAATTTAAAACAAAGTAGCAAAACACTTGGGAGACCATGGCCAAATAGGGGCCAATCAGCACTGCTCCTGCAGAGGGAAATATTGTTGCGTTAATCTTCTAGAACTTCTTGAATATGTTAATAAAGAAGAGCAGCTGGCGTAATTTATTCTAACCTCTCTGGGCCACTGACAAAATTCTTTGCAAGAAGCTACGAAGGAAGCTAAGTAGTGATGGATCAAGAAGCGATGGAGGGAAAGGAGGTGAAGGGCAGGATTAAATGGTCAATTTCATCATGTCAAAGGATAACAGCGGTGGGCCCCAAGGTTCCTGCTCGTCTACTTATTTATTAATCATCTAGGAAATGGGAATTGCTGTGAGGCAGCAAAATTTGCAAGGGATAAAAAATAGTTCAGCCTAAGTTCAGAGATGATTGTGTGCAACTTCTGAAACAAACAAAACTGTGTGACCTACTCACTCTGACAAATGAATTCTCAACAAAAGCAAAGTAAGGTACACTGGGTGGAAAAAATATGAATTACTCAACACCTGACAGAGCTCTAAATTAGCGTACAAACTTTAGAAAGGGACCTAGTTATCCTTGTAAATTACTTCAGTAAAGACTTCTGCTTAATGTGCAGCTGTACCAGATAAGCAAACATATTAAGATGCATAAAGAATGGGAACTAATAGAGAAAGGATTAAACTGCCAATGCTATAGTCTGATCTGAAATACTGTGTGCAGTACCAGTGACTCCATCTTATAAACAATAATGCTGATTTAGAGAGGGTTCAGTGAAGGACAATGGGAATGATCAACAGCATTAAAAAGTTCTCTTATGAAAAAAGATCAAAGACACTGGGGCTGTTGACCATGAAAAAAAGGATGTCAAATTTACAAACTGTAAGTGAAAGTATGTCTTATAACACACGCGCACGCACATAAAAAGGGAGAGGCAATGCAATTAGAAAAAGTAAAATGGAAAAAGAAGTACTTTTTCATATAATTTGCAGTTAGATTTTAAAACCGAGGAAATCACTGGGGACAAGAATTGAAGAGGATTCACAAGGAGACTGCTAGACAGGCATACGTGTACCCAGAATTTTCAGGGGTAACAGCTCTTATTTGAGCCAAACTGAGTTAGGGAGGGCTACTGTGTCACAAATTATCCCACATCCCTACTGTTAGATTTCTCTGAGCACCTCCATCTGAATCATCCTAAGTGCTGTAGAAGAGAAAGCATTAAATAAGACTGATTTCAGACGGTTTTGACAGTTCCTATGACTCAGTTACAAATGCCTTCATTTTATATTGGATCCCACTTGTAATTCCTAATTGTGCTTTATTCATTAGCAGATTTTGAACCTATTTCATTCATTTTTTACACTGGTCTATACTGAGTCTGTACAGCATCATTTTTTAAAATTTTAATGTAACCTAAAAGTGGTAACATTCATCACAGAAATCTAAGTATATTATGTCAACACTTTAATCTTTATCACCCAGACTTAGATGATCTTATGAAAAAATGATAACAAATTTTCTTGATAAGACCTATTTTCCATAAAACCGTATTAACTGGCATTATTTATGCTAAAATCTTAATTTTTTTTTTTACTGATTGTGTCCCATACAAGCCCTTGCATGGTTTTGAGAGAAGCTGATATCAGACTAAGTAACCTGTAGCTCCTCATATCATCTCATTTCACTCTTTTTAAAACTATAACACTCTTTACTAGGTCTCTGGAACTTTTTTGCCCACAAATCAAGATTTGCTCAAAATCAACATTAATATTCAGAGAGCTCCTAAGCCAATTCTTTAATACTACTGGGTGCAAGTTATTGGGCATAGTAGATTCTAAAATGCTTAATGGTTTTTGTTTCACATCCTCCCCAGTTACTAATGGAATAGAAAGTATTTAATTAATCACTGTAAGAAATGAATACATCATGCTAATGATGAATACTTCTGTTTTTCCTGCATAGTGATTGACAATTTTGCAATCCTGGTCAAGTTCTGGATCTATGCCATTTGTAGGATTTCATTTGTTTCTGATTTAGTTAAAACATTCGTTCTCAACCCTATCAGTCAGAAATTGTTCTTACATGCCTTTTAGCTTTTCTTGTTAATTGTCTGCTTTTTCTGACTGCTGGCTTGGGATCACTACAAGGAGCTTCCCTGTGTTCCCCTTCTTCTGCATGTGTTACTGCTCTTGTGGCAGCTGCTTTCACCTTTCCTGTAACAAAATACTTTCCTTCATTATGTCCACAAAGAGATCTTGTGGCTACCTCAAGGGGAAGAAGTAGAGCGATGCAATTGGAGCAGAGCTATGAGCATCCGTCATCCACACTGTGTTTCTCAGGGGTCTTTCCTTAGGACTAGTTCCAGTCAGGGCTCGTGTGCTGAATGAGACACATCTAGGTTTAGTGAATGGCGACCACCAAAACATTCACTTCAGGAGCACATTACTGACCTGAGCTGATCTACTAATGGAGATGCACCTTATAATAAATAAAATCCTGACTGGATTTTTACAGGATCTGCCTGATTCTCATTTATCAAATAACCATAAAACAATTCAGAGATTTTTTTTTTATTGCATGTGTGATGAAAATATCTTACTATTTCTTCTCGAGAGCCATACTTATTCTTCCAGAATGAACCTATGAACCACCACTTTTTCTACTGAATCCAACAAAAAAAGGCATCTACTGAAACAAAGGGACAAAAATATGGCCAAAGACAATCTGCAGGAAAAAAAAAAAATTAATACTCTTGCAAAATTGCAGGTTTGGGGTTTGTTTTTTTTCTTTTTTAGTTAAGATGGCCAAGAATTATCAAATAGATCTAAGTACAGGAAAAGTTTGAAGAGGTTATAATAAGTAGCTTTTGAGTTAGAGGTAGCAAAATATTAAATAAGTAAATTTCCTATCGGGGTAATTTTTAAATGACCTCTAAATTAAAAATAGTTTGATTATACACTGTTTGAAGAAAATTAATTATCCTTCTTTTCCTTCAACTTATGGAAATTTTTAGGCCAAACCAATTTCCAAGCCAAAGTTAAAGGAGGGCAAAAATAGGACTTTAAAAGCTGGTTGCAACCTTAACAATAGGGAGAATACTGCTTTTCCATAATAAAGAGAAGGTAGACGTGACAAAACTGCCTGAGAGGGCTTTATAATAAGAGGGGGTGAACCAAATCTTTGAAAAAATCCAGTACTTACAGAGTTTAGCTGAAACTTCTTTCATGCGTGGTGTTGAATAGAGTCTGAAATGGGACTAGCACAGGGAGCTGCTCCTGGGATGCACTGTGTCTCCAAAAGGAAACTCCGCAATGTGCAAATGTTAGCTGGGAAAATGGACACCCCAAAATGGGGCACTGCATTTCTTCCTCTCTGAGACATTACTCTGTTTTCTGTCCCTATAAATTCAGTAATGCAAAGCTTGTTTCACACATGGAGCCACTGCTTCTCAGTCCAGCATCTTAACTTCTTCTGTCAGTTGGTGGTGGACCTGTTGGATAAAGATAAGATGATGAAGATTCAGCCAAGGTGAAATAGCATGTTACAGCTTAATTCAGACTTCCCTGATACCATCAGGGCTGAACTTGACTGTTGGTTGCACTTCACTTTCTGGATGTAGTGATGAAATACAGTCATTGAATTACCTTGAGTCACCCATTTACTGGGCATTTCAGGCTTCTAAAAAACTTGATTATAAAGCTGAAATACTGGCGAATGTCATATATCAGCAACAGAAGTGGATGAATGATAATTCATTTGTGATGAGTGGCCTTTTGCTTCATTTTCCATTTGTCACTTTTACATGTAATTATTTGATTATTTTTTTTTTGTTGAATAATTTCTATAAATATTTTTCATATACAGGTTATTGGAAGGCAGTTTAATCAAAGTATCTGATATTAGATTTTCAAAAGGGACTTCTTCTATTGGACATGTCAGTCACATGTTTTTTTCCTAATTGGTTGAGGATATCTCTCAGAATCTGCCTGCTAGTAAAAATAATAATAATTACAAATGCAAAGTCATTGCTGCATTGATCATTCCTGCCAATAAACTGATATGCTGGAATATTTGTGGAAAGCAAACACAAAAAGGATGTGAATAGTTAATTACAGCTCATTCATTTGAGCAACTATTTGCAAAAAATGCTTGGGAATGTTCCACCAAACGGTAGTCACTGTTATCTTCTTCCCTCTCCTGTCTTTGAGCCTCTTTGTCTGCTGAAGGACAGATGCTGGCATTCAATTGTCTCTTCAGGACTTGTCAAAAAGCCATACCCAATGTGAAACCTGAGGTTATAATATTTAAATAGAAATTTTTAATTTAGAATTCCCTGTCTCTGGTACCATCCAGCGTAGAGTATAGAATAATGGTTTACATTGCCCTGCATATACTATCTGCTTATAAAAAAATGTTTTAAAGGAATGTAAAATATCTCTTATCTAACTTTTACAAGCTATAGATATTTAACTCTGGATAGATTTTTCCCAGAGTACATCCCTGGTGACTCCTTATATGAATCACAAAAATTGATGTATGATTTATAGCAACTGTCTCATAGTTTGGAATTCCCAGCAGAAGACATATATGCCTTTATTTCAATGCATAGATACATGGCTCCTCTGATCCTCTTTACAGATGACTTCCAGTTAGCACATGGCCTAATTCAGAGAGTTATTCACTCTGCTTCAGTCATTAAAGTAGAACTGGAAGAAAAACTACTTGATCTCCATCCATACCCAAATGCTTCTGCCTCGCCAGCAAGAATTCACTGATTCCTTCTGGATAACTATATTATAGACCTGACTACATCGGGCATCAAAAAAGCTGAAGATAAAATCTGCATAAAATTTACATATATTTGCATACATATGCCTGGCCAGAAAGTATAGCAATTCACATTTCCACATCATAAGAGGACTAATGGAAGTATTCTCTGTTCCTTTGGAGTGCCTTTCACTTTTTTTTTTTTCCTTTTTCAGGCATCTGTTTTATTCACAAACTTTCCAAGTTGTCCCTATGCACCAGCTTTGCTTTTGCTCAACCATATTCAGAGATGACACTTTTCCAATTTTTGTCCTTACTCTGACTCTACCCACTCCACACAACTTTCTCGTCCCAGCAGGATTCTTTAAAAACATCTTTCTTTGCCATTATCAATCTATTTGAAACATTTCCACTGCTAGCTTGCAGTAGAGTCCCCCAGCTTTGTCCTTCACCATCCTAGATCTCCTCTCCAGTCCTTCCTCCACAGCTCCTCATGTGTTTTATGAATAATGTGGAAGTGGAAGAGAAGAGCAGGATGGGGATAAGGGTGCTGCTCTCCCTTGACTTAAGTCGGTGCCAGTTAGATAATTTCAGCAGCTTCTCCATTTTCTGTTGGGCTAACACAGCTATCACCGATGGAGCGCTCAATGATATTCAGCTACCCTCACAACTTATCAGAGAGATGCTGGAGAATGGAGACAGAGCTCCCAAGGGATGGTAGTTAAATACACTCGGTGCAGTCTTCACCTCTCAAATTTCCTAGTTACAGTCTAGTCAGATGAAGAGATTGCTTCAAGAGGAGCAACCATGAGGACTAGCATATTAAAGGGGAAAAAAATAGGGATAGATTACTTCTTAAAAATAAACCCAGAAAAAAGTCAGAATTTAGATATCACCTCAGAATTTAGAAGTCTACCGCATGTGCAGCTAATGCTAAAATAAGAAGAAAGTGGTTAATAGGTGACTGTGGTTACCATAGCCTTCATAGGAACAGAAAGGCAAAAAATAACCTCTGAGCCTTTTCCCTTGGACTTAAAATTACACCCAAATGATTCACTGATTTCTGTGAGGACACCTATACCACAATTAGAGGTGTGTTCTGAGTTAGGCCAACAGCAGCAGTATTCTTTAAGAGAATCTGTTTTCTTATTCTGACTTTCAGCTTAGCCTAACTGCCAAACCTAATCATGTTGTTTTTCCCCTAGAGCCCTGATTCAGTCAATTCTGGGGCAAAGATTTTGTATAGAATTTCTTCCCCAATTAGAGATTTCCACAGACTGGTTTCAAGTGGCTAATGAGAATGTACAGGGATTATAAATACACTTTCTTCTGGGTATTTTGGGTATGATTAATCCTGTTTCCTGACTTCAGAACACTAATATGTATATAATGAATTCTTTCTACTGTTGTTCTCAGTTTCTTTGGACTTCAGGTATGAAAAAAGGGGTAAAAAAGGAAGTTGATTAGAACAGCTTTTGGCATTAAACAATTGAGTTGGAGTTAGGAAAATGCTTTTGAAGGGATTTTTCTGTCACAGTTTGCAAGCTGCTTGAACTTACAAAATAGCCAATGAAGGCTTAAGAACCTTGTGGCAAATTTTCTGCTAAAAGCAGGTTTATATGTTCCATTTCTCATACTGTCGCCAAAAGTGAATGTACGTGTTCTTGCATTAACAGTTTAAAGGTAGATTGAAGCACAGTAGCAGGAGAAGCACTTATCAAAGTTACAGTTAAGTAGTTCATTGCTGCTAGCTCTGCAAAAGAGGTTGTGCATAGTGTTTGCTCTGTTTGGTGGTGGTGGTTTTTTTAAAGTATTTCTTAATGAATTTAGAAAATGGACTGTCCTGGGGAAGTCTGACAAAAGAGCCCTCCACATAACCTCCTACAGAGAAGTCAAACCTTGTAAACTTATTACTATTACTGGAGCAGAAACTCTGAGGGAAAAATTATTGCGAAATAACTGAAAGTGTATAATGAGTTAACCAAGTCAACAGAAGTGTTGGATGAGTGTAACACATTCTGATACTAGTAAATGTATCAACAAAGCATATGCCTGCCTAGGAAAAGATGAAAAGATAGATTTTAAGTGTCTTTATGCAGGCACTTCTTCAGGGTGATTAGCTTCCTTAAGGATAATGTAGAAGGAAGTGTGTAGGATTTTAAAAATATGTTTTCCTTTGAGGAAATTCATAGGAAACCTTCCTTATATTCTTTTTGCTTTGGAAAAACCCATATTTCTGGTTTGTATGGGTATGCTGCATATTGACCCAAAACAAGGGAAGACTTTGTGCCATCTATTCTACCTGATTTTGATTCCACCCAGATATGACATCAGTTAGTATCTTCTCCCAGTCTCTAGTCAGGACTAAGTGAAGGAGAAAAAGGTTGTAAAATGCCTTACTAGCTATAGCTGTTAACTTTTGTTCAAGGCAACTGCTTTAGCAGATCTAAGCCTTCAAGAACAACTGTTCTGCTTCTGTGCACATATGCTTCTATTTTTCTCTGTATACTAAATGCTACAATTATGATCCTCAATTACTGTCACTTTAAAAAGTTAAACATAATCCATGGATGTACTCCAATTTTTCCAAGCCTAAAACTGTCATCCAGTGCCTAAATTGTAAGCTCTAACTTAAATGAGTGCCCTTTTATGAGTTACATTGCACAGTGGTTCACATCCATCTTCAGAGAAACAGAGTGAGAGGATTTAACTGATTGCAGAGGTTAATTTGGTCCATATACTTTGTCAATAGCAGGTCTGAGGAAAATTAGCACCAATAATTATAATACTGGTGTAAGTCATGAATCTTATTAGAGTGATTTTTAGCAATTTAAGGACTGAAGGATCACGAATGTCAGGACTTCAGTAATATCCTTGGCTTTTAATAAATGGCAAACATTGTTAGAATTCAGGCTCCTTTTACTTCCAAGCTTAATCACTACCCAAGAAGGCAGAAGACACAATGATCATTTTTAAACCAGTGTTACAAAATTAAGACATTCAAGGCAAATTGGACATGGATATTATTAGACTGTATTTATTGTAAAAGGCAAACACTTACTGATTTTCTCTACTAGCATCAGTCAGAAATAATTATCCTTTATTTTCCTTTTGAATGACTTATATGCTACCAAGGTACAGAGATTGCAGCTTCTCATACAGGCCCGTAGACAGAAGAGTTCTGTTTTATCACACTATAACATGCAAGTTGTAGGTGATTTAACTACCCAAGTATCTCTTGCAAAAGTAGTATGTCAGAAAACAAGATGTCCAGCAAGTCCACGAATGCATTGGTGAGACGATTTTTTACACGGAAAAATAGGAAGATAATGGGATGGATGAGCTTTCTGAAAATGCCTCTGACCAACAGAATTAAGAGATGATCATTATTATGGAATGGTAGAGTTTAAAATGCTTGGGGTGGGATAGCACAAAAAAACCCCAATAGATTTCAAAAAAGACATGATGAGGTGCCCAGTGATGCTGGTCTCAAGGAATGATGCTCAAGGAGAAGTAGCAGATGCTCCAGACATTGTATTACAACATAAATACAGAGGAAAGCTAGCAAGCACACTACGACACCAATTTGACTGAAATATAAATTTGAACATGAAATTTCAAACCTAATCTACACAAAGAGAATTTAGGTTAGAAACTAAGCATAAGTATAAAGTCCAAGACAAGTTTAGGGCCAAAAATGAGAAAAGTATGGAAACAAACTGAAATCCACTTAGTAAGGGGCATGAGGTGTAAGAAGAGACAATTCTTTAAGGACCTGAGTATTCAAATGCAAACCAGGGAAAAAAACTTGTCTCCCATTGAGCATAATAGAAGAGCTCCAAATATTAGAGATCCAAAGAAGACAGCAGATTTAACACAGTTTTTCAGCTTTGTTAGGTGGCTCTTTTAGTTATTTCCAGTGATAAAGGTACTTCTTTTAGTTATTTCCAGTGATAAAGGTACTCACAGAATAGAGATGAGTATTTTTGAGGAAATCTCAATAGCTTAATTGTTGTATTTCTGTTATACTTCCACAAGGGTTTGTCCTCCATACAGTACCAGTCAATATTTCTATCACTAGTGACTGGAAGTCTAGAAAAATTATTATTATTATTATTATTATTATTATTATTATTATTATTATTATTATAATATTTATATGGCACCAAGTGGGGAAGGACTTCCAGCATGCTAATGACCTTTTTAGAATCCGGAGAAGAAAAGAGAAGAGAAGAGAAGAGAAGAGAAGAGAAGAGAAGAGAAGATGTAGAATAAATTGTTCTAAATTTTTTTTTCTAATAAATAAAATGTTCTAGACAATTTTGAAACTTTTATGAAACCAAGTTTCATAAAATTGGGGTGTTGGAGTTGCCAGCACTGTAAGGTCTCATGAACAGATTAGACTAACATCTGCCCAAAATAACAGTATCACTGATTCTCCCATCCAGTGGCAAAATAGGCTCATGAAGTCTTTTTCAGGTATGTAATTTGTTTTAGCTTCAATTATGAATTTATGAATACATGAATGGAGTAAAGAGGCTGAGATCCTCTTCTTGTGCCAGCAGAATCCTTTCAGTCTTTGTAGAATTCTGCTAAACATAATAAACAACTTTAACTTTTCCAACATCAGTCCTTCAGGCGCAAATGGTTCATTAGTATACCAGCATTTACCTTCATCAGATATCTATGGAGCCTGCCTCAGTCCCACAGCAGGGTCCTTGCATTTCTTCTACCCTACCAGGATTTCAATCTGTTAGAGGCTAACAAAACTGATTTATTTTTATTCTGAGTTTCAGGCTTCTATCTTACTGGCTTCTCTAGCTTACTGTTCCAACTTATAGATAAATTGGCTGTTTCTAAACGTACAAGTAACACTATTGTAGACACATACGCCTAAAATTTACAGCTACATGTGATGTCAAACATTTGTCCACAACAGACGGATTTCCTAGTTTCATTTTCACATACATGGTTTACAATAGTACCTTGCCCTATCTATAATTTCTATATTCCTACTATTATAAGTTTTATTTAGTGTTATGCTTAAATTTCTTCTTGTTTTTCTTTTTTAAATACATCAACTCTTTGACTACACGCTGAAGTCAAATCTTTCTGCCTAATATTGTCTCACGTGATTATGATATATATAATATTTTTCTGGTATACAGAACCCTAAATTTTGGCTCTTGCATTTGAATCCATCTTGCATTCTCTTAGTCTTACAGGATTTCAGCTTATCCAATTTACACCTGCCCTTAAAGGATTTGTATTTCTTTTATTTCCTGATACAGAATTGATGTTATCTCTAATTTGATCTTGGACTGATGTCAGATCTTTTCTCAACAGGTGTAGAATATATATACAGTCATTACAGTTCAGAGCTATCTTATAGATAAGACATTGAATTCTTTTGCTCTGTGATTTTACTAGACTCAGGACTGTTTCAATAACTACTAATATTAAGCTTTACTGTGATTTCTTGAAACAAAAAATATTCCATAGAGACGCAATCCCTTTTATGTGTATAAAACCAGAATTCAGTGGTGTTCAGATATGTGATGCAGTTGTGGGAATTACAGAAGCAAAAATGGAGACAATGAATCATCTGGCTGGAATCCACAACGTAGCCAGTATCACACAAATATATTTTAAACCCTCTCTTTTACTATTTATTGCTATTTTTCTTCCGAATAATATGGTTTGCCCCAGACTTACAGATCTTTGTTTGAAGGGTTCCCTATCAGAGACCTGCACCTGTACTGGGAAGTCATCCTGCACTGAAATTCCCTGTCAGTATTAATGCTCTGGAGTGGCAGATGCTACTGCAGGAACAAAAGTTATATGGGAATAACTACAGTCCTAAGGTTTATGACTTAATGAAGAAAGAGAGAAAGGAAAGGAAAAGGAAAAGGAAAAAAAAGCAGAAGGAGAAGGAGAAGGAGAAGGAGAAGGAGAAGGAGAAGGAGAAGGGAAGGGAAGGGAAGGGAAGGGAAGGGAAGAGAAGAGAAGAGAAGAGAAGAGAAGAGAAGAGAAGAGAAGACGAAAAGAGAAAAAAGAAAAGAAAAGAAAAGAAAAGAAAAGAAAAGAAAAGAAAAGAAAAGAAAAGAAAAGAAAAGAAAAGAAAAGAAAAGAAAAGAAAAGAAAAGAAAAGAAAAGAAAAGAAAAGAAAAGAAAAGAAAAGAAAAGAAAAGAAAAGAAAAGAAAAGAAAAGAAAAGAAAAGAAAAGAAAAGAAAAGAAAAGAAAGGAAAAAAGAAAAGGAAAAAGACATAAGAACACAATCTAACAGTATAGGGTTGCTTTTCTGGAGTATCCCACGAATGACACTGCCATTTAGTTTTCCCAAAATAGTTGTTAACATCTCATACCATGACATCTTAAAAGGCATCATTACAGTCTATCGTGTTGCGATTTGTAGAAAAATAGTATGTGACAGACATTTCTATGGAGATCATAATGACCTTAGTGTCAATGGGAAAATCACAGACCTTTCATGTATATATTCTCTGGCATAAAGAAAATTTCAGGACAAAATAAGATAGGGAAATATAAATGGTTAAGTGGATGAAGATATAAACCTGCATTCAGATTTGAATTTTTTATAACAGCCTTCTTATTAGAGAACTCTTTCACATGTGTGTGTTTCCACGTTCTCAGACTTCTGGGATAGACACAGCAAAATGGATCACTGAAGTCTGGGTTGAATCAGACCTATTGGATCACTGAACTTTTGCCGTTCCCTTGTCAAGATGTTTACTCATCTGTTCATCAAACCACATCCCGTTCTGCATTCAGGTCACTTGGAAATTCTCTTTATTCTTATTTCACGTTCATTGTCCTGCAACCCAAAAATTTTCTAAGAGTAATTTGACAAGTTTCTGGTTTTAGTATTCTCTTTTTCCAGCTTTTCGCCCTTGAGAAGGCACCTGGGTATAGAGCCAGCTATGACATGTGCTGTTGCTTCCGAAGAGTTGCTCCAGTAGCATTCATCCTAAGAGGATTGTAGGCATTTGGGGGTAAATAATGAATTAATTGATCATTTTGTGTTTCTAGAATTCTGTAAAAATTAAGAATTCTGTGGGCCTCTGATGCCTTCAACTTCACCATATCCTGCTCTGAGTTCAGTGGAGGGAAACACAAACTTTTGTTCACAAACTACATGTTACAAGACTGAGACAGCCACTTTAATGAGCATTGACTGCCTTCATTTTGTGTTTTCTGGAGCACAAAACTGGCTTTAGTACCAACTCTTAGGGAATAATTTGTTACACCTTAGTTTTGTCGTAAGAGTAGATTCACTGCCCTTTTTTGACATGTCTCATATTCTTTAAAAAATGTTATGGTCTTAAAGAGCACCAATAGGACCAAAGAAGCATGAATGCCTGATCGAGATGTGCTCTTCAGCCAGTCAACGAAACTGCTTTGGAAACCTACGGACTTATTTTACTGGTCAGTTAAGCAAGGCTTTGTGTTTTGGAGAAGGATGTGTGTGCTTGTGTTGATGCAAGATCCTCTGGCACGAGCAAAGTTCTCTCCTCTCTTTTTACCTTTTTAGCTAGTGCTGTTAGTGTCTCTAGCCTTACCAAATGCCAAAGAAGATGTTGCAAGAAGACAGAATGGAAAGCAGGAGGCAGCAGTTCAAGCGCTGAAGGATGTGGGCAAAGCCAGTGATGACAGACAAACAAAGGAGGAGTTCCAGGAAGGAACCGAATGAAAGAGCTTTTTGAAAAATAGGCAAGGGTGTGTGTGCACTGTGCACATGATTTGCACTTCCTTACTTCATTCTATTCATTTCTATGTTTTCCATTTCTTCTATGGAAAAGTACTCCGAACCCATTGCCTCAGACAATAACCTTTGTAAAAACTTTCATGCAAAGTTGTCCTTTATTATTGTTAAATTCCATTAAATACTTTTTAATTATTTCCCAGTCATTAACTATCTGAACCCAAACAATCTATGTGGTAAAACATAAATAAGGGATTTTCAACCCACAGACTGCTTCTACGGGGCTCAGAAAAGCTAACTAAAAGAGGCAAACTAGTTGCCAAAGGGTTCAAATTTGTCATACAGCAACCTCCACTTGAACATATTTAGGGATCTGTGTGCAGAAAAAAGATGAAAATCACTGATGTAAATGATACCAGAAGCAGCATTCATCTTTTTGCATGGTTAGGGGCATATCCTTTTTACTTATTATTCCAGGTTCCTTGTGAAGTGCCAATAGCTGTACTTGGCATTGTACAATATTCATACAGCCTCTAGAGAAAAGAACATGCATTGAAAGGAGACAGTTGCAAAATAGACACTGTGCCTTGAGAAGCACAAAGGAAGTTATAAGTAGGAGGGTTGACATTTTTTCTCTTATCTTTTCTGGACATCATCAAAAAAGGGGGCCTTCATTTTGAAGATTTACAATAGGGCATTTTAGAAAAGATCGCTTCATGTTGTGACACCGTGCAATCGAGTCACCATGTTATGAGTCTTGCAAAAAAACCTGTGGCTCAATTTGCATTGCTAATGATAAGTCACCGTAAACACACAATTGCAGTACGTTGTTGGTTCCACTAGAGGGGTCAATTGTTCCTGCATGATAAACGCTTAGCCGGAGGACTGGTGAGTGGGTAGCCTCTTAATAGTACCCGATAGGTCTCACTTTTTCCTGTCTCTAACAAACGTACAGAAAATTATTTGCCTTGGTGGCAGATGAACAGACAGGTACTGGACTTGCATACACCACTTGTTTTACAAAGCCCATAGGAAGGTTCTAAGTCTGATGGCTGGTGCTGCCATTCGGAGGTGGCAACTACAGCTTGACTTCAGGATATGCTATAAGCTCAGAGTTATCTTCCTCCTTTGGAGCCGAATTACTTATTATTGGGGTAAATTGGAAGATCTGCTGAAAGAATTGTGATATTCGAGGCAGGATTTAGAAGATGCTACTCTAAAGGGTATTTACCTGGCTCTAGAAGCAGCCCTGCAGAAATCAAGGTGAATGAAGTGAGTGCAGGCTGGCTGAAACTCTGCATGTGCAATATCAACCCAGGATATCGCAGTCAGAAAACACTTCTAATCATTTTTTAACTTACAGGATTTTAAGTGGTGTTATTTGCCTTCAGAAAGCTATCAAATAACCATTAGTTTATAATTATAGCTTTGTTTTGAGAAGCAGACAATTATAAAGCAGCCTGGTAGACAGAGACATCCTAAGACTCCCTGTCTCTGTATTTGGGGAAGAGGTGGGCTATGGGCCCAGATTTCCTCTGTTTATTCCCTCTGCTTTTCCTAATCTGTTCTTAACTGGGCACCTGCTGCAGCAAATGAGAACGCATTGGAGGAAGAGGAAATGGAAATGCTGCAGTACAAAGTATGGTTAATAATATTTATTAATACATGCAGAGAACTATTAAATTAAAAAAATTAATGGAGGTCAAAAGCCAGTTTCTAATTCTCTTCAGGCAAAAGAAAGAATTTATTAAAAAGCAGAAAAGGTATCCACAGAGAAACTTTCCCCATTTGCTTTATGTGCATAAAATATAGACATCATCTTGACATTCAGTTGATGAAAGAGAAGAAAAGAAACTAAAATTAACACTCAAGCAGTTAACATCAGCCATATTATGGGAGGGGGGACGAAAACTCAGCACGCCGTGTCTGACACAGGCTGTCCTAGAGATCTGTTAAAGTTTGCAGAACGCCATTTCCTAAGAAATCTTTTTACAGAACCAGCTTTCATCATGCCATATCTTCAGTACAGATAATCTTGGCATAGCATTATTTTACACACTGCAGCTAGCTGAAAACCTGAAGAAAGGATATCCAGATCTTCTGGCTGTGCGGATCTGACACAAAAAATTGGAGCATAGAGGAAAAGAGTCAGAAGCATGCAACAAACATGCCTTTTGTTACTGGAGGCATTCTTCTCTGCTGACAAAAACATTTGTTTAAATTTTCACATCAAGACAAGATTCAGGTGTAGTTGATCAAATAACCTAAAGCTGCCTGATAACTAAAATAAATTCCCAGAAAGCACCTCAAGTATTGTTTAATTTTCTGTCTGCTAGAAACATGATCCTCAGTATGGTTCCCCTGCACAGTCTGTACGAGGACAGAAAAAGGAAGATGATTTGAACCAGTTGTTACATTTTACAGAGAGAGTTTGCAGGAAAAAAATGTTTAAAAAGTGTCACTGTGCTGCTGCCACTGAAGCCAATTGCAAACCTCCAGAGTTTTCTCACAGAGATCTGCATAAGGAAAACATAAAGGCTGGACACTGCTTGGATCTTGCATATGCTTTTGAAAGAATGGATTTGTAGAGGCTTTGGGCAGGACCCTCTGCGCAGAGCTGAATTTCACCCTGGCAACAAATCAGGACCCTTGTCTCAAACACAGGATTTTTTTTTTTTTTTTTTTTTTTTTTACATGTAGCCTTCCTGGCTAAAACTGCTTGTGCTTCACTAGTTTTGTTAAAATATGGCATTATTTCCCCTGATATTAACCCCCAATTAATCATTTACTCAAGACTGCGCAGAGTTTCATCCTGGGAGTAGATTTTTTCCTTTATCCATTTCCTTAAAAACATAATTATCCTTTTGTAGGAGTTTGCTGTGATCGGAGGTGTTCCTGGCTTCATGAACACACAGGAAGAAGAGGATCTTACATTCTAATTATAATTACAAACAATTAAATGTGAGACCTGAGACTAGGAGCAGACCTTTAGGAGGCTAGAGACAACACTGGCAAGAAATAGAAGGAACTGCAAGGAGCGCTCCAAGTTCAGTCATGTATAAAATTTACAACATGACTGAAGGGCAGGTCCATCATTTTCGCTTTCTACTTCAGCTTGTATTATTTAAAAAGTTATGTTTTAAATCCAGAAGGATAAGGTCTGCATTCATTACCTTACAACATCCTTAGTAGGACCTTTTGTCTCAAGCTCAGCACTGTGCTAGCACACGGACGCAGCTCCTGCCCTGGAGCTGGCTTCTGCCTTGGCACTTCAGAGAGTGGAAGGAATATTCCACCATGGAGACATCTCATATAGGTATATGAATTCCCCCCAACCTTTTCAGTCTCTGAATAACCTCATGCAGAAATACTGGAACTGAAGGCTATTATCTAGCTAATCAGCAAACAAAAGTTTTTCCACAAAAATTAACTGAAGAGGTATTCATAACAGGCTCCCTGCAAATGTTCTAATCCAATCTGTTGTGTAAATATTACAACTGGGGCTGAAAGGGAATGTGTGTGTATTGTATGCAATGATAAAGCCGGAGCGTCAGCCTGGATGTGCGCAGCTGTACACGCAATGGAAGCCTTGGACAAGGGCAATAGGAAACTGCTGGTGTCACCAGTGATGTCATGGGCATTTTAGGGTGTGAGGAAATGCTCTGAAATCATGCCTCTGTGGCATTCATTAGAAAATCAGTAACTCTTGGGGCTTTTCTGCTTCTGCGGCATTGTGCGTCACAGAACCTCTAGATCATAATTTTTATGAATTGAGTGCTTTTTCACAAACGAGGCATTTTTGCACTCCCAGGTCTTAGCAATATTTGGAGATGTAACATCAGGAGATTAACCATCGCAGTCAAGCTGTCTTTATTTCATGTTTGTTTTCCACCCTCTGATAATGGCCAGTGTCAGACAATGAGATGAATACCATATATCCAAACAATACAATTCACTACTATTTTGTGAATATTTTGCTTGGCTTTTGTGTAGTTTCAGAAAGTAATAGCAAAGTCCTGCAACCTGCTTTCCAGATAGACTCTTCATGCAGGCAGCCCTCGGTTGCAGGTGGAAATGGTCCAGGAACAAGAAGTCAGGCAGCAAAAAGGAATATACTTTGCAAAGGGATTGCTTTCGACCTGCATCCCAGTTAAGAGATACTCCTCCTAGGTGCAGTTCAGAGACAGGATGCTCCTGCTCCAAGACCCAAAAATATTAACTGTATCTGACCTTTTGCATATGGGACTGAGAGCAAGGGGGACAGTTGTGTTGTAGTGCCAGTGTTACAGAGAAAGATGCAGAGAAAGGAGTGACCCAACGGGTCGCCCCAGCGGCTGATGGTGCTGCTGACATCAGGAGGCCCCTGTGCACAGAGGCAGTGCCAAAGGCAAAAAGCACATCCTAGCTTGGGGACCTATGACAACAGGAAACCCGAGTTTCATTTCTGAAGGACACAAGGATGTTCCTGATTTGGACAATGTGACACTGAAAATACAGAGAGAAGAAATTCAGAGTAAAACATAGTTACAAAATAATTATGGTTGCATGTACATTGATTTTGTACATGCGTGAATGTGTGTACAAGCTTCCATGTAGGCTATTAAACTGTCCCATTTCATTACACTGGGATACTATTTTTAAACACTGTCTTGCCCCAATTTTAAATTGTATAATTCTACCAACCAAATAAGACAAGGAAGGCATTAACTGTAGAAAGCGTAAATGTAAGCAGGAAACACATTTAGTTATCTAACCCAAGATCTGCAAAGAGAGTGCTGTTGAGGAGGTTGTTGGGACTGATCCTTTCCCTCCGATTTGTGTGCGGGTTTTCTCTTACCGCGAAGGAGCAGACGTACGGGACACGGTGTCTGGCCTCAGAGCTGTCGCCACAGTTCATCGCCTCCCTCTCAGCTGGGGGGGCTGTTTCTGTGACAGTCCCCAACAAGGTCCCAAAAGTGATTAGTATGGGAACAGTCCTATAGATCCATACTGCACCTGAACAGGCATTAGTCTGGTGCAAAGCAGCTTGTGATAAAACAAAGGACCCGTTTCAAACCTTTTAATGTACAAATGTATTAACAGGTCACAATCCCCGCCCTCCAAACCTATAGCTTTGGATATTTGCTTTGTATTTAAGTTTTAGCAAAGATTAAAATACTTTAGCCTAGCTGCAGATTGAGTGGTTTTGTTGCTGGTCTGGTTTGGTTTGGTTTCATTTTGTTTGGTTTCATTTGTTTTTTTAATACAGACTGCTTTAGATCTTTCATTTCCCTCCCCCCCATGCTAAAACTGCATTCTCAGTAAGGTAAAATGTAAATCATACAATTTTTAAAGTATTTTTCATTATATTCTCGAGTAAAACATATTGAAACTTCTAAGTGTTCCAATAATGCTAAAGCTTTTCCTCTGTAAAAATAAATAATCAATCAATCAATAAATAAAAAAATCCAAACTTAATATAAGGTGTCCAAATTATTTTATATTTCATAAATACTTTCCTTTTGAGGTTATGCTTGTGAAATATTCTGAGGTACCTCTCTGGAAATTCACATTTTTGCTTCCAAAGCCTCCAGACTGTAGTTTCATTCTTCCCTCAGCTGAAGCGGCCGCCCATAACATTTCCTTGGCAGTCCCTTCCACCCCCCAGGGCAGGTTCCTCCTGCAGGCACATCCCAACAGCCCTTGGTCGCGGGTGGGGCCACATCACCAGCCCTCTTCAAGGTTTTAGTTAAACACCGCTAAAACACCTATGTACACCCCAGTTTGTCCCTGTTGACCCTTTTTTTTTTTTTTTTCTGTCTAGCACTGACCAGACTAGGAAGAGTTTCCCAACCAGAGTAAAAAGTCCTTACGTTTTGTCTTTAATTCTCTACCTCCCCTACAGTTCCTCATTTCATGATAATTGTCTATGTAGTTTTGTAATTTTATATTCTTACAAATTATGTTTACCATCTAATATGTACAAGGAATTCCAGCATTTTTAATTATTTCCAAGTTAACTATTCTTCCCTGGCTTTCTTTGGGATAGCCATTTATGTGGGGTTCTAAGCTACGCTCACTTTTTGACTGTATGTTCGCACTTCATAATTAATCCCATCTCTCTGAACCCACTGCCCACACACATGCACACACCCTTACTTTCTAATCATTTTTTCATATCTTGAGTTCCTAGATGGTTTATTTTGCTTTGTTTGTTTTTTTTTTTCCCATCAGCTACTGGCAAATGAATGTTATTAATGTCATATCAAATACCTTCCTCTCTCTTTCTAAATTGGATTGCCTATGACAATAGGCTCATGGAAATTTCATCTGTTTCATTTCTTTTTCATGGTAGAGTCCTTTATCGCATTAGCACCTCTCCATATACAGTGAATGAGTTACAGGTTAATTAGATATTTTTGTTGTGACAGTTTAGTTGTCTGCATCTGGATTTTGGCGTTGCCTAATAAGCAGTATGAATTTCCTCCTTTCGCTCTCCAGGATTAGACTTCTACATTTTTCATGTGCATCAATTTGTTTTTCTTGAACTTGGCAGGTAAGCAGCACCTGAGAAAGGCAAGTGTCCAGAAATAAAGTGGGTTTCTGATATTCTTTACACCCCTTTGCAAAAATGGCTGCTTAGAGTTACTTGCCAGCTCTGCACCCTACTACTTACGTAAATGGCCTAATTTAAAAATAGCAATTATTGTTGAATATCTAACATCTCCCACTAAATGGAATGAACTTAAATTCTCAGATCAAACAGAATTACACAAAAACTCCAAGGTAAATGCTAGAATATATAACTGAATCTCGGCAGAAACCTCAGATATACCTATTAATTAACATCACTATATTGAGTTCTGTTATTTTCACTTCATGTAAAATCCTATTTAGTGAACAGATTTAAATACTTACACCTCCAACAGTGGTATGTTAATGTAAACTATCACTAAATAACAGTCACCAAAATATGCATGTCCATCTCAGGCAAATTATAAGATGATGTAGCTTCAACCTTTGTCTGTATCCTTTTGCAATGATTTGTAATCGCACTCAGCACATTAAGATTTGTTAAACAAAATTGAAATTATTTCCATTTATTAGAAATAACAACAGTGTTTCAATTTCCTTCTTTTTTTATTTATTAGGACTGTCTTTAATGGGTAATTTTTCAATTATATTCCCAGCTCTGCTTCAGATTTGAAAAAATACTCTTAATTAGGAACACAACTTGCCTGATGCACCGTAGCAAAAGAGGCAGACTCATCAATATGAGTATACAAGTGATGGTGAAAAATAAACTATAGGATGTTTTCCCTATATACTTATTTGATGAAATATTTGTTGAACTGTGTTTATTTAGCCTGTTGGATTTGTTTACACGTGGGTTTGGTTTTTTTCATAGAAAATGGCTAAAATTTCAGCAGGAAAAATAAGAACAGAGATTTTAATAAATCGCATTGTTCAAATGTAATCTTACAGGCAAAGTCCTCTAATGTATTTAATAAAGTAGGCCAGAGAACTCTCCTTTGTGGATAAAACTCTGTTGCAAGTTCCAAGTTGTTGGTGAGATAGATCTATTACATTATTAGCTCTGGGGTAAGGTTTCCCAGTGCTGCTAAAATATGCTCGATTTAAATTCTATATTATATCACCCCGTCTGAATAATTTTATATCTATATTTTACTTTTAAATGCTTAGCTGACTCATGTATTTTAAAGAATTATAAACATCTTTAAAAAAAAGAATATACATCTTTATGTTACCTTTCTTTTTTATTACATTTAACTAGAATAAGAGTAGCATCAAGGCCAAGGTTAAAACCGGAGGTTGCACTATATTTACATTTTGTTCAATACTAGCCCTTAAGAACAGAGGCCAGGCATTTAAAAATAGGCTGAAGGGGATGAAGAGATTTAGAGGGGAATGCCTGGCTGTCTCAGAAACTACCAGGTGAGTCATAGCTCTGCCGCCGCAATGAGCTCTGGGCAGGGAAATTGGTACGATTTAGCTCAGGGAAGGGAGACTGCAAAATACAGAGGCAGAGCAGAGCTGTATTTTGATTGTGTTAAGAAATCCTCCCAGCTCTGAGCTGCATCTACAGAGCCTCCCAGGACCTCTGCAGATCAATACAGGACACTGGCACCAGTGCGCAGTTTGCTGTGGCAGCACTAGGGCTCTCAAGGGCAGAACTGGTCAGTAGCTCAGGATGCTGCCTCCAAGTCATCCATCTGCACCTCTCCTGTACCAGAGGGCAGGGACAAGGCAAACTGTTCTGTGCGACCGCGTTCCCGTACTCATGCAAACCGCTTAATGCTAGTACATACTCTGAGAAATCACACAATAAGCTATCTATCTATGTTACTTGTCCCCAAAAAGGCAACAGGGGAAGGCACATAGAGTAGTTGTGCAGAAAAGCCCCGAATCTAAGGCAATCTCATAAATTCACAGGGTTGGCTTTATGAAATTTTAAAAAGTGAAATATTTTTTCTTTGCTTTTCAATAAAGATGGATTTGATGTTGATGGAAGTGGCGTTGGTTCTGACAGAGGAAGCTTGCTTTCTTCAATAGTTTCAATGTGAAGTATTCCCATAGAGACTATTTTCTTCAGGTAAAACTCCAATCTGTGTAGAATAAACTAAGCAAACCATGGTACTTCTCATAAGAAAAGGCTATATATAAATTCAGCATCCTGGCCAAAACTGAGCTCATGTAAGAATACTGCTTTCTTACCCAAGTTAACTCTCACTCTCAAAGAATACACTTAATCTCTTGTTCTGTACTAATTTAGCCCAGATTAGTGCCCAAAGATGGGTACATTTTTGCTTAAAACAAAACAACAACAAAAAAACCCAAACAAAAGGCTAACAGCTAAAATACATATTCAGATGGGGCCAGGTAAAATGGCGTCTGGGGAAAAAAAAAAAGAAAAAAAGAAAAAACAACCCCCCAAAATCCCACCCAAATCTCAGCAGCTTGTTCTAAATCTCAGCAGCTTGTTAAACAGCTGCCTACATCCAGGCCCTTGACTCATGATAAATGTGAGTTCCTTAAGGATTGCCACTAACCTTCAAGTCCAAAATGACCCCTGCTTTCTAAGTCTACATCAAATGGAATAAAGGGCATCTTACACTTGAGTAGAAATGATATACGTTCTCTCTGTGCCTTATACTTCATGTTGTTATCACATAATAATTTTTCACTTCCTGGGGCTGCTAGTGGCTAATACCAATTTTTTTCCGTCTCTTTGTCTTTTTTCCCTTTGTTTCAAGGGGCTCATTCCCCACAGTCAATGCCAGTATTGAGTCAAAGTGTCACTCAAGCCCACAAAGTCACACATTTTCAGCTGGGAGGTGGGTCTGATTATCTAATTACCTTTTGATACTTCCATCGTCTTCTTTGGCACCTAGGTACAATAAGTTGGGCATTTCAATATCTGCTGAACCTCAATTTAGACCTGTTTTGAAAATACAAAAGAACCTTAAGTCATCTGTCCACAGCATTGAAATACCAACTTTAGTGGATACTTTGAAAACTCAAAGGCTTTACAAGATGAATAGCAAACTGTGGATGACAGCTCCTGTGGAGCCATTATTGAATTGCAGCAGTGATGACTGCATTGCTTTGGATTTAGATAAAAGACTCCATACAAGACAAATGGTAGGAGGACATCAAACAAGACTGTGTCCATGCAGTGACAGAAGCAATCCAATTGAAGAAGCTGTTGATTTCCCCAAGGTAACTTACTATTTCTTCTTGAGTAATTTATATTAAGGAACTAAAGATTGTATATTCATCTTCTATTTACACTTTTCTCTAAAAATACTGCTTCTAGTTGTCAAATATAAGACTTGCTTAAACTATTTGCCAGAAAGGAAATGCCAGTATTGGAACTTGTTAATTATTTTGCATCTGTGTTTTATTTAGCCACAATATCACTATGTCTAAAGGTTATAGACTGAGAGTTACAATCAATACTGATCAGATAAAGAGATTAGTCAGCAAATCAATAACATCCATACCAACAGGAAGCACTGTGCACTCAAGACAACCATGAATACAAAGGGTACAGATAAACATCGTCACCTTTATTTAGATGAAAGCTGATTCTAGAGCACTTCCACTATCTCATTAATAATGCACAAACCTTTTGGAGCCTTAGTTCGCTATACAAGCATAACGTAGATCTTGAATGAGTTTCAAGATGTGACATAAAATAGCTTTGTACATACACAACGAATTTGGGGTTTATTGACAGCTATACAAGCTGTACCATGGTAAAGATACAGAATGTTTATTTAACTTCTTGCAGAAAGTCTAAATTAGCATTTGAGTCTTCCTGTCATTCCCACTTACTGTGTCTTACTGGTTTACAACATTCAACAGACCCGGATCACTCAAACCAGCTTGCTTCGTAACAAGCTGAAGAGGGAGATACACCCCGTCAGCACACACCACGCTGTGGTGGGTTGACCCTGGCTGGAGGCCAGGTGCCCACCAGAGCCGCTCTCTCACTCCCCTCATTCACGAAACAGGGGAGAAAAGGCATAACGAAATGCTTGTAGGTCGAGATAAGGACAGGGAGAGATCACTCACTAATTATCGTCACGAGCAAAACAGACCAAACTTAGAGAGGGAATTCATCTAATTTATTACTAGGCAAAACAGAGTAGAGCAATGAGAAAATAAAATCAACTCTTAAAACACTTCCCCCCACCCCTCCCATCTTCCCGGGCTCAACTTCACTCCCGGCTTCAACCTTCCCTCCCCTCAGCGGCACAAGGGGGACGGGGAGTGGGGGTTACGGTCAGTTCATCTCATGGTGTTTCTGCCGCTTCTTCATCCTCAGGGGGAGGACTCCTCTCATCGTTCCCCTGCTCCAGCATGGAGTCCCTCTCACGGGGTGCAGACCTTCAGGAGCAAACTGCTCCAACCTGCCCTGGCGTGGGCTCCCCTCTTCACGGGTCCACCGGTCCGGCCAGGAACTTGCTCCAGTGTGGGCTTCCCACGGGCCACAGCCTCCTTCAGGTGCCTCCACCTGCTCCGGCGTGGGGTCCTCCACGGGCTGCAGGTGGAATCTCTACACCCCCTCATCCTTCCTCCATGGTCTGCAGGGGGACAGCCTGCTTCACCATGGCCTTCACCATGGGCTGCAGGGGGATCTCTGCTCCGGTGCCTGGAGCTCCTCCTCCCCCTCCTTCTGCACTGACCTTGGTGTCTGCAGAGTTTCTTACATCTTCTCACTCCTCTCTCCGGCTGCAAAAGCTCTCTCTCTCTAACTGTTTTGCTTCTTCTTGAATATGTTATCACAGAGGCGCTGATTGGCTTGGCCTTGGCCAGCGGCGGGCCCGTCTTAGAGCCGGCTGGCATTGGCTCTATCAGACACAGGGGGAGCTTCTAGTAGCTTCTCACAGAAGCCACCCCTGTAGCCCCCCCGCTACCAAAACCTTGCCATGCAAACCCAACACACACGCACTCCAGCTGGGAATGGCCGTTCAGCCCGCAGGGCTGGACTACAGCTTTTCCTGAGCAGAACTGCCTGAAATGTGCATAATGCTGCCAATGGGTCTTTAATACACGCTGGTTCACCCTACACATCCACTCTTATTTGTCCATCATAATTGCTAACAAAGACTTATTCTCTTAGAGGACAAACACAGATGAAGGTTAGCATTTAGTTTGCTGTAGCTTCTTAAAAGTGTGTATTTGCATTTTTGAGATAAATGTGGGCATTTTATGGATTTGAAGAGATTAAACATATACACACACATAGGTGTGCATAGAAGCATGTAAAATTTCTAGTAATTCAGATATTTTTCTATCTGCCCTCCTTGTATCCTATTTTCTACCACTTCAAAACTTGCTATGCTTGCTTTCTATTTTGGATCAGGTCTAGTTGCGATACTCATATTTTCCACTCTTCCTCACCACGTCTCAGCACATTTTTTTCTCTGCCTGTCTTTCTCTGCTCCCCTTCTCACATCTTTTCTTTCCCAAGCCCTTCTTATTAAACCTAGAGTAGGCTAAATTAAGATTTAAACAAATAACCTTCAAAGAATCTGCCCGTCTTTTCTGATCCTGCTACTTCTCCCTCCCACACAAACTGCCTGACAGAAAGACTGTGGTCAGCTGTCATGAAAAATTTTACCTGGATGCCACCTTGCCAGGAGGCACGGTCCAAAATCCCTCCTCACCCTGATGCAGCATTTGCTGTTCTTGATGAAACTTTAATCTAAATGCCCAGGGATGTAATTTCCTAAAACCATACCCATTTTCAAATGACATTAGAGCAGAAGGAGCCTTTAGCCTGTCATGCCCTCACAATGAGAAAAGGACTCCCAAATCCAAAGAGTTTTTGGAAAAAACCCTGAGCAGCAAATTTTTTGCATAATCGAGAAAGAGATCCCCTCCACCCCACCTTCAAATGCTTGACTAATTTAATGTGTGAATGTGAGTATCCGAACTCCTTGCAATGATCTTGGTCCTGGGAGGAATTATCTGCGTCTGCTCCTCTCCTTTCAGGATACTATGAGCAATATACTGGAGAATCTAAAAGCTAAGTTTGTTCTGAGCAGCTTCATTGAAAAGAACAGGTTTCAATAAGCTAAATTTAAAAATAGCTTCAATAGTGTCTAATCTGTGATTCCTGCTTGGCACTGATAATTAGGACTAAAAAAAAAAAAAAGACAGAAAACTAACATGATTGATCTCGGTGAAAACAGTTTTGTTTTGTTCTCTTGAAGCTACCCTCAGAATTCTACTTTGCATGATTACTTGCAGTATTTTTCCATCTTCATTTTTACTTTTCAGAATTGGTGAGTTTGTCCAAGACCCAAATAACTAGCAAGTGCAATTGCCAGTCTAGGGATAAGATCCAAATGAAATTATTCTCACTTTCTCTTTTTCACCCAGGTCCTAACGGGAGCAAGGCTACCTTTCTCATTACAGAGTTTCTACTTTTAATTAGCTCCTTGCTCTTGCTGACACGGGCAGTATTTTGCCCCTGGTTGGGAGGGTGGAGCACTCAGCACCTTCCTGGCTCTTCCCTTGGTGAATCAGTTGGAGAATGAAGAACCACATCCCTCTCTAAAAACATACCATTAGCGCATATGGCTCCCTCGACTTCATCTGTATATATGGCTGCTCAGCATCTCAGGAAAGCAGACCAAAACAGCAACCTTTTTGTAGTCAAAAACTAGAGTCCTTCAGGCTCAAGCTGTTTCCTCCTCTGTAGGAAATTATACGTGCAGAACATCATCTGTCGGTAACTGCATGGTTTTCCTTAACATCCATACGTGTACTGCTCCTTCAATATGAGGAACTGTAAAGAGAATAAAATCAGGTACTCCCTGAATACTTTTTCAAATAATCATTCGGAAAGTAGAAATTTCTTTTATTTCCTACTGCAGAAGAAACCAACTCTTTGCTCTCCCCTTTTTATTGTTCATATTTTTGGCAAAACTAGTTTTCCTCCTAAAGTAAATTTCTGATGTGAATTTTGTCTTTTGGATTCTTCCTTCCCACAGACTCTTACCTGATTTAGTTCTTCTGATCCAAAGAACTGAATAGAAACTCCCTGATGGCGATAGGGTGCAATTCCACCAAAAAAACCCCCATACTCCAAAAATAAAAAAAGGAGAAGAAACAAACCACCTCAAAGCCAGTGTCAAATGCAGGTCTCAAAAGCATATGTTGATTTCACAGTACAAAGTCACTTTAAATCCCCTAGTCCCTCGTTTCCACTCCCCGAGAGGAATCAAACCAAACAGAGAACAGCTTACATTGTCAAGACCTGGGAGCTTGTTGTAAGAATAACTAGTTCTTGACATTTGAAATTACTCTGGTTCAAACATTTTTTGATCTTTCTTATTAGCCCTGTGTCTTGAGAAATAAAAATATGATAATCAGAAAGTACATAATTGGGTTCAGGATATTCTGTGGTCACCCTCACTGGCTCTGGAGATAAAGGCACTTTGAAAGATTACGCACGGATATCTGGAATTTATTCTGCACGGTGTGTGAAATGACAGATCTTTTTTCTTAATTATACCAGCTATCAGTCTAACACCTGTAGTTAACCATTCTGTCCCGAGGAATCTCTTCCGATACGTTTTATTGTTCCACCAGACACGTGGCAGCAAAACGGCACGTGGATGCCGAGACATTTATTACTGCAGATGCGGAGCTACCTCGAATCCCCACGACGGCTGTTTTACACCACTGCGTCTCCGCCGCCTCTGGGCTCAGAGGAGCCATCCGCAGAAGGTGCTGCCACACTTCCCCAAGCATTATGGACTGGAAGCTACAGCTTTACAAGGTGTTTGGACAGAAATACATGTGCGTTAGCCAACGTGTGCAACTTGTAATTAGATGTTTTTTGGGAGCAGCGCTTTGTGGCCCGGCCAGCCCCGTGCATCCCCGGAGCAGCGCTGGCACGCGGTTGCCGGCGCCGCCGGCTGACAGCAGCCCCCGCTCCCTGCCGCCCAGCCCACCGCCCGCTCTTCTTCAAACCTCCACCAGGACCCTGCTGCGGCAATGAATCACGTGCAGAGGGCTTTCCACAAGCTGGGTTTATTGAGCTGTATTATGGGAAAATATAGCTCAGACAGCCCCACTGCAGCCAAAACAATCTGTCATTTTTAATTCTTTCTGTCACCTCATTAGGTATATAGCTAGAGTGACAGGAAAAAAACCCAAACAACAAAAAAACCACGAACAGCAAAACCCAGAACACAGTGTTTCCACAACTCCTGCTCAGACTTTAACATAAATATCAAGGCACCAAAAGATTCATTGACCAAACATATGTGACTCGGTGCTGTATATAACGAAGTGACATGCAGAATGGTCTCAATAGGCATATAAAGCAATTAAAAATAACTGTGCTTCAAAGCATTGTACTATAGCATAAAAGGTCATCCCTATAAACATGAAAAAGATGACAGAATTTTTTTCCTACAAACAGACACACAAATAGTCAGCTAGAGGTTCCATTTTCAAAAGGTAATCTTTAAAAATCTCTGAAAATATGCCATGTCCTATATGCTTCTCCCTCAGATCATGTCTTTTCATCAACAGTTAATATTTTAGGTGAACACAATAGGAAATATTATCAAGACCAACTATATGTCAGAAGACAATATTGTACTAAATACAAAATATTTACACTGTGCATACACACGATAGTAAGGGAAACCCTGGCTAACCTTCTGTGAAAATGAAAAGCCTATTTTTTTTCCTCCGAAAGCTTGCTTGCTTTCACATTAATGCATAAAAGTTGTATTCCAATGGAAGCTGCAGTGAGTACATTTTGAGGACTCTGATAATTTTTGCAGTAACACTCTGAGTTTGTGATAATAATGTTTATGCACAGATGTAAAGAATGTGCTGACAGATTAAAAAGGAGTCAGCTGGTGTTTGCACAGTGTTCATTTTTATTTAAGGGGAGGAAAAAAAAAAAAGGGAAAAAAAAATAGAAGTACTACACCTGGCTATGAACAAACAGCTTTTACAGAAGTGGAAGTAGTTCAGTCTATTGCAACTCCCTAAGCCCCCCCTAGATTAATTCAAAAATTCAAGTTATGGGCACATCAGAGAATCACAAGCTTTTATTTTTACTGCAAGCAGAGAGTTCACTTTAAATTATTGTCCTACTAATAGTAAAAGGAATCTCAGCCCAGACAACAGTCTGGAATGAACAGGATGTGTTCAAAAAAATGTTAACATATTGAAGAGATGATTCTCACCTTGGAGACCCTTCTTCCTTATGTATTTAGGCTATGCTCACGATGGAATGCTGTAAAGCCCCCAGGAGTGTCCTGAAGGATAGTGAAGGTACAAATGTTGCAATAGGTATCTGCTGTATCTTAATATACAGTTACAGTATTTTAAAGCGAATTGATGTACTGAAACTTCATATTTTACAGTGCCATAGCATGGGAAGAGATCACAACTAATGTCATCCGCTCTCCAACTGACGAGAGAGACTGCCCTGATCAATACCTGCAGAAGTATGCAGCAGCTACAGCTGGAGGAAACGTACGGATGCAGGTAGAAAGGAAAGAAAACACTCATGAAGAGAAAAAGAGAAACAGCAAAATATTCAGTTGGAAGAAACATTAATTTGGAAAGTTGAAACGTGTAGAAACCTGCAACTTCACAACAGACTCCACAACTGCAACAGGTAAGCTCAAGCCATGCCTCCCTTTTCTGAAGGATTTGCCTTTCAACCTAATTAGAGCAGGGGCAGAGAGATCAGATGTTCCTTGCTCCTTTTGAAAAGTGACTGGGAAAACTCCACGTAATCAGGAGGTATTTATGATTTCCATTGACTTTCAATTTTCTTGGTTCATCTGTTCCCTTTCAGAACGTCTGATGCTAGTCTGTTCTAAATTGTATGTTGAATTTGCTTTAATCAGGTGTCTTTGTAACAGGCATTAGGTCATTTACTGTTTGATTTTTTTCTGTGAAAATACAGGTTTTCTTAGTTTCAAAAGTGTCTTTTGAAGAAGACTGTCATATTCCAGGCAGAAAGGAGAAAAAAATAAAAAAGACAAGAGAAGAGGAGCAGGGAGGGAAGCAGGGAGCAATCCTGTAACTGTTCTTTCCCCACAACAAGAGGGGAATTGTGCACAGTTGTGAGTGAGGCCCTTTGTTCCCATCGTTCCTCCCCCCCCAAGCTCCTTTCTCCTCTGATCTGGGCTCAGTCACTGAAGCCAATTAGCATAAGCAGAGCTTAATATTCAAGTAGATAATTACATACACTGACAAGTGCTATCTCAACCAAATGCTCTTCCTACTTTTACACCTCCTCTCTCTGGACCCTCCTTGCACCTTTGCTGCCCTGGGACTCTCAAGTCCCCTTTCCCCCGTGCCATGCCTGTTCCTGGGTTTAGACATCAAACCTTAATGTCATCTTACCTCCACCCCCAAATTTCAGCTCCTCATCCAACCCCACCTTTCTGCTGGCCGTTGCAAGGACCTGAAACTCCCCTCTCTTGAGCTCACTCCATAAAACCAAAAGTCTTGTTTCTCACTAGGATATTCTAAGTGCTGCATTTGATAAAAAGCCACTTAACTGAGGCTCTGTGGTAAGGAGCAGAGTCTCACACAGTCAGTGGGTATAGGTTGGCTCAGGTAGGCTGAATTTCCCTTTGAAAGGACAAGTCTTTCCCCATTGCCTGTAGAAGGAGCCCAGGGTAAATATGCTTCTTAACTCCTAGCCTAGCAAGCCTCAATGAAGTGATTAAAGTTAAATTTCTGTTTATTTAGCTTCAAAGTTTAGCTTAAAAGAGTATGTTAAACTAGAAAAGTTAGCTGCTATACTTGCCAGTGAGAACTTCTCTGGAAAATCTCTGTCAAAGAAAAATGTAGTCACCTCTTATAGACATAGATCTGCTTTTTAGAGGGAGCTCTCCCAAATATTCGAGATTCAATGATAGTAGTAGGTGCTGAACACTGTTGAAAAACAGGCCATAAACCATCTTGAAAATCTATTTTAATTGCTCCTAATATACATTTTTAAGATTAATATCGTCTTACTTGCATTACGAAGGGGGCTCCTACTATGGTACTGTTTGGGCCATGGAAAAAATTAATTGTATAATGCCAACAGAAAAGGTGCTGAGGTGGCTGGTAATTGACAGAGTTAATGAAGTATGTTAAGCAGGTACAATATAGATGAAGTCGTCCCCTGCAGGGTGATTGGCCACTGGAGAAATAATGTGACAGTTGTCTTTGTGTTAAAATAATGTGGTTCTCCTTCTTTGCCAGATCCTATCTGCAATGAGAGATGAAAGAGATCTTGCAAGGATACCTAGGTCTTCCCATAGCAAATACTGTGCTGGAAGCTGGCAGGTAAAGGACAAGATAAAGAGAGGGTAAGGAGTGTAATGGCTATCTGTAAAGCAGTTAGGCTGTTTGCTACAACCCACACATGAATTATCCACTGCTGAAAAGTAATAATTCGACACTATTTTCTATAATCCACTCTCATATACTAGAATACACTGTGGTGCTGCCTGGGGATGAATGAGAACAGAACTTGTCCTGCCAATTTTTCTGGAAGTTGATTATTTTTAGATATTGTTTTAATAATTAACTAACTAGCTCCCAAGCAGTACAACGGATTTAGACAGCAAAGGATGTTTTTGAGAGTAATATAAGTTTTGCATTATTATCTCAGTCTATTGTGTGTGAATATTACTATCGAAACGGCAGGGAAAATGTCAAATGGAAATAGATCTCAGCCTCTCAATTATACCAAGCTGAGTGGTCAGCATTGGTTCCAAAACAGGCGCGTAGACCATGGAGTAATGAAAAAACATTGATAACATCAGTTTGGTGTCTAAATAGTCTAATGTACTACTTCAGCATTGTTCTTATTAAAAACATCTCAGAAGAGTAGTTAGCCTTCCTTGGCCATCAGCTCTCAAAATATCCTGAAGCTTTCTTGACTCTTTCAGGTGCTGACAGTATTTTCATGTCATGGACACATGAAAATTATACATTTTTTTAATTATTGAAGTTGTAGCTGTTGACATTTTTTTGTTTGATATTTATCTGCTCATAATGAATATTAGTTATTGGATTTTTGAGCTTTTCAATGGGGTTTTATCCTCATCAACATCTTATAAATCCAAGATTAAAAAAAAAAAAAGAACTTTACCAACAAATAGCCTTTAAAAAGTGTCCTTCAAATACAGGCACCAAATAAGATTAACCAAGAGTTCTTCTCAGGGTTCTTAAGGGTAGTGATATTTAGAGACAGAAGTGATTCTTAGCCAATGTCTGAGAACATAAACTAAGAAAATATTTCTAAGCATCACACGGTAAACAATCTTTTAATTTTCAACATACAGTAAAGTAAGTAGGAAAGATTAAATGCAAACACTTGTTTATTGTAGGATTTAGGCTTACGATAATCATGATCTCTTTCCCCAATCTTTCTTATGGCTGTAAGATTTGTATAGCTGTTGGTTATTATGTTTTTAAGAACAACAACCTGGACAGGAGAACATTTTCAACAGAGCTTCTTACTTTGGGAATTTGAAAATCACTACCTCACAATTTATTATGGACCACAGTTTAAAACATGTTTGTGCCCAAAGAATCTCAGGTGATGCCATTAAGACAGCATAAAATACCACAAAATACCAAGAGATCAAACCAACTAGCAATTATCTAACGCATTTTTCTGGTATCTACCCAGATTTGCCTTTTGGGAGTGCTAACTCAGTAAATAATCACTATACATAAACAAAGTATTGGCTATAACTCTCAAAAGAACTTAAAATCGTCTTCAAAGTGTTTTGCTTTGTTTGACAAAATACTCTTTGGGGATGTACTAATGGATGAAGCTAAAGAGCCAAAGAAAGGGAACTTGATCCATTTGAAAGAGAATAGAAGGCTGAAGGAAGCAAATGTAAAAATATGCTGGTACTCACTCAAAAAGTGCTGACTTCCTCCTGTAGGCCATCTCACTGGCCCACCTCGTACCACAAAATAGTGTAATTAGAAAGTGCTGATGCTCTGTGCTAGCAAGACTTTTCTCTTTTCAACCCTTGTTTAGGACTAACCAAGACAGAATACATTATATGTGGGGTTGTGAGTCTGTATCTTACAGATTGCCTTAAAAATAAAAGATACCATAGAATCCCACAAAATCAGATCAACTAGACCACTCCTAATCTATTAGTAATAATTAATAAACTCTGAAATTATATTTTATATCTGAAGGCTTTGTACAAATATCCACATGATACCGCTGCAATTAACTACAACTGACACAATTGCAAATTGCATGTGCATGAATGAGATACCCTCATGCTCAGACTGACAGTGTATCCTATACAATGTAATGCATAAAATTTTCCAGTATAATGAGCATTTTACAAAGTCTAGCTAGAAAGAGACTACTCATCTCTCCCTCCCTTTCATCTTCTTGCTAAATATACTACCTTTTCTAAATCTCTGTGCAAGTATTTGAAGGGCAGCAAGTCTGGGCCAGTTGTGAGGAATTAATTGAACATATAAGGGGATTGTGCTGTGTGCAACATCTCAGTTAACTTACTTGTTAAATAGGTAATGGCACTTGACTGTTAAGTTATGAAGGAACCTGTGTGTTAAATGGATGTTGCTACTTATTTGAAGGATACGGTCTAAGGTCTGGCTAAATAATGAGGACTCCAAAGTGTGCAGAAATCTAAACAGTGTAACAAGAGAAGCTAGATGGCAAAAGACTGCCCTTCCTCCTCGTTCAGATACTTTCATCTATTTGACAGTATTTGAAAGAAAAGACGTTTTGTCAGATTTGAAGCACTGCTGGCCACAGACATGCAGAGAAGGAGCCAAGCACATTCAGATGAAAATCTGCAACTGTGATATCCTATGAAATCTGGGAAAGGTTGGTTTTGGTTTGAGATTTGGTTGGTTGGGTTTGGGGTGCATTTGGGTGGGTTTTTTTTCTTCTCTTTCTTCAGTTAACAACCTTTGAGATCTCTGCAGAGCCAAGAACAGACCTGAGATATCAAATACATTTCTCAAAAGAATCAACAGCTTCATGCTCCTCCAAAAAGGTACATTTTTGTTTGTTCTTCCGTTCCAAAAGTTTCCCTTACATCAATAGCTTCCTTAACAACAGGGATAACCGAGCTTGAAAGGGTTTTGCTCTGAAATGTCAAAGTTGTTTACTTCCTCTGCTCTTCATTTCAGCATTTTGCCCTGAATTTTCAGATCTTGGACTGTGGGAATCATAAATCATAGGGAATAGATACATAGAAAATGAAATAGTATGGTCCATCTACTTAGTTTTCAAGGAACTTTGAGTCTATAGCTCCCCAGTTGTCAGCTCTTAGCTTTTGTCCAATCAATTTTTTTTTTATTTTTAAAGGAAGCTAAACCAGACCAAAAAAAAAGAAAAAACCTAAAAAAATAACTGCATTATCTGGCTTTCCCCAAAGTTTGAAGAGAGTATGTTCTGATCTGGAGTTCTGTTTAGGAACATGTCTAATTTTAATTAAAGCAAACTATTACAGAATGTAAAAGCTGCATGTTTCAGTTAGATTCTCCCTTGGTACAGACTATCTTATAAATACAGTGGTATCTCTCTAAACTCTTGCAGGATTCATAAAATCCTGCCCATATATCATGTGGCTGTCACCTTACCTTCTCATGGGACAGAAAGACCTGGCAAACATTTCAGAACTTCAAAAAGCTTTTTTTTAAGAAGGTTTATCAAATAAAAACAAAGCTTTACATTGTTTAAAGCATCATCTGAGATTCTTCTTAAAGGATAAACCATTTCCTTAGTGCTTCGCTCATGCTTTTCAGCTGGATACTGGGAACCTAAGTGGAAGGAAAGGAAGAAGCATTTTCTCTGTAGTTTGTAAGAAAGACATTGCTCCTGCTTAAGAAATGACATTGGTTTAGTGGCTTCTCCTCACTCTCTTCATGTGAAAAAAAATCAGGGAACAGTTTTGCAAAGTTATTGGGCCAATTGTAGAAGTTTCTTCATCTGGAACTGGAAAATGCCTTTGCAGAAGACGGAGGCTTTGCAGAAGATGGCCTTTTTTGAAAGGCCATTTCCAATAGGTGATACATTAGCGGGAGGTCTGCATCCCATAATGTGATTCTGTAAGCGAGGGTGGCCCTTAGCACTGCATAGATTTCATTGAAGCCATCAGAGCTGCACCCAGGGCAGGGAACTCCCTTAGATCTGGCTGCAGGACCGATGGCTACAGTTTGGCTGCTATTTTTGCAATGTTCTGACATACTTGCCTATGTGGGTTATGGTCATCTTTTACATTTCTGCATGTGCAATCAACACAAGGGGAGTGGAAAAAGAAAATCTCTCTGTCACATGGAAACAGAGGCAAGCATTGCAAACACAGTGCATTTCAATAAGCCATAATTACACATACAAATTCATCAAGTAAACTTGGGCATGCAATTAGTGGGCTAATTATGCTGTAATTGTACCAAATTACAATGGTATACCAAATACCAAAACAGATGACCATGTGCCAGCCTCCACCCCTCCCGGTTGCCTTTGTGCCGTAGCTCCTATGCACAGTGGTGTCTCTGCCCTTGTGTATCTCCTCTTGAAAATATGAAAGTACCAGATGGGCAAATGCCATTGGTTTCTCGTTTAAGCCACCAGTTCTTCCAATTCTACATTTACAATCAGCTTGCCATTATAATAGCTGTGCCTAAGTCCCTGTTGTGATGTGTTGTCTCAGTAGATAGCCAGAGACAGTCCCCGGCCCAAAAGCCTAGAGTCAAAGAAGACAAGCTTTGGAGAAGTGCTGTGGTCCTTGTTCTGCATACAAGAACCTGAGCTATAGATAGAGAAGAGGTGTGTTGATTTTCACAGATATCAAGGTGCTTAATTCTCCCTTACGTTGACAGACTCTGCAGTAACAGCCACTGATGACAGGTTTCACCAAACTTGAGATGCTTTGTTGAAACAGCCACGTCAGTTGTAAGCTCCCAGAATAATCGACGTACAGAGAGTCACCTCCACCAGGTGGTTGCACAGAGAGCACGACTGAGCAGAGAGGCACCTCGCTTACCTTCCTGGTGTCAGCTGGGAGGAGTCCAGGCCTAAATTAGTCCTCTAAGTACTTTATGCAAGATGAGATGAATAGTTTGTAGCAGAGAGAAGGAACTTTCACTTTCAACAAATTAGCTCCGTGTGTTATATGGTTTCTTTGCATAAGTTTGCCTGGAGTTTTCTAAATGTACTGATGCCATCAGCAGTGTCTAAATATCAGTATTTTGATTACTGTTAATATGCATATGTTTCAATAAAATGAATTTAGCTAAGAATAAAAATACCTTTTATACAAGACATAGCAAATTTTAGCAATGTATTGATTTAATGTACTTAGTTCAGTGAAAAATCTGTTGGTTTAAGCTATCTGCCATTAGTTTCAATTAAAATATATTGATCTGAGTAAATGTTGGTTAGATTAAGTGTTGCCTGACTGTGAAAAAAATATTTGCTTAAGCAAAAATTGTATGAGTATTTAGACATGTATTTTAGGTTGGGGACTCTTCTAGAATGAGTAGAACTGTTTAGGTATCAATAAATTTCTTTAAATATAAATTAAAATACCCTTCCTGAAATTAAAAAAGCTGATTACAGTAATATTGTGACTAGCACGCATATTAATTCAAGTAAAACTGTTTTTGAAAGAGTAAGCATTCAGGCAGGAATATTGTAACTTCAAAACACTGGAAATTCAAGCTCTTTGTGAGGGAACCAAGGTTTTCCCATGGAAAGGCTTTCTTCTTTAACCACAACATAAAGATTTCCTGGTATCCTCTGAAATGAATTTTTTTGAATAATAAAATAATCCTGATAGCCTTAGATAGTAGGACAACACAGATGCAGGCTAGAACACACAGCTGTTTTAAAGTACCATATGTACATTATTCATGGGATTAATTTTAATTCAAAGCATCAAAAATATATATATAGAAATAAAAAGCATGCAAGCAATAAGGCTGATACACCAGTCCTTTATTAGTTCTATAAAGACTGGAAGCCCTTGGGACTCCGATCCGCAAGCAGCACGGTACCCTCACCTTGTGATAAAAGATGATAAAGCCTGACTCTGTCCTCAGCTACCTGCACTTGCACCCAGATGATAACTCCCCGGCACGGCCAGCCAGAGAGCACGCTGAATCCATCCCACGGTGGTTTGCTTACAGCCGTGCAGCAATTCAGCTCTAGGGGTCAGATTAAAAAACTCGGGAGATCTGGAATGTCAGCTGTACGTTTATTCTTCAAAGACATACATGCTGTCCATCTGTACTGTTTACACTAGAGCTGATTATTTTAGACACGTGTTGTTTATTTTAATCTCATGTATTCTTTTTTTTTTTTTTTTTTTAAGAAAAAAAGGATGTTTGGATAGACAGTAGGGGGTTTGTCTAGGGGAAAGGTATCGCCCAGTCTCCCTCTTTTTCTGTGTGTAGATATGTACAGAGAAGAAATCTTACATTCATAGGTTTTTGTACCTGCCACCTGTCCTGTATGACACTTTGTCTGGTAGAACTGCATGGACTGTGACAGTGCGTCTGTATAGCTACTCCATTCACAAGCACCAGGAGACTAACGATTAAAGGCACCATCACCGCAGTAAGGCAGTTTCTGGATGGCAAGGGGAGTAGTCAGTGCCACACCAGCACACAGCTGCGGTGCGGTGTTCATGGCGATCACAGTTCAGCCAGGCACCAGGCAATTTTGGGGAGTCCACAAGGAACAGCCATCTACACAAAGAACATTTTGGGGCACATTTTCAGTGGGAAACATACAAGCTCCACTAGCTTTAGTAGGATTCACAAAGCCACATTCCCATATCTTATACTGCAAATATCCCCTGACTGTTAAAAATGCACAGCAATTAAACTATCAATAGACAGGTATTGAATTCTGAATTAAAGAAGCAACAAGTAATAACTGAAGTTACAAAGTGGTTCCCAAAGCAGGAAGGATTACTAAATCCAACGTTTGAAACTCTTGAGGGAGGAATAAAAAAAGGATGGATACTTTCTTTTCTATATTTTCTGAATACTCGATTTTTAAACTACCCTTATATCATTTTTTTCTAGGATTACCTCTAGAACTGCTGAGGTTAGAAATATATTGGATTTTGTAGTAGAAGCTAAGATTTTCATGTTTCCAAGGTCTGTGACTGTAAAAAAAGGCACCAAATCTTGAAGTCTCATGATCATTTTGTCAATACTGACAGTGATGCATACCTGAAGTATCTATCTGTCCTGTTAATGACCCAGGCAGATACCAAATTTTCACATTTAGCAGCATATAATTTCCACTAGAGAAGAAGTAGATGAAGGGGGAAGATGTTGTCAGATCTTTTTTAAGATGATCCTAGGTGCAGAGGATGTGTAAAGTCCTCTCTCTGAACACAGCAGATTTTAAGCAACCATGGGTAGTTTATTTGATTATGGCTCTACTTTCAGACAGGACTTTACTGAGCAGCTCTTTCCTTTTAGCCATTGCCTGTTTCAAGCTGCCATTGGGTTTACCAGTTATATGTAAATAGTCTCTGGTTTTGTTGTTTCCTTTGCTTATAAAGACAAACACAGTTACTGCATTCCCCAATCTTTTTAATTGTTAATTAAAGATGTGAAAAAAATCTCTAGCTGCGTGGGTCACAGTTGTTCTTTTGGCAGAGGTTCCTGTAGTTTCAGCAAGCTGTTTCTATAAAGATGTGGTTTTAGACTTCTTTTGAATGAAGAACTCCTACTCACCGCCTTCTACAAGGTCTTGTTTGAATCTTGTAGTAACAATAGTTAAACCCCACTACTATGCCCTCACATAGCAGAAATAGAAATTCATACCTGAAAATGTGATGTGTATGAACTTTCACATCGGGATAGACCTCTCAGACTGTATGTCACATAGCAATTATAACAGCCATTATCATCCAAAAGGAAAACCTATGCAAGTGTGAAAATGAGAGATGAAATCCAGGTGCATTCCTACATAGGAACGTATGGATCAGTGAGCAAGTCTTAGGGCAAGACAGGGCATGAAAATCAGCCACAGCACTGAGCAGTCAGCATCATACATAGTACTTGATTATCAGCTGTTAAGCAAAAGCAAGCTGTGAGTTTCCTAAACAAAGAAAAGCACAGATAAGAGGCTGATCCAAGGCACCCTACAATCTAACACCTTTTCTAGGGCTGGGACATTAACACAACTCTTGGTTGACTTCCTTCAGCTCTAATTTAGAGGAATCAGCGCAGAGTGGAAAAGAGAAGGAAGAATCAATTATCTTCCTTGATGTTCATGTTTGCTTTTATTTATTAATGTTCTTACACATTGCCAGTCTTGCTAAACTGGCAGAGGGATTTACAGCACCAGAACAAATCTCTGATGGCTTTTTAACCCGAGAACGTTAAGAGACTGCTTCTTTCCCATCCAAAATATGTATTTACCCAGAGTGAGTTAACACTGCAAAAACAGAAAACTATCTACCAAACAGGCATTTCTGATTTAAAATATAAAGGGACCTTTCCCCCTCCTCTCCCCCATTCACCTCAGTGGGAGTTTCTGACTGAATAATTAAAGACAAAGTTATCTTCAGAGGTTGAAGAATTAAGTCTGCTTTTGAGGCAAGGAGATAATGGGTACCCGAGAACTCGGCGAACAAAGCTGCTTATAGCATGATCCCAGTCACTTAGGGGGTAAGCCTCAGAGACACAGAAGCTCCCTTAACCAAAGCCAGCCCCAGTAACCAAAATCCCAGCAAAACACAGATGACAAGGCAGAATACAGAAAAGCAAGAATACTTACATTATAGGATTTACTTTAATCCATATCATAAAACTGGGTCAGATGACTATCTAAGCAGGTAAGGATTAAATGAAGAACAATAAGTGCAACAAATAAGAAAGAAAGGAATCGGTAAAAGATAAGGTGAAAGAGCAAGGCAAACAAAATAACGTACTAAGCCTAAGCAGCAAAATGTGCACAGAGCTGCTGGAAATTTCATATGCAGTACTACATATGTGAGCATAAACTCCAGGAAAGGATCCCAGAAGGTGATAGAGATATTTTTAATGTGACAAATTTAATGGTTTGGTTTTGTTTTTTTTTTTTTTTTTAATGTTTTCAGTAATAATACTTTGATGCCATCTATACCAGTTTCAGACCAGGAATACCATATTCCCTGACACTACTCCAAGTATTTCATGGACTGTGTTTTGCCCAGCAAGCTGAGGTGATATAGAATATCCTAATGTCATGCTTGCTGAGCCAAGGTTAGGGCACAGGAGTCCTGCAAGGTAAATCAACTGTGGGATCATCCTGCCTGTGCTCATGAAAGATATCTATTTTAACACAGAGCCAGACTATATTCACACATTCTTTTATCTTTCCTAAATTTTCAAATTCCGGGAAAGTTTTTCCAAAGATGAAGAGACCAGAGGGTGGGCAAACATTCATAAGAAAGGAGAAAAGTTATTTACAGTGAAGCTGAACTCAGTCAGATAGAATTATTATTCTAATAAATGTTTTACTTTTCTCCTCCACTTTCTGGAGAGAGATTCAGGCTTAAGAAATAAAGTGTATAAATTAAGAAGCTTAATAATTTCTGCATTTAAGCTGACTCGGTGGCTTGTGGGAGCGCTTAAGGTTTATTCTAGAAATTCCCTTGCATCCCAGGGATCAGGAGTGGAAGCTGATAAGATAACTTGAGGCACGGGAGCAGCCTGTCTCACTCCACTGGCTCTGCCTTCAGAGAACATCAGTAGCTGGCATGAGGATGAGTCTAGCTCTCTTTCAAAAGCATAAAAGAAGCAAAGGCAGATAGCTACAGTATACTGCCTATAGCTACTACCACACACTCCCCTAAGCACAGGAACTCATTTCCATTGCTTCACTGGCTTTTTTCACATTTCTTCACCATGGTAGACTCATTGCCAGGCAAAAGAAAAGGAAAAAACCTTTGTCTTAATTAGTATCAAGCATCGAATAGCAACATAGCTCTGATAGAATCACAGCCCCCACACTGAGAACTGGAAAAGTCCTGAAGACTTGCTAGAGGGGGTATAAGTACACATTTGGTCTTCCTGGCCTTCCCTGCTCGCTCCCACCAACCAGGTGGAAGTGACCAGGAGGAAGTCATTGCTTCAAGGCAGGCTCACTGTGATCGAAGTGAGGAAGTGGGATTACGCTTTTGCTGTGCAAACCCCAGCCCCAACCAAAGAACCAGCCCTACTGAAAAGACCTCTTTTAAGGGCAAAATTCAACCGTTCTGTGATAATATCTTGGTATGATACGCTTTCATTTACATAATACATCAACATTGACTTGATTTATTCTTGTCATCCATTATAACCCCTAAATCCTTTTTAAAAAGGCAAACAAACAAGAAACTCCCACAACAGTATCCTTTCTTTTTTAGGATTTTTGCTGAAGATGGGGAGAAGAAAAGGGGCAGGAGATTTCAGAAGCTCCTGACACCTGTTAGGCCACCCTACATTGCACTGGTGAAGCTGCTTTTCACACAGCCCCTCTGCGCGCATGTGGAAGCAATATGGTAAGTATAAAATTGCAATGTGTATTGTGCAGCTCAGTTACTAAGATATTGCATTTAACTAGAGATACTTAGTCCCATCACTTAAGGGCTAGCCAGTGTGACTGAACACTGCAAAAAACCCTCTGTGAACGTTTGTTTCAATTCCTAGTCAAATTTGCCTGCAATCACATTCCTTCTGCCTACACTTCTCACAAATGGGCTATTCATTAGTTTTATGCTAGGCCAGGAGTATGTGCTGAAAATAGAGCTGCTCAAAACAATTTCCAGTTCGACATTAAAAAGAAGGGAAAAGGGGGTGGAAATTTTTACTGTTCTCATATGAAAAAAAAGGAGTGAGAAATAAAAATTGAAACTGAGTTTTGAATTTGTAACTATGGCAATGGCAAGCCTCTAATGGGCAGAGATAGCCAGAGAATACCACTGTCCTATGTGTCCACTGAAGTAGGGGCATCATTGCAGCTGTTTAGCAAACTGGCCCCAAAAGGTGGCTGAAGCCATCCAGGATGTTTAAGGCAAAGGCTTGAAGTTCTAGAGTGAACCACAGGCATGCCAAAAAGGAAGGACAGAAATTGTTTCCTTTTGTCTTCCCTCCTCTTCTGTCTTCAGACTGTAAGTGCTTCAGGGCATGACTGTACATATGCACATTTCCAGATAAAAGCAGCAGAGGCAGGCAAAAATTATAGTGTGGGTGAAAAGTGTTGATCAAAATGGTTGAACAAATACAATTATGAGTGTATTTTTATCTTCAAGTTACTCATAAAATGTCTGGAAAGGAACTTGGAGCATTGTTTCAGAAGGCTTTGCAACCAAAACGTACCTTAAGAGTTGGAAGAATGCATCAAGAGGAAGAGATGAAGGAGGAGCATGTTTGCAGCCCAAGGGTTAAGGCAGCTGGAAAAAAACAGCCAGGAAGAGGGTAACAAAGCAAACACCTACTCAGCAGAGTGTTTAATGCCAAAGATCAAGTTATGGCATGTAGCTAGTAATATCACTGAGGTCAAGAGGCTGCAAACCCTTTTATGATGGTTATCTCTGTCTCTGAGCTTCCCATATTTTGACTTTATGCTGTGTTTTCCTTTCACCGTCCCTCATGGTAAGCGCCTAGTTGATGGCTGTTCTGCTCAGCCTCTAAGAAAGAAGGGTAAGCCCCAGCCAGCATTTCTGTGGTTTCTGTTTTCTGTGTCAGCAAATAACTCTGAGTAACAAATGCATTCAGGAAAATCAGGGTCTGTTCATGGACAATTTGCAAACATAAGAAGATCAAAAATTCAATTAATAACTGACTTGTTATGAATTATTATCTCCGCCTCTTCTGTTTGCAGCTCAGCAACTGTGTGCGGCCAGTCAAGCCAACACACACACCCCCAAAAACACGAGAGGAATCACTTCTGACCTTGTTCTTCCTGTGACCTTATAGCACTGGCTTGCAGAAAGAATATGTGTATACAGATATCTTGGCATAACTTCAAGAGCGGTTCAGTAAGTAGTTCACAACTGCTGACCATCTGGCTGTTAGATCTAAGAGGGATCTATTAATGTTAGAGCTAGAACATTGCCAAGCTGCAGCAGAAACTGCATGACAGAAATGGGTACAGGCCCTCTTTAAAACCCTGATAGAAATCATTGCAATTGTTTTATCCACCCATTTACTCAAGTAATGTCACGTTATTTCTGGTGCCATCACATCCACAGGCACTATCAAGGAAGGAACTCTATTGTTTGATAGCACGAAGATATGCAGCCCCAAACAGCTTTAAATCTGAGTTTATGTCACCATGATATGCTGAAAAAGACAAATTTTTGTGCATCTTCTTGGTCCTTCCTGCCCTTTGAGATGATCACAAGCTATGGGATGCACAGACATAGGTACTGTTAACACTGTGCCAAGCCTCAGTTAGAGGCAACATAAATTAAATGAGGCTCTGCATTGTAGTATGGTTTTACACTGCTCTTCTTGCTCATCTAAAGCCTGGTAGAATAAGTTTGCATTATCCAGCAGTTTACTGCATTGACAGAATATACAATAAGCAAAGAACAAAGAGCAGGGAGGGGGAGATACATGAATGTTTATACAGTATCATGGGGGCTGATGTACAAAATCTATACTCAGACATCTCTCCATGCTTTTATTTCATTGGTGTAACAGAAGAAATGATCCTGAGGGATTTGGCAGTATCATCTTGCAAGTCAGTTTAGGAAGGTCTTTTCATTCAGTGGGAGTAATGAGAAGTAAAAAAACTATGAGAAGAATAGAAAAACTGTATTGTGTTGAAATTGTTACTAATTTTACAAAACACTAAGTCATTTTGGAAACAATAAAATGTGATAATAAATTCTGCATTTTCACTTGAATAATATTTTGAAAACTGTCTAAACACCCTTGCTTTCTCTTATAGATTCATTTAAATGTATTTAGAATGGGTATTGACTCTCAGGCCCAAGATTAAAATGTATTTTCCAAACATTTTCTCATTTATTCCCACTGGGCTGAATGGTCTAACTTAAAATATTGCCTTAAAGTATTTTTCCCTGTTATGTATGCTTCCAATGATCAGATCAGTCTATGAAATTTAGGGACTTGATCTGAACTGAACCCAGCATAAAAACCTTTCGAGGTTTGCCCATCACTGCTTACAATGCTGTTTTGAAAAATAACCTCAAGGCTATTTAATTAATCGTTCATTCTTTTAGTCTCCCAACTCAGGTAGATTAATACCTACGCTGCCCACAGATCAATGAGTTCTGGAGTCTCCTACAGATTAGCACATCTGTAGTTTAAAGCCATTTTGCCTTAGAAAGAAAGAAAGAAGGAAAGAAAGAAAGAACAAACATATTCCCAGGAGGAACCTTTCAGGGATCAATTCATAAGCAAAGGAAAACATGCTATTCTCAGCAAGGAAACAATGCGGTTTTTGTCTGCTACAGTGATTAATAACATGCTACAGCTGGAGCCTATTTAAAGGCCTCCATCAATCCATGTAGGCCAAAAGCTGACCCACTTTAAATTCTTAAAATATGAGAATTGCCCCCAACAATTTTTTTTTAATTTTTTTTTTTTTTTAAATTTATACAATCATAGAATGGTTTGGGTTGAAAGGGACCTTAAAGGTCATCTGGTTCCAACCCCCCTACCATAGGCAGGGACACCCTCCACTAGACCACGTTGCCCAAAGCCCCATCCAACCTGGCCTTGAACACTTCCAGGGAGGGGGCATCCACAACTTCTCTGGGCAACCTGTTGCAGTACCTCAGCACCCTCACAGGGAAGAATTTCTTCCTAATACCCAGTCTAAATCTACCATTACCCCTTGTCCTATCACTACATGCCCTTGTAAACAGTCCCTCTCCAGCTTTCTTGTAGGCCCCTTTAGGTACTGGAAGGCTGCTATAAGGTCTCCCCAGAGCCTTCTCTTCTCCAGGCTGAACAACCCCAACTCTCTCAGCCTCTCCTCATAGGAGAGGTGCTCCAGCCCTCTCATCAGCTTTGTGGTCCTCCTCTGGACTCGCTCCAGCAGCTCCATGTCTCTCCTGTACTGGGGCCCCCAGAGCTGGACGCAGTACTCCAGGTGGGGTCTCACAAGAGCGGAGTAGAGGGGCAGGATCCCCTCCCTTGACCTGCTGGTCACACTTCTTTTGATGCAGCCCAGGATATGGCTGGTATTCTGGGCTGCAAGCGCACATTGTCAGGTCATGTTGAGCTTTTCATCAACCAACACCCCCAAGTCCTTCTCCTCAGGGCTGCCCTCAATCCATTCTGCACCAAGCCTGTATTTGTGTTTGTGATTGCCCCCGACCCATGTTCAGGACCTTGCACTTGGCCTCATTGAACTTCATGAGGTTTGCACAGGCCCACCTCTCAAGCCTGTCAAGGTCCCTCTGGATGGTTCAAGGTCCCTCTAGATGGCAAATGGAAGCGGTAGAATCACCACCAACAATTTCCTCCACCAAGAAAACTGAATACCACTGTTAGGAGCACCCAGAAATGGTGGTAGAAGTTTAGCAATACAGCACTATGAATAAAATCCTAGGGCTCTAGAGAAACCAGCTTAAAAATTTCCAAAAACCAGGGTAGATGGGAACTGCAAAGTATCATGCTGTTGTTTTTTTATGCATACAGCCATTAAGAAGAGGAAGGATTTTTTCCCAGCCCAAATTTCAAAATCCCAGGTGAAGTTCTCCCTGTCTTTTGGCTTCAAGGGCCATAACTGCAGACCAAAAAGCAAAGCTTTATCTGCCTGTTTCTGTCTAACAGAGGTGGTAACATTTTTCTGGAACCGATGGGATAAGTTTGATGTCTATAAGCATTCAGGAGCTCAGAGATTATGTCTTAGGTTACAGTTAGTAGAATCAATCCTCAGCCTTGAACCTTCCTTCCTCCACATTAGAGAGGTGAATATTTGCTGGTCTTCTTGGGCCATGACTCTGAAAAGAATCAAATCCTTGCAGGTGATGTTTAGTCAGTAGCTCAGACAGTGCTTGTTATCTTCAAGGATCAGACCCTTGAGCTGTCCTCCAGCAAAGCATGCATATAGCTACTCAGATGGTGAGTAATCTTGATGTTGGTAGGACCACTCAGATACACAAAGTCACATTGGGATTTTGGTGGGCAGGGGACCTTCTGAATAAATAAATTTATAAATCCTCAAAGCATGAGAAGGCTGAAAAAATAAATTTTTAAAAATCATCAGAATCTTCAGTCAAAATAGATAAAAATCTCATTTTTTTATCTAGTGAAAAAGTACATTTTATTGAAGACAAAAACTGAATTATTAATATGCAGGCAATAGCCAAACATAAGATAGAGTGTATGCTAATTTCAGAGTTCAAATAGGCATTTATGATCCTAAATTTAGCCTCCCATTAAAAAAAATACCTTGGCCAAGCTGCTTAAAAACACATCAAACCCATTAAGAGTGAAGCACAAAAAGCTAGGGCAGTGTCTTCAGTCTCAGACAATCAGGCAGCAAAAGCGCTAGCAAGCAATCCCTCCACTCATACTATTACATGGATAGCGTGCAGTAGGAACAGTCAATCGCCAATCCCACCAGAGGTTATTAAAAAAAAAAAAAAAAAAAAAAAACCCACAAAAACTAGCCAGTAAAGTTAGCAGAGCTGATGACAAAATAAAATCCTTGATAGAATATGGAATGGATAAATAATAGCATAAATTCTTGGGGCACAAAACTGGAGAACTGGCTTAAAACTGGCTTCCCATGAAAAAGGCAGTGAACTAATGGGTGGGGAAGTGCACCCTAATTCTGCAGCCTGAGCGTGCATCGGGGCTGTAGCTCTTGCTGTCAGGCTGGGACTGATGGAGAGCAGCAAGTGAGGCAGCAAACGAGGGCTGCTTCTTTCTGTGCTCCAATATGCATCGGTCTGGTCCCTTTGACTCATGAGTGTCTCAGATTTGTCTTTTCCACCATCTTGTGAACAAAGACTTCACGCTCCCTTTGCTCTCTTTTTCATGAGAAACTCATGCAGTGCTGTAGGACTCCAGCTGTCTTCAGAGGATTTAGGGCAGTTTACAGCATCTCTTTATCAACCCCACAGCACTTTGAAAATTGGGGATCTTGGGCCTATATCACCTTGAAGTGCTCCCCAGATCTGGTCCTACACTGGCAAAATGCACTGGGTTAACGTTATCTGCCTGTAGTACATAATGAAATTCATACTTGAATGGCAAGAACTTTAAGTGCTTTTTCGTAGTATATCACCAATGTATTTTCTGACCCTAGTTATTACTTATTTCTAAAACCTTCATTACAGAAGCAGTTAAAAAATAACTCTCCTTTTAAAATGTTGATTTGTTTTTCTTGCAGAGAATGTGCTGCGAAATGTCGAGGTAAGCATTAGTTAAAGGGCTACTACACCATGCCAGCAGGAGCAATTTACTTCTTATGCATATATTCCTGAACATTATTTTGTTCCCTTTCTCTTTGTGAATGGAAACCACTTCCTTACAGCAGCCGCGCGCTTTCCTCCCCCCTCTCCAGCCCTTTCTTCACCTGCTCAACAGCAGGGGCATGCTGAGGGCATGGCCATTGGAGGTACACATAGCAGGTCTGTGCATTAATACATACAGTTGCCCCGAATAAATGCAGTCTACAGACATCATTTCAGGCTGAAAACTCAACGTTTTCTGTGTGTTAAAACTGTGTTAAGCTGTTTAATTGTTTTGTGATTACCAGAGCACTTACCTTGTGAGGATATTAATTATCCAGGCATAAAGAGAGCAAGTTTTTCTGTAAGGAGAGAGCCATTTTTATTTTTTTTAACTTATTCAAGTTTCTTTTACTCATTCCAGCTAAATAGATCTTGCCCGGGAAAGAAGAAAAAAAAAAAATGGGTCTAAATGCAAATTAACATTACTGTTTAAATATCACAGACCATTTTCTCTGAGCCCAGTTACAATAACTAGTAATTATAAAAATTGCTTGCCTTGGGCTTCTGGCTAAGCCAATGCTAAACTTGTCCTTTTATTAGATCTGTCAGACTGAGTTAATTATCTTTATGATAATAGATGTGCCTTACCTCAAACAAAACAAATACCCTTATAATTAGCTTTTTAGTTAGAATTTTAATTTATTTATAAAGACTGTTTGTTTTGTTTCTTTTTCTGCTTTACAAAGAAGTTTGGGGTTTAACAGGTTACTAGTCAGGTAAAACAGAGTCATTAGGTTGACCGAAAGGTTTTGTGGTTAACATTGCATCTCATCTAGCCACTGTGAAATCTGTTGGGCTCTGTGAGTGTGCTGGTGTATATTTGTGTGAAAGACAAGGGCGAGAGAGAGGAAGAAACAAGGCATGTTCTTTTATTCCAGAAAGTTCTCCCTGAGCTGACTTTTGAAACAGCACATTAACTGAATTTAATAGTGAAGCGTGCTAGCAAACACTAATCCTGGCTGCATGTTTTCTTTTGAATCCTTTTTCTGAAGTCAGAGCTGAACTTTCCTTAGACTACTGAAAATAGAAAGCATAGTCTGGTTTAATATATTTCTGTCTCCACAAAATCCCTTTCAATCTCTCTCTCTTTCTCTCCTCTTTTTTCCCTTCTTATCTTCCTCATATATTCTCTGAACCGATCCTGCAAGCCCTCCAAGCAGAGCTCCCAGTAAGAACTGAGGGCTTGCAGAATGGGCTCTGGACTTTATTCACGATTTCACATGTGATTCTTCCACTAAATAAAAAAATGCCTTATGCATCAGGACCATATCTTATTTTCCAAACAGAATAAATAAATAAATAAATAAATAAATAAATAAAAGAGTTTCAAATTCGATGTTGGTGGAAAATGCAGTCTACAGATGAATGAATTAAAGAACATGTTAGGAAACAAGTGCCGTGTGTATTATTTAGGTCTGTCGTAGTGATAGGATCCAGATTGGATTTGTCAGATGAAGCCTGTTTAAATCAGAGTCATGGTGCAACTTCTCTAGATCTGAGTGTCCCCATGTGAGTAAAGTAGTCCTATCTGAAAACATCATCAGGGTCTCAGCTCATTAATATTTCTATAAGCATCTGAGATCCAAGGATTAGATGAGGCTAACTAATACTGGTTTACCATCTTATTCCCTCTTTATCATATCCTATTCCCTCTCATTGAAATAGTTGAACAGGCTTGATATGCAACAAATGTAAGGGGAATGTGGATAAAAATGTGGTAGCAATTACAGTAGAAGACATTACCAATATTTACAAGTTTTTCAATTAATAAAGTAATTTTAAAAGTAAACAGCTTTGCAACCAAATGAACACAAATGCAGCTGTTTGGTAATGGAAAAACAATACCCATTGCTATGCACCTAGTGTAAGCATGCAAAAGGAAAAAAGAACCCAGCTGAAATCAACACAGATATATCCTTCTGCTCTCTATATGCACAACAACTAAACTTACAAGCTCCTCAGAAGTACAGGAAATAATACTTAACAATGAAAATGTACTATTAAATAAAAATAGTAGTGATAGCTAACATTGAAACCAATCCAATACAGATATATTTCTGTTAGCAATTAAAAATGTCTTCATTTATTTTTCATAAGTCAAAGCTCTTTGGTGAAAACAAATATTTCGGTTGTGAATAATTAAATCAATGTGATAGAAGGTTATATTTTCCTAACTTTGTACAATCTATTTGACTGCTCTAAGTCACCATTAGAGACTGGATATTTATAATGTATTTTTGAGAGATGGCAGGAGAAATGGAAAGAGAAGGAGAGAGGAAGTCAAAACAGAAATGGAAATGTTTTAAATGTGAGAAAGAGTGAGTGAAATGTAACAGCCCTCCAACACTCCTTTTTAGAAGGTTTCGTTGCCAGCCGTATTTGCTTGCAGCTCTATAAATGATGTAAGATCTTTTAATTAGGAAGACCAAGTTTATAACTTTTTGGGTCCTTCTGTAGCAATCCCGTAGATCCCTTGTAATTAACAGGGCTGTGTCTCCACTTCTTTTTCTGGCCGGGGAGAGAGGCGAGGAGACACCTCTGACGCAGTCAGCTGTTTGGTGAGCCCCTGGAGCCCCCGGAGCCCCTGGAGCTGGGGCCGTGCTGAGCACCCATGCCAGCAGACAGCCCTGTGGGCAGGGTTTCTGCACACAGAAAGTCCTAGTGGTCGCTGATGCATTGATCCTCCTCAAAACTGAGGAGGATTTGTTTGCCAGCACATGTACTGCAGCTAGAAAAAGATATTTAGAAGAATAGATAACCTCTCCCCCCACGCCCCAGTCATACCTAAACTTGGCATTTTGCTCTTGCCCATAGAGGAAAAGGACTGTGATTTGGTGCTTCTCTTGGGGCCCCAGAAAACCCTTTGCTGCTGAAAACAGAAAACTGATCTACGTTTTTCTTAACAAGTCAAGGTGCAATACCACAACAACATTAGCCAAACTAAGGGGATGCTTCTTCAGCCACCCCTCATTCCCAGTTCAGAGTTTCCTGGTCCTTTGCATCAGCCTGTCTGACCCTGTGCTGAGCTGGTTCAGGGAGCTCAACCAGCATAAACTTTTTTTGCTGGGTTAGTTTTCTGCTAACATCACTCTCGGACCCACCTCACTGTGGTATCAGATGAATGCTGGTGCCAGTGCAGGTGGGAATAGGAGGCTAGAGGCGAGCTTTTAATCACTTTTGCTCACAGGACTGCAACGCCAGGTATTGCTGCTGCACAGCTATGCACCAGCTGAGTCTTTTTTCAGTGATTGCTGGGATTGTCTTTACCTAAGCCAGTATTTTAACTTTCCTGAGTAGTTTCTTAAACAAAACATTTTAATCTATTTCTTTGTCAAGAAACGTAACTGAAAAAATACCACAAAATACTCTAGATAGATCCCAGCTTTCTATACCTTTTTTTTCAGCTGCCCTAGTTAGATGGGGAGAATGTAATGTATAAAGATAAGGATACTGGGGTTAAATCACACTGTTACCATTATCATGTATGTTTGTATTATAGTAACATTCTGAATTTGCACATATTGTGGTTTTTTTGTACAGAAGCGTACAATAATAGTTCCTGCTCAAGGAATTTATATTTTACACGGAGATGCAATACTTCAGTATTGCAGAAACATACCTAAGATGTAGGTATTCTATACATAGTTCATAATACTAATAGATATTATAATATGCAGTCTGTTTTTAATAGTCCTAGGGGACTCCACATAAATAGAAAAGTATGTTATGAACTCTCTCCATCAAAGTAAGCAACATCTTCTCCTTCTACAAAATTTTCCAAAATTCTCATTAGTCATGATCATATATGAAATATACATATTCCAATTGGGAAGAAAAAAAAAGTTAATTTGTCTACAAACTAATGCAAAATACTTTAAAAGCATCTATTTGTATAATTATGTGACCAATTATATAAAAATAGAAGACATCTTCAGGAAAGGTCAAACCTGTACTTGACTGTTCTGCTCTATTACATCTTATACAGATCCTATGTTCTGTCACTGTCCTGCAAGGACAAATACGCCACAACATGGACAAGGCAGTGTTAGCTCTTAAAAAACTTTAAAGTGATACTTTCATCTTTTACTATTTGAAAGTGAACTTCAAAATGGAATGCAGAGATTTGTTGCATATTTGCTCTACAAATGATGAATGGATCCATCCAAGTATGGATGTTCACTAAACCAACAGGAAAAGAGCATTACTAAGGTTGCAAAGTCAGATCTTCCAAAGTTAGGAAATGTCATAGTTAAGGTTGCAACTTCAACTCAACCCTCTTGGGCATATGCATTATGATAGAGGCTTTAATTAGTTTCCAACCTCTTTTTTTCCATGGGATTACTGCTTTGCAGGATGGAAACACAGTACACATCACTGCTGGTTTCCCATAAAATATAAGATTATGAAAAACATTGTTACACAGGCTAAACATTATTTCTGAAACATCTCAGTGAAAGGTAGCTGGTGTATATAAATTCTTTGCATTTGTATGTACCATACATTATTGTGAAAGTTACTCTTCTCATGAGATTAATAGTGTCAATTAGGCTGTCAAGGATGAGCGAGCCTGTCATGTGGGCTTTGACAGAATGCTTGGGTTGATTAGCTTCATGTGGATATCATAGTTCAATATTTACATTTGAGTAACTAACATTTTACAAACCCTCTGAATATTTTTTGTTTACAGAACTGCATTCATAAACATGATTTGTCTTGCAAAAAACATCATAGCATGCTGTACATCACTTAAATATGTTCATTTACATAGGTTGTAGACCTTGTTATCACATCAAGATTAAAACACCATTTTGCATTACTATATGAACAGGCAAAAATAAACAGTTGAGTGACTTCTTTGTTTAGGATTGTCAAAGACAAGGCCAGGTTTCTCATTCCTGTATGTAGTTTCTAGGACTAGTCAAGGCTGAGTGGTATTTAGTGTTTACACCACTGGGGAAGGGAAAGTCTTCTGCCTGCGGAGGAAAAAAGGCAGAGAGTGTCCTGTTGGCTGGATCACATATCGGGGCCAGCAGTTGGTCTAACCCTTACAAGCAGGGGAAGGAGCCACAAACGTACCTCTTGGACACCACATCCTTCCTCTTCATCTTTTATCAGTGGATGCTCTGTTCCAAACAGCAGTCTCCCAGATTGGGAATTGGACAGGAACTGCTCTTGCCCCTTCTTGCAACCGTAGTGGAACGAGGTGAACGTATAAGGAGGTGTGTTATTTGTGGGAGCTGGCAGTGTAGCTCCTGCTTTGCTCTGCAATGCAAATGCAGAGCAGAGACCAGCAGAACCTGGAGTGTGGTTTTTTTCAATTCATAAAAGAGATCTTAAATTTTTAAAATGATAGTACAATGTGTCAAAGGCAGATTTCCTTCAGAATGTCATATATCGCTCTCAGCAGGGCTTTTAGTTTTCAATGATTTCTGTTATATATGCCATCTGCTTTCAGTTGTGCCCTGACCAAATCTCCTCTTGGATGCTATTTCAGGACTGTCTATCTTAGACATTACAAGGTCAGAATTCCAGGCAAGGTATATCACTGTGCCAAAAGATAAAAACCTTCTCAATTTTTATTTGGTCTGTACTCAAATTAACCTCTCATTGACTTCAAGTCAGGACTCTGGAATTTGGCCCAAAATAATAGTTCTAATAAAATGAATTAAAATCCAGTATGAAAATGGATTCACAAATAGAACCACAAATGTATGTGGTGTTTTAAAGCATTGCATAAAACATATCTTATCCCAGGTACCTCCTCCATGGTGGCTAACACAGACTGGGTTTTCTATTTCGTAGCATGAGTTTTCTCCATTCTGTTTCTCTTTGGGTCATGTGTGTTCTCCCGTGAGACTGCAGGGAAGGTGGATGGAGGCTGAGCACCTAACTGCCAGGCCTTTATAATCTCAGTGTAAACTTTAATCTTTCCTTACCTGCATCTGTCCGTAACATGAATGAGAATAGCCAACGGGCTAATCTAAATCAAAGAAGTAAGAGTCATTCTCCCTCATGCTGTGACATTGAAGGACATGTCACGGGCTCGCTAAGTGAGGCAAGGAGAAGGCTAGTGGCTCCTATGTTGGCTTTTCACCACATCAAATCCTGCTGTGTCAGGGATACTAGATCACTGTTATGGGAATTAGTAACTATGTGGGAAAAGACAGGAAGGACTGTTCAGAGAAGTGTATTTTAAAAGAGGATTGGAAGAAACACCAAGAGAGCAAATGAATAAAACATGACAGAGGCAATCAGAGAGGTAAAGGAGACAAAGGGAGCATTAAAGTGAAAATATTAAGTGAATGATAGGGAGGAAAAGATGCATGGAAAGTAAAAATGGAGATGTTGGATAAGGCAAGATTGTCAGGGACTTTGCGTGTTCAGGTCAATAGCTTGAATTTCTTCATTATATATTTGCATTGCAGTCATGCCAGGAGCAAAGACAGTGAACAGTAAGGTGGCAAGCAACAAAACAGCATTTGGAAGTGATAGAAAGGACAGACTTGGCTAGCATCTTTAGAGAAAAAACAGTCAGGAGAGTACTTCTCTGATAAACTGTTCTTGAACATACTGCCAGAAATGTAAACATAGCTGAGATTGAGCTGAACTCCCCATTTTTCACACAAAACCTCTTTCCACTTCTCAGCTATTAGGGTCACTAGAGAGAGAGTGGAGGAGAGAGAGAAAGGCTCACACTAATCACTGATTGACTATGTCAACTCCATTATAATATGAAAAAACAAAAGCCAATGCCGTGAGACAGGTAGGGAGAGCACATATATAAAATGTGGAAAGGTCTGAGAAGGGGCCTCACAACCTCCACATCCTTTACTGCTCCCTTCACAAAGCAGTAACCAGGGCAAAGCTCCAGTGAACTGGAGGCTGTAGCTGGGAATAAGAAATTAGGGAATAGCATTCTCTCTTCTCTCATTCCTTATTGTGAAACATACTAAAGCAAAAGATAACCAGAAAGGGATCACTGAAAAGAACCATAGCTGCATTAAACTCGCCCATACCTTCTCAGGTCTGCAATGTGTGCAACGTGGTATGGGTACAAGGGACCTATCAGCAGAAGGTATGTACAGATATTACAATATAAGTTCTCCGTGTTCAATTCCCAAGCTGAAGACTTACCTACAATTTACAAATTAGTTCACCCCATCTTTACAGATCGAGGAAGTTTTCCAGGAAAAAAAAAAAAAAAAAAAAGGAAGTCACTGGATTACAGTTATTACAAAGCCAGAGGGGAAAATTGCAGAGTAAAGCAGTATATTTATATCTACAGAACCATAGAGAGCAAACAAAACAAAATAAAAATAAAATACCCCTAAGCAGTCTAAATTGCATTGCAAATAAAACTTTATATTAAGAGATACATTTGCATACCAGGAAAATTAGATGTGAAACTTATAGCAACGACAGATGAACCATTAAAAGTAAAAAGTGGTCTGTGTAAATCTTGATGGAGTGATGACTGAGAAAATACTTAGTAAGGACTTCAAAATTTGACCTAATAATAGGATTTGCATGTCCAGTTTTAAAATGAAACCCCATAGAAGTCATTTTCTCTTGATACATACACGTACTTCAGTCTAACAGTAGAGAGAGAAACGTGAACACATTAAGGATAGAATACACCATGTAAGTATCCCAGAAGGACTTAACTGAGTTTAATTTAGATTAATAGGATACTATATAAATACTTCTTGCTTGTTAAGCACTTTTTATTAAGATATAACCACTGTCTAATACTTTTCCATCATTCACAGTGTAAAAGCATAGAGAGAATAGCAATTTCAAAAGTAATGAAATTCCATTTTCAGAAACAACCAAGACATTCAAAGCTGGGTTTGTTTTTAAGAGTGTAGAAGTGGCATTCATCTCCTAATTTTAGCTCTTCAAAGGACAGTTTAATCTTGTCATCTAATCTAGCCTTAACTAGCTGTCTAGGTTTCCTCTGCAGTCAGTGAAGAGCAATAAATACCTCCAACAAACAGTTCATCCTTTTTAAAAGACAAGACCAGAGTAGGTGGGTTGTGTCACCCTCTGACAATGTATATGAATGTCTCAGATGACAACCTGACACCAGACTCAAACCTTTGCACAGCTGAAATGAAGTTAGATGATCCTCAGCTCACAATGTAGTTTTCAATACCTCCACGCTACCAATTATTTCAATATTATAGGAACATTTGGCCCTTAAGCACCTTTGGATGGGACATTAATTCTCTTAAATCAACCAGTTGTTTTAGATTATGTAGTTCCTACTGTTTAGAAAAACTATTAAATGAGCATGAAGACTGGGACATCTTTGGAAAAGAAAACCATGTCCTAACCATGTCCATGGGTTTATGTTAAAAGAAACACATTAGCACACTCAGTTTCACCAATTATCGTGACCAGATATATGTGATTATTACTCTACAGAAACAGTGCACTCTAGTTCCTCTACCCTGAGCCATGAGAAGGACTGATCGCTTCCCTTCGAAGACAGTGAAAGCTACACGTAGTGGGACCCTAGTTTCAAATGCACATTTCATGAATATTTGAGAAATACCTACTATGAACTGGAGCAGGCAAGTGATGAAAGGCAGAAGGCCAAACACAACTGTTTAAGTATAGAGAGAAGTGTAAAGGAAGGATGATTGCTGCTGGCAGAGAGAGAGAAATATTTGCATGTGCATATATTGCTTCGATAACTGATATATCTAAATGTTTTTGCAAAATTAACAAGTATATCTGCACGGCAGCATTCTGACATAAAGAACTATTATTTGTATGGCTGAACTGAGGTTCAGAGAGATTAAAGACTTCAGTCAGAAAAACATTCGTTAGTGTGCTAGTCTTTACTGTCAATGGGAACTATAAGCTTAACACATGCTTGGAGCTTTGCTCAATCCAGACCATAATTCTCTTTTCAATTCTTCAAAGTAGCTAGTAACTAAGATGGATATAAATTGCTATTTAATTGTGTACATTTTATAGCATTTCCATAGGACCTGATTTATTATGTATATAACCCTATTGATTGCATCTTTATTTAACTCCATTAGAATGCTATTGAGAATGAATGAATTCAGAACCAGCTTATTCTTACATTTAAAATCCACACCAAAATAGAATATTTTTGACACTTGTAAAATGCGAGATAAAGACTTAAAAATACACTTTCTAATAGACCCATAGTTACCTGTTGTCGCCTTGGACAGAAAGAGTAACAGAAGATAAACAGTCATCGTGATACTTCTGACATAGCAAAAAGTCAGGGAAGCTTCATGAATGTCCTTTTCCAAATCCTCTGCTGCCAAGACATAACATAGAAACTGCTAAAACACCTTTCAGATGGTAAAAGTTTCCTATGCAGCTGGGATAACAACCTTGTTGAAAATATGTTATGTTTATTTCTTCTATTTTTACCTATCTATAAGCGAAGTATCCACTAAAGTGTATAACAACAGACCCTTAGTCCTGATAGCAGAAAACATGGTCAGAACTGCTTGCAACCACCGTACCTCAATAGCCAGCTAATAAGTTCCAGTTTTGCCAAGTCTAAACATTTTCAGAAGATGATCCACGCATCTGAGTGACTAAATAATTTGAAACCTCAGGCTTTATGACATTCATCTATTACTCATTTCTTTCTATCTGTTCTGAGGTTGGGTTGCGGGGGTTTTTCGAAGCAATGAAAATGCTCAAGGCAAAAGAGAATCTTCCTAAATAGTAGGCTATTTTTCAGAAAAAACCCCCACTTTATCTGGAATATGGAAATATGGGGTCAAATTCTGATTTCAAAAAGGGAAGTAGTGTCCATGAAGCCACTCCTGAGCCCAATCTAATTAATGTGAACAGAAGGAAACCTTCATTGTTTTGTACAGTTCCCAACACCGTGGCTCCTCTTTTTACATAAATCCACCTATGTTTAGGCCTAGCCCTATTGCTTACCATTAAGGGCTGCTTTCATCTAATGAGTTTTGGTGACCTCCTTCCAGTACAACAAATGTCAGTGACTACAGTAAACAGAAGATGATGAAAGCTCTTTGAATCTTTTGCAAACTTCAACATCAAAATATCGTAATCACCATTTTTCCTAAGGCTCACTCTCCTGCTCAATACATTAATGGTGTGTGCTTTAATCTTACCATTTTCAGTTTGTGACAGAGTTCAGCTAACCACAGTATCCTCAATTCAACACCACCCACCGTTTCTATCCATTTTGTACTGTCAGAAGCACATCAAGCAGCCTCCGAGTGTAATCACATCAAAATCGATTTTCATGGCTGAGAGAAAAATAATGGAAATTTCTCTAATGTAGAAAATGTATGTGTTCCTTTTGGTTAACCAAAATAGACTATATATCAGGACTGTCAAAATTAAGTTTTCTTGATTCAGTGCTCTTCCCCAGACTTGTGTACAAATTACAAGCCCTCACTACAGAATGTCTTTAACATAATTTTCTGTTGGACTGCCTCAATGTGGTTCCCACAAAATGAACAGTCTACCCAAGTGATAGACTACAGATCATTCCCCAGATCAGATCCACAAGTAAATTAGTCCAGGGGTTATAAACAGGATCCCTGAATCTATGCTGAAATGGGCAGCCAAGACTTTATACTTGCACGGAGCCTCATGACATTGCCGACTCCCGCACAAAGCCTACTGCAGGGTATAGAGGCCACACGTGAAATCATGGATCAGCTCCGTGCATGCATAACCCCTCAAGAAATGTGGGGGTTTATGCAATATTGTAGAAATGAAGCTCAACAGAACTTTCAGGAAGAATAATTTAACAAGGGTATGCTCTAAAGGAACAAGAGCCTCTTAAATATAATCATTGTTTTTAATTATTTGACAGCATTGTTTGAGAATCATGTTCAGATGTTGGTTTGCTGTTCTGAATATGCTGATCATTTGCAAATACTCTAATCAGTTGTCCAGTACTGTGGTCCAGGGTTAGACTTGCTTACCTCCTTTAAACAGGGTTGAAATGTTGAGGTGAATTTACGTGAGCTTACTTATAGAGATTCTGGTAGGAGCCAGAAAGAGAGAAAAGGCTCAAATATTTGATGCTGTTTCCTGGGTTTATCTTAGAATTAGGTGCCAGAGAAGAGACTGGCAGCAGTAATAGCTAGGCACATGTATTTGGGATGCAGCAAAAGCATTTTCTGTAGAAATACACAGGAATCTTCTGAAGGTAATTACAGATGGCCATAAATATTTATTAAACTTTGAAAATGAACATGGTAGTGACCTACATTCTTAAAACAGGATTAGTTCATAAATCTTGAAAAGTGCTTTGTTTGGTGCATATGAAAAAAACAGGAGTGGCAGGTTTTGGTTTAGAAAGGCTTTTGTTGTTGCTTTGCTAAGGAGACACAGTCTATATGACACTATGATGTCATGGGTGAGAACTTGGTTTGGGAAACTTTATCCAGAAATTAGTTATCAGATGAGGTTCTGCAACAGTCTGTTCTGGATTTCCTTCTATTCAGTCACTAGCAATTCAGACAATGGAATAGAGAATATGCTTAATAAATTTGCAGCTGACACGAAGCTGGGAGAGATTGCACACATATTTAGGGACAGAATTAGAAATCAAGATGGTTTCCACAAATTGAAGAAATATTCTGAAAAATATATGGTGCTATTTAGCAACTGCGAAGTATTAATGACAGGTAGGAATGAGCAGCTGCACAGTACAAGAATCAGAGCAGCTGATCGGTTCAGGAGCTATTCAAGAGGGCATAAGGGGCTACAGGCTGAACATGAGCAGCGATACCAAGCTGATATGAAAAAGGTTAATACCATGTTAGGACACATAAACAGAAGTTTAACAGTAAGAGATGTGGAATGGTCCTTCCTGCCTACTTATTCCTAGTTAGGCTTAGTTAAAATTATATGCCCAGATTTGTGTGCTATGCTTCAGCAAGAAGTGAACCACTTGGAGAGACTTCCAGAGCAGAGCAACCAGAATGAGCAGAGCCCTAGAAAACACAATCTAACAGAAAAGATTGAAAGACTGAGTTATTAAACTTAAGAAAAAATGTCAAGAGACCTGACAAGGCTATTGCACAGTGGAATGGAACAGTAAATTTTCCATGATATCTCACAGGCTAAGAAGAGATGATCTTAAATTACAACACCGAAGACTCAAGTTACAATTTAGGAATGATTTTCTAAATATAAGGCAGTGAGGAGATGATTGAGCTTCCACTGTCAGGGATCTTTAAGAACAGGCTGAGCAAGAATGGCACAGATTTAGCAGATCTCACCCGTAACCAAAGAGGTGGACCAGAGGAAGCTCCTTCCAGGTCTGTTTTTATATGAGCTGATGACTGTGCACGTAAGTGTCTGTGCAAAGGCACTTGGACAGGTCTAACCAATTAACTTGGTCATGATGGTGTACAGCATCTCTTAGTGACAGAAGCACCTGAAAAAACCATCAGGTGGTGTTGTCGGCTCCTGCAGTTTTACATTGGCTCAGCTCCTGAACTGATACAATGACAAGAAAGCCTTTCTTCTCATGGAGAGGGAAAAAAGTAAATTTGTAATCTTGCCTTTGTGAAGAAGAACTTGAAAACCTGTCTCCAAATGGCTTAAAAAACCAGATGACAAAGAAAAAGGGACAATGTTTCTACACCATTAAATTCTCATGGTTTTGGGGGGGGGGGGGCTGACTCGTGGTTTTTCAATGGAGTTGGCATTAATGGTAATGGGCTGATTTGAATAGACAAATTTAGAAATTGATATTCCTGAACTTCCTATTATAGAGAAGGCAATACTGCCTGAACAGCAGGTCTATTTCAGGAAATTAAAACCTCCCCATATCCTTTCAGATGACTTGATCGTTTCTACATTTCAGTCAATGTTACACAGGGGACATTGCACAATGCTTAACATGGTGGCAGAAAATTCACCTAGCAGAGAATTCTGAAGGCACAGTGTATCTGCTGAAAGACTCTCCAGCTGGGAACAGACATAATGGGGGCACAAGGAATTCATTCTTGGGCAATCTCTGTTGGGAAGCTGTTGCCTCAAATTAAGAGTACTTCTCCCACGGGGGGCGGGTCTAGGAAGAAATTGCGTGCAGAATAGCTCTCTTCTGCACCAAGCAGGCCCAGACATCTGCATTCTCAAAAGACATGCATGTTAAAACGTATTATAGATGTCAAATGTGAGATTGGTTTAATGGAGTTTCAGTCTGCAGAAAGAAAGAGAGTACAGGACATTGTTTCAAAAAGAACCAACTGACCTTCAAAATCCTTTTCTCCTGAATAAGTGTGATCTTTATTATAAATTTTATTTTCCTTTTTCCACCGTATGTTCTTGCTGAATGTCCCTATTTCTCCTTTCTTGGAAATAGGCATTTTCTGTCATCCCTGCCCTCCTCCTCACAGAGAGCTGAGAAAACCGGTGCTATGACAGATCGCTTTCACAGGATGGAAAGGAAAATTGTAGAAAAGACTTTTATGATTAAGAAGTCAATCTCTTGCAGCACTTCCTTCATTAAGACCTGGAATAAATGTCATGCATGTTTTACAAAGCTCCAATCATATTATTATCGTGGTTGGGGCATTTTAAAGTGCTGTTTATGCTCCACTGGACTTGGTCAGCCTTTACCATTATCAAAGCCCTTCTACAGGATCTCCTCTTTGAACTTTCACAAACTTCTATAGGACTGATAATGTAGAGACAACACAGAGATGTCTTGACTACTGCCAGCTTCTGCCTCCCGAGGCTTGTTTTTTCCCTGTACCTTCATCTCTACATTTAAAAGGTCTTCCTGTATTATACATCTTCCCCAGGCATTGCTAATCAACCTGTCCTCTGGCTTCTTCTTTGCTAAGATGAATAAAATGACTACTGTAATTCTCTCTGAGTGGGCAGTATTTTTCACTCTGAAGCATTTTCTGGAGCACTCTTTCTGAATCCTCACCCAATTTTTTTATCATCCTTCTGAAACCCCAAACTTCTCAGAAGACTCCAGCTGAGACAGCCTTTCCATTTTGCTGCTCTTGCTCCAACTGCTATCAATAAGGCCAGAAGCCACTGAAACTCCCCCGTCAAGCAATAGCTGTCCTGCTGTTTCCATTGCAATTGCTTGTTTCATGAACTTTTCAGTTCACCAAAGAAGAGCAAGAGGATCTCTGGAGCATTCAGGAATGCAAAGAAAGGGAAGGAGACGTTCTTCCTTTGATGGAGTGAAGAAGCCGTGTGCGCCCACACCATCTCTTAGCTTAATATCTTTTTGGAAACAGCTGTGATCTGAATCCCTAACAGAGAAGGTACAACACTGGGAGCCGGGGCTCCACGGCTACAGGGGGAAGAATTCTTCCTGGAAATCCTTGGAGCACAGCATTGTGCTCCCAGAGCTGGATTACCCCACTGAATGCAAATATACCCTCAAGTTACATCTAAAAAGGAGGAATCTCCTTGCAAATGTTAAGCACAGTTATAATGATCCGTACATAAAGAGCAGAGACCACAGAGAAAAATCTATTATTGTTGCTGCAAAAAACTGTAGCAACTCATGAGAGTTTTACTTTTATTATTCATGTTGCTATTAGGAGTTGCATTATTACTAGATCCTAGCTGGCACAGATGGCTGCTGTGCTTTGAGGTCTGCTTTAGTCATGTTTTTAGCTGCTTTTTTCTGCAGATTTTATAGGGTTTGGGCTGATTTTAGCTTCCTTCATTTGCTTGATAATTGTTTTGGTTTTTTGTTTTAGTTTTTACTTAATTAGCAGGAATATGTTCATGTTTATAGTGTGCTTTATTCACTCTTTTTGAACTTGTGGTAACCAGAATCAGCGATGCAATTATACCTTCTGTTGTTTGTGTGGGACTGGCTCAGGCCAGATGCTTTGATAGTGGCAGCAGCTTTCCTGCAAGGTCAGTATCAATTTGCTGGCACTGCTGGATGGGTATTTCTCACCTGTTGATAACTTTCCACCTTGCAAAGCATCTTTCTCAACATCGTTTCTGTTTGCTGCTAGAGCAAGGGGGAACTTCTCACCCAAGTGTTTCTATTCCTCTGACACCCTTCGTCAAATCACTGCCTGAACACTGAGGATTTCTGCTTCCTGGACAGCTTCTCAGATATATGTATGCTCATGTCAGCCATCATCTCCACTGCTGCTATGTTTTGCTTGCCTAACAAGTAATCTGCATGCGGTATCTTCTGTTTCCTTGTGCCTTCCAGTTATTGCCTTAGTAATAATGACAAACACCAGGAGAGGGTTGCTTGCACCGCTGTACCTGATCAACTCTTGTCACAGGTGTGACAGAGCAAAACCTACTGATAAATTTTTATGGTCTGTTAGGCAGAAATTCAGGCTCAGTCATAAACGACTGCGTCTGCACTGCGGCTTACTTTGGCTATATCATCACAGCACATTGATAAGAGATCTGAGTGCAAGTTTCAGCTTTCCTCTGAAATGGAGTACATGAGCCAGGCGGTGAGGTATGGTATGCTCCCATATGCCTCCTGGTCTGCAGAGTCAGTACGTGGCCCTCAAAGTCAGACACAGACTGGCTTCTAGACCTGAAATACATTGTTCAGCCTCCATTATGCAAGGTGTCCATGCACTTACATGCCATACTTTGGTCTTCAATAATTTCCCATAGTCCTGTTCTTTGACTGCTAAATGTGTGGCCAACTAGTTAGGAGGATTCACAAAAAGCTTTGAGTATTGCCCATGGTTTCACTACCTCTTCTGTCCCTTCCTCTGAACATCACCACTCATTCGTGATAGGTAAAGAAAAGTTTTAAAATATAAAGTTTGGGAGTGAAAGCTGCATTTTACTGAAAAATGAGAGCTTTTCAGGTGTCTGTGTTAAAATTTAGTTTTGAAAACCTGTGGATCTCAGGTCTCTCACTGCAGGAGGCAAGTAATTAATTACCATTGTCTCAGTGTCATAGGATAGTTTTCACTGTTATGACCAAAGGGAAAATATCTTGAATAGGATGCACCAACTTACAGTAATTGGCTCCTAATCTTCTGCCATAGGATTTGAGTAACTGCCTTTAAAGTCCATGGCAGTTGTTTGTGTGCTGTGGCAGGGGACCAGGTCCCTTAGCTTTTATCTGCTCTTCACGTTAGCCTGACTGAAAGTCTATGAGCCAAAACTATAACCACAGCTCCAGATGCCCCCATAATTTGGATCTGGCTAAGAATTTAGCAGCTCAGGCCCATCTCTAATTACAACAGACAAATTATTGGATAATTTCTTCTGCTTTATCTTTGCAATTCACTGGAGCAGTTAATTTCTCCAAAAGCAGGCACATCCTTTCTCATTAGAAATTCCTTTTTGGCTTTTTTAATGTGAGATTCTTTTTATTAAACACACATGCACATGCCCACACACACTCACACACATATAAGAAGTTTTCCTCATAAGAGATTATATAACTGGTATCTAAGATAACATGAGATGTTTAACAGAAACTTGGCTTTACCCACTAGATAATTTCTCACTTCATGGAAGCAGTCTTATCTGCCGCCTTCTGATTTTTTTCATAACTACAGGCAAAATTTGAAGAGTAGTAGCAGAAGAACTACATTAGTCCATATGCTTCCATAGGACAGAGCTGGTGGGCAGCAAGGAAGAGCTGGAAGAGGAAAGGACTGGTGGCAACTGATTTGAATATCCACTTAGTGGTGTCATGGAACACAAATTTCTGGCTTCTATTTTTGAAGATTCTGTTTCTTTCCTGCCTATGAGGGAAGTGAGGTATTCAGGAGTTGCTAACTCTGATATTTATATTACCTTTTCTTCCCCTTTTGGATCTCTTTTTGTTCAGTACAGGTACACCCCCGTTCATTATTTCTAACACCCTAGCTGAACGCGATTTCAGCTCTTGCTAAGGGTGGTACAAACAGATGCTGAAGATACAGAGAGATTACGATCTATACAGACTAAACAGAAACAGGAGCAGAATGTTTGTGCTAGATGGAAGTGCCAGGCTATGGTTCTATGGTCACCCAGAGGCATGGTCAGATATAAAGCTCTGGATTCTTGTTTCTTCTCTGCATTGCCCTCTTGCCCTCCTTCCTCCCATCCATACAAAAAAGCTGGAGAAAAAGAACTCATGTTTTCATAAATATCCCAGTAAAAGAAACCTTAAATATAATTCTGCTTTGGTTTGTATTTTCAAGCATTCCATTTTTCAGTTTCAAGTGAGGAACCCCAGGGGTTTGCCCTGAGACTTCCAGGGGACTGACAATGGCACCTATAAATTTTGAAGCTGTTGATATTGTTATTTTTTTCAAGATTTCTGCTCCGAAAGAAGCATTATTACTTAGGAAGCCCTGGCCTCTTGACTTAGCTGCAGAACTGCATGCCTCTCAGTTGTATAATATTTTGGAAATGCATGCTTCATTGAAGTGTCATTGATTTTCAACTAAAGTGAAAATGCCCTCATTTAATGCTTTCTTAAGAGAATTACAAAGGAGGCTGGAGAGGGTTTGGACAAAGTCATTATTAATTTTACATCACAAAATTGGGATTTATATATTTTTAATGCAGAAATTCTTTACAGCTCCTAAATCAAAATGCTGTTCTAAAAATATGTCTAATTTTATAAATGGAAAGACCCTATTTTGTTCAAGACTTTTAAATTCCTTTACTTTGTTCAACAAACCCCTGTACTCACTGTGAGAGGATTGCTGATTGCTTTGTCAGCAAGACCAATGATATTCAATCTTTGATTTCTGATTCATTTGCTTCTTCCTTCCCTTTGATGAATAGAATAAACGTCTAGCTTTTTCCTCTCCTTTCAAAAACATTTCTCTCGCCTCTCACTTCCTTAGTAGTGAGACCGTTTTATGTGAAACATTCTGCCTGTCTTTTGGACTATCTCTTCCTCTTCACTGAGCTCAGAGCTGGGTAAGTACTTTAGTCTTGCATTAGAGAAAACAAAATTTTCTCTCCTTCTATCGTTGGCTCTGATGTTAGGGTGTCAGCTTTGCCTCTGACCACGACACTCCCTGGCTTCCTTTTGGTTGTTTCCTCAAGCCTTTGTGTTGGCATTGCTCTCTGAGGTGGCCAAATCTACCCCTGCTCTGGTAGGCAACGGGTAAGAAGGTCAAGTTCTGAAACCAGTTGTACATAAAGGGCACTGTGAGATTATGGAGGTAATCTGGAAGCAGGGCCTAACGGTTACCATAAATTAGGCCCAGTTGATCATGGTGTTGGCATATAAGCTTCAGCTAGCCCTACAGGGTAAGGTCACAGCTTAGTTACAAGCACAGAGGACTGTAAACAACCCACCAAACACAGTGAAAGCAGTGACAACACCTTCAAGAGGGGTAGGTGGTGAGCAAAAGCAACAGCAGCAGCCATCCATCAGGTGTGGCAACAATTTGAAAAAAGCCAACCAAGAACAGGGTGTTTTCTACCTGATCCAACAACTGTCAGCAGGCAGAGAGCCTGGGAATGCCCCAGCTTGGCCCTGGGAGCACCCACGGAGTGGCCCCAGCCCCCATGGCTTTCCTCCCAGACCACATCAGGGCCATGAAGATGATCAAAGGGCTAAAGAACCTGCCCGATGAGGAAAGACTGAAGGAGTTAGGTCCTTACTTGCTATAGAAGAGAAGGCTCAGGGGGATCTCATCACAATATTCAAGCACTTGAAGGCCAAGCTACAAAGAGAACAGAGGCTCTTTTCACACGAGCCACACGGAGAAGACAAGGGGCAATGGGTGCAAATTGCACCAAGAGAGGTTTCATCTCAGCATGAGAAAGAAATTTTTTACAGTAAGAACAATCATTCACTGTAACAACCTCCCCAGAGTTCCTGGAGGTTTCAAGATGCAATTGGACAGGGCTCTAGATAAGATCATCTAGGCTCTCCTTCCCACAAAGTAAAGGTCTGTTCCAACCAGGGCTATTCTGTTGCTCTTGCAGGGAGCAGAGAGATCACCTAAGTCATTGATTGCCTGTAACTACCATTGAAGTGTTTTGATGTCTGAGTCCACACTGTTACTTGGTATTAAACTGTGACCCAGGCTCCTGAAGTTATATCTTCCTAACATTTCAGAAAGTCCTAGCCACACCATCACACACAGTGCCACACAAACACATGGTAAAAGACAGTTCCTGTCTGGTTGAGTATGATTTAAAACAAAACAAAGCGGATACCAAATGGGAGGAATGCACTACTAGGATCCCTGTTTAAAGATGGAAAACGGGGGCTTTGTGCAATGAGCAAACTTAACAAAGGTTGGGCAGCACATCTGAGGAAAAAAAAGTTAAAGCTCAACAATGGGATCACAAACATTTTAGAAGCAGAGTTCTCGTCATCTGTACAAGAATTATACTATACTTTAGTTAACACGAATTAAAAATGCTAATGGTTTAGCTAATAAAAAGATCTTTGACCTGTGAAGTCTTGACCACCGTGCTTAATCGCTTAGAAAACACATGTGCACTTCCTCTGAAACAGTGAGTACAGCTATGTGCTACCCACCTCAGTAGCTACTGATCTCAGTAGGAAGAAAACACAGCTCATTTCAGTGGGAACACTTTGCCAGATTGGAGGTTGCACCATCTCTGGACAATGGAGAAGTGTGAAGGCCTCCTTTTTGTCATGCATCTCACTAGACAACACAAATAGCAAGCTTTAGGCACACTTCTTGCACCAGGACTCATTAGCTGTCCTCCTAAAACCCTCTTTATTTCATTGGAGCTATAGAAATGTGAAGGAATATGTACTCAGAGGTCTGCAGGTGAGGCTGAGATCACAGGTGTATCATAACCATGATATGAGCTTTATAAAAATCTCTGCAGCATGAGGAAGAAAAAACAAAATATTGATTGCAAGGTTTGATCAGTTGCTCTTTTCAGAAGAAATTTCAATCTGATTTGTCATATTATTGATTTTTTTCTTGCTCTTTGAATAATTATTTTCAGTTATTCTTAGCTGATTGCCTCACTTTGAACTAGGATCAGATATCAGATTTAGGGGGTTTTATTTAAATGTGAGAAAATATTCAATTTAAGAAGGATTATAAAGTCAGATCTGAAAGAAAAAGCTGATATGTGTCCTTCTGGGGAAAAAAGAAAACAGAAGCACTTTCTACTTCCTAATATGGCAAGTAAGGCCATTCAACAGTGTGAGAAATGTAGACCATGTTTTATTATGTTCAAAGGTGCGAGATAACATATCAATCTTTAATTCATCATGTGCTTTATAGTGCTATTTACCTAGATATCATTTCCAAATATAGCCAGAACATTTGCAAATATGTAATGACATATCTTTATTGCAACAGGTATTCTTCTGCATGATTCAGCAGAATACAGAGTAGTGTATTTAAAGTTTGCAGCTATATCAGTAACGGTTGGTAAATCTGGACAGGTGACATACTGAAATGAGATAACATTCTCTCCTTACTACCTTCATATCCTGTTTCTAATTTTATTTCTTTCTTCAAAAAGAGTACATAAATAAGCTTAAATGTCTCCTGATTATTGCTCCATTAAGAATTACTTGATCCAAAATCTGCTGAGGTCATCAAAAGATTATTGAAGTTTTAGATCAAGTGCTCCAAATGCAGGTGATCATGAATTGACCAAAACCACACTATAGGCAGTGAAATTCAATTTGAATATGGTTCTTCTCTATCTCCCCCCTCTTGCAATACATTAACACATTTTCTGCCTCTGGCTTTCTCAGCCATGGCTTTTTGCCACACTAATATACATCCAGAACTTGTTGACTTATCTTAACATGCACATCTTCTCAAAGTTTGTCCTAAAATACAATCACAGGAAAACATGGAATAACATATGCAGCTTCTTCTCAGGCAGCCTGTGTTTCAGGTACATCACAGATTATTGCAGAGAGCACTCTAATTGATTTTTTCCATGTCATACAGCTTTTTTCTTGAAAGAAGATTATCAGATAGAACACATGCATAGGCCTCCTCTAAAGAAAATTGTTATGCGTTACATTTTATGAAATATCTGAGACCATAAAACAAACCAGCATAGTTTCAAGGTCTCTGGAGTGGCATGGGGAGGAGATACACTCATAAAAGTACTTATATATTCATATGCAGTAGTTAAAAAAAAAAGAAAGAAATGAAAGCTCAGTTGCTCAGCAAAGAGCTTTCAGATTGTTAGAACTGTCCTCTTGCAAATATTTTTACTTTGTCTGTTTAAGATTTTAGACATTTTTTACATTAATATGAAATTTGAAAACTTCAAGGCAGAGATTGTCTGGATTACTCATTATGGAATCATGGAATCACAGAAGAATAGAGGTTGGAAGGGGCCTCAGGAGGCCATATAGACCCAACACCCGTTCATAGCAGGTCCAGGTAGATCTAGTTGCTGTCGTGGCTTAATCCAGCCAGCAGCTAAAACAACCACACAGCCATTTGCTCTCACACACCCCCTCCCAGTGGGATGGGGGAGAGAACTAGAAAAAAAAAAAAAGAAAAAAGTAAAATTCATGGGTTGAGATAAAGACAGTTTAATAGGACAGAAAAGGAAGACAGTAACACTAACACTAACACTAACACCACCACCACCACCCCCCTACTGCTGCTGCTACTACTACTACCAATAATAATAATAATAAAAATAACAACAACCACCACCAAGTGATGAACAGCACAGTTTCTCACCACCCAAAGCTGATGCTCAGCACCTGAGCTGCCCTGATTCCCAGCCCACCCCCCAGCTATATATGGAGCATGACATCATATTGTATGGAAAATCACTTTAGTCAATTGAGGTCAGCTGTCCTGGCTGTGTCCCCTCCCAGCTTCTTGGGCACCCTCCACCTTCTCATTGGCAGGGCAGTATGAGAAGCTGAAAAGTCCTTGACTGCTTGGCAACAGCTAGAAACATCAGTGTGTTATCAACATTAGTCTCATCCTCGATCCAAAACATAGCACTGTCTTCTACTACTTTCTTCTGCTAAGAAGAAAATTAACTCTATCCCTGCTGAAAGCAGGACGATTGCTCATGCCCATGTCTGGTTGAGCCTTCAACATCAAGGATGGAGAGTCCTCAACCTCTCTGGGCACATTGCTGTAGCAGTTGATGACTCTCATTAGAAAAAGAAAGCTTTATATTTAATTGCAGTTTACCTTGTTGAGGCTTCTGTCTATTGCCTCTTGTGCCATAGCGCACCTGCAGGAAAAGTCTGGCTCCATCTTCTCTACACCACCCATACAGGTGGCTGAAGACACCAATAAGGTCTCCCCATTGCCTTCTCTTCTTAAGGCTGAACAGATCGAATTCCCAGTGTTTGTATCAAAAAACTCATCTCCCTGAATAATTTGACTTTAGAACTCTTCAGGGTTATGAGGACAAAATATGATAAAGCATTATTTCAGGATGGCATAACTGGGATTTCTTAAATGATGTTACAGAAACTGATAAACATGATTGTGTTAGGAGACTTGGGAAAAAAAATCTTAGATTATGTTCTTCTGATTAATTACAGAACTGGGAAAAATAGCAGTTTAAAAAAGATTTAAGATATTTGCTTGCACAAGCATTACTCAGAGCCAGCTTTATTTTTTAAGGATGCAATTTTTCTGTCAGTCTATAATGTGGTACTGTGACTGGGTAATATATCTTCAGGCTTTACAGACTCCTGGCATGACATACTCTTTGAGACAGTAGATCTTAATAGATCCTTCTGCATTAATCCTGACTAATGAACAGATGAATTGTTAATTAAAAATGCTCCACACAGGCTTTGACACAGCAGACCATTGCAGCTTTGCCGTGGTTCTTGCTTTCTAATAGATGAACAGAACTTAACTTGCATTTTTTCCATCAGATCATAATGGCTCAGAAACCTCCATTACAGTTTACCAGATCACTGATCTATGAACTAAACAGTATTTAAATATTTCTTGATTTGATTTACTATGGTATATGATCTCCTGTGCCTTCACTGAATCCATATAGTAAAAGAGCCATTATATCATTTCTTTAGTCACTGATCTAGCAGATCATTAAGAAGTTTTTCATTCTGTAGGCACTAGGCTTTAAGGGCTTGATTTTTTCTAGCTCTCTGACTGCTGCTGCTCTGCACAAGAGGAAGCCCTTTGACATGGACAGTTCTTCAAGTGCAATATGTACAGCATGAAACGATAGGCAGCAACCCATATCAAGTTAAAATGAGGTCTTTTCCGTCTAAATAGAATCCTGTTTTTATCTCCTGAATTATACATTCACCAGCTTCTGATGACACTGCACATTCAAAAAGTGCTGGCAGGTGTAAAAGGATGTAAAATGACTGAATTTTGAGTCGTACCAGAAAAGAATGTAGCCCTCCACTCCTTACTGGACTCTCACTAAGGTTCACTTGTGGGTAAATCTTCTGCTAATGACTCGTGGAAAACAAGGGAAGAACTCTAAATGGCAAGAGTAGCATGACTGGGCTCAAACACCTACAGAATTCAGATTCAGTCAGATCAAGATCTCAGTAACTGTAAGATTAATTTTTTGCAGCTTAGTATTTAAGACATTTAGTCCCCAGTAGCAAAGGAATGGTCAAGACTTCACAGGGGAACAGACCTGACTTCATTTTCCTTTAGAGAAATCCACTGTGTTTTGGGAAAAAATGGTGTTCTGATCAGCAATTATTCCATCTTGCATTTAGTCAAAAAGCACACTGTGCTTTCTCCAGCTATGTAATTTTAGGCTACTTCTTTAAAAGACAATGTATTTTACAAAAGGAATTGCTCTAACTTTTCAAATTTCTGTGCTTAAATGCTGCACACAAACAACACATTTAAGCAAGTATTATTATTTTTGCACTATCAATATTGTATTACACAAAATTCATCAAGCCAGTATCCTTGGAACAAAGGTCAACCCAGTCACGTTGGATCAGATCATTTCCCATGAAAATGCAAGGTGCCATTTGGCATTTGCCAAAAGTAATGGACAATTTCAATTTTCACATTTTTTGACAAAAATTCAGCAAAACATTTTACCTTCAAAATTGTGTACGGCTAGAAATAAATACCAGATGCTCAAAGGAAACTGCAAGAAATCAGAGGGACAATAACTGAGGAAAAACATGCCTAAGCTAGAAAAATCTTTATATAAAGCATTGCTTAGATCAAGTATGTGCCTTAAGTGCCAAAATTTACTTCCCTTTTGGTTTAAAAATACATTCTATCTAATAAAATGGTATTTTGTGGAATATCTTTCTATAGTTTGGATGCTTCTCAGTGGAATCAAATGCACTAGTTAGATTAGGTGAGAGTTTCTTGAGACATATTTGCTAGATTTTAAAAAATAGCATTGTGGAGGGAATTACCAAACCAGTAGAAATTAGGAACAAATGAGTCATGGTAATTAACTTTCTTCAGGACTCTCATGTGTCAGAACCTAAATGTTACTCCTTGATACATTTAGCTAAGGTATAATATTCTACCTACAGTTAATAGTAACAAATGCTCTATTAGTAAAGCAGAACATTTAGAAATATGATGAAGTCAATCCTCAGGAGAGCTGAATGACTGCTAGGATTGATTGTTGTACTACTTTGACGTCCAAGTTTAAAGCTACCGACACAGTTATATTCCACTTTATTTTGCAACTCATTAAAGAAGAAAAAGAGTGTCCTACCAGCAAAAGGTATTGTCTTCCTTTCAGTAATAAAAAAATGCTACACTGGAAAACTACAGGGTCACTGGCCAAAGAGCAATAAAGAGAGATCAGGAGAACTTCTGAAACATTAATGATGTCCTTCTGCCAAAGCTTGTAAAAATGTGCTAAAACTTCGAGTCTTCATGAATATGGCAGCTTGAGATTTACCTCATCTCATCAACTCCCTAGGCTAAGTTTTAACTTACCCAATATTTTTCCCAGACGGGATCTCGGTAGGATTATGAGAGATAAGAGGAAAAGACATACATTCCTTAGCCAAGAGATAATTAAACAGAGTCATCAAGGCCAGACCTCTGACTGGGCTGTGAAATCTACTGCCAGATGTTGCAGATACATCTGTCTAAGTACTAACAGGATCCTTCTCATCACAATATCTAAGCATTTCACAAATATTAATGGGTTTTCTCCCTGGGAAAGGAGTATTTTTTCATACTAGTATAGTACCAGACAGAGCTGGACAAGTAACAGTAACAAAGTAGGTATTTTTTGAGTTTTACTTTTTGGGTTCTAACTTTTTCTGTCTGGGTGATTTTTGGGTTTGGGTTTTTTTTGTACATAGGAGAATAAAACACTTTAAACTCTGCTTCCACATAGAAGACTCTTTCCTCCATAATTCTGTAGCTATTGAACAACAGAGCATTGACAAATGGTGAACGGTTTCTTGATTGTTCACTTCAGTATATTTTTAGGTCTACAAGTCTTAGATAGTGTAGTGGTAGCAAATGTGGCCTAAAGATTGAAAAACTGAAAGAAAAATATCAGGGATCTTATATACATGTATACATATATATATATATTTACAAGTATAAAACAAAAAATTATTAACAGTAATTAAATATGTATTAAAATTAAATACATATGTCAATATATATTTTTATATAATTTGAAATGTGAGTGCATGTATTTCTGATTACACACATAGGTACCTTATTTTTCATCTATTTCATAATGCTTTGGAGTTGTCTTACATTTTTTGAATAGTTTGGGTTGGCCATCCTGAAATACCTGCACTACAATGAAAATAATGTGTGAGAGAAAAATTTCCACTTCTTACATTACTTCAGCTTTTATGTATTGCTGTGGTTTATCATCTTCATTGTGCACAGGGAGAGACATAATGGGAGAGGAAAGATGGGGAAGTAGCATTGAATCTTATACTTCATGTTAGAAAATGGCACTCTTGTCTGCAAAGATCCAAGCAGGCTTTGCTTAGACCTCACAGACTAGTGTAGAAAAGTTTGTATGCACACGAGAGAAAAAAAGGAACTCTTCCGTTAGGTTTGGCATTAAATAACAAATAGTGGAAATACCACCTGTAAGATATCACTAAATATAATCATCCAGGTGCTGCAACAAAATAAAAAAAAAAAATTAAATGTATATGTACTGGTTTTGTCTGGGATAGAGCTCATTTTCTTCAGAGCAGCTAGTATGGGGCTGTGTTCTGGATCTGTGCTGAACATAGTGTTGATGATACAGAGATGTTTTCGTTACTGCTGAGCAGTGCTCACACAGAGCCAAGGCCTTTGCTGCTTCTCACCCCACCCCACCAGTGAGTAGGCTGGGGGTGCACAAGGAGTTGGGAGGGGACACAGCCGGGACAGCTGACCCCAACTGACCAAAGGGATATTCCATACCATATGGCGTCATGCTCAGTATATAAACATGGGGAAAGAAGGCGGCAGGGGGGGACGTTTGGAGTGATGGCGTTTGTCTTCCCAAGTAACCGTTACGCATGATGGAGCCCTGCTTTCCTGGAGATGGCTGAACACCTGCCTGCTGATGGGAAGTGGGGAATGAATTCCTTGGTTTGCTCTGCTTGCATGGCTTTTGCTTTACTTATTAAACTGTCTTTATCTCAACCCACGAGTTTTCTCACTTTCATTCTCTGATTCTCTCCCTCATCCCCTTGTGTGGGGAGTGAGCAAGCGGCTGCCTGGTGCTTAGTTGCTGGCTGGGGTTAAACCACAACAGTCTGCAACACTGCATTTCAGTAAATTAATACATTGTAATTAGAGATTTTCACTGAGATTGTACTGAGGGAACGTCTTAGTAAGTGGGCTGTGAGGTTCATTCTTGCTGACAGTGAAAGATGTCCGGGTCACACTAGCTGTTACTGTGAATAAAAAGATATGTGTTTTGTGTCAGCTTCTGGCGCCCAAAAAGGAGGTACATTTTCATGCAATAATCCTGAGACTACAGAGTAAAATGGACTTGGGCAGACTCCACCTCAGACATGCCAGTCTTTCTCCAAGATCCACCGAGGGAACCCAAATGGCCATGTAGACAGGGCACAAGTTGTCTCTAAAGGCTAAAGAGGAGGGATAGGAGACCTTCCCTAACCTGGTCAAATATGCATTATAAACCCTTTGAGAGGGAGTTGGAGCACCCCTCTGCTGCCCTAGGGGGGCACGCTGAGCCGGTCCCAGGGTCTCCCACTCGCGTGCTCCAGTCAGCTGCGTGATGGATATGCTGACTTGAGGCGTCTCCCCGCTGACAGCCCTGGCAGTTGTCAATCTCTGCCGGGTCTCACCCTCCGCGCTCTGCGCAGGGAAGGTCAGTTTACAGTATCTGAAGCCCTAGGCTAAAGTATATTAATCCTTTATGTAGTTTCCTAAGTATCACTTGCCAGATTCTATGATGGCATCACATACATCACATAGAGGCACCTGCTACTGATCATGCTGGCATTTCTGCTGCTAGCTGAAGATGGAAGCTCACGTCCTAATTAATGATGTAACTCATGCTACACAAATAGTTTTGTTTTAACAAAATTACTACAGCTGCATACATTCTTAGGATAAATTTCTGCAGAAGATTCTAGATAGATTAAAGTTTATTATTAATAAATTGTTAGTTGTACACTGTATATAACTCTATACATAATTATTATATTCCTGATAAGCTCTGTATTTTACCACTTTATTCCTATTGGTAAAATAATCCATCTACTTTCTTGATTTCTGTCCTAAGACTTTGGTTAGATTTTGTCAGAACTTGAGAGATTATCGAAAATAGGGGTTTTCTTTTTACGTTTGAGCACAAGTTTTACCTTACATTACATTTTTAGCTTTTAAGTGCATTTTTTTAATTCACTTTAGAAGATTAATTAGGTTCTGGCCAGGAAATATCTTTACGGTTGCTAAGCATTTCCCCAAGAAGTGAAAAAAAAAAAAAAAAATTGTTTTGGGTCCATTTAGCTGTCAGTAAATTTTGATGCTGTCACTGGAATAATATTGATATATTTGTGATATTGATATATTTGAAAAGTATATGTTCTTTGGACCTTGTGGCTTTTTTAAATACACTTCCCAAGATTAGTTAAGTGTTTCCTATGATGATATATAATACAATTAATGCTATAAAGTATTTTACCAGGTCCTTTGGGGACCCGTGAAGACTTTTAGCACCAGCGTTTCTGACTATTCGCTGCCTCAGTGCTCTCTTCTCAAAATCAGAAGAGGGAAAACAGCCCACGCAGAGCTGCATGTGCTGGGAACTACATTACAGCCATGCTCATTGCACTCTTGGAGGCATAGGTAGAATTTTGTTTGGTACGTGCAGAGTTAGTTGCCAATTATTTATATAAAACTTGTAATTTGTGCCGGAGAGATTGAAGGCCTTGGCTAGTAACACATTCCCCAGCAAAACAAACACATAAAACAAAATAAGTATGGTTCGAAGTATACGCAGTGCCTTGAATAGAAATTGAATGTGCCCTAGTTTAGTCCTATCTTTGATTCCCAGAGCTATCCAATTCCAAGAGGAACAGAAGATTGCCCACATATCAGGCTGATAGCTGTCCTCTAGGTATTCAAGTTATTCACTGATGAAAGAATTCATAAATTCCTAATTAATGCCAACATTTTAGGATCTGCATTTTCAATGTTAGATCTAATCCTGCACTGTGATCCAATGGCTTTGTCCTGTTAGAAGCCAAATCATCTCCATCAGTTTGCTGGAGCAATGCACTAAGGATTTGGATTATTGGTAAATCCAGAGAGAGTGCCCCAAACTGAGCAGTATAGATTAGGTTCAAAAAAATACATACAGTACTTACCTTGTTCACTTCTCAACATCATTTCACTTTTGTGCAGAGATAACTCAGACAAATCAGAGATTTTCACTAATATTTTCTTCATTCAAAAAACTTCAAAAAAACCATTATATTAGCTAAATTAGCCTTTGCCAGGAAAACATTACTTACAGAGTATTCTTCTACATAGTCAATAATGGGACTTCTCCTATGTTCCTTGGGAAACTTTCTAACACTTTAGTGAATTTTATCATTAACATACTTCTTGTGCTTGTCCACGTCACATTTTCTCTGCACAGCTTCACTCTGTTGCACTTAGTTATATCTTCCTGTATTTTCCTAAACATTTTTTCTATCCTTTATAAATACTTATAAAAAATCCTTAAGAAATCCATTTTGTAATAGTTTAAAAATCCTTTAAAAATATCAGATGCACTCAAGTACTCAAGTCTTTTGCATATCTTAGCCATGTGTTCTCATAAAATTTTCTGTATTTAACAGATCTGTTACTCACTGAATATATTCTATTCTCCTTTTTAAATTGTTTCTTGTTTGCAGATAGAAGATGCATTAAATTAGGTTCAGAGCAGTCATCAATAAAAAGTCATTATTCTTATGAAGTTCCTTTTACCTGTGTATCCCAGAGTTTATCACAAACATTGTACAATCAATGCCTTCTGTGCCTCACTGGCAAAGCTGTAAAACAAAGCACCCCTTAGAACTACAAGGTTCTACTCTGACTCGAAGTTACTCAGTTTGAAAATCAGGCCACATGGTTTTCAAGTTGGATATTCAAAAATGTAGGTCAAAGAAAAGATTTTTCGAATTTGGTTCCGTTCATCTGCTGTACTCCCACATACAAAATCAGGCAGGCATATGCTTAGACTTAAAAAAGTGTTTATAACCCATTGACTTCAACAGGACATAAACACTTTCATGAAGTAAAAGTACATTTCAGATCAGAACCTTAATTACTAAATGCCCGAGTGCATAGATACCTAGTATATTCACTGGCTACGTACTCTACCAATTCACACATTACTGCCACATGAATAAAATTACAATATAGCTTATTCACCAAAATGTGAGTATTGCTTCTTTTCTGGTGTTAGATAGGAATTGAAAGGGACCAAAAACAATAGCCAGAAGTCTCATTGCAATTGTTTCTTTCCCTCCATAAGTGACCCAGAAGTGCGAAGGCAAGCGTTCAGAACGAAGCGGTCAGATTTTCAAGGCTAACTGTATCAGTCCTTGGTGAATGACAAGTATAAAGTCTCATCACTTCTAGCTGACGAACAAGAGAAATTAGAGTGATCCTCCATCTCTTTCTTTAAGCAAGCATCCCTCACCACTGTAATTGATGCCCCCTGGTTATTATCTATCACTTTATTTTAAGAGATATCCCTTAACTCATTCATTTGTGGTAGGGGTACAACAAAGGCTGAATGAATTAATCAAAACTTTGCAGATGTTGCTTACTTTCACTGCAATAATTCAGTCTGGAAAAAAGCTAGGGTTTTTTGACAATATAAATCAAAACATAAAAATGACAACAATTCTCCTTCTGAGCTGTCCTGAAGAATTAAACAACCAAAATATGAAGCCCTACTCGGAGCTCACGATTCCTGCAATTCCTTCCCCATTTCAGCAGAGGTCTGTCTGCAGAGGAGCAGGCTAGAAAGTGTCTACAGTCGTCTCTTGTCCGTTCATTAATTAGGTCACGGGCTTACATGTCGGATGGTTTTGGACTGTGGGCCACCCTTGAAGAGCCTTAGCTGCAGTGTGATGATGACCTGTTCTGAGAAGCTGAGGCGTTTGTGAGGGAGTGCAGGCTTTACAAGCGAGCTCAGGTCACAGCAGTTATGCAGCACCTTTAAAACCAGAAGACACTAAAAGATGTATTTGCAAAAACTGTACAGATATGCTATCAGCTGGTACAGAAATGGAAGAAGACAGTTTCAAGATGCGTTTCCAGAACAGCAGCCAGCATCCTGCACAGTAAACTATTTGGTATCTAAAGATTATTTTGTGCCATGGATTTATCACAGGCTGAATACTGGCTATATGGGTATTTAGTGTCTACAGGCCTGCTCCATATAGGTACAGAGCAGACAGTGAGCACGGTCTTAAGTAGCATTTAAATGTTATTTATATGTTTTTAATTGACTGAATTACAGCCCAGTACATGGCTTATGCCCATGACAGCAATCCTGAGGGAACGGTCCTTCAACAAATCAAGATACAACCTGCTAGCTGTCTCATAAAGATAGGTCTACCTGCTCCTTTATTCATTTTGTGCCTCTGAAGACATTATTAGAAAAACATTATTCCTCCCTTTTTGTAGATGTGCATAGCAGAAGCCAAACAAGACCTGAGCTAGCTTTTTCGTTCCTAAACCAACAGGAACACACAAATAAGCAAAACCTCTTAATGGGCTCGTATCACAAAATCTTCAACTCGGCTGGACAAGACAAATAACAGGAACCAAAGATGCCATCTTCAAAAAGCAGAACAAAAAGGTTGTCTTTTAAACACGCCTCTATACGTCCCAATTCATTCACTTGACAACTTCATTTTCCTAAACCATACCTGAACATGTGCCCCCCATCTTATTGGTTTGCTTCACTTCTGTATCAACATCATTAAAATGATTTATTATTATTTTAATAGCCTAACCTTGCAGGTGTCTTAACAAAATGTCCAGTACCAAAACAACTTTGGGACTTGGCCTTCTTATGCTCCAGTATAACAAATAACCTTACTTTTATTATCTATTCCCTAATTAATAGGAAGTAAAATTGGCCTTTCTGGGTAAAAATATACATGTACTGTCTTACAATTCATTCACATCTGCCACGTAGCAAAACTTCTAATTAACCAGGCCTCTCAGGGGCCTGGTTAACTTCTACTTGCACAGCTATATTGCTGAAAACTGTAATATGGTCAACAACTCCCTAAAAAGAAGAGGCTTTGCACTTTCTGGAATGAGAGAAGAAATGGTTTTGCATGGATCAGTAAAGATAGCAATAATTGCCATAAGGCTTACTGTAATTTATGCAGAAGAAGTTTCTCAATTGCTCATAGTGGACTGTCAGATGTGAGACAGCATGCAAATGGAGCAGATCATAAAAATAATTTCTAGCCCAGGTTCTAAGAACAAAACTCTTGAAACCTTCCTTTATTGCTAAGAAATGTAGGAATAGAGAAAACAATGTGATTGCTAGAAAAGTAACAGAAGTGCATATTGTATTATTCATACTCTTTTACAGAGCTGCAACAAGCTAAATAATACAGTTTTCCAAGATTTATGCAGAGCTATATCTTGCTAGGACAAAAGGTTCATAAATTGCCAGCAGTATATTGGTCTTCTTTCAGGTTGGGAACAATTAAATTCTTGGTTGAAAGGGTATATCTTTTTCTGTGTCCACTGGTGCCTTGAGCCGTGGAAATACAGTAAAGTGTCTTCTAGTTGTTGGTTACTTTATAGTTAAAAGGTAAATAAGCCCTTGTCTGTTTAATTAATTTCATGACAGGAATGAAAATACCTTAGGAATATTTGGAAAAGTAAAATTATACTGAAATTGCCTAGTCTGAACTTTGACAGTTATGGTAGATGTTATCCTGCAATTTTTGCAAAGAGTAAACACTTGCTGACAGCCAAATGCCTAGCTCCTTTAGTGCGCACCTCAGCAGAGGATGATATATATGATATTGAGTACCGCATTTCAAATACTCTCAACCATTTTCTGTCACCTTTCCAATGGCATCCAGCTTTCCAAGACATAGTTCACTTAGGTAATTTTGAACACATAGAAATCCTGAAGCATATCCTCCCAAGACGGCTACCACCTACTCAGCATTTGAAAGGATCTTAAAATGTTTTTAACTACTCATATTTATCTAAATGCATTAGATGTAGGATTCATCTCACCTAAATTTAATGGTATAAAAGGATACAATGTCTAATCTAAACCAGTTGTCTAATGCAATCATCTTAGAAGAAAGATAAGCACTTCCAGAGAACAGTTCATCCCTCATGCTTAGGTAGTACCTAACATGGGTTTCAAGTGGAAAGAAAAATATGAAGAAGTAAAGATTGCATTGGTGCAATGTTCTAACATTTGCTTATACTGATCTGTGATAGTTTTACAGCATCTCTGAACCTTTTCCTCATCCGTGTTCTGGTCTTCTCAGAATCTCACTTCACTCAACGCAAGAGACTATTTTCTTTGCCCTTGCAGTACAGGCTGCATTCACAAGTCTATAAACTCAGTACCTTGCTTAGGTACCTGTGCTCCTGATATGTTAAAACAGACAGGTAGCCACATCATGTGAGTGGTCTGAGCTATTCTGGATGGACTGACTGCAGGGATTCCAGACATCTCTCATGAGCGCCTTGGTGAGATATCTAAATGTGGTGAGAAAAGGCAGGTGTCTTCAGTTCCCCAGGTTTTTATAATGGTCTGCTAATGAGAGTGAATGATAAGATGCTGGGTGTAAAAAAAAAAAAAAAGAGGAGAGCTCCGCACTGTACACCTGCCAGTGACCTGTCTACCTTTTTTTTTAAACCTGCATTACTGAGTGACAGTAGACATCCCTCTTTCTTTTTCTCTTAGGAAAATACATCACTGCTTCACCTGTTCCTCATCTTGTTTTACTTTACTTATCTTTAGGAATTATGTCTTGGAGGGATTTTCTGTGCTATTCAGATCTTGACTGCTGAAGATCAGTGGCTTTAACATTTGCCTGTCAATGGCAGATGTTTTTGTAATCCCGTGTTCCATACTCAGAGCGCTGGACGTTGCAGCCTTGACATTTGGCCTAAGATTGAGGATTTGCTATTAGTATTTCCCCAGGAAACTGACACTTGACGGACAGGCTACATAATCCATGCTTGGATACATTTCTTAGTGAATTGATCTCCATTTCAAATTGACATGGGCAAAGACACAAATGTAGTAGATCACCACCTATTCCCCACCCACGGTGTGTTTTAATAAAATGCAACATGCATCGCAGCGTAAGCTATGAAGCTTATAAATCTGCAACATGCAGATTGAAACTTGCTTACAAAATACCATGAATACCTTCCACATTTCCCTAGTGTTTATTTACTTATGCAGGAAGCCTAGAAAAATATTTTGATGTATTGCATGCCATAATTTTTAACATTACTCAAAATGTTTCAAAAGATTTTTAGTGAAAGTTAACCCACATCAATCATGACCTTGACATGAAAAATTACTGCCAACCTTTAAATAAAAAAAGGAGAAGGAGCAAGAACTGTAATACTCCTGGCTGATGCTGAATTGCTGAAAATATTCAGTGTTAAGCACATACTCTGTCTACAGTAGAACTATATATAAGGAAGCCAATCATTTATTACCATGGCAAATGTAATTAAAGATCTTTTATCTTTTCAACTTATAGGATCCCCGAGTGTGAACTTTATACAGTGAGAATTATATTTAGTAACTATTGTATTAGTAACTATAGTAACTCTTCCTACTTTAGTTTAACATAGATTCCGATGAATTCCCTGGGAGCTTTTCAAAGTTAGTAAAGACGTGCATCCAGGCTATGATGTTGTGCCATATGTTGCCCCTTCCTCATTGTGTTTCCCCAGCTGAAGTTGTACCTGTTATCCAAACAAAAGGTGATACTACACTAAGCAGGTTGACCTGCCTTTCTAATATTCTCCATATGAAGAAACAACAGGGAACTACATGCCAAGACCTGGTTGTCTCACAGGATCTGAACACAGAAAACTTTCTATTTGGTAAGCACAAACAGCGTTGCTTCCAATTCTGTGCCAAAAACTCGTTAATGTGCCTAACAAAGATGGCATATATCCTGTAATTTCTAAGAGAAAAGTAAACTTCATCAGAAATCTGAGAGTTAGGTTGTCACGTCAAATTCCCTGTATCTATGGAGAGTTTTGGTCAATCTCATGTCCTTGGGCACAGAATTAAATATGATTCGAATGAGGAAATGTTTCTTTTCTCTGTTATTATGGAAAACTTCAGCCTTGAAATATTTTAGCTGTACATTCCTCTAGACTGGATGCTTTATAAAACCTTGTTATTACAAATCCAGCTTATTTCAAAGCCTTGATCCACAAAAGCCTCTTTATATAGAGATTTCTGATTTTTTTGCAACACATCTAAATCATATCATCTAATTTATTCAAAGTTCTGACTGTGCTTCTCAGTCTCTTATAGCATTTCAACACGTTGTGCAAACTATGAAATTTTATGAAAATATTGCATCTACCTGATGATATGAAAACTGCTCCTCTTCTCCATCTGCCTTGTTATTTTACTCTTGCAGTGGTCAGATTCATCTATAAATGTCCAATCAAACTTTTAAATCATGCAGTTCTGTATGTGATAGGGAAATGGAGGAAGACAATTTCCATCTGCTCACTGTGGTAGTTTTACGTGCTTAACTTGAACTCTTACTGTCAAATGAACTAGAAGCATTTTAACTGAGATAGTAAAAGGCCTAGAAATGCCCACTATTCTTGAAATAGTTACCCCAGGACAGGAATCAATTCTACTGTTAATTTGAGAAAATTAGTTTCCAGAAAATATGAGCATTGATTACAAATAAGAAAATAAATGTAATCAAAAGCAGATGCAATTAACTAAGGAGATCTTTTCTGTGATCTCTTCTTACTGCCTGAAACATAAATGTAAATTTAGTATTTGTCAGTTGTAGTTAATGAGAAGTCCAAGACTGAGTTTGTAACTATGAAACTTCAGTACAACTAGTAAACTGAAAATATTAAAGGAAAAAACCCTATGAAGGAGAAGATGAGATCTGTGTGTACACATCTGTTTCTTCTTGTCTTATTTCTCACCAGCAGCTCCTGGTTCAACTCGCTAACAGCTCCTTCCCAGCATCTTAAAGGACCGATCAGCCTTACAGCTCTCTTTTTCAAAGGAAAAAAAATGACTGGTAGCACAGACACTAACAGTTCTCAATCACTCTTAGAGTTGATCTCCTTTGCTTTAGAGAACTCCAAAGCATCTCATGAGCTTCAGTTTTCTCATTTGTCTGCTTTTGTGGAAGATGCTGAAAGCATCTCCTCTTCTCCTGCCTATTTTCAGTAATTGCCTTGTAACGGCAAGGAGCACTTCAAGAGAATCTATTGGCCATGTAAGATTATGTCTGACCACTAGACTGATGCTCTGAAGGCTTTAACTCATGGGATCCTGTGCCATAATTTTTCTTCCACTTCATTTACAATATTCCTAATTTTAGCATCAATGTGAGACAGACCCAATTATACCTGAAGCTCAGCAGCATATAATAGGTGTCTGAATTTGACTCTTGAGTTATTCTAATCATAATTTTCACAGTTTAACATCATTTACACAGTGCTATTTGGTTTTAAACACCCTGGCCTCAAAGTCGTGTGCTTAAAATCGTTTATTTTCAAAAAAAACCCCCGAAACCTAAGAAATGCATTATAGTCAAGTACCTGTGATATGCTATGTTTAGCAAATATAGAGTAACACATGAGGTTGTATTTTTAACAGCTGTATTCTCCATTAATACTTTTTTCTGAATGCTGGGAACAATATTCTAGAGTGAACGTGCACTCTTTATAATTGTGGAAATTTGAAAAAGCTGCTGCAAATTTGAGTTTTCCTTTTCTACCTGTTAATTTCTATCTGTGCTTCATTGCATCTTCATTGGCTCCTGTCCTTCAACAGCGATTCCCAGCCTCCTTGCAGCTGTGTTGCACTTGACTGAGTCCATAACATCCCAACTGGAATCCCATTTTTTTTTTCTCTGACATGCCTTTTCATGTGAACTGTTAGTAATAAGTTTGAATTGTTACAGCATTATTTGACGAACCCTAAGCACCTGTCTGAAATCCAGTCTCCTAAGTACAGGACTACCAACCTTTGTCTGGGATTTCCCGGAGAGAAGTATCTTCATACGTGTAGTGAAGTAGGTCTGGTGCCATTATAAGGTAACTCTGACGTTTTGCAGACTGGTTGGATTTGTTTTATTGCATATGCATAAAACAGCTGTGAAGTGCAAATACCGTTGGTCTCTCAGAAGCCTCTCTGCAAATTTGCAGACACCTGGTAACCCTGTAAGGTTGAATGCTACTGTGCGTACACAGTGGAGCTAGCCAGGCTACTAGATGTCAACAAATCCCAGACGTTCACTGCAGATGTGCTGATCGGTAAGGAGTTACAGGCATTCAACAGCCAGATTCATGTTACTACTTATGTTCAGTAGCAAACAAATTCATGTGATCAATGATTCAAGTGATGTGATAGCATCATCAGTAAAAATTCTTCTGTAAACATAAAGAATATCTTCTCATCCTTTGCAGACAGGTTTTTATCTGGAAGAGGATATGTCCCAGTCATGTGGTAACTCTGATTAAATAAATAATAATAAATAAATAATAACCAAAAAACCCCCACCCCACCAAAGTACTGATACACCCAGTCACCTTTAGGCAAGCTAATGGGGAACTGGGACAACCTGAAGGAGGGGAAATGGTCCCACCAAGTCACACAATGTAAGACTTACAGACAGCACATTTTACAAGAATGTCCATCCTAAAAATACTTTTAGCGTAGAGCATTTGGGACTCCTTCGGATAGGTGCATCTTTAAAGGACTTAACTGAGCCATATCTAGAACCATATCTGAAACATTCTTCAAGAGACTAAAATGTCACTGCTTCTTTCAAGTACAGATGTGGAAGAGAAAACATCACTAATATTATCCTTACAGAACCTCCCGGTAAATTTTGGCTTGCATATGTGTATATATGTACTGTATACATGTATCTCATTAATGTCAGTAGCATATCAGAGTTGAGACCTGCTGTGCATATCTGAGAGGAAATTTTACTGGAGAAGATTTCATAGTGTCTAAAAGATAAAGAATTGTTTGTGATGAGATTTGGTCATTGTTCCCAAAGCTGTATAATTAGTCTTAAATGTTCTAGTTACAACCCTGCTGTGGATTTGTATGTGTAACTCCTGGTGATTAAAGCAGGACATGAAGAGCAGAACTAAGCTTTTGCTTTATGTGGGAAGCCATATATGAAACTGTGCCCACTGAAATCACCAAGAGTATTTTCTTTTCTTTGCTGGGTCAGGATTCTCTCCCATGTCTGGCTAAGTACTCAATAGATTCATTTTCAGAGACTATTCCCTCTCCCTTTTCTCCTGGTTAGATAAGATAAAGTATTTTCAAAAAAAAAAAAGTAAAAAGATAACTAACCCAAATAAATGCATAATTTCGATATCCTACTTCTCCCTGGCACAAAAGGAGAAAGAAAGGGTTTATGCTCCTACTGTAGTTTTGATTCTAAATCCAATGTAAATACAGAATGAAATGTAAATCCATTGGCTTTTCATGTTGTGAATTTTACAACATTTTTAATATTGATTCAGCTATATGCGGGAAAGTGTCTTTCATTAAAAAATCCATAAGCAGTTGAGGAAGGGGTTGAGGTGATGTCTTTGTGTCTGCTAAAGTTTAAAGCCCTCTTGTGTACAGCCTGGTGAAATCCAGGAGTGGGCAAAGTGACATAAACCACGTCCTTCTCTGATCTCCAAGATTTTATGTCATGCTTGCCTTTACACTTGTAACTCCTTGGTTACGTTTCAACTGAGTTCTTCCTCACTGTGTCACTGTCTTAAGTATTTTTCACTTTTCTAATGTCAAAAGCTCTTCTGTTGAGAGGACTCAACAGGAAGTGGATGCAGGGAGTATGAGCTCTGATGAGATCCTTTAATCCACCCCTAATCCCACTCAATTAAAACTCCATTGATGACAGAAAAATCATTAAGTGCTGAAGAACAGGAAAATGAGTGAAAACAACCCTGCATGAGAAATTAGATGCACAGCTTTTAACAGGGATGTCCTGCTCCTTCCCCAGCACACCTTCTTTCTGTGCCATCCCTGGCAAGCCAGGCTCTTAACTCTTACAGCTGAGCACGTACAAACGTATAATCTAGTTGGCAGCTCAAGTAATGCAGATCTCACTGTTCAGGGAAAGTTATGCACAGACTACCTAACATCACACATCCCACCGCTGGGGGAGTTGGAGGGATCTGGAGGTATATGTGAAGGGTCTGTTCAGTGACTGCTCTTCTTCTTCTATAAACGCCTAACGCTAGTAAACTGTGCATCCCCGTTCTACCTATGCACTGCTGCTTACCTGTGTATTTCTGTAATTAATTTGTAGAGAGGCAGCTTGCAGAGATTGGAGAAAAACAACAAGTAAAAATAAGAAAAAAAAATCATCATTTTGTTTATAAGTAAGTTTTAATTGCATTCTTTCTTCTAACATAAAACACAGGAGGTATTTATTGTTTGATATCTTTACATTTAGCATGTCCATATTTCTGCTTTACATCTTTCCTAATAAAGTGGGGGGAAAATGAAGCCAAGAAACCAATATTTAATGTTACCTCTCCCCTTTGCATGTCCTTCTCCTCTGATACCTTCAAGTGGTTTTGAGGTCATAGGGAAATAGGAGGCATAGTAGAGGATGTACAAAGAGCTAAAGAGCAGCAGGTCTGAACGATATTTTCCACTGGGAAACCTGGGAACCATATGCTGTAAATGTTGAGTACAGTTAATGTGGCTTGAAGCAGTATTAAATCCGTTTACACTGCATGAGCCCCCTCTTCCCAGAGTGCACGCATGGGTCATGGAGCCAAAAGCAGTACAGCGACCAGCTGGACTTTGTTGATGGTTCTGGTGGTGGCCAGAGGAAAGCCTTTGGAAAAAGTCTTTTTGCATGTCTATGCTAAGAATCCAGAGCACTGCAGTCTTGATTTCTCATGGATTCCCAATCTTTATTTTCTTCATTTCTTGGCCTGAAATAGCCCTACTTGGCATCTCAGATAATCTCACAGACATAAGGAGGGCATGAGGTAATTTACAGAAACTTAAGACCCAAACAGTTGTAGACTTCTTGGACTCATTTTGTTCCCCTGGTGTGATTTTACACTGGAAGGGAGTATGCAGAGTTTCATCTTTCTTCATCACTAACTTAAAAAAAGAATGGCCTGGTACTTTTCCAGGCAATCTGTGTGCACCTATAAACTGAAATGCAGCTCATAAACATTAACCATGTTGAAACAATACACTTGCTGTTTGCAATCACATTATAAACAACTTAGATGTAAGACACAATTTCTAGACATCTGTAATGTCACTGCACAGGGAAACCCAACCTCCACACCTAAAATACAGACTAATTATCAGCACGTATATTTTTTGCCTTGCACATAAGCTTTCGACCAATATGTATAATGTCCATATGACATGGCTTTTAATAAGTACTTCATCAAATAGTGCTGGTATTTAACCTCTGACCACTTTTACACTCCTTTCATGCCTCTTCTCCCTATTTCTCTGGTACACAATCACCGCTGTCTACTTCAAACTGCAGATTGCCAGAACTTCTTTGCTACATGCTTAAGTGCCTTGTTCAACGCCTTGTATTCTAATTCCTATTTAGTGCCCTTAGGCATTGCAGTAGAAATAATAACTCATAGGTCCTGACCCTTTCTAGTACAAGTAATACCCACTAAGGCTGGTAAGCACATCCAAGAGCAGGCTGACGATTTGTGCAACTGGCAAACAGAGGCTCAAGAGATTCTTTAGGGTTTCACTTGATAAACTGGAGAGTGTTGCCATGCTTGTATTGCCTGACATTTATTTTGATATAACAAAAAGCTTTTGAAAGATAGGCAGTTCCCATGGACTGAAGTACCTAGCAACTTGCTTGTAAATCTCCCTCAAACAGCTCAGTCACCTGCTAGCTCCTCAGCCACCAGTCGCAGTCGGCTGCCAGTCGTCAGCTTCAGCTGCAAAATTACAGGATCTGCAAATCTGCCACAACTCCTCTGAGTTCTATTCATAGAAACATACTATGATCTATGCTCCATGGGTCTGGTGCCAGTGATAATTTTAGAGGGGACTTGGCTGGTTTCTTCTGTCTCCTTTTTTGCACTGTTTTGATACAGGTAACGTAAGGTCAGAGTCAAGACCTTGCGGAACAATTTCTCTATCATATTACACTGCAGACTTGTTGTTTTTAGTACTTAGTGCTGTTGCAGAGCAGTCCACTAGCAGACACTCTCTGTCAGTTTATTTTGTGTATTGTGAAATAATAAAAAAGGTAGCTTTGCTGGGTTTTTGCAGGAGAAAAGGCTACGTAGTTTGATTAGCCGTATGAATAATATTCTAGACTCGGATTTATTTATTGTTTAAGCCAGAGAATTTAGTTGCACGGACCTCCTCAGGAGTCAGAGAAAACACACGTGGAACACAACACTCAGATGGGTGCCTGAGGTGTCGGTTCCTTTATAAGCTGTATTACAGATATCCTGGTTCCCCTCCTCTCAGTTTTCCCTTCTGTTAGATAGGGATGAAGCTCCTGACCAGCTGTATGAAGATATTGAGGTCTCTGGGTAGTCAGGTTACTAAGATCAGAGAAATTGTGGTCAGATTTCATCCTGTAAAAGAGCCATTTTCCTACTGGCATGAGGTTATTACTATTGATGTGTAAAATACCCACATAGTCTACCTGTTCAATAAATAGAAATCTAAATACTCTTCTAGAGCAAGCCTAGATCTCTAAAAAGAGATGTGTTCTTCTATCCGGTATCTGCTGTTCCTAGACACCAAGACCCATTCACTGATTACAGCTCTCTTATCCTGCATTCCTCTAGGAATGATGCAGCTGCATATGCTATTTTGCAACTATGGATAAGGACTTTAAATCTCTAAGCAACTCCAAGGAAAACAGTACAAGCTGTAGGCTCCTCAATGGCTTTGCCGTAAGTCATGCCTATGAAGTGAAGTGTTCAGTGTGCTGCCCTCGGGAGCAGTCCAGGAGTGCCTGCAGCGTGGGAGAGCCACAGTCTGCGCCTACCCGGCATCTACCAGGGATGCCACCACTGCTGCCCAGAGCCGTGCCTCAGCAAGATGAAAACAAGCCTTTGCAGGTTTTCTGTAGTCTCTTCCTCACTCCATTAGCCTGCACGGAGAAAGCATTGGCTCTCATCAGGCAGCTTTTCCCACTAGCTATTCCAGTTGAGAAAAAAAAAGGATTTCAAAGTGTTTGACTGGGCATGCAGTATGAGCCTCCATCTAGCCCTGTGTAATACAGGGTAACAGGTTGGTATCTTTCTCCCAACTGATTTCTTTTAAAGCACAGTTTTGCCAGAGTCAGCATTTCTAGCATCAGGCATTTGTGTCCAGTCCAAGCCGGAAAAGCACCTGCAAAATTGGTGACTGTGGGAAACATGAGTTGAGGGAGAAGAGGGGTGTACTTGTGAGACAGGTAGTAAATCAGTAGTCTGCAGAAAAGCCAGAATAACAGAAAGAAAAATAAAATATTAATCAGAAAGTAAAGATTCAGGTCCCTTCTGGTGTCTTCATGGAAGAAACCAGCACCTATTCCAGAGACGATTGCTCAGGCATGCTCGACTCTGTATTTGCTGAGCTAGGGAAGACATAGCACAGCACTAGTAGCTGATGTGCAGGATAATGGCAGACTACCAAAGTCCAGGTGCTTTTCTCCCTGTCACTGTAGATATAAGACTGGAAGTCATCTGGACAAAAATTGTGAGATGCTACCATTCACATTCAGTGAATTTAAAATGGTTTAAACCATTCCTAAAATACACTCGCTGAGAATAGAAATACTGGGTCACTTTTGCCTGTGGTTTGTTCTCGTCTCATGCAAAGTTAGCACCTCAAGCCTCACCAGCACTGTACTCACCAAGCAGCAAGGAAGCGAGACCACAGCCATGATCAAGCACTGACATAACAAGTGAGATGTATTCCCTTATATGTTCCTTGGTTTCAAAATCTTGTTTAATTCAGGTGATTCATGCACATTCCCAGCTGAAAGTTTTATAGGAAAAAAAAAATCACTGAAATAGTTATTTTGTATTATTGTATAATATAATTATTTTGGAAATATTCACTTTGTTTGGACTTGAAATATCAGGGTTTGGTGATGCAAAAACACAATACATCAACAGCTTTTGGATATTCTCTTTGTATACTAATTTGGGAAAGCCGTTTTCTTTTTTATTTCTTTTTTCTTCTGGAACTCACATTCTTAAGAGAAAACTAATTCAAGTCAAAACTTTCTTGTCAAAAAAAGAAACATTTTTTTAAAGTAAACTCTTCGAAAGTAGATTTTGCTGTTGTTTTTTTCCTGGAAAAATAATTGTATTTACTATCAATAAGATTTTAATTGTGTTAGGCTAGTAGGGAACGAAATTACAAGCATCTTGCTAATATGTAGTCAGGTACAAAAAGCAGGGGAGAAAAAGAATCACAAAACCATACATATATAAACCCACATTTTTTAAACAAAGAATAGCTGTATTATTTGTTCTTATGGATTGTTGCAGCTTGCCTCTTTATGAGTTGTTGAATGACAACTTAATTTGCAAGTGGGAGAGCAAAGAGTATAATGTGACAATTTATCTCCAAATGAAGATAGAGCAGTAGCATACACAAAATGAATCAGCCCCCTTCACAGGCTGATTTTAAAAAGTCTTCCAGTAAAAAGTATTCTAATATTTTTAAAAAACAGTTGTAGCCAGCTGAAATTAATTTCTCTTGTCCTCTTAATAGCCTTTTTACATGGAAAACTAATGCACCACTTGCCACTTGATAGGTCAGTATATGGGTGTGTTTAAGTTTGAGAGGAGAAGGGGGTATTTTAATATGCAAGTCTAATGGTGCTATTGGGTTTTTAAGAATCAGAATGATCTATATGGCTTCCTAAAGTGAGCCTACATATTGTGGTATTCAGAGACATGTTGTGTCTTGCTAAATTTTTTCAGTAATATAGAACAAGAACACAATAGCTTCAGTAAATCAAACTAAAATGAGTGATTAAGTACCTGATTTAATACTGTACATTAATTTTAGTTCAGATGGTTGTTGCTTTGTTGTATAATACAATTGCGTGTAAGACTACATAATTTGCATGCTACAGCAAGGTGCATTATAAAAATAATCTTAAATTATCAAGACCTGAAAGGGAATAATTCTTAGGATACACTGTCCATATATCAAAGACAAGCCTTTAGTGAGGGCTTGAGCTCCTCGATTCTTATTTAAGAGCATGTATTTTGTTGCCTTAGCAATTCTTCCTTTTTTCCTAAAATCCAATAGCAGTGGCATCCCTTCAGGTTTCTAGAGGCTTAGCCATTACTGCTCCTCCTGCAAACTGTCAGTAACCTCTTACTTAGCAAGTTTTAAATTTTCCTGCATCTATCTCAAAACTACAGGTGTACTGTATCACATCCTTCCAAAGGATTCAGAGCTAAAAGGAGAATTACATTCTAAATTACTGCTTTAAAGTACTGTAGATCTACCCATCTCTCTGCAGGGTCTTGCTATCTCCATTCAGCGATTATTCCACCTCTCCAGACTTTTATCCTGGCTGCTAGTTGTTCATTGCTCCATGTGAAATCCACAGCTGGCTTTGGAAGCAAGGCAAACAGTTCAGAGGTACACGCACCGTGTATTAGATATATTGGTTATAATTAAAACAAAAGTGGCCGATTAAGAAGATAGCTGATGAGGTCTTTCCGAGAGCCTTGTGGCCATCTCACCACGTGGAGTCTGTCTTGTGCCTATGATTCTGCCTCCTTGTGATCCTGCTGCTGCTGCACATGGCTAACACAAGCGTGGCAGAACAGCAAACTCAGCAGCCATCAAGAAGAGTTTCAGCATTGTTGAAAGGAACCTGATGAGCACTTTTTCTAACCCATCTAAGGTCTTTTTACTGTGGATCTCTTAAGCTGTATCTTGCCTTTTCCTAGTGCTGAAAAGGCTGGTACATCAAAGCCCCTTTTTGTTGAGAGAGTGGAAGGGCTCCTCCTGAAGCCTGAGGTTCCCTTCAGTGCTTTGAGGAACAGCCATTCAGCTTGGTAAGAACTGCTGCCCTCCACTTGCCACCTCAGCATGATCCTTGAGATCTTCCTCAATGTGCAACAGAAAAAGCAAATGCATTGGGTTGTTAAGCTGGGAAAAGGAAGGACCTTACTGATCCAACCTGAGAGTGCATGGAAAAATAAGTTAGTATACATGTGCTTGTCTCCATGTGCAGGAGAAAAGTCTCAACGAGTGCCAGGGATGGCTATGGTGACCAGCTGAGTGCAGGGCAGTGCATAATGGTACAAGCTGGAAATACTGGACAATCATGGGGGGTAGGTAAGCACTAAGGAAAGTATTGCAAAGAAAGATATAGGGGTGACTACAGAGGTGTATTGTTTGATGTTTATTAGGTTATGTAAATCTTAACTACTCAGTAACAATTTAGAGTAGTACAGAGCAAACTAACAGACCAGGAGCAAATTCATGTTCATCACAACTCTTCTTCCTCTGCGTATGACCACCTCACTCTCTGTCCTCTTGGTAAAGACATATTTCAAGAGCATCACAGAAAGGAGAACAAACCTGCATTCACTGAAACACATGTCTTGTCACACTATGGGAGAGCATTGTTTCATGTTCTTCGGTGATCTGCTGCTTATAAACACAAGGACAATAACAAAAATAGTGATGACCTAGTTCAGCTGTTGACTGTATTACAATAGAGATGACAATCTATTCCGACCCCTGCAGATCAACGTAAGCCCGGGAGCATGAGGCTTCATTACCCTTGTAACTCTTTGGTAGTAAGGCTACAAAACTTAAAATGTTGTTCCTGTTGATATAGATGGACACCTAATTCCTTTTTAATCCTCCCAACAGCCTTACTTTAGCCATTTCTACGGCAGTGATTCCACCAGTGGTTGGATACACACTGCGTAAAAGTGATTCCTCTTCTTCTGCCTGAGTTTGCTGACACTGATGCTCGCTTGGTGCTTGCCAATTCACAAATCAGAGGAGGAAGGTCTCTGACTTGTGGAGATTTCTAGGTCCTACTGTGTTCAATTGGAGCTATGGGGTGCTGAGCCTATCTGTAAATCAGCCTCTAAGTGGAATGTCCATTGCTTGATAAAATATTAAAAGCCTGTAATTAGTACATAAATTGTAGGAAGTGCTACAGTTCCTCCAGTCAAACAACATAAACTTTTAGAATTTATCCATAACTATGCATAGCTAGACATCCTTAGATGTTTCTTACACTTTCTATTTATGTATCTATGTTTGTATAATGACAATTATTAAAGAAATAATGTCTAGCAGTGGATAATATTGAGTCTATTTCATGGAAGCGGCTACATCCCTGTAAAGCAGCCACCAATTTGGCTAATAGAAAACTCTCTCATTAGCTTGTTTTCAGTTGTTCTTGCCTGAGAAACTTCCTTTGTCCTCATCAATGTGACTTTGAAATGAGACTAAAGGGAAAGAAGCTGGCTGGCACAGAAACTTCTCTTACACACTACTTCAAGTCTTCACAGCAGAATTTTTAAAGAAGACCGCAAGCTTAGGAGTCAACAGTGTAGTTGAATGGTTTCATATAGATGCCAGATGTCCAAAATACCATAAATTTAAAGATCATACCTTAAAAACATTTAAGCCCCAAAACCTATTAAAACCATACAACGGATTTTACCTTAAAGTAGCCTTTTTATAAAACTTATCCCATATGACTTTTGCCAAGTTGAACCTTATTTTGCCACTTTTTAGCCTCTCAAGATTCCATCATATAATTGTCTGCACTGGTATTCATTGTGTCTCCTAATTTAATAAAACCTGCAAATTCAATCAGCAGGCTACTTTTCTGCTCCCACATCTCTAATAAAAATGTTGTCTGAGTCTATATCCAACAAAGATCCTTGTATCACGCTTCTTGTAACCTCCTACACTGTTATCTTTAATAATGTCTCAGAAAAAGGCTGTATGATTCTCCCTACTGCATATGGAAAACCAAATTGGAGATGAATAGGAGTAAATACTTCAACTGACCTATATTAGGGAGGGAAGGAACAAAAGAGCCAGAAGTGGTTTCCCTCTTTTTCTGGCTGTTATAAATAAGCCTGTTCTTATTTATGTGTATTTTTCAGTCCTCATTCTCCTGCACTCAGTTTCCAGTAAATTCACTGGAGATCCTTTAGAGTCTGTCTTTGTTTCTCTCATGTTTTTCTATTAATCATTTTATATGACAATGGGAAATATCTGAGCAACAATAAAAGCAGATCGTACTGCAACTATACTAAGCATAAAGGACCAAATTCTAATCCAGTTATATCAATGAGCTGTGTACTCCTGTCCAGCAGGACTCCCTTTTAGCTTGGTATATTGCCTAGAGACTTTAGCAAGAGAATAAATGGTGTGAAGTTTCCTCGTGGTTCATGTGAGCCTCTACGAGTGTAAGTGTAAGACACCTAGCAATAGAGAATAATGCCAGAGAGAACTGGCAGCACCTCAAAAGTCTCATTTGAAGAGTGCCTGCTGAAGGCAGGGAGCGGGCTCCATCTCCTATGGCAAAACTCCTGGGAATTGAATGGCCCAGGCTAAAGCTGCCCTCCTTCTCCGACAGCGTCTCTAAGGAAAACTGAAGGTAACATGACCTGCCTCTCCAAGGACGTTCCAGTCCCTCTGGGGAGCCAGAGATCTGTCTGGTGGAAGAAAGTCATACCCCAGCAGGGGGGTCTGCAGCCTCTCTCCTAAACTGTAAGTTAAATTCCATCAGTCATTTTAAATGTGTCATACACAGAGCTCTAGCCTACAGCATTTGAATAAACAGCATGATACTGGTTTTGTATTATTTTTCTTTCATCTACTAAATACCCTCTCTTATGCACTCCACTACTACAGTAATAGGCCCTGGATAATAACTTAAACTGAAAGAGTTAGTTTTTAACCATAATGCAGTGTTTGTCCTTACAATACTGCAGCACCATGGCATTTTACAGCAAAACATGAGGAAAAAACTGATAATGAACAAATATGGTTGCATCATGTTGGGAAACAACAGGCTAAATGCCAATCTTCAAGCATTTCTAAGTGATATCCTTGTGTTTATACTATTAGTTCAACCAACATTACCCTGCTTCGTACTAAAATAATAACAAGAACAGAACCGTTTGTTCAGCCTGACTGCTGGAAAAGGAAAATGACGTTGTGTGTAGAACTGCAGGAAATTATGTTGACTGATAACAAATATAATTATTTCTGAATTATTATGATTGTGTCACAATCATTCCAGGAATGCAAAAGATTTTTTTTCCCCCCACTCCTCCCTTCCCCCCTGCAGCACAACTCCTTATCTTCCCTCTTTGTTCTTACCTTCTGCAGCAGTTGCAACACTGGCACTGTGCCCCAGCACATGAAAGCTATAGTATTGTGGATTATCAGAGTTTTGCCTGGAATAAGATGGATGCAGAAACACTGTTTAACAAAGGCCCCGCTTTATCTTTGCCCAGTCTTCTTTCCCCTGCTCTTTGAAGCTTCAGTTGGGTATATTGTGTCATGGGGCGGCATAAAGGGTAGCTACCTTCTAAGAGGGTTTACAGGCTGCAGAAACAATTTGGTTTTAAGAAACAAAAAAGAAAAATACGTCAGGTAAAAAGGTTAGTGATTCAGAGCCTGAAGTGTTAGCTGGTAGGAAGAAAAGGTTCATAAAACAGATTCTAACAGGAACAGAGTAGAATAAGGAACAATGATTGGAGAAGGCCCCAAAATTGGTGAGATATTGAAGAGGATTATAACTGATGAGGTACATTATCAAGCAACTGAGGAGAAAGGAGATGGATTGTGAAAATTAGACCTAGATGAGAAAGAAAGTACTGAAAAAAGTACTAAATTAGAATTGATTGACAACAGCCTGTTAAATAATATTGGAAAAGGTTACCTGAAATGGGGCAATAGTTCAGCTGCTGATCTCCGGTTTTGCATGAATTAAACCACAGGAAACCATTTGGATGAGAAGCTGGCATCACCTGAGACTGTTCCAGCTGTGTCAGTGGGGTAAAAATGGTGGCAGCTTCAGCTGCTAAAACCCACAGGCTATAGTACGAAAAGCCCCCATCCCACTGCATTCAAACAAGCTTTTAGCAACACCTGGACTAGCTACCAGAACCTAGGAAATGCTCAAAGGTGAGGAAGTATCCAAAAAGCATTGCTAAGCTTTTGATACATTCATCTGCAGTGACTAAGCGGCAACAGATAGGACAGGTTTACAGAGAATAATTACAGACTATGTCAAAGCAGAGCACCGACTTCTGTACAGAAAAGATCATTAGTCAGTAGCAGAGGCCAATGTCCCATGACATGACAGTTCTAGTAGTCCCCAGCCACCCTTTCGTTGGGCTACGAGCCATAGGAGCTGGAGGATGGGAGGCAGATTTGTTTATTCGATTGCTGTGCTGCAGAAGGCTGGCAGTGAGCTGCTGGCACTGCGGGTCGGTCACGCAGAGCCGTGAAAAGTCTTTCTGAAAAAGGCAGTCATGACTGTCTGCCTCACACAATGTAACCAGTCACATCTCATCAGAGATGTCTAATGTCCTAATGATGTCTGCAGATCTTATTGACTGTGCAGAAGTGAAAAGACTGTTTCAGACAAGGAGACTTTGTCCCAAGCGCTAGCTCTGGACTGAGCCTACTTAAACAGGGTTTAAACAAACTCAAGCTAATTGCAGCAGAAGATTGCTGTTTTGAAGAAGGCCGTGTTTATCCCAGGCGCTTGGGCATCACGTCTATGTCTTTTCTTTGACTGCCAGGATCTGGAAGCCCTGGATCATAGCAGCAACTCCTAATCGGGCTTTTCAACTTGGTGAATCTCTGGTTGAGCTAATCCTGCAAAAGGAGGGTTTCAGACAAAGCACAAGGCACAAGTCCAGCCACCGGCTCTTTGAGACCCTGTTCTTTGTGGGAAAATTACAAATTTCTACATTCGCCTGGAATGTAATTTTGCTGTGTAAAAACTAGCCCAGAAGACTATGTCCTGCAAAACTCCCATGCCTTACCTTTCAGACTGCCATGTGGAAGGGAGGCAGGCACAATCTGATCCCCCCCTTTCACAGAGCACACAGACTAGTGGAATAACACAGACATCTGTATACATTATTATACGAATCCATGAGGCCTCTGACCAGGCTCCACATACATTCCTCCATTTATAATGCTTCACCTCCAAATGTCCTGGCAACCTCCTGCTTTTGCTATCTTCCTAAAGATACGTGGCAAATCTACTTTTTTCTGCCCTAACTTGATAGCAGAGTGAAGCCTACAGTATTGTCCCCAATTTGCCCTGCTGCTTTGATCCCTTGGGGTCCATTTTAGAATGTAAATATCTTGCAGCACATGGGATCTCCAGTATGTATAAGTTATTAGAAGTTGAAGAATACGAATCATTCTGAAACAAGTATAGCTTTTTGCTCCAGAAAGTGATGTATTAAAAGCATCTTAGCTGCAACCTGCCAGAGAAGAAATAATCACAGGGTTTTATATAGGTAAACTGCTTGTAAGCAACATTAAAGGAGATGGGTCGCTAACTCCTCAAATAACAATGTCTTAAAATAATGAAAGTGGAAAAGAATAAATTTGAGACATCCAAAATCTGGAAGCTTATCTTGGTAGATAAACTACTGTTACTAGCTGCCTATTAAGCCAGCTAATGTTTAATTTCACTAACCTTGAGTGAAGGCCTGTGTAAGAGGTACAATCAGACAATAGACGCAAAGGAAGAGATAAGGAAAAATGTAAAAAGATTATCAAGGAGAAAGGCTAGTAGGGGATTTTGTCTGCTAAAAAAAGAATTATGTTCTTAATGGGGAGAATCAGACATAAAAGAAAGGATACCAGAACCCACTGAATACAAGAGATCTGAGCTTTACAAACCATACTATGCAAAAGAACTCATTAATATATATTTAAGTAAAAATATGTATACACATATATGCATTTTGCAGAGATACAAAAAGCTTTATACCTTGAATCACATTCTAATCATACTTTCCCTTTCTGAAATCTGCATGCTTTGATGTTGGCAATGGGATTACACTATTTGTGTTCTATTTATCTATACTGCATAACCGTATTAGATATATATTATGTTACAGCCAAGGCTTTGATACACAGGAATACTTCCTCTTTTAAATTATTACCATTCCTTTTTACTCATCAGGAGCCTCATCACAGCTACCTGCCTCTAAGAGACCAGATTTATGCAAAACATCTTTATGCTTTATATTGGTGTCCCAGGCAATTCAAAAGGGCTAAAGTGGGACATCTGCCTGTGAGCACCTGGCAATAGTTTGCTGAAAAGAGCAAAGAACATAAAGAAACATTGTTCTAGACCCCATCAGAAGAGCCAAGTACAGGAGTGGGAAGAGACTGGTCCAGGCTTCCTTTCTCATCTGTGAAGCACTGAGCCGGCAGGCAGGGCTGCATTGCTGGCTAGTAACGAAAGCCCTGGGCTACTGCAGCAAGTTTTGATGGATCAGCCATCTCTAAAGCAGATCACAAGCTCAGTCAGTTTCTGGGCTCTTTTCAGGAAGCCTAAAGTTAGTATTTCCTACTGCCTAGATATTTCTAAAGACCTAAGGATTCCACTGGTAGTGGAAAACACTAGATATTTGGAGTTTACTGGAATTTACAGCATCTGAATATGGCACTCTCTGATCAATCCCCAAAGTGCAGAAAGAGTACAGAAGGAAAGAGATAAAACAGTGAACATTTTCTTCATCTAAATTCCATCAGCCATTGCTCAAGTGGTGAGATCAGAGAGCAAAACAATCAAAAGGGCCAAAGGACCGCTCCATTATATTTCCATTTGTGCAGACCGACATTTGTGCTACATGCAACAGTCACAAAGGGTGCTTCTGATCTTAGTACAGATATCTGTGTATATATACTTCTATATGTCAGCATATAATACATTAATACATTTTACATAATGTATGTAGTAAACAGGTAATGTATACCACATAAAAATACTACTACTGACATGTATATATGTATTAAAATATATATATGAAATAATTTTGGTGTGTGTAGAGACCAAGAATGGTAGTAGTATTATTAGAGTAAGTAGGGGTGGGGGTTTTCTTAGGGTAAAGGACTGTGCAAAGAAACGACAACTACAAAGTGCCCTAAAGGAACACACAGTATGAGGGTCACTCAGGCTGTAGCATCATGAGCATAAAAAGATAAGCAGTTAAACTTGTTGGGGTTTCTTTGCCAGGTGAGTTTTAACCTGGATTGATTCCTTGATCTGGATCAAAACCTAGCATAAGTGCCTGTGCTGACAGCAGAGGGGAGAGAGGGCATGGGGTGGGAATGAGCAGTGTAGGGAGGAACAACCTCTACCAGCTTTGCTGGTTCAAACTGCATGTGAAATTCTGGCCCCAGCAGCAGCAGGCATCTGGGAGTGCCGTGCAGACAGGTTATGAGAAACCACTTCTGTTACTATATTGCTGCATACAACCAGAGCCATATGTGCATATCAGGGCATTATAAATAATGCATTCTTTGAGTCTTGTTACCAAAACAAACAGGCTATTGTTAAAACACCCTGCCAGCATCTATCTCTTGTTTCCACTAAAAATATTCCTTCGACTTTCAAGTTGCAACTGTCAGCCTCATAAAGCAAAAGGCAAAGGTCTCAGACAACTTGTTAAGAACAAACTTCAGTGGAAACTTCAGGGTAAAACATGCTTCAAAGCCTCACCTGTTCAAATCATCCTTTTCTTGTATTTCAGTGTGTTTTACTATTAGCCCACTGGCTAATAATAACTTCCTGCGTGCTTATTGGAAGATGGATGTGTTTTATTTGCCTGTTTAAGTCCCAGAAATCTGCCCTATTTCAACCGCATATGAAGATAAAATATATTGGTTGGTGAGGTATGAACAGGTTGCAATGAGGGCACAGTGTGCTGGGATGAGACATTTATTCTTCCCATAAGGGGATATATCCAGTACCTTCCAAGTTTCCACAGGTGCTTATGTTGTAATGAAGACAGATATTTCAATTTTTCCAAGTTTTAAGGAGGGAAAAATAGAAGTATTATGGTTAAAGACCCTTTCTGGCATTTGTGTATTAGTTTTGGACAAAACCCTTAAGTCTTTGCTTAGGGCTAAATCATCATAAATGGATATGCCTGCGGAGGGGACAAAAAAAAAAAAAAAAAGAGAGCGAGCTTATTTAAATAGAACACTGGACACAGAGGACACAGAGGTGAAGGGCAGGGATGAAGGTAAGAAGAATCATCATCCTTCTTGCCCCTGAAACACACCATGTTGTGAAGCCTTAGAGTTGGCCACCCAAATTACTGCTAACAGTATCCACTCCTCTGTACAGAGAAAACTGAGGAGTGACAGAGGTGCCTCCCTCTTTCCCGTTGCCGTCTCTGCAGGTGTATAAGGTCTCCTCCTCTGGTGTGCATTGCTAGCAGCAATTTGGATATGTTCCTATGTTACTCGTGGGGCCAGAGATCCCAGATCAAATTCCCCAGATCAGACATAGCTGCTTTGTTACTGTTTATTTATACAGTAGTATAAATAGTAGTGCCTCTTTGCCTGAGGTATTTATATGGTCCTTATCATTACTGTGCCCAAGTTCCTCCCAGTCTTAAAGATGTTTATTCTCAAAACAGTGCTGTGAGGGCAGCGCTATTACCCCATCTCGGGGGTAGGAAGCCAGGACACAGGACAATTAAGGTCTGGATAAAGGCATGCAAACATCTGACTTCCACTGATTCCAGTACCATTTAGACATCTAAACAGAACTGAGTGTCCAGGCCTAAACAGTCAGCCCACCACCCCTTGGTAAGTGATGGAGCAGGGAATTCAAGCCAGCTCTCACCACCCAGCAGATGTTTTTCTTTTCCATGAGGGATGTATCTGGTGAAACATGGGAATCACACTGCATAACAAAGATGCTACCTGCCCTGAGGGGTAAATATTGTGGTCCCTTATTGCTGTGTAGATGATTTCCAGAGCTAAAAGTGGAAGAACACTAAGGTGATGTAAAAACAAGTAGTTGTGGAGTTAAAGTTAATGCCTTCTTCCCACAGCCTCAGAAATTTGTTTCTAAAGTTACGCCTCCTAGAGGCACCTTTTCCCCTGGTGGGGATCCTGGTAGGAGAGTCATATACAAGTGATGGAGTATCCCTGCTGTGCTGTGGGTTTTCCTGCTCAGGATAGTCTGTGGTTCTGAATTTTTCCTGCCTAATGATTACAAGATTTGGTCTTTTAATTGGTTTCTGTATATTAATTGGATCTGAAAAGCTAAGGTATTTATCTTTGTAAAGCAGTTCTGAATGCTGAATAACTAACTATTTTTCATAAGGAGTTTTACTATACAGCCTGAAAGGGAATGCAGATTTATACAATAAATACAACTGCTCCAAAAGAGATGAGATTTATCTTAGCAACTGGCAAAGTCTCTCTAGGATTCATCCCCAGTCCCAGCCTATCAGTCAGTGTATCTTTCTTCTAAGGCTTAAATGCAATAAAGCATATTCTTTTATAAATTATAAAAGTTTTATTTTGTCAGAGACATGAGGAATTCCTTCAAGTGAGAGACTTTATCCCTTAATGGATCACATTAATAGCAGTAATATTAATAATTTATCTTATATCCTAATCAGGTTTGTATCCAAATTATTAGGCACATCCTTGAGCGTAAATGAGCAAGGGCAGTTTAGGGCGACAAGGCTAGCACAATCTCTAGACCCAAATAAATAAATAAATAAAAATCTTACCAAGAAACAGCAGAATCTTAACAATTGCCAAGCCAGCAGGACGGCTGGAATCGTCGGGAGTTCACCCTTTATGGCCCGGGAAAAATACATGGTTAAGCAATTTTGTTGTTCCTACCAGCAGACCTTGAAGTGGAAATTAACGAGTGGTGGTATTCTCTCACACCCAATCCCCTGTACATTTGCATTAATTTGCATATGAATGCCCAGCTAATTGTTTTGAAGTAACAATTAAGAGAACAATAGAGGAAAGAAAAGGGACTCCAGGCAGCAACTGACACCTGGGAGTCTGTATTAAGAAAAGCTTTTACATATTTGAATTAAAAATAGACAAAGGAACAGAAACAGGCAGGCATAAAATTCATTACTGGAAAAAAAAAAAGTAGCACACCACAACCGTGCATGCTATCACGCTCCAGAATATGTTTCCCACTCATCCAGCCAAGAGATGTACAGCGTACTGGATGGTAGAGGAGGTTTTGTGCATTTGAGAAAAAGGTTGCTTTCTCACATTCCCTGCGTGCCTAAACTAAAGAGTTTGAGTGCAGGAGGAATGGAGTATTTTGCCAATTTGGCATAAATTTCAAAGTGGATTAGCTTTTCCTGAGAAGTTCAGGTATGCACAGATGTAGCAGTGCCTTTAAACCATTTGCCTCCAGTTAGAACTGGATCCATTGGAATAAGATAATATTGGTATAATTTCTTTTATAACACCATCGGTGCCATCTGAAATTATTACTCGGGCTGCATTTCCAGTAGGGATCCAATTACCGGGTTGTTCATGCAATGTGTTTTGTTAGACTCACTCCTCCCTCCTGGTAATGATGATGTAGCTCTTTTTATCTGGAGCAATTGCTGTTGTTAACTGCATGACTGGCAAATGCTTAGGCTCTGCTGTCCCCTCCTGCAAAGAGAAGCATGGGGTTGGGAAGTAGGCTAGAAATGGAGCTAGGCACAGTTTCACTCAGTAATAACCCCTGCTACTAAAGAGTTTTATTGACTCCAAATTACTGATCACTAAAAGCACTTTTGTACCCAATAGGATCATCTTAGCCCTCCTGTAGAGAGAAATGTCAGCACACAGCAGAAGGGAAGGAAGCTTGAGGCCGTGAGGGAGGCCACATGGGCCAAAGAAGCAGAGGGCAGTGGGGCTGGATACTGGAGAATGGAACAAAGCTCTGGGTGAAGGAGCTACAGCTGTGGCTCAGCTGGGGGACACAGACACAAGCAGGCTCCTGAAAAAAGATGGGAGCTCTGCCTAGGTTCTGCTTTCACAGAACAGTATTTTCTAACCTAAAACGCCTTCAAAAAGATTTTCTTTCATGGAGCAAAGAGAAGGTAAATTGTATACTGTATTCACTTCAGAAAATTTAAAAGAAAGGAAAGAAAGGAAAGAAAGGAAAGAAAGGAAAGAAAGGAAGGAAGGAAGGAAGGAAGGAAGGAAGGAAGGAAGGAAGGAAGGAAGGAAGAAAAGGAAGGAAGGAAGGAAGGAAGGAAGGAAGGAAGGAAGGAAGGAAGGAAGGAAGGAAGGAAGGAAGGAAGGAAGGAAGGAAGGAAGGAAGGAAGGAAGGAAGGAAGGAAAGAGAGAAGAAAAGAGAAAAGAGAAAAGAGGAAAAAAAAAGAAAAGAGAAAAGAGAAAAAAAAAGAAAAGATAGGCTCGTGACCACCTATTCCTGATCCAGGTGGGACCATAATCTGCAAAGGATGCCTGGGAGATACTCTTAGTGCAAAGATGAAAACTGTAATATGACCATAAATTGCATTTCTTGAAATGCAAAATTACTAGCCCTGGGATAGTTGTGAACTAGTTCATATGCTGCAGATAATAGCATCTTGGTACTCTGATGCTCATGGGTGGGAAAATGCCCCAGAATGCACCATGCTTTTTTAAGTGAAAGGTCTTATTATTCAGAGTAATCAAAACTTACTCTCTTGCAATTAAGTAGTTTATTTTAAATGGAAGAGACATACAATTACAGGAGCAGGCTATATTTCTTTTTTATTGTCCTTCCTTGAATATGTGTAACTTCTGTTTTATTTTGATAAAAATGATTGTGATGTAAATACATTATACAACTGTATATGTCACACCACAGCCAAGGTAAGTGAATATAGAGCATTATATTTGAAGATGATCCTAATCATGAGATGAAATATTCATAACGTATTCTTTAGTATTGTCATGTTCGAGTTGTCTGAATTGCTGGAAAAATAAATGTCATATCTATATAGGACTGCAATGGCTTTTCTCTTACTTGATCATGAAGATAAGTAAGATAGACCCATAGAAAGACTGATAGAACTTTCACTATAAAAGATTTGAAAATATGTAATAATCCATCTCTACATAATTTGTTGAAATGCTGTACGGCACAGTATTTCTTTCTTTTCCTGTTGTTTTACTTTTCCTGTTTTTCTATTCTTTTCATGTACTTCTAATACATTAAATAGAATGTTATGTATTGAAAAATAAAGGTCTCTGTTATGGATGAATTATTTTTTTCCATCAAGTTGTCTGAAGGTTAGACAGTCAACACCTACAAATTACACAGATGTGTCATATTCCTAAATGAATTGTATTATGCCAGCGCACCTATGAATACTAAAAGAGATCTGCACAAAGCTCAGTATAAAATGCACCCCTCTAATTTGTCTTGGAGTATACGGAATACAACAACATTCTGCCACTCTAAAAAGCAACAACATGTTGCGGGTGATGTTCTTCAGCCATTACTTGTACTTAGTCTCCATTGTTTATCTCTTTGTTGAATTAACAGCCCTTTTTCCAAGTATGCAAATGAAGGAGTCACTATGCATTGGTGACATTATTACACTGCTTTCTTATTAAAAGCCATCTACATGTGTGCTGTGTGAAACAAGGAGTAAGGGAGGAACACACTAGCAAGAATAAGGAAGACTCTACTGCCCAGTTTGAAGACAACTGTTACCTCAAAACGTAATGCTAGCTGTATGCTTTAAAAAGGTCCCCTTAAAATATAATCCCCTATCAATTTCTGTGAATGATGTGGTAGGAAGGAGAGAATTAGTTGCCATTTTATAGCAGCAACAAATGATAACACATTGTGCAAGGGAACCAACTCTGGAACTGTTGATTGAGAAGCCAAGGCATCTGGCAGAGTGTTGATCGGCCAAGACTGCAATGGGGACAAAGGGAAGAGAGTCGCTTAGGAGCTTCAGCAGTCATTTTCCTACAAGCCTGGTGAGAGCAGCGGTAGAAAAGGTTCGCACCAACACCAAGGATGTTGGCTGTTGGGACTGATGTAGTGGAGGAAAGATTGGGGAATGGTGAAGTGTGAACTAGTGAGTGCAGGACTCGGCCACTTCTTGTGACATTACAGGAAGGTAAGATGAAGAATGGGTTGAAAAAAAGATTTTAAGAGTATTTCCTGGGACAGGCGGGTAGAGGAACATTTGGAAGTGGCAGAGTTTTAAGGGTGTTTAGAAGAAGGATTTTGGAAATTGACCAAGAAGAGAAAGGTTGGTGTTTAGGCAAGGCAGGAGGAAGTAAATACAGATAAAACTGTTTTTCACTGTCTAGCACAGCTGAGCCCAAACCTTTAGGTGCTGCCATAATGCAAACAATAAGTAGTAATAATAGGTTACCATAGAAGTCATCATACCATAAAATGTTAATTTTAAACATATGATGCCATTATGACTGGAGTTTCTTCTAATACATAATTATTTCAGAACAGTATATATTTATTTGATCATTTTATGTGATTTTAACTTGTTAATTTAGTATTCGGCATACTGCAAAGTGCCCTATTATTTCATATTTATTAGTGAAAGCTAACCTAAGGTGTCACCAGTTGTAATTTTGTGGTGGACCCAGTGAAAAGTAGATTCTATTTTCAACATTAAGCTCCAATGGCAGTACAGTAGTAAAATAATTAGAATGTATACATGAAAGATGAAATAAAATTATACTCAGTGGGCCAGTGCTAATGCATATGGTACTATAGTAGAAATACATAAAGAAAGATCATACACTAGATAGTCCAAAGAGATTCTAGTCAATCTACCATGAACAAGAATCGTAATTGCCATAAACCATAGCAAAATGTGCACCTAGTCAGAGGTCACTTCCTAGTACGAAGAGGACAAAGATAATGAAGTGCGGTCAAATTGTAGAACCCACCCTGCAGGGCTTCGATTAGGGCACCTGCTAATTCTTTAATCTTTAATTGTGCATGTGTAAGGTGTATGTTCTGCCAAGACGATTCAAAGTTGCATTTTCTTCTGTGTGAATGTGTGAATCAATATTAGTGATTGAGTAAGACAAGCTCATCTGTTCACTCTGTCTTGAAACATGACTTATGTGGTGAGACTACATCTAGTGGGAGGGCAACTGAAATACTTATAGCCAAATGAGTGAGAGCTTGCCAAACAGGTTTTCTGATCTGTAACAAAAGCATCTGGACAAGTGTTAGTGCTAAAATTGTCGTTTCGTTTGGGATCAAAGAGGTCTGCATTTACCATAGCTTCTGCTGTTTTGTTTGCCTCAACTGAGTTGTTAAGTGAAAATCAGCTGTCCCCATATGTCTTCTTGTTGTGGAGCCATGGAAGCAACAGGTTCGTGTTTTAAGAGAAAAATTTCTAGGCATGTGCAGATTGCTGCTTACACATTTCAAGGAGAAAGATGGCTATAATGCAAGACTTTAAGATAGTGGTTTTGTGCCCAAAGTTTATGGAGCTGGTATTTCCTGCTCTTACTCAAGCTGATTTCTGTTCAGCACTGTTTATGCCGGCAGTCCGTATTCCACAGACAAATACACAACCACGTAGAGCAAAGGCTCAACCAGCCTCTGGACTGATCTTGTAACAATTTCAGGTTCTTAGATTTTGAAGGAGAACACTTATTTCCTCTCGGCTGACGGATGCTGCACGCATTTTGCTTTGCTAAATCCAAGCTGTGCCCTGATTTACATAGAGAGAGCACAGAGGCATTCCCCCAAAACCAAAGAGAAAAGAGAGTCAAACTCAGAAACTGAGAGAGCACGGGCAAGAGAAGAATTGCAAAACTTCATTAGGTGTGGTAGATTAAATGTTAACACCGCATAGGAAGCTCTCAGTCACTTTATATTTATTGGCATTTATTTGTCCATTCCATTTACATCTGTAAGGTCATCCACTTGAATCATGGCACATGGAAGAATCTGTCCTCTGAAGGCATGCTTTCCACTACTGATGCTGGTGTAGTTTCTTTTTTTTGCTTAGGAAAGAAGACATGACTGATGATTGTGAATTAAATGTAACCCAGTGAGTTGTCAGTGACAGATATGCATTACGTGCACTAGTACTAGTCCAGATGTCATTGCTACACTCTAGTATTCTCCCTTTAGCAGCTTACGGCCCATAATTAAGGTTTAACTTTCTTTTTAACGCTTTCAAATCCCAAAGACGATGTAATAAAGTGAGTTATTTGTATAATAAAGTTAGTTATTTGAGAATAAAGAGGGTGCAGTGACACATGCTCATAAGTATGCAAGAATTTTGAAAAAATAGTTTCTTAATAAATGGAAACAGTAATTTTGATGAGTATAACAAAAAAGGAAAAGAATGTCACTTCCTAAGACATGATAGATTGTTATTTGTTTTCTTTTCAAAATGTTTATGTGGCAAAAATCTAAGAGTACTCTATAGCCACAAGCACTACACTTTTGTTGCATCCACTTCTGCTCTAGCAGCTTGTTTTTCACCTTTTTTTTACCCTGTTTCTTGATTCTATAGTATTAACCCCTATGCTTCCCAAATTGCACACAGCATTTTAACAACATGACTCCCACTGACTTTAATGAATTTTGATGCTGAAGATGATGTAGTTGACTGATGGCTGTAGTCTACATGTACGGTATGCAGTCACAGATCATTACACTGCCGTGTCTCTCTTGCGAGCTATAAGCAGTAGCTGTAGTCTCTAGGCAATCAACTTAATTTGCAATGGGTTTAACACAAAATATCATGAAACTGAAAGGAAGCATTATGCTTCCCCACCCCATGCTGAAAGGAGAAAGCTCAATTTGGTATTATCTGATCAGAGCAAAGCTACCTTCCCTCAAGAAAAATGGTACTTCTTTGCTTTTTAATTGAGGAAAAGCTGAACTTTTTGCCAACTTGTCTCCCGAGGTCATCAGCAAATTCCTCTTTCTGTGATCACATGTTGACATTTGTCAGGTGAAAAGTTTTCAATTGCAGTTCAATCCACTATGGAAGGGTAACGTCTTCAGAGAAAATGTATGGGAGTTGTTTGAGTCCTGAGACTTTCCTGTCAAAAATGGGCAGGAAGCTGGTGTCAAATGCTTTGTCTGCCTGCCTCCACTGTCACCTTGGAGAAGAATGGAGAAGCAATGGGTACATCTGGAAAACAAATTGCGCTCTCAGATAGACGAAAAGAGCCTGGCACCTGGGACTCTCCTGGGACTCTGGGAGAGCACCATACAAAAATGATGGTCCTTCCCTTTCTCTTTCCTTCATGTGGCCTAGGTTTTCTCTGCCATGGTCTTGTAAAGAAAGTCTGGCTGGCAGAAGTACTGTTCTCTTGTCTTCTTTGTTCTCCAAGGAAACAACTTCTGACAGGAGAGGCAAAGTTGCAAGTAATGAATGAGGGCTGCAGTCATTTGGGGTTGGTGCATTAAATGCATGGGACGAAATCAGAACAAGTGTCCTGCTTGATCTTGACACATTTGTCTTGACACACCTTGCTTACTTCAGTAAAAGCACCTGCAGATTTGTATGGTGCTGTTAGATTAGAATACAGAATTTTTTTTTTTAATTTGCCCTTCTTTTTGTCCAACTCTTCTCAAATAATTAATCAACTTTCTTGAGATTATAGTTGCAATCTCTTGTTTCCATTTCATTCTAGTCTCACATTAGCTTCACTAGCAGGAATAAAACCTGAAGTGTAATAAGAAGCATGTTTTTCTTGTGCAGCAATATTAACAATTTATTTAATTTTTAAATAAGTATTGTAAAGAAATTAGCATATCAGTGCCATTATTTTTTCTAACGAATGATACGTGAGAAGTACATGCTTCTGTTGTACGAAGCAGAACTATGTTTAATAGGGACATCTTACAAAAGCATTGCAGAAAGGATGTAGCTTTGGTTTCAGCCAATGGAATACTACCAAAATCATCCAAAATACATTTATTGTGAATGGATGTGTTATTACTGGATATTATACAGAAATTAGCAGAAAAGGACTTACGAATTAATACAATTCTTAGTTGTTTGTAATGTAAAAGGACAGGTAGGTAGTAGATACATATATGGTCATATCCTTAATGCACATAAAATGCTAATTCATCTGGTTTGTATATAAATAATGAGTAATGATTATAATAAGCTGCTAATGAGAATGTGATTAAACTTTGTTCATGTAAATAGTATTATGTAGTTAATTGGATGCTATTTAATCATTAACATCTAGACATATTCACAAAAAAAAAGTAAATATCTGCAGGCATGTGTAAGTATAGTGTATATATGCCCAATCTTATCACATTTCAGATCATTCTTCAGTCATCAGAGTGCATCAGACGGCCCTGGAATAGGTAAGTGCAATTACACACACACACACACTTCAAAAATTGGGAATGATGTGTAGTGTAAGGAACTGAATTTCACACAGGAACTCTGTGATGGAGCAGTGAACTGAAACTATCTCTTCTGGGTCTCTGGCTGGAGCACTAGCCTTCTTAAGAACCTTTCAGTCTGGGAAATGCCCAAAAATATTTATGAAATTGTAATATTTATAAATCTATAAATTGAGTTTAGATCTTGTGCAGTGTAATTTTTTCAATTGTTCTAAAAAAATGTCTTGTTTATAATGATTGAAGAAACAGAAAAAAAAATTCTTACCAATAAGGATAAGTAGCTGTTAAGATTGATCATGGGCTTATAAGAAATTGATTAGAAAATGAGTGAGACTGTTTTATCCAATACCCTGTACAACATAGAACTTCCTTGGATTGCTTTTAGGGGGAAAAAAATAATAATCATACAAAGACCAAGACAACAACCTTGACTTTAAAATTACTGGAAAATCTTTCTGTTAAGTTGGTTTAAATGAGTGCTTAGGTCAATTTACCTACCTCCTATAGTTGCTTTTCTGGGCATCACCCCTTCTTCATCTCACGCCTCTGGAGTCTCAGGGATGCACTCCAGTCATTTGGTTCCCTCAGCATTGTCTCTGTATGGTGTTCTGCCTCGGCAGAAGTCTACCTTCTGTCCAAAAGAAACCTTTCACTACAGAAAGTAGAGCCAGCACTCCCTTTTAAATCTGATGTATCGCTTCCCTATGTCAGTCATGGCATTCTTACAGTGGGCTTTGCAAAAGGCCACTTTGCCTTCTCCTGAAGTATCATGTTGTAACTCCAGCTGTTGCATAAATACCTTAGCATCTTAAAACTGATGCTTGCTTATAATTTTATTTATTCTTTCAAGTACCCACTTCAGGTTGTCCTACAAGTCCCATGCTGCATCACTGTGGTCTATCTTAAGAGTTCAGCGGTGTCTGAAGGGTATGTGCAGAATGTGAAAACTTACTGAAAATTTTACAATTTCTTCTTCATGTCTGCCAGCCTGTGCATTTTCTCACAGTTCTAAAAAAGAACATCAGAAAACGTGTTAAAAGACAAACTCAGCTCTTCTCACCTTAGTTTGTCTGTTTGTAGTTTAATATTCTGTTGTCATCATTTGCTAAGAAGTTGCTTCAGTTTGACTTCATGGACCCAGGTTGCCCATTCTTCTATGACAATCATGTCATGAGCTATACTCTTTATACCTGAAAGTCCATTTTCAGTCCACGTCAGGACTAGCTTGATGCCCGTATGCCCAAAAGACCTGCCAATAGCTATGGCAAAGCTTGTCAAGAAGCTAGATGGCTCACTAGCTCAACATGCCAGAATCCGTTCTTGACGTCACAAGGAGTTTAACCATGAATAAATCACAGTAGCACATCTCCAGTAAGTGGCAATGGATACTGACTTCTTCTAAGCGCTCTACTCAGTGCTTTTGGCTCAGAGCAGATCCTTGGTTTACCTGAAGACTTTCTAACTACTTTTCAGATACTGATTCACTCTGTGCTAGTTTCAATGAGTATAATAATATTTCTTGTTTGCAGCCTTGTCAGTTCTTCCTTCAGCAGCCTCATCACAGCTAATGGTACTTTGCATTCCAGTAGTTCTCCCAGCTGCAAATAGGGATTCATTTCTGCTTTGACTTTGCCCTCAGGGTGTCCAGTCCTTGAAATGTGTCCCTAGGTTTAAACTCTTCAAAGACCCCAAGATGAATGCTCTGTTTGTCTCTGGATGTTTTAAGTCTGTCCTGTGATGAGCTTTATAACTTGCTCCAGCTTGTTGCTCAGCAGCCACTGGTACCCTTTGTGTCAACAGCTATATGTTCCACGCAATAACGCCTGTTTCAGGGGTTTTCTTATTGACAGCCTGCATGTGTCCAGTGGTCTTAGGAAGCTTTTGCTAAATATCAGTCCTTTGTCACATTTCTGAAGTCTAATATTAGCACTTACATGTGGAGCTGGAGCTGGGCTGCAGTTGGCTCCACAATTCAGCTGGACGATTAAACAGCAATAGGCTGGTGCTTACTTAGTACCCCAACCAATATGGCAGCTTTCAGTTGGCAGCCGCCTTCTGCAGTATATTTATATATTTGAACCAGCACATATCTTTGATTTGCCAAAGTCACTTTGCAGACAGCTTTCTCTGTATTGGAAATCATTGTTCTCAGTCACTGCCGTGTACTGCCATTTTCATTTTCTCTGGTAACAGTAAGATTAGGACATAACCTTTTTTTTTTTTTTTCCCAATTCTCTTGAATGACTGGTCATAAGGCTGAGCATTTTAATTCATGTATTTTGCTTCACAGACAATTTATGCTGCTTGTAGATCCTTGCACACTATATCCTGTCTCTTTTTTCTTCTGAGGTTATTCAAACCTATATGCTTGTTCTGTGCAACCAGCCGTCACACTTTTGATGCTGGCCATTTCAGCACTCCATGCTCTTTGGAGAAAGTCCTCTAGGATTCAGATCTTATTCTCCCACCACTGTCTCCCAGGGACTCAGTCTGCAGCAGGAGGATCTGTTTTTCCTTCAGAGATGTGAGTAGCTCTCAGCTGCAGAACCAGAGCTCCCAGCTCTGCTATATAAATGTTTGTCTTCCTTGAGGTTTCTCGGATTCAAGTGAAAAAAACGAACTTCCTCTACAATGTCACTCCATACAGGAAATATATTACCTACCAAAATTTACCACTGAATCACTTTTAATGTATTTTCCCAGTGAGACAGTGCTAGTCCAACATGCCAACCTCTGGGTAGAGGCTTAATTCTCATTTCTGATATTTTCATTCCCGTGCAAGGGTTCTTGCAGAAGGCAATGATTTTCTGGGATGACTTTTTCTAGTGCTACTTTAATGCTGCCTCTTTGGTTTGCTCTTAGCTGATGTTTGCCTGTATACCAGACAGTTTGTTGCTGTGAGGCTCAGTGGCCCGACCGTTGCCAACATGTCCCATGTACTGCCTGCTGAGCCGAAACATGGGAGGGCTCCATGTTTTAAAGCTTTCCCGCCTTCCTGTGATAAGTCATGTCTACGGAGATGCTGCAAACACAAACAACACTTCAGGCCGGGCTTCCCGGTGAGACCCCCAAAATTCCTTGCACCAACTGCTTTAAGTCTTTCCTCCCAGGACCATCACATTTACCACAAGCAGATGCTGACAAGTAGATTTGTCTGTAATGCTACTCCAAATATAGTTATCTTAATCGAGAGACGAGTAATACAGAGCTATTTGGCTGCAAAGATCCAGTAGTATCAAAACACAAGTACCAGAGTGGAGAAAGTAGAAATTTCTTTTACAACTCTAGCTTCTATAAATTGAGATGAAAAGAGACTTATTTTAGTCACGCTCCCAAGGAGGTCACAGTGCGTGTGTGTATTTGTGTCTATCCAGTTGTATCTCTCTGCTAATAACTTCTGACCTCATTAGTTGATTTCAGCCAAATTTGACTGAAGGGTACCTTTACCCTTCATTCTCTAAAATAATTAAATCTGCATTTAATTAATAATTAATATAATTAGGTGATAATTAAGGAAATAATAAAATCTGTACATTTTATGAAATTATACAACCACACAAAGAGAAAACCCCATGCAAGTGTCCCCCGCATGAGAAAGAAAAATTGCCATGTGAGCATGCATATCCTTTACATGCCTTAGACACTAACAAATTTACATGAGAGATACAGTTTATAAAAGATAAAGATTTTTATATATATATAATTAAGACAAGATAAAAACTGATGGGAAAACAAGTTTGTTTAGTTCTAGAACTCCCAGGAGTATTGTTTAAATATTGTCCTCTTCATTTCAGTGCACTTTCCATGTTTATCTACATGAGGGAGTTGTGGACTGCTTGGACAAGTTAACACATTAGTGATCATACACAGCTGCTAATGATGTAGAAGACACAAGTGCCACCATCAGAGCATGTAAAACCTAATTGCCGATACAGCTGAAGGACTGCTGTATTATGTCAGCAATCTTCAGTCCACCTTAGAGCATTTGAAAAAGGATTCATGTTGTCTGGTTACCTAACAGAGAGCAGATGCAGTGACACGGGATATCTTTTTCAGTGCTCTTATACTCCGTTTACCACTGACCGTAACTGACACAAAATCAAAGGGGTTTTGTTTATGCCAAAGACTTTTTGTCTATTCAGGCTGTTAAACCATGCTTAATGTCAGTGTAACTTCACTCATCTTTTAACATGATGCCATTCTCTAGAAAAGGCTACTTTCCTACTAGTATTTACAATCCTCAGTAACTCATCGCATGTAAAACCAGACTGTGAATGGAACATATTCAATACAAAAACCCTGTCCTTGCACCTCAGAGAATATTTGGTGGTGAGATTCCTACTGTCTATTTTGAAGAATGAGACTTGGTCAAAAAAGCTACAAACATAGACCATGTATTTCATGCCTGCATAGCTGCTGAATCTGCTTTGATTTTCCATTCCTTGCCTCAGAATAACATACTGGAGCTTAACCTTCATCATGTGATTATGTCTGTACTTCTCATGGTAATTAAGTGACCTTCCAGAACAGTGAACAAAACTTTCAGGCTGAGAGATTAGTTCTGAGAGGTGTGAACTGTTCTGTTCATCCCAATCGATGTTAACTCTGAAGCCTTACAGATAGCTCACACTTCAGTCCGTTAACTACTTCACTGCTGATCGCTTTGAATAAAAAAGCTCGCTAATGCAATTAAGCCTTAAAGCTAGCTTCTCCCAAATTACTAAGTATCCCAGATCCACCACTTCCCTCCTACCTACAGCATCTATAATGCTATAGCTTGCTACTGGGACAGGAATCTATAGCATAGTGAAGACCAAGACCAAAAATGTAGGAAAAACACATAATAAATTAAATTTCATAGCAAAACAGATAAAACAAGGGCCTCTGTCCTGATGTTATTATTCATGCTCATACTTAATTCAGCAAATACCTCTTTCCTAAATGTAAAGGAAGCTGTTGCAGAATTTCCAGGCTCACTCCACAGGAATGGAAGAGAAGCCAGATACACTGCAGCACAATGTGGGTCCAGCTGGAAAAAGCATACGTTGAGCCCTCATCTTGGCCAAGCAGATTAACACCAAGATAGAGCCAAATCATTTTTACACTGAATTCCTATTTGCAGCTATTCAGAAAAGTGAAAAGGTGACTTTGTTCCCCGTATTTCTGGTGCTGAGCATGTTTAACTCATGGGAATACTCAGCACTTCATAGCAGTAGTCCCTCTGTTACTTTTTATGCCTCGTGTCTAAGGGCTTGTCTCCACTTGTAAGTTATGCCAGGGTAAAGTCAAAGAGGAATGTGAAGCATCTGAAATAGCTCCTCATGTAACCCCTTTTACTCAGTAACACTTTTCCACTGCAGATTAAACAACCTCCAAAGCTATTCCTCAGCAGCTCTGCCGTGTCCGCCCCTCTTGCCCATTTGAAGCCTGAGCCACCCAAGTGCTGAGTGCTCCAGGAGCAATCTGAAATGTTTGGAGGTGCTCAGACCATCACCACCCCAGCCAGGAATTTGGGGGGTGTTTGCAGAGAAATGACATGACACTAACTACCCAAACATTCCTCCCAGGTTGAGAAGAGTTTGGTGCTTATGGCTGTGATAAGGTCAGGTTTAGCCAGTTCTCAGGCGGAAAGAACTGGACGGAATGAGCTTGCTGAAATCTAAGCACTGGCTTATGAAATTTCTGCTGGCGCTGCTGGAGCTAGTCAGCATTATATAGTTCCTGGATCACCAGGGACTTTACGATCTGTCTTAGTCTATTTGTGTGCTAACAATAACTCTAGCTGCTAGTTCCATGAGTTCTGCTCTTTGCAGGAAACAGTAAACTGTGCCTGAAAATCAGTATGTAAAATACATTGTAAGGGAAGGGAATAAAAGAGGGCCACACAAAAAAAAAATTACAAAAGGCTGTAGGAGATTAATAAAACTTAACTGCTTTCCAAATAGAAAGAAATAAAATTATTAAAATAAAACTTAACTGAAATGAGGTTTTTAAAAATGTTCGTATTTCAGATCTGTTGGAAGGTTGTATTTGCTGACAAGTCTGTAGCTTGTTATTTTCCTGTTATTTTCACACTTTCAGGTTTCCATCTCTTTACATCAATCTGGTGAAAGCTTATTAAACCCTTATTTGAATTTTTGTATCTCTTTCTGCCTAAACCTTTATGGGGACTCATATAAAAATAAAGGGGTTTTTTAAAATCCATATATAAAAGCTAGAGTGGTAACCCAAGTTTTAGCAATGTGTTTTCATTTTATCAAGCCTTGCTAAGCAAATGATTGGGAAATAAAGTGACATTTCTCCCTTGAATATTTAGATGAAGTGAGTATATTTCATGGCTTCTGTGGAAGAAACAGGACTTTACTGACACTCCAGCCTGAGAAGTCTGTTTTGGACTTGGGTTCTTTTGGAGATAAGTTGTTTTAATTAACTATTCCCATATAACTCAGCCATTTGTCAAACTTTATTCTTTTCAAGTCATCTTCATTAAATCTCAGTGGAACAGGTATTTCATCATCCTGTATGCCCATATATGTTGTGTTGTGCTCATAGTGAGTAAATGCACTAGTGGGTTTGGTGAAATATCAGGCTATCCACTCTGCATTATCTGAATGAGATACATCAGTTCAGCACAGGTAACTTGTTTTCATGTAACATTTTGTAATGAGGAAGTGTTTGAGGAAATTTGGCTTGTTTGCAGTAATGAGGTTGGCTTGGGCAAACGTGTCTTATTTTTTTGTCCATTTTTTTTTTCAACCACTGCATGATTCAGTACTTCACCTGCTGAATGTGCCAAAATACTTGGGTGTTGTTATTAAGATTCCATGGAACTATTTCTCCACTAAAGAATAATTTCTTTGTTTCTTCAACTTTCTTTACTAAAATCTTAGCAATGTCGACAGTGACTCGGATTTTGCCATGTGTCTAGCAGCAATGTAATGATGTTGTGATATGGAAAAATTCATATTCCTTGGCATATTCTACCAACTGCTGAAAAGTCATCCAAGTTCCATTATCTAAAACAAATCAGTTAGGATGGTAAACTGGGTGAGATGCCAATTACTTGGGGGGTCACTGCAGCAATTTCCAGCAGCTTGTCTGATTTCCAAGAGTCTAAAGAGTTTTCAATGTTAACAAGATTCATAACAAGGTTCATGACGAAAAGGCCTATCTCTGCTTTTCTTCACAGTCCTTCGGGAACTCTGTAGATTTACATTCACTTTTTTTTTTTTTTTTTTTGGTTACTTGAGCTGCTATTCTAACAGGTTTGAAAACTATTATTTGTCATGTTTGGCCACTATACCAAACAGCCTCTGCTTCTTCCATAATAGCTTCATAGCATTCCAGCTCTGGGCATTCTGAAAATATGACGGGGCTACCTTTATGTGTGACATTATCTGGTGTCTTCAACAAATCAGTTACAGAGTTCTTCAGAGGCAAATGGACCGTCCTTCCAAAAGGACATACATGAGCATCTGGTTTTATGAATTTCTTACAAGTTGTCTAACATTTCATTACAAGATCTTTTTAGCCCCTGCTCTTAAACTGGCATAGAGGTAGCCTGGTTGATGCCGGCTGTCACGTCTAAATTGTTATGAGGTCAAGATTCTCGTGTTCTCTGTCCTGTAAGGCTGTTCTGGATGGAAAATCTACTAACTACATATTGATCATTTTCTCGTAATATTAATCTAAAATATAACACTGAAGCTTCAACAGCAAGCACCAGAGATGTCTAAAAACTGTTAGCAGAGTTGTGTAGAATGTTGTGCAGTGGGCATTTTCCACAAAAAGAGTTTCCTACCTTTGAAAAACAAATTAAATTTTTCCCCATTTAAGAGCAATTGGAAGAAACTCCTTTTCAAATCAGATACATTTGCATGCATCTGTTATTTGGTGTAACTGTTACAAGTTTAGATGATGACCATTTTTACCAGAATGCTTTGATTTTTGAAATATCCTATGTGTACTTAAATTACCAGATGATATTGCTTAGGGATTTTTAAAGACAGATTTTCAAAAAAAAGTGGAAATAAAGATTTAAATGAAATGGTTACATTTTCCAGAAGTGTTTAATATTGAACCTGGTTAAAAAAAAACCCAACAGTCTGACACGTGGGTTTTATTGGTAAACTGTGCTTTTGGCTAAATATATTTTTCTGTGGTAGTGTCACTTGTGTTTTATATGCTGTATTGCTAAAAATTAATACAACCCCTGCAGTAATGAATGAATTTAAGTGCTGCTTAAATCACAGCGATTTCTGACTCACAATCTCCTACAGAATCACACAGAATCACAGAACGGTTGAGGTGGGAATCTGGAGATCATTTAGTCCAACTCCCTGCTCAGACCAGGGTCAGGTGAAGCAGGCTTCTCAGGGCTGTGCCCAGTTGAGTTTTGAATATCTCCAGGAATGTAGACTCCACAACTTCTCTGGGCAACTTCTTCCACTGTTTGACCACCCATCAGGGCCCATGGATATGTGTACGCACAGTTTGTTTAAATGTTCCCTAAATTGATTCTCCTCCACTAAGGGTAAGTCTTCCTTGTTCCAGGCATTCTCTCTGGTCTCAGGTACCTGGGATTGCTGAAGGCCAGTCTTCCTAGTAAAGACAGAGGGAAGGAAGGCACTGAGTACCTAAGCCTTCTCCCTGTCCCCTGTCACCAGGTCCCCTGCCCTTCTCAGCAGTGAGCCCACATATTCCCTCCTGTTCATTTTGCAGCTGATAGACCTGTAGAAACCTTTCTTGTGGCCCTTCATGTTCCTTGCCAGTTTCAACTCTGAGTGGGCTTTCATTTTTCTAACCCCATCCCTGCGCACTTGAACAGTGTGTCTGTATGCCTCTCCAGTTAAGTCCCTCAAGGGAGCTGCAGTGCATGGGCTACATATCTATCCTTCTCTGTGAGACTTAACCAGTCATTTTAAGTCTAGCTTTCTTGATACACTCAACCCTTGAGACTCCCATGATGTATCACTTCCAATTATAGAGGAGGAATACCGTGATTTCTTTTCAAAAGGATGAAAAAATACGTCTAAATTATTTGAAGGAGCTGGCCACCAAAAACGTTAAGACATTCTGCAGAGGACAATGTGTCTTCCAATCAGGGAATTTCACAGTTTCTACTAAAAAGAGTGAGAGTATGGAGAGGTGTATTTTCTTGAAAAATGTGGTCACCTCATTTGTCAATGAAAACTGAAGACTCTTGAAAAACTGAATTTATTGTGAATGTGATGCCCTGAAATTAAGAACATTAACTGCCAACTTCAAGAGACTGGCAGCAAAGTGTGTTCCTTTCACAGTGTAAAGTATAGCCCTTGGACAAGCTGCACTTTTAAAGAATGTAAAAAGAGCCTCTTACAGCATCTTGACTGTGAGGTCACTTGTTCTTTTCATCTGAAGATGCCACCCTACAAGCTTGGGAAATCCTGTGTCACAAAATATCTGTGGGTTGGCCAAAGACTGTAAATCATGGTTTGGAATTTGGGATGTTATCCAATATGAATGAGACCATTCCCTTTATATAAACAACTTGGTATTTTTTCCTGTCCATTATGCTGGTGCTAAATATAACATACTAATGGGCTCTGTAGGCTTGCAGTGGATTTCCTCTTGAGGTTCAATATTTTTTGTATTAATTTATTTTTTATGTGTTCCCACTCCTATTCCTAGCAGTACAGCACATATCCTCACTCTCAGAAAGAAAGGAAGAAAGGAAGAAAGAAACAAAGAAAGAAAGAGAAAAAGATTGAAAACCACGATTTATCTTCTATTTGAAAAAAACATCTGCAGAACAAAATGAGCCTCTTGATGCCGGAATTGTCATCAATGATGACTTTGACAAAATGAGCAATACATAATTTGCTAGCTCCCTTGCGAAGCTGAAACAGATTGTCGAATAAAACACTGGAGGAGATGCATATGGGGTGAGTAGACCAGCTTTGAATATGAACACATGCAGGTGGTCGTTTAGTAGTGGTTCTAAGAGGCAGGACATCCCTAATTTGGAGGGTCATTTGCATTTGGAAATGCTCACTGATAAATAGTGATGTATTCCCTATAGTAAAGCAGGACTGATACTGCCAAAACTACAGCTATTTCTGTTCCAGGGTAACTTGAACAAACCAGACAGCCCAAGGCAAAGTAGAGAGTGGTTTACACTCCAACAAACCTGCCATTAGTGGTGGGTTTGCAGAATACAGATTAGTAAGATTTGAAAAAGTGCTTTCTGAAAAATAGAAAAACAGAACTTCTTCACTCTCTGGTAAGAAATGATAGATTTATTGTAAGGCAGGCACAGCAGCTGTATTGACTTAAATGCTGTGTAAAATAGGCAACCTTCAAAAATGTTTTATCACAACCTCCAATTTTGAGTACAGCCACTACTCTGAATTCTCAAATTGCTCACTCCACTGTCAGTCACTTGACAGAAACTGCAACATGCAAATATATATGTTCCTGCATCTTTCTTACTTCTTTTCTTGACTATGTGTCTGTGTATACTGTTAGATCATGAAATATTTAAAAAAAATCTTTAAAGAATTTTTGCTCCTATTATGTTTAAAGTTATGCCATTTTGAAGAAGGGTGGTATATGATCATTTTTGACTTACATTCAATTCATAGTACTTGCCTGTGTCAGCCAAATTAATTAAAATATTTCATTAAGGAATTATTAATCTACCCATCACAAAGGTTTCTCTGAGATGCTGTTCCTGCAAAAACTTTTTTGTGTGAGTTTGAAGCCCCCCATTAGATGTTCTGATTGCCTTCAACACCAATGAGAATAAATGACATTGTGAGCTTTTTGGGACCGAGGACACTCTTCCAATTTGGACAGAGGATGATATCAGGAGGCCTTACTTCTGACTAGGACCTTCAGACATTAGTGTGCTATAAATAACTAATGATGATGTCAGCTTGGGGGCACTTAGCAACGTGTAAGAGCATGCTGCTCCTTCAGCAATAGTTCTGTAATCTCAGCCTTTTAGTATATTACCTCTAAAAGAACATAACTTCCTCTGGAAGCTTCATTTCCATTTAACCAGCCTTGTCCTTTTTTCAGATATACTCCCCTTGACATGTGTAAAGGAAATGTGATCCAATACCCCAATGAAATCTTGTTCAGAATCGTTAATTACCTTTGATCAGACTCCTGCCTCTATACCTTGGTTAATAGTGTAGATTGAAAAAAATAACAGCCAGATCTGTTATCCCAGCAATTATTGAGAAATGAAAGTGACAATTTGCTTACTTGCCTGAAAGATCAAACAGTAAAGCCCTAATTTCGGTCACTTGGCACTGGATTATATATATTGAATCTGGCAGGCACACTTTATGCAATGTCCAAGCAAAAACGACCTCAGGCTTTCATGGACTAAAGCACAGTATCCTCAGAATCACTCTGCCTAGTGACTGCCTGGCTTTTAGGGGACTCCACCTTTTTTCTCTTTTCTTTTTTTCTTTTTTCTTGGAGTCTATGATAACCATACATATATATAATCAGAAACAATTACAAAAAAAAAGTGACATAATTAATATATCATGCATCATACAAGTACAGTGTGGTGTGCCTTGACACTGAGTGTTTAATAGCCCATCCTTAGAGACAGTCGAAAACTACAGTAATTGAAGAAGGAAGAATATTTGACTCTTGAGTATGACTTTTTATGAACACTATATAGTTCATAGTACACTAGGGATCTTTTAAATGAAGAACATTGGTGTACAGTAAGTTTACCTCTTTGACAAATGATTATTTTACCACATACTCAGTTAGGAAACTTTTACTACTGCAGATGAACAAAGACAATAAAGCCACAGAGAATCCTCATTCCTCTTTTTGTGTTTCCCCCTTTCTTGGATCGATTCTCCATGTTGACTTTCAGGTTAAAAAAAAAACACCCCAAAGCTTCAGGACTAGTGTAAGTCAATTCAGTTTGCTAAGATCAGCATCATCAGATTTTCTTCTGTGTAACAATAAGGGGGTTGCTTTACAGAGAACTGCCTTTCCTTTACTGGTCTGCACTCTGAAACTGAAGCATGCACTACTTAACAGTAAATTAACTAAAGACTTACTTAACTAATCTGATCCTACAACTCCTACCTATGGGAGAGGTTCTTAGTTCATTGAACCTACATAAATGTTAAACCACTTTTTACTACAAAGGGCTGTGCACAGCTCTATGGAGCTAGGTAAATGCTAAAAAACACAAATATTTACCTCAGTAACAAACAGAAACCTGAATACATGAAAGAGGTCCTCTGCAGAAAAATGGATCATCAGTACTGCTTAAGCTTTGCACAATACAGTTTCTTTTAAAGCCAAGTGATTCACAAGGCTATACATACACAAGTAAAAAAAGTTCTCTGAAGATTATCTCATATGGAAATCATAGTACACTCCATTAATTACCCTCTCTGAGGAAAAGAAGGGTGAAATTTGTTATAGAATCAAACCACAAGAAAGAAAGTCCCAGGCATCCATTATATAATTTACTCCTGACATAGCACATTAAAATCTGAGAAAGGAAGACTATTTTACTGTAAAGTCAGCAAAATGCCACAGAACTAAAACCCTGCTGCCTGCATACCACTAACCATATCTACAGTGAATAACTACTCTAACGATCACATTGGTATTAACACTATAAGAATTTTAGTGGTTTGTGCTTTTGCTTCAGCCTCACATCGGCATTTCCGTTGCTCCAGCAGGCATTTTACGCTTTGACATTTTGGTGAAATATTAAACCTCCTATTTACACCTTCATGCCTTTTCAGCCTGTGACCCAGTACACCAGAGGCACACCTGTTGAATGAATGCACCTTCCTGTTACCCCTTCCCAAATCTGTTTGCCGACCAGGGGAGCAAACACACCGGGCAAGCATTTCCATGGGGGGGGCTGGTGGTGGGCCTGGTGGCTTCGGGCACAGCGCTGAGCTAACGGTGCTGCCCGGCCTGGGCTGTCCCACCAGTGGCCCGGGGAGCAGTGTGACTCCCGGCTTTTAGGAGAGAGTAATTTCTAAACCCCAGCTGTGGCCACACTGTTTCAGCCAGCAAACAGAAGGACAAAACCAAAGTCCTGCCCTTTCCCCTCTTCCAGATGGGAAAGAAGGGTGAATCTGGCTTGCCCCTGTACACATGGCAGGGAAATGTCAAATTCCATATTTGTCATTGATTTCATTTAACCTTTTTGGTTATAGTCCTTGGTGACAAAGTCCTAATGCTCAAAGGTGGTATCACACGAGGTGAAGACCTGCACTGTCTTCTTGCATAGTCCCAGCCCAGGTGTAGCCCTGTGTCAGAAAGGGGAACACCATTTGGCACACTGTGTGCAGTTAATTAATTTCTGCAGTGGCTTCTGGTGAGCAGCAGTGGAATGGACTTAATGATTTTTGCCGTCTTTATAAACTGCCCAAGAACGTGCTGGGTGCTTTGGTCAGCGCTTGAGCTTTTGGACTCACTGCCTTTGCTCTCCTAAGGCTGTATTTCCCCCCTCACGCATGGCTGCACAGCGTGGAGCAGCTCAAACAGACTGCATTCAGCTGGGTATTTACTTAATTTACTTTTTCATACAACCTCTGATTTTAGTAAAATTATGAATAAATTAGAAAGCTACCACATGGCTTGCCCACCAGGACAGCACACATTCCCCTGCTATTTCAAATCCAATGATCTGTTTCTGTGCTAAGGTTCACGCAGCAGCATCGGCGTCTGACAACCGGTCAGCTCAAAGTTCAAAGATCAAAATGTGACCGTGTGTGGGTCTGTTTTGAGAACAAATGCAGTACAGTAATGGGGACAGTATATCCTAAGACAACAAAGAGAATATTTGTTTTCAGTGTGCTATTTACTGAGAGAGGTTTTATCCAAATCCATTAAAGAGCACAGCTAACAGCACTGCTGTGGCTATGAACACCATTATGCGATTGTACTTCATTACGTGTTAGCCCTAAGAGGCCTCAGTAGACTAAACAAGTACAGCTATACTGAGGGATGAAAGGATCACAGATCAATTTATAGGAAAAACAAACTCTGCCCGTACCTCCTCCTTCTCAGAAGCAGGTGATTAGCTGCTGCGTAAGGCACTTCAGCTGGGAAGCCAGCTAATGTCAGCATTGTGGTGTACACCCCACTTAGTGCGTCCCACAGATCGTAATCTCAGCAACTGAAATTCATGATTTCACAGCAGCGGAAAAGGCTCCCCTTGCTTTTGACTAGTAGACTGGTGGTACAAAAATGCTTCTGATTACAGTGTTATTTGTTCTGTATCACAGAGAGGCATGATTTGCATGAGCAAAACCCTCCTTAGCTCAAGCATCTACAAAATAACCTCCCAAAGTCCACACTGGCCTTTATACAGCTTTCTTCCGCTTACTTTCAGTAGGAAGAAAAGCCCGTAAGTTCAGAGTAATACAGGAGCTGGATGGCTCAGAACTGACCTTCTTGTCCCCATACAAAGGAACACACCTTAAACCTTTATAGTGAGTTTGGATAGTTTCCTGCTTTTTAAAGAGTTCAGTTTCTCAATGTCTTTTTCAACAGACACTGTTTCTTTGCAGAGTTTTTCCTTGTTGTCTATCTAAAAAAGTTGATCTTTTCTGCTTCTACAAGATATAATTTCCTTTTTTTTTTGGAAGTAAAGAGTCATCCTTGGCAAAAAGAAAAGGAAAGAGTCAGAAAAGAGAGAGATGCCAAATGCTAGTAAGCATCTAACTGCAGTACTGTCTGCCAACAATAAAGGTATGTTTTACTTCAGAGTTCTTGGAGAAAGTTATTTTTGAAATATCTTTTTACAGCATGGCCTGCAGTGAAAGCCTTCTGAATTTATCACCCCCAATTTTTTTTTTTTTTTTTTTTACAGAGCTGTTTCTAACTGAAATTCTTAAAAACAGCTGAGTAACGAGCTATCAAGGTTGTTCATGCTAACAGCATAGATAAAAATTCTTGAATGGATACTTGCAAGAGATGTATTCGATTTAGCGGCCTATGTTCAGTGTGGAAAAGGCAAGGTCTACGTTACGAACCAGAGCATTGCTTGTGTCCTCTCCCTTATCTGCTACCTTCAGAAGAATACACCGTGAAAGTGCAAGAAAGGCATACCTTACACTCAGAATAAATTAGTTCTTCCCTTGGTAATAATCAAGGCCGGTCAGAAGAATATGTCCTATTGTCCTTCGATTTCTGGAACTTGCCCAAGAAAATAACCACATATAATGGCTTCAAATGCATTACATGAGATTCAGGGAAGTCTTATCAAAACCAATTGAAGATGTTCACATGAGGCTTAAAATCTTAGTGCTAGTCCCATTCATTCAAAATCTTACAACAAAATTGTCATTGCTTCGTACTGGAAATTGAAGTGAGTTTTGGGGCATCTCCCTTACTCAGTGAATGTGGACGGATTCACCATAGCTGAAATAGCTGAAAAATCAGTGTTACTGGTGTATTCCATGAGCATGACACATAGTGGTGATTGACCTACTTCAGTGCTCATGTGAATATGAATGAAGCATTCTGAAATCCTTAAAATGCTGCCAAACATATCTGTGACAGGGCACATCCCTTTCGTTCTGTGCCAGAATAGCAACCTTGATCCTCAGGTCTCATAAAATAGCCTCCAAGACTTTTTATATGCAAGCTTTCCACATCCCCCTGAGTCAATTTAATCTTGTCTCAACCATCATGTTTTATCAATTTTAATATTTTTTGCTGAAAATATTTAAATAATGTCTGGAAGCAACAGTAATGATTTTTGAGAGGCTACAAGAAATGGAGGAATATTAGACAGGTTGCAGTGTTTACGTCTATGTAAATATCCTTTACTAAATGAATGTTAATACTCTAAAATATGGCTATTCTGAAACAATTGCTATGAAAACATGTTAAAATCAGCAGCTCTCTTACATCTATATCTTGGACTTGCCCTTTGAAATCATTCCTCATGGGAAGCTATTATGCTGCAGAAACCTTCCGGAAAGCTGCTCCCACATGAGAGCAAAAGCTAAATACGTTGTGTAATACAACAGTGCAATTACAACAGCGAAAAACAAACAGAGACTCCAGCGCTCTCCGGTGTATCGCAGCCCCAGCGGTCTCTGTTCCGTGTCATGGTCAGTTACTTGTTGCTGGCATTTCTTGACCCCTTCCTGTTTTCAAGAGAAATACGCTTGCAAAACCAACAAACAACCCTGCACAGGATAACCCCGTAGCGAGGGTTCACCACAGCTACAGCCAACATGTCATTCGTGGGGGCTGCCCAGCAAACAGCGCCTCGGCTCTGCCTTAGAATGCCCAACTTCACCCCAGAAACAAAGGCATTCTGAAGTCATTGCCTTTCCCAGTTTTGTTGGAAAGCCTCTTCACGTAGCTTGTGAGACAGTAGGAAAGGCGTCTCGATGTGGGGGGACTTTTCCCATCAGAATTACTGCACTGAAATATATTAAAAGTTTTTTCTAATCAATGACTTCTACCAAGGTTCATTTTGGTTTGTTGTCTGCTGAAAATACAAAAAGTAGATATATATTTTTAGTCAAAAAAGGAACTAATTGGCTGCTTTAATGCAAAATCAAACACCTTTTATAATTGCTTTATGTACACATAAAAGTTCCCTGCTAGCTGTGCCAGTGAAGCCTGTGTTTTATCTGCATCATCTGCTTCTTTTGAGATCAGAGGATTTCTGACTCAAACCACATACCCTCTTTCTCAGTATCTCTCTGTACGTATATTACTATTTCCTCTTTCATATAATCTAACAATCTTCTAAAGATGTTATAATTGTACCTTAAGCATCTACATTATCTGAGCGGAAAAACCCTGTAAAAAGATGGGGGAGGGTGGAAATGCTTTATTTCAAAACCATGTTTCACAAAGCTCAGTTAATTTATATCTCTGAAGGTTTCTTTTCTCTCACCTTCATATGTTGGCATCTCAGTCTATTTATCCCTTCTGAAATAACACAGTGGGCTTCCATTATTGTACCTTGTAAGCACTTAAGACTCCTTATTTATTCTTTAACACCATTACGAAGGAAAAAAAGCCTTATGTATAATGCATTGCTATGTTTAACATCTGGAGGGTGAATGCTGTATGTTCTGCCAGTCTCATTCTGTATAATCCTAGTTGTAAACATGCTAGAGGTATACCTTTATATTTCCTTTCTTGGGAGTGCCAGCTTAGCCTTCTTACAACTGAAGAACTTGACCCAAGCATCTGCGAAGAGCTGTTCAGATAAAAGGTCTACAACCCACGTAGAGAAAACAAACATTTGTGCAGTACGGTTGTCCTAGTAATCAATTATTTTTTAATTAGCCATTTTCTGTTTACCATAAGGAAAACAACAATTTGGCTCCACCTCCTGGTTTCTAGGCTACCATAAGAGGTTAAAATGTGGCATTCTGTAGAGGCTGGTCACAAGGTGGCAGTGATCACAAGATGGCAGCAACTAAACTGATTTAAAGGGTGGCCAGAGATGACTGGAGTTGATCATAGCAAATGGTGTTAGGAGGAAAAGGAGTTTTGCAGTGCACAGCATTAAATTTTATTAGCTCTACCAGTCCTAAGAGCTATGTCATGTGGAAGCGGGAGTGAGCGAGCCAGGTGGAGTATCAAGGCATTGCCCAAGCCTGCAGGGATGCAATTAGGAAGGCCAAAGCTCATCTGAAGTTGAAACTACTAAGTGATCTGAAAGGCAAGAAGAAAAGCTTCTAGAGCATATTATCAGAAAAAGTAAAGTGGAGGAAAACATGAGCACACGGTGGGGCTGAGGCCCTAGTGACAGCAAAAAGGATGAGCTGGTCAAAGCTTTCTGTGCCTCGGTTTTGACTGATAAAGTCTGCAAGTACACCTCCTGTCTTCTTAAGCCTTCAAAGAAACTGCAGGAGTGAGGCATTACGTGAAATAGGGAAAGTTATACTTAGCAACCACTTTAACAAATTGGACAATTATGGGATGGGATGCTGTGGGTGCCAATACTCTACACTCAATATGGATTTCAGTTGTCATCCCCATACATTTTCAAATGTGTGCAACAGGCTTCATATCCACACCTGGATTAACTGTTCTGCAATGCAGTTGAAATGGCTATCCCCAACCTTACCATCTGGCAGTGGTCCCCAAACAAAAGAAGGAATTTTACACTTTTAAGCAAAATAAAAGGGAAAGGCTGAGCTAGTTGTTCTTTCCCTTGCAAAGACTTCCTTTGTAGGTCTTTTCAGCCTTGGTAATTTCAGCTGATGCAAACACCTTAGCAAGTACCTCTAGATCCTCATTCATACCTTATTGGCCCTTCCAGGCCTCCTGTTGTGGTTAAATGCTCTGTGCAGATGTACAGCTGTAGAGTTGCTGGAAAGCCTGGAAACACACGTTTGTTTTCTAGTAGTCTTTGGAAACTTTTTCTTTGTTTAATGAAAGTTAAGTATTTTGGCATTTTCAGATTTCATTCAAGTGGACACTTTGTAACTCTTCATTTCTTATCATCAACAGTCCAAATCTGTTATTGTAAATTTGTAGACTTTAGTTAATCTAAAATGCAGTTAGAAAAAAGTTCAGTTCGGACAGATCTCAAACAATTTCCAACTTATGAAAGGAATTAACTCTATTACACATTATGAAATCTAACACTTTTCTGGTTCTCCAAATGATGGAACAAGGCTGTTATTTTTAGTATTTTCATGTGGCTGTGCCCAAAATATTCCCGTAGAAATTAGGGAACGATTTGCAATAATATCAATACTGTAAATGCAATAATACATTATAACCTTCCATTTCTAGATCTTCTTCCCTGCCCAGCATCCCACAGCAAATTACAATCAATACAAAGTTAAATTTAGCACTGTAACGTCTGCCAAGTGATGGCCAGACGCAGGGGCAGACCTATCCAATTTAGGGCCTCTCCAATCTAGTGGTACAACTCTGTGTGTATTCACCCTTCGCATTCCTGCAGGAGCAGCTCAAAACAGAGCCGTCAGCTGACTCAGTCCTGCTCTTGCTTGATGCCAAGGAGAGTTTTGACACTGATTTCAGAGGGGACATGCTTGAAGTTTAACATATGAGAAAAAAAAATAAAAAAAATTCAAGGTTGGATTTTCTGAGAAACAACAAAGGATTTTTTATTCTCACCCCAGATGCATGATCTTGTTAAGTATTAGAAGTCACAAGCCACAAAACTACACACATACCACTTCAAGTCATTACGTATGTAACCTCAAATTACTAAGGAGATGAAAAATAGGTGGGATTGGCCACTCTCTGAAGGAATTCCTGTACCAGGAACCAATATGACTAATTTTGCTAGTGCCTAGATCTCAGAAAGCTATTTTTCAGGTGGCAGTTGCAAAAAATGCTGCCAGTTCATGACCCAAATGAATAAAACCCATGGAAATTTGCTCTTTCCTTTTTCCCTACACGCCCCGTCTGTACACTTAACTATTGTAAGTCAGTATCATCTCTGAAGCCAATAAGGCCTATAATGATTTATACTAGCTAAGGATTTGGATCATGATCAGTAGTACCTAAAAGGCATTCATTTTAAAAATGCCAAACAAAGTTTTAATGTTTTCAGTGACTGAAGTGGCTTTTCCATTTTTGTGCAAGAAACTTTAGAATAGGGAGAGAGTAACTGAAATCTCCATTACGATATCCCTTACATGAGATGACAGTGTCATCAGCTATCATCAGAGGTGTCAGTGCTACTCCACTGAAGAAATTCAGGATCCATTCACCTTCAAAAACAGCCCTTACCCAGCAGGATGCTTACACTACACAAAATGAAAGTGTGTTTAACTAATTGATTCGCTATACACAAGAAACCAATACAATGATTATAAAAAGGGGTCTTTTGTGCACTGAGCAGAGCTAGTGAAGGTAAGAAACATGACATTCATAAATGTCTAAAGGCACTGAAGAGCTTTATCGGTGAATTCAGTTAACAAATGTTGTAGTAAATAATTCCTGAAGATGTAAAGCATGCGGCTCTCTTTCTAAGTCAGTCTCATAAAACAGGGAACTGCTGAGTGATATTTCTCTACAGGTTAAATGGCACTGGGCCCTCCAGTGCTCAGAAGCAAAACAAGGATAGACGTGAATGTGGAAGAGAAAAGGAGCAAAGCAGCTCGCCTGCGTGGTGAACCATGCCCCAAACCTACTGAAACTACCAGAGGACTACCAAGCACCTGAGCTTCTGCGGGAAGAGCAGAGAGGAAGGCTCTATTCTCACTGTTTCCAGCATTAAGGTTTTAAATTTTGTGGAAGGAAAAGGAGTTGGGACTTATTTTTCTCTATTCTGACCTCACAGGTGCATTTATATGCAATGACAGGGAAGAATGAGGATAAAATGCAGATATTCAGTTAGTAATATTTCATTTTTTTTACAACTAGAAGTAATTTTACAAAGCTCAAAGCAGTGGCAGCAAACCGCTAGAGCAGGACCATGATTTCTTTGTTGGAAAGTGCTGGTTGCCTCCTCGTCAACAGATTCAGCACCTTGCAATGTTTGGGTCCAGTGTTAACATGAATTGTGAATGAAAATATTGACTTAGGTCCAAAAAGTTTCCAGTTGCATTGGAGAAGGATGTCTTGTAGCCGCCAGAAGAAATCCCGGGAGAGCCAGGAAGCAGTTTTGATAAATTAGTGAAGTCAGTTTGCAGCATTTCTGTTTTAACTTGAAAAAGGTTTGCTGCCATATGCATTTGTACTTTGGCAATGCTTGCTGACAGAACAGAGGCTGTCTTGGCACATCACTTGTAGGAGCAAAATAGATTTGGCTGTCATTTCCATAATAAGCATAATTCATATTGCAGTGTCTAAAAACATATGGAAAGGGAGGATGTCAATATGAGACGAATATGCCTTAAAAGAGCTTGTAGAAGCCTCCCAATTAAACAGGTACAGGGCCAGATGAAGTTATAATATAAACAACTCCTCCTCCTCCCATTGTAATGGCATTTGTTTTGTGTGCAATTAATGAATGAGTTAACGAAGTATGCTACTTTGAACATGTAGGACCCATTTTATCCATGCACACAAACCTCGTTCCCATGTAATGCAATTAACCTCAGCAATTCATATCAAAGACAGATCTATAAAAAATGGATAGAGGAGGCTTCTCTGCAGATAAGGCATGACTTTTATTTACTCCTAGTGTGTGCATGTGGTATTTTGCCTGGAACTGTTAGTGGCTTCGGCTGGTCTGCCCAGTAGCTATTGTTAGGAAATCACCAAGCCCGAGTTTATACAACCTGCTTCTAACTACAGGTCGGTAGGTGATTCTTCGTATTGCGCAAATCGAGTTTGCACTGCTCCCAGATAGTCTGGAGGGAGAACAAAGTGAACGAAGCATGAAAGAGTTCTTACCTGCCTACATGTAGACAAACTGTTGATATAGATAAGTATCAGGTCCCTTTATATATTTTATATACTTTATGGGGGCTTTGCAGATCTAAATCTCTTTTATATTTGTGTAAACAACAGATGATAACTGTTACACTGATATAAATAATTGCACTGATATAAAGAGCCTAAGACCATGATCTCATGGCTGGTGGTCAGCATGGAGCCAGGCCCCTACAAGTTAGAGTGAAGCAGAACTTCTTGCAAAATGTACTTGGACCTGATTGAGAGCCACGCTGTTCTGCCAGTGTAAGCAGATCAGGGTAGGAATGAGAATCAGGCCTACACATATAGATACATAATTTACAATTTCTTTATTGTCTTTTAACTGCTTCTACTCTTTAATCTAACTGGGTTTGCAATGTGCAAGGATTTATAATATAAAGAAATAGCCACAGATGACATTTCATAGCACTGATGTCTGGCATACTAAGATTATGTATTTCAATAAAATGGAATAGCTGGTCTTCAAAAAGCACAGGTAGATAAATAAAATGAGATCCCCATATCCCAACCTCAAAATGTTAGAAATGTTACTCAGCTTTTACATGCAGGCTAGAAATCAAACAAGTTGGACTTGTGCTATAACTGTGCTATAAATTCTTTCATTTTTAAGTTTATACACAGAGCATGATAAGTACAAGGAACAGTTGGAAGGAAAGGAAAAATACCACATTTCAAAAGTGAGTGAATTAGGAAACTTGGGCCCACTTTCAGAAGTGAATTAAGCTCTTGGACACAGACCACCTACCTGCTGTGCAAGCTAATTATATCTTTAAGGGTCTTCATGCTAGATTTAAAGGTATTTCCATCACTAAAGATACAGAGAGGTACTCAGAAGAATTTTTAAAATGCCTTCGCATCAAAAGCCCTTGACGTTTTCAACATTAAAATCCCTTTAAAGATCTGACTTATGTTGCCCACGTCACTTCAGAAGTTGTAACAAGCTCCCAAATTATGTAGGGCTTTTTCTATAGCAGGTGTTGTAACCTTTAGTTTTCAGCTGTAACCTCTAGGCTCCCCGTAAAACATAAAGGAATAAACGTTCCACTGGGATTCTCAGTGCCAACAAGCTGTCTAAGCCATAGTTTATGTCAAGGAGGAACAAATAGTTAAAGTCTAGCTGCCAGACTACTTCAGTGTCTAATTCTGGGATGATGGGAGGTGATTACCTCTGCTTCCAACCCTCAGATCCAGGCCCTTTCTTGGAATGAAGTATCTAATTCTTCTCTACAAATTTAGAGCAACCATTTCACAACTCCACCATTAGTGCAAAGATACAACCTCACGTTTCCTCATTTTCCTTCTCTCACTAAATTAGCACATTGCAGGTGAATGAAAGTGTAATTACAACAGTTACAAACAAACAGAAATGAAGAATGTCAGGATAGTCCAGCCAGGCCGCGATGAATAACATGAAAAATTTTTTTCAAGACAGCCTCACATCAGAAAAAGCAATTTTCCATCTAAACTGGAGCTAAAATACTGTTCAAATTGTTGATATTTCTATGCAGTGGAAACTGTGAGTTTTGACCAAGTCTATTAAGACCTTGTTTTTAAGGTCTGTCCTCTACAAGAACCATTCTATCTTGCAAAAGCATTTTGTAGAAGTTGAATAAGAACCACTCATTGATTAAAAAAAAAGCCACATTCTTCCTGCAACACCTTAATGGTATTTGAAGGTTTCCATGCAAGCTCTGAAACAGCCTAATCCTCATTAATATGTAAGAACTTTTGATCTCAGAGATACATTATTTTCGGTTAGAAAAAATAAATAAATAATTCTATCAATTAAGAAAAATGGGTAAATTATTACTGTAATAAAGAGCTACAGAACTTCTCTAAAAAGGGGGGGGGTAACTTTCTTAAAAACAGAAGAAATTAACTGGAGAAATAAAAATAAAGTTTTGAGGATAATACTTTGCAGTGTGTTAGACCAAATTAGCTTTCACTTTGCATAAATATATAATGCATACGTTTTATACTTGATTTTACAACATTCATCAAAGGGACTACTTATCATAATCTTGACATAGAATAACAGTGGCAAGAAGAAATAATAAAAACTATGTAAAAACTGCTGCAAGTGGATATTTGCTTCAGAAATGCCAGAGATATGAAAACCAGAAGTGCTTTGAGAACTTTCACACAGCCCTGAATCAAAAGCCACTGCAATGAAAATTGATGCTTTGTTTATCTACATTGTAAAGCAATGTGAACCACAGTCCTTGGTGTACATACTCCTCACTGAGCGTAGAATATGAGTATTCCTCACTTAGTGTTAATATGAGCTAATGATACTACCAATAAGAAGCTGGAAATTCACTGCTACCAAAATTTCAGCTTTACAAAAGTTTTAACTCTCATGCCTGAGTGTGAAATTAAAATATATTTCCAATTTTAGTAATTTAAAGATCTTAGTCTCCTTTGATGAATGCAAAATAAATAAATTCCAACAGACCTGACTGAATACCACAATGATGGGTGTGAGAAAAATCAGTCTTCATGTATTATGTGATGGATCATGACCTCAGCCTTCCATTTCTCTGGTGTAGTCCTGGCAATGCCCATATGTCTGTGCATGGGCCCCATTCTGCGCACCACCTTTCCACCCCTTCCTCGCTAAAGGCCAGTGAGACAGTGGCAAGCAGCCTACGTGGGCTTGGGGGGTACAAAGAAGGGGGTCACCTTCAGTTCAGAGGTGGTGTATTTATTCGTTCCAGCCCTGCAGCCAGTCTGGCAGGCTGCCCAGCTGGTGTAATCCAGCTCAGCCGTGTCCTGGAGCTGCCTTCACGAACCATGGTGAGGTAGGATATTCGTGACACGTGGACCTTCTCTTTTTAAGTCACTCCACTAGAAGCTACAAGGTATCATTAGACTATGCCTAATGACTCTTGGTCTTAGAATGTCTTTAAAGTCCACAAAAGCCAGTTATCCACAGCAACTCATCCAGTTCCCGGTGACCAGCAAGGGACTAACCCTCAGGTCAGCTCTACTTCAACTTGCTGTACTTCAAATCCATACAAGTTTGCAGGCAGACATCCTATGACATCTGCCAGCACCTGTGCCAAAATTCCCTGCTCCCAACACCAGGCCATTCTGCTCTTTTCCTCCTCTCTTTTTTAGTGCAAGAAGGAGGGACAAGCCCAGAAGGAGACATGAATTATCTGCAGACCAGTTCTTGTTAGACCTCCGCATTGCAAATTAATTGTTTTGGTGCAGCCATACACTGTTATATAGAACAGGAGGGCAGCCTGAGGTCGATCTCCAAATTGAGGTCAATTGCCCTCCTGTGGAGCAACCTGAGGTCAGTCTCAAAAGTGACTTTAAAATATCCATACTGACTTACTCTTTGTACAAGCAAAATTCTTCTTTGTTGTCTGTGGTGGAATCTCCACCTCCCGACCATCCAGTTTATTTTCTGAAAAAATCAGATCTTTGATATTTCTTGGAGTGAGTAATATTGTTTCACTGTCATGACCAACACTAATGCTGAGAAAATAAGTTAGATTAGACACAAGTCAATTACAGAAGAGTAAGTTTTAATATTGCCAGTCACAGTAGCCTTCTGGGGTTTTTCCTTAGTAAATTAAAAGGCTTTCCTTTTCATCTAGAACCATCTTATCACTCATTTCGCTATCAGAAAAACACTCTGAAGATAATAATGAGAGATTGTTTTAGAGGAAAATATATCTAGTTTAGTTTAATCTCAGTTTTAGGAGGGAGGATTGTTCTATTTTATTAGTTGTTTGGTTCGTGGTTTTTGTTGCATACACTGGTGGTAACAGCAAAATTTATATAAGGAGAGTTGCCTGAGAATTGTGATTTCACTTACTACGCTCAACTAAGAATGTCCCAAAATAAAGACTGTCTTCTTTACAGCTGTGCCTCTTACACAGCTTGTGTTTTGTGTGATGTTTAGTTGGAAACTGGCAATCCACTCCTGCCCCATCTCCTAACTCCTTACTCCCAGACTCCGGGCTCTCTTCAGAATTCAGCAATGTTACTAGTTTTGATTATGTCACCCATTTGTTCAGCAAGTAATTCACTACCTTCCTTTAAGAATCAGGACACCATTTCAGGTTTAACTTCCAACATTTAAGGCACTTAAGGTGCCAGGTCCAATTTATTTACAGCTACTGACTGATGTCTACTTTCTCTCTTGACTTGAAACTGAGCTTTGGATTACTCCTTGTCTGTTCCCACACCACCCAGCGTGCAGTGTAGATGTGAGCCTTTCTCAAATGTGGTAGTATCCCTAAACAGATCCCCAGCTTTCATTGTATTTGTTTCAAACAGAGAAACTGAAAATGTTCTCATCAGCCTCATCATCTTTAAATGTGTGGCTTTCTTTTCTAAGTTTCAGTTCATTTTCAAAATATAACAAGGCATTGATTTTGCAAGCCTGTTTTGTAGCAGTCCCAAGACGCTGTAATCAGACGTTCTTCTATCCTATAATCAGAGGAGAGGATATGACCTAATTCAGCTTCTTTGCATTATGCATTATGATACCTGACCACATACCTGAGACTGTTGCCTTCTTCACAGCAGGATGAGGCATCAGAGCAGTCGTGCCAGCTCTGGAGCCGCGTCCTGCCAGGCTGGTGCTCTGCCTCCAGCAGTGCCGCAGGCGGAGAGACCCGGGGCAGGGTGTCACGCAGGGCGAGCACGGCCAGCCTGTCCCCCAGCAGCATCTCAGCTCTGACACTCTTCAGCCGGGGGGAATCCTGCACCTGCTGTAGTTTCTCTGTTTTGTCACCATCAACACGTCCCTCTTCCAAGTGCTTCTCCAGTCTCCTCTTGAAGCTTCTTAGGCACACAACATCCTTCAGCGAGGAGCTTTACAGGTCTGTTACCTATGAGTGAAAACACGACATGGCCCCTTGATTCCTGCACTGGAAGAGGCAGTGAGCAGTCAGTTCCCAATTGCACCTTTCCTACAGCATTCATGACTTCAAAGACATCTCTTTCCCCCACGCTCAGGTCCTCTCTTTTCCGGTCAGAAGAAACCTACTCCGTTTCACCTTTCCTGGTACAGACAGTGCCACATGACTCTGATCACTCCTGATTCCCTTCTTCAGATCTTTCTCTGTCCTACCATACACTTCTGGAACAAGGGGACAAGAACAATATACAGTATTCAGGGTGCAGTTGGACCATAGCTACAGAGTTGTAATGCGGTTTTCCTGTTTTGCTTTCCATTCCTTTTCTAATTTCCCCCTAACATCCAATTTGTTTTTCTGATAGTTGCCGAGCACTGAGTTGATGTTTTTTTCTGGAGCTCTCTGTGATAAGACTCAAGGTCTCACTCTTGAGTTGTAGTAGGCAGGTCAGAGGAAATTATTTAATATGTAAACTTAAGATTATTATTTCCAATCTGCAACACTTTATCTATATTTAACTTTACCTGCCCTTTTACTTCCCAGTCTCATAATGCCATTCTGCAATTTTATAGCCACCTTAGGGCCTGACTCCCCCAGCTCAGCCAGTTTCGTCACCTTGCTGTTTGCTGAGCTTTCCAGGTCACTTACAGACACGTTGTATACCACGGGTCATACAAGAGCCCTGGAGCCCTCCTTTCATTTTGAAACCCAAACATTTAGTCCTACCTTCTGTTTATGTTTCTGAGCCTATTATTTATCCAAGCTAGGACCTTCTCTCTTATGCCATGGTACCTTCATTTCCTTAAAATCTTATGGTGAGGGACTTTGTCAAAAGTCTTCTGGAAATCCAGGCAGATTACAGCAACAGGGCCATTCTTAATGACTTGTTCATTGTCCCCTCAAAAGACTTCCATTTTGTCTGAAGGCCAGGTCTAACCTTTATAGAAACTATGTTTTATCTTTCCAGTAATTCAGATTTATGCAGATTTCCACTAATTCTATCTTTTATCATGGCTTCTATTAATTTGCCAAGTGTAGACATCAGGCTCACAGGCTTGGAGATCTTCCCTGTAAACCACTTTAAAATTTTGTGCTGCATTCACCACTCTCCTGCTCAGGAATAAGTGAAATGTTAAGAGAAAGGTTACACAAAACCATCAATAATTCAACTATTTCATCCTTTAATTCTCTTAAGAGTCTTGGGTGAATATCATACAGTCTCAGTGATTTCTTAGTGTTTATTCTATCTCTTTATTTGATTACTTCTTCCACGGTTTCTTCTGTTTCAGATGATCTCTTGCTGAGTCCTCTCAAAGGGTTTGGAGCTCCCCCCAGTCTTCCTGCAGTGAGCATCAGAGCAAAACACTTACTTACCGTTTCCACCACAGCCTTGCCCCTGCTGAGCTCTCCTTAAATAACCCCGTCACCAGCTGACCTGCAGAGCTGGCAGTGTTTCCTTCTGCTCTCCTGGGAGAAGGATTTAGACCTGCCTTGCTGTATAGCGAGGCATGTTGCCTATAGGACCTATGCCTCTTTGCTATAAAAAGTGGTTGCTTGGGCAAGGATTTCAGGAAGAGAAAGGTGGTCTCAAGTTCAGACAATGGAAAAATGGTCTGGAAAGCTGGATTTATGTCACTGCCATATGTACTGGGCAAGTGATTTATTTAAGTCTTCTGTTTGCACTATTTGTTCACTCCTGATTCTCTGAGTGACTGATTTGATAGGTCTGGTATACAAGTAGTGCAGTGCAATTTTGAATATATAAAGTAGCACACCAAAAATTCAGACCTCATCACCTCAAATCTGACATATTGGAGGGCTGGGGGTTTTTATTTTCAACTCTCTGTGTCTCAGTTCATCATCTGCAAAATGGAATAATACAACTCCTTCACCTCAGAGGGGTTTTGTGCATATAAATTCATTAAAGTTTATAAAATGTTCAGGTACTATAGCAACAGGCACTGTAGAAAAACCTGGAAGGGACATAGTAATTATCTTCATAGCAGGGTTTGGATACTGTGCAGTAAATAAGGCATGGGGGACATATTGAGCAATGGGAAGAGAACTAAAATGGAATATTTGCTTTTGAGCTAAGCTCCTTCTGTCCTGTGCACAGACTGAAGCACAAATAGTTTAGAACAAAATTCAAATGTGACCATGTAATTAGACAATGTCATAATGCTCACACCCACTGGGGCTCATTTAAGGCCATACAAGGCAATTCTTAAGGTTTGGCAAAGATACCAGCAATTAGAAATAGGTTTTTACATTAGATAAAAGGTCAGGAAACTGTAATGAAAGGCAGTCCGATTCTCTTCTGCTACTCCACTGAATTGCAATTTGAAGGGGCAATAAATATTGCATACAATTTTCAAAAGTGCTTTAGAGATTTGAGAGCCTAAACTCTGAGTGTCATTGCAACCTAAGCTGCTATTACTCCAGCTAGAGAAAACTCTGCTAGTTCCAAAAGTGGAAGCATTAGGACAATATGTCTGCCTGGTACTCCATGCAGACAGAAAACACCATGAGAGGAAAAGGAAATGCTTACTAAATTGTCCTTAGCCAATGTATCTGGGCTAGTATTGTTCCATACTGTGCCATCTGAACATATACAGATAAGATATTGAGACAAATCTGATGAATATGATTGAGTTTGACAGAATTTGGTGCTTATTTATGGCCAGCTTTTGCTAACTTTACTCAAACTGATTAGCATCCTAATCCAAAGGTTTTCTGCTGAAATCAGTGGGGCTGCTAAGAGTAAACACACTCAATATAAGGGGTTCAGAATCTCTCCATTACAGAGAGAGGGAGGGAGACAGCGAGCATATGGAGGAATTACAGATAATTATATTCTTTAATTGTTCTTATTTAATTGAGCCAAGCAAATTCTTTTTCTAAGACTAAATAGCTGTGGGAACCTTAATTTCCATATAGAAAAGTAAAAATACTTTAAAATAAAGTCTTACATGAAATGTCTATTTATAGATATGATGCTGTGGTTGACAGTAAAGCTTCCATCGATTACCACCAGGCCTAACTTTCACCCGTAATAAACAACTTAATCTACCTTGAAATGATGAAGGACTCGGCTGACCCCACCAGGATTTCATTCTGATGTCCAAGGAAGGCAGGTATTTTAAGACTGTAGCATCCAGAAACTTTTGCCTGCGAACTGAGCAGTAGACACCATTTGTATTTTAAAAAAAAAAAAAAAAAAAAAGGCTATAAATAATAGTTTTCTATTTCTCAGGATTACCCCTATGATTTATTTATTTTTGTTGCAGTCTTGTAACGTATTTAATGTTTAAGAGCTTAAAAACCTACAGCAAATACAAAATAACTGATCATCATCATAATCATCATTATAGTGATGGAATTCACACATTTTTTTTCTATAGGGCTGCATTTGTTCTACTAGTATGCACATATAGTTGTTTTTTATGGCGGAATCCGATTTGGGCATTCATTATTGACACACACAATCAGATTTTAAGTGCAGTTAAGTACACCATCTGGCTTTTCTTTCCATCTACGCCTGTGTAGCCACACACAGTTATCTGCTATTCCAGGAGTGTCTGGCGTCTATTATAGCTGCACCAGTTGCACTACAATCAGCTGAGTAGGCATTTCCCTTATGAACCCTGATTTTCAATGTTTAACAACTAATTCGAAATTGCATCAAGCTCAAACATGGCATGCACATTTGCAGACCAGATGTGTTTTTGTTTATCCTTTTATTTTTAAATGCCAAAAATGGCAGGGTTTAAAGAGTCCATCCAAATAATATAACATTTATGATCGGCAAAGCAGATCTGCTCTCAGTTTGGGGATACGGTCACAAGATGTTTGAAAGTGGGTCTTACTTAGCCTTTTGGTCATCATTTGTATCTTTCTCCCCTTAGCTAACCACTACTAGTACACAGCATATACTCCAAGCCACATTTAACGATGGGGCTTAAGCACGTCTATGACAAACCACTGGCATTTGGCATAGAGGGAAATTGTGCTGATTTACCATGCAGCTAGACAGGCTGGATTCTATTAATCCCAGTGTAGAAGTAAAAATAGTCTTTATATTTCTCTCTAAATCCAAGGAACCTAAGGAGTGAGATAGAGGAGCCCTCCAGAGACAAATTCTGAGAAAGAGTTCAAATTCATAAGAAGACATAAAAAGGAAAGAAGGAGAAGAGGAGGTAATGAATTAAAAACATTTTAAGTTTTTAATTTAAATGTATTCTGTCAGTTTTTCTGACCATCTGAGCTTTAGGTTGGGAAGATCCAGTCCAGCAACATCTTATCTTTAATTTAGGGGCTGTAAACCCACCAAAGGTCTATTGAAGGACCCAGAATTATCAGGCATATCCCTACTTCATCTGCAAGTTCTCCAGGCATTTATTTTCCCAGATATGCTTGTAAGTGCCTGTCCTGGGGCAACGAATGCTTATCTCCCACCCAACACTCCACCGCAATCCAAGGCACCAGCTACACCCCACTTCTCCTTAGAAAGTCCTATTTACCAAACAGTCTGCTGGTTAGAGCATTCAGCCAGGTTGCTGAGCACAGTGCCCGGGGGATGCAGTCCATGCTGCCTCCGTGCCCTACGGCTCTTTCAGCCAAACCCTGAAGTTCTCAAAGAGTTTCAAGAGGCTTCTTGCACGTTCCCCGCTAATTGGAGAGACGTGTGTTTGAACCATTCCATACTGTGGAAGGTATTGAGCCTGAGTGTCTCACTTCCTCAGCGAGTGCTCTGATCTCTAATAGGAATTGAGGAAACCACCTCTCCCTGCCTGAATGTTAAAAGAGAAGAGAGAGCTGGGATCAATTCTTTGAAGAAATTGTTACAGAAGATTGCTGTCAGAAGAGGATTCCAGGTTTACAATCCCCAGTGGACGAAGGCACTTGCCCATCACTTGGAGTGAAACAGTGGGGACCAGAAGAGGGAAGGGGTCACATTCCCAGGTGTCACCTCCTACCTGCTGCAGCTTGATGTGTTCGAGAACAAGGTATTGGGGGGGAGGGAGGGGGCTAGATACTACTCAGAAGTCAGGCACTTAGAAATTAGACTGCTAGCATCTATAGATATTTATATTATTGAAAATAAAGAAATAAAACTTTACTAATTCAAGCAACAGAGTATTTTTCTTTCTGTAACAAAGGATTTTGTGTTACCACACTGCACAGTAGATGTTTGGTGTTTTAATGCAGTAGAAACAAATGTAACATGCTCCAATATTAAACCAGTGCTAATTTTTGCGTAGTGGAAAGGCTGATGTTAAATATCTCTGCCTTGCTATATTTCTCCATTCTTTCAAAGCTCCTTGGCCTCCAGGACCTCTTCTAAGCAACTTCCCTTCGTTCTTTTTTCAGTTTCTTGCTATTTTCACCTTTGCCCTCTGCCGTTCCCTAGCTCCAGTGTGTCCTTCTCTATAGTCAGGTCTTGAAGTGGTTCCCATGAAGCAGGTCCAATGCTGAGGGACTTGTGGTGTGATGTGTGGGCGACCAGTGTTTATACTGGTAAGCAATACTGTAGGTCTCAGATTTGAGGCAGTACATTAATACAGGGTGAAAAATTTTCCTGAAAATTTATCTTCAGCAGAGGAAAACATAAGCATGTGATTAATCTTAAACACATAAGTAGTCCTAATGAAGTCAGTAGGGCTACTCATTGACATTAAATTAATACATAAACAAGTCTTCATAGGATGAGAATATGTATATGAAGAAAATGACTTCCTCATCTCATTCCACAGGCATCCAGGACCTGTACTTGCTCCTGTGATGCCTTCTTCTCACATCATTTGTTCAGCCAACCAGTTACTCTCCAGCTGGTCTGCTTAGATCACTCTATAAACTCTTGTGCTCTCCCTCCACGCATGCCCGAAGTGCCAAAAAGGTCTTTTTTCATTCCCACATTGGTCAGATATTTCTACTATAAAACATGTTCAGAGACATTATTAACAGCCCTACTGAAAACAGATGATGAAAAAGCAGCTACCTAATTTACTTGTGTTAACTGAGATCAGAAGTAAGAAAGTGGCAAGTGAGTTTAGACTCCAGCGAGCCACTCTATCCTCTGTGCTTTATGCATCTGGATTCTTTTAATTTTATTTATGGATTAATCTTTTCCAATATAATCAGTATTGACTCCTCAAGGACACAGCTATTATGTGACGTTTAAACAAGTATAAATCCTTTCTTTTTCTTTTAGTGTCATTTTACCTTGTTTATTGAAAAAGAATATGTCACATTATGTTTTATAGAATATACACAATATATAATATATTTCACATCAATATGTTATTGTAGAAGATATAATGTGTATTAAAATCTACGGTATGTATTGATACAGTGGCTAGAGCCAGTGCAATTTAGATGTGAGGCCTGCGTGTCAGAATGGGAGCTACCAATAGCCTCTGACTCCTGTAGTCAACAAATGTTATTGTTATTGTGATGATGATGCTATTCCTCATTTATTTAATAATTCTATGGGTTCCTAGAAAGGTATAGGTTAGGAGATCTACAGCCCATAGGTTAGGAGTGAGGATCTATTCTGCACTGAAAAGATGAATTGGAGCAGACAGTACAGTGGGCTTTGGAAAACTTAAATTAAGATCCTGGCAAAGATGTCCTCAATTACTTGACAAATCAGTGAATCTCCTCTCCGCTTCCCTGGCCCAAGGAAAGTGTGAAACTCATCCTTGGGTGTTCCACCAGAGAAAAGAAAGTTCTCTTCTAGCTCCTGCTTCCTCAGCCTTCTCCACATTGAGCCCCATTTTCTTCTTTGTGCATGTCCTCAGAAGCTAGAATTTATTTCAAAGACAGAAGGGCTGTAGGTCATCAAGGGGTAGCAAGCACCCCAGCACAAACTCACTCCTGAAGTGCTCTCTGGTGCCTGCATAATTACCTTAGTGCTCCTTTAGATAAGGAAATGCCAGGAGTTTCTCTTGCAGAAAAAGCAGAAAAGATGGGTGAGAGAGAAATGTGGGCATCCAGAAAGCAGCATTTCTCATGAAGTCTATGAAACTGTTGACCTTTCACTCACATGAGACCTCACTGCTGTATAATACAATGTGGGGTGCTTAGGGAAAGACTGGGAGATGTATAGGAACAAAGTCTCCTCATGGTGTTACTCAGCACTGAGTATATAAAACAGAGAAGTTAGGGAAAACAAGACTGTGAAAATCAGGAAAAAAGAAGAAAGTGAGAGCAAACTAAAATAGCTGAGACATGGAAAAACTGCAAAAGGCCTGGTATCATAAAAGATGGATGGAGAAACAGCTTATTCTGTTGCCTGGCTTAAATCTTTACCCCACACCATGGTGGTTGTTATAAATCCCATCCTTGGAGCCTAACTGCATCGTTTAGTGTATAAGGAACATCGATGCCTATTACCATGAATTCTGTTCCTTCAGCCCGTGCCTGACTTCTGGCTGTTGCACGACCAAGCCTTGCACTTTGTCAAGTAGCCAGAGACCCTCCTAATACAGAGAAAAAGCTGTGGTACAAACCACAGAAGCATTGAAAAATGAGCAGCATTGTTAGAAATGGTAAGACATTTCCTGCAATGAAAAATAAAATCTATATTTATATCCAGATCATATAAGTGAGTAGTTTCTGCCATTTTTGACTGGCTTTGCAGAGAGAATTTAATTGTGAGTCATATATATATAAAGATTTTCATTGGCAGATGAATAAATTTTGAAGTTGTTGCATAGACTACTTAGAAACATTTTTTAACATTTATTTTGGAAAAGCAGTATAAGAATTGAACAATAGTGTGAAATTTATGTCTGAAATGGGTACCTGTGGGCTTTTAGCCACAATCTGGTAAGTGAGCCAAGATACATCCCAATTCCTTCTTCAACTATCAACCATTTCTTCAGCTAATTTTCAAAAGTCTTTGCAATATACAAAATTTTATGATAAAAGTTCACATTTCTGGGCTGCAGCAACATCTTCTCCTTGAAAATTACATTACTAATTCATGTCTATCTTTTTACAATAAATAAGAAAAGAATTATGTAGCCATAACAATATACTTTAGAGAATGGAATTATTTGTTCCTGATATGGAAAAACTGTTTTCTTTTTAATTAATTTGATCAAAAAGGCAGCAACAAAACTACTTAGCATAGTAAAAAAATCTCCTACCCAGGCTTATATTCTTCTGCAAACCTTTTATTTTTCAATTCTGTGAACAGTTTAAAACTATTTTAGACACATAGGTTAATGATTTAGGCAAATAAAATACTATTATGATGTACTCACCTACAAATCTCTCTTTATCAGCTTCTGTAATGCCCCACTTTCCAACCATTTCTTAATGAAAAAACCCCAACTTTTGGAGAGGTAACAAACAGAGCCAGAGGAACTGTTAATGCTCCATACTATCCTGTGTAAAAAGTTCCTAAAACACTGTTCATTTTGAGGAGTGATAGCAATTGCTGGTGGTTACTGGAGGTCATATCACTGTCTCCAGATTTGAACACTGTTCCCCTGAAAAGGGTACTAGATGTGAAAGTGCATAAATGGACTAAAAAAGTGAATCCAAATTCCAGTGTCTTTTAAAATAAATAGGAAAGCTTTCAGTAACTCATTATGCTTACAAATGCATGTATAAAATAAATAGGACCAAGATCCAGTTGTCCCAGGTTCTACACCCATATATAAAAAGGCTCCAAACATGATTTACCTGAATTTGGACCTTGAATCTAATTTCCAAAAAAAAGGGTTGTTTTAATTTTCATTTTAATTTCAGTCAGGGAAGAACACATGCATTTTCTGTGAACATCAAGTTGGATTTCATCACGTTCATTTCACACATGCAAGGGTCTTCAGCTGAGCTCACATGGACACGGTAGCAGATAAGCTTAGGACTGAGATCAACAAAGAGAAAATTCATATTGAGTATTACAGGATAGCCAAAAGATGCTGTCAGATTTGTTAATATCACACTTTGTATCAGAAATGTGGTTTAAAGGGTGCTGTGTGTCCAATCCAGCCGTTCCAGAAGCAGAACCACACACTCTGCCCTCTGCGCCCAATTAGAAAAAGCTCATTTATCAAATGAGTTGCTCTTCCACACTATACATGAGGACTGAGATGGAGGCAATGAAACATTCACAGAAATGCAGACAACTCATGAAAAGTCCTTTTAGTAAAATCCTGCAGTCCCATTTTGAAAAGGAGCTAGAAATGTAAACTGTGCTATTGTGTGACTCCTGTGCAAATTAGCTCTATGGGAATCCAAAATAGAACAGATTTATGCTAACAACAGGCGGAGGGAGATTACTTGCAAACAACAAAGGCAGCCTGGCCAGCAGTTTAGGCCTTCTCTTGTTAAGAAAATTTTCCCATCTGTAACTAAATCAATTAGTTATACCAGTGCAAACCCCTGATAGAGACATGCTGCACCAGCATGAATTGGGGCTTAAAGCCATTTAGGTTAATTCAATAAATCCTTGTCAGCATTGCTTTGAAGCAAAGGATACCACAGAAGCAAAAGTTTATCTGGGGTAAAGAGAGTGACTGGCATGTAGGTAGGTATCAAGCTGTCATTCTTCTGGCTACAAGCATGTGCAGCTGAGAGAATGTATGTGGCAGGTCTGATTTGGATCTCACCTCAAGCTTGTGTAATGAAGAATGATGCTCTTTCCCTTGCAGCTCTTTCTATTCAATAACTGATCTTAAACTGATTTTCAAACGCTTTAATCTTGAGATGTAACAAGACAATTATACATGCTGACCCTTAACACACCATACCTCCTGGAATAACACCAGACTGTCATCTTCCTCTCCATCTCTCTCTCTTCCCAGCCCTCCCCTTTTCCACATTGCAGCGTGGCCAAGTCTACCACTATCTTCCTCGTTAGCAGGAGCACCAGTGTCCCATGGAAGGTACGATGCAATCCCTGGAATTGCTACGTGAGGTGGGCTCTTCCGCACTAATAGCTTGCTTATTCAGAGACGCGCTCTGGGGAGGTCATCAGCGATGCTACAAGAAGAGCGAGCAGCTACAACAGAGGCACGCTGCCGTCTGCCCCTCATTAACGCTGACGCTGGTCACTAGCTGGGGTGGGAGGTAGGCAGCAGGGTGTCAGAATCGGCGCAAGAGGTCTCATTTTCTCCTTGTAAGCTCTTTTGTGCTGTCTTGTCAGATGTAGAAGAGGATTTTTAAATTCCAGGTTTTCTAAATACCTGATGTTCTAGGGGAAAAAAAAAAATGAATAGAATACAGAAAATTATTGTGTCATTATTTACTGATGTCACCTATAATCAGCCATATATTAAACACTTCAGCTGGTTCTCAGAGAATCACTTCTTGTTCCCTGGGTCTCATAAAACAATGTCTGCAGAAAAATATGTGCCTCTGAAAGCAAAAACCAGTTCTGTAAAGCACAAAAGCTCTTGTCAGATACTTGTTACAGATCAGTCCTCTGCATAATGCCTACATCAAACACTTTCTACTGCCCAGGAATATAGGACTGGAAGCCTCCTGAGACACAGTTCATGCCCCTGCTATCACAGGCTCCATACCAAATAATTTTTCATAACAAATCAATCTCCAGTCTGACAATGACAGATTTTTGTTCCGCCAGGCAGACTGTTCTGCACCGGAGCTCCTCCATTTACTGACTTGGTGGTTAGGAACCCGATTCTGATTCACAGGGCAATAAAAATGTGTTAAATAAATTCTACTTTGGATCTATTTGTTATCACAGTAACATTTTCCAACAGTTTAAATAGTTTTTCTCTCCCTTTTATCTACCCTTTCTCCTCTGCCTCCATACATTTATGGCTATGGAGGCTTTCTGGGACTCCATTTTGCTAAGCAAAACTAGCCAGGAAGTTTTTGTGTCTTCTGGTAAGACAAGAGCTCTGTCCCCCAAAATATGGCTCATAGTCTTCCCGTGTACCTCTTCCGCTTTGCATTGATCTTGTTTGCACGTGTTTGACCAGGGCTGCGTGCAGCGCTCTCCATGATGTGGCCTCCATACATGCACCAGACATTTTGCAATTACTGCAACAGGTTCCAACCTCTTTTTTTCCATCGTCTACTTTACAGAGGGATCCCGTTGCATTGGCAGCAGTGAGAAGGCAGTAATCTGTGGCGCAGGGACAGGAACGAATGCCTTGTGAGACGTGGGAAGAAAGGCACAGAAAGTGGCTTTACTGCCAAACAAAACACAGAAGGAATTTCATTTTCCTACTCACCTATAACCAGACAGTAGCCTCAAGTCTTTTCCTTCTCTTCAGCTGTTTCCAAAATATAGACTACCAGTTCTTGGCAGAAATTCTTGTTGGGCTGTGACTCCATGACCTTGAACTTTGTACTATTAAATTTCATCCGTTTCTCTTTATTTCTGTCCTCAGCGATCCATCTGTTCCTGCATGATATTTTGATCCTTCTCTGCAAAGGCAATGCCACCAAGCTTTGTGTCACTAGCATAATTTATCAATCCACTCCCACTTTTGATCCTCAGGTTATAAGTAAAAATACTAAACAAATACAGAGCCTTTTTTCAGCCACTGTAAAACTCCAGCAGTAGCCTCACTCCTTTCTGCCACTACCTCTTCAACACTCACCAGGGTAGTGTTCAATTTAGTCAACTTTTTGCCTCCCTTATGCAACTCACCTCCCTCCCCTAGTCTGATTATTAGTCAGTGAGAATGCAGAAAAAAAATGAATTGGATAGCTACCAGCTGCTAGATTGATCTTAATAATATAAATTTTTTTTAACAACTTTAAAAGTAAAAAATAATTAAAGATGAGGAAATAAATATAAAGATTTATATCTTTGTAAAGAGATTAAATGCACCTTCAGCCAAGGGAGGTTGTGCCAGATTCATTTGACACTACTCTTCAGTGAAGATTTTTTTTTTTCCCCAGAAAAAAAAAAAACAAACCAACAACAAACAATGATTGTCATCTGCCTGGACTTCAGTAAAGGACTTCATACAGTGTCACACAGCTAGTAAAGACTTGTTAGCATTTGCAGTTTAGACAGGGAAAGGGAGGAGGGAGTTAGCATAACTTCATACCGGTTAAAAATAACTGTTGAGACTGAGAGTGACTGCTTGGTTGAGTGATGCCATTTACCACAGCTTTAAATTACTGTGGAATTGTTTAAGCATTAGTTAACTGGCTGCCATGAATCCCATGATGGATCTTTTAAGTCAGAGTTAAGTAATGGTTTACCATAGCCTGGTTAATGGTTATACAAGCTGTTCATGTCTGATTAGGTTTTTTTCTTTCCGTTACTGTAATTGTGTGATAATTAACTGAATTCTTTTACTACTTCTTCTTCTTCTTCTTTTTAAATGTATGTATTTTGTGATTTTAGGATTAACATATTTTTTTCTGGGAAAAACTCTTCTATTGCAGAGCATTCCACCACGTCAATCAATTAGCTATTTCTGCAGAGTTTATATTCTCAATTTTTCAACCCAAAATAATAAATACGTAAACTTTTCCACTGGTAGAAGGTACAATGACAGAATAGAGAGATGGTGCTTGATTGATTGGAATTGCCAAGCGGCAATTTACATTTAATGCAATATAGCTCTGAATGTTAACTTAAAAGAGAGGACCATAACTCCTTGAAAGAAAATCATATTTACTGAGACATTAAGAATAAAAAAGTGACACAACTGGAAATATTGATAAACACAAAATAAACAAACACTTCCGTGTAGAAGGTAGAGCATTAAATATGCTACTGGTTATATTTGATATTTTGGTAACATTTTGCACTGTCAAGCACATATTGAACATCCAGGACATCCTTCAGTCACACTAAGTGTACCTCACTCTGCACTTTTAATCAGTCTTCTCAGGAAGGGGCAGAACATCATACCCTCACTGAGCAATATGAACTCAAAGACAGAAGAGTGGGCTCTGGGTGGAATAAATCAGCAGGAATCACAAACTACTACAGAGCAATGCTTTACTACATGAACTCATGCATAAACTCTAACTGAGTTTGTCCCCTGGAAATAAAAGGAACAAAAAAAAGAAGGAAAGGTTGTATCCATATTGCTGAACATATATCTTTATGAGCTAACGCTGAGATGTATTAAAGATGGGTTCCTATGCATAACCAAAGAAATATAGTAAGAAATAGGAAAGCTTTCATGCATTAAAGTTATTTCCTAATTTCATTTGAACTGTAATTCTGGGAAATTTTCATCCAGAAAATTACGTACGTTTCTAGACATCCACAGGCAAGAAAATGAAGTCATATAACAACAGGTGCAGAAGAGGGTCACTGGCATCATCAGAAGAATGGTGTAAGACTGGAAGGTTCATCCTCATCAGCCTACCAAAGTGAGGGCTTTGTTTGTTTGTGGTAAAGCAATGGCATATACTAAAAAATCACATGGAGTTATTAATTAAAAATGTAAATGAAACTTTAAACATATGCATTCACAAATGGCTGCACCAATCCATCAAGAAAAGAGTTAAAGATTTTAAGCAGTCTCTTATTCCATGAAGAGCAGTTTCACCTGCCATTAGTAGGAGTCAAATTTACTACCATGGGAAAGCATAAAGAGCAAGCCTGTGAACAGAGGCCGATATTCATATTCATTTGGGGATTTTTAGTGCAAAATTCAGATAAAAAATATGAATAAATGCAAATTTCACCTGGTGTGCATTTATCCAGGGGTGAAATTTCATGCGTAAGCCCCCTCCTCTTCTGCCCACTGAAAAAAAAAATGGAGCTTTAGTCTGGCAAGTCTAATGTGCTCCTCCAGCTCAAGGATTTGAGCAGCCATTTGAGTTTTTTATAACAAGCTGCCTACAAGTGATCATAGCATGTGATGCTAAGCTGTGCGGGTCCAGGAGCAGCACCAGCTGTATCATCCAGGTTGCACGGTGTGGTGATAATCCGACTGCCCCAGCGCTCCCCTGAGAGGCAGTTCCAACAAGCAACTTTCACAAGCAGGCTATGAACTTGAACAATGATGTTGAGCAAGAAAATATTTCAAATACTTGTTACAGAAAGATCACTGAACCTCAATTCTGGGCTGGTATGTAGGGGAAATGGCAGTAGTTACACATTTGCTATATAGCAGATTACACAGGGTGCAGCTCATTGAAATAGGGTGAGGCAATCTCGTAATTCACTATCAGCAGAAAGGGGAGATCTCCCTCCTCCCTAAACACACACACACCCCCCGCCTTCTTCTGTCTCAATGCTCCTGGCTGTGTGTTCCCACCATTTACCATCAGAGCTTGTCTGAACTGACTCAGCTCACTGGGCTCAAGAGGAAACTAAGTCAGCAAAAATGTAGGTAGCTGCCTGTTTAGTTAGTGGATAAATCAGCCCACAGGAAAGGCCAAAACCCATTTGAACTAGTGCAAGGGAGAGGGCAGGATGAATGCAGGTGAGTACAGGAGAGGGAATAGGAGACACAAGAGAGGACAGGGGAGAGCTTTTCTGTAGCACCAAGCTGTTAGGCTCATGTCCGTAGGCATCACTGTAAGCTAAAACCATGCTAATTATTTACCTTAGACTATCAATTTCAGAATTGAAAGAAATGACTAGTTCTATGAAAATCTACCATGATATTAGGTGGAATTCAAGCTATCTTTTGGTCATTGGTTGAACTTTCAGGATTATTTTAAGAGAGCCTGTGGGGTCTGCAAATGTCAACAGCTCTGGACTTCAAAACTCGGCAGATCTGAAAGCTGGACAGCTGCAGTACAGTTCATTGCTGTATACTACCCAGGGAGAAACAAATCCTATTTTTAGTTCACCTTGTGCAAGAAGTGAAGTCATTGCAAAGATGAAAGAATTGGTCTTTACTAAAAATAGTATGCAAATGAGGCCGTACATTCTACAAGCTTACCTTTTCCCTTCACACTCATAGCCATGGTCAGTAGCAAACACTTTTCCTGAAAACAGACATGGCATAGACACAACTGTCATTTATGTTTTCTGCACTTATGAAGAGGAAAAAAAAAAAAAAAAAAAGAACAAAACCCAAACTGGTGTACAATGTAAAACACAAGTTGCATACAAACTTATTTAAATGGAAGATAAAATACATCTGCAGCTACAAGTAGTCTCTTACTTTGTAGACCAAGGTTAAAATAAACATTCTGAAGACAAAAAATTCCTTCAGCCATGACAAGGAGTTACCTGGCCTGCAGTGTTTTGTATCAAAATACTTGAGTTAAATGTCCACATGGTCTCTTATGCTCTTTCTTGTCCCCTTCTACCTAGGGAGGAGGAGCCAGCAGCATGGAGTTTTGCAGCCTCAGCTTTTTTTAGCTTTTGATTGCCAATCTTTTAGAAGTGATTGAGAAAATAAAGCATATTTTTAGAGAAAATTAGTGTCAGGATGGAGAATAATTGTATTTAGCTTCATCTTGATTACACAAATTAGAATGGTCTTGTTACAAACATCTACTAATAAAACAGGGTTTGGCATAGAAATATTGACACAAGCTTGTCTATAGTTCTGCTAGCAGAACCATTATAATAAGAGACTAGGATACAATGCAAAAATGAAAAAGAATATTCAGCATAGAGAAATTGTGTTGTGTTGGTTGGCTGCTGAATAGCTGCTTCGGAGATTGACAGAACAAGATGGGGCTTTTAAATTGGACAAAGACATAATTCAATAGAGAAGCAATACAATACAAAAAAATGGAATTCTATTCATTTACATGCAAGTTATTAAGTGGGTGAAAAATGATTCTTTTTTCCTTTAATTTACAGCTTTACAGAGAAATTTTGATTTTGCAGTGTTTATGCAAGTTGCTACCATAATCTATGTTTTCTCTGAGATTCAGAATTTTGCCCACTTCATTTAGAGAGCGAACAAACGGACTGAAATGGTGATCTATTTTGTGCCCTGGCTTTATCTATCCTCCTCCATTATTCTTTCTGAACTCAGCTGAGTCAAGAAATGAGTCATGGCTCTGTCATATGGCTCAGCTACTTCTGAGGACATCTCATTCCCAGAAAGAAACACAGAGTGCCCTTGACATTCATGAGCCAAAGAGAATAGCAAAATATGGAGAAACCCTTCATACCACCAGTGTTTCACTGAGAACACCTCATGGAAAATCAGTATATACCTGCATTGAAGAACTTCAGTTTTCTCCAGCGTTTTCTTTTCCTTGTGGGTCTTTCTTTTAAACTTGTGTTCAGGTATCTTGAACCATTTCTTCTGATAGTTTGACCATTCCCATTCTCTGTACTCTAACTTTAGTTATTTATAGCAGATTCTATATACTAATGAAATCATTGAATTTAGCCTCCGATGTCAACAGTGAAGGAGTCAGGCCTTCAGTGAAGTGAATGACACTAAATTCCCTTCCTTGAATTGTCACCAGTGCTGATACATATAATGCCGAGCTATATTAGAAGCAGGGATTGAAATAAGTAGGGGGGAAGAAATATACAGGAAATTATGTATTTCTAGGACTAGGAAGCAGGCAATTTTCATTTTCAATGAGAGCATCAGGAAAGAAATGGAATAAATGTAGCACATAGTCCCTCTCAAGGTTGCAGGTCTTTGTGAGACAGATCTGCATGATCAAATAGAGGACCTCGGTGATTTTCCAGGTATAAACTTGTGCCCTTCACGCTTACATTCAAGCTTACATCATTATCAAAAGAGATAAAGCAGCAGTAAAGGAAACAGGATTAACCATGAAAGTCATTAGATTTTAAATTACTGAAGTAAATAAACTTCCCGCACAGTGACCCAGAATATCTAACTTTTCTTTAAAAACCGTTAACACAGAAAACTTATCAGCCATTTTAATACTTTATTCCATCAAGCCCGGAGTAAATACAAAGTACAACAGCCTGATGCCTACAGCTCTGATTCAGAAACTCATGTGTGTATATATATATATGAAAAATAAAAATCTGCACTGATGTCACAATGTCATTGCATGGTGAGAAGACTAGCAGCCCATTCCAGGTGAGAAAAGAGGAATAACAGGTTGCTCCTGAGCCCAGTGGAGCAGCAGTCACTGACCAGCGTGATCATGGGTGAATGTGCACCCTTGTGCTGTTGCATTTCTCATCAACAGTCTTACCCCACTACCAATCGCTCACTGTGTGACATGATGCACGAGGACCCGCACCCAATATACGACTACCCACACACACACCATATAGCCTGATACATTAGAGTTCATGTTTTGCATTATGAAATTGTCAGTCTTATGTCCTGGGATTCAAGTTCAGAGGTATAAGAAGGCATAGTGAGGGAGTCCAGCATTTTCCTACGTGTCCAGCTAGTACATGCAGGTACTCTCTGGTTTCTGATTTCAGGTGAGTCAGTCTTTTTCTGCTTGAGGGTTCCCTGAGCTCAGGAACATAACATTCATTCTCTCACAGCCACTCCTATATTAGTAAAATGTTACTATATTTCCATTTTTATTTCTGTCCCCTGTGGACTTTCAGTTCCCCGCAAGCATATGAAAACATTAAGACTAATAAAACTTAGTTCTTATATATCATTTTCTATGTTTAAGCATAGAAACTAATGATGCTCTAAGTCCCTACAACAATGCTTTTTAAGAGACTAGTAAGGCAAGAACACCTTATTGGAGAACCAAGAAGGTGTGAAATGACATTTAGTTAAGAGACTGTGTTGTAGATTAAAGAGACATAAAATGCTGGTTGTCTGCTAAGAGCAAAACTAAATGAAAATCCCAAGTTTTTGGGGAAAAAACAGCAATAATTTGATATAGATAAGTGTAACCATAAAATCAGTCTACTAAGTACTTATAGCAACAGTGCAGTTAAGCCAGTAGTTGGAATATGGGAGAAGACACCAAAGACCTACCTGGACTTGTACAAAATATTTGACACTGTCCCACATGATGTCCTTGTCTCTAAGTTGGAGAGACATAGGTTTGACGGATGGACCACTTGGTGGATAAGGAATTGGTTGGATGGTCACACTCAAAGAGTTGTGAGCAATGGCTCGATGTCCAAGTGGAGACCAGTGACAAGCAGTGTTCTTCAGGGGTTGGTATTGGGACCAGTGCTGTTTAACATCTTTGTTAGCAACATGGACAGTGGGATTGAGTGCACCCTCAGCAAGTTTGCCAACAACACCAAGCCCTGTGGTGTGGTCAACATGCTGGAGGGAAGGGATGCCATCCAGAGGGATCTTGACAGGCTTGAGAGGCTGGCCTGTGCAAACCTCATGAAGTTCAACAAGGCCAAGGTCAGGGTCCTGCACATGGGTTGGGGCAATCCCAAGCACTAATACAGGCTGGGTACAGAATGGATTGAGAGCAGCCCTGAGGAGAAGGACTTGGGGATGTTGGTTGATGAAAAGCTCAGCATGACCTGGCAACGTGTGTTGGGTTTGTGTGGCAAGGTTTTTGTAGTGGGGGGGGGGGGGGGGGCGGGCTGCAGGGGTGGCTTCTGTGAGAAGCTGCTAGAAGCTTCCCCTGTGTCTGATAGAGTCAATGTCAGCCAGCTCCAAGACGGACCCGGTGCTGGCCAAGACCTAGCCAATCAGTGCCTCTGTGATAATATATTTAAGAAGGAAAAAAACAGTTAGAGAGAGCTTTTGAAGCCGGAGAGAGGAGTGAGAAGATGTAAGAAACTCTGCAGACACCAAGGTCAGTGCAGAAGGAGGGGGAGGAGGTGCTCCAGGCACCAGAGCAAAGATCCCCCTGCAGCCCGTGGTGAAGGCCATGGTGAAGCAGGCTGTCCCCCTGCAGACCATGGAGGAAGGATGAGGGGGTGTAGAGATTCCACCTGCAGCCTGTGGAGGACCCCATGCTGGAGCAGGTGGAGGCACCTGAAGGAGGCTGTGGCCCGTGGGAAGCCCATGCTGGAGCAAGCTCCTGGCCAGACCTGTGGACCCCTGGAGAGAGGACCCCACGCCAGGGCAGGTTTGCTGGCAGGACTTGTGACCCCATGGGGGACCCACACTGGAGCAGTCTGCTCCTGAAGGTCTGCACCCCATGGAAGAGACCCACGCTGGAGAAATTCGTGAAGGACTGTAGCCCGTGGGAGAGACTCATGTTGGAGAAGTTTGTGAAGGACTGTCTCCCGTGAGAGGGACTCCATGCTGGAGCAGGGGAACGATGAGAGGAGTCCTCCCCCCGAGGACAAAGAAGCGGCAGAAACAACATGTGATGAACTGACCATAACCCCCATTCCCCGCCCCCCTTTGCCGCTGAGGAGGGGGCAGAGGTTGAAGCTGGGAGTGAAGTTGAGCCCGGGAAGATGGGAGGGGTGGGGGGAGGTGTTTTAAGATTTGATTTTATTTCTCATTCCTCTACTCTGTCTTGCCTAGTAATAAATTAGATGAATTCCCTCTCTAAGTTTGGTCTGTTTTGCTCGTGATGACAATTAGTGAGTGATCTCTCCCTGTCCTTATCTCGATCCATAAGCTTTTCGTTATGCCTTTTCTCCCCTGTTTGGTGAATGAGGGGAGTGAGAGAGCGGCTCTGGTGGGCACATGGCCCCAGCCAGGGTCAACCCACCACAGAATGTCTGCTCACAGCCCAGAAAGCCAACCGTATCTTGGGCTGCATCAAAAGAAGTGTGACCACAACGTTGAGGGAGGTGATTCCCCACCTCTACTCTGCTCTCGTGAGACCCCACCTGGAGTACTGCATCCAGCTCTGGGGTTCCCAGTGCAAGAAAGGCATGGACCTGCTAGAGCGAGTCCAGAGGAGAGCCTCAAAGATGATCAGAGGGCTGGAGCACCTCTCCTGTGAAGACAGGCTGAGAGAGTTGGGATTGTTCAGCCTGGAGAAGAGAAGGCTTCGGGGAGACCTTAGAGCAGCCTTCCAGTACCTAGAGGAGGCCTACAAGAAAGCTGGAGAGGGACTGCTTACAAGGGCGTGGAGTGATAGGACAAGGGGTAATGGCCTTAAGCTGAAGGAGGGTAGATTTACATGAGATATTAGGAAGAAATTCTTCACAGTGAGGGTGGTGAGGCACTGGAACAGGTTGCCCAGAGAGGTTGTGGATGTCCCCTCCCTGGAAGTGTTCAAGGCCAGGTTGGATGGAGCTGTCTGTGAGCGACCTGGTCTAGTGGAGGGTGTCCCTGCCCATGGCAGAGGGGTTGGAACTAGATGATCTTTAAGGTCCCTTCCAAGCCAAACCATTCTAGGATTCTATGATTTATATTGTGAACTTGGTTAAGAAATGAGCTCAAACATTTTTTATGAAGCTCATCCAGTCACTTCATTGATTCCACCAGGCTGTTGTGTTGTACATACAAGCTGGGTCTCCGGACCTGTAAGCTCTTCTTTGTTCCTGGGTTGCCTCCAGCCATCATTTCTGGGTCTAACCATTTCAGTACTCTTATGAAATATAACATTATATGTTTCTTCCTTTACTTGTAAATAGGAGACAGTCTCTTCCAAAAGAGACCTCCTAAAAAGCTTAAAAGCAACCCTTCCCATACCTTTGTTCTTGAGGGCAATTTCACTGTTAGTCTAACATCTTCACACTACTCAAAGCAAATAGACAGGACTCACTACATGATCATTATTTATTTCACACAGACCAAGAGATATACATTTTTATGTAAAACATGCAACATCTCCATCTACACCATCTGCCTCAGAGTCCCAAGGATCTCACTCACTTTTTGAGTTCCAGGTCCCTCCTGCTGGGCTGCATTACTCAGCTCAGAGTGAGTCCTCAAAATGCTTTTTTTTTTTTCTTTATTTCGCTTTTTCCAGTGGTCCTGTTTCCTTGGCAGCCCTTAACTTCAGTGCAAAATCTATTCCTGTGTGACTCCCTACTTGTCAAGCCTTTCTTTATTTAGCCCTGTCTTCATACACTCCTTGGTCTTTTTGTTTGTTTCAAGGGATTCTGGTCCTTAAAACTGTAGATTTTCACCCACAGACAATTAGAGAAAACTTGTTTTCCTGTGATGAAGTCATTGCACGATTTTGATTGGAGAAGAGCTAGCTGGTTTTAATAACACTTTTAATGTCCTTATTCAGAACCAATATTCTGCCTCCTTGAGCCCAAGGAGTAGGTAGACAAATTATCTTAAATGGTGTAAATATATAGCAAGACAACAGACCTGAGCAGAATTCATAAATGGTGCATGGACAAATTCCCAAATGAAAGTAACATTATTAATCAGCGTGGTCATTCAGAAACCTGAACTGTTCTGCAGTCCTAGGCATTCAATTGTTTTCTCTCACTGGATTTTTGTTCATTGACAACAATGATGATTAATGACAGCCTGGCCAATAGTGTATTTACACTCCAGAAGACAAAGTGCTACAACATTTAGCAAAAGAGAACAAAACAAAAAACACGGACATATGGGTTGTTAAAATGGTATTTTATTCAACAATTCTGAAACTTTAACAAGAACTACATCCTCTGATTGTAATGGATAGTCAGATGGTTGAAACAATTAATCTGGGTTTCCTGTATAAAAATGAAAGAGCTTGGTGCAGCAGAAATCATTAGGATTTAAAATAAGTAGAACCTTCTCTGTTCCAGAATTCAAAGGATGAAGGTGTTTTTCAAGCTGCTAAAATAGCATGGGTTGTTAATACCTCTAAAGACAGTCATCAGCCTTCCCACTACCTTCCGAGCTAAAACATGCATTTCCCATTTAGTTTGAGACAAAGTTTCATGAGTTTCTATTTTTCTGGGAACTTAAGATAACTAAAAGATAACTCTTCTGGAACTCAATTTAATTTTGACATCCTATTCATCTTCCTGCTTATTTCCCATCACTGACCCTGATCTTATTAAAAAACATCTGAGAATGTCAGCAACTGCAGGGTTGATTTTTTTTGACAAGTTACTCTGGAATGTGTTTAATGCCTTAAAATTGTCATTGATTGAAACTAGTAATTCTAAATGAGCAATTGAAAACTAATTTCCTTCTATTTTTTTATTTCTGTTTCTCCCCAGCCCCATGTTTGACACTCCTGGGCTGATTTCAAGATGGACAGAGCAATGGCCGTTTGGAACACATCTTTCTTTAACCTAGTGCCTGATTTAGCCTCTTTCAGCTTATAAAGTCAGTGGAGGTTACTTCTGTGCTGCAGTGGCCCAACTGGGGCAACTGAAAAGACTGAGTATAGCTCCTGTTCTATGCAATAGGGGCATCACACACAAATATAGAGCTGATTGTACCCTCGGTGTGTGTCCTGCATGTAAAGTCTAGTATAAAGTCTAGCGAGGAGTATCAGGACAGGGTGAGCTAGATGGAAATACCTAGACAGTGCTATTTCCCTTGGTAAAGTCTTCCACCTTCCAGTGATCTGCAGCTTGGACCTGTCATGAGTATCCTTGTGTTAATAATTCCGGATGATTTCTTTCCATGAGTTTGTCAGGTCACTTTCTGAACACATATAAAATTTGGCATCTACCACACTGACCTCTGGTGACAATGAAGCCCACAATTTAACTGTTCACAGCTTTCTGAAATTCCTCCTCTTTTTGTGTTTAAGACATCTTAGACAGTTAGTTTTGATGTCTTATACTTCTGGTATTATAATACTCAGTGAATAATAATTTTCTACCTGCGTCCTCTTTCCGTTTATGTTTTCTTCATGTCCATCACACCTAGCTGTCATTTATGTCTTTTCCAGGCTGAAGTGTTCTTGTCCATTTTAGTCATTTTTCATACAGAGGCTGGTTCTCTCATCATCCTTCCTCTTTCCAGCCTTTTTAATGCTATGATATACTTTTCAAGACTGAAGAGAGAGAACTATATGTAATATTGAAGTTGTGGCCACAATAGTTCAAACAATTATACAATGAAGTTTGCCGCTATCTTCTTAGTGCTTCCTGCCATTCATCTTATTTGCTTGACCAGTACAGAGCATTGAGCTAACATTATGAATATAATGCCTAGATCTTTTTTCCAAACACATGTCAAATTGCATTTATAAGCTTCAATTATATCTGCCATTTTGTTGCTCAGTAGCTTGGCTTTGTTGAATCCCTTAGCAACTGTCTGCTGTTGTTTTGGTCTCCCTTAAACTGAATAACTTAGCATTCTCAGCAAATTCAAGATAATTTCTAGCTTTTTTATGCATATACTGTGAATCATAGGCCCTAGCAATTTTCCCATTTTGCCACAGATTCACTTGTGCGCTTCCCTTGTTTCTTATTTCTCCCTGTTTCTCGGTCTATGGAAGGACATCTGAAAGTGCTGTGCATGTAAAGATGGTGTTAGGAAAGGCAAAGCTCACTTGGAGTTGATGCTTACAAAGGGCATAAAGGGCAACAAGAAGAGTTCCTACTGCTGCATTCATAATTAAAATAGTAAAAGGTTAAATAAGAAAAATGTGAGGTTTCCATTTTTGAAATGTTCACTTTTAATTTTCACTTTCTGTTGGATTTTGCTGTTCAAGCAAGGTTTTTTGAATATAGGTACTTTATAGGCACTGTTATTGTGGCTTATTGATAGCAAAATTTTGAATCACATCTTCTGGTAGTAAAGAACTGCTTTTCTCCTCTGGGACTCCTGGCTGTCTCTCCATTAAACAATCATTCATTACATCAAAATCCTTAACCTTGGCATCATATTGTGTCTGTGACATCTTAATTTACATCCTAATTTACAATTGAAGTATCCTAATAGCCTCTTTGATCATGCTGTTTGTCACCTGAATGGGTGGCTGATGTCAACAGGCAGTGCTGTCATTTCTCCATGTAGGTACAGAATTACCATCTGTACAGACTCCATACTATCTGTTGATATGCTTAAATTATTCATAAAATTTAACTCTCCAAATGCTGTCACATGTTGCACCACTACTTTCCCTCCAAGAAATTCTTTATCTTTCCTTCAGGCTTTGTCCTCTGGTATGACACAGTCTAGAGCACAAGTCTGATGAGGAGCAGCTGAGGGAACTGGGGTTGTTTAGCCTGGAGAAAAGGAGGCTGAGGGGAGACCTTCTCGCTCTCTACAACTACCTGAAAGGAGGTTGTAGCCAGGTGGGTGTTGGTCTCTTCTCCCACATAACAAGTGATAGGACAAGAGGAAATGGCCTCAAGTTGTGCCAAAGGAGGTTTAGATTGGATATTAGGAAAAATTTCTTCACTGAAAGGGTTGTCAAGCATTGGAACAGGCTGCCCAGGGAAGTGGTTGAGTCACCATCCCTGGAGGTATTTAAAAGCTGTGCAGATGTGGTGCTTAGGGACATGGTTTAGCTGTGGATTGGCAGTGCTAGGTTAATGGTTAGACTTGATGATCTTAAAGGTCTTTTCCAATCTAAATGATTCTATGATTCTAACTAATTATCATTCTTCCACCTAGTTTATGATATGCCAAATCCTTGTTTAAATCCACATACTCCTGTTCTATATTTTTGGACTTCTAGAATTTGTAAAGTAGTACCAGTCCTTAGTCCAATTGTCACTTGTCTGGGTTCAGTTTAAATAGGAACTAATTTGATCACCCTGCCCTTATTATTAGCTGGTTTAAGTTTTGACATCTTCTAATATATTCTATCTTTGAGGATACAGCATCTCTATGATTTCAGCTGAAAGGAGATATGATCCAGAAACCTATGATCTTCTACAGCTTTTAGCATTTTTTTGTCTTTATTTTAAAATCTCCCCTGTAATCTTTCTAATTGTAAATGCCATTTGTCTGTTTCCATTTTGTTATTAATGAAGTCATTATTGCTTCCAAAATCCCAGTTATTCAGAGGGCATGTGCAGAATGACAATATTGCTTACCAATGGTGAGCCCATATGCTAACGTGGGTCCCAATTAGAAAATCAACAGCAGCTAACTTAGAAACACAGCTGTAGGGGTGTAGCCACGTAGTCTCTGCTTTCCCTCATTCAAAGAGGGAAAAGGGGGAAAAGCTGCCAAAAGGAGACCAGGGAGAAGAAACATTCAAAATCGTGGAGAGATAAATAAAATAAAAAAAAAAACCAATCCAAAGAGGCAATATTTACCTGTAAGCTTCATACAAATTCCTTCTAGCTTTTATATAGTCAAAACCTTTCAATAGATTCTTCTCCTTAGATAGTTCATGGGGGTTTTGGCAGGACAAGAGTGCTTCATCTGAAGTGCTGGGAGAAATGTGAGCTGTACTATTACAGCTTTACAGTTCTCTCACTTTATGGAAACCCAACCAAAAAAAGAAATGTGTCTAAATCAGTCCTGAACTTCAATAAAGGTTTACTTCTATTTTGCTTCTTAGAATGTGCAAGAAATGCTTTTGTCTGGACTGATTTTTCTATTCCAGATATCCACCTTTGAACAGAATATTTCAGATCTGCATGAATTCCTACATTCTTTTCATAATTTGTACAGACTTTTCTCATGGTATTAGGTAGCAAATGCAAAAGCATCAGAGAGAAGATCTTATTAGGAGCTAAACTTTAATCCTTTGTAAATAGTTAACTGCAGAGCTGTTTGTATTATTTTGACAGATACATGCACTATGCCTCAAAGCCACTGTTACTTGAAAAATAGCAACATAAATCCATCTATCTGCATACTTCCCATATTATTTACAGCTTAATACAATACCCAAATGCATTCTGTGAAGTAGGTCCATGCTGTAGCTAAGGTTTATTACTACAGACATACCACACAGACATATCCTAGCTGTCTTTCAGTTAGGGAAGATTCAGCAGAAAATATGTGTGCAGGGGTTCAAGAAAACAGACAATCTGAGGATGTATTTTGGCAGTAAGATGGCATTGATGCAGCTAGACTGCTAGACAGGCTCTGCAGTTAAAGGTAGACTGGATAGGTCATATCTCAGTGCAGGTAAACACTAAGAAATAAAAAAAAATGAGGAGGAAACTAGTGTGGTGCCTCTTAATTTGATTTTGGTTGTTTGGTTGTTTTTGTCCCCTGTTACAGATGCATTGATTTTCAGAAACGCCTAAGGAATGGCTGGCAGTCCGCTAATGATGTCTGCCAACAAGCAATGAGAAGAATTACTTCCATGGACCACCAACAGCTTACAGACCAGTGGCTAAACAACAGTGCGCTAATGGCTTGCTTGCTGAATCAAGAATTACTCGAAGGTCTGGAGCTTCATCTTTAGCCAATACTTTCCATTCTCCATGTTTCTATCTCCTTCAAAGCTGTTAAAGGCAGCTTTTCCAGCTCTTCTATTTCCTCTTAGTGTTTCCTCTTGCAATGAAAGGACTGGTCCTTTCAGTGTGGGCAGCAGTTCTCTGTGTCCTTAAAGTGACTCATTGCATCAGAAATGCCACAAGATGCCAAAAAGAAATCAATCCCAAAGGCAAACACAACATATCACTAAACAGAGGAAAGGAGAGGCTGTGAAGGGACATCATCTCAAATACGTTAAAGGATGTGCACACATACATCATATCAACGAATATTAAGCAGAGAAATAGGGACTTCCTCAGCTATTGTGTACCAGTCATTCCAGTGATCCAATCCAGTGCGTGGACCTTTCCTTTAAACATTTTGTATATTAACAGCTCGGTTCTTTGGTTGGTTTTGTGTGTGCAAACCCTAGTGATGTTGCAGCTAAAGAAGTTGCATGATAAGAAGACAGCTGAGGGCAAGTTAGAACAAAGCTGAAAGTACTGAGAAGCTCAAAGGAAATAATAAAATGGAATATTTCTTTTTTTATATTCACTTGGGGCCAAATGGAATGATATTTTACACACATAAATTCTTTGTTGAGTCAATGCCTTAATAAAACTAAACCATCTGATGCTTGTATTTCTTCCCAAGCTTGGTATATACCATACTGTCACTTGAAATGTTAACACCAAGGACTTTAAAGGTGGATTGATGGCGAAGGCAGGGACCTCTCTAAAGGTTAGTGACCTTTCCTCCAAACCCTCCATTTCCCAAAATGACCTAGAGCACTAATAAGAGCAGAACTCTGCTTTGTGCAAGAAAATTTTGTGAATCGGATCTAAAATAAGTCCTGCACCATTTGGAAGTAGTTATATAGCCAGCCCCAAAACTAAAATCCATGGGTGGAAAAGTGTGCTGGTCAACAGCAAAATTCCTCAAAGGTCAGCTGGAAAGCAATTATGTGAGGTAGATTTGTGACAGAAGCTAGCTGCTCTGATTTTGCAAGATTTTTTCCAAATATGAATATTTATCCCTAAAGGTTCTATTCTAAGCCCATAAGGTCTCCTAGGTCATAAGCCATGGCTTTTTTTTGGCAGGAGGGAGGAGAAAGGAGAAAAGAAATGCATAGAATACATTATAGAAACTTTAAAAAATGAATTTATGAGCTATCATTAATAATTATTATTCTGAGTGTTGGGAGTAAACACTCTTTTAAATGCCACTAAACCCACCACTGCAGGATGTAATTCTGCTCTGACTTACACCATTCAACTCCTCTTTAACAGACTGGAGTTACTTTTATCTACACCAGAGCGAGAGTGCAACTACCCCTTTATTCTTTAAAAAATCCTCCCTACGGTGACCGTTTCTTTCCTGATACTTCCATAATAAAGCAAATTGGTATGTCCATTTGTGTATGTATCATGGGTGATCTGTTTATCAAGAAATGAAAGAACATTTCCTTCCAATTTCTGTTTTCCTTGTGATTGATATTAATTAGGTTTTCTGCAAAGCATGGCTTATCTTGAACTGAACCCAAAGCAGATGAATATGTTGCTGTGCGGTAAGATTTTCTTTTCTTGAAATGAAGAATGGGATGAAGATGCTTATCTGAGATCAAACAGGCTTCAGGTAGAGTTTACATCAGCAGCACTTTGAAATTAATTGTTAGAGTATAGCTGGTATCAATAAGGAATGAGAACGGTACCCTCTATTGTGACTGCATTTATTAACTTATTTCCAGCAGCTAAAAAGGGAGAGCTGCCGTGTACCTCCAGTCACAGTCTTTTCTTCCTGAGTTGAAAGAAGCAAGTATAGTTCATAATGAAAATTAATGGAATCCCTGAGAACAGCTGAAAAAAATACTGTTAAAAATAAAAGCTTGTGAATTTCCTCCGAGATCTAATGTTAGTACACAGAGTTGAACAAAAGTTTGCAGTGCAAGAGCTGATAGCTTTCTCCAGATACCTGCTAAGCCTCCCATCTGTATGTCCCGGTGAAGTGCTCCGTGGGGATGCCCTGACCAGCTGGAGCTCAGGAGGTAACCCCAATTGCAGCAGCTTAGGTACCGCAAGCAGCGCAGCCATGCCCGTGCATCCTGCTGCCAGGCTACCATGACCTGTTTCTCAAAGTGGAGCACCACACTAACAGTCTTCTAGGACTTGACAGAGACTGTTTATACCTAATAATGTAGTAGAGACGTGCTCTGACCCTCACATTTTAGGAAGGCTTTAGGTATGGATGCTAAATCTCTCTTTTCCATAGTACTAGCCAATATCCTCTGCTGGTCTATTGTGGAATAGATCCAGTGACTTAACTTAATTCTCTCTTTACACCACACCAATGTAGGCTCTTTTTTCCCTTCAGCCTCCCTATAATCCCCTGCTTAGCGGTTCTGCAGCTCCCTTCAGCCCTTGCTGAGCTCTCTCTGCTGCTCCCACAGCCCGTCCAGCTATCGCCCTCTCCTCCCTGTGCTACAGTGCAAGCCTTGATATTCTCAAATCGCCTCTCTGCCAGAGCTTCACCACTCATACCACCGGCAAAATAGTTTACGCTACTCTGTTTTGTACAAGTGCAGCTTATCCCAGTAGCGACACATTTAAATCCCAGGACAGCTAAACCCTTCAATAGTGTGGTCATGTATGACAGGTAACGAGATAGATATATTACCCAGCAAGCGTTTCTCCTGCTCCAGGATTCAGAGAGGAAAGCTTTTGCCAGCTTCCAGCATCATTGCTTTTCTTCTTCATCATCTTTTTTCCCCTTCTCTTTTTAGCAGCGTCCATTTGTTCCGTGTACCAGTATTTTCACCATCGCTCTGCCAGTTATGGTAGTTACTAGCTTCTTAATAAAAGAGAATAGCTGCAAATTAGGGCTGCCATCTGGCTTTTATTATGAGAGAATGAGGCTTTTCCTATCCCTTATTTTTCTTGTACTAAAGAAATGCTGAAATAAAGAAAAAATATGGTTTAGGGTTTTTGTCACAGAGTCCCAGAAAGGGCCACCCCACTTTACAGCTGAAAGAAGTGATTTAGTCTCCATGCTAAATCAGTCTTCAACTTCTCCTAAGCAGAGACAGCCAATTGTGCCTAATTGTGTGTGGTAGTTCAAGGATATGGACTACTGTTCATTGGGGATTGAGCTGCTCATTTTAGTTAGGACCACAAATTGAACTCAAACTAGGGTCCCAAAGAATAAAGCATGGTGTTTTATACATTAAGTCATTCCTCCTTTCTTACTTGGCCCGTGAAATGAATCAGGGAAAGATTATTTTCTGGGTAAATTGGTAGTAAAACCCTGATGCAGACAGTTCCACGATTTGATTGCAGCCTGACTTCTACTTATTGAATATCACATCAAGCAGTGGTTCAAGGGTTTCATATGACAGCTTTAAAATCCGCAAAGTTTTCAAAGGTACTTACTACATTGTGATCAGGTCACAGATCTAAATGTCAGTATTGTATGCCTGATTTGCACATTTCAAAACGATTTAGTAATTTTTTCATTTTATCTGCATGCATGAAGTGATTTGGAATACAGAAACAATTTGGAATCATATTTAGTTTGTAACAGTTCAATTAACTTAAGTGCTGAAACATGCTTCTTTCTTAGTAACTAGTTTAATTGGTTACTATTGCAAGAACAGGTTTTGAAAGAATGCCTAAAAGGCCAGGGGCAAACGAAAGCCCACTCTGGAGAATCCATGCTCCTGCATAGGCACGTGTGAAAAAGAAATAGCAAACAGCCTTTGGGGTCACAGCGTAGTGTGTGATTGCCAGTGGGAAAAGGACACGTAGCCTGAGCAAGAAATGGACTGCACAGCAACTGCTTTTCTCTGGCATAGTTACTAGTATAACCTCCAGTTCCCTTTGGCTAATTTTATTACTGTTCAATAAGCGAGAATGGTAGAGCACAACAAGGTTAGACAATCTTAATGGTTCGTTATATAATATATGCATTTAAACCTTGATCTGAGCAATAAGTACAAAGGTAAGGTGAAATAACACGGGAGTGTGATTTACAGGATGTTAACACGTGCCAATGGTAGGGACTGCTTGTCTAATTAATTTAAGGAAACATCTGCTTTTCTTTTGAAAGTCTGACTTTTATTTTGCTAGAGCCAGAAATCTATTTTTTTAAAAGATTTGCACTTTGAAGCTTTTTTGCTTAGGTTTAAAAATCAAAAGGACGTGTCTCTTCAGAGATAGTAAACCATCACATACATTAATTCTGTTCTGTCACAGATGAATAAGGAAAAAATTTGCATGGATATTTACACCTCTATATGGCTGCAAAGGACTGCCTGGGATTTTGGTGAGATTTTTGAATTTTATTTAGCTTTCTCTCACAAATCTGCATCATAGCCCAGTGCAATGAAAAAACTAAAGCCTATGTTAGATTCTGGGCTGAAGAGAGGACTTGGGACTGCATTTATGTATTTCTAACTCTTGCAGCCACAAGATTTTTTGTTGCAGTAATCCAGCTGCAGTTTGCTCAGAGCACTGACTCTGTGCCTACATTGCTGGATGCTGAAGGTACAAGGAAGATGTGATGTCATTCCTTCCTGAGATACTGGGAAGGAAATTTGAGGAGCAGGAGTAATGTCTTCACTGGGTCTCTGCTTATCAAAACGAAACTTCCTTTGCTTCTTTAAGAATGGGCAAGCTATTGAGTGCAATTTATTCGGCACGTAGAGGACTCATACATATGTTTATGAAACAAATGAGCGTGTGTTCTTCACTTCGGGTAACGACAAACACACCTACTGCTAAGGGCTGAGGCATGGTACACCCCAAGAGCAGGTCTCGTTACATCTGATTCCATCCATCCAAATTTTAGGTCTCTAAATCAGCCTCTGTGTTTCCTACATAGTTAATGAAGAGAAATCAGGGCCTCAAGTGGCAACCATTCCCTCCTAAACACTGTACAAGCTGCATGGGCTACAAGGGTCAGGACATGGCACAAGAAGTCCACTGATGGGGGGGCAGGTCTAGGTACCCAACTAGACTAATTCCTGAAAAGCTAAGCCAGGTCAAATACAGCCAGCGTACAGACTATACACTCTGGAAGTATATAGCCAGTCATTCCTTCAAACGAGAAAGTATATTTTGATAAAAAAGGAACCAATATTGTTGCTATAATCAAAAGTTCTGTATACCCTAGACTTTCAGATAGTATGTTAATAGATGACAATGATGTAATGTTGTAATATATAATAATAAATGAGGCAGGGTAAACTCAGATTTCTAGAAAATAAGCTTGGAAAATCAGGATTATATCGTACATATCCTTAATTCACTGCCAGGACCAATACATTTGATATATGGGAATTACAGTCGCTTAATTCAAAAAATTGAATTAAGCAACTTCATTGTGAATAGGTATTAGCTGTAGGTTGCATTTTGATGAACTTTACTGAAATAGCAGTAACATAATTTTAAATATTGCTTTAAAGATTATTTCACTTTTCATTCATTAAAGAAAAATGTTTCATTGAGATAATAGCTGATTTTCAATTTGCCTCCTCCTTTCAGTTTTACCACACCAAGCACTCAAAAACAATGGAGGAAAAAAGCTGGGTTTTTTTATTTAAAGTTTCCATTTTTTTCACTGGGAAGAGGCAGATTCAAGAACTCGTTTGATGGCCTGCCTTTAGACATTGATTTTGACCATGAGACTGAGAGAAGCGGGGCTTGTGGTAACTGGAGCTGCGGGGCTGGGGAGGAGCAGAGCCCTACGGGTCCATCAGCAATGGTGGGGGCTTCTCTTCGGGAGAGCTTTGCGTAACTGTCAACACAGATGTACCCAAATGCACAAGCTCACAGTGGAAATTTTTATCCATCTGTGGTATCAGTTCAGTTCCTGGTTTAAGGTACAAAATGAATCCGGGAGTCTGATCCAGGAGCAGTGACCTAAGTTGGACCAGATTGTGAAATCTGCCTGTTCTTCAGGAGAAATAACTCCGCCTGCTCCATCAGGGGCTGTGTTACAAGATGGGTCAAAAGAGGAGCATTAGATGAGAGCAACAAAGTGCCTGTGGGCAGACCTAGGCCAATACCAGGGCAAATAAGAAGCTCTTACGACCCCAAAGATGGAGATGGTTGTCATACGGGTAACAGCAGAACCAAGGAGAAAGTGAGGGAGAAACGAGCAGAGGGAGCACTGCAGGGTTTTTCAGCCTGTCGTCCAGGAATCCCTCCGGTTACTTTTGGTGGATCTATGAAGGACAGTTAAGGAAAGTGAGTTTATATTGTACTGGGTTAAATTTAATGTCAGAGGTGTTCACACCTCCACTGGAAAATGTTTAGGGACTGAAAGCTGGCAAAAGCTGACAAGGCTGGGTTTAGCGAATTGTGTTTCCAGCAGCCTGTTTTCCCCCATAACTGAACCCAAGTTTCGACTGGGCTCCTCGGCCTAATATTTGGCCTTTGTTTGCTTATGTAAATCAGGATGTTTAGTGCAAATTAGCATTATTGAAAAACAATTGCCATCCAGATTAACATTCTGCCTTTCATTTTACACCAAACCTGCTGGGCCTTTTTAGATAAACCCTGAATCAACTTAGCTGTAGCGTTTATGACTAAATGGATCCATTTTTTTGGCAAAGTAGCCCTGTTTCTCCAATAGCAAAATGCCAGTAGCAATTCATATCTATCAGACCATCCCCGAGGGTCAGCTGGGGTTGTTCCTGTGAAAGATATTACACAGCTCCTTCCAGAATTTGTTCTCCCTATTCAAGCTAGGAAAATTTTCAGAGTACAGATATACACACAGATATGCACACATATGCATGTGTTTATATATACATATATATATATACTGCAAGTATATACCACGAGACACCAGTAGTTTTACTTTTAATTAAGCTGTTAATTGCCTCCATTTGTATATCTGTATTTTATCTACATATTTTGAGAAGGAAGCACCGGATAATAAGGAGAAGTACAAAGAGAGGGAAAGTAAAACAATGTGTGACTGTAAAAGGATGCCAAATATTAATCCACAAGAGGTTTTTAATTTCAGATATCCAGCTGAATGGGCTGGCCGGAGGCTCTGCTCTGCCCCATTACATGATTGCTATGAAGCTCAACAAGGAGGCAGGAAAAGCCCTTTGTTACATATGCCCTAGGAAAATAGGTAAAAAAAAAAAATATATATAAATGATGTCTTTTCAAAGTAATATGATGAAAATGATGATATTGTAACTCTGAAGACTTCTGATGAACATTTTATCCTCAAAAAGCACTTAATTCACAAAGGAACATCTCTCTAGCAAAGTAACCCAAAGCCTGGAGAAACAATGTGAGCATTTGCAAAGACTTTGTAGTATCACCAGAGAGGTCTAAATATGAAGACTGTGAAGATGAACATCTTTGGAACAAACTTGTCTTTGGGATCTCAGATAAAGCACTTTCCCAGAGCCTGGTTTTTCCAGTGATATCATCAAGGAGGTGATTTCATCAAAAGCTAAAGGAAAGCTAGTGCAATGCTGAAGTGATAAAAACACAAGGAAGAGACTGTAAAGCCATTGAAAGGTGCAGCAGGGGTATCTTCAAATCTTTAAATACTTTTTCCCTTAATAATAGACATTCAGTACAACTGAGCAATTATTTCCCTTTACAGATCTGCATGGAAAGATTTCTTAAATGGGAGTAGATAGATCTTATTAAATAAATAAGACAGTGCCACATGTTGTAAATGCAAAGTCAAATAGGATCAAAAGAAATGACATTTGCTACTTACCCCTGAAGAGCCATGGTAGTAACACTCAAAAATAGAGTGGGATTTTTGATTGCTGAGCCTGTATGTGACACAGTACAAAACTCAGAATTTAGAGTAACTGTTGGTGTGGGTGTCCTGGGCACTCCTGCAGAAGCCAACATGATCCCATCATTTTCTGCAAAGCTGTAGTGATTTGAGGTGATTTGGGAAGGCTGTGCTGAGAAGCCACATGGTGTTGCACCTAACATTAACTATTTCGGTTTAGAGATGCTATTGAAAAGTACCAAAGTGTGCTGTAATAAATGAATAAACAAACAAACAAATGCATTCTTATGTACAGGAGCTGGAACAAATCCTTACAGTGTCATCTCTGTGAACCGAATATGTCAAAGGAGACTGTTTCCTGGTTTATGACCAGGGACTGGAAATGACATTTAAAATACTGCAGCCAGCTATGAATTTAATCATAGAATGAACATATGGAAATGGTGAAAAAAAAATCAAACCACTGCTCAGCTGCCAGATATGGCCCTGTATAAATGGAGGAAGGGTTTCGTAGGAGTTTATTAGCTAAAAGTATCTATTAACAGTTCACATATCTTGGACTGGCTGATACATCGTCCCAGATTTAAGGAAATGAGAATTTCCTTTAAGTTGAAGTAGTCCCTGATTGTACCTGCATGGTGCCAAGCCTGGGGCTCTTTGGATCCCCTGGCCAGTGTCCACTCCCGGGAAGGAGCCAAGGTGGTGTGGAAGCGCTTTGGACCCTACAGCCTTGGGGACACAGTATGGGCAGAGCAATTGCAATAGACGCTAGTTCAGTGTGAGTGGAAAACAGGTACTGATGATTTTCGACTTTTAACTGTTTGTGGGCTTATTGGGTTAAACTCAGAGCCTGAGCCTGCCCATTGCCAACAGCTTATAGAGCACACAAATCTGTTTCTAAATAACAGCTTAAGGAAATCCTGTTTTAGGAGCCCTGAATTCAGTTACTATGACTGCAAAAATATAGAAAACAAATTTGAGACAAATGGCTAGAAATGCTCAAATTACCACGAGTTAAGCGGGTACTGCATCTCCTGACCAGTTTACAAACAACACCGTGAATGCCGGTGAGCTGCAATGACCGCAGAGCTGAAGGCATTCCCTTTGGCTCCATTCATGGTGGCGACCCAGGCACGAAGGCTCTTTGCAATAATGTCAGCCAGGGTGCAAGTGGAGTCGGAGCTTCTTGCTGCCCTGCAGGAAGTAACTCTTACGCAACGTAAGGATGTTGATATAGCCTTGTTTGGAGAAAAAACTATTATTGGAGTTCATGTTTTATTGTAACAGATGAGTTTCTCAGTGACAAATCCCAGATGAGAAGTCTACCTGCCCATACATATTTTATATATCAGGGTATTGATATGTATATATGCATGTATACATACATATAAACATGCTTATCTGGTATATATGCAGGTGCATGCATATGTTGGCTGAAGAACAGGTATGCCAGAAGGTTACTGAAGATTAAACACACCTTAAAAGGTTAAATGTTAAACAAGTCTTACAGTCCTGGTAAAGGAATCAAAGATCCATATGACTTTCAGTTTGACCGAAGGAAATGTTTCCTTGACATTACCTGAACCTGTGTGAGCAAAATAGAGCAATGAAAATATTGCGTAACGTTTCTGTCTGCACACAAGAAATAAATAGTTCCAAGGGCCAGATACTGCCCTTGGCAGTATAAAGTAATAAAGGCAGACATAACCAGGAGAAAGAGAAAACGTTTCCTATTCATCCAAGAAGAGCCACTCTAACAGGACTTGACAATCCACTTTCCCATATTCAGAGGTACTTGAATCGACAGTATTAGTTCCGTATAGCAAAGGACATAAACTCTGGAGCTGACCATACCCCCACTTTACCATGTTCTCATTATTATGGAAAGCTATGACTGGTTCTTCTAGAGATTCACCACTAACCAGCGTAATAACAGACAGATTTCCATGCCCTCTGTTACTCTGGATTTTGCACAGACCTTCAGATTATTGCCCTATCCAGTTAAATCTCATTTTCTTTTTCTCTATCATTAGCATTTTGGAGTGATGAACATCTTCATTTCAGGTCTTGTAGAACTGTTTCATGCACATTGTGGCACAGAAAAAAAAGACCCTAAATCTAAATAAGAATAATGAAATCCAATAATTAACATTTCTATTAGAGAGTGAGAATGGCATCTGTGTGTAACATGCAATAAACACAAATAAGAATAATCTCCAGTCTTGTATTAAGATGCGAATCATCTATTTATTACTTTGAGTATAAATGTTCCATTGCTATTTGCACAATGATTAAGAGTAGTTTTCAGAAAATAAATCTGTTTCTTAATAGTGCAAAGAATGAGAAGGATGGAGAATAAATGGGAGTTTAAGGGGATGCTAAAGTTCTCCCATGAGCTTGGATGAGATTTATGTGCAATGTGAATAAAAAATGTATATGACAGCACAGGATTCACTTTGTTGTTGGTTCCTATTCCATTTGTCTAGCCTAACTGTATTGTTTGCCTCCCAGACATATAGTGAGTCTGGCGTTGTTGAGCAAGTGAGGGAATAAACTGCCAGTCAGCAGCTATTCGTGGCAGCTTAACCTCATCCGATCTCATCAGATCCAACGTTGTAGAGCAAGACCAGTGCCATGAGAGTCGGAGTAAAAGCATAAATAACTACCTGCAAAGCTGCTTCTGCTAGGAAGAGGCATCCTAGGAGGCTCACTACAGAGCAGTCTTATTATTGCTATGCCTTTTCCATTGGTAAATGAATATGTAGGTTCTTCGATTATATATCAGCTTTCATACAATGTCAACAGCTTAGTAACAACACAAGCAAGAGCTGGTGGGACTGTGATGTATGTCTGATAAGCCTCTCTGTGCAGCTTCAGAGCTATGAGGCTTCATGCTTCATGTCCATTCCCTGTCCACTCTCATTAAGGTTTCCTCAAAAATCTCACTACAGTTGCCCTGCTGTAAATATGCAAATGTCCAAATCTGAAACTACTGACACCTTATTAGTGAGATGGACAGCGTCTGGGTGGCTAGGAAATAATACCAATGCTATTGAACAGTCAAAGGGGAGGATTCCACTGGGGTTTTTTTTCCCCTCATTTTTGGAGGGGATGAGACTCAGGTGCTTTTGCCTCCAGCCTATGTTCTTTCCACCACGCTCCCATTGCCTGCGTGCTCCTCCTGCCTCCATTGTTTCCTCCTGATTCCCATTCCCCGCTATCTTCTGACCATGTCGATCCATTTCAGCAAAATTTGGTAGTGGGGTAGAAGCCTTCAGCATACTGTGATCTAGCATACCACGTTTTATTTCATGAAACCGGGGGGAGATGCAGAGGCAGAGACACCCTCCATTATCACCGCTGCGGGAGGAAAGGCTGCAGACCCGCCTCGGCGAGATTATTACAAATCAGAGAATCCACATGGGAGAGTGCTGCAGTAAATCAGCCCGTGCATGATCTACCGCTCAAGGAACTATTTGTGGAAGAAAAAGTATATTTGTTAGCTGCAGAATTATGCCAGCTGTTGGCTCGATGTACGACGGCTGTTAAACAAATGGAGTCTCCCCACAGTGCTACAGCCCCCCCTCCCGCGGGGGTGCCAGCACGCTCCGCCGGGCCCCTGGCACCCCACAATGTGTCTCATGGTTGCCTTGTGCTCACTGAAAGGGCGCATAGCACTCCGTCGTGATTTGCATAACTGTCATGTATCGGAGGGCAAAGCGGTGGCTGAGGCCATGACATTGCTAGCGGGCAAAGCTGAGGGCTGTGGTAAATGTCAGGAGAAATATCTGCCAGGTTGGTTGTAATGTGGTGCCGTTCACTGGTCTTACCCCAAAAAACCTTCTCTAGCTCCACATAAGTACCTAATTGCGTTAGAAACTGCTGATGATCTAGTCATAGGAGGCAGTTTATTCATTGTTGCATATAAGGAGTAGAAACTCATACCACATAAGCAAAGTCCACCTCATTTATAGGAAAAGAAGAAGTTTTATACCACAGTCATGCTGATGTATAAACAATACCATAACATTTTGTCCTTCTTTAGATAACAATGGACAAAATGAGCAGTTTGACTAAAAGATGCCAAGGAGTTCCTGAACACTGAGACATACAGCATTACTTTAGGAGCGTGCAAAGGGTGGTTCTCAAACCACACATGTCCTCACCTCTTCAAATGTGGCTCGCGTGTCCAAATCATCCTACCTGACCAGACCAGGACAGTGCTTTTGTGGGGCTGCTGGGCAATCCAGGTCACTGCACAAGGAAAGAAGATGGCATGGGCTGCCACAGCCAGATTTGCCAGGTTGTTGTGGGATATAGATGCATTTCCTGTCCTCTCCAGAATAAGAGAAGGCCCATTGCCTACCAAGGCCCATGACAACTCTAGCAGCTCAAACTTCTGCAGCTTGTTTGAAGAGCTTGACCAACAGGGCTTTAGTGGCACATAAGCAACTTCAAAGTGGCGCACAGATCCTGCCTGGAAAGCCAAATGCCTCCTGCTGAGACCAGGCAGGACTCGACATCACTGTTCTGCCATGGGTGCTGCCAGCAGTGGTCCCAGCAATGCTGGGACAGCCCTGGCCAAGCATTTCTTGTTTTCCAGAGAGCAGGAGCCAAGAACAACTAGATCTTTTTCCTTCACAGGTTCAGAAAAACCTGTGGCTCTAGGTTTTAGAATGGTAGTTCTGAATGCTCTTCTTCCTTTGACCACACAAAGAAGTACAATATATTGCAAAACGGACTCCCTGCTCACCCTTCCCAGGTCAGACAGGTTTGAGCACATGCAGGTATACTCGCCTCATCCAGCAAGTGAACTCCTCACCTTGCAGTGAGGAATTGCATCCCAGCTTCCCACCAAGAGTTTGGACACGCTTCAGCAAAGCATCCCACTCTGCTGCCCTGCAGTGGGAGCCGAGTCCCTCCCAGAGTTTGCCAGCAGGCTGTCACGGGGCAATTCTGTGAAGCTGCGGCTGGAGGTTCCTGAAGAAACCGTCACGCTGTTTTCATCCAAAATGTCAGCATTGCAGAAGGACAAATGGCAGCACTGCAGCAATGCAGCGAAGTTTTGTACCCTCTGGCAAACAGGATACGTAAATAAATGGGTTTCTATCTAAATTCCATTGTGTGCAGATTTGTTCAAAAGAATTGTTGTGATGTGCATCATTATGTCTCATTATGTGATTGCAAGTAACCTTTTGTGTAGCAGACACAATCCACGTAACATGCTGTGTGACCAGTTTACAAAACCAGGCTCCTTCAGAAGGGCAAGTAATTAATCATTATTCAGCAACAGCACTCACCACTCCACTACTTGCTGGCAGGAGTGTATAACTGAGGGCATGCCTGGCCTCCACAATACATTATTCATGCAATAGAAAACTACGGTTAGCTGTGGTATTGTTCCAATAAATGGTTAAAAAAGAAAGCACTCCGATAATTTTCAAGTGTGTGGCTAATTTTTTTTTTTTCTTTATAAATTTACTGCCAACACATTGCATGAATAAGCATAGGCCCGAGTTGCGAATGCAGTAGGAAAGAATTAGTATAAGGCACCAATGTGCGTTTTTCATAATGCCAAAGTCAATAATCCGAGGACAACGAGAAGATCTCTCGAATGCCTTGCCTTGAAGGTATAGCACAGTAACTTTATAGCTGTAACAATTTTATTACTTTATCAAGCACTAATTTAATAGAGAATGGAATGCACATTGTCAAAAATAAATTGTAGCAAATACCTTATTTGATTAAGAGTCCTAATAGCAATTTACATACTGTGCTCTTTAGGACATGGTTTTCTTCATATTTAGCTTTGGCTTGCATTTACACTACATGTGGCTGGCTGACAATCTATCATGACGCAAATAAGGCACATGAGGTTATTTACATTTGATCACTGTCCACTATTTACACAAGCTGGGGTTAATGCAAAAGGCTGACGAGGGTTGGAGTTTAGTTGCTGATTTTGGAGAGGCTGGAATTGTACCTGTTTTCTGTTCAGCTGCCTCTGTCACAGAGCAGCTCAGTTCCTCTCTACTAGCAAATAGTATGCAAACCCTGCTATCATCTTGTACTTCACCATGCATGCATTCCGAAAAGATACATTTAATGTCAAATTTCACCATTTACCACAGCTGTGTTTATATGTGCATAACTTTTCCAACCAAGGCCACTAGTGAATTTTATTTTTAATTGTTTTTCTTTATATGGAAGTCTTTATTTCCCTGTTAATTCCATTTGAATTCGGAAGAAAAGCTTAATTCATCAGGCCCGGTCATGTCATTAAGGTTATATTTTTTCATAAAAGAAAACCAGAAATGCCTTTGGAAAACCATGATTTCAGAAGCATGTTGAAAGGAAGCTGCAATAATTCAAAGGAAATTCAAAAGCTAAACATGTTTTGAGGAATACGTTTCCAGCTGCAGAAGAAATAGTTCTAACTTCAAAATTTGTAGCTGGAAAACAACCAACCTTGCATTTTGCTTTGGGTTCATAGACTGCTAAGATTTTGGGTTGAGGTTGTTCGACTAAAAAAGCATCAGTTGAGGAATAAACACTGATCGAGTGCAACATTTACGATTTATATATGTATTCCATCCAGCTGCAGTTTCCATAATTGGATTGCACAGACACCAGCCATTCAGCAGAGCACATCACGCACCAAAAGAGGAGTTTGCTTTCTCTTTTTTTCAGCAGAGCAGCATAAGGAGAACACAGCAACGCGAAGCACAGAGGATATATTCACTTCCTCTCGTGGAGGATTTCATTTTCTTCTTTGCTGAGAAGACTAGTCTCCTTTGTCCCGAAGTATTAACAAATATACCAGCTCCCAGTGAAGACAGGCTGCCCTATGTCTATCAATAGAATCTATATAGAATCTTTTCCCTTAGGGATTAATTCAACTTTTGATTCAATCTTTCTGAGCTTTAAATTATGATGTTACAAACCTCCAAGGAACTACTGTACTATTTGTGACCTTCTTTATTACTTTCTGCTGTTTGATAAAGTAGAGAAAATTGATTTATAGTTTAGTTTGCTTGTGAACATGGAATATCAATAGTGAGAGCGTGATTCACGGAAAAGCAGGGGAAGTTGGCATTGGTTAAAGTTTAATATAGCAGTTTATTAATTAATGGTGAAAGACAATAGATAATAATCTTGAATGAGATTCTGGAAGTGTAACATGAAATAATACCGATGAAGCAAGGCATCTTGCTAGAGCTGGATTTAAAGTTTTCAAAAAATTTTCCGCAAGGAAGAATTCTGTCCATCGCTTCCACTTCTCTTCCCTAAACATCCCCCTCTTCCCATTATGACCTGATGGGTGTTTTTGTGTTTTCTGTAAGCATTAAAGGTTAAAGGTGGTAGGCAAGGCCAAAGTTTTCCAAATGGAGCCTAAAATTAGGTGTTGGTGTCTGTATTTGGATTCTTAGGCCCCAATCCAGGAGTCTATTTTTATTCAAAGCAGCCGAGCACTTGACTTCAATGGATCTAAAAACACTTGCGCTTAAGTGCTTTGCTGAATCAGGACGGACTTAAGCACAAATGTAAATGCTGTGCTGAATTGGGATTCTAAATATGTGGCTTGATTTTAAAAGTGCTGAGAGCCGGCAGGTCTAATTGAAGTCAATGGGAGCTGTGAGATGCTCAGCGTTTCTGAAAATCAGGCCACTCATTGAGGCACCCGAATCTGATTTCAGGTGCTCAGGCTGAGCATTCACCGTGAGAGAAAATGGTAACCCAGGAGAGCAGGCAATGGAAGGGATGATTTCTTAATAAATGAGATCCTGATTTTATGCAATAAGCCTTAATAACATAAAACGAGGGGACGGGAGGCAAAAAGCAATACTTTCCTGGAAATCTAACAGAGTGCTTTTTTGCTAGCATCAAAGTGCTATGCAAAAATATGAAATGAATAAACACATCCAATTAAAAAGCCTAGTAACTGGAGAAATATTGGGCTAAATTCATGCCTTGTGGAACAGCAGCAACACTGACAAAGTACATCGGGGATCGATTTGGCCCATTACTTTTTGAGCATTAATTTGATCAGGAGCAGTGAGTCAACAATGCAAATCCCACACAGTGAAGAACTTTGCTCTACCACCACTGCGAGCACCAAGCACAACACTGCGGATTAGTAAACGGTAAAAACACAAAAGCTAAATATTTTTGCAAGTAAAAAAATATCATTACAGAGTATAAAATAAACAGGAATGTTAGGAACAGAGATGAGGGGGAGGCTAGTTGTATTGAGAAAGGCAATTTTTAAAGTGATTTCAGTGGTCCTCTATAGCTAAAGACCACAACCAGCCTGCCCACCAGGTGCGTAGGCTGCCCAGAACTGTTCCTTGCATCACACCTCGGGTACCTTCTGAGGCACACACCAAGACGAGAAGACTCAGTCATAAGACCCCAGAGAAGGCTGTTGACACAACAGGAGAGGCCTATAGCAGTACGTGTGCTGCCTGTGAATGAACCCCGGGCAAAGCAAACCAAAGCAATTCCTTTCCCTTTTTACGTGCATCTATAGGAGAGGGCTGCAAATACCATTTGCCAGACCATCCTCCAGCTGTTGCCTGACCAGTGACAATGCCAGTGTGGAAGCCCACCATGCTGCACCCTTTACCGTCCAGGAATGATTTGGAAAACCCATGCTTGTCCACCGACCTACCTGTCTGATCCTCCTAGTCTATCTGCTGAGACAGAGAGGCTGGTGAAGAACTGTCACGGTGGTGCTTCTTCCTCATACAGGAATTGATCATCTCAGAATGGAACATACCACCCATTTTGGACTGGTCAGTCCCTACTATCTGCACAACTTGGATCCAAGCATGGCCATGTAGAAAAGCCCTGACATTCCCCACCCTCTCCTAACTCTAGCCAGCAACTCTTAAAACTCCACTGAGCATTTTTCAAAAGTTTTCCCACGAGGTTTATGTCAGCCCTTCAAAAGCCTTGGGTGCTCACAACAGAAAGGCAAATAGCACCTTTCTACCATTTAATTTATTAAAACTAGTGGTTCTGTCCCCTGCCCAAAGTGCAGTAACGCAGGCGCAATTTGGACTACTATCTGAAATCAACTAGGACCATTAGGAAGAGTACTAGAAAACCCAGTATATGATCAGTTGGGGGGGAAAAAACCTGTCACTTGTGATAAAAAAGAGAAACAGAAATGGATTTGAAACATTCGTTTCCCTTTATTTGCTCAGTGAGGCTGATGTGTACTGCACATTAAAAAAAAAAAAAATCACAGGAATTTTCATACAATGAATTAAACCACAAAAGTACATGTAGAATTGGCAGGTGGAAAACAGCCCAGCTTGGGCTTAACTAATATCTCGCTTTCCCTGTTCAGCATAGTCCAACCAATAGCTTTACATGTTCATCTACTGTGCAAATCTTACAGTAGCTCCATCAGGTCAGTGGTTCACATTATTGAAAATGTCTGTCACATAGGTACAAATTTAGAATCATCACATTATATTACATGGCTATTCTAGGTCATTTATAGATCAGATCTTATACTACAGTGATTGAAGTTCTCATTACAGCCATCAAAAAGGACACATAATCATTACCTACTGTAAGCTTACATCTAAAGGGATGAGAAGGTGTGGTTGGGTTTTTTTTTTTCAACTGACCCAAGTATTACACCCTAGAGGCACAAACTTTCCTCTCAGTGCTGCTCTTGGTGATGGCAGTCCAACTGCTTTTCAGAGTAGTTTAGCACAGGTATTCTTCTTCAATCTTAGGCTCCCTCTGTTTGGATTTGGATCATTTTACGTTATGTAGGAATTACTTTGCTACAGCTCTAGGAAAGACCATAGTTTCTAAGTACCAGTTCTGTTACCTGTATTGCAGATGTGGTACTTACCACAGCATGAAAGCAACAGTACAATCTTCATCTAAAAGACACACAGAGCTATGCTGCAATTTGCCTCCGGTGACAATGTGGTACACGTGCTAATTTGAAATGTTCTTGGGGGAGAAAAATAGAAAAGGAAACACCGAAGTTATATTTTGATGGGTTACTTACTACAGTGTCTACAAAGGATACAAATAGCTTTATTCAGCATTCCTAGCTCTACATTAATTTCATACGTAATTTGTAAATCCACAGAGGAAAGCCATCTTCAAGATGAGAATGTTTGCCAGGCCAGTGAAAAAAAAAAAAATTGACTCATGTCATTATGCCTGCTTGGTGAAAAAGAAATAATCCCCCCCCCCCAAACCCACACCAATTTATTCGTGTCAGCAATGTAGGGCAAAAGAGAATATATTTAAAATTTAATGACAGAAATTTAAAGGCAAAATAGGTAATGCATCTGGTCCTTGAACACATAATATGATATACTAAATATTGATTTCTTAAAAATAATTTATTGCTTTTAATATTTTTCTTTACAACAGAAGATACTCAAAATCCAGAAAGGAAAATTGTAAACTTTTAGTTTGGCATTCACACAAAGTTAAAATACCTGCATTTTTAACCTACAGAGCAACAACGAGAATTATGCAGATTAAAGAATGTTACAGTCGTAACACAGAACCTCCGAAAAAGTTCTTTTTCTTTTTTTTTTTTTTATTTATTGCTATCTATCTACTGAGAAATAAGAAGCCAAAAAATCAAGCAAGCATCCAACAGGACAGACAGTGGAATCTCTCAGAACACAATATGCTGGTGATAAAATGAATGCAGCCATCAAAATTAACTGCACTGGCATGGGGGTGGAATCGGTTTTGTAAGATTGGGAGTGGGAAAGGAGATTAAATAGTTAGGTGTGCCATACCTTCAAGAGGAGTCATGAATGCCAAACAGTAATAGAATACCAAATCTATACATTCGCAAGCAAATTCCAAACTTTGCTGATTCAGTCTAGAGACTCCGAGTTCAGATGACATTCTGATGCTCGGAATAGCAGTAGTTTACTCTTGTGGTTTTTTTCTTTCCTGAAGTTTCTATTTAATTTAGCAGAAGCAATGTCATCAGCAACAATGTCATGGGCACATCTGAGGCCATGCTAGTGCATAGTAAAAAAAGAAAAAAACCTAAACAACCCACTGCTTCTGCAAAAGCTGGATTTCCAAACAAAGCACTTACTCCAAACTGACAACCGTCATGCATCCTAGGTATAAAATTTCCACTGGCCTTTTTATTATTTTAGTCATCTCATAATTTATAATAAATAGGATAATTGTAACTGATAAATATGTCTCTTTAGTAAACAAAGGAATGAAGGATCGGTATTTATACAGGATGCATAACTGTAAAAAATATAGATAAATACCATCATTAAACTCTGCCAATGAAAAGATTACTGGCTTCAAGAACAGTGTTTAGACACAGAATTACTGTAAAAATCATACTGTACTTAGTACCTCAGCATATTTTTATCAAATTAAAATCACAAAAATTAAAACAAAACAGCATTTTAAAAAGATTTTTGACCTCTAGTTCCAAAACTACTGTTGATACATAAAATAAAAACATTTCTTAATGATTATCCATTTGAGAGACTTTACATAAAATTATGATATCTCCTAGAAAAATTTAGATGAGAAAATTTCATTCCCCTAACAAATTCAGTGTATAAAACTGCAAAAGAAAATCAAGCAATGAGAAAAATGTGGAAAAATACTGCAGAAGTGGTTAATACCTTTTGGGCTAGGATAAGTCTTGACAAAATTCTTATATAAGCTCACCAAAGAAGGGATGAATGTGTGTAAAGCATTTTTGCACTCAGACACACGCGCGCACACATATATACACGCACACCCTCACCCGCACGCTTTTCTCTTTTTTTTTACAATCAAATATATATAAGCGTAAGTTCAGCTTTCTACATATGTTAGTGTACAATAATTGTTTCACCTCATATAATTACATTTGAGTATTCTTGATTAAGAAAAATTCAGCAGTTTTTGAAAAGAAGGCTGCATTTACAGTGCATAGCTGTAACAAAAAAGAACATCGTCATACAGTATGTACATAAATAAAAATACTCCATTTAACATTTGTAAATACTCAACTATTTTAGAGAATGTAGCAAATAAACTATCTGTGCACACACCCAGATAGTTATATCCAACTCTCATTAATAATGTAACACCACGTCCGCTCATTAGAATAAATCGCTGAACAAGCTGCACATTTGACCATTAACAAGGCTTTGAAATTTTTGCTGTGGAAGATCAACATTGTAGACATTTACATGGGTGTCAGAATTAAAAGATGAAACTTCAGAATATTAGGGAAACTTGAGCCTTTCATTTTCCCTTCTGCAAGGACAAAAAAAAAACCCCACAGAAAAAAAAAAAAACAGAGAAAAGAAAAATCTTAAACCAAAGCTAAAACAGATTGTAGGCTTCTGGGACCTGTGGTTTCTTCTGGATTGTCATATTATCACTGTATTGTGAGAAGAAGCTTCATTTAAAAAAAATAATAATGCAGTGTCTGATTCCCAGACATCAGCAGCCGTAGTTCTCAAATTTTTTTTTGTTTTTGTTCTTTTTTTGTTAAAATGCAATATGTACAGATTTTGCAGTTCATCGTTGTACATGTATCTCTGTGGAACTGCTGCCATGTCTCGTGGTTTGCATCGAACTCGCGAGGAACGCCCGGCTCCCCCGCCACCGATCACCCGTGAAAACAAAGCTGACACCCATGGACACGTGTGTGCTTACTGGACAGCCATCCTGCCCCTCCACTCGTCGAGCAGTTGTGTTCATGTAAACCATGGTTTTCAACAGAGAGTGTAAAGTAGGAGAAATTCCTAAGTATGACTTTTTAATTGTCCATTATTGAAGGACGTGATGTCCGTGAGGTATTCGCCATCCCTCCATTTTCCTCAGGTGCAATGCATGTTACCTACGCAGGCTCCGCTGTGCCTCTTTAAGTAAACTATCAAAATCCATGGAGTCATACTTGCTTTTAGTGGAAGCAGGATCAAAATCATCTGAGTTTGAATCTGAAACCCAAAGAGAAGCAAGTTCAAGGCAAGAACAGCTGGTAAGTACTTACATTATTTTCTTTGTACAACGTTATGAACAAAGCACTGCAGAAGCAATCCACTCGTGACCACAGCTTATAGGAATGGGATGATAAATGCCCAGAAACGGTCATCGGAGAAGCTTTAGGTATGAGCCGTATACAGAGCTTTCTGGTAAGAAGCAGGACTTAACAAAAGCAGTACACAGCATTCACGGGGGCATACCATAAATTGCACATGCATATAGAGCAGGTAAACTCAAAACAGTTTCTCCAAGGACTCGAGCACCGACACGCTGCTATGTATAGCTCTCAAAGTAGTCTGGATAATCTTGATAGACGCTTTACCCAAAACTCCACCATCATTTTGCAACTGTTGTTTTGCAACATGCAATATCCAAGACTCACTTCTTCTGAGGAAGGTAATAGGGAGTGGTTCTGCCGAAAGTCAGGGCAGCCTGCAGGCTGCTTCTGCCTGCCCTGCCTGCCTCAGGGTCTTGTACAAGTCACTACACGTCCCTGAATCTCTGTTTTTGCTTCCACTCTGATTTTTTTTGGAGTTTGCTTGTTTAAAGTGTGAGCGATTCATGGCAGGGCCTCTGCAGCGCCGTACAAGCAACCTCAGGTGGGCTCCTCAGCTTTTTGCAGCATACGTGATAAGTCACAGCAGCAATAATGGTCCAGCTCCTATGACCTGCGATACCTGCTCCAGCTTCACTAGTTGTTCAGACGCAGACGTCAGCCTGTTCCTAGCACAGAGGAGGGATTGTACGTCTGTGGCCATACAGCTCCAGTACGGCAATTATTGACATGGCTGCAAGCACTGATTTTCCTTTTGGAGTCATCTCTGCTTAACACTGACTCTCCCTGGTTCCTGTGTCACAGCTCCTTTATGAGAGTGCCCTTTTCTTGCCATTTCTTGTGTTGAATTAATGAGAACTCCCCATCTACCAGTATAAGACACACTGTGCATTAAATGTTCATTACAAGTTCTGTTAAGACAATATCTTCTCACAGAGGAGAGGTGTTAAACTTCTGACTACTATTTTCAAGTGTTTTCTTTCTTCTGTACTCAACCCAAGGCTGATTAATTCTCTCTGTCCTTGTACTAGCTCATGAATTTTAAAGTTCATCCTGCCATTTCCTTATGTAGCTCTATCAGATAGTCTGGAAAACACAGGGAATGCAGTCTGAGTAGAGAAGCTCAAGCTGTCAGCAGGACAAAGTGAAAATACTCTGCTCACAGATACTTTGGGAATCCCACTCAGTATGGAGAGACCTGCCAGGGAATACTCCCAGTGATGAATAATGTTCAAGAGGGTTCCCTTCAGACAACTTATTTTAAACCCCAGATTTTCTGAGATACAGAGATGACCCTGGCTTCCACTGCTGAAGATAAGTCAAATCAAGTCAAGACTTCAATCTGTTTTTACTGTTTTTATCAGCCTACATTTCGACAAATGCCTTGCTACCTTTTATATTTTCAACATCAATCCTATATCTCTTCAGCAGTCAATTGCCTTTTCTTAGCTTTACATTATCTGTTTAGCCACTGAAGTGAATTATAGCATATTCATTGTGAACAATGCGTATCATCTTTATCATTTATTCTGAAAAGACATCAATTGGTTAGAAAAAATATATCTGTATTCACTTCCTGCATTGTACAAAGCCAAGGGCAGCACATACAAGAATTCATTAGCACTGTGTTACAGGGTTATGAGAGATTTTAATGACTGTGGTCATTTATTCATAAAACCCCACAATATCTGATTAATATAGATTCAACAGCAAAATATCCCTTGCTATTTTATTCAGAAAAGAGTATCTCCCATAGCTTTAGTCTATTTATACAGGTATCAGGAAAGATTTAATATTTAAAGAATACTTTACAGTTTAAGAGGTAATTAAATAAGAGGTGAGTTTATAATATAATATTAGGGAGGATGTTTTGGTAGTCTGTGTGGTCTCTTTATGCATATACTTAACATCAGCATTCCTGCTGCAAGAGTTTGAACATCTCCAAACATCCTTGCAAGGGGAAGCATCACTCCTTGACCCAGAGCACAGGACAGAACCATACATTTTTGCCCAGACAGGACTAGGACAGGACTAGGCTGTGTTCTCGCAGCCAGTATGCACAGTTGGGACTGGAGTTTTGACAGCGTACTGGGGTCTGGAGACTGGTATGCATACTGCCTCACATCAGTGGGACAGCAAACACCGAGAGATGTGCTAAGCTCTCGACAGCCTCCTGGAGCCTCTTGCATATCATGACTGCAAGTCCCTGCGAGGAGACAGTTTCATACATAGATGCTTATGCACAATGTGGGAACCACCAGTTGAGATCTGTGGTCTTTGTTATACTAAGAGTCAGATCTGGTCACAAGCCCTTCTAGCTTTGAAATCTGAGAAACTATGAATTGTGTTTAAGGAGTGTTTCTGGCAAGTTCTACACACCTACAGCACAACTCACAGCAAAGTAAGAATCATAATGAATTTTTTTTGGGTGAGGCATCTACTTTGCTCTCTGTTTATCACTCATATAAATAAATCAGGTATTAGAATCAAGCAGTCATAGCACAGCAATGAACAGTAAAGCATGCAGGAGGTTTCTGTGGCGCTATCATTTCAATATGGAAATGGCACTTATTTTTGATAATGATGGAAACGGGCTTTGAAAGAATTTTCACAGTCTGAAATAGCAGAAAGAAGCCAGCTCAGATTAGACTCAGATCAGTAGACTTCTAAACTTTTTGCAGCAAGTGAAAACCGCTTCCTTTAACTTCCCCCAATCATTTAAATAATATAAGCAGCAAACAAAGAAGCAGCAAACCCCAAATTCTCCTGAGTTACAAGGTTCCAGTTATGTACTTTAATTCACAGAGCAAAATACCTACCTAGGTCTGCATAGTTAGACTTGCAAAATTGCTTGCGTCCACAAAAGTACAGCTCAAAGTCAGGTTCGTTTGACCTGCGTAAAGTGTATCCATTTTCAAGAGCAGCAAAGGCGTCACAAGTATAGCGGTAGGTGATGAAACCATAGCTGTCTCTGCAATTGAAATATACAGTTGTGAACAAAAGCTGAAAAGAGTTAATGTGCATTAGTGTAACCCCTTCCTGAAAGCAAGAACTTGCAGGAGATCCAGCAGTGGAAATGCCAGAAGTACTGCATCCATTTATCAGCATGATTGTCCTGTCATGCAGCTAAATACATATTTCTGGGACAGGAAATCTCAACTAGCAAGATTAATAAATAAGGATGAAAGAAAATAAATAAGGTTTTGAACTCAGCATGTCATCTGTCACAGCACTTACATTGGTAACTCCCATACCAGTAATCTTACTGCCATAATTTTTTACATATGGCAGCTCCCAAACAAGAAGTAATCTCAAAAGTTCTTACCCATCATCCCGCAAATTTACTGTGCACTCCTCAATTTCACCAAAAACTTCAAACCGGTCCCTCAGTTCTGTTCGAGTTGTGTCAGGTCTGATTTTACCCAGATAAATCACACGACGTTCTTCCTGTTGAGAAAGAGAAACAGGGAAGGCATATTTTTAATAAAAGTGTAATAGAGATGAACCTATACATATATGCATGCAAATACACACACATGGATGTGCTGAGGATGCATAATTATAGTAATAGTCTCCTATGGAAAACCTACAGCATCTTGCTTATAAGTCACATAGTTTTCTCCGGGAAAGCATCTAAGATATTTAAACGACACTGCATTTGTCAGGTGGTGTGCTCCTGGAAGGTTTCACTGCTTGCTGTCACTGTTCTGCTATAGACTGACAGAGAGTTCTCTTTCTATCCTACTGCACCTTCCTCCCTTCTACCACTTCCCCTCCAAGACTGTAAACTCTTCCAAACCAGGAGCCCATCTATACAATACTGGGCAAAACCCATCTTAGTTGTGCAGTAGTATAAAGTAACACAATAATTGCATAAATGTACCATAGACATAACAAAATGTATTACAAACATAACATGATAAACTCAGATGACTCAATAGTTGATTCATCCTGCAATCAGGTGTTCTACCATAACCCATACCTTAAAATAGAGGAAAAACTGTTAGGGGTCCAGAAGATGACTTTTATTAAAATAAATATGTCTGGGGGGGAAGGCAGGACAATAAAACATAACCTCTGGTCACCATTACCTTTTGGTTTCTTCAGAAAAAAAACCTGACTGAATTCCCTGATTTTTACAGGCTAGGGTGCCATTTGCATGTTCCTTCAACACTTGGAGCAAAGCATCGAAGATACTTTTAAAACAATTGAGTCATGGTCATATCCCTCCTTCCTTAGTGGAAATGCTCAGCAGACTGACAGAAGAACTAGGAAACCACGTGAGAGTCACTTTACAAATTTTTGGATGAACACTTTAGTAAGGATAGAGCCATTTAATGAGCTGCAAGCAAAGCAAAAGGCAAAAAGAGATCTTCAAAAGATGGACCTTAAGGTAATCAGGGCAAAGAAGCACCAGCTCCACATGGCTTGGGTGCTCGGCCTCCCTGTCTCAGATTGCCTCTGGCCTGAAGAACCCTGGCACTACTGGCCCTACTGCTCATCCCTTACACACCCGCACATTTGTCCCATAAATCGAACCACCACCACCGCATTCTCAGCTGGCGTAAATCTGTCAGTCAGTGGAGCAATGTCAGTTTAAACCATCAGCTTTGGCACCTGAGACTTGCGCAGAATTTAGGTGCCGAATGCTGAAGGAGCTATACTGACTGCTGAGAATTCATGACTATCATAACCCGGAGGTGCCTAAAGGCTAATGGCACCTCAATGTGCAATGCAAAAGGCTCTAGGGACCTAAATATAGATTTGTATTCCTGCTCAGAAACATTCTAGCCTGAAGAGACAGGTAGCTTATAGTGTTACAATTCAGATATAGCATGAAACGTATCTTTTCCATGAGTCCCCATAGAGGTATAAGGCAGTAGTCATTCTTGGACCACAGACAATAGGACTGAGATCAGATCAAAACACATATAGAAACAGAAACGATCCTGATGCCTCTTTTTACCTTGTTTGAGCGCTCATTTGAGATAAAGAGTTATGGGGGCCCAAAATCTTGGGTCACTGTTCCCAGGAGAGGTAACTGTTCCCAGGAGAGCACTCTACTCCCAGGAACTGTTTAATGCAAAATAAATGAACAATTCCTGCAGCAGGAAGCTGAAACTAATATATCTGCCTCCCAAAAGAAACTCCTTCTCACTCTCACACTCAGTCAACTGTTTTTGCTGACTCTTTTCTGGCCTCCCTAATCTCAGGGGCTCAGATCCACTTAATATAAGCTGATAAACAAAAGTGAGTCCAAAGCTCCAGAAAACAGAGATCCAAGAATCAAACGCTCCTACCCAAAAGCCCTACCCACTAAGGTATGGTACAAAAAGTGACCACTGCAACCACCTGGGTCTTCTATAGCACCCTGGTCTGCCCAGCAGAGTCTTTGGTTGCTCTACCCAAGTATGTACACGGTCTCCTTAATCAATGGGATCAGCTAAGTACTTCATTTAGATGCTTGAAAGAACTGCCTTTTTTGATTATATAAGGAACCAAGGTGATTGCCTTGGTAGTCCTGTATAACCCTACTGGGACAGACATTTTCATTTTAAAATGTTATGATGTCCTCTGAAGTGTGCTGCCCTTGTTTCGCTGTCATAGCAGTGCAGTCTGGACAAGCTAGCATGGCTAAAAAAAGTATAAGTGTGCTCATGGGTAGCCATAAATTTAGGGAAGAGGGGTACTTTACAGGCAGCTGCTGCTTTTTATCTGTCTCTACTGTGTCCCAGTCCAGAGCCCTGACCCTCCTGACAGAGGAGTTTGGGTAGGGCTTCTGTGAACGAGGGACTGTAGAGTGCAAGCAACTGAAATCTGCATTTCTTCCATTTTCCCCATTCTGATTCTGCTTACTTTCAGTATGGTTGGGTGCCATAAACTTCAAAAACAGGAAAATCTGCATATGCACAGTAATTACTTTTTCAGACTGTTTTACCAAATCAAGGATTTAACCGCACTGAAACACTTGATAAGAAACAATTCCATTGATACTTGCTATTGAACCTAAATGACTGACCAGATGGAGCAGAACATAACATAGCAGACTGTCTAATATACTTTAGCTGAGATAATACATCTCAACTGAAAAAACATAATGTTTCACTCACTGACATGGAGATTGTTATATTACAGTGCGATGGAAATAACTATTGCAATGCTCTTCCATAACTCTGTGTGCATGCCTGCGCAATTTCTCCTTCTTCTATCCCTCTAATAACCTTTGTATCTCTAATATCCCTTTAAGACAACTGTAATAAACCAAAACTGAACAATTAAAAAAAAGCCTGTTAAACTATCATTAAGGGAATAAGTTAAACCTGCAAAATTAAGGAAATTCAAATTTAAAGCTGAAATGCACCATATGTCCTCCAGTGTGCACACATGAGGAGATGTTCTTTCAAGTATTTTTTTTAAGCAGAGTGTCATGCTAGTATAAGATACTGGAGAACACAGGATTCATACAGCATTGTCTTTGTCTTGGCTAACTTCGGTTTATTTAAAGCAACTATGAAGAAATTTATTTGTATTCACAGAGACACCTGCCTTTTATTCCCATTAATAATAAGAGCTATACAAGCCTAACAAGATTACAACATACCTCTAAATGTTAAAGACCTTTATTTTATAATAAGTTACATGCATAAGTCCATATGTGCATATTAAGTATGCTTTTTACTGCACTTGTTAGAGGAGATGATCTATGACTTGGGATCCTAGAGAACTGCAGAGAAAACGTTTTCTTTTCAGTTTAATGTGGGCAGAGGGAACCTGCAGGAAACTCCAGAAGATACTGTTCATATTTCCCTCCCAAAAGTGCAGATGATTTATTTTGCATCATAACCTTAAAGCGTAATTCATTGCTTTGCCAGGTGAATAGAGTCCAGCCAACTGCCTCAGGCCCAACATGTCTGTCTTCTTTCAGTTTATCTAAAGCTCCTTCTTCTTAATCTTGCTCTTTCTTCCTTGCAGTAAAAACATTTGAATAGGCAGATGTGGCAGAAAATCTCAGACTAAGAAGCAGTATTCCAAGTCTCAAATGAAAATACTAAAACATGAGCATGCCAAAACTTGAGAAAACAGCACCAGGATATACCTTACACATCTAAGGGTCAATACAGGGACCACTCATCTTGTAAAATGTTCACTGATGCTAAAGTTCTTTTTGTCTTGCAAAGGCTTTATTGTTTTCCCTTCCTCATTTTTAATACTTTAATTCACACAGAATTAAAGCGCAGAGCATTACATGTGTTAGTTTTCACGCGCATTTTTGCAGTAGGCTTCTTCACCCAGCACTTGTTTGCTTTGCCTGCCCGTGGTGCTGCTAAGTAGGGTCTGTGGGAAATGAAGGCAGCCACTCCAGAGGTAACACTGCACGGTGCTGCTGTCCCCGTTTTCCCTACAGCTTTTTGTCTACACATCTGTGGTGCATACCTAGTTCTCTAAGAGCCAGATAATGCTCTGTGTGAAGCTGAGAGAAGAAATCTGGGTGTGTTTTAAAGCTGGGGTCTGCCATGGGCTTGTCAAAGGCTCTGCTGCTTCCTCCAGCACAGGCAGCTGGCTGGGTGCAAGCCCCATGCCTTTGTTGCCTTCCATGCCTTCCATGCCAAGTGACTTCTCTCCTTTTCCAGTCAAAAGTCATGAAGACTTTAATCCTTAGAGCTGGAGACCATACACCATTTTGCAAGTACAATGGGAACGGTCAGACAGAGTTTAAAAAATAGAAATGCTACGGATGGAAAAAGCCAGCAATGCTTAAGATTCTGACATAGTAAGAAAAAATTGATTTAGATTTTGTAATAAAGAAGAATTGTGGACTAAGTATGACCTGTGGACAATTATGAATGGCAAAAGGGAGACTCATGAAAACTGGAAAAGAAAGGAAGAATGAACATTGCACAAAATTTTCAAATGCTGCTGTGTGGCTACTTGAGGACTGGAACAGTGCAGCCATCCTCCATGGTGACTGCTAGAAAAACAATGATGGACCAGTAAAACTCAAGATTTAGGTAATCTGTTTGATACATTTTCAGCAACTCAGCAGCAAAAGTAAAGTGCCTGGGATCACGGCCATCAAGATGAGCAACAGCAAAAAAATCCAAACTCAATATACAACATATGTGGGATCTTTCATTAGTGGGAATGCACTCCATTATAGGCTGACTCTGGTTTTAGACTTTAGAGAAACCAAGCACTCATTTATGAAACCACCTTTCTCCTGCCTTCCTGTTGTAGAGCAATTTTTTTTTTTTTTAAACCCTGTTTCTTTCCACTTCAGTGGTCTCACAGCGTATTCATCTTCTTATGTCTGTAAGCTCTCTGGGACAGGGACTCTTGATACTTAATCTGATGGAGGCTGTCAGCACTCAGAAATGAAAAGTAATAATGTTAATAGAAATTTTCTACTCGGGTATAAAAGCTGATTTTGTTATACCTCCTGGCAGCAGCCAGCACACGCAGTAAATGAGCAGCAGGGAGGATGTGACAGTTGCTATCATGGCCATAGCGGCAGAGTAGCAGGGATCCAGAACACCAGGCTGCTCATCAGATAGTTTAACCAGTCCTGGTGCACCACGTCAATGGGGAACCACTAACTGGTCACTCCAGAATCGAAATGTGCTAACTGTATTTCTGATGCCATGCCTTGGAAAGTATTTGCCACATGGTCTAATGAGATGCTGGAGTAAAAGCCCGCATAACTCAGAAATTTCCTGGGGTGTATCAGAAGAAAAAATGGGTCCTCAGTCTTCTTGGCAAAGCAATGTGATCTGCCTTGGTTGGGGGCTGGAGTAGACTGTCCTGCAGTTGCTCCTCAAGTTTCCTGATGAAAGCATCTCCATTATGATCTGGTTAGCATTATAAAATTAAGTAAGTCTTGGTGGCAGACCATCCTTACATTCAAGAGGATCCATTCTAAAACAAAATGGGGACCCAGTGAAATAAATCAAGTCAAGATTAAACTAAACTATTAAAAATTAAACTAAGCCACCTGTATATAGCTGTAAGCCTAGACAGGAATTCAGGGATCCATACAGGGAAATGCTAGCCCCGGCTCCTAGCTGATCTGAAGCTACTGCAGCAAAGGTGTTGTGTGCAAGACTGTCGGGGCAGCCATTTAAACATGCCTCTGCCACATGGCATGAGCACAGGTTTCTGAAACAAGCCTCCTCAGCGTTCTGCCAATATGCCTTCACATCTGCCAAAATACAAGCTGCCTGCACAATCAGAGGGCATTGCTGCGTATATGGTTTTGACAGATCAAAATACGTGATTTTTTTTCTCATTTTTTTTTCCTAGGTTTCTACTCTTCTTGTCACATGGAAGCTAATTCTAGATGTTGAACGAATAACACTTGATGGATTTTAGCTCAGTCATAATTTTTGCTCCCTTCCCACTGTGCATCCGTTCTACAACTAACTCCTGAGACCTTAGCTTCTTGTGAAGAAAAGCCACCTGCCCTGTGTAACACCCGAGGTGTCAGTACTGCCAAGTTTTGGGCCACTCTTGTAACGGTATCTGGAGGTATGTGGCCATGAATCAATTCTTGCATTAAAAAAATTCCCCAATGCAGAAAGCAAAGAAATCTAAATTTATGGGACTGTAGAAAGAGTTCAAGGAAAGAGAGAGGACATTCTTGTGGCTAAACAATAAATGAGTTGAGTCCGTCAAGAAAGAATAGTGACACAGAGGAGACCCATAAGCCAAAAGGAGTAAGAAAAGGAGCAGAGAATGCTAGAAATAACACAAATTTTATCACTGACTTCATGAGATCAGGGCGCCCCTTTCTCTGCTGTCCCCTAACCCCTACTTATTTGCACAGGGAATAAACTGGCATGATTCAGTACAGATTTTTAAAGTAAAAGTGCTGATAGACTTTGGAGAAAGGATTTAATGGGATTTCATTTACATCTCCTGCAGCGCTTACACAGTGACTGGACTATAAGTTTTTGCAATGTTCTATTTATTGATATTTATTTTTAGTTCTAATTTATTTATGTTTATTAATAAATAATTTCATTAATGAAGTTAATTATAATGAAAATGCTCACTTTAGAAAGAAAATAAGTTCAGCTTTGGTTTTGAAACGTCTATAATTCTTAACATAGGAAGTTATGATGCAGCATATCCGGAGCTTTTTAAATTTGTCTTCTTTCTTTTTTTCATTTTCCCTTGATTAGCTAGTTGCCAAATATTTGTTTGTATTAAACTAAATCAATTTTTCCACCCCCTCAGGAGGATTCAGGTTTATTTATACCAGTAAGGTACCATAATTGAGAAGTAGCAAGATATACCCATGACAGAGGTCTACTTGAATCTCTAATTTGTGTTAGAGCTGAGAGAGAACAGTCAGTGTAAGTTACGATTGCTGGAAGGTAGTGTTCATCTCTAAGCAGATGGAAGCCAGATATTTTAAAACTAACTGCAACAATTGACTTAAATATAGCCCTGTCTGAAGCCAAGCAAAATCATTCCATTGCCTTCACTGAGTTGCAGATCAGCACAGCAGAGCATGTTATAGCTCTACATCTCATGCTTTACAAAATACGTGTTATCACCCACACTTTGTAGATAGGGCACCTGAAGCAGAGAAAAGTGAAACAATTTGATGAAGCTCACTAAGAATAACAGTAGCAGAGAGAAAAATCAGAAAATAGGGTGTCTATTCTCTCCCAGAACTTCTCATTGCCACAGACTACACCAGTGTCTGTCAACCTCTATGCACTCTCAGTTCTGTAGGTTTAAGTATTAGGAGAAATGCTGCTGAGTGTGTGAGAAATCACCTTTTACTACAAAGTCCACTGAAGGCACTGGAAAAAAGACCTATTCATTTTGGTGAGCCTTGGACAGAGCACTAAGGGAAAATCCGGAAACGATGAAGTGTCCCAGTCTGCACCAGCTTGTGGAAGAAGAGCCAGAACAGCAGTAAAGGTACAACAGAACAGGAAGAGCAGGACACCAAAAACCAACCATAAAATGTTAAGGCAAGCCTCCAAATGGGCTTAACAACTACAAAAGAGTCCAGATTTACAGTAGCTCCCAATATAATTTATCAAAACCATCACACAGTTGCCAATGGGGAACTAAAAAGGGGCAAAAGCCACCTGTCCATTTAATAGCCATTTTTCTGTCCTACTGCTACAACAGCCAAGAGAGTCGCTCATCCCCACATGGGTATTTCCTTTGCCTCAGGTATTTCAGTTGTTTCACACAGAACATTGATGAACAAAATAATTAAATAATAGATATTCATTATGAAAGGGCCAGTGTTAAGTGACATTTTAAAATTGCATCATGTCTTCAGACTATTTATTTTGCTAAAAATAACTTAAAAATTAACCGTGTCACAGACAGGAAAAAAGAATTAAACTCATGTCTTTGGATCCCAGTTTTGAATTCTGTTATCTGCACCTTCTGTGTAGACAACTACAGCTACTACAAAAGTCCAGCAATCAGTATTTAAGCTGACTCCTTATATCACTTATGTAAAAAACAAGAGATATAGAAAATAGACATTGATTACTGGCATTCTGGTAGGTGGTATGTAGTATAAAATGCAGGTTCACTGATAGATCTGTATAAGAAATAGACTGGTTCACTTTTAATTGTCTGTTGTCTGGGATGAAACTTTTTTCTAGCAAGCCCTTTACATCTGCGAAAAACTTGGAGAGTTGCAATTCACAGAACCTGAAAAAAATTAGTATTGTAACATTAAAACACAAATAGTTATGAAAACGTATATTTGCCTAAAATTCAAAATACTAAGAAATACAGGTAAGCAGATTTTTGTATTTTGTTTTTTCTTTTATAAAAAAGGAAGAAAATAAAGTCTGAGTTCTAGCTTTAGAAATCTATGAAAAGAAACAGAAATCTATTTCAAAATGAAAGTTATCTTCACAGTGCTTACAATTGCTTTCTGCCTCTGTCTCTCCCTTTGTTTGGCCCTTTCAGATTCCCGTTTTTCATACTCTTTGCGGTATTCTTCCCTCTTCAGCCTTTCATGCTGATATTCCTCATAGCTGTCATATCTAGGAAACATAACTTGGTCATTAAATCAAGCACCTGCATTTGTGAATGTAAAATTAGTAATACAGTTTCTGGAAAGCTTCATTATATCTTGAGAACCAGCTGCAAAGCAAACTAAATGCACGCAAAATGCCCTACCTGGGTCTGCGACTGTACGGTGATCTGGACCGTGATCTTGCACATAAGGGAGAACTTCTGTATGCTCGGTGTCTACAATGGCTGGACTCACAATAGCAACAAGATCTGCAGGAAGAAACACATACACCTCTGTCATTCGGTTTGAATCTACTGGCACCATTTTCTACCTCTTCCCTGAACTTAGAATTTCTTCTAAGCTACCAGTGAGATTTTCCAGTGACAGTTTGCGATCTCCTAGTCAACTAAGGGGCCTCAAGTGATTTTCCCCCCTGCCCTTCTGTAATGTTCCTTATTGAGGCTAACACAGAACAGAGAGTCAGCCACTGTCAACTTCATCTGATAGGGACTGCAGTTAGATTGGCACCAGGCAGCTCACAGATAATGGGAAAGGTTAGTTGTGTACATCTCCCACCAATTGCTCTGCCGCTGACCTGACTGGCTCCACTCAGAAAGTGTAAACTTGGCAAATTTAAAGGATAATGGCAACAAGTGTTTCTGTAGCAACCCTATAACCTTCAGACTTAATCAGCTCAGGAGCAATAGAACGATGTGCACTGGATTGTTATTTTTTTTTTATCTTCTGTCTTTCATTCTTTCTTTCCTCTAAGTTGCTTTACGTTTTTGCTGTTTTCCTTCTTATTAACTATGATGACGATATATGAATTTGCTGTACTGTACCTTGAAGAGGATCTACTACAGGGCGACCTTGATCTCGATCGGGAATATGGAGAACGGGAACAAGACCTGCGTTGAGGAAAGGACCTTGATCTAGAGCGTGTCCTTTGGGATCTTTGAGAAAATAAGGATTTGGGTGGAGACACTGAATCTCTGCATGGAGAGTTAAAAGAAGAGCAAGAAGGCGATACATCAAACAATGAATAGGCTTGTGTCCCATCCCAAGGGTAGCATAGTTTATCACTTTCATCTTCACTGTCATCAAAGAGACCATCCATTGCTAGTCCTGAATTTATAAACATAGGTAGTTTGGAGAATTGTTCATTACTGTAATCACTGTCCCTTAGTTCTCTGGTCTTATCTGCTTCTTCATCAAAAACAGCTTGGCTGGGGTGACCAAAATGCTTATTCAGTTCAGCCCGAATTTCCTGGTCTTGGAGCTGTTTTCTATTATTACCATGGGATCCCTGCTTACTTGTCTGTAAAGTCTCTTTCTTGAAATACTGGTCTTGTTCTAAAGAAGAACAAATCTGACACTGCCACCCAGGTGAAGAATCCTTAAATTCTAGTTGTCTGGAGTCCTGAAGTTCCTGGGATATTTTAATGTGTATTTCCGATTTTGAATTCACAGATTGACAGTAGTCATGGTCACCAAACAGCCGCAAACTGGGCCGTTTTGTCTTTCTCTCCTCATGTCCACTGGACAGTACTGTAGTCTTGCTAAGCTGTGCGTACAGCTCAGACTGTTCTGGACCCTTCTTGATTGGGTTATTTCCTTGAGAACTGGAAGACTCACTATAGCGGGGCTTTTTTGAAGGTGGTACAACAGTCTTGCATGATGACTTCGGCTTAGGTGAAGTCCTAAAAGGATTATCCTGGTTGGCTTTATGAGGAGGGGTTGTAGGTGGAGTTAGGCCTAAGGAGGAAAAAAGGAGGAACAGAATATTTTTAAGCACTTGTACAACCGTTATAAAGGTGGCTCACCGTACTTCTTTAAAACAGATACAAAGCAAGACCCATTCTATGTCACTTTAATTTAACACTACTAATACTGGAAATAAGAGTATGTGGAGTGTGAGACACCAAAGGTCTGGTACCAACAATAGCAACAGTACTAATGCATTGCCATTAATCTTCAGCATCATTTCTGCCCCTCCCCTTCCTCCACGAAACCCGCCTCTCTCTCTGTAGATTTTGATAGAAAAGATCAAGAGATAAAAACCAAAAGACGTTTTTGTTAAAAATCAAAAAGATTTTGATATAAAAATCAAAAGTCTGGCACTGTCAGAAACCTAACGAAATTATCAGACAAAAACCTGAATAAAAGCAAACCTGAGAAAAATACATGAGTGCTACCAAAGGAACCTGGGCAGGATGCAGAACTTGAATGCAAGCAAGTAAAGCAGCTCTACAACTCGACTGCAATGACTCTTTGTCTTCACAGTTCATTAACTTAGTAAACCATTGCTAATGTTTGTATAATACATTCTTGTAAGCATAACTAACACATTTTTCCTGAAATGTGGTTCTGCAACTGAAACCCAAATGAACAATAGGACAACTGCAACTGTAATGAACCATTGCCTTTATAACTAAATATTAGTGAGAGTCATGAAGAAGGGAGTTGATATGAAACAGGTAAGTATTCAAAGACTAAAGATACCACTAACAACCAGGATTTTTCGCATAACTGTAATAGATTATATCGCTATGGTGAGATAAAATCGCTAGGACTACAGACCATTCTAGTAAAACCTGGGAACCAAAGCAGCATCTTCCAATGTTTTTTATAAGGGTAGAATATAACTGTCAACATTTTCTGTAGAAATCATAGAATTTCTTCAGACTTTATAAAAGGATAGCACAGGATGCCAGCGCAGAGTTACAGCAACCTGTGGCCACTGTTCAGGAAATAATTACTCTTCAGGAAGGTAGTTAGTATGTTACGTTTTTAAAATTTGCTTCTGCACTCCAGAGGTCAATCTGTCCAAGATTTCTTCTAGCCCAAGCAATGAGCTTTCCATTACTTCCTTAGCAAGAATGAAAAGAGAGCGCAGGCACACTTACAGGAAATGTGTATTTCAAACATGGCTATAGAGTTTTGTATTTTTAACCATGCAACAGAGCTCAGCAGATCAATGCAAATGGAACGTGTTTTATCGTGTTTTTCTGTAAAGAAGGAAAAGCGTCCATCAATGCACAGTGCTCCCTAAGGAGCATAAATGGAGACTGGGAGTCCCATTGCATTAACTGCAATGAATTTGTTCCAGAAAAAAAGAAGATAGGAGTACCAAGGCATGAATACTTGATGTGAGAGTGAAGCTTGATTTTATCTCAGTGTTTGGTTCATGGTTATGAGCCTCCCATGGCTATGTGAAGACTTTGTCTACAGCCACCAAAGTCGGGGAAATGGAGGCAAATACGCTGATGCCTAAAACTCCAGTTACCCCAAATGTGATTTTAAAAATGAAAAAGTTTTGTGCAAAGTCATCACTCTTAAAACATTTCCTCTGAGTCCTCAATTTTTTCTTCATTCCTTCCCAAAAATTCACTTGAGTCAGCAGTACATATTTCACACCTTGTCCACCTGCTCACTAACAAATATTTTTGACTACCAAATGAATTTTTGGTAAAATGAAGAGAACATTCCTCTTCAAAACTCTGCAGTAATCATTTCTGGGTTAAAAAATCAGGCTCAGATTCAACAAAGATTTGAGTAAGCAACGACTGTTTTCTAGTAAAAAATTTTGATACGTCATTCCTACTTGTGAAATTATATAGCACCTGAGAAGCTCTGGTGTTAGTTGCTGAATTTTTGGATGCAGTTTTAAAGAAAGAGTGAAGCAGGAGAATATCAATTCTAGCCCCTCCTTGTTACTTCCAACAAACACTCCACAAAGAACACGCATATTTAAGAATTTCAGGCAAAGAAACCCCAGAAATAATCCAATATTCAAAATAAAATATTGTTTTCATTTACACTTCTTTAAAGCTAGCCCTGGCAGGAAGTTAGCTAAACACAGAGCACAGCGATTTCCAGAAGCTGTACAAGGAGTCCAACAATCTTTAGGCAGGGGAAACAAACCACCAAAAAAATCCCTTGCAAAAGTACAGACTGAGCTAAATTTACTGGCACTTCTCTTGCTGGCAGAGCTGTGCTGGGGACATCCTAAGAAAGGGCTTCCTCGTGGCATTTTGGCTTTTTTCCTAGTTTTCAGCAGAAGCAGGAAGTGCACAGGCAACTAGAAACAGATAAAAGTTGGAAAATGTTCATTTAACTTTTGAACAATCCTCCATTGGGGTGATGGAGGGGGAAGTGAAGTTTTGAATTCATGTCACCACTACGGAGTCCACCTTCAGCGCGTCCCATGACCAGTGTCCAAACTGTGAACTTTGAGAAAACCAGCTGACTGCACACTCGCTCATCTTCACACTAATCCCTGGTAATCTTCACTGAGAGCTATGATCCCGCATCAACAGCGTTACAATATTCTGTAACCACTGGATTATTTCATACACACCGATTTCTCCACCAATGTGTACATTTTAGCGTTGACAGTACAAGGTATATTCTGTGCTCTCTCTTGAACTTAGCAGGTTTTGACAGATTTATGGAAGGACAGATGGCCATTACGGGCTGAAGGCTGACAAGAGGCAGTTCAGAGCATTGTTAACACACTTGCACAAACTCTCAGCAGTGCAGCGCTGTGCAGAATGTAATTCAGACTATAGCTTTTTTATTGCTGCCTATTTTCTTTTGTCAAAAGAGCCTGCTGTGCACAGCAACAAATGGCTGCCATTACCCAGAATGTAATGGGTGTCAGACAAATCACGTAACACAAACAATCAAGAGTATGTAGGTCATATTTCAACAGAGCACAACCTTAGCAATATTTATGATTACTGCATTGAAATGTGCTCTATAATAAACAAGTACCTCTACATCACTCACACTTATGTACTTCTGCACAGCAAATCTGTTAGAAGTGGTACATACTCTACAATCATCCCCCTTAAACAGTCTTTTTTCTTTTTAAAGTAAAAGGCAAGTATTTTTTCATGACATGCTATAAAACCATTTTCTTTGTAGGGACTTTTCTTTAATTGAATGGCTTCGGTAAATGGTACGTTTGCACTTTGCCTTGCTCTGTCTATATACTACGAACTCACTCGGTGATCTTGCGCTTGAAAATAGCTTACATCAATTTGCCAGCACTGCTGCCAAAGCAGCACCGTCCTCCCCGTGTCTGTGCAACAAAAGGTGTTCACATGTGTGCCGACTCTGCCACCTTGGCCGAGCGACTTCTTTCAAGGAAATCTCTGGGAGAGTGAAACTACTTTTGATACATTCCAAAACTCTACTAAAAACCCCCTTAGTAACTCATTTAGCTCAGCACTCAGGTTGATAAGCAGAAATTAGGGGAATGTCTTTGCATAGAATGTGACATCTTGACTTTTTAGGACTGGTTTGCAATGCTGTTTTACATAGACACTGATCTTTCTAAAACTCTACTGTAACTGTTAGCATTTAAATGTTTGATGACATTTCTTGTGCTTTGAGGGGGCTGAGAATTAGTGTCTTTTGGGGAACGCAGCTCTGGAACCTTTCTACATGTGCACTGGGCTTTTGAGAAGCATTGAAAATGAATTCTGTTATACCTTTTAAGTTTGAAAATGGATTGTCAAGGGAAACATTATTTAAGGCCACTTAAAACACTGAGCACAAGATAACAGCTCAATTCAGTAAAAGAATCAGGAGAGCTTTTGTGTGGCACAAGATTGCAGAAACCAGGAAAATATAATAAAATTAAACAGCCATCATATAATAAAAAACCTACATGCTTGTTGAGTATTCAGTTTAATCCTGTTGTCAGTGCTGCAGAGAATAAACACAGATGCCTGAAAATATCAAATAATTTACTAGATTTTATTCCCTCTGGACAACTCTCTGCATCTCACATCTCATTTTATCAGAAATCATTCTGAGGTCAAACAAGTTCTTATATGATAGATTTTAAGTATTTTTTCTGACAACTAAGAGGTAACACAGATCTAGAGGTGGGCAAATAGCAGGGTATAAGTACCCTCAAGGATGCTCATGAATTCCAAATCACTATTCAAGCTGATTGTGTTCATAAAGCCTTTTCTGTCATCTTTTTGGAGAAATCAAATTTTGCACCCAAGAAAGACCGGTGAGGAGTTTTATGCTCAAGTAAATTACAGGGATCTGTGTGTGAATGAGAGACTTTTCACCAAGTCACCTGTTGTAGATAAGAGGGTGGAAACAGCCTTCCAGTTACTGATTGAGCCTTAACTGCATAAACTCGCTTCATGCACTTACATGATGGCTTTGAGTATTTAGGAGTGAAGGTTTAAAAAGACACTGAGAGAACAGACAGAGATGAATTTCAAACATTTAGGAGCCATCTAAATGCCGTCTAACTCCTGGCATTTAGAAGTTCAGCAGAAAGTCTAAGACAATCATTGAGGAGCCATCGATCACCAAGAAAAACACAGCCACCTCTAGAGGGTGAGTCCTCCTCCCAGTCCCTGTGCCTGCACCTGCCCCCTCATCCTGACTGGTAACGAAGAGGAAAGAGGTCTTCCAGTGACACAGAAACATCCCATGTTCCTGGAAGACATTAGAGAGGTTCCAGCCCACGGCCTCTTGACAAGGTGTTGGCAATGCAGCTAGCTGTGGAAACAAAGGGAGAAGGACCTCTTGCAAGCCTCTCACTCAGAATGAGACTCGGCTTACACAGAAATTTCATCCACTGCATTATCATCACCTAGGATTCCCTCTATATCATGATGTTCTGGTCCTTCTTCCTTAAAATAGTACCAGAAATCAGCTGCAGGAGTTGGGATTTTAGATAGCAATGGACTTACTCCTCTATCATAGGCCATTTATTTAAAGTGCATTCGAAGAATTCTTATGTGTGGCTTGAAAACATTTTAAAAAATATTTGTTCCTTGTAATTTGACAAATCAATGTTTTGACAGTTTTAGGGAGGACAAAGTTACATTCCCAACTACTAACAAATCCATTCTAAAGCAAGATATAGCATCGGCAAGAGAACGGTTTCAGTTTGACTTTAGATACATGAATCCAAAATGTGCGTGTGACTGAGATTGATGGATCATGTGGGAAATGCTTTTATTTATTTATTTTTCTATTTTATAGTTAATTCATCAGTGAGGGAACCAATGTTGTTTTCAGCAGAGAGATCAAGGGAGCTGCTATTTATATTAAAATACTTTGTGCTTCGATAGTGTGAGCAGCACTGCTAATGGTCTTTTCAATTCGGCAGTGAGATCAAGGCAACTCCTATTTAAATTATAATAAATAGAGCTTGTACAGTGCAAGCTGCCCTATATAAGGACAATGAGCAATGCGGTTATCTGGATATAATTTGGAGTTGCCAGGTCTCACTACAGAACTCCAAGGTATTATTAATCACTACTGCCACTATTTTTTCCTTATTTTAGGGTGGTTTTTTGTTGTTGTGGTTTTTTTTTACTGAAGTGGGTCCCAATTCTGCCATGATTTACTCACATACACTGTAAGTTCTTCAGTACTCGAGGTTGTTTCTGTTATGTACTTATCTGCTTCCAGCACAAGCAGACTCATGACACAAGACACTACTGCAATACAAATGAGTTAAAAAGACATGCACAACCATTCATCCTTTTATAGATTTATATACATATATGAATATAAAAATAAAACCTATGTGTATCTGAAGGCAGAGATTAATACAGCTACCAAGTGATGAAATACAATCTCCTGAAATCGCCTCAACCAGGCATTGTGAAGACCAGAGCAAGTGGAAGTCCAAGAGCCACCATCAAGTATGCTGCTTGGTAACACTGCCCCAACTCCTTGGCCACACATGCTCCACCAACTCTTATTCTTCCTGATTATCATCAGTTTACTTTCTAGCTAGACTCTATTTACTTCCAGAGGGAAAATAATAAATCATGTTTTCATAGTACAATATTCCAATTCATGTATTTGTCCAGTTGTGCTGTTTCACAACTTCTGATGCATTTTTTAATGTGCTAGTTCTCGTGTCTAAGACAACTACAGAGCTGTTTTCTTTCCTCCTTTGTGCACAGCTGATGGAGCGGAATGAATTTGGTAATACCAAGACCATTCCCGTTGCCATTATGGAGGCAATACCAGACGACTATACAGGGGTCAGACCGACTCCCAGTTTCTGTCTAGTCAGCTGAAGGGAAGAGGAGGCTGCTGACTTTCCGGCTGGGAGAAAACACTGCTCCCTTCAGTGACTTCAACAGCTGCTTGTACCACTCTGCTCCAGTCACCTCATCTGCCCCTTTCAGTTGGCAGCACTAAGCACCGACTTACCAGTGTGCTTACAAATGGGCACTCTCGTGCAGATTTGCTCTCCAGTAATGATAAAAGAGGCTTCTTCATGCTTCAGGTCTACTGGCACTGACAGGGATTATCCTGTTGCATACACTGAATTTTGCCATGTTTGTGTTGATTTTGCAAAAAGAAGGTGCATTGGAAGGATGCTTCCTTTTGTCATGAAAGGAATGATTAAGAATGCAGGTTTTCAGGACATGGCAGAGGTAAGCATGTATGTATTAATGCTGAACTAATTAAGTTTCTGAAAAAGTGAAATGATGGTTGTAGGGAGGTGAAAGCCCAAAGTAGATACACAAATCTAGTGCTTGGACCTGCTCTTGTGTAAAGCTGCCACCGAATTTAGGGGCACCAAGTTGATTTACACTACCTGAAGACATATTTTGCAATGCCCCCCAAAACGCTAGAGATCACATAATTTACAATCCCCTGTTACCCTGAGAGAAACACATGCCAATTATAGATCTTATTTTTCAATATTACACAACTGAGAAAGAAAACAGTCTTGGCAATAGCTTAGACAGAGCTCAACGTGTGCTCTTGTGCTCAGTTCTGGACACCTTAGGAAAATGTAGGCAAAACAGAGTTCAGAGGAAAGCAATAAACCAGATCTGAGTTTGAAGGAATTGACTTTAGCAGAAAGAAGAGTAGATGAATAAATGACTGCAATGGGTGATGCATGAACTAAACCAGCACATGATAAAAAAATCTACAAATCTTTAAAAGGTACAGACACCAGGGATCTGAGAGGAGACGGAGGATAAAGGGAGGTTGTGTGAAGTGTGCTAATGGAAGAAGTAAAGAGAAAGCAAGAATATAAAATGAATACCAATTGAAAAAATTACCTCTAAGCTATGGAATAGTTTTTCAGTAGTAGAGGAGAAAGCTGTTATTTGTGACATATTAATCTAGAATTGACAAAGCACTGAAACATGCAGTCACGTACAGCCCTAGACCGGCCTGGAGACAGACTGGATGACATAACTTTTCCATCTGTAACATCTATTACACTGTGCTGTGGGGTTTGTCTTTGAAAGATGGTGCTCAGCAGTACACAAATCTATGGGGAAATGGGGAAGTATAACAGATAAATGGTTTCATTCATATTTTCCCAGAAATTATGCTCTCTTGTGGAGGTTTGGAGCCATATTTTCAAACACATTCCTTCTCAGGTAACTGGATAAAAAGTCAATGCTAAACTGCACTGAAGTTAATCTACTGGAGACCTCTGTGAGATTGCGCTGTACATGTGGTATATTAAAATGAACAAACACACACACGAGCCATGCTTAAAGGAAGAGCCAGCACTCCCCATTTCTCACCTGCAGTTCCAGAGAGTTCCACACTTAAGGTTTGTTCAATAGTCTTGTTCTCAAATGGGGAACCCTTGGGATCACTGGAAGACAGGGCACATTTATAAAAACAAGCTGAAATGGAGTTGCTGTAGCCAAAATCTATTGAACCCCCCTCCCTTTTATAAATGTTTGCACTTTTTAGTACTTACTTTGGTGACTCGGGTGTCAATGGAAGTGATAAACTTGTTGGTTTGGCTAAAGGGAAAAAGAAAATGGTTACGGAATATCTAAACACTCCATAATGTATACTAAAAAGATTTCTTTTTGTTTTGGTGCTGGAATCCCATGTTAGTCAGTTAGGGCTGAGCTCTGATAGTTCAATAGCCATTTCAGTGTATCCTAGATAGATAAATGAGGAGACTCATCCTGATTCCTTCTTACTGGTACCAAAAGGGCACCTGAATTTCAACAATGATTTGCATCAATTACTGTATCTCTGAAACACAGTACACAACCCAAATGCCAAGAACCTTTCAGAAGAAGAGTGGTACATGTTAAAAATCAATGAAGAACTCTACAGGATACACTGTGAAAATGTTATTTCTCTTAGAGTTAATTTAGACTACAGTTCACGTTCTATTTGGAAACAGGAGCAGCAGAATAACTATGAAGTAACAGAACGTTATGAATATTCAGTTAATTTTACTTCTACAATATACAATTTTATATATAGCATTGAGAATAGGTTGTTTCTGTGAGGCCAGAGTCCAACCAGTTTTAGTCCAAATTTCTGCAAATTATCCTGCAAACTGTGACAAGCCATGGACATAGTCACAGATGGTTAAAAATGGAGTTGAAGCTCTCAGCACTACAATCCCAACATACACAAAAAACCAAAGCTCTAGCTATCAAAAAAAAGTCTTTGTAGCTTTTATTCATGCAAACTTGTATTTTCCCAAAGCAAGCCAAGAGCTAGGATGTTGTAATACAACTAAGAGTCCTTTAATTGCCAGTAAAATGTTTAAAAATTAAAAATAATATTACTTGCAAATTTTACTTTTCAGAAGTTAGATTGATGTTTAAACGCAGAGAGCATTGTACCAAGAACAACAGCAGGGGATCTCTTCTGCAAATTAATTACTTAAGACAAAATGTTCCCCTTGAACACTCCTGCACTGCAGATCTTTTGTCCAGAGTGTCACTACTGCGTATTTCGTATTCATTCCAGGCTTGGAGCTCCCATCAACATTAAAGGATTTTATATGCAAATTGATTACTTTTCTAAGCTCTAGAGCATTCCTGAAGTAATATTACATTATTTTTTTTAAAAATTAACTCAATTCTCAAGAGCTGCATATTGTTTCTCCTCCTCCCCATATGAAAGTTAGAAATGGAAGCTCAGGTGTTCACCTCGGGTTCACCTTCCTCAGAAGTCACTGCCGGAGTGAGGAGATGCACCTCAACGAGTTATGTGTCTGATCCAGCACTGACGCTGATTTGTGCATAAAACCAGGTGCGGTAAGACTGAATGTAACCTGACATATCTTTGTATGTATTTTATATACATCTAGGGATATTAATGTTTGCCAGTGGCTACCTGGAGGTAAAACTGGCTTAAAACCCCCAGACTTTACAGTTAGGCTCTGGAATAAAGTTTTATACACAGGCTTCCACTTTTTTTTTAGAGGATAAAAATCTACATACTCTTATCCAATTTAGGCTAAGGAAGGTGAATGTGTAAGACGTATTTAAGCCTCTCAAAAGTCTCATTCTAGCTCTCATTAGTCCCACAGAATAGTCCCACATCAGAATATATATATATAAAATTCTGAAGCACTGAGACAGAGTGGAAATCTGCCAGTGATGGGCACAGAACCAAGGCGTTATCTCACACTCGTATGCATTCATTTTAGGCAGATATCACTGAGCTTTCCCACTGAGAAATTCGCATACCAAAACACCCATCAGTTTTCTTATTGCTAGGCAAGGGCTTGACCAAACAGTATTCCTGCAAAGGATTTGTCCTCACATACAGCTATTGATAGCGTAAATATTTAGCCAAGACACTATCATTTTCCACGGTGCCTGTTTATTAGAGTTTCAAGGTGTGCCGTGGTGTGTTTTTCCTATTAAAAAGGGTTCACATGAAGTTGCTTGTCCCTGTAAATTGAAAACATTCAGGTTCAAAAGAACTAAGTTTCCTCATGGGCAAATTTCAATGCAAAACCACAGATGATCTTTGGCATGAATGGGTTTGTGGACATTCCCGTGGGTCTGCAATATGTTTGCAACAGTAACCCTAAAGGAAAATACCGTTTGACTTATCCTTTGTGAGCTTTCCCTAACTTTGAAAGAAAATATCAGACCCTGATTATTTTTTAAAAAAGAAGGAGCCAATTTTCCTGTACTTTTGACTAAAAGTATGAACAAATGACTGCAGGTCTGCGAATACCAGTTAAATTTGCAAGGTTGATTCTGCATGAATTGACTGTCCAAGCTGAAAGCATTATATTCTTGTATTTGTATTATATGCTAATCCATTGATATTGAAGTCATATATTGGTGTATGAGGCAAATTTGATGAAAAAACAACATTTCAGAAGCCTGTAAATTAAACTGCAGGAATTAAGAGAGCAATTTCTCTCTGCCTGCAATTTCACCTGCAATACCACCAAAGTCAGTCTCATCTGTTGAACACTGGTAAGTTAGCTATATGTCCCTTTGGGCTTTCCTAACCTGTCCTTCCACGCTGTTTCCACAACCCAATGTGCCTTGCTGCTTTGCACTGAATCTATACAATCCTCAGCTGGGGAAAAAATGCAGCTCTGACCTAAATAGGAAGATTTTTTAACCTGTATTCATGTGCGTGCACATACATCTATGTATGTGTATAACATACGTGTGCATATAACATGTTATACATGATATACCTTATTACACATCACCTTAACACCCAATCGTGTTAATAAAGCCCCCTGTAACTTCTGGCAGGTCTATGTTTCAGTACCATTGCAGTAAGACCCAGGTTTTACACGTACAGTTCAGTCTGGATTTTGCTGTGAAGCAGACTGCTGAAGCCATCCAGAAGGAGTGGCAGTTGGCATCCAAGAAGCTCTAGGGGCAGCTGGATTTCTTTCTTACAAGAAACATTGTTCAGAGAATTTGAGACCATAATGGGGAAATAGGATGTCAGAATGTACAGCTGTGAGAAGGGTATTTAGTGGCAGGAAGGGAAGATTATTTTTATTAGTGTTTGCTTATACTTCCTAGTGAAGAGTGAAAAATTAGATTTGATGGGGGCTGAAAAAGCAGGGAGGGGGGAAAGGAAAAGAAGAAAAAACATACACAGTTTACAATTGCTGCTTTAAAAATACCAGAATAACACATTTAGGGTCATATCCTGATCTCTGTTGCAGCCAGATAACTTCCATCGACTTTAGTGGAGTCATCCAGGATTTGCACTGATGTGACTGAGATATGCACCTGGCCTTCCAGATGCCAGGCCAATATGTATACATAGATGTATTTTAAAGTAACAGTAACTTTAAAAAAAGCTCCCTTTGGGCTCATAAGCTTTTACAGCTTTCCTTTATCTTGGGAAAACAGGCAGAGGACGAGGGGGAGTGAAAGCGAGAGAGGGGGCTTTAAGTTCTTGCATCTCTGTCATAGAATCTACTTGTAATATAGTCCAGTTTGTTACGCATCAGGGGGTACTAAAAGTCAACACAAGTCTTTAGTTTTGGCCGTAAAGAACCTAAGAAGAAAAAGAAAGATCGGGATGGCAGCTAAACTTTCAACTATTTACAAAATAAAATTACAAACCGGCATTCCAGCTTTAACAGGAATGACACATTTATTGCTTTCTCTGTAGCAGTGAGAGCACTATTTATTGTCTCTGAAGGACTATGTGGCAGGTTAACAATGCCTTCAGTTTTACACTAGCAAAAAAGAAAGAAGCTCACTAATGAACTGGCCTGCCCAGCTTGTTTAGGGGTATAATGATTTCTTAGTGGTACAGTACTCTATGAATAAATATCTCCAGCTAGCTTGGTATATTACCATGTGGCATTTGTTAAAACTTTTTTCCCCTGAGATTCCTTTGCTGAGGTTGAGGGTGACAGAGACAGGATTAAAACTATTTAAAAGCTAAATCTAGCTAACTAATTGTAACTTCATTATACTGTTTTAAAATTCTCCCTACACAGAAGTGATGCTGGATTTACAATACTAATCCAAAGAACAGAAGAGGTATCGAGGGTATTCACAACCGCAGTATTTCAGCTTCCCTTTGCTACTGCTGGTACCAAAGCTGTGTTCTGTAGTCCCACACCTACCTTGCAGATGATTTGTCTGAGACTGCAGATGGGGCTTCCTTTTGGACATGCATTTCTCTTTGCTGCTGTTCCTGTTCTCTGCTGGTTTGGTCTGAGGAGGGTCATCATTTGTAGTCAGATATTTGAGGAGTTCAGAGCAGGGACGTCTTTGAGGCTTTTGCTGTTGACAAATGCTCTTCGCTTTATTGCTCCATGAATTCTCAGTCTTAAAACCAGGGCATAATAAAATAAAAGAAAAAAAAAGCTAAAATTAGTGAGCTGAACCTTATCAGAATGGATATAGGTTTTCTGAAGAGATGAGATTTTCAATGAAGTGTTCAGTCTAAGTGTACTAGATCTATGAGCTGTGAATAATTGTTTGCAGAACAAGGAAAGAAAATTACATTTAAAATTCCTAAATGACATTTATGCAGCTTTTTATTTCATTTCTCCTACATTTCAATGTTCCTACTCAGCAACATGTAACTAACAAGACCCTACAGCGCCTTTACTGTGAACAAAAAAATAAGCTGGTTTAAACCTTAATTTGCTGCTGATTGCTTGAGCCCAGTATTCACAACTCTCTTAAGTACCCCTAAACGCTCCGTTTTCAGTTACAGTGAACGGCAAGACAAACATTGTTTAATACTGCCTGCTAACAGAATTATGTCAGAGCCCCCATTCTATCCAATTAATGGCTGATATACATCTTTTGCCAAGAATCCAGTGTCATTTTTCTTAGCTTAGACAGCTGGTAAAATGGCAGTCCCACATCCTGGAGTCACTCATAAACAACACCAGCCCATCAGCAAATTTTATCGTACCCCCTACTACCCTGTGTATCAATAAAGGAGGCAAGAGTAACAGACGGTGGGACTACAACTGAACTCTGCCAAGAGAAAAAGCATAAATGAAATATTCAGAGCATAAAGGAGCTCAGGTGATTTTCTGGAACCCAGTCTATAATCTGTTCACTTTTTTTTTTTTTTAAAGCAGTTGCAAGATAGTAAGCAGATTAATACCATACATATAGATCTACCGCTTGCTGGGTTGCTGAACACATAAAAGACCTTGTTACACTTCTTTTTTTTTTTTCTTTTTTCCTTATTACAAAGATTAAGTTTGTACCTTAACAACCACAGGGCTTGTTCTGATCCTGTGATTAGTGTTTGCATGGTTTTGTGTGCTGAGACCACTGCATTCATTGTAATTTAGCTGAGTGTTGGCTGGAGCCAGCAAGAGCTTCTTAAGCTACAAACACATCAGGGAAAGGGAGGTGGAAGGAAAAAAGTAAAGTTATACATCTTTATGGATTAAAATGACTAATCTACATTTTTGCATAGTTACTTAAAATTAGCTATATCAATTTCAGCAAGCAAAGTACAATAAAACAGAAAGAAGGGCTCAATATTCCCCAGAGCAAACAGATTTCATTTTCTTCTGGCTTGGCAGCGTATTTCTGCTCCCTTTACTGCAGTATACTGCAGGGCATGCAGAAATGGCAGGGGTCTTGGATTTCTGAATCCATGGCAAAATGAAATTCTCCGTGATCTGTTTGACAGAAGAGGCCTCTGATCTAAACAGAGACGTTAACTTCACAGACTAATGGATACAGCGTCTAGATGCAGGTATCTGGCTCTGCTTCTGCAGAAGCCAGCGATAAGGGGCTTTCAGGAGAAACAGAATCACGTCTCAAACTGGTTGCACTGCACAAAATGCATATGAGGTTTCACTCACATCCTCACCCAAGGTTTGGGTTTGCCCTGATTAGCACTAAGCTGGTGCTTACCAGTCAAACCAACGTTTAAGGCACGAAATTAGCCCCACATCCTGCCAGACTCAATGGGCCTTTCTTTACAGATCACCAAAAGTGACATCTAAGCATACATACAAAAAGAGCCCCAAGAAATGAAATATGAATTAAAAAACATTACCCTGACTTATTTGAACAGAGTGATAAGCAAAAGTGTCAGCCATTAGCACAAGAATCTCAAAACCAATCTCTTCAACATACTTTTTAATAGATTCCCTTATTAGTCATCTTACAGCTATTTGGTGGGGTTTTTTCCCCACATAATTTTCAGTTCTTTACTTGATTTTCCTTTTCAGTCTAAATGAAAAGTCCAGACCTTACTGTGACTACATCATACCCATGCAGCGGGTAGCCAGAGGCACATCCAATTCCTGTTAAACAGTAGGAAGGGTTCTTACTAGAGACGGCTCTTCTGCCTCCTGAGTTGGAGGGGTGCCGTCGGGCATTGGGGAAGGGCTAGTGGCATTTTCGTTGGTCACATCTCCATCTGTCAGTGCATCAAATGAAGGCAATCCATCCTCATCCACAGGGATGCTGTCCAGCGTTTCAGTGAGAACGGCTAGCAAGTTTGCCTCGCTCTCTTCATCTATCTTCTGTGGGAGGGGACAAAACAAAAAGCAGAACCAGGTGAGAAGAGGAACAAAACGATGTCTCTGTATGTGAAAAAGCAGTCAAAACATAGTTAGACCAGCCCTTGAAACAGTAACCTGCAACAGAATCTCAGAAGATGTAATTAAGCGCAATGAAATGATCCATCTCTGCCTTCAAGAGAAATTTCTTTGCACTCGCAGCGTACTGCTCTAGTTTACTTTTCTTCCACAATTCTTTTTTTTACCTGGCGTTAAGAACAGTAAGTAATTACCCAGGGATTGTATTACAGGATGCGCCTAAGCTGCTGACACCTAATGACGGTGTCAGCCCAGGCTGTCTCTTTCTTTCTCTCTTCAACACTGAACGCCAGCTAATTGACCTGACAAAATTACAAGAATCAGAGAATAAGACAGCTAATCAGAAGACCAAAATGAATCACCAGTGAAATTTGGAAAACCTTGCTCGCATCCGCGGCCCAGTGTAAGCCACAAAGGGTTTCCCTTCCACACGTCTGGAATCCTTGCTCCAAACCCAAATGAACATCTTGTAATTCCTGAGCATTCTGGCACAAGACTAGCCATCAGGACTCATACTGTAAATGGCAGGCTCTTCGGGTTTCTTTTAAAGAAATGTATTAGACAGGTTGCCTTTGAAGTTGTCCTTTCGAGTTATGTCACTTGAGTGCTCAGTGCGACTATTGTATGCATTTATCTAATTCAGACTGCAATTATAAAAAGTAGATTAATTCCTAATCAGATGTGGCTGTAATGTTAATTTATATTAGATATCTTATTTCAGCAACAAGACTTCTTTTTGTCAAATTGAGTAAATTTAAATGCCTTCCAATTTTTTAATGAAATATAGTCCCTACTGTATATTATGGTACAGATTTTTTGGAGTACTGAAAGTTCTGAGGAATAGAATTGTATAAAAATCATTATATTTATTTTTCAGAAAGATTGGAAATTGATCTTGACAGATCAATTATCTAAGATTCCTAGGCTGATCCTAGTGCTATTAAAGTAAATGAAAAGCCTTTCACCGACTCTAGGGATATCAAATTGGGAGCTTTTCCACCAGCTTCAGAGTGGCTCATCATTCTCCAGGTTCACACTGTGAAGAGATTTCAGCGAAGTTCAAATCTCACAGTTTAAAGGTGAACTAGCAAGGAATGTATCAGTAAGAAAAACAAACAAAATGTTTAAAAAGTCAACAACAAAATATTGCCAGTTACATCTCAGAAAAAAAAAAAAATCAAGCGAATGTGGGTATCCCCTTAGCATGACTTTTGTCAGTAATACTTCTATCTACCAGACTCCGAACAGAGATGCTCATAAACCACACAGATAATTGCTCCTTCCAGGCTTCTCTGCCAAATCACACCTCACGGCTTCTTACAGAAAAACTCTTTGAGTCTTTGAGCTAGAAAGCTACGGCAGAGCACAAACTGTTCTGGTGCTTTACAGCATCATCCCCAAGAAACAAATAAACACTCAGGCAAAGCTAATGCTAAGGAGAAGCATTTATTTAAAAGGCCAAAAGGGGCTTGGCCACTGAGAAAAAGAGTCTAAGTTCTGGTATCTGGTGATTTCCACCATACCAGGCAAACACATGCACAGTGCCGTGATAATTCAGTGTGCAGAGGATGAAAATAAGCAGAGGGGAGTTACCTTGTGAATAAAACCATGCTCCAAACCCAGCTTTTCACAGCCAATTTTTGAGAGGAAAAGAGGAAAATTAGGGTGTCACTTCTAGAAAAGTACGAAAAGGCATTATTGGGCAGAAAAGCACTTTGCAATGTAACAAAGTGCTGAATTTTTTTCCCAATGGTATTTCAAGCCCCTTGCAGGTGGTGGAGTCAATGACGGTGAGAGTCACCTCTCAGCCCCAGGATGGCCACGGCGGGCTCTGGCTGCCTGACCCCCAGCCTTGCACCAGGAACCTCTCCAGCAAGTCTAGCTGGTGGGGTGCACTGCTGAGCCTTGCAGCTTATAAAGCTGATAACAAAGCTGGAAGTGTTACTATTTCTAACGGGGAATGCCTTCTTTAATAATAGGATGCCAGAAGAAACCCTGATATTTGCTGTTAGCTGCTCAGCTCTCATGCTTTAAGCAGACATTCAAGTGCGCTGACATTCAAGAACAGAAAGTTGAGTGGACACTGGTCCTCATCACAGCAATTTCAATTAGTTTTGTACAAGTTTCAACATTCAAACACCCCAGAGAAAGCACAGGATGTGACAAAGAGGACTCTGTTAAACAATTAATGTCACTTTCCATTATTGCTTCAGTCCCAATTTACAGAGCAAATAAATCAAAGTCACCACAGATGAAGCACACTAGTTGGCTAACACATGTCTATTCACAAACGACATGGCAGCAGGAACACATTAGTCAAGAAAATGACATTGTGAGATAACCTTTTAAAGATTTAACTATGCTATTGCTCCTAAATTGCTGTTTATAAAGAAAAACAATTATTAGATACAGCAGAAATGGTGCTGAGGGGAGATGCGAAGGGAGAGATGGTTGGGTACATCAACGTCTGAACAATAATCACTGAAGCAGCAGCTTTCTGCTTTGCTATCACAACCTGAGTCTTGGTGTTGACAGCACTGGGGAGAAGCAATGCCATGGCCAAATGCAGGCTCTTTCACAGTTTCAGCACTGTTACCGCAGAAGTTCACATTTCAGACTGGCATCCAACCCGCACATCACACAGGCTCAGTGAATCAGGAGGAGCTGGGCACCTTTGATATCCGCTAAGGTGAGAGGAAGTGCTGTGTGTTCTCCGGAATTCGCTCCGCCATGTCCCTAACTTCCAAGCAGGGTCACACTGAAAGGGTTTGCTTCCATCTAAAGGAGGAGATCCTAAGTATTTACACCACCTAAATGAATACCGTGTCTAAGAAGAAGGGGTGGAGGATAATCTTGAAAGTAAAGCCACATGGCAAATACATGCAATTATTAAACACTTATAAAACCAATTCATAACGGCTACATCTTGCTAACCAATGGATATTCTTAATGCAGAAAGTTATGCATCACTTCCCAGTCACACCGCATGAACTTCAACATCCTTGGTTGTTAGTTTAACATAAAGACATCGGGGCCAGAAGTTTTTTGACCCCTGTAAATTTTCACCAGCTGAAGGAGGCAAGGAACCCGAGTATGTCACTGAATGCAGGCACCTCCACGTTTCTGACAGCAAAAGTTTCTAGCGTATCCAGAATGGCATTAGCTCTGAAAAGAAGTAAGATTTGGCATTGGTGTCACTGTGCATGGGCAAATGCAATGGGAAAGCTGGCTAGTGCTGTAAGCTGCCAGAACACCAATCAATCCTCAAAAATGAGTGACTGAGGTGCCTAAAGACCATGAAAAGTTTCTAACTGTGCTCTTCTCTGCTTTTACATGTTTTGCTCTAATGCTTTACTATTTCTGCAGCACTAAAAATAATTCTTTGTCTGAAAACACTTTATTAGTTGTGTAACAATCTTATTCTAATTGGGTTTCTGCCTTCAGTAAAATGTCTCAAGAGATACTCTCTCTTTGGCCAGTGAAAAGCTATATGAAATGAGCTGATAATTTACCCACACAACGGTATTTAAATCTTCTACCCCTGATAATTCTTTCTCTTTTGCTTATTCTGCCTATTGATGGAGCCGGGTTCACCTTGTGGTTAGCATTTTATGTCTGTAATACCTGTTACTTGTCAGCAATCCCATTACAGAGACCAAGGACTGAGCTGTAATGGAGACTCAGCCACCTTGTCTTTCACATGCACCCCTTTAGGGTGCATATATTGAGCAATGTTGTGATTTTTCCTTAGAATTTTCTTCCTTTAAAAAATCATGCAAAATTTTAAAACCACCATTATTACCATCACCAATCCCTTCTTGAAAGCCTTGAAGCCAGCGTGCAGATGTCCTGACTCAGGACTCTCCTGTAGCTCTCCTGCTGATTCACTCCAGAAAAGGCCCATCATTTAGAAAATCTTTTCCAAATGTTAATAGTATCTCCAACATCTTCCCTCTGGATGATTCCCCTCCGCCTTTCATTTGCAGTTATTACAGGCACAGCTTTTGCTTACTGTATCTCATCTCAAGGAGTGAAATCAGCTAATGAGTGATGATGCTCTAAAGTTTCTTTACTGATAATTCGAACAGTGCAGGGGCCCATCATGATTCATACTGAAAGATCAGGGTCTAAACTGCACAGCCCCGAGGAGCTGGGAGCAGTGGCAGCTTGCCACATCTTCGCAAAAAGCCCAGGAAACTTTGGGACAGATCCGCAGCTGGCAGAAGCTGTCACCGCTCCAGCAGCCCAGCTCAGTAGGCAATTCAGAGCAGCCAGGTGTACACCTGAACTCATGAGGGATCACCATTTCAACATATCGACTCGTTTCTCCTCAGTAGCCTAAGATCTATTCATAGCACAATTAACAAAGAAAATAAAAGATCTTCCTCCAGCTGAAAATATCCGAGTGATCTAAAAATACTAATACATTATGGCACTACTTTCAAAAGCACAAAAATGACTTGCGAGCACATCTGGGACTTCCAACAGGATTTAATTCCTTAATGACACATTTTGAAATAAGAACGTCCTTAAGATTCACACCACTACGAGAAATGAGGGGTACAGATTCGCCCCTTTTTGCACACAGGGATGCAGAGGTACCGAAAAGCTCACCACAATCCCCCCCCGGCCCCGAGCACCTCCTGTGAGCAAACATGCAGGAGTAGGGGCAGGTGGTATCTCAGCCCTGGCCCCACAAACCAAGCTTTGCCAACCGAGGACAAGGAGCCGCAGGCTGGGCAGAAGCACAGGGAAGGTAGGAGGAGGGAAGGGATTAGGATGCAGGCTGGTCTTCCTGCTCCTGCCAGTGAAAAATGAGATCTGAGGTCAGGGATGGTAAGAGGGAAGAATTACAGCCCAAGTTTTACTTCTTCTGGAGTATAAGGAGCCAACATCCCCCAGCGTCAGCACAGATAGTGCTATCATGGTGATTTTGCTGCCTTCTCAACCTGCTGTCCAACACAAGTGCCTCCTCCTCAACTCAGAGGTGGCCGTACCTGGCAGTATTTTCTCCCAGGGCCAAAGAGGAATCAGTGGTCTAAGTGGAGAACCACTTGTTCCACCCTATCTGTTCACAACCAGTCCCATGCCATTATATATTTTGAGAAGTATTTCAGCCTTTATTTTACTGTTAAACTGCTTTGCAAATCCTTAGGCGTCTTGTGCTGTCTTACAGTAAAAATCCACATGATGCATTTGCATTAGAACGTTTTTCCAAGGTCTGTTAGTCTGGTCCCCAAGAGACACTCCCATAATTGAAATGCTTAAGTCCAGAGCTATCAATTATCTTTAAAAACAAAATGGAGTCCCACTAGGAGAAAATTACAGCCAGGTTTCTTTATATGTAGTAGAAATGCGGGGATTAATTATCACCACCCCTGTGCAAATGCCTTTAGGGTATGGGAAGGAAACAAGAGATCTTTTCTTCTTGAAGGAGACAGCTATGCTCATACTCCTCACATGCACCTGTAGGCAAAGACCACTTGAATCCAGAGCTTGCATTCTAATTTCGGCAGTCCCACTGCACAACATATGGACTGTACGTACATCTCATCTATAGGACCGAACACATCCCTGTATTTATGTAAAAGCTTCACTCCAGCTGGATTTCTGGAGATATTGTACAGACATGAAACAATATGCTCTGCCATCCCACTCTCCCCCAAAACAATGTTAAATAGTGTAACTATACACAATGCAGGTACTGCAATACTTAGCTTCCAGAGCTGCATCCCTGGAGAGGAACAAACTCCCAGCATCGCTCCCAGGGACATTATGGCAGGAAGGACCTGCACAAGGTCCGCAGGCTGAAGGAGACAGGAGCACCTGAAGCATCCATTTCCCCCCTCCCTTCTTCAGGGTATAACAACATAAAAGTAACAATATTTATTATTATTCATATACTCAACATGGTGTATATTTCTAGTCTCAAAAAGTTCTCATGTTTAATCTTGGTAACTGAACTCAAGTTACTTTTTCTCTGAAAGAGAGACATGCTCACTCAACATCGTGAAACTTCTGTAAACTATCTGGGATTAAAGCATCGCAACGCAAAACCATGGCACAGTCCATTTGCAAATTGGGTTTTCTTTAAGATCGTGCCCTTGATCACCTGCAGTAGTGCCACCATAGCTCCTGTGAGATGGACTATCTTTACAGGTAAAAATCTAAACTTTCCACTATAAGCTAAACATGTCAGTTTAAAAGAGCCTACTAAATATTCTTCTACCACAAAGTCACTTTTTTTATTGCTTCTAACGAGTTGTTGCAGTTCAGAAGTTTCCATTACAGCCTGGCAATTAAGTTTCTAATAAACTGAAGAGCTACTAATTGACATATTCATCTCACAAACTGAGGATCTAGCTAGCAACTTGTAACCCATTTTTACATCTTCTGACCAAAATTCATTCACGTTTTGCAAGCCATTCCAATTTCATTTGCGTAAACTGCATCCTTCCCCTTTATGATAGTAATCTTTGATTCTGGGGAAAAGACAAAAGAAAAATCATCTCAGAGAAAGCTATGGTGCCGTTGACTGTGTTAAGGGGACCAAGGATAAGATATTGCTGCGTTAGAATTGGCACACCGGTGGGAGACCCAATATCAAAAATTTATGGTAATTGAAACCACAGAATCTTTGGAAATGCAGTCAATTTGACTCAGTATCAAAAGGTCACTCTATTCAATTTATACTTGATGCTGAGCACAATATTGAGAAAACACCTGAAAGCAAATCATCTTATCAGCAGTTTGGGCCTCAACATTTACTGACTATAGAGGCTAATTTGCTGATTACTAAATAAATGCATTACCTATGTTTTGGGCCAGGTTAGCTCACCAGAGGGGCTTTTTAACTTGTACAGAACGTGACACTGTGAAAGCACTACCAGGAACCGCATGTCCGTAATACCGAGGCACGCTGTGGACACGCTATCATGCTGTCTTGCCCAGCGCCAGGGAAAAGCACCTGGTCTTCACAGGAGGGGGACTGCAGCAGAAGACCTGGCACGTCTTGTCCAGCCTGCAGCGGGCTAGGCTTGGGCAGAGCTCTGCACAACTGAAGCACAAAACGCTATACTACATCTCAGGGAAAGGGCAAAAGTGCAAAGGGGAGGAAGAGCCTGATGAAGGGCCACAGAAAAAGAAAGGCTGGGAATTTTCCTTCGCTGTGCAAGGTGGCCAGGGAAGCGAAGGGGGAGGTGAAGTTTGCTTGCTGCCAGCACTGCTGGGGAAGCACGGGCGAGCAGAGGAGCAGGTGAGCTGCTGCTGGGGAGGGGGGACGCAGGACGAGCAGCCTGACCCGCATGAGTAGCTCACTGCCCAGGGTGCAAGAGGTTACACAGGCTGCCCTCTGAGCCCACCACCCTACAGCTTCCCCCCGAAGCAGCACACAGCGGCTCCCGCCCATTCTCTCTTTCCCTTTTACAGGCAATCGTTCATGCACATGATAAGGTCCTGAGCAACAACCCAGACAAAGATTTTTAATTATTCTTACGCACCTAAAATATACAGGTGGGTAGAGTGTCACAGTTCCTGACCGAGGGTCCCAATCCAGACAACCTCTAATGGGGAATGGGTATTGCGGAAAGAGGGAAGAGGGGGGAGGAAGGCTACAGACTACAGTGTAAGGTAGGGAAGACGTTTGGGACTCTCCCCGTTGCAGAGCTTTCAGTGACGGTGTCAGCAGTATTTCAGTTCAAATATTCAAACACTGCTTGCTCAGATTTATTTATTTACTTGATTTATGGTACATGCCCACACTAATCTCTCTATGCACTGACAGAAAATTTTTCAACATTCACATACCTTTGTTAGGCAGCATAGCATGTTCTGGGGAAAAAAGAGCCACATATATTTTGCAGTGATTATTTCACACATATAATTGATGTAAAAACTTCTTTTTCCTCTTGATAATGACAGACATCTCTAAAAAATGCACTTGAAGGTAGTACAGACCCTTCCTTTGCAAACTATGAAGCATAATTTTGTTGCTTTTGTTCATTCTCTATTTCAATGTTGCATTTGCTTTAGTTTTAATTATACTGGATGTGTCAGGATGTCTATCATAATCCCTACTTCTTTCTAGAGATTTATGACTCTACACAAATATAAATTTCAGAGTAAAATTATATACAATATAGCAGAGAAGAGTTTACATACTTTTTTTAATTTTGTTCAATTATGCAGAGACTGTTTTGTGTGAACGGAACACACACTCAAAAATTCCTTTTTACACTGCAAAATAAGACACTTCTATCTGGTGCTTTTACTGTTAGAAAATTGGAATTTAATTTGACCACGAAATTAGCATTTGTAAAGTATCAACTTCATTAAATGCTTTTTATGATGCTTTAATTTTTCAGCTTGTTCAGCTTCATCAAACCTACCACCAGGCTTGTTGAACAGGTACGACAAACACAAGTCATTTCTCACCAGAAGAAAAGCATCGGTTTTCCTTAGACCTGCAGCTTGAATGGAGCAGTACATCATTAACACATCTGGGCTTCCCATCAATTTTTATTGTGACCTAACTGGGTGGCTGCCATCCGGTCTGAGCTGGCTAAGAGAGTTTATTCTGACACAACACAAAAACTTGTTTACAAGGCTAAAGATGCATTTACTCTACATGTTTTACCTATGTAGCTGTACTCCTCTCTTTAAGTGTCACAGCAATGGCTCCAACAGCCTCCTAGTATGTACCAGCAGATGTGTTGAGTGACACACATACCATTTAGAGAGGTAGTTTGGCTAGATAAAACAAACAAAGATAGTAGACATTAGCCCTAAAAAAAGAAGAGGAAATCACCACGAAGAGGAAAAAATAGGTATCTCTATATATGTGCGCTCTACTCCTATCAGGCTAAAAAAGTTTCAAAAAACTTCAGTGGTGTTCCCATATCTAAGGAGATGCTCAGCTGAGAGAACACCCTAGGTACCTGTACCGCAAGCATCCTAGGCTGAAAGCAATAAAATCTCCTTTATAATGAAGCACCAAGTGAGAATGTGGGGATGCTACAGCAAGGAAGGTGCTAACAGGTATAGGGTTTAACACAGCACAGATCACAGGTGCATTTTACTGGGCTTTTCAGCTCGCTTTTAGAGTCCCATGAAAATAAAATGTAAGCTTGTCCCAGCAGGCAAATAAGCACTCGCCTCAAAAAGCAGCAATTGAACAGTGCATCCTGGTAAACCCCTACAACCACCGAGGATGCTCTTCAGGATGAAAAGATGCGTCTGAATTTTCTGCCGCTTAAGCATTTGGATTCGTTTAGAGTCTCATAATATCCTTAACTATGTATTTCCTTGATTTGTCACTAGGTGCTAAGACTTTAATGTTCTTTCAATGCAATTTTGTGTATGTGAATAGAATCATAAACTGGAGATGGTGATTTTAAAACAGAAAACATTAAAAAAAACAAAGATCACAGAAGAGCTATCTGTTGCAAAGCATCCTCTAGAGCACATCCACTGTTGGCTTGTTTCTAAGTTTCCTGGAACTCACTAGTCTTCACAGATTATGTTGATAAAATGGGGTTGACACTAAAATGTAAAAATAATTTGCTAGTTTACACTAGGGCAACCTTGTTCATTTACCCTCAACCCGCCTAGAAGAGTTATGTAGCGCATGCATGCTGTGGTGCACGCTACAGTTCCCACCACGGTTGCCTCTCTTCTATTTATTTCTTAGTCAAAACTGAATATACTGCTCATTCTCTGCTAGTCTTTTAAAAGTACGTGCTCGTGATCACCAGCCTTCCATCTGTACGATGTAAGACTGTATTCTTCTTTACGAGGCACTGATGTTTCCAGTTCCTTTTTCACCAGAAATGGTGAAAATCAACCTGGGCATTTTTTTTTGGCCCTCTTTAAAAATGACCCATAAAAGGCAGTCAAGTCCAGCTGTACTTATCAATGAACTAAATATCACTATTAATTAGGCAATAAGTTCTTTTAGGCAGGGACTGTCTTTTTGTTATGTGTTCACACAACCCCTTTCACAACGGTGTTCTGATTTACAATTGGGCTTTGAGATGCTGCCACAGCACCTATAATAAATAATTTTGGGTACTTCTATTTAATCCTGCTAGTAACCAAAAGAAAAAGAACGTGGGCCCAGATGTTCAGCCACTGTAAATTAGGGCCTCTCCACAGGTTTTAATGGAGCTATGCAGATTTACACTAGCTGGGGACCTGGTCCTCTGCTCTTTGGATATGTTGATGCTGAAGATGAGAGCAGCAGGTCCTGCATACTGTATCTATACCAACCTGTCCCAGTAGTAACGGCAGTCCAGCCAGACGCCAGGAAGGGCTAATTCTTCCTCCTTAAGTGAGTTTTGCAGCTGAGCACTACATTGCTACGACTAAGAAGATGAGTTTAAAAGTGGCTTGCGTTCATCTTGCCTACAATGTGGTAGATGCTGTGCTCACATTTCCTACTGGAAATGCACTGACATATTTGTTCATGTCAAGTGCTTCTTCAGTTTAAAAGTTATCTCCACTGAAGTTAACACAAATTATAATTTGAGCCTATGTAGCTACTAGATGCACAGCCAAAACCCCATGGGATGTGTCTAACCCCACGAAAAATAAGTAAATTGCAGCCATTTGACTACTAAACCAAAAGTGGGACCCTGCAGATCACTGGCTTCAACACAGCCTATGTTTTCCTGGCTCAGATGGCCTCCCTTTGTATCGAGGCATTTTGCCCTGCTCTATCAGCACCCAAAATGAGGAGGAAGGAAGAGGTGAAGGGAGCTGTGTACTGGAAACAGCCCAGGATGCAAGAGCTGCACTCCTGATCCAGTGTCTTGGGAAGGAAAAACCTGTTTAAGTGATACTTCTGGGGGCAGAAGGCTGGAGCTACTACCCATAACCCAGGCAGCACCACCTCTGTTTCTACCTGTTTCAGGCAGAGGACAGGATACTGCACCCAAGTCTTGCTCAGCTGGCTGACAGGAGCGGGTGGGACCACTCGTGTTTAGGTAGCAATAAAATCCTGTTTTGTAAACATACGTAAGGATTACACACACACCACCAGAGAGAAAGGCGGGGGGGCGGGGAGGAAAGGAGAGAAGAGGAAGAGAGGAGACAGAAGAAAGTAAACATGGCAGCACTTCATGCTATACAGTGGGGGGAAACCATATAGTATTTCCAGTAAAAAAGAGCTATCTGTAAGTGAATAATATTGCAAAGTTTTATTCAGCTGAAGCACCAAACCAGCAGCATGCAATGAGCACCACAGCGTTTTACAGCTGCATGTGGCCTTGCCCCCCCATTTTGACAGCAAAGGGTGCCCCAAACCCGAGTGCCTGCGGCACAGGGAGCATAACGCTGACCCCAGCTTGACTCTCCCTAGGATTAGAGCGGCACAAACCAAACATCACCTGGCGAAGTCAATGGAGTTAAACCAGGACAGATTAAGTGTAAGTGAGAAGCAAATCAGGTCCTTTGTGTCTGCCCTTCCTTCCCCGAGAAAAACTAAATATGTTCCTTTTCCTCAGACGCATCAATAGCAATAGCCTAAACTGCCCCGATTGGGTTTCACCGGTGGCAATGCAGAAATGTTTATTTCCATTAGGCTGGGTCTATAAAATCCTCCTTTCATTCCTGTGCTTCTACAATTTCCAAACAGCAAAGCCTGACATTTTGGTCTCTGACAAGCAACGCTTAATATTGGGATGTTTGAAAAAATATCTATATGAAGAAAGCTCTTAAGACAAGGCTGAGCATTTTCACCACAAATGGTTTGTTTTAGCTATCTCTCTGCCTCCTGTAAGACGGAAATCAGACAGCTTACTGGCTTAGTTTGTTAGGCCAGGTTAAAGGGATGCAATGCTGAAAGGCTCTTACAGAAGCTTACCCTTGGACTAAAAATAGCAGGCACTAGAGAATTATCTTAAATACTACCAAACTTGTTCTGCACTGTGAATGCAGATAACTGTAATATGTTTCCATTTTTGGTAGTTTTAGAGCTTTTTAAAGTTATGCTCGCTTTAGCTGACTATTTAATTAGTTTCTGATTCTATTTGCCACTTTTTCTCTCAGAGATATAGCCTGAGGGGTACTTTGCCTATGAATCCTTTGTATTTAGCAGCGTTGCTATTGTTAACATCTAATGAGCTGTTGGATTTGCCAAACACTCGGTATAGGTACAAACGCTTCTTTGAAATATAAATGTTTAACACATAGCAAATAGCAAATCAAAAGATACTCTAACGCAGCGTCCTCACTCTCTCATTGCGTCTCTCATCAAAAGAGAATAAAAATAAAAATCTGCTTTATTACATTTAATTCTGAAATTCCAAAATGCATATCTGAGCGAGACATTTTTAGCTCACTGCCTGGGACTTTAGAAGAAAACTAAATGATTTTTGGTACTGTAAGAGGACTCGCACATATGGGCAAGGCTCCACGGTCTGACGCAGTTCCCTGCCAGCTGAACTGTGGAGTTATCAGTGTTTTCTTTGGGGTAAAACTGCAAGACCCTACAGTCTTTAATGAAGCCACCTCATCTTTAAAACATATAAAATGAGTTTGTGGTTTTTTTTTTTTTTTTAAGGCTACAATCATTTATCTTTAAGTGGTCTTAAAGACATGCCTGAAAGACATTGTCACAGAAATCAGTCGTGCGGTGTAACGTCCCTGCTGCTGTTACGGCCTCAACTCTCTGCACTTCTGCAGATAGTACCATTGTGGGTACTCGCTATACAAGCGCAGATCGGGAACTTTACTGCATACAAGCAGCAAGTGTCTCCACACACTGATTCCTGCCCGTTGCCTTCCACACGATGTCCCAGGTCCTACACCAGTCACAGTTAAGATAATTTAAACCCCCCACCTTGAGTAAGGCCAGCTTCTAGAGACAAATGCTGGGCAAGGTCAAGCTGAAACTCAGCCATGCAGCTGAACAGAAGTTCCTTCCCTTCTTGGGCAGGCAATGCATCTGACTGCCATGGAGCTGGCAGAGCCTGTCCTCTCAGACACAATTTTTCTTTGACTCTCTTTTCAGGGTGAGAAATGTTTTCCCTCTTGAATAGTGGTGGAATTCACAGATTCCTTTACCAGATATATACCCAGTGCCTTTATAAGCTCATGCATAGTGGCATAACCTAGCCACATGTCTTGCAACTGCCGTTAAACCCCTCCATATGTCTTCATTTGGGAAGCAAGTTTTCTTTTTGAGTCAGGAGTTAAGTTCATAGCCTCTCTGTCAAGTAAACAACATGTCTGTTGTCACCTGGCTGCTGAGCAAGCCCTGTCTTTGAAAATATGCACTCAGTGATTTTAGCCATCTATTTCTCAGCCTTTCCTTCTACAGTCATGCAGCAAAAGTAACACTCCATCTTCATTATGATGATTAACATTACTATCCACCACCTGCAATTTAAATTTCTCCTGGTTAAGTGTTACTCTAGCACTACAAAGACAACAACCCTATTGCACTGAACGATCTCCAGTCACTTCGTAAGGGAAAGTATCTGCAGAAAGTACTCACAGATCAAACAGACAAGACCAAGAAAGGAGGATTATAATCCTTGCTTTATAGCAGGGGATTTGATATGCAGAGATTAATCAACTTCTCCAGTCCAAAGAGCACCCACGGGCATGGTGGAGGGCAGGGCTCCAACCAGTAACACCAGGCTCCCCTTCCAAGCAGGGAACATTTCACCAGTGCCAACAGTGCACACAGTCCCTGTCCCAAAGCACTTGCAGTTGAACTTCCAGTTGACAGAAGAGGACTGAAAAATGGTTGTCAAGAGTGTTGGGGTCACAGCAACATAACTAAGGGAAGGTTTATTTTGTGCACTCATGGAACTTGGTGATTTTGCCATTTTTTGTACAGAAAATCATATTTGCTCACTTATTACTGACATTCCAGGTTCCAGAGAAAGTTAACACAGAGACAGAACACGGCTGGTATGTCAGATGTAGCTCCATACCAGAAAGCCACAGGATATCTGCATGACATAGCAGATGCCAGGGAGAACATGAGCGTGCTACAGCAGAAGAGACAAGTTTGGACCAGTGGGGAGGAACACAATCATGACTGAGTTCAAAAGTGAGCATGGAGACCATCTAGCTTAACACGGAAAGCTGGGCCAACACCCCCACCACCCTCCCTCCCCCAAAACTCAGGAAGAAGAGGCTATAATATAACAGCAACTCAGCAAACGTTGTGGAAAAACAAAGGGTCCATAAAAACATTGTTTGAATGGGGCCCTCTCTTTGCGTAACTTATTTTGGGAAGATAAAAACCAGAAAGCATCCAAAGCCGATTGGGTAAGTCATTATCTGTACAGACAGTCACATGGACAGGTTTGCCCCAAGGAAAGATAAGCAGAAGAGAGTGAACTGAGGGTTCAGGAAAGCTTCATCTCAAAGATTCCCAAATTACTATAAGCCAAGTAAGAAAATATTTTACTTTAGAATTTGGATGGTACTTAGGAACAAAAAATATTCACAACAGCAACCCCCATTCATCCCCATCAGCCTGCTGTGATGGCAGCTTTATTGCACGTAAGTCCCAAGAAGCAGAGCCCACAGGAGGACAGTGTACGGGGGTGTCTGCAATGTTGGAGCACCTTCCAGAAAGAAAAACAGAGAAAAAAAGCTGTTGCATTGCTGCCCCCCTTTTTCATGTATACTTTTTCCATTCTCTTCTTTGCTAGTGAAGAGACTACACTTTCTGGCTATAGTAATAGCTCAAGATCAGGAATGTGCTGTTAGGGACCTTCTGAGCTGAAGTGGCAGCCTGAGATGCGGCACTCGTTTGTGGACTTTCAAAGGTAAGACCGTGTCATCCACCCCAGCCTGCAAAGGTCATTATGAAGTCTGTAGGAAGTCAGACAACAGTGATGGAGGAAGAAAGCGTCATTGGCACAGGATCAGGGATAAAATACATTCTCAAAGGCATTCTGGGATATCAGGCAGAGTGAATTGGAATTAGGATGAGGAATTGTGCCATTAATGCTGGCGACAGATTAAGTCCTGATGATTTTCCTTGTGTATAGGGTGGGAGAAGACAGGCTAGATATTGTGTATTTATTGAAGCAAGAAGGATAGTGATAAGATATCATCTAACCAAATCATAGAATGCAATTTGGGAAGATATTCAAGAGTTACAGAATCTGAATTAGCGGGTTTGTCTAATACCTGTAGGTACAATTACACCCTGATGCAAAACAATTATTGGATTCCAGAGAGGGAAAACATCAGGTGAAATGGCCTTGATCCTTCATTAGCTGAGTAGCATTCAGGACCAGAAAGGACACCTGCACACATCCAAAAGCACAAGTACTCAAGAAATACGAGGTAGACATCTCCAGGAATTTTGGAGTATAGAAGTTCGGCACCAGGAGACGCATCTTCTTAGCAGAGAAACAATTCAGATGAATTCAAATATTTCAATAGCAGTCAGCAATATTTTGTAGCTTTTCATTCCAAGTCTATGAGCATTTTGACTCCTTTGCTATTGAAGTCAAGCATGTTACTACGCCACGCTGTTGTCCTGCCATCTTCCTCCCACACACAGTTATTTCGCTAAGGCCTCTCCCATAAGAAAGGGCTGGCTTACCAGTTATCAGTTTCAAAGTTAAAAAAAGATATGATTTTAGAACTGAAGAGAGCATTTGCAATGAAAACTGAAGCCATGCAAAATTTGACCAATTTGTCATCTTAAAGCCTCTCAAGAAAACCTCGGTTAGCCGTGCATGGTTCCTGTGTGAAATGTAGAAGGTTGCAATGAAATCTGCTTTTCTTTTTTGAGGTCAGCCACGGTTAACTCTTAGAGTTGACTCTCTAGGGGCAACAATGATGAGGACTAACGTAGACCATCTCTAAATCCCGGCAACTTTGATTTTTCACAAAGATTTGACTTATTTTTTAAATTGGGAATATACCAGTATTGTTAGGGAGGGATTCTAAAGAAATAACAGCACATGATGAGTTTTGATCGGAAATGACTAGAGTATAATGCAGTTCTGGACAATACATTTGAGGGATGTCTTTATAAGAGCTCTTTTAAAGACTGATTTGGGGGAGGAATTGGGAAAACCTAGACACTCTGTGAAAAGGGAGAGAAGGGCAATGAGTTCTACTGTAGTATCTCTTATTTTGCTGACTCAGTGAACACACATTTGTCATTCAAAGACAAATTAGAAAAGGGCATGGATCGTGCTACATAGATGCTCAGTCTCAGTTATCAGCCAGGTACAGGCAGCTTCCAACGTATCTACCTCCAAGTGCATCTGAAAAAAAGGCAATCTCTTTTGGTGGATGTGGACAGAACGTCTTTGTCAAAATTTCAGTTTGAGCAAATACTGCAAAGCGGTTTAGCGCAGGGAGGATTTGTCCTCACAGAAATTGACACAAATTCCTTTAGGACAGGGGCAGCCACCCCAACCACATAGCTGGGATTGCCAGCAGATAGAATTAGGAAAACTGGAAGATAACACTGTGGCCTAATGTAAACTCTTAAATCTGCTGTAAACAGAGAGGTAACACTGGCACACAATAAAACTGGTATCTGTCATTGCACTCCCAGAAGCAGGTGTAGGGAAGGACAAGAGACATGAGTGGATTTTTGTTCATCCCTATGAATTCTGGTCAGGGAAAAAGCAAGCTGAAAGAAGCTGTGGCAAACAGCTAACATTACAGTGATGGAGGGCAAGCTGGAATGATGGTGTAGGAGGGAATAACAGGCGATCAAGTGGAAAGGTCCAGTTTTAGGTTCCTGCTACACACAACCTGGAGTACCAGGCTTGAGAAGGCAGCATTCTTGGATGTTTCAAGCTGGACTGACAGAAAGCCCAGTACCCACAAAAGTAATTTTCTAAAAAGTTTCTAGCATGCCTGCTGGGCCAAGGCAGATCTTTAAGAATATATATATACATAATTTTCAAAAACACAGATTAGGAAATGGAAACTATTATAGGCTGAAGTTTAGGGATAAGTCTTTTTCCTTGTTTAGCTTTGGGTCTAAAAACTGAAGTTTCTCTAATCTTGTGAGAGATCCAGAAAGAGAACAACCACCTCCATGCAGCACGGGGCTGCCCTGAACGAGCCCTCTTGGGTCCAGACAGCGTTCACAGAGAGGCAGTTCAAGTGCACCTGGACTGTATTCACAGAGCTGCAAGTGCCGGGAGCAGTGTGTAAGGCGATGCTGACGGTCCAATGGCGAATTACCACTCTGTGGCCTATTAGCTCTGACCGTACTGGACTTGAACTGACTCAGCGTGGAGACCCTGACATAATTCCTCCTCCCCGGTACCCTGGGGAAACTCCCTGGGCAGTCACAGCACAGCACAGATTCTTGGACATCATTTGGGTCTGTACAAGACACAGCCAAATAATCCTTCCCAACCCAGTTCTGAAAACACAATACAGAGATGCTGACTAACTCCACATGAACCTGTTTGGTACACTATGGTTGCCTCTACCCAGAGCTCATAGCCTGGCAGGATCCCAATTGACTCATCCAGATTTACTCCAGTGTCTCTCCACCACTTTCCCTGTGTCCCTGCAGGAGAGGTTTACCCTCTCTCAGAACAGAGCCTAGGAGAAACATCAATATTGAGTGAAAGCTAATAAATCAACCCAAAGCACCCATCAGCACTATGCAGAGGCATACTCATGGCCTCGCAAGAACTAGTCCTCATCTGCCTGTAAGAGCACTGTATGAGAGCTAACAAGCCCTGTCTGACTAGTTAAAAAGGGAGCAGAGCATCATCCAAATGACAGTATTTCCTAGCTTCCTAGTCTTTTGGGGGTTTTTGGTTGGGGTTTTTTTTTTAACTTTTTAGATTTAGTAATTCTTCTTAGGTCTGAAGATAAGTCTCCATGTTGGGATGTACTACTAAAGGCAGCTTCTCCCCAGGTTTGGTAGTCCCAAATCACGTTGACACAAGTGCAACTTCAAACTATCATCTCCTTGCTGTGTTGTAGGTTAGAACTTTATTCCCTGGGCTGGGCAAGCTCAGCAGGTTGTAACCGCCTCCAGCTGGCTGGGAGGAAGAGGAGCCTGGTTAGCAGTGCTGCCAGGCCTCTAAAGGAAGAGTAACTTGAGTTTATCTTCACTCACAAGCCCCAAGGACCAGCTCTTCATTCACTACCTTTGCTCCTTCCACAGACTTCAAAGTGCACACCATAAAACAGGGAGGGGCTGGTCACTAGTACATGCAAAGAGACTATTCCCCTACTACAGGGTTTTTAGGCATTACCATGAGACAAGTAAATAAAGACTGTGTTTAGTAACTGGAAAAAAATAAAAAATAAAAAGAGTATGGTCTGGCATCACAGCCAAGGAACCTGGTATGCCAGCTACTGAAAGGTCACATGGAAGTACTGCAATTAACCTTAATTCATGGGATGAGATTTTCAGGAGGGTTAGGTATCCAGTCACGAATGCACAAAGTAGTGCCACTAGAACTGTAACAGAAAGATTGCATAGGAATTTATGCCTTATGGATGATTTAGCAATATCATAGGTAGCACAGGCTCCAGCAAAAAGGGTGAAATCATCCCTATCTTCCTATTTGTCTGCAGAATTTTAACAAGGGCCTCCTGGGAGCTCTTGGGGGCTCCTCCATGGCTCACCAGACAAATTAACTCATCAAAGGGAAGGTAGGGATGATTAACTAACAAGAGCCCCCTCCAGCCCATCACTGGCACATGGTTATTTCACCCAGATGGTGTTCACCTACCTGAAACTGGTAATGACAGTCTCGGATTGGATTTACAGAAAAACATAGATAATAAGGTGCTGCAAGAGTGACACGATAGGAGTTATTGGTCTGTGATGCTCTCGACTGTGCCAGAGGCAGCAGCTCTGTTTTGTAATGTTAGCCTCTGTTTTGTAATGTTATCCTCTCCACCCGAGAGATTTCCTGCTGCAAATGGGAGACTTGTCTCCAGAGAGGCATTTGACCTGACCCTTCCTATATGAGAGTGGGATCAACAGCAAAGAAAATGACAAGAGATGGCAACACTCCCATCACATACAAGCAGCAGTTTGACACCCTTTCACTGGAAATGGATGAATGTTTCTTGTAGTGTTAAGGACTGTGCACTATCTTCTTATGCCTTAGAAAAAAACCCCACAAGTTTTTCTGGCTTTTCTCCAAATGCAATTGAGGTGACAATTGGTAATGTTTTGCCCGATATCTTCATGCTAGTGTGATGAGTGCTTGTTGGGCTTTTAAGGACAGTCAATACAGCCAAGAAAATCCACACCAGTCCTGGTGGGGGGCAAACACAAAACCAGAAAAAGAATTTCAAAAATGCATAAGCTTCTCACAGATAGGTAGAAATAAAAGCCTATTGCTCCTTTTGTGCATGCCTGTAGGGTCAAATGCCTTACAGGGCACATCCAAACAGATGTCAACAAGCACGCACTTAGGTTTTTGTTTATTAAAAAAAAAATGCCTATGCATCCTTTTTTACCTGACAACTTTAAGATTTCATTAGTCTGACAACAAACCTGTGAAAATGGACAAGCTAAGGACCTGTGGAAGCTAAGACTAGCTCAAGAGGTAGGTGTCCTTATATGAAAATTTGACATGAAAACTGAGGCCAGACTGAGAACACTCTTGAATGCCACCCACCTTCCTCTGAAAACTAAGACTTGTTTTGGGCTTCTTGCTATACACAGACGTGCCTCCTAGAGATTCCATAGTTGCTTAAGACTATAGTGTAAGATTTTCCAAATGGGATCAGGAACTCATTACCGCTTCTAATAAAGTATCATTTTAAGGGGGAGGAGAAGCAGCAGCAGAGGAACACAGAAATAATTCCTCAACTTCTTGCTCTAGGTGGCCCTGCCTGAGCAGGGAGGTTGGACCAAATGACCTCCTGAGGTCCCTTCCCACTTCAACCATTCTGTGATTCTGCAGGCCCTCCCCTGCTCCAAGTTCATCCTTCATCCTTTACCAGCCACACTGTCACCTGCACTACTTGGCTGCCCACACCTCCCCAACAAGCCCTCCTGAAGTGGAGACAACAGACCCAAGGTCCTCTTCACTCAGTCTCAACCCACAGGCCGTGGCAGAGTGGAGCACATTATAACTAGATGCAGCTAGTCAAATGATGCGTATTAAAAAAAAATAATCCTGAATACTGGAAGACTTTTAAAACTCTCAACATACTTGCTTTTCACTGAGGATCACTGATTGCTCTGTGGAAATGTGCAAACCCACAGTGTTCTCACCAAAGTCAAAATCCCAGTGACAAGGGATCTCACTTCCACAATGTTTATTACCTGTGCTCTCCAATATAATTCCTGAATCATTTTGTTACTGCTTAAACAGCAACTTGGGAGAACAACAACTGTTTGGTTTTAGTTTTTTTTTCTACAAAGGCTTGGAAGTACTTTCAGAAACAATTTTGAGTTCCCTTCAGGAGAAACTACCATTCCAGGAGAAAACTCCCGTTGTTTCTTCTAGCAGCTCATGGGGAAGCAGAACGTTCCTCTGACCAAACCGATCCTCCAGATAACCTTTATCACCACTTCCTTGCAAGTAATGTCTTGGGTGAGAAACAAGTTTTCCACCTGATTTCTTTGTTTTCAGGCAAGCATATCTCCTATAGGTGAGATTTGCAGTCCATCAGACCACTTGATGGACTACCCTTCCAAATCCCTATCAAGATTTAATATCGCTGAGCCCTCGAGGAGCAGATGTGACAGCAGACATAAGTGTAGAGGTGCAGGAAGTTCTCTCTGCCCATTTGACACCTCTAACCCTGTAACATGCTCGGAAGGGCTGATCCTCCTGAACTTCATGTGACGAGCTAGATGGCTCTGAGCAGTTCAGGAAACTCAAAGCTGTCATAAATCAACAAGTCAATAACATTTGCCCAAGGCTGCCACTGTGGCTCCTCACAGAAAATACTCTGTTATCGTCTTAGTGATTAGAAGTACCCATTATGGACCAGCACCCCATTGTGTAACTCACAGTAAAGCACAAGAGCACACGTGTGTGAGGAAATGGAAGTATTATTCCAGTGCATCACACAGCTCAGGCTTCATGAGAACACCAAAATCTCAATAGCGTTTGGTTTTGTGCTTTGATAAACAAACCCCAGTGATTACTGCATGTGCTAAAAAGCAAACTCCAATCATAGACTTTCAGACTGATCACCACCACAAAGTGCTAATTAATTTCTCAATCATTATGAAGCAAGGCTGTTGCTCTGTTGTGTCAGAACGGGAAACTCGGCCAAAGCCACCAACTACACATTGCGAAGGGGCTGGTTTCCACCGAGACCTGAAACCAGTCTGCATGGCTGAGCGTGTGGCCCGTGGGCGCCGATGCTGCAGTTTGTCACCTGCAAACATAGGCATTAGGATCCTGCATGCACCTGCACAAAGCTATTGAAATAAAAACCAGACACTGGAGGAAAAAAAGCCCCAAAAGCTGGCAGGGGACACTCCTCCAGAAAGGTTGCAAATTTCTAGTGCATCTGAGTATTAACCACTGTAGTATATAACAAGAGCTACAAGTGGCTAAGTTTTCACAGACACACATACACACGCACACTATTGTATTTTTTTCTGCTCATGGGGAAAAAAAATACTTCGACATGATTCAATACCAAAACTTTCTCCCTGCAACAGATTTGCCCTGTGCAATTTCCTCCTCTTGACCTACACATCCACAATAGGTTAGCGGCAGTAACAAAAAAAAATTCCTAAATTAAGCCTCACTATGATTTTATCCTTCTGTAATGGCATGGGCCTGAGTTAATGTTAAGTGGGATGGGGCAGCAGGGAAAGAGCATGCCAGGGTTAAGATGGAGCATTTAGTAGCAATTAGCAATGATGCACAGTGCAAAAATAGCAACAATAAAAAAAAAAAAAGAGGTTACACTAGAAATAAAACCATTAAGGGAAATAAATTTAACAGTTTAGCCAATTAGCATTTGTCTAAGAAAGGCAAACTTTCTGTTGCTGTTGTTAAGCAAACGGGGAAGAAAAAAACCAGAAAAATCTTATCAGGAATATTTACTTCCCACTAGCAATGACTCTGGGAGTGTTTTTCTAACAAAAGACAGAGTCACTGTCCCACTTTTATTCGACCCTCTCTGCAGTTCTAGGGAGAAAATATTTAGTTCAACATTATCGTAAGCTAGAATATGGCTCTATTTATGTGACAAGTTGACAACATACAATTTCATGCTTGTTGAACTGATCTGTGTTATATATTCACTGCGAATATTATGAAGCCTCACCATTATAAATATGAAACAGTATACACTTATTCAAAATAACTCCAGCAGTAGCAATTTATAGCTTGGTTGTTTGCGTGCTTATGAAGTCCAAATGCCACCTTAAGAAGCTGCATCTCACTAAAACAGATGTGGAGTGTGACTGTGACCAAAGTGGATTTAAAATGACCTCTGTGAAAGGAGGCTATTACATTTTTGTCTGTATGGCAGCTGACACCAGTTTGTATTTAGATACGTAGCCAGTGGGAACACAGTGTAACACGGTGTCCTCAAGGGCTGGTTTTAACATGGGCCAAGACATTCGTCTAATGACCTAATTAGCTTACTACTGTTCTGGTGTTAGGCTTCCCTCTTGCAAAAAGGACAGGTGCTCAGCTGAGCAGAGACACAGTGAGTATCTCAAGCCACGGCTGCTCCAGGTGAAATATCTCCTTAATGGGACTGTGAAGGGGATCAGTTGCATTTTCTTGATCGCATGCCTGGGGAATGGTCTTGGTGGCCTCATACATCAAACAATAAGCTCTCAAAGCAATTGGTTTTTGCTCATTTGGGACTTCCTGCCTGCCTGAAGGTTTCAACCAGCATGCAAGGTTCTTGCATTAAAACAGAGACGCGTTTAGACAGTTTGTAGTTTGTCCAAGCGGGAAAGAAAAGGGAGCAGCAGCACACCTTGCTCACACTAGATACAGAACATTTGCATAAACTCTTCCCAATTACATAGCAGCTGGTTCGAGTAAAATAAATTCCACTTACTGTTTGAGCCTTTTTAAATGTCAACATAGCTAGTCATAGATTATAGTTTACGTACATCATCCCCACAGATGTAAGGTTATTGTACTGGACTCCTATTTAGTAGATGCAGAAACCTGAGTCAGGCTGGAGACACTGGAAAAGGTACTGCATTCAAACACAAGAAAAAAAAAACGTGACACTGCTCCACTAAGAATATAAAAATTCTGGCACCTTCGCCCAGCCTCTGCTATTCTCTTCCCCTGGAACTGAGGGTCTTTCTCCTAGTCTCACAAGCGGTTTTTATGATACATTGTTACCTTTTATTGTTCTTATAAAGTCTCCTATCCCAAATCTGCATCTTTTGCCTTTTATGTTTATTGTTGTATTAAACCTACAATGTTGTCTGTTTCCCTACTAAATCTATCCTGTAACCACATACTGTACATTCATTTCTCTAGGACCTCAGTAGCTCTTATCTGTTTGCTTTTATGATCTCTTATGGACTGCTAGGAATAGCAATTTGCAGCGCTGTTTGTAAAGTCATCTCAGCCTGAACTCAGCCTTCCCCTTTTTTTGCCATACAGCGATACTCTCTGCAGTGAAATCCCATTTGCCATAGAAGCATTTCATTACGGGATGCATTTGAGAGGGACACAAGTTCCCAAGTACCCCATGTGTGCTTATGTAAAATATTCAATATGTATGAATCTGAATTTCAAAAAAACTACTTATTAGAGCAGGAAACTACATGTTGATACAAGATGGTCCTGTGCTACCTTCAGATTCACCAATATGCTGCCCGCCCTACGTCACTGCCCAGAGCTATTTAGTTTGTGCTGAGGCCTCGGCCATGCTGCTGTGCTGTTTGCACAATCTCAGTTCTTTTAAGCACTTTGATAAGCTTTATTCTGCCATTATACCATCTAGAACATTAAACACAATGTTTAAGTTCTATGTTAAATCACAATCAGTTCCTATTAACTGTTCCAAGCTCCTCATTTTTATCAACAGTTACTTTATTAAATCCTTAATAATATAGATGGAATAGTTAGTTAATTTGTGTGTTGAGCCATGGATGTTAATTTGTAAACATAATAACATACTGCAATCATTTGCATAATAGCATTTTAATCTTTTTAGTAAAAGCTGTAATTCCCTACAAAGTACGCTGCAGTAGAAACTAAGTGACTATTGGTAATAATAAAAAAGGCCTTAAAATTCTGATCCTATTATAGTGTTGGAACATACCCAAACTGCTACCATAATCTCTGAAATGTTACTGTTCTCTGATTTAGGTGTCTGTGTCAAGAATAAAAATGAAGTATAACTGGTAGCAGTAGACTATTTCCTAAATGTAATTTAGTATTCACTAAGCACCAGCACTTTGCAAATAGCTCTGAGGCTTTCCTTCAAAGTTCAGAGCTCTAGTTATGCATATTGTGTGAGGTACACCATGCAGCTCACCTCCAGCCTCTGTTGTGCTGAATAGATGGCTACGATAAATCATGCTGATTTGGCACTGAAGGGCATCAGCCATCAAGGATTTGACTACTATGTCTTTTTTTTCCCTGAGATTATATCTCCTTGAACTGCCTGCCCTGGGCTACTAGTTTTGGAGAAAATTAAAAAGTGGAAAAAATGCCAGGGGAGGCCAGTACAGAAAGTCTATATAGGCTCAGCTCTCTGGAAACCCATTAACACCAGTCACAAGACTGGCAAAGAAAACATTGGTGGTTGTTTAAAAGTCAGGCCAAGTCATTTTACGCAAGATCTGGTAATTCATTAATCAATCTGGCTGCAAACCTTGAATGAATAACATGAAATAGTGAAAGAGACTGGCAGCACCACAGAACATGAGGGAGTTTATAATCTGAACCAATGCAAATTACCCTGGTGGTGTTTAAGACTCCCCTCTACCCTCATCATCTTCCCCATGCAAACCCTTCCAAGTAAGTAAGAAATCATTTATCTCCATGAATTTCCCTGCTGCCAGGGGCAAGACAGTATGCATTTCATTGCACATCTCTTTCTCTCCCCGCATTCTCATTGCTTGTAATACAGATTTTTTTGGCAGCCTACAATAAAACATAGTAGCCTAGTTGGGCTTTCCAAATACATGGCACGTAGCATGGTCTTGAAAAGTAACCTGGGCTACACCTATGCAAAACAATTAAAAATAAAGTCATAAAATATGGTGAGCATCTCTCTGGAATACAGAATTATGTAAATAAACTAAATTCATGGAAGGGCAAGCAATGTGGGTTTTCTGAAGTCTTTTTAAAGGCTAAAAAAAGTGTTTTGCCAAGGATGAGAATACCACACTTGCAAATCTCTACGATTTTACACAAGTTCATTATACTTTAACAGGTTATGACCTATCTATGGGCTGCATTTTCTCTTAACATCAGTTATTTCTGAGCAATGCCAACAAAGGGATATATCCACCATAGATATCTTCTCTCTCCATAATACTAGGCATGGTGCATAAATAATTTTAAATATGACTAACCTTACATTATAGAGTACAGTATATTTGAAGAAGCCTCAGGTGACAACAGCTTTTGCCAACAAAAAGCCTTCTCACTCGTGCCACCTTAAGTAGTTCATATTTTTGCATAGCGTTGGCTTTGAGAACGAAAAACTAAAAATTCTGATTTTCTAAAAGTAGCCAAATCATTTTTTACAAATACAATTTTTTAAAGTCTAGTTCTTCACAAAAGCAAATCATGAAAGTGAATGATGCAGTGAACCATCTAAATAATTGGTCTTGGGTGACTTGTTAACTATTTACTTGCATGAACTTCTGTCAATAGACAGTGCCCTCAGGGGCAAGAACTCCTTCATTTTATCTTTCCAGTAGTCAGAACAACTGGCAAAGAAAACTAGGTGAAAAACAGAAGTGATCAAGCTGTGAACAGAAAGAATCAACCAATTCATAATATGCATATGTACACACATTGATAAGAAGAGCCTCTGCGCTGGGGCAGATGGTACAGGCTTGATTTGGGACTAGTATCGGTTACATTGGCATGTGAGTAGAATAACGCAGTGATGAATTAGGTGCGTCTACAAGATACTGGTGTGTTTTAATACTAGGGTGAAGGCCAGTATCTCATCACACCTAAGCAGCTGAGAGCAGGGATTTATACTCAACAGTTACATACTATCTAGACTAATTGGACCTTTATCTCACTTGGCTCCTGGTTGCTATCATAACTATTAATAATTTCTAGTCTGTGAGACTCCCAGTGCTACTGGGAGTGTCCAAGCTTGTGGGTGCTCGGCTCAAGTGAGCTTCCAGGAACACAATTTGCAGAGAGCCTGAAAATTCACTTTCTGAATTATAAGCCTTAAAAAAAAGTGCACCAGCTTGAGACATCCAGGAACTTTGTAAAGGGCTTTTGAACACCAGCCCTCACCTAGACAACACCACATGTACTGCACTAATACCTCAAAGGAGAGTGTGGGGTAGGTTTGGCAATTAACACTGTACAGCTTGTGCAATTACCACTGCTCTTGTACTTCCCAACATTTGTTTGCCATTCTGATTCTTTCCCTTCCACACTAAACAGGCTATATTTCTATTTCTGTATAACAAGGCCTCATCTGGAAGCTTAAGTTAGATAAAAGATACTATTCCCACAATGATAGGAGAAAAGAATTTAAAAAAAAAATTTAAAAAAGTTCTTTTCTTTAAAAAGCTACGTCAATGCAGATCAATATGGAAAAATCTAGAGATTACCAAATGGGAAACTCGACAATACTTCCATTCTCTCAGCTAAAACAAATAGTTCCTTGCAGAGTATGTGAGATAGTCTCTGGAGGAAGAAGACATCTTCTTCTGTTCTTGAGCACCCCCAGTCGTCACATTACAGAGCGGCACAGGCGAGAAATAGTGCAAGGTATCCAGCTGCACGATGGAGAGGGGGGACAGGGTTAATGTATGGGAGGAGAACGTAACTGTTTCATTCCCATATTCCTAGGCCAAGCAAGCAAGAAATGTAAATGTAACACACCACAACCTGAAAATAGTCTAATTTTGCACTGCAGTATTGCAAATTGCTATTAGAGCATTATTTGTCCCTACAGGTAAGTATGGGCCAAATGGTTCTGTCAGAGACAGCAATGCAGCCTGCAACTGAAACCGGTGAGTGCAAGGAAATCCAGGTATTTGCAAAGACAACAACAGAATTTGCCCATTAGGAAAGAAGCAGCATATTTCATTTCCAAACTATTGTTTCTGACCTATTAGTTGCTGACGATATGTATTCCCCTACTTGCATACCACCTATTTCTGCACACTCAGGCTGGTCATCTTCAGATGCACTCAAATGGGCCCATGAGAGGCTACATGCAATGACCAGTACCTCGTGTCACCATCTGCCAACAGGGTTATGTACGAGCTTTTCCATTTGCCTTGCTGTTTGCAACATGCTTTGATTTTCAGAATGCGAATTGTCTTATATGGAAAGTGACACTTCCTATACAAAGCGTATAGGGGAATCATCACTACCGATACGAGACAATTTTGTGCTCGGCAGCTGTGGCCACCAGTGCAGCCAGGCATTTATGCACAGGTCAAGCAATGAGCCTGTGGTCAAGTTCCGCTGGTTTTACTGGAACAATTTGTGTGCTTCAAGTCCGTAGATGCTTAATTATATTACTTATCAGGAACTTACATTTTGAAAGTCCGTATCTTCAACTGATTCTTCCAAAAGAAAAATGCCTCTGCATTTGGCTTTCGATGAATGAGGAAAAACACATCTCGGTTATATGAAAATCAAAACCATGCCCTCTCACGCCAGCTGCAAATGTGTCCCCCACCATCCAAACCTGCACACCAACACGCTGTACTTTGCCTGAGGCGATACAACTGCAATTCAAGAACAAGACAGGGTTTGGAAACTTTGTAAAACAAGGCGCGGAACATTATACAACTAATGAAAACAGAGGGTCTAAGCACAGGGTTTTGCAGGGATAATTTCATTTTGATTTGAGTAAAATTAATTCCAAGTTACTTGGGTGTAAATTATAGAAATTTAATAGAGAGGACCAGTTTCTGCTATCAGTTACACTGGTATAAATCCAGAGTAACTTCATCTGCATCAGGGACATCACTATGGGTTTGGAGCTGTATACAAAAAAGAAAAATTTAATTCAGGACATCTTAGGTAAGAATTTTACTCTACGGTTTCAGTTAATCTTTTCCAGCCTTTAAACTCCACCATGATAATTCGGGGCTTCCCCGAGCCAGCAGACCAGCCGTACTTCCTGGAGCTGCAGTACCTGCCATATGAGAGGCAGCACCCGCAGCTTGCTGTTGCATAAAGTCTTCCTGCCAGCTAATCAATTTATTGTCCAATTTCCCAGTCAGTGGATGATCTATGGCATCTCCTATTATCAAGGAAGGAAGGAGGTTAGGGTTCAGGAGGGGCATGGCTGTCCCATAACCACAGGTGGAGAATCATGAAGGCTTTACACCACAGAAGAAAGAAGACTGGAGACAGAGATGAAGAGACTGTAACCCTCCTCTCATACACCCTGATCCTCAAGGCAGAATTGTAAAGAAAACATTTAAATCTCTCCTACCACCCTTCGACTTTTACTTTAAGACTGCTCTCCACCAGGAGATCTATGAAACATCCCAAACGATGTGCTGGTTCCTGAGCTACTGACAGCTCTCACTGCCTTCTCTGCCACATCCACCTTTTTTCTCCCCTATACATCAACTACGAGGACCTCTCAATTTGCACGCAAGTGCTTTGCACAGTAATGCTCCGAGTAGTAAAAACCTTTACTAGAAATGATCCAGCTACTCATCAGCTAGCTGCTGTGCTGCAGTCTGCTTCTTATCAGGGAATGCAAGTGGAAGACAACAAACACATTTCAACTTTTGTTTTTCTTTGTAGCTGACAATTGTGCAACTCCTCGCTGTGACGCCACAGGGCAGTGTGCTCTCAGACTCTTTAGGCATTTCCTTTCAAAAATCAAAAGTTCCATTTAAATTTTTTCAAGGCGTTTTCCCCCTCTCTGCAGATCGTAGGCTTCGTTTTAATCATGAGGATTAAGGGTACCAGTCAGAACCCATAACACACTTTACCACCTTTGTTGTCTCTTAAGGGGGAAAAAATAGTAAAATTGTTGTCCACCAAGCTAAAAAAAATTAGAGAAAAAACAAGCAAGGACTTTGCAACATGCACTTGCATTGTCTTGCCTTACCTCAAATATATTGGCGGGTTCATTGCTGTACTGATTGGAGATGATCTCTGACTGGTCACTGTACCACTTGAGTCCTCCCAGAAAGCTGTCTGCGTCCAGGTCATTCACATCTAGTTCGGAGAGGTCAAGTTCTGGGAGATCTGGGCAAAGAGGCTGGTCTTCGCCAACCAGAGCAGCACACTGCAGGAAACAGCAACACAGAAACAGTTTCATTAATTACCAGGAATCTATTAACTTTAATATCATGTGATAAGAATTAAGCCTCGATTAAGCTATGGCACAGGGTCACTTAAATTGACATTTTTTTCTGGAAAAAAACCCCCAGAAAGTATCAGATCATTGTTAGCTCTATAAAGGTATGCAAAGGGGAGGGGGAAACAGGAGGGCATAAGCAAGCTGCCTTCTCCATCACATCTCTGTCCAGGGGCAACGGCATTCCTTCTCCTTATACTCCAAAGCATGGCCTTATTCTCCTGCTTCAGAGCAAACCAGTGCAGGTAGAAGTTACAGATGAATACCTCTGGGCAAGGTCTGTCACGCATTTCCTGATACATTCAGGTTAAAGAGGCACAGCCTGTTACAGCCTTCAGCCCTGAAGGCTAGCTCAAGCTGGAGATAGTCACACTGTTACTTCTACAGATCCTCACTGTAATCCTTGAGGTCAGTCATGATGGTGGCTACCATATGGGCATAAAAAAGTACAGGTCAGTGAGGCTGCTGTGCTCTTTCCTCGATGCACAGACCACAGCCAACCAGTTACACATCAGGGTCCTAGCAACCAAAGTGTGTCCTGAAATATCCCTACATTCACCTTTGGATGACAAGCATAAATAATAGTTCATGCTGCCTTTCACCTGCTTGGTGTGAACAGGTATATTGTCCCAGTCAGCTTCCTAAGTGTCTCCAGACAGTGGCTGCAGTGAAGGAACCAAATGGGTTTTCCTCCTCTGGCAGCCTCTGATTCAGTAATCCTAATGCAGAGGGTCTGTGAAACATTTTGGTTGAGGTAGTAAACAAAGTCTAGTCTGCATGGATCCTTTTCAGCAGTGCAAAATGGTTTTGTCTCCATGACTTATGAAGGGTGTAGTGGTAAATACAAATAAACCTGGAATAAGTGTCCTTTTATATGCTAGTATGAAGCTAGATAGGGTATTGACTGACCTACTAAGCAAGAAAAAATTAATAGCACACATCCACTTTAGCATGGCAATTGAAATGTTAAGAGTGTCCACCAACCCCATTTCCTAATTATGGAAAACACGTAGTAACAGCTTGGCAAATAGCAGAGTCCCATACATCAATGCTGTTTGATGAAGCCATTCCTCCTGCACTGTACCACGTACCCTTGTAACTCATCTCTGAACCTGTACGTTGATATGGGTATACTGCAAAACACAGGCAAAACTGCAAAGGCACCAGGCACTGAATGGTTAAAAGCCATTTAAAGTCAGCTGAATCTAAGGGCTTCCACGCCAATTAACACAATTTCTAGCACTGTGTTATGGATGGCCAACAGCAGGTCCTGATGGCCAACAGCAGGTCCTCCTCGACTCCCGTCAGTTGACTGGGTGGTTTGAACGATTTCCCAACTTCTACTTGGACTGAAGTCAACCCAGAAAGTGCCACTTTCTGAAGAGAGATGTCTGTAGGGCACTACCATGGTGTCCATGGATGTGAATTGCTTGGTACCAGTTATGTCACTCTTGCTAGGACCGCCTTTTACAATAATGCAAGCTGGAGCTGCTGAAGGTGCATTTCATTGAGGTTTTTGTCCCTGGGAATCTCGGCGCGTCTGCAGTGCACGGGCTGGATGCAGCAGCACAGCCATGAGCAAAGATTTCATCTGTTGGCACGAAGACTCAGTGCAGCTGGTGTGAGCTATAATTTACCAGACAACTTCTACATCTACCAGGACACTACGAGATAATCACGGAATAGGCCAAGGGGCAAGAGAGCTGAAAGGCTGCAAAATGAGGCTCTGAAATAGCAGTTGCTTTTCTTCCTATTATTTAAGGGGCTGTGGAACTTTAAGAAGTCAAAACCCCACTTAAGTAATTTTCACTGCACACAATTTTTTTATCATTATTTTGGTAATATGAAAAAAAAAGAAAAAAATTAGAGAGTTCCCTCTTCTTTAGTGCAAGACACAACCTTCCAGCAGCAATCTTATAATGCAGAAATGACCTTTTTTGATGCTTGGCCGAAATCTCTGATCTCATTAAAGGATAATCTAGTTTTTGACTGAAAAGGTAGATTCTCAGCATCATTTTCAGGTTTGTGTTGTGGAGGTCAGTAGCTTATAACTGATGCCGTAGACTTCTAAAGTATCCTGCTGATCTGTTACTGCTTTCGTTTGTAAAAATAGCTTCATTCTGTGAACCATCTACTTAAACATGTTTACTTTTGGTAATCTGCATTTTTAAGTTCCTACAGTAGGCTTCTGAAGCAATATAAACAATTGTATTAAAAAAAATCCTACTCATCGCAGCTTTCATTTGCCTATAGTGACTGCAATGTCACCTAAAAAAATGTAATTGCTGAAATGAAGTATATATGCTCTTGCCAATGTTGACATGATAATAAAATCAATGTTTCTGAATATGACATTATGCTTCTAATCTGAGACACATTAGTAGCAAGTGTTCCTGTTATTAATTTATATTTGGCCTTTGGATGATGCCAGATTTAACACTCCAAGTCCTAAAACTGTCCTCATCTGACACGCTGATATTTACTGTTTGCCTATACATCTGTAACAGGTGCAGCTGCATTGCTAGCATACATTTTACTGTCTTCCCACCGTTACTTGATATGATAGTTATTCCATAACTATAGCCTTAATTTTATAGTAACATTTAGGAGGATAAAGCAGTCACTAAACACAAAAGACTAATTACTGTGCGTTATTTCACTCCAACAGACTTTTTTTCTCTTAGTTAAGGCGCAAACAATAAATTAGCTTAACTGCAACAATGATAATGAATCATTATAATTAAGTATAATTCTCCATTAACCTTTTGGACGTTTTTGTGCCTTTGAAGGTAAATTAAAAAAAAAAAAAAGAAAAAAAGACTGGACTTGTGCCATATTAATTATATTAATGAAAATATAATCTGTTTTTTATTTTTAACAAGTTTTTCAAACAGCCAAGGGGGTGAACTCAGGAAAGAAAGAGAGACTTGACAGAATGTGTGTCATGTGGATTCTCTCTATCAATCTTTGCAACCTTACTGTACATCACCTTCATTAAGCTGTGAAGCACTGGGGACACTGATCAGCTACAGTGATGCAGGCCTTTATTAAGCAACACGCCGTCCTGTCATTATGTGAGCGAGAATATAATACATTTTACACTGACGACAAACATTAATGATTCAAAAAAATGAAAGCTTCCTCCAGTACCTGCCGCCTGCAATATTTTAGATCGGTAAAGGTGATCCCCCGAGCCAAAGCAGCATGCAGACGCCTGTATTGCTACAGGAAGTGCAATGCAGGAGCACGTTGGTAAAATCCTACCCACAGTTAACCCAGCCACCACACAATTAATATTAAGATCAAACCCTTTATTTTTTTCCCTTTTTTTTTTCCTCTGCACTATGAAAAAGTCATTGACATAAATTATCTATTCTGTTACTAGCTTGAAATTACTGCAGGAACTCTAGTGATTAAAATAAATCTTCAGTATTTCCATGTAAGCTGGTTCCTCAATCAGCTCCTAGCAGCATTAGGAATAATACATGATGGAAAAATGAAGCTACGGCAGCTGAGACCCATGCTACAAGCCAGACAACAACCCACAGGATACTCCAGCTACTCAGAAACAATTAGGACTTTGGAGCCAGAAAGTCATCCACTTACAGCCTTGACTCATAATAGCTACAGGACATATGAATTATCCATATCTATTCCACTTTACCAAGAAATCAAAACAAGATAAGAGCAATTACAATATGCAAACAGAAATCAGCGGATACAATGGCAAGCTGCAAATATTTAAAACATGACAAAAAGACTCGAGAATCCGCATGCACGCTCTGCCAGATAGGAAAAATATACTGGAGAACACGGTAACGTTTTTACTTCAGATGAGTAGCTTTCTACGGCATGAACATCTTATTTAAAAAGCATCGCCTGTAACCTGTTTTTCCCTCCCCCATTGCCCGAGGGGAGCATTTTAAGCACTTATTCCAAGCTCGCGGCCCGAGGGTTAGTTCCTTTGAGCAGGTCTGTATCTGGGATTCCTCTCCATGGGGTCCAAAGAAAGTTTGCTTGGCTTCGCAAGTTGCCCGAACTTTCAGGTAACACTCCATTTTGCCGAATGCAAACATGCAGAAATCCTCAAACCTCACTTTATACTCCAGTGATTACCAGGGAGCTGCTTGCTTTTTTTTTTTTTCCCCCCTTTATGAATTGTAGCCAGCAGAAGCTGTGGATTTGATGTATTGCCGTCTATTTTTACACAAGCAGCGGCGGCAGCGGCAGCGGCAGCAGCAGCAGTTCACACAGTCCTGCATAAACTCTATTCTCATGGTTCATCCTGTTGTCTCTGCTGTACACTGGGATTTAACCATTTGTTGGACTACTTGGATTGACTGCAAACCCTGCTCTACGGGACATTAGCTACAGCGTCATTATTCCAACACCACAAGAAGCAGGGAAACGTCTCCTTCCAGAAATCTCTTTTAAAAGCATCTAAAGCCAAACAACAGGGTATTCATTCTTGTGTGCATGTTTGAATTCTGCAGCTGATAAACAAGGAAAAAATCTTCGACAGAGCACAGTGAAACAAGCAATTAAAATATGAAGCCGTTGGTTAATTTCAACTTTTTTTTTTTTGAAAAAGAAATGTTAATCTTATTCTAAACAAACATGGCATTTTTCCAACCAGGCCACTAAACGCCACTGGAAAGACTTCAGACACCGATTCATATCAATATCTTAGAGCATAAATATTGCATATGACAGGAAAGCGAGCCAGAGGCACATGAAAATAGTTTCCAACTGCAGGAGATACTGATGACAGGAGCTCAGCTTTGATTTGCTCAAGGCATCGCAGAGTAACCTTAAAATAGCAAACTTACTGGAGTTAAGATAAGACTCGGACTTGTTTGCAAAGTATACTGCCTCGGCCGTCCTGCCGGTTCCCTGACAAGCCCACCGTCCCCGCTGCTCGCCTGCACCCCACACGCCGCCCACGCCGCGCACCCCTCACCTCGAGATCACTCCATACAGAGTCCTGGTTGCACATGTCCCACGCCATCCAGCTGCGGAGCGACGGCAGGAAAGCTGGCAAACTACGGTCCAGAGTCAGGCAGGCAGGCAGCAGACACTCATGCAGGCAACGAGACCCTCTCTGAGAGTGAACCGAAGGCACCTGTCTTACTACTGTTCCCCGTCACATGACAAAGCTATTAAAAAGTAGGCTGGGCTGTCACTCATCCAGCCTTCTGGTGCCGCTGCTCCAGCCCGTGACGTCACCCAGGGGCAGACCCAGCCTGAAGTGAAGTAAATCTTTGCGAAACCCGCTCAGACCTCGGCGGCCGCGGCACCATGCTGTGATTCAAAGCAGATTTCCACGCCACACCCCCAAAACTCTGGCCCTGCCGTGGCATAGCTCCTATCCCTCCCCATCATTTTAATTTCTTGGCTTGCTTTCTTTTTCTCCCCCCCCCCCCCAAGCAAACAACAGGCAGAGCTGCGCTTATTATAAAGAAAAAGTGAAGTAACTCCAAGCCGAGCTACAGCCTGCGTGCTCTGAATGGCCTGAGCCTAACCTTTGCAGTGCCCGCCCCGGCTCCCCGGCGCAGTTTCCTTTGGAGAGGCTATCCCAGAGTTCGGCAAAAGTTACAATACCTTTGAACAATCTTTTTCACTCTGAGATTTTGCATCTCGTCAAGTATTTTAGTAAGGTTAATGGTTTCTCGGTGGTAATTGCAACTCAGGTTAGTTTTTCCACACCAAATGCATCAGAGCACAGCCCCCCCCCCCAGCATTTCGAGGAATGGAGTAAGCATCTGTAAAAAAAACATTCATACAGTTATCTCACCTGCTACAAGGAGGGAGCCTGATCCTGTTCCCAGCTAGATTACAGTATTTCTCAGCTGCTCTTTAATCACTTCTCTGTCTCAGTGTACTCCCCCTAGAAACCAGGGTGCTTTTTCCTATAAAGCACCACTGCCTCAGGGTGCATTTCTGTATAAATAGCATGCACCAACCTCTCTGACCTGGATCCAGCGTTTTCTCATTGAAAATAAGAAAAACACAATCCTCTTGTCATGTGAAAACCCAGACATGCTGTTAACAGAAGTGTCTCCGGGTCGAAGCCTTTCCCAGACAACAGGGGCTGCTGCAGGTGCAACTGGTTTATGACGCCCCTTTGCAATGCATACACAACAAACTCCAGGTACCAAACTGAACTGCAAAACATTGCCCACAACGGGGGGAAAAAACCAAAACAACCCACAAATAAAGGTCGTCTTTTTAACTATCCCCACTTGCCTGCTTATTGTCTTAAGTTGCAGTTTTTTTAATTAGCTGGGTGCAAAAATTCTCGTGAAATGTAAGCGCTGGCTCCGTCACGCTGGGCTACCAGTCAAAGTCACAAAACTATAATTGATCATCCTCCTTGTCATGAAATATTCATTTTCATTGTTATTTGCAAACTTGAGTATTCTAAAGGCTAAATGAATTCAATTATTATACAAGGCTATGGTGATTTTGCAGAGAAAAAAAATAAATAAAAAGAAGTACAGTTCTTGAAATAGCCTTTTTCCTGCAGACACTGGAAACTTCAGAAATGGTAGGAGGTCTCAGATATATTCTTAGCTTATTTGTGTTCCCTTGTAATTCATTATTGCCAGTCCTGATAAAACGTACAGTTTTCCCAGCTTATGGTTAAGTTGCAAATCACATCACACTGTCATATTTTCACCAAGCACACATGACAAAAATGGCATTGTTTTTACTTTACTTAATTAAAAAAAACCCACAGCAAAATACCAAATGACTACAGAAAGCCTTTCCTACAAATGATTAAATTAACGGTATTGCTTTGCTCTCATGACGAAAAAAACCTCATTTCCTTCCCAATTATACGCTGATTTAATGATAAAACTGCAGTAAATTATTAAGATCTGGGGCAAAGGTGAGTACCTCTACCCCTCGAACAGTCAACTGTGAAATAATGCTGGGCACCTGCCTGCCTGGAGTGGAGTTGGTTCTTATTAATTATTATCTGTGGATCCATGGTTGGTGGAATATTCTCCTTCAATACGTACTTATAATTGTGTTCATTGACTGTGCCGAATCCATCATCTGGTTTTTTTGAAGTTTCATTCACACCTTTTATAGAAATGTATTTACACTGGAACATTTCATATTGCTGTTTTGGATATTTTGACCTGCTCATGTTGTTTCTATTTTCTACATTTCCACTTCACTGCTTTCCCTTCAAATTAGCAAGTTAACTGATAAATATAAACTGTGACCTTAGCGATGCTCTCGCCATACAAGCTTTAGAGATTGGAGAACTTTCTTAGTGCACTGTAGACTGTGCAAGCAATAGGTAATAATAACAGAGTCCCCCAGAGCTTTTCGATGGCCCTGTCCACATTACAGCTTGAACTTTGCTGGCAGTTCCAGCATTACCTGGAAGGGATGCCAAACACGAGTCCAACTACAAAAGACTGTGAGGTTTCAACAAGGGTTCCCCATTGCTTGGGAAGAATTTATTTTTTTTTTTTAAGAAAAATCAAGGTGTAATCCCAGCCATAGTATAAATTTACTCACTAGGATCTTTTTTCCCCACATGTTTTAATGTGTTTTTTTGAGCATGGTGCCCATAAGAGGAGCAAGGCAAGGAAGGCAGCTGCAGTGGTGGTGTAGTTTGGAAGTGGCGCAGCCTCAGCATATGTAAATGAATCCTGCGAAACCCAGCCAGCACCTAAATTGCTCTCCTCAAAGGAAACCTTGTGTTCTGAACATTCCCTAGTAGCTTTAGCAATCCTCTCCCCTTTTGTTTTGACAATACAAAAGCATTGCACAAACATCTTTCCTGGGGCAATATCTGAGCACGCACACCTGATTTGGTTCCATAACAAAGACATACAAAGAAAACCCTCTTTCAGCTGGCAAAGTCTGCCGTTCATTTGACCCAGTCTGCCCTGTTGAAATGTCGTCATCAGACCTCCTCCTCGACCACTGCACTTCCCCTGCTTTCAGGTTACTTTGTAGCTAGTCTCAGCGATTCCCAAATTTTGCCTTTTTCCTCCTCAAGGGCCATAATTCAAGAAAGTTCTGGCAAGCCTTCCAACAGCATTTGGGCACAAACTCCCAAATCCTGATTTAACAGGACTGGAAGGTATGGCTGCCTGCAACAACAGGGAACAGAATTTAAAGACCAAAGCCTTCAAGCCTTCTGTCCCTGACTTCTTCCCTGGATTCAGCATTCATTTTATCTCTTCCTCCTCTTCTTTTACCCACATTTTCTAACTATGTTCATGTTTTTATTTCCTGTAATTTAGATTTCTCCAAGAAGCTACTGATTTTAGAGCCCCTGTGATTTTTAAATCCAAAACTTGGTCCCTTCATCATGACACTGAGGAAGAAAGAATTTCTTTCCTTGCCCCCAAGACTATGGTACTTGCTGATTTTCCACAAGTTTGCTGCTTTTTCAGCGCAGTAAGGACAACCAAACTTGTATATAAAAATAGTGCTGGAGTTTCAGCAAGCTGAGGCTTGCAAACCAGTTCTCACACCAGTTCAACCCCTTCCGCTCAACCCTCCAAGAGTGAATGGTCTTACAGCAGAAGATCAGCCAATGCTGTGTATAACTGCACTCCAAAGGTGTGTTAGCATGAATGGTGTTCTATATAAAGTATATGTACCCTATTAATTTTTTATGAGAAATCTTCCTTCTGTGCATCTTTACTCTTATTTTTTGCACAGTCCTGTATTTGTTTTCCACTCCATTCTCTCTGTTCCACTTCTATTTGTTTGCTGATTTTTTTTCCTTCTCAGCTTCTTTTCCTTATTTATCCAGTTCATCCTACCCAGAATACATGCTCAATAGCATAACCCACTGAGTTAAACTCCCTGAACTTCTGGGTTCATCAGTGCAGTAATTCTACAATAGAATAAAGCCGTGTGCCCTCTCCAATTTTGTTAGGGCAGTTATGAACTGAGTTGTTTGGTTTTTTGGTTTTTTTTGTTTTGGTTTTTTTTTTTTTTTTATAGAGGAAAACCACAATAGTGCTCAGTACCATCTCTCTGAACAACTCAAGAGATCTGGGCCAAATTAATTCCTGGCCCAGCTCTGGGCCACAGGCTGTCTGAGGAGCTGTATATTAGAGAGTCCAAAATAACTTTCTCTGAACAGCAACGCGTTACTGACATTACTGACACCAGGCTGAATTTTGCCACATCTGCCTCCACAGACTGAGGGCTGGAACAAACAGCACTGAATGCCAGGGGAATTCACTTGCTTGTTCACATGCAAATGGACCTGACTCTGAATATAATGCCGATTAGCTGATTATCAGTGTTAACCAGGCTTGCAGACACACAACTCTTTCTAACTCGATACTCATAGCAAAATCTTCCAGAAGTGCCCAAGTGAAGCAGAAACAGGCACCCACTACAAGGAATCTCCCTAAATTTCCTCATACCTCCCTGAACCTCTCCCTCTTCACAAGCATATTTCACTTACTCATTATTAAAACAAGAAAAGCAAAGCCACTCCAGCTGATTACATAAAAAATACATTTGTCACTCGTTTCCCCCAACATTTGGAGCATATGTTCTCCAGGACCCACATTTGCTATGATTTGCAGGAAAATCCAGCTTGTCAGGCCTGTTAAAAGCAGCATGAACAATGTCTTTCACTTGGGTGTTACTGTTTCACAGAGAGACTAATCTGTAAAAGAGCATCTACATTTAAATTTATTGCCCCTATATGTTTGAGGAACAGAGCCATTGAACACATGAGTTTCCTGGGGAGGCTTTGGTGCTGTTTGAGCACAGACACACAGACAAGCCAAGGAGACATATTCCTGTTTTGCAGCTTCCTGCACATTGGCAGAGCAGGCAGGACCACAGCAAAATCGCAGACCGTTGCAGATCTTCATCATCTCTCCTTTACTCACCTCAGTGCTGGTATTTCTTTGGAACAAAAGAAATCATAAAGTTCTTTTTTTCCCCTTTTCCTTCCACACATTTAAGTCCCTGGGAAGAGACCAAAACCTGCTCATGTTTGGTATTATCAGACCCAAGGAACTGGTTTCTGGGGCTCCTGTTCAGTGGCTGGGGGTATCTTCCCCACACTCGGAAGCTATGCCATTCCTCTTCCCCTCCCAGTCTCAGTAGGATGCTCAGACAGCCCCCTTCTGGGGATGGACAATTGTGTTCTCCAGCTCCAGCTGCAAAGGGTAGAACCTGGGGAAGCTTCAGTGAGGTAATACCTTGTATTTGTAATAATCTGCAAAACCCCACCCAGATCCTTCTCGTTGCCCTTTATTACCATCCACCTTGCACCATCTGCCCTGGGGCATCTAGAGTATTACCGTGGAGCTCTTGTTTCCTGACCCGTTCATCATTAATACCAATCTAGTTTTTACCGACTTTTTCTGAGAGGTATCTGAAGATGATGATCCCAGAACAACCATCATGTATTTGATATCTTAGGGTGCAGAAAAGATTCCCTGATGCAACCGTAAGCAATTTGGTGGGAGCTGAGGTTGTTCCAAAGCCACCATCCCCTGCTGAGGCTGCCACTCAGCTGTCACACCGTCTGGGGCTTCCTTTCCTACCTGGCCATTTAGCCACTGAGCCGGGACCTCCCAGGTCAGAGGGAAGCTGTGGTGCCCGGGCTGCCACAGCAGCGCAGGAGACATGCTCCCTGCCAGCTCCATGCCGAGGCTTGTAGTAGCTAGTGGAAAAAAAATAAATCCCATATTTCCATAACGTAGGCTATCGGTTCTCTAAAATGGCTGGGAAGGCGATTGCAGTGGAGCACACACAAGTCTGCAGCACAGCACTGGAGAGAACAGTAACCTTTAAATACTCTAAAATCAAATCTTGTTTTACACAAAACCGCTGTGGTAAAGTCGATGTGAATGAAGCACCTTTGAGTGAAGGAACAGAGGGAAAGGCAGTGGACAGCTTTACTGCCTCCTAGCAATTTTTTTTAATAAACTAGAGATGACAGACAGCCTTACCAACACATCTCTCATCTTCAAATAAGACTTTCTTCAGACAGAGCTCAGTGGAACTGAGTCAGCCTTTTTTCTTGGGCCTAGCTCTTGGCATTTTTCATATTAAAACAAAGTATAATGTGGAAATAATTCTGAACTGTACTCATCTGATTGGATTTTAGTAACATAGGCCACAGATTTGCTCTGCTACAATTTTAGGCAAACAAAATAAAATGAAGATATCTCACAGAAGAACTGGAGTTGTGTTGTTTGTTTTTTTAAAATCTGCTTATGCACCAAGTCACCCTTTACAGGGTTATGCCTGGCTGCGGAGGAGGATGAGCTCCTGCAGAGATGCTGTCAGTGGGCAGCATAGCTTCATGTGGGCAGCAGCCAGCACACACTGCTTGGCCTCTGATGGTCCTGGACCACAGCAAATGTCCCCTTCCCCAGCTGCCCACAGCCCCTGCACCCCGTTTTCCCGAGTCGGCCAAGGACAGGCCAAGAGGAGATGGGGTCACCTCACCGCAAGAGCCAACGCAGTCTCACACAGACAAGGCTCCTGAAGGATCAGCTTCCCCTGACCTCCTAACTAGTAGTTCCTGCCAGCCAAAATTGAGCCCTGAAGTTATTTTTAGCCAGAACCCTTCATGAATTGCAGTTAACTTGCAATATGCAAACTAGTGACTAGTGCTAGAGGAATCCCTATGGGTTTCATGGTTCCACTCTCTGCTCAAAAGTCCAATTATTCATTTTTCTTGGAGCTGCAATATTAATCTAAAAAAGTTGCACAAATGGCAAGAGATGTCATCCTCCCTTCATCCCCAATTCAGATAACTGAAATAAAGGAAGATAAGCATTTAGCCCTGGGGTTATTAGCTGTACCAAATGCAGCTGTAAACCTTTGGAGGCTGACCCTCCTCCAGCGAAGCTTTTGACGAGAAATTTGTCAGTACTTCCACCTTTGACTCAGGGCCAAAGAAACTAGTACAGAGAGAGAATGGGAGAACTGCTAGCCATAGAAAGGTTTGGGCTGAGTGAATATTTTAATTTATTCTATCCAAATCACTTGCCTGCATACCTGTACAAGAAAACGCAATGAAGTAAAAGGGGGGGGTTAACGTGGCTGGAAGGGGTGACTGCTCTAAATCCTTTGCAAGGGAATGGGAATTTTAAAATTGATTTAGGCAGGCTTTGAATCATACCTTATCACAGAAGATGGGACCAAGACAGTTCAAAGCATAAACTCCTCCACACATTTCCACCTTCTTTTATTTTCATACTACTCAGGCTTTCCCAGCTTTCCCCAGTGAATGGAATAGGGAAAAAGCGCTGAGATTGCATCAGCTATCACCATTCTGGATATCTTTGTTCCTGAGAAATTTAGTATTTGCTGAACATCCTTTGCCCTGGGGCACTGGTTAGTCTCATAATTATTTTATAAGTGGGTACCAGCGAAGATTCATACCTCCTCCCAAAAAGAGCTATGACTGTACTTTCATGACTTCATGCCAATCAACAGATAAGACAAGTTTGCTACTTTCATGTTTGTCCCTAATGGATCTCTACCGTCGTAAAATTCTCTGACAATCTGACACAATTGAACATTATTTGTTGTCTCTGCTCTGTTGAACTCCACACGCAAAACAGCAAGCCAAGGCAATGCATTTAACCAAAAGCACTGAAAGGACTGTGTAGGATTCCCACTGAAATAGAGACTTCACCGGGATGCACCTTCCCCTTTTGCCCATTGCAGGCTCCCCCTTCCTCTCTGAGGAACAAAGAACCAAGTAAAAATAGCAAACTGTCTGAACGGAAGATTATTTTAATTTATGTTGCAAGTTGCTATACAAAAAAGCCCTCTGAAAAAACAGCAAACCAACACCAAAGAGCACTTCATCATAATATTATTACCAATTTATTAAACTGAGATTGCATAGACTGGAGAAATGAGTGTGACACATCCCTGGGGGGTTTCTGGAGGTAGACCTCCAGCTGTTTCATTCTCACATGCACTCCTGTTTACAAAGACACGGAAAAATGTTTGCACTTCAGTTCAATGCAATACAATTTTACATTGTTTGCAGGTTTTCTTTAAGGCAGGGTAGGAGCGTGCACAGCAAGCTGGAGACATACGCTTTGGGGAGACGGGGCTACCATCTTCCAGGGAGAGTGGAGGAAACACACGGCAGTTGTTAATTTGTATCCTGGACAATGCTATAAATCGAAGCATCGCTGACAATTCCTGCCCAGTAAACATGCTCAATTTCATCTCCCGTAAAAAGGCAAGCAGGGACTAAATAGCAACACATTTTGATTTTCATTTAGCCACTTTAATGATAGGTGATGTTAGAGGAAAAGATCATTTATCTTCAGACTTATTTTATATGAGATAAAAGGCCTTGCCAATTTTTTAAAATTCATTTACACAAGTGAATAAATCTTCCCAAACAATAACTGGGAAAGTCATATTTCTTTAACTTTGCTAAAATCTGAAAATGCTGATCTTGGAGTGAAATAGACAGCACTGGCATTTTAATCAAGAATATAAAGACTCCTCTTCTAAATAAGAGGCACAGCTTTACTTCAGAAAAAAATCTCTCTGAATCAGAGAACAGCCTTTTTTATGCATTTTGTCAAAAATGTCTGGCAAATCAGGAGAGACACGTGTAATTTTTATATCACCTTCATTTCTAGATCAGTCCCAATGTGAAGGCTACCTAAAAATAGACAGAACCTAACCTTTCAAATATCTATACTGCTGCATACCAGAAATGCAAGCTTTCAGTGCCTCTCATGGCTTTCAGAGGCTTGTGCTGTGCCTCTCTTCTCCTGTAGTGCATTATCCCACATTGCCTATCATGCCCAGGCATGAGATGAACTGCAAGTTGCAATGTGCAGCCCGTTGCAATATGTGATACGTGTTCATTTAGGACATGCAGTAAGATCATCAAAACCGGCCTTCCCTTTTGGCTGTTTGAGTTTGCCACAAAAAAAGGACACTGGCAACATTGAACCTAGTAAGCGGGGATGTGAAAATGAAGCTGTGCTGGCTGACCCAGCAGCTCTGCTCAGAAAAAGCAAGCTGTCTGGTCTGCAGCATACCACTCTTAAAAATATGAAGGGGAACAATAAGCTCTTTTGTCTTATTGTTTGCTACAGCGCTTGCAGACACACTTCTCCCCATTTAAAGACGAGACTTTCCAACAGTGCACTGAACTCTGAGCGACTGGTGTAGAATTACAAGACAGCAGAATACACGGTAACTATTATTTCTTTGCATTGTACTTTCTAAATTGTGATTCTGCTTGGCCTTAACAGTACAGGTCAAATTCATCCCAAGCACAATCCCAGCAACTTAGGTCAGTGGTACCTGAAAAATCAATAGCATTTAAGCTGATGAAGTTACAACAAGGGTGATTTTGGCCCAGGCTGTACAAACACTTACTTTTATTGTATATATTCTTCACTGGGTATTATGCTTCAGTGAATATATTTTCATGTTCTCTACTGCTAAACACTCTGCTTAGCAGGTCCTGAAGCCACACCAGGAGCTGGAACAGGAGAAATCTGTACTAAAGCAGGTTGTGGGGCTGCCCTGGAGGCTTTGAGTGACTGTGACTTTTGCTTACACGAAATAGAAAATCACCCTTGTACTAGTTGCTAGCTGGCTACTCCTAGCAGGAATGAGCTTGAAAGGACTTGCTTTTCTTTGTTTACTGTCATGCTCTACTCCAACAGAGTCAAAAGTTTATCAAGGCATTTTACTCTGTCAAAAAATGAACAAAATAACTTACACTGATCGAACAATGAAACAAAGCAGAAAGAGACTAAATGAATTCTTTCAAAGAATTTTGGATGGAAGATGTCTTACCTGCTGACAGGGAGGCAAGAATAGCAAACAAAGGCATAGGAATAAAAACTATTCAATAAAATATCGATTTCATTATCACCACCTATTCAACTTAATTTTCTTGGCATCCATATCCCTAATGCAGGTTTGTGATAGATCGTACAATCACTTTTTAATTAAACCCTACTGTGCTTTGTATTAAGAACAAGGCAGTAGACATTATGGCATAATATATCTACCAAAATATTTAATGCTTATCCTTTTCATTTTGGTATTTAAAAGTTGTTCTCTTAGGAGGTGGTATCAGTATTTAACAACATTCTTGACAGCAAGTATAAAAAACAAAAAGCTTCATACTTAATCTAGCCATGTCAAAACTGAAACCCCTTAAAATAATTGCTTTCTGAATATATGGTATTTCTATTGCATTATTTTATTATTACCCAGCTTTCAACATCTTAAGATGCAAAACTTGTTCCCTCTCCTACATACTGATGAGACACGAAGAGGCACGAGGTTAGAAAACTGACATTTGACCAATACAGCTATATGGTATATGAAACAGATGATGTCACATTACAAGAGATATTTAACAAGAAGCTGTAGAAGACGAGAAGCTTCCTGGGATGGTAGTATTTTCTCTGGTTTTTAGGTCTCTTTTAGTATATTGCAGCTCTGCTGCTTGCGATGGGGCAGATCCTGTAAAAGAATAGCAGCTCCTCTTCCAGTAGAGTACTGGCACTTTTCAGAGGGCAACATTCACTTTAATTACTAAAATGTACCCACCTTCTTCTTCCAAGGAAGAAAAGACTGTTGTTGCATATATAATGTGGTTTTAGTTTTTAATGCCAGAAATGAATCAGTAAACATAGTTACATTATGGTATACTATTTCTTATTCTGTACCCATAGTAACCAAATTAATCTCAAGGCACTGCTGGCACTAATTCAATCTGAAGCTCATACTTTGGATTTCACATAGGTGCCTTCATCCTATTCTTCTTCTCAACTAATAAAATGTTAATATATGGCAATATATTTATTTCTGGTTCAGTTCAAGTTGAGGAGTGCAGTACTTTGCAGAAACCTAATTAATATCAATCATATATTACAACACTGTGTGGTTTAGTAGACAAAAAGAATGGTGCTAGCACAGGAGGATGAAACAGATGACCCAAGAATTCCTTTCTGGCTGTAATCCTTCTGTTTCTAGTGATAGTGATAGAGATAGTGATAGCGATAGCGATAGCCAGTTCCTTACCCTTCAATCTCCACTTTAAAAAAAACAGCCCAAACTACACTGAATGTATCGCATAGCCTAAACAATCAAGTGGAAGGACATCTTGAAGCATGAGATACTGATGGCTCCCTCTGTACCACCGTGAGCTGGGCACCACTGGGCATTAAGTTGGATCCTATCATGACCCAGCATTCTTCAGCAACACCCACCGGTATGGTTTTTCCCACTGGGACCTAGCACCCTCTAGCAAAAAAAATTCCAGTTGTTTGTGAAAAGGCATTGCCCAGGAATTACACTTGACCCACTCAGGAGACATAAGCAGCTCAAGAGCCACAGTGTGGCCATCCTACTCCAGACCATGACAAAGAGAAATGCAGTTCTTTTCTCAGGGTTAAATTTGGGCAACCTGAGACCTCAGGGACACTACCAAGCAAGTTTCAAAATCTGTTCTACTCCTCATAGTTAGAGAGGTTTTGCAGCAAGGTTCAGGGGCAATTCACATTTATTGGAGCCTTTTTTTCCAGCTGCTTGCAGTCTCATTGATTTCCAGGAGCACTAGCATCCCCAAGCATTTTGCTACTTTCAAAATGCCCACCTATGAGGAATTATTGCACTGAACCATGCCCAGCTTGATCCAACTACTGCCGGAGCAGTAGGGCCAGATTCTGTCATCCTTACTCACCATGCACAGCAAGCAGTTTCATCAAAATGGTGAGCTGGTGTCAGGAGTTAAGGTGATACTTCCGGATGAGCAGAGGGTGTGTGGGGAAACCCACAACTCACCAGGTGAAGATCCCCACTCCAACAAGAAGCACCGTTATGCCAGCGCTGCTCTGCGTGGAAGCTCAGATCCCAACCGTTTTGCATATGGCTGTAGCAAAGCTCGACTTTGGCTTACAAAGATCCCGTGTTCTGGCAAAAGTCACAGGGATGTTTGAGCAAGCCCGCAGCCCGGTTGTACTGGCAGCCCCAAGCCCACCACTGCAGGGCACAGAAGACTCAGCAGGTCCCTCTGGCAGGTGCTTCACTCAAGGCTGTATGAAGAGATGCACCAACCCAGGACTTTACAAAAGGACCCTGACCCATCTCAAACAAACCTAACACTCCTGGGCTGCATCGAACAGCTGGGGTTCACAGAGCCCTCCTGATTATTTCGGGTTCTGCCTTGGTAACAGAGCAGTAAAGCTCTTGAGGGCCCTAGTGTGTCCCTGGGCATTCACACAGGGCTCCCACTGGCCTTGAGCATTGCCCGTATGCTGCATCCAAGGGCACAATATAGTCCTTCACTTCTACCAACTGCTACAGAATAAGAATTCCTAGAATGGCGCAAACACATACCAGTTCAAATCTGGGTACTTTCAGACTTCTTTTCTCTTCCAAATTATGTGCTTTGCCAGCTTCAAAAAAACAGATGGAAAGTACGTCCCTAAATGTGCACCCTTGTGATCATTCCAAAAGGAAAGCAGCACCAAGTAGCTTAAAACGTTTGCTAGAAAAAGTCTTTTCCATATCATGCAAATAGCAGACAAAAATAACTGCTAGGCAATTGATATACATACAAATATTGGTTATTTTAAACAGTAATTTGTTATTGAGGACATCTTACTGAAATATTATAATATTCAATTTCCTCTGCATTTGCATGGAAAAGGAGCTGGAGAGCGCATGATCATTCATTTAACTATTACATAAATACGTCTATCATAAGATCACACGGCTTTCAAGCCAGAGTTCAAACACATGTTTAATGCATGAGAGTATGATGAAGAAACTTGTGAACTCACGGGTCTCGTAGCCCAATCTCAATCAGATACGGGCTTGGTGTAAATATGTACAGTATCATGTGCTTTCCAATAGCACTGTGTCTCCAGGGAGCAGTCTGACATCAGCAAAGGAGACAGGTGGTTCCCTTTCCAACCCAGGAGGGGAAAAAAAAAGGAGTTAAGACACTGTGTAAATATAGCAATATTTTTTCCTCGGTGTTTTGCTATGGTTTTCATCCCTTAATGAAACTTCAGTGCATGAACAATTCTCATAACATCTTTGCTACAAATCAGTGAGTGGATGTCACGTCCTAAGATATTTATAACCCTAAAGGTAGTGGTAAGTGATACTGTTTGGCAGCCTTGGTTTAGAAGTGCTGAAGATTTTTGCCTTTCAGTTTGCTAAGAAAGGAGTTCCAAGAAGCCGCAAAAACCCAGTTTCCTTGCTCTAAATGTATCCCTTTCCTACAGCAGGTCACTGTTACTAATAATGCCCATAAGAATGACAAACAACAGTCAATCACAGACATAGAGCAGGTCACAACTACTTTTAGCTAGCTTGACTTTGTAAACTCTAACAGTGCGAGATATGCTAAACCCTGCACAATCTGCAGTTGGTTGATTTTGAATCTCACATTACAAGAATTCACACGTACGCTAACCTGCATATAGAATAACCCAATTCAGCCTTTCTTTCCTATCAGTACATAGATACTTTTTTTTACACAGTGACAGCCACTGCCTCTTAAACCATTTTCTTTTGTTGCATTTCCTTAGAAACACAAATTTTGTTCCTTGGCAGCAGTTGCTGTAAGTGCTGTACCACATGCCCAAACTAGTTCTCACTCACAGCTTTAATTCACAGTAAGTGGCACGAAAGGAGGTCAACACTTCTCAGAAACCACTTTCAGTTCTTTGCTGCTTCAGTATCTATTCTATAAAGCCATCCGCCCTAACTGAAAGTTGTTTCTCTTATTGCATCCCTTGCCTTTTTATTATTGTCATCTTTATGGAATGGGCTGCAGAATATATGATGGAATAAAAGAAGATTATTCCTGGAATCACATTCCTGGTTTCCCTTTTGCAATAATCTAAAAATCTAAGTTAAAAAAAATTAAATTAATACTTTCTCCAATAGAAACAAAGTGCTCCTTGAATGTTTTATTTTTTCCATGCAGAAAGACTCTATATAAATGGCATCTTGCAACTCCATGTCAATCACCATGTCTTACTTTTAGTTCAATTTGCTTGCTTACAGAAAGATTATTTTTTTTATCAACTCGACCAACACATCATGGAGGTTGAAAATCAAACAGCCTTCTTTTTGCTGTGATGCATCACTGGCAAGAGGAATGGCCTTGCTCACAATATTTTGCTGTCACATTTGCCTCTACAGCTTCACTGCCTTCTCTGTGATCAATGAAAACAGATTTTGACCTCATCTATTTCATTTCAGAGCATATTCTGCCCTGAGACACACGAGTACAACCTATCATAGTTATAGTGGCAATTGGGGCAGAATTTGTTCCTTTCCTGACAATTCAATATATGATTCATGAACCAGAATTGAATCCTGCTCTCCTTTCCTAGAGCTCCTCTGGTTCTTTAGCATTAGCATTGGTAAAAAAGCAGCAAAGATGAATTTATGTTGGTCATATCAGCAGAAGTGACTGGGTAGTCAATAATCAGGCTGCTCAGCAAGATGCTACCAGACCAAAAGTTATTGTATTTTATTTGCACAGCTTATTCTGTAGCCTGTTTTCTTTCTTCACTTATCCTTCTGTTGTTTAACTAATGGGATCATAAGACCTGGAAAAACACCTTCTAGTCTCAAACATTTCTAATTGACTTAATAAAGTAAACAGTTAAAAAGATAATCCGCTCCACAACCATCACCTTAAAAAACACAAACCTATACCACTGGATGTGGAATACTTGGCGTATTCACAGGGGACATATTTGCAGGCAATAACCAGATGATCAAGTTTCCCATTAATCCCTAAGACAACAGACCGCTTTTGAAAATACAGACTCCATTTATATTCACACATCCCTCCATGGGCCAACACTTGCATGTATTCTTTCATACAAACCGCTGCACAGCAGAGGTGAGAACACTTCAGCATACGAGGTATGAAACGGACGCACACAAATGCTATCTGAGATGTGCAGCGCTCCGCTGATCAACATATGTTGTAGGGCAGTCTCTATGCATGACTTACAGAAGGAGGCGACTCTGTTCGAGACCACCCAGGGAGCTTTGGCACTTCAGAGCCATCACCAGGAGCTCATGCTTTGAACTCTGGAGGTCCCCAGTGTCTCACTGGAGATGACAGACATTGCATCGATATATTGTACCATGATTTTCTGCAGGACTGAGTTCCCAAGTAGAGGCAAGGTTGACATCACTTTGAAAACCTCATCCAAGACATCTAATGAACTGCATACAAGAGACTAATCTACAGTAGACTTGGCATATGGTAAAAATAAACTCCTTAATGTAACAAAAGCACTAATCAACATATTGCATACTAGGCCTGCAAAGCACCAATTATCTGATGAAGAGGAGTAATACTAGATGGTTACAGTTCCCTCAGTTATTTAACTATTTACATCAATGGAAGTTAAGGAAAATAATGCCTACAGAACCACATGTGAAAATACACATGAAGGATTTGAGCAGAGATTTGAGTTCAGATTTGAAGGTAAGAGGAGAAAAAAATATCAACGATAAAACAACAACAATACAGCTCAGGACATCCAAATTCTGCTGTATATTGCTACTGTACTGGTTATGAGAAAACTTTTTTTGGAAGCTAATTATTTTCATTTCCCTCATCATTTAAGAAAAATGCATTCAAAGCAAAACAGAGAGCCTGATCCTGCCCTTGTCCAACCCCATCAACAACAGCCTTCCCACAGATTCCAGTGAAGCAGGATTTATCCCTTCCTGTGGGCCGTGCTCTGAGCCTTTAATTCAGCAACACTTTGCTCAGTGAGATTAGCTGTGGTTTCAAGCATTATTAATTCCAAGTAAAGGGTCTACAAACACCCTCTTGCTCAATATTGCCACACCAAAGATGTGAATACTTTTGGGGAGATTTCCAAAGGCCTAGAGGGAAACTGAGTATTTTCCAGGGGGTTATACCTGGAGTGAGAGAACCTTCTGGGTTTGAAAATCTTCCTTGTAATGAAATAAATAAAAGAACTCTCTTCTCTTCCCTTCTTTTGTAGGTAACATGACCTACAAAAGTATTTGAAAATAAGCTTAGAGAGGGAAGAGAGCTCATGTGTTTATGGGATTTTTGTTTATTTTTTGCAGTTGTTTCCAAGAGTTTCTCAAAATTTTCAAAGATTTGTGAATCTTACGAGATCCATCTATTCCAAGCACAATGTGTCTGCTTTCAATTTCTTTTATTTCTTAGTATATTTATTACACTTATTACTAACTATCTGAATGCCCACACAGTGCTTTAAATGAGGCTGCAAATATCCCCCGGATCACCGTCTGCAAAAATCTTCTGCTCCTAAAGGGAAGTAAAAACCGGTGTGACTTTTTGATCTACTATGTGCTGTTTTGCAAAACTGCAAGAAAACATCTGCCTTAAGGGCCGAGCCCTGCTCCTCGCATGGCAAACGAGACCAAGGGGGGTCTGTGCACTGGCATCGTGCTTGGAGGCAGCGCACGGGAGGGACGAGCCTGGCAGAAGTGCTGATTCACTGCAGCGACCAAAGAGGTTGCTTAGTAGCTAAGCTGGGGGGGAAGAGAGTCGGCACAGAGAGGGGGGCATTTGATCGGTGCAAATAAATAAACGGGAGGGAATGCCAAAGTTGTGGCAGAGACTGGATGTCTGAAATCTCAGCCTAATACATGCGTGTAAGTTCGTTTATTGGAACAGAACCTGTTAATACAGCTCTAGCCATAGGGGGAAAAAATACTTGCAAATGCACAGAAGTCATGTAAATCAGAACTGCTGCTCTATTTTACAAGAAATTTTCTCCATTAATTAATTTCATGACTTAGAGCAAATGTGCATGGTTGGAAACAGGGCATCCTGCTGATACCAATCTCACGGTATAGGATACTTTCGTTTTTCTCTCTGAGATATATGGCAGATGTACTCCTTGGCTCAAATCCAAGTGCGGACTAGGTGCTTTTGTGGCTAAAGCACTGCCTTCTAACCTGGCTAAGTCTACTAGTAACTTTTTCTGATTTGGAGTTGCAACATATCACATGAAAAAAACCAGGATTTTAAAATCCAAATTCTCAGAGCTGTCACATTTATAATTAGAACGATCTGATATGACTGGCATTAGTGTGAGGTAGGAACATATCACAGAGGGCCAAGCAGACAAACTAAACTATTTCTCACCCTTAAAAAGGGGATTCTTCCAAGTAGAAATGTCAGTAGAGTCACAAGGGCCCCGTGCAAAAGTAGCACCTCTTCATCCTCATACCTACTCTTAGAAAGTCCTGTGCTGCTGCCTAACTTAGCCCAGTAGACCACACCACCCACCGCAGCCCTGACAACAGCCCCGGCACCCCAGGCTAAACCCAGATCCTCCTCCGAGTAGAACATTACTTTTCTGGTGGTGCAGGTTGTTTTGGAGTTACCTGTAACACCCCAAAACCATACACAGTGAGAGTATCTCTGTTGATATTACACATAAAAAGAGATGCCCCCACACTGAAAAAAATGAGGTTTGATAAAAGAGTTTGTCACAGAACCACTAGATGCAGAGCTGGTTGCAAGTGTAACCTTGTTATGTGCTGATGAAAGTATTGCTCAGGTTGTCTGCCCCCATATTGGAGAAAGAGAAGATGGAAGGGGAAAAGGAAGGGGCGGGAAGGGAAGGGAAAGGAAGGGGCGGGAAGGGAGGGTGGGTGTGCTATTGTAGCTACGGAATCAGCACACAAACCAGCAGCAGACAAAATGAGGATGGCGGTAAGGAACCTGACAGCACCAGCATGTTCAATGAAACAACAAAAAGGAGACTGAAAGACAAGAGAGACCCAGAATGTGGATACTAACTTCTTCCCCCCCCCACCCCCCCCAAAAGAGGATTTATGATGCTAGATTTTGGTTGTCTCCTCATACCCACACCTGGCTAAATACAAATGAAATTAATTTTACAGCTGCAATCTTTCCACATTTTGCACATGGTGATTTGCTGAAAGAAACCCTATCACAAGGTGTCAAAAAGGAACATAAAACATAACATGCAATATTTTTTGAGAGACATCAACCGTAATTATATGAAACCTAACAAAGCTGCTCTGGGGAGAGGTGGATGGAGTTGCACAGTAGAGTGCCTGGCCTCCCGTGCAGAAGGCAAAGCTCGATCCAGGCGTGTACAGTGGGAAGGCCACAGGGGCTCACACATATCAAATAATAATAGTAATATGTCTCTTCCTTCTGCCATCCGGTCACTGAAATCAGTGTGAAAGCAGCATGGAGATGAAAATGCTATGGTCATGGATTAGGCTTGAGCTTCCTACATGACCTGAAATGACAACCATCATCCCTCATCCCTCTTACTTCCACATGACAAACCTCATCCCTCTTATGTCCTAAACTAAATCACTGGTCTTGAAAGTTTTACTAGCACAGTATGGCCAGTCCTTATTCCAATGCATTTAGCTTTTCTTGAAAAATCAGTAAAAACTGTGCCCATTATGTAGACCTGGTATTAATGCACACCAGTGGCTAGCAGTGTGGCAGTGCTGTGTGAAAAGAAGAGATAGTGATAATCCTCCAATAAAATATGAAATTTTTCAGAAGACTACATCTGAGAAACAAGGTGTGATACTTATGTGAGAGTTAGGGTAGGAGTAGTTTACCCGCTCATAGTCATTACCCTCCTTACCCCATGCCCAGACTCTGGCAAAGTTTCCTGGTTTAGAGCTTAGAGGAATGAAAAACGTGAAAAATGGCGCTGTCCTTTATGTGCTGCACTACACCTATAAAAACACATCTCCAGGAAAGCAGTATTTTCCCCGTTGTTTTCTGCTGGTGAGGGTCATATTATTCATGTATTCGGCTCACCCTCCTGGAGCCAGGCATGCCCACACCAGGAGAGGAGCCTTCCCAACTGGTTACAGTTGTGCTAAACAAGCATCAGGCCCGTTACAACACAAAATCCACAATTTCATAAAATGGGTCAGTGCTGAAGAAAAATCCTTTTTCCTGGTATTAAAAGGGCAATTTTCTTTCTAGTATTTTACCTGGCCCCATACTATCACAAGCATGATAAATTAATGGCTATAACTATGTTACAGCACCAAAACGTCCCAATTTTTTATATTTTGCCCTTCTTTGAAACTACTAGGCTGTATACTGGCGTTAACGCTTGGAAAGATATTGCCCCTTTGAGAAAGCAAACTAGTATACCAGCTTTCCTGGGTAAACTAGGGGTAAATTATGAAATGTGAACAGGTGTCTTTCAAAGTATGAAGAATGACAACCAATTTTTACAAGTATGCTAAAGAAAACTCTTTGTAAGGGTTTTTTTTTTTGCTTTGGTTTTTGGTATTAACACTCGGGCTTGCACCCGATATTAATCCCTCCCGTATTTCTCAGCTCTTGTGTAGAAAACACAGCACAGTCCTACAGCTGCGGCATTTCGAAGTCTGCACAACATGCTGTACATGCCATTGCTTGACATTTTATTGACAACAAAGGCCTGCAGCACGGCAGCGTTTTTAGAGATGGGATTAACATAATGAACTCCATCTCCATGGGTTTTTCATGGCATTTCTTTATATATAAGAGCAAAAAGAGACCCAAACCAGAAACAAACATTTTTTCTACTCTTTTAGGACACAGTCCCCTCTGAAATAATGGGATTGTACAGTTCTAAAGGAGAGAAAAGTCTGTAAGTAAGGGAGAACATTTGTACTTGGAAGGACAATGTAAATGCTGAAGAACTAGGAAAAAAAAGATACTGACATTTCTACCAGGCAAGAAGAGCCCAAGTGTGGGGCCTGCACTAGTACAACATTATAGCTGACAGCATAAGCTCCATCACAAGATGGTAACACGACCACCACCGAGCCTTCCACATGGGATCTCCTACCACCCAGGGACAGGCTGAAACCGTCCGTTTACAGCAACACAGTGCATCAAGGTTTCAAAACTCCTAAAAATACATGAACAAAATCCAGCAGATTTTGCTTAATCTCAGTCCCAAGTCAAATGGTCCTTGTGCCTGGGCAGCACAAACACAGCCACTGAACTCAGCCTAGGTTTGCCAGACACCCAGCCCACGTTTGCAGGATGGTCCAAAGTACAGGGAAGAGAGTAGTTCCCTGAGCAGGAATCAGCAATTTTGACTGCAGTGCTCTGATCTTTCCCTCTTAAAGCTTCAAGAAAACTCTTCAATGAAAAAGGACTTGGCAGAGTTTCCATCTGTTCTTGGCTGGACTCGCTAGCCAAGTCTGAAGCACACAGAGCTCTGCTTTATTTTTTTCCCTGTTATTTACGTAAAACTCCACAATATTCATGTTTTTTACTCAATGAAATGGAGCAATCATACAACCATAAGTCCAGCCTAAATGTAACTGCTACAAAATGAAGTTTAGACAATCAGGATATACAGTTTCTGCCTTTTGTGAATTTTCTCTCTTTTCGTCTTGTCTGTCCCTTTCTGAAGTCCTGCATCCCAGTCTGCCTTTCTGTAGCCTTTTACAGTCACTTAAAAAACTACCTAGGTGTCTAAATCAGTAACTTACTCAGATCCTTGTGAGGATGACAACAGAAGAAAATAGCACTTTGGTCAGACCTCAAACAACAATTTCATGAAATTAATGTTGCCAAGGTGCCTTAGTAAGGGTTCAAAGAAGAACCAAGCAGTAAGCCTGGAAAAAAATCACAACGGCCACCAACTGCAGCAATAACCTATCCGTAACTGAACTGTCGGTTTTAAGTTAACACATTCTATTCACTTAGAAATTAAAGGTGCAAACTCAACATGCCAACTGCTTACGAAAATGAGGGAAATGTCCCTGGTCACTGTGGAAGTAGAGGATATTCAGCACCTTTCTTAAAAGTTCTGGCAACTTGCAGAATGGCATCTCAGTTTCTCTAGGAAGCTCTGAGATATTTTCTGAAAACCAAACACATTTTGTAGCCCATGTCCAATCCCTCCACCCTGGTTCACAACCTTTGCTTAAGGAAGACAAGTAAATCACATTGCGGAAGGAGGCTGTGCTCATTTTCTTGCCGTACTTCTCTGTGACCTGAACCTGCAGTTATATAAGAGTGGGAAGCATGGACAATTCATTCTTAATGCTAGCTCAGTCCTGGCCTCTCCTGGGCACTGGCTGAAAATAATACTAAACCATGATGAATCATTTACAGTAGCTTTATGATGTGGATTATCATTCAGAGAGGACTGACCTGACCCCATCACACTCGTTTCATGCAGGAACACAGACTGGACTCCAACCAGAGTCTAACGTACGCCACCCACATTGGCACCAACACAAATCATGCAGTCATCTAGGAGGCTCACACATAGAATAATGTTGCTTTAAATTTATTCTTGTATTAAACCTTCAGTAATTGCCATGTCCTTGCCTCTTCTGTTGGCATAGGTAGTGCTTTAAAACTATAAGCTGCCCAGACATATATGCAGTTTTTTATTTCAAGCAGCTTCCCCACTCTTATTTTGAGAAGGATGCTAGCCATTATGAGAAAATATCTTGTTAATTAACGCTTCCAGCAGTTGCGCAGATTTCTAATGCTTTTGCTAAAATAATGGTTCTTCATTCTGCTTCTTCCTCCAGACACAGATTCTGGTCACAAGACATGGGAACAATTTACCTCCTCCTGGACACATGAGGTCCTGTGCCACCATGCAATGCAAAAATATGAGCTTCTCAGTCATGCAGGACCTGGTCATATGGCTGCCCACTGAATTCCTTCTCTTTCCACCATCATAAAAGGGAGTACAAGATGCTGTTGCCATTTATATTCCACTGATTACACAAGCTATTTTCATGACAGGACTCTGCTGCTGCATTCCATGTCACAGGCTGAACAGATTGAGCTTTTTTGGTGGATTCTGTTAAAATGGATGTTGGTTCCGATAGGACAAATTCATCAGGTAAGGAGCTTTTACAATGAGTCATTTTAAGGTAATCTTTTGTACACATCCTTTTCAAATAGCTTGAACTCTTTGAACGATAAAAGAGCACAAAAACAATAGTGGCTGTGAGTGGAGAAGAAATGTTTAAAAAGCTGGTTTTGTTAAATGTTAACCGAGAAAACTAAACTCGTCTGATTTTAGATTGCATTTTTCAATGTGTATTCCTGTCCTTACCAATTTCTTACAGATGTGCTTTTAAACTAAGAGAAACAAAGGTTTTAACTGCAGCACACTTTCATTTTTACTTGTGAACTGTCATTATCAATCATTTATGTTTTCTAGTGAACTCCTACACTAAATAAAAACAGAATATAAGAATAAATCTTTTAAAAAGAATCAATTTCCTGCACATCAATCCCTGCAGGCCATGTGCTCGTAAGTCAATAGTTTAAAATGAAAACATCTGATCAAGGTAATACACCTGTTAAAGAGCATAAAATTCCAAACCCAATGGTAAAATATAAAGATTATGAAGCCTCTTAAAGGAGCCATCAAAGTAAACTATTACACAGATACATCTGCTTCACACCAGCACCCGTTCCATCAGTGCCACTCACGATAAATGAGCATTAGGACAAACATTTCATAGAGTCTCTGCAGAAAATAGGTTTTTCTGAACGTGAGTAATTCAGCTCAAGAAAAGATGAAAGTAATGGTTTAGCCTTCTGTGCACTTTCTAATCAAGGATCTCCAAGCAATGCAAAATATTAATGATCTGAGCTCATCACAAATCTGTGCATTGGCAATTTATCAGTCATGTTTTACAGATGGAGCTGGGTGAACTGACCAGAATGCCTGAGCGCACTGAGAGCTGGGCTCAAGTACCGACCAAAGCTCACAGGGAATCAGTACTATCGCTGTTACTACTACTATTACTATTACACAGTTCAACCAGTTGTTCTCGTTTCCTACCCCGGTGGCCCTACCTCTTGGAGGAGGAAGCAAAGCCCCACACCAGTACTGACATCTTTGCACTCTTGCAGGTCCCCCCGCCAGAAGCGATGCAAATCCCACAAGGATGCTCTTTGCCAAGATCCTTACTTGTGCATGGGCTGTCGGTAGAACAAAGGGGTTTTTTTTCTCTTTTCTCTTTTTTTTTTTTTAATTTAAACAAAGAGTGCCCAGGGCCTCATCTGAGGGATTTTTGAGCCCCTTTCCAAAAGCTTCTGGGCCTTTCAAGTCTCGCTTGTAATTAATCTAAACCATGTTTTGTAGTCCTTAATCCTTGTGATCGCAGGTGGGTTTGGTCCAGAGTTTAAAATGGAGGGAAGGGTTGGTACGAGCTGTGTGTTCCTGCTTCAGCCTTCCTTTCTCAATCATTCTCCCTCATCTTTTTTTTTTTGAGGCTGAAGTTTTGCAGACACGAGAGGAAGAGGAATATTGCTGCGAATATAGGGCCAGGAGAGGGGCACGAATTCTCCTTCATGCATCATCTTTCAACCAAGCCAGCGGCCCATCCTCCTCTGGCTTCACGGCCCAGGGAAAGGCTTTCACACCCCCGATAATGCTGACTTCACACTCCTGCATCTCCTGTCATGCAAAGGGAAGCCAATCCCAATACCTAAACTTTCTGTCGCCCTGCTCCCTGTCCATGGACACTGCCAGCGGCGGGGGGGGGCGGGGGCGGGCACAGGGTGGGCAGCAGGCAGCCACTGAGGGGAGACAAGCCACGGACCCCATCCCACCAGCGTTTTGCCTTTCGCTCCAGCGGTCGCTGGTGTAATGTTACCCTCCGGGTTACCACATGAGTAACACTACTCCCATGACCAGAATTTCCAGGCGTGGAATTTAAATTCTTCGCACCTTTGACGTTATCTCGTGAGGGAGAGATGCCATGGCCCTGGCCCCCTCAGCCTGCCTGAGGCCGCAGCCCCGGGGCCAGCATGCTGTGCTTCACCGGGAGCCCAAGCTTTTTTGCCCAGTATCCTCACACATGGCATTTAACACATCTGTCAAAGTGGTTTAACAGTCAGGGCCACTGTCACGCTTTATATAACACCACATTTTTGGCATTGTTTTCGAAATGCCCCGCGCAGGTGTCAGCCTGTTTAAAGGGTACAATATGTGTGCTTGCCTCGCCTTCCCCATCGACACGCGAATCGTTACCTCTCGGAAAGTATCGCCTTGGCGCTGCTGACATTTATGTAGAACAGTAAGGTCTATTTTGCCAGCTATGACTTCAGCGCTGTTCTCAATAACTTTAAAGATCAACCATAACAAAACAAAAAGGCTTCTGAATTTTATTGGCACGTGCTGCCACAAGAAATACAAAATACGGGCACCTGTCACAACTGATCCTTTATTTAAAAAAAAAAAAGGGAGAAAAAATCAAACTAAAAAAAGCAATCACAGTCTGTAAAACTGCTCTGAACTGTAAGGCCACATTAAAACAGAGGAATGATTAAAAACCAGTTTTGACTGAAATATGGCACCCAAGGTAAACTCGGTGACAAGTGCTCCCAGGCAGGGTAGGGCAGGCGCCTGCTGTGGGTGTCGCTCACAGAGACAGAGCTGCCCTGGAAAGAATGGGTTAATATTAGCCACGTGTTATACTCAGCGATGCCTTAAATAATCATCACATGGCTCCTGTAATCTGTTCCATGCTGTCAGCACCGGGTTAGTCATAATAGTATCAGATAAGAGCTGTTCAAAGTGACATACTAACCAACATGAGAGCCACATGACTTTCTGGCTACATGGCTGCCCTTCACCTGAACTTTGGCTTAGATAGCTTTACGCCAGCCCAAGGTGCGCTTGCATTACGGGCTGCTTCGCTGCACCTGTAGTGGGAAACCTCCTGCCCCCCCAAGCACCCCACGGCCCATCCTCTGCAGAGGGGATGTCTGACTGCTGGGGGCACCCCCTGGACACCCTCCCTCCATTTTTATGAGCAGGCACCAGGGGGAGGGAAGCACTTCTGGCAGGGGGCACACGGGGTGACTTTTCCTTTTTTGACCAGTGCTTCCTGCCTCTCCCCTGCCTCCAGCGCTGGAGGGAAGCGTGAGCTATCCCAGGCCACAGGCAAAGCAGGAGGATGGCCCTGGCTGGCCAGCGGGACGGAGGGGTGACACCCCAGGGAGCAGGGGAGAGGGTGCCACGAGGAAAGGCAGCAAGGCCGGGAGGATCTGCGGCAGGAAGGGCAAAAAGTGGCCAACTGCAGTGGTCAAAAGAAGGAAAGGAAATATTACAAACACAGAAATTGGTGTGAGAAATGGAGCTAAAACAAAAGGGACAGAACTGGCTGATGCAGGCCTTGAGAGACACCCAAAACAATGAAAATGTAAGAAAACCCAAGAGCTCCAGCTACAAATCCCTAGGCTTTTCTGAACCCACTCACAAGGTGCCTGTGGCCAGCCCAGGGACATGGAACAACCTCCTCTGTACTCTATGAACTATAACTCGTACCCACCGCTTAGAGGCCAGGCCAGCTCAGGGGGAGTTAATGTGATTTCCCCATACAGCTGGCTGCTAGTTTATACGTCTTTTTTTTTTTTTTAGGTGAGGGAGCTGCTTTTTTAGTTTGTGGGTGTAAAGTTCCCTGCACAATGGTGCCGTGATGTTCCAGGATGCTAAATAAATGCAAATAATTAATAACACCAAACTCAATCCAACAGCAGGCTACGAGCTGGTGCTAAGCAAAGTGGGGAAATGGTACAAATACCCTGTTTAAACAAGAGGTGAAGGGAAGTTTGTCGCAGAGCTACAAGAGATGTGAAGACATCCTTCTTGACAAGTATCATGTCATCCTGCCAGAGCTCCAGCAGTATAAGACTGCTCATGTTCTATGGCTCCACTCTTGGGCTCTACTAGGGTGCACCTCAGGAATACAGCAAAGCTCTGGCAGCTGCCAGACTGGCTGCGTGGTGCGGAGCAGCTCTCAAGAAAAGGCAAGGAGGATAGCTGGACCGCCAAGAAATGGGAAGAGTTGTGCAAGGCTAGTGCAGAGTATCAGCTTGGGGAGAGAGCAAGGGGAGGAAAAGTAAATGTAGAATGGGACTGCTGTGTGAGGGAAAGGAATTCGAGGGACAAAAAGGAAAAAGTGAAAAAAGCAAAAACTGTGAAAGGGAAACATAGCATTAGAGAGAAGTTAAAAGAAAATGGAAAAATAGTGACAAAATTTATTTTGCTTTATTTTCCTGAATTATCTCTGTCATTATAAACTGCAGCACACTTCATCTGTACCTCCTAGAACAGAAAGTTTTGCCCCCTAAGGAGGAGATCTGGATTTTGAATCTTACTGCTAAGTGTCCAGCGAACCTTAATCTCTGTAACATTAAACTGCAGTATCCCCATATTAGCCCCCCATTAAGCCAAAAAGGATGGTGTCAAAGAAGCTTGGTGAAGCCAGGGCATTCAAAACGAAAGGGAGAAAAGGGCAAGCGTTTGGTACCTGTCTGCCAGCAGTCAGCTCGGGCTGGCTGCAGGGGCTGCTCACCCAGACCTTGTCCTGAAGACAACGGAAAGGGGCGGCTGGATCAGGACTCGGCTTGCCAAGAATGATGATCTGTCTTTCACTCACTCAGCAAAGAAAGAAAAACTGCACAGTAGAAAGGCACTTGCAAGTCTCTTGGGTATTACGTTAATACCTGCTCTCTTGCGTATTTCACTGAAAGAAAAGAGGGAAGGGGCGCTCACATTAAGACCTGTGTGCAGAGGCTGGGTTGCCTACAGTCAGTGGACGTAAACAGGCACCTCCTGGGTCAGTTAAAACCTGATTCACTTTATGGACATACCTGTCTCGTTCTTTTCACTGCACAGGGAGCCGAAAACAACCATGCTCTTAAGTCCTTAAATTAAGCGAGATAAATCTAGGAGCATAAATTTGTTCCCTAAAATTAGGTGGCCCCAGTTCCTGCATTGTTCTTGTGAAGAAGCACCTCTAGGATATAATCCGGATACTATGGGGGGACTATTTGGTGTCTTCTCGGGAGACAGCACCCTTTTTTCCTACCTAACTGCAGCCTGAGCGTGTTTTCTCTTCTACTGACACATGTCAAAACCAGTGTTACACAACAGTGAAATGGCTGGAAACAGCTCCTGCTTTTTTAAGACCTCTAACCCTAGGCAGGGCTCTGGGATGCACTCACATCTCCCTCCATGAGAGGCAAAAGGTATGTTAGCCCTCTTCTCTTACTGACTTGTGCAGAATTTTGTTCCAAACTATGCCATTTATTATTCATTATTATTTAATGGGACCAAAGAATGCAATATGTGTAACCAAGAAATATGCCAAGTAATGTTCTTTCCTTTAATGGCTAGATCAAAGGGAAGTTTATGAGGCTGGTGCTGGCTCAGTCAGCAGTGGCATTTGCCCCAGATCCTCTGCAGCACACCTTGCTCAAGCAGCTTTAAAATCTTTAAAATCAGGGACCAAAAGGCATCTTAAGTTCACTTGCTTTCATGAGCTTTTTTTTTTCCTTTCCAAATAAATGTTTTTGGAAGACATTTCTCTAAGCCAACTTGCAGTAAATGCTTAACATAGCATCTCGGGTACTCAAAAAGCAAACAGTCCTTGGAGAACACTCTTCCTTCTCTCACTGTAAATGCATGCAGTGGGTGATGGAAAGGCTCTTAGACCTGCCAGAAAAGGGATGATTTTCTGATTTTTCTCCTTTTTCCTTTAGTGCCCAGCTGCTTTATCAACAACCAGATACCCCCATCCCCACCCTCACCCCTCCCTGCCTCGCCCCTAGTAAGATTTGTAAATGTCTTTGGAAAAGTTGTAAAACTAGCTCTAGCAGGATACGCATTCAGACTAATGCTGAAGACTCTCAACTGTGATAATTTAGCAGATCATTAATCCCACTCTCTAAAGGAGGCTGTAAAGCAGAACTAAATATGCAAATCCTCTTGTGCTTTAAACTTGCATCTGTCTGTCCGTCCATCCAACTATCTATCTATTGTAGCGGAATTCTCCTAAGATCACGCTGTATTCTAATCCATTAATGTAGCTCAACTGGAGCATACAAGATTAAATAAAAAAAAAAAAGATGTAAAAAAACCGTGGAGGCCTCAGTACAGTGGACAATCTTGCAGACTTTATGATCTCCACCACATGTGCAGAAAGGGGGTGCGCACAGCACTGGGGGTTAGTAAATTAGCCTTTTATCACCACCCACTGACATTCAAGCACCAATTACTGTAAGGCACAAGTGCAAATGAGGTGGGTGGCCTCTTTCTCGTCCACTTCACTGCACTGCAACGCAATCTGGCATGACCTCCAATTCCTATTCAGGACAGCGAACGCTGTGGTATCAGGGGGTTTGGGTATTCTGGCATGGCTGCAGGTGGTATGCTTGCACAGTAACTACCCGCACAGTGCCTGGGGCTAGACATTTTGCTCACATGAGCAATAAACTCTCTCAATCAAACGTAACTAAGTGTATGATTTACCATTTGCAGCTATTCTAGCATGGAACTATTCCTGCTTTGACTTAGATTCTTTTAGGTTTTTCTTCTGGCTTTAAATCAGAATCCTAAATGAACATTTAAAAATGTAATGATCTTTGCTCCTTAAAAATTGCAGTATCAACGTCTATGGGGCACCTTCACAGCGAGCACTGCAGTGATTTTTAAGATGCAGCACAAATGATAGAGTGCTAACAAATGCGAAGTAACATTGCGGGTGAAAACTCAACAAGCAGTCCTGGACCCTGCTATATGAATGAAAAGTCCAGGTGGAAGGAACATCCCCCATCTCCTGAGCAGTTCTGCAGAGCCAAATACAGCGAAAAGAATATGCGAAGCTCACAGAACGTAACCCAGTGGAAAATACCAGTTACTGCTTGAACCATAGGAGCTCTGGAAGGCAAGAGATGCCTTATTTCTGTTCAGGGGAAAAAGGGGCACTGTGCAGATGGGGAAGACCCAGCTTCAGCAGTTTGTGTCAGGGAATAACAGATTTATTCTTGGTTGGAAAGCCCTGTGGGGAGTTTCAGCAATCTTAAGGCTGGAACTAACACTATCTCTCCAGCAGCCACAGGACTCCACTCCTGTCTGGAAGTGCAGCTGATGCTCCCATATGGGATTTAGCTGCTGGCAGAGAAACTCTCTGATTTGCTACAGAAATCTCCACTCTCCTCCCTCAGTCACTTCAGCGTGCTGCAAGAAGAGCTACTCATCTAGGGAGACCTAATGGGCTGTGTCTGCCTCTTACACCTTTAAAATTTTTCTATTCCCTCACTGAAAAGCTCATGCCCAGAATATTCCTCCAAGAGGCTTGTGGTTTAAGGGACTACTTGGGCTTACAGAAGGTTCCTTTCTAAGGACCGCTTCTGCCTTCCCATTGTCCCAGTAGAAACTGGCACGATCCTCTATGGAGCTTGCCACTGGACTTTGCACATCAGAATCCAACAGGACGATGGCTGAGACCTGTGGATATACCCCAGTGTGTTGAACACAGCGGAAATTACCTACACATGCCATGGGGAATTGGTGTGCATGTGTAGGCACACAAGAACTTGTACATACTCAGAAACCTGCAAGCACTCCAGAAACCAAGCAACATTGTCTGAAATCTCATCTAGACTTTTTTCCTCTCTCCGGCCTGCTACAGGCAATTTCCTCTTCTCACTGTCCACACTAAGATCCCCCAGGCCCAGCTCAGTTCTTTGGGCTAGACCAGGAGCACGATTTGCTGTGTCCACTGGATGGCCCAGTGCCCACTGGGTGATGGGAGCAGAGCAATACTTCAATCATTACAAGACAACACAAGCAACAGCTTTACTGTGCCCTATAAAAGTACACAAACAAATGTGAATAGCTATTGTTTCTGCTACTGAAGTGAGAGACTGAAATAATACACAAGTATTGGCCTTTTTGGCATATTGACACCTCCACCTAGTGCAGAGGGACTTGGCTTTTGGTGGGACAGGAGAAGGAAAAATGCATATATAAATTTATACATATCCATAAACACACAAGAGATGCAGCTAGATTCACAAGTAAGAAAAGGAATAGTAGAAGCAAGCACTATAAATAGTATTGAAATGAATTTCTAGATAGAGCATGATAATAATGCTACACCAGCTCCTTAACCTCTGCTCCCAACAATGTGGCTCTTCTCTTCTGGTAATCCTGTGTCTCACAGGTCAGGGAGCACTGGGTTTTGTCACTCAGCACCAATGTGTTAACTCACACAGAGTTATGTATCTTTACGCTTTGTATCTACATATACACGAAGGAAAAAAGGTCACTTGGTTGTAAGTATTTGTTTACTAAATACTTTGTACCTCAAACACTTCAAACCCAAGGAAAAGAGAGAGAGAGAGAATGGGAGGTGGAGAAACAGGAGAGAAAGAGAGAAAGAGGGAGAAGGAAAGGAAAGGAAGAAAGGGAAGGAAGGAAGGAAGGAAGGAAGGAAGGAAGGAAGGAAGGAAGGAAGGAAGGAAGGAAGGAAGGAAGGAAAATCTGATACTTATGTATGCATACCTTTTCTTCTGCAACTGAAATGAACTGGCAATAGAAATTAAACCAAAGTTACAAATATTCAATGCCTAAATATTATTATATTGTCCCATATGCCTGGGACTATTCCAATATGAAACAGCTCAGAAATTAAAAATATGAACAACAGGGACTTTAAAAAATGAAATACTCACTCACAATGCATATAGACACATTAAGCTATTTATTTTTATGATATGTGTCAGCTCTGCACCAAGAGACTTTCACAAAGACGCTGAATGTGTCCCATGCTCTATTACAGGCACTGGGTATTCAGAAGAACAAGAGTTTGCTAACCAGACACCATTATAGCCACAAGAAATTATAGGGCTTTTTTTTTTTTCTTTCCTGCAATAGTTTAACATTATTTTAACTATATATGAAGAAAAAAATTGAATAATTAGCTTTATAAAAAACTGCCATTTGCTTCAGTAAGTGTTTAGCTCTTTTCCTCAGTAAATGAATCACATCCATCCAAATTTCAGGCTCACAAGAATGAGCTGCTCAAGAATACAATGCAACCTATTCTGAAAGCATCTTCTCATTGCTGAAGACAAGGAGTTTACAAAGGGGACGGCAGAAGTAGCCAAGCAGTCTTACCCTGTCTGCTGCCTACAGGATCATCCCCAAATTCAGCTTCTTGCCATTTGTGAGCCACAAACGATGTTTTGAGGAGGCATTTTACAGACTACTACAACGTACTGCAGAATGCTGAATGCAGTATGTCTGAAAGCAAAGTAGAAGAGCTAATAATTCTGCTCTTACAACACCAGCATAAAATGTAACCCTGCAAAGGGAAAGATTAGCATTAATTGCCTGTTGTCAAATTCATCATTTTTCCCAATTTATTAGAAGTTTTGTGCATTGCAGCACCACCAGAATAAGTTTGTGAGTACTGCAATACACCAGTCTTTATTCTCCCTTTGGCAAATTAATGCAGATATTTTGCCTTATGATAATTCCTAATTAATAAGAGGTTTAGGAAAAAGTCCCACTCATTTGGAACTCCGGTGCTACTATTATTCATCTGAAATTCAACTCTTAAGTTGAGTTTTGTTTTGATTTTTTTTTTTTTAAAGAAGATACGCAGCTCTCTCTTTACCACATCCCATTTATTGCAAGAATACTTAATATTAGTAAATTGGTCCCTTTGGGAATCTAAATGTAGGCACATATAATAATACATGTTGAAAACCATAATTCTATCATAATCACTTCTCATTTTGGGTTGTTGTTTTAGGGATTTTTTTTTGTGGGGGGAGGTATTAATTCAAAAAGGAGGCTTCCTCACCGAAGATTTACAGTAAGATTTGGGTATTTACATAAACAATTTATGTTTGGAGTGCAAGCTCATTCATGCACAAGTAACCCTTTCATATATGAAATTCTTACGTGTAAAGCCAGGGAGTTAAATAAACTTCTGCACTACAGATTCACTTCAGGTAATCTGTACAATTTTCTGCATAAAAGACCAGCAGGTCAGCCTGAAAACCACTTATGAATGATTTAAAATATAGGAAAAATAATACAAGCCTGCACATCAAAGCCCAGGGCTATATTTTCAAAGGGTACTTAGTGTAGGTGACTCATGTACACAATGTGTTCTCACATCTTCCAGGTTTTCTGAACAGTGGTAGTGACAGGCAATTTTAACTCATTCTGAGTCTGTAACTTTAATAAGTGGGAAAAAATTACGAGGCGGGCTCCATAGTCAGCAAAAGCTGCCCAGATAGCGCACTCCAGTGAGCAGGAAAGAAGGGTATGCGCAGGGGAACGACAACCAAGAAGAGGCTTAACCTGATTTCCTAGTTTGTATTTCCAGCCCTGCTGACGCGCGCCTAAGAAGGTCGCTCGCATGCGATCTGCCGAGGTGTCGCTGCAGGGACCTCAGCGCTGGCAGTCCCCTGCTGCCCTGCTCCCGCACCCTTCGCGGCGGGAGGGAGCATCTCAACCCCCTGGCCATCCACAGGGTCTGCAAAGCGCGACAGAAGCAAGAGTGGCAGGGCAGCATCTGGCCTGCCGTGACTTTTCAGAGGCACTTTGCATTCATATTTTAAAATATGCAGGTTTTCCCCAAGAGAGAAGGAGGAGAGGGGAGAGTATTGTCTTTCTTTAAAAGGATAGTACATTAGTGACGATATTTTTTTGTTAGATCCTTGTTTGTCTAGTTGGGCAATTTATGGACTTTTAAAAATAGATTTTGCCAAACAATTGTGTGGGCAACTGCTGACTTGCAGTCTGCAAGATATCTTTCCGTCAGCCCCGGGAAGATTAAAGCAGGTTCTATTTTCATCACAAGAGAGCTAAGGATGTAGGCACAAAGGAGAAATTCACTTTTTGTCCACATCAAGCTGAGCCTCTTGCCAGACGATGCAGCGTTCACTGCAACAATTGCCAACATAATGTGTTGCCTTCTATAGCCCCTTCAGGTTGAAGAATAGCCTTGTACTGCTACATGTAGAGAGCAGGAGTATTTCCCAGTCCCTGGGTCTCTAGTTTAAAGCTAGGACAATTTCTTTCCTAATTTTGCATGCCAAAAAGCTGACAGAAAAATAACATTGGTGTACGAAGGCGCAAAATCTTCCTGCATCATACACAAGTGAGGAAGGAAATAGAGATAAAAGTAAAACATCATCTAAAAGATCACAGCATTACTTATTCTTGTATCTTCTTCTAAGTCCTGATTCTGATCTCAGCAGCATGATGCTCAGAGAGAAAAGCAAGTCACAGCCTGGTATCTACCCCTCTTAGATGGAAGAAGGGGAAAGGAGCCCTGCCAGCGTATCTGTACAAGACAAACCTTGCACTAAATAGGGCTACAGGGACTCAGGAATGGAAATGATCTTCTCAGTCATCAAATCCAGGCCCCTGGTGTCACAGGCTATGATGTGTTGCAGTCCCTCTGGCCAAGCAATCACCACCCCCTATAAGGGATCTCCCCCTCAGCAGCAGCAGGCGCTTCCAGAACCTCACCCTGTTCATGGCCTGAACTTCCTCTAATTTTCAGCCCACCTTTACCTGTGGCTACTTTATACCCATTTATTCTTGTGGCAACATTGTCTTGTAGCTTGAGCAGTCCTTTCCCTTGCCGGTATTTATCCCTCTGAAGTATTTATGGTAAGCAACCAAATCCTCTCTCTGCCTTTGTTTTGCTAGGCTACCCAAGCCAAGCTCTTTAAGTCTCCTCTCACAAGACAGGATCTCCATTCCTCTGATCTTCTCAGTGCCCATTCTAATTGAATTTATCATTTGTGCATACAGACAACCAGAATTGTACATAGCATTTTTGATAGGGTCACATCACCAAATATGCCATGGAAATAGCATAAGCAGAAGAGATATGGGACGTATCTGCAGGATGCTGCTGATATTCTTGGATACACAGAATAGTAAATGGACTTGGCACTTCCTGACTGTCCTGGTTTCGGCAGGTATAGAATTAATTTTCTTCCTAGCAGTGGGTATAGTGCTGTGTTTTGGATTTAGGATGAGACTAATGTTGATAACACACTAATATTTTAGTTGTTGCCAAGCAGTCAAGGACTTTTCAGCGTCTCATACTGCTCTGCCAATGAGAAGGTGGGGGGTGCCCAAGAAGCTGGGAGTGGACACAGCCAGGACAGCTGACCCAAACTGGCCAAGGGGATATTCCATACCATGTGATGTCATGCTCCATATATAGCTGGGGGTTGGCTGGGAGGCAGGGCAGCTCAGGAACTGGCTGAGCATCGGCTTTGGGTGGTGAGCAATTGTGCTGTGCATCACTTGTTTTGTATGTTTCTCATTATTATTATTATTTTCATTTTCATTTTCATTTTCTGTCCTATTGAACTGTTTTTATCTCAATCCACGAGTTTTACTTTTTTTCCATTTTCAATTCTCTCCCCCATTCCACTGCGGGGAGGGGAGTGAACAAGCATCTGTGTGGCTGTTTTAGCTGCCAGCCGGGATAAACCATGACACTGACTCAAAATAAAGACATAAATACATAAAAATGTAAGTATTTAGACAAACAGAGGAAGCTAGAACACTCTATTGCATAGTAAAAGGTATAATTATTTCTTTGTTTAGCAAGGAAAAATATCATTTCACCCTGAACCTAAATGTAACTTTAGAGGAAAAAGTTTACTATGCAAACTACTGAACTTAACCCACGGCTGTGCTCCCATGAAGTGCCATCCTCCTCTCTATAACAGGGCCCTGTGCTGCAGTTCCTCTTTCCAGACACAATAAACACCTGCATGAAGTGCAAAATGTAAAGGCAAACTTGAAGAGAAAACCAGCATCTCCATGTTGGCTGCTGTAGCTTTTTCAGCTTGATCTGACCAGTTGCGCTGCTGCTGGAGAAGCAGACATAGAGACAAAAGCAGAGCAGCTCACTAACTTTCTGATGAAGCAACTGAACCTCCCCGCTTGCAAGCAGATGCAGCAACCCATAGGAAATGGGTAAGTGTAAAAGCATTTGCAGCAATCCCATCCCCTCCCCATCGCTAAGGGTCCCCAGCACAAGTTTAAACTAAACTAAGCCAAGCAGTGCTGTACAGGTAGAGATTGCTTCGAGGTATGCCAACAGTCAGCAGGCTTTCAGCAACATCCCACATACGGCTGCAAACACTCGTGCCAGTTAATTAGCAGCGGCATTAAACAAGAAAAGGGACACTGACCAGGACATTGGGGTTAACCTGAGCCTATGTGAGCTGTGCCATGTGATCTTTTATTCCATCTGTTATCAACACACTTCAAAAGATTAAACCAATACTCAGAATTCTGAATGAGCAGATACCATTTTGTTACTCCGTATCATACTTCACAAGTCTCAAATGTTCAGCATCTGATTGACAGCTTGAAGAGGTGCCACAAGGTTAAATGACAGCCTATCAATTTTTCAAGGGCAAGAAATCCTTTACGAAACATTCAGAGGTTTTTCCTTTTAGCATTTTTCCATTGTTTGCCTAACCTAAACCTCAAGCATACACCGGAGTTTAAGGACGTGCTGCTGTAACAGGAACCATCAGTCAGCAACAAAAAAAAAATCTGAGAAAGATGTACCATATGCCCATCGTGAAAACACAGACAAATTATGGTACTCGTGCAAGATATCATCGCAGGATCTGTTTTGTATGGCTGAGCCACTGCTGATAGCTACACCATGCCCAGTGTTTGCACGTGAGCTCAAGCGATAGCCTTCACGTCAGTACCAGAAAGGACTGATTTCTGCAGGCGCTGCCCGCCACAAAGGCACCTTGCTTCTCTAATCCTTCCATAAAGCTTTACACCAGACCAAGGACAGCACGAGAAAACCAATAGCTTTACTAGCCACAGCTATGCAAGGGGAAGATGAAGCTGTGAAAATCCCTGCGCTCGAGGAGCCGCTCTACTGGACCGTGAGTGAGGGCAGCCAGACAGAAACACTCAGCCAGGCACACGCAGCACTACTTTTCTTTATAGGAGGAGACAAGTGATTTCCTGGCATATGTGCAAACGCCTGGGAAAGTACCGGTAGGAACATATGAGCATTGCCTGGTAGCTGGCAAGGCACGCGAGCGTGGGACCCCCGCTGGAAAGGAAGCTGGATGGTGCCCCTCGTCCACCCAAGTGAGAGGCGCTGCTGCCTGGCAGGCACGCTGAGCACTGCTCCTCGCCTCGTCCTGCCTGGCACCCAGAGTGCACAGGGTAGGAGCTGGACAAACCTCAATAGCAGCTTTTTATTGGCCACTGGAAACAGGGCCAGTTAGTATCGGCTAGTCATTAATCTGGTGTTATGCTGTAGGTCAAAATGTCCTTCTGTTTAGTCCTTATTGTCAATGTCTTCCGCTTCCTCAGGATCATGATTTACTGTTCGGAGCAATGTAACTTCATGTCACTGTCACTTTTGCTGCATGTGTTCTGCTCTTTGCCTCTGAGACATCTTGACACCTTGATATACAAAGCAGAGTCTCAAAGATGGTTGTAAATACTGCACTAGGATCCATCCCTACAAAGTGGAAGAGAATCTAACACAACTAATTGCGTATGTACAAGGAAGAGATTGACTTGAGAAATTCGTAAAGAAAAAATATTGCATTAATAAATTAAGAGCTGCAACCTGTCTAAAGTTCAGCTGTATCTACTGCTAGAACATCTGAATGATTGCTATAATTACTGTCGATACCAGTGCCAGTTTACAATATGGCCTCTTGTGCTTGTATTGTCTTTCCCATCTTTGCAGCAGTATTCTTGCTCCAAATGCAACTGTTGCTGAATTTAAGCCAGAGTGCCTGGAAGGCAAGTGCCGTATTTTATACCTCTACGCTTTTGGTGCTTAATTGGGTCCTAAACTAAATATGCTGAATATATACTTAATAAAATGTGCTAAAGAAATATTCTAGGTGCATTTAGAAAAGATTTGTTTGGTCAACTAAGATGTTTTGCAACTGTAATTGCATTATTGTTATTGGCATTTCTAAATCACTCTCTGCATTTCCTTTGGAATAAATGTCTCAGTAGCTCACCAGTATAATGTATTGCTATGCTACAAAACTGGAGGAACACATTATATATTCATGTACACTTGGCTTTAACCACTTACAGTATAACAATGAAGTAAGGATTATTATGCAGTAAGTTTGCTGAATCATCATTCTTTTAAACCATAAATATACTCGGCATATACCACAACATCCACCCAGTAAGAAATTGGGTAAACAGAACTCACTCACATTTTGAAATTGAATGGACAGTTAAAACTGAATTAACCACTCAAATAATAGCATTTCAAAAATATAAACTATACTTCATAGACTGTGGCATAACACAGCCTATTTCTCTTGCAGTACAAGGAAGAGAGAGGAGGAGTTAGTATCATGCATGTTCCTAACATCTATACATTCATTCAAAACCAGGTTTTGATAGCAGTCTTAAACATCAAAAATTATAAAAAGATACCAAGTCTCGTTCTATTGTGTTTTCTGAAGCATCATCCACACTGCGGCAAAGCAAGGGAAATCCGAATCCATTTTATCAGCTTGTAAATGTGACGTATGTTATCTATGTGATAACAGCCTCTGCCAAACTGTATCCAGGACATTCACTTTCTCAAAAATCAAAACCAAACCCGAGGAATACAGGACACTAGAACAAAAAAGGACAGTCTTTAGAACAAACTGACTATACTGCATGTGGACAGGAAAAAAAAAAAAAAAGCATGTTTAATTTTTCCACTCTAGCAGTTTAGTAATGTACAGGGATTTTCACTATTTCTGTGTATTGCAGTTTTGTTAATAGGCAAGTCCCTGGCATATGCTTGTATAACACAAAACATATTTGGTTTTAGCATTAATAATTTCTTTAATTACTTTTTTAGCAATCATGTCATATTTGCAATTTTCACTTACTATGTCTTTCACATTTTATATTTTTTAACCTCTTGAGAAGCTTATCTTCAATATTTTGGGGTATTTCATGTCACAGGAAATACCAGTAGCTACAGTATAAATTAGCTGATGAAATGCAAGTTCAGAAGACATGGGAGGCAACCCTGCTTGATGCAGCAGATCTCTTGGCCACAGCTCTGATTTTGTGTGGTGTCTGGGGGAGGGGGGCAGGCCATGCCCCAGCCTAGCAAAGCTTCTAAGCATGCACTTAACCTTAAGCATATGATTACTTTAAATTACTTCAATAGGATTATTCACACACTTGAATTAAATGTTCTTCTGCATTTGAGTCCTTATGCACAGTGCAAAGTCTATCTCTGCAGGGGCTCCCAAACTGCCGAGGGGATGTGGGAGAGGAGGGTGAGGCACCTGTATATGTTTCCAGGACCTTACACAGCACCCAGATGAGATACAGAAAAGATATCTTTTAACATCCGTTGGAAATTGCAGCTGCTTTCCGATGCTGAGATGGGTGTCTCTTATGAGAACCAGGGTGGGTTTTTTTTAAAGTCTATTAAAAATATATTGATAGAAAGTCATCCTTTTTTTAGAAATAGACTTATTGATCAGAAATCTCTCTTTCCAACTCACATTTTATCCAGAAAAGCCCCCACATTATTCTCCAAAAGCTCCTCACTTCATTGTTTGGTACCTGATGCTTTTCAATAATTTTGGGATGGGGAGGCGGTACTTTGCAAAGGAAAGGCAAAAACAGCCTATCTGCTGTTAAGATCAAAACGTTACCCACACTCTGATTTTCAGGACTTGGGAGTATTAAAAAAACGCTCCCCCCCCCCGCTTAAGACAGAATAACAACTCTGAACTATTTCCTGACCAGCTTTTGTTTCCCGCTCCCACACAGCAGCTCCGGTACACAGCTCCACTTGTGCAGACCTCGGCAGCCCAGGCAGGCTGGATGGAGCTGGGGAGAGGAGCTGCCCTTTAAATAGACAGCACAGCTGCGCGGAGGTTGTTCGGGGATTTAAGTGTCAGCCCCTCTAACTATATTAATGGGAATTTAAGGTGTAAAAAGACACCACTGATACAGAGGAAAAAACAGTTTTGATCTGATGTTTCTTCAGCATCAGAACATGCAGAACAATAGCACGTACTTTGTAGCTTTCACAGGTATAAAGCAACGTAAACCCCCTTTATCTTCATATACTTCTTTTTTCATAATGAGAATTGTCATATTGAAAATGGTCCTGAAAAACTAAGACAGACATGACACCAATGCTAAAAAGGTAGTTTAAAATGAGGCCTTATTTGTCTGTGTCAACATTCTAAAGCGGAGGGGTACGAAGGGGTTTGTTATTTTTGTACTAATAAAGATCCCAGAAGCCTGCAAGGATCCGTATGCTACTTCAATATTTAAGGAGTGTGCCAAGAGACCACACATTGTATTCCCAACAACGAGACAGAAGCATATAGTTTTGCTGCAGTCTTGGTACTTTCACTATGTGTCACTGTGCATCAGCGTTAGCTCAGAACTGAAAGCATGGCTAACGAGAGGGAGAGAGAAAAGTAAAAACAGTGACATATGATTTCTCCTGAAACATCACCTCTCTCTTTTCCATATATTAGGAAAAGGTTATGCTCCTTTTGCTCATAATTATAAACCAAGAATGTTAATACCACAAAGGTTCAGCATAAATCAATTTCCAGCTGCTAAATTTATTACAGAGTGCTTGTAATATGTTATCTCAAATGGGAAACAAATCCAAGGCTAGGATTTTTTGCTGATACTTTCTAATTGTATCAAAAACACTAGATAACATTTATGTTTCTATTACGAATTGCTAATTTTTTAACACCTGAAAACCTTTGGAAATACATTTTCTTATCTGCAGTGAATACTAAACAAAACTGATTTATATAACTAGAAATGTGTTTACAATGAATAAAAATTACTTATGATGGTATAAAAATATCAAAGTAAATTATACTTAACAGTTTTAATGTCCAAGGGAGGTATTTTAAAGTATATCCTAGATTAACAGTTGTTATTACTACTGTTATTATAATAATCGTTACTATTATTATTGTATAAAAAGTGGTGCAAAAAAAGCAGAAATACTTAAAATTGCCTCGTTTAGGGTTTGAATCAATGCCTACTAAAGTTAAAGGGGTCTCAACAAATATTTCAGATACACTATTAAGAATGAAGCACAAGATCAAAGTGATATAGTTTAAATTCTGTAATGATGATATTTTTAAGAGTACTGATTATTTCTATCATACGAAAATATATATGTATTTCTAGTTCAGAGTTAAATCTTGAATGCAGCAGTCTAAACATAATCCCTACAATTAATAGATAGTCCAGCATGCTGGCTAGGCTTTCCCCTCTCTGAAGCAGATAAAGTCATTTACAAAAAAGGGAGAAAGAGAAGGAGGGAGAAAATACATTCTTCTATCTGATGTAATGTTTTACTCCATTTCTTTCATTCATACGTGAATGTTTAAAAATATGTTTTAAAAGATAGCTGATATTTCTGTTGAAATGCAAACCTCAAGGTATTTTTATCTTGATGCACAGGGGTTGTGCAGAAATCTCAGGAGCTCTAGCGAGAAGATACCTAACCAGTCTGTTGCAGGGATTTGTCCAAAACCCAAAACTGCTGCATCACATGGCCCAATATTGGCAGTATCTGTTGGGCAGAGCGAGTGGAAGGAAAAAAAAGGATCCTTTGCAATAAGAAGAAGTCTTCCTTCACTGTCTCATCAGACAGGAAATATAAATGCCACCGCATTGATTGAAGGGGAGTTATTGCACACCATGCGGTCACTCAGAATGAACTCCGCAGCGAGCGAGAAGCTCCTATTTTTTGACAATGAAGAAGGCAGGCAAGTGAGTGGACACCTGGTCATTTAAAATGCACCAGGATTTGAATGGTGGGCCCGTTCGCCAAATTGCTGCTGCTGTTCTGAGCCAGAAGAAGTAAAATGTGTTTCCCTTATACATTTCAGCTGTTGTGCTGTATCAGAAGGCACTACGGGCTGGAACATGAAAACAAGCCCAAATCATCATCCTGGATTGTTCTGCTACAGTTCCTACAGCTTTCATACTGCAAAAACCCATCTGACAAATACTGCCATTAGTGCATCACCTTCAAATTAGGACTAATAAAAGTCCTGTCCTAGCCCGATATAAAATAACAAGTACTTTTTTTAATTACATAAAGCACAGTGTTAATTCCAGCAATTGCATGGTCAGTGCCACAGGCAGATGACAGACTTTGTGGGTATGATAAGTACTTCCAACCTCTAACTAAAGCCCAGCATGTATCAATATTGGAGAAGAGCTTGCAGTTTTTCTCTGTCTGCCTCAATTCACATCAAAAGTGCGCATCACCCATACAATTCACTTCCAGCCTTTTTTTTTTTTTTTTTTTTTTTAGCAATTCTCTGGCTTATTCCTAAAGCTGACTACATGAGGAGTGCCTGATAGAGATCTCTCCATTGCCACTGCACGTACAACCTTCTCATGACTCTCTCCTTATCCTCCGGATCAGAACCACAGCGTGACATTTTGGTGCTCTCCACACCTTCCACCCAGTGCTTCATCTCTCCGGGCCGCTCCCACCTCCTGCAGCACCACTCACTGGGTCCTATGGCATCGCCTCGTGCCCTCTTGGTGCCCCACTCATCCTACGCTTGGTGTGGCTCTGCCTCTGCTCACCAACGGCTGGACTCGGGAAAGCTCCAAAAGTCCCAGTTAAGCCTTTTTCCATTCACAGACACTGCTCACACACTCTGTGTAGAGAAAACCTCTTTATTATTCAGCTTCATGTCCTACAAGTGAATATCCAAATGCAGTGGCATTCATCAGAGGGAGTTACTGGAAACATTTACGCTAATTATGCTCCTGTCTAAATTGGTTACTAATCTTATATTATAGTTAAACTACCAGAAGGATTTCTAAAACAATAGATTTTTTTGCTAGTTAGTGGTTTTTATCAGACAGATAATGGCAGAAAAGAAATAAATAAACTCAGGGAGGTACAATTACATCATCTTACTATTTCAGCATGATAAACAAAATGGTATTCACTTCCCTCCCCAGAGTGCTATGAGGCTTATTCCATTAAGGTTTGTCAAGTGCTTGGATGGAAGGCCCTGTAAGTGCATGGTGTTATTAGTAAATATTAAATAGAAAACTAGATTCTAATTATCAGGATAAACAGGCTAAGTTCTGCTTGGCTAAATGCACTTGGGAGAAGAACCCAGGACCACCAGCATGCCGTAGCGTTGCGCATCCTTATCAGATCCGACACCTCTTAGCCTCCAAAAGATCAGGTTTGCTCAGCTTCAAACCTACCGGAGCTAAAATTCATCATCCCTATCCCTTCCCCAACCCTGAATAAAAATTTTACTCCCACATTAGTGCACATTATGCATAGTAGACTGATGCAATTTATTTTCCAGGCATCCTCCAAACCTGCTCATCATCCTGTACAGCTGGGACAGAAGCACAGCATGCAGGTATGGGTCCCTGCCCCTCCAAGCACAGGGCGCACAGTCCTCTCCGTCACTGGGCTTGTGACTGCCTTGCCCCCTACATCCCGGCACCAGAAGGAAATTCCTGTTTCATGGTCCTTCTGCCTTTTGCCACAATGGAGAGAGAAAAAAAAAAAAAAAAATCACCCTATAAGTTTTTCACTAGAGATGAAAGAAAGAGACGTGTAAAGCATTTGTATAATGCTGCGCTGATCAATCAGAATTAGAGATAAAACTGCCCTTAATATCATGTGTGAGTAAAGGTCTAAAATATTTTTGCATTGATCATTCATGATTAAAATTAATGTCATCTGGTAGCTTTGGTGTTTGTTTTTTTTTTTTACCTTTGCTGTCAAGTCAAGCCTGCGCTGGTCACAGCCATCTGGGGCTTTACATCTTCCCAAGCATGCTGTGCAGTCTGATGGCATCTCTTGCGTAAAAGGCATAGACTGACAGGGATTCAAAGGAGACAAAATTGCTGCAGTGAAGAAGCTCCTTTCACATCAGGGGAAAAGGGGGGATGGATAAAGCTCTGGAAAATAGTATATCTGGTGGGCAGAACAGGAACCTCAATAAAGACAGAAGACCCTTCACAAACAGTGTCTTTTATTTTGGGGGAGCAATTGTTTTGCCAGATTTAAATGTCCTTTAAAAAGGGGGGCAAGCAACTTGTGCCTACGGAACTGCTCCCAAAGACTGCACACAACGCGGAGCCCCCAGAGTGTACCTAAGGCGTATTAGCTAGTTTCTAGTCACGTATTTTGTTTGAAGGGAAAACTACCGTCGCTGCACTCAGCATTAACAACCCTGCTGCCACAAAGGTAACAAGCTTTTCCCACCAGGGGTCAGCTCGGAGATGTTTTGAAAACAAAAGTTTGGAATTAGTGGCCTCTCACTAGTGGGGACTACTTACTGAAAAGCAACATTTGCAAGACTGATGGTTTGGGCTTTCATACAAAAATCCCCCACTAGAAACCAGGTCTTGAAACACCAGCCAAACAACTGGAAGCAAGAACATTAAGCATGACGGTTTGCAACCTTCCTACTTCTCTCCTCCGACCCATAACAACAGGCTGAATTCAAACAAACAAACAAATGAGAGTCTATGGAGATTTAATTTCAGTCTCCATCAATAATCCCCATTGAGTGATTTTCAGAATGGATGGCTTTCATCCACACCGCTTCCAAGATCGAGGGAGGCTGGGCTGGAGGAGCCTTAGGAGGGATGCCCGCTTCAGGAATACCCAGGCTGCGCTGCTGGTAACTCAGGAAGACGTGTGCTTCCCCTTAGGTTTATGCATGGACCAGCACCAACCTTACCAGCATGCCAGGCTACTTAGATAGCTTGGTTTTAGGAGAGAAATCACCACCTACATCCATTTATTATATTCTCTATTCATATAATAGCTATAGATTCACTACAGCCTGCAAGCAAGCCCCTGTTCTGCAGCTACGGTGTGGTTAGGTGTGCGCTGGGGATGGGCTGAGGCATCCTGCAATGGTGGCACCATCTCCTGCTTCTCAGAAACCGCCTTCCAGCACTAAGCAGCCTGAATCGGGAGTATGGACTGAATTGGAACCATGCAATTTTTAATGCGTCTACTTATTGAATTTTTAATTTGCAGATTATTGACTGTATGGACTGTAATGGCTTTGAACAACAGGGTGAGTGTGTATGCCAGACATCTGAAGTAATTCTGTGTGAAAAGAGATGGCAAATTGCTGGAGCCTTTAATTACACTATTATTTAATAGTATTAAGGAAGGACCTGAAAAAAACAGAATACTTTCCCCCTGCACATTTATCTACATCTCAATAAAATGAAATGCCATTTGTGTGAGGGGAAGGGAGGGGTGGCTCTGAATATATACACTTGTATATAACATCTCTGAATGGGGTTGGTGTGAAAGGGCAGGCCATAAAGAAGTGATGGTTTCAGTCCATGGGATTTTAACACTTTTTGCTTCTATGATCCTATAAGCCCCCAACATCAAGAAGCCATTAAATGAAAAGTAATTAGTTTTCTGCCTTGCCTTCTTCTATGCATGTGAAGATCATAAACAGAATGATGCTGTCACTGATCCCCACATCTGTCTGCATATTGCGTTCTTTATAGATCTAGGACCTGCTGCCACAGAAATGAGGACTCCCAGGTTTTTTGCAGCAGGCTCTCGACAGCACGTTCAGCACAAAAGTCCATTCTCAGCAAAGCAGCGCAGCCATGGGCTGGCCTCTGCCACAGCCAGCCCGGGTCACGCCAGGCGCCCCTTCCCCCTCTGGCAGCAGGGTACCGCTCTTCTTTTCTTTCCTCATGATTTTATTTCGAAACAAAAAGAAACAACATCCTGTCATCAAACATGAGTAAGGCATAATTATCATAGCTATGTTTTACCTACCACAGTGAACGTTATTACTATGAGAAGATCACAAATATCAAGCCTCCAGGAATGTCACATGAGAATGTCATAACTAAGCCTACATCTAAAATAAACGCCCGGGAAAACCCTTCTCAAAATCCTTGTCTACCTACATGCAAATGCATGTTATTAAGGGCTGTTCTTTAAAAGATTTGAGAAATGACTTGTGCAAGAACAAGGCTGGATCGTTATTCCAGGGGAAAAAACCAGCAATACACAGAGAGCTAATATTTTGCCATGACTTCTCTCAGACTGGTGCTGTTGGAAGGAGCCCTGGATAACGGCAGGCTGAAACACGCTGCAGCTGTTCAGGATGCGCTGCCATCAGAAACAAGTCCGAGGCCCGGCTCTTCTCTCTTTCCTGCCACCGACTCTGTGCCTGACTTGTATTTCTGCTGCCCCTTGCCAACAGCTGCATCTCAGGCAGGGAACTCAAAGCTCCGTCCTAAAAAGCACCTTTGCTAAAACTTAAATACACTATGCCCAACAAACGAATTTAAGATGAGTAGCTATCAGTGGCTGCTTTCGATAGATATATTTTTACTTCCTGCTGACCAGCTCGTGCATTGAGGTCGAGCAGCGTTGCAAAAGAAGAGACAGTGAGCGCATACCTGATTTGAAACTGAAACGGCACGTGGCAGGACGGACCTTGCCGGTGGAGAGACGAGCCAGGGAAGGGAATTTTACAAATTCCTTTCAATGTCAGGTCCTTAACTTTGCAGTGGCAGTTCCATATACCCAAGTTTTGTTTCATGCCCTATATATATTCGCCTTTCATGGAGAGAAGGCTGGGGACTGTGCTTACTATTCTTGGAGTGCTGTCGTGGATGGGCGGAACGCTAAGAGAACCACATCTGAGAACGTACACTCGCAACGCCTTATCAGTATTGGACATACATAATTTTTTTCTTGCAAAGTTTTCGCTATGAAATTGGTTGTCACACAAATTCGCGTGCTTCTCCTTGCTTTTTTTTTTTTCAAACCCGCTACATTACTATATTTTTGATGTCCATTTTAATGTTCCTTAAAGATAAACCAAATCGTCTATACTAAAATTTCATGCACCCTTTTCTTTCGTTGAACAGAACTGAATTCTCACCACATAGTAAAATTTCACATACATTTTAATAACTCAGTAAACTCCACCCAGATGAAAATATCCACCTGTAAGCATGAAACAGTTCTGCCTTAATTGAATGTAAGCACAACCTTCCCCAACACACATTCTCTCAGGCGCAAGAAAGTGCGTGCTCCATCAATGTAAAGCACCGCTGCTCAATTTGCTACCGTGGGAAGTAACAATGGTTTAGCTGCAATAGGTGAAATGCTGGCCCTCACTTTGTTCTACCCTTGGAAAACTGAAATCTAAGATCGAAGGAGGTTTCTCTCAGATAAAGTTTTTTATTTTATCAAATTATAATACCAGCACTTACCTACTTGATACAGAGACTTCAGGGAATGCTTTATGGGAACAGAATACATGGAAGTGAGGTGTTCATGACTAAACACAAGCTGGCGACTTGCTAGCACTGCTAGACCACCAAGCGTACTATTCTTGTAATAACTCTCCTTTTTTCATCAGAAGTGGAATTCACTGCGCATTTTCCACAGCCCACTATAAAGGAGACAATGGCAGCGGTACTTCGCAGTTCTGTTTGAAAACAAGAGCTATGATTGATCGCACGTGGAAATGCTGAACAATGAACCAGTAATTTCTATATCGACAGCATTTTAATCTCTTGAGTAAGGTGCTCAACCAAGCCTTTACCTGCTCTTTGCAAACCTCACGTTGAAGAGGTTGGAACACAGCACAGAGAACTGCAGTGGTCAGAGCAGAGATGTAGAGGAAGTGACGCAGAAGAAACCACCAAAAATTTCCCTATTTAGAGCGCTGAGGATCTGAAAATGAGTATTCCAAACAATCATATGAAAGCTCTGTGTGGAGGCTGGCTGGGATTACACCAGCTTTGACAGAGATGAAGCAGGGCCTACAAAAGATGCACAGACTTCTGCCACAGAAGAGCAAACACAGACACCTTCCAGAAAAGTTCTAAGGTAAAGAGCTTCAGTACGGCTGGCCACCACCAGGTCCCCGGATGATGATCATGGTGGTGATGATGATATTGATAACAATAACACCACCACCACCACCACCACTGAATTAATTCTGCAATAGAGAATAGATACTAATGTAACCAAAGCCGACTAACGTGTAAGTGGGAGAGTTGTTTTCTTTTGAAGTGAAGAAGGGGAAACCTACTTCTGCATCAAGAGATAGCCACTCTGATTTCAGAAAATAGGTACATTGGACACAGCAGTCAGCAACGTAACTGAGAAACCAAAGAATTAAGACAGCTGAAGCACAATGGAAAGACACAGCACTCTATTAATAATGCTCACCTTTAAAGAAGCATGATAGGACTGTGGCATTTAATATCAGTGCTTATCAGAAGCATCTCAAGAGATTTCAGCTCTTTTAATGTATGTCTCAGAAAAGAAACACCACTAAAGAGTGCTGACTTCAGTGTTTTCCTACTGCTAACAGCTGCCTTTCAGGGAAGATCCCATGAAGCTTTCCTCTTCCACATTTAACTGACTGTGGATTTCCACGTTTAATTGAATGGGATTCAATAGCAGGAGCAGAGAGAGTTCAAATCGTCCCTTTGGGGATTCGCTCACCAGAAATTACTCATTCATGCCATGACATTTTGAGGGAATATCATAATGTCGTTTTGGACACAATGTCATAACTTAGAGGAACAGAAGAATAAGATGGAAACATCAATTACGATAAAAGAAAGGGTGTAAAAATCACGGTTTGCCCTGTGTCCTTCCTTCCACAGGGAAGTCTCAGTTCGGAAAAGGCTGCTCTGTATCTGCAGTCACTACGTTCATGATTGGGTCAGCACCACCATGTGTGACAGGGTCACCTGCGGGCTGTATCCCTTTCATCCCAGCCAGTCCAAAATCCTCCGTGGCAGGAGAGAGGAGAGCAGGGCTATGGAGAGCAGTGCAGCAGGAGAGTGGTATCGGCAGGACCTGGCCCTTTCTCACAGCACAACGTGGTAAAAGAGGGCTGATGTGGGTATGGCGGGTACGCTTGTCTGATGGTACTACAGCATGGGAGCAGAATGCAAAAACCCTTCATATACATATGTATGGCCATGAATATGCATGTGTACATGTGTACTCATATATGTATATATACAAATGGTCCACACAGTTATTTTGGCGATTCTATGTCACGTGCTGACACTGAATTATGTTAGCAAGACCACTCTACAGCATAACGTTATTTTTGAAAAACATGAAAAATAAGTGTGAAAAATAAGGCAGATGCAGGACTATCACAGGAAGGCTGGGTGTTTGAGGCATTTCATATGGGGATGCAGCATCTCACAGACAACCCACCAGGTCATGTCTGTCCTGTGTGAGAACAATGGCTCGAAACCCCTTCCAAAAATACCCTTTGCATGACTCATGAGGCACAAGCTGGGAGGTAAAAGGGAAATGCCTTCGTGGGTTACAGCTTGAGGAGAAAGCTGACCCGACCCTAGCCTGTGTGCATTAAAAGCCTGTATCGTAATCCTCTCTCTCTGTCTTCAACCTGCTATCTGACTTACTCATATTAATTAAATATAAATGCAAATAAGAATGAGTTATTTTCATCACTATTAAATATGTTAAAATGAATCCATCTGTTTTTATGGTAATCAAACTTCAAGGAACAAGGCTCTGAGTTTGTAAAAATATAAACCAGTACTAAATGACACCTTTATGTTCGATGCCTGATTTTAAATTACTTATTAGTCTTTATATATAACTTCACCTACCAGGTAAATTTTCACTTTTCATGTATTACAGCTACTACGTCACCATTAGAAAGGCACTCAACATTTTACAACATTGCACTGAATGGCATCCGAGTTAGCACATTTTCAGTAAATATTTGTAGAAAGGCTCCTTCCAGGTCGGATGGGCTGCCTGGACCCGCGGCCACCCATCCCGCCTGTCCCTCCGGCAAGCTGAGTGATGAGGATGGCCAGAGGATAACGTGCCCCCAAGCTCCGTGGGCAGCTCTTTGTGAAGACTTAACTGGGAAAGTAAACTTGCACATCAGAGTTTTGTCACCGTGGTGTTATAATTATTCAGGTTTTCAGTTACTGCTACAACTTCAATTCATTTAGTAGGCTTTTTAGATTACAGTCCATTTATTAGCAACATTTTTTTTTTTGCACAGAAGGTTACGATGGTTTATTAATCCATCAATGAACTCCTTAAAAATATGATCAATGATGCTGCATGAAATGTCATTCTTTATACACTTTAGCAGGTTTGGCAATTAGCACTTCAAAACATTACGACTGTATTGAAGGTTTAAAAAATACTTGTAAAAAAAATAGAGAATGATATCCCTTAAGAGTTCTGCTGAATTAGAACAAAATGCTGTAAATCTTACCACCTGACAATGCTACTTTTATGAAATTATTCAAAAATGCATGTTATTTGCAAAAGTAGAAAAAAAAAAAGTATTAGACCCAGCATTTGATTAATGAGACCGTGTCTAGAGCAACTCCATGCTGCTGCGGCTCCTTAGAATCGTGTTTCAGACATACCTTAAAGCCTGGGAAGGACTGCTATTTTGCTATTTTCCAACGCATCTTATTAAAAGAAAACAATCTGACAGCACTGCTTGCTCAATACAGTGTAGCTACGAACCGGGAGAAGCTATGAAACGCATTATAGTTCGCTTTTCTTGGATGAAGAGAGGCTCTTCAATTATAAAAGTGTAAACGGGTGAAGATTGAATCCCGGCGGTGAAAGTACCATAAATACACGTCTCATCACTGACGACATGCAGTGTGTAGATACAGCAGCAAGCAACACCTTGCTACGAGCTGAGCGAGAGTTAATGCTGCGCACCCTCTTGCACTGCAGCCACATTACAGTTGAAGGACGGCACACTTTTCTAGCATTGTTTTAAGAATGCTGCTTACTGTAGCAGTGTGCCAAATATTTTGGTTGATATTTAAATAATTCATGAATGCTAAACTCATCCCTTTTTTTAATAGAAGAATAAAACCGTCATATTCAGAAGCTGACCTTTTTACTCTGCTATATAAACCCATTAACAATACAGAAAAACATATCTCAAACATAAAAAGCTTTGAAATATCAATTTAAAGGCTACTTTCTGCTATATCCTTTATTGTAAATGTTACCAAGAAAAAGGCAGAAACCAAAAATCAATTTTTAATATATTTCTTCCTACCACAGGGCATCGGAAACATTAATGGTTTCTACATCTACAAGGCTACTCTTACAAGCTTTGCTTTTCCCACATTTGCCTTTAAAACATGATTAATGTATGTTTGCACATACATTTAAAGTACTTCTGGATGTAAATTAATTAACAATAATGCAGTACACACAAACAACTTTCCCATTGTTTGATTACCCAGAATAACAGTTTGATATTTACATAGCTGCTGCAACTTAAGCAAGAGAAAATGTTGCACATTTTTTATTAGCTAACTGGATTCCCAGTTTGCTGGCAGGAACCAGACTTTTGGAGTTTTGAAGCCACGGCTGTTCTGCAGAACTCAGTTAGCTTTAGCATAGACGTTTTTTTGGGAAAGTTTTCTGCCTTTAAACTTTCAATGGCCCAGGAACACTGATTACATTTTAAAAGTTCCACTGAAAACAGGCATCGCAATAAAATTATCAAGAAGGAGCTCCAGCAAGTGAGTGCCATTTGAGTGAAGGTTATGAATGGCCTTGTGCAATCCGAGTGTAGAAATGCTCCCTTTCTTCTTTCTGCTGCTTCCAAAAACTCTCCCCTTTCCCTCGTAAATCCATGCACATGCACTTCTGCATAGATTGCCATGGTCCATTTTTTAAATCATATTTCACCCTATTACTCCCATTTACTCCAGTTTCCAGGCTTTTCTCACCACTATTGCTCAATCTACTCTGTCATGTTTATGGCGATGAGGGTGGAAATTTCCTCTGTAATCAACAAAGAGAAGTAAGTGCCTTTGAAAGCCTGCAGAGAGGGAGATCTGGATTAGAAATCTAATTAATTAGGGATTAGGAACCTAAATTACGTGGACCTCTCTCTATTCACAATGTAGGTATTTACTTTGGGAGGACTGGTTCACTATGTGCCTTGACCAGGAAGGCGAGATATAATCTAGATATATTCCTTAGTTTCACATAACATACTCTATCACAGGTTTCACGATGAATTTTTCTTCCTCTTTCCAGATCAGGGTCCTGCTCAGCAATATAATATATACGTGTATATTACTACTCTACTAATAAAATGATACCACACAAAAATTCATGCAAAGCAGTAACATCTACTGCAGCCTAAAAAGTAGCACACTAGACTAGACAGCAGAAAAAAGACAACTGGAGAACACCAACAGACTTTGAAACCATTGCATGAAATCATCCAACTATGTTTGCTTGAGCTTTAGGTTTTTCTTCCACTCTTTTATTTACTTTTAAATACCGCCAACCTTTTCAGATGGTGCCACGCTTAGAAAAGCGTTAGTCAAGCTACAGGTTGCTTGTGGGGAAGACTGATCCCAGTATTATTGGAAGAATCTATGTGAAATATCAGTATTTCAGAAATATACAGTAGTATTACTACAGTAGTACTGAAATATTATGGAAGTATTGGAGAAAATTCTCCCTCTGCCCATAAACACGTACTTTAAACTCCACAGCTCCAAAGGCTCTTCCCCAGTCAATTGGAACAGACTTGGCTCCACAAATGCAAACTGGCTAAATATCACTCTTAACATATTAAAAGGAATCAATGACAAAACCAAGTTTTCGTATCATATGTAAGCCATCATTAATTTTAAGTGCTAAACAGCAGAAACCTACAAGGCCATGAAAAATTATTTTGTTCCTGTTTAGAGAAAGAAGCGAGTAATCCAAATGATTTATAATTAATTGTATGGTTTCAACACTGAATAATTGCAGTAAATAAAAGTCTATTGAAACTATCTTAACCTGGGGCTTTATGTCTGTCAGGTCAGTGGTGCCAGCTGCAAACTCCACTCGTAGGGTATCACAGCTGCTTTCTAAATACCCCTGCATACCCTAAATATTACTGCAACGCCTTGGTGCATCGGGTCTTGTCTCCAGTTTTAATGTTAACCGTGATGTCATTAAAACTTAGATTTTGTTTCAGACATGACCACTGTAAAGCTACAGACACAGTAATTCTCCTGTGGGAAATGTTGTTGAGCCCCCGTAAGAGAGATCTAAAGAGAGCCTTCCGAAAACAACCTGGAAAACGTGAGGTCTCTCAAGAGAAAAAGATTTAATTCACTTTTTCATGTTAGTCGTTGCTACCTATTGATGTCCTAAACCTGCTGCTGAATACCAGGGAATTCAGAGTAAACAACCATAAGGTAAAGCTTTTACCAGCATGTATCTGAGCATTAATTGAAATGCCTTAAGGCAGAGTAAAAATGCTTCTGAAACATTTACATGAGATGAATAGAGCTTGGATAGGAAAAAAAAAGGGTGTACTCACAACAGTTTTTGTTATAGCTGTTCACATCAAATAGTCTTTAAATACAATGACTTTTTGACTTAAGTTCTCGGAATTAAAGCCCATTGTAAAGAACCTCAAGGTCTGAGAAAATATGGCTTGATGAAATATCCTGTAACTATTTTTAACAAAATAGCACTTACAGGATTGGTCTTTTAATGGCAGGTTTAGAAGACACTGGGTTTGGTTAGGTTTTTTTCTCTTGAAGGCTCTGACGGAGTATTTGTCAGGGAGACTTTGGGATACGTAATTTAGGTACATCATCCTTCTGTGTACAGCACACACTACACCAAACGCACAATTACAACCGAATCTTAATCAGCCTTCCACCGTATCTCCTGAATAATAACCTGTGTCGTTACGGAAAACCATTTTGTACTGCAAATGAGGTCGTGTGCCAGGCTAACTTCCCCTCACCCCATTCCCGCTGCAGTCCCGGAAAGCCACGCCGCGTCCCAGGTAACATGGGAGAAACCACGTGAGGAGCCCAACCCCTGCGTCCCGGTGGGCATGTGGCGGACAGCCTGTTCCTCAGCAGGGAAGGACGGCGAGGAACTGGATGGAAAGCACTAAACCCCACAACCCCCAAGCAAGCTTTGGGGAGGAAATTCTAATTTTGGCGGAAATTCTAATTCCTTTCTTGCAGAAGCGACGTGCCGCTCAGCAAAGTGCGATAGCTGCTGTCTGCTGGCCCCTGACAGCTCTACAACAGGCAGCTGTTGGGACCATCAAGCTTTCGGCAGCATAGGATGGGTTGGTATCACCCACGTGCTTTTCACATTTGATTTTGTGGGTACTCCCTGTCACTTCTCTTGTCACTAGCACGCGTGACACGTACCCACGTGTCCACGGCACAGCTGATGGGAACAGCACTGCCCGGGCGAGGCTGTAAGCTGCGAGGCCAAACCGGATCAAACTCTTTGGGAGCAAACTTCTGATTGCACTCAGTGCAGGGAGACCTGCCACACGTCCCGGCACCAGGGGTCCCAGCAGGGTCCTCCACCCCCCTGGGGGAAACAGGGCTCCGAAGCTGTAATCTGACTTAAAACCTCCCAGCGGGAAATGCATCCCGCTCCCAAGCACCTTGCCGCAGAAGCCAGCGATCCGATTCCTGAGGAAGTGTGGCCAATTTCCCCTCTGAATTTGTTGGGATCATCTTTTAACCCTGGCATCTCAGCTCGCCTTTTTCGCCTAGATTAAGGAGCTATCTGCTATCGAAGGTATCGTCTTCAGGTAATACCTTGTAGACCATCATCCCATCATCTCACATCCTCCTCTTGGACAAAGTAAGTAGATTGAGCCTCTTAAGTCTGTAATTGTAGGGCCTATTTTCCAGAGATTGAGTGAATTTGCTGCTGACTTTAATGCTGTCAGGATTTACTCGCAGAGCCTCAGCTGGGGTAACTTCTGTGCTCAGAGGTCAGAAGAAAATGTAACTAAACCATCGCTGAGATGTTCTGATTCCAAATATCTCCTGCAAATCTCTCACTCTACACTTAATATTTTGCAATCTGTTTTAATTAAGTCTTAGCAATCAGAAGAAAAAAATCTTTGAAGTTTAACATTTCAAAAGCGTGTGAAAATGTTAAACGCTAAGTCCTTTTGTATAAGCCTTATTCTGTTCGTTAACAAATTTCCAATATATGAATCAGCTTGTTCAAAGCAGATAAATAAAGAAAAAAAAGATTGGTATGGATAACATCTTGTGGCTAGCACATTCCTTAAATTCAGTTATTTACCAAATGTTATGCTGGTGACAGTGGAGTGCTTGGCAAAAGCCAGACAGTAAATGATATAAAATTACACTCCCATGCAACCTTAATTTTTGCATTTTAATTGTCTTTAAATGGATCCTGCCAGTGCTGTAGCCTAAAATACGCAATATAGTTCTAGATAACAGAAAAATAAACTAAGAGCTCAGAAAATAGCAATAAGAATTATGGATGGATTTGTGTCCTCCCAGCGCAGTTCATTTCATGCCTCTGAAACTGCGAGCAAGCAAAACGCAGACCTCCCCGCATCGCAGGCTGGGCCGTTACTTCAGGACTGCTCGTACCCGGAGCGGCTGCTAGCAGGGAGGGACTCACAGGAGGCTGTGTAACGAGTATCTGTCTTCATGGCTCAAGAACTGGAAATCAAAGACGCACAGTCAAAGACAAGTCAAGCTGAAGATCCTAATATTTAAGAAGCCTCAAATTTGCTTTATTTCCCCAAGAGGTGGGCAGAGAGCTGTAACAACGTACTACACCTCTATTGTATGGAAGTACAGCACACTAACCATGGGTCGTATTTATAATGGTATTTTCGAACATAACTTAAAAGGGTTATTTTCTTTCACGTTTTGGTCTGGTTTTGTTGGCAACGAGGTACTTGTGCAATCCTGCCCAGGTCCTTGTGAAACGTATGCTGCCCAGTCTAGCTTTCAGCATCTGAGTGCTCTCACAACCGACTGCACTTGATACCTGTGAAAAGTAAGTGGTCAGAAGCCTCTATACGAATGCTACAATATGTATCCTAATAGCTTTACTGCTGAGAGACTGGTGTTTGTTTCTATTGTTCATAAAATTTGTATTGATAACCAGTTAAGCTATATAAATGATTCCCTCATATGACTTTCCTAATAATCTATAACAGGCCATGAAATCAACTATTTGCGGTAGGACCCACCCATGAAATCAAGCAACTTTGTCCATAATTTTGAAAGTAATACTATTGTAAATATTGCAGTAAAGTATGCGATATAAATGCAAGTGTACCGTAATATCCACAGTGTATGTATTAATGCAACCATTAAACAGAATAGTACTGCCACAATATTAATACATTTTAGATTATAGTAAGCAGAACTAATACACATTAGGTTACATCATTTTCCTACAGTAATTACTGGAATACTACATTATCCGTAAGAAACTGCCATCTGCCTCCAAGAACACCATTTATCTGCCATTTCAGAGCAGCAGGAGCACAGCTGGCCTCTCTGGAGACACAGCTCCTGCTGAGGAGCAGCACTCGGCATTTCAGGAACAGCGGAGCTTCTCGGGACACTGCTTTGGTGATGCTGACTCCTCGGAGCTGCGTAGGTACCACCGGCATGGGAAGCTCTTTGGGAAACGTTTGCTTGCAGGAGCAATTCCCACCTGGGAGCTGCAGATGCCTGGCACTTCTGGGCTAACTTGTTTTCTCAGCCAAAAAAATATAAAAAAAAATATCTAATATAAATGCTGGGGGACAGGACAGGAGGAGCTTTGCTTTGTGATGGTGAGAGGTAAAGGCTTTTTCTGATTAATTTACCTGATTAATGCTGATCCTGATCAATGAAGATGATGAAAGGCCATAAACTCCTCCTGAGATACTCAGGGCTTTTCAGCTTACACAAAAAGCTATAAATATTCATTTGGCATAAAATGTAAACTGAAAATCCTTGTTTGACCAGTTTTGAGGGCTGCCCTAGCTCCTGGCCAGAAGCAATCCTTATTCCCCCAGAATTCCTGTTCTCAGGAAAAATGCAATGTCAGCCTGTTGTCTGACAGCCCGGCCCTTGAGGGACTGAATTGAGCGTCTTCAGCCGCCAGACAGAGGGTCTTCTTTTCTCACTGCATTAAATGGAGAATCTCGATCCCACAGGGAGCACATTCACAATGCTCTCGGCCTGTTAATTAAGTGTATTTCTGAAGTTTCCCTGATCGGAAATGTAACAACTATTTTTCATGAAATTTTACAAGAAAAATATTCTGCTCAATACAAAAGATTTTCTCCTTGCAGTAAACCTGCAGAACGTGGAGAGACACTGGGATGAGCCACACAAAGATCTAGAAAGGTAATATTGGTAATAAATACGCTTCTTGATCTGGAGAGCCAGGTTCTCCATCCCAGCATCTCACATTCCCACACGTGAGTCCTGTTATCTTTATGTCCCTCATTTGCAAGACATCCAAATCAGTAGCGCAGGACTTTCCAGTGCACGCAAAACCTTGCATGATACTAAAACGCTAGATATGTGCAAATACCAATAATTACTAACTAAAGTAATTTTTCTTCTGAGTCTCTCAGAAAATCTTTCCACTTCCATTTTCTAGATGAGCACTTCTGAAATGGGCACTGCATCCCCCCGGCAGGAATGTGCTGGGGCTGGGGCCAGCTCAGGCACAGGTGGAGGAGAAAGGCTTATGATGGAGGACAAAGCTTTGCTACATCCATGATTTACTCCCTACGCTGACATGCCCTTCTTCACTTCCAGTGGGACCCTGAAACGCATCTCGTTCCTTCCTCCTCCAAAGAGGCAGCTGGCAAAAGCAGCTGAGTTGAGGACAGGGCTGAGCATACGATGAAGCTAGTTTACCCATTCCTTCTCTTCTCAGCGCTCTCTGCTAACTGCTGTTCAGTACTGACTGCATCCCAGCCACATCCTAAGGATGCCACTTGGCAGCGAAACCGCTGGGAGAAAGTGCGAGGAGGCGACAGCGAGGAAGTGACTGGGTCAGGAAGGAAGCAGCGCAGGCAAGTAGGTTCCTCTGGACTCGGGCAGCATCTCTCTGCTCCCTCTCTGCTCTTTCTCCCCCTGTAGAACTGGTTCTCGAAGCAAAGGGAAGAGTAGCACAGACAGGCAGCATGACAGAAGACAGAAAGACAGTGAAGTAAAGCAACTCTGAACAGTACCTGCTCCAAGAGAGTTTTGCCCCTATAACTAACCCTGGCAAGCCCGTAAAACACAGGTAAGTCCCAGGATGCAAACTGTGTACTTTACACCAAGGAACAACTCACTTAGCTGATAGCAACACATCCCAACATTCAGGGCCAGCTGGTGTCCCCAAATAAAAGGTGTGCTTCAACTAGAGTAGCTCCCTACCAAGGCAAGGAAGGCTCAGGACACTAAAAACCACGAAGGACACAGACTGGTCCCAGCTCCAGGAGGCCGACGGGGAAAGCCCGCATCCCTCACGCTGCAGAGATGCCCTGACCAAGCCTGCACCTGCTGCTTCTGCCCCCGGGACGAGGTGAGGCACGCATTCGTACCCCGCTTAGGTGGCTCCAGCTCTCCCCACCACGTGGAAGTGCTCGTTTGAGGATGAGAAACCCCCAGACGACCTATGCCACACCACATCCACAGCACATGGAGACCCTGCTTCTCCAAGTCCCCCGTGAAGAAAGAAAAATTCAGAGGAGAGAGAAGGTGTGCCCCTTTAACAGAGAGATATAATTAACCATTCCAACAATTTACCAAGATTTCTCAGGCATTTCCAATCACAGCAATTTAAATCAAGGTTGGATGCTTTATTTCTGAAAGAAATGCTCTTGTTCAAACAAGAATTATTTCAGGGAAGTTTGATAGCGTATGCTATAAGACGAGGTCAGATTAGATTATCACAGTATTCCCTTCTGGCATTATAATCTATGAATCTATAAAAGAGAAAGGATTTAATTGATGAAGTTTAGCCCCATTAGCCCCTCATTACCAGATGACATTGTCATCGTTAATCTTTGACTCTGAATGACTATAGATCCAAATTCAACCTTTTCTCTCTAGTTTTATATACATTTTATATCTATGATATACACACATGGTTTCAAGGGATTATAAAATCCACCCTTTACCTCTCCCCTGCATTAAGTACACGGCAAACATTACAGATTTCAGAATTATCCTATTTGCAGGCCACTAATACTTTTTTTTCCCCTCAAAAGGGTTTTTTTTCAATAGATTTTCAAAGCGAAGGAAAAGGAAATTGATTCAGACTGGACAAAGACATCCAGGGATTGCTATGATGAAGATTTGGGGCTGTGTGGAAAATGATGGGCAAAAGCCATACCCAGGTAGATGACATAAATGTACAACCTTAAACAGACGCCCTCATCCAGATACAGAGATGATCGTAACACTGTTACCTGGGAATAATGATTTACGAAAAGTCTTGTTGAAGGCTGGTTTTGTGTATCAAGTAAATTCGGAGCAGCAATTTTCTTACATCCATTTATTGCCCCCCCCTGCCAAAGTTTGCAAAAAAAACCAGGAATAATTGAATGCCTTCAGACAGGCCATTAATTTTATACCCCCTTGTATCAAGTCATTCCAATTAATTTTTCTGACATTTACTTCACTTTTTAACTATTCCTCCTACCCAAATTTCATCCTCAGACAAGAAACAGTACTGAAGAAACTGTACTGCAGTGGAGCAGGGTATTGCATCTAGCTTCATTCCAGGCAACGAAGGGAAACAATCTGTTGAGTTCACTTCTGTTTGGATTGGCCCACTGCTGAAGAACAACTGTGATTTAAGGATATCTGAGACATGTGGAGTATATAAAGAGAGAAAATGCAGATGAAATATTGACAGAAGTCGATGGCAAAACTGTTAATTCTATTTCATTCCAAGCATACAGCCTCTCCCCCACCCCATATCTCCATTTCTTACTGCAGTTTTTATTTTTAGCATATAAGAATGAATAAGCGTGAATGGTATATTTTTAATGGTATATTTTTAAACCGTTAAAACCAAGGTTTACGGAGACAATTCCTTCAGGTATAGATGGACCTGTCCTAAACCCTTGAAAAAAGAGGTTGAACCTTCCTGATGGAGGACAGCAGGCAGCGCTGGAGACCCATGCCCACCGCTGCCCACGGGTTAATAAGGCAACAAGGCAGCTCTGCAACACGGTTTGCCCCCAAGTGCATTCACCAAATAGAGGACGCACACCAAAAGCCTTGTCTCTATTTTTCTCTCTTCCAAATTAGAAATGGTCTTTCTCTCTTTCTTGAATGAGCATCTGAAGAATGAATCCGTGCCCCATTTTCAACAGTTTGCTTCTCAAAAGAACAAAGTAAAGATATTTATAGCTCAAATCTAAAGTAAACCATACCTGAGAAGCCGGATTAGACAAAAGTCCTTTTTTATCTGAGGTTTTTGCTACAGATTAGGGAGGATTAAGAAAGCATCCTGCTCTCACTGTCGTGTGAACGACTGTGGCAAAGTGGAAGTTTTAGCAGGCTCCCCATTAATATGAAAGGCCAGCAATGTTTAAAGGTAGGCATAAAAGAAGTTTTTCTACCAGCCTGTGTCACTTCCCGAGAGCTGACAACACAGAGAGTTCAAAACAAGTAGTTTGGGTTAATAGTGTACTTGCATGTAAATACATAAAAGCTTCAGTGCCGTAAAGCTAATTTAAAAAAGGACATTTCTCTTTATAGTTCCCCTGGGTATAATAGAAGCTATGATATTCTTTCTACCATAATGTACGTTTCATTAAAGAGCTGGAGCTATAATTGTCTACATCAGTACGTAGCGGCAGACTGGATAAATTGTCCACATAAATTGCTTAATACAACTCCAAGCCCATTTCCAGAGCACTGGTGACTCCTGCAACTACATCAGTGAGTCCTACCTGAGGCTTTGCCGCTACCTGCAGCTCTGCAGGGCTTCGGACGGACCCAGAACAACCCCAGGCCCCATAAAACCACCTGGTGCTGAACTCCACAAACACCACCGCATCAAGCATTTAAACCCATTCACTACGTTCCATGGTGGACACAACTACGTGCCAGTAATATTGAAGATTTATGTGACAATTATGTATATGAAGCGATATCCAGGCTATTATCATTCTTAATAAATCAATAAAGTCAACTGAAAAATTAAACTGAGCATGTATGGAACATCTGACAGCAAATATATTTCAGTCTCTTAAGCGCTGTCATTTTCATTGCAATTTACTGCCTACCCTACAAGAGGGTTAAATCAGAAAAGTGAATAAAGCAAGAGAAGAGGTCTCAGAAAAGGAACTACAGTGCATTGAATTGCAATTTACCAGTAAATCAGCATGGCAGAAGGAAATTTTTGTCGTAACAGGGCTGTAACATTTCTTTTAAAGCCAGTTTTGTCTTGAACTTGAAGCTAACGTTCATTAATGGCAATTTTAGGACCATACTAAAATATAAAATATACTACAAATGTAGAGATGTAATTTCATTGGTTTAAGGTTTCTGTGCATTATTCCTCATAAAATATGAATGCTGTTATTGACTTAGTAGGTAGGATGCAAAGTATCTCCTTTTCAAAGCCGAAGAGGAAAGAGGGAAATCTCCGAGACAACAGCCATTTTCCAACCTAATGTGTAGACTCAGCACTCTCTCGACTGAGTTTTTTGATCTTTATCACATTTTGACTTTCTACAAGATATATTTGCACGTAGGATTTAAGCTTGCCTATTTTTCATCCTGCGGCAAAACACAGAGCAGTTTCATTTAGAACGCACGGTCTCCTCTGAAATCGTACACAAACGCAGCAATCTATGGTGTGCGCTCCTACATGGTGCCTATATAAACATACGTACAGGAATACTATCTTAAAGAAATACCTCTCACAAACACGTGAGAGTTTGCAGTTGTTAGTCCACAGTGTTCTAAGCTGGAGAGCAGTAACGAAGCAAGCGGCACATGTACCACATCCATGTGTACCAGGATATTAAACGCTGCTTCGTGAGTGCCTTTACGAGCCTCCGTATTCCCTGCCCTCTCTTGTGGAAGTTATCGCTGTATTAGATGTTGTTGAACATATTTGATATGAAAGCATTGTCTGTTTGCTACCAGTATCTAACGAGTATCTCCCCTAGAGTTGCCAGCAAGGTGCTGATTAATTAACTGAAGTAGTGAAGCTGAATCGTACAACAGCTGTTTAGAGAGTTGTCATTAACTCGGTCTCTCTCCCCATCTATTCATTCCCTTGCAGTGCTACCACTAAATCGTAAATTTGGGAAACTTTCCGTTGCTCCTACCTTCACTCGTCCATAGTCCATACTGAAGGAAGGGGTGGCTGGTCCAGGCTTATTTATAAAAAGAGAAGGGAAGCGCAGGAAGGAGGGAGAAGAAGAAAATAAACTTCCTGGAAGTCACAGCTCTGCTGTCACTTGTCAATGGCAGCTGACAATAGATGGTCCTCCAGGCAGAACGTCAAAACGGGAATCATGTATATCCTCAGCTGACTGAGAAGTTCAGCGGTCTGTGAGCCCTTCCGCGGGACCGCTCGGCGTGCCAGGCAGGCGGCTTGGCGCTGCCGGCCGGTGGCGGCACGGATGAGGGTGGCTAAGCAGCTGCAGCCCACTCCCACGGTGTAATGACACTTGGCAGAGGATCCCAACCTGGGCACCTCAGCCGCCCCGCTGAATAAAGATGATTATTCAGGAGAGTATAATCTGTATTAAGTGGCAGATGGGGGGAGTGTTGATGTGACACGCATTTCTCATTAAAACGTGCTGGACAGGCTTTCTGCACTTGGAGGAGCTGCAGATTTCACAGGAGAAGGTGCGATGACTATTTTTTTTCATTATGGCCTGGGCGAAATTAATGCAAGGCAAAGTTTGGCACGCTCTCCTCGGGCTGATCACCTGATCACCTGAGCAAGCTCGGCTTATTCCACTTGACGTGGTCTGCCGTGACATGCTGGAGATCGAAACGTTAACACCAGCTGCATCTCTAACTGCTACTCTGTGCAATTTAATTTAATATTATGCTTCTTCGCATGGGCCTCGCTTTATTATGCTTGAGAATTATGAAAACTGGAAATTACACATGTGATTAAACACCATCTAATCACTCCGTGTACTAAATAAGCCAAAATGCATCAGAAAATAGATCAGGTACAATTTTGGTGTGAAACAAATGAATGCAGGAATGTATTGCATTGATATAGATGGAGCATCTGCCTCGTGATAAAATTAAGTCTTGTGACAGAAATAAATCACCGTAGGGGAGAATGCAAACCATTATCCAATAGGATTTGCTCTTTTCTTCTTATGTGACGGGACTTATTGGATTCCCTGATGTTAGACAGCCAAGTGCATCCATGATATGATGATAAATCAGGAAGACTACACGATTTGAAATTTAACAGCTACTTATTTTTGAGATGTTAAGATAAAGGAAAAAAATACTTTGATTTCTGCAAGTAACTATTAAATTGGGAATCTCCTTTTCTGATAATCTGATACTCCGTTACTGTGTCATATCATCAAACAATGCCAACAACCAGCAGTGGGTAAAATAGATTTTGGAGTAAGATGAATACGGGAACCACTTATATTTCTTTTTTCTTTTCCAATATTCACAGTTTTATCTAAAGAATGCCATATAAAGGTTACTGTTGACATAAAAATGTACTGCTCTTATTACATTTTTGTTTTTACATGAATATATACTTAAATGGAGGAAAAAAATGGTTTTTGTTGCTACTTTCTACATTTGAATGAAAAAATCCATATGCTACGTTAAAAATACAGAATAAATAATGGAACTTCAGCATGTATAGCGGTTGATAAATGTGATTCACAAAACATACCTTCATGTTTTAATAGCTTTCCATTGTTAGAAGCATGCTATTAATTAGTGGAAAAATGGATTCATCTATCCGGGATGTACTTGTATTTCTTGGGTTTAACCCTTTTTTCACTATCGTGACTTTTGGCTACTAGCTCGAAACATTAGCAAGGAAGGAATGTAGTTCAGGGAAGATTGCTAAGTAAGATTTCTGCCTGTCAGAGTTCAAGGAGCGGCTGGACGATGCTTTAGTCGTATGGTTTAGTTTTAGATAGTCCTGCGAGGAGCAAGGAATTGGACTCGATGATCCTTATGGGACCCCCTTATGGGACCCTTCCAACTTGAGATGTTCTATGATTCTAGGTGTGTTCTTAAGCAATACCATGGGAAATGCCACTTAAACAAAACAAGAATCACAATTACGTGAATAATGAGGTCACGATTCAAATGCAAAAGAGCAGATGAAAAGTAAGGAGTATCAATTACAGCACTACTACGCGCAACGCCGATTCAGTTGCCTTTGGTGGAAATATAGCAACAACCTAAATGCTCTCACAGGTAAGCAGCGACGTCACCCTTTGGGCACGGTGTCCAAACATGACCGTCACCGTAAAGCCACTTTCCCTGAGCTGCCTCTCTGCAGCCTCCCCCGCGATAAGCTGTGCGGGGAGGGAGGGCGGAGGGGAGAAAGCACTGAATGTTGATCACTTGTAATTATGGTAATCTCCTTCAAAAGCTTTAACTGCTCTAAACTCTGCCTGTCTTCAGCCAGACCTAACTCCATGCGACAACACCATAAAAGCCGTTAAAGAAATGTAAACTACTTTGGCTGGGTATCAGCCTTTAATGAGCGTGCAGTGCACGAACATGGGGCACTCCACGCAAGGGAAGGAGATATCGTAACTCTATTACAACCTGACGAGAGCGATACCATTAGTAAAGCTGAGCTCTGCCACAACACAGAGCGAGCTTAAAATCATGGGCTAAGCGAGGAGGGGGGGCTCCTCACAGCTGAAGCAAGGAAAAGCCAGGTTGTTTCTAATTACTTGTCCCACGCTGTTTGGGAAGCACCATGCTGCACGGGTGAAAGCTAGTTATTATTTGACATCCTCTGGCTGACAAGGACATGATAACTGGCACTTGCCGATGTACCTCTGGGAAGGGAACGGTGTCAGAGCAGGCAGTTGAGCATCCCGCCACACTGTATGTTAAGAAGCCCCGATACGTACAGCTTTCTGCAAAAGAGACATGACGGAGAGAGGGAAGACAGAAGATAAACCTGTGGGGGGGTAAATCAAAAAGGTAGCTGTCTGGAGCCACGTATCATAGAGGGGATATGGGGGCTGAGATAAATGAGACAGCAAGGCAAACCAAGCAGCGGAGGACTGCGAGGGTGAAATGCCTCTGCTGGGAGCACAGCAGCCATCCAACGCCGGCATAGGCTGGGCAGGAGGAGGATGCATCCACCAGGAAAATTCTGCCCAATTTTCCAGCGCTTGGGTAAATTCAGAGTAAGGTACCGGGTGGGCTGTAAGGCTGCCCTGTATCCAGCCTGCCAGAAGACAAATCTAGCCTCCCAGTCAACAATGCGGTATGATATGTGGTCCCAGACACCCACTGTTGACCAAAGCAGGCTGTTTAGACCAAGTACCATAGCTAAAAGCCATGGTTATTATTTTGAGGAAGAAGTGGACTTTGTCTAGCTGTGTTTGCAACCTTTTATCTTTTCAGCAATATTTTACAGGCAAGTTTGACAGATGTGTTTAGAAAGAGCAAGTTTTAGGTGACTAGAGTGCAGTAGTCCATCCCATTTGCATCACTACAGATGTAAACTCTACAATAACCTCATCGGGTAACTCATTTCTACCCCGAGAGAGTGGTCAGCCCTCAAAAGTTGAAACACTTAACGTTGCACCACCAAAGCCAACAAGAGTTTTGGACCCAAGGGAGCAAGAGTAACACCTGATGTATCCGTAATTATCTGTCAAAACCACACACAGCTCCCCAAAATATTGTTCGTGTTACTGTAACACGAATGCTGAAATCAAGTGCTCAAAAACGCAGGAAACACAGAGCTTGAATAGATACTTCAACCTTACTTTTGTCTCTGTGCAAATACCTTTAAATAAATTCTCTTTCTTTAATTAAATTAATAAACATCATTAAGAAATCTCAACAGGCACTACCACAGGTTGACACAAGAACCTTATTATCATCCAGTGTTTCCCACAGAAAAAACACAACAGTGTACCAGAAAACACTGAGATTTTAACTAATGTTTGCATAAAATTATTCACTCTCGGGGGGTTTCGTATGTGTGTCGATTGTGGTTCTTCAGCTCTCTCCATTGACTACACCTCCACTGCCACCTCCCGTGGCTGCACCACAGTGAGCCCTGGAGAACGCCCCAACCCAGGCAGCTGTGGGGAGATGGACTGTCCGTGGGGCAGGGCTGCCATGGCATTCAGTGTCCCCTCCCACTCTCTCTCCCCTTACCATGGGGAAATTTCCATGAATGCAAAGCCAGCTGACTCAAAGCCAGAATGGGAGAGCTAGTGTTGAGCATCAAAGAGTTTGGACTTCCAAATCACTTTGAGACCTGGGCTAGCAGGACAGTACAGGCACAGGCAGCCTGCAAGCCCTACACCACCAGAGTCACCCGGTTCCAAGGCCACTCTTACCTACACTAAATCTAGGCTGCTAGCTCAGAAGCAAAGATGTGTTTTCTTGCAGACTCTTCATTTAGATAGCTTAGAGTAAGCTCAGCTGGAAGACCGGATGGTGAGATGGGCCATGGTGGAAAATGGTGTGAGATAACCTTTTTTATCCACTATGATCAATATATCAGTGGAAAAATCTGAAGAGCAAGAGGAGAGAAGATGAATACATGCATAGCAAATTGCATTTCAAATTATTTCCACAGAAAGTTAAAGACTAAATTTGTTTTAACACCCATCTATAAAATCAGGGCATAAAGCAACCAGTATTTTATCACCGAGAGCATTCAAGTTTGGTTGCCCTTCAGAAATGAGGAAGATCAGGCTATAATAGCTTTATATGTGAAAACAGTCTTTGATTGACAGAATCTAATCATTTGAAGGGCAGCAAACCCACATTAGGAAAGCAGAATTCTCTGTTCAAGTTCTGGCTTGCAACATCTATTAGCATCTTAACATTCGCTTGTACAAGTTTTTTCTAACTGAACGTATTACTATTCTGTTACTGTGGTAGAAAAACAGCGACCTTTCTTTCCAATGATAAAAATATGTGGGTACTTTTCCTGTAGTTTATATATCTTACACCATAGGTCATTTTTAAAGGGTTTTCTTTTTTAGGTCCCACCATTTATCTTTTTGTTCTGAGAAAAAGCTAGTTTATTTAGCACAATAAGACCTTCACATAACTTTCTGGTATCAATTATTACAGCGACACGGCAACTCCCGTGTGAAAGGTTTCCTGTAATGTGTCTTGTGCAGACAAATAAACACAGGCTAAAAAAAAAAAAGACAAAGTACACATAACCTTCTTGCTGTCTATCTTACAAAAATACCTACAAGCAAAGAGAATTAATTGGAAGTTTGATGAAGAAAAAAAGCCTTGTGCTGGCAACCCAACATTAACATTATAAAACTGCAAACCAATAAAATCTGAAGCAAAAACCATGATGGAGCATGTTTTTCAAAAATGATTTGGGGTAGGGTGTGGGGGGCACAAAATGCTATAAATTTTTTTTTTGCTAAATGCACGTTATTAAAAACATTTGACTAGCACCAAGATAATACAATTCTCCATAAAAATAACAAGTCAATTCTCCATAAAAATAACAAGTAGCTCTGAATAGATAATCAGGCCATTAGCAGGACAAACACCAAAACCCCTCCTAGTATGGTACTCTCGGTGTATTACTTCTTCACCTGAATATCATAGTAAGAGTAGACAGAGTCTACGTGTACACAGCATCTTGTGTACATGAAGAGATGCTGAGACTGGGGAGAAGATGCTTCTCGTGGTATGTGTTTCTGCTTTCGGGTTTGTCCTGATGTCCCCGTCAGAGCCCAACTGAGTACAAGGGGCCGTCCTGGGATAACGAAGGATTTAGGTTGACTGCACAGAAATGAGACTGTTTTAAATCCAGCGATTACCCCAGGATATCAGCCCTTCCATGCAGGATGATGCACGCTGCATACATCAGGATTCATCAAGAATAAATCAAAGAAAGGTGAGGGCATCTGCCATAGCTCAAGCTGGAGGAATCACAGAAACCCCTGGCAGAGGAGAATACAAGAAAAAGACACATACTTGGTTTGTGAAGTAGTCCCGTAGTGGGACACCGCAGGTTTGGGGCAACAACTTGAAACTCCAGTACCGGCAAGTACACAGGTTATCCAGGAACCTGGAGCACGAGCAGCCAGGCTGGCTTTGTGGCGTACATTTCATGTGAAACGTGCTGCAAACTGTACCTTTTAGAACAATTATTGCCTTTTTAAGGACAATTATGTATTATGTATGATGTATAATTTATTCCGGAGGTTACTGGTTTATAAAAGAGTCATGGGCAAACTGCCAAGTTATCGTCTGAACTGTAGTTATGAGTAATAACAAGGGTTATAATTTACATTCGTACTCTGTTTTTAAGTTAATGAGCTATCCAGTATGAAACCCAGCACTTGGCTTTTTGTTTCCATGCTTTCTTATATTTGAGAATACAGCTTGGTTTTATAATTTGCATCTCAGATATGTGACACCCTAAATACCTTTTACTAAACTGTCAGGGTGGTGACTGTTTGCCTGAACAGAGAGCACTATGTGCTTACCCATGGCTCTTACACACAGACCTCGACATTTGTACTTGCTCTGGTGAAAGAGGAAATACTACCAGGACAATAGGATTATGCCTTCATTAAAAAAAAAAAAATAAAAAAAAATTTCTCTGGGATACTTCTGCTTGCACCTGGCCACCAGCCCCCAGGAGAAGGCAGCATTCCACCCAGAGTGCAGCACCTCAAATAGCACGACACCCGGTTGCAGCACTGGGGATGAGCCACGTCCTGGTATGGGACTAATGAAAGTGTGACCTTCTGGCCTAGGGGCGAGAATGCCAGCCATTCACACATGATGGCGTGATGCACACGTGACAGCGTGGCTCAGTTTTCCCCAGCTGACCAGGTAGCTCATTTATATTAAAAACCTGGATTAAATTTAAAGCAGTGAGAGACTGGGGTAACCCACCTGGTGAGCAGTCATCTTCTTTTTGATAACGGAGCAATAAAGTAGAGTTGAACACCAAGCAGGAGTCTGAAACTAAGGCAGTAACGGACTCAGTGAGCTCAACTGAGAAGAAGCTACCAGGATGCCCTGGCAAAAACATTAAGAGACAGAACTGATGTGAAGGACAAGGACAGAAGGGCAGAAAATACAGAGAGGCTTGTTGTTAAGAGAGTCACTTCTATCTGTCACCAGAGAATAATATTTGTAAATCCTGAGCCTGGCTTTGGTGAACATAAGCCTGGCAGGGTCACCAAGCTTAATTCGCCCTTCATACCCATGGCACTGCTAATGGCAGCCCAGTGGTAGCTCTGCTTCCCATAAGAAACTCGTAATCACTTCCCCTTCCCCTAGAAAAAGTAACAAATTATTAAGTGCTTGGCACATACAAAATAAGCAGTATTTGGATGATGCCATGCCTGGACTTTTCGTCAGTCATCTTACAGTCATGGTTGTTAAGTGCTACTCTGGTGCCAAGTATTAATTACCTGAAAATTAGCGCTTGGTGATGGACCAAGTCTTTTCTCATCATAACTCAGTACCACCAGCGTAACGGTATGGAATAAATAAGCCCAAACATTAGTAAAGAAAATGATAGTGGAAGTAAACATGGCAGAAGTTTCACTGAAAGTTTTGCCGATTCATTGCTTTTACCCCAGTATCTCGTTCCCATCTCTGAGGTCTCACTTTGTCCTCTCAACCCAAGGACTCAGCTGACCTACCTGAGTCAGGACAAGGGCAGCTGGGGGCTCCACTAAGCCGAGAAGAGAAACAGCTGACTGCGGAGTGTGATTCTTTCCAACTGAAGATCAAAAGACACCTCTGGCAGGTACCACCTTCTGTCCATTGACTGCTCAGGGAGCCAAAGGCTGCTCCATGGCGGGATGGACCCAGGTTTCCCGACATCCCTTTAAACAAACCTGGTGAAGTCGTCTGCTCTAAGCTGGAGGTAAGGGCTGTGCCTCAGTCATCGCTCACATTAAAGCAAGAAAATAACTATTTTAGTATTTTAGTAACTACCTCAGAGGAAGAAACAGATGAATGCTGGAGGTGGATTCATCTCTCCACCACAATAGGCTTTCTTCTCCAGCTTTCGCAGTGCGGTGGCAGCCCTGTGGGGCCATGGAAAGCCTGACAGTAACGCTCAGGCAGCAAGAATGGGCACCCTGGGCTCAGTCCTCCCTTTGCTATACATTCACACAACTCAAGGCAGATGGAGGAAGCTGAACGCTTTCTTCTGCAATGTGAGTTTGTTCCAGAATAAATCTCTTTCACACAGCTACTGGATTACCCACTGTCCTTTTTGTCTAGCAAAAGCCTTAAGAGATTTGCTTGTCACTGTTGCTGCATTTCCACGGGACAAAATCTCTTTTTAAGCAGCCTTCTACAAGCAAAGCAGTTATTTTAGAGTCCTACAACCCAAGTACAAGAAAAGGGGAAAAAAGGATTGTCTGGAGGAACTGAAGGGTCACAGAACTTCCAGAAAGAGACAAGGTCAAGGGCTTAAGGTTTAAAGCACTCACTAAAAAGGTGGGAGATCCAGGATATCTTTTTCTGCTTGCTAGGTTTTGAACACAGACCCTAAGGCTTTGGAGATTTCTTGCTCTCAAGACCCTTACCAATACTGTCCCACATGGTCAAGCATCATTAAATACCCACTAGAAACTTGTAAAACACTTCCACACTGGAACCCCAACTCTTATGCTACGCCCAAAAAACGGCGTAGAGACAAGAGCGAGCTACCACATCCTCTGGCTTCATCACTGCCCTGGGAGACGTGGGAGCTGGCCGGCCAATGCACCCTGAGGCCACCTGCCTCCAGCTCCGTCCCGCTGCATCAGGACTTACTCCTGCTCCATGGAGGTGTTTACAAGAGGAAGCAATATGCCTGAGAATAAGCACATGCAAGGTATAGTGGACAGTCAATACTAGGCTAACACATGTCTCTAAATGAACCTCAGCTGCTGCAAAGGAATGGGGGAAACTTCTACATGATGGAAAGATGAATGAAAACTGGGAGCAGTCCGGAGACGGAAATCAGAGGGGTGAGGGAGGGGAAGGGTGCCTCTGGATTTTGCAAACTGACGGTCTCCACTAGGACCGCAGCTGGCTGCTCCTAGGTTAGAGAAATCCCGAAGCTACTATCATTTACTTGGTGTCCCGAGCAGTAATCGCTCGGGAAGCCAGGTGTCATAAATAGCTCCCTGATGGTCCTCCCACCCTGTGCTGGCTAATGCTGGAGCAGCAGAGAATCCTGCCCTCTATTTCTGGTGTTTATTTTTAAAAGATAATAGCAACAGAAAATGCAAACCATTTGTGTTGGCAAAAAAGTCTTACTAAGTTGTTAAGTGCTTACTAAGGTGCTTCTTAAACATAAATGTAGAAAGATTTCTAGATTAGAAAGAGATAAATACACACAATTAATATTAAACTGAACTGCTTAGCTTTTGTTCCTCAGCGCAGAAGGAGCCGGTATTCACACAAACACGCGTGCAATATATGATACTGCAAATGAAATGCAAAAAGTGATATAAATTCCTCCCATGATAATTGTGTAGTGGGGATGTATTAGAACCAGTCTTAGTCTCTTTAGCTATAAAAGCAACGCAGTTCATTAGTCACTCTTCTATGCTACTCAAATTACAATACGGGAATTTTTATGTCACTTTATATCACTCCTCTTTAGATAGTTTTAGCTGGAGCCCACCTAAATATTAATGTCCTCCATTGATGCTCTTTATTACCGTTTATAAAACAATTGTCCTAAACCGGCTTCAGTGACTGTCTGCAACATCTGGCCGTCATCAGCCACAAAAGCAGGACCAGCTGCAGAGCAATCCTGCTCTCCCAGAAACCGATTTCAAATCACCACGCAACATTCTGCCAGTTTCCAGCCTAAGTAACTCCACGGGACCTTGTCTTTGATTACCCGGGATGTCCAGATCAAGCCCTTTGTTAAGGTCTTACATGACCACTTTCATTTGGCTTGGGGGTCAAGGAAAGAAGATACTTCAGAGAATGGCTTTCAAACCTCACAAGGAAGCAGGTTTGGTTTCTATAATTAAGAGTACCCTGAAATTGCAGCTCAGACTTTGCTGGAAGGAAGAAACGCAGCTGAGGGGTAAATACAGAAACCGCTTCAGCTTTTTGCGACGGATGCTCAGTCTCAGCGCAGACGCTAGGAAATAGGGGTAGCTTTATAAATTACCCCGCAGTACTGCCCTTTCAGGGGAAGCGTCCTGAGCTCTCTTAGAGTGGAGAAATAAGTTAATGAAGAAAATAACAGGACAGTGAATGCTTTCTAAGTGATGGTACTGGCTCGGTGATCGAAGGCAGGCGCTTGCTCTCTGGATCCCAGCGGTACCCACCGGTGCTGGGATTGCCCGCCCACCCACGCCAGCAACTGCAACCGCACCCGAGTCTGCCCGTGCTGTGAGCCTGGGTGCCTGCTTCCACAAGGGACTGAGATAAAACACGTTGCCCTGGTCTTAGAGAGTAGCAGCTTCTTCAGCAGTACTTTTAGACTACCCCAAATTTCCCTGATTTTGATAATTCTGTGCAATTGCGTTTGAGCTGCTGTGATTAAACCATTTTCAGGTTCTCTCCCTCCCCATCGCGGTGCAGCTCCACACCCATGCCTCTACAGATGTAGAACAAAACAAGACTCAGCAAAGTGTTTAAAATGTCACGGGTTACTTTTTTCCTATTTCTACACAGATCTTAACGCTTTGCAAGATGTAACCAGGCTTCTCCCTCACCCTGATTTATGAAAACTTCAATTTAAAAAGAGGGGAAGGAAATCATGCCTTACGCTGCCCTTAAATGTCAGTCAACCTTAAGACTAGGGAACAGGTCCCTACTTTTCAAATGTCAGTAAGACTTCTCATAAAAAAAACATGGGCGAGATGTCTGTATAGTTCACATGCCGTATGATCTCATTTTCAAATGTTTCTGATCTTTCCTTTCTTTCCCGGTTTGGCTGGCAGAGTAAACCAATTCACAGTGCACTCCCATCTGCAGCTCCATCATAAAAACAGTCGCGTGCCCCCTGATATCTCGATCTTTTAACACTGGTTTTTCCTCTCCCCCCCCCCCATTTTAAACAATACCTTCAAGTTAGCTTTAACGCCTCAGAAAATAGTGCCATAAAAATAAACAAAAGACCCAGGACTAAAATGGAACATAAAAGTTGTTGCAGATATTGTTTCTTGACAAATAACCTCTCCAAACATCATAAATTGTCCAAAACCTCTTAAACCTTTGCTCTACATCACCCACGTAGGACTGCAAAGGGAATACAGCCAAGGAACTGCAAGCTAATTGAAAAATCATTCACTTGAGATACGGTAAGTATCGTGCTCCAGTTCTATGAAAGTATACAGAAACTTGACACAAGTGGCATCCTCCATGAACTAAGCAATTGACTAATCAGCAAACTCAAAAGGAAAATAATCTGTTTTTTCCTCTCTTGCATTGCTGAATTTGCATTTAATAATTCATCTGAGGTAAAAAAAAAAAAAAAAAAAAAAAAAAAAATTTCCTTCGGGATACGTTGGGTGGCACCGATTCCTTTGCAGCCTCCAGGACTGGTGCCTCTCAAAAATAAACCTACAGTATTGACTGGTAAAGCTGGTATAAGGACCCAGGAGCTGCTATTTCTAAACCTCTATTATTCAAAGATCGTTATCACAGTTTTCCATTAGCAGAAGTAAGTAAAAGCTTTGGTGTATAACTGACAATGTTATTTTGGGGAAAGGGGAAAGAAGGCTCAATATTGTACTGCAAGAGGTATCCTATTGATCCTGACTTTTTGTAAGATTTTTGTGCCTTTTTTCTTGAGGCCATTTAGTATCAACTTTGCCTATTATTAATTTTACAGTCAGTAGGAGCTTCTGGATTTTAAAGGTACAGTACAAATGGCAACACCTGTAGAAACTGTTATTTACCTGATATTTTAATATTCTGCACTCTCTGTCCCCAAAAATCCCATTTAGCAGATTTAGCATATCTCTATACTACAAAAACGTGTCAGACACATTTCAAGCTCTGTCCTTCCACTGGGTTCACGATGCAGTGAAAACAGGCTGTGATGTCACGATTCCCAAAAGTCTGCTTTGTGCACTAACAGCATTTACCTTCAGCTTCTCCTTTCACGCCTCAGTAACTGAATTTTTCAATGTCACTAGTTGCTTCATCCTTCTAGTCCCTTTGAAGCGGCAGGTGAGCACGCATACGCTTGGCCATGTATTTCTCTGCCTGGTATTGGGATAGTATAAGCATAATTGTATTCAGAGAAATACATCACACTGTCCATTTTGGAATCCCTATGAAAATAACATCAGGGATATTGACATCATCTTCAGAAGAACCTTCCATTATCCATTTTGGATGATCACAGCGTGGGTCATCCCCCCTGTCTACAGTGACAAGCTGCTAACATGACAAGACAAAATGTCCCATTTCTGAAGGTTCAGAACCAACTATTGACGAAGTAATCCCAGTTAAAGCTCTGTATGCTTCGTGTCTCGCACTTTAAAATATATATAAAAATGTACAGCAAAACACTAATAAAAAGCCAGGAAAAAAAAACTACTTGGACAATCTCCAGAGAAAGAACACGCTCAATACAGACACAGTCCAAGTAAACGAACAAAAGAAGCCTCAACAGGGAAATTATATTAAAAGCACTGATTTACACCATGGAACATCATACCACTCCTCGTACAGTTATTAGGTACAGAGAGAGTCAGGAAAGGAGACAAATGAAAAGGGAAGCAGAGGGAGGAACTGGATGGATGAGGGGTGTGTAACACACGGACGGCAAGGGAGAGCAACCAGCCAGATGATGGTCACGCCCAGGCTCCAGAACCTAGGAGGAGGCTTCACTCCAGCTTCAAATCAGCTCTCTTTCCAGGTAAATGAATAAAAAGCCACTGAGCTTTTCATAGGATATGGCAAAAAGGATAGTCCCACAGCGCCCATAAGAAAACCCTCATGCAGCTCAGATGTATTTATTGTTTATTTAGGCAATCTGAAGTTTCCCAGTTAGAAATATTTCTAGAGATTCAGCAGCTGCCAGCTCTGTAATTAGCCGGAGAGCCTGAAACAGTGCTTTCCGACCTCTGGGTCCACAGACCTCTCTCAGTCTCCATTTCTAAGGAGTTTAGGGATGATTCCTACCAAAGCGAGACTACTAGTTGTGGACTGAAGCTTTCGATACAGAGGTTAATACATCCAGTAGAAACATTGCACAGGTCTTCATATCAAGGATGGCTGAAGACTATCAAGGACTAAAATTCACGAATTTGTTTACTCATTCATTTTGACTTGCAAATACTCAAACAAGTCTGTCCAAACCCAGCACCTGAAATTATATTCTCAGCAACCTGGAATCTCATTTTCTCAGTAATTTCTTGCCTTTCTTTCTTCAAGAGGTGTATTTCCCCCCGCCTTTCTCTGCCTGTGAAGCCAGTGCTCCTGGACTCCAAAGAGTCTGTGGGATTCCCCTGGATCACCGGGGTTTCACGGCACTGACTCTCAGAGCCCGGGATTCATTTGCTGGGCCAGACACCAGATGAAGTATTTGGGTAATAAAATTGTAATTATTATTGTAAGTGTTGAAAGTTAAAACAACAGCAGCTGGGGCACATTTGGGCCTCTGAAAAAGCTGCAACAGATGTCTACAACTGGACAACCAAAAATATAGGCCATTTTTTAAACAAAAAAAATCTAGCTTTCTGTGCACTAGTTTGCATGAGCTAATAATACATAAATTTATGTAGTCTGTTTTGAAATCTATGGATGGAAAACCAGACACATGCCAAATTTTAAACTATTTCATGATGAGCAATCATCATCGCCTTACAGAGGAGAAACCTTGAGAAAGAAAAACAAGGGAAAAGATGCCCTTACCTCCTAGCCCTGTTCTAGCTTATCAGTGCCTTACTCCGCCAAGGCCCTGAGGATGCTCCTTCTGAGCAGGAGACACCCGGGCTCCCGGGGAGAGACAGGAGAATCTGTCCCTGCTGTCTCCAGGCTGCCCAGCTCTCACACTCAGCCACTGAGACAAACATAGGCTGTATTTCTAACTTTTTTTTCTTCTGATGTCATTAAAAAAAGAAGAAAAATCAATACAATTAAATACAAAAATACAGAGAAGGAAATTACAAAATATAATGCTAAATATTTAAATAGACAGTGCTGACCACTAAGATCTTTAAGGTTTTATTACTCCCAGTTCACCGTGTAAATGGAACAACTACTTGCAAAAGACAAGCAGCCAAACAGTCTTATGTTGGCAAAGCAAACTGGTAACTACAAATGAAACAGCAGCAATAACGGAATAATATCCTGATAATGCTTCCTCCTGATTCATAGTTTTTAAGCTGCGGCAGTTTCCAACCTGAATGTACAGACGGAAATAATACACCAAAATTTGTGGGTTATTAAGAATCCATTTTGCTTGGGCAGTCTCTTACCCCAAGTGACCCGAAAGAGTTAAACACCTCTGCGTCCCCAGCCTTCTCAGGCAAGTACTGTAATGGGCTACATGGAGCATAATGCAAGGACAGAGAAACACTGCCAAATATTTGTTATGCCTCACATTTACGTACATTTATCTAATCTCCAATATAATACAGGCTGACAGTATAAACAGGCCAGCTGAAGCTAATCTGTGCATGTTCCTAGTATATGTAAATAGTCTTTTCCTCAGTTTGTTTCCTTAAAGTATGGAGCCTGCAATTATCTCTCACAGCTACAAAGGCAATGACATGTTACTTAGTACTTTTAATAATGATAAATTCAGTCCTGGTGACAAGGGAGCTTAAACCTGCCAGGCTATAAGTAGCAGCACAAGATTTTCCAATAGACCCCAATAGAGATCTTTTGTCCCACAGACTCGCTCATTTTTAACCTCTCCGCTTGTTCCGTCCTGGCCCCTCTTAAACACAGGATTCCTACCATGGTCATTCACGAAATCACTTTCTGAAGACTGTTGCTCTTCAGGTACTAAATGAGATAAATTAATTCCACTATTAGGAAGACCAAATGTGAAAACTGGGACTCAAGGGGAAAAAAAAAAAAAAAAAAAGAATGTACAAGGCACATATCTGCATTTCATTAACATTAAACTTCCACTAAACATCTGCGAAACTGTTGATACAGTCAATTGCACACCATCATCTTCATGTCATGGTTAGATCATCATATTTTGGGAGTCAAACAGAAATATAACTAGAATGGGAAATTCTCAGATTAAACAACCTTCTCTTTCCACCCCTCTTCTGATAATTTCTCATGTTTTGATGAGAATAAAATGCCACCCAGATTTTCCTGGGACTTTTTTTGTCTAGTCCTCTCTGTTTAACTTAGTTTGACCTGTCTGTAATATCTATTTAAAACTGTCTCTCCCTCTGTCTAATACCTCAGCCTTTAACAGATGGATATTTTCTCCTGTGTGTAGTCACAGGCAAAGCAGCTAAGAAAAATACAGTGCAGATGGTACAGGATGAAGTAGCGGGTGAAGCAGTGGTTCAGCAAAAACGAAGGAGAGCAAAACTCACTAGTCGCAAATATGCTTTAAAAAAAAAAAAAAGGAGGAAAGCAAGAAAGCCCTGGGACTGGGCTTAAGATGACATAGACAAAAAAGCACTATCCTGCACATGAGGAGAGCTCACACCATTAGTCCAAGCAAAGATTTGGCCAGACTTAGTTATTTGGGCTATGTCTATACGTTGAGGTCAATCTGGGCAACTGGCAACCAGGTCTGAGCTTCACAGCACAGCTCTGGCACGCGCTCTCCAGCTGCCCTCTCACAGCTGTTTTGCTATTTTTCTGTGCCTTGATGCTCCAAACCTCTGCTCACGGCTACATGGAAACACATCTCACTGATTTTTGTGCCAAGACAGGGTAAGACTCCTTCCCAGGTGATTGTGCCAACCGCAAAACAACTTGCATGTCCCCCCAAAAAACGGTGGCGGTAGAGCTGGGGGTTCTTTGGTCCTCAGGGGATGCGGCTGGCCACTGCAGAGCAAAGCAGGCAGCTTCTGCTCTGAACCTAACCCTCAGCCAGGTATTCACCTCACCTTCGCACCTGGGCAGACCTCTTCCCCTGAGAGCGGAAAGACGGTAGGAAAGACAGCAGAACAGGAGTGAGGACTAACAGAGCAGGTTGTTAATAAACCGGACTGAAGAACCAAGGGCTGCATAATATTTGCACACAACTAATCTAACACAATTAATTGGACTTACAGGGGTAGCTACTGGTTAGGTTGCAGTATTTCTATGGAAATGTTGCGATACATGCAAATACCTGTTAGACTGTCAGCTTCCTGAAGGCTTCTCATCTGCAGTCTGTTCTTTTAAACATTCATGGCCTGCTTGCTCCAAACACGCATGCTAGTCCAAATAACATTCATGTGATTGATGTAATCTCCCAAATTAAAAGGCACCCATTTATTCTGGCATGTGCTACATCTAACTTTTACCCAGGATGTATCTATTTGCTCTCTCTCACATGAATTTCAGCAGGAGATAAAACTGAAAGCAATAAATAGCTGGAGATGGAGCCCTGAAGAGCCTAGGACTGGCAATGTAATGTCCTGCCAGGATACTGACCTTTTATTTTTCTAATGAAAACACAATAAAATGGCACTAAAAATGTGAAACGGTCATTTTAGAAGCATTTAATATCTCTGATCTCGATCACTAGCTGTACCACCCAGTGTTTTGAAAATTCCCTGGTAATCTTCCCCAGTGCCATTTCAACCCTTCCCACGTGGGCTCACAGCTCTCTGGCTTCCTGTCGGAATGGCAGCCCTGGGTCTCACATCCCAAACGTACCCAGGGAACCTACGCAGCACTGACCAGAAGTCTCTCCCTGCGGCTGGGAGCAACGTCCCTGCTGCAAGGGGGAAGGTTCAGCCCCGTCCACTTCCCATGCCACCTCCCATGCCACCTCCCATGCCACCAACCCTGCCTCGCTGCTGCTACAAGTACAGGAGCAAACAGACTTAAAAGACCATCACTTCATTTTATCCAAACTGCTCCAAAGCCGTCAGATCATGGTAACCAATTCGGCTTAAATTCAGATGAGGAACCTCAAATTTGCGCAGCCGGTTGCTGATCCCCGTACCGACTCCAGGGCTGGCTTTCAAGACCCGTATTTCTTGCCCAGCTGCAGGTCGGGAATGTGTTATTTGAATTTATTTCTTTGTTAAATCAGCTGCTGTGTGCTTACAGGATCACAATAGCAGCACTATCATTATCAAGCTGAATTTCATGTGGTACACAGGGAATTTTATGGCTGTTTTAATAAACATTACGCTGGTTGGAACTTCTATAAAATAGACCATTTTTCAAGTTAAATTTCCCTTTCTTAAGTGCCAGACTGCTAACAGAGGCGGGCAGACAGAAGCCTCGCTACAAATCCGATTGCCATGAAAGGTCCACCACCCCCCCGCCGGAAAGGCAGGTGAGAATTAATTCAAGCCGCAGAGGAAACCTGAGCATCCAGAGCTGTGCCACGGAGGAGCTCTGGGCCACTCCCGGTCCCTCCTGGGACCAGTCCCTTTCCAGGCAGTGTCCTTCTGTCCCTCCATCCCTGGCCAGCTTCCTGCATGGAGCGAGTGGCTCACCACCTCACTATTCCAGCAACAAGGGCAGCTGGAAAGGGTCAATCCTGAGGGAATCAGAAGACATACTGTCTCCAAATCACACCAGCTAAATTTAGTTTGAATATTTATTCCAATACAAAGGTAAAGCAGCAAAGAACCTGCGGTGAAACTTTCCAGGCATCCCTCATCATTAATTTCTGACAATATTTAAATGCCCTTTCTTCTCCTGCTAAGTGATATTATATATAAAGCTCACTTGTTACTTACAGATTTATAGGTTAATGCATAATGAGATTTTTTCCAAAGTTTTACAAAACCCTTCATTATCTCTAGACCAGGCCCTTGCCAATAGAGTAGATTCACCCTGACTGCCTAATTCATCCTTCATGTTCCAGTCCAAAACTGACAAACGGAAAACAGAAGAAAGGATGGTGAAAAAGAGCCCTTCGGGACATCACAGGGAGCACTCCCTCCTATAGTAAAGTAGAAGAAAGAAAGACAAGGCAAGCAGCTTTCCTCCACTCTTGCCGAGAAACATCTCAGCCCACAAGCAGACAGCAATTTATTACTAGAACGGTTGTCTTCTACTGAACAATTACTGGAGACAGAGTTGCCATGGATGATATTTCTAAAAAGATACATAAACCTGTAAAATAGAACTGGAGCCAAAAAAAACCCCAAATCCAGGTTCCAATTCTCCTCCTAAGACACAAATAATTCTTATTTATTTTAATAGAAAGTGAGATTAAAAATCAGAGGTATTCATGTCATGTGGGAAGTGAATTGGATCCTCAGATTATCCCATTAAATGCAAAAATCCAGTAAAATGCTGTAAGAAAACAGTGTAATACAAGAGGTGAGTATAGCATGTTGGGCTTGCATTGAGAAGAAGCTTGTAAAACAAAACCAGCATTGCACAAAATCTGATTAGCTCCCCAGCTTCTATTCTTAGACAATCAAAGCGCAGGAATGGCCAAGGCAAGGTCTTTCCACCTCTTGTGGAAATGTCTGAAGACATTGTCTTTTAAATATAGGACTTTACTATCATCATTCACTAAGATGACTTTTTATGAATGACTGAAAAAAAGCAGATTGTATGCAACAGGATAATCTGCATATGCTAATGTACTGAATTTAGAGGTCATGGGGGCCAATTTCAGAGAAGGGTCTACACACCAGTCAGGGTACTAGTGGTTGGGCTCTAGCCACAGATCTGGTATCGTTAAGAGTCACAACATTTCTCCTTGTAAGGGAGCTACTGTAGTTTACTTGCACCAAGCACTTCATGCTGGATGAAGCCTCAGCCCGTGCAGGAGAACAGATGCTGTGGGCACACCGGGGCATGCCAGCCCAAGCGCCAAACCCACTGCTAGCGATCGAGGGAAGGGGGCTACTCCCTCTAAATCCCTCCTTCATCCTTTCATCATGTAGCATGCAGTGATCAAAAGTCTTTTTTTTTTTTTTTAAATTAGGGGGTTGAAAGACAGAGCTGGTTCCCGCGAGCCCTGGCGCATGGTGCTGTGGGCTGCAAAGCTCCTGCTGCTGAGACTAAGTGCCTCCACCACCGAGACTAACCACCTCCACCACCGAGACTAACCATGTCCACCACCAAGACTAACCACCTCCACCACCAAGACTAACCACCTCCACCACCAAGACTAACTTCCTCCACCACCAAGACTAACTTCCTCCACTGCCAAGACTAACCTCCTCCACCGTGCCGCCCCCGGGGTCACGGTCCTCCAGCGCAGCCAAGGGAAAACTCGGCTTAATGGAGATTGACCTTACCACTACTGTCAGCGCGGCGTTTGCCCACCTCTTACACACAGCAAGGCAAACAGGTGAGTCCAGCCACTTTTCGTTAACTCCCCATAGTACTCTGTCTCCTTTCTGAAAAGCTGCTGCAGGATGCAGGACACATCTGGATATACCAACCAGATGTTTCGCCACCTTGGCATGCAAGCAGTTCAGCAGAAAAGCACAGCCTTTCTCTGATACCAAATCCCAGTATTACTGATGGAAAATTTCTGTTAAATATTGTTAAAGAAGGGTGTTGCCTTGACAAAAAAGCAAGTAATTACCAGTTGTGTAGAATTCTTCTGTATTTTCAAGACACGAGCAGTTAACTGTCCTTCTTCCCGCTTTGTTTCCTACTTTTCTATTTTCTTTAGTACTTTTTTTTTTGTGACGAGAGGGGAAGGGAAGGCGAATCCCAAAGAATACAAGCTGAAATACGTTATTTGGGGTTGGCAATTCAGGGGACTTAACCCTTTAATATTTTCATGAAGTAGAAGTTTTGTTATGAGGCATTACAAATCTATTTATCAGAACTATCTATCAATTTTCAGGCAGCTGTAGACTCCACATATAATCTGTGGTTTTCAACCTCTATAGCCATGATTCAGGGATTATCAGTGGAAGAGGTTGTGTTAAACCAGTGACCCTTAAGTACAATTAACAATAAATGACCAAAATCTAACTGAAACACACCCCCCCACCCCCCGTATATTCTTTTTGCAATGGCACCGGCATTACAATCTCAGTTTAGCACAGCCAAGGCTTCTGGTGGGTCCTTTTATTCCATGGTCCCTCAGTAAAATGCATTCCTCACTTTACTGCATACCAGGCAAAATCTGTTTGCTGATCTTCAGAGTATTATGCAAAGCATTTGGGGAGAATGACAGGAGAGAGAGAATTGAATTTTGAGGCATTTGTTTGATCTATCGCTTTGATGATTTAGGCTGATTTATATGATGGGTTCGGGTTGTGTGTGTTATGGTTTGCATTTTATGCACTATTTTTCTATGGCTGGCTTCTCAGCGATGTTCAATGTCCTGCATCTCTTAGTACAACGCACAGATTTCAAACAAAAAAAAATCCCAGCATTTAGCACCTGCTCTCTGGCAACCCATAAGAGAATTTAAATAAGAATTGCGCTGTTAGAAAATCTGGCTGCATTTGAGGGCACTGACCACTTCAAAATCTGGTCTTAAGCTTGGGTTTCTGTGATTTTAAGCATCAAAAAAGAACTCTGAATCCCATCCGGGGGATCCAAAAGAAGGCAGAGTAGTTTTCCACATGTGCCTACTATGTGGTCTCAGGAATCGCTCTCCTATAATAGAGAACAAAAAGTCTTGGCCTATCTATTTTAAATAGCTGATAAATAAAGAAGGAGAATAATAATAATAAAAACAAAAAAAAGTGTTTTCAGGATTGATTCTCTGACTCTTTTGCAAAGAACTCTTGCATCTTATTTTTCACATTTATTTATATAGCTTTTTCTCCTTTTCTTCTTTTGTATTCTGTTCCTTAAAAATAAGTAGGAAGCAAAATGTTCTTTTGGTCAAAAGCTATTGTTAGCATACATTTTACAAATCTAAACAGATGGGATGGAGGAGTCTGTTGTTCTGAGAACTGATTTAGCGCTGCATCACTGAGAAGGAGCATCTCCATTCAAAGAGCGGCACTTCTAAGTCAACGCCAGGCTTCATTACTAAATTCCATGTTTATCTTAAGAGGTTCCCACACAATCATATCCCAGCAGAAGCGCATCTCTAGTGCTGCTAAAAGCAGCAAAATAGAGGAAAAAACCTGCTAATCACCTGAAAATGAGAAGCATCAGTCTCTGCAACCTAGTTCCACATGGCGCTCTGCAAAAGAAAGCAGTCACCAGAGTAAACATCTGTGATCAAATACTAATTTAGCACCAACAGAAAATTGACTTCAAATCATCTCTTTGTCACTGCAATTGATTAAAAGTCAAATGAAAATTGATAACATGATTTTCTATGTGTGAATGTGTATGTGGCACAAACTCTCAAGAGCTCTATTGGCTTCATATATTGACTTTGTTTCCAAATAAAGCCTTTTAAGAGTACATTAGTCAGTCCACTAATAAACTTAAAAAGCAGACTAATTACACCAACACAAGGCATTAATTCGCTCTCGAGACTGTCAAATTTTGGTGCAAAAACAAAATTCTAGAGAGAACTCTGAACCCAAGTAAAGCAACAAAATGCACGAAATATTTCATTATTGTTGGGTTTTTTGATGATGAAGGAAGCTGACTGCTTTTCCCTTATTTTACTTTTCATTTAAAACTTTCTCTACATTTTATTAACTCTTCTGCAGTCTCAATGTCACATACTATTGTTCTTCACTAGCTTAAAGGCTTTTTTTTTAAGTGTGGGTTCCAGATGTACGTATCTTTTTTCTTTAACAGATTATTTTCTGCATCAGAGAGCAAATGCCACTCTGTACCGACCCCTGAAGAGAATGTAGCCAACAGAGTACTAAAATGTTATTGCATCTACTCTATGGACACTGATTTTTTTTAATATCACATGTAAATCCAACAAAAAAAGATATTCTGCAACAGAATGTCTGATTGCTTTGTTAATACGTATTCCAAACTGGACTGAAACTAGGAGCAGAAATATCTTGCAAATAGCATTGATTTCACTAATTCAAATTTCCATCTTCTTCTCTATTGATGGAATATGCAGAAGTATGAGAAATGGAGACGAAAGCATACTAGAGGTGTTTCATTTATAAAGTAAAGAAAGCAAACTTCATCCCTAATCCAATCATAACACGAAAACCAAAATCTTTGCAAATAAACCCTGTGAAAGAAAAAATGCCTTCATATTACAGTAAAGTTCTGTTACACCACCACAGCCGTGCCACTAGCCAAGGATCTACATGCAGGTCAAGCAAGAGAAACCTCTGGCAGAGAGCATCACCAGGTACCATCCCTCTTTGCCTCAGAAGAGGAGGGAGGACAGCAGGAGGAATAAAATCTCCGACCGCAGCTTTGAATTTTGGCTGCTAGTGCTGATCAGGAGAGAGATGGGGAATCCGGAGATGAAAGGGGTCCCATACCAGATGGCAGCAGTAACGAAATGAACAGGTAGGAAAGAGCTGAAACAGGAGAAGGAGGATTTCACAGCTTTTGAGGTTGACTCGTCAAACTCAGAAGAAACGGAGATGTGAAGGGAGAGCTAACATGGTGCTGCTGAGTGCTGTGGTCAGCTACAGTCTTTGAATGATGCTGTCTTTGCAGCAAGACCTAATCTTACTTTAATCCTAAAAAGATCGCAACAAATATGACCATTTGATACCAGGAAAAAAAAAAAAAAGATTGCTCATCATTAACATTGTGGGGTTTTGCAGTTAAGGTTCCAGCAAAGGCTCTCTGGGTTGAACCAGTGTACAGCATTGGCAGAGATTCACTCTGTGATGAGTACCAGCACAACTTTATCACTTAGAACTCTCCTTTTCTAGGATGCCTAAAAAAAACGAGCAGAGTTAATCTGCTAGCGAACTGGTACTGCCATCCATCATGCTTCCCACCATGCTTATTGTTTCCCCATGTGTTTACAGCTTCCCCATACTTCCACATCCTTCCCTCCGTATCTTGTCTCCTCCTGCCACCTGGGGCAAAGGCTGCTCGCAGGGTCTATGGGCATACAGCAAGGACCTTAGAGGCATTCAGTCCCTGACGTGCCTCGGTATGACCGTAGCCCCAACCTCCAGCAAGAGCTCAAAGAGGACCCTGAAGAGCCTGCGCAGGTGGGCAGACCTCCCGCAGCCCCTCTGCCCAGCACTGAATCCCACACAGGCCCTGTCGCTTGCTGCAGCGAGTCTCCTCCATCGCTACACCACAGCACTTGCAAAACTTGCAGCATTTCTGCATTTCAGGAGTGGCTTTGTGAGGAAATCAGATGCAGAGGTTTTATTGAAGTATCCACATACATAAAAAAAGGCAGAAGCAGGGGGATGGTCAGGGTGTCATTCAAGTTGATGCTGAATTCAATATTGATTCGGGTGGGGCATATTTTCCCACTAAAGTCATGCTGTCCCCAAACTGCAACGTGCCACCAGAACCTACAGAAGGCTTATGAAGGCTGCCCAGGAGAAACTGTTGTCAGAAGGAGAGAGGCAGCCCATACAGGTATGGCTTGAGGCAACCAAAAAGTAGTTGGATTTTATTGCCTTATAGGTTGGAGCATCCATGGCTACAAAGCATATTCCTTTACTTGTGACTTCCAAGGAGGGCCAGCAGGACTTTGAGGTTACAGTATGGCCTGGAGACTTCATTCCTCACCTCTGCAGGCAGCTGCCCAACCCTCTGCTCCCAACACCCGCACAGGCAAATAAGCGCATTAGCTGATCGTTTCATACTAGAGCAGAGTTTGCACATGCAAATTTTATCACCTGTCTATACAAGTGGTGCGATCCGCGCAGACTATAATTCCTGTGTCCGTTTTTACATTTGCGCTGTCGTTTACCTTGGCTCTTAACAATTATTATTCAGCATTTCAAGTGCCATCTGTGCTGCTGATAAGTAAATGCCTTCAAGTATATTGGAAACAGATTTTCTGAAGTTTTACCTTGTACTGGGCACAGTCAGCATCAGAAAGATGTTCTCTATGGAAGCTGACATGTATTTAGCTGTTTTTTCATAGGGATCAGTGTATTTAAATTTAAAATGTGTATATTTAAGTTACCAAACAGAAAACAGGCACAGATAATGAAGGAAAATCACTGCATTCCAAAAAGCACTTGCTCTCTATGGGTCAAATTCAAATCCACACACATGGGAAGCATTCACTTGCAGCAAGAGTGCATTTAGTCTTATAATAGTTAACTGTATCTCGAGACAAAACTCTATTAAATAAGAAAAAATATCCGTAAGTTTAATGCCCAAATGCCTCAACACTTTTTGACATCTACATCAGTCGCCATTAAAATTAAAATGTGAAATATAATGACTGATATCCGCAAGACACATGAAGCTGACTATTCTAAGATGCTCGGTGACAGTTTAAACTAGTCGAAGTGACACATGGGAACAGATCCAGACTAACACGTCTCTGCCCACCGTCTTAGTGTAAATGTCAGCGTGGAAGTAGAGTCTGTGAAAAAATATCTTAAACGGATTTTTTTCCCCTTTAAAAATCAATCATTAACAACTGTTTGCTAATAAGTCATGTTTTCTTTTCAAATGAAATCATAGTTGGTCATAGCCAGCAATTCACATTCATTCCCAGAGGAGTAAAGCCACACAGGCACATTAAAACCCCCCCACGTTGCAGACTTAGGTACATACCACGCAGTGGGTTTTTTTAACGAAAAAATAAACTGTAGGGAAACCACAACCACACGGACAGCTCTCAATTAATTCAAGTCACCGAACAGATAGACCATGGTAAAGGAACAAAGTGGGAATTCCCTTTGGGGTTTCCTCTCTTGATGCTGAACGGCATTACTGACTGCGATGGTATTATTTCTATGACAGTCACGCCTGACTACGCCAGGCACTGCCGAAGTCACTCGGACAAACCCGGCAATGCATGGACTGGGCACCCGGACAGTTTAGTGGATGAGAGGTGTGGGTTAAGGTAGCCCCAACACCAAAGCCAACGACATCCAGTCTGGGACCTGGGCAGATTTGATGCTGTCAGGAGCCTGTGAAGGTTTGAAATTAGAAGCAAAGCGAGGGTGAAATATTCCAGCCCAGCTCATGTACCAGGACGCCTTTCCCAGCCAGAGATCCACAACCTCCAACACATCCCAGCAGCTGCCTCTGCCCCGGGAGGGAGGAGAGGAGCAGAGAGGCTGCAGAGAGGCCCCCACCATGTCCTCCATCGTCCTTCTTCTCCCCACTCACCTCGAGTCAGAGCTCCGCACAGTTTAATTACAAACCACAGACATGTGCAATTCTATTAGCCAGCCTAAAGCACTGGCATTAGATAAGCTTGTGCTCTGAATCCAGTTACTAAGACACTGCCAACAAGCTCAGAGATTCGGAGCCTCTTTTCTATGCAGGTCCGTTTGGCCTGGAAATAGCATACATATACACTGACTTGAATTTAACAAAGAATGTTAATTTGGGTCAGTGAACTACCACTAATTGAATTCTAATAGATGTCACCATAACTCAAGTGCTCCAGCTCTCTCAAGCAAAATGGCAGTAGACTGAAGCAGGCGCTTCTACGGCACCAGGGGAGAGAAAGTCTGTCCTTCAACTGCCTGGTTTCTTCCCTTTCCAGTTTTAACTACTGTTCAGTCACAATAAAAAGCAAATGAGATGCTGGCTTGACAGCTCCCTCAAAAGGTCTTCAAGAGAGGGTTTTAGTTTTTAAGGACGGTGCTTCCTCTCTCCAAAACTGAACAAACCTTGAGCTATTCCATACACAGGCACAGCTGCGACGATTTTGAATACAGAGCTAATATAATTTAAAAGCATGACAGACTGGTACCCAGCCCCTTCTTATTTGAAACACACCATTTTGAATTCTTTTTGCCTGAAGTATCCCTGTGCTGGCTAGGAGCAGTAACCCCAAAGCGCAATTTTTCCAAGATTTGTGTGGAGCCCGGCAGCACGGGGGATGCCGTGAGACTGCAGACAGCCACAAGCCCAGCCACACAGAAGGAGGAAGGCTGTATTCAGAAGGAAAAAGGGAGTTTATTTTAGCTGAAGTAAGCTTAGTGTGATTCACACTAGCTTAGCCATGGCAAGGCTCCTTCTTAGCTCATCTAAAAGTAAGAGATTTACAGTCAACAGACCATGAGGGTGCTGGTTCGTGCCTCCGTTAAGATGGAGCACAGAACACAAGGTGAATTTTCCACCAGCTTGCATCCTCTGTAGTCACCCATCCCTGCGCAAAATGGATGTGAAACCGCTGCTGAAGAACAACGGTGGCATTTTGCACAGCTGTGAGTAGTGACACAAGGGGCAGGCTGGTGGAAAATCAGGCCCACTGAATCCCGCCCTCTAGGTAAGTCTGTGGTGACAGCTGGCCGCTGTGTAACAGGCCACACTGGTGATGCTCACTGAAAAATACTAAGCAAATGCTGGAATCCAAATGTAAAAAACCTCCAAAACTGAGATGTCAACCTAAATTCACTTTGCATGGTTACATGGGACAGGCAGTTACACATCCAAGCACTCAGCTGGACCTTCAAAATAGTTAAATGAATGTGGGAACTTCTCGTCACCAACTGAGCGCAGAAAGTATTTGGTGGGTGGAGGGAAGGAAGAGAACAAATTCTACTTCTTCTTTATTTGCTGACCAGAAAAGAAAAATCAAAACCAGCAGATTCAAGACACACAGGTTCAAACAGGTACTGCAAAATCTTCTCAACAAATTGCCCTTTCTAATTCCTCTAGATTTTAGCCATGTTACTGTGTGCCATTGTACACAGATACAAAGCCGAGAGGCAAATCTGACAAAGGAACTCTCCATTTGGCCCAGCAGGTAAAAGCACTGAAGCTATATTCAGAGGGACGGACACATGCACACAGAGACTGCTGCTAACAGGAAAGCCCTCCTGACAGGGTAAATGGGGCATTAAAGTGATGCCTGAAATGGCTCTGAGTCATTCCTAATTAGACATCCATGAGTTTGACAAGACACATGCGTCCTGTCCATGCCCAGGGAACGACCTGAGTTTACACAGTTTGCATCAGAGGAATCAGACGTGGATGCTGCAAAAACTTCTGGTTCTCCAGAGAGCAGGATGAGCGCGCTGCACGCACCAGCCACCTCCAAGTCACACGCTCCTTAGCATCGTCCCTCTGGGGATCACCTTAGCACAAACTCCTAGGGCTGGCAAGCACCAAGAGCGCAGAGCCCTCCATCACTCCGGGTACATCGTGCAGCCAGCTGCTCTGTGATGAATCAGGACCTTCAGAAAATAACATTGCATTGGCTGCTGAGGAGCCGCCTTAGATGCCCCCACACACAACCTGTGATGTGCCTCCATCAGGAGACACGTATATATCTGTAGGTGAGTAAATTCAAACCCTGTGTCCACCCTCATAATGTTGCCTAGAATTAGGAGGATGGGGGATACAACCAAAGCGGTATTCCCCCACGAATCTGCTGTGTCCTTCTGAAATGCCACCATTTCAAGAATATTCACTGAAGAATGCAGTCATGGTGGGCAACATGGGAGGCGTTAAGGAAACTATCCCTAGCCTTTCCTCTGCCATTGCCTTCCCCATGTTATTCATCCTGACCCATCTTGTCCTTCTGCTGCACCTTCATTTATGACTTCCATCTTCTTCATCTCGCCCTTTTTGTCAATCGTCAATTCAGCACCACGTGCTTTCATCTCCCATCACCGCTTTTATACACCCTCCAGTTAAACCCCCTTGTCCCTGTAAAAACGAATAGCCCTCAAATAACTACAGATAATGTTATATACTTTTTAATAAATAGGTCATATATATTTGTCTATTCCAGTAAAGAAAAAACCCACAGTTCTTTTCTCAACTGTCTCACACAATGAGCTTTCATGCAGTTGGTGTCCACCGTGAGTCAGTGGGCTCATCTCTGCATTACTGCAGTAAAGACAGATGTAAAACCGAGATCTTGATCATCTGCAGCTTAAAAAAAAAAAAAAAAAATGCTCTGGCAGTTTTCATCAGAGGAACAGTTTTAAGCAGTGCCCTGCTGCACAAATGCTGGCTTCCGTTAACTTTTACTGCCATTTCAAGGGGACCTGTACTATTTTGTCCTGAACTGTTGCACACCACTGCAGAGTTCAGTTGAGTAGCTGTCATATTCTGCACCAACACAGGAGGTGTCTCCGTAGAGAATATAATAATCCTTCTGTGTAGCTTCTATATTAATTTATTTAATTTGTAAAGCTCTTTGGGACTCTACAAGATGAAAGCAGCTACACAAATGTAAAATATATCACCATTATTGCTGTTTTCTAACCAGCATCTTCCATTTTGTAGTTGGTATTTTTCTCCCGTAGTGTATGACCTTGTATTTTATCTAAATTAAATCTCATCTTGTTAATTTTTGCACAGTTCTTTAAACTCTCAACATTGTTTTGTTATCTCTCTCTCTCTGCCTTCCACTGTGTTTATGATCCCTCTTAATATGGCATCATCTGCAAATTGTATTGCTCTGTATATATTGTTTAGGAAAGTATTAAACAATATTGTGATCAGCACTGACCCTTGTGAAACCTCCCCTGATATTTTTCCTAAATTGATGTTGTAACATTTATAATTAGGTACAAGAGGACACAAGAAGAAGTAACAGGCAGCAATTAAGGAAAGGAAAATACAAGCTATCAGTAAAAACCCTGACAGTGAAATCTATGAGAATACACAATAGCTTCCCAAAGGAAGGGCTGAAAGTCCCAATGCTTACAAAAAAATACATTAATAGTAAATAAAATGCTAAATAATAATAATGCACATGGTGTATATACGGCTTGACATGTCCAAACCTGCCCATCAAAAATAGCTAGTTTGAGGAAACAGTGAAAATTCTAGAAGATAAAGCACCCAAGTATATTTTCTTTTTCTTTTCGCATATGTAACAGCCTCTCCCCAACCAGCGTGACTCAGGGACAAAGCATTCCTGCAAATAAACCTGCTCTACCAAGGGGATATGCATATGCCTGAGAAGAGGACAGGATGACCTAGCACTTTTCATTCTCTCTGTTGTTGTACGCTAAACATCCCACTATACACTCTCTATAGGATAAGCTCTCAGCCACCAAACCCCACCTTTACAAATCCCTGTTCTCCTGATTTTTTTGTTTTTGTTTTTGGGGGGTTTTTTTGATACAATAAATATAGAGGGTAATTTCAACCTGCTGGCAAAAGACAGGACTAACTCCCTTGTGAAGACAGTCTTGAGAACCAACATTTTGAGACTCAACAACTGCCAGGGAGACTCCTCTCAAAAGCGTTAGCTAATCCATTTATTCCCTCCAGCCAAAGAGGCAAGAATGAAAGCAGGGCAAGTCTCAAACCTGTGCTGGTATTCAGGAGAGATCTCAGGACCAAATCCATTGGGATGAGGGAACCTCTGAGCCTGCTAATGGATACACTACACCAACACCTCGTCTTTCCCAGCCTTTGACTAAAGTGATTAAGGGAGATCTTGGACAAAAGGTAACTGATAGGAGCTCGGGAGCATAAAAATGTCTGCTACAGGATCTTCCAGAGGTAGATGAGGACTCTCACAACCCAGCCCTTTCACCTGAGATCATCTCATTCATTACCAGCACCAACCCTAGAAAACACAGCCATCACCCACATGATTCACCAGCCAGTCTGCGTACGCACTCAGGAGAGACAACCACTCCTTTGAACAGAATTTTCACTCGTGCATTCTGTAGCTGGAATCAGCACTCCTCCTCTCCAATAAAAGTCTTTCATTTAGTTAGACAATATTTCAGTTATCCCGCTTCCTACTCCATCATAATTTTTGGGTTGGGAGTGCAAGCAACTCCAATGCTCCACCAACCTATGGATAGTTAAGAGTACGCCGAATATTAAGTATATTCCTAGTCCACCAGATTGTGTACATGCTTAAAATTAAGCATATGGTCCAATGTTTTGCTGGAACAGAGCCACTGCTCTCAGATGCCTGAAAGCTCATAGCCCAAGCGCTTACTCTTACTTGGTGGCCTGATACCTATGTTGCACCATGTGAAGTCAACGGAGTTAACTTCTGGCTAGAAAAACCTCAGTTTCACAAACCAGTAAAACTGTAGCAATGTGTCGTGTGTTTCAAGCTCTTTCAAAGATTTAGTAGTAAACACCTGTACAGCAGGATTTATGCTCTAGGTGTGGTTATGCGGAGAGAGAAATAAGCAGAATACAGGGGTGAACAGAGAGACTTAGAACCACAGCAAGTGAAGAGGGAAAGGGAAAAAGAAAGGACAACCTAGCATGGGAGACAGCTAGATGCTCCATTGGTTTGGAGAAGTAAAGGAACAGAAAGGACACTGAATACTCCAAAACCTACCAATCTCATACGGGAAAAGAAAAAAAAAAAAAGGAGGTCTGGAGTTATGTTCTTATGTTCTCACTCCTATAGCCAGGGAGAACGTGCATGATGCTCTCCAAAAACAGGCAAAGGAGTGGATCTACGGGGCAGCTGGTCCAGGCACCCTAATGGAAGGAGAAAGTTAGAAAGTGATGGAACTAGAAGTCAGGAAAAAAAGCTGAAAAAGGGAAGTGTTTTGAGGAATGCCATAGACTGCTATGTTGCTCAGCACTCCTCAGAAACTCTGCCTTTGCCAAAGCAAGGCTGGCATAATCGTACGCCTTTTAACCCTAGAAACTACAGGCACCCGAGTGACACCAGATGAACACTTTCAAACACAGGTATTTCCAATAGCACCGAAGGTGCTTTCAGAAGCCATGTTACATTTTGATTTCAAGAGAGTAAGCTGAGGGATGGAAGATTTCAGTGCTCTGGAAAACTGCTATGAACAATTGGAGCCATCCAACCTCACTAATCTCTGCTGCCGGAGTTAGCGTGGAGTGAGAAATAGGTCCCAGTCCTTGGAGAAAGAGGACAGTTACCATGACACCTTGAAATCTTGCTGTCCTTGCAAGCCTGTATGGCTGGGCTAGGCATAATGACTGGGTGCAATGCCTTGCCTGCAGCAGAAACCAAACCAGCAAATTCCAGGTGGTGGTTACGCTTCCAGATCTTTTGCAATGCTTCCAGTGCTGCCATCTTGTGTTTCCACCTGCGCCTCCCCGCTTAAAACCCTGCTTTATTTAATTCTGAATAGCTCTCTTACTGGGTCACGTAACAGGCTTTGCTAATGTTTCAGAAGTCGCTTGCTACACCCGTCTTTTTAAAATAAGACATTTTTTTCACCTCCATATATCACATGAGGTTCCCTAGAAGTATGTGTGATAAATGCGATGAATTTAAGAATTAAAGCCACGTTAGAAAGCATTGATTTTCTTTACAGTAAGATGAGCCTCTTTGGGAGCTGGATGGAGGTAGCAAACTGAGCAGACACAGCATGATTCTGGCGAGGCGGAGCATTTGGGGAATCGCTCCCGCAATAGGAAAAATTTGTTTTAATTAGGTTGGTTGGTGGTTCCCAAAGCAACGTGCTGTGAGTGGGAAGGAGAAATGAGGATGGGACTGTAAACAGCTTGTTGTGCTCTCAGCCTCTGAGTCACAGCATGGAGAGGGAACTTGCGCTCCTGGCTCTGCTGCCAGAAGAGCCTTAAGAGTGCGAGGAGGGGCGAGGGAGGCGATGCGAAAACGTCCTTTCCCTTTTACTTTACTCCTGAATTACTTATAAAAGCAGATGAGGTTTTGCTCTCCTGGACAAGGGAAAAGATTCAAGGAAGAAGATAATAACAACCAATTAGGGCAGCAAAAATATCTAAGAACAAAACTGACCAAAAATAATAAAATTAAAAAGTGAGTGAGAGAGATTTTGTCATTCTGTCTTAGATTATGTTGAGGAGGCTGAACTCAATTTTATTGAGAAATCAATTCTAATTTGGCACTCCACACGCTATCTGGCAGAGGACGCCGGTAACAGTCTCCATTGAAATCTGCCAGCTAATTTACTTCTGCTGACTTTACACTAGCAAACAGAAGCAGGAAAAAGTCGTGTCGTAGGGATGACATTTCCCACTAAATATCTCATACTAATACGCATTCTGAGCCCTCCTACGTTTTGCTTTAGGAACCCATCACCTTGCAAAGGGAGGCGACAAAAAATAATGAAAACCTCCCCTGGACAAAACGGTCTGAGCACTAGGCTAAAGGTCCAGCACGTATCCTGCAGACCGGGCTCACATGTCCTGAGTTTAGCTGGAAGGAAGGGTTTGGGGACAGAGCAGCTGCTATGGGAGCTTAACATCACCCGTCCTCCAGTTAAACTGACCGTGGACATCCAGTACCAGCAACGTTTATAGTCGCTACATCCTGCTATTGATTGTCAAAAGGGAGGGGAAAAAAAAAAAAAGCTTTTAAAGGATGGTGAATTATTGAAGAAAATGTGTCTGTAGATATTTCAGAAATGTACTGCATAAAATTTATCATGGGTTACGTGTCTGGGAGCACAAAATGTGCCGTTTAATGCTATGCTTTACTGACCTTTAAGCAGTGGCAGCTATCCTAACTGTATTCACAGCTTACGTGTATTCACTCAGCATTTATATCAAATATAGTTTATTTTTACGAGGTTTGTGCCACTGAAGATTTTACTTGCACTGAGAAAACTATTGCTGAGTGGGTTGTTCATAGCATTGTTTCCAAACATTAATATAACCGAGAAGTGTGAAGCTCTCAATCTGCACGCTTACTACTATGTCCTACGGACAAGGGGCTTTATTTCATGAAGTAATTCTTACGTGTCGACAGAATTAAAAAGAAAGGGAAAAAAAAAAGAAAAGGAAAATGTTTTTATTCTTTTGATTACTTATTGCCTTTGTCTTTGCTTCTAATGAAACCTGAGCGATCCTACCTGCCTGGCACAATTGCTTTTTCTTTTTCAGGAAGGTTTCTGTCTTCAGTTAAGTAAGTAATATCCATACAAAAGCCCCAAATTTAGAAGTGCACAATGACTTACATTTCCTCACTGCATTTATAAACCAGGTTCAGTGCTCCATAAGGACCTGATTTCACCCCCTCCCTCTCAGCAACATTCTTTAAGTCTTTACAAAGATCCATTTTCCCTTTCTTATTCCCAGAAGCCTGCTAAAACTAGGGCAAGATGGCCTAAAATTACTATTTTCCTCAAAGTCCCAGAAAACCTAAGGCCACCGGCACCTCTCCCTTATAGCAGAGCTGCACAAGCCACGTGAGAGTGATGCTGGGAGTGATGCACCCCCTCACCTCCACCTTTGGAGAACCTCTGCCTTGGCCATTCAAGGACACGCTCCCACTTAGTCTCAAGACCTGGTTCATCAGAAAGCTATGGACTTTTGACCCAAGCGGGCACCTCATGGCTCCAGAAACCTGATGCTGGAATGACTGAACTTTATCTCTGGGAAAGGAAATAGGGTAAAAAATGAATATAACGACATTGTTCTAAATAATTCATGTTGCAATCTAATGCTATTTCCTTTTGTATTACTGCAATCTTCTTAAAAAGATATTCTCAAGCTGTTTATTATAGCAATAACTATAATTTTTCCTTCTCTTTTAGCAACAGTGCTTCACCCATAATGTCGCCTACAGATAATGTATTAAAGATATAAATAAAATAACACAGTATAGGTGGTACAGAAACATATAGGTTGTTAACCAGCCAAACAAAATGTGTTTTAGAGTTGGATTAGCTAGAACTGGTTATTTGAGTGTCTGCTGTCTTTTGATTTCTCCATCCTCTGCCTCCTGTCTGTCTCTATCTGTATTTGCTTTGACATTACGACAATGCTGTGAATAAAACCTAAACATATTCACACTTTTCTTTTATTCACCTCACTGGGAGGAAGAAAGGAGATGAAACAAACAGCTTTGAATGACCAGAATATAGAAATCCAGCCCCCAAATTTAAACACCCTCTTGCCTCTCATTTTTTGTCACAGCTCTGAAGTTTTTCCAGAAAGCTGTAATTTCCTTAAATATAAAAATCCATTTTAAAAAATTCTCCGTCTCTTCTAGGATGGACTAAAAATAACCATGAGTGCAATTATTACCCTCTAACCTCTAGCTTTGGTTCAACTGCATATGCCATCCTCAGGAAAATCTCCAGCAGCAATCAGCGCTGTTGTTTGTATTACAGCAGCATCTCTAAACCCTTGCCAAGAGTAAGTCCAAGTGAGGTAATTTCTTACACAAGCCTAATGTAAAAACAGATAGTCCACGTCTCAGAGATTTTAAATACAAAAGAGATTGTCCTAAATATGTAAGACAGACAAGGAAGGGGCATGAAGGGGGAGCTCCACTTGGCATGGAGGGACATGAGGCACAGTGAAATCCCAGGTAGACTGCAGAAACCATGCTGGATGTCACAGCTTAATCCCCCCTTCCTGAAAGCTCCATCAGCAGCCCTGTGCAAGCAGGATGCTCTGCACAGCTGAAGGAATCAGCTGTGGCAAGACCACCACAATCCAATTAGAAGAGGGTAAATTTAGGTTGGACATAAGGAAGAATTTTTTTATGATGAGGGTGGTGAGGCACTGGAACAGGTTGCCCAGAGAGGTGGTGGATGCCCCCTCCCTGGAACTGTTGAAGGGCAGGTCAGGTGAGGCTTTGGGCAATGTGGTCTAGTGGAGGGTGTCCCTGCCCATGGCAGGGGGGGTTGGAACTAGATGATCTTTAAGGTCCTATCCAGCCCAAACCATTCTGTGATTCGCAGCAGTGCACCATCACCTTCATGACAGAGACCACCTCTCCCACAGGCTGCTGCCCGTCCTATGCACCATGATGTGGTCTTTGAGGGAGCCCAGGCTGCAAGGAAGGAGATGAGATGGCAGGTGGCAGGGTGTGCTGGCACCAGGGGTTAGGAAGCCAGAGATGCCACTGTGCTGTTGAACAGGAAGGGTCTGCAGAACAGCACTTGCAGGCTCTCTGAAATCAGAAGAAAAGCAACAACTCTTGAACGTGGAAAAGAATAAAGCAAATCTTTCATGAGGATAGGCATGAAATAGGCCAAAATGCTGAAAACTGCCTCCCATATTTTCAGGAAAAAGAGACTTTCAGAGTGCCCTTTCCAACCCAGCTTTAGCACCGCTCAGGTGCGTGCAGACCTGCACCATGAACACCTTCCAACAAAGTGCCTTTCTTCCCATTGCTACAGTTTGTCCCCCCAAAAATCAGAGCCATATCTCTCTTGAAATCCATCACGACCATCCCCAGGTCTAAGCTGACCTCCTTGACCTCCTCTAAATAACCACCGATGTTTGCCACTGCCGAGGGCTTTCTCCATCAAGACAGTTCTGGATTTAAGCCACATTTTCACATGTTTATGCCCATGCTTCAACCTCAGCAGGGAATTACTCCCAGCTGATTAGGGTGAGACCATTCACAAGACCTCCACTTAGCTGACATGACTAGTATTTGTAGGATCAGCTCCCTGAAATGCTGCGAACAGCACCACCTTCACACGGCAGCGGTACAGGCAGCCCAGCAACGTTCCCTACCTGGAGACGCTATCCCCATTAAATTTTTGTATCTGCAATATTGAAGCGTATTTTAAGACAAATGCTGTTCTAATTTGCTGTAGGCACTGAAGACCAACACGCATTTCAGTGGAGGAAGTTATGTGTTTTAATTGGTTTATGAAGACAAAGCATATGCCATGACACAGTTAAATGATTAACAGATTCCTACGAATGCCTTTGGCATAGAATATCTATACATTCATTAGCTGGAACAATTCATCTTCTTGATAAAACTAAAATTAGTTATACAGCAGGTTTACTTTTTATGATTAATAAATGATAAAAATCTAAATTATCCATCTGAAATGACTGCTTTCTTAGCTATTAATCTCACATTTATCAGCTCCTATAATTCATGTTATTAGTTGAAAAATCAATTTCCCAAATATTTTTAATTTCCTAAAAAAAAGTCAAAATGTGGACTATGAAGTATCACCTCCTTCACTACATTATTTTGGAATTAATTCTAAATCAAGATATAAAAATATGTACTATTTGATGACTTTACCATAAAAACCAAACAGATACAATATACAACTGTGCCTACGTCATGAGCGTCCAAAAAAAAAAAAAGAAATTGCTCAGTAATAAAATAGCTCTAACAAAAGATGTATCAGCTCATTTGGATTTTCCAGCTCTCTATAGTTATTTTGCCAAGAACTAAAATCCAGCTCATTTTGCAGAAAACCAGCTTAGGGCAAAGCAGAGAGGATAACACGGTAAAAGGTCAAAATTACAGCACTATGTGTCCTGGAGACGGGGTTGACACATGTTAGCTAGAGGGAAGGGGTTGGGAATAGATCCTTCTGTCAGCTATTTAAAATGGTGAAAGCCTTCTGTCCTCCAACTAAAGCCATCAAGGAAGTCTACAACAGCTCGTGTACAACCACTGCACAGCATTCCCGTTGAAGACCACGGGCTGAGTAGGACACAATCGCTCAGTGATGTCATTTCTGGTGTCAACTGGTGACTATCCCCAACTCCAGTAGTACTGGAGAAGAGGTCTTCTGAGAGAAAAGCCAAGTTTACAGTTTTCTAGTATCTGACAAAAGGTGGGTGAGGAGAAGGAAGGATGAAGTGGAGGCATCTGGAGGGGTCCCCAGTTACTTGTCACCTCAGTGGTGGCTGAGCCGTGCCAGGTGGCATTGACCACCGGAGCCCCAGCCCCGGGGGTGGATGAGGGCTGGGGGGCGCAGCCGATGGCAGCACACCGGGATCTGCTGGAAGGAGGAGCAGATGTCCATGCTGCCTGACTGATCGACCGCTCTCCTTCCCAGCCCAGGGTGAGGTTCAGGGCTTGTGAAAATCCGAAACAGAAAGGACGGGCCCATAGCCATAGCAAGACAAGCGCTGAATTTCGTGCCACGCACTTGTAGGAGGTAGGATCGAGAGAGATGTATGAGTCATCAGTCAGAAGTATTTTAAAAAAAAAGTACATTTTTGTAAGAACATGCACGAATTCCAAAAGGTTCATGAACTCTGAACTGCATGTTGGCGACACATCCCCACCTGAAATAATGCTGGAACATATTTTAAAGACCAGTCACACAACTAAAAATATTTTTTTTCATTTGAAAACAATTTGTCCACCAGTTTCAAGCATGCCCGGGAGTAATTTTCTATGCAACTAAGGCGCTAAATTAGCAAAGAGATGCAAACAGGCTAAACTCTGCCTGGGATAACCTGGGAAGAGGGAGGTGAACATTGCTTTTCAGGTGCCAACTACCCGCCTCCAGAGCTGGAACAGAATTGCTCCGAGTCTGACACAAAGCAGACCAGTAACAGCGCAAAGCCTTCAGGGAACATTCAAACCGTGATAACATCAGAGAGGTGGGTACGTGATGGCAACCAGCGCTTTCGTGTGAATTAGTAAATATGGTATAAATGTAAAACATTTATGTCTCAGAAATACCTTCTCTATCCACGTTTCCTTAAAGATTTTGAGAGAATAATAAATAGAGGAGAAGAAGTGATTCAAACAGCACAGTCGAAAATGTTACTTGATTATTTCTGTCGGTTGTCAAATAAACCCTTTGCCAAAAATAAAAAGTTTCAGAAGAGCTGAGTAGGTACAGAACAAAAGCTCCAGCGGAGTGTGAGCCAGGGAGCCCACAGGTTTCCGCCAGCAAACCAGCAGCTCCTTTTTATCAAGCCAGACAGTTCACAGAGGCTTCTCAAAGAACCACAGGCTTAAGCGGTTCCTTACACAGGGATGGACATACTCCTGCCTCCCCAGGCTTTGCAGAAACGGAGCCACCCTTCCATAGATAGTGGTGGAACAGTACCGGTATTTAAGGATGACAGCATTAAAGGTGGCTTTGGGTGCTCGTCCTAGTAGTGTAGTGGAGAAACACAAAGCTTGAATGACCATATGACCAAACCCAATTGCCTGGTGAAAAAGGGCGGCTAGTTAAATAACGTTATTCTCAGACCCAGATGTCCGCACATCAGTACTCTTCACGTACGTAACTCAGGAGAGCACAACATTCATTTATCAGGTTAGAAAGAAGCTAAGAGGTGTCTTGGGAAAATCAAAAGATAGGGTTTATATCATTTATATGAATATACACATGCACATTTTTTAACATAAATATGTCACAGAACAAGTAATCTTCAAATGAAATGCCCTTTTTTACTATCAAATGTCTTTAATGTTAGAAAAACGTAAACCCAGCTTATAAATAAAACCACATAAACACTTTGGTACTGGCAATAAATTGAGAATAATTGACCTTGTCCTATCAAAGGATGAGTGTATCTTTAGATCTTAAGCGCTGTGAACAGTTATGAACAGGCTTAAAGTACTGAGCAGCAGCAAGCTAAGCACAGCATGCACAGTGCATTTCACAGGGTATTAAATAACCGAGGTCGGTAGAACCTCTCCCTCGGTTTAGTCTTAAGGCGTTTGATTTTAAAAACTACAGTCCATACAATATCACACGTCGGTCCTATTTCTCTTTACACTAATTAGGTATTTTATTATCAAAAAGACACCTCGCACTATCCTGGTGCATCTATGTCTCTTTTCTTACTGCTACGTGCCTGAGCCCAGCTTTCAGAAGGACTGACACCCTCTTGTCTCGTGAGGGAATATTCCCCTTCTGCTGCACTTGATGAGGAGCATCAAGGAGAGAACATCAGGCCTGAGGAGGCCTGATGAAAATAAGGCAAATCATTTTGTCCTTGCAGTATAGGGCCTAACCCTCAAACCCATGGACGAACTAATCATTGACAGCACTCTGAAGAGGGATCAACACGTCCATCCCTCCCAAACCCCAGCGCCGAACGTCACAAGTTGAGCAAAGGCCAGAGAGTGCCCAGGTAACATCACAGATGACCAAGTATCAGCTCCGGAGTCTAACAACCCCAAGATGTAACTGCACTGCCGTTCATTAACAGCCTCTCCTCTACAAATAAGCTGCATTCTCTCTCAAATACTGCTAGATAATGGTTTCCTGTGTTAGTATCACACTTTGAAGCACCATGCATATGTATTAAATATACAAAATCAAATAAAACAACCACCAAAACAGCAGCCGTAGGCAGAACTGATTAAAAACTTCCCAGACTGATACACTACTATTCAGTTGCTGACCATTTAGGGAAGCCTCCAGGATTTCCTTTGAGGCCACCCATGGTACCCCAGAGGATGGAGGTCCAGCCAGCCCGCCCATGCCTGGGGAACCTCATTCATGGCCGTGGAGCCCTGCAGCCACGGACCTTGTACCATATCTTAAATATTGAAATTGGCAACAAAGTATGTATACAAGGTTAAAAATTAATCCAGCAGTAGATCTTTTTATGATGATTTTCTTGAAAATACAGTACTCAGGGGAACAATAAAAAATAAACAGTTTCAGAAATTATCTGTCTAGGATAACTGAATTGTGACCGTTCCTCCCTTATGCAAAAAAATAAAAGGAGAAAAGAATAAAACTTCATCAACTTCACTCATTGAAAGAACTTGGTGTTCACAGCAAACATAGTACAATGGTGCTACTGGACATACTACACCTGAATCTTGCACACTTTGGGCAACAAAGTCAATTTTTCCAGTATTTTCACATCCAGTACTGTGGAGGAATACAGGGAAGACTTGTGGAATACTACAACTAGTAGTAGATTATATTCCATGCCTGAATCACCAGGTGTTTAATAACCCTGTCTTGGCTATCACCAACACAGAAGGACAGTGCCATCAGCACTGCAATAAGTCAAAACCCATGCTTCTAAAACAATGAGTCTGCAGTTTTTTTCACTCATGTTTCCATCGTCATAGAATGGCATGCATGTCCTTGTGAAAAGAGGAGGAAACAAAACCCAAAAATTTTGACAGCTTAAAATTTTGCATTGTTTTAGTAGATATGAGAGCGCTAAATACTTATTCAATTAGGAATTTGAAATTTGACAAGGTTTAAGAATGGCTACTCTAGACAGAAGAGGAAATAACATGAAAATTTTACATATTACTTAAGGCAGGCATTTCTAGATGTCCCTTTCCAAAACATTCAATTTTCAGCACTACCATCCCTTGCAGATGTGAATACACACTTACAGGCACATGCCCACACAGATGGATAGATACATGCCCGCAGATATAATTCACATACATATAGTGATTACCCACTGTTCTTTTCCAATTCCTATTACCTCAGTGGGACCATACTGTAAAGGAGAAGATAGGTTTTTGTCTCTTGCTCTTTACATCGTGTGTTGCTGTGTTCCCAACTTTACTGAAGCCTGATAAGCTCTCATTTCAGCCAAATTATTCCCACTTCCCACAAATCTATAGGAGAACTAAAAATTAAATGAAAATGGCAAGACATGTCCACTTTTATTATTCTGTAGGAAACAGTCATCAGACTGCTGAAGGGTCTGACAAAATGCCTGTTTTTCATCAACTGCGTGCCCATCTTGATGAAAGATCCCAAATGATTCTGGAATGACTTAAACCTTGCTCTATACCCCTCCGTCTGCAATACAGGCAGAGTATTTTAGGCTACACAGTAACTCAGCATATCAAGGACAAAGCTTAAAGTAAGCCTGAGACAGGGGCCATACTCTGATTGAGCCATCAATTAGGAAGAAAATTGTGGCTTTCAAGATCTCAGTACATCAGCAGAGGGATTCAGGGCTCCGACAAGTTGCTGGGATCGGTGCACTGCCCCTTTCTCAGGACATTTTGGATTACCACTTGCTCTCGTTTGCAGAAGAAAAATTCCCTTTTAAATCAACTGGAGTTACTCTGGCATCTCTGAGAGCACAAATTTCCCTGGATGTGTAAATGCGAAGGAAAATCCATTTGTCTCTATAAATACGTAGGACTTTCTTCTTTAAATATTGACATCCACACCCTTATAGATTTCTTAACCTTTAGTCTATCCACACAGTTGTGGTCACCCAAATATGTGCCTGGCCTCTGGTAAAACTGTGCCAGGTTTGTGACAGCTATAGATCTGTCGGATGTCAGAAGCTGTTCCCAAGGAAACATCAGGAAAAGGGATTATAGGAGGTTTTGAAAACCTGTTCTGAAGGTCTGCTAAGAGGAGCAAGAAAGCCCACCTTTCTCCATGAAAAATCAAAAATAGATATAGGCCACCACAGCAAAGTCTGAGATGATGAAAACAATGCAGGATAAAAAGTTAAAGCTTAGTCATAAAAACAGAATTATAATTTTAGCACTGCTTTTTTTTTTTAACTTAATAGAAAACTGACTCCTTTTGGAGAGAGAATGCAATTCATTTTCCAAACTGTATATCCCCTTGAAAGAAATACTGTAAGCTTCTTTTTACTTACAAGCTGATGTTTATTCATGTGCATGGGGCTACCGCACAGACCTCTCACAGCATGACGAGCACGCTGGCTGAAAGGTAGGATAGGAGATGACTATCGCCAGAATTTTTAAAGCAGGATGCTCAAGCTTGGCTGCTTAACCTATATTTAGCCTGCTAAATAAGCAGCCTTATTTTTCAAAGTGCGAAGCCAGAATTGCCACATCTCTCAGTATGAGAGGGAGGCTCGCGTAACCGGCCGCTCCGCCACAAAGGGCCAGGATCACTCTCCCGCTCTGTGCCCCCCTGCGTGTGCCACCACGGGTCGGCAGGTCCCTCAGCCCACCGACCACGTACGGCTGAGGCTGTGACCGCACGGCAGCTCCGAGGGGCACTAATGAGTCCTCCAAGGCAGTTCACAGCCATCACAACCTCCAGCTGCAGCCAAGCACCACAACCTGCCTCCCGCCCCGGGACCACGCGACAAGTACCCACCACCGCGCAGCCTGAAGCACAGGTCTTGCGTGTTGGAGCCCAAGAAAACTGAAATGTCTATTGACTTCCCAGGATACTCAGCACTTCGGAAAATCAGGACACTTATTTAGGAGACTAAATATGGATATAAGGGCCTAGCGCTAAAAAAACTTGGCCCATTTAAGAAGAAAGGATGTACACCATCACCTTGGAGCTCCCCAGCAGACAGGACTGAAGAGGAGCTCTGGCTCTGCAGTGCTCGCTCTAAATCAGCTCCTTTCAAGACTGACGCTCTGCCCTACCCTGGGACTTCTAAAGACCTTGCAGCGTGAAGAAATATGGGATGAGTTACAATCCAAGTGAGAATTGGATAACCCTTTCCCAGGGGCTTCTCTGAAAATCTCACTCACGTGTAACAAGATCGCAGTCCCAGAGCAAAACATCTACAACCGCCATCCCCATGCTCCAGCCAAAGGGAAGCCAGTCGAGACAGCATTTTTGTCTGGGAAGGAGCAGAACGGTAGCGGACCCGTGCAGGGGTACCAGGGCATATTGTCTCCTCAGAGATAAGGTCCCACCTTTAGGTATGGCACCTACAGCACGCGAAACTTCGTCCCTCACCTTGGTGCCACCGTTATCCTATAATTGTGCAACACTCTCTCACCCAAAAAGGAGCTGCTAGAAGCTGCTAGCTGCTAGAAGCTGCTAGACTGGAAATTAAGTCTTGTCACAGCATGCTTGGTTTCCAACCAGGTTACTACAGGAAAATTGCTTCCACGTTTTCCCAACTCACTCTTCACTCATCTGACCTGGCAGAAACGGCACAAACCAGGGAAGCAGAAGAATAGATTTCCAGGTCACTTAATGGGTGCACAGACTAGCAGCAGATGCCTCCACAGCCCCAGCTCTCCTCCTGCCTTTCCTTCACCTCCTCCAGGTCTTCCACTCCTTCACCCCCTTGTGGAGCCCAATTCTTTGGGGCAGCGGTGGTCTCCCATGCTGTGTCTGCACAGTGACCGTCTCCTCTCACCTCTGCACACCTGCTTCCACAGCGACACACAGGGAGGATCATTTGGCTTCTATATTCACGACATCCCAATTTTATACTTCATTTCGTCAGCGATACAGACAGGTGATCAGAAAGGCACCACGACACAAGCTGCAAGCAGTATTACGCGGAGCATCATGCTCCTCTAAAAAGAGATTTGTGTTTCCTTCTCTAGAGCAAAGTTATGGGGGGGAACCAAACTAAACCAGCTATTCTTCTGGGGGAAGGGAGCATGCCTTGTAGCATTTAGACTGCTGCGGTAACTCTTACCAAGCTGGGACTCTTGCACAGCTTCACCTGATAGGAACAAATCAAATCGCCACTTTATCTGAATTTTGTATAATGGCACCACCAAAACAATAATAATAATAATAATAGTAATAATAATCTTCTTTTAAAATCCCTTGTAAGAAGCAGTAAGGGGGAAAAAAAGAAATAACTTGGTGACACATCTCTTGAATATTGTTGATTGACTAATTAAAATGCAATAGAGCAGAAAAAAGTGCATAGACGATGCTTAGGATGTAATGTAAAGAGCAATCACAACCACTCAGTGGGGCTTAGCAGGTCTGAAATGGTATCTAATTCTGCAAACTCCAGAAAGGTACTGCATAATGTAAACATTATTGCTCTGCACACTTTAATGAAAACTGCCTGCCTTTGGATTGAATTGCATACACATCTATTGTGAGTCCAGTATAATAAAGAAAACAAGCATTGTGCATTTAAAGATGCTGCCTCATTAAAAGAGGCTAAAAGAAACCCCTTGTTACAGTTACTATGACACAATTAAGTAACAGGGTGACAGGTGGTGTATTGTATTTTTAACGGAATAAACTTGCATATATACATATACAGACACGAGCCACGTATTTCCTTTGATATTACAGCATGCACCTGCAACTTGTTATTGCAAGGACCTTTATTAAGCAAGTGTACATTTAGTAATGTCTGCAGATTTATAGAACTATTTACTCGTCCTACGATTTGGAATAGGTGGCTTTGGAATCTCACAACTATTCTTTCCAAGAAAATAAGAAGATAATGATAACTGCTCTCACAGGAATGTGCTTTCAGGCACTGCTACAAATAAACATACATGTTTCACCTATGCTGAGGTTAAAAAGTTCAGAGATTTTTAGCGCTGAGATTTAGTCCTCTTGCAAGCATACGTCTTTGTATCACTAACCTGCCAGCTAGCTTCCCGTCGCAGCCCTTTTATCCAGTTTTCTTCTAAGTCCTTATTCTCTCTCGTGGATGTTTCATCCATAGCTGATGGAGCTTGCACAAACTCGATTGGCCACTGGCTGTTACACTCCCTTTGTAAGCCTTTACCGAGGCAGCAGCAAGTGCAGTTCGGAGACAGACTGTCATGAAGAAAATGTCACACCGCGGGTGGGGGGGAGGCGAGGGGGGGAGAGGGAAAGGGAGGGGAAGGAAAGGGTCGACACGAAGGATCCACACGTGAAAAGATTTGGGGAAGTGTGACTGCGGTCTGACACGTTCCCGCTGGTCCAGCAAATGCATCGCTGCAGCCGGGGAGTTCGCAGGGTAATGACAGAGGGTTGGTGACAGTGTGGAACAGCCCTAATTAGATGTAAAGTATAGCAGAACTGCTAATACTATCCAAAGTATTCTCATACGCCTTTCCCAAAAGTGTTTTTTTCACATATTGCAATAATGGTCTCATTTGCTGTCACAATTAAGACTGCATCGGGGGGGTGGATTCAAGCGAAGGAAATACAAATAGCTGCTGGGTCTGTTTAAAAGAAAATATTTCAACATATCTGTTTGAAAAGTGCTTCCTGAACCGCTCTGCAGCCAATAAACATGAATAATAATACAGGCCATTTTGATAGAAATGGGCTCATTACCATACTTGCTGCTGAGCTCTTTCAGAGCTCAGGTTCAGCAATGCAGAAATGGGTTCAGCAGGACACAAGTATTTCAACCCCAAACCAGAAAAAAATTAGTCCCAATAGAAGACATTTTAAAAAAATTTGCTTGAGCTTGCTCTCGGTACATCGCACCTAGAGATACCTGCCACATACCCTGAGCATGGCCAGGTTTTCTTTATGATGTTCTTCATCACTCCTTAACCGAGCACCACCATCTTTCATCCCACCGAAAGACAGTTTAGTCTCCCCATCAACTCCTTAAAAGATCGTCTGGCTTTTTTACTGGGGGGAAAAAAAGCAACAGAGAGAGTCTGTGCTACTACTTCATTATAGCATTTATCGCAGATTAGCTGAGAATGCTGAATTCATTGCATTTAGGAAATCAAGGTTTCAGGCAGTGACAAGGAACAAAAAAATCAAACACTCTTCTTGGAAGAACTGCTTCAGTACAAAAACAAAAGACTAATTTTTAAGCATGCTTTTAGCTGAAACAACTCTTTCCTCTAAAAAAATTATGCTATGATATCTTTAAAATTCCTAAAGTTTATGACTATTAGGATGAGATATTTTTTAAAAGTGTTGACTATTCGCCATTCACACTGTTTATTTACAAAGCAGATAAAAACCAAACTGGATTAATTTTTAGGTTCATTTTTTTCTCCTGGGGATTTTCATTTGCAGACCGCCAGCCACTCTCCCTGGGCTCAGCCAGACCTCTGCACAGGGCTGCTGAAATGCAAACAAAACCCCTTGCCTTTGCACCTTTCTTCTAGACTGCTGGAAAACATTTCCATTTTCCTCAGGTTTCACAAATGTCTATTGTTACAAATTTTGGGCCTTCCACAGCTTGACAATGTCCTCACCATAAAACTAAACGTGCCGAGTGGTATTCAGCGTAAGCCGCTCCGCATCGTGGCTACGACGTGAGCCTCCCTCCTGCAGCTCCGAATTTCTCCTCCGTGGGGCTTTTTTTTTTCCTCCCCCTTTCTCCTTTTGGTTAAATATGGCTAATTGAAGGAGCTCGGGCGGTGCAGGTCTCTGCTGTGTTCAGTGTGACTTTAGGACTTGTGTTACATACCGGGAGCGCGCGTGAACACCGGCTCCTCTTACACATATGGGGATTTTATTTTTAGACCCAGGGAGCACAAGGTAAAGCAGTACAAATGCCGGAAGGAGCCAGATGCTTGCACAGACACGGAGGGGCGCAGCAGGCTGGCAACAAAAGAGATGCAAAGGGACTCTTCACTCAGAAATTACTTATTAAAATTCTGCTTTCTGGGGGAGAAAAAAAAAAATTACTTAAAGAGGGGCGCAGGGTAACATACCCTGTCTCCAACGTCACCCACCCACTGGCCAGCAGCAAAGGAGAGCTTGAACCACATTAGCAGGGTGACGACGGGCCAGCGGTACTGCCAATACTGAATCCTACCTCCCAGACGGCAACAAAATATAACGACGACAATGACAAAACCTTGAGATGAGATAAGCTCGCTTTTTAAGAGCGCTGTCATTTGCGAAAAGCAGCATCTAGGCAACAGCTGGTCTGATTTTGGAGGGGTACAATAAAAAAATTTAAAAACAAAGCAGGAGGAATTCTTGTTTTACTCTGCATATGGCAAAGACAGATGCAAACCAACATACCGACATATTCGTACTGGGCCAGGAGCATAATTCTAAATCTAAGACGGATAGCGCACGGAAAAGGCTTGGCGATAATTGTAAATATTAGCAATGCTTCTACTCTAAGCTGCTCTGGATTGCAATGAATTATTTCGTGACTTTCCCTTGTCTTTTTCACCACCATGAAATAACCCAAATTGTGTATGAGCTGCAAGAATATGAAGACATTTATTGATGGAAATCAAACTACTTTTTTCACCCACAGTGTCTTTGATATGTTAGAGCCTGAAGCAAAGAAAACATAATAAAAACAATATATAGATGAGAACTTCAATTTTCCCCTACATATGAATCTGTCACTTATTTGCTAAGAATCAAATCTAACTCCACACAGTTAAAGAAGCTCCATACATCATTCTCCGTAATCCAGTACTCAGCTCAAATGTACCTTGCTTGAAGTCCATACAACACACTTGATTTTACACTACTCTAAACAAAACATCTCTGGGTATTACAGCTCTGAGTCTAAAAGGCTTTCGTTGCAATTCCATCTTCAACAGTGAGAAAAGTGCTAGTGTGAGAACGGATTTATCAGCACAAGGTAACAAGGATGCTTCAGAAGCCCATCCTGAGGATCGGATTCGGCTGTAACCACAGACTCTTTTTTTTTTTTTAATATATCCACAATTTATTACTGTGATACCACCATATAGCTGCCAGCAGCGTGAAGGAACGACGTGAGAAGAACACGAGGGTTTTTTGAACACTGAATAGCTACCCAAACACATCCTGATTTTTCAACACACTTGAACTGTGAAATGGGTGCTGCTTCTGGGTAAGGCCTGGCCGCTCGCACTCATGCAGCCCTTACAGGCCTGTCTGCCCAAGCACAGTAGCGTTACCTATGTTGGGTACGGTAGGAGGATACATCTCCACCTTGGCAAGGTTGCCCGGAGCTCGTGGTCAACCATCTGCTCTCCAGTGGCATGAACAGGAACGATGATGAAGCACGAAAGGGTTCAGGTGCCTCCCGGTGACCTCAGTGCTACAAAGGGTCTTCAGTGAAGCACTGAACTCCACTCTAAGGAGACTCAGCATCATGCTGGATACCAGCAGACTAACTGATATGGTTGTTGGAGGGATGCAAGGATACATATAAGCAATTTTCACCATCTCCTTCAAAAGCTATGGTGAGGTCAGCTCAGACACCACACAGCATGGGCCCATCACATTTCAACATATTTCTTTCAAAGCTTTGTGTTCCCCTAACAGTCCTAGATATGCTCACCTTTCATTTCCTTCTCCCTAACCAAACATTGTATTCTGATCTCTGTCACCGGTTCCACATGAATTAACCACTGAAGTCTAGTACTTGGTATGCATCAGATTCCTGCTACAGTTGTGTTTTCCTGCCACGCGTACCCATTGCAGCCTCGCAACAGCCTTCGTTTCTGAGCTTTCTCATCAGAGGACAATGGTGTGAACTAGTAAACTTGCTAAGGGATCCTTGGGATCTCTCAGTGCAGAATATCTTTATGCATTTCTGCCTCTTGGATTGCAAGTCTTCAGCACATAGTGTGTTTCCAGTGCCAGACTCATGGCTGGCACCTTAACTCGTGGAGGCATCAGATTTATACCAAAAAGGTCCCTCTAGCACTTCCTAAGAGACTGAAGAGGAAGAGCTTGTAAATGTCTTCAAGTGCAACCCAGATCAAGGAGCATTGCCTGATATAAATGAAAGGCAGAAATTCTGCAGTACTTCTTAACATTTAACTATAAAGTTGTTACTGAGCGTAAAATTTAAGTTGTCCCTGAACTAAATCCAAGCCATAGCTATGTCATCTCCTACACAGCCTGTATTAAAGATATTCACACAATGCTTCTTATTCATCAACCAAGCTCCCTTTCAGGAGCCTGTATCAACACGCCAGAGACAGGGACGAGCAGTCCACAGGGAACTGTTGTCAAACTTGCTGTACGCAGGATGTGTCCCAAACACAGCGAGGCAAGGGCAGTTTCTGGTGATGACACTCATCTCACCTTCTTTGTGCAACCTGAATGTCACCTGTCCATATCTGAGTCAGGTCCCTTTAGTAAAGGAGATAGAAGGAAGGCACTTGCAGAGTGTTTCACCTTAGGCTGAAACAAACCACCACCCCGTGGACATGCCTGTGCTGACAGTGGGAGGAACTGAGGGTGACTCTCAGACACACCTCATGTCGAAGTGGCCAAGCTGGTGCAGGGGACCGCCCTCCCCTGGCTCCATGCAAATTCAGCATCCTCCTGGACAGAGCTTACAGCTATGTTGTCTCTCTAAACACCGTTCCCATATGCTCTGCCATGCAGTGCACATGGCCAAGACCAACCCATCCACAATGCAGGTAAGAGTGTGTCTGGGCACCTCCTAAGCACTCAGTGCTTCTCCTTAGCACAGACCCCACTTCTCCCTGCCCCCAGCTCCAAAGCACTCCAGCTTCTCCTCCTGTATATCTGAGATCACACAAAACTCATACCTGAGCAGTCGGATTCCCAAACCCAAACTCAAAAGATAGTTTGGAAGCTACCAGTGATGAAGGAGACCTAACCCTGTTGACCTTTAGTGAGCTCATGAAATCCCTTTATCACTCCTGGAAGTACAGTTTAGGCTATTACCCCCCAGTGGAGATTTCTGATGCCGGTTGCTGAAGTCACCACCCTCGTAACGGAGTCCCCCCACTCCGCTGCAGCCCTGCAGAACTGACTATAGCCCCTGGCAAGCTGGCAGCGTGGCAGATCAGCACAGTTTAGACATGCCTGCTCTCGTACGTATTGCTGCATGTGCCACTTAAATTGACTACCTGTTGACAAGCTATAAATAAAGTTGCCATTAGAAGACCACAACTTGTGACGTTCCACAGGCTGCAGCAGAGCTGCATTTTCCCCACCTTGACCTAAGTGTTCTTTTGAGCAGAGGAGCTTGCTTTGTTTTGCTAACCAGTCAAGGAGGAGCTTGTTTCTCTGTCTTGCCTATCTTGCAACTTCTAAGCTCCTGCCTGAAAGAATTACTCATTTGCTAGTGCCAGACTGTCATCTCTTTGAAAGCAGAGCCACGAGATCTTAACAGACTGGATGTACATGGCTGTTAAATTTATTAGTTAAGAAAAACAGCAAATGACAAGTGAATAAAGCACTCTTTGGGACGTTTGGACTACGGATTTTGTATAAATCAATAACAAGTGCTATAAAATGTCAGAAAATACCAAATGAGGAGAAAGGAATCAATAGATACCTTCTGAATTAAATGAGTGATGAATATTCTTTACCAACCAAAATAAATTAAACTACAAAACTCCCTTCATTAAAGCAATACCCAACCTCTTACTTGAAACCCCAAAGGAAGGTAATTCAGGGTTAAGACTGGAAGTTCTGTCCTTAAACAGCAGCACTGAGGAAGAAGAGGACAGAAAGGAGGAGCAGGAAGAGAACAACTAAATTGCTTTGACACAAGTTCACAATGAAATATTAACTCAAACATGTTCCTCTGCATTCTGAACTCCTTTAACTTCCTGGGCTTGAGTCACAAAGGCAGTGGCCATCTTTCTCTAACATGTTTGTACCATGATTCTGATCTGGATCCCTAGATAGTAATGTAACACCAATACTAAACCCAAGTATGGTTAGAAGTATACTAAATCCCTTATCACCAACTGAGGGTGCACTCTGTGCATTCCAGAGGTCCTTCCACCTGCTCATTAGGAGCCAGCATGGGGTAGTGGCCTGAACAGTTTAACAAGTTTATATATATTTTGCCTTTGCAGTTCTGGATGCCACCTTCTGTAGTATGCTAGGCCAGGCACCCGATGGGAACACAGCCATACGGTCATGATGGAAGAACAGAAAACAGAAGACTTGAGTTCACACTCCAAGATTTTAACAGCTGTGGATCACAGAATCATAGAATCATGGAATGGTTTGGGTTGGAAGGGACCTCAAAGATCATCTAGTTCCAACCCCTCTGCCCTTAATGTAGTGTATCACTTCATTAAAGTACATATTTCTGCTTTTAATGGGCCCCTGTTTATAAAAGCCCCTGTGTAACATACAGCCACACACCAATTACTTCCTGCCACGTATGCACTTTCTGTTCCTTTTAATGCTGAAAGAAATCCATACAAGCTAGGATGCATACAGAAGAAATCAGAAATCACATACAATGGAAATAATACACCTCTATATATATATGTCTTCCAGCCTCCTGTTGAAGACTATATACAGTCCTCCTCACTCCCCTTTGCGAAAGTAGGTCAAAGAAGGGCAATGAAAATAGAACACAGAAAATCCCTCCTATGAAAAGTGACAGAAAAAAAATGGATTTTTTTTTAATTTAAGGAGGAAAATCATTAGCGCAGGACATGATATGATTTTCTAGAGGTGGGAATGGTAAAAAGGCAGCAGGTCCATTCTTTCTGCTTCTCAAAACAACAAGGAAAAGGTATACAACGAAAGCCAAAGGTGGCAGATTCAAACCAACAAAATCAAATGCTTTTTTGTAAAATACGTCATTAGAGAATGGAACTCAGTGCTGAAAGAAGCGCCTGAGGGAAAGTATGTATCAACTTTCTACAAGTGTTAGTGCAGCTGTAATAGTAAGAAATTCAAGTTTAAAGCAGATACCACTAACAAAGATTCGTGCTTCACAGTATATGCCAGCCCGCAGAGCTGGAGATTCACATCAGACGTAACGCCGGACTGGCACGTCTCACTGCTCTGATGCTCACCGAACCCTTCGCTACCCTTTGATGGAAAAGTCTGCTGCCGGCCACTTTCAGAGACCAGGCTCCTTCCAGTCTAGATGCATTAGGGAGCTGAAGAGGTGTAGCAATTCCCGTGGCCTTACAGATCATGGTTGGACCCTACTGCTTTACCTGGGTAGCAGCTACCGTTCTGGATGTTAGCTACATTGGAGAAAAGATGTCGGGTCTGAGTCAGAGCACTCTCAGGGTTTACAAAAGTTACAGCTTAATTACATTTATAATCCTCGGTGCACACAGACCAAAAGGTAAATATCAGAAATGAATCTCACTTCTTTCTTTGTATCTTTTTCACCTAAACAGCATCTCCATTTATTATCTGCCAGTTACATCTTTCCAATCTGCAAGCAAGACACATCCCAAAATCTCAGGTACTGCTAAAAGCTGAACACAAGCCCGTGCAATTGCCTTTGGGTCCATGATTCTGCTCCGGCAGGACTTGGACGACTTCTGTTGGAAACAGCAGACTTTACAGGATTGACTCTCCCACTACAGAGAGTAGAAGGTAATGCTTTCCATTTGTGAAGAGAGGAACCCTTCATCATCAGAGGAGAACAGGAATATGTGCCGTTCATCATGCTGCAGTGGACTCTGGGAGATCTGCCCTTCCTTCGCATGGGCAGGATGGATCAAGCCGAAGATGCTGTCTCGTTTCTCAGTAAACCAGAACAAGTAGGGGGAATACAAAAGAGGATGCTGGCACCCACTGCTACATTGAGAACGCTCATCAGTATTTCTCATAGGACTCTAGCAAAGCACATTTGCCATAAAGATTTAGGAGAGGCTAACCAAGTGCAGGAACAATCCACTCACCACTCCTGCCACCCCAGCACCACCCAGGCTTCCAGCTAAGGCAGCGAGATGCCCTTAATCTCACTCTGCCCTTTCCTGACCTCTCTCAGGAGATTTGTCCTGCCACTGATACCATTTCTGGGCAATGCTAATACTTCCCACCAAGATTATAGTTGGCTTCACGCACTTGCTCTGTTAATCCCTTGTGACATCTATTCCAGTGCCGGACATAAACTAGCCCGAATCCTTTGCTGAAGCCTCCTTACTCATCCTAAAGCACCTAGAGGGAGACTTTTGAGGATGATCCCTGAGCAGCTCAGAGAATGAGATCTATTTCATTAAAGCCCTACCTGTTGTTTGTTATTACAATAAGCCACCTCAGTGGAAACCGAACTGAAATTGTGCCAGTTCACTGGTGCTGCTTGCTATTTCAGACAGTGTCACGAGCCATACAGTCTGCTGGTATTTGTGCTTCGGTTTCTCTGCATGACTCCAACCACTCAGGATCTTTATGAAAGTAATACGTTCCAACCTAATCTACAACTAAATTAATGTCAGAAGTAAGACAGTGCCCCGAGTGATCAATAAGTGGGTTTTTCCCTATAGAAATATTAGAAGCAACTCACATCAATAAGCCTCAAATTTATGTGGCAATTTGGCTCTTCCATTTACAGCTTGAATAACTGGCCTTTGTATAGGATATTACATTACTAAATAACATGTGCTAAAAGGAGCTTCTCTGTTGCAGTCCCTGACCTGCAGCAGCCACAGCCTTCTGGGCCTGTCAGCAGATGTAGTGAGGGACCTGAGATGTCCACCTCAACTAAGTCCCATTCAAAACCAGCACAAAAATTATTTCTAAATACATTATAGGCAACTAAATGCATTATACTCAGACCCACTTTGGGATTTAAATGAAGAGTGTTGGTACAGGGACCTTTGGATGACAAATGAATGACACTGACTTTGATCTAGCGATCATCTATATACTCACCTTTAAAATCATATATCAGAAACAATATGCTGTTGAATATTCTTGGTCTTATCAACTGAGTCATATAAAACCACGCTACAAAAAGAATGACATCTATAAGGAACAATCCTTCACTAGACTGATAGGTCTCTCTCATTTCTAATTTTTATGATTCAATACAAATTAGAAGACCTGAGTGCAAGAATCTGCTTAGCTAACAGGAAGAGTGTAAAGAAAAACGCATTTGTGGTTTTTTTTCTCCCTGATACAATTTTAGGTCATACAGCTACTAAAAATAGAGAAAATAAGCTGAAAATGCTATGGTGAACCATTAATAAAATAAAAAAGCCACCTCTCCAAATTCTTCTTATGTACTCACTGCTCGTCCTCGCAGAGCTAACAAGCGTGCTGCCTGGATTATAACAATGAAATAATTACTGGCTGTGGTGAAGAGCAGCACAGGCTGGTGTGCTTAGTGCTCAATGGAGACCCACTGGGACCTGCAGACTGCCGGTCTTGGTTTGTGCTGGCTCTGACCCTCCAAGAGCAACAAGTAAGCCCAACCCTTTCGAAGGAGGACAATCCCTCCTTGACCACTCTGCAACTGCCATGGGATCCACAGTGAAAATGGCTAGGAGTTTTCCAAAAAATGGTCTTCAATCTGTAAGAATTTTATTTTCGTGAGGGCAAATATCAATTCAGCATCACAGGCCAAATATTCAAGCTTTATTTTGATCAGATTAGCCTATCCCACTTCATTCTCTGGGCTACGTTCACCATTTTCACCTACACCCCCCCCGCAGAGTGCGGTGCTTCATGGGAGTCAGAGCACAGCTATTTTATTGCCCGTTTCTTTTCCCCAAATCCTTGGCTGAGCTTATAATGCTCTTAAATTCTTTGAAAACTATTTTTCAAAATAAAAATTACAGTAAGGAAGAAAGGTGTTTGGCTCCAGCACAACCACTTTCTATTTAGCAAACAAACTTGCAGAGCTCAGTAAGGTCACCAATGGCTATTTTTCATTTCCCATTTATAAAAGGACAACGACTGCTGTGCTGTGTTCAAGGCAGAGCCTTGTCTTTTGCACATTCTACTCCTCTCTCTCATTTATTATGCTGCTTTTATTTAGGCATTATGATAAAAAGCAGGCATTCCTGCAAACTAATAATCTTCGGTTTCTCCACCCAATCAATGCTGACGTGGTGGAGAACTTCCAAGTGTCTTCAGATTAATTTCTCACATATCATCACGGACACTTGAGCAACAAATAGCCTGCTATATTCCTGATAATAGAAGATTAGTAACACTAACAATGTACAGAACAGACGAAGGAAAAATGGTATAAATCTTTCAAGCAATATATTGCATCAGATCTTGAGGCAGGTTTCCTAGTGACAGATGCAAGTTCTTGCAGCCTTTGTATACTGCTGTAGGAGACACCCTCATTTTGTGAAAAGTGAAGAAAGCAAAAATCAAATTCATTGTCATTTTCCTCTCATGTCCTCTTTAGAGTGGGACTGGAATGAAATTTGCCTGCTTTTTTTTCCGAAGTAGGCCTCCGCACAAGTACTGCCAGTAAATCTCCATGTGACACCAGCCCTCAACGTGATGATTATTGTGGAAGTGTCATGGTCTGCCAGGAGTTTGGCCACACTTGAAAATTACTCCTTTTTTTCTTAGCTGGGGATGCAAATGCTCCAAAAATTAATGGAAGAGGAATCCTGGCTTGTCCCTTTCCCCCCCAAAGGGAAATCCAGCTAGCAGTGAGAACACTCTGGCTGGTCTACATGATTTCTTTGCTTACCCCTTTTACAGCAACGCATGTGAAAACAAGTGGCCGTAACAGAAGTATTCATCGTAATCACACAAAGCTTTCCTAGGCTCATCACGAATGCGTCTGGAGTTTTCTATCTTTAGCATCCACTACTCTTATATTGTAGTGCTAATAAGGACTATTATTAAAGGCATCTTTTAAAACGATGGTTATAATGGTAACTCCACATATCACAAACATGAAAGAAGGAAGGACTAACACTACCCATATCAAGGAAGTTACCAGTATCATCCCAAATGACAGAGGCTAAATGGCACTCTCAAAAATTATGACATCAACTCCCCAAGACCCACATGGACTTGAGGGAGATTGCTTTGATTTCTTAAGTAATTTGCCTAATCACACATACGGTTTACTCACAGATACTTCCACAGTCATCAGGCTCCCTCTTTCACTTTGCGAGTGGATGCGACAAACGCAAACTGTACTCCAGCTCCGAAGTCAGGGGTGGCTCAGACCCCCTGCCTAACACACAGCTTTGCTCTACAAAGGTGCTTACGGATAGGAACCCCTCATACTGCACCCATTTTCAGGTCTCTGCCTGAATTTGTTATACAGGAATATTTCCAGCTCTTTCTCACTAGTTTGTGCATCTTCTGGACATGCTCACCACCCAGCGTGGCATCAGGACTGCTGGGAATCCATCAGAACAAGGGTGTGAATGTGGGGTAGTAGTATCTTTAGTAAGGCTTCTTCACTTTGTTTTGTCACCAAAGAGGTGGCACTGGTCAGTCGACGTGGTAAGCTAGAGCACAGAGCAGGCTGGCAAAGGAGAGAATGTAAGTATTCGTCATCGCCACTGCAATGTGGAGAGGGTGTGCAGAGTAGGGATGGAGGAGTGAGAATTAGACCTTGTCATAGCTTCCTCTTCACACAGCACAAGATACCTGTGTTAGCAATGGAAGAAGAAAGACTGAGATTGTTTATTCCACATGTTCCAGCAACCCTCAGACCCATGGCTTCGATCTCCCTAAGGCACAAGTACAACATCATCTTCTTTGTTTTCCTTCATCTTTGTGAATCTGGGCAGAAACACATTCCTGAAAAAAGGCAGGGGATACTCATTTGTTCCTTGCTTTTATCTACTCCTCTTATTTCTTTCTTTGTATTTGAAATACCCTGTTTTGTTTTGTTTTTCCTGGGTGAACTCAACTTGTCCTCACCTTGTAGGCCTGTTCCTTTGATCCTCTTTTTTATATCTTTTCCTCCAAAAGAAGCAGACTTACAGCAAGGACCCGGAGTGAGCTGCGATCACACACACGTGCATGTTGACAGCGAACTGGCCTCATTTTGATGGGCAGCACTTTCTGATGCTGCTCCAGGAACAGCACGTCAGCTGTAGCTGGGCCCTTGGCACAATGACAGTATCAGACGTAACCAGCCGCTTTCTACGGCCTCACTGCAAACGTCCCCTGCTACTGACCACTAAACCTGCTGAACCAGCCCCCGAAATCCATTTTCTTCACAATTTCTTTTACTTCTTCCTGAGTCCCTTCCAGCCTCCTCATCTCTCTTCTTTATCCTCACAGAGAGATACCCTCCCTCCCTTCCTCATCTTATCCCAAAAACTTTTTAAAAGAAGAAAACTAACAGAAAAAGAAGGCAGCTTTCATATACTTCCTAAAAATCATCTCTTTATTTGTTTTGCCTGCATGCTTTCCTTCCGCCCCCTCCCAATCTGCTTTGTCTATATAAATAGATCACTTTTAAACAGAGACTACTTACAACTTCCTACTACTGCAGGGAACAATTCAATGGAGTCATCATTTCAGATGTAGTTTGCAGGTGCTGCAGTAACGTTAACGCTATGTCCACTGCAACCATAGGGAGAAGACAAAAAGGCACGGCGACAGTGACTAGGTGGAGAAAGGATGGGGAAAAGGGACAGCATCTAGTTCAACTACTATGTCTTTGTAAGTCCTTTGAAAGTAAGGATTTGGCCCGCAGAAAAACCCTGGCATGAGTCATCTGTCAACTGATAAATAACTATGCTCATAATAATCATGTGACTCGATCATAAAGTTATCCCCTGACATCTAAGGAACCCTAAGGCGGCATACTGGGGAAGCAAACCTACAAGGAGAGCAGGTGTGCAGCGTTTTTGGTTTCACTGAGCTGATCCAGCCCGGGTGGTAAACTAGGATGTATTCCCAACTTCTATCCCAAACCATGTAAACCACATTCATAACCGTTACGGATGCCACAGGTGGAGTGGCTGTAAGAAGAACTATTAGTAGAAGAATAGACGTTTTATTATTGAAGAGCCCTGCAGGTACTCACGTTTTAGCAACAGGCATGGCATGGCATAGCATAGGGAGCCTGAATACCCACGGCCATCAGAGCAGTTGTGTGCAGCGTCAGCATTAAGTGGACTTGGCGTAAACAGTCAAAACAATGTGCGCGGCTAGCAGGTAGCGCCGCTGTCAAGAGGCAGCCTGGTGAAGCGCCAGCGTAAGGGAGTTTGTCGTCTGTGCCGCAGCGGTGACAGTGACCAGCGGCAGGAGGGAGCAGACGAAGAGGGGAACTAACTGCTCGCATCTGGTCTGCGCCGGTGGCAGCGGGGATGGAGGGCTACAGGAGCGCAGGGATTTCGTCTGGGGGCTGCTCGAGTCCCTGGGACGTAACAGCAGCAGCACCAGCCTGGGAAGGATTCTGCCCACACAGAATGACTTTCTCATCCAAGACTGACAATTCAGGGACTCTCCTTTTGTTCTCATTTACTTGCAAATAATGGTTTCCTTGTATGCCTACCAAACAATATTTACGCAGGACTGGATATATAGCTCTCATTAGAGCAAATACTACTACCTAAATTGGGCTATTTGTGACTCTGCACCTCGAGTTTCACTCATCCCTGGTCTGAAGTGCACTAAAAGCACATTATTACTGCTTAAGATGCAAACCACTATGCTGAAAAATACCACTTTTTACCTCCAGTGAAAGAAGTTAAAAATTAATGGTTAGTTGAAACTAAGGTGAACAGTAAACAGAAACTCCTTGTGACCATGTGCAGGCTATTATTCCCAATCTGTAATGAGGTTATACTTACTACTTAGATTAATTACTCTTTTTCTTCTATCTTAATTTATTTTACGCTTTAGGAAACCAACATGTCCACTAACCACACTGTATGTGATAAAGAAACACAATAAAAGCAATTTCTCTCCTAACCCCCCCAAAAAAACCATTCTCAGTAATGCATTTTTGAATCCAGTATACCTTCTCCTAATGAGGTTTCAGCATGCCATAAATAACACTAATGAGACTTTGTCTTGCCCATGTAATATATTTCCTTAATATAGCTTTAGATTTTCTTATGTTGCATGGAAAACTAACAGTCACGAAAAGAAATGTCCTCCAACAGCACATTAAAACCAAAAGTACAATTAAATATAAATGAATTCAGTAATTTAATTGCACTATTGTAATTTTTAAAAATTCGGAAGAAAAGTAATGGTGTCATTTTTCTATTAGTAAATAATAAAAGTGCTGAGAGAATCAGATAATATTTAAATAAACATTATTGTGACTATACATGATACAAAGATACCTTTTATTGCCAGGTAAATTCTGTGTTTCCTAATGAAGGGAGAGTTCGAAGCATGTACCTTTGCAAGCTGAGGGACCAGTCCTGCAAGCAGTCCCAGGTAAGGGATGTAAGATTTGACTCTATGGTTTTACAGAGCTTATAGTCTAAGTGCATATTTCCAGCCTCAGAACGCAGATACTTTAAATATCATCTGCAAAATGCAGCCATTTGCAGAGGTTTACAGTGAAACAATCTCTTAGGTTGACAAGCCATATGTATTTATGCAATCTGCAGCTCCCATCATTCTACAAGCAGGCCAGCATTGTCTGGGTGGAATTTTTTCCTCTAAAAATACCAGCTCATTGTTTTTTCCCCTCCAAAAAAAAGAAAGTATTTTTGTAGAAAAATTAAATGATTATTTGGGGCAGTATAAATTTGAAGCCTACTCTATTTTTAAAGATCAATTGAAATGTTACACCTGTCACCTCTGTCACCTTTTCTCCCTCAGAAAGCAATGTAAGGCTTATGCAAAATTTCAGTGGGAGCACATAGAGAGTTTTATCATTGATTCTCATGAAAACGGGTTAACCAGTAGCTCTTTTTTAGGATTCCACCTTTAATGGTAAAATTCAGTAAACATCTTGGACTAGGCTGGGCAATGATGCAGTGACAACAGGGGGAGATGAAAGAGTAGCAAACTCCACCACAGACATTAAATTACAATAAAGATGTTGGCGCTGACGGTGGTGCGGGCAAAAGCAGTTACGGGTATAAAAATGGAAATAATCAAATCCAAAGTGGAAGCAAAGCTCCATTTCCGTAATCCGTTCAAGTCAGGAGAACAAGATGATCACAGCTTCCGACTTCCGAAAAAACTGGCACACCAAATTATAGGCTGGGCATGAACAAATGATTAAGCCAGGGTAGAACTATATGGCTGAAGATTAGCAGATAAAATGACTTACGTACTTCAGAAAGGGGAAAGTAATTCATGCAAATATGAGCCTATTCATCTGGTCTTACTAGCATGTAAGGCTTTAGAACAACTATTCCATGAGGGAATACCTAAAAGAGGTGTAGACAAATGGAAAATAGCATGAAAATCAACATGGATTTATCAAGAGCAGACTAAACCAAACTGATAGCTTCCTTTGGTCTGATAAATTTTTAAGGTAATGTAGCGACCTTATCTCTCTGGACTCTGGCAAAGTATTTATTATCTACATGGGAAACCCTCAGTTAAAACAGAGACGATGGGTTTAAGAGAATAACTGTAAGGAAAGCAAGAAGCCGATCTAAGGGAAGGGCAAGAAGGCTCATACATGGCTCTGGTGAGACCTTCTCGGGATGTCCAAGCATGGCTCCAGCTGCTGGCTCCTGAGATGGATACAGACCTCACTGGGTGCAGAAGAGGACTGCTAGGGCAACGTTAATGTACATAAAACAAGCACAGTAGAAAGTAGACTAGTGTTATTTAACCTGGAAACAAGGCGGCTTGTCAGCTTCAGAATACAGCCCTCTAGAATGAACTTTCAACAAAAATAACACGGGTGAAAAATGTTTAATGGTTTTTAACATGGATTTTGATCAGCATTATGGAAGAACTATGGAAGAAACTATATGAAGATAGTTCTAGAAATAGCAGTGTACTGGATTCAACGTTCATCTCTACATTCCTATTTCCATGTGGGCAAATGACTTCTCTATCACCTATATCCTCTTTTGTACAGATAGTGCATTTTTCTAAAAGTAAGGGAATTTTCCTAAGTTAGACTGAGACATACTTAGTATCTGCTGATTCTTCTTTATAGTTGAGAGTTTTTCTGCTTTTTTTCTAGCTAAATCGGTTGATCTAATAAAAGAATATTAACCCTCCACACAAATGTTGCCTCATTTTTTTGTTTTTCCCAGTTTACTGAAAGTAAAAAAAAAATAAAATTTCAAAAATGAACTTGTTATGGCAAACCTATGTGGCCTATTTTGATGGGTATGCATAAAAACCCCCCACAAAGCCTTGCTTTTTGCATGTCTCCTCAGAATTCAGAAAGTTTTATGAAATCACAACAAAATGTGGAGACATCAAAGCCTGAGGGTTTTGTGTTATGTTTCTTTCTAAACTTCTCTAGTGACTAAGCTCAGATTACACATTATAAATCAACAACCTTGCCAGATAAGTGTGCAAGTCCCATGTGTTATTCCTGAAGAAGGAAAATGACCCCTGACAAAACCAGATCCTCATGAATGCTTGCTCAACATCGCATTTTAATTCTACAGGTACAGGCATGAGTCAGGCTATTAGAAAAATCCCACAAAATTGCAAAACATGGGTCAAAATAAAGCCATGTTTTTATTAAATTAACTCTTTACCTCCTTAAAAAAATAGACCTTCAGCAGACAAAGTTATACAAGCAATATTAACCGCACTTTTCAAGACGCTGTAGGCTGGTGCCTGCAGGTGCTTCCAGCATAGTAAGGGGGACTCTGTGATCATAAAGTCATAGTAAAATGCTAAATTTAACATGTAAGATCAAATAGCAACCTATTAAATCAAGTATGAGGGAGAAGTAAACTCTAAGGGCAGCTAACAGAAATGACAAGGGGAGCAAGGATGATCAATATTAGGATTTCGACTGTAGCCCTAGATAGATAGAGAGATCATTCCCCAATGTCCCTTTCTGGCAGGCAATATTAGCAGAAGTGATGTCAAATATTGTCATTTCATACCCAGGCAACTGGCATTACTATCTCATTCTCAAAGTATCACCTTGGAGAGGCATGCCTAGACATACATTGGGCCACAAATCTGACAGGAACATCTCTGAACCTCCCTGCTTAGAGATGCGGCTGCACTTTGTCAATCTGTTTTGACTCACTTCCAGTTGGAATCTGACTCAGGATAATGGTCCTTGTATTTCACTCAGGTTATTTATGATGCATTTCTCCCCCCTCCCCAAGATATTGTCTTTGAGCTATTTTTTATTCTTGCATCACTCCTGTCTTTCAAAGACCCAGTAACTGCTGAAAAGAGATTAACGAGTCTTGCCGTTCACTTTGCTGGAACTGGGTTGCTACTGCTTAGCTATGGCCAGACACAGGGCACCCCAATAACGCCGGCAAGCTGGAAGAAATTGGCCTCCACGTGGCATGTGTGTGTTTAACAAGAAGTCAATGACAGAAACCAGAGGGTTTGATTTTCCTTTTACATATACAGCTTTTCTTACACAAGGGCTACACTGGTATAAAATGCCCAAAAGGGACCCCGTTAGCCTGAGGCTCCACACAGCTGAAAATCTTGTACCAATATACAAGGTTCAGAGAGCAAAGGGGCACTGTGGACCACATAGAAAACCAGAAAACACGTAAGTGCTGAGTTTCGTTGGGTTAACGCTTACAATCGTCAAAGCACTCAAAAGTTAAAGGTCCTCTTCATGCTTTTAAGACTATGCTGTTCTGCTGTGCTCACATCTCTGCCTTGGTAACTTCAAACCGAGCCTACTCCAACACCATGCTGCTCCAGCAGTCCAGGCTGAACACCCAACAGCAGAGCAACGCTCATGACTGGTACCTGACGTCCACAGCACTAAGGGGTTTTCACCTTGTCTAGGCCATGGCATTCTGGTAAACCTGCACCTCCCAGGTGAAGTGCCTTGGAGCTGGAGCTGCCTTGCAGGCCATTCCTAGACCTAACACATAAAAACTGACAAAATCTCTTTTTCAATGCAGAGGTTGATACTGCTTCAGCAACCACCGAGAAATATGAGGTGGGTAATCAAGAGAAGTCTGGCCCCCCCCCGCTTTCACGTGGTAGATTAAATGGAACTCATGCCAACGTGGTATGTTTTCACTCTGTTCTATTTCCTGCCATGCCAGGAATACTGGCTCCTAACATAGAAAATGGCCACTCAGGGTAAAAATATCCAAGAACAAGAAAGTCATCCTTATCCTGCTCTTGCTAGAAGATGTATCTCATGTAGCAGCAGTGATGACCTATCAGGAGTGTAACCTTCTACAGTCAATGTATGCCTTCATCACATATCCATTTATGAAGGATTTCATTGCATGCTGTTTTAACTTAAATAGATGTATACAGTACATATTTTAATTTAATATGGCTGTAACTTTGTCATAAAATCGTTCAGGTTGTTTTTAGTTTAATAACAGGATCATTAGATAATACTTTCTTCAGGAAAGATTATGGCAGATTATTCCTGTAGCAGTATTTGCGAACGTGTACTCCCTATGTCTTTGGCCACCAGATATTCCCTTTCCTGAAGGAAAATAATCTGTAATTAAATGTTTTCAGAAACTGAGAAGTTCACCACACCCCTTAATTCATCACTGAAATATCTCCTCATATTTTCATTACAAATAAGACATTATCTGTGACACTGAACTTAATGTATAGACAAATGTGGTAACGTACTAAGTTTCTCATGCCAGACTTTGGGTAAATTTAGGAGGAATCCTGTGGATTCACCGAAGAAGGAACAGACAGTGCTGTGCTTCCAGAATTTTAACAACGAGTTTATCCTACTGCTTTTGCACTCAACCGGCTGCTATTTCAGACAAATATGCAGATCTAAAATTACTTACATCCTTAAAACAAAATGCTTTAGGAAGTTGCAGGAGAAACAACCATATTGAGAAAACTGCGTGCTGAGAAGAGCAGCTCCAGAGCTCAGAACTGAGCTTTGGCTGGATCACCGGGCACCAAAGAATGCAAACGCCATCTAAGCAAATGAAACCCTTTGAATCCATACAAACTTAGGGGAAATGTTGTGAGAATGGGCCTTCTTGAGATATTTCTTACGTTTTCTGCTTCCATTTTTCTTGGAAATATCACAGATAAGTCTCTTTCAAGGTATTCAGTAATCCAAGGCAACAACAGCAATCCTGACAGATAAAGATATGGGGGTAAAAAACGAACAAAACCAATTATTTTAGGACTTTGCAAAAAAACCTTAGAAAGGTCCTAGCATCAAGCACTTACATAGAAGCATTTTTAGTTTTTCACGCACACAATTTCTTCCTTTGCACCAATGGTTCCAGATAAGATATTATGAAGTGAAGGTACTAACACAGTCTTCAGTTGTTCCTCCAGACTCTCACAGCATTACCATTTCAGAGAAGGTGAAAAATTTAAGTGTCCATCTCTCATTTCAGTTGTTTCATGTAAGTATAATATATAACCCACCAAATTGAGAGCAGGAGTTTCAAAAATCAGTCCAGTTTTTGAGCCACATCTGGTATCTACATCTTTAAGAAAATTTAAATCAGTGCCATCTCCAGTATTTGTTAGGTATGCTTGTGACACATCACAAACATGCCCTTATCTGAATGTGAAATGCCTGTTATCTGGTAGACAACATGTATTTTATCATGTTGGATCAGAGCCTGCTCTGTGAAGTAGAACCCCCATTTTGTAAGAGCGCATTTCTGCTTGCTACAGATAACAACAGAGAAATCACGAATTCTGTTTTTTCCTGTGCTCCGGCAAGTAGCTCCATTGCCTCTTAATGGTTCTCCATACAGAAACCAACAGGCAGGGCTAATGCTTGGGATTTTTCTTAGTGAAGGCAGAAGAATATGGAAAAATTGTAGAAGATAATCAGGGTGAGGGGACAAGAAAGGCTTCTAACCGGAGGACATTAACTCTGCACTCTCAAAAGGAAAGAAAGAAGTCATGAGACCAAGGCAAGGGCTGACTGGTATCTTTCTGGGATCCTGTAACACTTCAATGTGCTAGGTAAGAAATTACTCAGCTAAATCTATTTTCCTTTCCTTTTTGTTCATGTGGTCCATGAAGGGGACCATCACTCTGCAGCTGAAGTGGGCAGAACTAGGAAGATGGGGCGCTGGGCACCCAGATTATAAGAGCTCTTTTGCATAAGAAGAAGGGCACGGGCAACCTCAGTCTAGGATACACCCAAGAAACCTTGTGCTAGACACCACAATGACAAAAAAGTGCTCAAAATGGCAAACTTATTAAAACCTTCTTACTTCTCACAATTACTTTAAGTAAATTCTTTACATTCCTACCCTGAAAGTAAGAAATCCATCCTCTGGTTTTACTGAATCATTACATTTTCCTTTGTAATTGATGACAGCAAATTTCTTTACTCCTTCATGACAACGGTTGTTATCTTAATAGGGAAGACCAGATCTCTAAATACCCATCTGTTCAGTGCCAATCAATCAACTAGACATCCACAGAGCTCTAAAACTAACATTTTACAAATTCTAGCTATTAATACTTGTATTTAGCTTCAGTGTACTTAGAAATAATTAATGTTTTCAACAACACTTTGATTTAAGCATGTTGTATTATTCACCCTATTTTGCAGACTGGAAATGAAAATGCCATAGTCTCCAAGGATGCCACAGGCAAAGCTGGGGATGAAGCTTGAGTAGCTACTCCTCACCCACCCACTATCTCACTTTTAAAAACCAGAAAAATCTGACTGCCCACTCTCTTGAATCTTAAGTTTTGCACCCATCCTGCAAGCGACCATACATTATGCAAAGCAGGCAAAAGCTGAGCTCCGGACTTGTCATTTTCCTCCATCTGGGGACCAGTCCTGCTTTTCCGCAATCTCAATGCAAATCAGAAGTATATCCATTGGAGTCATTAGCATTGCATCAGTCAAATCACCGCCAGCAATAACAAAACCGCAATGTTTTATTCTAATAATGATGAAACATGAGCATTGTAGAACAGGGATATCATCATAGGTGGACAACCAGAGGAAGACTTCCGAGGATTTTTAACAGAGAAATTTGACCATCACCTACCAGTGCCAGTGTCAGCCTTTTTCTTAAAAAAAAACCCCAAAAATACAACCCACAACAAAAACCTAAGGGTGTAGAAATAGAATCAATTCAAATTAAGTATGGATTTCTAAATAATGTAGAATTAAGTTAGACATTTACAAACTGTAAATCACTGTGGTTTAGTAAGAATCAGCACCATATGTTTCACAGCAATAGATAGAAACATTCATAGATTGGAGATGAAGAAATGTGCCTCCAGAAATTTGGGTATGGCACTCCCAGTGAACTCGAGTTCATGTCCTACATTTGAAGTAAAAGGATAGAGAAGAAAGCAAGGTCTAAGCCAAAGCAGACTGGTTCTTACAGACTTCTCTAAGCAAAACTAGAAGTGTGTCAACAGCCAAATGTAAAATCCACACTCCCAAGAGGTCAGGCAAAGTACTGTGGATTTCTACCAGTTTAATTGGGACCAGAATTTTGTATCATCCCTATGATGCACTCTTACAGGAATCTTGAGGGAGAGGTAGGTAACAATGTCCAATCAGGAAATGGTGGTATAGAGGCGTAAACTGGAGAACTCTACAGGGCTACGCAACTTGCCAGTTACCAGGCCAAAAGTAAAACATAACTGACTCTGAAACATTTATTTTCTAGACGACGATGTCTCATGTATTCAGAAAAGGCCTCTTACCATGCCTAATTCAAGAGGATTGTGATTATTGCTACATTCTTACATGCCTCTGTGAATGTCTGCTTTCCAACGCAGGTTTCACTTCCTTTTAAAAATTTATGTTGGGAAATACCACTTAGAGGCAGCTCTTGTGAAATCGGATCATGCTGTACAAAGCTTTGGCCAAATACTGGGGGTGATTTAAGCATTCCTCTTGGAACCACTCAAACAGCATCTAAAATCCGACATACTTCCAAAGTGTCTGCTTTTGTAGGAGAGGAGTAAGAAAATCAGTCTTTTGGTTGAAACATGCAAACAGAGGCTCTTAGTGTGTTATCAGCAGCTAGATAATATAGTGCCAGGTGCTACACTTTCCAGAGAAGAAATACTTGGTATTTAGGACTGTGGGAAACTCATACAGGATGAGGTTTTCAGGAGCACCCGAGGAACATACTCCCAGTTTGCAAAACACATCCAATTTTCAGCAAGTGTTTTGTTTACTTTTGGGCTAAAATATGGAGAAAAGCTTTTTCTATCACCTGCATGACTTAGCTTCTTCTTCCCCAGTCTTCCTATCCCTGTACAAAAGTGGTGTACCATTATATGGCCGTTGAGGTGCTTAATTCATTCCTGTCTGAAAAGGACCTTGGATGGAGGACGTTGGAGAACTACACAGAAGCCTCATAAAGCAAGGGGTAGGGGAAGCAACAGAGCTGCTTGTGCATTCGTTTCGCTGTCTGAAAACTGATGTTAAGGGACAACAGTCATGTCAAACGCACATCAGGAATTGTTACGAAACATCGGGAGGCAAAACCGAGCACTCACTGCGGGGATTAACGTACGTCCCAAATTCCAGCCCAATGACAGTATCTGCAGTCCCGGGCTGCGTCAGAGATTGTTCCCACTTCATAAACTAATAAGGTACATATGCATACATACATGTGCATGCATATGAATTATGCATACAGTCTTGTATTCAGTTTATGTAAGTAAAAAATGAGCCGAGGACAATTTGCAGGGGACACACCACCCTTTCCCTGCTGCTTCTCTCACGCAGGCGCTCACGGAGCAGGTAAGCGCGAGGGAAATCGGCACAAAATACATTTTGCCTCTGAGCATTTGGCTACTCTCATCTCTTTCTGGAATTAGAGTTATGACCATCTCAAATATCCAGATGAGAGGCCAAGGAAAATGTTTTAAAGTAACATAAAGAGTTATCACTACTTACACATTCCAGACTTCTGTTCAGCTGCAAATACATTAATGCAAGCAAGAAAGAAGAGTGTGATGTGGGAAAGGAGGCTGTCTACAATTTATCACTGCTGTGCAGACATGCCCTGAGAAGAGAGCTGTGCTGAAACCCCAAATATAGGAACATCTATATTAGCAGCAGTTATTTCTGATTTGGTCTGAGGGACTTTCCAAACTCAAGGGGCTCACAATGAAGGACTGGCCAGCCATGAAGAGCCTGCAGTAAAGCTGAAAGGACATGCAAATTGCTCCGATATCCCAACAGACTTCTGCTGTTTCAGGGATGCTATTCTAATCCCAAGAAGCAAGGAGGAGCCCCATTTTCTGCTTTGCTCACTGATGCACCATGTTCCTACTTGGGCTTTATCAGGGGCTTTTTATCTGCCAAATGCGGACATCTCCTTATTCCGAAATGACAGTGGAGAATTCAAAGTAGAAATGATTTTACAAATGGCACAACTGCCTAAAAAAGCGGAGTCTCAGCTGGATCAGATCCTCAGTTGGGGAAAATCAGTGCATCCATGTAAGATCCAAGCATGGGATGGGTTAAAATTCATATAAAAATAAGAGTATATTCTGTATTTTATTAGGGCATTAATAAAGAAAGGCATACAAAAATTATAGTTTTCTAAAAGGTCAAAAGACAGCTCTCTGCTCCTTAGAATACATTTTGCACAATATTCAGAAACGATGAATAATTTGGGGAAATAACTCATGTGTAATTTTGCAGTGGTATCTTCTTTGACGCCTAAAAAGAGTACCTTTGAGCTGGTTGTGAATTAAACATTTAACAGTAAAAAATGAAAAAGCCTGTCAATATTTTCTGAACCAGCTACATGAACAAAAGTTGCAGAAACTGGCCCTCTGAAATTGCTGTTTACTCCCGCTACTAAGTGTTTCACAGTTCTCCTTCAAGGTGTGCTTGTGCACAGGTAATTAATTTGAAGCTGTTTTTCGGAAATCGGTTTCTTCTGTCTTGCAATATTCTAACTTTAAGTCCTTACTCTTAAGTGTATTATGAAATAATTTTATACATATATATACACATATATATATAAAAAATAAGGTAGGCAAGGAAACTTGCGGTTTTTCAAACCAAGCCTTTCACTGTGTGTTCAACTTCGGGTCTCTCCTCTCTGCTTTACAGGACTTTTCTCCAGCTCTAAAACCAAGACATTTTCTCCTGCCCAGTTTCAGAACCTTTTTCCAACCCAGGAGTGTCTCTTCCCAGCTGATCACAGGAGCTACTCTAGCCTACCGCTCCAAGGGCCAACATTCAGCCTTAGAAGTGGAAAAAAGGAAGACACACACTTACCAGAAGTGAAAAAAATTTCCAAAAGCAAGCTCTAATCTCACTGTCTCCAGTTGCTCCCAGTCTGCGGTTTAATTTACTGCTGGGTTAGCAGGGTGTTCCACAATGCCTCTCATAATTACTTTCTCGAGGCTCTAATTCAGCTGCAATCACCCACTGCGGAAGTTAGAGAATTGGATCGCAGCTCTGCTAAGATCCAACTAAACCACCCGACCGAGAAGCCGTCCAGCCCCCAGAGCCGGTTCCCTCGCTAAGGTGAATCAGGACCTTGCTGATCCATGCGGTGAGACAATCTCCTAACAAGTCCTCCGCCCGCTCATCCCAGACACCTTGTCTGCGAGCCTAAGGAATCATTTTTGCAAGGAAGGAAATATTTATGTTTAGTTTTTAATGTGGTCTAAAGAGTTGCACTAACAAAACAACCCGGCGGACCTCCCTTTCACACCCACGGCTGACCAGCTGGGTTCATGGCTCACAGCTGGCCAAATGATCTAGATAATTAAAGAAGAAAAAAACCTCTCTTTGTTGTTCAGGGATTTCAGCCTGTTTCATCAAGAACATTATGTCCTTGATCTATCTCTGCTCTTTTTTGGCTTTTTTTTTTTTTTTTTTTAACTGCCAGATTTAAAGGCCACTACAAGTCTATGGAAACTGCCTATCAGCCATCATGGACCATACCTACATAAAAGAAATGTCAGGACAGGAGACTCTCTAAACGAATGCTCAGTAGAGTTCCCTTCACTCACGAAAGGCCATATACCGTATAGGGCACACGTTTATGGGCAGCTCCAAACCGCCCACCATGGCACAGGGGAGTAGCAATGCGCTCACACAGCCCGTCGCTCTGCCCCGCTGCCCCTGGTTAACCTGGAGCTCGTGCATCGTCCCACCTGCAGTACACTCTCCCGTCGGCGTCACACGCCGCGTGTGGGGGCTTGGCCACGCGATCAGACCCTTGACGGATCCTCACTGAATTTGGCGGTGCACCTGTGTCAACACCCGTGTCTGCTGAACCCGCTACTTGTTGGGGAGGGACTGAAAAAGGCAGCAGTATGAATTAATTTATCTCTGCAATCTGCTTTGACTGTCGCTTTTCTTAATACCCAACACCCCACACAACTTTCAAGAGAGGCCCAGGCTTACTGCATTTTGGGAGGACACGAGCTTGTGGCACAAAAATGTATTTGCTCGATCATTTAGCAAAACCCTCTTCTCACATTTTGACTGCAGAGCTAACGTTCAACAACATACATTCTTAGTGGCAAACAAGAAAAAAACCTGCACGCGTGAAAAAGAAGGGGGAGAGAGATTTCCATTAGGGAGTAATGGCGGGGGGGGGGGAACTGATTTATGAATTTCAGGGTGAAAAGTGGCTTGTAGCATGATGACTTTGCCAGGACAACACACCCGGTAGCATATCTCCGTGGTTAAGTAGTGCAGAATTGTCAAGTAATAGAGCGCTGCTAACAACGCTGTCACACAAGCGCTGTTTAGTCAGCAACTGCACCTATATGACACTCCAGGCTTGATGAATGCTTAGGTTCCCAAATGAAATGTGATACCTTGCTAATGCAAAAGACAGCCTAAACCACATTACCCCCCACGCGCATCCTACCGACCTTAAATTCGGTGCCTTTCACGATTAACCTTCTTGCAACTGAAAGATTTACCATAATCCCACTTAGCTATTTTCAAAGTGTACAAACTCCGTACGTCGGCACTGTTACTGCAGCTGACTGCACAATTTCTTCCAGTTTTCAGAAGGCAAACAATATGGTTTCAAACGCACTCGGCTTGTATCTCCGCCACTTGACCTCCCTAATTTAGAGTGCGAGCCCCCAGTGTGGCAGTGATGCCGTCTTTGTTGAGCTGTTGCTCTGTGATAGCTAATACATGCATACATTACTGCTGACATTTAAAAACATTCCTAACAGTTTGTGTGAGTACATGGTAAACAGATGCTATGGGATTTTTTACCCATTATCAGTCATCTCTGAAGACTGCAGTAAAGTGACAGGTTGTTTGAGACTCTTCGGTCTAACAGTGAGAGATTTATTTTTAATAGAATATTGATATTATGGCACAAAATGCCATTTGGTGTTTACTTTTTTTTTCCTCCTAGAGCTGCAGTTTAGCTTTTTTTAAGCTTTTGCAACCCTCTGTTATATCTACTACTCTATTTTTTATGAAAAAAGTTAGAGACTTTTATGAACTCTCTGATTAAAGTACCTCCATCTGAATGCAGATTAAAAGTTCCAACACCTGAGAGCACTAAACCAATGAATATTTATATAGAAAAACAGCAGATGAATGCACTTTAAATCTTCAATGCAAGTCTAGTCATGGGGTTTATCTTATTTTAGGGCTTACTTTTTATTAAAATGAACTCTTGCATATTTACACTACAGAAATAAATGTTATTTGCAAGCACAATACAGTAAGAATCTTACAAATGGGTGGCCTTGGTGAAAAGTAAATTTACGCCTCAAACTGATTTACTTCTTTATCAAGTACATACTTAAGAGGATTTTCCTGGTATCCTTGGTGCAGAGTAAGTGTGTTCATTTTAACTGGTTCTGATCTCACACTGGTGTAAGTCAAGCAGTGCCCGTGGTGTTACACTAACCACACTGGTGTAAGTCATGGGAAAATCAACAGTGCTCTTTTGGCAAGAAGGACCATTGTGTATGGCTTCCGAGGTCATCCTACAACGACAACCAACTCACGCTGTTCCTTAAAGTTACCATCTGTCCTGCCAGAAGACAACCAAAGTCAGCGAATACCAGCCCCTGAACCAGTTAGTCCCAGGAACGGTACAGGACTGCCAGGTCACCCCAAACCCTGCGACCTCCCTCAGCGCTGACTCCAAACCTGCCTCACTCAACCCCTGTAGTAGAAGTCAACATCATCGTTGACCTGAGTCCCATGGCAAGCCAACGGCGTCCACAGAAAGGGCGCGGTAGCACAAATGAAGGTAAACAGCGACCTCTGTTCGGCACAGAAAGGGTCTCCGGGTCTCTCTGTGTCCTTCTTGTGGCAAAAATCCCGCTCTCCTACTTGAAGATTTGCTCCTCATTTGAATCAGAAGAAATACATGGTTTCAGGGAGCTGCAGCACCACTGGGAATGAAATCTTGATGCAGCCCAAGTATCTTTTAGCCAGTAAACCTCTCTTCTCTCCAGATCTTGTGTTTTGTAAAAAGATTTGTTGTGCTGTCTCCAAACCTATGCTGTTCTATTTTGGTTTTAAATGTAACCTTAGAAATAAATGTTTACAAATCAGCTCATTGTGTCTTTGTTTTGAAGCTTAAAGCCTCACTTTGATTGCTGCCTTTTTGACATTTTGCATAGGAAATATGTTTGCATGTTCACAGCGCTATTGAGACAGCAATTAGATCACCATATTCCAGCTGTTACAAGGTTTTGTAATGCATTTTCCAATAAACATTTTCAAGAAAACAGAACTATTTTAGTATGTCAAGCAGATACGTTGCGATTTTTTTGTTCAGCTTTTTTTTTTTCAGTCTTATGTTTTTCTGCGTGTTACCGTACTTTTTTATGTTCCTCTATTTCACTTCTTTTAATGTCACCTAAATAAAAAGGGTCAGGTTTTAAAAGCAGCAAGTGGTTTGAGGACTTCTGATTTTGGGGACCTGGGGAGCTGAGCCGAGCCAATTTTCAGAAAATTGAACTTTTCGTCTTAGGCTACCAAGCACCACAACTGCGACGGCTTTTAAAACACGTGCTATTATTTCTCTGATCTTCTTTAAACAGGAACATTTTTACCATTTCCAGGAACTACCTACCTACCTAGTTTCCTTCCTTCCTCCCTCGCTTCCTTGACAATTTTCCCACTTCAAACAAGAAAAAATACATTTTTCTTCCCCGGCCTGCTAAAATGTCCAGTTCCCCTGACACCGAAATGATTTCCAGCCATGCAGTGGAACAAGCACATTGCACGCAAAGGCACCCAGGCGCGAGGGGAAAGGCGGGGGTACCCGAACCTCAGCAGCCGAACAGAGCAGACAGAGCCCGAGTTGTGAAAACCTTGGAGATCTCTGAAGTAATGCAGTTCATGGCAGTCAATAGCCAGGCTGAGGGCACACACCAGGCAGCAGAAGTTGCCTTGGCTGACGAGGAAGAAGATCTGCAACCTTTTGCTTTATGTTTAGTATCGGGATAATACCATTACGAGGATTTTCTTTCTTCTTGCTCGGTGGTTAATCTTTCCTGGTATATAAGATGAAAACCAAGAAATTGTGCTTTGAATTTATTTTATTTTTGCTGCTTCCTGACCTCACATGTCACATTTCTTGCTTTCTCACTGTCTTACCCAAGAATTTTTATGAAGATTTTTCCTACTTGTTGCCTCATGCAATAAAAAGAAAAACAAAGTCTCCCATTATAAAACTGCAAAATATCTGGCTCCCTCTAAAGCCAACAAATTGCAACCGAGCTGGTTGATTTATCTTCTGCGTTTTGATTGATCACTTTGAATTTGGTATACGCTAAAGAGATCAATACATTGATTTATTTTTTTGGGTGCTGTATATCATTATCAGGGTGTAACTGGATTCTTTTTCCGGATGGTAAAAATTCAGAGGAGAATTTCTGAGAGGAGGAAAGAGATTTCCCTAGGATCAGGGAGCTAGAGTGGGAAACAGTCCTCCTCAACCCATTACACTATTTCAGAGCTGGTTGTCAACTATTTGTTTGATGACAGTTGTTGACAGCTGTGCCTCGACGGATTTGCGGTTTCTTCTCGTGATTTTAATAACAAAAATAATAGCAGGACAATGAAGACTTGCAAACCTCACGGGCGGCTTCCCCTTACCTCCCGGTAACTCCCACACTTGCACGGATGCTCGCCGTGATTCTACCAGACAGGAGGCTGGTACGTACAGCCCACGGAAGAGCAAAGCCCGGCCAGGCACAGGCCAGCGTTAGTGCCTGCCCGAAGGGCTTGCCATTGCTCCGTCCCATTCTAAGTCTCTCAATTAGAAGTGCAAACGTATGAGGGCTGCAGCAGAAGAGGTTATTTTAAGTTTCCTTCTCATCTTCTAGGAAAATGAGCCATTATAAATTCTGCAGCTGCCTGTCTATCACTGATGGGACATCACCAAGTTGGGGCCACTTCAACCTCCCTCGGGTTTCAAAATAATTACGCACGATTTTGTCACATCAAGATGAGTTTATTTGCAATTCCCAGGCGTCGTGCATGTCCAACGCAACCTTGCACAGCACTCCAGTGCAGATAACCTGAAAACGCTCCTTGTGAAAAGGGTTTGCTCTTCACATATTTCACCCAGTCTGAAACTACTACCTTGGTTGCCAGTTAAACAAAAGTATTGATTTTAAAATTGCTCTTTTAACCTACAAGGTAGTACATGGCCTCTGTCCAGCATCTCTTAACTTTTTTTATGTTCTTGGATGTACACTCGCATCTGCTGAGGGAAATCTGTCACTTTTCCTAAGTTTCACTGGCTAGTGTTAGGGAGTAACAGCTTTTCCTCAGAGGAATTCCATCCTTCTGGAAAAGCAGGAGATAACAGTAATAAAAAAAAAAAAAAAAAGCAGACTAACAGTACATTTTTTACAGTAGGTTATAAGGCTTTCTTTTTATTGCTCTATCTTACTGTCTAATGAACTCTGTGACAATTTCCACATTCCAATATTATTTTATTACCAATTAGTTATGTTATGTAAAATACCCAAAGATATACTGCATGAATGATAATATAACCTAGCAAACGCATGGTAGTGGGGAGACTTTAACTATTGCAGCCTAATTCTCTGTATGACAACAGGAATGAAAATGGTTTCTGTAGCTGCCGGGTACTCCAGGTCATTTTGCCAATACCCTGATTATCAGTGGAAAAGTGGGAAAAATTCTGGAGAAAAAAAACACCCAAAACCCAAAGGCAGCCCATATGCCATTTTAACGTCATAGGCTCTGGTATCTTTCAGCCTTACTAACACGAAAGACTAGGTATGAAAATATTTAGACCATCTTCTGCCTTCACCTATCTTATTCCCTTATATTATTTAACTCATTTTCTTCAGCAGGTTTACTTTACATCTACTGAGACAATACTTTGTGTCATCTCAACAACAGTTCATGAATGCTGAGGACAGAATACAACATTCTCTAGGCTAAAAAGGGATGAGAAACCTGGACTTGCTTATGAAGCCCAGGCAAAGAGGAGCCATGTAAAATTCATATGAGACAGTGTAGTTCAATTCATTCCCTATACATACTCTTGCAATTTTACTTTTCTGAGCTGTATTATTTAATTAAGAAGAATTGGAAAGGAGACAGACATCTATCAAGAAGATATCCACAGAGAAGCTTAACCATCCCACAAAAGGACCTTAAACTCTGGAGGAAATTGCTGGGACCAGGCTCTAGCAAAAAGCTGCATCATACGTCAGGACATTTTACGTAACTGGCTGATTAATGGTATATTTTACCCATTTTACATAATGCGAGTATCAAGAATGAAAATGTGACCCATGGAATTTGCACATTCCTGGTCATTGATGCATTGATTCTTGGAACAAGTGTGACAAGAAAGCATCACCTGGTGACTAATACAATCTTCTGGAAAGAAAGCAAGCTGCTGCTGCCTAACACTGCTTTCTATAATCTGTCCAGAGCAAGACAGGCCGTTGTTTTATCTTTGTTTGTGCCATTACAGGCACTAGAAGATGCTGAGCTAGGAAGCTGTTAGTTCAAGAGGCAAAAGATCTTAGAGGACCAGAGAAATTTGACAGAAAATATGTTCCTTGTTCTTGTGGGCTGCTACATCAACATTATGCCAGCAAGACAGCCTCTAAAAGGTGACCATTTCCTCTCAAAATATTTAAAATGAATACAAGTCTTGCGTAGAGGGATAAGTTGCATGGATGTCATCCAGGAAGCACCAGGGAAAGACCTGATGGGTAGACGGGTGTGACAGAGGAGCAGATGGACTGATAATTCTGAATGCTGAGCTCCTATTTAGAACCATAGAATCATAGAATGGTTTGGGTTGGAAGGGACCTTAAACCTCATCTAGTTCCAACCCCTCTGCCATGGGCAGGGACACCCTCCACTAGACCAGGTGGCCCAAAGCCCCATCCAACCCGGCCTTGGACACTTCCGGGGAGGGGGCATCCACAGCTTCTCTGGGCAACCTGTTCCAGTGCCTCACCACCCTCACAGGGAAAAATTTCTTCTAATATCTCATGTAAATCTACCCTCCTTCAGCTTAAGGCCATTACCCCTTGTCCTATCACTCCACGCCCTTGTAAACAGTCCCTCTCCAGTTTTCTTGTAGGCCCCTTTAGGTACTGGAAGGCTGCTATAAGGTCTCCCCGGAGCCTTCTCTTCTCCAGGCTCTCTCTCTTTCAACAAAGCCAGTTACAAGCAAATACAAAACCAAAGTATATGAACATTTCCAAAGCCTTAAAATGGAGGAGGTGAAACACACAGACCTCACGGCTCTCATAACACATGAGACTGTCCCAAAATTGATATCATTTGATAGCCAATTACCTGAAATAATGAAAAAGGGATAAGAATTGAAGTGACCTAGGGGAACAAACCAAAAACTATTTCTAATATCCCCTGCACTTCTCTCTTACTGAGATCTCCTCTCGTTTCCCTTCCACATTAAGTTCAAGCAATTCATCTTCACTTTGAAATCTGTGCAGCTTTGACCGTGCCTGTGCGCTGATGTCCTGATCGCTGGTACGTCTTCCCGCTGCCTTGCCTAGCCCACATTCTCTATCACTGTCCCTTCGCACCTCCCCATTGCCCCTTCTTCCCCTCCTTCATGAGCAGCACACCCTCCCTCCCTGTGTGCCACGCTCCTCCTCGAAGTCCTTCAACAAAACACAGTGAGAAGTTTTTTTATAACATCCCAGAAAAAGAAAAAAATGCAGAAAATAAACTGAATCACCTTTAGACCAAATATTTATCTAATCAGCTAACACCTTGTAAAGATATAGGATGACCTCCTGCTGCGGGGTATTGAGCTCAGGATTAGGTCCTTTAACTGAAACCCATCATGTGCTAGGGCATGGGAAAAGGGAGTTTTGAGCTCTGAGGCGTTTAAGAATTCCAGTGTCTCACTATTAATTAATCCATACACTATCTTCTGAAACAGTATAAAAAAAAGCAAATGCTCCAGCCAGGTCTGAAACACTTCAAAGAAGAAATGAATGATTCAGTTTGGTACTTTCCTGAAATGACCATTGTACAGAATGAAAAATTCCAATAGAAGAGTGTTACAAGAAGCCATTTACCAATAATACCTCTTACTCGTTTAGAGAAAAATTCAGCTGTTATTAGAAGACTTTTAAAGAGACATGTGGAACTGAAGTCATATGAATGCAGAGGCTGGAACCTGGCATTAATTTCAGTTTGCTGCTTTACTGCACCTTGTAAGCATCTGCAAGAAAGCTGTATTTCTGCACTCACGATTAGAAAACCTATTAAAGAAAAGTCATTTAGGATGAACACCCCGCACTCGCAGCCATAGGTGTCTTCTTCAGCTAAATTAAAAACCATAGTCTTGTCAGGTCATAAAAATCATCAAAATTTTAGTTACAAATTATGCCACAGTAAGTGTCAGCATCTTTTCCACAGATTTAGCATTGTTTGAAGATAAACTGAAATAGAACCGTGCAATACTTAATTGAGCTCTCAACAGCACCATTGATAAAAGAGCATTAGTAGACTTTGGCAATGACTTTAACTATGGCTACTAAGATGCTGTATAGCAACTCTGCTAAACAGAATGGATCAAATTTTCTCTGGTGCCCTAAGGCCTTTTCTGTTGCTCTTGTAGCATAAAGAGGCTTAAAGACAGCAGACCTTAACCTCGAGGATATTTCCTGTGTAACGAGATTTCTCAGGCAATAAATAGCTGCAACTACCTCTGCTCCCCAGCACATTAAGTATGTGAAGGCAAGGATGATGCTCTAGTCTGTGCGTTTCCTACCAACAGCTCCTAAGGTCAGGGCTCAAGCAAAATTCAGATCATCTGAAGAACATAGTCTCTGGGCAAGCGCAGGAACTAGCCGAATCACAAGAAAATCAGAAACTACTTAGAGGCACATTTGTTTCTGCCTCTCTTTGCATGCATAGGGATGGATACACTAAGTAGTGAAGCTGCAGTCACAAGCTATAGCCCTGCTGTGTCAAATCTCTGTTGTCTGGATGGATGATGTTGCCAGATACTGCTTTGATCCTAGGCCCTCCTGAACAGAGTAGGACCATCAAAAACCACGGAAATAACCCCAGTGATGTTACTGCTCTCAACAGCACAAGAACTAATCAGGACGATGAATACCTCGGGGGTTTTTTCCCCTAAGATCTGGTACTTTCATTTTTTCAGGAGGTACAGTTAAGTCATACGATAGATATAAAAGATGTTTATGTATTCAATAGAAACGTACCTGCACCTAAATCTGTTCCTTCATGTTTTACAGAAAATCTGATGGTGCTATATTAGTGCTCAGTTGTAATTCATTGATGCCTAGCAGAATGAATGAATATCTTTCAAGAAACCCCTTGGAAATGCTGATGACTAGCGACTATTGGTACAAACCAGTTTTACAGATCATAGAAAATCAGTTACTCATAGAAAGCATGACAGATACAGAATAATCTTACTGTAGATGGGAAAAAAATTGTGCATTATGATCCGTAAATCGATAAATATCCAACAAATCAGCAACACAAACAAGATGAGAGAACTTTATTTCATCTTCAATCAGAGAGTAAGAAATATACCGGGCAAGGTAGTTCTAGCAGTAAAACAGTTGCCATGCTAATTTTCTCCTCATCTAGTAATACTGATCCTTTGCATTTCAATACGGGGTTTTTTTCTCCTTGGTGCCCATATTTGTATCTGCAGAACTTTCAAGCCCAGGATACAAGCTGTGAAATATGTTAAGCTGGTGCTGGTTTTGTTTTTTAATAAAACAGAAAAATGACAATATAATACTTTAAAAATCAATATGCTCTTTTGCATTTAAAATAACTTAGGAAAATATTTTAAAACCACAATGTCAGCAAAAATGGGCCGCATTCAGGTGATAGAAAGCAAATGTAGAGGTATAGTAAAGACTTTAGCCATTGCACAGAGAAAGGAAAGATCTCCCACTTGCAAAGCAAGAGGAGGATGGATCTTGACCCACAATATTACTTAGGCAATTGCACAGCCTTCATTTTTTCAGTATCCAAAAGCATTTTATAGGAAGGATAAATGCTCTTTTTTTTTTTTTCCTATATGCATCGGTACAGGGTGACTGCAGAGAAATCATATAGAATATTTTTGTCCCTAATATTTATACATCGGAACTCTATGAGCTCTGATTGCCTTTGACATTGGCAGACAGTCAAATACCGTATAATCCCTGGCTTTTGTACGGTATTCTTTGCAGAAGGATCTCAGAAGTGTTACTTTTGCCCACATGGAGCCCCTAGAAACCTGCAGCGAGCCTGAGTTTTCTGTTCTGTATTTTGTTACCGGTATTGGATACACGGGAACAGAGAGGCAGGGAAAGCAAGATAGGATGGTAGGGTCCTTTGGCTATTATGCTGTAATCATCAGTACCTCTTTCCCATCTCAGAGTTAATATTATTCAAGTGTATACATAGAAGTGCTGTGTAGGACCCCAGACCCACACTGGAACATTGAACAAAACAGACAAGTATGTGCATCTTTTTTTGGGAAAATCTTTTGTGTATGGGCTATGGGAAATGTCATAGCCAACACAGAGTGCAGAATGGGTGTGAAATGTCAGGTTTTATGCTTGCACACGCACCCCTACCTCCAAAAAGCACATGGACAGATTTTTAGGCAGTGGGGATTTAAGTAGCACTTCTGCAAGCATTAGGATTTTTTTTCAAATCATGCAATTTAACCTTCATCTAGGGCTGCCGTATGTCCCAGCTTCCCCAGGCAAGACCTCTTTTTCCACCTGAAAGTTTATTTCCAGGTGAAGAAAGAGGAATTTGGCCAGATGCCTTGGATGTACAAATCTCTACAGCCACCGATGCGGATGTCAGGAAGTCCCAAGCAAATGGTTTCGGAGCATGTGCAGGCCACCTGTGTAGCCCCTGTGCCACTATCTCTATCCAAGAAGTGATACACAAAACTAGGGCAAACCCAGCTCCCTGTCCTTATACCATGAGAAAAAAAAAAAATACAAAAGGAAAACCTATTTGTAGCTGAATCCAAAGCAGCAAAATTCAGAATCTTTGTTGTGTGATATCCACATAAAAATATCAGTTTGAGGGGAAGAGACAGAAATGCATGCGTAGTTTGCAGATCAGAAGGGACAGTACAGGAGTCCTTAGCAGGCAGACACAGGACACTATGCTTATGGTCCTCCCCTGTGATAGCAGACAGCATTGCACTATTATACATAGGAATCTCAGCTTCTTTCTGCTGCAACGCTTCAATCATCCTTCTGGAGTATGTAATACACACATTCAGAGACTTAGAAACCGCCCTACCCAGCCAGCAAACATCTCCCAGCACTGGGATGGAGATGGTCCAGCTATTCCAGTGGCAGAAACAATGACGGCATTTTTATCTTTAGTACTTCTTTTCAAATTACTATATTATCTTGTCTAGACGGTGCTTTTGCCAAGAAAGGTTGGACCAGATGATCCTTGAGGTCCCTTCCAACCTGGTATTCTATGATTCTATGATTAGTACATATAGGCTACAGTTCTGTAATCTGCACAGCATCCTAAAAGTAGTGAAAAATCTCGAAAGTTTTAAAATTTGGAGCAATATAAAATGATTGATGTGCTTATCAAAACAACTGAATTAAGATTTTACATTTGCTTTCTAGTTGCCCGAATATTTCTAGGAGACACTAGTTAGAAGCCAGCATATGTTTTGAGAAAGAGTCATTCTCCCGCTGTATGTTAGCTTGCATGCATTACAGTTTGTACCTTTCTTTAAAAAGAAATGGGAGACCTCTGAGATATTATTGTACTCCACATTACCCAATTACCCTTTTTTAACCAGACACATTTGTCATCCTGTTGGAAAAATAAGTGTTTGATACTTATCATATTCTCACAGACTTCAGCCACTATTACTTCTTAAAAATGCAGGGTAGCTGAAGAGTCCTTTTGTTATTTATTTGCTGTGTCTCAAAGTGCCTCTACTCATGCTCTACCTCTTGCTAAGGGAATAAGATCAGTGGCCATAAGGGCCAAACTCTGGTCTGATAAATGTGGTGTTTCCCAAGTATCTTATATAGTTGGGTACTGGGCATGCCTGTATATGCACAGTGGCGGTGAACTCTGATTCGTGAGCTGCAGAGAGAGGGGGAAATTCCTGCTGGGACCCCCCGAGCAGATCTCCCTCCAATTTTCCGGTTCCTCCTTGCACTCATCCTACACGATTAGGACCTCCCCAGATGGCAGTGGCGGTACCTGCTCATGTGGGAAAAGCCTGACACCGGCACAAAAGCCTGTGAGGAGCATCGCTTCACCTGACAGAGCAAACGAGCAGTCTATGCAAGCATGGTGATGGGTGCCTACAACCGTGCTGAAACAGACTCTAGATCCCCTCCCTCAGGCAGCAGGCAGAGGAGTGAGGAGGGGGCTACTTGTGGGATAAAGCATCTTTCAGTGGAAGGTTCTGATTTAGACTATTCATTCACGTGTACAGAACAAACTGAAAAGAAAGGGGTTTTTTTTCTATATTTGATGCATTGGTTTTTGGTTATAAATTTATATCAGAGGAAAGAAAAAAGCCAGGAGGTTATGTGGAAAGATTTTAAAAATATTTATAAAGATTAGATAGCACACAAAATAGTCTGTTCCAAGAGTGGTAGAAAGCAGGAAAGAATTTTCCTTCGGGTGGTCTCTCAGCCGCCCACATCCCTCACTGGCAGAGGTGAAGGAGCCCTGACTCACTTGGTTCCAGTTCTTCCAAATACCCATCTGTCAAAAAGTGGCACATCATGCTCCTCATCCAAGGCAAACCCTGGATTCCTCATCCTCCAAAGTCTCTTCCCATCCCCGCTCTCCAAGCTGTCTCCCAGCAATTAAGTAGGGAAGGCTCTCCATCACAAACCCACCAGCATTCAGGAGGTGACTTCTCAGCACGTCCTGGCACCCTGTGCTTCATGCCGACCACTGCACCGCTGTGCGGGCAGAGCGCTGGGCCAGGCTTGCACTTATGGTGTTGGACCTTCCAGTTTGTGGCACAGATGGTGTCACCAAACTTTAATTTGCTGCAGATGGAGCCACGGGGAGGTAAGACTTTCCTGCCCCCCCAAAACCCACTCTCCCCCGTGCCTCCACCATCCTCAACACCTGGTTCCTCTTCCTACCCCAGAGCCGGCGGCACGTCTGCCCCCACCCAGGCACCGCTGCCCGCGGTGACGAGGGCAGCCCGACCAACACGTGCTGTTCCCTGCCGGGAGGAAATGAGATACTCCTCGGAAGTCCCTGATGGCACCAGCGTGTCCCACGCGCACTGGGGAGCTGGGTTACCTCCCTCTCTTGTGTGAATTCACCTGCAGTGCACCAGGACTTCCCTACACTTAGCAAGGAACTATCACTGCTCTTTGTCAGTCCCTACAGCCCTTTGGTTGTCTTCCAATTAGAGACTAATCACTCCTTGCCCTGTTTTACCCCCCAGGGGCATGCCATCTTCTTCCGTGGTTAAGTCCAAAGAGTTGCCAGCAAGGAAGGGTCACAAAAACCACCGCTTCCCTCCACCTGCCAGCTCCTAACTGAATAGCTTTGCAGGGGGCACCGCTAATGACCATCACCGGTTTTATTGTGGCTGGCCTTGAATCAGCTCAGCAGAAAGGACTCGTGAAAAACAGTATCCATCACTCCTGAAAATTGCCTGGCACATTATTATAGTGTGATAAGTTCAACTGCAGACCACATGCATTTTCTGGCTTTGAACAAATGGCACGAGTCAATTCTCTATAAATTCAAAATGTATATTAGAACATGGAAACATATTTTAAGTGGTTTCACATCCTGCCTCTCTTTTTCACCCTAACTGCTGGAGATTAAGCCTGCCACTTTGCTGTTTCAGTCTTTTGCCATATAACAAGACATGAAGAGAGTTCATTACCCTTTGTCACCCCCGAGTCACCTGGATGAGAAAGGAGGAAACAACATGCGCCCGAGCGGGGATTTTAAGGGGGAAGGGAAGGGATGCAGGCAGGGGGAGGGCGTATCGGGAAACAGCTTTTTAATTGCGCTTCCTGAAAAATGCTGCTGTGGAGAAAATGACTGACGGAGAGAGAAAGACAGTCTGAAAGCATCCACCGTGCTGCAACCCACTCAGGGAGCTGAAGAAATAAGAGGCATTTTTGTACTCTGAGTGGCCTAAACAAATAAATTACAGTCTTGATAACCTTTTATTTCAGTGCTGTGCCATTTGTGCTACTCCAGTTGGATTGTGTCATTCCCAGGATAAATCCTCAATTGCAAGGGCTTTAAAATTGAGCTATAAAAATTTCCTCTGGGCAGAAATCTGGCAAAATGTAGCACAATGAAAAAAAGCAAAGGGAATCGGTCTAAAAATAGAAGTGAGTAAAAGAACTTGGGAACCTTTGAGTGGACAACAATTTGTCAAACTTTTCTGCCTCGCAGTCTGGTAGGCGAAAGAGAGGGTGAGGGCCAGCCTGGAGGGACACACCGATAGATCGTCTGCAGCTTCTGAGAGATGCACCTTCACTGCCAAGGTTTGGGGAAATGGGACAGTGGCCAAACTGTCACTGTGAGTGAGGGAGGTCTTGAAGAGGGAAGGATGAGGCAGGCTGAAATATGTGACATGCTGCTCAGCCTCAGGCGATTCCCCTATCCGAAGGCCATCCCAGAGGCTGAGTTACTCTCCTAAGCTTAAACTCAGCCTGCCTAAATCCCACTTACGTCCCTATTCCTATGGCTGCCTACTGGCTGCCCCCACATTTGAACCTTACTGTGGTCCTCTCTATCCCTGCTGAGATGCCTTCAGAGCCACCCTCCTTGGAAGCACTAGGCATGAGGTTGAGTCTGTGCTTTATTTCCTGATATAAGCTTAGCTTCTCTCCATAGCTTAGTTTCTATGTGCAAATTTAAATAACATTAATTTAGGTTTGCTGCTACCAGAACAACGTAGGCATGGTCGGGAGAGCAGACTCACAACTAGTGGGAGGTTAGTCCACTGAGTGTTCACCACATGACAGCATCTCAGGCAATCCCTTACTTACAGGTATTTACAAGAGGAAACAATGCCTCAAATATTTTAGAATATACTGCAGCACTGAAGAATGATGGAAATCACACTGAAAAGCCAAACCATAAAAAGCCAACCCTGTGAAAGCCCGTTCCCCTTGCAAAGTTGGGCAGACAGTCCTCAAAATGGGAGCGCTGCTTGGAAAACATAACACAGCCCCACAGCATCACACGTACCGCAGCGCTGCTCAGTCATGAAGGGGCTGAAGGTGACACTGTCAAGCCTTGCTGATATCCCTCCTATTTTTAAAACTGCCAACAGAGCTTGAGTTGCCTTCTGATCCCTGGTCCTCCCATGCTCCCCGGGAACCACCACACAGCAGGGACAGACACGCTGGCACCAGCTCTGCCTGTATGACAAGGCAGCAAGGCACCGGCCAAACCCAGCACCACGGCCACCTAGACATCTTGTCACAGAGTTAGACTAATTTTCACCATCGCTTCCTAGGGTGGCCATAACCGGACGGTAATGCTGCTCCAGGGCGACAAGTGGAGCTGCAGCAGGGGGAGCTGGCCTGACAGTGTACACCACCTTCGGTGCAGCTTTTTAGCTTGTTTAGGGATATCGCATGAAAAAAATAAGAGTGCCGAGCTACAGCCAGTGTTTAAAAATAAACAAATTTTCAACGTCAAAGTCTCTGTAATACTGCAAGCCCAAGGTAATGCTTTTTATACAAGGCAAAATGACATTTGAATTCGAAATTTGTTTCAGTCCTAATAACTTAAGGTGTCATTATTAGCACATGCAAAGAATACAAAACAAACAAACATATTTTCTCATCTTCCAAGCATTCCTCTAATAATATAATGTTTCATACACGTGAGGAGCAAGACATTTAGGCGGTGACCGCCAGAGTTAATGACATCAGGTACTGATGAAACGTCTCGGCATGCCCCAAAGTTATGCAAAATAAAGAACTACTGATTTGAATTGCATCCAACTCTGCAACTCTCTATCTTCAGGGCAATCCAAGAGTAGATTTGTTTGAATGTTTTTCATTAAATGCCATCGTGCCATACTAGATAAGAGATTCTATTTGGACTAGCAGCCACTTCCAATTTTTCGCCCCAAAATAAAAGAGGGTTTATCAATTCCAATCAGTCTTATCCAGAATTAGTTGTCAAGTTTCAATAGCTGGCATGGATCTGACAACATAAATTCAGCACCAGTGTCAAATGACTAATACAACCTTGTAGAAGAGGCCTGAATGTATAGTCCTGCAGGGATTGACCAACTACATTTAAAATATCAGCACTTTTATGTTATAATAGCTCCTATTAACAACAGTTGGCTGACATTAGATATATTCAGGCTAAGCATCAATTAAAAAATTGCTTATCTGTTTGAAAATCTGGAAAGCAGGTATGGGTTCTCACACAGACAGAGAGTAATACAAATGAAATAATTGCTGGGGTGTCCTGGGACTGCATCACTTTGACTAATAGACACTGCTATTTTTCTGTCTTCTTTAAGATAAGACCGTACATATATATGTGTGTCCCTGTCATGCTATGCTGCATTTCTTAATGATCATCTTTCATTTTAAAAATAGCATAATTTAGAGGCCCTACAGAAAGCCTGGTGCCCATTATACCGAGTATTACGCAAACAAAATGTAATAAAATAATTGTCCCATGTAGTTCACAGTGCAAGCAGCCATGAAAGGTATCTCGCATAATCCTATTTATGGGAAACTGAGGCACCACTACTTTCAGGGCATTGCCCAAGGTCACAAAGCCAGCCACTCACATCTCCTGAATCCAGGGCCATAAAGCTACGCTAGTAGTAAATGCTGACATCCAAGAGAACTCATTAAACTCATTAAGGACTCATAAACGAGCTGAAATAAGTGCCAACCCGTTTAAATGTTAAATAGGTCATCGCTAGCTGATCAAAATGCTTTATTCTTCATTGTATCCAAGAGCGATTTACACTAGAAATACAGACATATTCCTGTGAGCAGGAACACGCAGTTCCCTACCCATCTGCTCTAATCACTGCCCGTCTTTAGGCCCTGCTGGTTGGCTGCCCCGCTCTGGAGAAGTTTTGGGCAGCCCTTCAGCTCGGTGGGGATGCGCAGGGTGTGGAAGATGTCCTGTTCGCTGCCCATCTGCCCCCCTAGACCAGCCTGCAGCCCACTGCCGCAGCCTTGCTCCTGAGGGTGGGCATACTGGTGGGAAACCCCACAAGAAGAAAAAAAGACAACCCAAACCCTCAAACATCTCACCATGGCCAAACCCTCTGACCACTCAGCTACACTGCAGAAGCGGAGATGGTTTTTTCAGCTCTCCTCTAATTTGTCCAAGGAAAGGTGCGAGCGCCCACCTTGAGGAGAGAGTAAAAAGCTGCACACCTTGAGTGGATCGAGACCCTTCCCAGCAGCTATCAGTAAATAGTCTGAAAGGCAAAACTAAGACGAAAATTCTTTTCCTCTGCATCTCCTACTGCAGTAAGCAGCTGAGTATGCAGGTGTGTTTCTCCTCAGGAGGCTGGAAGGTTTTGGTTCCCACTGTTGAGCAACCAGCCCTCTGCAGGCAACACCAAGGAAGCCGGTGTGCCTGATATAGCCAACTCTGGGTTCAGCTCCAGAGGCCTTAGAGATGTCCACGCTGCCTTCTTATCCATCATCGGCTCCACTGCAGTCAATGGGAGTTAAGAGCATTAAGGACCTGACACCCTCATCACTTACCAGGGGTCTCTGGCAATTCTTCAGGCCAGTTAACTCAGAACAAAATCCTCTCTGAGCCAGCCGGGACGGGCTGTCCAAAAATAGCAGTCAACCACTAGCCTCAGTTGCACCTTCGCCTGTGTGAGAAGCTTAAGTTTCTGGTTGTCTGGTCAGATCTCCTGTTGTTCACTTCATCGTACGTATTTTTCATTCATTAATATAACAACAATAAGCTCCCAGTAATAGGATCTTGCCACTAGAAGATGATTTCTTGCTTTCAAAAATAAACATCTCAGTTTCACCTTCACATTGTTTTTATAATACAGTAGGAGATCTTCATCCTGTCAGGTTTTATTTTCATCCCACTGACATTACTTCTTAATTAAAAGAAAAGATAAATAGACGGATTCAAGCAGGTGCTATGGCTGATATGAAGCACAGTTCCTCGGGAAAACAAAAAGAATCAAGTCAGAGAAGAAGGGAGCCTGGCAGTCATTTCATGTAGCCAGCCACGGGCAGTGGTAGGTGGCCTTAACTGGCTCTCCCGTTTGTTTGTTCTGCAGTTTTGCAATGTCTTCCAGCTGTCATTTCTTTTTCCTTATCATTGTATTTATTTTTTAATGATTCTCCGCTGAGGAGTTTCAGCTTAGAGAACAGAGAACCAGCAGCAGCAAAGCATCGTCTCCCTCCTCCCCGCACGCAGGGCAAGCGAGGATTTTGCATTTCGTACATCATTTACGGCTTGTGGATGTGAGGCTGCCACCGAGCCCACCCGGGCTCAGGCAGCATCCCACCACCCGAAACAGCAGTTGGCAGCCACAATTCAGAATGTCACTGAAAAGAACCTGGGGGGGGAAAGTACTTTATAAAGAACCACCACTTTTGGAAAGTCTCAGTCACTGCAGAAATGAAGTCTTTTTGTTCAGTACAAATATTCTCTTTCAAACCAAACAGTCCAGCATATGCCAAAATGTTCTGTGTATTAAAGGAGATGTAAAATGCACAATGCTTTGCTCCTCCCCAAAATAACTTACTTTTTGAATGTCAGTTTGAGACACACCTCTTCACCCCAGGGACCAATACAAGCACTGAGGAGTGCCTGATCCTTTCAAGAAGACTGAAAAAGTACTAGAAAAGCGCTGCTCAGCTGGAGGGACAGAGGCCAGCAACCAACCAAAACCAACCAAAGCAAAATAAACAAAAGCGAAGAAGTTCTAAATTTACAGAGTTTGACCTAAAGGAGAGATGTTAATGAGCAGCAGAAGAATACGAACAGCACAGGGCGAAATTAACTGGTTTTCTTACTTGAATAAAAAAAAGAGTTGCTGTGGTTTCTGGGAGCCAGGGTTTTGGGGTGCAGACACCTGGGTACCCATGACAAGAGGCAGTGGAACGGCCAACTGAAACTCTCATTTTCTTTGAGTTGGATGAGCTGCTTCACTAGGGAACCAATCGAAGATGCACTCCAGGAAGAAAAAACATGTCAAATAAAGAGGGTTTAGGAAAAAGAATCTGCTCAGGGACAAGAAGGTAAGGAAAGAAAAAAGCCTGTCCAGGAAACGACAAAGTTTCGTGGAGCTGGTGATTATTTTGCTTTAATTCAGGCTGCAGAAATGTCTGATCCTCTATATAATCGTAAAGCCTTGAAATGATCTGTCCTGCAAGGAAAAGCTACTAAATAATGCAGAGTTCCCAATGGGAAAGAAACCTCCTTCCATCTACAGAGGGATTTTTAAAGTGCCACATCAGAGATCTGAGCTTTTAATTGTATCTTGCACTTAAACCAAACCATAGGCCTATTGTTTTCTTTCAATAGGTTAAGCAAAAAGCCACAATTATTTAAGAGCATTCAAAATGAATACAGGATAACAAGAAAGACAAACTTAGAGGCAACAGCGTTTTCAGACTGCATATCCTTAACTCTAATGTCTTACTGTGTAGGCAGGATCTCACCTTCGGATGCTGGGTCACGTATGGTCTTAGAAATAGCAGGAACTCTTAGGTTTATAGCTGAAAATCGAGCAGATCAGTGACTCTGTGGGAAACACATCGCTGGTTAAAGCCAAGGAGCGTGCTGAGCACGCTTCTTTCAGTACAACACAGAAAACACAACTCATCCCATTTCCCAACAGTAGCTGGAAACAAGCAATGCCATCGTTCAGTGACACCACCGCTCAGGACGGGAGGCAAGGTCGGGTCGGATGTTAACTGGCCTTTCTAGGATGCAGAGAGACTGGATGCAAGCGGACACCCATGGGGTGTCCCCTGAGCAGCGGCAGAGAGGGGGACACAGAGCTGGGCAGAGGCAGGGGGTAGATCTGCCCTGTGCCATCCCCACACCCCCCCCCAGGACGATCGAAGCAGGTGGGCAGACCCCTGAGTCTGCCCTGTCTGTTAGGGACCCCCGGAGCATGCAGCAGCAAGGCTGGAGGTCATGTCACACTGTGTCTTTCCAAGAGACATCCATGCAAACCAGATCAGCAACCCCGGCGTGGACAACCAGCGTGGACCTCTCCTGGCCAAGTGTTCCACCGCTTGACCATGCTGCCACATTATTGTCTGCTCTAACGTTCGCTCTTGGAAAGGAGAGAGGGAAGCAGTGGGATAAAATCATTTCACTTTTTCTTTCTGCTTTTTTCTTCTACAATATGAACAGAAGCAAGGCTATGGTTTGCAAATTCTACATTATTTTCTCTTCCAGTAAACCTATAAACCACTAAGCAAGGGAAATCAATATGCAGGAATAAAAGGAGAATTTAAGAGTTTAAAGAAATAAATTAAGAAATTTAAACCCAGTGTTCAAGTATGTTTCCCCACACAGAGTTTGTGTTAGTTTCTAATAAAATTTAGTATATCCTTAAATTTAAGCATAGAAGACTTTGCAGGATGGAAGGAACATACCATTCAAATGACTTTATTTGTTCTGTTACTCATAGCCCTTTGATCAACATCACTTCAAATGGAAGAAAAAAGCCCATCTTCCTTCTCCTTCTTCTATCTTTTTCATAATCTTTTTCATAATCTTTTACATTTCTTTTTCATGCAATGAGGTCAGCTATGTTCAAAATCCCACCGTGTCTGAAATTGCGGGTTCTTTAAGAGACAGGAAAGGTGGATTTAGAGAGGAGAAGTGGGGAGCAGGGAGGAGGGACAGCTTTCTCACTGTTTCTGCAAAAGCATGTGTTTGGCAGTCAGAAAAAGAGCTGTGGGAAATCTGTGCTGGGAGATGAGGAGCAAAAGGGAAAACAAAGGCACTGGGGGCACTGGGGACAGAGCCGGAGCTGGTACAAATTTGCACTGCTGACAGCTATTGCTGGGGATCCCCACGGGCTGGGGCCGTGTTTTCTATAGGGTTGTACAGAGAGTAACTGTCCTGGCACTTGACCGATTTTATGTGGGAGCTCCAAAATTAATTATGAGGCAGAAAATGAAGTGAGAAGGTCATTTGTCAAGGTTTCTGTTTGCTAGCTGCAGCACAAGCTCTGGACACAATGGGCTTCCCAACATTGCTTCTTTCACATGGTTTTCTTCAAGCTGCTAACGCTGGACTCGGGCTCCCCATCAGAGATGTGCCAGCTCAGCCCCTTCCTTCCCCGAAGGCTTGGGAAGAGCAGTGTCCCCAGCCTCTGCCCAGAGAGGAAGGTCCCCATCACTCCGGCCACCGAGGCTGGTGGTCGCAGCAGATGCTGCACGGGGATGGCCACCAGGATTCCAGCAAGCCCTCAGGACTGTGAGTTGCATCAGGGTTATTTTTGACTCCAGCAGCATCCAGAGGGCCCAAGAGATGATTCACTGCCGCCTTCATCTCCAAAATGTATATAGAGATGGAGCGCACAAGGAACATTTTTTAATGAGCCAGTAATAAACTGGCCACAATCAGAAGAGCAGCTTTGTTTGAGATTATATATACATATATCTGCAGAGAAACTCTTAATAAGATCAATAGTCTTATTGAGCACATTTTCCTCAGTATGTGCTTAGCCTTTCCAATAAAATGATTCATATAGAGCATATTGAGTATAGCACAGACTCTGTGCACTCAATATATATTTTGGATATTCAGTACCCCTTCAGACATGTTCCTCCTACCTGGCGGGTCAGGCTATGGCATATCTCTTCAATCCCACCTCTGAGTCATGAAACGAGAATCACATCCTATGCGAGGAAATGTAGATTTACATTTTGTCACCCTCCAGCTTACACGAAATGGCACCGTAAATGTAGCTGGCACAGGGCAATCTGTCACAAAACGCTCACGTATTTGCCTTGCCCCATTTTATCTGCAGAGGTGATCAAATGCAAACTAAATCTCAGTTAAATCTCATCCCTCCCCAGGAACAGCATTCCTTTTCTTTGCTTCTTCTTAGATACGATGTAGGCAATATCCGGGGTGTTTATATAATTTTGCTCTTGTCGTGCGGGGCCGGCCCGCCTCTGATGCCAGAGCTCCTGTCTGCCTGCCAGTCTCACTTCTCTTTCCCAACACTTCATCCCATTGGAATCAATAGGTAAGAATCAATAAAATGCAAACGCTGCACTTTACCCTGGCTGCTTCAGACTGCCTTCCTCCAGCCCTGGAAATGCTGCAGCTCTCCCTTCACAGCCTCTGTAAAGCGGTTCAAAGGAAAAGGAAAGGAAGGTCCTGGGTGACTGATGGGCAGGAAAAGCAGGGGGGCTCGCTCAGCCCCCAGCCAGTGGCAACAGACGCACAAGTTATCTTTTTTTGCTGGTATTCTACTGCTTCAGTAACCAGCAGCACACCAAGATAGCCTCCCAGGGAGCAGGCTTTGCAAAACACCAGCAAAAGCAAGGACAGTCTTGGTGTACTTTCAGAAAAGCAAAGCCTGGAAACTGCTTCTCTGACCTCAGCAGACTTCAACCACTGTCGAAGCCAGATGGTTTTAACCAGTCATCGTTTCACCACTGCCATGAGGCCAGAAGCCACACTCATTCAGGACTACAATTTTACCTCCAGCTCCTTCCTTAGTCTTGTTTTGACAGACTGCTGGCACTGACAGCTTCACCTTCTGCCATTTCCAGACCCCACAAATCACTACTGGCAGAGCAGGAGCTCAGTGAAACACAACCCAGCTGTACAGTTCCCTCTCTAAACTTGCCATCAACCATACAGACACCTAAATAAGCCAGTCTTTCTGTCTGGGACTTCAGAGAACTCATCACCCACCTACCGTCCAGGGCATGCAGGGGGTGAAGGACCTCAGCTGTGGGTGGCATTTCTTGCCTAAGTTGCCACAAGTCTTATTGATTTGAATGCTCCCATTATTCCAGTACTTGTTTAGCTTTAACTTATTCTGGTTTATTTCAAACAATAATATCATTTGTATGGGCATGATGCATTTCACTTCACTGAGAAGTTAGGGTCTCCAGAGACTCGCACTAAAATCATACTGATATTGTCAGTAATGTAATTGCCACACGGTCTCCATAGACTTCTATTGAAATTGCTTTCCTCTCCTAATCTCAAGTAGTAGGAACAACATCCCAGCAGAGACTCCAAAGACTTGCAATGGAGTCATGTTCCCATCATAAATGGTCTCATAATGATCCTCTTTAGACATTCTTTGAAACTGCCAAGAGATTGGTGCTGCACAGTATTTATTTTCCACAACGTTCTGAAAAGGACATTAATGTTCTCTCCCTTGAATCCTGGAGCTCACATCCTATTAAAAAACTTTATGAGAAGTAACTACTGCTTCACTGCAGTGCCCCACAGAGCCTTCAGTATATATATTATTATTTCACAAGCTTCACTACTGAGTTGCAACAAAATTAGGAAACATACCCTTTACCCAACAGACTGGATGGTATCCCAAGGATCTGTTTTGCTCTATGAAGTAATGATAAGAGGGGAGAAGAGAAATGTATTCTTTCACCCAGAAAACAGACTATCTCCTTGGGAGCCATGTTGATCCATGCACAACAACCCTAACTAAAGGGTTAGCACACTCAGTGATAGAAGTTGCTGGATTTGTACAGTGGAGGCTGTAAAGGTTATTTCCCTCTGTTTTCCCTGGTTACGTACTATAGCCAGCAGGGCAAGTTCACCTGAAGCTGCGACATGCTGAGAAGGGGGATTTAAACCCACCTGGGTGTAGGAGGAGGCTGAAACTGCAGGATGAAGAACAGATCCTAAATCTGGTCCAACTCTATCTTTGACACCTCTTCAACTCAGAGAATAAGTAATCAAAGTTTCCAAATTTCTGGAGAAAGTTCTTTCCCAACAGGCAAGCTGAACATATGCTCAGGTTGCAGCACAAAGCAAATTTTGCAAGAAGCTTTAGAAGTCCTTGGTCTCAATGGGTTTTGAGTGGGAGTATCAGCAAGGTTTTCAGTCCTCCACAGGGGTATTTTGTATTTTATAGACAGCGCCACATAGTTCATGGAGAAAGAAGCGCCAGAGGTGAGCAGAGGCTTAAGGACCAGAACTCCTAAATGCCTCTCTCGTCTCTCCTGGCCCTAGGATTCCTGTGGTGCTAGCACTTGATGGCTTTCAGAAAGCCAGCTTAGGTGGCCCAGACTCCCCATCCACAAAAGGAGGGTAATACTACTTACCAGTTTCAAGGATAACCGTCTGCCACACATGACACAGGAGATTAAGCTTTAATTGCATAAAAAAGGAAACTAAGAGAACAAATTATTCTACCTTCTGGGATACCCAACTACTCCTCTGCAGCAGAAAATGGAAGAAAAACCCTTTAGTCAGTTTATACTTATCCCAGCTATTTTACTCTGGCAGTCATGTGCTGGAAACCTCATATAAATGTCATCTCTAGCCTTTGGCTGCATTTGCCATGATATTAGATGGTACAGAGGCATTTCATACTGAATCAAAGATTTCTCTGAGTTTAAAATAAAGCCTGATCAGCTCCTCATAGAGAAACACCGGCATAAAAACCTATTGCATATGTCACGGACATGAGGTGCCCCCTGAGTCAAAGGAACCACTTGGAGAGTAGTGAGGACAGGATTTTTTCTTTTGCTTGCCACACAATTTAGGAAACTTATGAATATACAGCTGCATGTAAATGTAAGCTATAACTACTAACAATTAGTTGAGCACTGGGGAGAAACGGATCAATGGTCTCATCTTGGTACCCGTCAGTACCCGGTCTCTACCATGAAACCTTACAAGCCAACGTACATAGTGAATTCACTGAGTCCCAGTTCATACACGTATTCCCCAGAGAAAGAGCCCTGATCTGCTGCCACTTCACAGTGCAGATCTTAACAGCAGCGAGCATTTTCATTTTATGGCTGAGTAAGATCTACTGTTCAGCACTATATGCCTGTATAATATTGAATATTATAAACTATACTCTGGCTTACACTGGTCCACTGTAGGGTAAAAGTAATAGTAGCTACATCTAAAATTTAACAACCTAAAGGGTTTGGTACAAGCCAGTTTGAAATATTAGATTATTTTTACGTCAGGAAATAGTTCATTGTTTTATTTTTCATTCCTAGTCAAAATTGCATCTTTTCTACCCGTTAATGAACCCTGCCTAAAGTAGACATTTACATTCAGACTATTTACCTGATGCATAATGCTTTATGAAAAAATATCAGCTCTAAACAATAACGCTAGAATTTTATTACAGACTTTTGGTGCAAATAATAAAATATTTCTACAGCTAATGAACTGCCCAACAAAGCAAGTTTGTTAGTTAATAAAAATAAATGCTTTTAAAAACAATCGAGAGATTAGAAAAATATCGTTTTCAATAAAGACTCATTTGTACATTTTATATTAATTGGCATATATTACTTTCAGATTTTCTGCAATTCTAATAGTATGGAAATAAGCATCAGGAATATTGGCTTTCAGGATAACTAATTTATATTAGAATTTTTGTATGTCTGAGAACAAACAAAGACTTCATTATTTCATCCAGTAGGTCAGACAGAACGTCTGTTAGCAACTCAAAATATAGATAAGCACCTAGCGATGGACCGACCCTGGTAGTAAACATTCTCCTCTTAGACTTTAAGGTTTGACCTTTATTTTTTAACCTTTGGAAAACAACATTAAAAAGAACAATAGTAGGAGGGCTCAAAAGAAGGCAACATGTGCCTTCATGGAGTAAGGGTCTCCACTGACCACTCGGATGCGTAAATACAGCGCAGTACCAGCAGGTACTGCCAGTTTCTTCTCTTGCAGTCTCCTGCACTCACTCGAGATGCTCTCCTGGTCTTTCCACTTACTCCTCCTCTGTTAACAAGGATCATGCCAAAGTGTTGTGCTCTCGCGCACGTGTGTGTACACATATGTAGGAATCACAAGACGAAGCTTTTTGGGGTCACGGCCTCTCTGCACGTACTTTTAAGAGATTTGTGCTTATAGACCAGTCGATAACACACGTACTTAATGCCCAAAGAGCATGAAGATTTAACTTTAATTCCAATTCTCTGTAAGAGATTAGACTGAAATCTGTTCATCAAAATATCTGGACAATAAAAGTGAAGGGAGATAGTTTTCACAGTTTCTAGACAGAATAGACCATGAGATTATTTCACGCAATATCTCAGTTACCCCACAGGCTATCACATTTCACACAGATGCTCTACATTCAATCCAAAATTTCAGTTAAATTACAATAGTTCAGCTCTCAGATGACCAGTTAAACACTCAATTAACTCAATTTAACTCCATTAAATACCAAAGACCCTGCAAATAGGAGGAAATCAGGTAAGAACCTGGCAGCAGAAAAACAACCCAGGAAAGGTGACCACGCGTTCACATCTATCTGACCTGACAGACTTCTTCCCATCTCCACACGATGATAAACCAACACAGCTCAGGAGCAAGCATTGGTACTCTCCTGTTTCAGAAACCCACTTCCAAGTATGGAATACATCAGGCTTTAGAGGTAAACAGTTATTAAACAAAGAATAAATCCAGCTAATTGTGGGAGGGAGAAAAAAATCCTGCTCCCTACAGGTGACTTGCTGGAGTCCTGATGCACAAGACTTTATTATAATCACCTTCGTGAGGTAGGACTTTAAGGGGGATGGATGTGCTGAAAGCAGCAAAGGCAACCCAGTTCTGCCCACAGCATGCAAAGGAAAAAGGGTAAGAGGTGCCCTGAGCACAGAGCTGAAGGAAAACACACACCCATACCTCACCCTGACTCCAAAGGGCCACAGAAACTCTCCTGCAGATGGAAGTAACTTCTTCCAAAAAGACATTCAGCTTTATCTCAAAAAGCACAAGACATAGCAAGTCCCACCCTGCACCTCATAGCAAGCATAGCATTTAACTGCCCTCATCATTCACAATAAATGTGTGCTATTTTTAGGCTGAATTTGTCAAACTTCAAATTCCAGCCACAGGATTTCTTTGTGCTTTTGCAGCCAGACCAAAAAGCTGCCACCCCTGAGTTCCAGCTAGCATTACTTTTCAGTGCATGCTTCCCCATCCTTTTCCCAGCTATACATGAGATGCTCCTCATCCTTACTTGGGGATCAATTATGTGCACATACCTCAAATTCATACACAGCTCACCCTGAAGACACCAGCAGCTTTGCACAGTCAAGGACTGCAAGTCCAGACATGACTTAGATGAGGCTGAAGGTGACTCACAGGACAAAATCCAAGGGACAACTAAAGGGCCAGGCTGGTAGTTTTAACAGAAAACTTGCAAGAGTGGGAATTTCAACCCATGTCTTGGCAAATTTTCAGCTCAGGTAATTATGTTCTGCCCTTTTAAAATTCCTTAGAAGTTTCACTTGGAGAAGTTAACCTCCCCATTTTGATGGACCTTCAAAGATGTGAAGCTACGAGGGACTGTCCCTCAGTGATGCACAAGGGACCTCTCCCCGGGCAGGTTACCAGGCGCTCTGGTCTCAGAGGGAGGAAATGTTAGCTCAAAGATAGAGGAACCTGCAGCAATGCTCTTGAAGTGGAAACTGAAATAAAGTTAACAAGAGATCTGTGAACATCACAGCAGAATATGGAAAAGCAAAACATAAGTGGCAAAATATAAGTCCTTTCCTTGGAAAGACAAGAGTGTTAAGAGGTTTCGCCTCCCATTAACAAAGCAAAAGCCTACAGGTCGTTAGCATTTGCACAGTAACCTTCAGAAATCTTCCCAAAGAACAGGAGATTAGCACCACTCGCACACGCGTTGCTCAGCTGTAACACAGCAGCACCTTATGTACTCGTCTATGAAATTACAGCACTCTGTATGTACACAATCGATGCGTAAGCGCAGTTCTATTTCAAGGGCAGTAAAACCTGAGAGTTGCACGACCAGCAAAGTGAGAAACACAGCGATGTGAAAACATCCAAAGACTTTGCATTGCTTTTTAAGAATTAGTGGTTTATAGTATAAATTTATTGATGTTTAGAACTGATAAAATATTTCTTTAAGTGCTGCGTATTTCCATTTAAAACATCTTTTCTCAGGGTAGTTAAAAGTATCCTGTAAGGAAAGATGCTCTTCAGTGCAAAATCAATCACCTCATTTCATACGATCATCAAGGAATATCTTTATTAATTAATTATACACAGCATATTATTATATTTTGATATTCATAAATGCTACACTTCTTTGCTGGACCACTGCTAAAAAGTTCAAGCAGAAAATGGGACCATTTCAAAAGGAGAAGAAATAAAAATTGAAAATATTGCATACTTTTATTTTATTCTTGGTGTTATATTTATCTTTAACAAAATAAAGAAATCACTTCTAGCTATCCTATGTTCAGACCATCCTGACACTGCATCTTCCTGATTCTTTTGCTGATTTTCTCACAGATATCGTTTGTCACATCCTCAGTCTGGCATCAAAGACTGGTGGCAGTAAAACGTGCCCTTCTGGCAGGCGAATGGTCTGCTTCCTATCCGGGGAGAGATGGAGTTCAGCCAGGTTTGGGGCTGTGGCAGAATCAGATCCAAATGAAATGCTAACTTGGACAGAGCCCCCATATACGTTTCTGAGCTGCTGCTCTACCATCATTTTCATCTTCTACAGGTGCTTGAGTGTTCTGGTCCGAGATGAGAGTAGGAACCCCAAATTCAGAGGGAGAGACACGACTCACTTTTGGCATTTTTCCCCTTTCCTCACCCCTTCTGATGAGGGGGGAAAAAAAAGGCAAGTTGATATAAGAGTGAACTCTACTTTCATAGCCAGGATTCAGAATTCATATTTGTCTCCCGAGCTTGATTCAACAGGAAGTATCTTGAAGCGAGAAGCCTCTAGTGTACAAGTGTTCTAAAAGATGTGCTCAGTGGTTTTCTATTTATTTTTTATTGCTGCCTTAGAAGAAACTCCTGCCAAGATATCACACTTTTTAAGAAAATGCAATAGCTTCCCTTAGTAACTCTCACTCTAGTGACATCTTCTGCTCTCGCACCCAACCTTATCCTCCCAAAACTGAAAAAAAGAGCACGTAAGACATTTGTTAACTGACCTCAGAAGCAACTCATGGGGCAAATCCCACGGGGCAAAATCCAGGAGGCGCAAACACGGACATAAGTCATACATTTTGGGCATCATGTACGTTGCATGGCCAGTAAGAAAAGCAATTCGTCCGAGGGACAGGCAAGTGTGCAGGAAAGCACCGCATCCACGACGTGAACTTGCACCATCCTGCCACGTGCTGCACCTTCAGACACCATCCTTCCCAGCGTGCCAGCCCCACTCTCTGAGGATGACCTAAAGAAGCATCAGCATCGCACCTGATTCGCACCTGTGACCCAACCCGCTACAACCCAATTCTTCCCCTGTCTCTGTTGCTGTTCGACTGTTGTAACACGGCCCGTTGTCTTTATGTGGCAAGGAGCAGAGTCCTATCTTCTTACCCTGCAGTGAGGGCCCACATTCACCCTTACCGCTGCGTAATAGTCAATATTAACGACAAATCCACCAGAGATGAGGATGCCATCGCCAATGAGCCATATGCCTAACCTGAACCCTGGAAAAATAAACTTATCTTCCCTTCAGTCCTTTTTACATGACTGAGCCACCTTCCTAGTTAGCAAAGAAAGATCAAAAGCGCTCAGTTCTGCGAGGGTATTGCACCAGGAGAAATAAATATGTTGCCACTAGAGAAACTCTGCCCCTTATTGAATACTGGAGCACTATTAGGCACATTGCTAGCATCCATGATAAATATAGTGCTCCTAAATTTAAAAGACCCATTTAAAATATTCCTAGACACAGTGAACGTTTAACAAGTTTATATTGAATAGCGTAAAAGAAAACAGAACAATTTGGTTTTCAAACACCCAGCACTGATACTATTGACATTTAGCTCCCCCCCCAGCCTTAACCTTATCTTCTTTGTCCTTGTCTCTCCCATTATTCTTCCTTTCTTTGTTTACTTGCTCTTACTTTTCTCATCCTGTCATTTACACAGTAACATTATTTTAACGAGTACATTTGAACAGGAACTACACCAATTACTACATCATCCATTTTTGCTTAGCCTTTATAAAGAAAGGGTGAGGAAGGAAAGGAAAAGATTAAACCGAATGCTATAGTTTCGAGTTCTTTGCAAAGTGCCACTGCATCTCAAGTTAAGCCTGCTCTGCAGCGAATGTGTAAAATATATTCAGTGCCGTATAAGTAATGACATATCAATTAACTGTGTCACAAGGTCTAAAAATATGCAAATTACTGTACTTCAATTAGAAAAATCTACATCCTTGGAGAATATTGTAAATCAGGAAATTTGGGAGACATTAAGAGTAATCAGTGAAGGAAAGCATGCACTTTTCCCTGTATCCTATTTTTATACATACATAATGAAATAATTATAGCTACACTGTATTTATGCCTCTGCAAAAATATTAAAATCTTAAGATCTTTACAATGATAAATTTAATCCACGTTACGTTTGCAGACAACATTAATTATATGAAAAAGAAATCTATTATCATTCAATATAACTAAGTTGAAACTAATTTGGACATGTAAATTAGACATACGACTTTTCCATAGTACCAGTATATTAGAAAACAGAAATTCAGGAGAGATATATAGATTAATTAAAGAGGTTGCATATGTGAAAAAGTCAAGTATGTTTCATTTGATTCTATAAGCAAAAATATATATTGACAAAAAAATGGATGTATGCATTTTGAGAAAGAGAAAAAGAAGATTTTTATGTTTTAACAGCAGCTCTTCAATGATTTTTTTTCTGCTAGGAATTCTGCATCACACCCAAAGCCTATCAGTGCAGGATGTACACCTGCAAATGTGTATGGCAGTGTCAGTTTTCAAAGACTAGGTCATTCACCACTGTAGCAGCCGTGGTGATATCTTTTGTTTGAAATTCAATTTGCATCTGTTTCAGAGATGCCATAAGAATGCATATAAGGAACAGGCACATGACTCGGATCTGCAGTGGCTCCATTCCCCACAAGCCACCGTAGCCTTCAAAGGACTGTGCAGTCCAGCAGAAGACATTTCCCAGTACTGCTCCACAAGAGGAGGAAAGGGCTGCCTTTGCCCGCTCCGGGTTTCTATGTGCTGGAGAACCTATTCAGAAGCACGTTCATTGTCTCCTGTTCACCAGAGAGTTTCTCCATCTCCTGAAAGTCCTGCTGATCACTGTCAGGTCATTAGGACCCTCTGAGGCGTTCAGTGTCTTTTGGGACGATGCTCAACCCCACCACATCCAGGTCAGCTTCCAGAGAAGCCGCCACGGTTCATTCACTGCCGGGCGGGTGTTAGGCGAGCAGGCTGGGAGTCCGCAGGAGATGGCGGGGACACACGTGGAAGGTGCAATTATCCAACACACAGGTTTCCTTGCAGCCACAAGCATACAGGGAACACACAAAGGCAGCCAAATTCAGGCAGGCATGAATTGCAGAGACGAAGCAGTCCAATATTCCACCTTTAAAAGTGTGATTTTCTTTTTTAAGCACCAAAATTATGGTCTTGTGCTTGCATTTATCTGAGGAATCAGGGGCACCCAGTGGCCAGTGCAATTAATCACAGGTAACCAGGAAGGATCGGCAGCATGAAAGACACCAAACCAGGACTGAGCTCTCTAAGCACCTTTGACCTGGGAGCTGAGGCCACCAAATCCCGACAAAAGGTGCCCAGAGTACTGCAGAAGGGGCTTTCCTTACCGCTTTGTAAACATCAGAGGACTACAAAGCTCTAGAAGGCTCAAGGCCACGTGGGCTTATTCCTGGGGTTCTCTACAAGCCACTCAGGACTCAATCTTGCTCTTCACGGAGATGACACGTTTCCCCATTGACTTTGGGGAAAGCAGGGACCAGCCCTTCATGGAGCCCACCTTAGACAGCTGTCACTGACCTATGCACACTGCCACTATTAAAATAGTATCATACACACGCATCTGTCTAACTGGAACGGACTCCTCCATTTAACAAAATCAGAGCTATACACGGATTTTTAAGATGTATATAGGCCAGTTTTACTTAAGCAAAGGAGATTTCCGATAAACATGCAAATAGGAATTTAAACAGCAATTTAAAAACCACGAATTCAATTCTCATTACTTATGCAAACTATCATGGTCTTGTCATGCTTTATTTCTCTGCCTTATCATTTTATCTATGGTATTTCCCCTCTGTCGTTGTATTTTCTTTTTTTCCTGTCATCTACATTTTCTGGATGTATTTTTAATGTCCTCACCTCCATATTTTAACCTTTCAGGTAAAACGGGATTTACAGCAGCAGGCAGGGAACAGGCATTCACATGTAACTAAAGGCACCTCCTGTAATTCCTGGTACATAATTGCAGGGAACAGAAAACTTAAAAGATATTATCAGACAAGTAGTTTATCATATGAACCTAAGGGCATTAACAGGCTACAAGCAGAAAACAGATAGACAGACAGATTTACAATTGCATTCATACAACTTAAAACTTTAAAAAGCTATCAGTGATTATAAGGAATAGCTACATCTCCTTTTGAAAAAAGAAGACTCCTTGTATTTAGTTCAATCTGTGTTAGATTTATTTGCGATATTTCTGTTTGTCATTATAGTTCAGGAAAATACCAGAATATCCATCCTTCTTGAACTGTAGGACAGCTATCAGATAAGGATCAGAACAAATTCTAAAAAAAACCCTCACGAGTTATGATTAACTCTATGTAAAAAAGAGGACAGGCAAGGGGAAAAAAATACGAGGAAGAGAAAACCGTAATCACCATCTACCATTCCTAGGGGCAGTGGGGGGGAAGGAAAAAAATAAAGGAAAAAAAAAGCAAAGCAGAACGAACAAGAGAGACAGAAGTATATGCTGTAAATATAGCATACATTTTATTACCGCCTATGTGCTGCGACATCCCAAGACCTTGCAATTTAGTTGCCTATTATTTGCCTTTAAACATTAGCAAAAGAGATCTACCATTTTTGAAAGGTAATTATACTGTAATGCAGATGGCAGTAAAACAATTACACAAGATAAGCCCTTGCAATGATCTTTACAAAGCAAACCAAAAGTAGTACTGAATCATAAAAGACCCAACGTGGAGAAGGCTGCATTGCAGCACTACCGCTCTGCTACAAGTTCCCCTGCAAAAGTGGCAGAGCAATATTGCAAACAGCGTAAGAAGCAGACACAGTGAAGGTTAAGCACTTCGTAAGTTTAAAGGATTCTTAATCCCAGACTAATCCTTTACAGTCTCTATTTGGTGGAGATCCCAAAATGCTCCAAGTGCTACAGAAACGTTTGTTTGGGGTTTTTCTTCCTCCAATATAGAGTTTAACTTTTGCACCTTCCTGCTATCCACAAGCTCCGTTGGCACACTGTCTTTTTAACAGGATTTTTCCTGCCTCCTGAAAGTTGTTCAGACACACGGTGAATGCAACTGCTAAGGAATCATTAATTACTATTAATAGACAGCTTTGGAGATGAAATGAACTATAACGAGTAGTTTGTTTGACTGTCACATCAATGCACTTGGTATTTTTATGACTTGTTAGTGACTCAGTGGGTATTTCAGATGGCAAAAGGTACCTCGTCAACCCACACTGATTGAGATTGCCAGTTCCAAACAGATCGTTCTTGTTTTAAACCTTTGCCAGCCTTCCAACAAATCAGGGCGCTCACCAGTCATACATTACGGATAGGAGCTAGCGTCAGACATGCAGGGAAAAGAGGACATGCAGGAGATAGGATCTGATCTTTGCTATTTTCCAGTGCATAAAATAACAGTCTGTCATCTACCTTTTGCAGGTCATTTTTATCAAGTTGCAGGCCAAAATGAAATTTGACCTCCATTTTCCAGCTAGCCTGGAGATGATAAATTTAATGCAGACAGTGTAAATGAATGGTATGCTCCTAGGGAAAAGTCGAATTGGTGAGAATTATTAGTGGTGAAGTTTTTGCCCCTATATTTTTCATTCTGTTTTTCCCCTACAGTTTTTTGTCATCCTTTTCCTATATTTTTCTTCCTCTCTCACTGTGGTCTGACACCCTTTCCACCTGGAAGGATAACATTTACCGCAGCCATGCCCTGGTCACTGCTAGCACATTTCTCCTCCTGGAAAATTAAGAGTGCAGGGCGGCAGGGGCCTGACTCTGCAAACGCGCCCAAAGGAGTCGGAAGGACTGCTTCTATGTAGCACGAGAGGCTATGCCACGGTAAAGCCAGCAGATACTTATGTAGGGCTTTATAGAATAACACACGCATTGTTTCCATATTCCTCAAGGAAAAACAGGACAAGAAAACGTACGTGAAGTTATGCCCACCAATGACAATCTCATAAGCCCACACCTATCTTTACTCACATGCAGCATCAGGACCTGGGCTACAACCTCTTCAGAGCCATCTGCTGTCCATTACAGGTTAATAGAGGAAAGGTCCCTGCCCAGAACCTTTGGCTACAACCACGGCTGGAAACTAAAAACTTCATCAGTTTCCAATAGATGGTTTTAAACCTTGACTAGCCTTCCAACAAAGTCAGTTCCTCTTTGGCAGCGGAGAGCGAGCCTTTAGGCCGACAGTCCTCTTCCATTAATCGCTTTGATGAAGGAAAGAAATGAAGACTAACAGTGGGCCTGGTGGACCACTCCACCTGGCTGCAGTTTCCATGCACAGTCAGCTGTCCTAGGGAGTCTTACGGTTATCTTGGGTACCTCTCTCGATGCTATTTGAAAATAGTGAGTTACTGCCAATGTAAATCTGATACTCCCTTGTTTAAGAAAATGTGGTTTTATTATTAAAGCAAGATGCCTCACTGGAGAAAATTTAGTACCGCAAAGAACAGCAATGGATATATTTCAGTATTATTATTGTATACAGGGTGCACTGCTTGTAAGAGGAACATCTGTGCTCCTAATTTTATTATAACTTCCAGTATTTATGATATCCAGTGAGGCAAGCAGCATGCACCATGTGTGTGTCTGAAAGATGGGGACAAGAACGCATACGTGACAAACTCCTGAAACCCAGCTGAAACTCTGCACAGCTCCACCTATTTCTCTGCACCAGAGAAGGAGCAGCTACATACAACAGGGCCATAAAAACGCGATGGAGACCACAGCTGAACTCACTGGGCCAGAGACCTTGCATTTCCAGTGGTCTGCCCCTCTGGAATTCACTCTCAGCGTGGAGATGAGGTTGAGCACAAATACTAAAACTATCAGACTGCAATTCAAAGCTGGCAGTGGATCTTCTACATTACTAAGTGCTGAACAGTGGAATGGCCCCAGGAGTGTAATCCTGAATTAAACTACACGAATTCAAGTACCCATAAGCAAAAGATGTATAACTGAAGCAGAGGGAATTAGAACTAGTTCCTTCTCTTGAAGGAACCAGATGCTTTACAGGCATATTGTAGTACCTCTCTACTATGGTGACAGATGCCTTAGTGATTCCTGTAATTGGTGATGATGACGGTGATAAAGGTATGCTACTTTTATCCCACTGGACTGACAAACATTATCTTTGAATCTCAGAATCTGGAAAAAGAGAGAAAGCTGGATACCAGCTCTGTGACAAGAAAACATATCAAGGGAAAAGTCTGACCTGCCATCCATGGAAAAAGAACAACATGAAAAAAATCCTTTTCTGCTACTGCAGAGAAATAAGGAGTTATTCTGGGATGGAGGGAAAAAAAAATCCTGTAAATACTGTTTTAACAAGTCCTTGCGGTTGGCCTATTCCTCCATGTGCTGTCGCAGCAATGCATCATACAGCTGTTTACACACCCACTGATCTGAAGTAATTCCTCTCCTCTCACACCCCAAAGGAGGCAAGGCAGGTCAGAAATTTTACATGTTAGACAGCAGTTAGAAAACTTTCCCAAGAGCACGCATACTGCCCTCCATTTATTTGCCAACGAGTCCCACAGCCTGTGTCCTCCCCGGGCACGCTCCTGCCTAACACTCCTCATCCAAAGGGTGCCCAGGAGCTGGGGCGGATGGAGATGACGGGAACAGATGGCAAAGACCGGGCAGGCTCCTACTCAAATCCTTCCAGCATCTCCTTTGGCCACCGGCAGAGGCAGACTGCCTGGCTAGGCGGCCCACAGGTCTGACTTTGTACAGCATTTCCTGTGCTCCTATGTAGAGTGCAAACCTCCCCTGGGAAACTCCATCCAGTCTTCTAACCCAAACGCTACACTCGCAGGAATATCTTGCCATCATATTTCAGCCAGCAACCTGATTTTCAAAACATAATCATTTGTCGGAGAGATCCTACACTGCAATCATTCAGATAAAATACCAGCCAAAGAAAAAATAGAGCCATATTAAAACAAAAAAATGAACTAAACAAGTGGAGTAAACCATGCCTAGGTGAAGGCATCAGGACTGCTGGAAAGAGGGAGGAGAGCATCCAGGCAAGGACCGGGGCCAAGCCCTTGTCTGCTTCTGCACTGACACCTCTGCGATGAGGTCCGATGGGTTACCCCCGCTGCAGTAAGAGGGCGATTCTGCCAGCAAGTGCTCATTCCTTTGGAAATAAAAAGGGGAGAGTTGCACGTGCAAAGAACACCATACACGCTGGAAAAGAAAGAGGAGAAAATCAAGAAATTAAGAGGCAATGTATAGGAAAGGAGCCGAGTGAATCTGTAATAAAGTTAGGTGGCTCAAACCATGCTCTGAACACGCCTTTGCTGCCAGCAAAGGTCCCTTGGGGCAGGGGATGGACGGGGAGGAAGGTCCCCCCCCGAGGCACATGGGGTCTCGCCCCGAGTCCGAGAGGCGAACGATCCCCGGCCAGCACAGCCGCACAGGTAAGGGCAGCGGCGCGCAGGCAGCCGAGCTGTGCTCTCGCTGCTGTTGCTGCTTCTGCAGGGGCAGGGCGGGGGCTGCTGTAATAAGCTATCTTGTCAAAAAGCGCGGTTTTGCCAGGACAAGCTATTTCCAGCAGTCCACCCAGGACTGCTTTGCTGTTGCAGCATGCGGGTATAGCTGCATCAGCAGCCTGCTCCTAATGGAGACAGAGCTCCAAGGCTGCTTTCCACATGGAAAAGGGCGGAACAGAGGGCAGCCAGCTTCCCGCTTCACCTCCTCCTACTGCCGGACCCAGTAATGCAAGGGAGCCAGCCTCCCAGCCATTTTCTGATGTTTCTGGCAGAGACAGGTCATACTAGAGAGGCCATATGGCTGCGCAGACATATGGATCAGGATTTCAGGCATTGTCTGACACAGAAAGAGAGAGCAAAAAGTGTCTGTACAACCTTTAATTCATCCGTGGAACTGGATGTTGCGGGACATTGCTCAGGCAAAAAAAAATTAGTAAGACGGAGAACTCATGTGTTTCAGTACAGATCGATGTGAGGAGAATCACAGAGGACATATCAAAATTGCCAAGAGTTGTTTTGTGGCTGGAAGGAAGAAAGACCGGCGAATTATAAAGCAGCTAGCCTTGACCATCGCTGGTTAAAAGCTACCTTTGCAGAGAAGGCAAGAGGCTGTTCCACTGTAACCGTTCCCCTTTGCCTATGGATTTTGAGATCTTTTTTTAAAAAATGCATTCTGGATATGTGCTGTACCGCAAGCTTTACTGATAGCAACCCCACAGATCTAAAAAGCTGCATACGACAGGTGGAAGTACAGTATGTCCAACACCCTTTCCCATGCAGCCTCACCCGTCATCTGCCTTACATGGCCCTACAGTCCAACCGCAACCAACCACATGAAGATAAAATTAGCCGTGATCTCCATATTGCATGATCCATCAGAAGTCTGCTATCATCGCGGAACAGCTGGAACAATTTGTGGCTAAGCACTTCAGCAACAGACTACAGCCTTGCTTATATCAGGATTTTCCAAATACAGAGTAGATCAAAACCTCCTGATCCGGATATTAAAAAAATATTTCTGAACAGAGAGGTTGCAAACTTAGCTTCCTGTGCCCATGAAAAGAAGTAAATAATAGATACTTTATTCCATGTCCTTTAACTTCTATGATCTTTATGGAGAATTTTTCTCAGTGAGCGAGACATGTTCATCTACAGAAAAGTGAGTATTTTGAGACAGAAATGGAAAGAAGGGCAGGCTAACACCTCCCTTTTTGAATTTTTATGAATCTTTCTAATGACAACTAGTGAAATTTCAGATAAAGACGGCAGCACCCACGCAGATACTAATACCACACTTACAAATTTCAAGTATTTCTTGTATAATTAAAAATAGCAATTTTTTCACCCGACAGTATTTTGCAGCTAACAAAAGGCACCACCTGAACCACTGCAATGGTTCAAAAAACGCTGCCCCGATGGCAGTGAGCTCTTCACTTTCTGGGTCCGAACGGCATCGCCCCAGAGCAGCCAGGGCACCGGGGCTTCTGCTCGCCTCCCAGACCGACCCCCATGGCCGTCTGGTGTCTGGAACCGGTGAGCATTAGAACAGACTCACGGGGTCGGGCAAAATCCCTGGGCAATTGGGAGATTGGCTCCTTGAATGGTGCTAGGACAACTTTACAAGTGTAACATCGAGAAAGATCAAGACTCATAGATACAGCAGGAAACAAGAGACTGATCCCGCTGGGGGCTAAGTGCCCTCTAAACTGAACAACTTCCAGAGGATCGGCACCTTGCGAGAAGGGCATCACTTCACAAGATCAACCTCCTCGGCAGGATTTGTGGGTGCTACTATTCTTGGCTCTCTCATGGTTTCATGTATAATTTTGTGCAAGTACATTAACCTTGTTGTGGCTGAATTCACCCTCTGTGCTTTTCCCTCCCTCCCCCGCAAAGAGCTTTCTGATCTTTGGAAAAGTCAATATGGGTTGTGAGATATCTCCTTATAATTGCATGAAAAATGGAGGGCACAATTCTGCCATCCTCCCTCATTCGAGCATCCCCAGTGCTTTCTGTTGTGTTAGTAAATGTTACTGGCCATGAATAAATGCTACAAGGTAGGACCTTTAGCAGAGGCAAAAAAGGATACTAAATGTCAATGCCAGAAATTCCCCACATCTTAAAGAACTGAGAAATATTTAAAAATTGAATTATGCATTAAGTGAAACAATTCTTAAAAATATCTAAAAGTCACATTCCCATTAACATACTGCATCAGACACAAAAACCGCTGTTAAAAAGAACGCTCTTCAGGCTGTAAAATCAAGCCTCCAACATTAGGCAATGAAAGAATTATGGTTGCTGATGCAAACTTAATTTGGTATCCTTTGCATATACATTATCATACAGTCTAATTTTTTTAACATTTTTTTAAGTGCAGTTCTCTTTCACAGCACAGGATGGATGGCGTTGAATTAATAAAGCAACTATTCAATATTTTGTCTTATCATTGTTCAGGGTACGGCCTTATGGCTTGTTTCCTGCTAACTATTCAAAGAGTGCTCTGAAGACAAAATTATTAATTTCCTTATGGGCTTTTCTATAGCACTCATCACTAAAATAAGTGAGGGCTTCACAGACACTTCACTAATCTTCACCAAATCCCTGCAACTTGAGGGAACTATTATTCTGTTTCATACATGGGGAGCTTATGCACAGATAAATTAAAGCCAAAAGTACCCACTTATTTAGGAAAGCCTGCCTTAAGATGTCCAGGACATGATTGTTCAGAGTCCTTAGCTTTATGCAGTGCTTTCTATCTTCAAAGCCTAAGTCTCACAGCTTTCAGTCACAGCTATGCTCTTCTGCAAAACAAGCCCTAGGGCTGAGGTTGGGCTTGCAGAAAAATGTGAAACATGCAATTAGTGATTGCCTTTAAAAAGTCTGTTTTAAGGGGCTTAGCATCACGGAGAAATCTGTGACAGAATGAGAGACAGAACCCAATTTCAAGGGCCCAGTTACTAACTAGAAGGCTGGGCAGCCCTCTACCACCGCTGCCATTCACTACCACCATCTTCCACCTCTTCCAAGGGACAACACAGTCCCATTGACAACAACTCTGACTAGTCCACCTACCTTCATTTGCCCTGCACAGCTGGCGAGGCTTAAATCCCAGGGAAGAATGCGGCATCATGGGTGCAAGACTATTACAAGGTGTAAGGGGCAAATTAGTATTGCAGAAATAACCTCAATTCCCCTATTTCCTAATAATTCAAAAGCTTATCGTTTTATTGCTGAATTTTACATGCATTTTCCTTTTTTTCTCCCCCCAAAAAAGCAGAAAACACAAGAACTGTAGCATCGTGTGGCTATCCTCCCACTTACTCAACAAGAGTTTTAAGTGTTAAGTTATACCACGTAGACTTCTGCAGCTTGTAGAGTAACTGACAGCAATAATATATTATCCTCACTGATGTGGACAAACACTTGAAAATGGATGACAAATACTCTTACCAGGAAAATTTAGAGGTATTTGGGAACAGTGGAAGACAGATGAGTATGACCTTCCCAGTTTACATTCCTTACGATTCTCAAAGCGATCCCAGTCTCCTTGCTAGCACTAACTACCCTATTTGTCCTTACTCTCCAACCCCCAATCTTTTTGCATCCAGTTATCTGTCTTTTCCTTTCTCCATTTCCAAACTCATCTGTTCTACCTGACCAGACCCTGTTATGTCCTCCCAAGCCACTGTGTGATCTCTCTCTTCTCTCCCTTTTAACATGTACCCCAGTCCCAGAATCTCCCTGTTCCAGTCTCTCACAAGGCCCTCTCCAGTGCTTTTTAACATGTTCTCCCTCCTCACACCAGGCACTTGCCCAAATGTTCTCTTCCCCTTCTCCAGTTTCCTTTTCCAGTCAATCCCAGTGTCACCAGTCCCCTACGCTCCTCTTAGAGAAAAGGTAGTTCCCCATTCATCTGCACTACTCTACTGGGCTCCCAATTCCAGTTTCACGTGCAACTCTTTCCTTGGATGCGGGATTCCCCTTTCTTGGCCAACAGCCCCAACTATTAGTCTTACCCCTCCAATTTTTTTTAGGCTCCTCATCAAGTCAATCCCAGCATCATCCTCCAATTCCCTATTATGCTTCTTTTTCATTCCAGTCCCATTCTGCCTAAGTCCCTGGCCAACTACCCATCTTCCCATCTCTTCCTCCACCCACTTACTGAGGTCTAGCTTTTCCCTCTTTTGCACTTCCACCAGTTTTATTTTCTGCACCGCCTCACATGCCCAACTTGTCTGTTCTCAGCTCTGAAACCCAGGGCCAGCCAGGCTTAGTGCAGACCAAAGAGATAAACTAATCTGAGACTCACTTGCCCCCCACCAGTTACTCACTTGCAACTCTTCATGCAGACACTATGGCTTCTACCAAGCCCAAGCGTAGGCAGAGAGATTCAACTGTAACATAAAAAAACCCCTAATAAAATCTTTAAAGGACACATCCCAGTCTTTTTCTCCTTTAAGATTTATAAACTACTCAAAAAATGGGGCTTGTTTTCATGAGCGCAAAAGGAGCATCCTTGACAAAGGAGACTACCTCCCTGCCAGTTATCAAACCACCGCTCTGAAGCACAAGCTGTTCGAGAAGCCTGAAGTGTTTCTTAAAAAGAGCAGAACAGCATGTTTTTCAGCACTTCATTTTCAGAAAGTTGCTAACTTTATACGGTATTTGCAAGGAAATTCTGCTGGAAAGTTATTTGGTAAAATGGTTGAAGTTTTAAGCAGTGGAAAAGGGGATCCTTTAGAAGGACACGCTACAAAGCCTTAAAAACAACCCATGGTGTCACCCCTCACCCTCCTTATAATAAATCCAATAACTTCTCATTTCAACCAAGAGAAGCAAAGCCGGGAAAGAAGCCAGAGTTATACTTTGATGCATATTGAAGAAAGAGTATTGCAGGGTCAGGAGACCTTATTGGACAAAGTCCTCTTTCTCACATTTTCCTGAAGATGCCCCGAAAGTCAGCGATGCCAATTCGGCTCATTTTACGCACAGACGCAGGATGGCAGGCAGCAGCATTTGCTGTTTTGACTGAAGAAATTAACTAATAATCAGGATCTGGCTGCAGTTTCCATTCAAAAATATATTGCTTGGGGAATCGGGTACAGCTTGAAGGCAATCCTGTTTTATCAAGGGTAGTGTACAAGATACTTCCTCATAACAACAAACAAGAATGAAACATTTTCCTACTTCTGTAGCCCGAGACCTTCCTCTGGGCCTTTGATCATACTAAAAAGTGTTTTGTTTCTGTGGGCTGGGGTTTTATAAGCTTTCCCTCATTTCAAATTCCGCTCTGGCTGCCCTGCCTTTCCACCACTGTCTTTCGTTATGCCCAAGCTGCTTCTGCTTATGTCAACTCGTGTGCTTGTGAGCACACACGCGTGCACACTTCTCTCGTGCTGGACCAGCAAAACAACATGCAGCCATTTCAGTTTGCACTCGGCTGCAAAACACTATGTATTTTTAAGGAGGTTCTGACTCAGACTATGCTAAAAGGACCTTCTGAAAAATTTCTTTTCCTTGGCTCAATAAAAGGGGGCACCACATCTGCCAGCTGCCTCCAGGTGTCATCAGCCCAGGATAAAATAACATCAGTCTGTACAGAACCCAGGTATTTTCAACCAGGGCAATAAGCAACGTTGACTTAATGCCACAAGTTTCTTTTCTGGTCCTCTACCCAAAAGGTGCCTATGCTGTACATGCATACACTTACACCATATACATGCCGCTATGTGCTCATTTTAGAGACCATTACACCAAAGAAACGCACTCCAGTGAAGAAAGATGAACAAAACCTGTTTAGTAACTATTTCCAGTGTTTTTAAACAGTCTTTTTTTTAAAAAAAAGGCAAAGCGCTCAGTTCTATTTCAACATGCAGATGACAAATACATTAAATAAAGAAATACAACCACAGTCTGAACAGGCTCCCGGCCGTTTGGCTGCGGTTAACTGTCTTTGGATGCTGGCGGTGCTCAGCCGGCCCCGGGCAGGAACCTCAACTTTGCTGCAATCTCCAGCCCTGGTGCTTGATGTTCCTGCTTGCATCGCTCCAGCTTGCTTAAAACAAAAGCTATCAAGGGGTAGAGGCGCAGGAGGAACTGCAGTGACATGGTGGCCTTTTTCTTGATGGCTGGAAGCATTATCAGGCAGCGCGATGAAGTCAGGAGGTTAAAGAAAGAACAGGGGAGAGGGCGGGCGTGTGAAATGGCACCGGTTTGCTTCCAGCTTCCTTAACTTAGTACCTCATGGGGAATTCTGGTTTGAACAATTCAGCGCATTCAAAGTCCCTCTTTGTACTGAGCTAACCTGTGCTTCAGAGTATCTAGTAGCAGGGTGGACAAAACACTGACATGCAGCCCAGCAACTTCATTTTAGTGGGTTTAATACCAAGAAAATACAAAATACAGGCGTGGAGAGTTATGCGACTGAACATAAAAAGGAGCAGCTCACTGAGCACTGTAGCTATCCAGAAAACACACATAAAAATTCAGAGAAGAACCGAATGCGAAGCAATAGCACAATTTACTTACAATCTGGAATATCAGCAGGATTTTAGTTTGTTGTTTGTGGGTTGCTGGGGTATATGGTACATTACAGTAGAGCATCAGCACTAATTCTACATGGCAGCTCCTCAGAATACCATCTGCTTCCCCGGTAACTGTTAATATAGTTGTAATTATCTACTTCTAAGCACTTTATTGGGAATATCATTTGCAAATTAATCAACTACAGACCGGTAAAACAAATGACATGCTTGTCTGAAAACAACAGCATTATTTCAAATTATTTTCCTAAGGGTTGGGAAATATCAGCCACAGCCAAAGCTGGGAACAGGGCAAGGAAAGGTCTACGTTCAGCTTAAAAACATTGTTTCCAGCTGCATCCACCATGAATTTGTGGGTACACAGATAGACGACTGGTCTTCAGGAGCAGGAAATTAGCACTGTAAGATGCACCCCCGTTTGGGAGTCCCCTTCTCATTGCTTCGGACAATCCAAGTTCCTCCAGGACTTTGCTCTCAATGCCTTGGCATCTTGCTTTGAACCAGGCTACTCCAGCCTCTCTGCCCTTGATCTCTTCCCTTTCTACAGTACTTTTGCCGCTTTTGCACAGCTCATACTCCTTACTACTGGCTTCTGTCTCATCACTTGCTTTCTTCAGCGAGGGATTCTTAGCCCTGGGTACCCTCATTTAAGTCTGCACAACCCAGAAGCGGACATCATCTTACAATGTCCAATCTGAGATCTATGATACAAGGCTAGATCAGGATCTACTCCTCCAAATCGCAGTTACATACTCGTCATGTTGCAAAACTGAAGGCTGCCTAATGACTGTAAAGTATCGGGTCGAGCTGCACCTTCTGATAGAATGAAGTAGCTTTAATTATTTGAAAGCTGGTTGTATGAGGAATGATGACACACCACACAAAAGCACTGTCCCCACCGAAATTTCCAATAAGCTATTAGGAAAATGAATTTGGAGGACCACAATAAGCAACCAGGCTGCTATCAGTTTACTCATGCAGATACCATAAATAGCCCTTCTATGATAATGCTGTTGAGTGAGAGATTTTTAAAATCACTGAACTTGTAATTCTTGAAATATTAGAAGCCTTGCAAAGTTAATACAATATTCTAGCTCAGTGAGCAAGCAATACATAAGGCATGTCTTCCCTGGCATCTGTTTGCAATGTCCTTTGTTTGGCAGTAGGTCTAACTGAAGCACTGCTTAATGGCAGACAGTGGGGTAAGCTGATCGATAATCGTGGAGTGCCATTTCTACATTCATGGTTGAAAGCTCACAAATAAAAGCAAACAGGTTATCTGCTCTGTGATAGAAGTGTCCTCAGATCACTGTATTCCAGTATCTCAGCACTTTTCTTATGCTTTTCCCATCAGTGCCTCTCCCATCTATTAACACAACGATCAAGGTTAAAAGCAAAAAGAAAGTACATTGTTTGGGGAGAAAAATTAAATTAATTTCTTTGGTGTGATAACTTCTGTGTATTGCTTCAGTATGCGTAGAACCAGCTCTTCAAGCAAAAATCCTGCTTTTTGACTTTAGAAATATGGATCTATTTTATGTTCCTTTGCTGTACACTATTCAAGGACCCAGATGTAACTTTATTAAATAACAGTTCATAGTAATAAGAGTTTATGTTCTTTAAAAAATTGAAGTCCTTGAACAGAAATCCGCTCGAGAATCCAAGCGGCAGACAAACAACTCTGCTGCTAAAACTCAGCAACTAAAATAGTTTCTCTTCTTTCTCATTGCTGTTCAAGTGAGCAGCAGAATTGTCACCTATCATCAAGGCTCAACAGCTACTACTAACTGCTACTTTTGTGCACGATGAACCTTTTCTTAAGGGTTACAGATACTTAACTCCAACAGCAGATGCTTCATCGTAACTGTAATAAAATGGTATTCTACCTGTGCCAGTCCATTCATAATGAACTGGAACTCTGTGTATTATTCATCACCTCTGCTTTTAATATTTCATTAAACTTTATAAAATAGCCTGAAAATCAGCGTGAATCTCCATCCAAACCTTTCAAATTTTTACAGTCTTTTACAGACATACTTAAAAAATATGAGCATTTAATTTTCTTCAGGTAAGGGTATATTCTTCCAATGGTACGATAAACACCTTTAGGACCAAACCTAATTGCCTCTTAACAAATCACGTAGTCTCTCTGTACAAAGCAGGTGTCTATGAATGTCAGCTAACGCAAAATTTTTGCCAGAGCCATGAATAAATGGCTCAGAAGTTAGCTTTTGCAAAGAACAGTAAAGATTTTTTTCTGTAGCAAAAAAGGATATTTAGACTATGTGTTCATTACGGCATATAAAAACTGGGCTGCTTTTTGGGACTGCATTGCACTCTATGGGATAAAACAGCAAGAAGTTAGACCTTCATTGTTTTCAAGGGCTTATGTCAGCAGATATCAATTAATATCTGGCCCATGAACTGTTTTTCACGTATTGCTGAGACTGAAGCTGTTGACTTTTGAGCACAAACTGCTGGATAATAACATTTGTTAGATAAGGACCTCTGTGCAGAAGTCTAACTCACAGCTTATGTCCCACTTACACACAAAATCTTCAGCTCATTACATGAGAATCAGCAACTTCAGTGATATCTCTATTTCTTGCATTAAATATGTTTTTCCAACGATCGTGCACCACAATCTTCTATTCTCTCATCCTAAAGGAACTTTACTGCTCATTACGTCCTCACTTATCCTCTACTTAGTGCTGCACTGAGGCATTAAACAGCACTGCATGCCAGGGACCAATTCTTTACCTTCTTTCTCCTACCCAGAGCAGCACAACAGTTAGGAAAACACTTCCCCAGGGAGTCAAAATTTCATACAAACTTGGTGATCTTTTTTCAGATTTATTTATTCATAGGAAGCAGGTAATTTCATAATCTAAATATGGTTCTCAAGCAACACAACTTTCCAAAGTCTAATAAAAATCTTCAACCTAAATGGGCAATGGAGAGAAAGGAAGGAGTGAACCCATTTTCTTATTATTTCTAAAGCATCACTAAACATAAACAAGCACAAGAAATTGGAAGAAATGTGAGAACAACAATGGAGGTTTGACACTGACCCAGCAGAGGAATTCAGAGCTAAGATAAATGCTCTAACCTTAATGCACCTTCACGGTGCCTAGTCATCTGCAGGGATCTTTGAACAATGAATGCTTCTGCATATCAAGTGAACTGAAATACCTTGAGTGGACACAATAAGGTAAATGAAAGCTGCAAGGGCAGCTTGAGCTCAGAGCGCTCAGGGGTTTGTCCACTGAACATTTGTCTTTGAGATCCCTCGCTTGTGCAGGGTTAATTTTGCACAGAAATGTAAGGGTCTGTTGTGGGAACATGGTGGGGTACAGACCTCAGAAGGAGCTGAGCAGGCGGCAGACTGTCCGGTCTTGCCTTGGCTGATCCATCCTGTGCCCATTTCCACGCCTTTTGCTTGCAAGAAGCACCGTTGTGCTTTGTGATTTGCCACACTGAGCTCACAGGAGGAGTTCAGGTGGCAGAAAGAGGCACGTTGTTTCCAAGCTTAACTTGAATCAGTCCTGAAATTCCTCCTACTAGTTTTCTGTAATATTTCTTTGCTAGTAGCAGGGCTTTTCTGCTGCATAGGACATCTCCTCTGTTCTCTAGAGCTTCTGCTCGCTTTATCGCAATCCCTTGAAGGCCCCCTGAGGTTGTTTTTTATGAAGCAAGACATATTCTGAGTGGGCACAGACATCTTTGCTAGCTCTCACACTGCAGCTTACTCATTTCCTTGCTCCACTGTGGTTCTAACCTTCTTTCAGATTAAGAGCAATTTACATCTCTTTAACTAGACATATTGGTGTTATTACCATTGCAGTCCTATTGATTGCAATGCTGCACTTAGCATCACTGTTCCAATTTTACCATCCTTAGTCATTCTTGCATGACTGTATATTTATGTACAAGTTCTATTATTTAAATTAGTATATAACATTAGAAAGGAAGCATGACAGTATTAAAACAAACTGAAAAGCACAAAAGAATGATGCCTAAATGCTGAAAATAATGCCCTCCTTTTCTTGTATATATCAGCACTCAGTTATTTGGATTTCTTTTAAATGGAATGCTGTTACTGGTTATTTTGAGACATTATAGCCATAAAACAATGTAATCAACCTTGAAAACAGGGAAGTGATTATTTTAAAGTTTCTTATTCTGGTCTACGGTACAACGCAAAAAGGCAAAGAAAATGTTCCAAGTATGCGTATCTGTAAAATATGACAAAGACTTGTGACAGCCAGGGTTTACCAGCAAAAGACAAACACTGCTGAAAATAAAAAAAAGTTGTTTCCACCATGCGATTGCAGTAACTAAGAGATCATGAATGTATAGTCCGGAAAAACAGTCCAGAACGCTGCAAAGGCAGCAATGATGTATCATGACATCAATCAGACTCCATCACCCCATTAGGCATTTCATGTACAGCACGGGAGAGCAAAGACGATCCTTACTCTGAGTCACAGGCTAGAGGTTTCAGCCAGTACCTGAAATACAGCAAAAGAGATTTTTCTAAATTTGTGAGGTGTCAGCTAAAGCCTGCCTCCCACCATTAGCTCAGCTCTTGCCGTCTTCACCATTCTGATTCTTCCTTTTAGAATAAAACTCACACCAAAACCGTGCACTACAGAACACTGACTGCACCTTTCCAGGGCCCCCAGTTCTGGCATGGCCGCTGCTACCTTTTAACTGGCCTGCAAAATTGGAGCAAAAAGCTTATGATGGTCCCAAAAGCTCACAAGTGTATTGACCAGCTGGAATTACAGTACCTGTGTTCCTCCATATGCCAAAATTATCTCAGCAGAGCTCACGATGAACCAAGCAGACTACTCCCATTCCTGTACTGTAACCTAGTACACCCGTAATTCCATGACCTCATTAAAAATACATACCTAGCATTCCACTTAGGCCCACAGTGACTTATCTTAAAACAGTGTCAGTCAGTCTAATGAGAGACAGAAATACTTTGCCTTTTGAAAAAAAAAAAAAAATTGATCAAATGGTCTTTGAATATTTGATAACCCAAATAAGAACATGCAGATATAGCACATAAAAACTCAGCAACTGCTGTAATCAATAAGCAGGCCATTCAGCAAATCCACTTTCATTAATTAAGAGAAGGAAGTGTTATTTCTTAAGACAGATGCAAAATGACAGTCACGTGTTATTACTTCATGTTAATGTCTTGATCCAATCTGGGTAAAAATAGCATGTCTCATCTCTTTTAAACAAACAAAACCTCCACTTACTACCAGTTGGTGGTCTAAATCTGACAGCATTTTAGTTGTAACGAAAAATGTGCTTTCACAGCCAACCAGACCAACTGAAGTCAGTCCATGCATGGTCTCAAGACCAGCTTTTGCTTTAAAGGCCTGCTGCTTTTCTGTTTTTCACAGAACCATAGGGATCCACCACTTCAGAGCACCTTCACCAAGCTAGGATGAAAAGCCTGAACAATCATCCAGTGACTTACTGGACCTCTCCTAGTGTCCTCATCCTCGCAACGCTCTTGCCCTGAGTGGGGCTAGCGGTGGCTCACGCCCTTCAGCACCAAGCTCTTCCCAGACTAGGTGCACACCTCTGCCCCTCGGCACCAAGAGTTACCACTGCCCACAGCCAAGCATGTCCCACCAGCCCTGCCCAGCCAAGGGTGCCAGGACCGTGCGGAGGATTGTGGGGAGCAAAGCATGCCAGCTGCAACTAGCGGAAAAGACAGTGAGACACCTTATTTCACTGCTTTGGAGAAAAAGGCCTGCTCTGATGAACAGAAAAAAATGTCTCCAGAGCAAAAATGTTTCAGGCCCTGCTCATATCTGCAAACTTTCCCTTTCAATTCCCTCAAGGCAAACCAAACCAAACCAAATAACCCCTAATTCCCCTCAAAAAAAAGGCAGTCATAATCCCAATTTATTTTCTTTTTTTTTTTTTTTAATCAAACAGCTCAACAGGGAGAACATTTCAACACTGAGGGGATACAATCAGGAGTGGAATTCAAGCAGATCTAACCTAGATGCTCATGACAGACCAAAATCTAGGCTGACATAGAAATGATGGAGGTTCAGAGTTTAACAGTTAGGTAATTCAGAAAGACAGGAAAGAGCTGATCCATATAATCCAATGAACGTCAGGATCAGGATTTAAAACTCAGTCCAGCACATAACTAAAGTCAGTGTAATGGCAGCAGCAGCAGAGGAGTGCGTTCTGCACAGAGCTAGTACTGGTCAGCACCTTAGCTGTGTAATTCTCCACTAAGCTATTCATACTCAAACAGATTCATCAAAAATAAACCACAGGAGAACTATAGAGGGTGTTCACTAGTTTACAATATAAACAGGACAAGCATCTGCAGGCACAATGCAGGACAAGCTGTCCAGAGCTTGTCTTGATTTTAAAAAGACATTCATGTCTGTGCAACAGACAGAGAGGTTAGTTAATAAAAATACATCTCATCATACAGCAGGTCAAAATGACTGATGTATGACAAAACAGATTTGATGAATTTAGATAGTAATCTTCACAAAGTTATTTGGCATTCATAACAACTCAGAATTTATATTCACACTACCTGATGGGGGGCACCTTGTATTATTATTAACAAAATAACCAACAACTGATTCAGCCTCTAAGTCAATTCTATTTACAGTTCGCCATTCCATTATAACAAAGCAGCACTGGCAGAGACACAAGAAAAAGACTTCATCCTCATAAGGATAATTTTTTACATACAAGCACAGACAGGCAAATACAAACACATTATTTTAATAAAGGACACCTAAAATGGAGAACTGTAATTTTATACTAATTCAAACTGGTCATCAGAGCGTCCAGGCACTGAAGGACTCCAGATGGACTCTTCTCCACGCCACTGCATTCTCATGTAACCCAGTAGAGGGTCCCCAGAAAGTCGTTGTCTGGGACATCTGCAGACATCTAACAGTGGAGTGAGAGATGAAGTATTTGGCTGTAAAAGTAAGTCATCAGGTTTTCTAGCCGCATCCTTTTAACATGTTAATAAGACAGCAGGTATTACAGTAGGAGAAAATACATGATGGGATCCAATTCCATAACCTTTCACTAGTCAACCATACTGCAGGCCATCCAAAAATCTCTCAGAGGAAGGCAAATATGACTCAAATTAACTAAGGAAATATGCTTAAATTGCAGGTGGCCACCAAAATACAGATATTTTCATTGCACAGACGGTGGCTACAAAGGACTGGCATATGGGTCTGTTTTAAGATTTGGTGAAGCACTTGGGTTTGGATTTTTTCTTTTACAAGAATCAAAAAGCAAAACTCACTTATAAAAGAGCAGAATTTAAAATTTAATATTCATCTTATTCATAACTGTAACTTGGATACTCTAACAACTCTTCTTCAGCAGGGAATCAATTCAGGATTTACGCAAGTGATGGTCTTGGCAATCCCTCCCAGAGTAGAGTCTACCAAAGGTACTCTTCACAGACTATCAGGAGATCATGATGCCCTTGGAAGTCTCTCTAATTAACAATAAACTGCTTTTACAATTGAAAATGCAGCCTCAAACCTTGGTGACACTATAGATACGTCAATTCCTGATCCACACGCTTCATTGTATGCAATGTCTTTGGAAATCAAGGGCAACAACAACCTGGAAAATATTTTTCAACGTTTGGACTGTTGCCACCAAATCAATAATGGTGGAACAAAATGAATTACAAGATTCCACAGCTTCAATCACAGAAGAAGTAGAGAGTAAGCCAAAAAGAGAAACCACAACTTACACTGAGAGACTAGTTGGACTGAATTGTATGTGGACTTGTATCTAATCAAATCAGATTAAGGGCGAAAGAGAGGCAGAATCATTTGATAGCTTGCATGGAATTGGTCACCACAAAAGGGTACTCAGCTCGTGAAATATGTAAGTAATTTCTCTTGATCGGGCCAGAAGACTGGCATGACCTCCACGCCTGAAGGACAGCCAATGTCACGAGGAAAGGAGAAGGTTTTACTCTTAAGATTATTACGACTTTCCTGAAAAGCTTTTGCACAGGACTCAGGTTTTCAATACTTCAGGAACACAGGTTCAGAATGATTTAGGGATGATTCAAATCGGAAAAGGCTGTGAAATACAGATATGTGTAACACAGCAGTTTTCTCAGAAAGAGATGATGTGCATTGCTTTGATACATCTGCACTAAACACTTCTGCCTTGTCAAGCCTCAGCTCCGTCAGCAGCCAGCTCCTCTTACTTGCTCTCCACTAGCTTCCCTTCGGCAACAGCAAACGTGGAGTAAGCCAGAGCACCATTTCGGACAGCAGCGTGTTCGGCACAGGGGAAGCAAGAAGCATGCTCTGGGGAGCAAGAAGCTTGCTCTCTTGTATGGATCACTGTATTATCTCGCAGAGAACTAGATAGCTTCCTCTTATCACAAGCATAGCCTTAAAAAAGACCAATCCAGCAAAATGCATTTCCAAAATGGCTGAATTTGTTCTCCAAGTATCTTAACCCTGTCCCCAGAACCACATACTCTGATTTTCATCATATGGCTTTAGCATCAGATTTAGCTTTAAAATGCTGTATTTCTCCAGTGCTCTCTACAATTGCTTCAGTGGTCTTGCTGAGGACATAGCACTCCTTATTTTAGCATTGATGCTGCTTCTGTAAACCAAACCTATGTCTGGAATAAGCAAGTCCCACATCGGCGCTGAACAGGTCCTTGTGGGAACGACGACTGGTGCTTACACCTGTATGACTGCTGGGTACACTAGAGAAGATTACATTAAACTTTCATGGCTGATACTTAGGTCAAAGAACCCGCAGCGAGCTACAATATAATCTACTGCTTTTTCGTAAATGCAAAGTGAGCCAGGCAAGCACACATTAACATTTACAAACACGGACTCAAATGCGTATAAGCGATACCGAGGCATTTGAAATACACTTCCAACAACAACGGACAGGGACACTGATTGAGTCTTAATTTCCAAATGTAATTTGCCATGCTTTGCTTCCATTTTCTCCCCACAAAAAGGATAAACTGTCCAAATAAGGTTGATAGCTTTAAAATCAAAAGTAACAAGCAAAATGGTACCTAGTAGACTAAATACTAAATACATGAATCTCAAAACATCCTTTACTCTTCTTTCCAGCTGCATTCATTAAAGGATACAGCTAGCTCTAATACAGGAAATTATAGACCTTCTGTGAGAAATGTATGTCAGGTGCCAAAAGCATTTAAATTCTATCTTTTTCCAATTCATGAAGCTCATTGTAGCATTGTATTGTTGCATTATTAGATTTATGCATTTAGCAAGCAAGCGTATTATAAGAGTGGCTGTATGTAATTACTCTTTTCTAACAGCAGGAACCACAGTATTGTCCATGCTACGTCGTTTTTATGAGAAAAATAGTCTGTTTTTAAAAGAGACTTCAATGTTTAAATAAACATCCAAATATCTCATTTATTAATAAACCATAGTCCTAACTTGTAAGAAGAGCAAGGCAGACAGAAACTGAGGACAAGTGACATAATTGGTCCATTACAGCATATTGACTATGAGACCCCATCCAGAAAAGGTTGTTTATATACTGACATCACATTCACTTGGCAATTATGTCTTTGTAGGACACCTTTTTAAATGCAATTTTGAAAACTACAAAATTCAAAAGTACTTTCCTATTCTTTCTATCTTTTTAATTTGTCCTCTTGAAACGGTCACCGTATGTGTGAAACGTACTGTCAGGAAATTATGGGAATGGAATACTTGATTAGTCTAACTGCTTAATGGTTGTACCAGTTTGCAAAACTTTCCACTTGGGAGTCTTGCAGACAACATTCTCAAACCTAAAATCTTGCTTTCCAGACATGTACCAAATGTTCCCTGCTGGAATTGTCTTTCTGCACCAGGAACGCTGGCATTCACTAGACAGAGAACTGAACTTCGTAGGTGGCTCCATTTCCTGAAATTTTCCAACACATTTATCCAGTCTTTCCTCAGACAAAGTTTCATACAGATCAGTGAGAGTGCTCTGCCTAAGCAAGAATTCTGGAATACCATCTTACATGTATCATATGAGCCTGAGTACCTACATCCATCAGCTTCTTGCATTCATGACTCTCTGCAAACACTTTAAAGATAGTACCATCCATATACAATGTTCTTTCTACTCACTGTACAAACAAAGCTAAATAAACTTTATGAGTTAAATGTATTTGTGCATGGTATAACTAGATCCCAGGGAAATATTTCATAAATTTCCTAGTTTAATCACAAAGTTTAAACCCAGTTACAATGGCACTTGTGGTATTTCGAACACAGGAAGGGACTTTGTTCAATCATAGACAAAATAATGTCTGTGTCAAAATACTCAAACCCTTGCTCACATTTCTCATGCAAGAGAAAGCACATGGGTTATGCTAGCATGTAAGGACTGAGTTTACCTAGGCTTTACTCTGTAAGACATTACATGTTACCAGCTCCGTAGAACAGCAGCGTAACAGAAAAAGGTCCAGAACTGCAGCCACGTGGCATTTATCACTCGGTGCTACAAATTCTGAAGTCTACAGAAATTCTGCCGTGATTTCAGTCAGCAGATGAACAAATCCAATGAGCAGAATGGATCCTAAAGTCTGTAAAATCTACCGTGGTCTGCTGGTATGGAAGTCACCATTGAAACATATGGCATGACTATTAGCGTTTTACACAGAAGAATCCCTCCAAGGAGACAACTGAGTAAATGTTTAGTTTTTCATTTAATTATCTGATCCTCACTTTGCTTCACTCTGCTGTCACCAGCAAAGAGCAGCAAGAAAATAAGACACCCCAGTAACTATCCTGTTGGCAAGGCTAAAGAGAAAGAAGAGCAAAAAGTTGCGTTTTATAAGACACCCTGCTTTTACAGATGCTGCTGAAATGTTATTGCTAAGTACCTGGGCAGCTTATAAATAAAAAAAGCGTATTTTTACACAATCAGAAAATAAATTAAACTATTCAAAATTCATGCTGCTAATTAAAACAGTCCCTGTAGGAGGGCAAAGTAGCTACAAGGCTGAGGTAAACATGATGCTTTTTTATTGAACAGCAGCTGATTAATTTTATATCTTATTTACATATATTTGGTAGTATCATCAAAACCTGGTAAAACTCACAATAAAACTCGTCAATTAAAGACTCCAAACTGACAGTGGTGCATCAGTTTCAGGATACCAGCAACCTCTCTTGCTTTTATAGAAAGCCAGTAGCATGACATTTGCATTGTAAAAAATCTGCCAGCATGGGAAACTAGGAGCAAGAAATATGCAGTCCTTTATGTATCTGGATCAAAACATTTTATGCCAGAGTCATAATATTGGAATTACATGAGTTGTGAGACACCCGGAAGGATCTATAAAGGGTTAAATGTACATTACATTACATGGTCTTCTAATAGAAAAGTGCTGTTCATGAGAGAAATAAACTGCTCTCTTACTACAGTGCCAGGAGCAAGCTTAAAGTCACTTTTATTCAGAAATGATCATTTTAATTTTAATGGATGATACAGTTTCATTTCAACCAGCTGTTCAAGATAAATTTTTCTCCTGACAATACAACTCAGAAAAACTCAATACTTAACATCCGAGTTGCCTAAAAAGTCAATCTAAATACACCTCAAGACAAGTGATAATCTTGTCATGGTTGATTACACAAGTTGTACCACAACTTTACGAGTTTATGGAAGCCCATGGAACTGATTAAGCTTACTTGGCCTAAAAAATGAGCTACAGATACACAGAGCTCTCCTTTCGGTGCCTTTATAACAAGAATCAAAGTGAAAAATGAAAACCTGGATAATGCAGACCTCCCCACCTCACATTGGCAGTCAGCAAGCAAGGCACTGGTGCATTTCAAGGTCTTGCAAGTACAAGGCCTCATTAGATACAATATCCTTAATAACCTAGCAGCGAGCCACTCTCAAGATTGTCTTTCACCCTATATTCCATATAGCAATTGAGAGCAGTCGGAGTGCCCTTGTTTTCTCTCGGATGAGCAAAATGAATTGGACCTAGGGAAGGCTTCTTGAGTGTAGACCCTTGACTATGAAATTTTCTTACTGAATTGGTCTGTAACCTACAGCTCGGCCTTTCCACAGTTACTTAATTATTTCATTTTCCTTTCTACTCGGGACAGAAGCACTTCTCTATCAGACTGAAATCTGGGAGGGAGGTTGCAGTCTGCTCACTGGTCCTTACTTTTTTAAGAGCTGAATGAAGTGCACCAACACTTGGAGCAGTGGTGGCTGCTTAGTAAGTAAGTCACAGAATGCACAGGAGAATCTCCATTACCGCTTCATGCCTTAGACTACAATGGGCTGCAAGGACTACACCATTCCTCTTTCTTCTTTCTCGCTTACGGGCTTATTTGCAGAAGTTGGTGGTTTGCTGTTGTTCCCTCTGGGCTGCCCCTTCTCACAGCTCCACTGGCTGTTGGAGCCCCTGAGGATGCACCCGGCAGTGGTGAGCTGCGGTTTTAAGATCACAGCCTCTGCACAGGGTAAGGAACCTACACGAACTAGTGAGGATGGGCAAACCCCAACATTTGTGTTTGGGGAGCCCCAGGTACAGTTCCCAGCCAACATGTCCCTGTTTAGAAAAAGCTGTGTGATGATGAAGAGGCCAGACACCGAGCTATGGAGTTGTGGTCTGCAGCCTCTGCTGTTCCTGTGAAGCAGAAGAGCAGAGCTCCAAACACAAGCTGCTCACATGCAATTTTTACTTTTTGCACCAAGAATGGTATTGGATTTTTGATTTAGGTCTAATGTAAACCTGGAAAACTAACTGTCTTATTTTTCCACTGAAGTGAAATTCACTTTTCCTTCATAAGAACGAATAAATGGTAATTGAGAAATATTGTTTCTGACCCTATAATAAAATGTACACTTAACCGAGAGTTTACGTTAAAGCTGAAGGTATTTGCACACATGCCAACAGAACTGTATTCCAAGAGGTCTCTTTCAACAGCTCAAGATAGACCTAAGCCAGAAATCTATAAAGAGATAATGTAACACAAAATTCAAAGTTTGCACAGAGGCAACACAAAATTCAAAGGTTTTCGTCTCCTGGGTTCAGGCCAGGCTCATTTCCACCCACTCCCTGGCCATCCGTGCTGCTCTCCCTCTCCCTCCCTACGCCCACGGTACACACTGTGGCTTTGTCCAGCAGTGAGCTGTAGCTGGGATGCAAAGACTACCTTTGCATGTAAAATAAAAGGAAGATCTAATGGTGGGAGGTTGAAGGAGGTAATTAGCTGCTGGAGCGATTACCACAGGCTGCGGTACACTGCCTGTCATGAGCAGTTTCAGTATCAGACATTTTCCCTAAGAGAAGCTCTAGTGCAACGATGAACTGCTTCTGGTGATTCTGGTTATGGATCAAACCAGATGGCCACAGCGGTCCTTCCAGGCATTACCGTCATGGATCTACATGCAAACTTTCCTCTGCCATAACTCCCAATTGCTCATGCACTTCAAACAGAGCAAGAACCAGATCCTCAGTGAAGAGAAGACCGTGCCAGAAGCCTGTAGCATTTTATCAAACATGGATTTTGCCCTTATCCTTGACTGAATTCCTGTAACAAGTAGAAATTCATGTGGATGTGCAGTGGAGGTGACATGTCTGCCTGACGACAGGTCTGATGACGGGCCTCGTGCACTAAGATACAGCACCGGGAACGCTAACCGCTCCTGTAACGCCGAGCATCATCTCTGCCAGTCATCGCCACATCTCTAACTTTCCACAGCCAGGACCAGACTGCGCCTCACTTCCTGATATTCAGTTACATCCTGTCACCTCTGGAGCGAGGCCAAAGTTCTTCTAAAGAATGAAAACCAGTTGAAGTTAGAAATAGAAACCACATAAAGTTCAGCAGCTAGATCACGTTACATGTTAAGCAGCCCCCAAGCCAGCACAAGAGGCTGCTCCAGGTCTTCCCATGGTCAGCTCAGTATGTCAGGTAAAGGTTTTTACTCCACTGAGGAGCAGGTAGTGAATGCACACCGAGGCGATCAAATGATGTTCCACTCTACGCTGCAACGGCGGTGCAATCCTCATAAATAAAGCAAACGGCTTTCTTACTTCAGGATAGATCACATAAACAGGGCTTGCATCATGTGAATAGAGACTGTAGTGTGGTGTGACACAGAGACTATTAATTTCAGGACCTTTTGGAATGTGACATTTCACTACAGTACACTGAGTCCATCTCCTCCCGACGCCACATGATCCAACATCTTTTAGCTTTCCATCTCCGCGGTTCAGCTGCCGTAGTGGAAGCACGTAGTAGGACTGAATTTCAAATTATGTAAAGGCAGCCTCCCATCTATGTAAAATTTTCAGTCCATCTTCAGAAACTCTGCTTTACATCCAAGTTTTAACTGTGACCTTCCTATCCTAGCGGTGCTAACAGTAGCCAGACACGGTGCAGTGCGAGAGGAGGGTGCACTGCTGCCCACACCACTTCCACTACTCAGCTCATGCAGGCAAGCCATGAGGCATCTGGAAAAACCTATGCAGCCAACTTCAGAGCATCAAAAGGTCCTTGACCGAACACAGAAAGAGGTGTTTTAGGGGCAGTGCAGTGCTTGTCAACTTGAACTACGCCAGGCGGTGTCTGGCCAGCTGGCCCCAGGTGCTCAGCAGCTTGCCACCGGGATGCTCCATACACACAGCTGGGTGAGAGCGTGGCTGGGTCTCGGTCCCACGTGCTATAAACCAGCCAACAGAACCGCCCTCGCATCAAAACGCACCGTTAAAGCAAATCTGTTTTTGGGGTCTATACCCCATCAATGCAATCATAGATTTTGCCTAAAACAGTAGAATCCAAATCTTCTGTGCCTTTTCTCAGCCACAGTCCCCTTAAACTCTTGTGTACAGAGTACTCTGTGAAGGTGTGCTGAGTTACAGAGGAGCTTCCGGACAAGAGTGAGCACACTCAGAAGGTGTGTGTTGTCTGTCTTTCATTTTGAACTACACTGCAGTCGCAGCAAACCATTTTAAGGGGTTGTCACTTTACTAGAAATCTATGGGATGGTGATTGCCCCAGTTAATCTTCCTGACTCCAGCATAGATTAACTTTTAAGATCAGTTCTCAATATAGGCAACTACAGTTCACCAGCTAGGCAATAACACACAACAATGCATTTCTGAGCAGTTAGAGCACAGACCAGTATAACAAAGTGCAGTCCTTCAGGACAACCGATTTCAACTGAACTATGAGCACAATTATCTTTTGGCTGCTACTTATTTATTAGTGCTCCTTTTAAACGGAATTTGTAAATACAGATAAAGAAAACCAGCTAAACCTGTACCTTGACCAGACTTTGTGCCCCACTCTGAGCAACACATTCAAAGAAAAACCCATCATAACCCTATCTGTAACTGCAATATTGCTAAGATTAGTATTTCAGAATGAGTTTTGCCTGAAAGGACTACAACAAGAAGCATATTATTGGTAGACATACGCTATCATTGACAGCCAAAAGGAAAGCTCAAACAAATCTTGTAAATCCACTTCATAAGGACATCAAAAAGGCCAAGCTCATGTTCCCATACATCTGAAATCCATATAGCCTTACCTATATAGACTGTCTGAGCATCACAGCTGTATTTCAAAGTCCTGATGCAAAGTCTGCTTCCCAAAATAAATCCCAGTAGTGACCCCTGGGATTTAAGTGACCTTTGGGGAATACAGAGGACAGGATAATAGCTAGACTTTCACTCTTCAGATTTGACAAGCAGCAATCATACACTCACTCCCCAGCCCCACCAAAGCACACCAGCAGGGCGCTGCCAAGCCACCACACATTTTCTAATCTGTGCGGGAGCTTAGCATCTCTGACACCGGACTCTGGAAAGCTATAGCTCAATAAACACTTCTGAAATTTGGGGGAATCTCCCTAATAAGAATATGAAAAAAAAAACATATGGAGATGACAATTGTATTGCTATCTTCACTTTTTTGCCTTTTTCTTTTTTTTGCAGCTGGCATGGGAGGCTGCGTAACCAGGAGTCGGTGTTACATGGTGCTCCGGCATCCTGATTATCATTCCAAAAACTTCTCTCCTCTTTAGCATTGCATCCTCATATTAAAAATAATGTTCCTGTGCTTACCCTTCTTATTCTTAGTGTACTAGAAACACATAATCTGTGAGCTGTATGTATATTCAATAGCACCGTCAAATAAATTATTATTATGGCATGTGTACTTTTTCCCTCCTTTTCTGATTTATAATGGATTTTAGCATTGTTAAAACTGCAGTTAGTCTGTCTACAGTCTCATAATTCTTCTCTCAGTCAAATGAAACTACACGCTTGCAATTTTTAAACCCAATTACTACTAAAATGTGTAGAAACAGGAATTTTAATAAGATTTCTATGTTACAAACATTTTACCTCAGAAATATTTGGAGTCAGTCTCAGAATAGGATTAGCTCCTTCATATTTTCTTTTAATTTTACATATAAATTAAATATAGGTTCTCTCATCATAATTAAATTTGAACTATTCAAGATTATGACTGTGAAAGTACTCTACACGCACATTTATGCAGATTACTCACAAATCAGCAGATTCCGTAGCCTGCAAACAGAACACTCCAACCCCAAAGTCTTTATAGTTTTTCAATCTCTTATGGTTAGAAAAGCTGAAATACAAGCAAGGCACCTCCTTGGCTACACAGAAACTCAGCGCACAAGCTTCTGCTTGAAGGCTCAGGATTATGCACTTCGTGTGTTCACAGGTAAACTGAAAGTATGCTGTGTTTTGATGGATTTTAAGTTACATTAAATTAATGATGATGCTCTGACTGATTAGGATAAGCAAGGAATTGTAGACCTGGGATTTCTCCTGCATCATCTAGGTCAGTAATAGCTTTGCCATCGATTTTAATGAGATGAGGACTAGGCCACTGATGAACTGCAACAAATGAAGGCAAGTGGATCAGAGTGGAAAAGGGGCAAGGGCAGAAGCTTGCATGGAGCAAAGGGATTGAAAGAGAAATTCAGAGCAAAATCAGAAGCTACCATTACTGTCCTGTACATAACCAAAACTGTTATTTTATCTCAACTTAGCACTTCACGTTTGCCTTTACATGTATCTGGTTGAACACAAAAAGATCGATATTTTCAAGATGATGCTGCATACCCAATTATTTTGATGCTGTATTGCATCTCACATGGCTTCATTTCTTTCCTCTTAAATCTAATTTCCAGGGTTTTTTCTTTCCTTTTTGTATGCATTTTGTACAAAAAAATGCCGAAGGCTAGGTAATTCCTTTTGTCTGACCTCAAATATATAAACAATAAAAATGCTTCACCCATTGAAGTTCTGTAAGCTTCAAGAATCCCACATCCATGGTTATCTTTCCTGTTAACAGTGCTCAGCACTGGATCCAGATGTTTATCTACTGTTTCTGCTAGCTAAAACCAATCTCATCTACTGCAGAATTTCACACAAATGACTGTCCAAATGGAAGTACGACAATAAAACTAGGATTAATGCTTCCGTATCACAACAGACAGTACTCACCTAAACAGAGACTCTATCGTACCTAAGTTTAAGTGTCTGCTTCTGCAATTCTAATTATTCAAGCTTCCACTGGCATCAGCAATGGGGAATCGGGTTCTAAGAAAATTCCTACACCAGCAAGTCACCCATTCACTTGAATTTGAGCTTGCAGCAAGTCCCAGGCTTAGCAACAGACAGACTGCATCAGTCCAAACAAACAGCAACGGGAGACAGTTAACAAAGCAAGCCATGGTTAGTAAGACACTTCTCCATCCAAAAGGTACATCTAGCCAACCTCCCATAAAGCTTCCACTGTCTACAGCAAACAATTCTTGCCCAGAACGGGAAGTGCCCCTGCAGGAGAATCCTGCCTAGTACATGATACGTTACATCTAATAATAGTTACAGTGCTCAACTATGAGCTTCAACCACGGCAACTCACATATTGTGACAAGGAAATAAAGTTCCCTATTATGGAAATCCTATATTGTATTTAATTATGTAATTATATTTTATTGTATTAGTGAGTGGTTGGGCACAGTAGCAACTGCTGGGATTTCTGCAAATTAGGAGCACAAAATTCATTCTTTCCAACAGCTGATTACTTTTTATGATTCTATGGGGTTTTTTTCTGAGCTATGGAAATTATTCTATTTTTGGCCTATTTCTCGTAGACACTCTCCAGCAGCAGTGATCCCCTCTCTTGACACCATAATCCACAAGCACACAAAGAATTTCATCTTAGCAGAGTCACTGGGCCAAATTAATCCCTAGCATAAACTCTTATAATTTATGCAAATGCAGGGTGATGTTTACATCTAAGATGAATTTGACCCATGCCAAAGTACTGCACCTGGGGTTTTGTTTCATTTTTAGAGCCGAGTCAAGTGTTCGCAGCACTGCAGAGTGCTTGCACTTGGCAGAAAGGATAACATTTCTAAGGATCGAAGACGAACTCCTACTGAACAAACTGGTATTACATCTCCATGTCCTAATGGCAGTCAAGTAGGACACACCACCTTCCTCTCTTTCAGCTCTGTGCGGGCTTTTCTATCCCGTGGCTTGAGCTAACACCTACCAGCAGAAATGACACGGGAATGCAGGCAGAGATGGGCAGTAACTCCTCATTACCTTACCTGCTGCACGCACAGAGACACACGGCTTTCTCCTTTGGCCAGCACTGCCATGGCAGAAATGGGAAATTCATTTCAGCCAGGAACCTCTCAGTAGCAGGGTGCAGAGAAAGAAAGAGATGTCGGGCCTGTTTGAATCCAGGAGGGAAAATGGGAACTAAAACTGTGACACAAAACCTACAGCAAACACAGGCAGCCCCACTCCATGCCACTTACAGAAACAAAATTCCTCTCACTTCAGGGACAAGCACATGCTTCAGGGCTACAGGACAACTACAGAAATATGATTTAATAATAAATATGAATACATTTATATATATACACATTTATATATACACAAAGCAAAATACTAACTTGGTAAAACTAAATAAATGGTAAATAATCTTTTATTCATTTTCTTTTTTCGTGCCTTGGCATACAGTCTGTGTTACTGTGGACTCTGAAAAATGAAATGTAAAACTGTTTATAAAATATAACATGCCGAGTCCTTCCTTTTGCTGACATTCTTCATAAATGTGAACAGAAGTGGAGGGATGCAGTGAAACGGGGATTGATAGGAAAAGTGTATCTTCACAGTGAGAGACATTGACCAGCTAGAGGAGATCGTGACCAACATTTTCAGCATGGAAATGAATGGGACATTCTTAATGCTCAGAAGCTGTGAAATCCTGGCAGCTACTTATGTGCTTCAGTGTGGCTGGAGAAGCTTATTTCAATCACCCACCATCTTCACTTTACAGTGTATGGCACTGTGCTCGTTTTCTGTATCTATCTTTTACTACATCTGGTGAAAACATGGACAAGGTTCAAATGCTCACAAGTATTTTAATAATAAACACTACTTGCCTATCGAACTCATTTCCAGAACAAGAAAACTTCTGCTTCTCTCTCTCTTCTTCTTTGTTCTTGTTTGGTTTCTCTGGAGTAAGTCTCACAATGAAATTCTTGGCTTCTGTTCGCATTTTCACCACCGGCATGGATACTGAATCACTTTTACACTGCTTAAAGAACCCATATTAATCTGGACACGCTATGCCTATCAGGTCAATGTAATCCAAGTTAAGATTGGGTATGCTTTTCATGATATTAGCCTAACAATCACTTAAAATAACAAAAATAGCAACTTCACTTCACCTGCTCTAATACAGATTTTACACAGCCGTAACACACGTTCAGCTCACGTTTGACTTCAGCCCAGCATTCTGCAAGCAATTCACCTGCTGACATTTATTTTTGTTAGGCAATCTAGCAGTGGGTGCCTGGAGTTGCTTTTCTTTATCTACATGACATGATGGTATAGACAGACATTACTGGATTAGGAAATATTTCATTCCTGAAATGAAGTTAGAGGGTCAATGTCTAAAATGAGTCATTACAGATCTCTACTAGGAGATTAAATATTATCTACCAACTGAAAACCAGTGATATAAAATGTGTAATTATTCTGCAGTATGTGATTACAGTATATTCTTCACATCACCTATTTCAGCTCTGTAAGTGCTACCAACATTTTTACAAACTAGAAACTACTAGAAGAGGTACCTAAACCACAAAATACGTTACAAGACACAAACCCATAATGGGATTATACTGGGGATTTTCCATCTAGAGGTTTCTGGTGGGGAAAAGGGGGAGCACACAGGGCTTTTGTTTAAAACTCTGTGATTAAAACAAACAGAAAAAAGCAGACAAGTTATAAAGATCTCAGCTCTCCCTTGCAGCAAAGCAAAAGAGAAGTTTCTCTATAAAAAATCATAAATATGCATTACCAGGAGGAGGGAAAATATTAAATGACATGTGACAAGCCTTGCTATAACCATATTTTGACATCATCATTTCAATTAAAAAGTCCCACTAACTCTAAAAAGCATCTTAAAAGGTAATAAAGGGCATCATTTAATGTCAAGCAGACAAGAATCCAAACGGGAAGGACATGGAGCCTGCCTACCTCTTAAAGTACACCGACTGTGGACAGGCACTACTGATACCCTTTAAATGTTCAAAGTGAGTATGGCTTACTCTGCTATCTCATTACTAACATATGATAGACATGCAAAGAAAGATGTGAGATCAGCTGTTTATATCTCATGTCTCAGGCACTTCACTCAAATCTCTGAGCAGATTTATTATTTACTTGCCTGTTAATAAAACTAGCAGCTTTACCAGTCAGTACTTTTTCCCCAAGCTTTTGAACTCCGCTGAGATTTGGAGGCAATTAACATTCACCAGTAACAGAGCAATCAACACGGGGATATCTAATGGGACTGGACAGAATCCAAAAACAGGTATTAGGATAATAGTGAGTCACTGACATAAGGTTATGATGTTAATTTTGGAGGGGAGAGCAACAGTGAGTTTTCAATAGCAGTGTCTGTGATTGCTGTCACATTAACATAACGTTCTTTTCTATATGGCTGTCTTCTGAATCCGAAAGGTCTTCAAAACTGAAAGCAGCTGACAACACACAGAATTAACTCTCTATTGCCTACTGCTAAAAAGCCTGCCCAACCAAATTACTTACATGACTATTTCCAAATGTTTTTCTTCAATGAACAAATAAAAATACTAATTTAAAGATGCCAGGAATTGCTAGCAGCTGTGTATTATTTATGCATGATACATTCAGGGAGAGATCTAGTTAATCCGAACATCATTAGATTAAAAAGCCAGGGACATTCCTGGAAGTGGTGAGGAATGGTTGCTATCTGATCAGGTGTCTAAATCAGCAGGTTTAGGCTGCAGGTTGGATCCCATAAAGGGCTTGGGCACCTGGAAGTTAGGCATTGCAAGGCATACATTTTTAGAAAGTTGGTCCCAAAAGGGAATCTGCAACACAGAGGCAGCTGCATAGGTCCCAAGGGTGTACAGAAGCAGAGGAGATGTTGTCAGTACCTGTCACACCACACACTCGTGGTTAGGACAACAGAAAGGTGGGACACCTGGTTCAAATCTCTTCCCAGCCTGAGAGCCCAGATTCAACCGTACATCTCCTGTGAGAGCACCACTGCCAGCAGGCCACAGGTGACACTGGTGACAAGTACTTTCCCTTGGGACCTGTGTCACGGGGGAGCTAGGCACTCATCATTTGGAGTGCCAGGAAGAGTAATACAAGCAACAGCCTAATTTTGTAGCATCATGATTAGGGTAAGGGGCATGTTGGATCTTCCAGATGGGCACTGTTAGGATTAAGTGGCCTTGAAGAGGAGCACAGACCTATGTGTCCAAGTCCGTTCCGACTGCATACATTTCATAGAAGTTTAAAAACAAAACCAAGGGGCCACAAACAGCAGTATTAAACAGAATTGTTATTTTTCACAGATTAGTAGGTCTCAGAAAAAGGCACTGTATAAACGTAGCCTCTTCTACAAACATATGGCATTTGCTATCAGCACCATATGTAGCTTCTGTACTTAGTGAAAGAGCATCCATTCTCGCAACATGTATACTGTATTTATTAAGTTATGCTGTGCCTTCCATAAACATCCACAGTTTTTACAACGTTATGTTCTCTATACAAAAGCCACTAGAATTTGCCAAGTAAAAGCTAATAAAAGCACGGAAAGGAACTCAATATTTGGCTTATAGGGTTCATTTCACTTTATCCTGCATCCAAATGCAGGCATCAGGGGTGGGACACATCAGACAATTCACTTTGCCAGCAAACCAAGAACAGCGTATATAAACTAACTAAAATGACAAAAATATTTAGCTTCTCACCATGAAAGGCTGGCACAATAGCATATAAAACATAAGGATTACAGAGCTTTACCCTCGTAGTCTGAAGGATCATTTAAAAATTAAAGACATCTACATGGCATTAGACACGCTTCCAGTTGAAGTTGTCTGTATTTTTACAAAGGCTGAACGTGCAGCCAGTTCACTGAAGAACCAGACTCCTAATGCTAAATGAAAATGGGAATTAAGACTTCTTTCATTCTTGAGAGGTGTGTTTTTCTGGTGACCTAAGCTCCACTGAAGCCCCATGACACTCCTGCCTGTTTGAGCATAGCCTGTCTCAGCCTTTCAGAGCGACTTCCATTCCCTTTACTGATACGGGTGAATCCCCCTGCTTCCCCTCCAGCCTTCACACCCCAGCACAAGGCAGGTTAGTGCTGAAAGCTCAAGAAACTGCTTGCCAGGATGGTTCTCTCTTCATGTGGAGCCATTTGCCACTTAATGAATACGTAACCTTACCGGCAGGTTTTGGAGACTATGTCAGTCTCACAGCATCCCCCAGCTTCTTTCTTGGGGGACTGGGGTAGTCTGTTGTAGAAACACCAAAATAACTTAGGCAAGCGCCCAAAGCTGAAGTTGTGTTGGGGACCTTTACATAAGCGAGAAAGACACCTTTCAGTTCTCACAGCATCCTGCATCCCACCAGTCAGACAGCCTGCTCTAGGTCAGGCACAAAAGGCACATTTCACATCTCTCATGACAAGTTTAACCACCTCACCCATATCTTGTTTTCTTTACTAAATGCGTCCTTTCTTGACTGAGACTTGAGCAAGAGAAATTGCTCAGATCCCCATTTATTTTTCACTGCTATTCCTATCCCTTTACTGACCTGTATATCATCCAAAGTTGGGTTTTAGTATTTCATGCTTCTGTGCTCCTCCCTTCTCCAAAAGGGCATTCCTATATTTGGAATCATTCTTGAATAGCTGTTTGCAGCCACTCTCGTGCACAAGATACAGCATTTAAAAAAAAATATTCAAGAAGTGTCCAGAAAACACTGACTATTGTCAGCCTTGGGGGGAAAAAAAAGTCACTTTAAATATACTGTGTCTCAATACCCTTCCACTGGCATCTGCTGCTGGTCTGAGACATGGTACTAGGTTATCGAGACCTTTCATTTGCAGTATTGGTTATAATGTGCTTACATTAATCTCCACCCCCAGCTTACCTAACACTGTGTTTTGAGCTGGGGCTCAGGATGCTCTGAGTCGGACTACAGCACACTGGCTGCTTCCACAACTCTGGAGGGGAGAAAGTGCAATTTGTATTTTCTTTGCACAGTAAAAGGTAAAATAACTACACACTACATATTTCTCTTTCTCTGCTGCAACAGTTAAATATTTTTCTACTGCAGCCACAGGACTAGAAGATTAAAGAGCTAAGCGCAGTCATCCGCTTCTTCAGCATGGTCCCGCCACACGTCTCAATCACTGGCTTCCCCCAAAGCCACAGTGGTAGAGATTAAAGTGCTTCTGGTCCATGGTAATCCAATCAGAGCTAGAAGGGCTTTAATCTCTGCCATTCTGTAGACAAACATTTTGGCAAAATGCCTTCCTTGCAGTATTTTGAATTCCACCTGGGCTGTGCTCTGGTTTTGACAAGGATTGGGGCTGTGTAAGATTATCACCCCACCCAGAAGGGTGACAAGTCCTGCCTTTTCCCTAGGATTAAAAAAGAAAACACCTAATGGCATATCGTGCTACATGGATAATATACTGCTCCCAAGTTGTATACTGGGAAGCAATGCAAACTCTCTGGACAAAATAAGATGTAGAGAATGCACTTTCTAATATAAATTGGGGACAAAGGGGTTCTTATTGTTCACAGTGCCAAAGGACTCAACGTTTAGGTCACTCATCACCTCCTAAGAGAAGGAAAGAAACCCCTATAACCCAGCCATGTAGAGTGAGCCCATTTTTTAAAAATGAGGTGACAACCAATTGAAATTCTGGAGCAAAAGCAAGCCTCTCCAGCCCAGAGAATCTGCATTATGCCCACAGGCTAGCACAAGACTGTTCAAATTCTGCCCTGTCATATAGATAGGATATGGCATGATCTTCCTTGAAATGTTAGATTTATGTACATCTGTTTGTGTCAACCACATTACTTACAAGCAGTGAAGGAAATTTTAGCCAGAAAAGCTGACACAGTCATCCTGAAAAAAAAACTGGGTTTAGAAAAAAAAGTTTTTTCACTGACATGAGGTTCTGCAATATTAACTGTTTCACACTTTTTTTGGGGTGGGAATCACTGATGAGATAAAGGATTTTCACTATCACCTCAATAATCACTTATTATCACTACCTTCATGTATCACTCCCGTGGACTTACACCTGTTCCATGAGTAGGAAGGGATCATCGTGCCTGCCTCTCGCTACAGAAAGAGAACCACTGAATTAGCCTGTGTTTTTCATTAAAGAGCAAAGGGGAAAATCTGGGGAGGGAATCAATAGGTGGAAAGGAAAAAAAAAAAAAAGAGAGAAAGAGAGATGAAGGAATATTATTCTAAAGTCAACGTGTAAATCTTTAGCTGTACAACTCCCACTTGCATTAAAGGGATTTGCACAGCTAAAACCTCATGCATCAAGTTGACAATATAGCCATAAAGATGTGAAATCTGAAGGGGGGTTTTGTTATGGTTTGGGATTTCTTAAATTTATTTGGAAAATAGGTTTTTAAATTTTTATAACAAAAGGTGAAAGCACAAACAGCAACATGATTCCATTAGGCCCACACAGCTGGTGCCTGGATACCTAAAAGGATTTTTCCATCTGGCAACTAGATATGTGTCCCGCCTGCTCTCTGACAATGAGCTATTCGCAACATTTGGGCTAAATCTGTAGGATTAATTGGAGTAAAAAGTTCTCATAGCCCCAAACCAACCTCCTTTGCAAGGAACGTTGATGGCAGGGGGCCTAAGAGGAATAATCTAAAAGATGCCTTTTCCTTTTCCAGTGATATTTCCCAGTGAGGATGCAACAGGTGGAAACGTTCCATGCAGCCCACAGTCTTTACAGAAGTTGTGCATCCTCACCTCAACTGTCTAAATGTGAGAAGATAAATTTTCATCCCCCAAGCCCAGCCCTGGCTGTAGGCAGGTCCTTTAAAGACAGGAAGAAAATGCTGTTGTGCTTAAGGGCAGGGGAGCCATAGTTGGGCTACAGAACTCTGAACTCGCATGCTCGGTGTGGCTCCGGAAGAGCGTGGCAGCCGGGATGCTCGCCCCCTTCTCTCCATCTGACCGATGGTTGGTTCCCTGGAGGTTGTGCCAAACTGCTGGCTACAGGCCCAGTGATCATGTCAGAGCCATAATTATTAAGACCAAGAAGAACTGGGTGTCGTGTTTAGCAACAGCACTGCTGCTTCACAAGGTGCAGAAGAAAACACTGCGCACAGGAATATGGGCATGGAGACCTTTCTTTATCTCTAGAAGCGGACGAGGAGATCTAGCTCACCACATTTACTGGGAGCACTGCTATACCACAGGCTTATTATTAGTGACAGGTTGCACCAAAAGACAGAACTGAACCTTGTACTCTGAGAAAGCAGGGGCAACCAAAAGTTTCTGAAAAGATTTTAAAACCTGTGGCAGGTTATAATCATTTTCTGCTTTTGAGTTGCTAAGTCAAATTTTGTTAGGTACCAAAAAGACAGAAATATTGGTCAGCATTCTGCTGGTGAGACCATGTTAATGACCCACATACTATTTGTACTTTTCTCACCTCCTGTCTCTGCTTCTCAATTATCACTGCCATGAACAATCCCAAGAACAACTGCATCGATGAGCAGGTTTTTCCAATACACCTCCAACATCAGACAGTATTTCCCTCATCTCTATTATCAGCAGATTTAAAAATGACCGGACCATGTCTCAATCCTGCTGAAGCCGATAGAGTTAACATCAGTTTTGAACTACTGAGACTCTCGCCGTAAGTACTTAGACTATAGTGTAAGTCCGTCACCAAAGCATAATAGTCCACCTCTACAATTTTCCTGTTGTCATTTGATGTACTGATACAAGACTTTCAATGTATCTCCCATGGCATAAAAAGCTGCCGCATCAGTGAACCAATATTGCCTGCCAAACTTCCAGCAATAATTTGCTCTAATCAATAAGTCTCATGTAAAATATTAATTGGCACCCTTTGCCACTTTTATCTCCATGACTTACAGCATGCAATTTGGCCTATCAATTTACTTTAAAAAGAATGATAACATTTACTATTATGATGAAGAGCTTATTGACAATGAGGATTTTCCACCCAAGTCAATAAAATACAGATTACTGTTTAAAAATTAAAAGTTCAAAGGAATTGCTTAAGAAGCAAAAACTGTAATAGAAACTTATCAAAGCTAAATAAGCAATAAATAAGACAGTATGAAAACTGTCAGAGCAACTTAGCATCCCCATTCTATTTGCGCTTCATTTTATTAGCTAATCAAAGTGTCATATTATTTCTACTGGCATCTATTTACTGCCATGTAATTTTGATAAGGGCACCATCTGTATTTATAAAAGCATTATCTTAATAGCTGTCTAGCAATCTACAAACATAGGTGATATTTAACTTTTCTAAGGGGATCAATTTTAAACCAGGCAAAAGGACTGATATAAGTCAATATGCTGTGTTAACACACCGAGGGCCCTATTTGGATCTCCCCCTGCCATGTGCCATTATAGCAGCCTTACACTTAAACCAAGGAAGGAGGTGAATTTGTTTGACACGCTGTGCGCTCTTCTTTGCTTTATTAAGATGTACAGCCACGAATTTTGTTTAGCAGGGCTTAGAGTAGCCCAGATTTTAAATCCCCCGGGAAAAAAGAAAAAAAAAAAAAAAAAGAATTGTCACAGAGAACCATTTTGCCACAGTTTGTTTAAGTGACAGTGCTAATTTAGATTCTGTATGAATCAGGATATTTTTCTCCTCTTTAAGGATTCTCTAGATGATTTAAGGCTGTAAATTTTTATATATTAAGTGCAGCTTTGTTACACCTTTTGCACTGTATTAGGCCTACCTGTGGAGTGAGGAACTCCAAACCCTGTCCCAGGTCAAGTCTCTCCCACCCTAGAAGTGCCACAATCCTTCAGATGCCTGCTTCCTCCTGGCTCCCAACTCTTGCACTTAACAGCACAGCAGCCCAGCTTCAGCAAAGAAAGTTAAGGTAACTTCTAACAGAGTCTGCAGTAGGGTTTATTCCCATGGGACAGGAGATACCTCCCTGATTACCTCCTTCCTGAAGAGGACTCAGACCTCAGCTCTCCCACTTTCTGGTCAAGTTTTCACACAATACTACCACTGCTGTTCTGAAGAAGCAATGCATGCTACTTTGTGCCTTGCGTGGTTTCAGCGGGATGTATGAGGTATAATGTGGGCCACCGTGAGCAGCTCTGGTACCCTCTTCTTCACCCTGCCTCTTTCTGCCATCGCACAGGGGCATCACCTCAGCTCCTGGCAGCACCCAGGGATGCCAGCTGCAGGCTCACGGCTTGTCTGGCACCTTCCTGCTAAGGCATGGCCAGCGTGACAGCTCAAAACTCTCTCTGAATATCTCTTTTAAAGACTTGGAGCTATGGGCAGCTGCAGAACATAAACATCTTTTTAAGCAGCCACTGAAGCAGGGACTTTCTGAAACGCTTATGTAGAAAAAGGCACCTAAACCTTGAAGCCTCACACGAGGTTTAGGTACAGAAGACTCCCTGGATTTGGCTCATTAGTTCTAGCTCTAACTCTTTGGTCAATGTGATGGTGAAACAGGAATTTCTGCAGGATTAAATCCTTTGGGATCTTAAATAAATACATTGTCTAAAAGCATGGTTAAGGGGAAAAGAGTAGGAAAATGTAGCCCATCTTCCACTACATGACAAGTACGTGTCAAATATTCTTAGACCAATTTTAGTACAATCATTTCTAATACATTTCAGTGTTAATTGCCATCTCCTATTTGACATAATAATTATACATAACTGAATAACTATAAAATTGCTGCCTTATATTGCAAATTAGTAATTATAGTAGTAAACATTAACAACATGCCATATATAAAATAGTGATTTGTATACTGAAATGAATTAGAAATAATTGCAATGTGTGATAATTAAAATTATGCAAACATTAGCTATCTAATTGTTAGGTGAATTTTTTTTTTTCATTTAGATTCTCCTTTTAGAGATTGAGATCATTATCCAAAATTTTTTTTAGATGTGTAACTCGAAGGCTTTTTTTAAAATCCAAGAGGGAATGAAGACAAGAAACGCGTCCTCATTGAGCCCAAATTTGAGGCAATGCTCATATACACGGCTATCCAAGCAGGACTATGAAGAGAAAAACTTTAAGATTTCCCTGAAGAGGAATCCTCTCCTTGCCCAATCTGCAGGATGGGCCATTACCCTTATAGTTCAGAAGCTTGTAACCAGAATTAGTCATCACGATTAGTAACCACAGCAACCTCAAAGACACTTTCTTGTCACTGTGACCTCTTAGGACTTCTGTGTAGAAAACTACTCGGAAGGGGCTCCGCAATGTCCGCCTCAGGCTGCACCTGGCTTCTTGTGGGCCAGTCTTATCCTCTTCCTGTGGCAGGACTTGGGTGAGCAATGACGGGTGTCCACCTCAGACCCTTCCTCTCTTCCCAGGTTCTGTACCCCTTTTTCTCTTGATCTGTGGTGTGCGCGCCCCTTGCTAAGGAAAGACCTCTTTCTCTCTGTTGATCATCACAACATTTCCAAATACAGGTGTCTAACTTCAGATACAGGGCTTTGAAAATTCTTATCTTAGATTTCAGTTTAGATGTAGGTTTGGTAAAATGTTAACAGGTGAGAACTGGAAGGGAACATACAGAAGTTGGGCCAAAGTTAAAAATTAACACCTAGCATAACCTTCAAATGATGACATTAATGTCCAATACTGATGGGTACTGAAGATCTGTAATTCCTATCAGCTACATTGGGAGTTATAAAGACCATTTAGATTCAAGCTTCCTCAGAAGTAAAACAGGAGAAACTTCTGTCCTGGCAAAATTTCCAGCTACTTGCAACTCCTTCCTCCACATTTTTCTATCCTGTATCTTTGTCCTCTTCTTCTCCCTCCTATCTTCATTTTTGCAGTGGTGTAGAAACCCTAATGGAGAGGAGTGGTTTGACATCGAAGTTGCTGTAGTGTGCAACCAAGGAATAAATTAGGTTGCTAAAATGATGTGATAACCCTACATTTATCTGCTAAAGAACATCTTTAATACTAGTGTAAGACTGGAGCACTAATCAGAAAACAGTCCAGACACATTATCAGCAACAGAGCAGTGAGAGGGGACAGCCCCTTTATGAAATTGTTTTCTTTGATAAAGGGAGTTTCTTAGTGCTGTAAATCTAACTCACATGAGTGATCATATAGCCACAGGTACAACACTCGTTATTAACTAACTAAAGAGTATGCACCAAATCAATTAAAAACAATCTTTAAAAGAAGGTACATAATTTAATTGTACCTAGGTACAGCTCTGCTCTAATTTATCTTCTGGCCACTTTCAAGGGATTTTACTTAGGTGTTTAATCTAACATTCATTGCAAAGGGTAATTCTCATGAAATTGCTGTGGCATCTCCTGTATCACTTAATGCAAATGCTTCAGTGCCTCGGCAATGGAGAGGAGCTTTTTCAATAAAGACACACATCAAAGTGCAGTATGAAGTGCTCTCTTTGTTCAAGTTGTTTTAAAAGCAGCAAAATGTTTCACAGTAACGAGACATTCAGATTCTAACACCAGCTACATTTAGATGACAAATCACATTCCAAATAGTGGGTGTACATTGTATGTCCATGATGCGACAAGGAATATGGGCTCCAGACATGTTTTGCATATAAAAGCATGCCCAGACTCATGAATTGGCACAGAAATGCAAGATAGGAGCATGTCTGCATTATCAACTGATGTGCAGCATTAGGATATGCCTCTGACATTTGGGGGGGGGGGGGAAACAAAGAAAAAACCCACCTTATTCTTAGCTCCTAAATTCAGATTTAGACACTTAAATAAGTGGCCCAGTCATCAAAGATCATGTAGCTGGCAGCGCCCATTAACCTGACTGTTTGTGTATGTTTATAGAGTAAGTTTTAACAGGTACCAAAGCAAAGAAGAACCACACCTACTGCATGTTAGCAGGAGCTAAGCTTTGCATTCATCTAGAAAATCATGGTGGTGAGCCAACAAGAGGGGAATTGCTTCCTGGTGAAGGAAGATTGAACCCAGAAGACAAGGTAAGACCTGAAGGAACAGGTCCTCAGCCTGGGGTACCTGTGAGAGCCCACAACATAAAGCATCCAGATTTCTGGGCAGCGGGTAGATGGAACCTGAAGGACCTGTACAGACGGACCTTGAGTCTGAGCCTGTTCTCATTCTTCCTACAAAACTTCCAGAGTCCTATCACACTATAATTACTCCCAATTTAGACCAATTTTGTTGTTTGGCATCACATGCCCAGTTTGGGAATGCAGTAAGTTGGGGCTGACGGCTCCCAGGGCTATGGGAGGTACATGAGCAACTACAGCTGGGTTAAAAAAAGCTGCGTAGCTCCATTACAATCTCCTCTTCCTGGGGAAGACCACAATATTTTGCAGGAAACAAAAACTTGGCTATTATTATCTGCTGTTCAAACAAGTGATTGGGAGAGCTTTCCTGAATAACATCCCACTCAGCACGGACTTCCACTGATGCTGTTGCAGCAGGGGTTGGGAGGAGGCAAAAGAGAAGGGGAGAAGGGGCACAAAATCCACCTTCAGCCCTGGGTACTGAATTGCTTCACTGCAGCCCTGATGGAAAACTGAAATAGCACCTCAGTGACAGGCAGCAGAGGGGGTTTCCAGGCAATCTTGCTGATACCTGCACACACATTTTCTCCATCTGCCAATTTTCTCTGGAGAAGGAGATAATCTGTTGCCTTACTCCAGTACTCCTCACTATTACAAGCAACCGGGGTGGTTTTTGTTTCGTTTGATTTTAATTAAGACCCCTACCAATACTGCTGCCCATCATCTCAGAAAATGGCTCAGGAGGACACCTACTTCCTTTCGCAGTTATTTTTCACCTTTACTCTTCCGCTGAACATATAAAACATCACAGTGGGTATGGATTCCCATATTTACAGAATACCTATCTAAGCAGCTATAAATCTTTTTATTTAGAAGCTCTCTCTTCAGGTTACCATTACCATCCATCTGACTAATAAATGTACCTATAAATGTGCATTTTTTCACATCTCTCTCACCAATATGGTGTCACTGTGTTTGCTAATCATGATACAATTATTCAAGACTGGCACTGTAAGTCTGTGCTTTCTTCCTTGACAGACAGAGCTCTGTACCTGTTAGCCAGCCTGGGTTTTTTTCCTCTAAAAATGCTCTTAAATTTTTTCATTCTCTTGACATGAAATGAAATGCTTATGTTACAGTGAAGATTGGAATACGTTACTCTGTTTGTTAAAAAATAAAACCCGTACACAAACTCATGATATAAATATCACCCTACTAGGGAAAAGACATTTATGGTCATGTTTGCACAGTCCAAACGCCAACACATCAGTAATTTGAAATCATTACCAATTTTTAGTTTGTACAATGGAGTAAGTAAAAATGTTAATTTAAATATCTTTCCACACAGCAAAACTCTACTGACATCAGCATATTACCAAAACCAATTTTCTTACATCAACTCACATCTTCCCCTAATTCTGTAGCATAGCTCTTGGGAGTTGCTACAAGGTCTGTGTAAACTGAAAATCTAAATAACATTATGACGCCTGTTACAGAACTAATTTATAATCTAATACCCTAGTTGAATTTAATACCCTACTTATTTATTCAAGCAAAATATCTGGAAAAGATATGTCACATCATAATGCAGTTGTTATGAAAATGGGAAAAATAAAGAGGAACTTTAAGTACGCATAACAATAATCAGTAGGGACAGGTACAAGCAAGAACTGTTGCCTGCCCATCACATGAACAAAAGCTACAGTGCCTTAGTAATTGGAATGTTTGTTTCAGAATTCAATTATTGACAAATCTAGTGTTTTACATCACATCTGCGAGCTGAAAATGCTCCTTCTATTAATGCTATTAGCTCCACTGTACATCAGCATATAACTGGTGGACAAACTGCTGCCTCCTTGTCAGCCACCTTTAACAACTCCTTTTTTTAACTGGATTGAAGAATCGAGCTTTACAGCAGTATTCGTGAATGTGTGCTTTCAATCTAAACACAGTCATACATGCATCATAACTTTCAAGTTAATGAAAATAGACTACGTCAGTGAATATCAAATTTAGCTCTTAATTTGCCTTTTCTAAACCCTTCCAAGTGAATACATCTCTCAAACATAGTTTTGTAAAAATATTTAGGATCACAGCAGGAGAGAAAAACAAATGGGCTAAAATCATTCACAAAACATTTTGCTATTGAAGTGTCACTGCTGGATAAGCCCTGTTAGCTATTCTGACAGAAACAGCATTTTATAAAAACGTAGTAGACCTGAATAGCATATTTATATGGCAGAGCTGAATGCCCAGAAAAAGGACAGCATCCTTTTTTAGCCAACTTAATACCCACCATGGAGGCCCGCATAAATCATGTTACAGTAAATGCATAACCTTACTGCTTGACTTGAGTTGTGCTGCAGTCCAAGCTTTCAGCCTCCACCTGGCACTCAGCAGAGCAGAGACAGCCACTGACCATCGTGCTCTGGCGACTACCAGAGGTCACATAAACAACATCAGTGGCACACACCACAAAACCAGCAACATATATGTATAAAAAAAAATTATATATTGGCTTAACCCTGTTGAGTAGTCCTTCCTTGGACACACAATTCACTCTAGGTGAAAAGTTGTCCTGAGGCTGCTAGGAAAATGTAATTCCCTCATTTAGCCAATTTGGTGTGTGCTTGGGTGCGCCCAGTTAGAGAAGGGGTGAAACTGCCCTGGTTGGAAGTTGGGGCCACAAAGGCAGAAGCTGGTCAACTCTGCTGCTACCCTTGAGGGTGCCGTGCTGTTTGAGGGCACAGGATATCCCTGGCTCAGTTTAACAACGGCACCTCACTTACAATAGTGTTTACTCATGGTAAAAACTCTCAAAAAAGAGGAAAAGCCGCTCTCCAAGACAAGTCACAGAATGACAATTAGATACTCCTCCTCCGTTTTCTCCAAAAACCTACAGTTCCTTATACAGAAACACACACACCACAGAATGGCTGATTAGAGAGACGCTGCCTCCTACTCCCTAAGAAGATGTCCCTATGGTTTCTTTCAAAAACTAGCTTATCATTATCTTCCTTCAGGAGGTCAAAGGCTTGTCAAGCACTTGTCCTCCTATGATGTTCACATCCTCCCCCAGCCCCTAAAGGCCACAGGCCCCATGCTGCTGCCTCCCTGAAGCCATGAGGTAACCAGTCCCAAGGCAGGAGGAGCTCCCCTCTGCCACTCCTGTGCGCACACACCCTGTGACAGGTTTTCTGCTAGCTAAGAAAAGAAACAGGACACCAAAAAGCGTGGTCTCCAGGATCACAGCAATCACACAACAGATGCATGGGCAAGGGTACAAAGAAGTGCAACAGCCACCAGCGCTGCTCTTCTCCTCCAAATACTCTGGAGAAGGACTCTTCCCCTGGAAGAGCTGGACTCTGCCAGCCGCATCATCTTCCCCTGGCTCCTGCTTCAGAGACAGCAAGGCAGAAAAGAAAAGTTTATCTAAATACAATCAGGAAAGCAGCAGTGCAGAGGCGAGGCAAGGCTTTGCACTCCCACCATCCCTCAGGGATGTAACTTTGCAACAGGAGCCATTCCAAATGGACTACCCAAAAATGTTTATAGACATCTCACTATATTATCTGCTTCAGTCACTCTAAAAATACATATTTGAGGGTCAAAAAGTCATTATCTGAGATTAACATCCCTTACACTTACTAAAAACCAACATTATGCATGGACAGCCAACACGGCTTCACTAAGGGCAAATCATGCCTGACAAACTTGGTGGCCTTCTATGATGGGGTTACAGCATCCATGGATAAGGGAAGGGCAACTGACATCATCTACCTGGACTTGTGCAAGGCATTTGACACTGTCCTGCACGACATCCTTGCCTCTAAATTGGAGAAACATGGGTTCAATGGATGGACCACGCAGTGGATAAGGAATTGGCTGGATGGTCGCACTCAAAGAGTTGTGGTCAACGGCTCAATGTCCAAGTGGAGAACAGTGACGAGTGACGTCCCTCAGGGGTCGGTACTGGGACCGGCACTGTTCAACATCTTTGTCGGCGACACGGACAGTGGGATCGAGTGCACCCTCAGCAAGTTTGCCAACGACACCAAGCTGTGTGGTGGGGTCGACATGCTGGAGGGAAGGGATGCCATCCAGAGGGACCTTGACAGGCTGGAGAGGTGGGCCCGTGCGAACCGCATGAAGTTCAACAAGGCCAAGTGCAAGGTCCTGCACATGGGCCGGGGCAATCCCAAGCACAACTACAGGCTGGGCGAGGAATGGATTGAAAGCAGCCCTGAGGAGAAGGACTTGGGGGTATTGATTGATGAGAAGCTCAACATGAGCTGGCAGTGTGCGCTTGCAGCCCAGAAAGCCAACCGTGTCCTGGGCTGCATCAAAAGAGGCATGACCAGCAGGTCGAGGGAGGTGATCCTGCCCCTCTGCTCCACTTTTGTGAGACCCCACCTGGAGTACTGCGTCCAGCTCTGGGGGTCCCACTACAGGAGAGACATGGAGCTGTTGGAGGGAGTCCAGAGGAGGGCCACAAAGCTGATCAGAGGGCTGGAGCACCTCTCCTATGAGGACAGGCTGAGAGAGTTGGGATTGTTCAGCCTGGAGAAAAGAAAGCTCTGGGGAGATCTAATTGTGGCTTACCAGTACCTGAAGGGGCCTACAGGAAAGCTGGTGAGGGACTGTTTATCAGGGAGTGTAGTGACAGGACAAGGGGTAACGGGTTTAAGCTGAAGGAGGGTCGATTTAGATTAGATGTTAGAAAGAAATTCTTTACTGTGAGGGTGGTGAGGCACTGGAACAGGTTGCCCAGAGAGGTTGTGGATGCCCCCTCCCTGGAAGTGTTCAAGACCAGGTTGGATGGGGCTTTGGGCAACACGGTGTAGCGGAGGGTGTCCCTGCCCATGGCAGGGGGGTTGGAACTGGATGATCTTTGAGGTCCCTTCCAACCCAAACCATTCTATGATTCTATGATTCTATGACTCCATTTGAGTCCAGTTAGCCATATCAGACTCCACGTAAAATCTTTTTTCCATGAGCACTATAAAAATAACCCTCACATTATGAAGTTAGCAGACGGACTAGACAAGTGCCAAGCACATCTGGGGAAATTAGGTTAAAGGTGGGGGGGGCCTTTTGTTCGTTTGTTTTGGGGGTTTTTACCATCTTTCTGCCGTTTGCATTTCTGAAGACTACCAGAGCAGAAGCAGTCCCCAGCACGCGTTAAATAAGCTATATGGGGAATCCCCATAAGCTGCCTTTAGGCAACTGTGATTTATTTTTTTTTCACCACAGGTACAGCAGAGGAGGGACTCATAAAATGGAAGATCCCCAGCTCTTGGCTCTTCAGGCAGGCAATAAACTTCCCCCGGCCATACGTGGCATGAAGGCTCCTCTTCTTTCTTTCAACAAAAGGCTAAAACCTGTCTGCATTTTTCTCCACCAATCCTTCACTAGGGGAAATTATTTTGGACAGCAGCACGGCCAGCTGCTCTTAATTATAAATCAGGTCTCCAGCATATGTGCACAGGACATAGGGCCACTCGAACAGTCGGAAAGATAAAGCTGTACATGTGAGCCAACCCTCCGAGGAGCAAAGAGTGGCTCACGAGTTGAAGGCGCGCGGTTCTGCACCCACAAAGCCAGCCCTCGACCAGCTCGGCTCCCACGTCCTCTGCAGCCCTTCCCCACGCTCCCAAATTTAGAGCTGCTGGAGGAGAGCAGTGCTCAAAACCTTCAGTGCTTTACCATCTCCTCGCCAGCTTTTTCTCATTTGCTTTTAAGACATTCATTAATAGCCAGATTTGCTAGGGTTTTTCTTTTCAGTAAAAACAAACAGGCGAATATGGCCTGAGGGCCAAATGCATCCCATGAAGTGCTACACTATGGCCTGAGGCCACTCTCTCCTACTCTCTCTCATCTCTTTCAAATATTTAAAGATTGCAGAAAGGCAGGGACCTCAGGAGAACATCTTGCCCGATGCCTTGCACCAACATACCAATCGCTGCGTTATTTCAACAGAGAAATAGCCAGTAATAACCGAGTCCAGGTTTTTCATCAATGGGTGCCTCAAGCATTTATACTCATGGTTCAGGCTCTAATCAATCAGACTGATTTACAGTAAGTGATGCTGAGGGCCAAGAAACTCCCACTGAAGCTAACAGATTGCCTCAAAATCCTATCACGTCTTCAGATTTTTACATGGGGACTTACGAAAGAATTCAATGAGTTTGAGCTCACAGCTCAAATCACTTCTTTTCTACTGGCTGTATGAAGGTTTTCACTCCTTTTACTTTTCTCCTCCCCAAGGGCTCCTAAGTTAAAAAGTTTGTATCATTTTTAAGAGAAAGATTTATGAACCTATCTACTTTACTCTGGTACACCTGCATCTAAGCTTCAAATATTAGGGGGTATGCTTATTACACTTTTTATTTCTCAGGGGTTTTTTCCTCCTTTTGCCTTAGAAGCAGACATGAATGCAAACTTGAGGCACGCTCCTTTTTGTTAGCAACTTGGCCACATGATGCCTACAGTCAAAAATTAAGCATCCACTTAGATGAGGAGCAAAATAATGAAGGAGGCTGCAGCAAAGAAGAGAGCGTAAGATAGAGGAGGAAAACAACCAAAGGGAAAAGGGTATTTAAGAAGAATACAAAATGAAAAAAGGATGTAATATTCTAAATACGTAGTAAGCATTCACAGCAAAATGGCAAGCAGAAAGCACTGGCTAGTGCAGCTGAGGCTCTAGCTTGGTAACTAGTGTGTTCGCTCCATATGTTCAGCAAGCACCGACCTAAGCCATCTGTTTCTTGTGTCTGTGGTAAAGGGAGCCAAAACCTACCTGATTTCTCACACCTGCTCTCACCCCCTTCCCTCCCCAAATGGCAAACACTTACAAAGAAAATAAAGCACTCCTCCTCGGTGGACACAAACCTCTGGAGCACGTGTGTGTCTGTGCTTGTGTCTTGGGGGGGAAGAGTTCGTTCCTCTGCGTTTCATAACGTGCCAGAAAAATATATGACATCTTCTAATAACTACAGGGCAGATTTTCCAAGTCAGGCATGTGCAATTGGGCAAGCCTAACTTATGCATGCAAATACCAGATGTGCATGCACAGATATGTGACCTGCACACGCACACACAGATAATTAGTATTTCACAACTCTGATGATACTGGGGCACAGGTTTATCTTCAAAAGTCGACTCTTGCTTGTGGAATTTTACATCCCGATTGCAAGGAAAAGATGTTCATTTAAGTTATTCAACTACATACTGGTATTCAGCTGGAGTTCAAAGCAGTCAGCCAAAGAAAAAATGTCCCAATCTTTCAAAAGAGGTAGGAGAAATGTATGGTAAGGAGAAGATTTTAATCAATCTATATCCATCTGCTATATTAACAGCACTGCCGTTTATACGACGTCCTACCTAAAAACAGTCTCAAGAATGATTATTTCGAGTATTTGAGAATTAGATCCTGACAGAAGGCAATTTAAGCAGCACATTGAGTGTTTTATGAACATGCAGTGACAAGTAAGATTGCGGTACACGGGCAAATATGAAAAGTGAAATGAAAGAGCAAGGAAATAACAGAACTGAGAGGCACTGTCGTACAAGGGGTGGACAGATCCTTACATCTTTCATCCTGTGATGGTTTGGCAGTCATTGGCCGATCTCACCAGAAACTGGGGGAAGCAAATGATGAAAAAAAAAAAAAAAAAAAAAAGAAAGGATCCTCAAAGCTGCTGAGAAAGGAATAACAGATTTGGGCTCTGACCTGACAGAGTCATGGAGCCAAGGTCCTTTTGAAAATCCTTATTTAGAAATCTAAAGATGTGACCTGATTTCAGAAAGTACTGAGCACCCGGAAGATCCCATTGATTTCAGTATAAGTAACTGCAAGAATACAGCATATCCTCTCAACTGCTAATAATTTCACGAAGCATGTGTGTCACCTACGAGATCAACGGGATGGGTACGTGCTACGTATCTCACAGGATCAAGTCCATCTGGCTAGGAAATAAACCAATCACTACATCATTTACCCTTTCTTTCTCAATGTAAGTTCAAAGTAAAACCAAAATTACAAGTTCTGCTCAATGAATGGTACTGACTTGTAAAGCCTTAATGACACCTAATATATGAGCAATCAATACGTTTACACACATAAAATGGGTCCTTCAACTCTTCACAGTAATGTGCTGTCATTGTTTGAACGTTTTCCAAGGTTTTTCTTCATGAATACTGTAGCCTGTCCTGAATCTCAGGACACCACAGCTCAGGTCAAGAGTTTTGGAACAGATACATGAATGAGCAAATCCAGTTTGCTTAAAATAAGAAAGTACGTTATTTTTTCCCTAAAGGAAAACAAATGTGGGCTCTTTTCAGAATGAGAAATATTTAGTTTAAGGATCCTAGTCCTCTTTTTTATTTATTTATTTTGGCTATCTATACCATTTAAAACAAACATCCTGGTATTTTCATATTCATCAATGGTTGATGTTCTCAGGGGGAAAAATCCATTGTCTGAGCACTAATAATATATTGCTATCCCAAAATGCAAGTCAGCTTTGAATGCTTTAAATGGCCTGATACCATCTGACCACTGTGTGATCAGCCTTATGTATTAAGTGGACACCTGAGTGTTACTGAACTGCCCTGTTCTATAAAATCTTTTCATTTTTTCACTGCTGATTTGCCACAGAAAAGACTCCTGCTTCTGCCTTAACAAAGCCTTGTGGTGTTGAGTTTCAATTCGGAATTCTAAACAAACATACCCATTATTTTAAATGCTGCAAATACTTCACAAAAAATGAACAGCATTATATTGTAGTCTGGGACACAGTTCTTCATAGTCATATACTTAACACTGCAATATTGTCCACTGCTACATGTACAGAAACACATACTCATACACATGTAAAGCCAAGTTAAAATTGAAAGGTAATCCCAAAAGTTCTTCTGTGCAACCAAACCTGGATAGATCTCAGCTTTTTTTTTTTAAATATGGGTTCTAAAAGCAGAAAATGTTTCTGGTTTTGACTTTACTTTTTAGTTAAGAATGTATTTTAGTAAAAAATATGTTTCTGGTTTGGATTTTACTTTTTAATTGGGGAAAAAAAAGACAAACGGTAACTTTTGCTTTAAAACCACCACTCTTCACCTATGCCTTAGCAATCTGTACAATAAAGAGGATGAGAACATACACGTTTGCAGTAGAAGTTCCTGAAAATTAGAGATTTTACATCAGCCAGTGATCCTTCTCCCAACCACCAGTTTCCCACGAGCTATTCTGACTGGTGATGGAGCTGTGGGACTACCTGAAGAGTGCCCAAGTAACCAAAGACAGGACCAAATAGCACAGGCAGCATCTGACCACCCCACTGATGCCTGACCTCCTCTGGGACTCTTCCCAGCCCAGGTCCGGCTTTTGGCTCCCTACACCCTTACAGAAAGCCAAGGGATGCAGCAAGGAATGAAATGAGGGAGTCAAGGAGAACTGTTTGTCCTACAGAGGACCGAGGCAGACTGGAGCAGAGACATTACATTGCTGGAAGAAATGTAGTCCGGCTGCCCATCAACAGGCATTTTTTCTGCCTGTCTCCCCAGATAAAAAGAGCAGTTACCAAAAATAATGCTCAGGTACTGTAGTTAATACGAAACTGGAAGGACCATGTCCTGTTTTTCAGCATGCAGCAGCCAGAGAAAACACAAAGCTGAAACTCCTAGCCTAATGACCCTTTGCTCAACAGACTAATAGTTGTACAAATTTAATTTTACCCAGTGAGAAAACACTACAGGTTTAGCATTGATACAGATTATATGACATCCATCCAGTAATGACGCAACTGAGTACCCATTTCATATTAATCTCAAACAACCACAACTAAAATTGTTGCTCCAGCCGGGAATATTAGACAGGCAACACCTACGCCTGTGGCACAGAGATGTCAAGGCAGATGCGGAGATTCCTGGTGCCCATCGCCACCTGTCCCGCGTTACCAGGCTTCACTCCAACTGCAATGATGGACACGGTCACTTTGAGATTGCTGTCTACTATAGTATTTTCAAACAAAAAATTTAATTCTAATAACCTTCAATTTATTCTTTTAAATGGTAGCTATTATACATTTTAATGTATCTCTGTTAATTGGGTCGATTCATAAATCCCTTCACAGGTACAAACATTTTAAACTGAAGGTAGGTCTTACTGGAAAGGGCATTTACCATTCTTTTGCCATCTGTTCAAGTCTACCTACACACAGGTTATATATTATTCACTGTTCTATTTGCTGGCACAATAATCTCTGTAAATTTTAAGAATTTGAAATACATAGGATCTGATGACTGAATATTTAACCGTTCCTTAATAGCAAGTCTTGAAGTACAAATGCAACTACAGAATCTGTCAGTACAAAGCTTTTTTTCATTCAAACAAATGCAGACTTCTATCAATTTTCATTATTAATAATTTTTAGGAAAAAAATCACATATTTTCAGAAAAAGTTACCTAATCAAGTTAAGGTAGTTCTGTTTGCCAGAATCAAAATGTAAGACAGGTATTTGAGACCTCCCTCATGTACACTAATGAATGAAATCCATTTTCACTATTTTGTTTTGCCGTGATGTGTTTTCAAATAACAGTAGCATTTATAACCTAAGAACTTGTTCTCAACTCTTTGACATAAGCTACCTTTCACTTAAAGGTTGGCAAACTGACATACCTCCTGTAATTTTGAAACTCTGTTGTCACATACAGAAAAGCAATTGAAAATTGTTCTTACACACTCCCAAAAGCAGCTGGTGAATGACATGCAGTGTACTCTCTCCTGCTACATGGAATCTCAGAATTACAAGCACTGCAATTAGACGGGAGCACATATTCATTCTCATTTTCTATTACTCTGTAGGCAGAATAGTGTCTCCAAAATTTTCATTAGCATTATCGGCCACAAATGATTGTACAGTGTCAAAGTTTAAATCACATTATTCTAGTATGCTTTTTATTTTTTCCAGTATTTTTGTTTGGTTTTATTCCTGTATTGAAAAATAACTATATTCAATTATACAGTAAAAAAAGCTGTCAGAAATGTTTTGCTATTTTCATGATTTGAGGCACCGGTGGTCTCAAACAAAAATATATGCCTTCCACCAAATTTTTGCTTTCTCAACTGAAAGAAAAGTGATTGCGGGCAATACTTACAGCTTTTGTCCTACCAAGATGTATCATTGTAGCTATAGGTGAAGTTTGTAAAAAATATTACATGCTGTTACAATCAAAACTTTCATGTAACTAAACTAACTTCCCTGTACTTTAATTATCAGACTCCCTCCTGCAATCACAACACATGCAGGCATGCAGCTTAAAAAATAAATATATCATTTTTCAAACATAAAAATTATTAGACTCAGCCACTGTCCCTGCTTTACCAAACTCTGTGCTGGGCCAGTAAACTCAATGTTGTGCCTCATACAGCCAGTAGTAAGCTTATAGTAAGTAAACCTTTAACAAAAAAAAATCTGAAATGTCTATCAATCCCAGATGTAATTTTTAGCAGTCTACAGCTATTAAGGAAACACCCTCCAAATATAGCATTTTGGATTTCAGTAGAAAATTAAGGGCATTTTAGCATATATAGTTGATACAGGAATTGGTAAAGAAAATATTTCAAAAGTATTGCAGTCATGTAACACGTTGCTGTTCGGGATCAAATACACATGATTTGGTTTTAAAACCATCAGAAAGTTCACCAAAATGAGAGACACTAAGGAAAGAGTTTGAATGCAGCTACTTAGAATTCCCTGCAATCGTATTATTACTCCTAATACTTTCCCCCGTTTATTTCCATTCCTCTGGATAGATTCTCCAGTTTTCAAAACTACTCAGCTGAAGCATTCACAGGGATATCCAAAACAGGCTTTTTGTTTGTTTGGGGTTTTTTCTGAAGGCGTTTCCCACGCCTTTGTTCCTCACTTCTCCTCTGACACTCTCGCTGGTCCAGATCCGACACTTGGAGTGCACCAGTTCTGCTTTCCAGCCGGAGCACAGCTGAGTGAAGGCTCCCCCTTACAACCAACCCTCTGTGCAGCTCAGCACAGCACATCAAAGCTGGAGCTGGAATCCACCACTACTTTCATGCTGCTGAGCTTATCGTAAAAATTTCAGTGAACAAATGTAACGTATGTAGAAACTTCAGGCCCTGTCAGGAGATGGCCTACCACTGTGATTCAAAGCCCTTCCTGTACACAGCATTCACTGAAATCTCTGCAATAAAATGCACTTACGTGTGCAAGAACTTACTATTTACAATGCCTTTAGTAAACCTTTCCAGAAATTTTGTTTCGTTTCATGCATATCCTTATGTAGTTTACAAATAGAAGAGCAGAGGTTTTAATAGGCAAGATTTCAGACAGGAATCCCTGTCGCCAGTTTTTTCAAGTGTGCAAGCTGAGGCACTTTTACGACATCACAAAAGGACAACTTTTGGATGTCTGCATGTTTATATACATGGGGTTTGTGGGGTTTTTGCTAAAAGGCTCAAGCTCTTGAACTCTGGACTAAATAAAATATATAACAGTTGCATTGCTCTGAACAGTAGTATTAACCTTTTGCAGGGAAGATGAGGGAAGCTGGGAGGAAGGCAGCCCTCTCTTGTTGTAGACGGGAGGAGAGTGCGAAGGAGGGAGCAAATCCATTCTAACCTCTGAGTTTATTCCCCTCCATTTCACTTTGCTGTAAGTGATGTGTGAGATGGGTCAGGAGTGGGAAATGGTGTAGGAGGCACACAAATGAGAAAGCACGTTTGGACAAGGAGAGTTGCACTTCCCCGGGGTCAGACTGGGATGTATCCCTGGGCTGGGGGCTTGGAACCATCTCCAAATGAGCTCATCCCCAGCCCAGTTCATCTGACTCTTAAAAAAGCTATCACTGACAAAGCTGTTTATGGTAAACAGGACAGAAGTGAAAGGAACTGATATTTTAATTTGTGGGCCACATTCTTGCCTCTCTACATCAAGTGTATGTGTCCAGAACACAACAGGTTCCATGTACCTGCTAGAAGGAATAATATGCACAAGCCCCACCAATTGCTTAGTCAAAAGGAGTCTTTCCACCTCTGATTCTACAGCCTACTCATAGGATAAGTACAAAATCTTGCACTAAGGGACATCCTGTGGATTTATAACACTCTCTGGGGACAACATGTTCATAAACCAATGAGCAGATTAAGTTCATCCACGCAGGTTTTTTCCCATCTATGGTGGATACAGTATAGATAATATTCTCAATTCAATAAGTAATCCAGATGTAATTCGATACTTTATTAATGCAATTCAACCCACATCACTGATCCAGGAGCCTTCACCACAACTCCCTGAGAACCCAGCAGGCGAGAGAACACGCAGCAGAGAACATGGATGTGTGCAAGAAAAGGAGCTCAGCACCCTCCAGGAAGACCTCGAGCCATGACAGGTTTTCTGTGCTACCCACCCTTCTGCAAGAACTCCTCAAAGATGTCTGCACACACCCCGAACACTCCGTTCCAGTTAAGCACCTACTGTTGTCATCACGGAAACTGAGGCCTACGCCTTCACTGCTTGTGGTACAAAGTACACACACTATATGTGCTAACTTTAGCAATTTCATGTTTAATAAATTTTACTTGAAACAGTTATGTCTTAGAATAAAACCATGCCAGCAGTAAGCATGACATGAATTCAAGAATAGGCTTCTGTTTCTGATGTCCTGCACAAGTCATTGCCCCAAATTTTTATCTTTAAAACAGGAATAATTACACTGCCCCCTTGTAATATAAAAATAAAACCATTAACACACTCGCAGGTCAAACTGTACAGTGATGGATAAATACCTAGATAAATAAGTCAATTCAAGTAGGATGCTTCCCTCCTCTCGCCGTTCTTACATGATAAAGAAATGTGAGTAAGGATCTCACCAGGCTTTTCTTGTACATTATTTCCTACGGTTTCTACCATTAATCTCTGCTCAAAACTAAGTAATTCCAGCTTTCCATTGGAAGTCTTTCCACAGATCTAGCTACTTCTAAAACATCTTTCAATTTCTGCTATACAGCTGACTTTTGAAGAACACATTTATGACTAAAACTGCTGTTTTACAGTAATCAACAGAGATCAGCGCACCTCCAGCAGGAACGTACTAAATAAACAACTGATTAAACAGCATACCTATACCCTGTTTTCCTTCTCAGAATATTGCTGTGTACAGTGTACCCAAAGTTTTCCACTAAAGCTTCCTCAAATACCACCCTTCTAGCAAACAATTGTTTATTCCACAAAATGCTGTGTTAATTCTGTTGGTTTATGTTCCAACTATTAATGAAATTACTAGAAATTCTCTCGTAGACTGAATAATCAGAATAGGGCACGTAGGAGAGTACAATAAAGGTCAGCACACAGCCATAGTTCAGGGTTAAAAAAGAACAAATATGGAAACCCTGCCTGCCAGAGACTGCTGAGTATCTGAGGATTTGGAGACAAAAAAAAAGCAGGAGTCCTCTAAACCTTGAAAGTTTACAAATTACATTTTGCACAAACCAGTATAGGACATTATGCTTTTGTGTTTGTGAAAAAGCTCTCTCGCTCATATGGCAGCTGAAAATATCACTGAAAATACATATGCTTATGCGTTGGTTATCATCTATATTTGATAACTAATGTCATAACAGACTTCCTTATTTATGCAAGCACACACAGACGCATTTATATATATATGTTTATATGCATATACACACACACACGTGTACCTCTGTATGCACACATGAATTTTTGCATATATAAAGAAATATGCATGGAAATACCCATTGAAGTCTCCACTCCAGGTCTGATTAAAATGTATTGAAATATTTAGTCATTACAGGCTTGGATATCCATCACTTGAAACTGCATATTTACACATTCAGTAGTACGATTAAAAATGGTTCATGAAATAATTGTTCATTAGTAGGTCTTAAATTAGGGGAAGTCTGAAATTATGAATATTTTAGACCAACCAAGGGACAGGGATGAAATCTCTGGTTTGTGAATTCTGCAGAGCAGCTCAAGGCTGCTTTGAAAATATAACACATTTCATGCTTATTGTAATACTTTTTGTTCATATTCAATGCAGCGAGTCTCCTGCTCAGATTAGTTTGGGGTTTTTTCAATTTAATGTATCTTATGCACTGTTATTATTTATTATTTAATCTATTTATTGAATAGATAAATTCAACTTCTACGAAGTTCATATCAGAAATCACTGAGGTTTTAATGAAGTGCAGTTTGAAAATATGCGGATTTTTGTGCAAATTAAAATGTAAAAACCTAAAGGCAGAAGCTATAAAACATACTGTTTGTCTGTTTCAGAAACTATTTCTGGATTTTCAAAAATCTGTATCCGTTTTATGTGGTTTTCATGCACACACAGTCCCTTAAAAAATCCCAATGAAACAATCTTTCATGATAGCACGCTACTGATGTATAAAACCTCTTCTCAGCTGCCATTTTAGAAACTACAGTACCTTGTTTCTATTTTCTATTCCTGAATCAACTTAAGACTCAAGGTAGCTCATAAAAATCTGACTTCTTAATTTATTCATCAGCATGAAGAAAAAAATCTGGTGGTAGAATAATTAATAGTTGTGATGTCTGATACACTATAAAAAGCTTGACTTCATGAACACACAACACTTGAGTATACTCAAAATATGTTCTGAATAATACCCTTTCCCAAAAGCTGTAATAGGACAGTGTACAACTACTGGTTTAAAAACTACTAGGTTTAAAATAGCATAGCAAAATTGGCAGTGGAAGCTCGTAAACCAATACGGGTGGTTAGTGTCTTGTTTGTGGCCCATCTGGAAACCAGGTTGGGTGAACGGAGGCTGTGCCCTGACAGCCACCTTCTTGCTCTGAAGAAGCACCATCCTATACCATCTAAGACGAAACACTTACCTGCTTGATTCTTCTTATGCAATTAAGAGAAAACCAGCTCCTCCACAACATTTGGTCCTGCTGCGTGAACACTCACCTTAGTGTGTTATTAGGAGTGCTAAGTATTTTTTCATAGATGCAGCTAGTTACAAGCGATGACCAGGCTTGAGGCAATGCAGCAAAGGTTTCACCGTGACAAAGGAAAGAACAGACAATTGCATCTCCAAAAACTGTTTCTCCTTCAGTGCCACCAGATTTAAGGGTAGGAATGCGCAGAGTTTGGCTTCGAAGAGAGGCAACATCCTTTGCGGGAAAAGGCTGCTTAGAGATAATTATTTTGGAGTAGGCAGAATTCTAAAAAGCAGCAGGGGAATTGCAGCGTAAGGCATGTAATGATGTAAGAACCGAGTTGTCAGAGAATTATAGAATCCTAGAATGATTTGGGTTGGAAGGGACCTTAAAGCTCATCTAGTTCCAACCCCCCTGCCATGGGCAGGGACGCCTTCCATTAGACCAGGTTGCCCAAAGCCTCATCCAACCTGGTCTTGAACACTTCCAGGGAGGGGGAAGTGTTCAGTTTTAACGTTAATGATGAATACATGGCTTTCCACACAAAGAGAGCACGATACATGTTGTGAAAATACATTGTGGAAAAAAAATCATCAGAAATGTAATTGTAATTTTGTGACTAAGAAAGGTCACCTTGATAGCCGTAAGGTAAAAAAGTTGTTTTGAGGTGGGCAAGGAAAAGGAGGCATTGCTCACAGAAATTAGCTGCCGCAGAGAGTGTCTAAATGAAAGAATTATCAATCCAGATCATGATGTGGCAGTTTCTAATGAGAAAGGCAGGATGCAAAAATAACATCTCTGTGTAACTATTAAGCCAGAATAGATGCTGTTTACTGTATTAATGTTGCCTTTACTGGTATAAAAAAAACAAAACCAGGATTGTATTAGGCCATCGTGCTCCCATCTTTTCAATTACAGAGATAGAACAATCTCAGATTCCAAAGCTAACTACAAATCAAAATTGTGTTATGTTATCTACTGAGACACAAATGGAAAATAAATACTGTTAACTGTCACTTTCCATTAGGTAACAGAAATTCAATTACATTTCAAACAAGCCTCCATGTCAACAGAATAAATCTGTTTCATAAATGAGCAGGTAACCATTTTTGATTCTAACTTCCCAAAGGGAAAAAATCAATTTTAATCACAATTGTTCATTTTTTTCCATATGAATGTTTTGGAGCAATGTACATCATCTGACCTAATAAATATCGTTGTATAGCACCGAGGTTTAGGAAAAAGGAGCATGGAATGGAGTAGAATTATGAAATTCATCTGCTGATACACTGTACTGTTTTTCCACTGAAGGCTCACACTGCCCAACTGACCTATGGATCATCATCTTTCCTAGTCTTATTGTATCAGAAGATCGGAAACCCAAGTAAGCATCAGCAACTACTGCAACAATCAAAAGTTCATCACAATGTAACAGCCACTGTAAAAATGATGGGTTTCATCAGGGTGATTACACTTTGAGAGATTGAGGCAAGTAGTAAAGCAGCTTTTTGGAAAGAAAAGGCCCCACTGTCTTCTCAGATATGGACAAAACAGTTGGGTGAAATACTCTACAGAAATACAGAATTTTGTTTTGTGGATTCAAGAGTACCTTCTCATTTAGGAGATCACCAGGGTAGTGACAGGAAATGAAGAAATCTGAAATTGGGATCTATATTTCATAGAATCATAGGACATCTCAAGCTGGAAGAGACCTATAAGGATCATCAAGTCCCAACTCCCTGCTCCTTGCAGGACTACCTAAAACTACACCATATGACTAAAGAGTGTCATCCAGATATTCCAGATCCCTTTGCAAATTTTTATACCAGGTTTTGGAAATAACAATCCTGTTTTACCTGCACAAGAGCCCCAGCTTGACAGAAGCCTGCCCTGATGCAGAGCAGAAGAAAGACTAGACATCTGAGTCCTGAGCACCAGACCTTGTCTCTTTTCTAAAGCACGAGAGGCAAAAAAAAAAAATAGGCTTGATATAAAGAGCAAGAGTGCTGTGACACCAACTTCACATCTTGTCCTCCCCATGTAAGCAAGAAGAAGAACAAAGCCACCATTGGCCTGATGTGGGGAAAATCTTGTCCCTGCACTCCCCTTTGATTCGGGAGGGGAAGTCTGAACTGGAAAGGAAATGTATCTGGCAGCTGTGTGCACCCACAAACAGTATTAATTACAACAGACAGAATGGACATCCTCAGCTACTCGACTGCCAATTGGCTGACTGTCACATTAGGTTAGAGAATGAAGAAAAATACTCTCAATACCATAAACTTATTTCTTTCTACGGAAACCCACCATGGAGAATACAAAAGTCACAAAATGTGTTTCTTGTAACACAGTGAACTGGTTCAGGAAGTAACTGAAATTCAGCCATTAAGTAGCAGTGGTCACAGTGTAATTAAATTGGATCCCCTCTCAGGGTCATCATATCAAGAGGCAGTGCTATGACATTAAACTTGAAGCAGAAGAGGAGCTTTTTTTCTAAATTAGGAAATTAGTTATAGAGCCAAAAGGGGAGAGAGTTAGGTTATTAAAATCCATGGAAATCTACTAAAAATACTTTATTACAGTCACAGCAGGCTTATATATCCCAAAACAAAAATAAAGGAAGCAAAAAGTCAAGAACAAAATAGTATGGCTAAATAATAAAGCACAATAAAACCTAAGCCATGAGAAGTCAATAGGCAAAACCAAATTTCATTATATAAAGTGTAAAAAAAGAGATTATAAGGGTGAAGAAAATCCCCAAAACAGCTAAATCCACCATACAAGTAAGAGGTTCTATATGTACAGCTTCCAGTAGGAACTGCATGCCTATTAGGCCACCTGGGCACCAACAGTTGAGTTAAACAAAGAAAATGGCCAGGAAGCTAAAAATTTTCTTGGAATCACTACCCATCACAATTAATAATACTTGGGATGGGCAACTCTCCATCATACTGGTGTTGTCAGAGACAGGATGATTAAAGAAGGTGAAATTTGACAAATTCAACTGTCTACTCCCAACAGGACCAAGAGCCTTCCTCAGTTTCAAAACCTTCTGCAAATTTGACCCCACTTATAGCACATCTGTCATCTTATGACTCTCACAGCAGAAACAGAGACAGTATTTGAAGGTGAAGTAGAAGAAAAAGATCCTACTTTGAATGTTCTAATATTGTATACTCTGTATACTGCATAAATTTTGGGTTTATAGTTTTATCATTTCTAAGAATATAGGAACAAGTGGGCTGGTTCAGAACCAGGGCGAGCTCTTACCTGTCTTCAACCGTGTCCTCAGTGCTCAGCCTCTAGAGAAGCCAGAACAGGGCACGAATATATGATACCTCCCCCCTCCAAAGTCCTCTCCCTACCTTGGCTACTTCCAGTTGATGGAATTACCTGTTCTTTATGCCATTCGCCTCTTTTGTTACTCTCAACAGATCTCTCTTCCCATTACTTGCTCAGTATAACCCTGAACCAATGTAAATCTTCTGTATATAATACGTCCTCTGTCAGGTTTTCATGATGAATGTTTCCTAAACAGTATCTTAAGCTTAGCAGTTTCCAACCCCAAAAGTGGGCTGTGAAACACTGATCCAAGTTCTGAAAGAAGCAAGGATCAAGAGAACTGAGCTACTAATGCAAATGTATTATTTTATTTCCAGCCTCAAGGATAAAGGTGAGAAGTTGTGCACGATCCATGTAATTAGAGGCACACCATTTTTACTCTTCAATCAGAAATGGTGTGTCACAAAACACATGTGGAGTGTAACAGAATTCCTCAGGAGAAGGGTGGCCTCATCCCACCAGAAGTGTCCTGAGAACCCATCCGTAACAGTCTGAGTGAAGAGAAGAGAGAGCAAAGGAACATTATACATACTTTCTAGAAGCTTCTTGGTATGAATTTACTTAGAAAACTTGGACACACGGTCATGAAGGGCATGTATTTTTGAGGGGTGGGGAAGGCCTCCATGGGAATTAAAAAAACCTAAGATTACGTTCCGGTCTCAAAAGCCACTTCACTTCATCGACTGTAGAGGACACCTTGCAGACCAGTCTTGATAACTAATGTGAGTCTTTGTGGGTATTCACAGAGTGCAACCCACGCATTTACAGGTGCATTCCTGCCATGGACTAGAAGACTAACTAAATGATTGGATATAGGGACAAGGAGGAAAAATAACTAGTGCAGGAAGAAAGCATGTCCAAAGGGTCAATACTATGAATGGCATAGTTATTCATATTTACTAATAACTGAAAGCTGACATGCTCTAAGTAATAAGAATCTGAAATTTGCTGACTACAGAGAACTATTTAGGGTAGTCAAGACTACAAAGGATTGTGAGGAACTCCAGAAGGACCTTTAAAAAACTAGGTAATTGGACAACCTGACAGCAGATGAAATTCACTGTGAAAAAAGTGCAGAGTAGGGTACACTAGAAGGAACAAATTTAAAGCCACTTGTACATACTGATGGGTTCTGAATTAGTTATAACCTCTCAGGAAAAAAGATGCAAGATTCATCATGGGCACTTCAATGAAGACGTTCGCTCAATACACAAGGGGTCAAAAAAAGTGAACAGGATGTTACGATGTATTGAGAAGGGAATACAGAATACAAAAAATATTAATATACTGCCATTTATATTGCCATCACTGTAAATTAATGGCACATACTCCCCTTGAATACATTACCTCTGTCAAGAAGGACATGAAAAAATAGTCCAAAGGACATCAAGGATAAAAATCTTCCTGCTTGGCCTGTTTAGGAGCCTGGTTGACAGGGTCCCTTGGGAGGCAGTCCTGAAGGGCAAAGGAGCACAGGAAGGCTGGGCATTCTTCAAGAAGAAAATCTTAAAGGAGCAGGAGCAGGCCATCCTCATGTGCCAAAAGACGAGCTGGTGGGGAAGAAAACCAGCGTGGCTGAACAAAGAACTTTGGCTGGAACTCAGGAAAAAAAGGACAGTTTATGGCCTTTGGAAGAAGAGGCAGGCAACTCAGGAGACTGCAAGGATGTTGTGAGGTTATGCAGGAAGAAAATCAGAAGGCCAAAGCTACTGTCATAAAAGACAAAAAAAATGTTTCTATAAATACACTAGCAACAAAAGAAAGGCTAAGGAGAATCTCCATCCTTTATTGGATGCGGGAGGAAACATAATGACAAAGGATGATGAAAAGGCTGAGGTACTTAAGGCCTTCTTTGCTTCAGTCTTTAATAGTAAGACCACTTATTGTCAGGGCCCCCAGCCCCCTGAGCTGGAAGACAGTGACAGAGAGCAGAATGAAGCCACATAATGCAAGGGCAAGTGGTTAGCAACCTGCTACCCCACTTAGATACACACGTCTATTGGAGCCAGATGGGATCCACCCAAGGGGACTGAGGGAACCGGTGGAAGCGCTCACCAAGCCACTTTCCATCATTTATCATCAGCAGTCCTGGCTAACTGGGGAGGTCCCAGTTGACTGGAGGTTAGCAAATGTGATGCCCATCTACAAGAAGGGTCAGAAGGGGGATCCAGGGAACTACAGGCCTGTCAGTCTGACCTCGGTGCTGGGGAAGGTTATAGAGCAGATCATCTTGAATGCCGTCACGTGGCATGTACCGGAAAACCAGGTGATCAGGCCCAGTCAGCATGGGTTTATGAAAGGCAGGTCCTGTTTCACTAACCTGATCTCCTTCTATGACAAGGTGATCTGCTTAGTGGATGAGGGAAAGGCTGTGCATGTTGTCTACCTGCACTTTAGTAAAGCCTTTGACACCTTTTCCCACAGCATTCTCCTGGAGAAATATCTGGTCATGGTTTGGACAGGTGTACTCTTCACTGGGTAAAAAAACTGGATGGATGGCCGGGCCCAAAGAGTTGTAGTGAATGGAGTTAAAGCCAGTTGGTGGCCAGTCACAAGTGGTGTTCCCCAGGACTCAGTACTGGGGCCAGTTCTCTTTAATATCTCTTTATACAAGGCTAAGTGCCAGGTCCTGCCCTTGGGTCACAACAACCCCAGGCAACACTACAGGCTTGGGGAAGAGTCGCTGGAAAGCTGCCCAGCAGGAAAGGACCTGGGGGTTTTTGTCGACAGCCAGCTGAGTATGAGCCAGCAGTGTGCCCAGGTGGCCAAGAAGGCCACTGGCATCCTGGCTTGTATCAGGAGTAGCGTGGCCAGCAGGAGCAGGGAAGTGATTGTGCCCCTGTACTTGGCACTGGTGAGGCTGGACCTCAAGTGCTGTGTTCAGTTTTGGGCCCCTCACTACAAGAAAGACATTGAGGTGCTGGACTGTGTCCAGAGAAGGGCAACGAAGCTGGTGAAGGGTCTGGAGCACAAGTCTGATGAGGAGCAGCTGAGGGAACTGGGGTTGTTTAGCCTGGAGAAAAGGAGGCTGAGGGGAGACCTTCTCGCTCTCTAGAACTACCTGAAAGGAGGTTGTAGCCAGGCGGGTGTTGGTCTCTTCTCCCAAGTAACAAGCAATAGGACAAGAGGAAATGGCCTCAAGTTGCGCCAGGGGAGGTTTAGATTGGATATTAGGAAAAATTTCTTCACGGAAAGGGTTGTCAAGCATTGGACCAGGCTGCCCAGGGAAGTGGTTGAGTCACCATCCCTAGAGGTATTTAAAAGCTGTGCAGATGTGGCGCTTAGGACATGGTTTAGTGGTGGATTTGGCAGTGTTAGGTTAACGGTTGGACTTGATGATCTTAATGGTCTTTTCCAACCTAAGCGATTCTATGGTTCATTTGGAGAAGAAGGTCCCTAACTAAAGCAGTTGAAAAAGAAAGTTTCCTTGTAGAATGATTACTCTGTCATCGTTCATACCAGCTTCCATCCTCTGTAGTAATGTAGAATACCCAACAACAGAAACAAGATACCAGGCCAGGAAGACGTTGGCCTTTGTTCACAGGACCCATGCCCAAGCTTTTGATTAGAAAGTTTAAAAATATTTATCTAGCTTTCAGAGAACACAGTAACAGAGGCAGGTGATTTAGTGACCATGGACACAGGTAAGGCTGAGGTACTCCATGCCTTCTTTGCCCCAGTCTTCACCATCAATGTCCCTCAGGCCTCAGTGCTAAGCAACAGGGTTGGAGGAGGAGATGATGAGCAGTAGGTGAGGATTGAGTCAGGGATTTCAAGAGAATTCAGCCCATAGCTGTCCATGGGACCTGGTGGTCTGCATCCAACGGCTGCTGCCTTTGTAAGGCCACTCTGTCACCTCTGAAGGGTCTTAGGGAGCAGAAGAGGTCCCCAAGAAGTGGAAGAAGGCAAATCTTGCATCAGCAGGCATCTCCTGAAATTCAACAAGGACAAATGCCCCGTCCTGCACTTGGGAAGGAATACACAATACAGGCTGGGGCCTAGCTGGGAAGCAGTCTGGTGGAAACAGTCTTGGTGTACAGCAAGCTGAACATGAGCCAGCAGTGTGCCTTGGCAGTAAAGAAGGCCAACAGCTTTCTCGGCTGTGTTAACAGGAGTATAGCCAGCAGACAGAGAGAAGGGACGCCTCCCCCTCTGCTCAGCACTCATCAGACCATATCCAGAATACCATGACCAGTTTTACGCCCCCACCCCCAAATACAAGAAACACATCAATAAACTGAGGCAGTTTCAGCAGAGGGCCCCCAGAGTGGTGGGCTCCAGAGCACCTGCCCTGTGAGGAGAAGCTAAAGGAACCAGGCATGTTCAGCCTGGAGAAGAGATGGCTTTGGGGGCACCTAACAACAGTCCCCTAGCACCTATGGGGAGGGTTACTGAGGAGATGAAGTCTGAGTCTTCACAGTAGAGCATGATGGGACAAAACACAATGGGCCTAAGGTGAAATACAAAGGTTCAGGCTGGACATAGGGTAAAAACCTTTCCCTGTAACGACAACCCTGGCCACACTGTGTGAGGTTGGACGAGAGACCTCCTGAAGACTCTTCCAGACCAAATTATCCTGTGATACTCTAAATAGTTCTTTTTTCTGTCATAATTACAGCATGGTGAAGGAGCCCATTTATTGCATCCAAGTGCCTGGAAACCCACATTTCTATATAGCACCAAACCCTATGGATTTGAAATGACAGCAGCAGGCAGAATTCTGGACAGGCTGTTTCCCTTCCTCAAGTTTCCATCTGTTCTCTTCCATCTACTTCAGTTTTATGAGGCCCCCATTAACCAGAGCTTCTCAACATCATCCTGTTTCACTGCATTTCAGAACCATGATTATCTTTACGATGAAGAAATGAGTAAATTCACTGCCATGTGTTATTGCTTGCTTTCCCTAACTTTTCTTGCTGTGCATCATTAAGTTTTGCATTGTCAAATGCTGGTACCTTGTATATGTTCACAACACAGGCTTGTTCACGAACTGGAAATTTTGATATATAGTCAAATAATGTTCTAAATTACAAGACACAGGATAGAAAAATTACAAAATCCAGAAAACTCAAAATTTTTTTCACATATTTTCCTTATTTTATTCCGCTACGATGTACTACTTACAATTAGCAATAGTTTAAAGATGAAATATCATCTTCAGTTTTTCATTTCTTCAGCACTTTAGTCTCATGGTTTTCAAACAGGAAATGTTTTCTAAAACATGTTCTCTTTTCTTAAAAACTAGTATTATTAGAAAGAAACACTGTTCCACAGAAGAGCTCCGTGTAGTAAACATCTTGTCCCTATTTTACCTTCATTCCTATAATTCAGCTACATTCAAAACTCTTAAGTTTCCACCTATCTCAAACAAATTCTGGACCGTTAAAATCTATGACAGAGTGTACAAATGTGGATTTGCTCTGATGTGCAGAAGTAGTGACCCAGCAACAACGAAGCTGTGCAAGTGCTCTGTTTATTAGAAAACAACTCTCCTCTGGCACAAAGTTGTCTTTGTTCACCCACTATCTTCTATGCCTTTCCTCTCCTATCAGGGCAATTCATAAACCAAGGAAACATTTGGTTTATGTACCTTTGCATGAGTGGTTTGAGATGGGGTCCCAAACCCCCTGAGCACATCAAAAGTAGGCCCTTAGGCACAAGCCTTATATTCAAAAAAGTTCAAAACAACTCCATTTTTACCCCTGAACACTTCTATTGCCTGTGCTTGCTTCAAGAGTATTGGGATCTGCTGCCCAACCCGTCCTGTTCTCACCCACATTGCTCCAGCACCACTTCCTACGGAAACAGGCTCCTTTTTGGAAGGCTGAACTACCTACTTACTTCCTTTTCTTTTCTCTTCTTTTTTGTTCATTTTCTTCTCTACGCTTCATTGCTCATTCTTTCTTCCCTTTGACTTTTTACTTCCAATTCTTATTTTAAATATTTTTCTGACTTCTATTTCCTAAAAACACAGGTAATAAATAACAGCATTAATTACGGACAAAGAATTATCACTTATTTCTGGAATTTATGTCCCAGGTATCTTGGCAGGTAAAATTCCACTAGGTTGCAACTAATTCACTTAATGAAGGTTTTCACAACTGGCATGAGATCTACAAATTTTAGGTTTGTCATCAGTGGGGTTTTTTAAACAAAATTAGATATTGAAACATATCACAAGGACCACAGAGTTCACTCTGCAGATGAATCTTGCTTGGGAACCAAGATTTGACACCAATGATGTTAAACTTCTAAATATAAGAATACACATTGGGGGGGGAGAGGACATTCTCAGCTGACAATTAGTAAAATGACAACACTACTGACAATGTGAGAGCAAGAAAGGCCAAAAACAGTACAAAAATGGGAATCGACGTAATCAAACTGGTACCATCAAAGATTTTAAGGAGTGAGACTTTGAAGCTGACAGCATTAAAAAAGTCACTTGAATTTGACTTGCTCTGTCAACTTACTACTCCTTTGGAATCTGTCCCCTAATACAAAGCACTGCTCTGCAATGGTGAGCACAGTGATTCCTCAAGGGTTTGACTCCTCTGGTATGTATAACCCCAGGCTAATTTTCTAAATGGTGACACTGTTCCTTTCCCAATGGAAATCTAGAGATAATTTCAATCTAGGATTAATTTATGTTAAAATTACTGAACCCAGAACATACCAAGTTTGAAGTTCTTAACAATCCCACCCAGTATAAATTGAACTGCTTCTGAATAAATAAATTATATGCACAAGCACACAAAGGTGATATACACACATTTATGCATACTGATCATAAGAATGACAAAAAAACTTGCTATGTGCCTGTCACCTGACTCAGTATCAAAACTGATGTGAAATGATTAAATCTAGAGTTCTTGAAAGATCAAATTCAGATCTGTTTATTTCCTTGTTCAAGAACAGAAAGTTCCCACAAATTTTTTAATTATGACAAATTTAAACAACTGAGGTTGGCGAATAACAGATTTTTCCAGGTTTTTTTTAAAATATATCAGTAACAAAAAGTATTTTCTTCAATAATAACATATTCTTCAAGTTAAACCAGAAATATCAATGAAATAATTTTGAGAATGAAAAAGTCAGAAAATAATCTTCAAGGTGAGAATGAAACAGTCTGTTTGGCCTCGAATAGTACACTTGCACTTTAAGCAACTGCCAAAAAACTTGTAAGATATCAAACCCAAAAAATCACTCCAGCACTGAAAAGTTTAGATACTTTATTTTGAAAATATCTAAGCTAAACATTTCCTTAACTCTTTTGGAATTTTTAAGGGCTAAGTAGATGGACAGTAAAAATCTAATGCATGGCTTAGCCTTTCTGTATCACCTAGTCAATTTCTTGATTAAAGTTGTATCAAAAAAATATCATACAGGGTTAATTAATGATCTTGTGGGTTTTACTTAGTGGTACTCATATGAAACTTTCTCTCAATTACAGCCGAGAAAAACATCAATTTAAATCACAACTACCTCTGTCCATGGGGCTCAATTAAGATTTTTTGTTTCCACACTGCCTTTCAAAAACTGGCATTAGAAGACATAGAGCCGATAAGAGCATTTTCAGGTTTTTTTTAATACTGCTGAGTTGTAAAGGCTTGCTTAGGGTTGTACAAGTGTCTGTTTGCAGACCTGGAATCATTTCAGTTCTACCTATCCAAGTAGCCAGAGTAGAAGAAGAAATATGATCCATCTAAATGCCCGCACGCTGCACTGAAGTCTTGTGATAGATATGGGGTGCTGTTACATACTGCTAATGCCACAAAGTAATATATTTTCCTCCAGTTTAAACTGCAGGAGAAAATTAAAAACCACTTCTAGATATTGAAGCCTGGCTGATATCTTAGTTATGACAAGTGAACCTGAAATAGTCAAATCTTCCATCTTAAGGAAGCTGTTGATTAATTTGGGAAGATGAACACTCAGTCACACGCTTCTCTTCCAAGTGATTTTTGCCATATTCATCAGTTACTTTTCTTTCTTACATCTTAAAGATAAACATTCGGTGCATTGCTATCAACCACCGTGATTCTGAAAGTTATACTCTTTTTGATACATTAATTGGCTATCATGAAAAATGGAGCAGAAAATATTATTCATAGAAGTGTTACTCCGCTGTGCATCACAACTTCAAAGCACTTCACAGGCATTCCTTACTCTCCACAGCATTGCTGTCAAGCAGATAAATTCTGGTTGTCCTGTTCTGCGGGCGGAAAAGGAGGAACAACAGAAATAAAGGCCTAAACTGCCGAAGGGTTTCATTAAAGCGGGCTGTTCCACAAACTGGTTAACACAACACCTTCTGGGCGGAGGTTTTAGACTGCTGCACAACTCTGGCAGGCGTTATTTTCAACATCTAAAGCTGTCTCTGCATGTTAGCAAACCGGTTTTGGTATCTTGGTTTAGGTCAGTTAACAACATAGAGCAATATTAAAACTTTAAGACCATCTTGTCCCCTAATCTTGAGTAGTGGTCATTATGTCATTTGCTCTGTAGAGCAAAAGATATAAATGACCTCAGACGTTCTAGTTAATTATTTATGCACAAGGGGTAGTATCATGATTGGGAATTATGCAGAACAGATTAAATTGACCACATTTTATTATGGCAGAAAATTACAAGCAAGATTTCCAAAACATGGTTATCTAAAAATAGTCTTCCAATTCCTTACTGAGACACTTGACTTTCCAAACTGCTGAGTGTGCAGAGGTTTCCCAAATCAAACACCAAATAAGAAATTCAGAACTTCTTTCCACCTGTCTCTGTGAAAAGATGCCCTAAGTAATGCTAGTGAGGTAAGAAAAACTGGATAATGAAAGTACAAATATCTCAAAAAATATGCATTGACATGAACAATCTGCCTTAAAAAACTTGACTGTAAAGACATGGCTTATATAATTTAGAATGTTGAAAAACATGCATTTGTGTTGGGGCCATGTGCTGTACAATATACCTTAATTTCTTCTGTCACAAAGAGTATTGTTTACTTGAATTACAGTTGATGACAGAAGATGCCAGTTCCTATTAACTAAAAAGAATCCACCAGCAGACATTACTTCATGCTCACGTATTTCTGTAGGAAAGCTCTTAGCCACCTGGTGCTAGGAGTCAGAATTTGTCAACCCAAGGTGTTCATGCAAAAATGTATTAGTGACTAATCACCTGAGACCAGCTAGGGTTAATTTACCAGAACACCTTCTAATCTCCGCTTCTTTCTTCTCTCAGTGGTAAATGGACCAGCAGAGACAGCACAGTAAAAACATGCTCCTGCTTTCTGAAAAAAGAAATATCTTTTTTTACTATGCCCATCTATCACAACCTTTCACCTTCCAAGACTGTTATGAAGGCCACATCATTCAAGGAACCATCCTTTGTATGTAAGACAGTGCCTCAGCCGAATGCAGCAAATTTTGGAGAGGCAAGCAGCCAAGCAGAGGACTGGCAGATTTACCAAGGAGGTAAAGTGGTGAGGTGAGAAACTGCAGAACAGCAGACGTGTTTTAATAGCCATTATGGGGCAACAAGCCAGTCCCAAGAATGGCTTGCGGGATGAGCAAAGTGGCAGGCAGGAGAATGCAAGAAAAAGATGGCTTGGTGGGAAAAAGGAAAATAAATGCCACTGAGTAGCACTCGAAGGAATTAATGTTTACAGGCAATGTCTGGATCATTGTACCAACGCGTTTTGAGCAGCAATTAGCTCCTACTGGAAAAGCAAGTGAGCTGCTTCTGAGAAGTAGTAAGGAAAAAAAATATCTACAGAATGACTGGGCTAGAAAGGGGGGGGAAATTCTAGAACAAAAATGGGGAGCTAAGTTTCTGCCCTCAAAGACTGATAAATACTGCTGATTGAAAAGGGGTAAAACTGGAGGCTGGATGGAAGAAACCCACAGAAATATCCATTGCAGCTTCTCCAGTGAGGACTGAAGTCCTGAGCTTGAAGCTGCAGAAGCGAATGGCAATAGCCTAAGAACATATGCACCTTTAAAACAGATTTGCCTTAAACACTGGTGAGGGGAAGGCAAGGGGAAGAACTGTGCTAGATATAGGGGTTTTAAACCCACACAGAGTCTCCCTAGTCTACAAGGAGAGCCACCTTCCCTTCTCGAATCCAGTGCCATGAGTTGCAATTCTTCGCTCTCTGATAAGGGGTTTTCAGAAAAGAGATACAACACAAAACTATTTATTCTGAAATGTATTTAACCACTCAGGTAAGAAGCTACCTCAATCAGAGGCAGCTGGGTACGTGAAGAGAAACAATCTGGTTCTATCTGCGAGGGTTCTGATGCCATTAGAAGAATACCACCACTAATTCCTAACGGTAGTCCCCTTCATATGATGCCCCTGGAGAATGAAATTACTGCATTTCGTTGGATCTTAATTAGTTTTTAATGGACTTCACTACCCAACAGTTTCCAAAATGCAAACCCATATTAATGAATTGCTATAGCTTTCTTAATGCTCCTTCCATCCACTCCCTGGAAAACGAAGCACATTATTTAAACAAATCATACTAGTAAAAATCAGACAGGGCTACAGGGTTCTGCCGAAAGTCAAAGCTGGGCTAAGCTCTCTACTTGGCAGAAATTCATCTTGCTTACCAATCCTTTTATTTATAATTAAAGCAGTTTCCTTATTACACCTTTGCTAAGCACGGTAGTAACTCAACAATCCAAGAACTACCTGGTATTTTAAAAATCACTTCTTTCATTAGCTAGCATGTTTTTGTTGTTTTAAGAAATTCCCTTATGTGCTGTAAAAGAAACTCATTTAAGCCAAAGAATCCTTTATATTCAAAGGAACTAATTACTTGAAGTGGAGAGGAAAGGCAACCTGACAGCCTCTGTTCATATCCTGAATGTGAAATACAGTTTCTAACACGTTTTCTACTCATAAAGTTCTAATACCACACAGAAATATCCAATCTCTTCTTCATGAGTCCACCAACAAAACATCCACCACAAATGCCTTCCTTAAGCAACAGATTAAGTCATAGACATTTTATTTCAAGAACAGTAATCTATGAGAAGCTGCCATCTTGTATTTCATTGAAACGTGAAGAGAAGCAGCAATACTTAAGTTGAACATGTACCACAGCAGTAACCATAGGGACATTCATACATTTGGAAAAACAACAGGGTTTTTGTTGTTTTTCTTTAATAAAACAGCTTGGGATATTAGCCAAGACACGCTGAATCTAAATCCAAGGAGTTCTGAATATACATCCCCATAAACTCTGACTTAATCCCATAGAAATGGAGATACCAATGCAATTTACTTTTGTGTAAAGCACTGTTACAATGTAGATGCAACATGTACATCTCATTCCAACCTCCAAAGTAGTAAAGGAATGTGTACTCAATGCTATGAATAGTAAACGACCGCTTGTAATACATGCTACCAGTATTATTTATTGATACTTCTATGCTTTTGGCAGCTGCTTTGCTTCTTAAAAGCCACTGTTGAGTATTACCGTATGCTTTTCAGTCCTTGTTTGCTGCTTCCAAGATTACTGATGCTCCTATGCCCAACTTAACCCCTGAAGCTGCACCAAGAGGGAAGTAGCAACAGTTGTAATGCAGCATGGGAAAGGGCGCTAGGCATCTTCTTGGAAGTGAAAGGAGAACAGCAGCTTCTCACCTGCTTTAAAATCACTTAGGACATGGTCAAGCACTTCCAAACTGTGCTGTTCCTTCTCTTCTGGCAAGGATAAGCAGAACTCATCATTTAATATGATGAGTTACACAAAACCTTGACCATCCCCATCCTGCATATGGTCTTGCAATACTTTTCAAATCCACGTACTACTACTCTTGTACTTTTTGCTACCATGATAATTCACTCACTTAGTATCAGTATTATGAAAACCCCAGAAGTATTTATCATCACTGCCACACGACGCAGAGCAGAGGCGTGATACACAAGCCATGTTTCGGTTCCCTACAAAAGAGGCATTTCCCTCACAGAAGACACATTTCCTTCAGGAAAATGAAATGGAAAATAGTTTTAGTTTGTAAAATGAATTCTGTAACAGGAGTGAGGAGACAGGAGGGAAGTTTTACCTTTCATTTACAAGTCAGTCTGCAACTCTCCACCCCAGAATGGGCTCAGACCCCTCAACTCCACTGGAGGAGGCACGGCCCCAATCCTGCGCTCCCTTCCTGGGGAGGCAGGTTCTGGAAGTTTTCTTCTGGTAGCCTGAATATGGCACCATACTTTTCCCAGTGACAGCTACTCATATCTGAAATTCACAGTGAAGAACCTAGGTTTTTAATTTTTGTGTTTGCATAGCAGATCAATTCTGAGTCAGTGTTACATTGGCTACTGGAAGTGTAAATACAGCTCAGTGCTAACAAGACGTCATAAGCGAAGATTACTATCCCACTTTATCCCAAAGCAGACAGTCCAGTGCCAATCAAAGGTCCAAACCTGCATGTTTGACACCTGCATGTGCAAAACATGGGACCATCCACCATCAGGAAGCACAGATGTGTGTTTTGGCATGACTGGGGCTAGCACCATTACATTAAACAGCTGTTCCCAGAGTTCCCCAGCAAACAGCCAAAGATGGTGACTGCCGAGGTGTCTAATTGACAGATACTGTGGGGGAGTAGAGACAAGTGGTGCTGCATGACAAAATCAAGGGATCATCCTTACTTGGCCTTGCCAACGTGCCTCAGATCTGAGCTACAAAGGATGAGCACATTCACTCTTGGCTGTTTTATGAGCAGACTAACAAGCTTGACAATTAGTGTGCATTAATTGGTGTGCATATAGTGAAAGGTTTTTGTACTGGTATCAAACTGAATACACTCCTGATACTTATAAGACACTTTAAAGCATCTTTCATCCATTTGAAAATGGATGGAGGAAGCTGTGATGCTTATTACAGTAGAGCAGTACCTAACTTTTCAATCCAGAAGTTGTCTCACCTATGTAAAGTCAGGGACATGAACTTTAATAGACAAAGGAATATATTCAGAGAAAAATTTATATTCGTAAGCTCTAAGATGGGGCTTTTGCAATTGCATAAGATGGTGCATAGCTTTTTACTTGACTTAACGTGGCTTTTTACAATGCCCTTTATACAACACCTTTTTATCAAACAATATAATGGCAGAAGGAAATATGTCCAGTAAGTTTCCGCTGACTTGGAGACCTCAGCTGGCACCAGATCAGAGGCTTGCTTTCCAAAAGATATGACAAGACATACAAAAACAGCCAGGCCACCCCATTTGGCCATGTGAACCTGTAACATAAACACGAGTACTCAAGAATCCCACTTACTAAAGGTGTATTTAATCATATGCCTAAGTAGTTTTCTAAATTGAGGCCTATGCCGTTTCTTAAAAATCTGAGACATCCTAAACCAGAACGAGTCTCTTTCATTTCAGTTGATTTCATACTGCTAAAAAGTCTCTTCGACCACCAATGAACTAATGAATTAGGATGTGTGCTGCTGTACCAACAAAAACACACCACCATTTCCTTTTTTATGGCATATCAAATACACTGCACCAATATTTTGCTTTGTGTAGACATCAAAATTTACAAGGGTTGTTTTTAGTTACATTAATAGTAATAGTGCTAAAATCTTAAGAACTAAGTAACATTATATTTAATTATCTTTCTATAATTACCTTGATTAAATACAGCATAAGAGACCATAAAGATAGATAAAACATTATGGCTAAAAAACTTCTCAAAAATGACCATAAAATTATTATTAAGCCTGAGGTGAGAAAATTAATATCACAAGCTTGATTTTATAGGGTTTTCTTACACTGCTTCCCCTTCTTAGAGTATCTCATCTGCAGTGGCAGCAGAATTTCCTCCTAGCAGTAATGAAAATGAGAACTAACTATAAAAAATGTTGCAACTTGAAAGGGAGGCCAGTTTAGCCCTCCATACCAAGGGAGAGTATTTGTGTGCTTGACGCTTCAGGCAAATGCCAATAAAACATATTAAAACACCTCCGAGCTCTGAGCACACTGGCTTACACTTGGGTAATATTTGTTTCCCTCTTGTTTCCTTCTCCTTTCTCTTCTTTTATAAATACTCTGCACGACTTCACAGCAATGAAGCAAGAATCAGCACAATATAACAGTCGCATCTATTTTCTGAGTAATGGTCTAACATGAGAGATCCAAGGATTTTCATACTGGGTGACCAATACTATTATAAAGATTAAAGAATCCCAAGAAAAATTCTGACCAAGAACTAATATTAAGGCAAAAAGCTAATATTGGAAATCTTCAATGTCTTCAAACACAGAGAAGACTGGATTATAAGGTTATGATTGAGCAAAAGAAAAATAAAACAGATCTTTCTGACCTGTGGATAGGATAAATCATTTCAAGTAATAATTTTCCTGATTCTTTGAATTATATGTTTAATTAATTTTATTACACGTAATTACCAAAATGTATCATAATTATCTGACACATTTCAAGAAATATGGTCTCATTTTCCTTAATTATATGATTAATTAACTATGGTACATAATTGCTAAACTTCACCAAGACTACATTTCTCCTTTTCTTCCAAAATTCGGAAATCATCCTGAAGTGCTCCTGCATGTGACTGCTTCATGCAAAGAGCTCTGCGGTCATCAAACATACATTTGATCTGCAGGAAAGAACCCCACAACCTCCTCCTCCTATTCTTTTTTACTGGGTTATATTCACTGTCTTGTTCTCGGTTCTTAAAAATAGCAAGAAATATTTTTTTCCATAATGGTTGGCTTTGACACAGATACTTCTGGCTGTCTTAAAACCCATCACGCTCCCTGGAAAGTCTGCTATTACATTTCCCAGGCTACTTGCTTGGTTGAGATGCCTGTAGCACATTGAGGGGACACCCCTGAAAATACAAGACTGGTGCAGCGCTTCACCTGGATCTCGGGTGAAAAGCAGGAACGGCCGCAGCGTATCACTCTCCAGTAAATGTGGATTGGCAGAAAGTACCTGTGCAAGGCCATTAGTGCAGGAATGAATTGAAGACAATGTGAAATCTCTCAAATTTATCCTAGAGGCCAAATCAGTCACCAGCTGGGTCACAAAACTGGCACATCAACATCTCTGCTGTGCATCCTCATTCCTGCTGCTGCACTTAGCTGCTAGCCATTGCATGAACCAGGGCGCAACGTTTTGGATGTGCACATAAAGAGAGCTCAGAATTGCAGCAGGGAGAAAAATTACTAAATCTTATTAATCCAAAACAATCAAAATGAAAATGAGTAACAGCACACACTGTATCATAGTGTCTAGTAGATATAGATATAAATATACATTTTGGGAGTTGTACATCCCAGCTAAGACTAACCAATCAAGACATACCAATCAAGAATAACTCAGAAGGATTTTTTTTTTTTTAATTCAAGAACTAGTTACAAATATTCCAAGGATAAGTACTTTATAACATTAAGAAGAGTCTTAACTTGTGATATTTTAATACAAATTGAATGCCTATATTTCTGATGTGTTAGGAGAATTATTTTACAAAATAATTTCATCTCAACTGAAAATGCATAAACACATCCAGACCTCAATCAAAAAAAATGTATGACTGCATTTTGAAGAAAATAACAAGTCATTTATTAGAAAGAGCCTTCCACTTTTCACTAGGTTTACGCCACTATTTAATACCTGGCACACAATCTCCGGATTTCAGTTGCATGCTGGACTCTCCTAATCCAACTAGTGCTGCCAAGAATCGAAGCAAACACTGTCTAATACAGCAGGATCTTATTATAAGCCAGTCCCAAATGACACTTAAAAAAATATAAATCAATCTTCTTTATTTTAATCCCCATTTTCCCCTAAATAACAAACTCCCAATTCCTTTACAAACCAATGAGGTGCCTGCTCTGCAGGCCACGCACTGTAGCTGATTAGTGAGCAAGATAAGCACATGGGCACAAGGAGCTGCAGTGCCGGGCTGAGACCGGGGCTATCCACAGCAGCGCCTGGTCAGGTCAGTCACACATACTGCTCCACAGTCAGTGTCTCCATATACAAAACTGTCTATCTGTATTTTACTATGAGACCCTACCCTCATTTTTTTATGCACTGTTAAAGTAAGGACGCGTTATTTCCAAACTTACTTGGTGATTTTTAGCAAGGTTATGAACACAACCTGTGAGGAAAAAAAAAAAAAAGAAAAAAAAGCCTTGCATTTTCAAGATAAAGGACAATTTATGGAAGCCAATACGATTTTCAGGCTTATACTAGCCATGGCTAAATATCAAAAAATTGGAAAATAATCAACTTTTTCACACATCAAGTACAGAAACAGAGAGCGCTTTTTCTACATGGTGTATCAGTCACAGCTCTTCACTTACCCTAGATCTGGATGAGCCTCTGGCACTCACGGGCGATCATCCTCTTCCATACCTAGAACTCCCTACTCTCATGCCCAAACATGAGTCGCCTTTTCCTGTTCCCCCACTTGTGGAAGCAGCAGTTTCAGAAGAGCCATCACACGCAGCCTTCTGGAGACAGCTTCAGACCACAACAGTGACCCCCTCTTCCAAAATTCAGAGCGCAGAGCTGGTTTAGAAATACATCCGATGATTGCCAAATGTGTGCTGTGGATCTTGAAGAGGGACTTGAAAACTTCTGGGAAGGCGGAATGATTAACAGTCCACCTTGACCATTGTGGGTTAATTGTTTCCCGAATGCAGAATTCTTTCTCACTGCAGCATATCCGAATAGCAGTAAACATCCCTAACCTCTCCTCATTCTGCCTCTAAAACAAAAACCAAATGGCTTATCAGGGACCTTTTGCTATCTGTATTAACTGGAAGTCTAATGGCTATACTGCTCTGTGGGAATGTGGGAGATCTTAGGCACATGTGATGACACTGATGACGTAAATAGTAAAAGTATCAGCCTGGGAAAAATGGGGGCCCAATAATGGAAAAGGGGAAGCCTGCATTCATCTATACATTTTAGGGCCTCAATTCTATCATACATTTTCTCAACTGTTATACTGCTTCTAAAAATGATTTACAAGGCTGGACTGCAGAGTCTGCAGTCAGGCTTATCTTAGCACTGCTCCTATTTTAAAGCCTTTTTGTAATGCCTATTCTTTTCTTAATACGTAAATGATACTGCTGGATTTATTTCTGTTCTGTTTCAACACTCATCCAGAAATTGAGAGTTGTTTTTGTTATTTTGTTTCAGTATCAAAACATATGTAGACACATGTTCTGCCAGGTCGCATTTTCTGATAAACATATTTCAAGGTTTTACACATTTGAAAATATGCACGCAACAGTAAGAGGGGGTAATGAAGGCATGATTAGATCTGAGTTCACGCAAACATTCACAAATGCAATACGATGATCTTCCGGAGGGCAAGAGGTGTGAATACATCCATCTTGTAGCCAAATGTATTGAGCCTGGCTGAGATGGAGTTAACTTTGCCCACAGCAGCCTCATAGGGCTGTGCTGTGCATTGGTAGCTAGCAAGGGGGTGGTAACACACCAGGGTTTTGGCTGCTGCTGAGCAGCACTAGCACAGTATCCAGACTGTCTCTCCATTCCCCCCTCAGCAGCAGGCAGGGGGTGGGCAAGGTCTGCGGAGGGGACACAGCCAGGACAGCTGGCCCCAACTGACCAAAGGGATATGCCATACCATATGACATCTGCTGAGCAATAAAAAGCTGAGAGAAAGGCGGGGGGGGGGCATTACTTATGACATTTGTCTTCCAGAGCAACCACTACATGCACTGAAGCCCTGCTTCCCCAGGAAGTGGCTGGACAATGCCTGCTGATGGGAAGCAGAGAGTAAATCTTTTGGTTTTCCTTTGATCCCACACGCAGCCTTTTCCTTTATTATACTGCCTTTATCTAAAAAACAAGGGTTTTTCCCATCTTATTTTTCTCCCCTCCATGTCCTGTTGAGAAGGGGAGTGATAGAGCGGCTACTTGGTAGGGCAGATCAGAGAGTGTGCACCATCCCTACCAACCAACCCCATTCAGCATGCCTACCTGGCTCACCAATGTGAGGAAAAGATGCTTGCCTTTAGTAATAAATAACTTACCTCCTTTCAGTTTTGGTCATTCACCATATTTCTAGAGGTCTGGTAGCTTGGGAAATCCTCAACAAACGGCCACTGTCCCTGCATAGACCACTCAACATCTACAGCACAATGAATCAGGCCTACCTCAGATGGGACAGTGAGTCAACCTAAGCATCTTCTAAGCCCAGCACATCAGCATTCACAAGCATATGCAGATCAGCTGCAACAGATGCAGGACATCCACCCAATGGTGGCAAGCGTGCCAAGGCTGGAAGGCCCACCTATATCACACCTTGGAAAAATCAATCCTTTACAGCTGGGACAGACAAAGTGTAAAAAAACACATGCCACCCTATATGGTTCAAGCTTCTCCATTCTGGTATTAGACCTCCTTAAAAACTCAAAGACAGTAGAAAACATAAAGCTCAACTTAATATTTCTCCCCCAAATTAGATTTCTTCTAGTCTTGCTTTCTCCCATCCTCCAAAACTAGAGAATTTGTTCTTATACATTTTTATGTTCACTAAAGTAAAGGCTTGTGCCTAAATGTCTTATGGAGAGTCCTTGATCTTAGCTTTTTTTTTTTTTGAAGTTTTTTGTTGGTTTTGTTTGGGGTTTTTTTTAACCATCCTTTCTTCAATTGCTGCACAACTTTAGGGCATCTAATTCTCTTTCCTAAAATAATCACTTGACATAAATATTTCAAAACACATTGAGATAAATGTATGTTTCATTACAGTTAGATTACAATGGAACTTCTATAGAAGCATTTCTGACACAAAATGAACCTTTGTGATTAATGCACCAAACATTCCATATAATAATAAGGTGCCACAATGATTTCGGTGTCATTTTAAAGTGTTACTAAACCGTCAATTGCTCTGAAAACAGAGTGAGGCCTTGCAGTGGAATTTAGACTTAAACACACACTTTTTATAACACTTAACATATTGCACTATATGAATCACAGTAAATAAGCCCAATGGGAATGTTTACTGAGGCACAAACAAAGATGATCTGCAGAAGGAACTAGTTTATCATAAACAATACAAATATTTACTCTACTATTTAATGTGTGCCCAGCATGTCTATCCTTAATGCAGCATTAGCTGACATCAGGCATATGCCATATGCGCAAATAATTAATTCAAATTATGTTTTCTTCCAGTGTGTTGTCTCAGAAATGAGCTGAATTAATGTAAAGATATATTCAACAGCAAATACTGAGATGATCTATGTAACAATCCAGCCGTGTTTGCCTTTGTGAGTACACAGTTTTTAATACTTCACCCTCATTGTTATTCCAGTGCCAAGGGCTGATGGCATGTGAAATGTTCCTACAGGGTTCCTTATGTAATCACTGGGATGACTAACGTAGTGATTTAAAAAACTGACTTAACTAAACATTTTTTTTTTAAAAAGTTAAAGCTTCAAATAGCAAAATCTTCAGGACACGTCCACCTTCTTTAAACCAAAAAAACCCTCACGATTAAACATGTTTTCAAAGCACCCAGTAGATTGTCTACGGCAGTTTCCCACAGTGCAGAGACAGACCAGCTGTCCGTATAAACTCGGGTGGTGTGCAGTGCAGAGACTGGCAGATCACTCCTAACACAGACAACACAGCCTGTGAAGGCATTCCTGTAAGTAACTACACCGCACCTTTCCACAGAGAGTTACTGCACCGTAACGTTCTGTTTGCATGGCATTTCAGATGCAATTTGCTTAAGAGAAAAACCCTATGCTTAGGCCCAAAGTGCTACATAAAAAAAGTTATAAGCACTTAACTAATCTTGAAAGGCATCTGTTTCTATAGTGTCATTCCTGTAAACCTTTATCCACATCTTCTCTGAGATCTGCATGTTACTATGTTACTCCTGTGCTCCCCTGTATAGATGGTGCTGCTGCCTCCTCTCCATACCTACTGGCTCTCCTCTCCTCATCAGCTTTTCAGCTGATCGTGGAAAAACAACTGGCTGCTGAAAAAGGAACTTCTCCATCCCAAAATTAGCTTGGAGAAATGCCACATACAGCTGCAGAAAAACAGCTTGCCTTGACCACAACGGCAATGCAAATAATACTGTAATTCAGTCCACTCGAAAAGATCCAAGGAAAGGACACGGCGAGATAAGGTAAAGCAGACAGTCTTGTCACGCGTTTGCAAAACCCCTGATGTAACGGAGTCCACCTGGTGCTTTATGTCTCCCTCATGCAAAAATTCATTTACTAGTCATATTTCCCAAAGTTCAGTCCTATTAATCTCCAAGCTGTTCATGCCCCCCACGTAACTGGGACCCCCCAGTTGAGGCTACATATTCATTCATTTAAGTACACAAATTTGTAACGACACGTTAGTTCTATTGAAGGAGTGAATCCCACAACATTCCAGCGTCGCACAGACACTGGGGAGAGGTACACTCTGGCTCTCTGTCACATATCTGGCTCCATTTTCAGCCATGAAAGATGTGGAGACAGCACCTTACAGACAAGCACTATCTATTCAGGTACCTTAGGATCCATAAGCCCTTTCTCTCAACTCCTGTGAGGTGCCCAGAAGTGCTCGTAGGTGCCTCGCGCCTTTACCAATTTGGCCTTTAATATCCGCCTGTTTCCAGAGACGCGCTGGGCTTCTTGGCAACAACTGGCAGCTCATCAATCCCGTGGGGCTGCCTGCGGCTACCCGGGTACAGCCTGGCACAAAGGAGGACGGGATCGGGAGCACGCTTTTTGCTGCAGGAAGCGAGCAGGCTGATGGCAAGGCAGACCCTTCTCCCAGCCCGACTGGGACAGTACAGAAAGCACACGCTCTGCCCTTATTTTGGCATTATGATATGAAATATAAAGGGAAGAGACAAGAGTTGGTTACGTATAGTTTAGCTAGGCAAGGACAAAAGTAGGCACTATGAATGGTGTTAAAATGTCTACAAACATCTAAATAGCATAAATAGCGATATTTTAGAAATGTGATCACGGCCAAAACCAAACTAAGCAGATACAGAAAGAATGAGGTAAACGTTCTTTTACATTTAAAAAGCTCTACATTTTAAGCTCCTGGTCACAGTATGAATAACTAAATCAAAAGGAAAATCTTGCATTTTATGACACTGCATATAAAGCAACCAACACAGTATCATGCTCAAATGAAAATCCACGTAAGAAACGTACACAGCACCACGCCAAGATCTACGATACTGTTTTCTGCACACAGTTCTAGTAAAACCCAAATATTAATACACAATTTTGAAGGTGTACCTACTTCCCAGCTTTACTGTACTTGCCCCTATGGAGACACACTTATCCATTTATTGTTTAAAAAAGCTGCCAAGACTAATCCAGAAAATTTATTTTAGACTCATAGCTCTATTTTAGTCTCAACATAGCAAAGCAGGAGCAACCTGCCACATGGAACCAAAGGAGCTGAAGGTATTTTCATATACATGTCAGTTCTTGGAGCTTTTTCTTCTTCATTAGTTTAAGTTTTAAACCATTATAAACTATGTTTTAGTGATCAAACCTGGAACACGTGGTAAGAACCCACAAGCACAAGAACCCCTTCAGAAAGCACATCAGAGTGTGAAAGTCATTTTGACAGGCCAGAGATGATCTAGCCAGCTCCGTGATCATAGCAGGATGGTGTTTAAGACCAACAGACACACTGAGGTTTCCAAGGGAAGCCTTTCTCAAAGATAGTACATCCTTAAGGTGATCAGAAGGTAGGGATATCTGATTACATATGTAGGTAGTTCTAGCATATAGATTTTAAAGCAAAATATTTTACTAAAATCTAAGAACGTTAAAATATGCAGCATGATAACCTACAATGACCAAACTTCTTTCACACATGATCAAACAAAGAAGAAGTGTATACGACAGCCTTCCTTATCCAGAGCACAAGGGGTTATCATAGACAACAGCAAAGAAAAGTGATGCTGAAACTATGAAAAATACCTTGACGGTGTCCTTTTGAAGTCATAACTTATTATGGGAAATCAGCATTCACAAGCATAAATTTGTTTCTGTATAATTCACTGCCCAGTGACATTTGATTCCTTCCTAACGAATCTGTATTTAAGAGGAAAGTCATAAAATTGAAACAATGGCAATGACTGAGTAATTCATGGCTTGGTGCTCTATTAGCAATTAATAAATTCACCTAGCAATATCCAGAAACCAGTCATCTGCCACTTTTTATTTATTTCATTTCATTTTCGGTATCTTGCATATCCTCTGGGGCAATCATACATTGTGCCTTTACTTTACTTGCAGAAAACTAGTAATTCCTCATTGTACTTCAGTGTTTCAGGCATCATCTTTTCTGCATTATTAAATGCACGTCAAATAAATACGTCTTGTAATGTAGTGGAGAGAGTAGTACTTAACAGAGGCTCCTCAACTGTTTCACAAATAGCTATCAAGTTTCTGATGCTCAACATGTTCATTTATATTTCAGCATCTAGGACAGAAATTAATTTGCTTGGGAGTATTTTAGCCTTCTAGAAGCTCCAAAAAGAAGTTCATGGAACCCAAAGGGGAGCCTCATGGTAGGAGATGCACAGTGAAGGGACCCTGACAACTTTGTCTCTTTTGCCACTTACTGAGCAACCACGTGAGCAAGTAAGAGGCCTGGTGGAAGGCAAAAATAATCTAAAATAAAGAGACTCTTGAAGAGGTCACTTTGTCATTTTGACCTTTTCTCCCTCGCAGCAAGCCAAAGATCTGCTGATCCAAACTGATAGTGCGAGAGGAGGAAAGGCATCTTGAACCAGGCAGGTACTAAGCCACTTAGGGCTTTGCAAGTTGCAGACAACACAGGGTACTCTACCATTTGTTGCCTTACTCATTTCAGACATGAAGATAATGATAAATTATATGCAGTCTTCAGCAATCAAGGCATTGTCCCAGTAGGAACCGTGCATCAGAAGCAGTGTGAGCCATAATCTCCTTCCTCCTTACTTCTCCTCAGGTTCTAAGGGCCAATGAAGATACTGATCCAGTTTGCATCTCCTAGTATTTAAGGAAAAATGATTCTGTCCACGGGCCACCTCTCCTTCTATGCCTGCTCCCATGAAAAGAGCCTTAGTTCTGGACCCAAAAATGGGATATTCCACACAATTACTATTTCCTCCTAACTCTCTGTGCAGTATAAGCTAATGCATCCTATCTTACATTTAATTGTTTCTTTCCTTTCCACGTATCCCTTAGTATTAACAGAAATCACATGTATGGAAGGGAGAGCTGTAATAGTGAGTTTATAGGCTCTGGAACAGTAAAAGTTCAATATTCAAGTAGAAATGAAGAACAATCAAATAAAACAACCAATTCTGGCATCTGGCTGTGCTCTAGTATTCACTGGAACATCCTCATAGAAGGAACTCTCAATGCCCCTCTTATACAAGTTATATATCAATGTCACTTCAACAAAGACATACCAGTTTACATATGCTGGCAGGTAAAGAATCCCCCACGCAGGTGCTGCAATCTGCCTGACTGTTTTAGGATATTTTACTGCAACAGTATCAACAGCAGCACAATTCCCAAATTGTCTACGGGGCATTTCAGGGAGTCAGCAAGGGCTTTTGGTGCAACACGGTGTCATTCAGAAGGCAAAAATCTGCCCTGTGGCACATTGCTATAATTCACAAAAAATAGTCTTAACTTGGTTCATGAATTGATTGTGCAAACAGGTGGCAGATTTCAGTTTAACACCAATGCCCTTTCTATAACGAACTATCAGCTTTCTCCAGCACAGTTCGTACTGACTGGCATTGCCCAACTTACCTGCATTGCTACTGAGATGCAGTGGGAAGGTAGGTACCATCTCATATTTGAAGAAGTGATTATCCCAATACATATCGACTGCTTAGCATTTCTTGAGAAATCTGCAAAAGCTTCAACACTTTGATGAAACTTCCTTAAAAGAGAGGTCAATAATTTGCTATGCTGCAAAATTTAATTCTGTTCTTGTTGATAACAAGAAGATACAGGGGGAAAATGTTTGATTTTGACTACCACACTTCATGTTCTTAAATCTTCCTACCAGTACTATCTTGTTTTGCTTTTTCTATGGCCTTTGCTGCATCACTTCTGGCAATACCTCTCAAGGCACGTAACACCTGACATTTTAAATAGGGTAACTGAGATAAATGTTTTGCTAATACCATTATGTACTACTTTTATTATACAAATCCATTTTTCCATCCTTTTTTTTTTCTTGCCTTCATCACTGAAAAGATGGGAAGAGAAGAGTTTTATGCCACTATTTTCATGCACACTGTTTTCCAAAAATTCACCTTAAACATTATGAGGCACTTTTTTAATAAGCATTAGTACCTCAAGTATTTCTCCTTTATTTGCCTGGTAACATATAAAAGTAGGAAAGCCACAATTTTACTGAAAGCAAAATCAGTCTCAGTCTAGAATCTGTTTAAAAAAGTGTATCTTTTTTAGTGTCTTCAGCTAAATTAATCTCAATTCTGTGGACAGTGAAATTGCTGGAGTTACATCCCATAGCCCAAAAACCAGACTGCCTGAAATCTAGGCTCTGGATCTGGTAATGGTGCAGAATGGAATTAAACTTTCAGACTTGTACTTTTGAATTCTGGCACATTGCTATTAAACAGGAATCAACAGAAGGTTGACAGAAGCTCATCAGTAACCTCAGAAAACTGCAGGCAAATTTAGGAGTTTGGGGGGTTTTGATTTGGTTTTTTTACATCTCTTTCTCTTTCCCTCTCTCAATTCAGATTCCATGTTAAGTCTTTCAATGTTAAACTTTTCATTCTTACTGGTTAGGTTTCTGCTGAGACAATTACTTTATAACCAGTCCTTCACAATAATTTTTCGTGATACTCCTCTGCAGGAGGAGGATAACTTTTAATGTCAGTGTGAATATGATTCTGTATATCTGTAGCACTGAATTTATAGCACACATGTGGAAAATCTTGTAAACTGCCCTTCTCTTGATAGACTGTGCAGTAAACTGTATAGTATTTTAATTAATTTCTTAATTACAAACCTAAAGTGTGGCAGTTGAAATCTCACATGCATGCACAGCAAATATTGTTGCTTTAGCCTGACTAACACGAGGCAGATCAAGGCAGAAATGCTCAAAATAAGTAGAACCAACTGGAAAGATAGATACTGGCTCTCGCCTGCTTTTACTCACTTCCTTTTTTTTTCCATCTCTGATAATTACCAGATTACTTTTTCTAAGTCTTCTATTTTAACCTCATAGAAATCTTGGAAGCCTGGAATACTACAACAGAGGAATTGGCACCAAAACAGGGACATTCAGTTGCCTGAGTGACTTAGCAGTTGTATTTCATGATAAAAACATATAAATTATTTGTGTAGTTGTTGTCGTTAACTGATCCAGGTAACTGCTGTCACAGGGCAGACGCACGTGAAGCTGGATGTCCAGGTGCTGTTAGCACCTAGTCATGCAGAAATTTCCATTTCTGTAACATGACCACAGAGTAAATATATCTTTCTGTCACATTTTACTCATCCAAATATGAGTTCCCATTGCTGACCTTTACTCTTCTAACCTTGCACAGTATTGACTTAACAACCTAATAGTCATCTTACAGTGACAAGATGACTCATAAGAACGGCACAGAAGTCCAGTCTATTACTTCAGGCCAATTGTCTATCTAATCTTATTTCCAACAGTGGTCAGATGTGGGTACCCTTTGGAAGAATACATGTCCCTTCCTCCCTTCATCTTAGAATTTCTAACATTTGCAGTTCAGAGCATTTCCTGAACTTCATGGAGTTGCTTTATTTATTAAATCCCAGTGGATCTCCTAAGTTCTCATCCAATTCTCTCCTTGAACAACATCTTCTTTGCTTTGCTCACTCCATCTTCTTGGCTTTACTTTCCAATCCTAATTTCTGTGTTTCCTCCAAAAATATTTTAATTCATTAAAGTCCACATAAGTCATTCAATAATATTTTCTCTTTAACTCCCTCTATGAAACATCTGTCTTATGCAAAACAAAGCTAGAGTAAAAAATTCACAGAATGGTTGAAGCTGGAAGGGACTTCCAGAGGTCATCTGGTTCAATGCCCCTGCTCAAGCAGGGTCACTTAAAGCCAGCTGCTCCAGGCAGCTTTGGAGTATCTCCAAGGATGGAGACTCTGCCACCTCCTTGAGCAACTTGTGCTGGTGCTTGGTCACCCTCACACTAAAAAAGTGTTTCCTGATGTTCAGAAGGAACCTCCTGTGCTTCAGTTTGTGCCCATGGCCTCTGGTCCTGTCCCTGGGCACCAATGAAAAGAGCCTGGTTTCATGCTCTTTGCACCCTCCCTTCAGCTATTGATATACATTGATGAGGTCCTCCCTGAGCCTTTTCTTCTCCAGGCTGAACAGTCCCAGCTCGCTCAGCCTGTCCTTGTAGGAGAGATGCTCCAGTCCCTTCATCAGCTTTGTGACCCTTCACTGGACTCTATTCATTATGTTTATGCTTCTCTTCTACTGGAGAGCCCAGAACTGGACACAGTATTCAGCTGTGGCCTCACCATTTTAAGAATTGATAAGATTCTCACGCTATTTGGGAACATCCTAGTCTCTTCTTTAAGACCATTTCAAGCTTTGCTGAAAGGTAAGGTAGAAAGTACGATTTGGAAGATGTTCTCTCAAAATACTTAGGATTCTTCCCTGATCCCTCATGTGCCTAACAGCTTGGACCTTGATGAATCTCAACCAAAGTATTTCAGGAGCAGAAGAGAGCAGTGCTTAAGGCTGACTTAAGGGCATCCATGTGAGCCACTACACCAATAGTGGCTCTAAGTGCCGCGTTCATGTTTCCCAGGTACCTGCAAAGATGTTACCTAAGCATGGGACCACCATGGAGTTAAGCAAAGCCCCATGCTCTCTGCCGCAAACAGAACTGATGGAGCCTGAAGATCACAGGCCACATCTTCTCGAACACTGTTACAAAGCTGGTTTTTAACAAATAATAATTAGACATGCCAGCCACTGTAATACTCAGGACTACTGGAACAGGTTCCAGATGCAGAGGGCCACTCCTGCTCACACTGTTAACAGCGCAGAGCTAGACTAGCTAGTCAGAACTGCACTGTTTGTGTGCCCTGCCAGCCTCTGCCTTAGCTGACACTCCCTTCTTGCTGCCACTCTTCATCCACTTTACATTTCCCAACCACATTTAAAACATGCACCATGCCCTTCCAAGCAAGGCCCGTTACCTAAGTAAGCTCTGGAAAGACCTACAACTAGCTAAATATTTCATTTTTGGATGACTGAAGTAGGTGAGAGTCTGCCACTCCTACTTCATTAAAGCCTTTTGTCCATTTTCTTCTGCTCTTACATAAAATATGTGCCTGCTATTAACAACTTGCAGCCAAAGCAAAAGCACAAGGCACCAAGACTTTGTAGAGAGTTTTGTATGAGTTAAGAATCAGACTTCTGCACACCTGAGACATCACACCAGGCAGCTGGCTGGGGCTGTTCTGTTGCAGACCCACGCAGCGTACTCTGGGGCTTGCCCTCAACACACTTGCTGCAGCAGCTGACAGTAGGGATGTGGAGGTACCTTACACAGCAGGACCACACCTATTTTGCTGCATTTAGAATATTCTGAATCTTACCTTTACAGCACAAGCTTTCTGTGCAACTCTATCAACAGAAGCTTATTGCCCACAGCAAAAGAAAAACCAACAAAACTCTGCTTAAGTATCCTTACTAGCCAGACTGTCTCTCAAATTCTAATGATGCCTTGCATTTGATGCTAAGTGTAGCATTGCTAGTTCGTACTATAGTTGTATATGCCAGATATGTTGGATTTAAAGAAAAAAAAAAGCTGTAATAATGGTGCAGTCTCCTGAGAATACATTTATTTCTGCAGTATAAAATAAAATTAAATTCTTCAATCTCAAAAACTATTAAAAGGTTGTATTTAAAATGCATGAAGCATTAAAAAGACATCAAAATTAAAATAATCTCATAAATCTCTTCATTTAAAAGACTTATTAGAATACAGATAGAGGCAGAAAACAGCTGCCCTGCAGACTAAAGCAGTAAATTATGACTATTTTAACTTTTTTTCATTTTCATCATTGAAATTTTCCTCACAGAATTATTGCAGTAGTATTAAAAGACCAACTGCCCCTATATTTAACATGTGAATAGTAAATTATTTTTCAGTGGACTTCACAACAGATAAGCTGTATATTCTTTCAAATGTCAGCAGACTATGGGATCGTTTCCAGACAAAGGAGGTGGGGAGTGTTTTCAGAAATCAGTATTGCATGCAAAACTATAGAATTAATCAGCAATTCATTCTCTTCAACACAACAGCAGTGGGACACTGCAGCAATTGCGAATCCAGCACTCCAAACTCCTCCCGCACACTCTTGGCTATTATTTTTAACAGAAGTCCAAAGTTAGGTATATTTAAATATCAGCAGGCTGATTTGTAAAGTGCTGAGCATGTAACAGCTCCAAGACATTTTGCTTATTTAGGAAGCTTAACGTGGTCTTAAGAACCTACATTTAGGCAAGATTTAGGCTTGTCTTAAAAGCAGAGCGTTCCTCCCATTGGGTAGTATTGAGAATGGTACAGGAAGATTTGAGGGCAAAAGGGGAAAAATCAGCCATGCGAGACAGAAAAATAAATGTTTGTTTCATTATCAATCATTAATATTCCCTTTTTTTAAAATGGCAGACAAATTATATTTTTTCAGCAAGTGCTCTCACTCCTCAGACCACCATTTGTCAGTCTTGACGGTACCAGAGCATTCCTTGGAGTACAATTAAACAGTCACACTGATTGCTCCTCAAAGTAGCTCGATCCAGGGAGAAGGCAAAGAAAAAACCTGAGGGAAGGAGATTTCACACCATTTCTCCCTCATCTCATCCGTCCTCCAGTAGTATGATCTTTGCACAGCCAGGCTGTTGATATCCAAGCAGATTACAGCAGGAAATGCTAAGGATGCATGAAACTAGGGAAATGAGCAACAACAAAGCTACCAACAGGGAAGGGAGGGGAAGAAGTTAAATCAAGAGGATAAAGAGTGCTCCCACATAGCCATTTTCTGGTTTTGCTTCACTGCAAATTATATCATACGATATTATAAACCACTTTTCCTGACAGCAATGTGCATTACTGTGCACTTTAACTTCCTTCCTGCTTACAAGAGATAAGATTAGTAAACGTTTGCTTTATTAACAACAAGTTGAAATGCTATTAAACCATCTTAATTGATGGTACAGTTACATGGAGTCTGCTTCTTGTTTATATTTTTCAAAACTTACACCTGCAACAGAAGTTGACTCCTTTCCAAAAAAACACATCCGCTGTTCTAATTCCATATACTTTCTTCCAACACTGACGCCTGTTCAAATTGTGCAAAGCTCCTTAGCTAAAACTCCAACAAAGATAACAGAAGTGCTCAAGTATAAAAACTCCACTTATTTTATTCATCTTTCTCGCTGCTAGATTACCATTATGTTTGGTCACTGAGTTTCGTCTTTTGGGCTGCAAATAAAGCAAGTAGTCAACCGGAAGGCACAGTTCTAAACCCAATGGGTTAGTGCATCATCAATAAAAAAACACTTCTGCCCTTCTTTTACTTTAGCCTAAGGTTAGCTTCTTCATGAGTGGCTCTGGATCATTCCCTAACCTTCCCCACAAAATGCTTATGCAGAAGAACACTGTGTGTTGTACAGCTGCTTCAGTAAAATGCTGATAATGGCAAGCTTAAACATACATCACTAAGAACACACCAACTCTCTACTGGAAACCGAGAGAAGAGGAACTCTCTATTGGGAACAGAAAAAACTTTTAATTTAACTGCCAACATAAACTGTAAAGGATGATGGTGCTGCTCATCTGACAGGGTTCTTGTTCCAGTTTGTTGGTTCCCTCATCCTACGCCTGAACCAAACTAATCATTGTTACTTACAGCAAACAACACACAATTTAAAAGTTAATCTATTTTTTTAAAAAAACTGCAAAACAAGTCAATTATACAAATCTCTAAGTGTTAATATAAATATATCACATGAATTGCAAGCCAGGTCTCATTTAGTTAGCAAAACCTTGACAAGCAACATTATTACACCCTTAATTTAATATGTCTTCAATTGATCAGTCTCTTATCTGATTCTTACAATAATGTAATGATTGGTACGCAGTTGTCAAGATTGTCATGTACACAAGATAGTAAAAGCCAAAATGAAAGTCAGCCTTTTCCTAGTAAAATCCATCAAAACCTATTTTTTATTTACAGCTAATGATCATATGTAAGCTAACACAGTCTGCAGAAAGGCAGTCAGTAATTATGCTTCCTTACAGCATTTTTTCTTTTAACAACTTTGACATAATAAATTTTGATGTCTGTTGGAATCACATCAAAATTATAGTTATATGAATGTAGGCTCTATTATGCTAGACAACATGACAGGGGGGCCGACTGGTCCGTAAGAAATTTATTCTGCTCCCACGGTATTATTTTACATTTCAATCACATGGTCACCTGCCTGGTATAGTTTTGGAGTGAAAGATGAGTTTGTATTTTGGGCTTCAAATGTTCAGAGAAAAAAAAAAATCGTAGTAGTATTTCTTACGACTTATGAGATGAAGCAACAGAAATCACTTGATGTAGCAAATTCTAAGTTCGAAGGATTTACAGAGCTAGATCCTCTGTAACCCAGGGTAGCCTCATTCACATCAACAAAAAATACTGCCCAAGAATCTGATGCTCCGTCACCTCAGACACTACCCACGTTCCGCAGAAACTAAACTTCAGCGTTAGCAAAATTCTTCCATCCCTCTTTGTTATGAAGGAGAAGGCCAGAACTGGATACCGATGTCCAATCCTTAGCATACACTAAAAATGAAATACACTTTCTCTGTAGGCCTGTGAAGCCACCTTTTCAACAACTCGTATACTCAGCTCCAGTGAACGGGAAACCCATCAGAGTAGCAAACGGTCAGAGTGGCAATGGCTGAGCAAGAGAATTCCTTGGCATAAAGAATTACTTTTTTTCTTTTTAAACTAGAATCTGAAATGCGATTGTACTATATGAATAGTACTGTATGTATACACAAAAAAAACCCCATTCTTTCTCTTTCTATACATATACACACACACACACATACAGCTAAACACACACTCACACACATATACGCACATTTTTCTATACATCCAGTGAAGTGCAATCCATAAAAGACTGAAGGATGGCAATCCCCATTGTCAGGCTTATGCTGCAGGAAGACAGAAGCTGTCTGTAAAAGGGAATGTGAAGGTATTTGCTAACATTACACATCCTTTCTGTAAGGCACAACTGTGCAAACAGTTTAAGGTCTGCACACTGTTAAACCCTTATCCCTGAAGATGCTGCAAGCATTCCAATTAATTTTAGACTTCATTTAGTAACTTGAATACATTAGGTAAGCAATCATCACAACATCCTGCGGAGTGCTTCACACAGCTCCGTATCATACAAAGTGAAAGCTCATCCTTAGATACAAGGTGCAAGAAACGCTCAAGGTAAACCAGTCTTTAGCTGTGAACTACCAGGGCCTGGAGGTGCACACCTAGATTTGAAGGTTTCACTCGGATTCTTGGAGAAAATCAGAGAAACGTAACAGACCTGTGTTCCTGGTCCAGCCCCAACGCTGTCTCCCACTGACGGCGTTTCTCATGACGAGGGGTCACCAAGGCTGCTCAGGGAAGCATCTGCCCTCCATGCAGCCACCTGCAGTCTCTGCAAAGCACCCGTGACCACCCTTTCAGACAGCATCGACAGAATGGGCCATTAAGGGGGAAGTGCCACGTATCAGCTATGATCTTCAGGGAATTTGCAGTGGTATATATTTTCTAGCATATTCTTCTTCTCAACAGGATTCTCTACTGCATTGCTTGAAACCATGAAATGCAAACCCAGCACTTCCACAAACAGATTGTAACCACGTACCCAGCCCGGCTGTTGTTAGCAGGATATTTTTTACCTCCACTTTTCTGTCTAATGGGACCTTATATTGCCTGTTGGCTTGACTTTTCTAATTTTTCTATTTTTAGAAGGAATCATACTAGGAAAAACACACTGGAGGGCCAATCTGGAAAGACAGGAAGATCCCAGATGGTGTTAGTTGTCATAGCTTCACTTCAGTGTCATGACAACTCACAGCAGCTGAGGGCCTGCTCCACTCCGTTTCATCACATTGAATATTATGTTACATTTTAATGCATATTTATTGGACTCACGTTTGTCCCCCAGCTTCAGCAGCGAAGCTTTGATTTAGCTTAACGGATCTGGAAGGCTGAAATTCCTGGTTATCCAAGCTCCTGATTATCTTCTAGTTTAGGACACTCCCAGGAGACCCTCAGATAACCACATTTTCCCTGTATAACACAGCAGTCATACAACCACATTATAATGCAGTTTTGTCTCACCTATAAAGGTCAGGGCCATAATACAATTTAGCAGTGAGGGTAAAATATGATTTACTTCCGTCCACAGGCAAGACCAAATCATGTTATAACGCTGAGGGTAGGGGAAAAACTATCAGGTTACAGCACAATCCTCCAAAGTCATTTTGCCTGTTACAACCATAAACTCCGCGTTAGCAGCTGATAGCAGAGGGAGCACAGTACTTAAGCAGGCTATCACAGTTCCTCGGAAAAATATAACTCTGCGCACTGTTAAGGGAAACCATAATTTCTACTGCTGATAGTGCACAGAGTGGCCAAGACTTCTACAAGCCCCATCTACTGAAATCAATGAAGCCAGAAGAGGCATGGAGGTCACTAATTAATTGTTTCTGTGTAATAGTTCATGATCTCATAACTACCAACATAAATATTCATTTCACTCCTGGCCACTCCAACCCAAACCGCTGAGACCTCCCACCAGAGCATGTGCTAGAAGATCACAGAGAACCTTCCTGGAGCCTTCAGCTCTTCAGCTGCTTTTAATTGGTAGAAGGTCCCACTGGGCCATTGCCATTAAGCTCCAGATGCCTCTAATATACCTAAGGACTGGACTCAATCAACACAAAGCATAGAAATTAATTCCCATGCAGCCTCTCTACCCTGTCATACCAAGCGATTCCCAGTTGTGGCCAGGGTCTAACTGCATATTCATACCTACCATTCCTCTTCAAAGAGTTTTCAAAGGAATAAGGAAGCAAATTCTGCATCTGAAACTAGCCTAATGTACTGAATGGTCTTCCGACTGCTTTCACACAGATATGAGCCATCTTACCTTCACAGTCAGTGTGTTAGGCCACCTTCTTGCTGTTATGTTTGCTTTTTTAAAAAATATTTAGCTTTGCAGTCAATCTGGGATCTCAGTTCAGTTGCCTAAGCAAAAGCATCTGATAGCATCTACGCAAGGCTGGATCCAACACGGTATCTACGGGATGCCTGCACCCTTCTGGGCTAGCAGGTAGAGGCTGTCCTAGCATGTATCAAATGGCTTTAGCCACCTCAGTTCAGGCAACTGAATGATGCCTTGGTGTTTCCTTTAAATATTTAGCTTCTGCAGCACAGTTTTAGAATTCTGCAAGTCACACTAGAGATCTCAAGAGAGGAAGAGACAAATTTCATTAATAGTTTTAAATGGTAGTCCATTGACCTAGGAACAAGGCTGAAACAAAGACAAATTAAGAAAAATTTCAATCTCAGATTTCAAAATGGGAGGAAAATTTCTTTCTCTGCCCTAAGTAAGACCTCGCTACAATATTTTCCTTGACCTTTGAAAAACCAGCTTATATACAGATTCTAAGATACCCCGTACTGCACTTAGCTACGCTGAAGTGTAAAAGTGAATTAAAAGTATCATCCCAAAAACCAACACGCTCTCACTGTTGAACCTCAAAAATCTGTTTGAGTGCTATACGACACAATGTGGAAAAGCAGTCCGACCACATGGGCAACCACTTGGAATTCAGGAGACTGTAAGTATTCTGCTATCCGTTTGTAACCCTAAGCAAGTCATTTAACCTACCTGTGCCTCAGCTTCCTCATCAGTAACTGAGAATGCCTACTCAGATTTGCACGGCCCTTTGATTGATGCTTGGCTACATCACACTTTCAAACCACAGGGACCCATCCTGCAAGATTTGCCCAGGCCACAGGGACCATGTAATTAAGTAGATATGAATGGAGCTACCTGGGCTACTCAAGGTGTGCAAAAACAACTCTTAGTTTTTAGTTTTCTTTTTCAAAAAGCCTGCTTGTTCCCTAACAATAATTATTTATAGTTCTTTAGTATTCATTCTAAAATACACAACACAACAAAGAGAAAGATCTTAACAAAATTTACTTAAGATGTAATTCTAACAAAGTTCTTCCTGCACACAAAAAAGTAACTGACAGTGAATGTTTGGTAACTTTGACATGAAAAAAAGGGGAGAGATAAAATGCTTTTATGCAAATTTGATTTCCCTATAATAATCTAGAGCTATTCTGCTAGAAGGAATTATCTCCGCAGGCTGGCAGCTGCAGTAGGCAGTGAATTAAAAATGGCTCTGTATATGGGAAAATCTGTTCTATAATCAGCGCTATTCTTAGAGAGGACATCAATCTCACCAGCTCCCACGATGCTCTTCGTGTGAATGACATACCAGTATGATGTAGAAACTCCCATTACATCACTGACATTGATTTCCTGAGCACAAGGAATATACCACTAACATGCAGGGAAATTGTTTCAGGAGTGACTGCACAATTTTGTATTTTCCCTTTAAAAATCTGCAGCAATAAGTGACCTTATAAAAAAAAATTTCAGCAATGATTCATCCAGCTGGACTTGAAATGAACTGCACATTCTCACTGCAAGGCTCCAGTTTCTGCTTGCTGTTTTTACACAATAAGCTCTGTTCCCAGGTCACAAGACATCAAGATAGCAGATATTGCATGAGTTTTCTTTGAACATTAAAAAAGGCACATGTATCAGGAAAGTATTTTAAGAAGTAAGCAACCACTGCAGTTCCACACATAAAATGTCACTGTTACTAATCATGCAGCTGTGTGACTAAAAAAAAAAAAGCACCAAAAACATGCATCTGCGCCACGCAGATTGTATTTCAGACTTAACTTGCATGCTGAATGTAGGACCTAGTCTCATTGTCAAATCAAAGGGAGTTATATTGTAAATAAATAACACCTCCTATGCACAAAACGATGCTTCCCTGCTACATCTGACTCTAGTCTTTCCTCAGTAATCTTTGTCCTCATGCTTCACACGTACAGTAATCCTTCTTCTGCTATGTCACATGCACTGTAAACCGTCTCGGCTTGAGTGATGGATTTGAAAATTAAACAACCTAGGGGGCTCACTGTTTTTAAAAATCATTTTATATATCATTTTAAAATAACTTTAGGTAACCTGACACGAATGCTAAGCTGCTGGATCTATTAATTCAAGATTTACTCTCCTATGTTACAGTTTGCCCTGACAAACTGACACGCAGAAATGTACAAACTGCACTGAAAAAACCTAAATACAAAATAAATTGAAAAAATGCCATAACCTCTCCAATTCATGGGAGTTCTTCAGATATCCCTATCTTTGGCACTTGCATGAGGCACAACAGTTTCCAAAACAGAAGGTGCCTTTTCTTTAAAAGATGAAATTTGCTCAAAGGCTGAAGCAAGACAGCACACCTTAAACAGAGACATAAAATTTGATGTTGCTTATCAGCACTGAAAAAGGCTTTAAAAATCATGTCCCCCCTCCCCCCCTGCCCTTACATCATCAAACTGTGTTTGCATCACCTAAACACATCACTCTACTGTTGAACAGATATCCTGAGAGTTATTCCATTGCTTTCTTCTGGGGTTTGTCATTATGACAACCCGGGCTTTCTGCCGCTACAGGCACACATACCTCCATGAAGAGGTGGGGGTTCCTGTTGGGTTGTGTAGGGATAATACTGAAAGCATTGCACTTCTCTGGGAATTCCAAGCCTGACAACTTTATGGGGTTAATCTAAAAGACAGCTGCATCCCTTTTGCTCATTTCTCTCCGTGGATAAACTGCAAATTGCATTTGAAAATAAAATAAGTTATTTCTAACCTTTCAGCTGGCAGCCAATATCTTGGTAAAAAAGGACATAATTTATGACACTAATGATGTGTGGCTGCTTTCCAGAGACTGTAAACCAGTTTCCAGCCTGCTTTAATTCTAATTTAACAATCAAAGAGTTTGACTATCTAAATAAATGTTAAATAAAATGCAAGTGTTTGAGTGAAGTTGGTCCCTGGATTGTTATCTCACAGCTCGGTGGTTCCTAGCCACTCTTGCAACAAGTAAGGAGCTGCAGTATTTTATTCCCCATGCTTGAAACACTAGGCTCCTATTTCCTTCTGACTCTTATGTCTCTGAATGGGAAAAAATAACTTCATGCAAGAGAAGAAGTGCCATGTGTCAGCTCAGCTAAACTCAGGTCAGTCAGGAAGCACGGAGCAGGACCTGCCCATGTGGAAGAAGCGAGAGATTCCGAACCCAGAATTTGCTGATGCCAAAGGATCCACTGCAGACTGAAGGAATCTACACAGATGTTCCCTTCCACTTTTTCAAAGTCCAGCCTCAAAAGAAAAGAAAAGCTTTGGCAGGATCCATGCTCCTTTAACAACCCTACTCTGACTTACGCTACTTGAAATCACCGTAACAAAACTTGTCTATTTACAGAGACAGGGCAGAAAACTGTAACACCTCTGACCCTATTAAGGTGAAGTCTGCTCTTCACCAGGCTTGGAAGTTGGGGCCCAAAGTTGAGATCCAAGGCATACTCTTAAAAAACCTCATTCTTTTCTTCTAATATTGCTCCGAACCTACAGTTCTGTATGGAGGTATGAGAGAGCGAATCAGGTCATTAAACTGCAACGTCTTGCACAAGGATACAGATGATGCCCTTTCCAGATAAAGCATGACTGTGCAACAGTAACAGCTTATCTGTGGCTTCCAAGTTAAAAGCATCATAAGCGTTTTACCTGTGACTTTGGTATGGAGTTCTGTGCTGCTGCAAGGGCCACTGAGCAACCTACATCCCTGGCTATGGGAGGAAATGAGGCTGGGTGAGACCCATGAGGCCAGTTTTGCTGGTTCCACTGATAGGCAGCTTATGGCTCTCAGCCATATGACAATTTTAATAAGGCAGCTCACAGAATGGGCAGCCCCTTATCACACAGGACAGCAGCTGGATTTACCAGTGAAATAGTAGTATGGGGGGCCACACCACAAAAAACCTTCAAGTTTAAACTACATCTGTACATCAGAAGTTTCTCTATAGCTCCTCTGAGAGGAGGTCTAGCCAATTTCCAGCTTCTGTCATGGCAGCATTTCGTTTTCATGTTGAAACTGTTCTTCCCGTAACACAGTGTCAGCAGCATGGAGAACAGTGGGCCAAAATTCAGTGGTCAATGGATAACCTCTATATATACAATTTGTAACATAGTAAGACCTTAGATACAAAGGCTAAACTCAGAGACGGTCTATGGGCCTGATTTAATTGGATACAACATAGTACTTTTCTTTCTAAAAACATCCACGGGGAGGGCAGCACCCCTCCTAGTTTGTAACAGGATCCCTGTAGCAACCCATTAATTGCCAAACGGAGGGAGACCTGCTGAGCTGCATCGCCTATACATTTAATTAACTAAGTTTTGTCACCTACACCCTTACTGCTCGAAGATGCGCCTCTACACACAAATAGCATTACTCTACCACAATCCTGTGACTACCCAATCCAGTCTGTGATGTTAACGATAAAGTGTTCTCACTTATCTTTTGCTCCTCTGAGCTCGAAAAGCTTACCTAGCTGAGCAAATTTATTTCAACTTTTAGGTCATTGCCAGAACTGCTTGCTAAGTCAAAACCAGTTACCTCTGTGCAAGCCCACAATGGGCTGAATGGATCTGTCTGCTCAACCACCTTATTAAGTGGGAAGAAATGTTAAAAGGAACAAGCCCAAGTTTCATTTGCCAAATTCAACTTTAAAAAAATATTCTTGTAAACAAAGAAGCTTTTGTACACAACTCATTGGGACAATAAACAAGAAGCTAGATTTTATTTATAGAGTATTATTCTTCTGAAAACAAACACCATAAAAATGACCGAAATTTCAGCCATATTAGATGAATAGTTTTCAGCCTTTTCCATCCCACCAGGATACAATCTGAGATTTTCTACTCAGAAGCACAGGAAAAGTACAGAGGTCACACACCAGCACATCCATCTAAGATTATCCGGAGGTGAAGTTGTGAGACCAATTCAAAGCCTTAGGTCTCACGTGATAGTCCACAAAAATTCACCTAGTAATTCCTGCACAAAGCCCATACCTTCTAAGTTACTTGCAGGGTATCTTTTAGAAAAACATTTTGCCTTGAAGATGTCAGATGACACAGGAGTCACTACCTGATAAAGCAATTAGATTTGCTGATAAATTGATATATAAAACTACGGCACGAACAGTTACAGTTTTCTAACGTCAGCTACTATCCACTGGATGCTAAGGGCTACATCTTTATTTCCAGACTGAAGAACTCCCTCCTGGTAGAAATCCTCTCCTGATGGAAGGAAGGACAGACCTGGAGAAAATACCTTCTAAATATACAGAGGGAGAGGCATCCACACCAAGACAGATTTTGTAGGTTATTGAGGCTATTCTCAAGCTTTTAATTTAATACATGTTGCACCAACGGCCAACTTCTGTACTCACTTTTGTCACTAGTACTTCTTCTCAAATAAATTCTGGTCCAAATGCAGGCATAAAAGCATATTTGCCAGTGCTGGCCCTGTGTTTTCCTCTGTATTTCTTACCTTTGGCGGTTAGTTTCAGCTTAAACGAGTCAAACCTGTATTTAGTTATTTTAAAAGACAAAACAGAGAGCTTCAGTGAGTAACTGAAGAGAGAAAATATGGCATATGCTACCTAACCAACCTTCATCTATGAAGTTCTAGTAAAGCGTTCATCCAGTTTTTCCACCAAATGGCTACAAAATAAAGGCATCCCTTTGCTGATAAATAAAATGGAGATTAGCAATCCGCTTTCTTTCCAGTGTGTTAAGGTTTCAGTGGTTCAAAAATAGCAGACCACAGTTGGCTCACTCCAATCCAGCTAAAAACAGCTTGCTGATGCCTCTCTCTCAACTATATGCTTGATGTTTAAATTACATGAGAAAACGCTTAGCAATCCAGCTGCTGTTTGTCTCCAAGTTCATGGCTATATGATCTAAAGTGGCACTATACGAACTAAATTTACAAACCTTTGCCACCTACAGCTACTTTTCACTCACAGCCCAAAAAATGCATGGGCAGCTGTTCCAGCGTGGAGAAACAGTGACACCTAGTGCCCAGCGCCTCCGCACGCCAGCTGTGCAGGGGGACACAGCACATCTGGGCACCAAGCACCTGTCCTCCAACACGTCTCTGGTGCTCGAAGTAACTTCTGCTTCTGACACCCTGAAAGGCTCACGTTCAGGATGAAAGAAGACGAAAGGAGACGTTATCTCCATGCAAGCATCCGCGGAAATCAGGAGTGGCAGAGTAAGGGCACAGCCTGCGTGCAAAAATGGGTCTTTGAGCTCAGCAATTTACACACACCCGTGTTCCAACAAGGCGGTGATATCTGGATAAAGTATCTTTAAAAACATAAAGGTTACAAAGGGACCTTGGTATTTTATATTTGTACGAAGCGCTCAATCTATATTTCATGTTGGAAATGTCACCATTCTTTGTGACTGAATTACACCCTTGGACTTTATGGAAGACTGCCGATTGCACCATTGTGTGTATGCCCGGCTCTCCAAAATTATAAGATGACAATAATTTGCTGAAAACCACAAATCCTTTACATTAAAATAGAATCTTTCGATAAAATAATATACCTTTGAATAGTATCTGTACCACAGATAATTATGCTGTATTTTAAAAAAAGGTTAAGATAGGATATGCATTCTTTTTAATTAAAGTTTAACATACATTAACATTTCTAGATTAAAACCTGCCATTCTGAGAACAGTTTTAAATTCTGCTTTGATTATTTTTTTCCAGAGCACTGAAGCTATCATATAACTGAATAAAAAGGACTAACAATGTCAGATTCTTTGGTAATTAATTTTGTGTCTGTGTTGGGTTTGCGTGGCAAGGTTTTGGTAGCGGGGGGGCTACAGGAGTGGCTTCTGTGAGAAGCTGCTACAAGCTCCCCCTGTGTCTGACAGAGCCAATGCCAGCCGGCTCTAAGACGGGCCCGCCGCTGGCCAAGGCCAAGCCAATCAGCGCCTCTGTGATAACATATTTAAGAAGAAGAAAAACACTTAGAGAGAGAGAGCTTTTGCAGCCGGAGAGAGGAGTGAGAAGATGTAAGAAACTCTGCAGACACCAAGGTCAGTGCAGAAGGAGGGGGAGGAGGAGCTCCAGGCACCGGAGCAGAGATCCCCCTGCAGCCCGTGGTGAAGGCCATGGTGAAGCAGGCTGTCCCCCTGCAGCCCATGGAGGAAGGATGAGGGGGTGTAGAGATTCCACCTGCAGCCCGCAGAGGACCCCATGCTGGAGCAGGTGGAGGCACCTGAAGGAGGCTGTGGCCCGTGGGAAGCCCACGCTGGAGCAAGTTCCTGGCCAGACCGGTGGACCCGTGAAGAGGGGAGCCCACGCCAGGGCAGGTTTGCTGGCAGGACTTGTGACCCCGTGGGGGATCCCACGCTGGAGCAGTTTGCTCCTGAAGGTCTGCACCCTGTGAGAGGGACTCCATGCTGGAGCAGGGGAACAATGAGAGGAGTCCTCCCCCTGAGGAGGAAGAAGCGGCAGAAACACCGTGAGATGAACTGACCATAACCCCCACTCCCCGTCCCCCTGTGCCGCTGAGGGGGGGAAGGTTGAAGCCGGGGGTGAAGTTGAGCCCGGGAAGATGGGAGGGGTGGGGGGAAGTGTTTTAAGAGTTGATTTTATTTTCTCATTCCTCTACTCTGTTTTGCCTAGTAATAAATTAGATGAATTCCCTCTCTAAGTTTGGTCTGTTTTGCTCGTGACGATAATTAGTGAGTGATCTCTCCCTGTCCTTATCTCGACCTACAAGCATTTCGTTATGCCTTTTCTCCCCTGTCTAGTGAATGAGGGGAGTGAGAGAGCGGCTCTGGTGGGCACCTGGCCCCCAGCCAGGCTCAACCCACCACAGTGTCCTACTGCAGATGTATGAAATTCTATCAATCAGCATTATCTTGACAGGCATGTCAGCTCTTCTGAAAAATTCCTATCCATTATTTTATGAGCTTTATTGCAATTTTGCATTTTTTTATTAGATATGCAAGCTGTACAATACAAGTTGCACTTTATGAAATTAAACATAAGGTACAGTTAGTTATTAGTACTAGGAAATAACAATAGCATTGTCAGTACAAAAGGAGCATAAACTGTAAGATAATTGGGTCAGATTTTGTACAGTATTTTTATTGCACCCAATCTGCAACAATCTATTGCACAATTGTTACCTTCTTTGCAGCGCCTCGGAGAGGTATCATAACTTCTATAATATTGCCAAACAAAAACCAGAACTGCAAGGAGTCAGAAAAATAAAAGAATAAAAAACTCTTATCATTTCTAAATTATTAAGTAGGCATTCCTGCTATCCTAATACATGGTACTAGATACTATGGCAATCTAATCAAAATTGGTCAGCAGGACTGAAGTACATCTTTAGCTTGATCATAACAGTAAGGGAAAAATATAGTAACTCCTGAAAACCTTGATCTGTTTCTCTATATTGCATTTTCCCCTTAAAACTGAATAATCTTCCCCTCTTTTTTGTCTCACTAATACCAGCAGAAACATCTCTTCTTTTTCTTTCTTTTCTTTGTTCTCTACTCAACAAAGATACTAGCAATTAGCAGAGAAGAGAAAGGGAGTAAAATCTTCTAATTGCCAAACTAAAAGCCTATAGATGCACCAACTGATACAGCTCTGTCAGAATTCATCATGGAAGAGAAACGCTATTTCTCTTACTAACCTCAGATGTGGGAATAAAGTATTTGACAACTGATCTGAACAACCAGCTGACTTCTGTTCTCAGGTACACCAGTGTGGATGAGGTGAAAATCCACCAAATGCCTTCGACCGCTTCTCCTAGTCGGCTCTCCACGGCATTTTTCCCCATGAAACAAAGCACCTAAGCACACACTTTAGCTTTAAAGGTTCAAGCTGTTAGGATGATTTCGTTAGAGCCATCTCATTTGAACCTGTGCTGAATGGCCTTGCCAGAGGATTCCAGGATCAAGACCAAGGAGAAGAAATAAAACCAGGCACAGCCGGATGTCTCTGGGATCCTTAAGTGGTACCAACACTATTTCTGTGCAAGCAAATGAAAAGGAAGCAGGGGTTGTATGTGACAAACCTGATGCTAGAAAAACAGATGGTTTGGACTGCCAGCAAACAAAGCCTACTTCGCCCACTGAAGCTACTCTCAAGCCAGAAAAGTACATCTGAAAATAAAAATCAAGACAGTGTCAGTTTTAGCACCCAACCCCATCTGAGTGTGTCACAAGCACAAGGAAGATTTGCCATAAAAACATAATTTGAGTATCATCTCTCATCATTCAATACAATTTTTCAACTCTTTCAAAATTGCATTGAAAAATCTATATAATGTGTGCTTAGATTAATGAACTGTTTGAATCTGGATCAATACGCACTCAAAGATTTGAACTGTTGACACCTGCTGGATACAGCTATAAGAATGCTTCATTCAGCTTATAGCCAATCAGTACTTTGTAACTACAGGGGTTCCACTTAATAAACAAGCAATCTAATATATGACCTCTGTAGATTAATTTCCTGAGAGCAAGTAAATAATCTGGATTCAAAATTTCCATGATTATACATATAATTACAGTATCACTTACCAATTAACACATTGATTTAAACCTTCTTGGGATTATGTACTTAAGTATAAAATAGGTGATTCAACCATCACTCAAATACTAAGCATCTCTTTAAGATGGCAAAATCGTGAGCCACAGAGCACTACACATCTAATTTCTCTTATGGAAGAAAAATGTATTATGATAATAGAGATTATGAGAGGTATATCATAATTATGTGTACTATGGCTAGCTGGGGCTATTATGCAATAGCAGGACCACACCGATGAACATCATGAAATCGTTCTTCTTTTGTAGTGGAAGCCTTTTTATATGCTGTAGTTCATCTAAGTCTCCCACTGTCCTTTACTTAATAATAAAGCTGAGTATGCGTTTGGACTCTTCTTTTTTTTATTTCACACACACACAGAGCAACCTGCCCATAGTTACTAGTTGTCTAATAGATATATAAACAGACAGAGATTTACAATGGTTTATTGTTATACTTTTAACAAGGGCAGTAATTAATGCAGATTTATATTATACAGTAGTTCTTGACAAAATGGCCTGTTATAAATGTTAATATAGCTTTCTATACAGCAGCACCGCAGTACCTGAAGACAAATGAAAATCACTACACAACTCACTTGCAGATTTTATCAAGTTAAAATATTAATTCAGGGTGGCAAATGAAAGTTGGGATGAGTATCCAAGAGACTATGCTTCTGAGGTATATTTCCTGTCACATTTTGTTTTTAATATTAAGAGCTTTTTATCCACTGTTCAGCTGAGTATCTGTCATTTCATGCCTATACCTTGAGGGGAAAAAGAATTCACATCTGGAAGTAAATCATTATGTTATTCCATTTTTCCCTTATCTCTATTTTGTGAGTAATCCTTTCACATAGAAATTAGAATATATAATAAACAGCCAAATTTCAAGACATAATATTGCTTGCAATTTTAAAACTGTAGAACAGAGATAAGTAACTTCCAGAAACAAATTTTGAAAATCTGATGAACTAAATGTACAATACTTAGGGAAAAAGAGTTATAGAACTACCAAAAAAAAATTAAATCACAGCTTTAAAGTGCTTTATGTTCATATAGAGCTTTTGATACTATGCACATTTCATATGACTATCACTGAGTCACAAATAACTGATTGCTACAAACAATTCAAAAAAATTAGTTTAAATCATTCTTTTCTATCTTAAGATACTTCCAAAAAGTGCATCAGTAGTTGAAGTTGTAACATAATGCAAAATTTCGTATTATGCTTGAACTTTTTTGCAATACACAAATAGATAACACAGTGGATATATGTACATTCTTCTAAAACATACACATAGACAACAAAGCCGTAAAATTGTCCTCTGTGTCAACCACTGTAATCCAGCCTGGAGAGACTCGGAGGATGTTGTCAGCAGCTATTCAGTAAAATGGGAAACCGAAAAAAGTAAAAAACCAAATTCATAATAGCAATAATGTATAGTTTCCTCAGTCATTAACTACCAGATAATGACCAGTAGTGACTTTGAACTATGTGTTATAGCTTAGGTATGGTATGATGCTCACAGCAGTTCCATAGCTAGGAAGTAAGTAATGCAATCTTGCCATAAACACTCACACTGTTACAAAGCTAGCTTGCACGCATGGATTTCTCCCTCTCCAATGTTATCCCACCAGGCAGCTTTATAATGATCTAAAAAATACATACCTTCGCTAGCAGTGCTGCACTGAAAGAGAAAATATCAAGTCCAGTATGCTGAAGCAATTTTAAGACAACACATGTCGTATGGATGTTGGCACACTCACTTCCCATATCCCCTCAAGAGAGACAACAGTCCCTTATATTGTGCACACTCTTTAACATATTTCAATTTAGCCACTCTGCAGAATTCCTCACTACTGCTTCCCCAACCTCGACTACTATCTGTAACTGCAACCTCTCAGAAAGAGCACTTCATCTCAGTGAGGATCTGATCCACTTCTAACAAAAGATGTGAGACACTGAGTCTTTCCACCGACCGTAAAGGCTAATAGATCAACGCTGAAGTGCCTGTAAAGGCCCTAATTGCATGAACTCTGATCATGAATTGAATCTCCTGGTTGCTATCACAGGAGCCAAAAGAAAGAAAAACTAAAAAATTGCACTAATTTGGACACTGGCCTGAAATCCAAGAGATTCAGATTGAATTCCTAGCTCTGCCAGACTTAGTGCCATGTCTACAACACCGTGCCACCCCGTGCAGAGTCAATCAGGCTAATTCTGAACTGTAAAGTCCTATATATGCACCTGGTGCAATCTGTATGTTGATGTAATTAAACTGCCTCCACAAGTGAGCACCAGCTCAGACATGTCAGCAAGCATATTCAACTCACAACATTAACCTGTTCTGTCCACACCAATAAAAGAGACACGCCATAAATATGCATGCACTGGTATTTGGGAGGACCTCAAGCTAACACGATTTTAAAATACCTATGTAAGTTCAGTGGCACAAAATTTGAGTTAAGGCAGGGTAAATGCAAATTCCTAGGAAAACAAATTGTTCAGAGCACAGATTCACAGGACTTGTAAGCACAGGGTAGACTTAAGCAGCAAACCCCAATTTTGCCCGTTTAAAAGTCAGGATATTGGCACTCAAAACACATCCCTATGCAGGGGATTCAGAACATTTCCAGATCTTCCCCATAAACTCTCCTACCCCACATAACAGTTAGCAAAGGAAAACAAAAGGTTCAGCTCTCTTCTCTACCTCTAGGCACAAGTTTCACCTGCAAAACAATTATTTATTCTGATAGCGGGCCACCTTAGCCACCCTGCTGCAAGTTTTGAAAAACCAAAGACTGCTAAAATTGAAGTTTTAGTGCTTACAATACAGTTGTGCCCCAGTAACAGTTTAAAGACAGGGGAAAGGGACTCAGCTAGATTTTTGCACATTCAGACCAATAAAAAAATTTCTGTAAGATCCTGAATTAGTCACTCCCATAAGATCTTATTTCTGCTGATACAAATTAGAGGACAGTGGATCAGCCATAAAAGAGAGAAATCTTTTGCAATCTTCACAACAGATTTTAAGTAGGAGCAAGTGTTAATCATGCAGCCAGAATCTCTTAACCCTGAGCAAGAAGGCAACAGAAGACACCAGACAGAGGAGACTCCCCATCAACTGGAGTAGGTGTCCTCCATCTCCAGGCAGCCCACCTGAACAATATCTTTGGTGATGAGGAAGAAAAAAAGTTCACTGAGAAGCAACATTCATCTGACATTTTTGTTTACAGCTGTAAGACCAAGACATAAAGGTCCTTATTATCACCATTTTGCATTTTCTTGAATGAAGGGTATCTTCAACATTTTTAAGAACTCAGACAACAGTACATTTTTGAGTCACTGTAAAGATACAGCTCTCTCTTCACTTTGAAGCCTAAAACACTATGTTGAGGAACAGAGGCCAAGCATTAAGGCAACAAGGAAGAATGCTTCTGACTACTGAAGTTATAATCTATCACTCCACTCTTCTCCTCAGACAACAGATGCTGTTGTCATCAGGTGCCAAGCAGCATTACCTCCACGTGCCACCAAGAGCTCTCCTGTATGTGCTCCAGTAGCAGCCCAGTCCCGAAATCAGCCACCACCTCCCCACTGCTAGGCTCCAACAAGAAGTGTAATGCTTCTCTCCAGGGCTTCTGTACATGCCAAGGAGAGCAGGAAATACCTAGCTTGAGCATAAACTGAGAAATGATATTCACGTGGTTCTTCAGACAGATTGACATCTCAAGGTGACAGGGATAAATGACTGGTCAAAATTTTTTAAAAAATGAAAACTCAAAATGAGAAAGACTCTCAGCCTGCTTACCTAACACAGACTGGTAATTCTGTATACCTTAATGGTTACTGCTCTGTGAATGCTCAATATTTTCCTTCTTGTGGCTGCAACTGCCTGAATTTCCCCTCACTCTCAGCTGCATTCTCTGAACAGGGGAAAAGAAAAACCACCAGCCGTTTACCCTCTCCATTTTTATTTATTTATTTTCATTTCTATTGGCCCTGCAGTATGGCTTTATAAATGGCCCCGTAAGGTTGTCTGCTCTATACTCATAGAGTAATAGAGTGCTCCCGGAATGCTCAGAGTCTTAATCACAACCAACTTGACAAATAATGGGCCACACTGTCAAAACAACTCATCTCCCATTTGGGTACATAAGTGGGAATAAAAGTAGCTGCTGGATGCTAAACACTTTTGCAAATCCAGCCATTTAATTTAGGTGCCCAAATGGGAGCTGAGCTCTTTTAAAACCTAGCCAAATATATTCTTGAAAGGAAGAAATACAATGAAGCTGTGTAAAGTTCATCCTTCCTTTCAGAAGGAAAGGTCTGGCTTCTGCATGCCTATGAATTTATGAGGAAAAACCCTTTCTCACCATCTGTGATTACAGGTCATGAACATTTCCAAAGCTCACACTGATACTTCTAACTACCTCTTTACAAGAATTACAGAATTACCTATTCGAATATAATCAAAGAGAATGGCACAGAGAGTCTACAAAGTACATGTACAAATACACAATCCACATTTGCACTAAAACTTCTCTTAACGTTTCCCTCACCTGTTTGGGGGGCTTTTTACATCCCTCAGGCCTTCCACAAAATACAGCAATGTTTAAAACATTTTTTTTCTACACGAATTATCACAAACCAGTTTATCTTTTATCATGCTCACCATTACAAACAAGGAAGCAAGGAATTTATAACAAAGAAAAGCAGAATGGCTCAGTGGTGAAAAATCCAAGCAAAATCAGAGTTGTTGCTCTAGCTGCTGGGCCACACAGCCCACTTCTCTGAAAATGCAGCCATTAAAAAGGCTTTTGACTGCTGACAAACAGAACTCAGTGTGCCCCAGTTTTTCCAAAATTTCTGTATACAGAAAACTTTTCTGTTGCAGCTTCCCTCCAATATAAAGCATCAGTAGTTTAAACCTCAACTCACATATACCTTACCATTTTGTTCTCTGACTGGTACGAGAAATCACAGGTTCTTTCTTGTTCTGGATTATTCCCATGAGGTAAGTCTCTAAGGAACAATGAATTAATCTCCCATTTAATTTTTGAAACAAGATACCAAGTTTCATTATGATTTGGAACATAACACTGCTCTCTTTATAAACTGGAAGCAATTTCACCAGCCAGGATGATATACCTCTTCAAAAGTCGAGCAAGCCAGTGGGGTATTTCAGATGTAGCCAGAGTAGGAGAGAAGTTATCAAAAAAGTGTGTTGTGTAAAATAAGGAAGCTAAAAAGGAGAATGATTCAGGTAGCAAAGAACATTCCTATGCTTAAGATGGAGCAGGCAGCCAATCTGTTTCCTAAAAAACATGTATTAATCTTTTTTGTATATTTGCAAGAAGTATGTTCATTCTCACAGCCTTCTTCACAATCACCTTAAACTCTCTTATTAAATAAACTAGTTACCATCTATTTCTGAGCACATGGCTGACTCCTCAGATGACCCAGTTTCTATTGCTGATATTCAAGAAGCTGTTAATTCTTTTCATCTGGCAGAGCCCCAGTTCCCAAATAGCTTACTACTGATTTTTATAACACCTCTATTGACAAAATGACACAGAAGCAAGTTAGCTTGCATAATGACTCCTCAACCCACCTAGTCAGGCACCTATCCTCCAGCACAGCCTTGATGCACAGCATGGCCAGTTACATGCCAATACATTGGAATGCCAGAAATGCTGAGTACATCTCCACTCCAAATGTTACAGTAGCCTCATGGCATTGCTTATGATTCCAGGTACAGAAACATTAAAACAGCTTCCTATATGTAAAAAAAAAAAAAAAAAAATAATTGAATGAGAAATTTCATCTGAACCTCAGTCTCTTGGAATGGGTTTGCTTTCTATTTCATATTAAAAGTTTGGCAATAACCTAAATAATACTCATCTCCCGGTGAGGAGAAACTGGACTTAATTGCTGTTCTGCTACCATGGAATGCATTTCCATAGGATTGTTTTTCACTGTATGGTAGTTTCTCATCAAAAAATTATGCTGCATGCCAGTCACTGCTACCAGTATCAGTTGTTCCATCCACAGGGGACATCCACAGCTCCAAGGACTCCTGAGGTCTTTCACCTCCAGGTCAGCAGTTCAACAAACAGGTCCAGGCAGCTAAAAATCATCTTTAAGTAGATCTGATTTATCTTTCAGTCCTTTTTATTGTAAAATGTCATCAGCATTTGAGAGAGAATAGAGGGAGGTACCTCCTGACTTTTGAAAGAGAAAAATCTACGGATTGAATAAAGTCTTTTATTTCTCACAGCAATTCCCTCAGAACAAGAACAACTTTAAAACAGCATGGAGAAATCACAATACTACTTCTTTAACAGCTGCTGAATGGATATGGACTTTATAAGTAATCCCATGTAGCTCCTGTAGTTGCAAAATTATGGGAGGAAAAAAAGTATATATTGATGATGATATCCCATCATCTGCTGTAGCAGATTCAGAAGGTTCTATGCTTCTTCTGCCCCCTAGTATAGAGCTTTTTTGGCAATGCACCCTTTTGGCAAAAATCCTCTCAGATACATGGAAGTTATGAAAGTGTAAACTAATGTAACAACTGTTTCTGCCAGAAGGCTGAACAACTAGAAAACGGCTTGGTGCTGGAATTTTGGACTTGGCATTCAAATAAAGTCTGCATAAGAAGCATGTTTGCCACTAAATCACAAATCAAGCCATTTTAAAATAAGCATTTGAATTTAACTGGGAGTCCCTGTTGTCAACTCAGTCAATGCTTCAATATTTGGTGTGTTTCTTAAAGCCACAGCTTTGTACAAGAAAGTCAAAAACTCAGTTTCACAACTAGGTTTTGATTAGCCTTAGTTTTTAATTGCCACTGAATTTGCAGCTTTTGAATGTCCCTTACTGCCAACAATCTAATGACCTCTCTTTTTGCAGAAAGATTGACATAGCTCTTTTAGAAGAAGTGCCTCTCATACATTAGAGTTCTCTGAAGAAATAGTGGAGTATGTAGGCAGGAGAGATCATTGTGGTAAAGTCTACTTGAATTCAAGAAAATTCCCTCATTGACGCTGCTATGGGTTAAGACTAGAAGTGACCTGATAGAGGGTAAAAAAAATAAGGTAGAAGAAAAATAAGGGTTTTTTTCAAAGGAGGGATTCAGTAGCTGTTGCTGTCCAACATATTACCAAATGATCCAGGAAAAGGGTGAAACAAACCTTATTTTGAAGTGAACCATCAAGGTTTGTAGATGTCACCAACTTGTTCAAGTAAGTAAAAACAAAAACTATTTCACGAGTGTTACAGATGACTAACAATACTGTGACAAAATGACAGATGAAATCCATTCTTAATAATTGCTTAGAACAATTCTACATGACATATACATGGATGGGATCTGAAATAGCTGACACCATGCATGACAGAAATTTTGGGGTTATAGTAGAAACCTTTATGAAATCTAAGCTCAGTGCTCAGCACTAGTCAAACAAGCAAATGCAATTTTGGAAATTTTTGAGAAAGGAAAAAAAAAAGGAGATCATTATGCGACAACACGAGAGGTTCATCTGCATCCTGAACACTCTGCACAGGTATGGCTGCCTCTTCTCGGAAAAAAACAAAATCAGAAAAGAAGGAAGGACAACCAGCTTGATGAAAAGCTTGGAACAGCTGCCGTGTAAGGAATGACTAAAAAGATAAAGGATCTTCTGCCCGGCAAAGAAGAAACTGGAAAGTTTATGATAAATGCCATAGATGTCTACAAAATCACAAGTGAAGGAAGTAAATAAAGAATGATTTTTCAGCACTTCTTCCAAAAGAAACAAAGGTCATCAAATGAAATTAGCAGGTGGAAGGCTGAGAAACAAAGTTTTATTTTTTCCTACAAAATGTAGCCAAGCTGTGTTATCCACTGCCAGAGGATGAGGTTTATGCCAAAAGCGTTCATGGATTAAAAGTTCAACTGGGTCAATACATAGAAGCAAAGAAAAGAAAGGGGGGGGGGGTAAAGAAAAGAAAGGGGGGGGGTAAAGAAAAGAAAGGGGGGGGGTAAAGAAAAGAAAGGGGGGGAAGAGGAAAGAAAGGGGGGGAAGAGGAAAGAAAGGGGGGGGAAGAGGAAAGAAAGGGGGGGGAAGAGGAAAGAAAGGGGGGGGAAGAGGAAAGAAAGGGGGGGGAAGAGGAAAGGGAAGGGGGGAAAAAAGGAAAGGGGGGAAAAAAGGAAAGGGGGGAAAAAGAAGAAAAAAGAAAAAAGCATGCAGAACTATTCAATTTTAAAAAAACTAAGGAAGTCCCAGACAACTGGGAATCAGAATATACAGGTGAAGTACCCGAATGGGTTTCCCAGTTCTTACACTCCTTTCACCACTGACCTTTGCTATTGGTTGTCAGCTGAAACAAGATACTGGCTACAAAAAGCTCTAGTCGAAGCCTTTATGGTCTTCCCTACGTTCCTCACTGAAGAGTTATGTTTTACAGAAATGGACAGTCTCTTCCAAATTCCTGCAATTCAGCTAGCACCCCATCATACATGTCAATACCATACCTGTTCTAGCTACTTCACCCTCTGATCAACATCATAGCTAAGTTCCACTGAACAGGAAGAGCTGCTGGAAGAAAAAGGAGAGAAGAGACATGACAGAAGTCATTTCATTCTCTCCTCACTGTCAGTACTATATCAGCATAACATGAAATAGCTGCTTCTCCCAGGGGGTTTCTATCCGTTGTCCACTCTACACCCTTTTACTATGAAAACACTGCAAATAAGATTAAATTACTCTTCTACAGCAACAGTACATTTGCAACAGTTAGGATGTGACATTACAGAAATTAAGTTATTGTCAGATTTGGTGCAGGTGTCATCTTTCTGTAGATTACAGTATTGCAGCTTTCTCCCTCAAAATCCTTATGGCAAGATTTTGAAATGACATCACAGGTTGCAAAAGCAGAACAAGCTTCTCATAAATTTCTACTACCCAGGCACTACAATAAGAGCTTTTTTTGCCATCTACCTCATTTCTTTGCCAACGGAATGCAGAATCATCATTAGTCTTTCCAGCATGCCGCAAATTAAGTTCCAGTGAATTGTCTCCTCCAGTTTCAGGTGTGTGCAGATAAGCTGGTTTCCCTTGCAGCTCTCCTAAGGGGCATACTTACCTTTTTACTGAACAACTACAATCAGTGCAGATTTTAAGAACTTCTGCCAGAAGATGCACAATGTTAGTGCCACTTTAAAGAATGCTATTTAATCACCAGATATCAGGGCAGTGCAGAGTGTGGTGCATAGGAATTAGCTATTCAGAGACAGAGGCTTACACTAACATACCTTCATGTAGGCTGACTTTGTGGATTTCCTTGAATATGAACTCAACATCCAAAGGTGCGTTGCATCACTCTAAGTCTAGATATTATTGTAGCATATAAGACATATCAGACAGCTTTTCGTTGCTCACAAGATACAGAAGCATATTCTCAGAGCACCTGTTGACAAAGGAAATCTTATGCTGACCACAGGAACGGGGAGAGGCAGGGAGAATATTTGCAAATTAGATGCCAAGATCTTTATACTTGGGTATAGGCTGCATAAACCTTTATACTTGGGTATAGGCTGCATAAACCTTTATTCTGACTCTGCACAGCTACTTGTCTGTTAGGCCTTTGTAACCAGACACTGCAAAAAGTCAACATTATTCCTTCTGTGATCTGGAAGTGGTAAAGGACATCACATCCCAACTGGCCTATATTGTCAGTGCACTTTCACCTCACTGCCCTCAGCATCCTATATAGGCAGCATACAGAAAAGCTTCACAACTGCTTCCTGTATTTGCCAATATTGTAGTTTAAGTGACAAAGAGAAGTTTTTCCTAGTATGTCAGACTCAGGATAAAATTTTGAATACCATCAGAAGTGATTCAGGAATCTAAAAATCCTTTCCAATAGTGGCTTAGATTCCCAGAAGCTTAGCTCTCATGAGAAATAAAGTGAGACTGGGGGTCCCAAAACCCCTTGACATTTTTGAGAATATGGCCATTTCTCCGGATACCGGCTTCTCTCTTCATTGTCTTCATGTATTTTTCATCTGTTTGTTTTCCTACTTCTGCTATCCCCTTTTTTAACCAACCTAATTATCTCTTTTCTTCATCCTTTTAAGGAAGACTCATCTCTTCACACATTTACCCTTTCCTCTACAATACCTGGAAGCCCGTGTATTTCCCAAAAAGAAAATATGATATTTCGAATTCAAAGTCTTCTTCCTTCACTGTAGTAATGTTCTAGAAGCCATTACTATGTTGGGCCTAGAGGAGTGAAGGAGAAAGATTCATACAGTGGTAACTGACACTCCCAACTCACGAGTTACACACTATCTCAATCTCCATGCACTGATGACACGGGGAGACACGTGCTCCCTCCACGTGAAAGCCTCATGCTACACACGGGATCCATCTCACAGACAGAATGCCAGCTGTAATGCCACAGTTATCTTTCCCCTGACGCTGCAGTAGGACAGCGCATATTTAGGTTACTGTGAAGAACTCGGAGGCTGCAAGGAGATACACTGGTCCGGCAGCATGGCAGCTATGCTGGCTGCACCCCACTTGCTTTAGATCTCCATAGAGCCCCCAGGCTGGCTCCGTTTCCATGCTATTTCAAGAACTGCCACACTTTGCTCTCACTACACTTCAAATTTAAAGGGCAGCAGAACACTATAAAGCACAAGGCTATTATCCCCGGGTCGTCGCAAAGCCCAGCAATCTCCAAACAATCACGGGTTCAGATAATAGAGAGGCCCATTTCTGCAGGCTATAAAAGTAAGAAGGAGGGGTCTCCTGAGCCAGCACACAACTCACAGCCAGTTGGCATGCTCTCCTAGTCACTGACAGACAGATTCTTTCCCTGAGGCCAGCTGGCTCAGAAGGAGGCAACAACAGTGATGCTCTAGGGCTTCAACACGGACAATCATGTAAGGGAGAGATGGAAAAGACCTAGCAGGTCACCAAGTTCATTTATCTGCCAATGCAGGGAAAGATTTATGTGCTAAGAGTATAACCAGTAAACCAACACTTGACATATTTTCACATCAAACCTTAGTGATCAGCTCTGACATTTGGATAACTGAAGCATCTGGGCTAGATTGATTCAGATCACCAAGGTCTGACTCATCAGAATATGGAAAAAACCACCACCTCCAAATGAATACAGCAATTAGGCACTGCCAAGACACTTTGCTTAGTCCAGAAAGAACTTGCTCTATGAAGATCCTTAAGAAACTTAAGTGGAGAGATCTTTTTTCAACAAAACAGAAAGTAAACAAAAGACAGAATACATTCAGAAGCATCTAGGATAGTATACTGCTATCATCACTTCAAAGACTTGATATTTATGCTACTACCAAGCACCCTATCTACATTTTTTGCCTCTAATGCCTAGGAACAGGTTGAGCTGTTTTCACTGTAACATGGTACTTGTCTCTCCTTCAAACAGACAGAGGTTTCAGCCTTTCCTGGATTGTCTTGTCAGCTGCTGCTCTGCTGGTTCATTCATCTTCTGCATCAAATAATACTGTTCATATCACTACCAAGGTCCCTCAGTTATATATAACTGAAATAATTCTTCTGTTAATACACTCCTCTTTGGCATTCAAAGAGGCAACTGATTTTAGGATTAGGGCACATGGTTAGAGTGCCTGGTGCTGCCCCTGTTACACAGGCCATGGCTGTAATGCGGTATTTGGTACTGACAGACTACAATCCTGACCCCTCAAGTATGGGCAACTTCTGTTTTTCTCAGCCTGATGCTAAGTTGTTCTTCATCTTTAATATGTGCTTTATTGCCCGTTGTCCTGCCGGAGAGTTACTGCCCTGCTGCTCCTAAGAACTGCCCATTGACACATTTACAATACTGCCATAATGGACATTCTGAACTTGCATCCTCTGTGCTAAAAGAACAGCCTCCTCATAAGTCCACCGTACCTAGGGAAAAAGAGATGTCAGACTCACAAAAAATGGTGTGTATTAGAAGCAACTCTGTGATTTTTCTAAGAGCATCAAAGAGACACTATCAGGAAACAGGGACAGTGGTAGTGTCAGACGTCATGATCAGCAAAAGGGTCCAATACCAGTCAAACCCTGTTTCTCAAAGAAGAAACATCAGCTGGTTACAGAGAAGCATTACTAACCAAGTGGATCATAAAATAAGCCAGCTTGCAATTCTGCCCTCTGCTACCTCTAGATTCTGTGTTTTTCAGCAGAAAGGCTGATGCATCTGCAGCTGGATGCACAGGTAACACAGGGAATTGTTAAGGAGAATTCTTAAGCGCGGATCCTTTGAAGGAGCACAAAGTGGTCAGTGCAAAGTAGAGCATTTAACAACACAGCAACAGAGATCTGCACAGAACTGAGCACTGCCTGTGTGCCTCCACCTTCAGGAGCGCTACCCAGGCTGTACCACACCTTCAGCTCCTCCTCCTAAAGGATGCCTTGGACTCAACAGCTATGGAGCCAATGGACTTGTAAGAGAAGGAAACATTACAAAGATTCACCACCCACATACATTCCCCTCTACTGTTTATTGCATTCAGATCACAGGAACACTGTGGAACAAGTCCCTGTCATACTACTGTTAGCTGTGCCCTTCCTGCCGCTGATATTATTTGTTCATAAGTTCCACATGAAGGGCTAGTTTACATATCTATTCCTGCTCCCACAGAAGAGAAAAACATGCTATCTGCACATGAAGCTTTCCCTTTTCAAAAGTATAAAGTCAGGAAAGGACATGATAAACAGCATCCCTCCAGCAGTAACTGCTAGCGGTGAGAATAGAGCTAAATGGCTGCAGTACCCCTTCTAAAACTACAAACCTTAAAAAATAAAGTCAGTTTGCATTCATTGTTTTTAAAAGTGGTGTATCACACACTTAGGATAAAAATGCAAGCACTCTTTTGTAGAGCCACTGATCTTATAAAAAAGAAAATAATGTCATCATACTTCATATTAAAATTAAAAAAAAATCATTTGCAGTTATTTCTTCACTATCCAGCGCTAACAGCTCCTTTTTGAGAAGTTCAGTATAATCTGAGACAAACCTTAGGAGTCAAGTCTCCTGTATGCGGCATCGCTTAATGCTATAGAGTGGAATCACTACACATGTGTAGATCCACGCATATGTAAAATTAGCAAAACTTGCTGTACATTTCTGTCAGGGCACTGCCTCTCAAACTTCACGATCATCTACTTACATGCTTTCCAGAAATTCCTGAACATTGTGAATTGGGTTCTCCCACTTTCACCCAGATTGTAAAATAAGAGTGATTCTCACTGAAACTTCTCACTTCTAAGCCCCTGTTTCATGTACATGACAAAAAAAATTTAAAAAGCTGCACTTTGTAGAAGCTGTAGTGCCTTCATCTACAGAAACAAGCTGTGCTCAAAAACTGCTTAGCTTACATTATTTCCAAACCACCCACAAGCTCCGTGGAATTTGATACAGCAGATATGCATAATACTTGCTGCACTTGAGACTGCTATAGGAGATATGTCTGCTGAATCAGCCTTCAAAAGCCAGGCTAATCATAAGCCTTGGGTAGCACGAAACCATTCTCATGAGAGCACAACGAATTAAGTGTGCACAAGAAAGTCTGCTTCGCTAATGGATCCAAGGTATAAGGCTTCGCAAATTCACCAGAAGATGATCCATGTGAGTACACTGGAAGAACTTTGGGTAGGCAGGAAAGGCAAATCAACTGACAGCAGAATAATCTTCTCAGCTGGGCAAGGCACAGGGAGCAGCTGCTCCATCAACCACCCCACTGAACTCATTTCCCAGCAGTGGTTAGAGAAGCAGTTCTGTGAGTCAAAATTTTATAGGCATCAGCAGTAGAAGAAATCTGGCTGTTCCTCTTTCAACAGCAAAACAAGCAGAAGTAGAATGGTACACAGCTACATTACTGAAATCAAGCATTTGAAGACCTGGATACGCGTATCCCTTTTGCCAACTTACAACAAACTACTTCACCTGTCCATGTGCAAGCCCTTATTCCAAAAGACTTGGTATGGTGGGAAGTGTTACAAAGTCAGAAAACCAGACTGTGACCATTAACAAAGACCTTTCTGTACCTTCAGAGTGTTTCTGCCAACACTCCTAGCATGCAGTCAGAGAGTGGTAACAATCAGCTGTTATCTCTAATATGCAGTTACTGGTTCTTAAAGCAAACATGCTTACCTGCCACAGCACTTCCCAGTTCAAACACGCACTATGATCAAATCATTTGCTATCATACCAGTAAAGACAAAATGCATGTCACCTTCAGCCATCTAGAAGTAATGCATTTAAACAAGTACATCAAAATTCAACCACTGGCTGAGGGTCAATCACCCTATGGACACACCTCTTTTTTCTTAGGCTACTAAGGGAGCCCGAATGACTCCGTACAGACTGCTGGCTAATGCTGCCTAAAATCTGTTCCACCCCAAGTACATACTCTTCACCAAATTCAGCTGCCTGAAAAGCTCTCCAACATGAACACAAAACCTTTTTGTCTTACAGGGTATGCTTTACATACACAACACTTCCATAATGTTTTGGGGAAAACCAGGGACAGCTGCGTGTGTGCTTACTGACATGACATGTAGCAAAAGAAGTAAGAAAGTCTCACGATGTACTGATGCAATTGGTCTCAATGGAAATTAACCATTCAATACCATGTACAAGACATAAGCATCTTCTGATACAGACCAAATGAAAACCACTACAGTTTTCTCTCTTCTAGACAAAAGCCAAGAGAATTCAGAAACAACAGTGGATGTGCAAAAGCAAACAGTGAATTTGTACCTTTTTTTGCTTCTTTCTCATGTATGAAGGAGGATTAAATGGTTTTCTTCTGATTAAGTTTTATTTATCCGACAAAAATTCAGATTTAGCACCAAGGCTGACATTTCCCAGCTGCTTGCACGAAACAAGTGTGTTTTATTTCAACATATTTTGTCTTTTTTGATGAGCAACTTGTTTAACTGTTAAAGCTTCGCATCTCGCCTTATAGGACTCTTAAAGATCAGCTAAAAGCACAACACACTCCACAAGTGTCACATGGAAGCCTGTGGCTTGTCTGTGGAAGGGAGCCCGACAGAGCGCTAGCACACCCACTGCTCTCCAGCAAGCTGATGCCTGTGTCCACTGGCTGTGAGTGTACTAGCTACACAGCATGCTGCCCTGGTCAGGATGGTAGGCAAAGGCCTCGTTTCACAGATCGTACACGTATACCTACGCAAGGAGTTCCGTCCCCCTCTGTCAGTTTTCTGTTGCTGGAAACTTGGATCATCCTATTACTTTGCTGGGAAGGAAAATAAAATCGGACCATATATTTTTTCCTTTGTAAATTAATCATCATGCTCCACCACTGTATTATTGGCAGTAACCACACAAGCTTTGTGGCCTTCATACAGAAAACAGATAAAACTGTCACAGGTCCTGTGTAAGGAATGGTACACAGCTGCACTGCTCCAGGAACAGATTTCTTAGATTCCAGTTCTCCCTTCCTCCAGATGAAAGAAACATGCATTGATATGAGGAGCAACACTAAAGACTTCTCCTTTGTATTGTCAGGTGTGAGAGTTGGTGAGTCCGTTTTTCTCTGTATCCACATTTGCTCAACAAGATGGCAGCGTGCAGAGCGGCTTCTCTCCATCCTGTCATACATACAGCCCGAGAAATCTTTTTATGTCTTCCTTCTCTGCTTGCAAAGAACAAGTTACAAGATTACTTTCATTTTTTGTCTCTTTATAGATACACTGAATAGATGGCTTCTCATCATGGCCCTGCATGTTTATTCTAGTAAATTATTAAACTTATTCTGTGTGGGGCAAATTAATTTCTACAGCAATTCAGCTGCTACTCCATCTACAGCACATATACTTGCTGGAACAGATGAATTCTGCCATGCAACGTCATCTCTGGTTTTCTTCAGCATTTGCACAGACCTTTTATTCACAGAAAACTACTCTTCTCCCCTTGACTCCTCCATTACCTGCCACAACTGATGTTTCCTGGACACAATATAGTGCTTATTCTTCAGAGTAAAAAATTTTCCAATAGGGATAAATTCTGTGAATCTAAAAACCGCTTTACATTTTCCACATCTTCTCCATTTGATTTGCTCATACCTAATTTTCACAGATATTCATTGTTGTAACTTTTAAACACATGGGTTGCAATACATCAAATCCTACAAGAGAAGGGATTTGAATGGAACTATTCTAAAAGCAGGAAATGAAAAATGAGGTCCAATCTGCAACGCTCTGTCACTGTCATTTACCCACATGGGATCTACTTATTTGTACATGTAACCAACTGTTTAACTGCCTGCACTGACCTCCTGAGTGGTAAACAAAGTTACCCAAATGTCACCGAATTATCTGCTGTCAAACACATGACAATATTTTCAACCTTTTTTTAGTATGAGAATGTCCCAAAATGAACTTGGTTCTTTGTGTAACACTACATTGTAAGGTTCATAATACAGAGAGTTTACCTGATATAAACATTAAGAAAATATCTTTGTCCGTAATCCGGGCAGACAGGGGGAAAGAGAGACCTGCATGCCGACAGGTTTTTTGTATACAATCAGATTGGGGTTGCAGTTTCTTTGTTTACAAAAGTCTGAAATGGAATCAAATACATTGACTTCCTTACTTTTTTGTATACAAAAACTTTTTGAAGAGTCCGAATTATTTTATGTTTTGCAACACAGTTTATGACCCAGATGACCTTCTAGTGTCTGATTTAATAGAGACTGCTTTCTTGGGAGCCAAAGACAATTTCTTCAGTACAGAATTGTTTGCATATATAAGGCACCTTCTGTAAAGTTAGACACATTGTTTTAAAATAACATGGAAGTATAAGTTCAAGTTGCAAAGTGATACACTACACTAAAATCACACTGTGGAATGCTCTGACTCATTGCTCTGAAGCTAAAGTACGTTGTATAACCACAAACAAATCATAACTGCGGTCACTGAAGTAATACTTTTCTGGGAGTACAGAGACCTCAAGCAGTTATTCCACCTGTGATCCTATGACATCTCTCCAACTCTGCTTGCCTTACTGAGGCATTCATTATATTGGTACAAGTCTTAGTCATACTATTGGTACAAGTAGGCGGTGACTTAGTCACACGGCTCTCTCACAACTCTCTTTATCAGGTGTCTCTTCCAAAAGAGGCTTGTGCAGCTATGACACATTCCCAAAGCAACCCCACTTACGTCAGAAAACAACTGCTTTAAGAGGCACTAGGTCCTCGGGAGAACAAGTCTCTCCTATCTGTTTTCAGAGCAGCATCAGTACATTGGTACATACATAGATTAGAGATGACTGTTTCAATGTCTCCTTGCACCTGCCCACTTGCCTGCACTCACCTGTCATATTGATCTTCTATTATATTTGCAGGGTAAGTGCTATCACACAGATACTATCTTTCATTCGGCATTTGTACATAGCCTATTTTAACAGGGTGCTCATGTATGACTGGGGCTGTTACTGCAACAATGAAGAAAGGAATACCGCTAAGCAGAGTTGTGTTAGATACAGTCTGGGCTTGCCATGACTCATGCAGAACCTTGTATTGCCCTTACTTTAAACCAGTCACAAGCTGTTCTCCCACTCAGGCAAAAATGACAGCAGTTCTGCCACATACGGTGTTTCATCCACTCCATTCACTGCTATGTTATTAAATTCCTTCCAGTCCTTGAGGGTTCCTGAGAGGACCTGCCATATCATCACGTCATTTACCCTTCCCATGCCCACAGCATCATTTTTTTCCTTTGGCTTTGTAAGTTCTCATCCAAATTCTCTCTCCTGATTGCTCCTGTCAAAGACTGCAACATTTCTTTTTACCTCCTGTGATGCTTTTAAGACATTTTCCTGTAAGTAGTCCAGTATGTCAGGAATATGGTAAACAACTAGCACCAAGTTGTGATTAGGGTGACTACTTCAGTTTGGCTACAAATTGTGTACACAGCTATTATCTGCAGAAAGCACTTTTTGCCCCCTTACTTTGCTCTTCCCTTTACACCCTTGTTCTCTCATTTACCAGTTATGTCTTACCCTGTAGATTCTGAAAGAGGACATGCTGCAAGTGAGAGACTTAGGGCAGCTGTGGTTAGCAAAGTGTCAGCATCCTGAGAGCATCTCCCTCCTGGAGGTTTGGCTGCCTGGGCTCAGAGCCAACTTAGAGAGTACAGCTGAGGGCTGGCCCCTTCCTGCTGGAGAGAAAGGCTCCCAGACAGCACTGCTGGGATGCCTCAGCCAGGACTGACCCTCTTCCTGCAAGGGCTACTTTAAGCTGACACTCCACTGCTTGGCTCCATCCACACCTGAGCTACAGCCCCAGCTGCATCACTGTACCTGTGGGCCATGGGTCCCATCAGTCCTGACCCAGACCCTGACCCACAGACCAACATCCCAACTAGACTTTGAACTTACCTCATCACCATGGGCTTGCCTGGCAATGGGAACAGTGGGCTGACATCAGCTCCAGCCTGCCTGGCTCCCCAGCTGGGGCTGGCAGGGCAGGCCATGGCTGGCAAGGTCCTTGCTATCCCTTTCAGCTCCCAACTCCTTGACCCCCAGGGAGCAGCAGCCCCTGCCACACGCTGACATACAGCTCCATGGCTTCCTGCTTGTTAGGGCTCCAAAGCACTGCCACAATTGAAAAATCAGTAATGCTGGTATTTTGGGGGACTCCAAACTGTAGCTCCTCCTGTTATTGACATCAGTGACTCTCAAATTCATAAATAGAAGTGAAACATTGAAACTGTTCTGCTATGTGACACCTATCATTAGGGCAATTCAATTTAAATTCCCTTCCTGCCACCAATTTCTTCCTTGAAGACGACACTTTTTGCATTATCCTACTTGAAGGGTGACATCACTGATGGAAAGCCAGCTCTAATTTCTCCTTTATCTATCTCCATCTTAAATCTTTTGTCTGTGTCCTTTCACTTCCTTCTCATGCCCTTCCAACATACCATCTCAGCGCCTAACACAAACCAGTCCCCTACGCTCTCCTATTTTGCCCTAGGTTACATATCTGAACTTATCTGAAATGCAACAATGCAGGCATTGTGTAAGATATATTTCAGTATTTTCCAAAAAATAACATAATTCACCAGTTTCCATGTTTTTAATACACTTCTCTCCACAGGGACAGCATGACTCACTCTCCCAGTGGGAAAATCACTCCTGCTGTTGGACATCAGTAGCAGTTCTAGCATCTAACACTAATAGCATTATCAATTTATGACTTTAGAAGTACTACCAGCATCTAGTAGTAGTGTATCTTATATTACAGATGGCCCATTTGTCCGTTTTTTCCACATGGCCCTTCATGTCTTTTCTTACATCCTTACTTGTGTTTCATGAGGGCACTTATCTTCTCTCACGTTAACACAGCCTTCAAAAGACTCTCTTCAGCTACAATTCCCACAGTAAACAAGCTAAACTAACACAGCCTATTAAATCGTCTGCTCTTCCCTCACCACCCCCCTATGAAGATATGCAGTTATGTCTCCTCTGAGTAAGAGGTCTCAACTGACCGAGTCATGGTAACTCACTCTTTCTCCACCTCCTACCTCTGCAGTATACTACACAAATCATGCACATACCAGTCACACCGCAAGGTCCTCTGGGCACCAGCTCTTCCTTTCTGAGATGCCAAGGGAGGATAAAAAAAGAAAGGTTATGAAGGCTATGAAAAAATGAAAGGCTTTGGATCCCAGAACAACCACATCAGCAACAGCACAAGCGAGAAACACTCTATGCTCTCATCTGCATCATGAGACAAGAAATAGGGCATGGGGATCAAAACAGGACCTCTGCTCCAGTCTCAATGGCCTGTAGCCATGGCTGCTGCCATTCCCCCACATCACCACTTCAGTAATCAAATCCCCAGGTGTAGGAGGAAGATAAGAAGCTGGAGATGGAAGCACCCTCCTTTTGGGTGAGAGGCAAGAGGACCCTTTACAAATAATGACAGCTAGGCAGAGAAAGCATTTCCTATGTGACCACATCTTGTAACACAGTTTTGTGAGGCTGCAGGCATCCTTACGTCATTTCTCTCTTTTGTCCTTACACAAGAAGCCACATCCATCAGGCTGAGGCAGATAACTTCCAATCTGAACAGATATTCCAACCAGTAAGAGAAAGAGTTTGATTTAGAGTCTAAAAACCTTAAAAAAACCCCAAACAAATCACAGTATTTCATTCAAATAGCTCCACTACGCACCCACAAGTGAAGGATATTCTCAGTACATGCAGTGAGGTAGGTCCTCAGCAGAAGTTAAGTCACCTCCATCTACATCAACTGTACTCTGGCCTAACCACCAAATTTGAAACTCATTACAACCTATCTACTAGTTCCGCTAGCTTAAAACAAACTATTTTACTTTTTAACACTCTAATAATTGTGACCTTTGTTTTAAAAGATGCTACTGAATGAATCATAGAATCCTAGAATGATTTGGGTTGGAAGGGACCTCAAAGATCATCCAGTTCCAACCCCCCTGCCATGGGCAGGGATACCCTCCACTAGACCAGGTTGCCCAAAGCCCCATCCAACCTGGCCTTCAACACTTCCAGGCAGGGGGTATCCACAACTTCTCTGGGCAACCTGTTCCACTGTCTCACCACCCTCACAGGCCTTGTCCTATCACTACACTCCCTGATAAACAGTCCCTCTCCAGCTTTCCTGTAGGCCCCTTCAGGTACTGGAAAGCCACAATTAGATCTCCCCAGAGCTTTCTCTTCTCCAGGCTGAACAATCCCAACTCTCTCAGCCTGTCCTCACAGGAGAGGTGCTCCAGCCCTCTGATCAGCTTTGTGGCCCTCCTCTGGACTCCCTCCAACAGCTCCATGTCTTTCCTGTACTGGGGCCCCCAGAGCTGGACGCAGTACTCCAGGTGGGGTCTCACAAGAGTGGAGTAGAGGGGGAGCGTCACCTCCCTCAATCTGCTAGCCACGCTTCTTTTGATACAGGATACAGCTGGTTTTCTGGGCTGCAAGCGCATGTTGTCAGGTCATGTTGAGCTTCTCATCCACCAACACCCCCAAGTCTTCCTCAGGGCTGCTCTCAATCCATTCTCCACCCAGCCTGTACTATAATTATTCCTAATTTTACTCAAAATACTTACAATTACTGCTCTCCTTAAAAACAATATTTAGTACAGCATTTAATGGAAAAACTGTAAAACCATCTACTCACAAAAAAGTATGTATGTTATGTAGACTGGTCAATAGATTTAACTCTGCTATGTTTTATGATTGTTTTTACTTCAAGATTTGTGTATATATGTGGAAATTAGTGATGAAAGAATTGCATTTGTGTTGCACTGAAGTGTAAGTCATGCTGTGATAAAAATATGTATTTCTTTATACATCAGAGAACTAGAATAATTGGCTATTACATGGGCACTGTTAGATTTATTATTTTCTTATTTATTAATTTATTTGTTTGGGTTTTTTTTAACATAAGTCCTTGACTTAAAAGAGATTATATTAGTAAGTACAATGCCAGCAAAACAAGGGTCCAGATCTCACTAATATGCTTTAAAACATCAAATTTACTGAGCTAAGTAGGGTTGCAAGTATATTTTAAATAATTTTGGTTTAATTTTTAATTTCTACAGGTAAATGGAACCAACCTGTAGTCATCTTAAAGAAGCCTAGTCTTTCTGAAAGTACCACATCTCTGCCCACTGCAAATCAGGTCCTTTAACGAATCTCAAGGTAGGGTGGAAGTATAATAAAGGCACCAAAACCAAGAGACATTTTGAACATGCTTTCTGCCATTTTAAAGGTGTAGAGAAAAAAATAAACAAACAAAAAGCTATTAACTATCCCTTCTGTGAAGCAGTAGCTAATGAATTAGGTAGTCTAGACAATACCTGAGAACTTCTCAACTTCCCTATAAACATCTATATGGAAAATGCACATAAAGATAATGCTTCATATTGCTAGTATTTTTTCCATACAAAGTAAATGGAGTTAAATATTCTCAACCGATTTAAATAAAGAGATATGATGCGATATGTAGACTGCTTGACGCTGGAGTCAAAAAACAACTTTGGCACTCTGGAGATGTGTAGTTCTGGTTTTGCCAACAAAATCTCGTGTGCCACCTTTTGTATGTGTCACTCTAAATTTCTGTCATAGATGTTCCTAAAGGGAAGGGATAATGAGAAATGGAGGAACAGGAGGAAGTGTAATCCTACAAACCCTGGAGTGTCCTTTCATTTTTGAAAAAAGGTAATATAGTCTGGTTCTGAGGTTCGTGATAAAAATACTGTCCTGCTTTCATACTTGCAGTGGATTTGCTGGCAGAGAAACATGTCTGGTTTTTAAATAATGACAATGTCTTAAACATGCTCCTGTCATTGAAAATCACTTCTTGCAGGAGCCATTGTCAAAATCTACCCACATATCAAGTCCTAGATGTAATAAGAGGGGGAAAAAAGGACATAAAAGCATTAGCTATTCTAGAAATAATAAATTGAAAGATTCTAAGAAGTCCTTTAAACTGAAACATATTTACTTATGTTAATCCAACAGATTCACTCTGTAAACAAGATAGGAAACTGAAAAATATGGAAGATTTACAGAATTAAAAACGAATTGTAACATTAGCATCAGGAGCAAACCCTTGTCTGCCAGGTTAACTCAGAAAACACTACAACTCTCCACAGTACTCAATATATACATCTATTTAAAAGAGGGTCTTCCCCAAAATATACAGTGTAGAAGTGTGACAATGTGTATGGAAAAAGTGGACAGACATAAAGCAAATGAAGCTGAAAACATCAGTATCACATACTAATGATATGATAAAGCAACAGAGAAGGTAGGCAGAACAAGGTTAAATTATGAAAGTGCAAACATGCATTTGTAGGCCAAAGTTTGAGAAAAAGTGGGAAAAGGATCTAGTTTTATCTTTGGCCAGTTTTAACTACAAAGGGGCATTCCTCAGTTGTAAAGTGTATTTATTAACAGATGAGGTGGATTCATGCAGAAGAAAACTGCCAATCCTGGTGAAGAAAATATGACAGAACTAAACCAAGTCAATGATTTGCCAAGGGCAGAGAACATATCAACTTCTATGATTTAGTAAGTCTCATGATGTTAGAGCCTGCCCTGATGCAGAAGCCAAGAAATTATGTGACCTGTCTTTTCTTATTTCAATTCTAACATTCCTCATCGCAGAGGAGAGTGAAAAAGCAAACCCAACAGTTCAAAATCCTGAAAGCAAATAAAAAGCTCCTCAAAAATCATTAGAGGCATCATGATTTTAAGCAAGCTGATTTTAAAGCTCTGCCACAGAACTATTAAAAGCCAACCATCGGCAATGGTTTATCCGCTTTCTGAATGAATCATGGCTATTTATGAAGGCACTGAAAGCTGTTTTGAATAACAGGAAAAAGAGCCAACAGTGAGTGAGACACAAAAGACTCAACCACCAATGAATCATTTGAAGGTATCCCCAATGCACGTAATTACCATCCCCATTAAGCAACAGTCATTGCAGTTAAGTATTGTTTGGCTTAAATCAGTTACCTGGAATGTCTTCAGATCAGGCCTGTTCCAATTAAGTGGCACTTACTTATTACCTTAATCATGCGGTATCAGTTCAAAGCAGCATAGTACAGCTTCACCTTGAAAGCAATCAGCCTCACATTTGGCAACCAAAACCAATAGCCCTTGAGTTTCCAAATGAAAGAAAACTGATACAGAAGTATAAAGCATCATTACATTGTCTTCTCTCATTAGCTTTTATTTCTACAATTCTATTCACATAATTCTTAAAAGCTGCTACCAGTTGAAGATCTGTTTAAAAACAAAAGAGAAATTAAATACATAGTAAATGCCACAGATTGTGCTAGTCCTTAACAGGAAGATGCTGGGGAGAACATTAAATACAGAAACAGCAGGACAATGCGTAAAACTTTCATTAGAGTTTCATTTGTAAAAATGGAAAATCCTGCACTCAACTGGCTATACGTGTCTCAGTTTTAAACATGCTTTGCTACACTCTAAGTTAACTTTGAGTTAGATGCTTTTATGACGCATACCTCCTCTGTTTCAGAGTATTAATTGTTTTTTGCTCATTTGAAACCAGTACTTTGCACTACAAAAGTAGTCACACCTCTTACATTAAGAATTAAGGCACATACATGAAACTTATTTTAGAAAATGTTATGTGGATGGAATTTTTACTGCTTGGCAGTAGAGTATCTAGGGTCTTCAGACAGACAAATACCTCTAAATTAGCATAAAATAAGGCATTTCAATGTGTACTTTTATTTTCATTTTAAGTTAGATGATTAAAAAAAACCCAAACAAACAACAAAACCCACACTTGTGAACAACCATTTTTCCCTTCAGTTAATACAAGTCCTGAACTTTTCAACCTGAGCTTCAGGTATCATCTTTTAAGTCTGTCTTGACAGAGATTTCTTAAGTCTTCTCCTAAGAATAAAATTCTCAGAATTCCCCTCATTTCATGTTCAGTTGCTACTTACATCAGTTTAAAAATACACATATACTATATAGGAAGTGCAATGCTGAACAGAGATATCCAACACAGCGTTCCATCTGGATGGCAGACAAAATGAAGATACACTGACATGCTTGCCTACCTGTAGTAGCTAATCCACTAGAAGACTGAAGTGTCACCAGCTCTGTTGCCTTTGTTATCTGAGCTGGTTAATTTTAAACTAATCTCAAATAGTCCTAAACAGCACTCCATATTTTAGGAGAGCTTACCTAAAGTCTTACTGAAAGACACTTTGCCTCCCACACCCACGTGCCTTCAGAAAATAAGATCCAGCACTTTTGACAAACGTTACCCTAAAGTCCCATGGACTCAGCTCTAAACACAGCTGTCACTGCCAAATCAAAACTCTCTGTGGTCACTAACAGTTTGCAGGGAATTATTTCAGGCTGTGTTTTATCTCATGTAAGTTTGGCGCAGATATCAGGACAGACCTGTTTCAGTCTTCAATTTCAGTTTATAAAAAAATGCAAGCAAAATACACGTTATCAAATCTTATTTTCTAGGGGAAACCATGGGCATTAAGGCACAAGAGCCTGCATGAAGTTCAGAGTCCTGCACAGTGGAACTACATAAAAGACCGAGCATGCTAGGCTTATTTTAAAAAAAACTTATACAGAAGGCCTTCAAAGTCCTGCCTGAGATTAACAAACATAAGAATACATTATTAAAAAGAGAGAGACATCAGTTACAGTAATCAATTTCTGTGACTACTGGTAATTCTCTGCATAATCCAGCCTAGCAAGGTTTCCATACAGCCTTCCCTGCGATGTGGCTGCAAGCTGTCTTCACGCATTAAACACTAGAGACACGCATGTCAAGAGACATTGATTCTTGTTGTTTAAGATTCGGTTGCTCAAAAAGCCCAAAAATTCAGTAAATGCTCAGCAATTAGCCACTGAAAGTCAGCCCTATTTAAGATGTCTGAAGCTGAGCCTTCAAAAACCTAGATGCTCAAAATCATTATTCCTTGAAGGGGGATGGGGGAAAAAAATAAAAATCACATCCTCAATACACAGCTACAGAAAAGTGCATTCATTTACCTCTAGCTCTTCAGTGAGGAAAAATCCAGACCTATTGAAAACAAGAAGCTCCCACTGTTTTCACCTCAAATCTTTCCTAGAAAAGGCACTTCATTCTTTCTTACTTAGTACCTCTCCCTATTTAGTGCTTTTACAGCAAACGTAGGCTGAATTCAGCTAGTCTCTCGAGGCTGCAGCTGACCCAGGCTACCACCCCTACAGACCTCTAGTTGCTCATCATCATTTCCTGATGATCACCGAGCATGACAGCACATCAGTACTGTACTGTACCCAAGTTCTTTCAAAATAAAGGCAGGTTTGCTTGTGGTTGTTAAGATTCATAATAGTAAAATTTTTTCAATATTTATATTAATTTAGATCACTTTGAAAGAACCAGGTTAGGGAGCAATTGCATGTGCAGGTAAGCACACAAATTTGGATGGAGGGCCTTCTGTCACGAAGGCCACACTAACACAATGGGCCAGTAAAGGTGAACAACTGGCATGGTAACTTCCTTAGCACATCTGACTGCAGACTTACACCATACTGAAGCCACTATTGGACATCGCTGATGCTAGAATACATGGATTTGCCTTTTCCTGTGCTGGCCCTCCTTTGTGCCATGGCCAATGTTTGTGCAGCTATAACGTGAGCCACGTGCAAGAAGGGAATGAACATGAACGTGGAACACTTGCACCAGCATAAATGTAGGAGGCAAGATGGGAGATGGGGCCACCAGCGCCACCTCTTTCAGAAGTGGTCCTGGCTGGAGGAATTTAAAGAGAATGAACTATAGCATATCAGTGAAGTAACACATCCAGCTCATTTTCATCTATACAGTAAAAAATCCAGCCCTGACTTCTTCAAAATTGAATCAGAAGTTGTGCCTTTAGTATTTTTTTTTCTTTTCACACTGAATTAAGGATCCAAGAATACCTTAAAGCTTTATTTTGTGCCAGGGTGGGAGGGTGTCCCCCATCTAGACCAATTCTGAGCACATTTCTAGTTATTCAAGTCCTATATAGGAAAAGACGGAAGTATTTCAAAGCTATCCAGGGTGCACACAACATGCTGGTACACATACACACTAATATTATGCATCATGCATACAGTCTTGCTCCCACTGTCTCTTTAGTGCAGGCACTACAAATGTAAGCATGTGAAAACTCAGATACAGTCTCTACAGATCCAAAGTTTTTAAAAAAATGCTCATTTACACACTATGAATGTGAAAGTTCCTGCTCCTCCTAGGAAGGGTGTATAAGATAACATGGAAAGATATATTAACTAACATACTGCTACATACATGTGTAACTTAACTAGAGGGCTGGCATCTCATCACCAAAAATATCCAGTAATTTTAACTCAAATATTTGATGACACCAATTGTTCAGTAATTATGCATCCGTAGAAGACTTTCTGCAAGGCAACTGATTTATTTAAGTATGACTTTCAGATTAAAAAATTAAGAAGATACTATATAAGAGTATATTCAGTACATTAAAAGGGGGCTAGGAAAGATACTGCAAAATACAATGTGGAATTAGCATAGATGTTTCTCCTGAGCTGCAGCAATGATTGGTGCCAGGCTTCACACTAGTCAACATTTCATCAGATAAAATGATGACAAAATTAGTAGACAGAAATAAGATTGGCAAAAAGTCATAAAGATGAAAACAGGCTCATTTAACAAAGTATGTTTGGATAAAACAAAGTACTAAGGTGCAGAACAATGAACAGAAAATGTATGTATAGAACAGTAGACTATATCTTAGATAATCATGACTCAGTTAAGAAAGCAAGTATTGAAGTACACAAGTTACTCCATGTGAACTCTCATTGTGATACTGCAGCAAAAAGAATTAATTTAAACCTTGAATGTAATGAAGAGAAGCAGGTAAGTGAACTCTTCTCTGTAGTACTGAGAGCACTGGAGAGACCAATACTGAAGTACCGTCTCATGCTTCTGGCATCTGATTTTCCTAAAGGGAAATCAAAAAATTGGAAGAAAAACAGAAAAGTTATGCAAATGTACTTGAAGTCTGCAAAAAATGTCCTCCAGTAAGTGTCTTAAAGAGGTCACTCTGATTAGCTTAACAAAAAGAAGCCGTATCCTGAGTAAAAGTATCTTTCAGACGGAGAAACAAAAAGATACTGAAGGGCTTCCCAACCTACCAGGTCAAGTCATAAAGAGAACCTCTGCCTAGAAAATTAATTCTGAACAACTCTAATGAAAAAACAGGTTTTTCCTAAAGAAAGCAAACAATGAGAATAATTAAACAGTGCAGTAAGTATCAAAAGCTTTACTGAATGCTTGATGCCTTCCTTCAGATAAGTAGTCTAAATTTTGGAAAATATTTTGGTCAAATAAAAGTTAAACACTAACCACAGTTTTCAGTTCAAAAGAGAGATAACTGGATAATAAGTAATGGCTGAATCGCCCAGTCAAACTCTGTGGGTAAATCTGTGGCTTTACAAAATCATATTACTCTCAACACCAAATCTCCTCCCTTTCCTCTACACATGCAAATGTGAAACATGCATATTACAAATACCATCAGTTCTTAAGATGATTCTTCAAAACACATCTTTAATTTGCTCTATATTTTACTGCTGAGGACAAGACAACTAAAGAATTTATCACCTTAGCTACCTTGGTTATATCATTTCATTCAGACAGTGTTATCTCCTTGTCTCCCACACAAGAGTCATGCTGTTATCAAAGTCTTTCTCACTAAACAATTATTTCCTTTTATGATTTCTTCTGGCTGGTCAAAGATAAGGGCTTACAGTGAGCTTGATTAGTGTTGCAAACAAATAAGAGTAATACTAGAGCAGACATAACTAAGCTGAAGTAATCAGCACTATTAATAACCTTTTGATTTCTAATCAAATGCAGCTCTGACTTTTGCTGCCACTTTGCTTTACATCTTCTAAAGTACAAAAGAATTAATATTTTTATAAAATATTTCTCAATATGCCAGCCCTTTTATTCTCTTGTTTGCTTTTTGTCATATACTTAATAATTCTTCACTAAAAAAAAACACCAAACCCACCAACAAATCTTCTATTAAAAAAATGGATTTACACTTTAACCTTCCTTCCCTGGTGGCAAGATTTAATTATACATTATAGTATGAAATTTTGCATGCTTTTTTTTAATCTAGTAACATTCCTGAAGACAGTAAAATCACATTTACTGATACCTGCACTAAAAAAAAAACAACCCCCAAAAATCCTAGCTCAAGACATACAATTGGGGCAAAAAACAGTTCATACAGTTAATATCTGGCAAAATTATATCCAAAAAATAGGAACCTAACATGGTAAGGTCTTAGAAATTCACACTGCAGGTAACACTGCTGCATCCATTCTTCATCCTGAGCAACTACTAATCCAAAGGCAGTCATTCTGCTTAAGGAGCGGCCAATGCCCCTTAAAGAAGACACCTAAAACCACTGCCCAGCTTCCTCTGCTTTTGAAACAGAAGAAGTATATCATCTCCTTATTCTCTGCAAATCCCAGACAGGCAACATACTCTTCCAAATATGCAAAGCTTTTCATCAAGACTCTCTAAGAGAGAATGCATTCAAAGCACCAAATATGTCCTATCGTTGACAGTATAGCTCAATCCACTCATTGGAGAAGCAAAGTTCGGTGGTTTCACGGATATGTATGTTTGTGATCTCCACAAGTTGTTTTGGTTTTTTTATAATAGTATCTCCATGATCATTCCAAATACTTATTTTTTTCCCCATGAAAAAAAAATGCAAAATACATGCATAAACAATCTTTTTTCTGTTTGCATTGCTAGCTTACAGTTTTAGTAGTCTTAGAAAAGCTGAATGATGCTCAGTGAGTTTATAGTTCCTTTAGACATGAAGGTTTAGTGATGATTCTAGAGTCACTTCTGTACATCTGGGGTTTTAGTGTGCAATACACCGTGCAGCCCTAGCATACGCACAATGTGCACAAGGAACAACATCCTTCTTTCAGGATGCTCTAATGAATAGCTTTCCATTTAATATCACACTTATTTGTAACAAAACTAACAAAAATTAAACAAGCTGCTGTTTTGGTTTTTTCTCATCCTTCGCCATTTATTTTATGTAACAATCAAGAACAAGAGTAAAAAAGAAATCACAAAAGTGTTTCTTCACACAAAAAGTTCCCTTTTCCGAAACAACTGTGTCCTGCCTACCAGCAGATTTAAAAATAGCCAGACATCAATGTTAAAGGTGCAAATCAATATGCTAAACACAAAAGGGAAAAGAATGTCTGAAACATGGGAAGTATTTTCCAGAGTTTTCACCCAGAGAATTCCTTTCAAAAACAAAAGCCAAAGATGAAGAAAACAAAAAATTTAAAGAGAACATGTGTGAAGTGTTGGCCCACAGAGATTAGAAAAGACTGTGAGCTGCCTTACAAAATGGCCAAATAGCAATATTAATACAAAACATGCACTAAGATAAACTAGTCACTTTTTTTTGCCAGTTTTGTCTGAACTTTATTAGTTATCAATTTAAATAGTAAGTATTTCTTCTTTTCATGTTAACGTGGTTTTAGGAGGTAATGGGCAGACTCTTTTTGTCATGGGTATGCCCAAAATTTTCCTTATAATGCTTTGTGTGTTGATAGTCTGTCCAACTTCATGCTCATAAAAAAGTAATTCTTTTCTAAAGGCATCCTCTAACTCCATATTTAAAAAAAAAAGAACCAATTCATAAATCTCCCCTAATTAACTCTACTTCCCAAAAAAGCCACACATCTGTTTTCACAGCTGGAAATGATTCAACCATTGGTAACCAGAGAAAAGCTCCAGTGTGTTAAAATACTCTAGCCAAAAACTGGCACTCCAGCAAAGACAGCTACTATGCCAGCACAATCTGAGCAGCTGTTAGGACAACCTTTATTTATACTGAAAGGGCATGAGATACCCTGATGCTATTACTACTAAACCAGTAAATCTTATTGGAAAGACACCACTGGTTGAAAATGGACAATGCAAAACCACAAAACGCATTTTACCAGTCAAGCAGATTATAATTATGTGAGAACAGTGATGTACAATAATCCACTCTCTACCCACTTTTCTACAACAGATTCTGCAGAGCTCAGCTTCTGAGGAAAAAAAAAAAATCCTTTGTAAATTATTTTTAATACAATTGTTATTGTGAGTGTCAGAAAAATCAATTAACAATGCTGCCCTAACTCTTTAGAAAAAAGGACTTAGATAAATAGAAAAAGATTATGCTATTACTTTTACAGCATTATTTTTGTTCTGAAAGTGACATCAAAGAGCCATGGCTCCCTCCTTTTTTTTTCCCCCTTCTTTTGGCTTTGACGTCACACAAAGAGAAAGTATTCCTTTCACTGTTTCTTGTATAGCTGGAGCATCCAAGCTTCTGCACACTGTTATCACTTTCTGTCCTTAAGTATGAATTATTTCAATCCTCCAACAATTAACAGTCTTTTGGATGAAAATAAAAAAGGCTAGAAGTGCAACCTTACCTTTGTTTGCTAATTTATTTAGTCATATACTCATTGTTTCACATGGCTTAAATATTTAAGTTGGTCCATGTTCCACTTAAAATCTTTTTTTTTTTTACCATTACATGTTTTACTTTTTTTTTCTTTTTTTAAACCTCACTTACGATCCAAAAGGAGTTTCCCATCCTTAAGTATCTTACATGCATGGCTTTCTGTCACTGCACGTCATTTTGCACTTTAATGCACTACGTATTCATTTCATCACAAGGCTTCTTGCTTGGGAGAGGAAGAGGAATCATCTTTTATTTGTAAATCCATTTAACAGAGAAAGAGACTGAACTGCCAGTGAACAATACTGTAAACCTTACCAGGTTTCCTTGACCTCTTCATTGCTTTCTTGCTCCCACTGCCATAATTACCATCAATACTTCTAATGTACTGGAAGTACGGCAAGTACTTGACAAACAAGAAGGAAGCAAAGTTCTCTTACCTCAAGAAATAGCTGCCTAAGGCCCAAATCCAACACACCACACACTCATTTTAAACCTGTAAGAAGTTACCTTGACTTCAAGAGTTTACATTTAAGAAATTAAGTGGTCTGCTGGATCAAGGCCTAAGCAAACTATACGCATATAGATGTAGCAGACAAATATAATTAGAAGCTTCATGAATAGAAAGTCAAAGTTTAGCAGATACATCAAGTCACAATGTGCTGTTTAACTCAACAAAAAAATGGGGGAAAATGGTTGAAGTGAGTTGTCTTGCTGGAGTGAGTTTTTACAATCCAAATACACCTCTGACAGTGTAAATTGTTCAATCCAGGGACCCCATGACGACTGTGGATACACTTTATGAAGCCACGCAGATACTTCTAAAACGAAGTTCCAGCAGCCCTTCAGGAATTAATACTACAACAGATGCCCATTCTAAGCTTCAAAAAGCCTGTCTTCAAATACTCAGTGTCGTAACATTCACCTCCTGCCCCAGTCCAAGACAGTTTGTTCAGAAAGTTAACAAAAACACAACAACAATCAGACTTTTAGTCACAATGAGAAAATAAGTAAATTTTCACAACCAACAGCTGCCTCAAAAATAAAATTACAAGAAAGCACCATCCTAAGCAATCAGCTCCACAGTCTCAAAGGAAGGCTCTAAGGCTGAATATAGCACCCTGAATTGCAAGTTATGCTATTCCCATTTTGTCTTTTTTTTTTCCCTTAATTACTTCACTTATAATGTTTGTTAGAGTGGAGCAAATGAGAAAAGATATCATCAGTCTTTTTTTAATTATTAGAAGAATAAAAAGCTATTGTTTATCTGATCTACAGACTGATCAAAGTATGGCAGCAGATAAAGAAACAAGCAACAGGTGAATACAGTGAAATGTAGCAGTCAGTGTGATGACTGGGTTTTGGTCAGCTTGTTCCATGGTTTTCCAAGGACAAAATAAGTTTATCCATTTTCAATAATGAGGCAACAATGGCTTTCAAGAGACCAGGTAGAGGAAAGCTTACATGATCTTCCTCAATGGAGTCATGACTTCACAAAGTAAAAGGGGATAGCAAAAAAGAAGCAACCCAGCAAGCAGCAAATCTAGCATCAGTTGTAAATAGAAAGCACTAAATGAGGCAAAGTATAGGCTTTGATTTGCATGTTTAAGTGAAGTAAGACAGAAGGTCGGGGCCAATCAAGACAATACATTCAACCAGTGCTTTTACTGCATACAGAATGGATGGATGCAATGGGGTTACCAGAGAAGACTGTGGGAAAAAGGATGGTGAATTCAGGTTGACAGGAGGTGATGTAGGTGATGGCTTTATGGTCAGAGCTTTAGAGGATCAGAAATAAACATACATGCAAAACAGTATGTAAAAAATGTCAGAATGTAGAGATCCTCCTTGAAAGGAAGGGGTTGGAAATGATGCTTAGATTATGTCCTTAATTGACATGAAGCAAGTCTCTACAAGGGGCAGAGAATGAGTGGGATTCTGGACTGTTTCTCACATTCATTTTGGCTGTGGACTGGTATTTTTCCAAGCATGAACAACTCTGTATAATACAGAAACATATCATAGCAACCGACAGTGAAAACTTGTTCGTGAAATTCAAACTAGTAAACTCATTAAAGTACAAGATACTACCTTCCCCTCCAGTAAAGACTTAGAGCATTCACTCATTCAGGCAACTACAGTAACACCTCTTCTTTATCCTTCTAATAACCAGGACCTAGATCATAAGTTCAAAGTGGCAGAAAAATTCACATCACCTTCAGCAGACTTTGGATACAGCCTACAACACATACTCATCATTCTTCTCTCCTCTACAATTTCAATTTTGATCTACTAATTCCAGAATACTGTGAAGCTCTCTAATCATCATCATCATCAGTGTGATTTGTGGCTCAGTGCTCCCCTTCTGAACATTTGTACAGGTGAATATACATGAGTAAAGCTTCACACAAGGACTACAGAGGCAATCTGCAGTTTAAAAAATGCATATATTATGTCACATGTATTTTCTGAGGGGGATGGTTAAATATTCTATAAACAATTACTAAATTGTCAATGGAATTCAATAAATGTTGTTTTAAAAAAAACCTAATTATTTGTTACAATAACCAGCTACTATTGCCATTTTGTATGTGAAGGTTTGTAAACTACTTCCATTTGAGAAGTAATTGATTCCATTTTTATCATTTGCTCAAGTTTATGTGGTTGTTCACATCCAAAGAGATGATAACATCTATTTGCAGCAAATTATACATTATAATTCCTCATTCAAAAGCTGTAATGGAAAACAAAATGCTAATTTATGCTGTAAACGGAAGTACAGAATCATAATCACTCATTGTTAACATTAGGAACTAAATTGCTCTTGCAAATAATAAAATGGGTTAAAAATGTGGAGGGCTTTTGTGAGCCAAAGTACCAGTGCCTCTTACTCGCTCCTGTGTTATATTACAAGTGATCAAACGAACCTTTTCTTTTCATGCCAACACAAACTACCTCTTTTTGAGGGAAAGAATAATGGTCTTATGATTGCGACATAAGGCTGCATGTCAGGTGACCGCTCTACCCGCGAGTCTCCAACCAGCTTCCTAACTACGGGCTTTCAGGCGCTCCCTGCTAGGTAAACTCATCTACGTCCAGAGGCTGTCTACACGAGCAAGCAATACAGAACTGGAAGACTGCAAGAGCCAGACAGCTGGTGCTGAGGATCTGTCGCCTACACTATATGCTTGACACCACGCACTTCGGGTTGTGGTTTGTTTGATTATTTAACTTCATCCTAGCTCTGGTCTCATCTCATTAGTTGAATGTCAATTTGTAGCTCAAATGCACTAGGGGTGCTCCTGGAACACATCTCCCAGTTCAGCGCTATCCAAAAGGAAATCCATTAATTTGCAACAAGACCAATCCACAACACTAACCAAAGCACAGCAGAGTCGGGATGAATGCAGCACACTCCTGCTCCCAAGAAAAGTGCTAGGGTAGACACACCTCTCATCATTTCAGGTCCCAGGGGGTTCATAGGAACTGAGAGTGCCCAATTTCTCCTTCCAAAATTAGGACCACAGCATCACAAGTGCCATATCCAGAGCAAGGGTCACTCTGCTGTTAATCTCTCCTTACTTTACTTTTACCTTTAGAGACAAGACAATAACACATGGCTACTTAGCAGAAAGGGAATCTCAATTGCCACTTGCAGAGAACACAAAGTCTAAGACAAAGAATATTGTAAAAGTATTGGGATTCCATCCTTTTTAGCAATTTTACAGTCCTATAGGTTTTAAATGTACAAGGAGATTTGCTCACACAGCAAACAGACACATCAGAGGAAATAAAAAAAACCACCGACACATTAGGACTGTGCACCTGCTCTTCCACATTTCATTAAGCCTCTACACCTAAATGTACGTCAGGTTCTCTCCTATGTGCATCCGTTGTGCTGGTATCCCTCAGTGATACCTTCTGGTCATGGCGAGACAAACTGGATCGCAAGCATCCACACTGCCTCAGGAAAAAACATTAAAAAAAATCATTAACTTTTGGTAAGTCAGATGAGATGATCATAATCTAAATTATAAATACCAGATAACATGTTAAAAAACATGTATATATTTGTAAATAAGCTGCCATTTGTAAACAAGCCTCTCCTAGCTTACATTATATACCTCTAATCCCTGTAAAATAGCTAATTTACCAGCTTTTTTCGGTTATTAGTATTCAAAATATAAAATTATGTTATCAAAAATTGAAAATTGCCTTTTAGGTGACCAAAAGAAAGTTCCACTGCTTCATGTAGTAAATCATTTTACTGCTGCCCTTTTATATTTAATACCCTTCTGCAGTACACATTTATCTCTACACTAGCAAAGTGTACTCATTGATTTCCTATGGTCTCTCTGGAAGAAGGTTCTGCTTCCCTGATGATGAGTACAAAGGGTGGGTGACCCCATTCTCATTCCAATGCAAACCCTGCACTTTTACATTTCTGCTTAGACCACATGAACATTTGACCAGCTAAGAACTCCCTGCCCTCTTCCTACAGAACACGTTGCTAGAACTACAGACATTTTCTCCTGAACACAACTGTATTTTTTCAAATCCCGTCTTAGTGTATAAAACACTAAAATGCATTAGTTCACCACAGCCATAACTGTAACTTACAATTTGCACATAAGCCTTTCTTCTATACTAAGATACAAAAATAACATCTTGCCCATTGTCTGCATGTGCTTTAAACTCACATAACTGTGCTCTACTGTACCACTAATTTAGCTGTTTTGCTCTGGGGCATGAAGAAATCGTCTGTACCCAAGTTAAACTAGGGGTTTTTTTGCCAGATGAGACTGCCATCAGAATACACTGATTTTTTTCATCCAGACTGTGGATAGGTTTATTAAACAACAAGCAGAATAACAACATGGGAAATGGACAGAAAATATGTTTTGAAATCTACTCTCTAAATACTATGCAATGGCAAACTTTTCAAAGTTACTGTTTTGAATGACTAATTAAGGTATTAATCTCTGAAAGAAATATAATCACGTTTCACAACATTTTTTAAAGTCTCTTACCTGTTTTATTAAACTACATCTTCCTCATTATCCTATTGTTTATCTTTTGCCAAGAAAATAGGCCTCTTCGGTTTCACTTTCATTTTTACAGTGTTCTATTTTCCTGGCTTTGTGCACCAGCATCTAACACCCCTTGGATACAGAAAAGTCAGGAAAATTTCAAATCCAGGATTAACTTTTTTTTTTAAATTACCAAGGTTTTTTCCTGTTAATACTAAACAAGGATTGCTGCTTTTTCTTAACTAATTTAGTTTTGGCAGTGTCCTTTTAATTTGCAGAGATGTTTTAGGCTTTGCTAAAATATAACTGAAGTTGAATGATGGTTCTATTCCATTGGCTTTCACAGCCAAATAATGTACAACTATCGACTGAGTCTTTTTCCATTAAAGAAAGAGGCCTACAAAAATCATAAAGTGAACTGCCCGATCTTGTGCAGGTTGATATAGTATCTCTCATTCAACATCCTCATACACATATATACTTAGTATATGCTATACATATGCAGTGCATTAACACAAACTCATCTAACGTATTTCCAAACCTGCACAGACTCTGAGTTCTACTATTCAAATTAAAAAAATAAATAATTAAAAAAATAATCCAGAAACCATGGAAACAAAAATAAGTCAGAAAGTCACACTGGCTATGGACCAAAATAGAAATGGCCATTGGACCTACTCTAGTTAAAAGAAGAAAATGCATAAAAGCAACACGCTACATTCAGTCCAGCACCCCAAAAATACCGGCAGAAAGCTCTGACTGCATTGGGGTACTTTTGTCCCTGCATACGCAAAGATGAAGAGCCAAGCCACAAAGCTGGCTCTTAGCTTAATCTTTCACTGACTTACTTATATCCACAGAATACATTCTGTCAAAGTATGTTGTATAAAGTATTGCCATGTCTGAAAACACAGGACAAAGAGATGATGCCAGGTAACAAGCCCTCAGCTGAGCGTTGCAGGGAAAAAATCTCTGAAATAATGGCAGTAATAAGGCAGCACGCTCTCATTTTACCTCTGTACTGCAGGGATTTTCTTGAGGTTGAATTAAAATAAGTATCCAAATTTATGCCTTAGTCATAGGATTTCATTCATGAACTACATTTCAAACGATTTTCAAGCGCTTCCCAACCATATAGATTAGTAACACAACAACATATCCAGTTCTGGACTGGAGAGTGAAAAATAATTAATACAAATAATGCTGCCAGTTCAGCATGGACAGGTTATGCCCAAGAATATTACTGCTCTTGCAAGGCTGAATACCCACTTTGCAGTATTTAGAAATAGCTGTTCTTTCCTCATGACTACTAATTAAGAAACAGATATAAAGAGAATTTCAGTAAGCCAGAAGAAACACTCAGGAAGTTTCTGACGAACACATATTCACAAAATAAAAAACTAAAAGTAGGATGTTCATTGATGGTCTAAAAATGCAGATCACAGAATGAAACAACAGCAAATCTGCTGGATATTCCTTCCCTCAGGTTTACACACATTGGCAAAACAACACAGGTACATTTATGTAACCACAATTCAGAGTCCTCAGGATTTAAGTCTACAAGTTTGTCTAGTCTAGAATTTAGCAAAATGGTTACGTCCCTATACTAAAATAACTGTAAAAAAAGATAGCAAACTTCAAGAGAATAGTCAATGTTTTTGGAATTCTTAGTAATGCAAAGTCTTATTTATAACTATTATACAGCTTTATTTTCTGGAAGACTGTCTCAGAAATGGATTCAGAACAGACTTCATACATAAAGTTTCTAGACACATTTTTTCCGATACAAGCTTTTCTGCAATGCCCTTTGGAATTTAATATGCAATGGAAAAAGTTTCTTCCAAGAATATTACCAACAGATCACACATATAATCTTGTGCTTAAAAATGAACTGCAATAATGCATCAAAAATATAAAAGTTGAAACGCATCTCTCAACCTTCCTGAATTACAAAGCATATGTCCTATCTCTGCTTTCAAAACTGTCAGTATATTACGCTTCTAGAAGAAATCACTGTTCTCTTTAACCTGACTGGTTCCATTATTAAGTCTTATTTTGATTACTTATACTCTCATTAAAGTCTTGAGATGCCAGGAAAAGATTCTTTTAGTAAGCTATGGCTGAACCGCTATTGATATTATACAAGGGATCTTTTTACCTTGTACTAGATGTTGAGAGTGCATCATATTGATCTAGGAATAAAAAACTATTTTTCCAGTAGTCAACCCATCTTCTCATCTCAGCACTTTGTTTTAAAGTTTTTCTGTTTACTGTTTTGTTTTAAACAGCGTATACAAAACAAATTCTATTTCAGCTACATTGCTATTTTTAGCGAGAAGAAATGGTCTGCAAGCTTTTTTTTTTTTTTTGGATGCAATTCAGGTAAAAACAACCAACCACGGATATGGCTGTCAAATTTAAGCCAACTCTGCCTTTTTAAGTGTTAAAACTTGTAAGAAACATCTATTTGCAGCAAAATCCCATATTCATTTTGATTTCATATTCAGACTAACATCTACTGCTAATCCTCAGCTGGTGAATTTGACTGATGTAAATGCTAACGTAATACGCAAAAGATGAAAATAGAAAGGAGCCTTGAGCACCAGAAAGAATATGTATCTTAAAAATTCTTCTCATCTTCACCCTGGAAAGTCTTGCAAGCTCATCTGTTCCCGTTGTAACGCTATATAATGATTACACCTTCTCCTTCTAAACTCCTTTCCTAATCATGCATATTTAATTCAACTTTGTGTATATATCCTACAGTTTATATAGTCCTTCTATAAATAGACCTTCTGCATCCTGAATTATCTCCCCCGTTTTCCCTTAGATACGGTTCAACATTGGTATTTAGAATAGATCAGCTCTGGATTTGTCAGTAATTCTTCCTGCTTCCATTGTGATACGGGCTTGCCCTCCTGAAAAGAAATCTAAGGGAACCTATCATTTCACAATGCCATTCTTTCACGGAACTGTTTCTCTACAGAACGAAACTAACTTTAGATAAAGGAACTGGTTTAAACCTGATTTTATTGTCTGCGTTCCTAACCATTTTCCTCCTCTGATGGTTTCAAAGCAGTCTTCATATGACTGCCTGCCTTTGATACCAGGCATAAGTCCTTTTAAAGCTCAGTTACTTGCGTGGACTCGTGTTTAGCAGGATAATAACGTACGTTCTCTGCGCATATAAACACACCGGCACCCGTGTGCGCACAGATACGTGTGTGCACTCGTATGTGCAGAGAAACACGCACCAGCACGGGCTCAGCAGCACCGGCCACCCCAAGCCACCGCTCGCGGTAAGCACTGAGCAAACTTACGCCGCAGCCACCCCGGGCGGTGGGGCACGCCGTGCTGCTGAGGACCCTGAATTCGCGTGGCCTGCCCCGGGTGGCGGGTTCAGGCGGCGCCCCGCCCGGCCCTGTCAGCCGCCAGCCCGCGGTGGCCGTTTCGGACCAGCTAAAGGCCGCCACCCCCGCGCACCTGCCGCCCTCCCGCCCCGCCAGGCGCGGGGCCGCCGGCGACACCTGACGACTTCATGGAGCCAGAGGGGCTCCGGCGCACTCGGGAGACGGTAATTCAGCAGTGCCTCTGGGCGATACGTGCCTACGGTGCCTGTTCCCCACACGAACCCCCCCCTCCCCAACGCCAGCGAGCCTGGCTTGTTCGCTGCTAGGAGGACTCTTCCCTGACCGGGGCGGCAAACTCGGCAGGCAGCTTTACCCAGCACGGGATGCCTTGCGAGACGGGCCCGGCAAGCGTCCGCTCGCACCCGGGACATCAGAGATCAGTATTTATTCGGCGGCTTCGAGGGACGACGCGGTTGTCAGGGCTCCAGGGCCCCACCGCGACGGCCCGGCCCCCGAACTGCGCCGCCCGCCCGCCCGGCTGCCGCCGGAGGAGGGGCCCCGCTCCTCGCCGCTCGGTGTTGCTGACTGCCGGAGGCAGGGAGGAGCGCCCGGTTTCTCGATCCCTGGCTGTGAGGTGGAACCTTGAACTGGCAACTGCTAGTTTGGGGATTTCGGTTTCCTGCAAACCGGGGCTGTCGGCTGCGCGTTCTCCCATCAGCTCAGCCCCCCGCCGGGAGGGAGCGGGGAGGCGACCCCCCCACCCCGGAGCCCCTGGCCGCCTCAGGGGCCGCGGGCGGCTCTCCCGCCCCCGCCGCCCGCTTCCACCCGCTGCCCAACTTTTCCTGTCACGCCAGCAGCAGCAACCCCTTCCACACGCACGCACTCACACACACCGATGTAGTTTATAAATGACAGTTGCCTGTAGACTTTCACCAAACAAGCAGCGGGGGCAGCAGACTACAACAGTTATTTAATTAAAGACGTTTTGGAGGCTCCCAGAATAGCTCTGTACCTCTGAGGAGCGATTTCTGGTTTCTCCTCACTCTCCCTCACCACCTCGCCAGCTACCCCCCGCGGCCCGAACCACGGCGCGGGCGGGAGATACCGACCCGGCTGGAGGAGCCGGCGTTATCCGGCTGCGCGTTCTGCATTGCACAGTCATCAAAGTTAAGTACGTGGAGGGGGGTGAGGGGCTGAACCAGAAGGAGAGATGGGGAAGCCGAACTATTTCCACCTAGGCAGGATCCAAAATGACGAGGTTGAAGGCATATGCAGCCATTTCTGAGAGGGGAACGGCTGTGTATGGGGTGGGGGGGTCCTCGCACCAAGCTTGGCACTCGCACGCCTACTCCCCCCGCCCCGGCAAACTCGCCCGGCTGCCCTCGGCGGGGGCCCTCAGTGCGCGGAGGACGGCGACAAGCGCAGCCGAGGGGGAGGCTCGGGGACGCTTCGCTCGAGTTGTCAGTTGCCTTGTTGTGCCCCGAGTTGCTCCCGGGGAACGCGCAGCCCTCCGCGCACTACGGCTCCCGCTCCTCAGCCCTCCTCCCGCTCCTCTTCCTCACGGGAGGGGCGGAGGCGGAGGGAAAGGGGCTGAAAGGCACACAGAAAAAGGCTCTTTTCTCTCATTTCTTTCATCGGCCGGTTACACACACACACACGCTGAACAGAAACACTTCCAGCCCCTTCCTGCACACGCTGGCACCACCTTCGCCTCCCCCGAGGAGCCCGGCGGGCGCAGCGGCGGCGAGCGCGCCTCGCAGCACCGGCCACCTCTTACCTGGTTGTAGGAGGTCTCCCAGGAGGAGGTGTAGTTGTAAAAGAAGGAGGAAAAGCAAGCGTCTTCTGAGAGCCCGCAGCCAGCCATCCTCTGGGCGCAAAACCTCTTCGGGAAGGCACGCAGCAGCCTTCGCAAACTCTTGCTTCTTGCGCGATCGCTGCCGCTGCTGATGCTCTGCCACCGCGGAGTGTGCCGACAGCTTCGCCCTGGCGGCGGCTTGCGCTGTGCGTGCGAGCGAGGCTGGATGGAAGAGAGGGGAACGCGTGTGTCCGTGTGTGAGTGTGTGTGTGTGCGCGGCTGTTTGTGGCGGCACCGAGAGCCGGAGCCGGCGTCACGTGCGCGCGCTCACTCCGCCGCCGCCGCCGCCGCCGCCGCCGGGGACAGGCTGTGCTACAGACCCCGGCACTGAATCACCAGCGCCAGGCGACCTCTCCATCCCCACCCACCCCCGTCCCTGCTCGGCAGCGCAGCCTGCGCAAGGAAACAAGGGGGCGCTTGCAGGACCCGCGATCGCACCGCGGCGGGGAAGGAGCGGGCAAGTGGCGACGCGCGTCCTCCCCCGCCGCGCCGGGGCAGCGCCGCCGCGGGCGGGCCCGCCCTCCCGGCCGCGGCCCGGCCTCCCCCGCCCCGCCCCCCGCCGCGCCGTGCCGTGCCGCACCGCGCCTGAAAAGTTGGAGCACGCTTTCCAGCGTGCGACCCGAAGCCGGCGAGGGGCGTGCGGGCACAGGCGTGACCCCGGCGCCGCAATCCGGCCCGGGCCGCCCCGCGGGGGGCGCCTGAGGGGAGGCGGTGCACTTCCTCCAGCCGCCGCCTCCCGCCCGCCCGCGGGAAACTTCGCCTCAGAGTCGTCAGCGCGTCCCCGTCCTGTCAGGCACGATTTCCCTCGCTTTTTCCCTTTTTTATGGGGACATTTCCCTCAGCACCCCATTTTCAAGGAGCAAGTGAAAAGCGGAATAACTTGTTTTAAGCGTGTCAGTGGCACCGGCAACGTGACTTCCCTACCGCCGTACCGGGGCATCCAGCTGCCTGCTCCTGTGGCAGCCGTGGAGACAACGCCGCCCTGCAAAGGCGACCCACATCAGCAGGGAACCCTCCTGGTCCTAAGGGAAAGGAGCACTGACGGCATAAGCCGTCGTCAAATTGTTCATCGGACACAGTGAAGTCACACTGAATATAGTGATTTAAAAGTGTTTGCCAAACAATTAGTGGAAATAGATTGGATTACGTTGAGCATCTTCCCTGAGTATTCCTTATCCTGACTGCATGCCCAGCACCTCAAGCGTGGTCCTCTCAAAAGGGGAACATTTTCTTCATCAGCTAACATTAATATCACAAAACACAGATAATTATAAATGGAAAGCAAATATTGTAGGTGGTAATTTATTTTCAGAATTTTTCTATTTCATATAAGAATATATTAAATGCTTTTCATTTAAAAAAAATATTATTTTTGCTTCTAAATCATAACCGGGAGGGCCAGTGGTTTGTTTAGCAGCACCCGGCACAGTCATAACAGCCCGTAGCCATCAATGGAAAATACAAGAGAGAATTTTCTGCCACAACTCTGATCAAAGGCCCACTGAAGCTCCTCACCTGATACTTTAAGGAAGAAACCACCATGGAATCCTTTGACCATTCTATTTGTCGAGGAAATCTCTTCTTCAGTCTTCAAATGTGGCATGAGCATGGAATACCATGAAACACACCTGCGTGTAGTAGAAACTCAGCTTTTTGGTGTGAGTAGACTTTGTCTGAATGACGGCTAGACAAGAAGACCTGAATTCATCATCCAGAGGAGCCTTTGTGACAGGCAGTTCTGTTCCATATGAGGTCAAAGAGCCCTAAACCAGGTAAAAATACAGCAGGAAGGTTCCCAGCAACAGAACATGGAAACTACATCAGAAACAAGGTGTTCACTATGTCCACAATGATTTGTTTCTCAAATTGCTTCAGTATTTTCCTTCAGAGACTTCAGCCTGTCAGTGCTGTTCATCAGTGGCCCACAAAACTTCATGTGGTTTAAGAGTTTATTTCAGCTTTTCAGACAGCAACAATTAAGGCACAGAATTCCTTTCCACTTCACTATCCTTCTTGAATTGTTTTCTTCCCTTCTGTCTGAGGGGTCATTGTTCAAAGCATCTCACTTCTAGAATTTTAAGCAACTTGACATTGCATGTTTCATCTTCATATTAGGTGTTAGTGCATTCTATCCTGAATCTGTACTCCAGCATAGCCTGACTTCTGAGCTATTTATGCTATTCAGGTAAAGTTTGCACTATAAAATTCTATGGTTTGAACCGAAGTTCCTACATTTTGAACTGAAAATCCTGCAGTATGGACTCTTCTCCTTTCTCTTCTCTTTTTTTTGTTTTTCTTTTCCCTTTTTTTTTTTCCCTAATACCTGATGTATTTATACACTTCAGTAGGTGGCATTTACCCTACTTCCTCTCCTCCAGCAATGGACATACTATCTGCTTCTCCAATGCAATGTTCTTTACAAGTCTCAGAACAGATTATGGGTTCGTAAATGTCTGGGTTTTTTCTTATCTTTGTCGTTCAAAAATTGTTCCTCATCCTGCTGTTAACCATTTGCTCTAGCTCAAAATCTCTTCATTTGAAGTTCAGAGAGTTGCCCCTGGGGGACTATCACTGGTAGGAGGTTAAGCTTAATTGCACAGTGATCAGTTACTAATGGAGATCCAGCTGTAGTTGTTTCTTATAGCTCTGAACTACTCCAAACCTCTTCAAGGCCTCTGCAGAGCACACTTCTGCTGGCAGCAAAACGAGATCTGAAAACTTATTTATAGCATTATGTATTGCTCCTCCAGACCATTTGTAGCTGTTTTCAGTCAACCAGCCATTACCGAAATGGCTAATAATCTATTTGTATATGGCGTGATCTAGCACGCTAACATCATTGTTACTGTGATGTTGGCAATGAAGCAAAAAACTGTGTGTTACTTCTATTACTAGAAGTGTGTAACCAAACATAATAAGATCCACAAATAACTGTTTGTTAACAGCTACCAGCACCATGTGGGCAGGAAGGAGTAAAGTGGAGATAAAATAAAATAAACTCTTGTAAGGAACTTGGAACAAATGGATTGATGAGGGGTGGAAGAAACAGCAAAATCCAGGAAATGTTTGAATAACAAAAGTAACCTCAGGATAACCGTTAATACTCCATCTGTGCTGAAAGAGGCCTGGTGCAGGTGGAACAGAGAAAATTACTCAGATCTCTTCAGGGATTGAGACAACATACTACTGCACAGTTAGGATGTGCCAGAGTACTAGATAAAGGATAGCAAAGCAGGTGGAAAGGCATCTTGTTAAATACGATCTAGAATTTAATTTGGTTTGCTCTTAGCTTCCATGTTTTCAGCTTAAAGACTTTCAAAGTCTATTAAATAAACTAGAAACTGTTTTCTTTTGTGTGAGTGGGAGGGGTTTGAGGGTTTTTTACCTGCGAAGCCTGTCTGGTATGGGAATAAGGTGAATCAGGGTGAACCTTTCAAATGGAGGCTGGTCCTGTCTTCTCACAGACAGCACATCCTCATTCCCCTGAGGCTGGTGCAAAGAGACAAGACTAAGGCCAGGGACTGCTGCTTGAGTCAATAGCAGATCTAGTATCACCAAGTGCCAAGTGTGAGGAGAGACCTCAAGGAGTACCCCATTGCTGCAGGCAAAAGCTAGAGCATCACGAACACATCTTTCTTTTCTTTACAGAGTGATCTCTTGAGAAATTCCCTGAAAAGCAAGGCTTCTAGAGGTCTTTGGTTTAGAAGCATATGGAGATTTTGAGATAGAAAACACATTCATCTTTGACTTACATGTTCCATGTAAGCAGACAGATTTGTATCAGAACAGTCCCAAGGGGATCAGGATTCAACTCAGCTGTAGCCTCTAAATTAAGGTTTTACAACACAAAATGATACTCCATGGCTGTATGTTTTGTTTAGGCAGTTTAGTGTCCCTCCAATAATCAGTGTAGCATTTAAACTGAGTGCTGTGGTCCCCACTATTTTTAAAGCTTGCAATCATAAACACCTCAAAATGTTTTATGGGTACTATTCTTTTATTCACCATTGTTACTTTTTTTTTTTGTCAAGTTTTCAGCATTAGCAGACACATGTAACTTTCTTATTCCTGACTTTACTAGACTTCATTAGTTGAAAATCCCTTCTCACAGGGCAAAAGCCTATAATATCAGATATTCTAAAAGAAAGTTAGAAGCTGTCCCTGTATCTTATTTGCAGGTGAAAAAAAAAGACTTTCTACTTAGCCTATTCATAAGTGCATAAAAGCCTTTTAAAGTCAATTAAGACAGTCCATAAAAATTGAAGAGGAAAGGCTTTAAAAGTCCACTGATAGGTTTTCTATTAGGCTAATACTTTAAAGTGTTCTTAGCACCTTCCATCAAATTATTTCATTTTGCTTTATGAACACCTCTGGAGCTAGGTATTACATCCGTTTAATATTTGAGATCAACAGTTTAAGTACCAGACCCTTGGAAAAGTCAAGCAACATTGTTAGACAGTGTTTATAAAAGCAATTAGCCTCAGAGGAGCAAAAACCTAGTTACAACAGAAATAAGTGGAGATTCTGGAATGTTTAGGTTTCTATTTAACTTTCAAGAGAACTCGTGTCTATAATACAAAAATGTAAGATTAGGCATAACTGAAAATGAAACCACCAGTGGATGAGAACACAGCAACCACGGTCACCTTTAAAACATCATTTCAGCAGTCTGCCTTTTTTCATCAGCTTCTCACTGTATTCTAGCTAAAATCCAGATGGCTTTTTTCACCTTCACGTGGCTAGACAGCCCAGTTCCAAGCCACCTGAGAGACCTGGAGTTTCCAGAACAGCTTCCGCACATGGGATTCATCAGCTTCAACCACAAGAGGTACATGCGCAGATTTTTCAATATTAGCATAACAGATCAAGATTATTCAAAACACAGCTTTTCTAAAGTATCCCAGAATAACACTCCCAAACTTCAATTACATGCTACCATTCAAAAAATACAAGGTTCTGCTGAAATCAAATTGCATTCAGAAAACTGAATGTCGTTGATCAAAATACAGAAAATGTATACTTTCCATCCACTGAATGGTGGTGGTATAGGAATTTATCAGACCCAGCTTTTCTAAAGGTCTGTTATGTCCAATATACTTCTTATGATTGTGTATATCACTGTAAGATCTGAATACTTTCAAACAGCACACTAAACTAGGTGACTAACATCTGCTCGTTCTTCCTCTCATCAAAAAGGCAGCAGTATTGTGTTGGGAGTCTTTGCTGTATATGAGGACAGAAGAAATGGTCCTCGCAATTAAAGCAGAAGGTAGTGAGATTCTAGATGATTATTAGTTACTGTTGAAATTTGTTATACCATCTTGTACTTCTGGTTACTGTACACTTACTGCACAGGCAAGTTTTACCCTTGCTTCAGAAAGTTCAGTTACACCAAAGAAATAACTGGCACTGGCTTTGGCACTCGTGGTCTTCATGTCAGAGCCGAGTCCAGGCTGTTAAGAGTCTTGAAGAAAAAAAAAACCAAGACCTGGAATATAACTCATTTTTATAAGTCTGCTATATGGTGAAGATTGCAGACACTGCTGCACTTCATCCAAAAGATAAAAAGATAGTTGAAGGTAAATGATTGACCACTAAGATAGGATAGCAATTCCAAGAAAAAGAGGACAGTAGAAAAGTGGGGGTTTTTAAAATGCTGCTATGTGAGACAATCAGAAATGAATAACAAGGTTCTCTAAATCCATCTAAATGCAAAGACCAATTGCAAATATACAACTTCAGAGAAAATGGTACATTTTTCAAAATGTTTTGATCTCACCATCAGTCTATTATTTGCCTTGCCAGCGTTCAGATTCAGTTTCTTGCTCTTCATCCATGAGCTAATCCCATCTAAGCATTGGGTCATCTTAATAATTGAAGTTACATGAAATAGGCAACAGAATGAAGTAAAGCTGATTATTCAAAAAGAAAAAAGAAAAAAAAGTACCAGGAGTTAAAAGCTAGATTACATGAATTTTTGCTCATCTCAGAAATGCAGGAAATTATTTTCCTTGAATTCTGCAAGATCAAGTGTGCCACTGATTAAAACTTTGTCTACTGAAGTGGAAGAGCAGAACACTGATGAGTTTGATTGTCCTGCAAGCAAGATATTTTCAATGAGACTGTTAACAAAATGAAGCCACTATGATAATTTAATTCCTAGTTCAGGCCTTCCAGCAGCTTTTCAACATGAGTAATCTCCATCAGTTCAATACCCCCAAAATTATAAATAACAACCAGTGAATACATGCTATTCAAATGTAGGCAGGCATGAACTTATGAGGTAGTTCGTAACTTTTATAGTCTCACCGCCAATTAACAATGTAAATAAATTACTAAAGCCGTATCAGATTATAATTTCCCCAAAATAACATTTCTGTGATTATGTTTCTGTGATTTCTGTGATTATAGTTACAAAGTAACTATATGAAGTAACTAATCAAAGCAGGGGGGAAAAGCCTAGAATAACCTAAATTAGCAGGAATCAAGATGGCTGGCCTGTCATGAGTTTCTACCTCTCATGTAAGTTTTTACAATTGAGAAAAACCCCACAGCTATTCTGCCTGCTTCTGGGTATATTCAGATCATCAGCAAAATACTGAGCAATATAAATGGAGTAGACTCACCACTATTTTATCAATCATGGTAAAGCTGTCGTCTAAGAATGAATGTACTGAAAGGTACGATGAGATCTCTTGTCATCGCTCAGATAATGAAAAACATAAGAGGCTTCACTGTTCAGCGCTTTATTCAAAGCTTATTGATAAAGCAGTAGCACCTCATCATTACAAAGTGTATTACAGCCATTCAAAAATATTTGGCTATTCCTTTGGCGCTGCGTCATGTGCAGAGGAACATGGTGGAGGGAGGAAGAAAGACTCCCAGTCACACACTATAGAACTCAGGGAAATTACATTTAACTGTCTTTTGCAGAGTCCCAAGGAAAGCTTTGGTCAATACAGAATTCCATTTTTACACAAGAAATACCACAAAGAGGCAGCAAACCCTCAGAAATAATTGATAGATATTTCAAAGGGATTTGACAGATCATTAACTTTGGATTTCTTCAGTGACATCATCCTATTTGATCCAATTAATAAAACCAAACCTCACTAGGAGAAAACCTAGGCAGGCGTTTGTACCAGACATTGTGTTGCAGTATGTAAGCACGTGTTCTTTCTGTTACATATCGCCCAAAATCAAGGGAAAGAATAATCATTTTCCTTAAAGCAGGTTAAAGCGAATGCAATGAGAGGCAATTAGAATGTCTCTGCAAATTTTTACTTTTTAATGCTGTAGTTTTGGAAGTAGTAAGAACAAAGATTTGCTGCTGACTTTGTTGCTAATTTAGGAAGTTCTGAGTCTAGACAGTCCAGCATTGATAAAGTTGGTTTTATAATCAGATTAGTTTGATCAAGAGACTGCTAAAAAAAGCAAATTAATTTCTGAAACCTCACTGTACCTAATGAGAGATCTAAACATTAGTCTCATATCAAGCCAGTAGACTACAAACGGTTGGATTCTTAAGCTTTACTTGCAAAAATAATATTCATTGCAGGCAATTATTGTGTGAAGAACAAATATGATTATGAATGAGATCAGGAAGTAGGCCATTACCATTTCATATAATTGAATATTTTCCTATTCGCTTTTCCTTCCATAATTCTCTTCCAGAAACAAACAGGATTTCTCTAGCCTGCAGAAAAATCACAACTCTACCACCACATTACCGTTTAACCTCGTATTTGGCAGTGCTCGAGAGTGTAGAGAGCAGACATTTGAATGGAGTGTTTGGATTTACATAGCAGTGAGTCCAATAAGGAGCTTCAGCGCAAAATCGTGTAAAGCACAGCCCTGGTCTAACACCCAAAATGAAAGAAGTATTCTAATGTTCTCGTTTCCATTCCTGTATGGATTTTGCTTTAACACCAGTTTGCTTACAGGGAGAAGCTGTTCATTGTCCCTAAATTTACTGAAAATGAAATGACTGTTTTCAAAAAACAGGCTACATATTATTTTGAACATTAAAATTGGAATCTTAAATTCTTGGCAATTCTTATCTTCGATTTCTGTTCTTAATCAATTTTTTTTTTTAAAGTATGTAAAAGTAGGAGTAATTTAAGTTTACTTCCGTATTATATTGCATAACCCAGTAACTCACTGGAACAAAGCCGTCAATATCCTCTTGGACAGCTAGCTGCTCATAGAAACATTTCATCAATCGCACTGCTTTTAACCTTCTGCCACTGTACAAATTGTAAGCCTTTCAGGAAAGGTTCACAGTGCATTAAATTTTTTAAAGAACGATACTATCCCTGTCACAATAAAAGGCTTATCAGTTACTTGCTATTCAGCATGCAAAATGAAACAGCCTCAGAGATACCATTCCAGGGTTTGAAAGGTTGAGTTTAGTTTGTAAGTCTTTAAAATCACACATGAATTTTGGTAGTAAACGCTAGCATCTTCATAAAGCTGAAAAGGCTTGATATTTTTGAGGATAAAACTGGTTACTAAAATAAGCAGAAGCGGTTTCACTACATGGCTGAATATTTAAATATACAAAGCAGCCAGGAAATAGGTCCACCCGCAGCCCTCCACTCTGTGGAGCCCGATAAGTGCTCGATGCTTTAAGTGTTTATTGTTGATGCTGCTGGAAGCAATGAGGCTGGGAACATTAATGTGATATGCTTACAAAATAAACACTGACTTCGAATGGAAGGCAAGAGCCTACTTTAGCCAAAAGAATAAGAGCAACCCAAAATAATAAATGTTTAGAGCCACAGGAAATATTTATTATCGACATTAATTTGCGCTATGTTTTATTTTTTTATACAACATAACTACTGCATAGCTTTCATAGCTGGAAAAAGCTTAAAGAATCACTCAGAGCCAAAATGTACACAAATTATTATTTTATGATCTGTCCAACATACATTCAGCGTTCCTGAGAAACTACCGCATCCAAGTTGAAACTGCAAAATTAGAATGCCTCCAATCAGCAGAACTAGTCTATTACCGCTGCTACAGGAATGTTATTTTACTGCTGTTACCACATGTAGTTTAATCCCTTGATACTGGAAGCTGGGATCTCCCTGACGCCAACCACTTCTCTCAAACACATCACTGCAAATTAGAGGCAGCCCAAGCTTGTCATTTGCAAAAGGAAAAGTGAAGACGGGCAAACACTCTTATATAATGGTTTCATCCTGCTTTTAAAGCTGCTCATTTCAAGCTCGAAAATACCTGACGTTAGTATTACTGGGGACCAATGCGCAGTTTTGTATCAGAACAGTTCCAGGAAGCGTACCACAAAAGCAAGCTGTGGAAGTGTAAGATGTATTAGTAGAAAAATGAACCAGGTTGACCAAGTAGATCATTTTCCCCTCTCTGCTTCACATAAATCTTATGTCACGTACATAGTCCTGAAGTTAAATAATTTTAAAAGGTCAACAGAGTACCGATATGCGATTATACTTCTAAAAGATGTTTATTATTAAAACCTTCAGCTGTTCTAAAAGCAAGATAAATGGCTATTCCTCGCAAATTACAGTAAGTGAATTCGTGTACTTTAGAATACAACTCTGCTTCCTAGGATCATGGTGTGGTATGTCTTTTTTTTGCTAAATTGTCAGAAAATGAAGAAAACTAACAATCTGATTACAAATTAATAATTGTAGGTTGACTGGATGGAAGGAAAACTATTTGCCCTTTGATTTTTGTTACGGTATATTTTTAAATTACATATTAAAAGCTAATTTCAGCATTTTTTGCTTTAAGCTGCATTTCTTATGGCAAATAAGTAACAGTTTCCATTATGCGCTGTGTAGCAGCGCAGGCTGAAAATGACACATCACAAACTAATGCTGTTTCACAGGCCCTGATCCAAAACGGGAAAAGGTGATCAGAAATTGTGGCACTGCTCCACCAGGCAAAGCTGGCCGAACTGATACAGAATGTCAACGCAAACCGGGCTGTACCAACAGCTCTTCAACTTCAGTGAATGAATGCAGGTATAACAAATAAATACGTTCCTATAACCCCCAAAGGAATTTCAGCGCGTCTTTTGCACTGGTGTACATACAAATCTCCCAAATGCAAAAGTTCAGGGAGTTTTATGACATCAAGACATAGCAAAGCATGAAGTCACCATTTATTCTTTTCTCTGACAAAAATATTAAATGCTAGAAAATCCCTACAAATCTAAACACAGTATAACTGGTCACTTCTTTATGTCTCCATAATGTTAATAGCTAGGTACCTAAATACAGCTTTATGTACTCAGTCATCAGTAACTACCTCAGTATCTAACAAACCTAAACATAGCTATTATCTCACATCAATGTTAGCCCTTACTGCTTTGAGGTATTACACAGAAGCACAATTAAGACACAAGACTCTCCTCTTTTCAAAAAATATACTCCTTTGACTTAGTACTATTTTCCTATCATCTAATCCATTCTATATATTCAAAAGCCCTGCACTGTAAATGGTTTATTTTACACAAACCATGTATTTTCAGAAACCACTGGAATTCCTCAGGTAAAAAAAAAATCACTGTAAGGAAACAAAGCATTGCTTTTCCTTTTAGATTGTTCCAAAGCAGATAACCAACTAACCCTAGGGGAGCAATTCCTCAGCACTCCAGAACACAGACGCTTACACCCTGGCTAGCAGTCTCACCGCTCGGAAGCGGCAGTAGTAAGGCAGGGCACACACCAGAAGAGCCAACAGCTGACATTGGCTGGGGCAGCCGATGTACTTCTTGCAGGATCCCTCGCTCCTGCTCCAGCAGAGAGCCGCAGCTGTGGCATTTCACAGAACAAAACGCACGGGAGGCTGAATTTCTGTTTGACATTAGCAAACTCCCGCATATTTTGCCACTTCCGACTTTATCCCCCATTTACTGCAGTCGGCAGTATAGTCAGCCAGCACCAAAGCTGTGACGCTGAGCAGGACTGAGGGTGTTTTTAACTGCACTAAGAGGGAGGCATTGACCTTCATACGCTCATAAAGTGGCCTCATTCCTACACCCGCTTCTTGGTCTCCTTTTGTTTCTCTGGGCAACCTTTTCTGACAGGCTTTCCACCAAAAAATGGGAATGAGGTTTTACCTTTTAACACTTGTGAAGAACCAGGGCTATTCTCAAACTCAAGTCATTCTGCGTGACTCGTCTCCCTGAGATAACTGGGGTTACGAGGGTTCCTGATACCATTTCTTTTAGGGCCTTGGAGATGTCTTCTCTAAGAAGCCATGGTGTCCCTTCCACCACTCCTTCAGAGAGGAACAGTTACTACTTAGACAACTTGCTCCCTTCCCACTGCTGTATAGCTCTAAAATCACATCTTAAAAATAAAAGTGAACTTTGCAGTAACTCAAAGGTGTCCACAGTGATTCAAATGAGTCTGTGTGTTACTGCCCCAGACCCCAAGATACTCCCAGGTGTTAGAAGTCAGCATTGTGCAGTACAACAGCCATTGCACAATGCCTGCACAAACGCTCCCACCCTAGGGCCCTTCCCCACTACCCGACAGCTAGAAGGAACGACTGTGTGTTAGGCACATGCAGTCTGGTATGAGAAAATGCTTTAGTCCTGAAGTATTGCAAGCGCTTGGCTTGTCAGTTCTCCAGTAAAAGAAGTGTTTTGACCTACACAAATGTCACACAGGTATCAAACCCACAGGGTCCCCCAGATGTTGGAGCTCCAATACCTCCTTGAAGCACTGGCTCCGATTCCAGTGGGGTCCCAACAGCCAGGCTGCTCTCCACAGCTCCCACAGCCAGGGGGGCGAGGGCATAGGGCCTGCTCCATCCCCGGTGACAGCTGAGACACCTGACAGCCTTCCAATTAAGCCAGTGACAAGGGTGCACCCCCATGCCTTTAGATGGATTGTGCAGGTGTCACTGACTTAATTGGAAGGTGGCAGGGCTGCACAGCTGTCAAAGGACATTAATTTGGCCTGCAGTATTTGCATTCCTGGTAGCAATGACAGAGGAGAGTGAAAGATCCCAGGTTGGCTGTCACAGCCCAAGCTGAGTTTGCGGGTATGACAATTAAAAAAAAAGAAAAAAAGAAAACCACGCCAAAGTCTGTCCCACGTAAGGTTCCACTCACAGCCATGGCCATCTGCTCCCCCCTTCACAAGTACCAAAGCTGCTGCAGTTTACACCAGCTGGTTCTGGAGTCCTCAAGGGATTTCACGCTGAGAATTGGCTGTGCTTGCGGACCCTGCCATACCTAGGACAGGGCATACAGAAGGTGGTTCTACACCATTTAGCTGAAGGCTGACACAAATAGAGAAATTCTGACCTGGGGAGCAGCATTTTTCAGCACTGCACGAAGTAGCCCCTTCTGCCTCCCAAAAGGAGGATAAACAACCCACATACTGAACTTGAGTTATCCTGGAGCAGGAGTAGGTGGAACAAGCATTTGTATGTTTAAGAATACTAGTTTGAAATCAAAACGCTGAAGAAGTTGAGGATTCCTATGTTTTAAATACAAACTCTTGTAACTGCAGTCAGAAAGCTTAATCCAGTTCAACATTTTATGATGAGTCAGCCTCCCTCCTTCCTACTGAAAGTTATTTCACAGGGCAGGAAAGTCCAGACCCATCCCACACCACCTGAGGTGGGGAAAGCCCTCACACCTCACATGCTTATCACACCTGGGGCAGACTCACAAGTGCCACTGTGTATTACAAATTCACTCCAATTTTAATCTTCAGACATGTTTTCCTTCACAACACTGTTTGCATTGCTAACAAAACAAGTTTTCAACAGTTCTCCACTCCCCCTCATATAAATGGCAATTTAAAAAACAAAGAAGTTGGAATTAGAAGGAAACCCTCAAATTACTTGATTTCAACTAATTTTATAGTCAATTGCTATGATTTACATAGGATCCCCCAAACATCAGTGCTTAAGATTAGTCTGAGGTTAGTTGCCAGATCTGCAAACATAACCTATTTTTGCTTCAGCCTTACAGCATGACTGCACACAGCTCCCATTCCCGGGGAACCCATTTCAGCAGGAGCTGCTGCACCTTCTCTTTGCCAGAAGGACCAAATTTCAGTGTATTCTGGGGAGAGGAAAAATTGAAATCTGACAAAATATGTTAAATCCTAGAATGGTTCAAGTTGGAAGGGATCTTAAAGCTCATCTAGTTCCAACCCCCTGCCATGGGCAGGGACACCCTCCACTAGACCAGGTTGCCCAAAGCCCCATCCAACCTGGCCTTGAACACTTCCAGGGAGGGGGCATCCACAACCTCTCTGGGCAACCTGTTCCAGTGCCTCATCATCCTCACAGGGAAAAATTTCTTCCTAATATCTCACCTACATCTACCCTCCTTCAGCTTAAGGCCATTACCCCTTGTCCTACCACTACACGCCCTTGTAAGCAGTCCCTCTCCAGATTTCCTGTGAGCCCCTTCAGGCACTGGAAGGCTGCTATAAGATCTCCCTGGAGCCTTCTCTTCTCCAGGCTGAACAACCTCAACTCTCAGCCTGTCTTCACAGGAAAGGTGCTCCAGCCCTCCAATCAAATCTTGCTATAAATTCCACATGGGATTAGCTTTCCTAAACTGAAAATGCTGTCAAGTCATATTTTACTAAAAATGACTACAAAACCAGAACAGTGCAAGGTAATTTGACCTACAGTGTCACCTGTGCTATTATTTGTGTTGGTCTTAAGCTGCATCCAAACATTGCCCAGCAGGGTAATTTCTAACTGGCCACAGACACTTCACAGGACATATTACTACAGTTCTGACCAAGAAATATCTAGGAGTATGTTTGAAGAATGCATTCTCCAGAATTCTGCATGCATGTCATTTCTAAAACAATTTCCTACGTAATTCAAACAAGTGAGCAAGGGATCAACACTGTGTGCATTATATTGATGTCACCACAACTGTGCTGCTTAAGCATCTGCACTTTAATATTAAAATATTAAACTACTGCCATGTCAATAAAACAGCAGTTTAATGGCAGACTAAATGGCTTCTCATGTTTTAATCAAAACAATAGAAATACCGACATACTGTGGCACAAAATTAGTATAAATAGACTTTATTGAAGTCAGTACCTTTGTACTGAAGCTGAAGATTGTGTCTACATAAGCACAAGTTGTAACATTTCACAACTTCTAAAAGGAATGTCAACAATTACAACGATCATGCATACCATGGTCGATAATCACATTTTTAGAAGCATTTTCAACCATTTCTAAAGAAATGCTTATAACATTGTTATATATAGAACTACTTTCAATAAACTGCAAAACATTGATCAGCTTTTCCAGTATGAGCTACAGTGTCAACACAAAAGGGAGGCATAAATGTTTAATTTATGAAATCAGAATGGAATATTTACTGTAAAGAAAAATTAAAAAGCTTTCAAATAAAGGCCATTATTGAACCAAAGTGAAGAGCACAACTTGAACTGTGAATCCTTTCATCTCTTAAAGCTGTCCTCTGAATAACTTCAGTTCAAAGCATAAATTCAGTACTGTGAGTATTCCTTGGACTGAAGTTTGGCAATGATGCGATCCAACTGCCTCTTTGCTTCACACTGTGGAAAATTGCTCATGTCATAATATTGAGGGGCAATTTTCACCAGCCTGTCAAAAAAGGAAAAGTTTGTTACAAATACTCAAACTTTAAGATGCATCCGACAGAAATTCTACAACTGAAGGAAACAAAGATTATCCATTATTTTCAGCTCATTCTGGGATGCTAAGATTAATGAGAGTTCTCACACATGCAGACACATCACCTGTTTACCTCTCAGCCCCATCCTGTGCAAGCACCCAAGCCCAAAGCGAACAAGCACGCACTGGAGTCTAGCAAGCTCCTCCTGGTCAGCCAACATCCCTTACAAGCCCACACTCTGCTTCAGTACGTGCCGCAGTAGCCAGAGTCAGCCTGCTGCTTAACCTCAAAGCCCTCAAGCCACAGAAGTCCACCCAAATACCAGTTTGTGGAAGAGTACAGGTCAGCCTCAGCTGTCCTAAGCTTAAAAATGCAACCAAGGCCACAGGACCCTGCTGCTTTAGGCTATACAGCACATGTTCAGAAAAAAATTTCTAAGGAAGAATTCAAACACTTATTTTCCATTAAAATACTATGGACAAATATATATACGTGCTATGTTTTGCGGCTTACAAATCTTTAAACTCTTTCTGCACAACAGCACAATTTCAACAACAGTTGCAGAGCCTCCTGTGTCCCCAAAGCTTACAACTGGACAGTTTGAGTACCACCTTACAGACGGGCAAGACAATTCAGATCTCTACTTGTCTGCTGAGGATCGGGCCTCTAATTTCCTTGATGTGCACTCTATTAATAAAAACTATTATAACAAGGCAGGTTGTACCAGTATTAACACCTCTTTCCTTCATATTTTAAGAAAGCACTGAATCCCATTCAGATCCTTCTGGAAAAATTACAGACAATCACTGCCAAGGGCAATCCTAGATCTTGAGGAGAGAGGCATCTACTGTATCTCTTAACTCAGGTACACAAACCTAGCACCTCCAGCAGCTCCCGCGCAGCAGGCTTACTAAAGTACCTGGGTTTAAGTCAAGCATATCTCTGCACACTGCATACAGAGCCTGGGCATCTGAGTTTTATGCACAACTCCCACAAACAGAAAGTGTCCACAAAGAAAAACTTTAGACATCTACAAGATCTTAAGTCCATGCCATTGCTGTCCCCCAAACCATTTTAATAATACTAGCTTCAGGAAAAGTGAAAGGAATTACCTCAATTTAAAGAAGAAAAAAGGAAAACAAGAGCTTTACAGTAGGTCACGACCACGTTAAGACTTTTGGCTTACCATTCTGGCTTGATGTCTGTACATGTCCGGATGTAATTCTTCGTCGTAAGGACAAACTCATTATAGAGCACCCATTCTGGTTTATGATCAAGAACAGTGGAAGGATGCAACTGCACCACCTGGTTATCTTTGACTGTTAAGTAATGCCCTGTTCGTTCCAAATGTGCCACCTAAGTAAAAAGACATTCTTTCATTATCACAGGCAATTTTTAAATTAAGTGATTTCAAGCTGACTGTTACGTGTTCCATATACCATCGACTTTCAAACCTCATCCAAATTTGGCACATTACTTGACCACTTCAACTATTCAGGTTTTTTTATAGACACAATCAAGATGCCAGATGTTTTTGCTAACTGCCATGGTAAGTGTATATTCTAATATGCAATTCAAGCAACACACAAAAATAGTTATCACCCAAAGAGAAGAATCATTATTAGAATAACACAAATATTACCGTGTTATTCCAACAGAAGTATTGGAAGGGAATATCTATTGGACAGGTCTGTAGCATCACACAAAGTCAACTGTGGTCTACTGCAGACATCTGCTTCAAGCACTTCATTGCAGCAGCTACCATGGGACCGGTAACCACAACGTTATCCTTTCACGTTTTTACTAGTACAGTGTTTCAGTACTCATTTTACGTATTATTCTGCAAGTCCTCTCACACAGTGGCCTGAAAAAAATATGTCAGTCCTTACAGTAAGAATGGGAAGTTTAGTATGTCAGAAATAAGAACAGTCTTGTTACAGCACAGACTTCAGAGCTGGAAAATGTAGGTTCAGCAACACACTTCTGCTGTGACCTTGGTGGAAAATCAATTAACCTCTCTCCGACCAAGCTGCTTGCTCTCTGAAAGGGAAGAATGCCCGCCTCGCTGAGATGCTCTGATACCTAGCTCATTAAGATTTGGTAAAGCAGACAGTTATCCTTAGAAGGACACCATATGTAAGGACAGTTAATCTAACAGAACAGGTAACTAAAATTAACCTTTTGATACTGGCAATTCAAGATGACCTCAGTACTTATTTCATCACATAGGTATACACATACAAAAATACTGTAAGAAGACGGTCAATGGCTGAAAGATATCTCAAAGGCACATTTTTTATTCAGACCATCATTAGCTGCCTTCCTTTAATACAGACTGCGTACCTCGTTTTCTCAATTCCTAGGTGTATCTCACCTTTTTTTTTTTAAATAGTCAAAGGTAAATTCCATTTATTAGATTAAAATCCCAGGATTTCTAAAGCAACAGCTACCTCAAATTTTAAGTCAGAGTATCTCCTTAGTAACAAATTTCTTATTTGGAGTGTGCTTCGCTTACATTTTATGACATTAATATCCAGAACATGTTTTAGGAGTGGAACAAAGTATTTCAACAGACTACAAATCTTTTCACCCAATATTTTAGAGATTACACTGCTACTTTATTTCAAGTCTGGGGAGCCAACAGAGGCTCTTTTAAATGGAGATTAACAGTGCACTGTCTGTAACGATTTAGGCTTAATTTCATCCAACTCAATCCAACATTTGCAAAATTAAATAGTGGTATAGCTGCAAACCAGACTAGGCCAGAAACTCATCTGTCACAGACCTAGCACAATCACAGCACATATGTTGCTGTGGGATTATGCATATTTTTTAAAAAGGAAGTATTTTAAAAAGAAAAAAAAATCAGTCACTTTTCAGATCAAAAGTAAAGCATGCATACAAGAATATTTGGGTGCTTTATCTGCTTCTGTACTTCCTATAAAAGGGCAGAACAATTCATTTATGTTTCATTCTAGAAAACAGTGTGCTGTTAAATTTAAATCAATACCATTTACCTTTGGTACCTCAGTCTCGCTCAGATGTATTAAAATAGTAAAGTCTTATCATCTAGCTTTCCCAAATACATACGATTTCCTTTTCCATGTTATTTAAAATGCAGTAAAGAGCTGTATTTCTTGTTTACTTCATATAATTCTGAACTAAGTAAGAAGATTCAGTTAGCTCTTAATTTCCAGGAAGGAGAGGGACTGGAATAATCCCAGTTAAGAAAAAGATGTTTCCTTAGAACATGGGTGTCAGGGATAAGTCACCTTTGAGTGGTTACATACTATTGTGACTTATTCAGATCCTGAGCAAACACTGAGCTACAGTATTTATCCAATTTACATGTTTCTATTAAGTATGCACGTTAGCACACATTGGTAAAGAATTTCAGGTTCAGTAATGGCAACCGTCTCTCATGAAATATGCGCAGTGAAGCTAGGGCTCTGCAGCAAGCGATGATGATCTAACCATCAGCTACTACGTCTTCCTGCTCCCTCCTGGCCTGAGCTATTTCAGCACAGCTGACAGAGCACCCATTGTGCTGCTTCTCTGAAGGTGTAAGTGGCTTGCCACATCCCTATGCTAAAAGAATTCAGAATGGGCTGAGGCAAGCACCAAGGCTGACATAGGGGAGCGAACAAGGACACAGGGGAGGCAGCGTACACATTTATGCTCCTCTGAACCACCCGCATGCAGCCAATTCCAGTGCCTGTGAAATACAACGCAACAGTGGTTGGGCCAGATGTCCTCCAGAGTTCCCTTCCAACCTCAACCATTCTGTTACGTTTTTCAGAGTATAACAAGCATGAGCTTCCCCAGAAACCATGGAATAACACAAAGCATGTCTAGTAATTTTTTTTTTTCCCCAATGAGTAGTGGTAGTAAGCAAGATACTAGGGAACACACTGTCATGTATTAGTATAGAACATTTGTGAATTAGGCTACTTAAAGAATGGGGCTGTAAACGGAGGGAAGCTATTACGCTATTGACAGTTCAACATAAGGAGCTACACAAACATGACTAAAAGGATTATAAAGCCACGCTCGCCCATGCATCTCTGCAACAGGTAACTGCAGCCTGAGAAAGCCCACCTGCTGCTGATTTACAGACAGTTACAATGCTTTCATCGACATGACAAACTCACATGGAAACGGTGGCCACCATGGCACATGCCACCACAGGAAAAGGTTTTAGTTCAAGTTCTCATTACAGAAGTTTCAAGGATGTCACAATTTTATTAAGACAGACACGCCACACTCTGAAATTTTAAGTGTGCTGGTGCTTATTTATTATCTATCATGTCATTGACCCTAGAGGGCCCAATCAGGGGTCTTCAGTCAAACATGTCAAACACTGTAATCCAAATGCACTTAAAAAGGGCAAAAGCAGGAATAGTGTCACAAGATCACAGAATCATTTAGGTTGGAAAGGACCTTTAAGATCATCAAGTCCAACCGTTAACCTAACACTGCCAAGTCCACCACCAAACCGTGTCCCTAAGCACCACATCTACATGTCTTTTAAATACTTCCAAGGATGGTGACTCAACCACTTCCTTGGGCAGCCTGTTCCAGTGCTTGACAACCCTTTGAGTGAAGAAATCTTTCCCTTCACCAGCTCCGTTGCCCTTCTCCAGACATGGTCCAGCACCTCAATGTCTTTCTTGCAGTGAGGGGCCCAAAAACCGAACACAGTACTTGAGGTGTGGCCTCACCCGTGTCAAGTACAAGGGGACAATCGCTGATCCAACTATTTTTAGATTTAAGGCTACAAATTTTGGTAGGCTGGTCTTGTCAGACAATTTAGAGAAAAGACTGTTTCTTGTTTGTCTTTGAGAAAAATAATAGCTAGCATGCACCTAAGAAGCAATGTCAGTTGCTTGGATTTCAGAAATTTCTGCTTGCAGACCACGCAACAGTGTTTCTGAAGCCATTAAGTTTTAAACTGTTCTTCTGCATTCTTAAAGAGCAAAATGAATACCATTAAACGCACTGCTGACCACCTTCGTGTCATAGGTTCATTTTATTACCATTCTATCATTGTAGGAGCCTGATTATGTAAAGACAGCCAAATACACATCATTCTATACACAAAATAGCACCAAATACTGAGTAGCAGCAAGAATGAGATTTTAATTAGCAGTACAATCATCTGACACCTGACTTTCTGTACAGTACAGGTGAATTCATTTCATCTTCTGTAGGACCCTGATATATCCTGCGTTGAACTAAGCCACATCTTCCAAAAAGAGTTCCAAGCTTGATCTGAAGACACCACAGGACAGTGGTGGCTCCACCACATACCGGAGTACTTCATTCCACCTTTAAACTCTGACTTACATTTTCAGCCATCAATTCTTGTTCTGCCATCACCACTGGATTGGAAATACAATGATAAAAATTTAAGTTCTCTAAGACAACTTGTACTATCAGTCTCAAAAAAAAATTGCTGAGAGGAAAATGACCCATCTTTAAGATACTTTGGCATTTGCTTGTCTTCTCCAATTCAATTTTCATAGAATCATAAGGTTGGAAAAGACCTCTAATATCATCAAGTCCAACCATCGACCAAACACCACCATGTCTACTAAACTATGTCCCGAAGTGCCACGTCTACACTTTTTTTTGAACACCTCCAGGGACGGCGACTCCACCACCTCTCTGGGCAGTCTGTTCCAATGCCTAACCACTCTTTTGGTGAAGAAATTTTTCCTAATATCTAATCTAAACCTCCCCTGACACAACTTGAGACCAATTTTAACAGTTTCCTTAGCTGACTTCCTGTAGTACAATTATTTTTTGCTTAGTTTTTACCAGTTATTTCCACTACTTGTCTATTAAGATTTTAAAAATTATAAGCTTAGCTTTTCTACTTCTGTTGAATAAATAATCTATTCCTAGCTCTTGAGTTTTGTTGCCTAATTACGATTGTGTTTAAGTTGTACAATTTTCCAATCCCTCTCCATTCTTAAGACAGGATATGTGTAGCACTGACGTATTGAGAAAGCAGTATTTCTCTAATGTATTTATTTTCAATGAGCAGTTTCTTAGTGATTCTGCAAGCATCACTCTTGCTTTATTTTATATATGGTTCACATACTCTGTTGTGTGATACAGAAAACGGGACAAAAAAATTTTTTTGTGCTAAGACACCTAACTTCTTGTCAATACTTATCCTTCCAGAAGTTTTTCTACACACGGAATTGTTGGCAGTTTTAAACTCTTTCACTATTCCCTTTGCACATCTATGACAGATTTACTGGAATTCAAGTTTGTATTTAAATATGAAGGGTAAAAAGATTATTTGTCATCAGCAGAAATTCCACATTTATCAGTCACCGACACACAACTGAAGGCAGGTAAATTCACTAATTATAGAATTAGTACTATTTCAATAGTTAATACAGGCCCGCACTGCCTGACATAAGCCACAAGTCTTGATTAGTACAGAAATTTCTACAGTAAAATTTTAAGATTGACTTTAGGACACTAGGCAATTACCAAAGTAGAAAACAAGGCAGTCAGTGAGAACTATTTCAGAACAATGGATGCTACCATTTTTTCCACTTGACACTGCATGTTTAAAGAGTTTGAAGAATCAAGTTCTGCCACGTGTTGCCCATAGACCTCAGTACTTTACATGCAGAGACTATCTACAGTATGTGCACACACTTTGCAAGTGCTCAGACTTGGAATTCCACGTATGTTCTGTATTAAGAGGACAAAGAATGATGTACGCATTTCATTACCCAGGTTTTCTGAACAAGAGCACCCAAATGCCAGAGCGTGAAGATCTGCTTAGAGAGGGTACAATGTGCATACAGACTACTTTAAGCACTTCAGCTGCTAGTAAATAACGTCTGTTGAGTAGTTCCAAGTTTTCTACTGAAGGTTACTCAAAGCAACGTGGAATTCACGAGAGAAGGTTCAGAGTCAAGGTCAAACAAGTATCACACTATCATGGAGGTTAGAGTGAAAAACTCAAGATAAACTGGACTCGAACACATCAAAGGAGAAAAGAAACTGTTGAAATGGCTTTGACGCAAAATGCCTTCAACAGGTCTGCCACAGCTAACTCTTGATTCAGCCCAAAAATTCAATTCAGCATTTTGGGTGAGAGGGGTGGTAACCTATTGACCCTGGAAGCCCAAGAAGACTTCTGGAAAAACTTTCCTTTTCATCTGTGTGAGCCTACTACTCTTTCACAGCAAAAATATAAAGTCAGATCTTCAATTCCTGAGCAGTAGAGACCAAAAAGCTACCTACACCAACAGTGCCATTCCACATCCATGGCAGGAAAACATCTATTAGAGGAAGAGTTTCACTCTGAGTAACATAAACCAAACTGACAACCCACAAACTTCTAGGGACATGACCTCCTACAGGTCCGAATGAAGGAAGCCACAGGATACTCTGCCACAGTTGCACTTTGGCAAATCAGACCTGCCTCAACCAGCTGGGGCCCAGCAAGGACTGTTGGGCCAAACTGTTATCTTGCAAAACATTTACAGAATTACAGGTGTACGTAGGAATGTATACTAAAGCGTCCCCCAAGAACGATGAAGAAAACATGTCCCAAAAGCAAGGGCTGAACACAGTGACCAGCCTGCTTGTCTGCAGGGTTACAGCAAGTCAGTCTTTAAAACCATTTTAATATCTAAAAGCAGCCAACAGCTTTAATCTCCCATTTGCATTACAGTGAAATGCAGTTGCTGACATTGATACTCCTGTATTCCAAAAACCCAGAAACGTTTCTGCTACAGTCTGGCTGGCTTAGCCCTGGGGAAGGCACTGTTTCCTTGGAGGGGGGTTTAAATATACATGGTACCCAAGTCTGCGCCCAGCCAGGATGCGGTACATGCATGCCTGTCAAGCTGCTTGCCATTCTAAGCCACGCAGCCCTGACCAACGGCTCTTTTTTCAACTAGTAAGCTTGTATGCTCAAATACCACTAGAGCATAGGTCAAGTGAAAAATTAGGAAATGCCACAGGCACTGGTCAGCCTCTTAATAATAAGGTTGTGTTCTGCAGAAGTGAGACATAAGGCTCTAGCAGAGACATTGCTGAGATGCATCAGAACACGTTTGCTGGGAAAAACATCAGAACAGTCCAGAGTCAATGAGGATGAAGACTCACTCCCATTAAAGGTTCTATACGTCGGGGTCTGCAAGAGCCAGCAAAGGGAGTCTTCTAGCCCCAAAGATGAATGCTGAAGAGAAACACAGCACAAAGGGACTATGCAAAAACAAAAGCCACCAAAACAAAGGAAAAACACAGCCTGCATTCTAGCTTGGAGGCATGCTTAACATGAAATGCAAAGCAACCAGCAGGCAGCAGTGAAGACCAGCTTCCATACGATCCTGGTTCAAGAGGCAAATGAATTGCAAACAGCATACATCTTGAAATTACAGACCTGCTCCAGTACTCCAGTACTTGTGACTCATGTAATTTAAAAGTGAAATATGGGAAAGTATGCATAAGAAAATACTCTCCTTCTAAAAGGATTACATGTAATTAATATTTATATACAACTATACTTTCCCTATTTGTATTACAAATAATTTAACTACATATTCTGCAGTTACTTTGAAATGTTTTAGGAAGTTACTTCCTCAGCTATTCAGAAGTTGGTGGTCAGTTCCTGGCTGGTAATGCCAGAACCAGTACTGTCATACCAGTAAGATTGCCTACAACTTCTCTTCCAAATAAGATTTGACTAAACAATGTACTACTTGAGTAACAACCAAGCAACCTGACAAAGACTAAGTGGTAATATAGTTAGCCATATATAATTTAAGTAACATTCATAAAGTTTTGATAAATTATAATAACCATACTCACATTAAAGCCATGTAAACACTGAACTATGTTCCCTACAAGAACACACACGTACCTGCATGAAATACCCAGTAACTAATGCCTTTCTTATGTTGATGTAATAGTCTCGGCTGGTAAAGTCTGTGCTTCTACGAGGCAAATTAAATCTATCCATGATTCGTGACAGCTGCTGGCGTACATTGTCTGCAGACATCAGGGACCTGTAGTTAATGAAGTTGTCATAACACCACTGAACCGACTCATGATCTGCAACATTAAAAAACATGAATCAAAAATTAGTATTTCATCCAATTAGAGCAAGTAAATAAAACAGCAACTGACTGATCAGTCAGATGAACCAGAAAAAAACATCCATAAACTTTTATAAATGACAACAGCTCTTAGTTTATTCAGGCAGTTTCTTGCATTAGATAACTTGCCCAAATTGTTTTCTATTCAGGAAGCATGTGGTCAAGACAAAAAAAAAGTAATGCAGCTTCCCGCCCTCAACATAATATACACAAATTATTGGTGTGGTGTTTCAGCCAAACATCATTAAATTTCACATATTTCAAAAAAATCACATCCTGCAAGTAGAAAAATCATCTTCCAAACCTGCAGTATAAAATGTAACTCAACATAAGGAACACTGCATAATCTTTAACAGTAGCATGCAACAAACACACAAGAAGGTTGTACATAATTATAATGTATTTTAGAAACCAAACCCTCCTTAAATTAAGCAGTCAAGTAACAGTTAAGAGCAATACAAACAAACTAACCTATTACTAAGTGTGACGCACCTCACAGCGGTTTAAGTAAATGTAGGTGACTGGTAAAATACAGCATGAGTAACAGAACTCAGTACTCTTTAAACTGTTTCTACTGCTGATACGGCTAATAAGAAACCTGTTAAGACAGCAAGCCTAAGCTACTTTGTCAGGATAAAAGCCTGCACGTTTAACATCAAGAAACCCAGTTCTCCCTACCAATTCTGTTACTTCTCAAGTGACACTCTTCTAATCTTTGTCAGTTTAATAATCCAACAAAACCAGCCTTAACAAAATTTAAAGAGTATCTCTTGCACAGAGAGAGAGACTATTCTTAATTTGCATTGAAAAGAACGTTACATATTTTGAGGAAAGTTTAAGTTGTTTCTGTGCTTTATCTTACAGAATATATTTAACTGAAGTATGAATGCTGATGCTCTTGTACACTATACAGTAGAATCGTAAATGAAGTACCACAGCATGTTACTTTCTGCGCCACTTAAACTGAGCATTTTGGATGACCTCTAACGGTTTCAATTTGATCTAGATACAAACAGTAGCAGCATTTTGTCTTCTGATCCTGAATCCCAGAAATCCTACTCAATTTCACAGTGAAACTGAACATAAGATTATTCCCCAAATAACTCCATCCTTCAGCAACCCGAGCAGGAAAGCAGTGGTGTCCAGAAACACGCACACATAAAATCACACACACATAAAATGTCTGCAAGACATACAGGAACCTGTTAACTAAGAAACTAATAGAAAAAAACAAGCAACAGATGTCTCCAATTCACAGGTGTTTAGTAGAAGTTTCTCAGCTACTGTTTAAACAGTTTTGAGTACTTTTGTTTAGACTTTCACTCTGAAGATACCCTTATTTTGCACAGCCACATAGCAATACAGTGCTAGAATGTTTCAATACAAAATTTCTAGATCAAAGCTGGAACAGAAAGGGGCACTAAGTTGTGGTTTGTTTGTTGGTTTTGTTTGTTTTCTCAGGGTAAAAGAGTGTTGCTTTTTTGTTTGCTTACAGAAAAACGCAACTGGAGCATCTAATTTAACCTGGTTGGCAGTTAAGAGTAATCTTTCTACTTACCACCAGGATAAGTCACTGTTAAAAAAGTGTGCCACTTATGTAGTCATTTTTCAAGAGAACTCCTAGCTTCACCTGTTCATTCCCATCTTTTTCAAGCTGCTAAAATATACTGCAGCTATGCTGAGGAGGACCGTACATTTTCCCTAAAATCCATACACAGAAACGAGGTAAGTGAAATAAATACATCGTATGGCTCTAAGTTACTTTTGTTGATGCATCACCCCTTTGCCTCTCAATCCATCCCAAGGCCTTGCTACAGAATTCCTAACTATATTAAAAAGTTAGGATTAAAAAGGTTTTGGTTCTAGGAACATATCCTTCTCTAAATTCAGAGTATTTTCTGCACTGCTCTCCCTGAAAAATTATGAAGCAATTACGCAGATTTTTCTATAATTAATGTCAAATAACAAACCTCCAATATTTCTTAATTACAGGAATTCTTACTTCCCTTCTGTCCAAGGTTACCCAGCACTGATTTAAAAGCCTGGCTTGTCTCCATACTCATCAGTTTATTACATGATCTCTTGGCTAGTTTTTTGGTTGTTTCCCCCCCAAAGGAAAGTAGCACTTAAATAGCTCTTTTAAATATGCAGGTTTTTAAGTATGTAAGATTAAAAGAGAATGACTCAAAAACAAGCCCATGCCTTTCAACTGTCCTTGGAACCCAGGAACAAAATCTGGCAGCACAAAGCATTACAAATAATTTTGCTAAAATGGGTGCACACTTACTTTGTTTGAAAGCGTGGTAGACATTCAGCAACGTCAAATGATCTCCATCTATGTGGGCAAACCTCATCTTGGCTTCATCTGCTGCTTTCTTTGCTTCCGTGGGGCGAACAAAACACTGTGGGACTAAACAAGGTTGGTATGGGCCCAACACAAACGCCCATATCGATGAGTCACGCATTCACAGATAGAGGAACAAGGCCTAGCTAGGTCAGTTCACAGAGCATAGGGCAGGGCAGGATGGCCTCCAACTGCATCTTGGACTGTTTACTACCTTGATTTGGTACATCAACACCTAACCCCATCTGTAAGACAAGAGGGTTTCAAAGCTACAGAGTACCTGATTATTTTAATAGAACTATATGTAGGCATCAAAATCTCTAGTCTGAAGGCCATCAAGATTGCCTATGTATACTGGAAGGCTAAACAGATCTTAGTTCAAATCCCAGTGCTGATAGCTCTACCAGGAGCCAGTACCCCATGTAACAAAACACTAATTGTGAATTTGCTTTCTCAGAAAGCCTCTATGGACAGAGTGAAGAAGGTTATTCTGAAACTGTACTGCACTGGCACAGTCTAAACAAACATGAGTTTTATCCCAAGTCTGCTACTAGACAGAACACCCTAGTAAAGTCAAGTCCTCTTCCCCAGATGGTATTGTTATCAGCACTGGTATACAGAAACATGTGAATGAAGGTATTAATAACTCTAAAGGTTGTGATGGTAGCGGTAGTGGTGGAAGGTTAAACCGTCCTTTGGCACTACTTGAAATAAAAAAAAATTAAAAATTGTAATGTGATGAGCTTTCTCTGTTACTATATTCTCTTACATAAATCTGACTCAGTCTAACTTTAATTGAAAAATCATGTTTTAATGTTCCCTTTCCAAATAAAGGCTACCAAAGATCACAAACAGTATTGCAGCCAACTTAATTCATGGTCTGTCAACATTCTTACAGGTTTGTAATATTGATACTAATTGACAAAATGCTGAAAAAAGTTCTAAGAGATCTTCACTTTTAAGATCTACAGGAAAAAAAAACAGTTTGGTTTTAAGTAATGTAATTTAAGAGCTTAAATTTCAATAAAATTATTGCTAAGTAAGATGCTACAAATCCTTTATCTTTTTCCAGCTGCTTGAGACTATATTAGCCTTCTCGTAACTGAAGCCCACCAATCGCAGACCATTTCTTTGCACCTCATCTGTCCCTAACAGATAAGGGCCTTTTTGTGGGGTGTTATGTGTTTTTATTTTATTCTTAAATTCCCATGAAAGCCCCAAAACACTACATTTCAAAAATATGCTGAATTGAATACTGGATGGAACTTGAGGAGAAAAAAAAAATACACACTGCAACAGTGAATCACATGGTAACAAATCAAGAAAGACCAATGCATTAAAGAAAATGGAAATGCAGGTGCAAAATAAACACCCTGTATTTTGGGTCCTGCATTTGAAAACAGCAATAATATAAAGTGTATTTTAATTTCAAACTCAAGACTAATGAAAGCAAATTCCAAATTATTCTATCACTGGCTTAACTCACTGTTTTGAATAAGTAATAGCACTTTCTACCCCACAGCAAGACACGACGGCTCTTATAAAATGAAGTACAATCATTTAATTTGCTCATTTATTCAATGCTATTCTCTGCTCTTTTCTGGTATTTATTTTCGATTCAGTCCAAACTATTAATACACAGATTGCTATCCAGAGCCTGACAGTCTTAAGGCACCATAACATACAGTCATGTTGCTGGTTTAAAAGAAGTGTTCATTTTTTGAAATAGTCCTCACAAATACTAGGATTATGGGGGTTTTTTAAGAGCAGAATTTTAGTTACAAACCATACATTAACCAGCTTAAGGTTTTTTTTTCCCCAAAAAACTGTTAATCATGACATTAATTGTGCCTTAAAACAAAAAAGTGTCATGGCCTAGGAAAAGGTAAATAGAAAAAAAGAGCAAGACAAATCAGTTGAAGACCACAGACAAAAATACTAGACTTACTGTTCTGTAGTAGAGATTGGGGAGAGGGGGGGGAAGGGAAGAGAAAGACAGGCACCAACCTACCACCACCTCCGCAATTAATTCTACCATTTAATTAAAAAAAAAATTATTACGATTCTGCCCTGCCCATCTGCTCTGAGTCTGAACAATAACTCTGCAACAAACATTTTAGCTTGTTCTTAAAAACTTTCATATAAATATACTGTAAGACTAAACTGAAGAACAGATTTTACACTTAGCCAAAACATTTTTTCCCCCTACTCAACAAAGTTAAGCATGTAACCAGTACACCTGCGTTGTGAAAAGCCTGGTAAAATAGCACACCCAAAGACAAAAAGAGTAGTTATGAGTAAGAACATCCCCATTTTCATAACAGACTAAATCTTGTAGCTTGTCCTATGACAACTAACTGTAAAATGCAGTCAGTTCTACGTAACTGGGAAATGAAATACAAGGCTTGCTCGATAACATTTCTCATCAAGCAGCCCTGCTCTGATGCAGTGCTATTCACATAATACAGCAAAGTACAGCTGTGCACACAAATTAATTCTTATAAATATATATATCCTCCCCCGAAGTTTCTTTCTTCCCTCTAAAAGCAAGGGCTGTTCTTAAGCTTTGCCACTTAATGCCTAAAAAAGTATCATCATTTCATGTACAAGCTTATGATTTAATATAAATTACACTGTAATCCTTTTGGAAATACTGGGATTTATCAAAAGTGCAGAAAAATGCACAATACAAAACAGATTTCACTGCCTTAAAGAACAGGGTGGTTGAGCTGACATTTCTGGTCCTGAATATGAGCCTAAAAAGAAATTTCTGTTCCACTAGCCTCATTTCCCACCCCCCCCCCCCATCAACTCAAATATATACACTTCTAACCAAAGTCAGGAGCAAACTGTTTGACTATTTTATGCATGTTAATTTCTTAACATTACTATTCATTACCTTCAACCCCATAACAGATTAAACCCCTATATGAAGCTTTAAAAAACGATTCTAATGATTAGAAATATATTTATATTGTTTATGGCTTTGATGTGGAAAACTCAAATTTTCCCCAAACCGAAGATCTGCATTTTGTTTAGCATCTCTTTCCCTGCTATTACCTGACAACATGGCAGTAATAGATAGGACCTCATTAGAACAGTTGTAGTCACAACTTGCAATAACCATTTTAGCTAGTTGTGGGTCCAATGGAAATTCAGCCATCATGGATCCCAATTCAGTCAAGTCTCCATCATCATTTAAAGCAGCCAGATAATTCAAAAGCTCTAAGGCTCTCATCAGAGTTTCAGGAGCTAAAAAAAAAAATTTAGGTAGGCACATTAATCAAACTTCTCTGAATAAGCAAAAAATGAGGAAGCACAGACTATTATAAGCCATCTTATTTTTCGTTCTCCATTCAACTGGCTTCCAAACACAAAATTGTTATCAAATTCAGTTACATACATCCAGACAGGAATTAGTTCGGGGAGGGGGGGGGAAGGGGGAGAAATCACTTATTTAGAAAAGCTCTTAACTGGATCAAAAGCTTTGAATATTTGAAGATTACTGCTTTTCAAAATTCAGACAGCAGTGGCATTGTGAAATCGGTATCACAGTAATATCACTTTCCCCCAATGCACTGATGCGTCTTCCCTTGTTCCATACAAAATAGATTGATACAGTCCTAAAAATCTCAGCCATATCAACTTTAGATATCTATAGCCTTTCACAAATCTGAGCCTATAAGAATATTCTTTTAGTCATTCATTCCTCCTAGTGAGTGTGTATTAAACCCACAAAGAAAAACAGAAGGAAATCCACAAACCTTCCTGCTAAGCTATCATATACGCTGCACAGCACAAAATACAATTGTTCTGTAGAGCTATTTAAAAGCTTGCATATTAGAAATATTTTTATTTTAGGGGGAGAGAAACAACCAACTTTGATGTATTTATATATGGCTGATCTAAGTTTTTAATTAGCAACATAACAGTTATTTTTAAAGTATATATGAACATTCAACACTATTAGAAGGGAGACGCACATTAACTTTATCATTTGAGCCAAAGACACATACTCAGCTTTAAAAACGCTAGCCAATTTTATTTACATACAGTTGTGAACTGATGCACAATTAGAATGTGCAATCAAGGTGATATGTAAAAAACCTCATCAAGTAATAGATTTTCTAATGCCTATAATTTTGTCTTATCCTCTGCAGGTAAGAGGCATTCAGTAGATTCCTTGATTCCATTGAAAGCTGTTATGCAGATAGAAACATAAAAAGCTTGCTTTGATAAGACACAGAGCACTAAATTTCAGGATAAACAAAAGACATTCCTTACAGATTACAATAAAAACAATGAAAAAACCATAAAAATTTATCCAATGTTGGTTTTATATAAAATTTTCACCAAAATAAAGATTTCAGAAGTCAAAACATAACACAACTAGACAAGTTAAAATAGAAACACATACCTGGAGGATCCATAAAATCAAAGTGCACCAAATCATCTATACCAAGCTTCTTGAGCTGCAATACTACAGATCCTAAGTTAGACCTCAATATTTCAGGGTATGTGTTGTCCTAGGGAGGAGGGAAAAAAGAAAATTCAGAACACTTGTTCTTCTAAACACTTTAAACTACACAAGCATTCAAATTCTGATTTTGTTTGGTGCCTGGCACTCAACTGTCTGTATCAGATGTTCTTATACACGCAATCTAGAAAAAGTAATCTTACCTGCATTTCAGTTTTGTAAGCCTTCTCTGTATAAAGCCTGAAGCACTTGCCTGGTCTAGTACGACCAGCACGGCCAGCTCGCTGCTGAGCAGAAGCTTTACTAATCGCAGTAACCAAGAGAGACTCCACTCTGATGCGAGGATTGTATACCTATTTGAAAGTGGAATTAGAGCAGGAAAGAAGCAAAAGAATGAACACCACTCATGCATATGACAGTTATCTAAAAAAAAAAAAGCGTAAAAAGACTGCTTTAAACTTATTTTCAAACACAGCTTCTGACTAGGAAATCACAAGTTGTATGTATCTGAAAGGAGACAAAGAAATTGGCTACACAAGCCTTTGATTGAATCTGACAGAAAGCTTCAAATACAACTGCCTAGAGAACAGCATTTACTTTTTATTCATTTGTTAACAACAACTCCTGCCAGGCTCCCTGTCCTCCTTAAATGTGTGTATTATTAGATAAGATTTTCGTGGCAGAAGGAATGTGTCCAAGTTGTTCTACAGAGTGCTAAACACACTCTTGATGCTCAAATAATTCCATTTAAGAAGTTGTCTTGATACAATTATAAGGTTGAATAATCACGTTCTAGAGGTCAGAAAAATCTAACATTAAGCTTGAACGCAACTGTAAAAATCAGACCAACAAGAAAGCAAGACTGTATTTCAAGGGTATGTGCAGACTGTCACAGTACAAAATACATGCTGGAATTTACTATAAAATTCCCATTACAGTCACACAAACAGCAGCCGTGCCAACTTAATATGGATCAAGGAAAATAATATACTGTAAAAATAAAAGCAGTAGTCAGATAGTTTCAGTTGAAGATGTTCTTTGGTCCATGTTTTAACACCTTCCTGGGGTGAATAGGAATAAAACATGCACAATAACTTTATTTCTTATTACAGAAGGTATTCTTCCAGTGTAAGAACTATTTGTAAAAAAACCTCAGCCTAAATGGTGATTGAAATTTATGTATGAAGATGCATTGACTGTACTCAGTCTGCTGCATCTCTCATTTTGCAAAAGTTTGAAAGGCTGACAATGTGTGAGTATTAAAGAAAAAGTCTAAGAAACCAAGTTATAAAGACAGTTATAGCTAGTGAAAAAAATAAATGAAGATTAAGAGATTTGTATTGTATACTTTCTTTAGTTATTGGGTTGATTGTAGGCAAGCTACTTCAGTTCCTCTGAACATCCCATGATGTTCCAAAAAGCACAATACAAGCTTCACGACAATCTTCAGGGCTACAACAGTATTACCCTAGGTATCATTTCTCTCTTCTCGTTTTAGTGCTGGAGCTTTCTATGCTAACATGATTTAGAAGAAGAGGTGGCTTCTAGTACCATTTTTATACACTTTCATATGATTTCTTGGTTTTACTTGAGCATTGTCAAGTACACACACGCAGTACAAAACCATCCTTCCTAAAGTACCTAGGAAATCCATATTCCAGGCCTAACTCTCAAAATCCTCACGTTTCAATTTTTTGAAAATAAAATTCTTCTGCACTGTTTTGGACTGCTCTAGATAGCTGAAGTTTACAGACTAAGAACAAACCTACCATAAGTTAAAAACAAAACAAAATCAAAACAACCAAGGTTAAGATTTCAACTGGGAAAAGATCTATCAGTGTTTACAAAGGGAAGAGTTACCCTAGCTAACCAGATTCCAGTATCTTTCCTGCTATAAAGAGAAAACAAAGTAGTACTTACCTTCTGTTTTGCAAAGCCAGGATCAATCACAAACACAACACCATCTATTGTTAGTGATGTCTCAGCAATATTAGTGGACACAACAACCTGTTGAAAAACAGAATAGTAAATGTAACTACTTTGTCCTGAAGATGAAGAGCTCTGATTTTGTCTCTGCACCAAGAGTTTTCAGCAAACTTTCCTTCATCAGTAACTACCAGAGCTGTGCTCCAACACTTTTACAGGACAATCTGAAATCAACCAGATGAACTTCTATTGAAATCAGAACAATTTTTGTCCACTGTTTCTGCTTCCTTATGTCTCTATTAACAATATAACAAATGTTAGTTTTGAGAAAAAGAAACAGAAGAGCAAATATTTTACTTACAAAACTGCTACTCAAAATTTTACTCACATCTGGTACAAAGTGACAAGTTACATTGGATCCCTTTAACATCATCTGTTAATTCCAGCTTTTTTTAATTTTTTTTTTAATGCCTAAACAGGGCAAACTGGTTAAATAATATTAAATCAAAGGTTATATAACTGTACCAGCACAGTATGTTCTTTTACTTTGTTTGGAATAAAGCAGTTATCAAAACATTCCAGCTAAAATCCTGAATAATATGTATTTAATTTCAACTTTGTCTTCTTAAATTACCAGCTATTCAAATATCTTTACATATTCTGAAGGTAACATTCTTAAATTTCTATAAAGCTTTCTGAATGGTAAGTCTTGTGCAAAAATTAAAGCAAAGTTCAGAGGCTTGATTCTCCATCACTTAAATTTTATATCCAGAGATGCAGCGTCAGTCTATAGATACCATTAGCTCTCATCCCAATAGTGACCACGTGAAATTACATTATTAGCAAATTTAATCAACTACCTCAGAAAAGACCCAAAATGTGTTCAGCACTTCATCAAAACTACTTACCTTTCACTTCCTAATTTCAGATCATTCTGTCATCACTGTTTTCAGTTTAGCAATTAGAATTTGAGACACTCTTAACAATTTGCTGAGAATTACAATGAAGCAAGTGGCTGGACTAGATTGATAATCCCGCCCATATCTCTTCCTCCTGGCTGATCACTTTGCCAGTCAGCTACTTACTACTCTCAGCTTGTCTCTTCTTAAGTAGACTTAAGGTCTAAGCTTGACCAAATACTACTATATATTGAAAGCAGTATTTTGGTGCAAAAAAATTTCAGATTAATCTGGAATTACCATCTTCCACCCTGAAACAATGTACTACTTAGAACTCCTTAAATAAAAAAAAAAAAATCCTGTACACCTTTCATTCACAGGTAACCTGTACAGATTAATCAGAGATAAAAGCCAAAAACATCAATGCAATTAAGTGCTGACACAAAAGCACAATAGATTTTCATTTAAAAATTGCAAGTCATTAAATATGCAAATTAAACTAGCACTCCCATGTTAAAAGGCTAGTCAATCCACATTCAGCTTGCTGTTACAGTGTTTCTTATCAAAACAGTCTCAGCTTTTTTCCAGATCTACTAGCATATGAAGCATCTATACACAGAATCTTGAAATACCAACTACAGAGCAGTGTTCAAAAGGTTTTGGTCCTGCTTTTAATCACCAATTTCTGTAAGGACACTTCAATACCAATAACTCAATACTGGTAGTATGCTTAGTCCACAAAGGTCCATCAATTTAACTTGTACTTGAATTTACTTAACTTGTACTTGAACCATACAGAAGTTTCAAAAGGCAGAAGGAAAAAAGAAGTTATTTACCCAGTGGATTCTGTTCTATGTACAGATCTCATTTGTTAATGTCACATTGCTTAAAAACCATAATTAATGAATGTAAAAACACAAGACATTTTAGAGAAAAACTTGAGGAAGTTACACCACATCTTTCAAGTCTAAATCAAAGTACAAAGTACCCTGGAAACAAATAAAATTAGCACTGAACTATGTAAAACAATACACTTGTACCTTATGAGCTTTAGCTGCAGTTTTGCAGTTTGCTGAAATGTTTATGTTAACATGTTTTTAAATGTAACATTAACAGTTTGGTACACCAAAGAGTTTGAGATTAAACAAGTTACTTGGAATATTAAAATCTACATATATCTGTATAAAAATATCTCTATATTGCATATGTATTAACTAGCAATGCTTAAGACTCCTGAAACAAAAAACAGAACAGTTTGGAAAAGGATAAGGTAGGAAGGAAAGGGAAATAAAAAGGCTCCTTGTTAAACCATCTTCATCTTCCTCCAGATTATAAATACTCTGATTAGCTGTAACTAGTAAAAGCATTTGTTTAATCTTAAGCTTTCTGACAATAATAGCTGATCTTGTCTAGCACATCCAAGAGGACAAAAAAAAGTGCTAAGTTATCAAGCTATGTCATTACTAGCTGTTACCATCACTACTACTGCAAGATGCCACACACCTTCCAGTATCTTACTTTCACAAAGTCAGAGCTCAAGAGATACTTATCCAGATACTGCAAGCACTTCACTTCGTTTTTATGACCATTAGAGCCTTTGAAATGATTCAGACCTCCTGCTAGCTCTCTCTCCTCAGCAGTTCTAAAACTAGGTTCAATTCCCACAGGAGACTGTGGGAAAGCAGACATTTTGTAAGAGAGTGGAGGCACAGCAACCTATGGTCCTACTTTACATATCTTGATCACTAAGACTAACTGAAACTAAAACAACATTTAAACAAATTTACAACACGCACAGACACACTTTCACTCATTGCCAGATTTGCTATGCAAATAAAAACCAAAACACGGAAGCCAGAACATTTCAGTCAAAGCAAGCAAAGAGGAAGAGTGGCTTTTTTATTTAAACATAATGGCTTTATAGGTCCAAATCTGTTGTTCACATATTTTGTGCCTGCTTTTGCCTACAGTTGGTATCTTTCCAGTATGGCATTTTTTTTGTGTAGTAAAATAGTTGCTACACAGAGTGTCTTCCTCTTAGACACAGGTACTGGCTTCATCAGTTCAACACAATGAAAGCTACACACTGCATCTGTTATCCTCTTACCAAGAAAACCAGAAACTGCCTATTTTGTAGTGCAATTTTAAACATGAATGAAAATGTAATGAAATACACAGCTATCACATGATCATCACTGAAAAGCAACTTCATTTAAGTCATTTGCTAACACAATCTTGTTGCAGCATTAGTTTCATGATTTCATATTGAATGCTTTCTGCAATCAACTTCAATAGGAAAGAGGGTAATTTCACTAAATTTATTAAGTGATTTATTCTTCCAGCACACTAGAAAGTTGTCACTAGTATTCCACATGCATTGTACTGCACAAAAAAGCAAATAATCAAGGAACAAACCCTGCCTAGAGCAAATCGCATGATTCAGCTTTGACCTTCAAAATCTTAACTTTGCGATTGCTACAGTTTGATATGGTATTAGTTTAACTTGGGGAAGCTCTATTAAGACTCCTTCCAAACGTTCATTTTTAGAGAAATAACCACATCATTTTTAATGTGGTTTATGTGAGCATTCAGGAATTGAACTATTTATTTTATGAAGAATATTCACCAGTGTAATTTCAACTTTTTTGGCTTCTCAATCCCTTTTGCCCAATGAAAGAAGCTCAAAGTCTTGCTTACTACTACAGAAAACATGGAACCTCTAACTTCAATGTACTTGTTTCAACTTGCACATTCTCATAAACCTTGACAAACAGACAAAACCTGTCTGATAACGTACTTTGAAAACATAGTCCATTTTGTTTACAAAAAGAGCATGCCTCAGAATAATTACTTTTGGAAAAAAATCCCATCCCTCTATGTAAATCATGTGATTGTCATATTCAGTATTTAATCTTACTGTATTTCTCCTAAGAAACTTATGAATGCCACTCCCATTCAGTCAAATCAAATTGTTACTGGAAGCCAGAATTTTGAATTTTGCCATCCAGAGGGACCTTGACAGGCTGGAGAGGTGGGCCCGTGCGAACCGCATGAAGTTCAACAAGGCCAAGTGCAAGGTCCTGCACATGGGTCGGAGCAATCCCAAGCACAGCTACAGGCTGGGTGGGGAATGGATTGAAAGCAGCCCTGAGAAGAAGGACTTGGGGGTATTGATTGATGAGAAGCTCAACATGAGCTGGCAGTGTGCGCTTGCAGCCCAAAAATCCAACCGTGTCCTGGGCTGCATCAAAAGAGGCGTGACCAGCAGGTCGAGGGAGGTGATCCTGCCCCTCTACTCCACTCTTGTGAGACCCCACCTGGAGTACTGCATCCAGCTCTGGGGGCCCCACTACAGGAGAGACATGGAGCTGTTGGAGCGAGTCCAGAGGAGGGCCACAAAGCTGATCAGAGGGCTGGAGCACCTCTCCTATGAGGACAGGCTGAGAGAGTTGGAGTTGTTCAGCCTGGAAAAGAGAAGGCTCTGGGGAGACCTTATAGCGGCCTTCCAGTACCTGAAGGGGCCTACAAGAAAGCTGGAGAGGGACTGTTTACAAGGGCATGTAGTGACAGGACAAGGGGGAATGGCCTTATCGTGAAGGAGGGTCGATTTAGATTAGATGTTAGAAAGAAATTCTTTACTGTGAGGGTGGTGAGGCACTGGAACAGGTTGCCCAGAGAAGCTGTGGATGCCCCCTCCCTGGAAGTGTTGAAGGCCAGGTTGGATGGGGCTTTGGGCAACGTGGTCTAGTGGAGGGTGCCCCTGCCCGCAGCCGGGGGGTTGGAACTAGATGAGCTTTAAGGTCCCTTCCAACCCAAACCATTCTAGGATTCTATGAATTGCACTGAGAAACAAACTCTGAGTCGCCTAAAAATTTTAATGTGAAAAATATTGGATTAAGGCTTCATCAAAAAACCTTTTACTTGCAGCTGTCTGAATACACTTAAAACAGCTGAAGCTCATATTTAATTGCCCACGCAACTGCGAACCACTAGTTACCAAACAGCATACTACAACAGCATACTATTTACCTTTCTTCCTATTGCTCCATTTTGTTTTTTTGGTGGGGGAGGTTCAAAAATCCTTTGCTGTTGCTGCGGAGGAAGGGTGGAATACAATGGAATGATTTTGATGTCACCAACTTCAGGGCCTAAATCATCAATTTCACGTTTTATCCTTTTGCAGGCTTCATCAATCTCCTACAAAACAAAAACATTAGTTAAAAGAGGAGTCTGTGGTAAAGGCAGCACATTTTATTTTAGAGTATCTTATGACAAAATATAATTGTCTATTAAGTCTATGCCCTGAAGAACAATTACAAGAACTTCTACTTTAAAAAATAAAAATAATTTAAAAAAATCAATCCTTGCTGGATTTGCAATCGAATTTCCACAATACTTCAAGATGCTTCAGCTTCTATACTCTAATGAACAGCCTAATTTGCATTCAACATCCTTTTTCTTTTAGTGATGTTTCCTAATTAATTCTCTACAAATTGTACTAAAATTGAAATCTCTCACCCTGGAATATTAAACTGCACTCATGACCTTTTCAATTTTCACAATCTAAAAGAAATTGATGTGCAAGATATTTAAAATAAGCCAATTAAGCTTTAATGTCACGTATCACTAATGCAATTATATGGAAGATTTGCTTCATTGTACCTAATGAGAACAAACACCTTTACAGTATAAACATGGATGCTCAAAACCAAACCTCTCAATCCAGTGTTTCAGATTTTAAATTAAAATTAACTGAAACCCCATTTAAGCTTAAGCCAGTGAAATACTCTCAAGATGAGAAAGTTTTTTCATGCCTTTTCTACCTTAGTATTTTCTACAGTATTTGCTAACCTATTTTCTGACTAGTTTACCATACAAAAAAGTTCACCACAGCCCAATCATTTATAATTCATTTTAAAACAACCACATTTAAGTCAGCTAGGTGACCTATAATTATGACAAGATTTAATGAAAATTAAAGTGCACAGAAATTTAGGTCAATGAATAACACAATTCATTAACTTAAACTTAAAAATTATAACAGAGCCTCCACTGGTATAACTAAGATGCACGCTTACCAACTATTGGTATACCAGCTGAACCACTGCTGGGAGAATGAAGTCATCATGACTACAAGCAACGGTAGGCCAAAGCAAAATATGGCTACAACATACTCTGAGAAAAGAGGTCAGACCTCCCTTATCACAAATACTTCACCAGCCTGAAGCTAAAGTATGCTTAAGACCCTCAAGTGAATATATAGCACAGTTTAATCTAAAGGCTCTGTAAAATAACTGCTTTAAACTGTTATCATAAAAGCAAAAGCAGCCTCCTTTTTAGAAGCCATAAATTCGTATAGGTTCTGGAACAAATCTGCATCTTTTTCATTTGTTCTTAAAGAGACTTGTAAGTTTTTGGCACAATTGTATCGAGTATGGTTTAAAGAAGCACAGACAATACAATACCCACGTTCTGTATTGATCTTGATTGTTCTGTATTTGCATGGCAAAATGAAGGCTCTTCCTCTTTGATGCCAAAGAGTCTTTTAATAGTAAGCCTAATGTTTTCTGGCATTATCCTGCCAATTTGTATTAACTACAGATATTTACAAAAAAACCTTTTAAACAGACACACACTTTGCCAACAAATCCAACACACCCTTCATAAAATGTAAGGGGCATACAAGAAACTGAGCTGGAATGCCCCCTACTGGTTTATTAACAGATAATTAAATTTTTTACACAGATGTCAATACCTTGTGTTCTGTTGATAAACCCCTTTAAGTTCAGTAATACCCTCCCAGTGAAAAGGAAAAACACAACTTAATTGACAGATCATACACACTAGCTCAGTAATTTAATACTTTAAGAACAGTCCTTATGTAAAAAAGACAACACGTTAAAAATAAATAGTTGACTAACTAGGCAGTGACACTCCCTCTCAAATTTGCACCCATTCAAAGTCTCAACAAGCTGATACTTGGGCTCGTTAAATATTGGGCTAGTTAAATATTTAATGCAAAATTAAACTGGATCTTAAAAAAGAAAAAAACCACAAGCCAAATGCTAGAACAAAAATACAGCACAGACCTTAGTTCCTGATCTGAAGGTCACTACACTGTTTCATGGAATTTGAGAAGATTACACTGTGTAACTGGGAAAGCTCAGATTCTGGACAGGATGCTTAATCTTCAACAGTAATGACTAAAGACTCCAGGACAGTTTTATACTTAAGAGATAGTAAAATACAAGTAAGCAGTGATAAATGAAAGCACTACTCTTCAGGCCACGTGTGTTCGGAGTCACCTATCATCTTTCAGAAAAGATAAGTGTTGTTTCTCCCTAGAGTTTCCCAATGTATTTTCAAAGTATCCCTAATCAGGACTCATTAAAATACTTCCACACAGAGATGACAAGTGCATATATAACCATTACTCTCTGCAGATTTACAGAGGTAACTACAGACCTCTCATCATAAACTGCTTAAAGAAGGATGCAAGTCACCAAGAGCCTCTGCTGCTCATCTAAAGAGAGTAAAAGTCTGTTCTTTAGTACTGATTTTTTTTTGTTAAAGAGAGAAAAAAAGGCAGTTTCCTTTTATTTACCACACTGGCAGAAAATGGTATCTCTACTTCAACTGCATCCATAACCACCCTCCAATTCCAACAGACAACCATAACTAGTATCCCAGAGTACACAATCTAGAAGGAATATGTGCAGCAAGAACAGTTTGAAAGTATTCAGGATTTATTTAAGTGTTAAAAATGTATTAATGTGATACAAATGAACCTAAGCCTGGAGATATGAGAGATGAAGTTGTAGGCACAATCCTAACTTTAATCCTCTGAAGATTGAGCAAGTCTAATTCAATAGTCCTGACTTCCTCAAGTATGAAAGGCTTCTTTTAAAAAAAAAACAAGAAACAAACCAAAACACACAAACCAAAACACAAACACATTTAAATATTTGCACACCATCTACTTCGAATCCATTACAAAACCCCTTGAAGAGGGATTATTCCATCAACCCACATGTAAGAGGAGGTTTTTCTTCTTGGAGGGAAGAGAGGAAAGGCAGAGCAAACTTGCCTTGCATTCAGATTATACCTGGAAAACTTCTCAGAGCCCTGACTATCACACTGACTACCTGAGATAGCAGATACTAGGGTACTGGAAGCAGGAACAGACACAGGATCAAGGGAGCCACAGTGAGACCCATGAATGCACAGCATATCAGCACAAAGATCTGCTTCAGAATTAATCAAAGAAGTAGGCCTAATATGCAAAAAGTGTGAGGCTTGGGCAATGTGATGAACTTAGATTGAACTTGATCTTAGTTCCTCACAAAACTGAAGCCTTCTTAGGAGTGTATTATTTGAGAGAAGTTCTCAGTAACATTGTAGTGAATTAAATTGTCCATCGGTGTGCTCATTCTAAAAAGAGCTGACTACCAGAAGGTAAATAGCAAACAGATCACAAAAAAGAGAAAGGTTACATGCTAGCTAAAATACTCATTTATCTCAAGCTGCAAGTGTCACATACACTCAACATATCCATACTTCACATCTAGTCATCAGAATTGTTCCAGTCCATTACATACTTTTAAGTTTCCAAAAACTTCTTGCTTGATCCAATCAAAGTTAATTAACAATACACATGCAATATCTATAGTTCAGTTGCAACACTAAGGAAACTAGAATCAAGTATCAGTTAAGAACTCCATAGTAGTACACTTTGAATATTAACATGGAGTCCTCAACATTCTTCCACACCCTCAAGAGCGTAAGTGATTCTCCTTGGAAAAGCTCCAAAAACAGACAAGAATCAGTGAAGAGAAAATATTTCTTTTTATGGATATACTAGTGCTCGAGGAGGTAATGGGGCGGGTGAATATTTTTCAACCAGGAAAAAGTCATCTAAACATCCAAGTGAGAGTCTCAACCATTTGTATTTGTATCTACAGCTAAATAAAGATAGTTTACAATAGGAAAAAAAAAAAGCAGTAACCAGGAAAATAATTTAATCAAGATTATTATTAAATCAAATTTCAGCTAATTTAAATAGTATTCCTTCCAAGAAATTGGTGTGATTAATGCTGATTCTACACACAATCCTGAGCAGGCTGCTTGGTTTTCAAACAACTGGTAGACAACAGGCAATATTTAGAATACCTGTCAAATTAGGTAGATTTCATTGAGGAGCTTAAGTATCAGAAAGCACTTCTGAGACACTAAAAAGCTTCAGGATTTCAATACGAACTTCCATTATGCCACAAATTTCAGCAAGATCTAAGCCTGTATAGGAACCAATGCTTAGTAGTGTCTTATTTAGAAACCAAAGCAATAACAGGGTGCACATATTCCCTCCAATTTATTAGAAACAGTAGTGCAGCCATCTATATTTTCACATAACAGTAAGTAGGTTACTTATGCCTCCCAATTCTGACAGGTTTTTTACTCCATCTTAACCCACTTTTCCAAAGAAAAGGCAGGCTGATGACTAGTGCCTAAAAAAACCCCTTTGGATGCAGTAACTTTTATTCTTCTCACTGAAGCTGTGTTTCTTTGCAGCTAGAAATGCAAAGATCTACCAGACCAGAGGGAAACAGAGTTTGAAGCCTGTTGACAAAAGGAGTCCTTAATTCTCAGAACGCCACGATTACTGCGTATATTTTATTTTAGCATCCTCTGGAGGGGGACAGCAACATTTACTATTCATATCAAGCTCTCAAGAAATTAAAAGCACAGTGCTTTATTTTTCTTCTAAATGTATTGATCTGCCATGACAAGAAGTGAAATAAGTGGTTATATTAAATGATTCGAGCTGACACAGAGCAGAACTTTTGCTCCAGCAAAATATACTGAGAAAACTTCATCTAAGCATGTATAACTACACATACAAGCAGTCAAAACCCAAAACAGCCGTCCTGAGTCTCACACACTCACCCATAAACCACGTTAAATACCATAGTAACAGTACACAAAATATGCACACACTCTGAAAAAGGGTTACACATCTTACACCAAAGAAAGCTGAAGAGCTATAGGTGTCTGTCAGGCATACAGGAAGTGTACAGGTTGTGATCAAAATTAAGTACTCCAAAGCACTTTTAACCATTCAGCAAGATAAGCATATTCCATGTCATCTGGCAATATTTCACAACGAAAATTGCTGGACTGTAACTGTGGAAACAGACCTGGCTGCATTTACTCTTTGTACCATGAGTACTGAATGCTGCTCTCTGGTCAACAGCCTTTTACTTCTTTGCAACAGTTAAACTAACCACAGAAAGCACTACCTGCAGGTTAGTTTCTGTAATGCTCAAGATTGTCTTTTCACAGTCTGCCCCTTTGTCTTCCATCTCTCCATGCCCCATACTGCCTGCATCCCTCATCACAGAACATGCAGAAAAACTACTTGAGCTACAACAAGACACAGAGGATAGAGCTGAATTCATACCCCCCTCATTTGTAGAACTCTCTTTTTTTTTCCCATCACCATAGCAGTGCTAAAGTTTCCTTTTTATCTCTCATTGCAGAAAGTAAATATAAAACCTTTCACATTGCTCAAAGGACAGCACATGAAGGGGACAAAATGAAGGTCTCCTGAAGAAGCTCATTTCTTTAACCTGACAGAAATTATCTGGGAAGATATGATGAAATGCTCTCAGTATTTGAAATTAAGAGGGACACTGATAGTTTTCCTATGGCTTAACTTCAAGAGTACCACTTACAGGACTAATACTTAAATCCCACCAAACACACACTCCTCTCTTTGAAGCCATCAAGGCCAGGCTGGTTGGAGCTGTCTGTGAGCAACCTGGTCTAGTGGAGGGTGTCCCTGCCCATGGCAGAGGGGTTGGAACTAGATGATTTTTAAGGTCTCTTCCAACCCAAACCATTCTATGATTCTACGACTAGTAAGTACTAACAAGACTGAAAACATGAACAGGATTTAGTATTACTAAGCAATATTTAGTAATACTCATTTTTTTTCTAAAAGTTCTCACTTTTGAAAGCCTTATCACAGAAAGTGTTCTAGGTATGACTTTTAAAGATGGCCTGTGCCAGTTTAATTTAGAAACATGCTGGTTCCTCAAGCTGTGTCAGAATACAGAGCAAAGAAAGAAACTCAAATATATGAACCACAAAACCAATACCTCACCAGCTGCCTCCAATAACACATCTCCACTGCTTAAGTTTATCATCTCACTACTCCAATACTTAATATTCCCTAGGTCTGCATCAAAAACTAAGGATCTGAACATATCATTAGCAGTTCATCTAAAAGGAGCTGTATAAAATTAACCACAGAAGAGACTAATTTTGCTTCTTATCATGCACAGCACATTTTTTTCTTTATCTGCCGTTGAAAATAAAGTCTTTATTACACTACTCAAACTGAATGCTCAGTAGAAATTCACTTCCATTTCTTTCCCTGATAGTATTTCTGCAGTAAAAAGTAAGGTGCTCATACTGAAAGGTTACTGTTAGCAAGAATAGAAACAGAAAAGAATTATAGGAGCAGTTCCATATATTAAGTGCATCACATATTTAAGAAGCAAGTTTGTGCTGAACAAATACTGTCAAGATTCTTACATAAAGAAGTTCCATTGAATGGTAGTCAAAAAACCCTAAAAAAGAAACCCAGGAAGACAAGCAGTAATGAAGTTCACAGAATCACAGAACACCAGGTTAGAAGGGATCTCAAGGATCAACTGGTCCAACCCTTCTTGGCAAAAGCACCGTCTAGACAAGATGGCCCAGCAGTCCACCCAGCCAAATCTTAAAAGTATCCAATGTTGGGGAATCCACCAATTCCCTAGGGAGACTATTCCAATGGTTGATTGTTCTCATTGTGAAAAATTTTCCTCATGTGTCCAATCAGAATCTCCCCAGGAGTAACTCGTACCCATTACTTCTCATCTTTTCCATGTGACTCTCTGTAAAAAGGAAGTCTCCATCCTCTTTGTAGCCACCCTTTAAATACCAGAACAGGGTGACAAGGTCTCCCCTAAGCCTTCTTTTCTCAAGTCTGAATAAACCCAGCGCTCTCAGCCTTTCTTCATATGGCAGGCTTCCCAGGCCTTTGATCATCTTTGTGGCCCTAAGTTACTGAGTTAAATGCTCTGGCTAAGCTAACAATCCAATAACCCGAATTTCCCTCCCTTTTGTTTATGTGCAGGACCCATCCCTGCTGCCATGGAGGCTTGAAATTGCACTGATACTAAACAGCAGTTACCAAACGATCGACCGCAAGTTACCCTGAGCCACCAAAGTACTTCAAGTGCTGGCATTCAGTCTGGCTCGCAGGCCAAACTGTGGTATGTAAACATCCATTTAACTTGCTGGTCAGGCTTCACTCGATCTTCAGATCTGAACTGTATCTCACTATCTTTCAAAAACTGTTTCTACAAAAAGATGGTGACTAGTGATGTCATTTTAAGCAAATTTAATGGAACAATTCAAGCACTTGGCATACAAAACACAATTCAATGATTTTGTAAACATGGTCCTTGGGAACATTATTTCAGAAACTCTTGTTTCAGTTGACCCTGTATTTGGAGCACTTACAAAGAATCTCATGAGGTGAGCAAAACTTCAAGATTGCTCTAGTTAGAACATACTTTAAACTCTTTCAAATAGGAGATGACAGTCTTATCTACAACAGATCAGCTGCTACACTATGTAGTTAGATTTAGCTTCACCTTGGATAAATAAGTAGACATAGTTGTTAAACCCTGAAGGAAACTAACGCCAAAAAAGTATAAAGCAATTTTACCTTTTGTAAAATGAGTACATAGGGGGAAAAAAATCCTAAATGCATAAATTTGTACTACTTCCCAAACCAGAAATATTTGGCAGACACTTAACTTCCCTCCTTCTCTTCTGAGTTCTTATCATAGACAGGGGTACTGCCAGCCACATCTGGCTTTGATAAAATGAACCTTCTAGAAATTTTGTCTCTGTCCATAAAGCTGCATGGAACTTCACTAATGTCCCTTTCTTCCTCCAGGAATGAAAGCAAACTGCTACAAGCTAAAATGAGGAAACAATAGTAAAAAGAACTAGCCCTAAGAGCTGCACCATTTCAGGAGATGCTCTGAATACAAATTCAGAGAAAGAAAACTTTGCAAAATGATGTACCTAAACAAAGAAAGTCATAACTGAGAACTGCTCTCTGTCAACAAGTCAAAACTGAACTTGTCTCAGTATGATTCCTATATTAAGAATTTTTCACCTGATCTATTTGAGATATTTAATGTTGACATCATCTCAAATGAACGAAGAGCAAAAAAAACTTCCTCCCTTTAGCACCTGAACACAATACTACTACTCTTTCAGTTTAAGCTCCCCAACTTCTCAATACTTTCTACGCAAGGCTAAACGACAAGTTGTGTTCACTGCAGCCCAGTACACCTACTGCCTTAACCTCACCCAATCACTACCCCTGAGACTAAACAAGTTGTCAATTTTGACTTCCATTACCTCATAAGAAAGTCTCTGCTACTTTCTTTCACAGTTCCAGACCTTAACCAGCCTCACTGTAATGAAAAAAGCGTGCCTTTAAAATAATCCTCACTTACGAAATATTCTACCAAAACCTCAAAAATGTTTTGTAACTCTTTTCTATACAAACATCAGTTTTACCAACATCCCTTTAAACCTTTCTGGAACACTGACACCAGAACTTCACCACAACATTTTTTAGTATATTTATCTACAGTGAAGAACAACAGTGCTGATCTGTACTTACAATCTCCAGATGCAGCCTGGATTCTTCCTCCTAAATACATAATGATGCATTTGGCTTCATGGATAAAAGGGTACCGGGGTGGCAGAGAACACACTTTGCATTCATAAGTGCCTAGGTTGCTAAGATATGTGAGACAGACCTATACAGTTTCTGTGTCATTATTTCTGCCTCCCCCCCCACAAGTTTCATCTGTAAGGATTTTACACATACTCTCAGATTACTGATCTTAATGGAGTGTGAAATCTAATACTGTTTTAGCAGAGCTCCAGTAGACAATAAACCAGCTACCTCTGAGATCTGCAGGTGAGCCAGTCTTCAGACATTTAAAGTCACGTTTAACAAATGTGTATCTATACAACTAGACTACCAAATTTGTAATCTCAATGACTGAGAACAAGTTTGACAAAACCTACTGTCTGACAGACATGTTGACTGAAATGTAATTATACTTTTTCCTTGTGAACAGAATCCCCTGTCAGTTTCCAATTTTGCCTGTAACTGACGTCAGGCAACCTGGCTTACAGTTATCCAGGTTATCTCAGGTTATGCCTTTTTTGAATATTGGCACAAAACATGAACATTATTTCCATATTCTGGAATCTCCCCGATAATCAGGATGGTTTTTTGTTTTTAAAATCAACAGATGAGCTCTCCTCCCTACAGGGACTGTGGGAGAAGTCTTGTTTCAAAATGTTTATTCCTAATAAATGTTGTTTTTAAAACATCCTCTTTCATTACTAATGGACTGAAAAGCAGTTCATGCAACATAATCATGCACTTTTGCTCCTTTCAGGATTCAGGAAAAAAGTTTTTATTGAACACTTATTTCTGCACCATTAACAACAATTTGATCTCCATCCAGTAACAGGCTTATACTATTAAGATTCCTTTGGTTTTCAAATGTATTTAAACTTTTTATTTTTAGTCTTGACATTACAGAATTTTCCCTAGTATCACCAGATTCCATTATCAACTCTGTCTTAACTGATCTGTACTATTTAACTTCTAGCCGTCTTACTGTCCATATAAAACTACTTCAGGTTCAGTGGGAAGTAAAGGCAGTAGCCAGTAAGGACCCTCACTCCACCTTAGACCACTGCAATCACTCATCTGAAGCCTCAAACTCAAAACAGTTCACACATGCACAGTTCCACCTAAAACACTGTCCCTTTATGTAATCTCATTTGGCTTTGTAAATGTATCTTTCTGACAAGAAAATCAAATCATTCTGCACCCTGTTCATATTGTTTTCCAGAATCCAGAACTACAAAGCATTTCTGCCCAACAAAAATCAATGGCAAGACTCAAGCTACTAAGCCTACTGAACCCGAACCACATAGTGGTAGCAGTACCTAGAGCACACTTTCCAGTTCTTGAGATTACAGTAGGTCCTATCACTTTAGATTCAACAGTAATACACATGTAGACTGTATTATGAGACTCAAAGATGAGCCTCAATAGAAGCACTAAAACATCATGAATCAAAATGGATATAGCACTTCAAAGCTTCTCTGCAGAAACTAAACCAGACTCCAATTTCATGCTAACTAAATTCAGGCTAGCTACAGGCAGAGCCACTCCAGTGCCCCAAACAGTATCATCCACAGATACATGAGAAGTCTAGACAAAAAAAAAAAAAACAGGATAGTGGCTTACCAATGCAAGTTTTAAGTGATTTAGTAAAGCAATACAGGGATATCATAGATACATTTATGCATAATTATATCTGTACATATGAACACATATGATGTGCATTTTATTAAAAATGTTTATAATATGTTATGTCCTATAAATTAACCCAGTGGAAATCAAAGAACTTGTTCATACAAAAAAAGAAAAAAAAAACACCACCAAAACACAGAGTACCTCTGTAGCCCTGGCTAGTACTAGACCAGCTGGGTCTAGAGCCATTTGCCCAAACACAAGTGGTCCTCAGAGTTGGTAACATCTGAAGGCAGTTGTCCCACCCCCCAACTCCCATAACTGTTATAACGACTTAGAGCAATACATAGCAACTGATGTAGCAAGGACATAATTTGTAATTGATAATTAGAAGGGCAAGTATTTGTTCTTCATGGAAGGTTACAGACCAGCTTGATTTAGCATCCTGGTAAGAAAACAAAATCTGCTCAAACAGCCAGGCAGCAGTGTTCCTTCCTGTTGCCAGGGGTTCATTCACCCACTTCCAACAGTTGCTTCACTAATTCTCACATTCACCTGCCAGGCTAGTCTGAACTAGAACTTCTAACTAAGACCAAACAGGCTGGTTTCAAAGCCACAATCGTTGAAGTGTTTTTCCCTACCTGTACTTTAATTCACAGCAATACTTCAAACAAAGAAGGACAAATGTAAAGGCCAGAGTATCTACTTTACAGGGACAGTCATTGTTTTGGTTTTCTAAGGGAGGAGACAACCTGCCAGAAGACACTTTAATCAAACGTCTTTTAAAACTCATCAAAGAGGCAACAGTGTACTTTTAGCATCGCAAGCTATTTGTACCATTTTTCCCCCTTGGCATAGTTAAGATTGCGTATGCTTAAAGACACTGAATTGTCCCACATCCTTTGAAGATTATTTCTTCAAGAGGAGTTACTGCAAGAAGAGTAAGTCAGAAAAACATTTTTGTTAGCTGCATTTCTCCCCCTACTAAAAGTATTAATTTTAGGTTGACCCAGTGAAGTAAACTTTCACAGTGCCAACAGGTTTTTTTACCTCTTCTCCATCTCAGCCTAACAGGGACACTCAAAAGAGCTTCCAAAGCAACAGATTAGGACTAAAAAAACCCCACAGTTTATTTCAAGCAAAGGATTTAAGATTTCCAGAAAAATCCTCATTTTGTGATGTAGTTTAGCTTAAGTGCTTTTGTACAATCATCTTTTGCAAGGCACTGAGTCCATTTCTGAGACACAACTCCCTATATTTGTCATACAGAAAGACTACAACCTAATACTCAAAGCTATTAATAAAAAACAACACAAACATTTGTATTAAAACTACTACTGATAGCTAAGTAGTAGAACCAAAGTGTTTTTCTTCAGATAAGCCGTACAATACACATCCAGAATTACACAGAACTACATTTTCAGTAAAAACATGGATGCTACTAGGTACCCAGAACTTTTGAGTTTACATCAGTATAAACCTATGATTCATACTCTAGGTTTCTATTTTATAAGTATGAGTAAGATGAGAATTTTCATTTTAGAGAGGACTTGCATAGTATATGCATATTACAGAAACATGCAATGATGGAGGACCACAAACATATGGCAAGTAGAAAACCTCAAGTCATTCAAATGATAAACTAGAAAAAGAAGCTAAACATTTCAATCTACACAAGCCACTTAAAACAGTTTCTGTATGGAATAATGAATTAAAAAGGAAGAAAGTACCTCCTGTCCAGTAAGAAAAAGTAAGAGATCTCCTTCCTCTTCTTCACACATGTGAATTTGGATCACTGTTCGAATGGCAGCTTCAAGGTAGTCCCTTTCTGGTTCTGGAGTATAAAATATCTCTACAGGATGGGTGCGACCCGGGATAGTTAGAAGAGGACAGTTATCAAAATAGATCTGAAACTTGCCAGCATCTAAAGTCGCACTCATAACTATAACCTGGAGGTTTGGAGGACAAAAAAAGTTATTCCAAAGGTTAACAAGAATTTGTGAAATGGTATGCATACAACATGTAAGAAACTAAACACAACTGTTGACTGCGATTTAAGCATGCTTTTATCCTCTGATTGCAGCATCCTTGTTACAAAGGTCAAAAAAAATCCTAGTCAAACAGGTAAAGATTAAGCTACAATTATGCTGCTCCTAGTATTTTCCTCAATACAAGCTGCATTAAGAATTTCCTCAGGTTATCTTTCCAGTACAGATTATCATTAAATCAGAAAACAGTCAATTTACTTCAGCTGATTATAAAAATCAGCTAACGGTAAGCACACAGATGTCATTTGGTATCCCTGCAACCAGAAAGGAGATGCTGTTGGGCTTTATCATTACTGACCTTCAAATCAGATCTTTGTCTTACAACTTCCTTCAAAACTCCCATTAAAATATCTGTAGCCAGTGTTCTCTCATGGGCCTCATCAAGAATTATAACACCGTAGCGCTCCAACAAAGGATCATTCATTGCTTCACGAAGTAACATACCATCAGTCATATACCTGAACACAAAAAATTTCAAAACAAATTTTATTAAATAAATATTATCCAAAATCCTCTTCCAGATTCACTAGATTGCTTGAACTAAGCTTTTATTCAACTTTTTAAAAACAGAATCATCACTAAACTATTTCCAACAAGGTAACAAGGCCATTTCAACTTTTCAAATAGGAATTACTGCAGAGTGTAAGTAAAATCTGGGAGTAGAGGGGAAAGCATAAAAAAAGGGGAAGGAGGAAACAAGGTTTAGCAACATTTATAACTAGTTTGTAGACTACTACTGGCAGATTTCCAGGTCTATAATCAGACATAAGGGAAAACCACACTCTATAAAATACTAGAAATAATATTTCAGCAATTGTTCCTCCCCTTTTCTGTTTGCAGATTATCATTCACTTTTTGCTTTTCTGTCTCAGCTAAATTTCTTTACACATTTACTTTATTCCCATCCTTCAACTACTTGTATGAGCAAAAGAGAAGACATCTTTTGATAGAAAAGCACTATTCCTTGAACCACACTATGTGGAATCCTTTTTAACTGAGCATTCTGAATGCCATCTGCAGGTGATGTATTAAGTGGGCCTGGTTCCACCTACACAGTACAGGAATCTAGAACAGTTGTCAACTAAAACACCATGGATTATGTATCCCAGAGTCAGGTATAGGTCAGTTTTGAAGCTTTGTGGTAGTTCTCTGTACTGAAGCTACTGAACTTCACCAGGATTACCCTGAGCAGAAATATACTACAGACAAGTCAGCTGAATGCATAACATGAAGAGAAACTGAATACTGAACAGCTTTTTATTCTGAATAGCACTTTAATCATAAAAGTACTTCTTCAGATCATCCTCCTCTCTATGGATCACTTAAAATTAATTTCCATGGGGTACAGTGATTTCTTTAGGAAGAATGACTCATTTCCAATTCTACTCAAGCCCCACACCTCAGGTTTCTCTCAGCTCATGCTATGGCTCTGGTCTGTCTTCTCCACTCAGACACAGAAAATGCCTGTCCATAGATTCATTCCCTTTCCTCGTTACTCCTTTCATAAGTTTGCTCACACCCTTCACTACCCTGCGATTCCCCCCATCTACGAGGAGGCTGTGTTATATCTTTACCTGACAGTTGCCATACTTACTTCAAAATGGTTTTTGCACTACTGCAGTCTTCAAATCGAATAGAGTAACCAACCTCCTGGCCCAGCATGACATCCATCTCATCAGCAACCCGCTGTGCCACACTCATTGCAGCTACTCTCCTAGGCTGGGTACATGCTACTCCCCTCTTTGGTCCGGGTAATGAGCGCATGTAGTCAACACACCACTGAGGGATCTGGCAAGAATAAAATTCCGTTTAAAACACACTTCAAATGGCCAGATGTTATTTGATACAATACAAATGTTACAAATTAAGTTAGTTATAATTCCACTGAGATGCCACCTACATGCACAAAAAATATCCAAAGCAGGAGAGCAGATATACTAATTGTTTAGTGGCGTTGGGTCCAACTAAAGCACACATTAAGCATGTACATAACTATCTTTCAAGTTATCAAGGAAATACATAGGTTCACAGTACATTTAAGCACTGTTAGATCAGTACTTTATACAGATATTTAGCAGCAGTCAACATGCTCCAAAGCAACCAAAATTAAAGTTAACATTCAGAATTTTGAAATCCGCAGCACAGTTCATTTAAAGTTTTACAGCAAACAAATTGTATTTTGTGGCTTTAAAAGTAATGCTTATTAATACATTAAGCAAAAATAATTATGTTAGTGACATAAAAATTGTCTTAGCCAGGAATCACAACAAATAAAAATAAATAATCAGCTATGTTCATTTGGTCAATTATTGTTCTTTTGAAATTTTATCAACCAAATATGAAATCCCTATGTTTTCCTTCCTATGTTAGCACTCATTTTATTAGTCAGCAGTTTTCTGCTCCTGTTAGGAACCTGGAAACATTACGAATCATCCAAAATAAGCAGCTTTACTCAGAAGAATTTCCTAAGACTGATGAAGATAGAATATCCTTAACATATTCTCAGTGTGACATTTTATGAGGAGACATCTCCAGGCACAACTAGTTCCAAGTCTACAGATCAAGAAATCCACTCCTCCTTAGTAACTGCTTTTCAAGTATTCTTAAAAGTTCACATTTACAGAGGGAGAAAAAAAGTTTATACATTGCACAATGAGGAATAACAGGAAAAGCAGTGTAATTTAAACCAGGATTTTTCTTCTTCTAGAATACCATATTTTCACAGCAAAATGGACAAAAGTGAACACTAAAACATACCCACAAGCAGACAAGTGTAGACTGTAATGAAAAACATTTTTCTAAATGGAGAACATTTCCATTATAAACACAAAAAAAGAAAGCAAAGACTATCAAAATATGACAGGAAACTACTAGACTGCTGAGAAAAGAACTCAAATTTCTGAAAACTCTTTTCAAAAAATAATAGAAGTTCTTGAACATTGATAGCATAAACCTGAAACCCTATCCTGTAACATACACACACTCCTCTAATATGCAGTGTAGAGAAAGGAATTTGCTTCCCAAGTCACTAATAAAAGCTCAACTCTAAGCATATCAGGTGAAGCTTCTTGACTTTAAACAGAGGAAGTCCTGAAATAAAGTTTAAAACAGCATGTCCACCAGGCTACAGCAGCAATAAAAATAATTTAGATGTAGTTTTCCAGTAAACAACAAAACCTACAATATTGGTGTCAAATGAGGTGAAAAAGGCTACATAGACTTCAACATGTTAAGCTGATTTAGATGACCACCAGAATACTTTTCATGTCCAGCTTTAAAAGACGTACAAACACTACGAAAAAGGACTGTACGATACTACATTTTCTACTGCAGTCATGACTGAGAATATACTGAACACTTAGCATCATCTGGTTATTATAAAACCTAACATAAAATTAGCTCCACTCCATTGACAGAAAATACCTACAAATTACCAAACCCCTTGACTTTCCTTAAAAAAAAAATATTATCAATATCAAAAGCATGAGGAATAGCTTTAGTTAGCACCCTTTAACCTCAAGGACCTTCTCAAGAGAGATACCTCCATAAACACGAGGAGGCAGGGACTACACATATGGTGCCTTCTAAGATCAAAGATAAATGCACTGAGGACTGCTAAAGATTATTCCAAAGTCAAAGGACAGTCATGTTTTTAAAGGGATGCAGGGCAGAAGGGGAAGAGCACTATCCTTCTGGCTTTTCTGAACCATATCAATTTATTGGAAACTTTCTCTGTTAAAGGGTATAAGGTAGAATTCTCAGAATTTTCATTACTTTAAAAGGTGTCAGACTTTTACCTGTATCAACTCTCCTATGGAATACAAGGGCAGCAGATTAAGCTACACTCAGAATCACCTTGCTTCTGCACTTAACCTGCCAAGAAAATTTGCTGACAAAGTGGCATCCCTTATGCTACATCAAACATCCTACTCTTTATTGTTAAGGCTCTCAAGTGAAAGCAGGTAATACTCTACTACTCCATCTATGGAAGAAATTTAAATTATTATACCAGCACCACAATATGATTCCACATTTAAAAAGGAGCACGTGTTGCAATTACAGCAAGTATTTAACCTCTTTCTAAAAGAAATTCAGCACACCTGTTCCACCACTGAGCATATTCTAAGCATTTAAAGAAAACAGTTAACTTAGAAGGTTAAGTTTAAATTACAAATCAAGCCATTACAAATACTGAAGACTTGAAAATTAATGGTCTTGGCTTCCAAAAATACTTCTTCACTGCTTTGGGATTAAGTCTATGCAGAACAGGACTTCAAGAAAAGTTTTATCTCCTGTTTCCATTGTCAAAGCCAAGTGTTTCCAAACCTGGGTGCTCTACAAGACTAAGGGGAAAACGTGCATAATAATCAGGGAAGGGACTTGACAGGCAGCAGCTCTCTCAAAAAGATTGTCTACTACTATATAGCCTTCCATTACTGCCACGAAAGAACAATTCATTATATATTTCAAATAATGCCAATTTTATACCAATAAAAGCAAGCAGAAATAGTTCATGTACAACTTCAGTTTGAGCATTAGAGGGTTTCTTAACCACAGATAATTATTTATCTTGCTCTGATCAATGAATGTAAGGAGAAGAAAAATAAGCACCCCTCTAGTGGTTTTAAGACAGCACTTGATCACAAAAAGGATGTGACACTATCACATGCAAAACAAGGTTTTCATTAAGTGGCAGCAGGATCATTTTCAGTGATATGTTCCTACAGAGACACTCTCAATTGTTTCAAAACATATCTGCAACCTCATAAGAGAGAATTCAGAGGAAGCAATGAAGCTTCCAGGACAGCTTATGTGCTTTTGGTAGCTTAAATCCCATTCTTAGGAAAGATGCATTAGGTTTAAGTCCTTTTTCTGAAAGGGGTAAAGTAGTAAGGCAATTCAGGAAAAGCTTTATGCCTGTGGAATGACATGATAGGTGTATCTGAAGTTTAAGTCATAGATATTAAGATCTTTTCGATCTTCAAATTCTCACATTATGCAACAAGACATCTTGTTTACATATAGGTATGTACCTTTTTTTTTTTTACATGAATGTTCAGAATACTCTCTCTTCCACGTAACTATATAATCAAACTTTTCTGAAGAATTCTGTAAAATCCTGGTCTCAGCTTATACATGTTAAAAAAGCAATACAGACAATGCCGTAAGGCACCTTCCAAACAAGACACCAGTTCCTAAAATCTGCAGCCAAAAGGGCGTATAACTTCCAATATTTCAGGCACAGCTATAAAAAGTATCTAATGTATTACTATGTCCTTCACATTTTCATGACATGCAAAATTTTATGACGAAAAATTTATTTCTGTAAGACGTACTGTAAGTTAGCTATAATCCATTTTATAAAGACTAAAATATCCTTCAGTTTTTATTTTCTCTCTAGATAAAAGGAATTTATCAAGTTATAGAAGGAAGAACTTTTTTACATCACTTTTCCACACAGATTTTAAACAGCAAACAAAAGGATAAAGTTTTGAGCAAGTCTGTCATGCTATAAATACACAGTGATGTTCCTTATATCTTAGATCTTCACTATTTACTGGTCCCCAAAAATCATCTTAAGGGTTAAGAAGGCTCTACAGATCTGCTATCACTATTTTCAGCACTGAGGAAGATTTTTAAAGCCATGAATCTACAAAAAAAAAAAGTTATTTTAACCACAACACTGAAGAGCTATATGACCTCTGAGAAGTTTCAGTACCAAGGAAACAGAAGTCTCTTCCTCTCAAGTTTGACCATCACTGAAACACATGATCCGATCAGATCATATCAGAATTGTATCTGACATTTCAATTCACTTTAAGTTCACATCTGCAGCAATGAGTTTCATAAAATACTAACAAGTGCCTACTTCTGTAACATGTTCCCTACTTTCCAGCTGCTATCTACACTAACAGCTAAATAAACTACAGATGTAATTTTGGAACCATCACGTCAGTTTGTGTATTAGTACACTTCTGTCCTTTACCAAAAGGATAACTACCAATCCTAAAGCCGACTAGAAGCAGGAGGCAGACAACAGGACTGGATTGTGAAAGGGGAAGAAGCTGAAAGATTCTTCTCACTTTTGTATTCATTAAGCAAATAAAACGTTCATCAAACTAGTTTTGCTCACAATTTGTGAGTTATTCTTGCACAATGAATTTCAAGAAGGTAAAGCAAGTTTCACCCACACACACCTAGCAACAGTCTCAACCTTTTAAAAAAATGCATTATCATATAGATAAGAACTCACCTGTGTTGTTTTACCAGACCCAGTCTCTCCAACCAGCACAAATGACTGATGCCTAATCAAAATATCCGTAAATCTTTCTTTATATTCCCAGACAGGAAGTTGTAGCCTTTTTTTCAGGATGTCATAATATCGTGGTGTATGTGGTAGATTTGTGAAAGGGTTAATACTGTGTGGAATCATTGCTGGTTTTATAGTTGGTAACCCAGCAGCTGCATAATATGTGGAGTTAGATGTAGGTCGCAAATCTTTTTCCTTGTCCCTTTCTCTGTCACGATCTCTATCTCTGTCACGATCCCTGTCACGATCTTTAGAACGGTCATCACGGTCCCTGTCCCGGTCACGATCTTTCCTAAAATGAGTTAACAGACACAGAAGAAAATGAGATACTGGAATATTTACATGTGCAGTAGGAATTTAAATACAATACAACTTTAAAGGTGTCTAGTACAAAGTGGATATAAACGAAATCTTTTAAAAAGTCTTGCAAACAGCTATCTGGAAGGATAAGTATCAAAGATTAACGGTATATAATGCATACTGAATATACACAGTTACACTCATTCTACATAAGCACTGCCATAGTTCCTGTTATTACAGGCAAGACTGAAGAAAGCTATCACATGATAGCTTTTTTTGTTCAGTCTTCCATACAATTCAGACTCAATCAATTTTGATATACAGGAGTCTGAAACTTAGACTTAAAAGCAGTCACTACAGTTCACAGAATCATCTGGGTTGGAAAAGACCCTTAAGATCATAGAGTCCAAGCATTAACCTAATACAACCAAGTTGTACCATCTTCTCCAGGATCACCTCCTACCACATACTTAAACAGCATTTCTGTATTCTCATTTGTTCCAAACATTAAGTAAAATAAAAGTTCATTGCACTTGCAAAAAAAAAAATCACCACAAAACCCAGTATTACTTTCACCATAGTTATTCACTCAAATTTCAGTCTCTGGCCTCAGTCTTAGTAGCAGTTTCTGATTTTGCAAATTCACATACTTGTTCTTGCACCTATCTCTCTCCCTACAAACACTGAAACGCTTGCAAAGAAATCCCCAGTCTGACCCAAAGAACTATAGCTACATACTTTTAATAAGAATCCCAAACATAGCCTAATTTGGCACTTTGAAATAAGCCCCACTTTACAAAAATATCCCATCACACTTTAAACTAAATTAAGTCAGAAGATAGTAGCATCTTTGCCTCCAAATCTAAGGATATCCTCAGCTTCTTCTGTGCATTATGTTAACTGAAATCCCATCAAAAAGGCAAAACAAAGTCAACACCAGCTTTATGGTAAATGCACATATAAACATTTTTAGGAATAGTCACTAAGAGAAAATGAAACCTCCCCCTCTTCTTTACCAGCATTCAGGCATGCGTGAAAGAAAAGAGAGCATTTCTAAAGCAAACTGTTGGCCAACACTCCACAGCTACTTTTTTTTTTTTTAACATGCAGCTAGAATTCAAGTGTAACTGGTGAAGTAATAAGCAACTTCCTACCTATAGAGAAGATGAAGTAACCAAGACTGTATTAGTACTGATTCTGTAAATTTTAATTCAAAGTGTGCTGCACACTGGAAACAACCACCACTCTTGTTCTTGTATAAATGACTGTAACCTATGCAGCTTGTATGTTTTTCCCCCTTGATACAACATATTATGGCCTCACAGGTTGTCGCAGTAAGTTGTTTGTGGGTTGGTTGGTTGGTTTTCCGGGGTTTTTTTGGCTGGGGGTTAAAGAAGACTATTGTTAACACAGACCCATTGAAAATAAAGGATTACAAAGCATACTGTTTATTGTCACTTACCTAACTCACTTGTATACAGATTTTCCTAAAGCTTTGGACACCGAATTGTCTGAAAATTAAGGCCCTTTTAGATCATTTGCTTGAATCTGAGATACCACAGTTTCAACATTACTTCTAACATGGTCAAATATTGTACAAGCTGGAAATCTCTTCTTACTGTAAAACGGCAGGCAAATATTGCAGAACCCAATAGGTTCATATTCTCTGGTATGGAAAAGTTATCCCTGTTACAAACTGAAGGAACTAGGCTCCACTATGGTATGCTTAATGGTGGAAGAGTCTAATAGCATGTATTGGCCAGGAATAAAGCTTGGGACTTGTTAATGAGCTATTCACAATCAGATTTTTGGATAACTGCAGGTATTGGGATGAGTGCAGAGTCAGACAGTAACATCATTAATAAGAAGAGGAAATAAAAGTATAAAAGCAATGCAAGAGTGGTAAAGCCAGGGTCAAACACAACAACCTGGTAACAGTACACACTTTACTGAAGGGAGAAATAAGACACACTGCTAATTGGGTTTGTTTGGGGTTTTTTTGGTGGTGTTTTGTGTATGTGCACTTCTGAAGGCTTTTTATTCTTCACTGTTATCTAGTCAAAGTGTAAAAAAAAAAAAAAACCAACCCATGCCAACAAAACAAATTATTCCATAACCATTTACTTAAACAGTATGATGTCAGAAGCTTCTACATCTCAGGTCATCAAGTGTATCTTCAGGTATGCTTCAGCCTCACGTAAACTAGCACTATTGCTAAAATGAACAGACCTACACTGTTCCAACCCTTCCTGTGTGTTGGTATAAGCATTTCAGCAGCCTTGTGAGGAACAAGCCCTCCCTAGACTTCCTCCACCGATGTTAATTCTAACTCAGATCAGTTCTCTTATCTCCCACTCACTCACTGCACAAGGGAGACGGCAGCACTGTTTTCTTCTGCATTGGTAGCAATTTGTGTGGGCTTAAAGCATAGATAAAAATACAACCTCAAGAACAAGACAGTGGATTAAATGGACTACAAATACAACCCAGAATGGAAAGTCCTGTTAATCCCCCATTTCTCAGTTTCTTCACTGAACTCTTACAGCCCTTTAATCGTACAAATAAGAAAACCAACCTATCAAATACCATCTACATTTCAGAAGTAAAACAACTGCTTACAGGTTAATCAAGAGAGTTGTGCCTCTTGTTTTAAAAAAGAGAAGCAGAGGCAACCAGATCTTAGCATAGAAAAAATGCAACATATAACATGCCCTCGAACTTACTAATACTTATCATTTTATAGCAGCATTTTTTTTTTCTTCATAAAAATGTTTCCCAGTCTCCCGTTATTACTGAAACTTAGCAGACACATCCAGACTCTGATCGACAAGGGAAAAGAGGAATGACAATTATGCTACCATATTTACTAAACTTTCTATAAACGCAGCTTGGCAGTACTTCATTTATAAACTGTCACATTTAAGTTACTTTTCATTATTGCACAGACAAGACTGATCTCAAACCCAGAAATTAACAATAAAAGAATCATAGTTTAATTACATGTGTCTTGTACCTGAATCCCATTAACAGCCTCCATAACCATAAGGGTGTTGGGTTTTTTGCTTTTTCAAGTGAAGTAGTGCAGCCTGCTATCTGCTTTCACTTCGTTATGTCCACACATACATAATACATACATGTGGATCCAAAAAAACCACTGTAGCAATCACTAAATCGGATGATGAAAAGCATACAAAAATGAAAATGGGCACAAAAGGTACAAGGTAAAACCACTGATCGCCACAGTGAAAGTCTAAAGACATCTAATAGAACATTAATGGTGTTTTTTTTCTTCATTACTAGACGTGGCAATAGTTGATGCAAAAAAGCCAATGCAGCTAAAAGAGGATTTTTGCTCCATACATAATAAAACAAAGTACAATTAGTCTGAATGTAACCACTAACACAGTAACCATGTTACACAACAACAACTAAAGTTAAGTATGTTTGGAAAAAAATTAACAGATTTTAAATAGTATGTATGCAATTTACTCAAACACTGTAATCAAAAGCCTTCCATAAAATTCTCATTTTTCCAAAAAGTTTTTTACTTCATAGATGATACTTCCAAGACTGGAAGAAAACAGACATTGTGCTGATGCTTAAGGTTACACCAACAATTACAAACCTATTGGCCTGGCATCATTGCCATGTAGAGCCACACATACCAATAGAGGCCTCAATTAAAGAGGAACTAAAAAAAAAAATACAGAGTAACTCAATACAACTTTCATATTTAGTCAGGTGGTCCAGTCTGAATGCAAGATAAACTATTATTCTGCATAGAAGTGGTAACCATCCAAGGACCTAATTCTGCTTAATCCAGCTCCAAAACCAACTAAATTGCATAAAGGCATCTCGGCACAGAGGAAGACATATATATGTGCTATTAACAAGAATCTCTCTGTGTGTTCTCCTTACCACCTTCCATAAGCTGTAAACTCAAACTACCCTAAAATAAATCAAGACAATGTAACATTAGTATGGCTTGTGCTACATGAATTAAGATTTCAAGTACTATTAGAAATAATCACACTCAATAATTATGCTTATAGTGACTTCTTGTCAGTCCTATGCCATTTAATGCTTTTATTGGCAGGGGAGGAGGGGCAAAGAATGGCCACAAGACCAGCACTTGTATAGTTTTTAAGTGCCATAAAGGTCATAGACTTCTGGTTAAAAAGTTTTATCACTGGTGGGAACTTATTACTGCATATACAAAATGGTAAGACTAAGAGTTCAGGATGACAGTGATAATCAGTAAAAACAATGCCAAATAAAACTATACCAAAACTATAAAACCCATTAACATACAAATAAGGAAATACTGGCCTGTGGTTATCTTTACAGCTAACCATAACAGTTGTACCACATTTAAATAATGCCAAATTTTGGCATGACCATTGAAAAATTTTACAAAAATACCTACAAAAAAGCTGCATATGCACAACTTTTCATTGAAGAGCTACTTCAGTTTCTGGCAAATCATGCAAAAATGGATTAAAGGAGAGAAATAGCTCAATACATTTATTTAAAAAAATACAACTATAGTGATCCTAAATACAGGAAATAGATGTTCAATAATAAACATTCACTTTTGTTTAGCAGGAAAAAAAAAAAAAACAAAGTCCAGGGCTAAAAGCTGAAGCTACACAAGCTCACCTTTAAAAAAAAAAAAGTTTTGCAAAGAGCGTATATCAGTGAACACTAAGTGCTACAGCAGACTTTTAGTTATTTGAGAACAAGATTAAGTATTTTTATTAGGTAAATACTCTAGTTCAAAACAATGCTGTTGGACTTTAGAAACAGATTAATTCACAGAAGTCTTTTGTGCTCCATCAAGACGGACTGACTATAAAAACATAGTATTTATTTGTGTTCCTTTAGACTTTAGGAATTTACTTTGAAGAGCCACCCACCTTCCCCAATTACAGGGTAAGAGATTATGCAGAGAAAGCTCTAAAACAACTGTGTATAATAGGAGAGCACCAGCGTATTGTCTGTGTTCCTTCAATTTCACTAACCTTAATGAAAATCTGCTAAAGCTTGCACAGTACAGTCCTAAAACTTTAGCCTTTGCAAAACTAAGAAAAAACATAATCCCTTCTATGACCCCTACCCCAAAACTCATCTCACCATCGATTCTTAAAGTCAAGCATATCTCTGATGGTTACTGAGTGAAAGACGTTAACAAAGGAATAACGTTTCTACCAGTCTAGGCACTAATTATACAGGCGGAACAAGCCCCATGCTGACCTGTAGGACCAACGTTTGCCAGACCTCTCAAGCCAGAGAGGGAAAGAATAAACAAAAAAAAAGGAAGGAAAAAAAAAAACCAGATAGAAAGAACGAAAAGAGCCACAGACAAAGCCGGGCGCGGGGAGTGGGCCGAGCAGCGCGCCGCCCCCGGCTCCGCCGCGACGGGAGCCCAGCCCAGCTCAGCTCAGCTCGCCCAAGCGGCTGGGCCGGCGGCTTCCTCCCCTTCCCCCTCCCCACACCGCCACACGAGGCTCTCCCCGCCCGCTCCCTACCACCGCGCTGCCGCCGCCATCCGCCTCCTTCGTCCTCACCGAGGGGTCCGGCCCCAACAGAAAGGCCAATACCGGGCCCAGGCCTAGCGCTCCAGGGAGCCGCCGAGGCTCCCGGGCCTGCCCAGCCGAGGCGGCGCCCCTGGGAGCTCGCCGCGCGGCCTCGACCGCTGCAACCCTCTCCTTCCCCCCCGCATGGCGGCCGCTCCGCTCCCCAGAGAGGCCCAGCCCCGCAAGGCGCGCCCAGAGCCGAGACTGGGGGAGCGGATTGCGCAGGAGCCGCTGTGATCCCCCAACGGCCGCAGGCCGCGCTCCCCGAGCCGGGCCGCGCCACCCCTTACCCGTCGGTGGTGCGTTTCTTGCTGGAGCTGTAATCGTCCCCCAGATCTAGGCGGTGGCGCTTGGACATGGCGACGGCGGGCAGCCGGTACGGCGGGCAGCCGCTCGGTGGGTGGGTGCGTGGGCCGGCCGCGTCTGGGTACGGCGGGGCGCGCTCTCCGCTCCTCAAGCAGCAGCAGCAGCAGCGCCGCGAGGCCAGGCACAGCCACTAAAATGGCGGCCGGAAGGAAGCGCCGGGGCTGCGCGAGAAGCCAGCGCGCGCGGCGAGGTTGCGGGGAGGGAAGAGTGGGGGCGGGAGAAGGCGGAGCGCGCGCGCGGGCCCACCTACGAAAGCTTTCCCTCGGGGCGCGCCCAACGGTCCCTCGGGGCCCGGCAGGCCGTTACCGTTGGTGCCCTACAAGAAAAACACCTTTCCACAGCCCTGTCTGTTCGTCCGCGCACGCGTGCGCGGGAGTTTCCACAGAGGGAGTTTAAACCAGGATAACTGTCTTGGTAAGCCTCTATTTTAGGCCGTCGCAGGCTTCCCTGGGAACGTTAGCCTTGCGTGTGGAGGAAGGCAATCTTTCACAAATCATCTGAAACATCAGAAATTCAATTAGGGATGTTAAAGCTACATTCTGTAAAAAGCACATACAGCCTTTACACAAATGTCAACAATAAGTATTCATGGCCGTGTTTTTCATGTGGAAAAAAAAAATTGTCTTTCAAAGACCCAGAAACACAGTTACTAGTTTTTGCCACTTGTCTACTGTGTCAATGTTAGATTACCAGCACAAGGGAAGTCTGTGTTCGTAACACAAACTCCAGTAGACCTATTTAGTTCTACTACATCAAAGTCTTCTAAGTGTGAGCATGGCTATGATAGCATTTAGTAACAATTCCTGAAGTGAAACCAGACACGAGTTCAAGTGCCATTTCCTCAATACAGTTAGGTTTTGCTTGAACAGTTACAGCTGTAATTCATGATTTTTCATGCTTCCAACCAGCGTAACTGCCAGCAGAAGTCTGCAGGTTTAAGCCCGGTCTAGAAGAGTTGGTCCTGAGAGCTGTTTCTTGGGCCCCCGAGTTGTTCGCCATCTCCTACCACCTCCAGCACCTTTTAAGAACTGGGTTAACCATCCACGCAAGCAGCATTTGTCCTCTAACTGAAGGCACAGATGAGCCTGGGCAGGAGATGGTGAAGTCAGGCAGCCAATGAGATACCCTAACAACCAGGTCAGCAGCACACTGAACAATCTCTGCTCTCACACAACCTCCTTCTGCCATTTCTGCTCCCTCCTAGCACTAAGTCTCAGCAGCTGCAGTCACTTGATACTTCAGCACAGCTCATAAAAGCCAGTTTCTAAGAGCTTCTGGAAAGGCAAGAGGCACTGTTCTTGATACTTCTGATAGCTAGTTGGAGAACATCAACCATTGCACATTCTGTTCTCTATTCCTCCCATTCCCAGTCTATCTCATGCTCCTTCAGCACGACTGTAGTGATTTAAATGCATATCATAGATAAGCAGTTTTAAGATAGAAACTAAAAACACTACTATCATATCAGTATCTCTCTTCATCTGGGTGCATTTGTTGAAAAACATGCACTTTGCAAGGCTTCCTCCCTGTCACTCTTCACAGCCCTTCCGCCAGATATTACTACATCCTTTGGTTGGCTAATTGAATGTGTACTTGCTCCTTAAGCATTTTGGTCAAAGGAATTGGATTAGTTCGGTTGTTTGAAATAATAAATTTTTGTTAACTCTGTCTGACCGTAAGAGCATAAATGGCTCAGCTAACAAATACAAAAGTGGTCAGGAAAGATCATCTAGCAGCAGTGACCTGTTCCATAAGCACAGCTGGCTCAGCATGTGGGTGTTTGTCCATAGCTTCACATTCCAAAGGTTTTCTGGGTTTACATCACTATAACTACTAAAATATTTCATGTAGACAAGTTCTTAGAGTATCTTCTTTAGAAGAAGAGCATTCTTGTCCCTAATTTTAGACAATATAACAAAATGGCACCCACATCTCAACTGGAGTTCTAGACACTAGTGTAATAAAAATAACATTTTTCTGCTTAGAGTTATCAACCAAAATAATATTCCTGGAAAACTGGATTTTGAGCTTTTCCTGTGAAGCTGGAAGTAATTTTTCAAGTTATATTACAAAACCACTGGAATATATATGTCAAAGGTTGCCAGAGTGTTACAGGATGTCGCTCTCTATCCCAAATATCAAGCTTATTTTTTGTGATGCTGTGGTACTATACGCAGAGCTGTGTTCTCAGAATGCAGCTAGGGAAGGCTTTCTACGCATCTCCCCAAGTGGATTTTAAATGATGGCTGTCTTAAACAAAAGCAAATGATTATTGAAATAGACTGTTTGAATAGCACACATGTAGCTTCTCAGAGAAGGGAGAGAAAAAAAATAGTTACCAGGACTCCCTGGAAAGTGGGAAAACAGGGGAAGAAGATAAAAGTATTACATGCGTTAGTTGCAATGAGCGGCTACTGCTATGTGGTTCTCAGAAGGCAGCAAATGTCCAACAACGGGAGCTTGAAGAGCTCTGCAGCTATACGTTCCAGATCTTGATTGCTTCTCCTATGCGCGGCAGCATAAACTACTTATGGTCTTGCTCCAGGTTACCACATGGCCAACACCAGGGAAGTTTCTGCTTTAGGAGGTAGGAAAAAAGGAGCAGGTAGCTCAGCAGGTATGACATCTTAGACTATATCTCAGCAGCAAATGCAAAAAAGAAGGGAAGGAAATTGTGTGTGAGTTGGGGTGAGCAGCTACTTGAGTGCTATGCCCCACGCTGCTACCCCACATACTAGTTCACTCTGTTAACAATACTTTGCAAACTCCTGAACTCATCCTCCACCCAACCATGCTTTGAACTATACAGCTGCATAATAAATGAACTTGTCCCATCCCAAAGAGTTTACAAATGTAAGGCCTTCATCCTGCAAGCACGCACATGCCTTATTTTACTTATGCAAATAATCCTTTTAACTTCAAAGGGATTACTAAGAGTAGCAAAACCAAGCATGTTGTAGGTACGTGTTTGCAGGATCACAACCTAAATATAAGATGAGACGAGAAAAAAAGATTGGTAAGCACAAATTGACATAATGACAAAGTGATAAGCATTACGTCAAAAGCCTAAAGGATAAAAGGAATGTGGAAAATAGGGCATATTTAAGCATATTTTCTGCCTTTTCAAAGGCATTTGTTAAATAAGAGGTTTTTATATTCCCCCCAAGTCTTTTATATCCATCTATAAAAATGAAAATCTTAGATTACTGAAACAGAAGAACATTTATGAGTTGCCATTTGCCTATCTACTCTTCTACTCTCCATTTCTTACCCTAGTTTTAAAAAGTATGCTCACTGGTATCAAAATCCTCTTAGCCAATTAGTAGTGAATATTTCTTTGCTTTTGGTATGGGCATAATACTACGCTATTTGGGTTGAAAGAAGCATTAACATTTTAAACTGAAACAATGGCTTAGGAAAATAACATTATCTCTGAAATATTTTTTTTAAATGATTGTGCATCGCCTTCTCCCTAAAAGAATAAACATGGGTTTCAGACAAGCCATAATTCAAAGACCTACCCTGGATCAGGTGAGGTTTCTGACAGAGAAGTGTAGTGTCAGAGTTTAGGATATTACTGCCTGTAGCTAATTGCTTCGCCCCTTTGTTAAAGGCTATCAAATGCAGAAAAATGAGATCTATCCAGCATAGCATCTTAGTTGGAACACACCTTCTTCACTGGCTTAAGCTGAAATGGATGGTGAAGGGAAACCACATACTGCTACTGCAATGGAAGTGACAATAATGAGCAGAGTTGTAAGACAGACAGCTAGGGGAGGTTTAAATCTGCTCAAGCTTGTGTGTTAGAGCCCTACAACCTCTGTAGTACATATTTCTTTTATGGTTGGCTGGCTTGTGGTAGACCCTAAGCTACATTCTATATGCTCCCAATGCTATGGCCACACTTGCGCTGCCAATATATTCTTTTTAATAATTTGCTTTTTAAAACCAAGTCTAACCCCTATTTTTTATAAATCTACAAAATATGCTATTAAATAATTTCCTGCAAACTCATTTTAAAATATTAAAACTGGAAGTATTTCTGATAAGTATCATTGCAATCACTGTTTTAAAAGTATATATATATTAAAAAATGAGTAATACCCTTCAAAAATTACATAGGAGCCTTAAATGCAAATGCTCATCACAGACACACTCTCATTCTGTCCTCCCCCACCAAGCCCATGTGAATAAAAGGATCTTAACCTCATGTTCAGTCATATCATCAGAGAAAGAATAGTTGAGACAAGAACCCACAATCAGAGTATGTTTAAAAATGTCAGACTTCCACATTTTTCAAATTTAAAAATATGAAGATGAATACATGAACTGATCTCAATTTCTGCAGTGAAGAAAAGAGGCAGCTTCTCTGTAATTACAGAAACTAAACTTTGCAACACTTCAAATATATATAAATCAACACTTTGAATTGCTGTGGGAAGTACACTGTAGGAAGCCAGCATGGCAACACAGTATTGCCGTGACAGCAAACTTTATCAGCCATACAGGCACTATTTGAATTTTGTGAATGCTTATTAAATGATATCCCATACAGAACACATTGTAACAGAGTCTGCAGGTCAGAAAGGTCTGAATGGTTTTGGTAAGTTTCATAAAGAAGAAAAAAAGAGGGAGAGAGAAGGAGAGAGAGATCGCAGTTGTATCTACTACAACATTAACCAGAGTGACAAATCACTTTTTAAAACCACCCCCGTTCTCTAGAACGAAATAGACTGTTGTAGACAACCAGCTGCTATTCTAAGCCCCTCAATCACCTGCTAAGGCCTTATGGTCACCTGTAGTACCCTCTGAGAAACCTTGCAAGAGCAAGTATTCACTATGTACTTTGAATGTAAGTTCAAGAGACAGTGTTAATACGAAATATCACCCCTGAGTAAATTAGGTTATACATCTAAATTACAGTTATTGTACACTGAATTTACACACTGTTCTGGTAACTTCTAGATCTTTGTGGTTAAAGTGGCATTGTTTTAATACCTTCCACATTCGGAAACGTCTGAAACTACAGGCTGATATGTTGCATGTAAAGGCAGTTTATCTCTTAAGCTCCTTACAATCTGACTGCTTTCTAGGCCAAGTCTGAAATCTTGGGAGAAACTCCCTAAACATAAGGTGTTTTTAGGGAGCAGTAACTATGTCATGGGGAACGGTTTATAGTCAGAGAAAAACCACAATTTCAAGCTTGTTGTTTGATCTTGTGCTAGAATATTGGAAGAAGAGCAAATGCAGGTTTTTCAGTTGGCACTTCTTTTGCAAAGGTCTGATTCTTTCTTGCATTTTCTTCTGCAAATTTTTCACATGAGCAGAAGGAAAAAATGTACTACATTGGTATATATTTTTCATTCCTTTTGTATTGAGAACAATCATCTCTTATTCACTATTGCGTTAGCTCCTTAAGACTTTTTTCTTTTAAGTCCTCTCTTTAATGCAAACTGTAAAACATTCATATTCATGCCAAAGATTAAGCATGCTGGATCTACCAGTGGTACATCTTCACTCTGAGTATCTGCTTAAGTATTAGGAAATTTATTTGCTTAGTTTCTGCTATCTATATAGAGCATACACATTTTCAACAAGCTAAGATTACAAAAGCTAGCGAGCAGTGCAATAGGTGATCTAATAACCTCTACTTCATGGGCTACTAACATCTAAAGTGGTAAATACTAATCCTTATCTTCATAATAAGTTCCAGACTACTTAACAAAATAATAGCAGTACAAAATTATGCAGACTAAAAATCCATCATATCCTAAAAATAGCTTGTAACAAACCATAAACATTAACAATCATACCTTGCACAGCTGGGCCTAATTTTTTTACAAATTGCCTTCCTTATTCTTTCCCCAGATGATCAAAATTTTCTCCCAACTGTTAAAAGACCACTTGCAGAAAAATCTGCAGCAGCCAATGGAAACACTGAAAGCAGATTTAAACTTCTGCAGCTGTGTTACCTCCTCTTGACAACTTATTACCATAAAGCCCCAGCCTTGCAGGAATGAGATTAGTTGTCAGTGTGTGTCATTCTACCCCCAGCTGACAGCTGGGACTAACATTAGAATAATCTGAAAACCAGTATGAGAGTCCTAAAGGAGCTGAAAGAAGCCACTGGCTAAGTTTTGGGACTTTTTTTTCGGGGTGGGGGAAGGGAATTATGTTATGTTGCATACCCTGTAATGATATCCTTCTCTCTACTAAGCAAGACTGTTCCCAAAAGGAAAGGAGAGGGTGCTGCTAGACCTGCTCCTTCTTGTAAAAACAAAAGAACCAATACAATGTTCTGGTGAGTGACCTTCTTTGAAGAGATAGAGCAACTCATCTCTCAGTTGAAAACAAGGAGAATGCTATACTTGCAGCATTTTTTAAAATTATAACAGCCATATCTAGGTTAATATAAAGAGCTGTCTCATGTGCCCTTAGGGTCATTTTTGTATTTGGAGTAGTGGTGACCTTGTCTTCTACACAATTCTGCCATTGCAAAGGTGAACCATATATATGGCCTTTTTCTTGTATAACTGGGCCTGCCCTAGGCACATAGGATAGTTGATCTATACATGTGTCATGGTTTAGGCCCAGCCAGCAGCTGAGCACCACGCGGCTGCTTGCTCACCCCTCCCCCAGCGGGATGGAGAGGAGAAGTATAACAAAAGGCTTGGGTCGAGATAAGGACAGGGAGAGATCACTCACTAATTATCGTCACGAGCAAAACAGACTGAACTTAGAGAGGAAATTTGTCTAATTTATTTCTAAGCAATACAGAGTAGAGGAATGAGAAATAAAATCAAATCTTAAAACACCTCCCCCCACCCCTCCCATCTTCCCAGGCTCAACTTCACTCCCAGCTTCAACCTCCTCCCCCCTCAGCAGCACAGGGAGACGGGGAATGGGGGTTACGGTCAGTTCATCACATGTTGTTTCTGCTGCTTCTTTGTCCTCAGGGGGAGGACTCCTCTCATTGTTCCCCTGCTCCAACATGGAGTCTCTCCCACAGGCTACAGTCTTTCATGAACTGCTCCAGCATGGTCTCTTCCATGGGGTGCAGACCTTCAGGGGCAGACTGCTCCAGCATGGGTCCCCCATGGGGTCACAAGTCCTGCCAGCAAACCTGCCCTGGGCTCCCCTCTCCACGGGACCACCAGTCCGGCCAGGAACTTGCTCCAGCGTGGGCTTCCCACGGGCCACAGCCTCCTTCAGGTGCCTCCACCTGCTCCAGCATGGGGTCCTCCACGGGCTGCAGGTGGAATCGCTACACCCCCTCATCCTTCCTCCATGGGCTGCAGGGGGACAGCCTGCTTCACCATGGCCTTCACCACGGGCTGCAGGGGGATCTCTGCTCCGGTGCCTGGAGCTCCTCCTCCCCCTCCTTCTGCACTGACCTTGGTGTCTGCAGAGTTTCTTACATCTTCTCACTCCTCTCTCCGGCTGCAAAAGCTCTCTCTCTCTAAGTGTTTTTCTTCTTCTTAAATATGTTATCACAGAGGCGCTGATTGGCTTGGCCTTGGCCAGGGGCAGGCCCATCTTGGAGCCGGCTGGCATTGGCTCTGTCAGACACAGGGGGACCTTCTAGCAGCTTCTCACAGAAGCCACCCCTGTAGCCCCCCTGCTACCAAAACCTTGCCATGCAAACCCAACACAACATGTACAGGTTGGATTTGTTATGCAAGGGCAGTTTTATGCCCAGATCTGGAAAGTATTGGGAAAGAGGATGGTGAGGAGCATGTGGTTGCTATAGTCTTGCTCAGACTTTTTGAACCTGGACTGTAAAGCAGATAACTTGTTCTGAAGGCAGCAGCTTGCTTTCAGGCTTCATTTTCTTGGGCCCCATCTTGCATCATGTGAGTGAACATTTCCTTGTTGTATGAGATGCCTCCAGAAAAGGCTTGGACTCATCTGTGCTTGTTAGGTGTTATGCAGCCTACATGGCCTAAATAAAGCAACATTGGTTCAAACTTCTTTTTGTCTTCTATGAATGTGCAATACTACTATATTGTGTATAGCATTGTGCATAGTATTTTCATGTATATATGAATGTATAATACTGTACTATTACTGTAATACTACTATAATAAGAAGGGAGGCAGAATTGAGGTTGTCACAAGTAAAGAGATGCTTTCTTCTGCAATTTAACATTTTTAAGTACTTTCTGTCTACACAATGGTACATGAAATATGTAACACACAGCCTAGTCTTACATTATATTTAACATGCAGCAAGTAGTTCCACAGGAGTAAATCAGGTTTTCCAAGATTGTGCTGCAGCACTACCTAAGCAGTCCCTGACCTTCCCAATCCTGACTGCGCAGTCCCATCTCTGCAGTACCCTCTCCCTTGCTATGGCATGGTTGTTTGGGTAGTCATGCAGTGCATCAGTCTGTTAAACCAATATGGCTAAAAAAAATAGCCTAGCAACAACAACATAAAAGCAGTTTCTTAGCCTGTTTGGTTTCCCAACAAGGACAACAGATGGAGTAGCATGGGGACATAGACAAGCAACTGGTGACAGGACACTGTCACTTCCAGATCTCCTGAAAATATCCATGACCTAACAGCCTGACACTGCTCATAGTGAATAAAGTTCAGTACTTGAATATATCTTTGGGGGATCAGGACCAAAGAATTGTGTATTTTCTTGTAAAAGCTATTTTTAATATGCATTTTTCTATACCAGATGACTGATCCTACATTAAAGTGACATCCTGATTGATTTGGATACACTTACATGAATAATATTAGCTGTTCTTAGAAAAACACTTATTCAGCATTTTTTGCAGAAATATTTAGATATTTGATGTTAGCTTTATTTTTCCATAGATTCCAGTGGAAATTAATTAATACCTTGGAGCAAATTTATAGTGGAGAATGCTGGAGAATTTTATTTCCTTTAAAAGAAGGCAGTACTGCTTAGCACCTTGTGTAGGAGGGTGATGGGGTAAGGACTGAATCTTCCGTACAAATATTCTATGAAAAGCATGCAATATCCTACAGTGAAGCATGTTGGTCTGCATGAACGGTAATTGCAAGTCCTCCAAGACATAGCTGAAACACCATGGACCTTGTAGAGGATGTTAAATCAAATGAAACTCTTATGTGCTCATTTTTTAATGGTGAATCTATTTGGACACTTAAAAATAAATCTAAAATAACCAGAATGAGACTTGAACAACTCACCTGTCTATTAATAGACATTCATACAACAGAAAGCTCTAATATCCTTCCTACACATCCTTTAAAGTTCTCCCATAGGTGTAGTTTTTACAAGCTTTCTGATCTACTTTTGCCAAATAAGCTGCATTAACAAAGAGCTCGTTTTTGAACTGGTTTAAGTTAACCTTTCTCATCTGGACAGAAATGAGTTAGGGAGCACTTATATAAATAGCTTTCTTGGAAGATTAGGGTAGCAGGAAAGTATTAACAGTCAGCAGAGGGACATTGCTAGGAAGCTGAGGGTAATAATGTCTTGTAATCCCCAGGATGGATCTAGAAGTTTACTGCTTTGTGCTTTAAGAATGCCACTGAACAATAACCAGGGCACATTCTGCAGGTGATCTCTGGTAGCTTTATTTGTAACCATGGCATTTCCCATCTCTATTCTGATTCAGAGTAAATGCCACCCCTGGATAATGCTATGGTGATTAATACTATTGAATTAAAATATTCTCCATAGTTAATACTACACATGTTCACAATCTGCTTTGTCATATCTTAACAAATCACTTTCCTATACTAACTCCACAATAGTTAAGATTGGGATTGGTGTCTATGCTTTCAGAAACATCTGCTGACTTGATCTGAAAATTGTGCTGTTTCATAGGGTCAGTATGAAAAACACTGATTTATTTCAGCATTAAGTTTTTGAGGTACAGTTTGTCCTATGCACTCTTGCATTCACAAAATCATCCAGTTATGCTGACGCCTACGATCTGGATGCTCCCTGGAGGAATACTACTTCTTTAGGTTTATCTCAGTTCCAACACTGTGTTCTCCCCAGGGGAAGGAAAAAGAGCAGAGCGTATAAAAGATGAGAATGCAAAGGGAAAAACCAGTAGTGGTAAAGGGATGGAAGAGTGTAAGAGCTGACAATTACAAGACAAAGAGAAGCAGAAACAGAAGAAAGATGAAGAAAAATTCAGCCTTCTGAACAGAGCCTCTTCTCAGACTTTCTAAAGGGATAAAGTTTTAAAGTAAAGATGGAAGAGTCATAAGAGTGAATGGCAAATCACTTCAGAAAAAGGAAGGATATCACCTTCTTTTGGCTTAAAGCCCCCATCAGACATTTAATGTGCAGGCTTGTGTGTCTCCACCAGCACATTGGTATGAAATTGCAAACCTCAGACCTACTTCTTACCCATTGTTCCCCCTTTATCCTAATGTTCTACAATGCATACAGCTTGTGGCTACACAGCCCTGCCTGTCTTTGGCAGTCTTCCTCTGTGCTGCATGCATGCACAGGCTTGCATAGGCTGTATATGTACTCCCACACATCAACAGTTGCTTTCAATTAAAAATAATTTGCAAGTTACCAATGTTGAGAAATCGACTCCAAACCACAAAGGAGAGAGAAGCAGAACTAAGATTTCATTGGGGGATAAAGAAGAATATAGAACAAATTAAGAGAGAAGGCTGCAGGTGAAACTTTGGTCAGGGAAAGTGCAAAGTGGCCATATGTTCTAGGTACAATGTCACAGATCTCCCAGGAGATGAGCCCAGATGCTATGTGGAGTGCAACTGTGACTTTGTCATTGAGGCAGGTGAGAATAAGAAAGAAAGAAGAAACAGGAAGAGAAAAATTCCTAATGTTAAATACCACTTAAATCTAATTATCCTACACTGAGTCAAGATCAGAACTAAGCGTTAGCCTAAATTCTGACCTTACTGTTGTTCAGTGAATGCAGCTTTCTGAGTTTCATCGTATTTTCTTTCAAGATGCCTGTGATACAATACATCTCAGTCTGCACTGATGCTACTCTTCGTGCTTCTTCCTTTCTTCCCATTTCTCAATGTAGTGTGTACCGCACACGGTTATCAGCACTGGGCTGCTGCACTGTATTTTTTATTTCTTCCATCAGCTTTCATTTTGATTCAAATAGATCTGCTGCTATTGCCAGCAGCTCCATAAAACAAGTCTGTGCTGGAATATTAACAAAGGCTTCTAATTTTGAAGAGGAGATAAGTAAGGGTTTCTTTACTGCTTATTACCATGGTTTGGTACCTTCAACATTAAGACTCCCTCCCAGTGTGTATTCTGTATTTCTGGGTAGGTCTTCACTGACAGAAATATGTGCTTACTATTATGTGGCAAAAAATTGCCACACGATTAAATTTAGCTCTTGAAAACAGCTTTACAACCCACCTCCCTCCCAAATTCCCCAAACCTCCATCTCTTTTTCATCCCCATCAAATAGCTTATTAGGGAAAACAACAGAGCAAAAGACTATATTTTTGCTCAATATTTATTTGAAATGTGCTCAAGTGATGGTGCCTTGGCCTTCAAATTGACTTTGTTACCTTCTCAGTCTGGAGGAGGAGTAGAAATGATGTGTTCATGATACCAGATAAATGATCACCCTGAAAACTGTAAGCAGCCCCAGTACAGTCAAGAAGCAAAGCCAAGACTGTACTAAAAGTTCTGTATTCCACAATAGTTCTCTAAGAAGCAAAGGTCTTTATGATTCAAAGTCCTAATACAGGAAATCTCCTGCAAGAACTCAGTAGCCAACAGCATTAAACACCTGTTTTAAGTCATCTGTGAGGAGGGTGATTCATTCAGACACTGTTGGTGAGGTGCACTGGCCAGGGCATATCTGGAGTCTGCGTCCAACTTTGAAGGGGATGTGGAGAAACTGGAGAGGGTCTATCTGAGGGCCACCAAGACAGGTGGGGCATCAAGGAGGAGTGGTTGGTCATTGGCCATCAGTGAGCAATGAGGGAGCTGAACTTGTTTAGTCTGGCAAAGAAGAGCTAAGCAGCAATCTATTAGCAGCCTTCAATGCTTGAATGGGAGTCACAAAGGTGATGGAGCAAAACTCTTCTCCATAGTACAGACAATGTAACAAGGGCAATGGGCACAAATTTCTGTTAGGGAGGTTTGGACTCACTAGGAGGACAGTGCAGCACTGGAGCAGGTTCAAACCGTTGTTTCCCCAGGCAGACAGTGAAATCTCCATCCTCGGGGCTTTTCAAGACTCACACGGATAAAGCCATGGCTGACCTGATCTAGCACTGGCAAGAGTCCTAAGTCACCCAGGAAGTTACACCAGATGATCTCCAAAGGTCCCTTCTGACCAATATTTTTATGACTCTGTGAACTGGAAGTAAAACAAAAAGTCAGGAGTGCTTCAAGACCAGTTCAGTCATGGCAGAGTGAATTAAGCAACATCGTCAAATTATTGCTTGGCTGATGTCGCTGACATTTGAGGTGAAGTAAGTATATTCAAATTGCATAATTCAGAATCTTCAATGACAGTTTCAGTAAGAGTCCTAGTAATGTAAGGTACATGGATTTTAAATCATATTACCCTTTCAACTATAGAGATGTAAATTGCTGTGGATTACTAGTGGATAACTTGCATCATAGATGTCCAGGCCAAGTTTAATTTATATGTGAACTGCACTATTTCTCAGTTTTATCACACTGGCACTTTTTCTTAAAGCTAAATTCACTTTTAAATAAAAGCACCAAACAGACTGAAAAACTTATGTCCCCCTGAAAACAAGGCTTCCCAAAGAAATTCTCCAAAAGTGAATGGAAAGGAAAAAGCAGTCAAAGGGGGAAAAAAAAAAAAAGGAAAACACTGATTAATGAGATTTGTTTGTTCTGGGGTGTGATCAAACAGGCCAGCGCTACAGTCAATGATAAAAGAAGGCAAAGTGCTGCGCAGACTGTTATATTCATCTGCTTAAAATTCACATGGTCTGAGTGCTAGAATAATTTGCTCCACACCATCTGGCAGACATAAGAAGTATGAATATGTAGTGGGGGGAGGGCGTGAGGAAACTTTCTGCATTTCTATAGCATGTAGAAATACTCTATTGGAGTTTGCAACTTAAATCACATGTGACTGTTCAATACATTAAATGCACAAGTAAGCTGAAAACAATCCAACAAGTGTTAATTTTTAAAACATGTAGAAACAAACTTACTACATTAGTATAATCCCACTCTTTGTACTTTATATTTGGAACCGGAATATAATACAAGCCATGAAATGCAATGCAGCAAGTCAGTACAAGTATTACTCTCTGGACACTATGAATTGCACAATGTCATCCATGCCCAAACCAGAGAGGATGACTGTTGTAGCTCTCAGCTAAACCTCTTAGCCTCACTTATAAGCTCAGATTTTAAAAACTTTCGCTCGCAATAGTGAAAACCTCCAGTGTTGCTCAAGAAGGGAGATACCACAGAAGCAAATATTCCTAGAAGATTCAACCTGCTGTGGGATAGAGATATGTAGAAAGAACTTGAATATCTCAAGGAAATATGAAAGCCACTTTTCTAAATGTGTTTCTATGTTGTCTCTACAGAGAGCATAGTACTCTCATACCTTTTATTTTCATAGTTAGGTGTGCAAGCTATGCAGTTTTTTCCAGTTTTGGTTAAGAACAAACTTGCTAGCAGCCAAAATGGTGGCTGTTTGACAAAGGTATACAAAAACTGCCCTGGATGCAGTCAGGCACATCACAGGTGGTACACGAGTCTTGAATCAGCCATGACGTCCAAGTGAACCTGAAGGACAGAAGAGTGTCTTGTTTACTCCCATAATTTATCCCTCAGCTATTTTTGTTATTGGTTTGTTTAGGGTTTTTTTTACACTGTAGAAACCATGTTATTTCTATATTTTTAATTATAATGATTGTGTGACTGTATACAAGTTTATTCCCATAGAATAAAATGTCACTTATCAGAGTGAGCAGTTCCCAATGTTTGTCCTTACCTTTTGCCATGGAAGAATTCTTGGAGAGCACAGAAGCTCATATTGCATATAGATATATGCCTGTTGCTCTCAGATTCATGCTTAAGAACCTGTAGCTAATAAGACAGAGAGCGTTAGCTGAGTAGCTGTTTTCTCTGATGTGAAATAGCTGTGGTGGTGAGACACTGACAGACAGGCTCAGAAGGATTCGGCTCAGACAGTTTTGGATGCCAACTTCTCCATTCTGTCTAGGAGGCTGCTCATGAACCATGGGAGGCCTCCGTGTGCCTCTGCCACCCCTCCACCCCACATGTATTGTAACTGGAAATCGATCTGCTGGTTTGACTATGGCACAGCCACACATCCCGTCCTACTCTCTCTGCCCTCGAAAGCGTAACCACAGAAGGGTGAGGAGAGGAACAGTCTCAAATGGCTAAAGCTAAATCTCCTGAATCCCATAATGGACAGATTTAAGAATTCCCTCTGCCATATGTACAAAAGTTTTGACCAATAAAATATATATATTCAATAGTTTTATCAATACAAGCTTATTGGCTGAGCTATATATGTGGGAGCTGATGCTTGTCACATTACAATGCCTGAGAAAGAGTTAACCCTTGTGCACATCTCAGTCCCAAGGGTATTGCTCTACTACACATCTTAGATGACCAGAGTGTTTCCGCTTCTCCAGACTGTTGCAAAGGATATTTAATTACAGTAATACTGCTGTCCCGGTGCTATTACAGCGTTGCAAGACAGTCATAAAGGCTGAGCAAGCATTCTCTTTATACGCTTCTGTTGTTAAGTGGCTTATAATGTTTCCAAAATGTGACCTTTAGAGCTGGAATTTATTGTGCTTGCATTCTACCCAAAACTAATTTAATTAGGAAGTTCAAAGAAAACCTGTTTACCAAGTTTTGAGTCATCTGGGTGGTAAAGAAGTATTTTTCAACTGCTAAAATAATTCTTAGAATGCAAGATAAAATCGTACAAAAATAGAATTTTTTTTTCACTTTAGGCATGCCACATCTCACAACTGAAGAATAATCTCATTGCATGCAACCCCTTTTCAGATTTCTCTGTGTCACTTGCAGTCAGTTTTTGCTCTCAGAACAGTCTATGATGGTAATTTCCACATTTTGGCTGTTGTTGTCTCAACTCAGTGTCTGCATCTTTACTCTTGCTTAGAGCTATGACAACAGCAAGTGGTGTCCAAATAGCATTCATTTCAGCTTAGGGTGTGGAAGAGTGTCAGTATCTTTGCAGGGTCTGCCTGTTTGTTCTTATTAGAAAGCCAGCATAAGTTTTTCCTGTAGAGAGAAATGAAATTCCAGTGCTTGGTAAACCCCCCTGTAAAAGTCAGATCAAGAGAGTCATGCAGGAAACTATTAATTCACATAATTATGCTGTGACTTTCATCACTGATCAAGTACAGTAAAGACTTCATGGCTTTTTTATAACATTTTACTGGTTCTTGTCATCACTGTACTGATATGGACTGGTGCATTTTGTCAGCAGGAGCGCTATTGCCTTCAAAAGAAGGGAAAGGAGGAGGGAAAATGGGACCCGGAAGAGACTGAGGTCTGCAGTGTCACAAGGTGTGGCCAGCTTCACACTTGGGGTGAAGGACCAAGAGGCAGACGGAGGACATGGAGCAGTAGCTCCTGATGGTCTGAACATGACAGGGCAGTGCAAATGAGCTTGAACATCACCTCTAGCGATGGACAGAAAGCCAAGGATGACAGGGAGATATGTAGGAGTGGGGTGACTGGGAACAGATGTCCTGGAGGTGAGGAACCCTGAGGGTGGTGCACTATGGACGCTGGATGAAGCCTAGTCACTTGCCATATTTTAATCTGCAATTGTTATTAATAGTTTCTAGGTTAATATACTACTTCCATCAGTCTTACTAAAGAAAAACCTAGGGCCCGAAGAGCCTACTATGGCAAGAGTTTTTAGCATTTACTTCTAAAATGTAGTTCCTTATCATACTACTGAGCATCTGTGGACTGGTGTACAACCATTGCAGGAGAAACACCCTTCTGTGGGATCGGATACAGTAGGAATTTCACCCAGTCCCTCTATGAAAGCAAATGCCAACTAGTAGATAGGCCAGCCAGAATTCTAAGACAACTGCTGGATATCTTTACCTCAGGTAAGAGGATGGATTTTGGAAAAATGAAGAAACAAGTAGGTAGGTGTAGATCAAAAAAAGAATAAGAAAACCAAGGAAAGAAAAATAAAGAGTAAGGAAAGAATGATAAGGGAGAAGGATTTTTCTATCAAGGGAAAAAAAGAGAATGGAGAAGGGCAAAAAGAAACATTAAAGATGACAAAGTGAGTCAGGGAAAGAAGACGTAGAACCTCAGGCTGCTGTGTTTTGTGTAGCTCTGTGTATGTTATGCAAATAGACTGTTTTGCATATATAAGAATAATTACAAACATCAGTTTAAAGAATAAATTAGTATCAATTAGAAGTATTAGATAATAGCCTTTTTGAATTAAATCCTGTGTTTATCTGCAAGCAAAGCTTTCCACAGATACAACTATGCCTGTATTACCCCACCCCAGCCTGAGAAGGCTGTATCTCCTGGGGATAACTAATTTGGCCTCCAATGCTCCTGCAATTTGCAGCCTCTTTGATGAACCTGCAAATTATTCCATAGTATAATAATAACACAATTTAGAGCAGAAATTTTTCAAATACAGAGTTCTGTGGATGCAGCTAATGGCTTGTGTACATACAAACATTACTCCAGAACAAGGTAAGGTACAAGCTTAAAGAAGGGACAGCACCTCCACAATAATTCCTTGTATAAAAACATCAGTTGGAACTGAGGCAACTCCTTTTCCAGTTCTTAATTTAATGTGCCTCCACTGTATTCAGTGTAATGATTCCTATATTGGTCCCTTTGCATGGAAGCTCTTAGAGACGAAATTTTAATTGTCGTTCAGTTGAGCTGGTTTTAGCTGGTGACCGATAGGTGGAAAGTTCAGTGTCCAAAATGTCACACCTACCTCAGCATGTGTCCCCAGACCTGGTTGGGAGCTTTGTTTCCAAACACTCATAGTTAGTTCATGAGTGAAGAGAGTAGGGAGGACCAGAAAACTGGTATGAATTGAGGGAGCAAATGATACACGATAGAGAAAGAGATGCAAGTAGCAGCTCTCAGCAGTTTCTCTACTGAAAGTTTGCATGTTTTTCAATTGCACTAAATGATAAGGTCTTGAAACCCATGTGTTAAATACCTGGAGTTAAATAGTGTCTTATTTCACACTGAAAACACATCTGGATTCCAGATATTCAAAGAAAAAAACACTCATGCATGGTAAAGTATGTGAGTGACTCATATGGTGATTGCTTGGTACCTGGACTCTAATTATAAGGAGATGAAGAAAATGAACAGTTAAGGATGAAACACACCATATGTCCTTCTGGTAGCAGCACAGTAAGGTACCAAATAAACAACTGTCTTAACACCCCCTGTTGAGTTCTTACATTGAAGGCCATTGCATGCTTCACTCTTTACTTTATATTATCTGCAATTTACTGGTTTTCCCACAATTTTAGCACTACTAGCGTGGAGCTTTGATCTTTGGAACTATTTATAATATATTTAACAAAGATTTAATTACTTTGTATTTAAATAATTTAATAACCAACATGCAGCAGGACTCAAGGTCTGTCTTTGAAATACTTTTAAAAGGTATTTTTAAGGACAGAAGATGTATTTATCTATCCATTTAACATAGACATACCAAGTAGGTGTGGTTACACTATTTGCAGTTTACTAGTGGATTTGAAAGTGTTTCATGCTATACAAGTATGTCATCCAGTTTCTTTCCAACAGAAGCCCCCCAAAATTAAATAAAGCTTTCTCCTTTCTCATCATTATTAACAAATTTACTAACTTTAGCTGGCTACAAGCCAGCATTGCTGGGATTTCTGTCATTCTTACTATACTTTATGAAAGTATCATTCAATGTCAAGGATTTTTTCCTTGTCTTTTGCTTCTCTTATCAATGTGCTGTGCTTGTACCATTCAGTCTATTTGTATTACCACTTCGCATTTGTTGTGACTCTCAATGTAATTTATTATACATGCAACTAATATGTATGATTTCTAATTGCTTAATTTATTTTATCACTGAATCAGGATGACTTTTAGCCAAATATGTCCTTGATTGTGAAACTGCTTTCTTTGATCCAATCCTGAAACATACACCTGTATTTAGAAGGCCAGCGGTAAATGTTACAGAACATCTCATTTACATCAACAAAAATTGTATGAATATTTTATCCAAGACTATATATAAGAGAAATATATTTACCTGTTTTGTACAATGTATACACATCCTGTTGCATCAGAATGCTACAGTTAGAGAAATAGATTTATGGGTGAAAATATTTAATTACATGTTAAATACAGTTTGTATTATTCTAAGTGTAAAATATGAAACCAAGTATTAAGAATCATTAGTGCTGTGTGATAATTAAACACTATATATAACTGAGGATTTCTTATCTGCAAGTTTACTGTAGAGAGCTCATTGGATTTCTAAAACAAATCATCGGGGACTGGACAAATGATATTTACACTCTTTTAATTATCCAGTGAGATTAGTGTTTGCGGTCTGTGTAAGTAGGTCACAAACATAGCAATGAAAATTAATTGTGCTACAGAACAGCAATGATTCATATGTTTTCTAGTCATAATTCTAGTAGTATTTTAAAGATAAGCCTCCTTAAATAATTTATTTTTAAGGACATCTACTAACAACATTAAAAGGATACTTTGAAAACAGAACAAAACACCACTCTCAATGGAAGTAATTTCTCTCTGCATTTATCAAGTTTTACTCTGCGGTACAATTACTTCAATTTTCAGAGATACACAGAGTCAGCACTCCATCACATGTACTGTCTGTCAAAAATGTATGTCCTCGACTGAATTTTTTTCTTTTTCAAGTATAGTGAATGGGAAGGGATAGTATGTCACTGAGAAAAGGTTCTGAGCCTATTTTTTACATCAGCTGTTATGCCAATTTCAATAGAAATATGCTGGACTTGACAACATTTATGTCCACATACATGTAATTCTTTTTCACTGTGCTCCAGGGTTCATTACTTTGCAACGTTCTTGCTCTCAGACACTTTTTACAACAGTGCTGGCACAACACAATGCTCTGCAAATGTCAGCAAAGCCTTCTGCCACATGCTGTAGCTGCTGAGGTTTTTTTCATTCCTCCCCTACACATTAGGCTCAGAATCACACCGTTTTAAGGCATTACCAACCTCCGTGCGTTTATTCTTTCATTACACCGATTCATTTTAGTTATTACATTAGTTCCATTTCCACAGTCATAGTTACACTAGTGTATCAGTATTTCCCACTTCAGTTGTTTTCAGTGCATTAAAAATTAGTCATAAATGTTGTTTCATGATCAAATTTGGCATAACTTGCTTTACAGGTCAAGCAAACACATTTTTCTTTCACAGATTAAAAGCAAAATCTGTTTGATCATATTCAAGCTATTTCATTAGTTGGAAAACATTTAGGTTTATTAATTTGGAAACACTGTGCCAAGTTCTGCTGTTATTTATACCACTGTTAATACAGAGTAACCCAATTGTATTCAGTAGATTAGTCTGAATTTGTACCTGTTTTTATAAAAACAGTCAAAAATTGGCCCCTTTTAACTTATGTAAATAGTGAGTCAGGAAAAAAAAAAGGAAAGAAAAGAAACAGACTGATTAGAAGAAAAATTTGCCTGCTCATTGAATGGTCAAAATGAGTTGGTGTATAATGCGTTGTTGCTGCAATACTTGCCCCAGGAAGGAAGGCAATTGCAAATGCAATTCCCACTGATAGTTCTGTATTTCCAGTTCACCTGGGGATTTAATTTATTTGTATTTGAATTATTGAATAGCAAGAGGAAACTGGTGTGACAAGGAGCAAGGCTGCTTCTCCTGAGTAGACATTAACCTCTTTCACATATGGAAACAGTGGTTAGCATACAAAGAGAGTTTCTGCACTATGTCCATAGCTGCAAACCATTTAGATCACCACAAAACCTTGAAGATAAGTCTTCTGAAACCTGATAACCTTTCACTAGCATTAAACGTATTTTACAAGATCAAGACCTGCCATCGAGATGTCTTCTTAAACACACCTATTGCTCAAGAACACAGTGTTGTAACAGCTACAAGGACATTTAGGACTACTTTGATCCATGTTGCCTAGCTTGAAACGAAGATTTCTGAATAAGGTGGATCAAACACATCATTGGAATAGCTCCTCTGGAGGTTTTCAATATTGCAAATCCTGAAGAGCTGTTCCCAGGGAGAGCTCAGTCCATTGCACATTACTCAGAAGATTTCAAGATTCCACAGCTGTATAAATCCTTTAATTAGAATTCCTCTGTGCACATTTTAAGGTAGGCTATGGTGTTCTTGATGCAGGTGTGTTGGTTAACTGCTCTTTCCATCTCACACTCAAAACCCCAGCAGCTTTGCCAGGTGACAGTAGCCATCTCTGCTACTGAGCTGCAGTTCTTGGCTGCTTTTTGAATTTCTGCATAGTCGTATATCTCTCTGGCAAGGATATACCTGCTGCCTTCTGTTTGATGGCTGTGCCACTGATGGATTCCTTCTCCAAAATCCAGCAAGGAAACCCTTCGAACCCAAATGAAGATCAATCGCACTGCACCTGAAGTTTTGATAAATACTTTTGATCATCCAATAATGACTAATTGCTTCAGGAGAGCACAGTAATTCTGATGACACTCATTTATCAAACAAAGGAGAAGAGAAACTGGGACCTTTATAGCAAAGTCAGCCATCCCATTTTAGCAACTATATTTTATTTTATACAGTGTAGGTCAGCAAAGAGAGCCTCTCCTACCATGTTCAAATTAATAGGTAAGCTTCTCTGAAGCCTAAGAGTGAGCACAGTGTGAATGTTAGGACAAATGATGCTCTTTGTTTACAGTCTCTGTTGTTATCCAGTTCATTTGATGTCTGAAGGAGATTATCAATAGACATTAATAAGAAAAGGCCAAAGAACATTGTCAGTTATAGAAACTGTTTCCACATCTGCAAATGGTGAACTTCTCAGGCTTTTTGCTGTCTTCGAAAACCCACCTGGCTAAAATAGCCATGAATACTTCATGTTATGCCCATGGGAAGATGATTCCCCACAAGTGGAATACAGAACTGGTAGCTGCACTTCTCTCATATGCTGAAATGACTGAGTCTCGGGTATGAGCCCTCTCACCAGCTGTCCCTGACTTTGCGGGACCTTACCAAAGCAAAGCCAGAGTTGTCCCTGCCTTCTGCTGGAAATGTAGGACCTACCTGCTCTTCCAGCTGGTTTTGTCACACAGTGCAGGTCACCCTTCAGCTGCAGTATCCAGGCTGACCTGCGGGTGGAAGTCCTGCAGAAGGAAAAGGGAGGAACAAAGGCAAGTTTCTGAAACACTGAAAAACCAAGGACGTTATCAAGACCCAAATATGGTGTTACTCTGGAGGACGTTCTGGAGGGACTACCTTGCTGTCCTCTTCCAGTGACACGTGGTAATTGTGCTTATATCCGCTCTTAAGGTGTCAGTGAACCAAAGCGAGTGAATGAGTATCAATTGCACTCTGTGGGCTGTGGAAAATGTCTGGTACAACTCTTCTCTCCCTTAGGTGCAGGCAGTGGTGGCTGAAGTTACTACCTCAGTCCATAAGCTTACTGCTTTAGTTCATGCTGTAGATTACTGTTTCATACAGCACTCTAGCTATGGGATCTAAGGAGAAAATGTGCTACTTATTCTGTCATATTCATGCGAAATGATAACTTACTTCAGAAGGCATTGCAGACTGTGGGGTGATAATCTCTTAGTTACCACAGAAAAACTGAGTGGGACTAGAGGTTCAGAACTCTTGGACATAAGAAGGAATCAGTGATTTTTCTCTTTGGTCAGCTCACCAGTGAATTTCATGCTGTCTCCTTGCACATCTTTATGTGCCTTCTAGGCAGGAAGTGACTTAGCTGGTACCTACAAGATTTCATGCTATACAGAGGCATGGGTAAAATGCTGTCAATTCTAGGGTGATAGCCATAGAGGTTGGAAGCCTCAGAGACAAACCTACTTTGTTTTGAAGGGAGAAAAGATTGCACTTGACCTCTTCCTTTGCGTAGAAACTGCCTCTGGAGCCAGCTGGCCGTAGTATCCAATACTCCATCTTCATCTAAGCAATCTCCATGGAGTTTTGAACTGCCGCCTGCACTTAGAAAATCTAAGTCAGATTTCAGATGCTGTGGATTGTTGTCACCCTGGAGGTCAAATGCCTAGAAGAGAGGAACATCTATAACAAGGATGCTTTAAAGGTGTATGCATATATCACATGCAATGCTATCTTTGTTACATCTTGATAATATATTGGCCACTTTTACTTTAAGCAGTAGCTGATGTGAACTTAACTTGTCCCAAGACAGTTCTCAAATCAAGCTCTATATACATAGGTATATAACTCACTTGTTACCATTAGCACAAGAGAGCATACTGATGAATACTTTCAGATTCCAAGACTTGGGTTTTACTTTATAAGGTTCCTAGTTATTATTCTGGCAAATCTTCATGGCATTAAGAATACTGCTCCTCAGAGAGCAATTCATAAAACCTCATCCTTGTTAACGTGGTGTTGATGCTATAGGAAGTATAACAGGGAACAAAGAAGGAAAACAACCGCATGCATGAATATTCCTGTTATAATTCCTATATAATTCCCATCTTTAACAATGGATAGTAAAATAAATAAACAGATAATACTGATTGATCTAGCAAGCCAACAGCTCTAATGGATTCTTGGTAGAATGGCAATAGCCTCATCTGCTGGCTCAGAGCATCCACAGAGCTGAGTGGCTGCTGCCGCCTTTGCCGCCCCTGTTCTCTGGACAGAGAGAGAGATGTTACACACCGGGCTGTTTCTTAGTTTGGCCAACATAATAATTCCTGATAAGCCAGACAGCAAGGCTGAAGAAAACAGTTAAAGATTTGGGTGAGAACATGGTATGAGATCTCTCTCTTTCTTAGGCTCTCCTTGCTTGTTGATGCCAGTTTTACCTTGGAGATCAACAACTTTTATGTACTGATGGTTACTGCACGCTTAAGTGGTTAATTCAGTATGTAGGATCTAGACCATCCAGATGTTTGTATATAAACAAAGCGCATTTGTTTATATATTTTATAAACAAAATGTCCTTTGTTTATGACAAATGAGATTATAATGAAAACCATTCTCCCTGTGTTGTGGTTTAACCTCGGCCAGCAACTAAGCACTGCACAGCGGCTCACTCATTCCCTCATGGTGGGATGGGGGAGAATCAGAAGGGTAAAAGTGAGAAAGAGACCCATGGGTTGAGATTAAAATAGTTTAATAATTAAAAAGAGATAATAATATTTTTTTAAAAGTAAGGAAAAGGGGGGAAATAACAAGGAGTGAGGAAAATAAAATCCAAGAAAGGCAAGTGATGCAAATGAAAACAATTGCTCACCACCAACCAACTGATGCCCGGTCAGCCCCCGAGCAGCAGTCCCCTCACCAGCCTTGCCCCCAGCCCCTTATATGCTGAGTATGATGTCATATGGTATGGAATATCCCTTTGGTCACTTGGGGTCAGCTGTCTGAGCTGTGTTGCCTCCCAACTTCTTGTGCACCCCCCAGCCTCCTCGCTGGTGGAGTGGGATGAGGAGCAGAAAAGACCTTGACAATTACTAAAACATCCCTGTATTATCAATGCTGTTTTCAGCACAAATCCAAAAAATAGCCCCATACTAGCTGCTATGAAGAAATTTAACTCTATCCCAGACAAAACCAGTATGCCCTGATGGATTTTTTTAGAATCCTTCCCTTCTCCACACTCCTGCCTCGTAACCCTGCTGCATGCATATAAATGCGCTGATATTATCATAATGCATACCTATTATCATAAACGTGTTATAATGTGAGCTTCAACTACAAAATACAGTTTTTACATTATACAATGTTAATTTTTTTTTTTTTTTTAAACACTGGAGCTGTAAAACATCTCATTTGTCCTAGTCTTTGCATTGTTCTCAGTTCGTCTCAGTCCATGACCTTCTGATTCTGGGATTCAGTATCCAAATCCCTTTCCTCCTCTGAAGGCATATCCTCTTCATTTTCTTGGTCTGTTCTGGTTTAAAAAACATAAAAACAACTTCAAAAAAAGCCATAAGTTTTTTTTACCTGAATTTGCTCTTCATATTAATATGCATATTGTCTTGCCATAGCATAGACTGTAACTTGTGCTTCATGATTTCTGTGTTTTCTATGCAGTTACTTCTAGTGTTTAAAAGACTTTACAACTCCCTATTTTTAATTTTCATGCTTAAACAGTCAGGTTGTTTGGTAATAACCTTTCTGTTGAACAATAATTTCTGCAGGTAACAGCTCTGCATGCCAAGGTATACTATTCCTTAGCTTTTTATTTATAACATTATTTTAACCATGTTAATGTTATCTTCAACAGAACCATTGGCTATTCTGGTCTGAGGAGGGTGCTTGTTATCATGTTCTTCTGATAAATATTTAAACACGTAACTACTAAGTTACAGCTCAGTATTTCTTACTACAAGTGGTTTCTGGCTATGCACGCAAGATTACCCATTTTATAGCTGCCTTCACAAACAATGCAACTCTGGCCAATGATGGTAATAATCCAAAACCAATATGTATTTGTCTGCAGTGCAAAGAACCAAATCCATGCCAACCTTAGACCATGGCCTTACAATTTCTGGAATTGTCATCCCAGATTTTTCATTTAGCTATCTTTGCTTACATGTTGTTTGGGGTTTTTTTAACAGCTGTTGATAATTTTTTCTCTACTTAGGTCTATTTATCCCTGCATAGCACGGTTCTGACCTATGGTCTAGATTTTTCCATATCCAAGTATCCTATATAGCAGATGTAACATTTCTTGCTTCAAGGATTAGGAACAATCAGTCCATTCCACTCCAACAAAACTCCCACAAGATTATTACAAGGATGGTATTTATGCGATATAGAACAACAAGTATCAAAAGCTGGTGTTTCTGTTTTGGAAAGTCTCATTACATTGTGGCTTCTGCAATGACTGGCCACCTCTTCTAAAAGGCTGAAAACCTCTTGAACACCAGTGCGTAGGAAAGGCTGTACTGAGCCAGACTACAAGTCAAACTAGTCAGCATCCTCTGCTGGTGATGGCCAGTAGCATATGAGTAAGGAGAAATTGCAAGAACAGGACAAATACAGCATCAAACATTCCTGAGAACACTCTCAAAGCCTTCTGCAATCAATAGCCTGTTTCTTGAGACAATCACAGAGCTTGTATTTTCCACATTTTATTTTATCACGCACCATTGGAACCATATTCACAACATAATCTGATACAATCTCACACAGCTGGCAGTGCAGTCACCTTTGTGCAGCATACACTCTCCAGGCTATGTGGAGTTGGGTTTTTTCCTACTGTTTCATTCCCCTTACCTGCAAGCTTTTGTGAAATGGCTTTGTTCTTACAGGTATGGCTATGAGTGGAAAAGTGCTGCTTAGCACTGTGTGTGCCCTGACTCTGCACACAATCATTCAGCTCCTTGCGTATTCAGAGCTTACATTTTACAGACTTTTCTTTGTAGTGCTTATTTTTGCCTAGATATTGCAAGTTTCTATGGGTTCAATACTGTCTAATACCATCTACTGTGGCAGTCAGATTTCTCTTCAAGACTTGCAGCTGGTCTGGTGACACGTCTGCTAGCTTTTTCAAAAGACTATTTTTCTGTAGTTTGACTTTCTGATATATGGAATTAAAGGCCTGAGAAGCAACTTTGTAAGGTGTGCTCCTATGCCAAGCTCTGCCTCTCTCTCTTATAGACACAGCTAAAGACAAATAAACAAGTCTGGATCTTGATACTTCAGGGGAATTGCTGCACTCTGGATCACATCTCCTCAAGGGCCGTGCATCCTCTCACTCATTGTTTTCTACCTGTTCTGCTACTTCTGCTCCTGCCTTTAACATCATATACTAATAAACAAGAACAGGAAAAAAATATTCAGGAAGATATTTTTAAATTAAGCTATGTAGTCTGCCATGTCCAGACATCTCTAATGCTGATTCCTAGCAGCAACATTAGCTATTAGCTAACCCATTGGTATTCCTGTGCAAATAATAATAATAATAATAATAATAATAATAATAATAATAATAATAATATCATCATCCAGAAAAAGCAGCTCAGTATTGTGGTCCAGAAAACAGCAGATTTTTTTTTTAAACTCACAGTAGATCAGGAAGAAAAAAGGCACATAACCTATGTGTGCCTCAGTTTCACATTCTGCAAAATGTGAATTGCAAAACTGAGCTTTACTTGAAATGTAAATTATAAGTTTGAGTAATTAATGCAGAGTAATTTATCGATATTAATATGAAAAAGGAAAATCGGGTGCCAGTGCTACATAATCTACATTGTTATTAAAATTATATTTCTATTCTCTTGTTAATTGTTGTGCTTATTCAGATAGCATCTTTAGTAGGAGAATACCTCTGTCATACCTGTCAGTATATAAATAGATAATAAAAAGAGAGTCCAAGCCTTTCCAGAGCTGTTGCCCACAGTCAGTTGGAGCAAGGAGTATAGAATCATGCTCCTTGGTCCTCTCTGTCACCAGCTCCTACTGGCCTGGACGACAGGCTTTCCCATGAAATTCCTTTCCTCCTCCCCCCTCCTCTGCCCTTACTACAGCTCTTAATATATTTTACTGTTGCTATAGTTATTCAAAAGACGTCTTAAGGTTGCTGTGACCAACTTATTATGGCAAGATGGCCACTCATCTACTTACCAAGGGAACATGCTGAGAAGTCAATATACAGGATGCAAACATTTATTTTGAATAAGACCCTGCATGGGTGCAGTTAGAGGCAGCTAAGGCAAAAGTTAACTCCCTCTGTTTTGTATTCTGATGTGGAAAAGTTTAGGGAAAGAGAGTGATACACAGGAGAGAGCTATGATAAATTATCTTTAAGTTCACACTCTCACTCTGCATGCTGCATAGCCCTCAGGAGCATAAGTTAATGTTCCAGTAAGATGAAAAAGAGATAGAGTTTTGGGAGCTGGTGCCACCTATATACACACTGAATATCAATGTCATTTATTTCACCTGACATGCTTACACAAATATGTTAAACTTCAAGAAAATTAGCTTTTCATCTTACTCTAGAAAGCTGATTTTAAGCTTTGGAAAGAAACCACAGAGCAATTCTTTATTTGTTAGAAAGCTAGCTGCTTTCTAAAATAAGGCGCTTCTGAGAATAGATGCATTGATCAAAGTTGTTTTGATCAGGGGACCAAAGGCTTTGTTTTTGGCATGGGTTTTCTGTTTACGTTTGTTGTTTTGTTTTTTCTTAGCTTGTTTTCCACCCTTTTTTCCCTTCCCCTCCCTCCCACATAGGTGGGGTTGTTTTTAATGCTGATGGGAGATAGTAGATCCTCCCCACCTTTTTCTTTCGAATGCGAGCATCAGGATGAGCCCAGCGGTGCAGTGACAGTGCTGCTCAGCCTGGTTCAGCAGGCAACACTAAGTGTTCACTCTTCAGAGCCCGCTTGCCTTTGCCTTCCCTGCACCACTTGCCAGGCCAGTTGCTAAAAGTAGCACTGGGGTACTTAAGCCTCATTCTTGGACCACTATTTTAAGTGGAAATAGGATCAGGTCCTTAATTCTTTTGGAACTGGACTGTGGTTTCCAGTCTGATTTAACACAGTCTGCAAAAGCCTGCAAATGGTTGGTGCTTTGCATTCTTCATAAGCCTGGTTTGTGTGACTTACAAATGAAGTCCCAGCAGCCTTAGTCTCAGTCCCCTGAGCCATTCCGTCCCCATCTAGTTGGCATTTTTAAATTTAAGCACTTTTGTTCTCAGAAGCAGGTGAGATGCAAGATTAAATAGTCATTTTACAGCCACCTTTCAAATAATTGGAGAAATCTCTGGCAGTTAAGTTAATCCTCCTCTCTCTCCCTCTCACACAACACTTGGTATGAAAGCAAATTCTGCAATTAGTCACCTAAATCCTCTAATCCCACCTGTCACACTTTGAATCCTGGCAGATGGTTTGGTTGGTGCGGTCTGTGCCTGCACCTCCAGCCTGCAACACCAGTGGCTTTCTCTGGCAGCAGCGTGAGGGCAGCCATGGGCAGCAGGATGAACCCCGCTCCTCGGGCTGCTGTGGCTGCCGTGCACAGCGTCTTTTGCAGCAAGGGTGGATTTCTGTACAGGTACAGCCTGTAAAGGCCCCGGAGAGCTGCCGCCTGGCCCCGCAGCCTGCGATAATGAAGTTCTGCTTTTGAGAAACATGCAGTTTGGTCCCCAGATGGAAATTTTGTCCCAGGCTCCCATCTCCCAGGAACAGAAATAGGATCAAAAGCCACTGGTAGGGACAGTTGTTAGCTGGATGTGGTTTGGCACAGCTGGCATCATGGCATCAGGATGTGTAACTGTCCGGAAAATCAAAGCAGACCTTTCCTGGACGTGATGGAGGGCTGCTGATCAGATGTCTGCCTTCAGACACGAAGCAGTTAATACGAAGTGTTCATAATTAGACTTCATATTAGCTCTCAATTAAGGTGAACGAGGAGTGTTCACACCTCTCTCAGTGCTATTATTTCAGCCTTGCTGGCTGGCAGACTCCACTAGACAGCAATGTATCCTTGTCATAGGGACCAGCTGTCCCCTCTTAGGTGAAACAGTCCCTTTTTTGTCATTCTGTCCCATTAAAATAATTCATCAACTCCGATGCATTTTAGTAGGGGCTAATGGTGCGACCCTGTTTTCCCTTCAAATGTCCCTATTAATTACTTCTACATATTGTTGTCTGTGTTATATGGTAAAATATTTTGCAACTTTTCCTTAATTCTTGAAAATTGAGAGTAAAACAGCTGAAAAAAAATCCACAATAAACAACCACCCTGTTTCTAACACAACCCCTTTCTGGAGGTGGTAAAGCACCATTGGATTATTTTGTCTCTCCAAATACATTGCAGTTAATTGCTTTTTGGGCAGATGTCTATCACCGCCCTCCGCTGGATGCAGTCCAAACAATCCAGTCATGTATCACAGACCCTATGTGTGAGCACCCTGCCTCCATTTTTCTGGACAGCAGGTAAAGAGGCAAAAAGGAAGGTTAGGAATCAGTAACTTTTAAAAAAAATCCTGTTGAGTTGAATACTGCATGTTGAAAATATTTTAAGGTCTAGAATAAAGCTATGCAGGTAATTTGTGGAAAGGTACACAATGATACCAAAGCAGATCGTATGGAAGATTAGACAAAATTTTCAGATCACTGAATTTTTTTTTACAAGTTAGTGAGATAAATTTGAAGGGACAAATTCTTTTCTGTGTCCATCTAGGAGAGATCCACAACAACGAAATCTCCACTTGTTGCTTTTAAGACCACTTATGCTACTTTCAAGGCTTGTGGTTATCTCATGCAAAGTGGCTGTCACAAAGCACAGACTGAATCTGCCCCCTTAGACTAGAACAGCACCTTTAATTATTGCCATGAAAGAAAAGGCATGGCTTAAAAATCCATTTGATATTTAAATAGCTTCCCATTTAGACAAGTAACATGGATAGCACACATAATTTTTGCTGATAGGAAGATATAGGACAATTTTTTTAACCTTTTGAGGCTTTCATATCAGAGAGTGAAATGGAGTCGTGCGATGATCGTTAGGGACAGGTCAGCTGCACAGCTTTGTGGCTGTTCCTTCTGCCATGACCTGGGTTATGTACGTCACATCAAGCTGTACTGTCATGGGTTACACGTTTTCCCTAAGTGTCAGACCAGTATGGAAGCAGCAATTTCATCATGTGTTTGGAGCTGAGCCATCCTCACTCCATGGGCAGAACCTTCAGCAGTTGCCATCCACAGCATCAACCTTGGACACACTTAGGATGCAACTCACACCCAAGGAAAGCTTAAAATTCTCTGCTGTGCAGTGTGGGGGGCGAGACTGCCGGAGCCCATCCAGACTGGTCCTGTGTCATAGCCCTCTTTGCTGGTTCAGTAACCTTCATCCTCTCTGCATGAGGTGGTCTATACTAATAAGGTCCTAGCACTTTGAAAATAAAGTCCACAAAGAACCTACATCTTTAAGTGTCTTTAAATACATTTAAAGTGTGGTCTTTAATGACTTTTGGAAAAGAAAAAAAAAAAAAGAAAGGAAAGAAAGAAAAAGAATAATCAAAGCCAACAGCCAGCATGTGTTTTCAGTCCTCATTACTAGAACTTCTTATCACTAATGAGTGGATGAATGAAATGAAAGTCAATGAAATCAATATTAAGGTGTGTCATGGATAGATATTTACATTGCTCTGCTTTTGCCACCTTCTCCTCCCTTGGAAAGTGCCTTTCTCAAATATAAGGACCTGAAAGAAATGACCTGTGGGACATTTCCATTGTGGCAGGAGTTTCAAGCAGATGCACATTAAATAAAGGAAACAGAATAGATTCCTTGTCTAAGCCAGCATTAATCTCTGTTGGACAAGTACCTCAGCTTTCTGTGGCATTCCTGTTGCTAAAAGAGGAGCGGACATCAAGGGGCAAATAAGACTCACAAAGTCTGAGCTTGCTTTAACTGAATACCAAGGTTTCCCTCAAACCATCTTTCCTCATAAAGTACCAGTTTCCCACCTCTAGCGGAGAGGATGGTGAATGGGACAGACATGGCTGAGTTTCCAGCTGATTTCCTCACATCCCATATGTTTCTCTGTAAGAGGGAAGAACTGGCTCATTATTCAGAAAATTGAAAGATGCCCAGATTAATCAGTCAGTTCTTCATGAAAGGCTTTATTATCTCTGCTGCTAAGAGGGTTCAGCTCTAGTATGATTCTTCTGTTTCTTTCAAGGGGGTTGTTTTCTCATCCTCTCTTTAATACCTTTAAATTCATAGAATCATAGAATGGTTAGGGTTGGAAGGGACCTCAAAGATCATCTGGTTCCAACCCCCCGGCTGCAGGCAGGGACACCCTCCACTAGACCAGGTTGCCCAAAGCCCCATCCAACCTGGCCTTGAACACTTCCAGGGAGGGGGCATCCACAGCTTCTCTGGGCAACCTGTTCCAGTACCTCACCACCCTCACAGTAAAGAATTTCTTTCTAACATCTAATCTAAATCGACCCTCCTTCAGCTTAAACCCATTACCCCTTGTCCTGTCACTACACTCCCTGATAAACAGTCCCTCACCAGCTTTCCTGTAGGCCCCTTCAGGTACTGGTAAGCCACAATTAGATCTCCCAGAGCCGCCTTTTCTCCAGGCTGAACAACCCCAACTCTCTCAGCCTGTCCTCATAGGAGAGGTGCTCCAGCCCTCTGATCACCTTTGTGGCCTCCTCTGGACTCGCTCCAACAGCTCCATGTCTCTCCTGTAGTGGGGCCCCCAGAGCTGGACGCAGTACTCCAGGTGGGGTCTCACAAGAGCGGAGTAGAGGGGCAGGATCACCTCCCTCGACCTGCTGGTCACACCTCTTTTGATGCAGCCCAGGACACGGTTGGCTTTCGGGGCTGCATTTTCAAAATGCTTGAGTCCAGTCAGCTTGATAACAATAAGACAATAGATATATGCCAGTAAGAGGAAATTTACCTTTCACACGACGTCTTGTACCATACCTTTATGAGGGTCTAATGCTACAAAACTTTGGTGCGAAACTACGCACCTAAGATGCAGGCTCAGTGAACAAGAACCTGGTTTTCACTTGGTAGATAAATGTGCACTGAGGTTCATATCAAAGTAAAGGTATAGCTAAAACATCTCAAGTGATACAAAATCATTGGGATTATACAAAAGAAGCTGAAAATTGAGATGGACTTCCTGAAGTGAATCACACAGGTACAGGCTAAGGTAAGGAATTTTTCCTGGCATAATTATTTTCTCTTTGTCTCCAAGCTGTTTCTTCTTAGAAACAACACATGTAAATGTGCATGTCTAGTTATGTAAGCATAGACACATGCAAACACATCATATATGGTTTGGGTTTGTTCTGCTTTACTACAATTTTTGTTAATGATGAGAATGAAGCATTTTTCTGGGCTTTGGATTCTCAAAATCCCAAAGGACTTTTTAAGTCCTACATTCGTACCGGCGACACCGACCTTCCTCTCACTAGAACAGGAGAACTTTCCCCATTGTCCTCATGGTTTGGAAAAATGGCATTTTGCTTGATGATATTCAACTTGGCTATTCTAATTTTTTATTTTATTTTATTTATTTACAGGGAAAGTAATACCACTGGAGGCTGGAGATTTTCTATGGTTTTAGTGAAATGCCATGGAGTCTTTAACTTCCACCTGGACAGCCACCAGAGACAAACAGAAAGGACCTTGGGTTTAATGTCTCATCTAAAGGATATTATAATGTGTTGGCCTCATTATTCACAGCAGAAAAGGCCTTTGTCATGGTCAGATGGCTTTAATGTGTTTCGTATGCTACATAAATTCAAACTTGATGGCTCATTTATTTGTTGGATTGCAGCGTTATTCAACCTAAATGAAGCCTTGGTATTTACTAATAATTTGGGCTCTGGCTGTTGTTTACCTAAGCAAGCAGTGTCCACTATCTCCTCTGTTGTCTGTATTAAGTTTGGACTCTACTAATTCAAGGAAAATTATAGAGAGGGCCAAAAAATTGCAGAGAAAATAGCTTTTCATTTGTGGACAATTATTTATCTAAGGCTTGAAAGATTAGTATTCCAATATTGCAATTTCTGACATCAATTTTCTCAGGGTCAGAAACAACTTCTCAGACTTCATCTAAGCCTGAAAGTACCCCCATGAGGAAGTGAGTCATCGTTATCAACATTTTGAAGAAGGGCAAATTGGAGGGAAGAGGAGGTTAGACAGCTTATTCCATGTCAAGAGAAAGACACTGACTAAAAGGCATCCGGAATCCAAATCTGCCTTTTAACCTTAGGACCGTACTTCCTGTTGTGACGTGACAATATTCTTTGATGAAGCTACATACAGCAATTATCAAACTATGTAGTCACACCACACCAGAAGTGTTCAGAACACAGAGATTCTCTTCTATTGTCTGAAAAATGAGATTATATGGCTATAATGAGGAACTATGTAACTATGTGATTACATATAGCGTGCACCCTCTATTCTACCTTATAGGGAGAGGTACCTGTCGGTGTGATGTTTTTTAAAATTCAGATTTCATAGTGAAATTCTAGCTGAACTCTCCCAAAGCTGATTTTAAAATCCTCACCCAGTTGGAGAGCAATTTTGAAATTAAAAAATTATCCATTAAATCAAAAGATAAACTGAGAATCCTTCTGCGCCATCTTAGATCTAGTCAGAAACATGAGTAAATATCCATAACCAAGGCAAAAGATGCTCATATTTCTTGCAGGAACATACAACTGGCTTTTAATAAATCGAATAACCACAGGAATTCAAACTGATGAATAGATTCAGAGTGGAACAGGATCTGTATGACTAATTCACAGCTAGGAAATATATAAATATAGTATAAATACCAAATGTTAATTTATGCCACTAATTACACTTTAAAATTATATACATTGACCCAAATTTTCCCTTTCCCTGTGGATATAAGTGGGGAATAACTTTAAAACTTAGAAAAAGTCATGGTTCTGGCACCGAACATGGGCATTCTTGGGCCAGTTCTCCCAGTCAAGCTTCTAGTATGAAACAGCTGCTGCTTGCTGGATCTCCAGCCAGTTAATAATTTGCCACTCTACCACATAACTTTTTGAGTGATATATTAAGCGATTAGGAGTCTGCTCAGACAAATCAAGTGGACTTTATTATCACAGCAGCAGCTATTCAGCCCTGTAGCAGAAGGAAAGGTGTACCTGGAAGTACAAAATGAAGTCCTTAATACCTCTCACTGTCTTCTTGGATTTGCAAACCATATTAACTGTGACTTACAAATCTGTTTTCTCTTTTCCCTTCCAGCCCGGGGCTGTGGCAGCATCCAGCCTTGCAGGCGCACTGGGTCTGGCTGGGATGGAGTTAATTTTCTCCATAGTAGCTCTTATGGTGCTGTGGTTTGGATCTGTGACCAAAACAGTGTTGGTAACACAGGGATGTTTTAGTTATTGCTGAGCAGTGCTTACACAGCATCCAGGCCTTCTCTGCTTCTCACCTCACCCCACCAGCGAGTATCTTGGGACAAGGGCAAGAGATTGGGAGGGGACACAGCTGGGACAGTTGACCCCAGCTGATCAAAGGGATATTCCATACCATATGATGTCACGCTCAGCAGTAAACCTAGGGGCCGAAGCTTTTCCAGCTGCTAGAAGCTTCTGGAAATTTCTTGACTCACCTTCTGCTTAAATGAAGATCCTGTAGAACTTACCTCCTCGGTAGCTCTTGGGTGGCCTTAGTTAGACAAGTTCATCATTGTGAGAAAATGGTGACTCTAAGGTCAGATTTATTTTTTAGTGATGTTTGATTTCTTGCTTTAGGCTCACTAGCTTGAGTCAGCCTCTCACTCACAAACACACCAATGTATTGACATTAAGACAGTTATATGTCATCATCATCTCATGCCTTAGGAGCAACAAGTTTGCTTAAGGGCCTAGTGTCATGTACTAGCGATACGCAAGTTATAACAAGCTACAGAAAGTGTTAGATAATTTAATTATATTTAAAACTAACATTGAAGCACATACCTCATATGCTGATTTTATTTTATTGCCTATAATGTGTGCAAGCAGTGGAAAAGGATTCTGAAGTGAACAAGACATTGGGGTATTTAGCATTTTATGGTGAGATACTTTCTGCCATGACCACTACACTTTTTCCAGTGAAATCATTATATATCATTTGCAATGTTCCAGCTTTACACATTACAAACGTGACCTATCCTCGATGTGGTTAGAGAACTGGACCTTGCAAAGGTGCAGCTCTGTATCTGCTTCGGGATCAGATGTTTCATAACGAGCACAGCAGAGCTTCAAGTGGAATTACTCAGGCACACTCCTGTTAACAAAATTTGGTAATCCTCTAATAAAAACATCCAATCTGTATCTGGCTTCTACCACGTACTACATAACCTTATAATCCTCAGTTTTAATAACATCTGTGGGTTTGGGGAATAAAGTTTTGTAACTGACAAAACAGATGACAGCTCATGGGAGGGAAACCTGGAGGCTGAAGATGGAAGGAAGGTTCGTAACAAAATAAAAGGATAAAGAAAATGGATTTTTCTCTTTGGTTTTTTTTTTTCCTGCACTTATTAGAACAATTTCTGATGCATTCAGAGGATTGCTTTCCTTTCAAGAAGGCCACAGTGAAATTCTGTTTTTATTCTTTTTTTGCAGGCATCCTAATGCAGAGAGTAGGAACAACAACCAATCTAAGGATTTCTCTATGTGCCCTGAAAAACAGCTGGTTATCCTATTTAACTGGAACTGAAAGACTCCACATTCATAAAACACCCCAGCAGGAGCCTTATTTTGTACAAATGTGTACTAACTTCATGGGGGAAATCTGTACCAGCATACCTCATTATATCTAATGGAATACTATTAAGAACTCCATGCCCTGCGAGTTGAAAAACCTTTCTGTAAGCAGGTGGCATTCTCAGTCTTGCTTATTAATGCATACATCGGAGCTGGTAAAAACATAGCCCCTTCATGTGTTTTGCCTCCTATCTATCCTCTGTTTTTCTAGAGCCAAACACCCCGCTTCAGAGATGCTCGAATCCTTTGTGCTGCTGGGTTGGAACTAATGGGATTCACCTGGTCTGAAATCAGAATCTGCAGAACCACGCTGCATCTCTGCAGAGATCCTAAAAGCTGGCACCATTCAGGGAAACTTTGTTCCACTGCACAGTTAAAAGATTAAAAAAAAAAAAAAAAGAAATAAAAGAAAACAAATGCAAATACAAACAATACTAAGAGCATCTTCAGATAGAAGTGACCATTCCTACTTGCTCTCCCTCAGGACGGCCCCTGACTTTAATTATTTACTTAGTTGGAAACTAATCTTCCCAGAGGAGGGATTCAGGTGAAAATATTTACCTCAGATAGAAACTTCAGAGTGTGCAAAATATTTATGCCAAAATTCTTAAAGGTGAGTCATTTAGAAATTAAAATGTTTTTATTTAATTTTCCTAAAAATGGTTCACCCATACTGTGGCCCATTTGACAGTTCAGGAAAATAATCTTAATGACTTACACTGAAATGGCAAAATTATTTTAAACAAGGTAAAAAAACCTGTTGTTCCTAATCCCTGAACATCTGATCTCCAAAAGCAGTCTCCACGGGGGAACTTAAATATGTGCACAGGCTTACAAGAGCTGCATGAAACCAAGAGATGTTAAGGTCAGATGAGGGGCTGGAACCTCTGAAATTTCAGATTGTAAATAGGATTTAGGATTGCGTGTTTTCACCAAGAGAACAGAAGTGGATATAATTAACACGCTTTGTTAAACTTCATTAGTCTCCCAGGGTTTCAGTTATGCTTACAAAAATCAATCCACTAAAATAAATATGGCTAAAAAGGTGGGGAGCCACTTTACCATGAAAACAATTTTTACTCTACAAAAAAAAAAAAAGCATGTGGTTTTTTTTTTACCACAAACTGCTTTGAAAAGTTCTCAGAGGTTCAGGCCCTGAACTACTATACACCGTTTTCAAAGGAGATGGGTATCCAACAGTAAGCCTTGGGTGCCTGTAGGTGTCAGCCAGAATTTAAGTGCTAACAGGAGACTTCTTGTCTGTGGCATGGGAGTACCGAGATCCTCCTGAGCTTGTAAATAAAACCTCATTTTTTTTCACTTTATTTAGTAACTTGACATGCACATATGACTCTACATTAAAAGGCAAACTTAGGAACGGGCATAGTTTTGCAGGGGTTGGTGAGGTATGCCTTATGGTATTGGCAATTGTAATGAAGGTGGTGGGGAACATGGACAAACTGGGACACTTTTACAAACAGGTGCTGCTTGCAAGAAGTAAGAGGGTTGGAAATGTGACCCTCTGGAAATGTATTTAGTCTAGTTAGCATGAATTAACCTCATCTTTGCTTCCATAGCTAACGTAACATTAAAATACAATGGGTACCATCAACTCTTTTGGCGGAAGGGAGATACAGCAACGTAGGGATGCACACATAAAAGGTGGCTTTCCACTAGTTTTTGGGTGCCTAAGGTTTCAGACACCACTTGGGGTCAGGCAGAACTTCAAAGGCACTTCGCCTCTCCTGGGCGAATAAAGGTAATGCAGATATGTTGAGATAGGGTCAGTAAATCATTACGGTTCTAGGAAGTCTGAGGATTCAGGAGGGACAGGTGAGGCTCAGTCCAGGAGTCGCAGCCACAGGAAAACCACTAAGAGGCAAAATTTTGCATTTGCCTGAAAGCCAGAAAGGGAAATAAATAAAAGACATCAGGAACTTTTTATTTTCTTTCTATGAGAGAACAACAAGTCTTGCATATAAAGAAGCAGATGTTTACTTACTTTACTAAATATCTTAATTACTATCTCACATAACATTCTTTTACATACAAGCTGGGGGGGGGAAAGTGGTCTTCATCAGAGTCCTCTAAAGCAGGTACAGAGACGGTGGGAAATCTGCACCCAGTCAGTTCCCACTGGGGAGGACAGCCTGCCTTGGGTGCAGAAATCTGTCTGTGATTTGGTTTTACTCAGCCCTTCTGTTAATGACGTGGATGATGGAACAAAAAGTAAACTGATTAAATTCACAGCTGACACCAAGCTGGAAGGGCTGTAAATACACTGTGGGGAAGGATTAGAATTCAAAATGTTTGTGACAAGCTGGAGAAACAATAAGGGATGGGGGAAATAAAAAAAAAAAAGGTAACTCAATTAAGACAAAGGTAAAATCCCATTCTTGGCAGGAATAGCCAACTAAAGAAATATAAAATGGAAACAATTGCACAGACAGCAGTTCTGCAGGAAAGGATCGGGCAAAGATCACATTATGAGATAGAGAGTAATATAGTCTGCAAGGCAAGGGCAGTAGTAGTCCCTGCTGGTCGGCTGATGCGCTGAGATGTTTGTACATGTCTCTTCCAGAAAGAGGTGCACAGTCCATAACAGAGGAGCCTACGAAACTTAGGGGGGAGCTTAAAAGAATTGAGACTGCTTAGCTGAAGGAGGGAAAGGCAATTGGCACAGAGTGAAACTCTCAAGTTTGCTCAAGGCTGTTGCAAAGAAGAGAATACTCTATCCCCATGTCTGAGTGGATACAGCCAAAACAACGGGTCTAATCTGCAGCAAGAACCAGGCTAGGGAGCAGAAAAACCTGCAAGAGAAAGGATATTCAAGCCACAGGTGATGGTAGATTCTTCATCAATGATGAATTTTAAGAACAGGATAGACAAGCTCAAGTCATGAATTACATTGTTATGGTTGGGGACAGTGTCTCTAAATCCCTTTCAGACCTTAGCACAGATACCAAACAAGGGGTCATGAGTGGACACACCACCACTTCCCTTAGCTGCCTTTAAACCAACTTGTATTTCGTTGCACAGTTTGTTTTCCTCCTGCTCTTTAACTGCTCTGGGTATCCATGAGAGTCCATAGCCTTTCAAATTAATTTCAGAGGTTATCTGAAGAGAACACTGGGTTATATTTTGTTGAAATAAGGCAAAATGTATCTGTATTGCAATATGTAAATCAAAAGAGTTTAAACTCTCTTATTTGAAATACTATCTGCTGCATAAGTGAAACTGGACCAATCCTTTACATATAAACATAACCGAAGTTAAACCAAAATGTGTGAAGAAGGATCAGGCCAGTTTTGGGACTCTTAAATTTTTTGCCTGTAGAAGTATCTGTAATTCCTCCTTTCCCACCTGCTTCCATCTCTCCTTCTTGCAGTGGCTCTTACCTGCCCTCTCACACCTTGCTGACATGCTCCTGAGGACAGGGACAAGCCTGGGCCAGGACTAGGCTTGTTCCTGTAGGAAGGGACCGAGATTCCCCTTCTTGGTCCTGGAAAGTCCTGCTGCCTCCTACTCGAGTAGGAGGCCTCAAGTCTCTGCTCCCAAGAAGCACCTGGCAGCTGTCGGTACCCACAAACCCATCTCCCGTCCCAGTGGTGACAAGAGAAGCATCGCAGCATACACCTGCAGAAGGCAGGGATTAACCTGCCATCAACAGGTGCGTCTCTTTAGTACAGTAGAAAGATAGAAATATCTGAAAATCATGCTCGGTTCATCCACGCTGATCATTAGACTTCAGAGACACCCGCTATTAAGTGTCAGAAAAAGAGGGATCATTTTGTATTTAGTTATTTGTACGTAACCGCTGCTCCTATATCTGACCTACTGGCCCAACCTCCCCGCGGCTCCTGAGCTGTGACTTGAAGCTACACACAGTGTTGAAGTTGTGCAAATATACACAATGTGTGCAATGCGCACTTTGAAATAAAAACCCCAAGATATTTCCATTTATAGCCATTGACACTGAACTCGAGGACAGTCTTGTGTTTATTTCTTGTATCCTCTCAAACAGCAAACCCCTCTTCAGATTAATGCTACGCAGCAGCAAGGATAAACACTTAATAAGGGATCAGGGAATTAATGCAAACATAAATAATAACCTAAATTATCTAATAGGTGGGTTCCATCCCTACTTTTTACATTATGTATTTATATTTTATATCCATATGTGAAGATGAAATTCTGTTAAATTAGGTTGATGGACCTGGAATGAGTTTCTGAATGCAGCTTTTTCAAAAAGCTTACTTACAGTTCATCTCTCCCTCACTCTCATAAAATGATTTCTTCTCGAGCTATTAAAGAGGAAGAATTTCAAGTATTTTTCAAATTGGCTGATGTAGAGTAGTTTGACAGTTGCATGATCTTCTATTTTCAAGACAAATTATTCCCTGGAGAGAACAGTGTTTTTTCCCTTTTGTATATTTATTTAATTTGATTTTTTGTGGGTAATGCCCTGAAAAGTTGGAAATGCATATAGCTCTTTTGCAAGAATGTTATAAATGGATGCTTATCTCAGGCACTAAATAACTTTATTTCTTTAAATAGAAACACCAAGTCAAGGAACAGGAATAAACAAGAAGAGTAAGCCCAGACCAGTGACAGATTTTCCATTTGCTACAGCAAGATTTTTCATTTTCTTTTCTTTTCTTTTTTTTTTTCCCCTTATAGCAATTGCAAACAAGTTCATGCACCGTGATTTCTGTGGGATGAGGTGCTGCTTGCATTCCAGCGCCAGCCCAGTGGTTACCAGGCAGGCTAACACCACTCAGCCAGGATGAAGCCCCTCTCTCGTGAGCACCGGAGCTCCACCATTGACAAGCTGCGTCGGACAACATGACAGGCAGTAAATAGCCAAAATCATCGCACCTTTGTGGACACCCTGGCAGCATTTCTGCTTTTGAAATCCTGCCTGACTCGGCAGCACTGCTCATAGCTCTGCAGATGAAAATCAGTACTGCAGGCTTTAATCGCAGACCCACAGGCAGGTACTGGGACACGCCAGACTAGTGCGGGCTCGCAGGTGATTGCTGCAAGGAGCATGTACGATACCGTGCCAAACTCAATGCGTGGAAGTTTTGGTGCCCTGCAGTCTCTAACTCCTGCACACCAATAAATGCCGGGTGCCCCTGCTGCTGCCTGATGACCCGCCAGCGCAACTGGCTCCCAGGCTGGGACCGTGACTCAGAAATGGCAGAAAGTGCTCTGAAGGAGCAGATTACCTTCCCAAAGATCTTGACTCTGCTTTCCTCAGGCTACAAACATCCCCCTTCTTTTAGCTGCTCCAGCCTCAGCCATACGTGGAGAAAAGCAGTCAGCTCCATCACCCACTGCAGAAGACGTAAAACCTGCCTTCTCTTGGGTGTCATTTTTATGGAGAATCATTCTACCGTAAAATCACTGAGAGCAGATCCAAGTGCTGGAGACACAAAACAAGGCTACTGCTTGCTACAATAGGATGCTCGCCTATGCAGTGTTTCCTCATCATGTTTAACTCTACGCCGGACAAATCAAATGATGTTAAGTCGAACAGCAGGGTGATACAATAGGACGATGTCACCGCAAAACAGACCCACCAACCAACCCTGAAGGTCATAGCATGGACTGATCGTTTGTGAGCAGAGCCTGGTATAAAGTCCATGAGTAAAGCTAAGTCTGGTTTTTCTATATGGTCTAGAGAACCTTGCAGAAGTTGTTTTGACGACTGTCTTGCATAGCCTGGGACCCTCTAGGTCACTGCATGAAAGTCAGGATCTGATAGATCTTGTACAACTGGGACAAAAGCAGAGGTCAATTTTTTAAACAGGGATTGTAACACAAGTAAACTGCACAGCCAGGTCACTGTGGGCTTTCCCCCCATGAACTGCTGTCTGCTTTAAAGGCTGTTAGCCCATTATTCAGCACCTCTCTTTAACCAGAAAACTGAAACATAGGCAGTGGGTAACAACGACTTTAATGATACACCTGGTTAGTACTTAGCGACTTCCATCTTTCAGACCCAGACTGAATGCCAAATCACCCTGGGAATTGCATTTCTTGTAGTTATCAGCCCTGCTCCTTTTTAAAATACATCTTTCTGACAGCAGCCCACAGCTAGTATTTCCTTTTCATTCTCTGAAGTGCAGAGCACTACAAATACATCATTTAGCTTTGCTGCAGTCCTTTCTGTCCCTTTGATCATCTCCTTTACACCCTTCTGCATTTCTGCTTCGTTCCCGCATGTGCAGTACATCAAAAAAGAGCTTTGCAGCAAGTACCTTGGGCTTTTCAGAGTGGGTTTTTTCAGGGACAGAATCCCAGCTGGTGCAAAACAGCGCAAACACCACCGAAGTCAGCAGCATTATTGTATTTAAACCAGCTAAAATTCTGACCCTGGTTCTTATTTCAAAATGCCCCATAATTCACCTAAAGCTTTACAATTCTCTTCTTGGAGCACTGACTGCTGGCTTGGGAATTTCCTTGTCGACGTGTTAAACTCAGTTGGAGTCCACTATCTTGTGACTCAAGGAGTAAACCATAAATGATGCTCCTTCCTTCCTTCCATTCATCATGTCCCATTAAAAATGGTTTATGAGGCTAAAAAATAGTACCTAAACTGGATGCTTGCTTCTTGCATTTTACAAACTGAAACCATCCCCCTTTGCGTTTGACTAGTTGTTAGCTGAACTTTTTTTGCATATATTTATAAAACTGGTATATAAAACATTTTACTTCTTTCAGATGCTTTTAAACCACACAATTTCATAGTATTACTATGTCGCAAGTATGGACTTCCCCAGCTCAGAGACTGCCAGTGAATGAACTTGGGAAAAGGCTGCAAAGGAGGTAGCGTTAGGCTTGGGGTGATGGGCAGTCACAAAATCACAGAATCCTGGCTCTCAGTGTTAAAGTTTGGCTTCCACTGAACACAGCATGGCTCCCGCGAGCACAGTAATCTGAACAACTCATAAATGCCCTGAAGAAAAGAAGTACTAGTTGTCCTATTTCATAGATTAGGAACTGAAGCTCGGGGCTAAAGTAGCACCTTCGATATCATAATATCCCAATATCCCAAGCAGAAGTTAACTCTGTATTTCCAGTCCCTGGCTAATGTTCCAATATCAGACACCCCTTTAGCCCTACTCTCCCTCATACAGAAAGAAAAAAAAAAATCAGCTCAGAGATAAGTGAGTATCTCAGATCTGATGTAGAATATGATAGCAGTAAGATTAACACACACAATTTTACCATTCCAGAAGCTGACAGTCCCATTCCTTACCCAGCTGGCAGTAGACGTGAACTGGGAAAAAGGATTTTCTTTGCAATTTTCTTGCGTTGAGAATCGTTCCTGAGTAATAAGAGCTACTCTTTCCTCTCTACAGAAATCTCAGCCTGTTAAATTGCTCTTGTGACGGCTGAATCCACATTTCAGCTACAGCAGCGGGAAGCGCTGCAGGCAGGGCGATGCCCCCAAGAGAGCATTTCTCAGTTCAGGAGATGATGAAACACGTGTGAACTCTCCGTGCTCCAGCCAGCTTCTGGGAAACAATTTCTCTGTGCCCCAGTTTGATGTTGCACTGCCTCGGTACTGCTTACTTCTCTCCTTGGAAAGAAATCACTGCCATCTCAAAACAAATTACTTCACTGGAGCAGATAAGTTGGCAAGTAAGGTAGCAGACAGGAGCCCTAAAACTTTACAGAAAAGCGTCGCTGAAATGTACCTCAACATCCGACAGTTTGAATTGTGCCCTTCAGGTTTTAAAACCACAGACGCTTTGGTATATGTCCATGTGGAACAGTTTATGTTGCTCGAGCACCACTTTCAATTTTGGCTAATAAAGAAATAAAAATGCAAACCAGCTCCATGACAACCAGCACGTAAGTGAGCGAACTGCCCAACTGTGCCTTAATAAAGCTCCTTCCTCTCCCCTCACTGCATGCTGAAGGTCACTTGTTTCAGATAAGCACATGAAGTCATCAAAAGGAAGATTGCTTTAAAAGCTTGATAACTTTTTTCTTTTTTTTGTAGAACGTCACTGAGGACTGAGAGCCAGAGTAACAAACTAACCGAGAAAGGACAAAGTCTTCACCCTGCCCCAAATGAAAATGCCTAAAACTTTTTCCTCCTCCCTCCCTCCCTCCCACAGTTCTCCTGGTGACGCCTCCCCTGAGCCAGCGTTACCTAACTTTTACACAAACACGCAGTTCCCATTAAGCATCAGCTTCAAACGGCGGCTGCCTTTCTGTCTGATTGCATCTCAGTTTAGGGGAGCAGAGGCAAAGAGCTACTACTGAGGGGTTCTGCAGCAACTCTCAAGGTAATCAACTGGTTGGATTTTTCATTTTCATTTGTAATGCCTAACTAGTGGTTAAGTAGATGGACCAAAAAAAGCCTCCTGGCAAACTGTCTTGCTGGAATTTGTAGTAGGAGAAATGTCTCAATACAAACTCAAAAATAGCTTAAACAACACTTTGGCTTACTTGCTTCTTGTGGAGAAAAAAAGGCAGTTTTTAAGATCGAGATCTAGTGTACGAGGTAAAATCACTAGTCTTTCTTTTAGTCATGGGTGTCAGTTGTATGTGTTTAAACATACGTATGCATTCTGGTTTAGTTTCAGTTCATTAGACAGATTTAGAAAGCAGCAGTCCACCGGGACCATGCTCCAGTTGTTTTGCTCTGCCTGCCACAGGCTGCGTGCCTTTCTCCAGCCATGCTGCTGCGAAAAGCCCTTAATTCTTTGTAGCTTCTTGTACCTTTTGCAGGCTCAGAATTGCCAAGATGCTTTTGGTTCTTTCCCTGGTCACTGGGCTTGCCCTGTCTGCCTCTGATGTCACGACAGACAAAGAAACTGATCCAAGCAAAGAGTCATTTCATGACATAGAGAAAAAAGTGAACGACCTCTGGCAGAATTTGCTCTACCCGGTATTGCCTGGTAATGAAACTGATGGGATGATTTACGCCACTTGTGAAATGAAGCCCAGCTCCAGAATAGATGCTGACAAGCCACAAGTGACTGGACGAGTCTTGTTCAGACAGCATTACTCACATGGAAGATTAGAAGCCATTTTTTACTTGGATGGGTTTCCATTGGATGATAATCAATCTGGAAGAGCTATACACATCCACGAGCTTGGGGAGCTCAGCAACGGCTGTGATTCTACAGGAGGACACTATAACCCTTTCAGCGTGAATCACCCCCGTCACCCAGGGGATTTTGGCAACTTTTTTCCTAAAGAAGGCAAAATCAGGAAATACAAAACAAATATCTCTGCCTCTATGTTTGGTCCATATTCCATCATGGGCAGATCCGTTGTGATCCACGAGCAGGAAGACGACATGGGCAAGGGCAACAATAAGGCCAGTTTGGAAAATGGAAATGCTGGGAAACGTCTGGCTTGCTGCGTGATCGGGATATGCAAAAAGAACTTGTGGGAAGAGAAACTGTCTGAGGTTACAGACAAGAAGAAGAGAGGGCTCAACAGACGAACATAGAACCAGGCTTAAGTGAAGACCAACAAGCTGGCTCCAGCCTGGGCAGCACGAAGTACCTTAGGCTGTGCCGTTGGCCACTAAGATATATGGCTAAAGGATTCCCATTTCCATGTGCTTGCTCCTCTAAGAAACGCCTATCACTTTGTAGAGCCTCCTTTCTGTAAGCCCATCAATAAAAGCAGCATCAACTCAGCATTGTGATGTATTTTCTTGAAGAGAAAAAGATTCCCTTTTATGCAGTTTGGGAGTTGAATGCATGTAAGAGTGCTAAGGATAGTCTGTAAAGAGTCTGTGTGCTGTAAGGGGCTCTTAAGGGATCCTAAGTTAGATACCAAAGGAAAAAAAAAGTAGTTGCCTCACATTAGACGCTATCCTGTATTTAGCCAGAAATCTGAAAGGCAAAAAGATCTCTGTGCTTTCAGCAGTGTCGGGTGTTGCGTTGCAAGACCTGGATAATGGACTTCCCCTAAAAGTAAGGGAAAGTACAGACATTTCTGCTTTAAACTTTACATCCATTACATTATTCTACTTGTATTTCCAGGTTTTATTCTCAAACATGTATAAAAGCTTCTTAACTATGTTAAATTGTCCACATGGCTACAGCCAAGTCACACTGGTTACATCTGAAAGCAGACTGAAAAGAAAGAACTCCAGTTTACCATCACTCCCCACCAAAAATTCCCTAAAGCCTCTAGTTTGTGCCTGTCAGTAACTAAGTTGTATACAAAAGTTTTAATGCTGCTTAGACAATGATGATAAAGTTAGCAGATCAGAGATAAATATTATTCTCAAAGCCAAAAAATACTGAGTGTGTATCTTCATACAAAAATGTAGGAAGTAAATCAGTTAATTTAGACTGGGAGAAGTGACAGTGAAAAGATTTAAGTCAGATAGTTTTCAGACTTAAAACTCTCACTCAAGCTTTACTTTTTTAATTTAACACAACTCACTGAAAATAGTAAAGGGGTACCTCATGACTATCATTCATCTGATACTGAGAAAAGGAAACAAGCAGGTAGAACAAACGTATCAGGAAATGTTTTTATTAAAGATGACAAAATGTATTAATATAGTTGAACCATGTTGTGCAGTTAATCCAGGCAGCAACAAAAGACAGGTCTGCAAATAAATTAAACTGCATAATTTAGAAAGTAAAACTACAAAACAGAAGCTGGTAAACAAAATCCTATCTTTTAGAAACGTAGCAGACTTTCAACTTAATCTCAGTTAAGATTTTGAAATTCATTCCTGAGCTCATCTGGATTAAAGAATTTCTACTGTCTTTATTATACAAATTCCCATATGCTTAAAAATAGTCTCACTTAGAAAGAAGCAGCATTCTAAAGGATGCTTCTTAATCTGTCATTTTCACGCGCTTATTTTACAAATTCAGTGACCATTATTTTTCAAATAACCACAACATCGTACTTTCAGATGAAATCCTTCTTACAGATAATGCATGAATTCACTTTTAGGTGAGACAACCTCCTCTAAAATCAGTTTGTGAAATGCATCTTCTCCAGACTCCCGCCACAACATTCCCTTCCCAGTTTGCTTCCCCAGAGCCCAACACCAAAAAGGCTTGTATGTATGTCTGGATGCAGTATCTGCATTTCTAAAGTCCTAGAAAAAGGGAACACAAGTCTAAAATAAAAAAAACACAACACCCAAACCCAACTCCCCCTCCTCGCCAAAAAAAACTGAAGTAGTGTTGATTCCACAGCAAAACTCTAATTAATTTACTGGGGGAAAAAAAAAAAAAATCATTGTTCCAATAGCACAACAATATCAATTAAAGCAATATCCAAGGAAGATACTGACAAGAATATTCAATTAGTTATCACGTAGTGCAGCAAAGATGTCTTACAAGTCTCCTGGCTTTGAAGTCTTATGTTCCCGGGAGAAGGCTAAAGACGTAGCTAGAATACACATTGACTAGGGCAGAAAGGGGAGGGACAGTATTGCAGCAGTGATACAGCACTAAAAATTAGGTTTCCAGAGATCTAGATATCTCACTGGAATTTAATGATTGCAAAGATATAAAAATGGCATCTAAGGGAGAATGGTCTGAAAATAATTACCAAGATGGCCTAATTGTTGGGTTGTACATCGTTATGTTCTCACAGAAAAAACATACTAAAAAGAATCAATGAATGAGGCACTACAAAGCTGTTGGTCCGGCACTGCTTCCACCTGCTTGAATTTTTGCACCAAGCTTTTCATTAATTACTAGCATTAACTGGCTGTTAATGGACCAGGAGCAAAATGCTAACTCACACAACTGTGGGTCAGGAAAGATGCAGGACAGGGAAACAATATAGCACCCTCAATATTTCTGAGCTCAGCTACGTGAAACCTTGACCTTCTTATTCACTTGCCTCAGTTCTGACTGCATTGATATTTAGCTCTGCACGGGATTAGTCTGTGAAAGATGGAAAAGAATACATCTTGAATAAAATGCTACTTCATGTGACATTCAAGCATTAAAGGAAAAAATCCTGCCACATTCTCCCAGAGATTTCAGTTTCTGCAGCTATTTCTCTTCTGACTTGTCAGTACTGTCATATAAATGAGTCAATAATGCAGTCAGTTACAATTAATGGGAACAGCATAAGAATCTTTCAAATACTTAAACTCTTCTTGGTTTTTCAGGTGATGAGGAACTTAAATGGTGATCAGGATAACAAAAGAAAAACTTTTTACTGCTTCATGTCTCAAATACACTTAAATATACAGATGGTTTTTGTTCCTAAGGGCTGCTGCTTAGTATCAGTGAAATGTTGCAATGTCAAATTACCTTTAAAGAGAAAGGAAACATTTGAGGAGCACTGTGAGTATGGCTTTCTTGCCTGCAGACAGACACTGAAAGGGTTACGTGAACACACCTGCTAAGGAAAACACATGAGAACAGAGACAAGCCACATTTTTCACCTTCCCGCTATCATTCCTTATATTTATATGTAATCATTTACATACAGCCTTTCTTCTGCTGAATACAAACTGTTCATGGACTCTGACACCTTGATTATGGCAGCACCTGCTAGCTCATCTTCCATATACAGAAGAGTTTGTCAGTATTGCTAATATAAACTCTGTTTATTCAGTAGCTGACAAGTGGGCTGTAAAAATTTGCAGCTGGCAGTTATTTGTCAAAGAAGGACCCAGTCTGGGAGGGATTTTCCTTTTTATTAGTAGTATTTTATTAAATTTGGTTTAATTCTCTCTGATTGGTTTCAAGTTCTAGGAGTGAGAAATGAACATTTACAGACAATTAGGTCCCAAGCCAGCAGAAAAATTGCCTTGACGGCTGCTGGCCCATAGAAGCTCCACAGCTGCAGAGACTATTCCTTATGCTACAAACAGGAGAGGAAGGACGTGCCTCCCCTTCTCCAACAGCTGCTAACTTCAACGTTAAGTATTCCCTTGTTGCTGCCTTCCTAGGAGCAGAGTGGCACAGCTCCAGCATCAGGAGTGAGCTAGGGAATGACACAGCAGCCTCCCTTTTCCCCAGTTATTATAGGAACGTTTTCCTATGACTAAAAATCAACATGGGAAGAAGTTTAAGAAAGCGGCAACAATGCAAATAAACCACCTACCACACCATAGACTGGTGAAATGAGGAGGAAAGGAAGAGTTATCCTTCATTCCAAAACGTAAGAAAATAGAAAAGACACAGATTCCTTTAAAAAGGAGGGCACAGATGGAGGAGGCTGAAATCTACCACCCGTTACTCAGCCCGAGGGCTGTTCCAGCTCCTGTAAGTTGAGGAACGCAATTCCAGTAACTGAGTGAGCCAAGTAGGCGGACAGGGCATCACTGGTTCTCCTCTTGCTGTTCTCCTTGCTTTGGAACAGCATTGCCATTCCTCACAGAAAGCCTTCTGGCTTCTCTGATAATGTTTCCTTCAGAGCTTCATTAAAATGGGTTCTCGGTATCTGGTGAAAGAACTCCTTGCATTTTCATGGGATGAGCTGGGGGAGGGAAGGAAAAATTTTGTACAGCTGAGAAGATATAAAGGTTTGTAATGAGCGAACCATATACATGCAGGGATGGTTTTCAGAAACTTCCTATAAGGGAATAGTGATTTTATTCTAAGGACGTACTTCCAGTCACTATATGTAACAAGAAATGGAATGCAGTCTGAGAAACAAGCAAAAGCTTGCAGCCTTAAGACGCTTCTCAATTTGTCACTCCAAATTTTTCATCCTTGGAAGACACTTCTAACCATTAAAATACAGTCCAGACTAGGACTATACGTGTTACAGAAGCCTAGTGATAACATGATAAATTTTCATTGGTCTCTTTGCTACATTAATATAAATTATATCAGCCTATGTGGAAACTTCAAATCATTACAAAAAACCAACATGATTAAACCTCATCACTGATTCTTTCCCTTAGGTATAATTTAGATTTTTGATGCACGATAGCCAAAACTAACAGAAAACCACCTTTATTAGACAAATATAAACAATTCAATGTAAAAATCAACCCTATGGCACACTGTTTCACCCTTCATATTCACAGCAGCACAGACACTGCAAAAGAATTACAGTGAGATGCTCGAGGGCCCGGATTTCATACCTCAAGCCAAACTGTTATCCAAATATTCACAGTTTTCAGCAGGATCAGACGGTTTCTTGTTTTCAGATTCAGGGAGCTCCTCAAAGCTGTTATTTGTGCGTGCAGTTGTAACAGTGAGCCCTCCACACTTTCCAGGGTCCTCAGTATGCACCACATCCACGGTGCTGCTATTTCCATCCCCTCTTCTGTGTGGAATTTCACAGTCACTCTCTGAGGTTTCGTCATTGTCTTTCAGGGCCTCAGTTTCAGCTGTTTGTTCGTTCTCGGAGTTTGAGGGATCTGTGGGGTCAGACGGGTCAGGGCTGGAAAGTGGGAACTCTCCCTCAGATGAACCATTAAGCTCCGCTCCAGCCACCACATTCTGCTCCCCTGCGGAAGCGCCTGCTCTTTTCCCTTCCAGTTCTGCAACTGCCTGCTCTGTCAGTTTAATTATCTGACTTCCGAGCTTGTTTATTTCTTCTTCCTCAGAACGTAGCTGGGGTAATGAAGGATAAAAATGTTTATTTTGGTTTCTGTTATTTAAGTTTGTTCCCTCTGGAGCCAGGGACTCACTTGCAACAGCACAAGTTTCATCACGTTCTCCCTTCTGTTCTGCTGAAAGAGAAATGGAACAGCAACATGCTCTAGTCAGTCGCAGGTATTTATTATATATCTGACCTGACGACCATCACCACCAGTGCCAGATCACAGAGATGTTTATCTCAGTAAGGAATTTCTAAGAGTGATACCCTATCCCATGCCAGGCCTGTTTCTCAAATAATAATCAATCAACATGAAGTTTCCTGCTGGATCTGGCCCTGTTTTGAAGCCTCTCTCCCCAACACCAACAACTCTAGAAGAGTCATAGACGATTCCGTACTGTAGAACAGCAGGGTCAGGAAAACTTTTTCAAAGGAGAATCAACTCTAAGCAAGGCACTCAGCTACAGAAATTTTTGGCACAGCTTAACATTAATCCCCACATCACTACCACTTTCAAGGGTTGACACAAGCTCCATTTATTTGGAGCTTTTCACGGGCTTTCAGCCAATAATGAAGTTTCGTTACTGGTCCTGCAACATTTCTCCTAACATAAAAGATTATTCTAATTTGGGCAACAGCATCAAACAAAGCAGCAGTGGAAGAATTTTAAATATACCATTATACCAAAAGGCAAACACTGAACAAAGTGTCAGAATAGAGAAAATAGCAATGTGTAAACAAACAGCTTTGTGAAACAGAGAGAATTTGTCCTCATCTCAGCTAAGGACAAAAAGCCTCACTGAAAATAAGCTTGTGAAGTCAAGTAAGAAAAATCAGGAAATGCTAAAAGTATGGCTGCATTGACAGCTTAAAATGACTCTTGTCATGCAGATGCATTACCTTTTAGTATACAAGCATTTGCTCTACTTCTCCCGCAGGAATCCTGCCTCACGCAATGCATGGGACAGCATGGCTGCAGGGAGGGACCGGATCTGCACGATACGGGAGCCTACTGCCTCCGTCAGAGCCGACTCATTTATAATCTGGGAGCTGCCGAGTGAGTGAGACAAAGGTTGGCATGACGGGAACAGACCCTCTTGCTACCATTAAGGAAGCTAGCAATGCTACTCTGAAGAGCTGGAATTTAAGTCTGTGGAAAAGGCAGGGATAAATTAACGTTCAAAAGGTGATCACCCACATGATCTAATCCTCATTATCTGAGCACTCAGCTGGAAACCTAGGAGCCGGATCTGCAGTACTGCTCTGCTCATGAAGACACATACTTAAAGTGCTCCAAAAAGAGCCAAAACTGATGTACCTCAAATTGGCGCTTGAAATTAGCAGGGACTCTACCTTATTCTTTGTGTGCCTCAGTTTCCTCTCTCTACGGTGGCATAACACCATCCCATCACCTTGCTGCAATTTTCTGAAGATAAATTGTTTCAAAGCACTGTATCACCAGAGAAAAGTTCATAGAAAAAGAGTACTTTTGTCTTCAGGGAATGCTTGAAATAGCACACAGGCAATACAGCAGGAAAAATGCATTCAACAATGAAGAGGAAAAAAGCCTAAATAGCTGTTCATTAGCAGCTGTGATGCTCAAGTACAATCTATCCCACGACACTATCCATCCTGTGAATTGGATAAAGTGAGATTTGGTGGCACAAGATGGTCTTTAATTTATATGATGGTACTATGTCATTATGCATTTTCACACAGGAACCGCACAGTATATCCTACAGACTTCTATCATCCAGCTTAACTGAAACAACGATAACAAGTACAGACTAAAAGAGGCCTTGATGAGACCAGGGTAAGCAGATAGATCAGATAAAAAAGGCCTGAAAAAGCCCTCTGATTATCTGTAGCTCTAGCTAGAGCAGCATTTGATGTATTATAGAAAGTTCTGATAAAGAATGTAAGTTAGTGCAAAGGCTAAAAACATTTCCTGCGCCAAACAGGCGCCAAATATCAATGATACTATTTAAAGGACCATTACTGCTGACTGATGTGACATCATGCCTAGTATTTAAAGATATGTAAGAATTTCATTGCTATTCTGCTTATCAACTGTTTTCACTCAACTGATCATTCAACTAATAGAAAAATAAAAGTGGGTTTGTTTTTATTTCTGGAATACTTTTAAACCAAGGGCATATTTGCTTGGTAAACAAAGGCAGATGAACACATGCCTACGTTCTTCCCAGCTGCCAAGCTCCCCCAAGACCTTGGAGGTACACTGTACAGATGAAAAATTGCAATATGCACCAAGCTCCCAAAACTCAACAGCAGACAGTTGTCCTTTATGCAGAGTGGCACAAAAGGTGACTCAGGGTGTCACTCCCATATAGCTGCTGAGTGCAGAGGAGCTGTGTGACTCCAATTAGAGGGACATGCCCCTACAGCTGAAAACACACTGCTCCCTTTCCAGGCTTCGAAGGGAATATGGCAGCCCCAAACAGCCTCCAGAAAAAGGATCTGGAGCAACAGCAGTTATTGTTGCTCCACCTGCTGCTGGAAGCTATGGCATCCCCTGCACAGCTGGTAGTATATGTGTGCTCATCTGTGTCACTGAAAAGTTGGCCAAGTTTATTTAAACTATCACAGAGGTGAGTTTTGTCTGAGTTCTCACTGCAGGTTATCAGGTATACAGGGCCACGTGCAAAGGGAAAACCAAGCTGCTTCTGCAGGAAGAACAGTAATTTCTTAACCTACTCCAGTTTAATGACAAGATTTCTGTGATTGATATTGGCTCTGTTACGGTTCTGGGATGGGGAGGAGGAAAGAGGGCAACAACCTACTGGGAGCCGATTCTTCCCATGACTGCCACAGCCCTAATCCTTGTCTGCCTTCTGCTCTCCAAGGCTGTTCTCTTCTACTCTTGTCTTCCCCTGCTAGCTCTTTGCTCCTGCCCTACATCCCTTTGATTTCCCAGTCCCTATACTCACTCTGCCCATTTCTCACCCATCTTTCAATCTTTTTTTATCACACCTTGCTTTCAGTGTCAGCACTCTGATTCCCCCGGCTCCTGTGCTTCAACTTCTGCTCAGCTAGGTGCAGATCCCCCCCTCACTCAGACTCTGTCAATCCCCATCTACTCTAGTCTTCCCATCCCTTGAGAGTCCTGATCTCAGCCTTCCTTTCCTCTCTGCTCCAGGTTTTGTTCCCCCTAGGTTTGCATTATCTTGAAAGAATCGTGCATGCAGAGTTTTACCAGTGTTGGTGCCACAAAGCAAGCTCAACAGAATCATTGGTTTTTTGTTGTTTTTAGCCGGTGAGATTTGTAAGTAAATGGTTTAGAATGGGGTGAAAACTCCAGCCTGTTTTCTCAGGGTGGAAAACTCTTCCCTAGATTTCAATTTCCTTTCAATTACAGATACGCTAAATGCTTGTATGTTTAAAAAAAATCAAACCCAACAACAAAACCCACAAAACATGTGGTCATCAGAATTTAACACAAAAAAGTGATTTGGCTGACATTAAAAAAATCAGCTGAAGTAGAAACCACAGCATGGAAAGCTTCAGCCCAGAGCTAAAGTTTGGCAGTGTTACAAAGCAACAGAAACAGGGTCTGATGAGATTTGACAGGCAGCTTTAATCAAAACTGTAATACCAACCTTACCTAGGACAAATGCATAAAGGAAAGAGCATAATGCCACCAAGTAAATACTTGCAGTAACTGCAGATGTAATTAAAAATCAATGATTAAGCAGGAAAAAAATGAATATTTATGACTTATTATTACTCACTGGAGAACTATTCACTATAGTTTCACTTCTTATTTTTAGCAAAAATATCAGTTGATCAAGATTATAAAAAACATGATCAGCCTAGCTGTCAAGTTTTATCAGATGATGACATGGATAATAAAGTCAAAATTAAGCCACAATCTATTTAGTTTCAGGACTAACAAGTAAAATGTTTATGATGCTTCATGGTTAGCTGAGTAAGATCTGGGCATACCAAAATGTTATGCCCATGAAAGAGCTTATCCAAATGCCGATAGGCAAGCATAATAATCCACCCCCCATCTATTCTGAAAAACTAAGGGAAAAAAATAAATCAAGGTTATCAGCAAAATACTATCTTCTGGTACTGTCAAATAAAGGTAAGCTTGCCTTTGGAGAGATGTTAAAGCTTGCTATTGGTGAAGGATTTTTAACAAAACACATGCAAGACTATAAAAAAAGCAGTCAATTTCTCTGGTAAAACGAGTCGGGTATTTCAATTTACCAGGCGCAATCAGGAAGCCTTTCATCGAGGTATCAGCTATAATGCAGGAAAGTGCTAAGCCAGTTCCACAGACTGCTTTCCTACTGTGCATTTTAACTGAGGGAAAAAGAGCAGGAGGCAGTTAACTGTAACATAGATGGCATGAATAACTTCTCACAGTATCAAGTTATCTGGCAGGAAAATCCTTTGAGGTGTACGACCTGATCCCTAGCCCTGTGCAGTCTATTCAACGGTCATTTTTCAGTCGTTTCTTTGCTATTTGTACTGGGACCATCTATCCATTTTACTCGTGGATGATTTATTCAATCTCTGTGACCACTGAAACTTTGCCTTCTGCTATCCCAGCATGAAAATTTATTACTTTTTATTTGGAAAGAAATGAGTGCTCAGGTCTCATCATGTTCCTTATATTCCAGGGGCTCACCTTGTACTTCGGTTTTCTGTGGCTTATCAGTAAACGCTAATAACGGTGACCTGGATCGCTGTATAACAGGCAAGGTTGGGTCACTGAATGTTATGGTATCCTTTCCACCTGAAACAATCAAAATGTTAGAACCACTAATTCACCAATTGCATCCATTGTGCACTAATGATATTCAAACATACCCTACAATTTTTTTGCCATGTTATTGAAAAGTACAGAACACGAAAAGCATCTCAAATGATCCTTCTACAGCACAGAAAAAGATACTCTGTACTGGAGCTGGAATATGCAAGTCAAATATAGAAAAGGTGTATATTTTTACCCGCAGTACTGAGTAAAGGACAGATTTTGAAAGAAGACCAGATGCTACACGCAGCAAATTGCATTAGCAATTAGCATTCGATTCAATATATTAATAATCAGATCATACCAAAAGTTTTATGAAGAGTAATGGATCATTTGCATGCTATTACCAGCAAGTGTTCAGCACTGACTCTTTACTATTACTCTGCCTCAATGATGAACCTGTTTGTATCACACGTGTAGTTTCACACTACAGACTCACAGACATATTATCCTACAAAAAATATTAAAAGGTTAGGATAACTAAGAACTGAGGGAGCAAACAAGTACACATTGCTGGCAAACAGGAGGGATTTCAATCTGAAAATTCCAAAAATATTTCTGAGCATTTTCGTTTTAAACCAAATGGAAAGGGCAATTTTCCAGCTCTTTTGCAGACAAAATAGTGCAAGAAACTCTTCAGCTGAGGACTCTGCCATAGATGCCTAGTCTTTACATATTTTAGCAATACGGAAAGCAACACCTGCAGATCCTTTAGGAAGTCCTCCACTATTCAGGATGCTCATGTTTTCAGTGACTGACACTACCTTAAACCTAGAGGGGAAATGGCAGGAAATGTGCAAGATCAGCTAAGCGTGGTGTTTGTGTGGCCTCCAGAACAACTGCCAACCGATAAGTAATGGCTGGGGAGGCGGCGAGCTACTGCTCTATTTATCTCCATAAGAACCGACACTTAGGTAACAACCACTTCTCCCCTCTAAATCTGTTTGTACGTTTCACCTTAAGGCAACATCCTAAATCTAATCACCCATCCAAGACAAAGACTTTCAAAAAGAGCACCAGGTCAGGAGAATAAATACACCCAGAATAAATCCAGCTTTGAGAAAGTTCTGGTTCCTACTAAGAAATAATGAAAGTCAAGCTGCTCCCATAGAGTCAAACTGGACTACCCCAATCCCTAACTACTTTTGAAAGCACTGGCTGTAAATACCTTGATCCTGAAGGTATTAATGAAGTTTTTATATCCTTAACACATTGGGGTATAATATACTGCAGCAATATGAATGCAATTAATGCTTCTGAAACACAGATCTTGTCAAGCTTTGATCCCCCTATCAAGTATGAATCAGAATTCTGCCTTCACAATAGCAAGTAATAAAAAATAATATTAACTAACAGTGGAGAACCCCCCACTCCAGTGTAAGGCAAAATTAATTAAAATAAAAAGAAAAAAACCCAAAACAAATCCAACGGCTATTTCAAAATGCAGAAGCCCCTGGACGAATACACTTTCTCATAACAGTGAAGGAATTTTGAGTTGGAAGAACTAAAATACACAGGGAACTAGTAGTATGAAAACATACAACAGATGTTCATACACAGTCAAAAGTAGCGACATATCCCAAAAGATACAAAAGAATCCAACAGAGGAAGTAAAATTCAAAAAGATTATGAATAAAAAAAAAATCGGGGGGGGGGGGAGGCTTTAACAGGAAGTAGAAAGCAGAGTCTCTTTCTTTTTTCGATAAAAAAAAGTAAAGCCTGAGCTAAAGTCCCTGAAGATTGCAAGACAAGCTTCAAAAAAGAAACTTCTTGACTTCCAGCCAGCATTTACACAGTAAATATATTTACTTTCACATTTTTCTCTGAAAACCAACTTGGTTACAGAAAATAAAGCTAAGCTCAGTATTCACACATCTAAGCAACAGATGTGGCCCAAAGAGTCCTATGCATATTTATTTATTAACAGTGACTCACACCCATTCATGAAGGAGGGACACGGGGGTACTGCTGCACTATATTCTGTGAATCATGATCTGAAGTTGGATTACACACAGGGAATTTCAATTAGCTGCCGTGTAAACTCAATTTCATAACTTATACAGCTTTGTGTTCCTCTATTTAATGAATTTTTCAAGGACTTTCTAGATCTCAAAATAAGTAGATAAATAAGTTTTCAGTAGTAGTAAATTCTTCATTTTCTTCCCCAGGGTTGGGTATCCTCTTATAACCTCTGCTGCACCCTATGCTGCTGTCACTGGCTATATCCAGAGCAGCTGCTGAGCCCATTAATTCTACCTTGCCTCTGCTCCACGCTGATTACTGCAGAGCAAAAGGCAGCGCCGAAACTTTCTTATCATCCCAGACAGAAAAAGGCTGAGTCACGGTTGGCTCTTTTCTTAGGCTTGTTTTCAGTGGAAATCTGGAATTTTCAGGAAATGTTAGATTTTTAAAAATACAGAATTACTTATCTGAATGTCTAGTGAGATCAAAGTGTGAGAGGAATAAGGTGGCATTTACTATGTACCATTACTGAATACACGTAACATACTATGCATGCGTATTTGAACCACAATGTACCTAAGACAAAGCAAAGAAATAAATGCTTCTGTGAACATCACTGTCGGGTTTAACCCGGCCGGCAGCTAAATCAAGCACACAGCTGTTCACTCACTGCCCCCTGCCCAGTGGGATGGGGGAGACTATTGAAAAGAAAAAGGTGAAACTCATGGGTTGAGATAAAGACAGTTTAACAGGAAAGAAAAGGAAGACAATAACAATAACAATAATAATAAAAAAAACCAAGTGATGAACAGCACAATTGCTCACCACCCAAAGCCGATGCTCAGCTAGTTCCTGAGCTGCCCTGCCTCCCAGCCAACCCCCCAGCTATATATGGAGCATGACATCACGTGGTATGGAATATCCCCTTGGCCAGTTTGGGTCAGCTGTCCTGGCTGTGTCCCCTCCCAGCTTCTTGGGCACCCCCCACCTTCTCGTTGGCAGAGCAGTATGAGAAGCTGAGAAGTCCTTGACTGCTTGTCAACAACTAAAAACATCAGTGTGTTATCCACGTTAGTCTCATCCTAAATCCAAAACACAGCACTGTACCTGCTACTAGGAAGAAAATTAACTCTATCCCAGCTGAAACCAGGACAATCATGTTCTCTGCTTCCTTCTCAAAGCAAGCAAGCTCAGAAAAAGAAAATCAGAACCAAATCTATGCCCAAGCTTGCTTTCTTTTCAGCAATGAACCTCACAAGAGATTTGTTTAATTAAAGCCCATTTTCCAGAGGAAGCTAAAGTTTGTGGTAGGCAGAACCTCTACAGAAGATGAACTACGCTACCAGTTTCACCATTTCAAAAATTAAATGTGCGCTTCCTCTTGATTAGCTTCCCCATAGCTCATTCATGCATTGCTCAAAAAGCAGATGACAAATATGTCACCTAACAAAAAATTAGAAGCGGTCAAGCTCTTTCTTCAATAGGATAAAGTTTATTAACATCATTTATTAACATCATTTGGAAGGTATTAATATCCTAGTGACAGCAGATGTTATAAATGTTATATGGACAATGATGTCTAAGTAGGAACATTAACTTCAGATTAAAAACCTGCAATTTATAATGTGTGTTTCTTTGAGTGCCAGACTGAACATCAGCTTTCATCTGCGTATTTTTTCCAATGACAAAAAGTTCAACTCTCAGGCAAATAATTTTTTCTCTCTGGATCTCGGACTGAGTAGATGAGATACTTGCCATGTTCTGCCCCTCACCTGAGCCAATATTCAGCTGCAGAGTCCAGTGTGGTAGCTCCCACACTATTTGTTACACACTGCTGCTTTATGGAGCGGAAGCTTTCCACGCTCTGAAAAGACAATTGGTGACCCACCAGGTGTTGCAAGGCTCTTTCTGACCACCTTGGGACTAAGAGTGCACTTGGAAACAAAAGTGGACTCTTGATTTAAAAGGCAAGCAGCAAATCAACAAACCTTGGGGCTCAAGAGAACTTGCAATCCAGTGTAAAATTCCTTTACAACTATTTAAGATCATCCTTTCTGACTATTTTCCTCAATTTGAAGGAACTGTCTTGCAGAGCAGCCTCTATTCTCTTGTGGTCATCTAACTTAGTTGACTGAACAATTAATCTGCCGGATATAAAAATGTTCAGATAACATTTTCGTTTATTTACATGCAGTGACAATATTTAACGTACTGCTAAAATCAGTTACTAAAAATGTATGTTAAGCGGAACCTACTCCCAAATCCCACTGAGACATTGTAGCTCAGGCCTTCAGGCAGCAAAAGAGAGGAAGGAAAGAGACAGTTGTTATTGTATAAACATTAATTTGATGTCTTACCTACACAGACCAACAATGGTGCAAGAAGTTCCCACTGTTCCAGTTCTTTAAATATATTTTGTAAGATTAGAAATGCTGCATTTAATAGTGTATGAATTCCATGGAACATAATTTTTGGAAAAAAAACCAAAAAACAAAAAACCCCACAACCTCAAACAAACCCCCCCAAAACCCCACAGTACCGTAAACTAGTGAGTTTATGATACACATTTGTACTAAGGTACAAAACTGCATTAGCAGGGTCTTAGACAAATATTTTACCTTCATCTTTTGGAGAATGTGGGGAGGGACAAACACACTAAGTATACTATGTATGTTAGGTGACTAACTGAAGAATAATCCATGGAAACAAATTTGGGACCTTCAGTTCTGGAAAGCGTCAAGAAGAGAGCCAGTTCCAGAGAGGTGATTGAGAATACCTACAACAGGCAAGCTAAAGTGGAAATGCACCGCAGCAGGCCGAAGGGTTGATTGAACAGCATAGGTTTGTCACAAGGTCTCTTCAGCTCTGTCAAATGTTTTCTTCTAGATGGAAAGGTCAGGTGGAAAAAACACAGAGCCAAAAAACTAGAAGCCTAAACCACACTATCTCCCACTCCCAGCAGCACCGATAGGAAGCCGTAAACAACAAAGCCTAATGATGCAAACACCAACAGTGGAGAAGCATAATTTACAGTGGTTAAAGAAGACACAATTAGGTGTAATGGGAAGAAAAGAAACAAAAAGTAAATGTAAATTAAATATTGCACATTTTCCTAACAGCGAGGTCTATTAGGAAGCAGATTAATCTCCCATTACTTGAGTAATTCAAAACCAAATACAATACTTAAGATGCTACGGGGAATAAGCCTGTTCTGGAGAGATGGACTAGAAAATTTAAGATGATTTTCATTTCCAATTTCTCAGAGTTTATGATTCTACAGAAAAACATTAAAATTACAGCAATAAAATCCATGGAAGTTCCAAAAAGTACAAAATTAATAAATACATTCGTTAAAAAACCATAATGGCCGATATCCTGTGTATCATTTTATACAACTGTTTAAATAAAATAGTTCCCTTTTTTTGCCTGCAGACTATGGAGACAATTTGATTATTTCCAGTATTTAAAACTTTTTTTTTTCCCAGTATACATATTTGACTTAGAGTTTAAAGAGTCTAGTGGTTTTTGGTATCAACTTAACATTTATTACATGTTTCCAATTTTGCAAATGTGCTGAACAGCACATAAGCAAAATAACTGTCATTAAAAAAATTATAGCCAAGCTTTTCTTAAATGCAAATATACACTTGAAAACTAAATAATGGAAGCTGTTCTCTTGAATTTTTACTAACCTGGAAGACTCCACAAGCCAGCAATTTCCAAAGTTCTTAATTTCTTTTCTAGTTCTGCCACTCGATTACCTAGAATTCTTTGGAAAAAGAAAACAAAAACAAAAGCCAGGGATAGTCAGCTGAGACGAGAGTCCTTGTTATACTAAGGTAACCAAAGCCCAATTGCTTACATGACTACAGTAGAATTTTTAACTAGTACAGTAACCCTGTATACAGTCATCTCTTTTCATTAATGGCAATGGACAACCTCCCCCAGAGTTAAAAGAAAGTGAAATATAGCTGTCTAATCTATCCCATAGTTTTTAAAAAAAAAAAAGTCTAGGATGTACTGGACATTCAGTCTTTGCCGTTTGGTAAAGACAAAGAATAGCAACTCTATTTCCTTGCCTGCAAACATCTCTTCGCAGTTACTGTTACTTTCTCTACAGCTAAAACTAGAAGGTAAAACCTATGCAGACAAAATATGGAAAACTCAAGATAACATCTAGATTGATTTTGAAGTTCTAAGACACAATTTTGGCCTAGTCCTTTATTCACAGAAATTTCTCTATCACTAAGATTGCTTAAAATGGCAAGGAGTATCTTTTCTACTACATCTTTTCTTTTAGTGCTGAACTCCAGTTTTCTACTTTACTCAAAAGCTTCAAGCTCTTTAGTGCCTTTATCACCCACTCTTAGTTTCCACTGCATTTCTTGGGTCGTCTCTTCTTTTGTATCCAATTCCTACACAAATACTATTTGCAGTTAGCTCTCCTGCAGGATTTAACTTTTAGTCTTAATTCTCTCCCCAGATCAAATGAGAGATTTCTATCTTGCAAAGAAAGCTCTTTTTTTCCAATGAATTTTTGAAAGTGTTTCTCTCACAGGCACAGCAAGTCTCCTAGAGTCAGAAGTCTTTAAATAAATCCCAAACAATACTCAATAGAGTGAGAAACCTAGACGAGGCAGCAATTCTAAACACAACAGCAGAGATAATGGACAGCAAGTTTTACTCATCAAATTACAGCAACAGGGTAAGTCAGTTAAATTTGAACTGAATGCTGAGAAGCAGCATATCATAACACAGCAAGGCAATAGTATCTTCCCGTGCTCACCAGAGCTGTGTAATGCTGCACTGCGTGCTCTCCACCAAGAGTTTTATGCTGCAGACATTTGAGCATACTGGGAATGTCATTACTGACAAGATGGCAGGGAAGGACATGAAGAATAGCAAATATCGAGGGGCTAGAAAAATTGATTAACAAGGACTAAGTATTTTTGAAATCTCTACTCTGAGGGCTCTGCAATAACACAATACAAGCCTGTAAGTATTTTAAAGATTGCAAAAATACCACGATGAGAGAGAGAACGTAAAAGAGGAAGAGAAAGCTTACAATAAATATGAAAGCAAGCACTGAAAGGTACAGGGGTATATATCAACTAAAAAGCAAACAGTCCATCACATTTACAAGCAGAGAAGAGAAGACATTTGGGAGCAGTTATGTTTATTTCCCCATTGAAACTCAGTAATCAAATAGGTTACCAAGGTTATGATGGATCTATTACTGTCTTCTCCAATTACAATCAAAATTGTTCAAGTCTAGATTTCGCTTTCAAAATGCTTCTGTCTGGTACGAGAGACTCAGCCTTAATAACTCTATTTTCATATCCCAGTGCATGGCCTGACATCCAGCATCCACGCTCTGCAGTACAAAGCAACAGGTGACAGAGAAAGGCACAGAGCAACTTTCAAGAAGCTCTACCTTGCACAGAGGGAGCCTGCTCCCATCCCCCTAAGGCCCCACCAAGGGTCAGCTGAAGGACATGGAGTTCCCCTGGCTTAGAGGGGCAGGGAACAGCCAGAGATGATGCAAGACTTCTTCCACATCATGTTAGCTCAGCAAGGGAGCTGACAGAACAACGTTGATTTGGCTAATGATTGTCACAACAATTGGGTCACAAGTTTAGCGCTTCTGCCAGGAAAGGAAAAAAAGCATTATTATTTTCATCAGTAGTTCACCAGTAGTTCCAGAGCAGAAAAGGGGGGAAAGATACTGCCCTCCCTGTCAGCTAGCTGTATTGCAGAGGGAAACTCAACCCTCAGCATCAAGTTCAGTTATTGCTACTGCTCTTGCTATTCAGACAACGGCAGCAAAGTTACTTTTCTCTTGCTTCTCTTAAATTTTATAATTCATTTATCAATGGTACCACACTATTTCTAAAGGCTTTGAAGCAAGTATATCCTGGTAATTCCTACTGGATCCTCAGAAGAGGTGCTGAGCTATTTTTTTAACCTTTGTTGCAAGTTCTCACATAGAAGGATCATTCTGCAGCTCTGAAAAATGGTTGGCAAAAAAGAGAGGACAATACTTAACCCTGCTCCTTTCATTCAGGAAGAGAGCAAAAATCATAAAGTGATGAGCATGATTCTAGTTTGCTTCAAACCACATTGTCTGAAGACAGGAATGGGAGAAATGAACCCAACATAAAGATGCAAGTTCTTATAAAAACATTTTTTGAAAAATAACCATGTAAGCAATCCTGAACGCAGCATGGTTTATCCCATTCCTTCCTTTCCCCTGTGACCTCCAGATAATTTGCCACCTCCATATGTGCTGTGGGAACACTGAGCTGTTGTGGCCCTGGAACAGCAGGCATTTTTAAAAGGGCTGCACGGGTTGGTACCATCAAAATTCCCTAATCTAATTTTTCATCTCTAGCCATAGTGGACCAGATCCTTTGACAAAAACAGAAGGATCATGTCATGGACAAAGGTGCCAACAGTTATTTCCATTGTCCTTTGGTCATGCATCTAATGCAACAAGCGAGTTAGTCTAAACCTCCCTCCAGGATAAGGTTTTACAGAAATCTGTTGTTCATGTAACAGCAGCAATACTTCCACCTGAATTTAGAAGCTCCCTTCTGGCTCTCCCATGCTTCCCAACATACATGGCCATAATCTGAAGGGAGCTGTGCTGATTTACAGCACCCAAGCTCTGTTCACCTCACTTTCCATGTAGATCTTGCTACAGAAGACATATACCCTCATACAGATACAATCACCCAAATGGCTGTAAATAGGGTTTGTCACGGTCACGTATCTAGTTCTATACGTCACATGGAAACATTTACTCAGACTGACACAATCCTTTTTATAATTTTGGTCATGACTGAGCTTGCCCAAGTTAGAAATGTTAAAATTAGTGCAACATGTCTAAGCAGCAGAGCAGCTTCTACATTGATCTGGCTTGCACGGGTGCTGGCAATTTCAGGAACAAATTGCACTAGGAAGAACATCGGTTTATTGCTGGCAGAAGAAAAAGAATATTTTTATCCATTTGCTAGGCAGGGTTAGAACTGTTTATTTTTATATTTATGTAACTATTTAATCTTGCAATACATTACTGCATACAGAATTCATTTATAACTGCCTTTTCAAATTAAGCTAATGTGCTTGCGACAGAAAACATAGGACATTACTTAAACTTAGCAGTAGTAGCTACCAATCACCTGGGGAAAATGACCTGTTTTCTTCCCAAACAACTTTTTTTTTTTCCTTAAAAGTGGCGCTAAAAAAAAAAAAAAAAGGCTGGATTTAGCCTACTTGTTCCTAGGCACATACTCCCACAGCTCTTTTTATCATGCCACAGATTTAGAAAAGCAGCAATAATAATAGTGTGCCTGTTCCAAGAGCAAGTGGCAACGGATGTTTTTAACAACACTGTAACAGCAGAAAGCCAACTTCAACAGCACATCCAAATTCTAATCCACATAGAAAAAATCCACTGTCTTGTTATTGCTTCAGTTAATCAGAAAGCAAATCTACCATTCTGCTGTTGTAAACTTATATAGCCATATCTCAATCTTCAAGCAACAAAAGAGGTTTTGACTTTAGAGTAGGTTAACTGTTTGGAGGAAAATAAGTTCATACGGTCTGAAAAGTCTCATTTATTGATAACAGAATCACTAAATGTCAATTAACTATCAAATGTCAAAAGCAGAACTTACTCCCTGAATGAAACCAGTGCAAAATCTCACATTCTTTATGCAATAAATCTCACTTTCTTCAGACAACAATCTCAAAGAGGAACTGTGTCCTTCAAACATGCTCTTTGTGCAGGGAAAGCCAGGCAAACAGGACAGAGGGGTGAAGGAGAAGACTTCTACCTTCTGATTTATGTAAAACCTTTTGTCATTATAATTCTCTATAGTCCCATATCCTTCTCAACTTCCTACTTTGAATGGAGAAATGTCTTCAACAAAGAATGCATCTTCTACTTAGTACCAGTTTATGGACCTGTCCATTTTACTTGTGCACTGACCTCAATCTCACTTCTAACCTTCTCCAACAGGTGGGCAGTTTCTTCCCCATTTTCAGAAGTCAGCAGTCTTCACTTGTAACTTTTTACATGGCAAATAAACACAACCCCCAATAACCAGCTAATGTATCTCAAATATAGGATTTTTCCCCCGATGTCCTACCTGCATTTCCCTTTTTCACTTTAACGCTTTTGTGTCTTAGGTGTTTCTACTTGAAGTAGTTCCCACTCCTCCTAGCTCCTTAAAAGCTTCTTTAATCCAACTAAAGCCAAAAGTGACAAAAAGAATGAGCACACCACACAGGAGTGTTGCTGAGGCTCTTCACCCAACTTGCCCAGGATTTATTTTTCTTTTTCTTCCCCTGAAGCATCCAAAACTGAATACAACACTACAGCTCTGAGCACACTCCTGACCTGGGAGAGATGTGGACTGTCACCTCCTTCTAAGACCTGATCTTCTATTGGGCATAGCATACTAGTTTGAGCACACATCCAATCTCTACTCCTGTGGCTGTATGACCAGTAGAACAGTTGGGCATGCAGATAAAAGAATTCTATCTCCTCATGAAGGCTTATCTCAAGAAACCCCATACTCAATAGCTGAAAGCAGAGACAGTGGTATCAGAAAGTAAAGCCATGGTTGCAATGATACATTTGAGAGATGCAAGAGACTGCACGTGATCAGACATACACAAAATTAAGAAAGAAGTTTGCTATAGTTATCAGCAAGAGTATGCAAACTAGAACACCAGGTAATTGTAGAGTATCAGGATGTAAAAGGCAAAGATTGTTTACACCTGGAATAACAAAAGCTGTTCTGTGGATGTTTTCCTTCTGATGTTACAGTAGCAGTACGAAGGGAGTAAGCAGGAGTTAGCCCTTCATTAGCATCGCTCAGTGCTGGAACTCCTCTTGCATTACACGACATGCTTACAGACAAGAATTGACTGAGCTGCCATCAGTTAGATCTGGGCTACATTTTCACCACTTTAGTCTCCCTTTAGCTGATTAGGTATTTGCTTTCTCAAGAGTATTAAGGGTGGCTATAAACTGCTCCTCCACTTCTGTTGCCACATCACTAAGAATTATGCAATGGAGTCTGCCTAGTATCAGAGTTATCAATTTTCAAAATGAATCATCTATTCTAGTGCAATACAGTTTACTTCAGTACTACTCCTTCCTTTCATGAAAGATGTCTGCCTGTTTCTGGCATCTGGTCCTGATGTGCTTTTGAGAAGCCTGAATAACCTCTGATTACCAGTAGTGACTCAGTGTTTAAAAAAAAAAGAGAGAGAGAGAGAGAAAACCTGAGCACAGATTCAAGGAACACTTCCTAGCTCTGATTTTCATACACTGTATAAGGACAATAATATCAGAATGTCAGAAAACGTGTCAAAAATGATTATATGCTGCCATGATAGGAGCTGTGCAAGACACAAAGAATTCCACTGATGAGTAGAACAGCTAAGAGTAAACAAATTCTCCTTTAAAGTTCAGTGCAGATTTTTAAAAAAATCATATAGTAGCAATCCAACTGTGTTTATCTCCTACAACTTTTGATAAAGTAACTATAGGAGCAACAGCTATCATTTTTATAACATGTAGGCTGCTAGCCTGTGACAAATGTTACAGTAAGTCTTTTCGGATCCTTTCCTAGGTGCAACATTTACTATTTCCACCAGTGTTCATCAGCAAATTCCTACATTAACAACCAATTATCAAATATCTTCTCCTCCAGTTCAAGGGTGTCCTCCTTCTCAGCAGCTTTTCTTTAGCCCTCCCTACAACCTGCTAGAAGTCCCCCTGTGTTATTATGGCTTGTCTTAAACCCAAGCAGTGAACCAATCCTTGCCTAGTAAAGGCAGGCAGGTCCCTGTCAATCCCAGACTTTACTTTGAAAATGTAATTTTTCTCTAAACACATACCTGATATTAAAAACTAAAGAACCCACCAGTTAACAATGTCAATGAATTTTCTGTGAAAATGGATCTTCTTTTCCCTGAAACTCCCCCAAAATTATGACTTTTCCATAGCTTGGTAAGTTCTATTTTACTTAGAAGTCATGCTACCTACTTGTTGGTTTGCCTTTGGTGTTGTATGACCAGGTTTTTTTCATGGATAGTTTCCAGCAATGCAGTGGCCAGTGATTTGAGATCTGAAATGGACTGTGGTGTGGCTGGTAGGCTACATCCATGATCCTCTGACAACAATTCCTGGACTATAATGTTAAAAACACAAATGAGTTTCCGCTTCTCGTGCACAGACATGTGACACAAACATTTACTTAGCATTAAAGAATGAATACATATTTTTTCCTTCAATTAACAAAGCCAAAAGACCAAAAATATAATCTCTAGCTGGCATAAAGATGGTGAGTTTTTAAGCTGATAGTTATTCCACAGCAATTGCCAGAACAAGTATAGGCAGATACATCTTATGTTAACTTAATTCTGCTTTTGGAAAATTGTTTTTGTTCAGAAAGAAACAAACTCATTCTTCTACAGGCCTACAGACTGGTAAAAATCAGTCATTTGTCTCCCACTTACATTAAAACATAAGCCCACAAGGAAGCTTTTACATTACTTTTTAGAATTATTATATCCTTCAGGTTATTTAAGATTGATGTGAAAATACAGTCACCCATGAACTCTTCCTCTGCAGCTCAGAGCCTGTACCTCTCAACCACGTCAGGAAGTTCAGCAGTATCATTAACTTCTGTAACTAGAATCTGGCTCTGCCTCTTTATATATACATTTATGTATGCAAGTACATGGAGAAGAGGACAGAAGAGAAGTCTAAAACAGAAAAGTGAGTTTCAACCTGCCACGACAAATACCACTGATCTCCCATGTGTGTATGAATACACCAACACCTAAACAGTAGGGTGCCAGGTATACTGTTTGGCTCAAAGAATTTTCTCTTCCCCTTTCTTTCCTAATCTTAATGTTTTCTTTGAAGGGGGGAAAAGACATTACTCCATTTCGCTACTCATGAAGAAACAGGGGACAAAAGGATGTCTTGCAAAACATCTGAATGTAAAAGCTTCCAAGAACAGTACCAGAAAACCCGACTTAGGGCCCCTCCTCTACCACCCAGTCTGTTTTTCATTGGAATACGAATTGGGATCACCATTGTTGCAGAGCAAAGAGATGAACAAAGAAGTGATTTGTCAGAGTCAAAGTTGCAGAGGGGTTTAGAGATTAAAAAAAATATTTGATAAAACTGACTGGGGAGAGAATGAATGGCAAAAGAGTAACAAGAGGAGAAGTAGTACTCAAGAGACAAATTTTATATTGTCAAGTCAACTAAGAAAAGGACAAAAATAAGCACCTAATAACAAACAGGAAAGAGAAGAAAGATTTTGGTTTGGTTGGTGAGGAAATGGTTACTGAAATTAAGAGGTAAGATGGAAAGAATTCAATGAGATATGCAACACCATGCTGCATTTATGTAATACCTTGCTTTGCAGACAGGACTCCAGTCAGAGCACTGCTACTGGATCTACTATGAGTCTTTGAATTTTTTCGTCTCTCTAGTGCATTCTAAGGAAACAACAAATAACTTATTTAGAAAAACAGTAGCCAACAAATCCTTTCTCTAGGAGTAAAGAATCTGGAACTTTGGATTTTGGTATCAGAACCACTCTGCAGGGCCTGGAGCTTACACCTATAGTAACCTATGGGAGTGTGACTCCCCTAGAGTATTATTCTCCAACCAAAACAGTCTTTGCAATGTTATGAAGGCTCATTCTGTCTCATTGCAATCACTTTGTTGTAGTGTCTCCCACCCACTCCCCCAATGCATTTTTTAGACTTGTCTATTTTTTAATAATCTGCTGAGTGCCAGTGAAGATACTGCAGTATCCTGCAGAGAATATCAGTTGAGAACAAAATCAGACTTTTCCCAGCATTTCTTTGGATAGGCTTCAAAGGGAAAGCTCAACCTCCTTTATCAGAGTTGCTAGAAGCCCTTTTAGTAGCAAATACTGACTTTCAGGAATTAGCAGCAGAATGATCCTGCTACAGAAGTCCATCTCTTTCAAAACCGCTCTGTGAAACCCACCAGACAACCACAACGCTCAGTTCTCACCAATAAACTCACACTCCGAGAGACCCAAGTCGTAAGTGTGAACAGACACTGAAATAAATGTGGTATTCTGAAGAGCTTTGCTCATGCACAAACATCAATTAGCACTGTGACTGCTTCATAGTGACTTAAATGGTTAAGAAGTCCTATTGACAGTCCTAAGACAACCCTTCTCATGCCTTGACAAGCAGACTTCCCCTCCCACACCCCAAAATCACTTGCAGAAGAACACAGAGTGCTTGACTTCAGGGAAGAGCAAGAATATTTTGCCCTTGGGATTCAGTCCTGAAGGTTTCATGCAAAACAGCATGTATCTTAATGCAGCAATGGAAGAACAATGAAGATAGCAATCATTAAGACATAGGAAGAAATAGTGCAGTCATTAAAGAATAGGGAGACAAGACCTGCTTGTGACAGGCAACGCAGTTGCAGTCATTCACCAGACACTGTGTGACCTGCTGGAAGGCTGATCGCCCCCCCAGCAGAAGGAGGGTACCACCAAAGAACTTAAAAAAAATAAAATAAAAGGTATTTAATTCATTTTTCAAAATACTCTTAATGGGTACTACATCAGCTAAGAAGCCTACAAGGAGACTGAGCATGTAGTATGTATACATACTAATACTGTCAGAATGTTAATGGTAGATTTTAATTTGAACACACAATTTTGTTCTTTAAATGCATATGAACATGAGAATGAACAATAACCTCCATGAAACATGAAGGACAGTTTAGATGATACACTGAGAGGATCTTACCTTATATTTAGTAATATTAGACTTAAGAAGGTTGACTTCCTCTTGAAGTTGTTTTAATCTCTCTTGAAGATACCTGAAAAAGAAATGTAATCCTTTACCTCATGTTACCTTCAAGTACTGCCTCAAGCTCCTCTTTACTATTTGGCATGTCCTCTCTTTGAACTACTGAAAGTTCTTTTCCCTCTGCAGTTCTGTGAGGGATAAAATAACAAAATCTTACTGCTCTTGACCTCATAAAACTTTAAGTAGGGAAACAAATTGCATCAGAAGAAGAGGGTGCCCTTCTGTTAGATTTGTCAAGCATGCTGCACAACCATTTTATATCAGTCCTCAGGTTTTTGGGGAGGGAGGCTAAAAGGGTATATTTATGTCTAGAGGAAATAGTCAGGAAGCATTTACTCATGTCCTCTGTACTTGAAGGTTTGCAAGACGGACACATGAAGATTTGTATATATGTCAACACAAGACTCAACTATGCAGAACTTTTGCAGTGCAATATCCATCACTTACATGGCACTTCTGATTAGCAATCACAAAGTAGAAAATTTAACAGTGTAGTTGAAAAATGGTATACAGTTAACTGAAACAGTACAGTTCTTCCTAATAGACTTTATGCACTTGGATTAGATAGCTATTTCCACAGAGGAAAATATCTTTTTCATGTATAAAGGGTTTATAAAATATCCTCTTTCATGTAGTGCAACTGCAGCTGTATTAGGGTTTGTGACAATTCAACTATTTTAGAGAAAAAAATCATATCACTGTCAGGGGAGCAGGGAGCTTAAATTGATACAGAACTCTGTAGGCCACGCAAAACAGAGAAAAAAAAAAAAAAAAAAAAAGAGTTGCTGGAAGTAATGCCTTTGGTATTACCTGAAACATAAGCCTCCTTAAATGGAAAATGTCTTACAAGAGCTATTTCACTTTAAGGTAATTGTTGACAGTAAGGGAGGTACCTGCAATGGCTCTGTCCGTGACTCCTCTCTGTCGTCCTTAGCAGAGATCATAAAACACATTCTTTTCCCAAGGAAGTGGCAAGAATATCTACATGGGTGATTTCACCAGCAACTTTTGCTGGCAAATCACTCCATGTTGACAACCCCTCCCTGTGGTGAGAATTATGTCCGGAACTATTAACTCAGTGTACTCAAAGTCCCTGTTTACAATCCAAGATTAGTCCATTACAGCTCACTATGAGTTTCTGAAGACACCGATTTTTAATATTCTTGCTTTTGAAGCCATACTGTGATGAGAATAAAAAGGTCTACACTTCTCTTGCTTTTCCTTGTTTAGCTCTATTTGGGAATATCACTGACATCTCTGTAGCCAAATAAAACATTGGTAATTTCCTGCAGCCTAACTTTCTCAATACTATTTGATGGTTAGCTACAGTACAAACAAAACAGACAAAACAAATTACCAAATCTCTTAACTTTTATTCTTGGATATATTTTCTTTAAAGTTTTGTTGTGACTGACTTCCTGATGCTCCTGTTAAAGCAACACACTGCTTGTCCCAGGAAAACAGTAAGGTTTGCAATGGACTCACCTGTTCTCCATACATAGAGCATCTATGTCGATGATACGGTTTTCATGCCCTCCTAAGACATGATTAAGTTCTTGGTTTAGTCTGTCAGATTTATCTTGGTAAAAAGAACGTTCCTCTTTCACATCCTGTAACTCATCCAGTGCAGCCTGAAGATCGTATCTCAGAGTCTCAATCTGAGAAGAAAGGAGAGCTCTATGACTATTTTCAAGTTTAAACAAAAAATTACATAGTGCCCAAACTGAAAATAGCAACAAGCACTGCATGTCTGAACAGGGCTGGTTTTGGACAGTCAAAAGTCTTTCCAAAGCTCATAACCCCTCGTACTTTTACTCTATTTTGCTATTATTTGATTAATTTGAAGTTAAGTAACTTTAGCAGTTAGACTTATTTTACAAAATTTCTAGAAAACAACTACAATGTAACAGCAAAAGAAACATTAATCTATACTATAATTCTCCTACAAACACGGTAAACTGGTTTTAGCACATGATTTCTAGGACTCCAGGAATTAGCTGAATAAGAATTTGGCAAATTTGGAGGACGAAGAAAAAGTCTGTAAGGGGGAATTTACACTAATGTTGGGACTTTCTGCAATGAAGTTCCACAGAATAGGAAGAACAACAACTTAGAAAAGGTCAAAATAAGCCAGCACGGAGGTGACAGGGTGAGCTTTGCTATTAAGCAAAAGGGTGGAGAAGTCCAGTATGAAAGATACTCAAGGACAAAGAGCTTCAAACTTCCAAGGAGAGGAAATGGAGAGTGTGAGAAAAGGCTGCAATGAGTTGAGAAGTCTCCACTGGCTCCTCAGAAAACACTGATAAACCAAGAAGTACAACCGAAGACCATGTGAAAATAGGCCAGGTGATGAACAGGGAGCGCATGAGCTTGGGAACAGAGATACCAGAGAGAATCACATTGGAAGAAAACAAGTGCAGTCAACAGTCCTTCTGGTAAGCTAAAGTAGTGCTGCACTTGAGTGAAGACTGAAAAACACGAAATACACACCTCCTCCTGGATCACAGAATGGCTCATTCAGGGCGGAACTGACACTGGTAGGAATAAGTGTGGGAAAAACAACAGAGAACACAAATCCCCAAAATTGTCCAGAAAGCTATGTATCAGTATTAGGGAGAGCCTGATGAATTGGATGCTGTATGATACATAGTATTAATACAGACTTGAGGTAGGGAAAAGAGGTCTGTTGTAAGAACTTTTCAAGAGAGGGGAAGAAATAGCTAAGAGCCTGGAGGAAGAGGAGACTAACAACACTTCTACAGAAAATTTGATTCAGAGAATATCTTTAGGAGCTGTATCAGCCACCACATATTGTGTTAAATACTTGTAACGGCTTTCACTAAGGAGTCTCTTTCATTGACGTTCATTGACAATATTCAGTTGTCACAAGTTGTGGCTGCACGTTATAAAAAAAGGAGAATCAATAATCTAGAGGAGGAGTTCCTGAGATTAGGAAACCACGTATGCATATTTAAGTTAGTGCTCAGTAAGAACTACTCCACTAAAAATCCCAACACCTTCACCACTGTTAGCAACGTTAATCAGCTACCAGCCCTCCACATACAACAGAAGCAGTCATTTACTTGCTACTGCACTAGCTCTGTAAAACACGTCAGTATATGCCCATTTAGTTATTACTTGTTCTCGAGCCTTCTCCAATTGTTGAACAAGGTCCTCCCGTTCATGTGCTGCAAAGTGGCGAGCCCCAACTTCATCATCTCCAAGTCGTTGCTTTGCTATTGTCATTCGAAGAAGCTGCAATTACAAAAACAGATTCAGTAAGCAAGAGAACACAGGCTGTAACATCAGAGTACATCTGCATTAGAAAGAGTAAAGCTGTCATAGATTTCATCTCTTCCAGGCCAAACAGCTGGTATTATTTAAATGAGAAGGAATTTTCTGAGCTGAGGTCTCAATCCTGTTTTCAGTGAAAAATTCCAGTTGAACACTCAAAGCATCAACAGGAGCTGAATTGGACCTTGCAACAAGAGTCACCAGAGTATACAAATGATGAAAGACCAAGTAAACACAGACACGAGGTCAATGTTTTTTAGGAGTGACAGGAACTAATTCTGGTCAGACTAAAACAAGAGAATTCTCAGAAAGCCATTTTCATATGTAAATCTTAAAATCCTCTGCATCAAAGAACTCTTCCTAGTTAAGAATAAAGAGACATGAAGTGGCTTGCCCAGCTTCATTTTACTGATACCACTTAAAATCCCTATGCATTACATCAGTGCAGAATTTGCACTAACAGCTGCTAATACATTTGCTTGTGCATTATTGTTTTATCTACTCACGAAAGTTAACTCATGTTAAAACCAAAAAAAAGTGGACCAACAACAAAAAGACTTGGCCGAAATACTCAGTCAATGAACTCATGAGCTTTGTGACTGGTGAAAACAGTCTGACTTGAATTAATACACAGTTATATTCAATATCCAAAGCAAAAAGCAACTACCTTTCAAGAATAATGGAGTATTAAAACAGTCTATAAGGCATTCAGCATTTACAGTTGTTGATACTGAATACAACTAGGCAAAGTGTTGCCTCCCCATGGCCTCATTTGTAGGAGCTCCACAGAGACTAGAGAAACCCACCACAATAACCAGCCTGACTTTCTCCGTATATTTGACTGCACCAAGGAATTAATGTACATCATTATATTGCAGAGTTGGGGGGGGGGGGAAATCAATCTTCTGAAGTAGAAGATTGTACATTAAAATCTGTCTTTGGTATTTATGGGATGCCAGTCACCATAGCTGCAATGTGCCAATTAAAATCCTGCTGATGCAAGACAGAGTACCAAAATCATCCTCCCCACTTATTTCAGCTTCAGTTCAGTGCAAGTCACTGAAGCTAGTACAACTTGTTCTGATAAGCAGTTGACTTGTTCAGGGGAAGCTGTGCCCCAAAAGTAACTGGTTTTGGCAAACTAGATTTCCCTATCCCCACAGGGAAAGTACAAACCACTGCACAGTTAGTAAGGCTGAATGGATCCTAGGAGATATAATTCTTATTAATTTCTTTATCAAAACAAATAAGTCAGGCAACTAGCAAATCCTGGAATGGCTTCATAGCTATGGGACTGGTTTTTTTAAAATGCTAAAAGGCTGATGAACAAAAGGTATGGTAACGTGATTTAATTCAGTTAGATTAATTTAATTTCTAGAATTTCACGCTAGTGAGAAACGCTAGTAAGAAACAAACGTAATAACATTTTGAGGACTCAATCGTGTTCAGAAAAACTGGGAACGGGAAGGGGAATCACACTTTACCAATGCCTCCAATGCCCGCAGCAGAGCAAAACTTCTGCATAACGCTCGGCACCAGGCTGGGAACTGGATCAGAGCTGTGACTCATGTACTATGACCAACTCTCCTCCAGCCCTGGAGGGGATGAGGCATAAGATGCAATTATAACTGCAAGCAATTATTAAGTGCAAGGTCAAACAGTCTGCAATAAAAGAAGAACTCTCTATTTACTACTAATTTTGAGGTGAAAAAAAATATGTATGGAGTCTTACAAAAAGAATGCTTCAGTAATTCAAATTCAGCCAGTAAAAGCAGCATTATAAACATACAAAAAATAAAGTAAAATACCAATACATAAAATGACAGAGTGCTTCTTCCAGACAGTTGGCCAATCAGAGAGTTGACAGGGCAGAACAGGCCAAGTCCTTTAATTCTGCATTGCGAATGTCTCATGAGGCAGCACCACCTGCTATAAAATTCCTCCCTGAAAATGCTGTGACCCAAAGAGACACTAAGTGTTATGCCAGAGGGTTAAGGGTTTATTTCATATATTAGTACTTTGTTATAAACTTTATACACCTGCCCTCTGGCTGCTGTATTTTTATTTCTGTCATTCAGAAATCACTGAGGGAAGGACCGCTCAACTTCATTTCGCAGCTAGAGAAGAGGTTAACACTACCCCTCCAGGATTCTGTGAACAACATCTACAGCAGAGTGGATTTAAATTAATGGCACCTTACCAGAGATAGCTCCCTTTTGTGAAGATCCCATAGATTGTTAATCAAAACAATCCAGTGCTGCAAGCCACTAGTCTTTATTATTTTAATATTACAGCTTTTTCTTAATCAGTGCCAGCTAAAATAATTATTTATAAAGTAGCAACTCTGTAGCAGCCCCACAATGCCCCAATCAGGCTTCACTGCAATAGCTGCTGTGCAGGCTAGGAGTCCACAGACAATGCCTGCACCAAAGTTGTATATTCCTGATTATCAATAAAACATGCAGAAGGAGAAAGGAAACAAGCACAACCAGTAAATTCTTCACAGAAGGCAGAAACCATCATGTTTAGCCACTGTCACTGACAGCAATTGTCTTCACCACGTTGCCTACAAAATCCTAAAAAGTGGACATAGTTGGCAGAACTATGCAAATTTGCTACCTTAAATCCCAGTTCTGCCGAAACATATGCACCACATTCAACATTTCACATTGTTGCCGCGTGAATGATTGTCTGCCTTACAATAATGAACTATCAGTAATAGCATAGCCATTGTTTTCTATGCATCTTCCTCTTGCTTAGCACTGTCCTCAACAGCTTACAAAACCATTTCTTTGTGTGGGTAGGAATTCAAGTGAAGACAACTGAGTCATCTAGTTTTCCAGAAGCCTCCAGTTTCTCTTACTCTTTCCATTTTCATCCTTTTACAAAACAGAACTAGATTTCCTAACTATCCTCTCCTAAGTTTCAGTAATTGTTCTCCAAGCATTGGTGCCAAAACATTAGGATGGAGAAAGATTTACAAATAACTATCATAAACACAGAATAGTTTTCACGTGTCAGAGCTGATAAGAGATTGTGATCAATCATAAAAATAAATAGTCTTAGGTATCTGTTGCTGGGCTGCTGCAGTCTAACTATTGCTGTATTTCTTAAACTGCAGCAACAAATCCTTCCAGAAACTGCCCGAAGTTTTATTATTTGTGCAAACAGAATTCTAGCTGAAATTAAAGGAAAAAATTAGCCCAGTTAAGCCAAATGCAAGTAATTTGTTATTGCCCAACTGATGATGTACTTAACATGATTTCAACAAGTAAAAATGTCACCAGTTTAAGGTCTTCTCGCTAATCCAAGTGACTGTATCCTACCAGTAGCAAACATTAAAGAAGTGAAAAACAAGTCAAGCTATCAAAACAATTCTTTATCAATAGAGCTAATGTGTGATATTTAAAGAGTTTTTTTCTTTTTTAGCCCTACAAAGCTCTTGCCACTCAGTGACAAAGCCTGTATGAGTCACCCCTGCTCAGACACAGGCAGAATTGTTCATCCATAAACAGCTTCACTTGCTGCAAAAGCAGCTGTTTGTTCATCTCTTGCCAGAAGTAAGGCTGACGTAGACCAGCTGGGCAGGATGCCCTCCCTCACTTTGGAAAAGGCAGAGAGAATAATGCAGGGGAAAAATGTAAGAACAAGCAAATTATTATAGTTCTTTGTTTTTGTATATACCATACATTATCTGGACTCCAGTGCCTGAAGTAACCCAGCTGCCAGCACAGGAGAACTGACGAGCAGAACAGAATGGCTTCAGGAACAAGCCTGGAATTTTATCACCAAAGCTAGGAGGGAGCAAAATCTGACACAGGAGGAGAGTGTTAAATCCCTCAGAGAGATGGCAATGCTTTTTTAGGCACTTCAAAAAACCAGCAACCTGACTCTAAAATAAGCTCTATTTCTCATTTACTAGGAAAGTGAAGAATGTGTTCCAAAAATGAAAATCCTAGTCTAAATTAATCCCTGTCTGATATAGTTCTTTCTTCTCCCTCTTTATTTAGTGATGCACTATTTTGCACCTTTTGGAGAGGGGCACGGTGGGCAGAATAACTCCTTTTGTATTTTTTCATTCATTATGAGGATCACGAATTTAAATTCATGCTGAGAATACAGATGTCACAAAGATGACCAGCTAATATCAAGTTAACCCGCTAGGCAAATCCAAACAAAGCCAGTTCAAGCACAAAGAAGTAAGCTCTGCGTTACCGAGTTCATATTGGTATAAGGAATTAGAATAAGTACATAACCTGGATATTTAAATATGTTGTAGTTTTACTACTTTTGTGTTCCGTTTGCACTTACAAACCCTTGCAATCTGTTCAGGACTGGCTGGGAAAAGGCTGTATGGCATAACAATGGTACTGGAAAACTGCAAGGAACTGTCTTCTATACTGTAATATAGTTCAAACAATAACATGCAAATGAAAAGAAACACCGGGAAAGCTGGTCTTTGAAGACCCAAGCAAGTTACACTGAATGCTATGCATACTACAAATTCAGGTCTCACTTGACCCTCTCCCAGCTCCCTGCATACCTTCAAGGAAGTCCTTTGTGATAAACAATGAATGAATAAAACTGCATTATCACAATAAACTTATGTTTAAAAGAGAATAAATAAAATAAAACTAATTTAAATGGAAAGATAAAAACCCACCTAAATAATTAGAAGCCACATAATTTTGATTCACATTTTTAAATCCTGTAACTTTAAAACTGTAGTTGAGGGAGAGAAGTTATAATTCATTATTTGTTTCATTTTTTACTTCGTTAACCACCTCGACTCTCAAATTCAACCTCTCACTAGTTTGATCTCTGAATGTACTTTTGCATACAGCTCCAGCTGTGAATGTTACACACATTTGGCTTGAGTTTAAATATTTCAATTAACAGAGACAACAGGAGTTTGATTAATACCAAATGGCAGATTTTGAGCAATGTTCCATATAACTTGCTAAATTTGGCAATAAAAAAAATTGGTTATGTAAGGGTAATAGGATGAGGGATAATACAAAGCTCACTATATATATTTGTGATTGACTGCTCCATATTTTGGAAGAGAAAAATTATATCTCCTTGGTTTTATCATCTACTAAAATTTTGCTTTTTCATTGCAAAAAAAATGAAAATTATCACATGATGAAGACGACATGCTTATCCGTACTTATTTGTAAGAGGAAAAGGAGGGAAGGGAGGGAAGGTCTGAGATTGTTAAAGCAAGGCTAGCTGCAAAATGCATTAGTAAAGACAACAGACCAAAAGCAACATAGAAAATTATATAATAAGCTGCACTTACTGGTATCTTGTACAAGCTTCTTTTGTTCTACTGTTTTGAGCATTTATTGTAATCAAAGTATTCTAGAAGTTCTGTAACCCATTGTTTTATTTGTTTTCCTAAGAAGTAAATGCAAAATTCCAGCCCAGTTTACACATTCCATGCCATTTACTGATAACAAAAGTTTATAATACCTTATTGTCCCCTTGTACTTCTCCCAGTCTCTGTTGAAGCTCTCTAATCTCTTCTCCAAGATGCTTATTTTGATCTTGAGCCTCACTCAGTAGTTGAGCAAGATTTGCCTAGAAAAGGAGTAAATATCAGTCCAAAGTTAGTGCCTATGGAGAGAAGCGTAAGTGTTGATTGAAAAGAAACCCTAGACTTACTCCTTATCTGTCAACAATCTTTATTTTTATTGTTGTTGGTACCCAGACTTCATGCTTCATTAGAGAGATAAAAAAAATGTCACTGGGGTTCCTTTATCTTTAACAGTAGTAAATACATACAGCATGTGTGCATAGTCCCAGAACAGCAAACAAACCCCAAACAAGACAAAATGAAAACATCCATGGTAGTTCTGGTACCTTGGCTGGTGGGAAGAGCAAAATGCAGAGTACTTTGACAATATTTGTACAAAGTTGCCAAAATAATAGTTTTAAACTTGCATATAATTAGACAAAAGGCACAGCTGAGAAATAATTATTATATAATTATATTCCCTAGTAGTGTTTTGAGTGGATTCCTAGCCAGTAAAGAGGATGCCAGCCAGAGTCCCCGCCCCTATACAGAGCTGCACCATGGATATTGCATTGCACAAAACTTCAAACGTGACCTGACTTGTGTTGTTAGCTAGTACGTAGACTTCTAGAAAAACAGAGGTGAAAGCTAGAGATTAAAAACAAACACTCCCACCACCCCCAAATAATCCAGGTCAAATATTACCATTCATATTAATCTACTAAGTTAGCAGGGCAAGCAGTCTATTCTGCAATTTTACAATTAAATTCCATCAGCTTGATCAATAACGAAAAAAATAATGCAATCTCTTCCTTTCCTATCTACAATATCTGAAAATAAGAAAATACTACAGATAAATTTATTATATTTTTACCCTAAAAATATCTCACGAATACACAAACATTGACCCAGCACAGGAAAAGCCTACCAATGAGATCTCTTCTAAGACAGTTACAAGCATAGTGGTTGATGTGCAGTCTTTCAAGACGTTGCCTATGGACAGCTAGGTCTGTCATCCATTGCCATAAAGCAGAAGAGTATAAAAAGAAATGAAAAAAGCATTTTCAGATCTTCTAAGCATGACTTGGTAAAGCCCCATGAGTCAGTGTTTCTAAGCTACCTTTACACGTACTCCCCGGGTTTGAGGCCAATGCATCAACTGACTGTTCCTACTTCTCTCTTGGTATTTCAGGTTCAGTTTTAGTTTCCCTACTTGCTGTGATTCTCTTTCAACTCCCCCATTTCTCTATTTTGATCTCTCTCTTTTTTAGTCCTGCTCTTTTACCCAGTCATTCTCACTACCACTTGATGTCTCATAGGACATTTTTGTGAGTTTTATCTTTAAAACTCAAACACTATCAAACCAACAATGCATCTGATAGCCACTCCTGCAAGCTTTCCCCTTGTTTACGAACAACTGCTATTTCCACACATTGTTTCATATTTAAGAGACCTATTAACATGAATATTATAGCTATGCATGCATCTGACTATTCGCATGATTAGACTAGTAAACTATAATTAATTGGAACTTCTGTACACTACTGTATGAAGAAGCTGGCTCCAAACTCCAATGGGTCTAGAACAGCAATAGCTTCAAACTTTTAAACAGGAAAAATAACATGAGAAACTGATATATCCCACTTGATGAACAAGAAGCTTGATTCACTATTACAGCTTCTGTACTTCTGGTGCTCTGAGATCATAGGTTTTCAGAGTTCTCAGAAAGTAAAGTACATTTCCCACAGTTTTGGAAGAGATTAAAGCATTTTTTTAAACTACTGATAAACCTAAGGACCGCAAATAAATGATTTGGGAAAAAAAGTGTGATAGTAAAAAACATAAATAGCCAATTGTAGGGCCAAAATTAAGCTGTCTTTGTTTTCAAGACAGCAACCATTCAAGCAATGCAAAAGGTTCCTCAAGTATGCTTTGGTAGAACGATTTTTTTTTTTCTATGCATTAAACAAATGTGTAATAGTCATTCATATATTGAATGAATCAAGGACCTTCAGAACACATTCAGTCAATGGTTTTGAGAGGTACTTCTTAATGGCTGTTTAGAAGAAAGAAAACAAAGAACCCATGTTTGTAGGAAATTGTATTTAAACTGAAGTATCTATGGCTACTGCTCAGATGCATTTTTTTTTTTTTTTTTAAGGAAGCTGACTTTCAATAAAGGCCATCCAACCACCAGACAGAGTTAGTTAAAAGGAACATGATTTGCACAAACCTCTCTGAAATGCTTCTATTTATAAAGTCCCTTTTTACGATGAACAACTCCTAACACTGCAATAGCACATGTAATTTCAGCCCCTGGGAAGAACTCGATCTCACTAATCAGTGTTTACAGCCACACCACCAGGATTCTAGCAGTCTGTAGTCAAAACCCAGCTCCCAGTAACTGCAGGAAAGGTATTACCATGCCTATACTAAATCTTCCTCCTCAGATTTATTTCCTTTAAAATCATTTCTCTGAGACTGCAATTCTATGCTGAATTTTATTTGTCAGTCATATAAATGACTTAACGTGACAAAAACCTTTATACTTGAGAGAGGGATTTTGGAAGAAACTTTAAATGAAGAATTTTAGACACCAAAATAAAACAGTCTCATTTAAGCATGCTAAGAGCATTACAATGAGCTAAGTACAGACTTGCTCCTTAATGCAAAGCTTCTATTATACTTCTGTTAAACTAAAACAACCAAGCTATGTCACAGAAGTAGTCTCCAGCAATTATTCATTTCCCTGGCTTAGAGGTTCCATACAACATATAATTTAGATTGTTCCCAGTTTTAAAGGTTTTGGCAAGACCTCATTAAAGCTCTCGGCTAAATGTGGATAGAAGGAGAAACATTTGATTGTCAAAAGTGCTCTACTGGGCTTAAAGAGAGCTAGCCAAGAGGATACGTTGAACGACACCTGGACTTGGTACCATTTCTTTGGCATATATAAGAAAACATACCATATGTTTGAAAGATGATAAAACTAACAATGGAGGACTGGCTTTGTGAACCTGTAAGCATGTATTTTTTGAGGAAAGGGGAGAAATCTATGCAAGGAGAAAGGAGATTCATTTTTCCACCTGGCAACTTCCTTTCAATATTCACAGAACAGAGAATTCACTTAGAAATTCAAGACAAGTTACTTCAGCAGACAATAAAGCTCATATCATTTACCGGTGCAACATAGAACAACTCTGAAAATAAGCCAAATTCAGCTTCTCTAGACTCAATTTCTTCGACGGTTTCTTTTGATTCTAGGTGAAGCCTTAAAAAGGCTTCTGTAACTGCCAGAGTCTTTACTTCCTTCACTCGCACTATTCAAAACTAACTCCAAAGTACTGATGAGGAAAGATTTCTGAGCCGTGGGTAACAGGAGGGAAAGACGCAGAGGTCTATACCTTTCTGCTGCCTCATCTTGTCTTGCCTCAGCAACAACACGCAGCAGTGGAAACTCTTTGTTTCTCCTACCCTCTCTCAATGCAACTATTTGTAATACTAAATAACAGCCAGTGCTTCATTCAAGCCTCTAACTGACTGCCCAATACAAGACAATCTTTCCGGAGCTCTGCCCACCTCTGGTGACATTCAGTTTCTGGTACGTATTCTTGAGCCTCTGCAGAACGACAAGCTATTTGTTTTATGCCCATCTGTCACAGGGAAGCATGCATGATCTGAGGACAGCCCAAACCCTCATAGACATAAGAAATTGTCCCCACATACTTTTTTCCTCTGACAAAAAGCAAGCGCAGCTATTGACAATGATCCCACCAGAAGGTAGGATGAAAGGTGAAAAAGATTGATGTGAGAGTGCCAAGTGGGATGTGCGTACCTTTATTACATAGAGAACAAAAAGCACCATAAATCAGAACAGACCAGAGAGTGAAAGATTCGATGGGATGGAATCACAGACCTCACCCTTTTCCTCTTAGATTTTGTTAAAATTTGCAAGAACATTTTTGGGATAGAAGGTGGAAGAGACCCTTACTTTTAGCTACAGATGAGCATCTGAAACTACTGACAAAAATACTTATAAATATTTATTAACATAAGCCAGTGAATACCTGTCAGACAGCGACAGATCTTTGCTCGCTACTGACCGATGACCAAGAACAAGGAGGGGGGGAAGTAACTCTGAATAGTCATCCCTGGCATTATGCACTACACTTGAATTTGGCTCCTTTAACAATTTTGCAAATCTAGCCACACATACACACAGTGTTATTTTTCTTCACACCACTTTAAAAATGATGGATAGTAACACAGTCTTTAATATAGCTCTCAATTCTCTGGCACATAAATCTTATCCGACACTTAAAAAAAAAGAATTTTTTTTTTTAAAAAAGGACTTTCTGCCTTTAGATACTGCCTGAAAAAGTAATTTGGCAAGGGGGGGAGGGAGAAACTTCCAACATACCTTTACAGTTTAAAAATATTTTTAAATACAATCAAGCATTTCTATACTGCAGTTTATAGTCTTTTATGGTTTTTTTCAGCCACACCTTCAAACAAAGAACACTGAATTACAGGGCTGACACAAAAAAAAGTTTGATGAAACATTAAGCACACTTGATGGGTGTGACTGATAGCAAATTTAATTGCAGTTTCTCCTCCAATGCATTCACATGATTGCAACGGCTGGATTAATACAGAAAAACCTGCTTTGCTTACCAGCTACCATTGTTCACTCCCAGGTAGAAGAACTGAGGACTTCCCCTAGCACTAGCATCCTTATGATAAAAAGCAAAAATTATTGTGTTTTTCTCTTTAAGTTTAAAAAACATGTGGAGAAGACTTCTGAAATTATAGGCCCTGGGCATACTAAACAAAATACACTTAATATGGGTCATATTTCCCCACAGAAGAAATAACAGCAAAAATCAAAGCCTTGCCAAGCAGTCACTTGACATAAAACAAGAAGAAAATCCTCTCCTCCTCTGAGTGTATGCTGCTCCGAGAACCAGGCAGGAATCCCACCACAGAAGCACACACAGAATCAAAACCTGACAAGGCTCTGCAGAACAAGTAAGGCTCGTGCTCACATACCTTCAAGACACTCAGCAATCAGAATTTTTCTAGAGCTGATTAACAGAACCACAAAGCCATTTGAGCAGTAGACATATAAAATTAATACTTTTCCCCTCCTTTTCAACCAGTCTTTTGTGTATTAGGTTAGCATAGTGTTGTACAGGACCAAACACTGCCCAGCCGGACCTAGAGCATTTGCCAAAGGCTGACAATCAAAATAAGGTTAGCATCAACTACAGACTCCTTCAAGAGGCTGGCTTTTGCAAAACAACTTGTTAACATACATTATAACCAGCAACCAAGGGTTTCAGTATGAACTACCAGTATCATGAGAAGTTACTTGGCAGAAATTCCTTCACTGTGAAGGTTCAATAAGGTACTTCAGTTGCCCCATACTCCATATAGGCATCAAGTTTTTGTTGACAGCAGATGAATGTAGTCAAAGCGAAATGATTAATTTGTACTTATACAAAGACTACTATACTAGGGTAGAAGAAAAGATTGTTTCATTGCCTTGTTTATCAGAAATATTTTAGCTGCTTTGAGATCTTAAGGACAACTTAAGCTTTGAGATAATGCACAATAAAAATCCCTTAAACATTTTGAGTGTTGTGACTAATTAATGGAATATTTATCAAGAGTATTCAGGTGCAGGAGTGTGGAAAAGTGTGTCTCTATTCCATCAAGGTATGACAATGCAACCAGAGAAGATGTGGTACACATCAGGTCTGAACAGCGCTCCAAATTTTAAAGAGGGACTGTCACATCTATCAGAATCAGCATTACATCACTCCTAGCCTCATGCTTACTGCAAAACCTACGTGCTGAGGAAACAACTGTGTCACTTCACAAAGCATGACTCCTAGTGTGGCTAAGAAGTTCTAGCTTTTGCATGCTGTCACCTGCTCCTATCGATGAAACAGCAAATTTCAGTGTGCAGAAGTCAAAACCTCTCCGCTGGCTACGCGCTCACACAGGCACATTTTGAAATCCATGGGAACATTGCTCTCTGATGCATTGCCAGGGCAAACGAGCGCACTATTTTCTGTCTGCTGCCTTACACTATGGGAGTCAAACACATGCATCTACAAAAAAGAGCAAAGCGCACAGGTCTCAGTTTGGCACGTATAATGTTTTTCATCTTCAAACCCTCTGAAGAGAGGGGGGAAATCACATTAATCTTCACAGCACCCTTGTGAGATAAATACAAAATGATTGCTTACCCTGTAGTGTACTTTATCTGAAGATTTTATCTCACAGGACTCCGAATGCAGCTTTTGTGCCTTAGCATAAGACTAGCAAAACTTCCTGAATTCTTTAATTATTAAGAAACAGTCACACTATAGTCACACTAGCCATTTTTTCTGATGATGTCAAAACTGGTCATAAGGCAATCCCTGAAGTTTGTTTCAAACGTGAATTGTGACAGTTGAGTACATTAAGCTGGAAGTGGAAGGGATCAAAATGGGTCCATTTGTGCTATGTCACAACATACTCCTGTCTGGAACCTCCAGCTTGCCCCAAAATGCCACACTCATGAACTTATTCATCAGCAGAAGTCAAGCTGTCTGACCAATGTCTTGATGAGTGGGTAGCACGCTGTTGTGACGTCAATGATTGCTGAAGCAGTCGGAGTCTTGGCTTGAATGAATCACCTTGGGACACCTACGGATAACTGTAACAGAGTTAAGGACCTTCAAGAAAGATGGACACAGGTTCTCTGATGAGACTTTTTGCCTGACAAAAAAAGTAACTATAAAGCTACTAACTATAAAGACACAGAATGCACTTGACTACATGAGGGAAAACTATCTTTGCCAATAGGCTGGCCAACCTCATAAGGAGAGCTTTAAACTAGAAAGGATGGAGGAGGGAACAAGGAGGTTGGGGATGGGGTAGGCAAGCCAAGAGCCTGGGATGATGGGAAGAGAATGAACATAGCAATTCACAAAACAACTGAGCTGAAGTGTAATCTCTTCGAGCGTAGGCATGTAAAGAAGGAAGTGCCTGCAGAACAGCCTTGTGGGGAAAGCTCTCAAGCCTGTGCTGCAGAACTGGCACACTTGGATGCCCTCAGAGGCCTCTACTCTAAGGCATGCAGTACAGGGAAGTGCTTGAAGTCTGTGTGCAGTTACAGGCTTACAATCTCATTGGGATCATGCAGAAATGGTGGGATAGCTCACGTGATTGGAGTGCTGTGATGGAGGGATACAGGCTCTTTAGGAAGGATAGCTGGGAAGGTGAAGAGGGGGTGTTGCCCTTCATGTGAGAGAGCAGCTGGAATGCATGGGCCCCTGCCTTGAGACAGGTCAGGAGACAGTTGAGAGTTTTTGGGTCAAGATTAGCAGGAAGACCAACATGGATGTTCTTGTATGTATATTTGCTATAAATCTCCTGATCAGGAAGAAGTAGTAGATGAGGTCTTCTTCACACAACTGGAAGAAGCTTCATGTTCAACAGGTCATGATCTTCATGAGAGACTTTAGCCACCCCAATACCTTCAGGTAACTGAACACCAAAAAGACCCAACACTTTTTTACTTTGAGAGTGGTCAAATGCTGGAACTGGTTGCCCAGAGAGACTGTGGAGTCTCCATCCTTGCAGATGTTCAAAACATGACTGTACACGGTCCTATGCAACCTGCTCTAGGTGGCCCTGCTTGAGCAGGCGGCTGGACTAGTTGATCTCAAGAGCTGCCTTCCCATCTCAACCATTCTGTAACCCTGTGATGTTTAGCTCCATTTAATTTGATTCCTCATATATTTAAAATGCAAATATAAGCCCTCGCCAGTGAACATATGCATTGTGCCTTCATTCTTGACACACAGCCCCACTGCAAACCCATTATCTCCAACTGAGTGGTCTCACTGAGATCAAATTAAGCAAAGCACATTTAGGACTGTGGCCCTGCACAGTCATTTTCCTAACCATGCATTTTACTTCACCTTTGTTTATTCAAAGGATCTCATTTGTATTAAAAGAACTTTCATTTCATATAGAAGGTCAAAGGATTCACTGATCTGTTATTTCAATGACAAAGCTGCTCATGAATTGAAGTTATACTGAACATTTAAGCAATGTAGACGAAAATAACGGTCAGTATAAACGAAGCTAGAAATCCTATCATGTTTTTTTCTTTAAGTTTCCCAACATGGCAACACTGTCCAACGGATACCCAGTATTTGTTTGCTGATGTCATAAAAATGTTCTGTATCACAGCAAATGCATATAAATGTATACCACTGCAGGATGGTAGAACTTCTATTCCTATAGGATGCACAACAGAGGCTCTGTAGACAGAGCAACATTTTAACACATCTTTCAAAATGGGCAGCGTCTATGGTTTACCATCTCTGGTGAATTTTAACATCAAAATAAACTCTTCATTATTCCTATTCTCCTGAAACATTTCACCCCTCCATTACTTATCCAAAAATTACCCTATACCTGACACCACATTACATTATAAAACTACGTTCAACCACAGCATGTAATTGTGAATGTTTGGTAAGAGGGGGCAGGAAGGCACTGACAGCTCACAAGCTGTGATAACAACTCTAATGGTGAAATACCTACTGCAGGAAAAGAGATTTCAGTAGCACAGTTTCTCATTTCCTGCTTTTGTTCGTTGGCAGAAGGCGACAGACATAGAACAATCTTTGGATTGTCAGAGATGTGTACCACTGTACACACCACTTTGAGAGGGAAAACACTGCACTGCATGTTAAGATACCTTTAAGCAACACCAATTTTACAAAAATGCATCCTGAGTTAACTGCTTGCTGATAGCAATTGCCTGGTTACATGTTATTTCCATACAAAACATGAAAATTCTGTTGCAAAACAGGGAGAAAAGGCACTGTCACAAAGTGTAATTGATAATAAAGGTGAAAAATTAAGAGATGAAGGAGAAGAAAGCAGCAATTCCAACCCACCTATTGCATTTAATGTTCTAGATTGTAATTTCAACAACAATTTCAACAATAATTTCTCAGTTGCGGTAAAGAAACATAACAACAAATTGTTCAGCATATCATGTTTTCATCTCATTTCTGATCATGAGAACAGCATGCACTTTTGTGTCACGCAAAATTCATTATAGGATCAGGGTCCCTGTCTTTATAAAGTGACTGAGGTCACAAACCTCTCCCAGCAGGCAACTAGGCTTCTGGGCAAAAAAGGGATGGAAGAAGTCCAAAAGAGCACAGAGAACTTCACTCTTAGTTGAGAAAATGCTAAGGAATGTACAGTAATAATGCAAAAATATTCAGAACTTTATTATTCTGTGATGCATTTCTCAAAGCAAAACTATACTTCAGAAAGGTTGCCCTAACTACTCCAGGTTATCCACCTTGTATGTTACAGACGCACTTCTCAGGAAAATGAAAACTCAAGAAGTGCACTAACAGCCTGTTACTGTACAACCTAAAGTATATATTGTCCCTGGGGGAGACCTATAAATGACCCCATTTGAGAACAAGATTTTCTTTCTTTCACTGTTACCTAGCATGAATACATAACTTCCCCAGAAAAAAAGAAGACCCCTAGCTAGATTATTAAATGGCGCTCCAGGCACTTACCACGGTAAGATTTGCCAAAACTTAATACAATTGCAGCTTCTGAATTTAGACTAAATTTTGCTAGCATTTTAGAAACAAGTGTCAGATTTATTTGCTTTGAAAGATGGAAGAGGAATTAGAACAACGTCCATGGGATGGCAAATCTCCCTTTCTACTTATCTCTGTAATGACCTGTACACTGCATTGGGTTTTTTCCTTTTAATTGTATATTCTTCAGCTACAACTTCAGTAGTCGGAACGCACAAACCTACATCTGGTCATAAACTTTTATTAGAACTCTGTTGAAATAACAGAATTTCAAATAAATTATGCTAAATAACGAGGAAGTGAAATGATTCTATATCGAGCCACTGACGACTTGGCAGCTATTTGTTTAAGTGCCTGAAGGAGTAATTATATTGCCTCTGACAGTTTAGTTTAGAACAACCAAGATCCTAAGCCCTTAAAATTTTATGAAAATAGCAAGAACTACATGCAAACTCCCAGGGAAAGGATGACGACAAAAACCTCTGACCCATTACAAGAATGCAATAACCATGTTTAAAACATGGTAAAAAGACTTTCAGGACTAGCAATTACAGTAATAATTTTTGTTCTTTTGGGTTTTCCTCCTCTCCCTGCTCACACATTGTGTTTTGCGTGCCATTTTTCTCTAAAAATTAAGATAATTTTAAGACGTGACAACCAGCACTCCACAACAGGGACATACTATATGGATCTCCAGGAACAAAATAAAAAGTGAGCAGGCAAAAAGTTTTTTAGGGGAACCATAAAATGCAATTACCATCGTTCTTACCATTTATAACTCGCAGAGCCCAAGTGACCTGGGAGAGTACCTAATAGAAAACAGTACTCACAACAATAAATTAACAATTACAGGATGCAGACAATGCATTCCCAGATTGCTTTTAAGTATGAGAAGTTCTGTCACAAACCCATTTTTGGACTTAATACAAGAAGGATAAACAACAAGGAGAACAATCTCATGTCTCCGTACACTTATCAATTTCAGTCTCAGGTGAACATAAAAGCAATAGCCATATATTCTAATTAATGATAGTTCAGATATTTCAGAGTGAAACATGTTTAGACAAAAGCATAAGAAGCCACAGTTTAAAGACTGAGCTTTTCAACAGACAGGAATGCTTGCTTTTTACCAGATTTCTTAGTTAGTATTTTCACATTTTTGCAAAGCACTTTTGTAGCATATATGTCAACTGAAAAATAAATCCTACCTGTTTCCTCTTTTCAGGTGGAAGGGATGGATCCCCATCCTACAAATAAATGGACATATTTTATTGGCAACTTATTTCTGAAGCCAGCAACTGTATTAACTTTGTGGATCAAATTTAATACATGTATTTTACCTAAAATGTTATCAAAATTGTTTCTAAAATACTGCACCTTGATTAATACCAGTAATATTAATTTCAACTCAAAAAACTGTCTAAGGCTGAAGATTTGTTTACATTTCTAGAACAGCAGGTCATTACAAATTTATGTTGCATTATTTTTCATAACGGTACATTAAGTTGCTGTGGAATAATAATACCGCAGTCAGTTTTTAAATGGAATTATGACTGAAACTAATTTCCTCAGAGCACGCGCTGTCTTTCTGTGTCTTATATAACAGGCACTACCTCATCAATGTGGAACAAATGAGTAATAATATGATCAGGGCTGTACAACTGCAGGACTACTGTAAACAAGTACCTAACCATTTTTACAGCACTCATTATGGACCTCTTTTGATTTTTTTTGAGGTTGACTCTTGTCCCCCAATTATACAGTATTCATAAAGAACAACCTACAATCAGCTCCCGATACTTCTTTTTCAGAGACTGGTGCCGTTCCCGCAACTGGTTGGCCATAAGCTTGTACTGGTCTCTTTCTTGCTGACAGGTGTCCAGTTCTTTGGAAAGGATTAGCAATGCCTCCTTTTTACTTTCGAGCTTCCTTTTACACACCAGATACTGAAAAAGAGAAAAAAAACAAACAAACCCCTAACTGTAACAAGCCATTTCTACCCCAGCCAATACTGGATTCAAGAGTCTCAAGTTTTCCTCCCAAAAGATGAAGGAAGACTCTCTGCATGAGATCAAAGTCTTCCACAAGTCCTCTTAGCTTATTAATAACAATCACGGTAAAGAAATCTGTTCTACCAGAAGCCTGAAAACCATTTGTAAGGCCACATGCTCACCTGACCACCGTGAGTTAGAAAAATCAAGCAATTCAAGTCTCTCCTCTTTTTCCTCATATGCAACAGTGTGAGGAACCTCACAGCTTGACCCGCAGCCCTGGGAAGGCTGCTGGAAGGAAGAAGCCTTTGCAAACTCCCTTTTCTACTTGTGTCCACGACACCCAGCTCTCAGTTAGCAACCAGCCTGTCCCACCTCATTCCTCTTTCTCCTCCTCCCTGCTACCAGCAATGTCCTCTGGGCTCAGCCTCCCACCTGGACAGTGCAATGGGACTGTTACAACAGAAGGGGTAGCATGAGCAGCAATCAAAATTTACCTTGAGTCTAAAACAATTACAGTGTGATACCCTATCGACACAGGTAAAAAACTAATTCAGCTGCGATACTATACACATGTGCTTGCTGAGTCGAAAGAATGGGAAATAATGCAGGAATACTGCAAGCACCTAAATCAGGAGGGAAGGGAGAGGTGAGCCCCTCCAGCCACTGCCTCTTATGCATAGGGCTCATGCACAAAGCAAAGCAGAACGTGCAAATCTTAGCTGTTCTGCATTAGCCTGATCTGCTCTACTGCCTTTCCCCACAGAGAGGAAGAAAGAGTAATGTGCACATCACCCTCTCCTGCAGTGGCTGAATTTTACCTAAAGTTTCAGGCAACTTTTTTCACTTCACGTGATGTTCAATCAGCAGATTCTTCTTACCCATCACTTGACACTGCCCATGCTAAAGCATATATTTCTATTTCTGATGTTACTCACATGAGACATGGCACTAAATACTTTCTGAATGTGCTCTGCAAGAGACTAAATATCACAGCAGTCATGAAAACAATTTATAGTTTCATTATATACTCTGACAAGAATACTTTGTCATTATGGGCTCCTGCACAAAGTAAGAGCATCAGCACTTCCATACTGTTCAAGTCAGTGCTGTTCTTTGGGACAAAAATCATTATTCGTATGTACTACTTGCTTGGAATTGACTTTGTTAACCTCAATTGCAAGTCAATGAGAAAGGGAAAAGCAGGTTTTGTATATTAGTACCGCCAACCTTTTCCAAAAATGGTAGATGCTTAGTTGCAAAAAAGCAGGAAGGGAATGAGAAAAGCAATTCCAAGAAGGATTTGAACTCTCAAAAAGGACACTTCCACCTTGGATTAATTTTATTTCTGGCAATACTGAAGTTGAAATTCTGCCATAAATTTTCTGGATTATGATGCTTTGGCATCAACAAAGGCAACTGTACCTATGTACTTATGTCCTTACTGATACCTTACACAGATGTCAAGTCCTCTGATAAAGCACTGAAAGGTATCAGAAGCTAAATTTTAATATTGTCAGCAAGTGATTATAGTGACATAGTAAAGTGCTTCAAATCTGATAGAATAATTCCTTCCCTTACACGGAAATATTTGCCTCTGACAATCTCTCTTCTTTTTTCCAGTTTCATCTCGTATCTTAGTCAATTCTAAAATATGCCTTCACTAAATTGATTTTAAATACTAACAATCTGATACACTAATTGCAAGTAAAAACGAGTAAAAGCAAACCTCACTATCACTTTAGAAAAAAAACAAACCAACCCCAAAACCCCTGAACCAAGCAGCCTGGCCTGTTTCTTTAACCACCAGGAAGAATGAAGCTGACAAATGCCTACGTGGAATGTACACAATGGGAGGGGAGCAAACCTAAACATCTCGTCTTAGGACAGCCACACCACCAGCAGGTGCCTCTGAGCCTTGCCACGAGTGCTGGTATATGAAACACTGTATGGGAGTCGGAAGTTAACTGGAGCATGTGGAGAAGACTATAGAAAAATAATACTTTTTCGTGAGGATGGTGAGGCACTGGAACAGGTTGCCCAGAGAAGCTGTCGATGCCCCCTCCCTGGAAGTCTTCAAGGCCAGGCTGGATGGGGCTTTGGGCAACCTGGTCTAGTGGAGGGTGTCCCTGCCCATGGCAGGGGCGGTGGAACTAGGTGATCTTTAGAGTCCTTTCCAACCCAAACCATTCCAGGATTCTATCATAACACCTATCAGGCAGGAAATGCAGACCTAGTGCTAAACAAATCTTGCCTCTGCCGTGAGTCACAGCCCCTCCACAAAGGACACACTCAAAGCATAAAAGAAAGCTTCTCCTTTCACAGCAACACTGGTGGGGGCAAGGGAATTCTCCATTATCTATTAGGTTGAAGATAATGAACCATAAACAGATTGTGGGGACAGTTGTGTTCAGGGTCTAAATGAAAAGGAATAATGATCTCCTCCTTGTATAAAGTATATTTTAACTTGATGAATTATATACTCATGATGTGCCATACAGAAGGAAGGGGCTTGGCATCTCTCCTCATTGTACTGTTTGGATTTTACTACAAAATGACCACTTAGAAGATCTTTTGAAGCCATTTTTGCCTTTTGCATATATTGACTTTCCCAAATAAATGGGATAAAAATAGTAATAGTGTAAAGCAATAGTGTTTGTTTCCGTGGGCTTATGGTACAAGAAACAATAAAGCCACAGCATTTCTGTGGAATTTGATTATTTGATAGAGCTATGTTTCCAATTCCCATTACAATTTTTGAAGGAAAAACCAAATTATACAAAGATAGACTTCAAAGTGGTTATTCAATATATATGATTCTGACTGTTTAAAAAAAAAAAAACAAAAAACAAAAAAAGTACTAATAATGACCATAAACTGACCTAAGAACTGTACACCAGAAATGGATTCTACTCAGGGAAACAACTGAGTCCCACCATCAATTTCCCATATACAGATAAAAAAGTGCAGCAAAATTGGTATACTGTCAAAAGGAACACGGGAGTTTAACAGTCTTTTTAAAGCAATGCAAGCAATAAGGAAAATTTTCTCATATAGTCTGAGAAAAAGTATTCAATAGATGCTTCTGGCATTCATATAGAGATTTCTTCCTCTGCAATTGAAGGAAAGCCTACATCTCACATTCTGTTTATCAGCAAGACAAACAAGTGAATTCTGTTATGCACTATAGTTACTACAAAATATTCTTATTGTCTTTTGTTTCTTTTTTAATTGATGTTCCAAAATAATCTTTGAGTTTAAAAAACAGTTCACCAAGAACCAGCTGCTATACTTTCAATCTAAAAGCTACAACGTACAACTTTTCATATCTGTCTAGTGACTTTTATCTACCAATTCACTGTTATCTGCAATAAAGCAAATTATAATTGCTACAAGGAAGATCATAATAATTAAAGGAATATATATGACATCCCACATTACTGCCTGAACTGCTTTACAGCCAGATAACTACTTTAGTGAAATTGAGTAAAAAGAGACTGACATTACAGGAGAGTGTAACTGCTCCAAGGTGACCCTCTACATTGAACATTTACTATTTGTCCATTGCTATTGCTATTTTTAGTGACAAATCTGGATAGATCTCATTAACAACGCCGTAGACATGGTCTAATAATCTGATGAAGCTGGGACACTGTCAAGGTTTTAGACTTTCTATTTTTAAACAAACACACTGAATTCCTATCAGAAAATAATTTATTTTAAATTTGTACAAATTACTGGCCTATACTTGGGTATTTAATGGCAATTACTGCCAAGAAGGAAAATATCTAATTTTCTGAGGGTAAAAGTAGAGATACACTCTCCAAACTGTGCTTTGGAATCACTGTATATCACATTCTGTGTTCTCTCAACACTCTAAGACCTAGTGTCCTCCCAAATGTCGATGGGCCACCACACTGTACGTGGGCCTGGAAACCTATTGTCCACCATGCTCTCAGACAAACTATGAAATCTACTCACCACCCTTTGGGCCAGAGACCCAATTGCTATTGAACTGCCTGAAGTTTTATCAAATTTCTCCTCACTGTACTCTTGAAGGCAATTTTGTTGTGGAAATGACAAACTGAAGAGTCCCAAAATGCACTGCAATGTCACTCTTCGGGGTGTTTGTTGACTGTGTTTCAGTAACGTTGCTCCCCTTGACCGTTCAAGGGGATTTTATCCCATTTAAACCATTCAACTTATCTGAAAGAGTCAAGCACTCAAACTCAAGAGAAATACACAATTACTGGCCATTTACCTGCCATCTCATCTCATGTCCTCATCTCCGATAAAACCTAAGACAATGAAGTGTCCTTGGTTTTATTCCAAAATATCAACTCTGCATTTCCTGCTGCTGAGCGCTTGCTTCACTAGCTATCTCCTGACTGCTGAAACACAAAGCAGGCTGCTATCATTCACTGATGACATAAGTGATACAAGCAGCTCCCCAGAACACCACATCTTGTCTTGATGACAGTATTATACCACATCATCTTCACTGGTCATTTAGGAATTACCATTATTTGATTTGATTAGTCAAAATAACACTATTTTGCAATGTGGCCCAGCCCTTAAAAGCTTTGTATGCTGTGCATCGGATTACTAATTTTTAATTTCTCCGTGTTTGTTCCTCAACATCCCTGTGGGTTCCTGGAACACAGAAACATGAGAAGCAAACACTTGTTCTGTTGCCTGAAAGCCCAGCATGCAAGTCTCCGTAGCACCTCTCCCGTAGCTCCAAGAACTTTGGAGAGCAGTATGTCACAGTGCCAGCTCTTTTAGCATTTCCACTTCCTTTTCCAAATGACAAAGCCATTACAATGCCAACCCAATCACCTAGGGACCTCAGAGCATCCGCTCCACTTTGTTCTTCCCTACAGCCACTGGCATTTGTCCGCATTTAGAAAAGCTCTGAAATTAGTGGCTCCAAAGCCTGCTGGGTCCCCCCATGTAAGTTTGGTGAATTACATTTCACACTCTGTTTGAAAAGCCAACATGACAGAAAGTTAGAGAGCTATTATAAACATGAATATCTCACTAATTTTCCTTCCTCTACTCTCTTGTCCATATAAAAAAAATGTGGAACCAATGGGAAAGCTATGCTCTGCCAATGACAAGCAGGCTAGGTTTCTCACTCTTATTCAGAACTCATGTCTGGAATATTTAGCTATTCCAACAAGAACTACTGCTCAGTAGTTATGTGTTTGATAAAAATTCCCCAAAACTCTTTCTCCAAGTTTGAGGTTGGCAATTACTAGGCAAGGGAGCTCAAGAGTACAAGCATATCACTTCCCTCTGTGGTGCCAAAGACCATACACAGTTAATAATCAAGAAATAGCCTCCTGAGAATGACAAATTAAATGGAGACTTTCTTCAAACTAATTTTAGGAGGCACAGTTACATACGAGTAGCTGTAAATAGCATACAGTAAATGCTCTAACCTGTGGGAGGTGACAACGAAAAGAGAAGCATTTTGACATTGGATTTAATTCTAGAAGTTGGCGAATCCAGGGGAGAAGCTAGCAGAAAGGATGGAGGATAACCCTTATGGTCTTATGGGTTTCCTAGGAAACCTTTCTTGCTTCCAGTGGAAAACACTGCCAAAAGTACACGTTCTCCAAGCAGTATTAAATTAGGACTGGTGCCAACTCTCAATGAAGTGAATGGAAGCACACTCACTGACTTCAGCAGAAAGGAGACCAAACCCGTAGAAGACAGCTCTCCAAAGCAAGGGCAGAGCTGATCTTGCAGATTATGCAAAAGTGTTTTTTCCCTACCAGTACTGTTCAACTCATACCACCACCCCAAGATCATGCTACCACCTACTCCTTCCTCCATCACTGATTCTGTCATCATCCTTAGATCAAATGATTCCAAGACAGATTACATGGAATTCAGGCAAAAACTGAAATCACATCCTTCTCCACAGCAGAACATACAGAGTTGGAAGCTTCTACAACCTTTCAAAAACAAGTCCCCAACTACCCTTGAACAAAATTCATGTATCATGTTTTTCACTCATATTCGTGGGATTTAGTTATGTTTCATCTCCCTTATAGAGACAGGAAAACTGAGCCACTAAGGAGTTGACTCACATGAGTTCGTTTAAGTCAACAGCTTAGCATATCCGTAAACATGGCTGTCAGGCTGAGAAGTACAGACATTTAAAAACACTTAAAAGCAAACAAACAAAACTCTACAACCAAGATTTCAGTGACCAAAATTATTTTCAAGAATTCTATTCTCTTCAGTGAAGAATACAGTATACCCACCTTTCTGTGATTGCTTTCTAACAGCGCACTCAACAAAGCAACTAATTAACTGTCACACTTTCCTCCATTCATCCTCTTCCAGGTGGGAGAGGTATTTTGTTTGCACCAAGGATTTTTCTTTTTTTTTTTTTTAATGAGACATTCAAAGGCATGTTCAAAGGAATGGGCTGCACTCTTGGAATAGTATTTTGAGATTTATGAAGATCACTTGTTTCTGGAGGACTCAGGCCACCCATCTCAGTCCAGCCAGCAAGAAAATTCTTGCTATGGCTCAGTTTCATTTGTGTCAAACAAGCAGTTATTGTCCAGGTCTTCATCCTACAGCTTTACCAGGCTTTTAAATATCCTAAACACAGGTCATTCAGTGAGAGAAATGTTACACAAAAACCCACACTCCAGGACAAATTGTGTAGTAACCCAAAAGAGTACTTTACCTTTTATATATATTCATCCACTACCAATACTTGAACTCCGCTAAAGAACATGCAAAACATATGCGGATTCTCACTCCTGAAGCTTGTTCTTTTGCATTCAGTTTGCAAGATTATCAATGGAAATAATGACTTTCTGCACCTTCAGTATTTGCTAAGTTGGCTTTGTCCCAGTGTTCCTTCCTACGTCATCCTATTCAGAGTTAGTTTAAAGAATGTTCAAGGTGCAAAGATTGTTCAGAGTACCAGCTGCACGCTAGGCCTGAAATGCATGTGGCTGTAGAATAAGTGGAAAAATACATAAATGTGGAGGCAAAAGAACAAGCAAGGAGTTAGAGACGAGCACAGAGATACATGAAACGATACAGAGCAAAAGGCACTGAAATGGAACAAAAGTCAAAAGAGAAAAAAAGAGTCAATACAGAAAAAGATTGGAATGCACCAAAAAAACCCAAGCATTCTTTTTATCTAATGAAGAATGAAAAGCACACAGCATACAGCTGTGTGTACAAGTGTTTGTGTATGTATATATAAGGACCAAAAATACACCCTACCACTTTTCTTAACGTCTGCAATACCAGACTTCTAAAAATATTACAGTTGCTTTGACAAGTATTTCAATTACTCCTAGCTTTCAAATTTGGAGGACTGAGCTTGTGGAAATGAAAAAGGACGTGACCATGGATCTGAACCTACCAGCTTCTGGTCTTTTATACCAAGATTTTGAACCCCATTCTATGTTTCAGCTGTCCACCATCAGCAATGAGAGAGTGTTCCTTTAGAGCTACCACGTTTTTCCTGCCTATCTTATATTTTGAAAGCACTTCAAAATGTTTACAAAATGTGTAAGGAACAAAACTTAAATCACCTAGCAGACACAAACTAAGAGGCCTAGAGAAGCTCTGTACCACTGATGGATACAGTAAACTGGAAAAACTTATTAGAAGTTACTTCAGAAGTTAGAGCCACTTTCTCACAGAGCCATTAGGATGTTGGAGTTAATGGGTAAATCACATGAAGTTAATCACAACAGCCAAAGGAAGAGGAAGGCAAAAGAGGAAAGCCTATACCCTGACAGCATGAGCTACAGGCTTCACACAGAAAAACAGGCTGTAAGCCTGCTGTGGGAACAGAGAGAAAGGAAGGAAAAATGGAATATAAATCAATAGGCCTCTAATTGTTCCTGGAAAAAAAGAAATTATATGTATGCTTAAGTATTTGCAAGAATGTACCTCAGCACAGTCATTAAACTTCACTACAATCAAGAAGCCTCTAAACCAGAAATAAGTGCTCAATTTCAGGATTGAGTTTTTATGTTAAATTATATCAAAAGTAAAAAAGTTCCAAAGTAATTCTAAAGGGCTTTTTAAAGCCAAGAATAGGGACATTTCCTTTGAACAGACCTCATGAATTGTCTCTCTTACTCTTCCCTGCCACGTGACACCACCCCCAAATAAAACTCCATTTGGGAAACGAGATGTCAGATGCAACACTGCATGATCAGGATACTACTAAAAGCACACTTTTCACCACCTTCTGCATTATTTTGTGTGCTTGCAAGCACTGTGTGCAGAGGTAGACTCCACTTCTAGCATAGATCTGGGCCCGCACAAACTCCCACTGAAATCACCAGGAGAACTGACAGGTTCAGGACCCTAAACTCATGCATCTTTTTGACAGGTCAGGGCCTTAAGCCATGCTCACATAATCTAATGGAGGCAAAGCCGTCCTGAAATCAGAGGAATTCACCTGTGTGCATTACACTCTACGACAGTAGACTCAGGTTGATCTAGGCCCATGCCATTTACACAAAAGTTTTGTTTACTAGCTGCAAACATAAAAATACTGTTTTTAAGGTTATGCAAAATTAATGCAATGCAAAATGCATGCAAAAATCAGCATGCTAACCTGCTTCAAACTTCATGGTTCTGCCTATTAAACGCACTTGACTTTGATGATATTACTTTAAATTACACTGACCTCAAGTTGTTTTGAGTTTGGTAACTTACCCTACTTGAAAATGTGTATCTGTAAACACTGTGGATCTGTTAATGTGGACATAAGGAATAATATCATTTTCTGTTCTTTTATTCTGAAAATCCTCCACCTGTTGAAGCTCATGGCCACTGGGCTATTACAGATTTTTCTCCCATTTTATAAATGACACCGTGAGTCTCAAAACCCTTTAATTTGTGATTCAAGTGAAGTAAGAAAACAAAGCATATGCCAGAGAGGCGAACTCCAGGAGCAGACACATCACCCAGCCGTGGCAGGGCTGCACAGCCGCTGGACCTCCCTCCGAGCCGGCAGTAGCGGGAGGCCCGAGGCCTCAGCCCCACGCTGAATCCCTGGCGATTTCAAACCCACAGCAGGCTCAGCGCCTAACAAACTGTTTTCTGGCAGCCACACAGCAGTTAATACAGGCGAGAGGCTGTAACACTCGCCCCGGTGTTTTAGCAGCCGTGCAGGGGGTCAGGGCCGGCGGCGTGAGGGCGGTTCGCAGCAGGGCTGTGGCCACACACGGCAGACGTGGCCGTACGGCTCAACCTCGCCAGGCTACAGTTCAGTGCCCCCCGCCGGCTCCACCTGCTGCCGCCCCGCCGCGGGGGTCGGGGTCCCTCTCGGCCCCAGGCCGGGACGGGGTCCTCTCCCGCCGGCTCTGGCCCTCGCCCCGGCAGTTTCCCCAAGAAGCGGGGCAACAGACGGGTGCCGCGGCGGGGCGGGTCCCCCCGCCCCTCTCCCCCGGCGGCCCCGGAGGGCCAGTGCCCGGAGTCCAGGCCGCGCCGCGGGAGGCTGGGCGCCCCGGCCCGCGGCTGCCCCCGTTCCGCCGCCTCACCTCGCTCACCAGCCCCTGCCAGTCGCTCTCGCTGCGATGGGAGCTCATGGCTCCAGCGGGTCGCGGCGGCATGCGGCGCCGAACAGCTCCGCCCGCCCCGGCCTTCCGCCGAGAAGCCTGCGGGGAGAGGCGGGGCCTGCGGCCGCCTCTTGCCGGTCGGCCGGGGCCGCCCAGCGGCGTCCCGGGCACGGGCCTGCCGGAGCCGGGCCTAGCGCGGCCCTGCCCGCGGAGGGCTGCCGGGCCCAGGCTGCCTCCACACGGCGAAGTTCCCCGACGGAGTCGTGCAGGGCCGCGGTGCCCGGCTAGGAGGGCTGGTCCGCGGGGGAGAGCGTGGGTCACGCCCCGGGCAGCGTGGTGAGCAGGAGGACAAAGAGGCAGAAACCCATTTTCTCGAACACGGTACTGGAACACTGCCCACTTTGGGCACTGATCTCCATTGTCACTCAGTTCACAGAGGTCTAAATAGCGTAACGACCCAGAACTTGGGCTGGCTTCTTTTTTCTCCCCGTTAGCGCAGATGCCCCTCCATGAGCACTGAAACCCAAGCATGCTGCCCTCACGGTGCTCCGCACCCTTCCAGATAACTCTGCTCCAGCCGCACCCTCCGCGGCCAGAGCCGCGGCACGATACGTCCCCATGGCGCGGGTCTACGCCGAGGCACAGCACACGTGATCTTTGTTACACTCCTAACACGGGGAGTGCTCCCAGGACTTAGGTTTTCCCAGCAGAGTCGGAGTGTAATTGCAGGCAGTATTCAACAGCTTAACCCACAATTACTCTTTCTTTTAAATAACACAACAAACAGCACAAGGCAGCACAATACAATATGCCTGTATCATTCTTCACAATTTCCCCACTGTTAAGACTTGTTTGTGGTTTAGCATCTAGGCACAGTGTCCCTCTGTTATCCAAAATGGCCGAGAGATCCTCCTTTGACAACTTCACCTCCCTTCGAGCAGGTGATGCCTCAGCCTCACCACTGGCAGCATTTCCATTCCAGGTGCTTAATTAAGAGCTTATATGGGAAGAAACGTAGGCCACATCTAAACCCAGCAGGAGATCTCTTTGAATGTAAGATTATCAAGTTTAATAAATAATTACCTCCCTATAAAAAACAAAACCAAAATGAAACAACAACAACAAAAAAACAGCAGAAGAGCAGCTAAAGATGAAGATAGCTACAGAGTTCATACATTTTGCCTGCAAATTATAAATCAAACTTAGACATTTTCTCCAAATTACAGCCTATTTCCTCCTCAATTACCCATTCCTCATCTCTAGGCATTCTGTAACTTTAGTGTTCTGGAGGGTACATTTGTCTTTCCTCTTTGTTCGTATTTTTCTGTGGTTTACATTGTCATGTGTGTGATATATCACAATCCTGCATGTCCTCGCAGGCTTCTTGGCAAACCATTGCTGAAAACAGCATCTTGTTTGCACAGGCAAATAGCAAATAATGAAAATTAAATGAACAAGAACTGTAATTTAAACCCACTGATTAAAAGAATCATTAATGATGTTAGAATAGATGTTTTCATACTATTGTTAATAGTTAAAGCTATACAACTACTAGTGTAGATGAACCACGCAAAATCTTTTTCCCAGTTCTGCTTCTCATTTGCGGAATTTCTCTCCGTTTTCTTGGTCTTGTAGTACTCCAGACTCAGAATGCTCCTGCAGAAAGAGCTCCACTTGTAAGAAATATAACCCTCTAACAGCCCTCATTTTTGAGGGATGTCACTCATTTTAATCCCAAAGCTGCTCGCAGTCCCCACAAACATAAGGTTTTAATTTTTATTGATGATAATTATTCAAATGAGAAGTAAATATTCATGAAAGAGAGGTTATTAAAACAAAAGGAACTCTCAATGTTTCCAGGTCTTATGATTTTATCAAAATTCTGATGAGAGCTGGTGTTTTTCAGAAAGCCCAAGCTCTTGGATGAGAATAACCAATTTCCTTTGAAGTAAAAGAAAGATTCAAGGGAATAAATAAAAAATAAGCTTAAATGCGCCTTCAGTATACTTGATAGGATCAGAAAGGAAATAAAAGAACCCAAATATGCATTTTTAACTAATCACTTTTAGTATCTGATATCAAGCCTTTTGGCAGCTTCTTCAGCGTTCCTGATCCTCTCTGTTACTCCCCGACGGTTACTGCAACACTCCTACGTAACCTTCCTGCTGGGACCAGGTTACTCTGTTAGCCTCTAGGCAGACATGTATTGAGATATGGTTCTTGCCTGAACTCAGACAAACAAGTCAAGAAGAAGATGATAGAAGTACTATCACCCCTAGTTCATAAATAGGAAACTGAAGAGAAGTAATTGCCTACCCAAGAAAACCAAAGTTTTGAACATAACCAGGAAGCAAAACTTCAGGTTTCACGAGTGCCAAATCACTGCTCTCTTTGCAAAATTAATGAGGTGTCTTGATTCTTCTCCTACCTGCTGCAGTAACTGCTTTTGCATCATCACCTTGCCAGCATCAGAAGAATACAGTACTGTCATTGAACGTCTGAGAGAAAAAAAATCATCTCTCAGCCTTCCTCTTCAGCTACCATCCCGTTGTCTTTGTCTCTAGATCCGTTATCTTCTTTGCTTTCTTCCTCTATACATTCACTAGATAAACTTATCTGCTTCTAGTGTTTCATCTCCCTTCTCTGCAATTCTGCTTTGTGATCAGTCTTTCCTTCAGTATCTTGAGTTCATCTGTCTTTTCACCAGATTACCCTCCACTTCTCTAAGTGCTTTCTACATTTCATTTAGAAGGCTCCAGACTTTCTGAAAACACAGGGTTTTTTGCCTGGACAAATTACACATTCAGAATCACATCCAAACTACCACAGCTCTTTGATGCAACTACTCAGGTAAACATATGTAGGAGAATTAACCAACAGTTTTCACTTGTAGGAGATTTAATCAACAGTTTTAAAACACAGCTTTCAGAAATCAGTGTCTTTGTCAGACATTGGGAAAGAAAACAACCCGATTTTTTATCCATAGGTGAGCCTATTAATGTATCACTTCAAATTTTGCTGCTTATTTTTGTCAGGATTTGTCTACTGCACTAACTTGATCATGACATCTATGTCCAACTCTAAAGAAATATATGATTAAAAAACCAATGTAAATCCTTAAGATCTGGACAGGCTACATAATTGAAATGTAATGAAAACATGTAGTGCTTGTCCCCTGAAGGATGATTCAATCTGACTCTCCACAGATGTTTCAGGGTTCCATTTAATCAGGGTTTAAATACCTCTGAATGAGGCTATAACCTATCAGAGATAAAACATCCACTTTAGTTCCTTTGGTAATTTATATCAGCATTATTCTAGCTCATGTTCTTGCTAATCTGATGATAGATAAATACACGCTCAAACCCTCATCCACACATTTTGGATGAAGCGTCCTGTGTTTGGGGGGAGTGGTACTATTACTTTCAGCATTTATCTGTTCCTCTGTTTTCTTTCCTTTGCTTTTGCCTCTCCTTGTCAGAGGCTGCTTTTTGTCCATTTATTTTCCAGCTGCACCTTCTCAATTTTCTCAGGTTCATTGCTGGTTTCTCTATCCTGTATCAGCTCTTCTACTTCACATGCGTGATCCGTCAGCAGGACAATATGATCTGCAGATCAGAAGCAGTTTAGCAGTTATTCATTTATGTTGAATCCTTTTGTGACCAGTCGAGTCTGTGAAGGACACATCTTAGGCAAACAACAAAGATCTTTAAAGTGATGGTGTTTCTTTTTTCCTCTTCAGCAGTTTTGGACCTTCAATGTATTGTATTCCTTTGTGTATTAGATGCTGCATGTAACATTAAAATGGGAGACAGTCTTTCCTTTTTTGTTTTTAAGCTATTGTATGACTATTAGCTGTTGCTACTGGATACTCAAGTTCAGAGTAGAGTAGCTCCCTTCTCTAAAGAGAGTGGAAAAAAAGAGAATTTGAGGGAAGAGACAGGAACTGGCTGTGATCTGCGCAAGCCAGCTCTTGGAAGGAGCTAGGCGCTAAGGTCTGGCCAAAGGAGGGAAAGGAAAAGCTACGCAAAGCAGCAGCCAAGAGGGAGGAGTTCAGGTAATGGTGGGATGCTCATGGAAAGAATTGAGAGGACAGCTGTAAGGTCGTGGGGCAGAGGAGAGACTGCAAGTTTGAAAACAAACTGATTTTGAAAATTAATGAACACGTATAAACAAGAGAACAATCCTAATTCTGAGGTTTTCTGACTCATTGAGAATCCAAAGTCAATAGTGTTCTGTTGTATAGATTTTCTAGGAGTATCGTATTATGGGTAACTTCATATGTAAGTGCTTTGAGCAGTTTTGTTTTAAAGGCTGTTTTCTCCAAGGCTCTGTGGTGTTGCAGCATCTAACTCTTAGTCACGCTTCTGTCTAGAGGAATCTTCAGCCAACCTCAGGTAATACAGGAGGCTTCCATGAAAAACAGCTGGTTGGGTGCTTCCTAGCTAGCTGTGGCTGAAATGCTCAGAAGATGGGTAGGATGGTGAGCACAGGTGTTTGAGCAGGTCACCAGCCTTTAGATACTGCTAGTGAACACCCAGTAGGCAGAACTGCTTAGTTCACATGTGCTCTTGTGTGGGTGTACTCAGCCTGACACCAAGCATGGGCTTCAGTGAAGTCCCCCAAGACCACCAGGCTGTGAATGGGGCTCTGGAAGATGCTGGGGAAAGATCCAATCCAACTTGGCCAAGAAAGCTCTAAATTCTTTAAGAGCATCTGTAAAATTGATTCATTTGATCTAGGCTGTATTTGAAAAGTTTGGGACTGTGGTCTATGCTAGCGATACTAGATAACTGTGTAGGGATTATAAGTTATTTTATGTTCACCAGCAGAATTTGTGGCTCTTCTTCCCCTCACCCTAAGAATAAGGAACACTCAGTAGGAACTAGAACAGAGCAGTAAAAAAAAAAAAAAGTACCAAATCTCAGAGCCTGTTTTAAGGCCTTGTCATTACAATTGAATATAGAGTTAATGTAAATGAATTCTGTTTTCCCAGAGGCATCAAACTCCTCCTGTCAAGACAGTCTCTCAGGAGAGACTGGAAAGTCTTTTACTGCCCTCCTTCTGCATTATTATTATTTCCCTTAAAATATCTTGCTATTGATGTAACTAAAAATGCAGTATAAGATCAGAGAAAATATTTTGTCAAGTGACTCAGACAGGCACAACTGATGGGTACTAAGGAAACGTGTACTGCATTTTATGTTCCTCTGAGTGTGTTAGAAAAATATAAGAAATAGTTCATTTTACTAAGAAATCCAGGTGGAGAATTCAGACTACTTTCTGTTACTATGCATTGAAGAGTGACCTACTACTGTCATCGGATCTGACATATGAGTGGCTTTTCAGACTTGCAAGTTCATTTTTCAACTGGTGGGGTATATCAAATCCCTGAAAGCTGTCTGACCATTGCAGAGACACTTATTGCTGTGACCACACCAGACTCTTCAGCACAAAGACCATCACTTTACATATGTGATCAATACTCAACAGACTAAGCAAAAAACGAGGTGGAGAATATGAAGGACAACCAGCCTGATACTGTGCTTCCTAGTCAATTTGCAGGGAATAAAGGAAGAAAGGTCACTGACTGAGAGCAGAAAAATTAAAGTGAAACAGAACTTGTTGAGAATATCACAGCAAAATAGTTTTCCATTTGAAAACGTCTATCTGGAAAAAAACAAGGTATCTGCTTTTGGTATGCAGTTTTTCTAGATTAATGAGGAAATTTCTCATCAAACCCTGACTGCACGCTTCACAACGGGCAATGGCACTGTACAGAGACACTGAGCTGAAGTCTGCCTGTTTCACTTTCAAATTGTGCAGACCTTTGGGACTTCAACCTCAGTCTCTTCTAAGTGAAGTTTGATGAACGTTCTTTTATCTCCACGGAAGCTTCTCCAGTTGGTAAAAGCAGTTACATGTGAATTGGATCAAGGAGCTGAAGGTTGTGTTTCATAACCAGCAGAATATAACCTCCCTCTCTTCACATAAATACTTGATTATGGAAGTGTAACAGCTTTAACAGAAGAAATTAAGAGATCTGTTGCTATGCTCCAGGTTTGAATCAGGTAGAAATACATTAAACCCCATAATTCCTCTTATCACAGAAGCCATTGGAATAGATGCTGTTCTAGAGTGACCGTCTCTTTTCTTTGTCCCTGCTGCTTTCTTGTATTGGTGACAATTTTACTGTTGAGATTATGATCCTATTAAATTATTATTCCAGTAGATCTATACCTTTAATTTATTTATTGCTGCTTGCTTTACCTTTGAATTTCATATATTTTTCTTTTTATTCTCGGTTCCTAACAGTTTATTTTAAAAATAAACTCTTTCACCAAGAAAGAGTTTTTTCTTCATGCTTGTTGGTCACTGGATCAATTTAAAATATAATCTGGTCCTAGTGAGAGGTCATATGTGAATGGTAAGTTTATTTATTTACTCTGACAAATGGTGGAGGCACCAAACAGTCAGTACCCAGCAGAACCCCATAAAACTAGGTAAGGTAAGGGCTGAGGGCTCTGACTTGTATTCAGCAGTGGGCAGAAATCACCGGCTGAAGTGGGTATCTCTCCCTGGCCTTGCCTTGTCCTCCAGAGGCAGCTTCTAGGGACAAAAGAAAATTATGAAATAGCTTCTGAATCACAATTTTAAACCAAGTGTACTGAAATGAATTAAAATGGATTAAAATTAATTTGTATATGCCATGCATATCTGTGGTACTTTCTTTAGCCATCAGTTTTATATCTGCTGCCTTTTGCAAGTGAGATTCCTGAGACCAGCCAAGAGGGCACAAGGGGTGGTTGTGAGGGTGTGTACTAGCAATTTAGTGTGGTTAGCTATATGCAGAGATGAGGAGCCAAAGACATTCACATCTCTGCTGGATAGGTCAGATCCTACATGGTTTTGCCAGAAATACTTTATCCATGAAGCATTTTCTGCATCATAGACTTAAAAGTTTTGTATCTTCAGCGAAAGGGTTGTCAAGCACTGGAACAAGCTGCCCAGGGAAGTGGTTGAGTCACCATCCCTGGAGGTATTTAAAAGACAGATGCGGTGCTTAGGGACATGGTTTAGTGGTGGATGTGGCAGCGCTAGGTTTACGGTTGAACTCAATGGTCTTAGGGTCTTTTCCAACCTAAATGATTCTATGATTCCATGATTCTATGATTCTGTATCAAGATTCCTGTAAAGTAGAAGCATCTTTGCTTAACAGAAATACGTATATTTAAAGGTTGGAATAAATAAAATTACCTAGTGCTTTTAGCACTGGAGGTGGTGTCCAAGAGGACCATGCTGTTTAAGCAACTTGAAGGCTAGAAAGTGTGGAGAGACCTGTGATGGAACTTTAAATGCTATGAGGACCCTAATTCCTATCCACACTTTAAGGCATCTGGCCTTCCTGCTTTAAAAGAAGCAATAACACTATCGTCTAACAGAGTGTGCTGAGTAATGTGGCCCCTTGGTGTTTCCATTTTTGAGTAGGATGGCAGCCAATTTGTGTACACAAGGAATAAGACTTTGGTGGAGCATTGCCAGTTTTTAGGACCTTCCCATGAGCTTGCTGTGCTCAGTCATAGTTGTTCTCAGTTCTAGACTGTTCTCAGTCTATTGCTAATATAAAGAGAAAAAATCCACACAGTAAGAAAAAAGAAGTGAAAGCCTGGTTAAGGCACTTCCTTGGACATTTTGCTGATGGAAAGTGCCCTCTGCACTCCCCAGCCCTCCAATTCTGCACTGTTCATGGGTTTCACTAAGAGCACAATGTCATTTTTCTTAACTTTAGTGGCTGGGCAGATTCTGACACACCAGGAAAATGTATCTGTTTCAATTTGGTATTTAACAAGGTGCACAGATGGTGCTAAAAAGCAGGTAGAAGTGGTTAATCACCTGTGAATTTTAGGCATTTTTCTGCTGTCCATAGAGGACTTTAGAAGTGCATTTACTGCATGGGTTTCTCCATGATGATTTGCATTTTCATGGTTGTTTTCAATCAATCACCCCAGAGAGGTTTGCAAATCTTTTCATTCCAAAGCAGTGAAGACCTGCCCATGTCCACATTCCTAGCGCAACAAATGATTTGGGACCTGAATCATGTGGTATTCAGTATTCGCGCTCAGGCGTATCCGTACCTCATCGCACCCTGAATTGTTTCATTTTACTGACACCATCTGTTTCTTGTGCCTAAACCAATTTGTATTCCATTTCAAGAGTTGTCCCCTATGCTCGGCTTTCTGACCTTGTAAATCGATCTCCTGTACAGTCTGTAACAAATACTGTCCTGAAATCTGGATGAATTATGTCAACAATTTCATCTTTATCAATTCAGCAATGCATTGAAATGACCCTAATACATTTGTCATACATGATTTTCTTTTAACAGAACCATGCAGCTTTTCCTTTACTAAATCACATCTCTAACTGAATTGTAATCGTCTTCCTTATAAATGCTTCCATTATCTTGCTCACTATTACAGTCAGTCTTACAAGTCTGTATTTCGTTGGGTCTTCCCAGTGTCTCTTTTTGACAGCTCAACAGTAAAGTGCATTTCAGGTAAATATCATTACATGCTCCTTAAAAGAAGAAGGAAAAAATTAAAACCTAGTAAAATATACTCCTGGTGTTCAATAGTAGTTTTAGAAATTCACTGAAATGAATGGAGAATAAAGGAGGATTTCTTTATTGCTGGCAGTTAGTGGCATTGATGGATCATGGCATAGCCATTCTCAGTATGGCCAAATAATTTCACTGTATAGAATTTTATATAGCTACAGCTAAAATTCAATGAACTGATTCAGAAGGTTCAGGATAAACTATAACAATAAGTTAAGCCCTTAAATCGATTTGGTATTTTAAAAGGATAGGGAGCAGCAAGATGTCATCTTCCTTCACAGATGTAACTTTAACTGGAACTGTAAATCCAAAGCAGAGTATTGGGGGATAAGGGTATATAATGTGTGATTTAGGACCCATCCTGGAAATCAGTGAGGATTTGAGTACACCAACTCTAAAACATAATCGGAGCGTTATAAGAGTCCATCCAGAAAGTTAGGAGGATATTTTTTTAGAAGAATAAAGATAAATTTCGTATCTTAAAGAGGCTATTTTTGAAGAGTTCCAGGCAAGATGAGAAAAGAAAATGACTGTGAAAGAAGCAGCAGAGCAGCAGAGGCATAGATAACCACTCATCCTACTATCCTCTCAAGATACGAGCCGGGGATGATTTCTATCAACGACTTCCAAATATAACGTTATTCAGCTTTCATTATGTTGTCAATCTAATTTGAATGTAAGTTATTCAGAGCAAATGGCTGTTTTGCCTTTGTGTTTGCCTGTAAAGCGCTGCGTACCCCAAGCCAGGAAAAAAAGAAAGAATTCTCGGATTAGAGGAGATAACATCCTCATTGAAAGTCCTGTGTGCAAATGCTTGTTTTCTAACCACCTTTGTGAAACCTGCCCCTGCTATACCACACAGAGCAATTCCTCTTCAAAGTAAGAAGAATTGCAGCTTATTTTATACTAACCCTGGACAGCCTCTCCACTTATGAGGAATGGGAGAAACTCCTGCCAACTTACATTAGTTTCTGGGGAAAGAAACACCTGAACTCCCAAGATCTGGCTTTGGTGATTACGTTAAGTTCACAGAGCTCTCAGTATTGAACAAACTCCATGTTTGAGATGAAATCCTGGATTCACACTGAAGTGAAATAGAGTTTTTTCATTGACGTTAGAAAGGCCAAGGTTTCAATCCTTCCTTTTGAGACAGGAGTTATAAAAGTTTTTGCATGCTGTGGCATGGTTACATCAGAATTGAGTGCTGTAGAGATAGCCCACAAGTAATACAGAAAATATTATCCCTAGGGCTGCAAGATCTAAGATAGTCACTGTGACCTAAAATAGCAGCTCGTTATGTGCCAGCAAGTCCATCTTCCTTCTCTTAACTCTAAATAAAAGCATAAAAGTTTAACTAAAGGGACAATTACAGCCCGAGAATGTGCATCTACCTGCCCTTTATTAGTCTACTGGGTAATTTTCTAGCTTCAAGCTTCCCTTTCCCTTTTCCCACCTCTTCACAATAAATCTACTCTAAATTTCCCTGCTTTTGTTGCATTGGCTCTTTTTCCTCCTCTTTGTATTTTATTTTTGATCTCTTTCTGCCCTTTGGCTCTAGATGGGCCCTTTTTCTCTCTGACTTTATTTTGTGCATCTGTCTTTGAGCAGCTTTCCATGCTGCCCACCCCAGGGCCTGACTGAAGGACTAGTTTACAATTACAAAAGTCCAGATCAGAGAGGATTTCCTCTCCTGAATCCCCAGATCTGTCACTGGCCCATCCATGGCTCCCATCTCATTCTCAAATGAGGCCAGAGCGAGGACTCTTGTCTTTGCTGTAACTCTGGCAGTTACTTTTGGGCACGAGGTGCATTTGCAGTTTGATCAGAAGCCATCGCAGCGCATCATGAAGAAAGCTCTTGCAAGGCACTACAGCCTAGCCGAGCCTCCAGTCATGTGAGCCAAGGAGTCAATCCATGAGAGTGACTACCAGCAGCGGACTGAGCAGCACACCTGGACCAGGTGTAAGCAGAAACTGTGCGTGACAGACATCGATCTGCCAGCGTGCTGTTAGACCACTGCCTTTCCCTTGGGCGATACACAAGAGCTGGGTTCCAGCAGATCAGTCCACAGTTCTCACAGAGAATCCACTCCACTCTCTGCGTGGGTGAGCTAGGTATGTGAGGCAGGACTTTGAAAAATGCCAGCTAATGATGGAAAGCACAAGAATTAACCAAACAAGACGAATACCTCCCATATAAAGCTAGGGATGTAAAAGGTATAGGCTTGAGCTAGGCCAAGTGCATTGAATATCCAGCTGAGAGTATAATGGGAACAGTTTAACATATGAAGGCAATACTGTTTCCATCTCAACAGCCAAAAAAGAAAAAAAAAAAAAAAGAAATTAGAGGAAAAAAAAAAAGAGCTATTACTTGGGAAAAGCCAGAGGATGGTTCTTGCCTTCCTACAACAGGATGTACACACTGGTGGTGTGTTATATTCTGGTTCTGGGAGCTGGGCTACCCTCTGTTCACAGAGGCAAGAGGTGTATCCAGGCACACGATGCAAAGCATGGCACGTCCGAGTGCACAGAGCGGGTCAGTGGTGATGGTGCGCAGCTGCAGAATGCAGGACGGCTCAGTGGGGAATGCCTCCTCGCCAAGCAGCACGAGGGATGAAGGACAGGCACCGAACAGAGGAAGAAGGCTAGCGATGGCGGATTGTCACTGCCAAAGACTAAAAGGCAGCCAAGCAGAGGCTGACAGGCTCTGAACCAGTACCTGAACAACTTACAAAGGGCACAGGAGCAACTTGGACAACACCAAGCTGAGCTGAAAGTGTGCTCCCACAGCAGAGTTGAAGCGCTAGGCCATTACCTGCCAGCAAGCAAATCTGGGTGCAGGCACTGAACACCTTCCCCAGCAACAAGAGAAAGCGGTACAGGAAAGCTGAGGAGAGGCAGAATCTTAGGAGAGTGATGGAGATGAAGCTGCTCAGCTCCCAGCCCAAGCAGAGGGGTCCTGGCATGGAATAGCAAGCTGCACGCTGTGCAAGCTACACAGCAAATCAGCAGTGTTATGTGATCCTACATGCAAGTAAAAAATGGCAGGATTTTGTGACTATTCAGGGGTCTGACTCAGGAATTTTGGGCTTCAGATGAGCAGCAGTACTATAGGCAGTTCCTGTCAAACAGGATCCGCTCAAGAATCCATTCTACATATAACATACATTTACTGAATTTTACAATAACTAAGCATATTAGCAAATGATACTGGAAAAAGCGATTTATGGTAAAAGGAGGGAACAACTTCATGAATTTGAGCAGTCCACAGGACAGCGTTTACTCCATGGCTGATCTACATAAGAGGCGAAGAGCTGTCCCATGCAGGCTGCCCCTGAGGTGTTCCCCCCAGCCATCTTGTTGGCAGCAGGGCTGTGTCGGTGCTTGCGTGACCCAGACCGTGTGTACCGCGCCAGCAAGAGGCAATGTGGGACCGAACCCCCTGTTGCATTGGCTGTTGGGTTCATGCCTGCTACTACAGCTACCGGTTTTCTTTTTTGTTAAGGGAAGGATTTAAATCAGCTCCCAAGTTTTACGCTGGCATAGTGTTAGGACGAAGGCAGTTAGTAACCAGTGGGAAAAAAAACCACTGCCACAAAAAATAGAAATGAGGTATTCTGTTACATTATTTGGGCATTTCAACCCTCAGGGGTTCTTCATGTAAATGAATCTTGTGCTTATTCTGTCAGGGAACACAAATTAATAGCATATGAAGAAATAAGAACCAACAGTCTTAAAACCCCAGATGAAATCAAACCACACAAATCAGATCCCATTATAGGTTTCAGGACCATGGTCTCCATCAGAGAGAATTTTGCTTCTGTAAATAAAGTTGTCAAAGGTGACCCTATATTAGGGTGAGAGTTTTGAACTTACCTCCCAAAACGTCTGAGGGGTTTGGAATATGGTTTTTCTTTTGGATTATGTCTGTCACCACCTAAAGCTGAAAGGTCTGCAAATACAGTTTATTTGGAGAGCATGTGAAGGTTTGATTGATCCCAGAGCTCTATTGGCATAGAGACTTACAAAAGTGTATTTTCAGGAAAACATAGTTGACTGTTCAATGCTCCCACCATAAGGGCTAGCATCATTCTCCACAAAACTAACACTTCTGCTTAGCTATGACCCTAAACAATGTGTAAAATTGAACTATGAGAGGGAATACTCCCCATAATTCCATTCCTGAATATGTATGAATCACCAAATACTGAAAAAAATACCAGAATTTAGACTAGTAGAAGTAAAAAAAGTAATAATCAAAGTTTCAATGATATAAAAAGTGATCACAATAAAGAGACATCACTCTTGATATCAACACCATTGGCAATCCAAATCTCTGGAATTTACCTGCTGCCTTGTCATCTGCTCATCAGTCACAACATTGGAGGGTTTTTTAGTCTCTTTGTCTCTGAACACTGAATTTCTACTAGCTCACTCTTTCAAATTGTTTAGAGCCATTATGAAAGGAAGGTGATGAAGAGAAGGAAGATTTTTCCTTGGTCACTTGAACCTTGGATTTGGAGATCTACTTTACCTATGTAATGAGAGTGAGTTGCAATGTTTAGTCTGAATCAGAATGACTTCCAGGCTATGACTTTGGCAGGGGATGCACAGTTCCGTAGTGGAGGAACTCAGATTCAGCCCCTATCTGCAAATAGGCTAGCATGACTATGCAAGCTAAGGAGGAACATGCATGCGCTGGTATATTTGCTGTAATATTTTCACAGAAATTTGAATGCATACAATTTTTAAATAGTTTATGTATCAAAATGGCTAATTTTGTAAAAGATAAGAAAAAAATCTCAAAATGAGTTTGTGGAAAATATCATGAAAGAAATAACTTGAAAATGTGACCTGCTGTTAATAACTTCTTAAGAATTGGCCCAATTTTAGTGACCTCTTAGAGGAATGCAATATTACCTAGTCTATTCAGAGGTAGTATATTCTTTCCGAGGAAAAAAGCTCCAGATTAGCCTGAAAATGACATTCTGGACATATTACTTCCAATTTCACTTGTACCTATGCAACTCAGTCTGTGAACCAATTTACAAAGATCTGGTCTGACCATTAAGGAACAGACAGACTTGCAGACCTCAAAATTCATTTTTGAGACACATAGCAGGAGGCTGCCCTCTGAAGTCATGAAATTACATATAGATATTGAAAGTCTATATGGTGGGTTTTGTCCTGCCTTTGGAACTCACCCTGCCTACTTCCAGCCTATGTATGTATACGTGTGTTGCCCCCACTTGGTAATATAAAAAAACCCAACAAAACCAAAACCTTGTCAATTAATGTGTCAAAAGGACTTTGGTATCTAGCATAAAATCATAGAATAATTGAGGCTAAAGGGACCTCTGGAGGTCATTTGGTCCCACAACTTGCTGAATGCAGGGCAAACATCAAAGTTAGGTCTGGTTACTGAGGCTTTATGCAGTCAAGTTCTGAGTATCTCCAAGGATAGAGATCCCACAACCTCCCGGGGCAACGTGGTGCAGTGTTTGACCACACTCATTGAGATGAATTTCTTTTCTTCTGTCTAACCAGAATGTCCATTACAGCAACTTTTGTCTGTTGCCTCTTGTGCTTTTGCTGTGCAGTACTTAGAAGAAAAATTATTCTCTGTTCCATCTAACTCTGCACAGACCTACCCATATTACAAGGCAGGGAGAATGAAGATATTTTCTGGCTATTACAGGTTCTTTTTGCAGGCTGCCCTAAATTAAATTATACAGTCAATTCTCCATTATCAGGAAGTAATGGCTGAATTCAGTGGGTTTTTATTGATGCATCACACTGGTGTTCAGATACGGGATTTCCCATGCCTCAAGGCTGCCTCTACAAGGATTAACAAATCTTCATTCCTATGGTGAAGTACACTAGATTTTTCATGTTTATGAGAAATATGAAGAACTAGTGATATTCACTCACTCTTCTACTTTGTCCTTAAAACATATGTGGCAGACCTGTAACCACTGAAGTAGCTAGTTAATAGTTACAAATGTATTTATATTAGTGAACATATAGGGAGACTGTGCAGAAGGGAGATTACTGTACAGCCTTAATCTAGACTGGTTTGCTTACTTTTTGTTTATAATCTTTGATTATGACTTATAATCTTTGATTTAAAAATTAAGAATTCTATTAATAGTACTGATTTTTATACCCATAGGTAAATAATAAATTAGGTGGCTGCCTCTGTAATACATCTGGATTATTAGGAAATCTAATCATCAAAGGTTAAGGTTAGGAATTGAGGGAGAGTGAGACTAATGCCAAAATCGATACTTAGTACTTGCATTGGACCTCAGGCTGGGACTCCTGTGTTCTGCCTATGGCTGCAATTCCCCATGCCCCAGCTGACACCCTAAGTTTTGCAGGTCAAGTTCACTGGGTGCCTGCAGTTATGCTTATGCACGTGGTCAGAACTGCCTCTCAGTTTGGGCTGAACAACTCCCTATCTGTCTTACGATTAAGTCTGGCTGAAAACCTCAAGGATGGCTTTCCTCTACTTAAGCCTCCAGGCTAGATCAACTGTGTCTCAGAGCACAGTAGATATGTCTACAGTGATCACAACCACTTCAATTTAAAAACAGCACTGGACAAGAAGCTACTAAAGGTAAGGGTGACCTCCGCTCCACATAAAAAAAACCCCTAAAAGCTAATGAGCAATCACACTCATTTCTCATGGGCTGAGGCAGGGTGCAGCTCTGCAGAGTCATTTTCCCTTTGACAGGTCCCCAGATGCACGTACTTCCTTGCTTTCACGGAGGTAAGAGCTACCCTGCGTATTCCTGCATTCATTGCAGGGTATGAGCAAGCACCCAAGAAGTGCGATGATGGCACTCATCTAGCTCATCTCACACAAACTTGCCCCTAGGGTCCATCACTGGTCAAGCTCCAGGAGAGGCTCAGGATGTGAAACCCTACTGCCTGATAATAGGGATCTGCATATTGCAGGGAGACCAGGGTCAAATGCTTAAAAACTGAGAGGGCAAACCCCCACAGAGTGGTTTGTGGATGACCACCACAATTTCTAATCTCTTCTGAGGTGCCTGCCTCTACCCATGAACTATGCAAGGGGTTGTGGGCAGCCCCCAGCCTGTTTGGCTGGGTGCCCAAGGGACACGTTGGCATCCCCTTGACATTCCCAGCAGTCTAGCCCTAAGTGGCTTAATTGTGGAGATATGGATGGGGTAGAGCACAACATTCAACCTAGGTCTTCACCATCCTGGCCTGAGGCATAATGCATGTCCTAACTACCTTATCACCCACAGTTTCGTATGCCAAAGTTGATGAGCTCTGGTAAACCTTCACAGCTTCAGTGTGGAAGAATTTGTCCCGTACTCGCTAGAGGGAGCCCATGTGGTCCTACCAGAGCTAAGGAAGAAACAAACTGATTTAAAGGCAGAGAGCCACAGTGTTGCTGTTTTCCCAACTTGGTTTAAATCACTGGTAATCTTAATCCCTTTTTCTCTTTTCTAGACCTGGAATTTTTATATGAACTGCAGTCGAGGAGGGAGACTTTAGAAGTACTGTCTGAACAGAATCTTGTATTTTATAAAGACAAGACTATACATCAAATACTAACGTGGTCAGCTGAGCTCTGGTCCAAACATTGTTGACTGAGGTCAAATAGCATAAAAATGGCAGCTGTCTAGATGTTCCCTTAAACATCACCCTGACCAGGAGCACACTGCAATGCTGACATGTTTAGATGCTTCTACATCTTGAGACTAAGGGCCCAAATTCTATTTACAGAGCAGAGCAATGAGGTGATGATCTCCTCCTCAGGCCCCTATGTCGTGCTGGCTAGAGGGGAAGAGTTCAGCCCACCAGTGGAGGTACGGATTCACCATGCAAAGCAATTGGCATAGACTTCAACCAGTGGTACCACTGGTACAGTGCACATTTTAAAGAATTATGCAAGATGTTGTGTGGCCTTGTTTTTCTTCTCTTCTTTGTCCCATTTGCACTGCTGCTGTAACTTCTGGTGTCTGAGGAAACACAACCAGAGCTGCTGCAAGGTAGGGAGACTAACAAGAGTTGGAGAACCATGGAGTGAGACATCCTGTTAACTAGGAAGAGGAGCAGGGTGTGGGTACCTTCACATGGATCACAGCACAAGTGGCTTGAACATGGGAGAACATGACAAATTGGGGGTTCCTTCAGGGCTCAGGCTTGCCAGCACTGTGTAAGCCTACCAGTAGGGCCATTGGCCCTGCATTTCACTCATTTGCCTGGGCTCTTGCTACGCTTCCCTTCTTTGCTGTTTGAAGAGGCTTGTTTAATTTTGCTAACGACTCTGAATGAAGATAAGGCCCGTGTGTGTAATAACAGACTAAAATTAAACTTCAAACAAATTATCTGTTAGGATTTAGGAAAATCTTATCTGGGGAGGAATTAATCCTTGCTGCTTGTTTTGGGGCTTTAGCAGGCCACCAGGGATTTGAAAGAGAACACTTTTTCAGTCTGGTGCATACACAGCAACTGGAACAATATGCATAATTCTCTGGATGTGCTTAAAAAAAAAAAAAAAGCCACAAACAAAAAAAAAAGCCCAAAAAAGACACCTAAACATCTGAAGTGTAGCCTGAACTGATTGCAAACCAAATGTGGGTGCTGTACATCATCAGCTGTCACTGTCAAAGCCCTGGTCTCCTTGTGACTAATGTCCCAGCTTCCTTTGTCATTGCTTATCAGGACAATTCTGTAAGCTGTCTCTTAAGCCCTAGTGCTCCACGCTGCGTGGTTTGGAAACTAGCCCTTGCACCCTCCTGGTGATGGGAGGTTGCTCTGAGAAAAGGATGCTACTCAATCCAGCCTATTAATCAAATTAACAGAGAGGGGGCAATAAGTGCCTGTGGGGTTTACTTTGCTGAAAAATGCTAATGTGGCTCAGAGTGGTGCTGGGAATGGGACTACACGTGGGGCTGGCAGAGACTGGGCAAGGCAGCCCCATTTGGATGCTACCACTCCATGATGGTTTGAGGGATTTAATCCCAGGAACAATTGCAGACTAACACTATAGTTCTGCTTCTCTGACCTGCAAGTAATACCCATGACAGACAATAAAGAAAAAGACAGAAAGACCTCAGGAAACACCTCCTTACCCTCTTACCACAGAGATATCTCAAATTTCCATGAGCAAGAGATTTCTTGTGGAGGTCTTTCATCTTTTTCTCTTCCATCCATTTCTTCTTTCTTTCAGCTTAGCTGCCCACACCAGATGTAGGGTGAAAGAGCAGTAGGAAGAAGGAACAAGAGAGAAAAGGAGCTTTAATAGCCAGGAGGAGATAAACGGGTGCTCTTTGGAAGGATAAACTAGACCGATAGTCAGGAAAATTGCATGGGAAAATCTCCAATGTTTACAAAGTTTTGTGGTTTTCTTAAGTATATTTTTCTTGCAATTCTGGGGACATTATGCAGGATTCAGAGTAAAAAACCCTCTCAGGACTGAACAACAGTATGAGAACAGAAACTATCTGAAAACATTGTCTCAAATTTCCATTATCCTCAACCACACAATGGGGGTAATATGCAAGTTTTAGGGGGAAATAATAGGTGCCTGAACTCCACAGGGGTTTCCACTGAATCCATTGGGTATTCCACTTCTGTCTTAAGAATGTTTGAATACATTGCCATGCTATCAGATGGTTGATTCAGGGTACTTAGAGCCACCTAAGGAGCAATAGAATGGACTAAACCTGCATCCTGAAAGCCCAGAAGACTGAATGCACCCACCATGGGTGTTCAGAACATCTGACTGCATTCCCTGAAGCTGCGTACAATGAGAGGTATCTTGCCTGAGGGAAGTGGATGCAGTCAGAAGCTCAGAACACAGCAGGGAAGCATGTACAAATGAAGAGCAAAACATCCTTTCCCCCTCTTTGATAGCTGGTTTAGGTTCTTTCCCACACAGGTAGATAAGAGCTCTTTGGCCACTCTGCCTCCCCATCCACTCTCCCCTATGTGCAATTTGCAGCAGTAGTGCTTTGCCGTTCATTAGGAAGTTAAACAGATGAGCACTCACTGAAGTCCACTCCGCTCTCCTCCCCTCCCCAGCCAGCACCATCTCTCACTGCAGAGGCACAGGTCTGTGTCCTTGCTCCATCCCATTTCTGGCCATAGATTGCATCACGGAGAGGAGCTGAGAGGGCTCAGTTCAACATGTGGTCTTCCTGGTTGGAAACCACCTCTCTCCAGAACATGGCTCTTTCCACTCCCTGAGCTGCTCATAACTCCATGTGGCTTACCATGAATCTCAGGTGTCAACTGAGAGAAATTGAGGGTAGGTGGGCTATACAAGGAAAGATCTTTGAAATGACCTTTTCCCTTTCTGACAAAGAGTCAGAAGCAAAGAAGAGGACCCTTCTTTACCTCTGAAGCTCCTGGTAAGGACACTGAAGCATGGTGGTGTTACCGCTCAAAGGGCAGTAAAAACTTTCCAAACAGAAATGCAGTTTAGAAAGCCAACGTTGGTTTGTTCAGCACTGGGTGCATGGGGGATCTCTCCTCCTAACATACACACCTAGCCTACAAACATACATATATTTATATTCTCAAAACACACATAGTTACAATTACATCACATAGTTACATAGTTACTTTGTTATGATTGGTGTAAAACTTTCTCACTTTCTTTTAAAGCTATAGACTTAAAGAAGTTCAGAGAGCATGCCCAGTGAGGGGTGGTTGTAGCTTGAAGGCAGGTAGCTTTTAGAATGGAAGTGTGTTTTGGTATTATAATTAGATTATAATGAACAAAGTTCACTTAAAGGACATGGTTTTGACAGAAAATGAAATATTACTTGGCTCATGTACCAACTACACAATTTATCAGCTCCATGGTACCACCAAGCTCTCAGGTTCTCATTCTTAAAATGTTTTTATTGGTTACCTGTTAGGTTGGGGCTGTACAGGGACCATAGCAGCAAGACTGGTTACTAACGCCACCATCATTCACCATTACCTTACTATTGCTAATAATCTCAACACCTTGGTCCCATCACCCTGGTTACAAAGACTATACACAACCTATCCCATCACCATGGTTAAAAAAAAGTTAAACCCATCGGTTACAGTGGGACACCTCCAGTGGTGCACAGCGCAACAATGCCCAGCACAATAAACCCATGTGCAGCGTGGAGACCTGAGGATCTACCTTCCCAGAAGTGCTGTGTTCGTGTAGTACTTCGCCTCAGCCATCCGCTCCTGTTGGATGGGCAAACGCCCCTGCCCTCCCGTTCCTCCTGGTCCCCAGCAGTGCCGCAATCCCACGGATCAAACATGGTGCTCTTGGTGTTTCTCTTACCTAGCTAGCCATCTGCTGAGAAGTAAGCCAAACACAACTTGCACCAGCTGAAGTCATTCTTTCATGCTGTTTCTTGAAAGGCATCTAACAACCTGCTGGTAATCATTACCTGCACGGTCTTTCTCAGCGTGCAGCCAAGCAGGATGAAGCAGAAATCCCTAGAGATACGGAATCTTTCTTCAGTCCAGCCTTTAACTGGGCAGAGAGGTCACTACTGAGCAATCTCTAGTCCGTGCAAAAGGAGTATGCTATCTTGGCAACACTCCAAGTGTCTGCTGACCCAAAGAGTGAAAGACTGGAGACAAGAGGTTAAGTAGTTTGGTGTGCTGAACACATGGTATAATAGCTCCTTCTTACCTTTCCTGAATTTCCATCCGTATCTCCCGTACAGCTGTTGACAATAAACGTCACATCTTTTATTGTAATAGATATTACTAGCAAAAGGCAAATACATTTCCAAAGGATTGAATTTGTTGTCATGGGAGGCAATGTAAATAATTTGGGGTTAAATACAAAGAGACAAAAGACAGCTCTCTTGTTAAAGTAAATACAATCTCATCGCTTTGCATTCAGTTTTAGAAGGTTCATGAATATCCTTGTTTTTTGTAACCCTGCACGTTATTGAAAAAGATCTTTCATTTGCTTTCACTCTTTGCAATTTCCTTAGATATTCTATTTCCTTGCATCTGCAGAAACTGAGCTGTTTTTCATGTGCTTGACAAACCATCAACATCTGCATCTGAAAGATTTCACAGAGAAGAAACAGTAAAAAAAAAAAAAAAAAAAAAGATAGAAACCTTTCCTAATCGGTTTTCCTTTGATTTTCATACCCTTGTGTAATAGGGTGTATCCAATGGTGGATTTTTCTGAAAATATATTTAAACTGAGCAAATTCAGATTTGGTTTGTTGACACTAGAGAACAAACTCAGTGGAAGAAGTAGTCTGTCTTGCTCAAGAAGCTGGCTCAGACTGAAGCTGTGTACTCTTCACAGGAGTATATTTGTATCTTCATAGAGGAACCAGTTGGAAGACTAGTCTTAATTTGAGAACATGAAACAAAAATACAGAATTATGCAGGTGTGATACCTACTGGAGGTAGCACCCATAACTGGAGGGTCACCAGCCAGCACACTGAGGTGGCACATGTGAGTACCTACTCAAGGTCACGCTGCAAAAAAAAAAGGAGTGCTGAAAGGTGCTGTGAGCATCCAGGCGTCCTTTTGGCTTTCCCGCACAAAATGGTTTGTAACTCTGTGCTGCGCCTTGGTTTCTTGGTGACAACAATTGTCAGGTTTTTCCAAATAAGGGGAGGGAAGGCCCAAACCCCATCCTTCCTCCCAGTTTCTCTTGCTGATTTGTTCATGTAAATCAGGTGCTTCTGACTGAACTTTGCTTTGTACAAAATAAGCTGCAGGAGCAGTTGCCACATGCTGTGCCCTCTCCAGGTGGGAGGAGCTGCTCCCTGAGGAGCTCCCATCCCCATTTTCTGATGCTCAGAGGAATTAAAATCCACTGCTTACAACACTCTGTCTTTTGTCCAGACCCGCATGCCCTCGAATGCTGCCTGTGCCCAACAACCACGCATCATTTCCAAGGAATGAAGGGGGTTGTTTACCTATTCTTATTTCCAAGTCTAGGCTCTGGGGAGCCCCAGGACTCCAGATAGGAGACTCCAGACTCCCAGGAGATACCAGACCCTGTCCCCCCTCAGGATGGGAAGGACTGAGCCTTACTACCGCCTAAGCTCTTACAAATAAGAGAGGGCCCAGTAAGCGTTCTCCTTAGCCCATTCATGGGGAGACCCTGACAGCAATGACCTGCTTCAGATCAAAGGGTTTGCAGAAGACCACTTTGTCATCATTGTTATGCCTCTAGATAATTTTTACAGTGTTTACCTCAATGTCACAGTATTCATGGATGACTACAGATAGTTGGTCTTCTTGGGTTGAAAGGGAAGATCCTGAGCTAGCTGTCAGAGTAGACGAGTGAAGAAGTAGAACAGGGAAGAAACTCACGGATGAGCCTGACATGCTTTTAGTGAAGACAAACTTAATGCCTTGGGCTGCATTTGGGAGCAGTAGGAGTGACTCACTCTCTTCCCTAAATTATACCACTGCGTGGGGCATGCATCAGACATTAGCAAGCTCCCAGTTATTCCAGAAGTTAGTATGCTGTGCCAACTCATTACTTCCTAAATAGCTTCAGTGTCAGTGCTAAGTGGTGACTTAACTGACTGCTGACATTCACTACAAGGTCACTAAGCTAAGTCTATACTTAGGAACACTTTGGTGCTGCAGATGACATGGAAGTGATTTCGTCTATACACATTTTGATGAGGATAAGAGGAGCAGAGAATTAAATATTCTTAGATTTTCTATGCAGTTGGTTATAAGCAGTATATTTCTTCTTTGCTCTCCTTCCACAGAGGTGACGTGAACATAAGGGAAAAAAAAAATCAACAAAAGGAAAAGCTTTTTCACTGTGAGGGTGACTGAGCACTGGCACAGGTTGCCCAGAGAGGCTGTGGAATCTCCATCTTTGGAGATCAAAAGCCTTCTGGACATGGTCCTGAGCAACTGACTCTAGGTGATCCTGTTTGAGCAGGGGGCTGGACCAGATGACCTCCAAAGGTCCCTTCCAACAGCAGCCATTCTGTCATTCTGTGACTTTTTCTGTTTTGGCTTAGGTCATGATCTGACAGCCTTTCCGATACCTGAATGCCTTGTCTCTGCTAATCCTTCCTATCACAGGCCTGACCAACATGGACAAAGAAGGTAGAAAACACAATTAATATTCAGCTCACTAAATAAAACCTGGAGGAGTCTCAGGAAAGCAAAAACTAAGGATAATACCAATAAGGAATTGAAAAACAGCTGAAGAATTGAACATTCCTGCATTTTTTCCTATGGAATCTAGCATGCCTCTACTGATGACTGCAGCAAACATGCATTTCTGACTGCAGAGAGCTCTTCTTGACTTGCACAGCTCTCTTTGCAGTCCACACATTGCAAATGGATTCTTCCTTCCCAGTGCTCACTGAAGAGGGTCTCCCCAAAAGGCCCAGTGCCTATGGTCAGATGACAAAGACGTGTACAGCTCCACCTGGCAGCCCGGAGCTTTCAGCATCTTCATGAACTCCCAAATTCAAAGGGTAATTCTTGTCCCCCTGCCCCTAAGCTGTTAGCACATCAGCAAGTAAACTGTTTCCAACTGCATCCCCTTCCTGCCCCTTGCTACTAAATCTCTGCCTATCCTAAAGCTCCAGGCATTTTAGAAATAGTTCCTGCAACCCCTGTGTACCAAGCAACATCACAGAGGTTACCAGTACCTTGTTCAAAGTCCTGGTGACATTTGCCAAAATATGCGAGTGGGACACTGAAGTCAATGTCTTCTTTTAAAAGAGGCTTTTTAGTTCATTACTTTCATGGATAGGTAGTTTAGCATTTCCCTCTGAACCTTCCATGGGGAAGCTGGTCTCTTTACTGAGAAAGAGGGTCCTGGAGCTGCTTGATGCCAAGCTACAAGAACCTCTTTGTTCTCCTCTGCCCACCACACCAAAGGGCCAGGATTTGTGCCAATTGGCCCTCATTGATAATCCATCAAAAATATGAAAAGGCAAATTATCCTCATCTGGCCTGCAGATGTTGATATGAGTGTCCCTACAACAATTAAGACCAATATCTCAGCTGTCATTTAAGGGGAAATGGCATATGGCTCTTCAAGTCTGATGATTCAGACATAATAATCTCCCAGCGATGAGGAAGACAGAGGCAAATAAATTGGGGGCAAAGGGGAAAGAAAGAAAATTGAAAGGAGGTAAACTCTCTATTACCTTCCATTTTACCCCCAAATCTGTCTTGATCCATATCTGAGAAAAGCAAAGGAACCAATGACTATTCGTTACTAGTGGGGCAGCACAGGACTGGGAAGCACGTCTGCACACAGGTATGCTCCATCTCAAGCCAAAGGTGGCAAGAGGGCATTAAAATGCCAGTTAGCTTCATAGTTCACTTTATTCTCTTAGCTTAGGTCAGGTACATCCTTAATGCACATTGGGATAAACCACACGGGAGCCGTGGAGGTCCCGCAGGGCTGAGGCACATCTGCTGCCTGCACCTCTGTACCTGCGCTGTCGTATGGGGTGGGACTGGGGTTCAGCATGGACATGAGCACAGCCCTCTCCACACACTTGTCATCCAGGATTTCCTTATCATTTTCCAGCCCGAAGAGCAATGAATGTTTGGGGGTTTTTCTCTCTCCTACCTGCACCCATTTTCAGCCAGCAGTCTGCTCCAAGCTCATCCAGCCTGTGTTGTGACAGGGAAGGAGAGCTGCCCAAGCTCTCACACTCCCAACTGTTTGGGATTTTATAGGATAAACTCCAAATATGAGGTTTCACTTTTTAAAAATCATAAAACTGAGGTGGTAGCTATTCCTATGATAGAGGCAGATGCAGTAAGTTGGTGGGGAGTAACTGCAGGACTCTGTAGTTATTCACTTCATTAAGTCTTAATTGTAACGATTTCGAGGTGCAACCCCAGCACCGTAATCAGATCCCGAGGTGACAGAGGCACAGATAATTGTAATGAGCCTTTCTCCAAAATGAAAGGCCTGCAGTTTTCTCCCCAGATGCTAATGGTACAAAGCAGAGTCAGAAAATGCTGTCAGCAGGAACCAGGAGAAGCTGGGGATCCAAGGAGACCCCTGGGCTACAGAGTTTACAAACAAATAGTAGGCAGATGCCATTAACCAGAGTTGCTGATTTAACTTCTGTTTCCCCTTTCTATTTCTAGCTTGCTCGCAGAAGCATCCCAAGTAAATCTGCACCATCCTGGCCTCATCAGTACTTTGCTTTCTGTAAAACTCTGGCAAAACCATTCACCGTAATGGCAAGACCAGAAGGGAAAGAAATAAAAGAGAGATCGATCAACATGCAGAGAGCAATGCTACTCCCTCCTTCCATGTACCAGCCCAGGCTCCATCCACACTGACCCCACCGGCAGTGGGTGGCAAATACTTTCTTGACCCACTGGCCTTTCATTCATGGGACTAAAATGGAGAATTAATTGTCAGGGCACACCTGCAGCAGCTGGAGGATGACTCAGCCCCGAGGGGCTGCTGAGTCAGAAGAACCAAAACAGCCACTGAAGTTGGAAAATGAGCATTCTTGTACAATCTAGTGCTAATGTCCAAGCAGGAAATAGAAATGAACTTTGGAATAAAAGTCAACAACTGCAAATGAATAAAAATGGGAGCAATGCTACCAGAAGCCCTTCATTCTGGTGATGTCATGGTTCCCAAATGCCCTTCAGAAATGCAAATTGCCTACAATGTAATAAAAAGGGCATTTTCTAGAGTGTGCAGAGCTTGCATAGTTTAATTAAGCATAAACTAGGGTGACTCTGGAAAGGAAAACGATGTGGATTGCATTCTCTGAGTGACCTTGGAAAAGCACTTAGATACTTTCTCTACACAGCAATTAAGTAAACTCACACTTCATATGCTGTCAATCCTATTCCTTTCCTTTATTTAGAAACATATTTTTTGTTCTGCCTGATTCCCTGATCTCACATTGATTTATCTCTGTGCTTAGAAAATGTGATTTGTTTCCCTCAGGGTAACTAAACATTTGTCTACAGCCTCACCATCTCTAGTTTTCTAATCTCTACTTCAACATTACTTATATTAAACTTCTGGCACCTGCTTTCCTTGCTTTCCAACAAACTCCATCCAGGCTACCTCACTGACACGGCAAAACTGGAATAAGAAGATGCCTATAGAAATTTCTCATCCAATCTTCCCTAAACCAACCTAGTGGCCTTCTATGATGGAGTGACTACATCAGTGGACAAGGGAAGAGCTAGGGATGTCATCTATCTGGACTTCTGTAAGGCCTTTGACATGGTCCCCACAACATCCTTCTCTCTAAATTGGAGAGATATGGATTTCACGAATGGACTGTCTGGTGGATAAGGAATTGGTTGAGTGGTCATATCTAGAGAGTAGTGGTCAACAGCTCAATGCCCAGATGGAGATCAGTGACCAGTGGTGTCCCTCAGGGGTCCATATTGGGACCAGTACTGTTTAATATCTTCACCAGTGTCATAGACAGTGGGATCAGTGCACCCTCAGCAAGTTTGCAAATGACACCAAGCTGAGTGGTGCAGTTGACACACCTGAAGGATGGGATGCCATCCAGAGGGACATGGACAAGCTTGAGAAGTGGGCCCATGTGAGCCTCGTTAGGTTCAACAAGGCTGAGTGCAAGGTCCTGCACCTCAGTTGGGGCAACCCCTAGTATCAATCCAGGCTAGGGGATGAAGGGATTGAGAGCAGCCCTGCAGAGAAGAACTTGAGGGTACTGGTGGATGAAAACCTGGGCATGACCCAGCAATGTGCACTTGCAGCCCAGAAAGCCAACCATATCCTGGGCCACATCAGAAGAAGCATGACCAGCAGGTCCAGGGAGGTAGTTCTGCCCCTCTACTGCACGCTGGTGAGACCCCACCTGGAGTACTGCATCCAGCTCTGGAGTCTCCAGTACAAGAAAGACATGGACCTGTTGGAGCAGGTCCAGAGGAGGGCCATGAAGATGATCAGAGGGCTGGAGCACCTCTCCTATTGAAGACAGGCTGAGAGAGTTGGGGTTGCTCAGCCTGGAGAAGAGAATGCTCTGGGGACACCATATTGTGACATATCAAGACTTAAAGGAGGCTTATAAGAAAGATGGGGACAGATATTTTAGTAGGCCCTCTTGCAATAGGACAAGGGGTAATGGTTTTAAACTAAGAGGGCAGATTAGACTAGATATAAGGAAGAAATTTTTTACGATGAGGGTAGTGAGACACTGGAACAGGTTGCCCAGAGAGGTGGGAGATGCCCCATCCCTGGAAAGATTCAAGGTCAGGCTGGACGGGGCTCTGAGCAACCTGATCTAGTTGAAGATGTCCCTGCTCATTGTAGGAGGGGTTGGACTAGGTGACCTTTAAAGGCCCATTCCAACCCAAACTATTCTATGATTCTATGAAGACCCATATCATCTCTTTCAACCCACCCTACAGATTGTAAAAAATGTATGTCCCTTGCCTACCTGTCAAAGTGCATCACACCCCTCTGTGAATCATTCCAGGGTGGCACTGTGCAATTGCAGATGCTCCCCTTCAACATTTTCTTCATTGGGATCCATGACATCAGGATCAGTTTGACTTTGATTTTGCTGTGTGTGGCTTTGTAAGGAATCAGGTCCAACTTGCAACATACACAGCTACCTGCCATGTATGTGGATGGCTCCAAACCATCCACTCAGACCTAAAGATAACAGAATTTGCCTAGTGATTCGTAACATGGCTCTCATCTACCAGCAACTTTCCTCCCATTCAAGATTTTGCAAAACACCTCTGCAAATCATCAGGCAGCTCTGTGGCAAGCATGGCGATGGCTTATGGGGAAAGTGGTACTCGGGGGTGGATTAAGTTTTTGTAGCTATCATTTGAAATGCTTTCACAGTATCAGTCTCTTATTTTGTGGAGGATTTAACACCATGTGGCCAGCTGGTTTTGTCAGATTTTGAAGGTCAGTCTTGAAGCCCATTAGATCGCCTAGTCTGCAGTTTCTCAAAAAGGAGGCTGGACTGTATGAAGAATGCAAGAGGGGTTAAGGGGCTGGTTTCCAGATACTAGGGGGAAAAAAAGCCAGTGTTAGCAGCTCTGCTCCATTTCTTCTGGGTTAGGGTATGAAAAAAACCTCTCAGTAATTCCTGGCTGTGAGCATTGCTGCCGAGAGGGAGCAGTGGTAGCAGCTCAGGTCTGTAGGCCAGGAGTGGATGGGGCTTAGAAGGGGTGAGTGGGATGCTTACAGCTGTGTCTCACACATCTGCCTTCAGCTTGACCTTTCAAAAAGACCCTGCTCTGCCTTCCCCTTGAAATTTGCATTGCTCTTTGGGAATGCTTTTCTCTTAATGTCTTGCTGTGACTTTCAAGGAGGAATAGAAACTTTCCGAGGAAGATTTGAAGAGGGTGGTAACAGGTGGAAAAAAAATGTTCACCGAGCAAGGGCAAAGAAACCGGGGGAGGGCAGGTGGGGAGATGGTGCTGGTTTGAAGCTGATGTTTGAGCTATGATGGAGTTTCAGTGAACCACACCACAAGGGCTGCTGACTCATAAAAAGGTGGAATACCCAAAAGGAAAGCAATGATCCTGGAGCAATTGCATCCCATTATGGTATGTCAGACATGTCTTTGATTGCACAAGCCTATAATTAGTTACAGAGAATTGCGCAGTTTCTGAAGAAAGAGGAGGAAACAAAAAGAATTATTCCCTGCATTAGTGACTAGAAGGATCAGTGGATAATGCTCAAGGATGCTTTAAATAAAATGTATTCACCGTTGATAGATTTGTATTTATTTTTGAAATTTCAGACTAAATGCCAATGATTCAGTAAAATTTAACAAATCTTAAGAGACCCCACAATGAAGATCTGAAAGTCTAGGGATTCATTTTAGGGCGTGGTTCCTATCCACTCTGCATGTAAGAAACCTGCTTAATTACCTTAAGTATCTTTGGAAAATTATTTTGAAAATTAAGATCTCTTGGTTTTGTGCTAAGAAAGAAAGGAAACAACCGAGTTTAACGTGAACCGAAAATCATAGTAATAGCTGCATTACGTACTTGCTAACACTAGATGGGGTGTAAGGAAAGAGTGAAGGGGAAAGCCAGGGAACAGCAAAACCTTGGAGGTCCGAGCTACCTCAGGCACAGAAACTGAATTTAACTAAGCTGAGCACGGCTTCCTCCACGTTTCCAAAAGCCAAAACCGATCATAAATGGACAAGGACCCGTTCTTCCACTCTGTCCATCCCTCTGGCAGCGTGGATCTTCACAGCGTGGATATTTTAACACGCACGACGCACCGCTGTTAGTCTCATTAACTACATTTTATTCATATATTGAAAGAGTACATACATGTGTCAGTAGCATAGATTGCATCAGCTCCTCTTTACTAAAAAAAGCTCAATATATATACAGCCTTAAAATGCTCCCACTATAGCTAGCACATTGTATTAAATCTATGCTTATACAAACTACTGTTCTTTACATGGTTGTATGTATTTTGGAATACATTAAAAATCACCAGGTGGCATGTTCTGTTATCCTTTCTCACTCTTCTGATGGTCTAACAGTTGCAATAAATTATGGATTTGCATAGTGCAATTTCTATTACAGTATATAGGCCATGGAGACAAAACTGTTGTTGTGTTTAGAAAGGCGGAAAGTATTTTTGATGCTTAGTGATTTCTGTTGTTATAGCTGCATCCTGCAGCTTTTCTTTGGGAGCAAGAAAAGCAGAACAAGGCTTTTTTTGAGACCCTGCCTTTGTTTAATCCTGCAAAATGTAACCTTTTCTTAACCAACTGGTGCTTCCTGCCCGCCTTCTTAGCTGCTCTGCCCTCCTGTGCACTAACTCAGCAGAAGAGGCCGGCCGGCGTCTGACTCCAGGCTCCTCCTGAAGCCGGGAGGGATACGGAGCTGGGCTTTCAGACCAACTAACACAGCTACGCAGCAGAAGTGGCAGCCTGCCCGCAGAATTCATTTCCCTCACTTTCTTCTGGTCCCGTGTGAATGAGCTAGACTCCTGTGGATCACTTTATCCTCTTTATTAAGCCTGTCTCTGCAGAGACCATTTTAATTTAATTCAACTTGATAGCCATGTCTCAAAATCCCCTTGTCTATCGAAACAGTACAATCTCCTGGTATTGGATACACAAGCCCTTTTCCTCCATCCTCTTCCTTCCCTTCAAGTAAAAAATGTCAAGATCCAATTTCTCTAAACTAGCTTTTAGCTCTTTTTGACTGATGCCCCTTGCTGAGTGAATGGTACTAGCAGTGAGCCCTGAAAGAAAGAGCTAGCATACCGAGAAATGCCCCTCCTTGGCAGAACACCTGACTCTACTGAAGCATGCATGCCAGACAGAAAAACAATAAAAAATGCCTTCCTACGACACGGTTTAAAGAAGCATTGCTTGCCAGCCATACCCGTTTTAAAACGCAAACTAGGTACACAATAAGAAATTGCATTCACTGGCAGACATATAAATCATCTCTTCATTTTGTCAATTTGTTAGCCTAATCCTAGGAGAGGTATTGCTAAAACCTGCTGCAGAGGGTTGGTTTGCATCTACTGGTGTGATTGAACCAATGGGACTGACACCGCATTGGGATGTGGAGAATGGGATTGGCAGAGTGCAATACTTCAGATGGCTGGATGGGCTAAGTTCCCAATGTCATTAAAAATAAAACCAGGATGAGCACCTCTATAGGAAAAAAAAATAACATGTCATTTAAAACCAGAATAAAATTAGTTATGTCTCTGACAGTAATAATTTTATTTCATAGCAGTGAGGCAAAATTTGGGGAAGGCTGTGATGTTCCAGGTCACTGGTAGGTTTTGACTCCTCATGGGAGTCCTTGTGCATAATCCTCTTCTGCAGCACTGCTCATATCTTGGATGTCAGAAAGCCTGTGAGAACATCTCTATTTGTGACAATAGACCATGTTTAACATGTCCAGGGCAAAAACACAAAGCTCACTCAGCACAGAGGTGGTGAAATAGCCCTGAGTATGAAGGAATAAAAGACAGTTTCCTTTGCTCCGCCAGCTTTACACAAAGCCTCCCTATTATCCAAGGCAGCAGCAATAAAACCACCTGATATGCTAAGTGGTATGAAAACTTAAAGAAACATATTGCGTAAGTGAACAAACAAGGGCTCTGATACACAGCTGTGTTGGGTAAGGATGGTGGAAAGCCTTTCCGGCAAAATGGTCCCTGGCTGTTACCCTGACAGAGGCTCTGCGTGCCAGGACTGAATGAATGCCTTAGTCTGTAGCCACCCAAATCAGCAATGTGGCACGGTCTGTTCACATCCTCCTGTTTCACCTTCAATGGTTTGGCAACCCAGTGAAAGCCTGGAGCCACCAAGAGGAAAACCTTCTTCTTGGAGGCAGGGTTAGCTCTAGCCTGAAACAGATCCAGCTGCCTTGGTTTCAAAAGATTTGGTGATACCGAAGTCATATTTAAACCTCAGCCTGAAGGAGGATTCCCCAAATACAGCTTGTGATAACCAAACCCTGAATTTATTGCTTTTGAGCTGTGCTGGAGGGAGAACGCTGGAGAATAAATCATCTCCTTGCGTACAGGCGAGCTACAGCACAGAGTACATGAATGTAGATGTGTGTTTCAGGCTAAGCTTAAGCTGTGCCTTCTAGTGTGAGAGATCACAACAGGTTTACTTGTTAAAACAACCCAGAATCTACTGGGATCATCAGGAAGAGTATGAATTAGGGCAAAATGGGGTGAATTTCTGGAATACCCATTAAAACAGGAAGTGGATGGAATCTGTAGTTTGTTATTTTTTGTCTATGGTAACTTATTAAGATCTCACAGTCTAGAAGGGACATAACCTTCTCTTCCTGGCTACCTAGTTACTGTGGGCTGGGCTATGTGTTATGCACAAGTTGTTGTTGAAATAGTGAATAATGGAAAAAAAATGGCAATAGATTTTGACTTTCCCTTTAATCTACAATGAATTAAAATGATGCCTCAGACTTACTATAAACCACAAAGACAGATTTTTGAAGACAGACCTCAAGAAACCAAAGCAGTATATTCTGGAACATCAGTGTTTGCTTTTACAATTCATCAGCAACCATGAACTAGCTCTAATCTTAAAATCATTACTAACACGTTAGTTTAAGAGTCAGGATCATTTCTATGCTTTGTATGGCTTATTCTTCACTTTCTTTATGAGATGTTCAATTCAAGGTAGTTTTCTGGGTAAAATTTAGATCATTCTCTTAGATGTCAACATTAATCCTAATGCACTGCACTCTCCTCTGAATGACTGCAGATTACAAAGTGTCTTTGAAAAAGGATAAAACGGACATGTCATGCAGTAACCAAGTAAATGCAATCCCTGATTAATATGCAAGTTTGAAAAGTTCAGAAAATGTCATCATACTCCACAGGCACACCTTGTTTTTTGAAAGGTCTCTCTTTGTTTTGCTTGTGTATGAATATCATTCCACATGAATTTCACTCCAGCAGCTTTTCATAAACTCAAGTCAATGACGATGTGTTCAAATATTTGAGTGTTTCCTTTAAAACTAGAGGCAAAGAAAAAATCTCTTCGATCCGTTGACACAGCTGTGAAAGACCGTGGCGCTTGCACATAGATTTCTTTAAATAACATGAAGAGCTTCTTTTCACCATCCCACTGGTATATCTGGGAGAAGGTATAGTCACTTCCCAAGGCTAGGTAGTAATTGTTCTTGAAGGAGAAAGGCTGCAGCGTCATGGCTCCTCGGGATGGAAGAGCCTGTATCTCCACAAACTGTTTGCTATTCCATTTCATAACTCTGGAGTCACCAATGAATCTTGTGAGTGTGATGTACAGGTTATCTTGCATCCTGAAACTCTTCACAGCCAAGACATCTTCCATGTTAGGGATTTCACTGTGTGGGACAAACTTTTTGGAAGCTTTGTTCCACTGGAGTATAATGGGAACCTGGGAGCGGCTAGAGAGGATTAAATGTGATTTCCCATCTATATCGAGAAACTCAGCATCAGTGTCCCTGAACCACTCATGAAGGGACTGGTATGAGTAAAATCCTTTGTTATTCCACTTGTACACCGTTGACAAACCTGCTTTAGAGCTATCTGCTATGACAAAAAACATTTCACTGTCTATCTCAAAAAGCTCTATATCATTTGGCTTGGAAATGCGAGATACTTCGATATCCTGGAATTTGACAAACTTTGTCCAGCTTTCATCGTACTTGTAAATGTGTGAGCCACCGAAGAGCTGTGCCACCACCACAAAGACTTGGTCACCAACCAGAATGGCTTTACATCCCACTATGGACTGACCTATTGCCCAAAGGAAAAAAAAAAAAAAAGCAAATATATTAGCTCAGTACAAAGCACCTTTTAAACCACAGATACATTACCAAATCGCCCCACCCCTTTTTTTAAATCTTCATCATCTCATAATTTTGTCTTTTACTACATGCTGTCAGACTTTCTTTTCATACTTTTTTCTCTGCAATAACTGGAAAGATGACTTCCAATGTTGGAAATGCCACACCCTCAAGGTGTGCCAGTATGATGTACCCTAAAATGCTCATTCCTTTTTATCCAGAATACTTTGTCTGTTTGTTCAAACACGTGACCCCTAATATCCAAAACAATTATTTAAGCCAAATTTTATTATTCCAAAATAACAAGAGTTGTTATCTCATGACTCAGCAGGAATCTGAAATCCTCTTATTCTTGGAATGTCTGTCTTTCCAGCTTAAGTAGAAGAATGAAATATAGTCAATTTTTCTTGCTCCAAGAGGGCCAGAGTCAGCTTTTTGATACTATAAATAGAAATATTGATGCATCTTTTAGATATATCACCTGACAGCAGGATGAAAAAGATAAATTAAACTCTGTTGTTTCTGTTAAGTCTTCTTGAGATTACGTTAAACTAGAAATATTTAGGAATAGTGCAGTTGCCAGATTAGATGAGATTGAGCTGTGGTCTGTTTTGGGAATGTCAAGTCACTATACAAGATCCACATCAAGAAAGTAACAACCAGACTATTTACAAAAGGTTTTTTTCGGGAGAAGAGAGGAATTCCTCTCTGAAACATACTGTTTAAGTAGAAGGGCATCTGCACACACTCTTCTATGCACGGTCACAGTCACTACAGGAGACTCGCCCTGGCATCTCTGCTGGCCCCCTGCCAATAGATGTTTCACAGCCAGCCTGGGATGATCTACCGCCCTTCCAGGGTAGGAGGGGTGGGATTCATCTCAAGTACTGTAAGATATCTGCAGCATAGTCACAAACGTTTGAGCTGATCATCCAGGCTCCTTCTGGTCTAACTTAGTCAAAAAGCACTCTAGAAAAGATTTCACCTGGCCTGTAGACGTCTCCTTCTGCAGAGGATAGCAACACCTATCCTCTGCATGTTGACTCTAAAGGCAATCACGACAACTACTTCAGGTCAATAAGCCCGTGTTGTAAAGGGCTAAATTTGGCCATCCGAATGCCAAGCATATCGTTAGTAATGAAACTCCTCATGGAGCACATAGCCAGCTCCTGAGCTCTACAAAACACTCTTTAGGCTCCACAAAAGGCTCTTTACCTGCCTGTGTCCCTTGGCAAAAGTCTCTCACTCACATTTCAGAGTCCAGAGCCTAAGCTCGGGCATTCCAGGAACACAGGACAGTCATTCGAGAAATGAGCCTTGGCGTGCACGCTGGGTGTGGAGCTACGACACAAGTCCCCAGCAGAAATGTCTCCTAATCATGTAATTCACAGGAAGATGAAATACATCCAGAAAACAGCTGTCTTTGCAAATGACCTAAACTCTCAACTTCATTTCCAGAGCTTTTCTAGAGTTCTGCTAGCTCTCTTTGGGCCATCGACTTCTCAATTTACATCCACTGGTACATATTTCTCCCTAAGCTACGAAAACACAAGGAAACCTGAAAACCCCAAATTTTTGATTTCCAAAATTTCCTAACAGAGCATTAGCATCTTGTAAACTTTCACTAGTGACACACACAGTTGATCTGAGGAGGTAGGTGCTTGCTGCCTTTGTAGACTTCCCACAACACCAGATGAGGATGCTCTTCGTTTCCCAAAATGTAAGGTAAAAAATAATCTATCACACATAACAAGGAACAGGAGGGAAGGATGCTGCACGGATAGATGTAGCTCCTGAGAGCTCAAACCCAGTAGCTTGAAATAGTTGGGAAACTGGGCAGCATATAAAAGCTCTAAAGACTCTGTCCCTGCTGTCATAGTGTGACTGAACTCTGTATAGCACCATGAGTGTTGGTTAGTGAGAGAATGGTTGTTAACATTAGAAAATCTCCTGGCATCCACATGAGCTTTTTATTTGATGAGTAATCTTATTTAGCATTTTTGTAAATGGAAAGTAAATGTGAAAGCTTTACAGCACGTCACTTTAGGTAACAACCACACGCTTTCCTGGCCAGCCTACTGTAGATGCATCCTTCAGACCTATTTCCTTCTACATGCAGTACAGTATTTTTATATTCTATTTTGCAGGCACTTTGGCGAAAGTGAGGGGTCTTTCAGCCTATACTTTAACTAGCAGTGTGATTCAGACAGTGAGTGTCTAAGCTGGGTCACGGTGTGACATTCACAGCAAGTCTTTGTGCCTTCAGAACAATCTACAAGGTCAGACAAAAAAAGCCTAGTTTGTGTGCTACAGCAAGGTTAAAAGCACATGTATTAACAAGATGCACCATTCCATGAAGTCACTCGTGTCCAAACATTACGCACTTTGATTTGCAGATTTCAGTAGAGATTCAGAACAAAAACCATCAGCTAGTCCCATCTACGAATCTTGTCCTTGTGAAACACCAACAGTTCATCAATGACTGGAATCCCAGTGTTCATATACCTGTGATATTGTCGTAACTCCTGAAATTCATTTCAATGTGATCCCACTCCAGCACCATGCAGTTCTCCATGCTGGGCTGTGCAATGGCTACGAACACATCATTCTTTGAGTTGAACGTATCCACTGAAACTGACTGGTAGGGCAAAATCTGGTGAACAACAAAATCTAGAAACATATTTACAACAATTAGGATACATCCTTGCTGGAAACACAGATTAAGTGGTTGCTGATTATAACCATTAACACTGAAAAATGAGTTAAATACTCTGGATTTTGTATAACACTAGCATGGAAGTGTCAGTGCTCACGTTAGGCATGCAGCAACAGGGGAAAGCTTCTCCTGCTTTAGGCTTCATAAACTCTCCTCTAGAAATACAGTTGCCAAGGAGATCAACTAGGTAAATAGTGGCAGAAATCAGATTTTCCAGCTAGGCTGGCTGGTATCAATGAAATCAGGATATCGAGAGAGAAGTCTCTTTCCCCACAGCTGGAAGTTGCTTTCCCGTCAAGTGAAATGGCCTTGCTAGAATCACTTTCAAGCTGAGAGACAGCAACTTCCAGCTGAAGTCCAATAACTTCTTAAGTCATGCAAATTTAATCACTAGCAATTTGTGTTATGCTAAACCAGGCAGAAAGTGAAATGATAATCTGAAGTTTGCCTGGGGATAACCCCATTTCGGCTAGACCATAGACAAAATGGTGTAATCAAAAACTCAGTTAACATAACGTTTTATGGGGCATTGTAAAGTAGTTTAGGCATAAAATATAACCAACCTGCAAATCACTATCCAGTGGAAAACTTGTTCTAGATACTAAGACTGAGGAGTTGGAGCAACCTGTAAAGACTAAGAGTGTAACTCCAAAATTGAAGATTTCTTCTCAAAATCCAAGTGCCTTTGTAAATTTAACTCTAAAGTTAACCCTGGGCTAAGTCAGCAGTCAGCATAGAGCCGATCTGGGGCAAAACGAGGAGACTTGGGTCTGAATTTGATCTTGGGCAAGGTCACTATTATCAGAAAGAGAAACTAGTATAGCAGAGCTGACAAATAAAGCCAGCACTTGGGTCTTGAATGTGGCAGAAGGCCAGCACTGAAGTGATGTATGGATATAGATATATAGAAAAGGAAATGCATCTTCTACTACAACGGAGTTTCTCTGCAGAACCACGCACCGCTCTGTTCCAAGCTGCGTTTGCTAGATGCTTTCACCATGCACTCCTGCGTTGGAAGGGCCTGAGCATCCAGGGATTTTGGTGAAATGGTAATTAAGTCCTCACTCGAATCCCTCATTTTAGTGCATTATGAAATAATTGTTTTTGAATGAAGAACTCTCTGTCTCTGCATGCTTGAAAGCCTTGCCCTTGAGGAGTTACACTTCTGGAGAATAAAGATAGATGACTACCATTAAACAAATAGAGCAGATTCTACAGCTGCGAAAGAAATGACAGTCTCCATTCTTCGAGGGACTACTAAAAATAGAGTTTGGGCTTGATTCATAAATGCTGGTAGGAAAACAAGAAAGTTATCTTCATTCTCACTGGGAAAATACTGGAGAAAACTGACACTGAAGTATGCAGAAAGTAAAAGTAAGTGATAAATCATGAAAGGTAGCTAAGGATGGAACAATAGCAGATACAGTCACAGAAAATCAAATTATTTTTTAAATCTTGAGGAAAAAAACCTCCAAAAATCTAAAGCTGAAAAAGACATGTCTTGAAATCTGAACAGTTGTGAAACACTTTGAGGGAATCTGTGAATTAAAACAAACCAGTCGGTGTGTTAAAACCCACTGCTCATTCAGAAATGATTCAGTGTTAACACAGCTATTTTTACTTGTACCTGTCATTGGGCTCTTTATGTCACTGGATGAGTAAAAATGGGTAACAAAATCAGTCATAATCAGTAAAAAACAATTTATGTCACTGGATGAGTAAAAATGGGTAACAAAATCAGTCATAATCAGTAAAAAACAATAAATGTCATTTATAGCACCGGTTGGAAATACCAGACTCTAATGTGGAACTGGGTTACACCATAAAGAGATGCTGCCACATTAGGCTTGCCAAAAATTTAGGTCTTGGGGGCTCAATTTAGTTTTACAGGCAGGTCCACATGCCTTGCTTTAATGCTAGAAAGACCTTGTAAATACAGGGTTTCACAACATCTTTCTCTTTTAAGCTGGAACAGCCTACTCAGGAGAGGGAAGGGGACGCGGGCCTCACTTCCCCCATGCTGCTGGCTGCACAGGCGGTTGCTCTCTCCCTCTCACCCCGATGCACAGTTTTACTCTCCCTGTCTCAGGACACGTGGTTTTAATGCTGCCTTCTGCCAGCTGAGGGCTGGGGTGGTCTCCCCGTCCTCCAGCCGCCTGCTTCGCCTCTGCTCCTTTGGCTGTTGAACTGGTGCAAGCCGTCATGGATGAGGGACCCAACACTGCTGCTGTTGGGCTGATTTCCCTCCCGGCAGCTGCTTCTCTGGCTGATCCCAGCACACAGGAGTGCCAATGCTGGCAGAGCAGCGGGGGAGCATGCGGGGAACACTGGAGGTCACCAAAGAGAAAGCGGAACTAGATAATCTTTGAGGTCCCTTCCAACCCAAACCATTCTATGACCTGTTTGGGCAGCAGCTCCTAAACTGCATCCTGCGACTCAGCTGCCAGTTGGTCCCCCTGTCCTCATGGCCCTTCTTCCCAGCAGTGGAGACTTCCACTCCAGGTGAGGCTACCTGGGGGTGCCGTCAGGGAGCGTTAGCCATCCCTTCCCATCTCTCACCACGGTGGCATGGGACTGAGTATGGAGCAGGTAACTCTTAATTTGCAAACTACCTTCCTTCCAGCTAGCGGGGAGAGGACCACCTCCAGAAGGCAGCCTCAGCTAAGATAGAGGACACCAAGCTTCTGAAGCTTGGCGAGATGATCCTTGCTGGCAGGTCTGGGCAAAGCAGGTCCCAGGCACGCACACAGCCCATTTCCAGTGACTGTGGGAGTGCGAGGCCCGTTTTCCAGTCTCCTGAAAGTGCGTGCACATTCCCCTGCCATGCTTACAGCCACAGCACAGCCCCCTCGCAGACTGTTGCGGGAGAAAGACAAGAAACGAAGTGAAACGGCTTAACCTGCTTCCACGATGCAAGCCATGAGAAATGGAAAAGAGATGCTATCACAAAAAGAGTTAAAAGTGCAGATCACCAACAGTCTAAATCATTTTGTTCTGTGGCTTTTTTTTTTTTTTAATTTGGCAGCACATCTCTCCTCCCATTACCATTGTAGCAGTTCAGCAGATGCAATGAACTGATGGAGCTGCCAAGATGTACATTTTACCAAGCAACTGCTTTGTTACCACATCCTACATCCAGTCACAGAGTACCAGAAACCAGAAATGATGGAAAGTCTGATCACGCCTGGCAAAGGAGGGAAACACGATACTAGAGACTAACACGAATGAAAGAGGTTTGCCAAGCACTGCCTGTCACAGAGCGGGAAAGGAGAACGCACCTACAGGCTATGTTGCTTTACTTCAGAACATGGTACAAGCCTGAGCTTGTGACTAACCAGTCCTCAGGGAACGGATATGGGCATATTTACACTCCCTTTGGATCCGGGGGAGGCAAAGGCAGAGAAGGAGAAAGCAGCTGTGGCCTGACGCCACAGACTGCCGAGGCCACCGGAGCGTTACAGCTCAAGCAAGGCAGCTTCAGTGCAGGGGACATGGTGCTGTCTCAAGGGTGACACATTCCTGAAGATTTGCATTTCTACTCATCTCTGGTTTGTCTCTTTTCTCTCTGGGTCATTTCTGCACACAGTCTGTCCCTCTCGGACACTTTGTAAGGATGCCAGAGCTCCACGTCTTCTGCCCCCTCCACCTTCACCACGCACCGGAGCTCTGGGAAGCCTGCTGCTGCTGCCCCCGGGCCAGAGGGGTTAGGCACACAGCCTTCCCTCACAGCAGCCAGAGAACGACTGGTTTGAAAATGTCCTTCACTATCTGAAGAGTGTATTACAGCTGTATGCTGCGCTGCGAGAGCACTTCTCTGATGGCATTTGAACAAATATTCACCTGGGCAATCCTTGCACCACGTAATGCCTTAGCTCCCCAGCAAACTCTACAGCATGTGAAATTAGACTTATGCTTGGTGTAATTTCATTTACAGCAGACAAAGGGACTAACATTAAGGGCGAATTTTTGCCTGTAGCAAGTTTATAGTTAGGTTTCTAGGTACAAAGAGACGACAGAGGGCAGGTAGGTTGGTATAGGTCTGAGGACCAGGTAGATAAGGCTTGTTCTAGCACACTGTTAGTGCAGTGCAATTGCTTAAACTAGATAGAAATGAAATAAAGCCTGATTGTACTTTGTACTTTCGCATCTCGGTGATTTGGCAGACACAGGAACATAACTTTGGTACCGTTCTAAGCTACATTGCTCTCCTGTTTTTGACATCCTTTCATGTGGCAGATAATTGCGCTTTACCTCTGCTGCTCTTCTGACATAGTTTTGAATTCTGAGTTCATTCTCTTTTCCTTTACACACAGCCCTTGGATTACCTTTCATACTTTGTCCTGAAACTTTATTTTACATTACTAGTAATCAACTTTTCTATTGTCTCTTAATGATGATGACTGCCCTGATGACAGATGAGAGCTCGAATGCTCTAATATTACTGTAGAGAAAAAAGGGAGAGTGCTGACATCATATACATGAAAGATGAAAAACAATACTCGCAGCTGATATTCTCAGTTATATGATGTGACTACATTTAAAGATAGGTAACTGAGGCTGTTCAGTCATAAAATATAAGCATAACCACATGCAAGTTTCTCTTCACTTCCTTCAGCATGCTTTACATTACCTAAAATAAAAATCAAGATCCTAAACAAGACAGTAGTCAGAATATTATTGGACATTTTTCTCCGACTTAATGGAGTTCCATGAAGAACTGCTGGCAGTATTGCCGCCACATTTGATGCTATTAAATTGTGGCCTATTGAATAAAGATAACAGATATAGCCACATTATTTGAACTTCTTTTCATTGCTTTCTGTGAAATACAGAGATTTTGGGAAGCTCATCTGCCATAACTATATGGCCTTATTCCACATAATAGAAAGCATTCTGTGATGAAAATTAAGTCACAAAGTGAGTCATAATCAAGTCTTTTGGAATATGAATAGTCAGAGCTCTTCTCCCATTATCACTTAATCCAAATAAAAACTCTCCACTTATTTTGGCTTCAAAATGTAATTTTCCCATTTTATGCTTGTTCTAGTACTCCAAGTGCTTTGTATGTAACCCTTTCCTCCCCCCAGGTCATGCTCACAGAAGCAAAAGGGTATAGTCTAAACTTCTGATATTTAACCATTTGTAGTGTGCTTAGAAATATACATTCTGAATACCTGTAGTGGTGCATTCATAATCAAAACTTGTCACATCATTTAACTTCTTATCCTGATATTCTGCTGGACCAATACACAGGACATCAGAAACAGTGGAATTTGTCATCTTTAACCACAAAAACAACCACTTGGCTTTGCAGTCACACTCAAATTTATTTCCCCTTAAATCTCTAAAAAACACACAGAAATAAACATATTTGAAAAGGTTGATAGCAATATGAATACTACAGAACTGTTATCACCTTGACATGCTGAATTTAAAAGTATCTGAGTAGCCTTGAATTGGTTTTGAGCTGAGAACAGGGAAGTTTCTTAAGTTTTATTTTGACTCTCTTCCTATGAGTAAGTTTGGACTCTCCTTCACTGAGGCACTGTCCTTGGAAAAACTGTTTCAATCTAGGAAATATGCCCACATATAATGTTACTAATAGAGCACTGTGATTCACCTGTAAAGTCACTCATGTTTGTAAGTTTTCACAGGATTAGGACTATAATGTAATAAATCCTGACAGTGTGGTTGTCTGCTGCAAGCCTCCTTCCCACCATCTACCACTGACACAGATAATTCCCATTCCTTCACTAAACCACTCCAGTACCGCTGTCTGACAGAGCAGCCTTGCTGGTACCATTTCTATGTTACATTAAAATACAGATGTAAGGCTCGTATTTTTAGAGTCACTGCTGATGTGGAGTCAATTTAACCTACCCCTACTAATGTATGTGTAATTTCAACACTGTACCTGGTTTTCAATCCCTTGGCAATTTCTGTGGCTTACAATTATACTTTGCTATTTGGGAGAGCCAAGCCAAGCCAAAAACAGGGGAAGCTGCCTAGCAGCTCGGGTGGGAGTGTTGATCTGCTCGAGGGCAGGAAGGCTCTACAGAGGGATCTGGACAGGCTGGACCGATGGGCCAAGGCAAATTGTATGAGGTTCAACAAGGCTCAGTGCCGGGTCCTGCACTTGGGTCACAACAACCCCAGGCAACACTACAGGCCTGGGGAAGAGTGGCTGGAAAGCTGCCCAGCAGGAAAGGACCTGGGGGTGTTGGTCGACAACCGGCTGAGTATGAGCCAGCAGTGTGCCCGGGTGGCCAAGAAGGCCACTGGCATCCTGGCTTGTATCAGGAGTAGCGTGGCCAGCAGGACTAGGGAAGTGATCATCCCCCTGCATTTGGCACTGGTGAGGCTGGACCTCAAGTGCTGTGTTCAGTTTTGGGTCCCTCACTACAAGAAAGACATCGAGGTGCTGGAGCATGTCCAGAGAAGGGCAAGGAAGCTGGTGAAGAGTCTAGAGCACAAGTCTGATGAGGAACAGCTGAGGGAACTGGGGTTGTGTAGCCTAGAGAAAAGGAGGCTGAGGGGAGACCTTCTCGCTCTCTAGAACTACCTGAAAGGAGGTTGTAGCCAGGTGGGTGTTGGTCTCTTCTCCCAACTAACAAGTGATAGGACAAGAGGAAACGGCCTCAAGTTGCGCCAGGAAAGGTTTAGATTGGATATTAGGAAAAATTTCTTCACTGAAAGGATTATTGAGCATTGGACCAGGCTGCCCAGGGAAGTGGTTGAGTCACCATCCCTGGAGGTATTTAAAAGCTGTGCAGATGTGGCGCTTAGGGACATGGTTTAGTGGTGGGCTTGGCAGTGCTAGGTTAACAGTTGGACTTGATGATCTTAATGGTCTTTTCCAACCTAAACAATTCTATGATTCTATGATTTGGTTATACAAGAAAACACTGGTAGTAAGTCAGCAATGTGCTACAGCTGCACGAAAACAAGAAAAAAAGCTTTTTTTTTAATGAATGTCTTTTACTAAAATAATCTCAGGGAATATATGCAACAATAACAGGAAAAAATGTTCAGTGAAACTGTAGTTTTAAAATTCATTGTCTCCCTTTCCCTAAAAAACATTTTATATGAAACATCAGAAAGTACAATAATGCAAGCTAAGTACAGCATCACAAGAAGCAACAGTTATTTACAAAACTGCAGTTATTTTAGAGGAGTCTACCAAGTAAACAACTGTAAAATGAGAAAAGCTAGAATAACAAAATGCCTATTTCTTTTCTGTGCACCACACAAACCCAGAATGTAAAACTCAGAGTAAAAAAGTGACAGAAGCAGGCAGTCAATAGAAAGAGTCTCATTACTTACAGTTCAATTAAAGAATCTAAATCACTGAAGACATCCCTTGGCAGAGCTTTGAGATGGTTATTGGCCAAAGAACTAGAAAAGAAAGTTAGAGCTTAGTATCATTGCTGTCTCTTGTCTGGCTGACTCTTACTAAGTCTGAGCAACTTTCTGATACTGTCCAGCCACTGGCATCATTCGTAGTTACTAGGAACAGGCACATATTAATTATTCTCACTGAAGAATGGTGATTGCTAGAAGCTGACGTAAGTAAAATTTATTAATTAAATTTTTTTATTGCCCAAGTGAAACGTAACACACAGAGCAATCACTGAGCGCGCTGAAAAGAAACAGGAATGTTAATCACGAGTGGGCAGTGTGACGGTGGTACTGGTGCAGCATCCACAGGTCACAGCTGCACCCCAGCACGAGCTGCGAGTGTCCCCAGGCAGCTGGACACGGCACAGTGCTGCCCCAGCAGGACCTTTTTAAAGGCCATTTTTTAATTTGTGGAAGGCACATTATTGACAGCCAGAAGAAGCTGACGCATGGAGGGGAAGGGAGGTAGGAGGTTTTCTATGTGGCAGGAAAACCAGTGGTCCCCCAGAAGAGTTTTGTTCAAGTACAAATTACTCTACCAAGTGTCAAATAACTTACAGGTGAGTCAGGTCTCGAAGGCCACGAAATGCATTTCTTGAAATGGTTTCAATTTTGTTTCCTTCAATGAATCTAGGCAAAAAAATAAATATTTTAAAAGACTTTAATTAGCAGTATTATTATCATCACCAGTGCTTTAACCTATGGTCTCCAAATTCAGCAGGTTCCTGGGTTGCCCCTTCAGACTTAAAGGTGGGGAAGTCTCGGTGGAGCTGCTCGCATTCCCTTTTCCCCTTTCCTCGGGTGGACCGTGAGGAACGATGCAGATACCAGGCAGCACAAGGGAGAGCGTGTGACACAAATATCCAGCAGAAAGGGAACAAAATGAACAAAGCAAAAACCATTATTCCTCGGTGGTTAATCCTCTCAGGGTGTGTTATGTGAGGCAAGAGACTTGTGTAGGAGAGGCCTTCGAGATGGACTTTAGAAGCTAAAGTCCTACCTTCCTCTCACGAATTGCCTACATTTCGAAACCATGGGACAGCACGGCAGCGCCGGGGCTGCCCCGGCTGCAGATGGACGTTCTGATGGGGAGGTCCTGTGGCTGCACGCACGGTGCCACCTCCACACCCAAACAGCCCTGACGGGAACTGCGGCTACATACTGGTAGACATCTGAAGTCTGCATAAATGGCAAAACCGCTGCCTTGTTTTTCTTCTCGCTGCCACAGTTCAGCTGTCTCCAGCCAGGACACCAGCTCTGCAGGGTGCCTGGCTGCACACGAGTCACAGCCCCGTGCGCTGGGGAAATGACAGGCACGTATCGATTCCAGGAGCATGCTGCTCCTCCTGACTGCATGTCAGCATTTAAAGAAAGAGCTGATATTTGAGCATCTTGACCCACGAGCGCTTCAGGACACATCCCTAAATACACCATCAGCCCTGCAAAGCGATTGCTGCCAGGTGGCCATCAAGATATTGCATGGTACAGCTGTACCTGGATGAAGACAACTGCATGCTGACTTTATAAAATGTTTTATGGGATAAAAGTGTCTCCCTTCCTTCCAGGCATCCTTGTTTGACTTCCAGGGAAATAAAGGAAAAATGCTACGAGCCAAGGTCTATTCTCAAGAGAGTCAAGATGGGGATGCAGGAGATGACAAGTGCTCTGGGTTCTGCAGTTTAGACATAGCCAAAATCCTTCATGAAGTGACCGGGACCCTGACTGCATCCGAAGGGTGCGGATGAGAAAGTGTTGTGTCTGCGTGGGGGTTGTCAGAAGAGTCAGCCGTACTCCGTTACAAGGCTGCCTGGGGATATGAATTCAATCTTGCAGAGCAGAGCGCCAAACTGCCTCCTGACACCCTCACTGGCACCTGGCATCCCCGCACAGTGCCAGCTCACCGGTCCCTGCAAATAAACGTGGCTTCACTGCACACACTGCAGCGAGACGATGCAAATTTGGGCTGGGACTCAGTAATTTGCTGGATTTCTGAGTCACCAAACCTGGCCTCGAAGGGATGCTACCCTGGGAACGCAACTCTGATCACCAGCAAAAGTCCCGTCTTTATCAGACCCGTCTTATCCAGACTCTGTACATGGAGCCAGTTAGTTTAAGGGTGCATTGAACGCCACTATCAGTGCTGCAAGTGCAGCAGGACACAGATATATATAGAGATAGATAGATAGATAGATAGATAGATAGATAGATAGATAGATATAGGTATTTGCTGTGGGTGCTCCCCAGCTGCTCTTCATCTGGAGACTTTGCTTTGCACACAAAGAAACTCATCATTCTGGTTTGTCAGTGGGGTTTTCTTATTCTCCATAAGGTCTGATCACTGGTAACTGAGACAGGAGTTATTGAAGCTGTAATGGTGCTACCAGCTGCAGGGCCAAAGAAAACCCTAAAGAAAGGCCACTCGCGCCCAGTCCCCAAACGGTGGAGGTGCGATTTGCTGGGAAGAGGAAGAGCTCTGTGGACTTGGCAGGGAGGGTGACCACAACCATTAACTGAGACCACTTGTTTGGCTGCTGCTAAAGGAAACTGAAACTCCAAGGCTTTACCAGTCTTCACTCTGCTCCCCGGTTTGCAGCTGGCAACCAGGGACAGAGATTTTCCCTTTGACCAGCTGAGGAGGGGCAGGATTTTTTTCTTTCAGACGGAGCTCTGGCTGCAGTCACACCACAACTGCTACGACTTCATATGCTGCTGGGACAAGCTCCACGTTAGACTCACCAGCGCTTGAAAGCAAGTCATTAATGAAACAACGTATGAATGTTTTTCTTCCTTTTTGCAGACATTCTGCAAATTACTTTTTTTCCTGTAGACATATGGAAAAGAGAGTGAGTAGATAACTCACTATCGCTGAAAAATCCAGATGTAGCTGAATCCTGGATTTCAGCATGTACCATTTACCATTATCCTCTATTTCTTGGTCTGCAAATTCCATTGTTGGCTGCTCCGCACGGAGCAGACTAGTAGCCCTGTGTGTACCCCACCTTAATACCTGCTTGCCTGCAAGACTTTAGCAAGAATCAGTTTTGTGAGCACTGGTTTTCCTTTAGAAAAAGACAGAAATGTTTTCCACAGCTACCTTTCGGCACAGGAAGGTGGGTGGAAAGATGAATTTTTTTCAGATCATATTCAGAGTTTCAAACATACCAGCTCATGTCCGGTAACACAGAGAAATGGCAGTCCTTTGGAGTATGAAGTGAGGACAACCTGGTACCAGGGCTAATACTTTTTTTAAAAGAAAAAAAGGTGACCTAAAAAAAAAAAAGATCGGGAAATGAAGGTAATGTAAAAATCAACGAAGAAATGAACTGAGTAAAGAAAAGGAAAGTTAAATAAATTTAAATAATAATATAGATAATTATATAATTACAATAATTTGTATGAAATATATTTATATATTCATATATTTATAATTATTTATAATATAAAGATAAATGCCACAGGCATTAAGTGGGCTATCAGAACAAAGACAAAGTTGGAGAGGAAAGTTTAGGGGAAGAGAACTGGCAATCAGGGTTCTTCTGGGCAGTACGTGGATACTCTGCACCTCCTCTTCAGGCTGCCAGCAGGCCAGAAGATGCTCTCCCACCTCTTTCCTGAGGTTCAAAACCCCTTGACCATGATGGCACTGTTCTGGAAAGCCAGGGCCAGCTCTTGCTCAGCAACGTTTTTGTGGTGTACTGGAATTGCAGAGCCACCTTGCATTCACAGCATATTTTAAAAATCCACTACAACCTCTGAAAAATGGTGAGACATCGTAAAGGACATTTGCACAGGAGTGGAACATAAATCCCTCATCTCCCCTGCTCCTGGGAATCACAGTAAAGACTAAGACTCCACGGCAGGAGTCTTGGCAATTTATGAAAACATCTTGATTTATAAGGACAGGGGAAGACATAAAATATCAAACTTACAGGTATTCTAGATGGAAAAGACCAGCAAAGGCATCATCTCGTATAACAGTGAAGGAGTTGGAGTTCAGCAAGCTGAAAATGGAGAGCAGGCATTAGGAAAGCACATTAAAACCTGACACACTGGATCGTGCCCATTGTGTTTATTGCCCATGACCAAACTAATCTTACTGACTCGAGCCCATATTGCCCCACCAATGCAGCACACATAAAATACTGTGGAATGGTCTATAAAAAAAAAAAAAATAAATCAAAGGCATAATGTGATGCTAGTTAACGTCCGCTATTCCCCAGGAAAAATGTTCGCTGTGCCATTCACCTTGGTTAAATGCTACCTGGCCCTCAACTCTCTCTGGTCCCTGGGGCAGAGAGTCTTTAGAGGCCTTAGCCATCTGTAGAGGGTAGGTCTGCTGAGTGTGGACCCCAGTTGCCCACCACCCCTCCAACCACACTGAAAATTTTCAGGAGACCATCTCAGCACCACTCCTGAGGTCCCAGAAAGGGGGGAGCCCTTTCGTACAAGCACCAGCTCTCATTTATGCAGTCTCGGTGGATCAGCGTTCACACGTTCTGTTGCTCCCAGGGGGATACTCCAAGCCTGACCTGCAGACAGGCTACAGCCCGTGGCATGAGAGGACAGCACACCGTTCCCGCCGCCGGTTTGTCAACTGAAAATGCAGACATGCCCAAACAACAAGAGACAGAGCCCTGCTATGCTTGCAAAGCAAAACCCTGTGTGCATGGGCAGCGAGGAACAGCGGCAGTGCTGCCTGCTCCTGCCGCGTGAACTTCAGGGACAAAACGTGTTAGAGCTGTGCTGGAGTGGCTGTCACCTGAGCCAGGCCAAGGCGGTCAGGGAGAAGGATGCTACGGAACGGCTTTGCCAGCAAAGTTCTTTCTTTGCTGTATCAAAGCACAACAATCTCCAGTGTTGATGTTCAAAAGCACAGATAAGAGATCTCCTTTTAAGAAAATAGCAGAACTTCTAATTCAGTCCAAAAATCAAACACTACTCAGAAGAAATAATTTTTGGAAAATCTCAGAATTTTCTGCTACAAGTCAATATGTCTGCACTAATTGCTTTAGTAGAGTAACTTATTAATCCTGGGGTTTTAATGGTTTTAGGCATTCCACTAAAATTAATTTAGAAGACTAATGAACATGAAATGCAAACTTTTCCTGTGATCCTTGGTTATTATGCTAATACTAGACAAATCCTCCTTAAATTATCCCAAAGAAATCTGACAAAGATGCAGACCACCATCAAAAATAAATCTTCGTGTTACTATTTTACTATGGCCACTGCCACAGAAGACACAGTCCTGAGGTACCCAAGTGCTCAGTTATGCATGTATCTCTTTTGTCATTGAACCATTCTTTTTTTCTCACGTTTGAAGGGAAAAGTCACAAATTACACTAACCAACGAAACTTGTCAGGGCCCAAGGTGGCAGTGGTGACAAACTCCTCTCGCTCCTGCGTCTGATCTACCGCATAAAGTGACATGGGCAACTTCTGACTTTCTCAACAACTGGCCTCTGCCCCACCACCCCATACACCCCCAACATTTCCTTCTGGAAATCTGCGACAGCCAAGGAAAAGGGATAACTTTCATCTGCTCTTCCTCCCTCTTCCCAGTACCACTGTCCAGAACAAGCCAAATTCTCCCCATCTCTACTTTTCCACCCACAGTTTTTCTGAACCCACCCTTGGATTCATCCCTCTCCTTCCCAGCGGGCACAGGTCTGCCCCTGCCTGGCCCTCAAGTCCCACAAACATTTGGGTTTGGGACTGGTGCCACGCTAAAGAAGGTGACAGCCTCCACCCCTTGCTTTGCCCGCTTCCCCCCAGTATCTTCCATGGGGTGCTGCTCCTCCCAAATAGCAAGACAGGCCTTTGAGAATGAGGTGGGGTGCCTCAGGAGAGGAGGTTGGCCATCATGCTACCAAATGCTTTTAGGGACTATCCCTTGCTAAGACCAATTTTAACATCTAGCTCTGTGGCAAGCACTTAGCCTGGGTTTCTGGCATGCCTTGCATCTTTTTGCTGAATTTTTCTTTGCAGCATGTCTTTGCTTTGGAGATAACCCAGTCCTTACAGGAGGAGGTGTGGAGGGTCTGCTTGGTATTGGGCGTTACAGGCAGGCTGCACTGGGCTAGCCAGGGCACAGGCAGCATCGCAGCTTCTCTGCAGACAACCAGAGAAACAAGTACCCAGGCTCCCCAGGGGGGTTGTACCGCACCCCATATCTCTGTGCTTTTGCTGCTACTGCCTCCCAGGACAGCTAAATTAAAGCAAGTTTGGGTAAGCTACCGGAGCTGCAGGCACACACCTGACTGCAACACGGGCACAACCAAGCGATTTGCCCAAGGTTAGGAAGAAGGGAGGGCTGCAGAGTCCTGGGAACTGGACCACTGTTCCCTGGGACAGAGGACCACCCTGCCTGTAGGTCCATCAGGTCAGAAGGCATCCAAGGGGCGGCCCTCCAAGTCAGATGCTGAAGCACAGAGTCATGCTGCAGACAGCACCAGCATTTCACACACAGAGAGGCTTTCCTCTGAGGTGTGTCCCAGCAGCCTCTGCTCGCCCCCCGTTGCGCCCGCAGCATCCCAAAGGCAACGCGAGACTCACGGGCACAAAGTGAGCACGAGTGAGAGCCACCATATGAGTCCAGGGGGAAAACTCTGCCCTAAACTTATTAAAGCTGATTTTTTTTTAAAAAAGGAACTTAGGGCATCAGAAAACATTTTGTCCTCCTTCAGTAACTAAATACACGTTTCATGAAGTGGTTTATGAACGGAAAATGCATTCCTCTGTTATGAAACAGCAGCTATATCAGCCGGGCTGCACAAGCTGGGGATTCACCCATTACCTCCCTTTCTGCAAGGGCACCCGCAACTCTATTTAGGAGGGACGGGCAAAGTGCTAATTGGCCGCTGGGTTTTTTCAGTGCCATACTTACAGCAGCTGCAGGGAGGGCAGGTGGGAAAACATCCTGTCCTTCACTTCGGAGAAGGTCCCGTTTACCAGGCTCCTGGAAAAAGAGAAGCCACCCGTCAAGCGGGACCGTCCCGCATCCCCCTCCCTCCCCCTCCCGGCCCCGCGCAGCCCCCCGCACTCACAAGGAGCCCAGGCCGGCGGGCAGGCTGCGCGGCGCCCCCGCCGCCCCCACGCACAGCGCCGACTCCCGCCAGCAGCTGCAGGGCGGCGCGCAGCGCGGCGGCCTCCGCGGAGCGGCCGGCGACGGCAGGAGCAGCATCGCGGTGGCGGCGCAGAGAGCCAACAGCCGCAACGGGCCCGCCATACCGGCGCCGCCGCCGCTGCCCGCCGGCCGGCGGCCGCTCCCCGCCGCCTCCCGCGCCCTGACATCAGCGCGGCGCCGCCCCGCCGCTGCGCTGCGCTGCGGGGCCGGGCCGGGGGCGGGCGGGGGGGTGGGGGGTTGGGGGGGGGTCTCCCGCCGCCGGCGGCCGGGCGGTGCGAGGGGCGGTGCGAAGCGGGGGCCACCGCCGCCCTCCGGACTCCTAGTGATGCTGATCCAGAAATTCGGTATTTTCTTGGATGTTCCTGCAGAATCACCAAAAAAAATGGGGCGTCAGCAAAATCACTTAACTTCAGGATGACTAGCTATGCAAGGGTTCAAAATTTACTTTAAAAATAAAATGGTACAACTTCTCAGGGCAACGTGTGCTAATGGTTGAGCGGTGTCACTGGGATGAGTTATTTTCCTCCTAGCTAGCCTGAATGTTGTTAGGAAAATCTCATTCCCTATTAGTCATTATGGTATGAAATTGTATGAACTTTCTTAAGAGAGAGAGATATATATATATAGTTTACATTGTATACTGCATAGTCATGCCTAAGTAAGCATGACTAAAGGGCCCCTTGCTCATTGCAAGGAGGAGGATGACAGCCCCCCGCCCCCGATGAAAAGGGGATACTCCTGGACTACCGAGATAATACCAGCATCCTTAGTCCCCCTAACACCTCTGTGATACCCTCTGATTATCTGCCATTGTAAGTAACTTGTAGCAAGACCAACTCCAGGGATGTCTAGATCAAGAAAGAGACAGATGGATGATGATGCCATAGAATTACAGCTGCTTTGCAAAACAGTAGTGTGTGTGTTAAGTAGCGATCGACCAAATCATGTTATATCTGAATGCCTGAAAGGTATAAGGACCATGTGTAAAACCATCTATGAGAGTATGCCCAGAGAAGGGTGATCAAGATGGTGAAAGGTCTCAAGGGCAAGACTTCTGAGGAGCAGCTGAGGTCACTTGGTTTGTTCAGATTAGAGAAGGCTGAGGGGTGACTTCATGGCAGTCTACAGCTTCCTCAAGGTGGGCAGCGGAGGGGAGGTGCTGATCTCTCTCTGGTGACCGGCGACAGGACACGAGGAAATGGAATGAAGCTGCATCAGAGGAAGTTCAGATTGGACATTGGGAAGAGGTTCTTCACTGAGAGGGTGGTCAGTCACTGGAACAGGCTCCCCAGGGAAGTGGTCACGGCACGAAGCCTGACAGAGTTCAAGGAGCATCTGGACAATGCTCTTAGTCATATAGAATCATAGAATCATAGAATGGTTTGGGTTGGAAGGGACCTCAAAGATCATCTAGTTCCAACCCCCCTGCCATGGGCAGGGACACCCTCCACTAGACCACGTTGCCCAAAGCCTCATCCAACCTGGTCTTAAACATTTCCAGGGATGGGGCATCCACAACCTCTCTGGGCAACCTGTTCCAGTACCTCACCTCCTGTGAGGAGCAGGGAGTTGGACTTGATGATCCTTATGGGTCCCTTACAATTCAGGATATTCTATAATTCTCTGATTCTCTGACTCTGAAATAAAAAAGGCACAACAATAATTTCCCAAAATGGCAGCAATGTTGTGATGTTCCCATGAACCAAACAAGACATTTCTCCATGAAGCATGGCTGCTGTGGCCACCAAGGGATGTCATTTTGGGAAGCCTTTTATGCGTCCACCCTTTCCAAGTGGCACTCAACAGGCTGCCTGGAAACGCAGTCTGGGGGTTGGTTTTGCTGCAAGGTTTTAAATGTCGTCAAATGCCATATTGATATGTAAAGCACCTTTTCTAAAAGATACACACCTATTTCACTCCAAAGCCTTTAGGATCCCAATTCCACAGCTCAGTTGTGCAACTTTTACTTGTGCTGAGCTGTTTCCTGCAGATCTTTCAAAATCTCGGGGCACTTTTCAGAAGGGAAGCCTATTTGCCTGCTATCACTGCCCACAATTAATTTTGCAGACCGGGTGCTTTCTGATTTAACTGCAATTTATTTGGTGATCATCTCCCCCTTCCTGGGGGAAGAGGAAGGAGGATTTTATCTCGCTGTCCCCACCTGGGTTGTTTCATGCAGCTCTGCCTGCAGCAGCCCTGCTCCATTCAGTGAGGGGCTGCCAGGCACAGACTGCGCTCTCCAGGGGTCTCAGAGATGTCAAGGAGCCTTCCTCGTGAGCCAGAGGAGGAGGAGGTGGAAGGGGAGGCAGGTGCAGCGGGGCCGAGGTACTGCGCAGGAGGGAGCCGGCACGGAGAGGCTGAGGAGAGAGCCTGGAGCACCAGCAGGACGCGGCAGACGGCCCTGTCTTGCTGAAACGAAAAATGAAGGATTGTTTCAGAACATTCAAATGACAGAAAACAGGTGTTTGTGGGGGGTTAGAAACATAAATATGCATACACACAGGCGCGCGCTTGCACACACACACACGTATATAAATTTCCTTAAAAGAACATTCAAAAATTGCTTGGTTTAAAAAGCAATGTCTATTGTATCCATATAGTAGCCCTGCATAAGAATGGAAGCCTCTCTCTTCTTTGAGAAGAAAAAAGGCATTGAAATAGAGCTCCAAAGAATGAGAAATAACACTGAAATGTGCGTTCTGTTGCTTTCCTTCAAATTCCAGTTCATAGGCTCAGGTGATTTTTTTATGTAGACTTACAGGTGCAACCATTTAAGTCATGCCACAAATAAATGCAGTCGACTGCACATGAATGATTGTGCTATCAGATACCCATAGATAAAACGGCATTTCAAATGGGTAACACAATCAAAGCAGCACTCAGACAGCATGTCAATGGGCATGATCTAAAAATCTGAACAGGTACGTGATGTGCAAAGGATATGCCGTGTCTTTAAACAGTCGTCGTAACCGAGCATGCAGGGGAACATGCCGGTCCCCTGGACACCACGTGTACCCCCATGCAGACACGTACAACGGGGCACGTGATCCTCCAAGTGGATGGTAAATGGAAAATATTCGGATTCCCAGGTAAGTACAATTCAGACATTTTGTCATTTTGATGCATTATGTTATCACTGTCATTCCTGCTAACATGACGACTCTTTCTCTTTTCCAAAATCTCAGATATTTATCTTGAATTGCAAAGAGAAATGGAATCAGAAGAACATTTAGGAGCCCATAAATATTAAAATAAACACCCTGATGTGAAAGTTGTCAGCTCTGTTTCTTCAAGATGTCCCTGCCTGCAGGGAGGTTGGAACTAGATGATCTTTAAGGTCCCTTCCAACCCAAACCATTCTATGATTCTATGATTCTAAAATCAGGGAGGTATTTCTCACACATTCTCATTTTTTGCTTCTCAACCCCTTTTTTCATAAAACCCCTGCTTTATTGAGTAAGTATTAATGTAAAAGCTTTCATTGTATTTTTTCCTGTAGCTTGACAGAAACGGACAGTAGTGGATAGAAAGCTGCTGATCAGCTCATACAAAATGAGAAGTATAGAAGGGAAGAGCACTTCAACCTTTTGTCTGAGAAAATTTAATTTCTAGGTTAATTTGTGAATAAAAATAAGCTTTTCTGGCTCACAACTGACCACCTGCCCAAAGTAAGAAATCTGAAAAAAAATTGTGGGTGAGAGGAAAGTATGTCAGTAGAAGCGTTCCCACTATGAGGACTCTTAATTGCTTGTGACCCTGCTGTGGAAGAAGGTATGGGAAAATTAATGCTCTGAGCAATATTCATCTTGCTGAGTGTTTCCCTTTCTTTCTTCACTCCTGGTTGATGTGACCTTTTTGGACTCCAACTGCTAGAGGAGATGTACTGCAACATGCAGAGTATATTATTATTATCTTGAACGTTCTCCAGCTTTTGTACCAAATGTTTAGTCTGCTTGGTCAGGATTAAATGTCCTTTGCTTTTGACTTCTGAAGATTTCTGGTCCAGATCGCACACCTGGTATGTTACTGCAGTTTTCTTTTAAAGAAGCACAAAAGCAGTTTTCTTTGCTGAAATGCAGCACTACAAGATAGGCTTTTATGAAAACTGTTTAAAAAAATATTCTCAGAAATCAAACAAAAATACAGCTTGCCAAATCCTACTTTAGGAGAGCTGGCAAGTCCTCTGCAGTGACACCCGCTCACCAGCCCTGGTCTCTTACACCAAAGGTGTACTTGCGTGCCATGTTTGGTGGAGGTGGTTATTCACATTACTCCAGAAAAAGAGGACTTGGTCACACATACCGTCCTCGTTTTCATGTTTTCCAAAAGGCCCCTAAACAGGGAGTTGTGGTGGCTCCAAACCCCCAGATCTGGAAAGGACTCCCTATGGAAAGAGGAACAGGCAGAACAAACAGGCTGGGCAGAGAATGGGTTGAGAGCAGCCCTGAGGAGAAGGACTTGGGGGTGTTGGTGGATGAGTAGCTCAACATGAGCCAGCAGTGTGCGCTTGCAGCCCAGAAAGCCAACCGTGTCCTGGCCTACATCAAAAGAAGCATGACCAGAGGTTGAGGGAGGTGATTCTACCCTCTGCTTTTGTGAGACCCCACCTGCAGTACTGCGTCCAGCTCTGGGGTCTCCAGTAGAAGAAAGACATGGAGCTGTTGGAGTGGGTCTAAGGAGGGTCACAAAGCTGATCAGAGGGCTGGAGCACCTCTCCTATGAGGACAGGCTGAGAGAGTTGGGGTTGTTCAGCCTGGAAAAGAGAAGGCTCTGGGGAGACCTTATAGCGGCCTTCCAGTACCTGAAGGGGCCTACAAGAAAGCTGGAGAGGGACTGTTTACAAGGGCGTTGAGTGATAGGACAAGGGGGAATGGCCTTATCGTGAAGGAGGGTTGATTTAGATTAGATGTTAGAAAGAAATTCTTCACTGTGAGGGTGGTGAGGCACTGGAACAGGTTGCCCAGAGAAGCTGTGGATGCCCCCTCCCTGGAAGTGTTCAAGGCCAGGTTGGATGGGGCTTTGGGCAACGTGGTCTAGTGGAGGGTGTCCCTGCCCATGGCAGGGGGGTTGGAACTAGATGATCTTTGAGGTCCCTTCCAACCCAAACCATTCTATGATTCTATGAAGCTGGGGTGCCCCCAAGGTTTTCACATGTAGCTTCACCTACAGTCCTGCCCTTGCAATAAGTCTTCTTGAGAAAAGGTATTAGTAGTATATTAGCACCAGGTATGCAATAAAAACTTAATAGACACAACAATCTGCATGCTTTTCTCTTTCTTGACTTTGGAATGCCTAAGACACCCAAGGAGCTGCAAGTTGTTCCTTGAAGAGCAAAATGAATGGAGTCTGACCTAAGGCTGTATATCGACATTCCCCCCACGCTTACCCTCACTGCAGCACCTTCATCTACTAGGATCTGTGTGCTTCCCCGCTACCCAAGTTTCAATGACCTTGTGTAACCATCGCCCTCCTTCCTAACAGCCCTGCGCCCCATTGCTGCGCCTGCCAGGTAGACAAGAAACCGGAAATACGCCCAGGTAGCGCGGTGCTCTCTGTGTGCCGAACCTGTCTGCCGTCGAACACTGGGTACTGCGAAGGGTGAGCAGAAATGGGAGTGGCTGAGCACTCCTTGCCTGCCCCTCGTCTCATCTTCCCACCAGCCATCAGTGGGCACTCAGGATCTCTGTGTCCTCCATCCTTCTCTCCAAACTGGTTCAAACTGAACGAGCTCAAAGTTATGTTCTGGCAAACAGACCCAAATGCAAACAGATAGTGCAATAACAGAAGTCTCATTTCTTTAGGACACCGAGCAAAAGAAAAACCCCATAGAGAGGATGACAATTCTATGAGAAAAAGAGATTTTCATATTTGCAGGATGACTGCATATCGCTATTTCTCTATGGGAAATTTGGTATGCTATTTGACCACCTAGCCCCCCAAAAAATCAATAAGGAATTTTAATTTTTCTCTTTCCACCTTAAACTTGGTAAGAAATATTTCTAAATAAGACTTGTAAATGACAGTAAAATTCACCCTTTATATTTTTAAGGACAGAATATCTATAGCATTGGCTACAGAAAAGGTGGTCTGCTCGTGGGTGGATTATGTCCTTTGAAATCAATGAAACAGAATTCCTGTATTTTCTTCCATGTTTGCCCAAAGGTCAGATAACCTGCTGTCCCTCAAAAGCATAGACACTTGAAAATAAATCCTTAGATAACCCATATTTTAGGATAACCCACAAAAAGAGACAGGGAGGCTGTGGGAGAAGGAAAGCAGGCTTTGTGGGAATCATGGCAGGGGACTATTAAGATAAAGAAGGCTAGATTTTGCCTTGTATATACCTGTTTACTGACAAATTTTACAATCAGCTAATACATTTTAATGCCATTTGATCAACTGCAGTTCCCTGACCATTTCACCCCAATTCCACTTATTGATTTAATGTGCACTGAACTACCTCAAACCTTGCCATTCAAACCAGGATTGCTGGGTACGGCACCCTTACGGAACAGTCACTACGTTTTAGAAGAGGACCAATTCTCTGACGTCCCAATTTCCCTGGAAATGACCCCAAATTGGCTTCTGCACCTTTGCGATGAAGCTAAAGATAACGTCAGTCACACAGCAGACATTGCTCAGCTTGGCGGTTGCAAACACCAAGTTGTAAACCCCAGTCAGACTTAATCTGACACAGCTTTATTTGTGCTACAAAGTGCTATGAATTTTTCTGAATTTTAGGAAAGTCAAGCCCCATTTTTCCAGCAAAGGAGGACAGGCAGGACAGTCCAACATTACCCAAAGAGACATGGAGCAGCTTGGGTATATTGGCAGCAAAACATTTGGTGCCATTGTTGCTAGATTTTTCCCATCTTCCTCATAATTTCTATGTGGTTTTAGTCCATTGTGCAGCCTGGGCGTGCTAAATGCTGCTTGAAGTTGAAGGGGCAGCACTGACTGAAGGGGAAGGAAGGGGCCTTGCCAAGACGTGTCTGCTCCTTTCTCTCCCTTGTAAGTCTATCCTGCTTGGTTTTACGTCGTAAGAGCTCCATTTCCACCACAGTATTTATACACTGAAATACTTGTAGATGTTTCTGCCCCCTCGCCAGCTCTTTCTTCATAAAGCAACTACCTGAAGGTGGGTTGCTCATTGCTGGATGCCCTTCCACTTGTCTTGCCCACGTGGAGAGCGTCAGGAGGAAGGAGGCTCCTCCGTTGCTGTTTATACTCATTTCCGTGTGACAGTCCCTCCCTTCATTCTCTCTTATCCCAGTCCCATGAAAATCACATGCGGCAACCACTGTGCTACAGGGTGTAAGCAGTATTGTCACTGAGTATGTTCTGTGTTTAATGATGTTACGTTACATTAAAACATGTTTTTTATTTAGTAATTTAATTTACCTGCATTTACTACAACATACAACCTAATCCAGTGCACTGAAAAGCTTATCCCAATGTATGATAGCAAAGACAGCAGGTTTAAAACTGCAAGTATTAAGTAGGTGGAAATCATTCTATGGAGACCACTAGCTTACAGTAATCATATCATTTTGCCTAACTCAGCAAATTATATCACAGACTACAGTTTAATTTAAGCAAAGGATAAAATTGCCAAGTCCATCTATATTTGTAAACCAGTTGAACAAGACTCATTTAAACTGATTTGAGACAGTACGAACACTCCTGTGTGACACGATCAGGCCTATCCATGTACGTATTTTAGCAATTAACCAAGTGGCACATGCATGGGGATTGCTGAGGACCTCAGCACTTACACTGCCATTCCCATCTGAAGGCAACGCAAAGTCCTTGTTCGGGCTTTGAGTGAGCAAAAGCTAAAACTGACTTGGGTGATGACTTCAGGTGTGTAAGTCCAAGTCCCACCCCTGCTCTGCCCATGGCTAATTACCCAGCTCAGGAAAGCTTCCTGCCATTGTTCAAAAAGTCTTTCAAAAGCTGCCCATGTTTTTCACCCAAAATGTTCTTGACAAAATTTGAATTTTTCCTCTTGGCTCTCCTAGACTGTTCCCTTGCCAGCAAAGGGAGCCTGCCCTCTCAGTTTACCCCACCACCGAAATGTGCCAGGAGTTACCTCAACCTGCCTACTCCTCCCTTCGCTCCAACAAACTGTATCCAGACCAGCCCTGGCACTTCCTAGCTGCCATCATCACGCCAGGCCTCAGCACTGAGAGCCAGGGTTGGAGGAGGAGATGACCAGCAGTGGGTGAGGATCAAGCCAGGGACCTCGAGAGAACTCAGGCCATAGGTGTCCATGGGACCTGACGGGCTGCAATCCAAGGCTGCTCACAGTGTTGGCTGCTGCCCTTGTAAGGCCAGCGTCACCTCCGAAAGGTCCTTGGGGAGCAGGAGAGGTCCCCAGAAACTGGAGGAAGGCAAATCTTAAACTTGTCTTTGGAGAAGGCCAAAAGCACAACCTGGGGAACACAAGCCAGTCAGCCTAACTTTGATCCCTGGGACCTGTCCAGTTTAACGTCTTTATCAATGACACCATGCCCTCTCATCAAGTTCACCGATGACACCTAACAGGAGGGACCAGTCAATACACTGGAGGGCAGGTCTGCCATCTGAGAGACCTGGGCAGGCTGGAGGAACAGGCCAGCAGGCATGTCCTGAAATTCAGCAGGGACAAATGGCGCATCCTGCACTTGAGAAGGAAGAGTCCCCTGCCACGATACAACTGGGGCCGAGCTGGGCTTGAGCCAGCAGCGTGCCATAGCAGCAACAGCAGACAAGAGCAACCAGGGCTGTACTAACAGGAGCATGGCCAGGAGGTCGAAGGGACTAACTAAACACCTTTACTCAGCAGTAGTGAGACCACATCTGCAGTCCCGTGTCCAGTTTTGGTCCCCTCAAATGAAAGAAAGAGGATGATCAGCTGGGGTGAGTTCAGCAGAGGACCGCAGGCTGGATGGTGGCTGGAGCACGTCCCTGTGAGGAGGGACTGAGGGAGCTGGGCTTGTCCAGCCTGGAGAAGAGATGGCTTCGGGGACACCTAACAGCAGCTCCCCAGCATCTACAAGGAGGTCATCGAGGAGGTAGTGCCAGGCTCTTCACTCACAGAGATGCAAAGTAGGAGAATGAGAGACAAGAGATGGTGAAACAAGAGAGTTTCAGACTGGATATATGGGAAAAGGTTTTCCCCAGGAGGACAATCAGAATGTGGCACAGCTGCCCTGAGAGGCTGTGCAGTCTCCATCCTTGGGGGTTTCAGGGAACAACTGTATCAAGCCCTCAGCGACCTGGTCTGACCTCAGAGCTGGCCCTGCTCTGAGCAGAGGTTGGACTAGCGACCTCCTGAGGTTTCTTCCAACCTGAATCATCCTGTGACCACATGTGGTAATGGAGCTTTGTTTATAGACTCCATAAACAAGGACCCTGGTTGTAGGTGGTGTCACTGAGAAGAAATGCAACTTTGAATTTTTTTGCCTTCCCTATATTTAAATTCTCATTAAAAATGATGGATTATTTCAGGGGTTTTTTTTACATCACCCAGATATATTCATAAACGCGCACGTCCCTATATATAGAAACAGAAAGCGTCTGTGCATTTTCCTCTGTGTATTTATCCACTAAATGCGTGTTTTATAATCCTCGGTGTTTTGCAAGGCTACAGGGTAATCTGCTTCATTCAGTAGTTACTCTTGCTCAGGAAATGCACAACAGTCACAAATGCTCCACAGCTTGGTTGCTGGGTAAACGGTAGCTCATTTGTATTCAGCACCCTGCGTAAAAGTGATAAGAAGCCAAATACTCCTAGGAAACAGCACAAATGAAATACAGCACGCAGGAGGCGAAGTATTTATAGAAACAAAATATCAGCATTTTCCACACATTTACACAAAGCAATTTCAGTCTTTTCATAGGAAAAAAAGAACATCTCTGGCACTCATTTACTCATTTCCCTGCAGTCATATATTTTGGCCAAAAAGCACTAACTACATAGAAAACCTTCAGGTCACAGCAAATTAAAGATCAATGACAACCTAAAATAGACGCTGTCATATTTTCACTCCTAACATGTCTTTGTAACAAGAGCATTGTTTTAGTAAGTAAATAACGTGACATTTGTGTGTTAATGGGATTTTAGCATCGTGGCTGAACCCTGCCCGCAGATCCCCAGCCTGCTATAAGAGAAAGAATTATATCTGCATTTAACTCCTTGGGACCTCTGGATTGATTAGCTGAAGTCCGTTAAGTGCAAGCCAGAGGCTTGCTGATCAGAAAAGCACCGGATCACATCTTCCTTCGTGTGCGTGTATCATCAGCTGTGGCTCTGTTCGGGGCGGTGAAGCGTTCAGGTGCGATGCCCACCCGCACCCTGGGGACGAGCCCCCTGCCCCGCGGCAGGCACCAGACCCGTCACAGCTAAGGGCACTCCAGGCAGTTTGGCCAAAATACTTCAGCCTTGCTCAAGGGAAGCAAGGAGAGGACTGTGACAGCCTTTTGAGGGACTAAACATTTGCACTAGCAGAGGGACAAGCGGGTCAGGCCAAGCCCCCATCGCCCGCCAGTGTCTGGTGCTGCTGCCCACGCGTCCCGTCCCCTCCCCGTGTGTGCCAGGGCCGCCGAGCACAGCACCCGTGCTGCTGCCTCTGTCACCCGGCCGACCCTCTGTCTTTAAATGAATAGGCAGGAATAGAGAACTATTTTTAAAATGTAGGCGGTTGATTCTTAAGTCTCACGGTGACATTTTAAGGCTCTGATTTTGTTACGTGTATTCGGCCCTCCTTGTGTGAGTGGCTCATATAATCTTATGAGTAGCATTACGCCTATGCAATAACACTTATGGACTGGAGCAAAAATCCAGTTGTTTAGTCATTCCACAGTAAAGTAATAGAATATATAACATTTTTTGCGGGAAGCTTAGAAAATAAGCACCTATTCAGCTGATGCCAAGTATTATTCCCATTTGGCTAATGATGCGAGTAAAGGTTGGGCGATACCATCAGCTGTACCTTCTGCCATGATCCCTTGACTTAAATCATGATTTCTCTTTGTGGATTTTGGGGGTGTGGATTTGAGAATGCATGAAAAATATATGATAAAATCCCAGCTGAAGTGTGAATTTGATTTTATTGCTCTTTTATTGCTGGAGTTTTTAACAGGAACATTGAGAAACAGGAAAAGCAAGAGAAAATGTTGGAACCATCTAATATGAAGTAAAGAAATAAAACAGTGAATAAAAGAAAGCATCTGAACTGGGAGACAGCAGAAAGACATAAAAAAGTATGGTTTTGCCGCCATAGCCTACAAATGAGTCAAAAATATTTTTGCCATAAATTGTCTTATCTATTAGTAGAAAAGACATGAAATTTAATGGTATTAGGTAACCTTTTGCACATCTCTATTTTAACCTTCATTCTCTTCAATGTCTACCAAGGTTAAATAAGCAACTAAACATAGCGGTCAGCACATGCCAGTGACTTGCAAACAGCAAAAAGGAGGCTTGGACAGCAGTGGAGGCTGTGCAGCAGGAGCCACGAGGTGCTGTTGGTTGCACGTAATTCCTGAATCTGTCTTCTCTCTGTATCTGCACACATGATGTGCACAGGTAAAGCAAAGACATTTTAAAAATGTATTTCTGCAGCACAGGTTTCTTGCTCAACAGGACAGCAACCTGCAAAGCTTCAAATCTGTTCCTACCTGGCAGAGGAGTGACAATATGTACCAGCCCTAGACGAGCCTGATAAAATGGAATAAACTGGAGAAAAAAGGATGCAGTTATGAAATGTTTAAAACCTGATCCTAAAGCAGCTGCAAAACAGCAAATCCAAGACTCTCTCTTGCCAAAAATGTGGAGGCCTTGCAACTTACTCTGCTTAGAAGAAATTGATGCGATGCTGTTTCTTACAAAATTTCTGAGCCCCGTTCCTTCGGGCATTGGAGGGATTAAGTAAACAAAGACAGTTTCTGTGCTTCTACCAAGTCTCTTCCAGACAGTGTATTTCCAAACCTGCCTCTCTGGGATTTTTCTTAGGGTCAGGCATATTTAGGGTAGGTCTTACTTTCTGCTCGGCTCTGTGTTTTTCTTTTCCCTTACAGTCAAGGATCAGAAAGTTCCTCTTCCCAAATGATTCTGTTTCTTCAGTGAATTTACATATGTCCTGTACTGTGTCTGGTGTTGATACTAAGCGAAAGACGGTTGATTCACCAACTTCTATAACACAGCTAGGTTAGTCTAAAACTTATTGGAGACAAAGATGAATATTCAAGCTCAGGACATCTGTTTCACCCTTCAAGACACTTACTGATTTACTGAGGTCTTTGAAATTAATACAGACACTCCATTACGTTTTGGATCATATGGTTAACCTGATCCGGTTTCTCCAGAGCTGTAACAAGGACGTCAATGTTTCCAATTTGTGTACTCAAACAGCATCTCTTTTCCTCATATCAGATTTCTATTTCCTTTGCCAGGATCCTTGTCTACATTTCAATACTCATAAATCATACTCATGCAACAAAATTATTTCTTTTATTGTGAATTCTCTTACAGGGTCAGCAAGATCTTACCTACAGCAACGCACACTCGTTAGAAGCTGCGGTGTAGGAGTTGTACATTTCAGTTAAAGGGAAAAAAGACCGGCTGGGAAAGTAAGCTAATAGCTCTCTGTACAACATCTAGGCGCAGAACACTGAAACCTCAGTAAAGTATCAGATGGACCTTGAAGGCCACATTGGGGAGGGCACAAGACTCTTCTCTCCCACAGGCAGAAAGATGGATCAGTAACAACAGCTAACTCAGGGCAGGCTGGAGGGATAAAAAATGAAAATCTGATGTAGAGGTGCTAGATTAAATGATTGAGGCATCCCTTCTTGTGCCTTGACCTTTCAGAGAAGAATGAAAATGTCTGAAGTCAAGGAGTTTGCACAGCTTGGGAATTTGGGCATCACCTACAGAACGTGGTTTTCAGTAGTAAGGTGGCCATCTCCCGAACAGCTTGTTTGTTGCCTAACTCCTGTGGGTTCCAAATTCAAAAGGTGTCCATGCCCAAAATTGCCCCAGACTTAGGGCTCCAGATCAGGCATACTTAAATTCAAAGAAGATGCAGAAACAGGACGATTCTTTGCCTCTGTCCCCACAAAAGCCTTGAGCCGCTGTGTTTTCTTAGAGCACCTTAACACACCGTAGGATCAAGGCCCTCATGAAATGCAGTTCCAGCCACTACTTTTAAAATATCATTATAAGCACCACCTTCCACCTGCCATCAACAGAGTTCCGATCACCATTCGTCAAGGAAATGACAAATCTATTTTCAGTCTTGCCCCAGGGGATTCTCTAAGCCTGGAGGGAAGAGTCTTAGCCTGAGGCTTAGAGTCTCCTCTGGAGGAGGAGGAAGGATGTACTTCATCCTTCCAGGTGTGCCAAGGAGAGGAAAAAAAAAAATCCCCTCAACCGTCATTAAACTGAGCAGAAGGAAGAAATAGCTGGATGACCTGTGGTCTCATGACCTGGGAAGGAAGGGGCAGTGCTCCAAGCATGCCACCACTCTTCAAGCGAGTGCTGTAGGTGCCCCAGCTGAGGCCCAGCCAGGGAGTTCCCATGGCTGCTCACACCTCCAAGTCAGGCGCTCTGGTCCTTCAGATGTATCACAGGGCTCAGAGTTTCTATACTTTTTAGGTCAAAAAGGACAAAAGGTCAAAGAAAGGTAGATTCTTTATAAACACTCTGGGGGCTGTGGATGCCAGTCAACGGGATTAAGGAGTGCAGCATCACATTTGAGGCACCCATGTCTTTTTTTGTTGCTGATCGTTGGGAAATTAGCCTCTGGGGAGGCAGTCTTCTACCAAAAGTGTTCTGGCCTAGACATACTCTCTAGCAGAAATCCAGAGGGAGCTGTGGGACACAACTGGCCATACTGTACTGCAGGGGCAGCTTTCCTCCTCTTACAGGTTATGCCCCACTCCAGACCCAGGCTCGTAGGCACAGCCCAGAAGTATCCCAGTTAACGTATCCTCAGTGTTGAGTCTATCGCTTTTTATAGACAGCGCTGGAAAAAAGAGGCTTAGCAAAGCCGTTACAAATGCAAATACGTACCCTGACTACCACAGCTACAAAAGGAGGTATGTTGATCTCTGGTGTGGAGGCTTAGCTCACGCAGCCCCTCTCTGGCCCAGCAGCCACTGGCACTTTTTGGCTCCCGCACAGGGCTCGGGACAATGTAATCTGCAATGCCGACAGCTGAACAGTCACAAGCCTGGTTCTCCCCATCGATGCAGGTCTAACTCCATGACTTGCATCAGGAGAACTAGCGCTACAGTATCTGCTAGCTGGAGTAACGGGCTGTTGCTCTGAACCAGGCAGTCACTGAAAACAGAAAACACCTATCAGTTTGAATTTTGAATCAATGAGCTTAAGGAACATCCTTGCTTAAGATAAAAGACTAAAGTCACCAGAGTTATTCTATACCGTTTGACTGACTTTGCTTTATATTTATATGACCTTTTCCTTTCTTTACATTTTCCCTTTTGCTTTCAAAAGCAGAATTTTTAAAAAAAGTTGTATTAAAGATGAGTTTGAGTGAAAATGATTTATTTGTTTTCGAGCAATGTTAAGATCCATTTCCAGAAAGAATGGAAAAATACAGTCAAGATCAAAGAATTTTGAACAAAGACAAAGGTAAGCTCTTTGGGAGTGCAACCAAAGCTCTGAGTGTGGGAATCACATTCCCAGAAGTTCCTGCTTGACAATTGGCTGCAACCAACTGGAGCATAGGGAAAACCCACACACCAGCATGAAAGAGCAAGTAAAGGTCATAGCAGCAAAGAAGGAATATGAAAAGATGTGATTAATCTGTTGGGAATTGCATATTTATCAAGAATAGGCTTTGAGGAAGATCTGCCAGGAAGGTGAGGCAGGCAGGAGAACTTGCTTGAGGAACAAATGGGAAGAACCTTGTCCTGAATTTGGAAATAGTTAGCACCACCTATTGGTGATCATTTTAGGTGGGGAAATGCTGGCATATTCCCAAGCATGCTTATGCAGATAAAAGAGAAAAGCCATTGCTACTATGATGTTTGTTTTTATAACGGACACTTAAAATATTTATAAAGTTGGGATTCTTAGTTGCACTTCTTGTGACATAGTTTAGGCTGATTCTCCATAATGCCCTAAGTACTTGGAAAATACATATGTTTGAGCTTAACAAGATCTGATTAGGCCAGCATTATATCTGACCTCATTTCAATTAAAATAAGAGAAAAATCCACTGAAAAGCCATTCCCATGCCTCTCACACTTATTAGTATTTAAAAATACACACAAAAAACTCCATATGCACTAACAAGCAGCAGACTGGAAAGACCACAAGATAAATATCTGTAGTAAAGAACTTGGTGCCTTCTCTCCAAAGCCCATCTAATCAATCAAAAGGTATTTTGCTCTGCATATTTGCCTATTATATTTGCTGACCTGTGTGAGTAAAGCTTACAACTATTGGCAGTCTTGTGCTTTTTGGAAAAGGAGATTTCAAGTAAGGTGCCATCCATCATAGCATCCGTGCTCATAGGAGCTGTTTAGAAAGAAGGTAGGACCTCTTGGGTTGGTCTGGGGGCTTTTAGTTAGCGCTTGTCAGTGTTACAGGAATGGTTACTGAACGATAACCAACAATGAAGGGATTTCTATAATGGCACACGTGGGTAGGACATGGAATGATACAGTTGCTGCCCTAATAGGCATACAATTTAAATGCATTAACTTGTCTATTCTCTGCGCCCATCTTCTTTTATTGGTTTGTGGTTTTTTGTGGTTTTTTCTTTTATTGCTAGCCTGTTAGCTAGAAACCTCCACTCAGAGGAATCAGCCTGGTCTGCAGTTCAGACAGGTTAAACATTAGTGGGAAAAGGCGATGTGGAAAGACTTGATTAAGGCCCATCAGGAGCCGTGGTCGTTGCCCAGGCTGATGCCAAGTACCAGCGAGAGAATCAGCTTTCCCTGAAGTTCATTTGCTGGTTGTCAACAGCCGGTAGGATCAGACCCCGCTCCTGCAAGGTCTATTAACATATAATTGGATTTGTTCAAAGGCGCTCCCAAACAGCGTTGTTTTATCTCACACCTTGGTTATCTTTCTTGCATTTAACTATCGGTTAAATAAAGGGCGCAGGCAGGAGCGAGCAGTTCTGCTGGGACCTGCCTGTGCTTGGCCCAGCCGCGCCGTCGCGATCGATAACCCACCGATGTTCCAGCCCTCCTACAAACACAAGTTGGCCTGAAACGCAGAGTGCACAGTTTATGTCTCTGTCTACGGCACGTGCGTATTACTTAATTCTTCACTGTTTGACATTTCTGGATGCAGTTGTTATTTCCATTAACTATGAAAAATATCAGGATTTCACAAAGATCTTGGAAAGGTATTTGTGTACTGAAAGCATTCATGTAAAATGTGACATCGTAAGGGAAATTTTGTGTAGGTAGGGATTAGCTGTGGCTTAAGTGATCAGGATTTATGGCACCTATTTTTTTTACCAGGAGAAGAGTTTAAATTAAACTATTAAGATTTATTTTTTTAAAAATATATCTCAGAAATGACTGGTTTTGTTAATTTTTGCCTTTAATTTTATGTATTTTTGTATGCCTTCTATTTATTTTATTACTGAGACTTTGCAGTAAAATTGAAACCAGAGCTCAGTAATGCCCTAGGTCTGGACAGAAATTATAACCTCATTGGAAAACAAACCAAATCTTTATGTATAGATACAGCATATGCTGCTGCACTTCTGCACTCTCTACCTGGTAAAATTCAAAGAAAAAGATCTACTCTGAGATAGAACCAGAAAGAAAATTAATGTTTCCCACTAACTAATAGTACTGAAATTTTTCCTGTCAAAAATCTTATTTTAGACACATTGTTTTCTGGAAAGCTACAAGTAACACCATAAAAAAAAAAAAAGTTTTATGATATATCCAGACTTCCATTGCATGTGGATAAGTTATTGGCTTAACTTTAAGCAACCTGTATTAAACTTTCCTAAAACCATAGACTTCAAAGGTAGGATTGCCAGTGTGCAAGAGGCTATGTAACTATCATCGCCGAGATACTTCAAATACTTAAGAAAAGTATCTGTTGACAGGCCTGAAAACTGGCATTTTCTGGCAGTGCATATTCAGTGAACTGAGAGCTGTAGAATCAGTGATGGCTCAGCGTCACTTCCCTGCTCCTCCACTGTACCCCTGGAAGGAAATCAGAGGTCTTTGTATTTTCTAAGCTCCTTTTATCTTAGGCCCTTTGAAATTATCAAAGGATTCAGCTAGTCAAAGCCACCAGCCTGGAAAATGGGAGCTGCTGATTTTACCCCCATATATGCCATAATGTGGTATTTGGTCTTGCGAATCCTATAGCAAACCTTATTCAGGCAAAAATGTATTTAGCCTTGTTTAAGTAGAAAACAGTTAAAAATGGAAGAGTTGAAGTAATCTGCACCTTACAGAGAGAGATGCAAGCACAGGGACAGCATGTGTCCTGAGCTACCTGTCTCGGGCATCAGACTTTGACCTGCTACTCTGAGCTCTCTGAGGTGGAACCAAAGGGCATAACCAGCATCAACCAGCACAGCTACATGAAGGGCAGTTGGCACTCAGAGGCCATCCGTCTGCCTTTCTTACCTATAAAACGGGAACGATACTTATTTAGCAGAATGATGGAGAAATCCATGCTTTCCATTTCAGGCTTTGTAGACCTCAGGCAAACAATACATGCAAGTGTTGTACAACCAAGATCATAAAATAAAGAATTGAATTTTTAAATGAAAATATTTAGGGGGCTTTTGTACATGTAGAGGTTTCTCTGAGATCAGCTTTTCCCCCTTTTATGCCAGCTGCTAGTTTCTACTGGTGTTTTTGGAAGGCCTTGAAGCAAGTCTCTCATGACGTACGTGCTGTTAGCCTGGATCAGTGACACGATCAATCTTCTGAGCCATCGTCATCCTCTGCACTTTCATGACACAATGCTTACACTGCTATATTTTACTGAGGAAATGAGGTCACCCAAGACTCACAGACTGCTAAACACAAATGCCTGTTACTGTAGAGCAAGGCAGAAAACCAGGAGCAACCTCAACCCCAGTGTAACTGGAGAGCAGAGCAGCCTGCACAGCCCTGTCACGCAGGATGCATGACCAGGATATACTTGTGCGTGGGGCCATGTAGCACGTCCCATAACACAGGATTTCTGCCAAGGAAATCTGTTTCTCTACATCCAGCGTAGGGGTGAGGAAGAGAGAGAAGAGCTTTGGCACTGTCCCGTAAATGCAAATAGTATCAGCACTGCTGCGGTGGAACAACAAAACTGGAGCAAACTGTGTGTGTGGGAAAAGCTGAAGCCACCTTATAATTTAATGAATTCATGCCTGATCAATAAAGACACAAAAGGAACTACAACCCCCCTGGAGACCTGCCTGCAGAAAGGACTGGGGTAAGGCTTGACTTAGGGCTAGCCCCTTCAGAGAGCTCTGGAGTTACAGCTCCTCTACTCCGCACTTAATTTCAGACCCATTTAAACTTTTTCGAACAATTCCGATCAGGACTTCACGGACACCAGCTGCAGCTGTGGCACTGCCAGCCGTGGTCACGCTGGCCCGGGAGGCAGCACCGCCTGTACCTCCTCTGCAGATGGGTCCCACCTCGACCAAAGGTGGGACGCAGCCACAGAAATACAAAGCAGCAGCATGCAGAAAACCAAACCCGTATGGTAAAAGCGGAAGGAGAACACACAGCCACTGTAAGAAAAAAGGCCGGGGGTGACAGCAACCTGGTTAACAAAGGAGGAAGGAGGAACCATTAGCAGGACGAGAAGATTTATCATTAAAAAAATATCCTGCTCTTCCCGATGTGTTTATTTTGGGAACACATTCATTGTGCACGTGCAGCTTATCTCTGTAGCTCAGAGAAGAGTATAGATCAGCTCTCCACTGTCACCTCGACTGACAGACAGCTGCTGCTGCAGCAGAGTGACAGCTGAAAAGCTGCGCGATTGATTCCAATATCGTCTTGCTCCATTGCAGCTAATGAGAGGCTTGTGTTCATTCTGCTTTTATTGAAGTGTTTTCTTCTAATTGCCTATTTAACGCCTTAAAAAATACCGGGAGATACAGGTCAGTGCTCCAGTAAGCTGCTGTTTGGGCAATGTTTTCCAGGTACAAATGAAGATTTGCTTATGCTCAACACAAAGGCTGCAGAGAAAAAATTAATGATCTTATCAGGTAAAGCAGGTGTTGTGGTCACACCACCAAGGTCACTAGCATTAACAAAACACTCTGAAAACAGAATTGTGGTATGTTCCCAGCAAGGTGCTGGAGTGTTGTAGAGATAACGTGCTCAGCCTCGAGGGGAAAAAAATATGATGCGCTAACACTCACTAACAGCTGTTAATGGCGGAGTATTGTGGACAAGAGGGATGTTTGACCTACCAGTCCTTTGGAGGAAGATGTAAACAACTGGCTTGATTCCCCGCTGCCTTGCCCCTGCTATGGCCTTCTATGCTTGTGCCAAGTAAATGCAGCTGTGGTGGGTTGACCCTGGCTGAAGGCCAGGTGCCCACCAGAGCCGCTCTCTCACTCCCCTCATTCACTGGACAGGGGAGAAAAGGCATAACGAAATGCTTGTAGGTCGAGATAAGGACAGGGAGAGATCACTCACTAATTATCGTCACGAGCAAAACAGACCGAACTTAGAGAGGGAATTCATCTGATTTATTACTAGGCAAAACAGAGTAGAGGAATGAGAAAATACAATCAACTCTTAAAACACTTCCCCCCACCCCTCCCATCTTCCTGGGCTCAACTTCACGCCCGGCTTCAACCTCTGCCCCCCCTCAGCGGCACAGGGGGACAGGGAGTGGGGGTTATGGTCAGTTCATCTCATGGTGTTTCTGCCGCTTCTTCATCCTCAGGGGGAGGACTCCTCTCATCGTTCCCCTGCTCCAGCATGGAGTCCCTCTCACGGGGTGCAGACCTTCAGGAGCAAACTGCTCCAGCGTGGGGTCCCCCACGGGGTCACAAGTCCTGCCAGCAAACCTGCCCTGGCATGGGCTCCCCTCTTCACGGGTCCACCGGTCCGGCCTGGAACTTGCTCCAGCGTGGGCTTCCCACGGGCCGCAGCCTCCTTCAGGTGCCTCCACCTGCTCCGCTGTGGGGTCCTCCACGGGCTGCAGGTGGAATCGCTACACCCCCTCATCCTTCCTCCATGGGCTGCAGGGGGACAGCCTGCTTCACCATGGCCTTCACCACGGGCTGCAGGGGGATCTCTGCTCCAGCGCCTGGAGCTCCTCCTCCCCCTCCATCTGCACTGACCTTGGTGTCTGCAGAGTTTCTTACATCTTCTCACTCCTCTCTCCGGCTGCAAAAGCTCTCCCTCTAAGTGTTTTTCTTCTTCTTAAATATGTTATCACAGAGGCGCTGATTGGCTTGGCCTTGGCCAGCAGCGGGCCCGTCTTAGAGCCGGCTGGCATTGGCTCTGTCAGACACAGGGGGAGCTTCTAGCAGCTTCTCACAGAAGCCACCCCTGTAGCCCCCCCGCTACCAAAACCTTGCCAGGCAAACCCAACACAGCAGCATATATGCTAAATGCTGTCACATCAAAAAAGCTGAGTTTTACTACCACTTGCACGGAGGCAGGGGAAAATTAGGGCCCGCAAATGCAGGAAGAGGGACTTAGGCAAGAACGAAGTGAACAGAGACTCAGCAATGCAGTTATCTAGCGACTAAATGAAATGAGCATATTTTAACTCCGCTAAATGCTGCCCCAGGGGCCTTGTGAGTCACAGCTACTTGCTTCCATGACAAAAATATATTCTTATGGTGTCTTCTTCCTGAGCCCGCTGCAGAGCCATCGCATCTAGAACAGAAGAAACACAACTGCCTTCTGGATCAGCAGACCAAATAACCCAAGGCCAGCTGCACAGTTCACTTCTGCCTAGCTTACACCTGCAGAAGGGCCGCCGCAGCCCCCGCGGCACTTGGCAGTGCAATGGCATTCCATTATTCGGAGCACAAAGCATACCCTCACTGCTAATACCGGAGCTGGAACAGCCCCGCCGCACGCCATTCGCAAATCCACACACGCCTTATAGCCTTGCTGAAGGCGGCAGTAGCGTTTCACTCGCCACAACTTTTAATACTGGTAAGGGTGTACGAGCAATAAAGAAGTGTTTGTCCTGCCCATCTCGGTGCGAAAAGAGACCAAAACTTATTTACCTGTAAAAGAGCACACTGATCCAGAAGTCACGCGTGAGGTGGCACTGTGAAGAGTGTATGTAGCCTACAAAGACCTCCAGCAGCCACAACAGATTCTTTCTGAAGACACAGAGCCACTGAGAAATATCTCACTTCCCAAGGCCTTGGAGCCAATGAGGCTGAAATTCCCAAGCACGCCTTCAGAGAGGGGAGAGGAACTGTGCAGGGCCTGACCACACCACCTACTGCTAGAAGATCCATGTGGTGTGCATCTTTTCTGAAACCTGAGGTGCTGCCCTGACACAGATTTAACATTCAGCTGAAATTTTTAGAAACAAAACCAAAGGGAAAACCAGAGCGTGATAGTTTGTGCCATCTGCATGGAATACGAGCTTGAGTTTTAATAGCATCCGTTATATCATTATTAAAAAACATTTTTATATTCAAATCCATTTACTGATTATAAATCCTTCAACAAAATGAGCTAGCAGCATGTGTACTTGCACCTGCTGCCTTTGTGTGCTCCAGTTGACTTCTTGCATACGAAGTTCTGCATCAGTGGGGACGGCAATACGCTGGCAGGCATCCTTCCCGCCCCCCCATCCTTTCTCTGATGTGCTAGTACAGCAGAGCCTGCTAAAAAAAAACCCACTCAAAATTACTCAGTGGGGTGACGGGAGAACAGAGTACTAGAAATTAATACTATTAGAGAGCACGCTACTATTGCAATGAAATGAGAGCTGTATTTTGACAGTAGTCTCTGGTACTTGCACCGTGCAGCAGGTGAAGACTTTACTACATATACTCGGATCTTGCTGGAGACTCACTACCTCCTCAGCTGCACAGCAAGCATCTCGGGCTATTTCTATTTTTATAAACTTCCTAGACACTTTCCTCATCTTCCATTTAAAAATGTATCTTTAACTGTATCCCAAGCCCCTCCACCTGCTAAGCTATTTGCAACTCCCCTACCACTTTTGAAGTAGATGCTGTATAAAATCAGAAGTCAGAATCTGCGTATAGCTTCATTACAGAGAGAACCAGAAGAAAACAATGAGAGTAGTAAGACAACTTGTATTTAACCACAAGTTTATACAATGCATTGCAGGTTTTTTCTCTTTAGCTACATTTGACAGATTCTTCTTCCCTCAATAGCGACATTCCTGGGTTGACATATTACAGACCAGACTAAGCACTCTTTCCATCTGCAGTATTTGTGCCAGCAAACCAGTTCTACTCATCGTATCTGCTTGGCAGTCCCGTACCAAAGCAAAGCGGGAATGCTTTCCCCTGCTCGGGCACTGACTTCTCGTGCAGCCAGAACTTGCCGCTGCGTTAGAGGGGCATCCCCCTGCCCCCGCGCCTGCCGAGCTGTCACTGCACGGAATTCAGTTCAGAAACAGTTCAGGTATGGGATGAGAATGGCTGCTAACATTTTTTCCAGAGTTTACATAGCAATTTGAGCTTTATACACAGGAAAAGCCAAACATATATAACCAATCTAGAGACCTTCCAAAATGTTGGAGACCTTGTTCCATGTGCTCCTCGGGTACCTTTGATCACAAGAAATGCGCCTGAGAAACAGCTTTTGAAGAGAACGGCTCGGTAGAAATACTACATGTTCATCTTGAATTCCCAGTGCAGCGGTGTGCTCCTGCTTGGGATACCTAGCGGAAGATTAATAATGCACACACCTCTGTTGCTGCCGTGTTATTTGTACAAGACCAGCTTCCCCCCCAAACAGCAGCAAGTGAAGATGGCAGCCTAATATCTGCAGCTCTTTGAGAACAAGTAACAGGAAAGGTAGCACCCAGCTGAAACCACTGTATTCTTTCTATTCACATTAGGTTAAAAAAAAGAGCAGTTACAATTTTGCTGTAGCTGACTCAGCCTGGATTTGAATCCAGGATCTAAAGGCAAATTAAATTTCACCATCTATGTTAAGAAAGCAATTCAGCTTCTGAACTGGATCAGCTTTGATGCCATGCTACAGAATTTAGTTGAAATGTGGTATGATGAAAGACTCCTGTTCAGCAGCAGATACAATTATCACACCGATCTTAATTAGATCATGAACTTGACTTTAGGATCCCCAAAGCAGTATTGAAAGCTTGGTCCAGTTACATTGAACTTGGTCCAGAACACTGAAGCTTATCCATCAAGATAAATATATTACTAGTACTTTGATATGACAGATGTTTGATGAGTGACACAGCAAATGCCTTTTTAACTATGATTTTTAAAAAGAATTATTAAACTGCTCTAAAGTGTATGCTGTTATCTTTGAGGGGAAAAAGTATAATACATGAAAAACAATTATTACAGAGCACATAGAGCACAATTTTTCAAGCACCGGTTTCAGAATTAAAAACAATTGAACTAAGGTTCTCTCTGTGGAGAGTCACTTTGTAACCAATTCAAGACTTTAAATAGCTATTGTTTAAAAAATTTGTCAGCTACAGAAATTGTTTTTCCTTCAGATTCCAAATCCTGTCAGGCCAGGTTGATTAAAATGTTGCGTTTACAAAAAAAAAAAAAAAAAAAAAAAAAGGCAAAAAACCCAGGCAATGTAATCACCCCTTATAAAAGTGAAAACAGCAACTCAATTTTTAAAGCACCACGAACAAAAGGCTATAGCCCATCTATCATTCACATATGGATTCATGTAATGATTCTTCAATTAGAATTATTATCTATACAGCAGCTGAAGACTGAGAACTGCTGATACACTGCAGATGAGAACATTTGCTAGTCTCTGGGCTCCAGCCTTTCTTAAAAAATGATGATCGCACAATATAGATTGCTCGGTTTATATGTGTATTAAGCTGCAATGCCAGCATTTACATTTGCAACATTACAATTTTGCTTTCTTAGGCTCAAGAGAATTTGCTGCATCTGGTAGATTTTATTTGCTTTGTATCTTAGGCAATCGTTACGAACAATGCGTGAATAGGCAGTATTATTGCTCAAATAGTCTGTTTTGTTAGTTATCTCAGATACTACAAAAGAAGTAAAGGAAGAGTGGGCCTGTGAGACGGGTGGGTCATTCAGTGTCAGTTTGCTTGCAATGTATTATCCCAGCGCTATTTCTATAAGGCATGTCCATCTGCTCCTTCATTTCTTCCACCTATACAGATCCAGGTAGCATAAGATGCAACATCAGAGGGAAAGAAAAGCATCTCACAGAACAGTTACAGGCACCATAAGGGAGGAAAGTCACTTTGGCGATTCGGACTGCAGCAATTTGAGCGGTCCCTGTCCACTCATGCACCCTGCCCTGTTCCCAAAGGTTACTGTCTTCAGTAGGTACCGTATAATGTATGTTTTGCAGAAGCAGAACAGGCAACATGCTAGCTCTACAGCCACTGCTTCTCATACTTACAATGCTCAAACGACCCCCGGTTTCAGTATTTGTTAATACACTGTATGAATTGCGGGAACTGCCAAGCAGACAGATCACTTTGCTACCTCTGCTACAGGGCAGTGACTTTGGGCAGAGCAGCAGACTAGGTAACAAGAACAGCAACTTCTTGAGCTTCTCTTTCTGAATCCTCAGCTCTTCCAGAATGTTTCAAGAGCTTGCCCATTCCTATTTTGCGGCTGGTAACCACATGCTATGACGTAGCAGATGACAGAGATAGGTAGCTACATAATTAGTAGCTGTGAGATAGCCTTACCAAATGGGCATCTGTTCTTGGTGTTTCTACGAAGGATTCTTGCTGTAAGAGCCCCAAGTACGTTCTGAGGCCCAGGCAGCCTTCCTATGTGTCTCACTAGTAATGTGGGTGCTGGAGCCAGCAAGGTGGCTCTTGCAGATTTTGGAGGTATGTGGAAGCCTTTAGTGCCATGTGCCTATGTAGAGGGTAGGAAAAGGGCTGCACAGTTAATTAAGTTAAGAAGCTTCTTATTGCACTGTACAATCTTAGGAAGATCTTCATAGAAGGAAAATATTGTTAATGTATGTTTTACTCTGGATAGATTGACAAACCTACGCCCATGCTATTACCATCTTTCACAGTTGGTGAAACCTGCCATAGCCATGAAATACCTGTTTGTACAAAGGAAATGAAAACTCTGCTCATGGGTGTATGTTCCAATATTATTGCACTACTTTATTATAGATATTAGTGAAAAGAGAATAGGCGATTTATACTCTTCCTTGAAAAATACTTTTTATCTCCTGGATCTCCTAAATAACCAATTATTCTTCATTTACTTGAAAGTATATTGCCATTCGAATTACTTAAAATTTCATTATATTTATAATGACATTATATAATGCTTCCATCTCTAAAAATGTAATATTAAGTGAAGACATTTAAGGGGACAAAGTAAGCAAACAAAACTGAAAACCAATACACCAGCGTACCAAAATAACACAAATATTTAGTTCAAGAGTTTATACACATGATGGGACACATTTCTCAAAATATTTTACATTTTCTGACTTCAGGTGGCATCACTAAGATTGCGAAGAGATGTAATGATGTAACCGTGGGATAGGGGCCGTGAAACAGAAACTATAGAATCAGGTTGAGATAATTAGTTTGTAACCAAGGTAACAGGTAATGAAGCTGACTGACCATGGCAAGGTACAGTGCTGCTGTGTTCCATGTACAGTCCCTACCAAACCAAACAATAGGTTTGGAGATACTAATCTTATGAAGTAAGTTGCTATGGACAGGTGCACCTACAACAAAGATACTGTGCATGCCTGCAAGAAGAGGGTCACGCAGTGGATACGGGTGCGAGACCACTGACGACCACCAGAGACCCTTGAGGACCACCGACTCAAATCACTGAGCGTGTGTGACGGGGAGGAGAATATGGAAATGGATTCTAAGAAATGATTATCATAGGACTGCCCTTTCTGAGAAAAACGATGAATATGTATGTTTTGATCCTACATAACCTGTGTGTTGGTGATCACCTGGCATGCACGTTGGGTGGAGCTATCCCCCGTGCATCCAGCGCTGCAATAAAGAATGCCTGCCTTTTAACACTACATTGGTGTTACGAGGTTTATTCCCGGATTTCAGTGACAATGACACATGAATTAAAAATCTTTTTTTTTTTTTTTTTCCTAAAGCCATCATCTTGGGGTTTTGGGTTTTTTTTAAATAAAAATAGGTTTAAAAGGTCAAAATCAGAATAAACCACTTAATTCTTTCCCTGGATACTTGTTTATAGAGATGTGTTGAAATTTTCAGCTTTGATTTCAAATGGGAAACATTTTGAAGACAGGAAAAACACTACCTGAGAAAGCAGTTCAATCTATAGTAGAAGTGAATGAATTATTTGCAGCAGACAATTTATTATGAGAACATAAAAGGTAGAGGTTTCTTCCTCTCAGAGGAGGCAACTGTTGTTTTCTTTATTCAGTTTCAGGATATTATTTATTCATCAAATACTTATTTTAGCTGCCACCATACACCTCCCTAAACTCTTGTAACAATAGTTCTAATGTTCGCATTATGTGACTAGTCATCTAAATTAATAATTGATACTCATTCAGGCACAGAACAGCAATATTGAAAATCAAGAAGGTATCACTAAGGCCTTGTGGTTTTCACTGGCTGCTCCAGTATACTGAATACTGAGGCAGTGAGCTGCTGTTTTGGCTTCCAAGCTTGTGGAAGAGCTTTACTGACTGGAAAAACTGAGGTATAGCATGCTCTCAATAAAAAAAAAAAAGGTAAAAAAAAAAGAGCAAAAGAAGAAAAATTTACTTCTCCTTATAGCCACAAGGACTCAGTAGTAAAGTCATATTACATTTCTCCTAGGGTGTGTTTGTACAGCAAGTAACAACTGTGACAGTAGTCTAGGGAGCCATACCTTCCCAAGCTTTAATCAATTTAACTTCTAACTGTAGCAATAACAACGGAGAAGCAGCAGTCCAATTTAAGCTTAAGATACAATAGATCTCACTAAGTGAGAGCACCTTCATGATGATTAGCATACTATTAACTTGTGCGTATTAACATCACCTCTTGTATCAATTCATTTGAACAGGCTGGATAGACAATCCTTTCAAAAGCACCACTATTTTGATTAAGCAATTTGCAGGGGGCTCTGAAGGATACATGTCTCAGATCCCACCAAACAAAGTGGCTAGAATATTTCCTGACATTTAGAACTCATTAACTGTGGTGTCCCAAGTATGACTACATTACAGACAGACAAAGAAAATGCCTTTTTAACGTTAAGCTCACTTTGAACAGTAAATGACATAAAAACTACATACAATGTAGTAACTGCATTTAAGAATAATTAACTAAAAGTTCTGCAACCTACAGCACTGTCACTCTGGTGATATGGAACCTTTGTTTCAGGAACAGACTCTGAATCTATTGTTTGCTTAATGAATTCAAATCAGCAACTGCACACAGCCACAGAAGCAACAGTGCCAATGGCAAGAGACACTTCGGAAATGGAAGTCTATAAATTTTAACAACAATGGACTAAAAAAGCCAAAATACTCTCAAGGTCTCACTGGCTCTTCAAACTGCTGCATTAATCCCACAAGGCATTCCTCCTTTTCAGTGGGTCTCTGGCCTCATCACCCTACCAAAGAAAAGACAAAATGGAAAAAAGAAAAGAAAAAAAAAAAAAGACTGTACCTCTCCACAACCCCTTGCTTTCATTATTAAAATTTCTTTGGGTTGCTTAACTATGCAAATGTTTCCAAGAGCCAAGTACTGACAGGATATGAGGTATTCTAGGTTCTTCTTTGCCAGTGAGGACTGCTTTGTTCTAGGCAGTTCTTGAGAGATGAGAACGCCCGAAAACACTGCTATTGCAACTCTACCGTTTTCTCAGGCATTTTTAACATTGTATTTAGTAAGGGCTATCCCAAAACTTATATAAATCTTCAAAAAGAAACTAAAAGTGGCTGATGAGAAATGAGACATTTTGAGAGCAGTGAAACATTTCTTGCTGGATGGTCTATACCTAGGAAGGAATTCAATCACTGCCACAGAAAATCTTGTTAATCAAGAATACGTGAATAAGCATTCTGTGACTTGCTGAACACCAGTCCAAATAGTCACCCACAGACTGAAAGGCCAGCTCAAGTTCTTCATGAATGTAAAGCTTTAACTTTGGCAGAGATGAAGCGCATATTTGTGCTACACAAAACTTGTGTCTGGCTTCTGTCTTGGAAAGAATATTACCGACTTTCTTTAAAACTGAATTTCACCCAAGGTGGGGTTTTTTTTGTTGTTGCTTTCAGATGAGGAATAAATTTTCTCCACTGCAGATTCACAATGCTAACCCAATACAAACCTGACATACTTCAAACAAAAGCGCATCTTCCTGTGTTATTAAACCTGTATCTTCTAGTCTTCAAGTTGTTCTGTGCCTGTATTAGAATTATTTATTTCATTTACATTTTTTTCTTGCTTTGCTTCTTTTCTAGAAGTCTTCAAACACTTGTCGAGTCTTTTTAGGAATACATCTACATCTTGCTTTTTAATTCCAATTGCTGAGGCAGCATTGAGGTAAGCACAGGGATAGTCATTTGCATGTGACATAAAGCCTTTAAAAGTGTAGTTATTCACTGTTTGTACAGTCCCACAGGGAACAACCCTGAAACAAACAAACAAAATTGTGATTCAGTTGAAGATGCCTTGGATATTTTATGCGATACCCTATGATGAACACATTTACACAAGTTCCTATACAGTGTAATATCTGCTAACTCTAAACAAATCAATGTAAGCAGGCTTATATCAGGCATTCTCCAAGTTAGTGCATCACTATGAGTGACAGTAGTAGTAGATCCTGAATTAGCTCAAGTCTGTGTGCATATGTATATGTCCCTTCCCCTCCTCAGTTAAATTATGAAGGTCTTCATTACTGATATTTATGAGTTCCCCAGTGTGGGGGGTGAAAAAGACATCTGCAGCAAACTTTCCTATTTCATAACAAGCCTTAGCTATCCAACCTGCTCTGTGTCTGACCTGGGTCTGTTCACCCCCTCACCCCGAGCTCCCCGGGTCACCATATGGACAGCAGCCTCAGTGCAGACATCTGCTTGGCATTGTGTACTGCTGTCCAAATGTCTGGGTTCAAGTGATTCAGAGAGCTCAGGATCCCAACTTCCTCCCATCCATTCCTCTCTACCGCATCTCCCTTTTCCCCCATCCTATGATGTTAACCTCATATTCATTCCCTCCTTGTAGTGGATACTTTTTGCCACCGCTTCTACCTCTTCCTCATACTAAGAACCTCTACCTATTACACCCTGTTTCTCAGCACTTTCAGTACATATCCATTCCCTGATAAATCAAGTCCGTAATCCACATCCTTACTTGTTAAAGGAACAACTTGCCTTGTGGCTATAGTTAAAGCCTACACAAGCAGTTAGCGCTGATCAATTGACAAAGAATTTACTACCTCTATAGAGACATTCCCTGCAGTTCATAAAAGAAACTGCATTCAGACAAATACCACTAGGATTAGCAGATCCTTCTCCGTCCAAGTGCTCTGACCACAGGTTATGCAAAAGCCTGTACGCTAGTGAAGTAGGGAGCTGCTATTCCTACCACTGGCATTCAGCACAAGCATGACATTTAAAATCTGTTGAAATGCCAGGTCAAACAAATATTACAAAAGAATTACATAAAAACTGGAAAAAACAGAAACCTTTATATCAGGCAAAGAATTGGAGACTTTTAACTTCAAAAAGTGAACCTCTTGAATCATTTCAGCCAAAGATGGCTGAAATTGCAGGACGAGCCAAGGTTAGGACAGGCAAATTAAAAAGAGCATCTAACTACAGTACATATAGATTTACTGTCATTCACCTGTGCAAGAATTGGAATAATCCAAGCTAATGAAGCATACCTTCTGATGTGGAAACATTCAGCTCTGCTACAAAAAAAATTACATTAAGTCTATGGCAGAAGTTAGCATGGCAGCAGTAATATTCAGATTAAGGAATCCTGCCAAAACAAATTTTACATCATTCTCTTCTTCCAAAAGGTTTAAACCAAAATAATTAAAAATTATTTGGCTTCCATTTTTATGTGTCTCTAAGAATAAATTCAGCTCGGAGTGGCTCAGGTTGTAGATTTAAAAAAAATATATTTTAAACAAAATTAGTTCCAGAAAGCAGGATTTTCTTCCATACGACAAAAAGCTATGTAGGGTATTAAAAGTTTATTCCCCTGACATCCAGCACAACCATATTTGTGCTGCAATAAACAAAACAAAGATCTTCCCTAAGTAGCTTACAACTTAACTATAAGATCAGACAACAGCTGGAAACTAAATGACACCGAGGGGTACTAGGGAATAATGACACTAAATTAAATGGGCACAGATTATATATTTAGCCTATCAAAGCTAACAAAGGGGCCCTCATTGCTAACGCAAGCAGGTAGACATTAATAGTAGATAACAGTGATGAAGAAGGGTGTATTACTCTCTGACTTATTGTTGGACTGTAATCTGTAATCATGAGACAATTGGTACAAAGTAAATATTACAGGATTTCATAAAATATATGCTAATACAACCCCCCAAATTTTTCAAATTCATAACATCCTCACCTTGCTCCAGAAACTTGTCTTGTGAAAAGCATAGATCCAAGCTGGGTAACAGCAGCATCATTATTTTCATCTAGATTCTTCAGTGACATGGCTAAAGTAACAAAAGGTCAGGTTAAAATTACCACAAAGCTCCTTTTTCTACAAAGAACCACCATAGAGGACAAGCTGTTTTCCAACAATAAAAATCTAGCCAAATATCTGTGTTCAAATACAAAGAAAAAAAAGAAATATGAATACTATATCTTGTAATTTTTAATTTTCCCACAAGCTGTCATAGATTACTTCTTTGGTTAGTCTGTATGTAAGGTAGATTCTGCACAGGTAGGCAATATTACTTCGGTGTTCAGCAGAGTTTTTTGTTAGAACAAGTATCTTGAGTAGGAATTCCACAATCTCTTTTACAGCACTATAAGATGATGGGTAAAATAATTATACCCTAATTTCTTTTTACATCTCCTTATTTATAAAGTATTACTCCATGCTAACATATTCTGTCTGCCTTGATTACAATAACTGAGTATGCTGGACAGGGGCAATTTTTAAAAAAAAAAAAAAAAAAAAAAGGCCCAACTCACTACTTTTATAGTAGGTTACCTTATCGGGTTCAATGGCTTCATACCAGCCTAAGAAAAATTTAATGGAGTGTAGTGAACAATGTTTAATATATAGGAACTGTATGTGAAAGTGCATTATGAATGCACAGTATATTAGATTTTTTTAAAAGATAAAAACAACAATTACCTAAAGAAATGGGATTATGTGGTGTGTCTAACAGTCTCTCATTGTGGTTATCTGCCAGCTTCTTCAGCTCACTTGAAAGATAGGAAAACATCTCCTGGAAAAAAAGGTGCAATATTTTTGTTATTAGCTATCAAACAGAGAAAATAGCAGCTATTTCACAAAACTGTTCAGTCTCCATTATACCCTACAGGTGCCCAGCTGATCCTCTTTTCATGTGTACCAAATAAGTGGACCAGACAATTCTCTGAAATCATTCTATAAAGGAACAGCTCCATTTCTTCCTGAACGCTGTTCTTCCCCCTCAGGCTGGTACAAAGCTCTCTACCTGGTCTGATATATGTGCTTGGGATGTCAGTCAGTCTCTCTGTGGCCCTGAAACCTGGAGAGGGAAAATCTTGAAGAGATTCCCACTGCACAGCAGGTCCTACCCCAGCCCACTCCTGCAAGAGCTTCCCCCCCCACCCTGTTACCATCCCAGATGGCCATGTTACAGCAAATTACTCCTTACTTTGTTTTCTTTCTATTAACACATTCCACACTAAAAATAGTGCATTTTGTTACCATGTATCACACAATCACAATTACCACTAGTGCATAGATTTCTTTCTCTGTATGAGAATGGCAATACAGTCTCTTAAGGCGAAGGCTATGAGCACACATTTGAATGCATTTTGTTTCACACAATATATACTCTCCTGAATACTCAGCTCTATTGTGCAGCCAGTCCTCTTCCTGGGACCAACCCTTCCTGTTCAAGCCTACTAAAAGAATGGAGATATCTGAATTTCTGTTATCACTTAATTAGATTGCACCTTTATTGTGAAAGTGTCATAAAACTGAGATTCATAAATGTTTTGGCTCAGATACAAGTCGCACTGCACATAAAAGGCTGCTTCTCTTACTTCATCCCTATTTTATTCCCTCCCTCTTCCCCAGTAAAAATCTATGATAATTGCTCATGGTCTTCCTCAGTTTAATATCTTTCTCTTCACAGATCGGCTCAAAACACTTATGGACAGAGTAAGAATAAACACCATTCTTCTTATTGTATCCTTCGACTTCTTTTCCATCCTTTTTAATGCTTAGTCTCTCATAAAAACTAGCAAAGAGAGATACTGGATAGTCCTTTTAAAAGACACTAAACATCAGATTTTTCCTCTTTCTGGCCATAAGGATTGTGCTGCTCATCTGCTTCAATGTGACTGCCTGTTTAAGCATTCTCATCAATTTCTGGACCTGACAAGTGATTTTTCATTCTTTAAATAGAGTTGCCTCTTCTGTTTGTAGACCAGTATCCCATTCTGACCTGTGCACTCTGACAGATACAAATTATAGCTTGTGATCAAAATTATGTTTTTGAGCAGAACCTCTCAAAGGTCTTATGAAACCAAATGAACTTTGTGGTAGCTAAGTTAGAAGAATGTTACAGCTGCTTTTCTTGAGCCACTGCAGTAAGCCCAGTCTCACTTCATGAGTGACCAAACGAACACAGCTCCCGACCTGTTCTTCCCAATACCATAGAATGAATTCAGCCAGATAGGAAAAAGTACCATGTTACTGGCTAAATGAATAAGGCTATTGATTCAACTATCAACAAGAGCATAAAGCTTCTGTAATACTTGCAACAAAACAAACAATTTTGGGAGGCATCTATGATTAATTATAAGAACTTGAAATTTGTGAAAAATCATTCTTATTTTTCAGAGGCATTTGTAAATCAAGTGATTTTATGGTTTCAATTCATCAGAGTTTATTTACAGGTCAGTTGCAGAAGTTGAAAAACATTTATGTTTCAAATGTTCAGACACTTTTTGCCTTCCTTCTGGTTCCTCACTGAATACAAACACATTACTCCTTTGTTATTTACTTGCCACAATGAGCATCACCAATGTGTTAGCCAATTTATTAGTACTTCTTCGGAACCCAAATCACAAATTAATTTGTGCTCCCTCTGCTGGCTATTTACTTCCACAAGTGAAGCAAAGTATTACAGAAGTATACGTAAATTGTGTCTACTATGGAGGTATTACTGGTGAAATTAGTACTGAGAAAAAAATGTACTGGAACAGGAAGAAATTCCTAAGTAATTAATTTCAGTGTGTTGTACCTAGGGAATTCTCTATTGCATCTCTTACAGTATTTATTGATGAAAGGACTGCAAGTTGGTATAACTACTTACCCACTGTAGAAATGTATTAAATTAAATTAAGATTAAATACCTAGGTTACTAGATGAGCCTTTACATACACAGGAATTTGTTAAAACAAGGGAGAATAGAAAGATGGAAAAAAATATCCAAGTATGTATTTTCACCTGTTTGAAGTTACCTGAACACAAATTCAGAACTACTTATTTTTATGAACGACACTATTTTACATCTTTCTATTGGAAGCCCTCTAGATATTTTATAGTTTCAGAAGTTAAGCAGTTTGTTGCAAAATAGGTTAATGGCCTTTCCAAAAAAAAAAGGAAAAAAGTAGTATTTTTGTGAGGTCAAATCTATAACCAACCTCTATTATAAAATATTTCTGTTATGTAGAAAATCTATAAGCACCCTAAGCAATTATATACAAATGAGCTCTTACATCATTGATTTTCTGTGGTAGCCACTCAGGCTTTCTCCAATGAAGCTAACCATTACGCTAAAGTTGCACTGAACAATCCAAGCACTAAATGTCAGTTAAGTTTCATTATTTAATTCACTCTTTCCCCTTAGAAACTTATCCCAAACCTCACCAGGCTAGTGAAATGAATGCTAAACTATGTGAAAATGTCTTGTACTCCTTCTGGTCTTTCCAACACCTAAACCAATAAAATACCTCAAAAAATAGGAAGAAGTCAACAATAGTATATGTGTCAAATGTGCTGAATGACTCGATTATTTGAACAAAACAGCCTACTTCCACATACGTATACAAAAATATTTTCTAGTATCTTTGTAACGATTACTAGAAATATTGGAATCATACTGTATTTACATTATAAAACTACTTTTAATAGAACCTACACTAACATGGGTGACTCTTCATTTGTTGCTCCATTGTGATAGCCACTGTTCTTCCAAATGAAAATAACTACAGGGAAACAAGTAAGGAAAAAGCCAGTAACTCCAGAGAAAAAGCAGAAGATGGGGGTACTAAATATGCCATTAGTCGCAAATCAGGTGACAGAGACACAACTGATGAAGGCCAGAAAACTTTTCGTCCATGGTTGAAGCTATCCTAGCTGGTTCTAACCACCCAGCTTGCTTATGTTCAGAGTCTGTAACACTCTGCCTTCCTCTCTGTTTCACTCTCATCTGAAAAGATGAGTTGTCCTCAGACAACAGCCATATAGCTGTTCATGGCACTGAAGAACACACTGCAGAAGAATCATTTTACAACCTCTTTGAACCAGATACAGACTGCCAAGTCATGTGCTGTACCTGAGACTGATCTGGTCCCATCTTAAATTATTTTGCAGCAGCAGCCATTTAGAATGCAACCATCATAGCCTCTCCTCTGCTTTGCTATCAGACTGACCAGCTGCATCTGATCCGGGAGCTGACCAGACCATTTGGCACATCACTTCATGTAGAAGGCTGCAGTGCTGAGCATGCAGGCCTGTTAGTGCATGCCCCAGTAGAAGGCTTACCTTCTTGAAATGCAGCCAAATGCATGGCAGAAACTGTACGTGTACATGTGGGATACCTACATATACCACATAGCCTCATATATAGATTCTCTTGCTTTGCAACACCAAGAATTTTGTTCTGAATTTATAATATGGAAATGGAAATTTTTAAAAATATGAAATGAATTACAGAACCTTTAAATCTTTATAGCATATAAAAGTAACCTAACAGAAACTGCCCAATAAGTCTTGCCAACCTGACACAGTAACACTAATGCTGACAATCACCACAGTTGTATTTTTTTAAAAGGTCTTTCTTAACAACACCGACCAACACATTTTCTCTTCAGCACTTCCAAGACCTTAAGATCAGGTTCCATGTGGGCCATACCTCTTCAATAACATGCTTTGAGTACGTAAGCCTCTTTGAAGCTTCCATTCATACCTGGCACTTTTTTAACTACACAAGACCATTTAAGAGAATGATTACATTCAGTTAAACTATCTTGCTTCCAGCCTCTCTAAATATGGTTCCACATATTTCACATGACGAAAATCCTGCAATATTCCCACACATTTGACAAATTACAGTGTAGCAAATTGAGTAGACAAAAAAAAAAAAGAGTAACAAATGTCTTTCGTCTTGTAAGAATATTTAATTGTTTTACATTAATATCCAGTATTAAATTGCTTTTCTCTTATTCTTAAATTCAATCATAAGTAGAGCAGCAATATAAACTCATATTGAACAGTACAAATAATTTATTCCTATCAGAATAATTGCATCAATGATAAACCATGAAATGTAAACCCAGTATTTTACTGAATTGTAAAACCCAAACAATTTCCTCACACTCGGTGTGATTTTAAATATTTTAGATACATACTCCATAAGGACATAAAAATGACTCCAGTTAATCACGTTTAGAAAGTATACAGACAGATGGATACAGATAGAAAAAGCTCCATCACATCCCAAGTAACACAGAAATACATTTAAGAAAATCAGAATTATCTTGATCTTTGGATTGTTAAGGAAAGTCTAATGAGGAAATCCATAACTGCTAAAACCAAAATGAAGCCATCATCTCTTCAGCAATACCAATATAATAATTAAATGGATTAAATGGACCACATTGGAAAAAATATTTAACAGGTATTAAACCTGATATGTAAGGTTCTGAATGTAAACCCTGAATGTAGGGTCCTTGCTCTCCATCAATTCTGAGGTGACAAGTCTACTGTTTGTGCTGTTACACAGCATAACCACTACGGTTCCTACATGTGGCCTGGCTCAGACACATAAATACATACATGAAAACAAAGAGTGTTAAGACCTAGTGATGCAGAACATGGGACACAACATAACTTGTACTGAAGAAATCAAAGAAGTTGCTACAAAAACATAGCCTTTACATAAGATTGTCAGTTCTTTAAAAGCAAAGCTACTAAGAAATTTGACTATGGATCAGCTGCCATTATCTGCATTACAAAAGGACCCAGAATCCCCTACTGAGATCAGAAAACCTGTTCTAAACACCACATAAACATATAAAAAAGAATAGTGAACATTTAGAACAAGTGAGAATACATTCTGTTAGTGGTCATCTTCCATCCTTTCTCTGGAAACATCACGGCTAAATACTACTGTTGAAAACACTCCTTACTAAGCTTTCGTATATGGCCACCTTTATTCAGACACTTCCACAGTGTGTGTGCGTTACTCCCTCACTCTTCTATCCTCAGATCCATTGCACCATTTTACTCCTTCATATCATAACTTATAATCTCATATCCTCAGACAATTGCACACTCTGTGACTGCCAGCTTGCCAGAAAATCCCACTCCATGTACATGCTCCTCTCCCTCATATAATCTCTTCCCTTCCTATATTAAACAGTTCATCCGTGTGAAAGAAAAATTGGGCAGACTATTTCTTTCCTTGGTTGTGTGAGATTAATCTCTTCTCAGTAACATTCTGGTCTTTCTGGCTTGAGCTCAAATAACCTGAAGTAACACCAATGTGAATAAGGATAAGGTAAAAAGAGAAAAAAAAAACCTTGAAGTTTTTTATAGCTGACTTTGTGTGTGAGTAGGTGTACCTGCACCGATATAGAAAGGAGTACTCAATGTCAAGCTATAAATAGCTCCTCCTGGGAGCCTAATAGCTCTGCCTCTGCTTTCACAGAGCACAGACAATAAACTATCACTATTACATTTTTACAATTCAGGAACAAACAGATTTAAGCAAAAAAAGGTTTCTATTTCTACAGCAAATCCAATAAAAGAAACATATTTATGCCATATATAAGGCTGTGTTTATAGAGTATACTCACATTTGAAATAAAAAGACCTGAAGTTGTAAAAACATAATGCTTTATCCACTTTAGAATTCTACTTCCAAGAAAATAACATGATTAAAAATATACAGCTATTCATTAAGACATTTTATTTATGAAAGAATTATTTATCACTTGGAGAATATTTATACTGCCCATTATGTACCTGCTACCACTGTAAATCTAACGTCAATATCAGCTTTGCAGAAGACACAATAAATTCACCTGAGTTTCTTTTGGAGATGAGAGTGAAGGGGGGAAAAAGTACAATTTGCTTTTAATGAAGACGCAAACCATACGTGGCAAAACATACACCAGTCCAGAACAAAATGTTAGAAACTGTATTGCATTGCAATAGTGGTAAAAGTGGTAACTGCTTTCAGTGTTTCATAAGCCATGTTTTTATTTTAGTTCCACAGATCACCACTTAGTCATTGTAAGGCCACTAAGCTGGTTTGGTTTTCTACAGTCTAGCTATTCCTGTGAGATCGCAATTCCAGTACGGAATTTCTGGATGCCTCTACAAGCAGCTAGAAACAAGTCACAGCATCCAGCATTATTGCCCTGCCAGGTAATCAGAGGCATCAGCAAACTGTCAGCAGGAAACAACTGGAATGTAGTTTCTAAATAAAATAATGGAACAGACTGTGTGTGATTTAAAACCATTAACTTAACAGTACTTAATTCACAGCATTTCCTTACCTAAAACCCTCTACAAAAACAATCCTCTGTGTTAATATATAAAGATAGCATTCAGGCTTGTATTACGCCCAGAATTAAGGACAACTCAAGATGTACAGGTTCCAGCTTTAGACCACTTGAATGTTTGTGTGTCTGTGAGAAGCAGAGAAGAAACCTAGCTCTGTATCTACATGAATACCTTAAATGACAGTATTTTTCTCTTTTTGTGGCCATGCACAGTATTAATAACCTGACCAGAAGCTGTGATTCTCCAGAGGATGTGGTACACAAACATTTAATTAAACACACTCATAGCACAAAGGCACAATAGGGCCAAATGAAGAAAAGCAGAGATCTCTGGGTTATCTCTGAGTGTCTGACCTCATGCTTTAGTCCTGGAAGCAGTATGACCATAACAACACAACACAGTACTTCTCAGATTAAGCTTTTGTGGGCAAAATTCTTCTGTATTAGTCACACTTTAGAACAAATATGAATATTGTACAAGTACAATACTGTAATAGTACAGGACCTCAGTTTAGCCTTCTGGTTTGGAAAACAACATGGAAATAATGCTTACTCATGAGCACCATTTGGCCAAGAAATATTATGTCATACTGCCTTTCCAGATTCAGAGCTGTGAGCTCAGAAGAAATTCAAAAGCTTTCTAGGCAGAAACTGGATTTACTACACAAAGCAGTTTTGCAAGAAGACTTTGTTAACAGCTGACTTGAAGAAAGCCAAAAAGCTTACCTTTCTCTCTTTCAGTAACTGTTTGTAACCACTAGCACCTAGAGACAGAAGTGTAATGAGGACATCTAAAGAAGGAGACGCAGATGCTCTTCCTGAGAAAAACAATATACAGATTGGCAAAAATAAAATTTATGTGAAAGCAAGCTGATAATCAAGTTTTCTACAGTTATTTCATATGTATGAAATCAGTCCATGAACTAGTTACCTGGATACATTTTGCTGATCTCCTGAATGAAGGACTCATTGAAGCCAGCAATGACAGCACCACCTACTGGAACCATAAAATTTTTGTCCAAGCTCTGAACAAAAGCATCTATTCTGCCTACTCGAGCACCCTTTATCAAAAAGGAATGAAAAAAAAAATCCACAACATACATTAGGAAAAAGGAAACACGTGATAGCATCATAGTTACTCAGCAATGTAACTGAGATAAATATAATTCCTGAAACTCTCTCAGATATTGTATCTGTGATGAAAAATTAAAGATCATCCTATTACCTTTCCTTAGCATTGCTTGATATTACCATTGTCTGCTTACATAGTGCCTTACAAATTCCTGTTTTTCTATTATTTAAAATACTGATTTCAGTTCCTGCAAGTTTAAGTGTAGCTTATTTCCAACAACAACCCAAAAGAAAATCCTTGGAAATTGATGGGAATTATACAGTTAAAACTGTACAATGCAAAACATTTCACAGAATCTCACGGTAAAGGGCTACAGGTTAATGCTTCATTAGAAAATTTTTCTTGACACACATATAAATTTGCATTAAAACAAGAGGGTTGTGACAGCACTCCTTTTTATAAGGCTGCTTGCCATCTAACTTCCTATAGCAGATTTCCCCACTTCCCACAAAACACAATGTCCTTATACCTATCCACTCAGATATTCTTAAAGGAAAAAGGTAGATTCTGCAGTACATCTTCAATTTGAGTAATATGCTGCTGTGAACTGTACAATTAAAATGTATGCAGCATAACAGAAATATACTTGAAAAGTATATTATAGAACATATATATTCAAGTATATTCAAATATAAACATATTAATGTACTACAAACTAAACCCAAGAAATAGAAACAAAGTTAATAGCTATATGTCAAAAAGAGTGAAAAGAGCAGATTCAACTAAACCAGTTATTATTTCTATGTTTTAATAGCTTAGTGCATGGGAGATGGGAAGATGCACTCTGGGTTTGTCAGCTTTTTGATGGGAAGATGAATGCCAGCAGCTATCATTTGATTTAATTGACAGGAGACCACCAGAGGAAAAGCATGACAAATGAAATGGTCTTGAAAGCTCTTTCCTGTGATACTCTTGCAAATTCTGTTCACACCGTGCTCAGCATGTGCATATTCCTAAGTATTCATTAATAACTACTTCCTCATAGGCAGTACATTTTCTATCACAGGAAATACATTTTTGTAAATAAATGTAAAACACACGGAGCTCAAATATATACATTTGCATAACCAAAGAACAAACAAAAAACCCGCAAACAACCTATCAAGAAGCCAAAAAACCCAGCAGAAACCAACAAAGTAACAGTTCTATTTGTAGCTTTGCAGCCTGAAAAGATTATCATTACATACATTTAATGCAGTAAGACTCAGCAATTCCACAGCCCCCTTCATGTCAGAATCTCACTAAACTTGTGCAAGTTAAATACAACAAACACATACCAAGTACATTACAAATAAAGCATATGCCATTTTCTATTTCACGCATCAAGATTTGTCAAATTCCTTCAGTCTCTCAAGATTTGGAAATGCCAACATGATGTTCCTGTTATATATCAAGTTGGTCTGTGCCCAGTTAATAACATAATGTCTTCTTAATTAGAAAAAAATGACCAGCATATCTTAAATTCAAAATAGTTCAGAATCCCCTGGATCCTATTAAAAAAATATCCCCCTATTCTTTTGACATGGGCAACAGAGAGAAAAGAGAAATATTGAAGAAACGGTGCACATACATTGCAATGAGCAAAAATGCAAGAATTCTAAGTTTTATGGTTGATCTTAGATAATAAGCAACCTCCTTTTCAAACTAAACAGGAACAGAAATTAAACTTTTTGAAAACAACATTGAACTTAACCCAATTTCCTCTGCTGTTCTCTGTGACAACAATATTTTAACAGTGGCAACATCTATAAAGTGCTGCTTTAGAATTTTGTATCTTCAATTGAAAATCTGTAACTCACATTCTGTTGAAGGCTTAATCCCTATTCAAGCATGACCTATTATTTATTTTTAGTTAATAAATTCATGAAATATTATAAGAAATCTTATTAAGGGCATTTTTTCCATTACGGAAGACACTTGAACATAAACAAAACCTAAATAAATTTGGTTTTGATACATGAAAAGCAGGTAACAGAAATATTTCCCCCTGCTCTGCTTTCTCAGAAAATTGTTCAAGTATCAGACATGCACGGGATTAGTCTCAAAGTTGTGAAACATCTGATAAAATTTGCTAGTGTTGTCTACAATCAGAGATTTACTTAAACTTGTTAAAAAAATTATTATTTGAAATACACAGCTCCTACCTGCTGGATAAGATGCATACATTTTGAAGACTGAACTCCATATGCATTGTTGACAATATGGGGAATGTCATAATTAGCACAAACCACAGCCAGTTCCTCCAGTCTATGAGCATAAAATTGTAATTTAGAGAAGCATTGATAACTAACTTATGTTACAAATCAGACCATTAAAAGACTGAAAGGTCTACAAGGACGTCAGAATGAGAAAAGAAACTTTTTTTATTAATACCTCAAGGTAGCACTTGTCACCTTCAGCTATTCTAAATTCTGTTAGTTTTTACATATACTACAAATTGTTGACCTAGGCTGAAATTTTTCATGCTTCACTGAAAGTTCTGCCTGGAATACAGTAAATAGATCCAAATCATTCTGCCTCAGCTATAAGCATTTTTTATGTTAATGATAACTATCAGAGCTTTAGCTATTCACACTTTTCTCCCTTTTCTTCTAATATTCAACGTGAAAATAGCCTAATGGAAGTTTCAAGATGTGTCTTGGGAATGAAAAGCATCATATAACGGTAAGTCTTTACATGCTTCTGTTTATTTTAAGGAACTAATATTTCAATCCTTTGGCTAAAATCTCACTTGCATATTTCAGATAAACTGATTAACAGAAAATAGATTCTTCAAAGGAATGGAGAGCCCTACAATGTCTGAATGTGGAAATCAACAAATTAAAACTTTGTTCAACTATTTACTCAGAAATAAAGACGACTCTTCACTTGCCTTTAGAAATCCCTGAAATCACAGTGAGCTCAGCCTGGAATGATTTCTCAGTCAAACTAGGATTTATGTGGGTGCATAGCTCATTTTGGGTAAGGGCCTTCAGCATCTTAAACACAAATGTACTTAGTACCCTTTTTTGAAAAACTCCAGTCATACTCTATTTTTTAAAAAGACTCTTGATTTTCCCCAAACTTGTGAATGCATTTCAGAAATAAAAATCTATTTGAAAAAATAAGGTACTATATAATTATTTAATGTGATGATAAAGGTAATATTATTTTTAAAAAATCAGGAAACTCTAAACCTTCAATGCATTTTTACTGTATCTCCTTCTGTACAGCCCCTCACTGTAATTTACTGACATTCATATAAAATGTGACAGAGTATGAAAACATTTTCCAAGAGGTGACATTCCTTTGCATTCTATTTCTATTACATTGCCTAGTGTTGTTCTGTAATGCAAAATTCAGCTGCAAACCTATGATTAAATTTTCTAAACCTCAATCCTTAGGAAAACATCATCACCACTGTATTATCCCTAAAGAAATCACAAGTAATTCACGATTAGGAAACACCAGTAGTATAATGCACATACTGATCTTCTACAGTCAAGACATTCGGCAGGACCTGCATGTCCAATAATTTGTCACATTTATCTACATCCTGAATCCTGAACTATGTAACATTAACAGAATACTTCAGGAAACGGTAACACTACACAGGGCAAAGTTTTTTGCTTCTGACCTGCTGATCTTAATCAGACTTATTCCACACCTTCCACAGAGACTCAACAGAAGAGAGTTCCCCTCTTACAGGCTTCTTTTCAAGTTCAGGTAGAGAATTTCACCAAACTGGAAACGTAGAGGGTGTACTGCTCTGTATGTTTGTCTTTCTCACCCTGTGAGACTTCAAGGAGCAATACGCTAGCATCTACAAGTACTGAAAACAGAAAAATCTCTTTACTTTTCCTAAAAATATTCTATTGAACAATAGATCCATATTGCAATACAGGATGAGAGTGCTACAGTTTGAAAAGAATATGTGATTATGCAAGGGAAGCAAACAATTATGCACACCACTTGTCTGCTTCCAAGGCTTAAAATGAACCATCAAAAGAGCTGCTAGTCATATTAAAAAAATAAAGCATTAATGTAAGCTTGGCTACCACTTGAGTTCTTAAGTCACAGGACTTACAGAAATATTTTCCAGCTTATTCTTTCTCTCCTTCTTGTGAAAGTTCATAAAAAGAAAGCTTTGCTCTTTCTTCTAATATTAATGAAAGTAACAAGATACAGGGTTCTGCTAAGTACATAAACTAACTGAAAAAGACACTTTTTTTCCCTTTAGTTCTCTAAATATGGTAGTTTTAGAGACAACTCACAGCAACAGCAGATAATATACTGACCGAGAACTGATGTCTCTCTGAGGGAGGGGGTTTATACACTAGTGAATTATTCCCATAAAGTTAAATTATACTTCAAAGGAAAGCTATAGGTACACAGGCATAAAACTCTCACCCTGACCTTTTAACAATCCTAAGCCACTTAAAATTTTAAAACACCACCACCACAACTAAACAAAGCCTTACAAATGCAAGATATTTAAAAACAGACATTTAAAATGGTACTCTCCAGAAATGCTGTACGGGATTTTCCTTTCTGTAGGAAGATGAATGTTATGGCCTTCAATAGCTGACAGTATCCTTTAAATAGAAAGTGCGTTCATATCCTCCTATATCTGTGGTATATCATAACACAGTGCCACTGCCTAATAATTCATCTTTTAGTTGCAGAGGACAAAACAATCGCATGTCAAAAAGAGGAGGCAGATAAGGAAAAGATTAATTTACCCAAGCTATAAAATAGACCATTCAATTTTGATAGCTGTGATTTAAGTTAGCCAATAAATCTGCAAGTCAACTTCAAGCAATGTTCATAGTATTCTGACAGAATTATATGGTTTTAACTTCCCTCTAGCAATTGGGTTAACCTATGATAAATACTGGGGTTTTTTAAAGGTAGGAAAACAGAGCAAAACATATCTTTACTTGCCATGTTTCAGAGTCAATAATGTTTCTTTCCTACACTTGCAAACATTCAACTAAATTTTCCAGATAACAAAGTAATTAACAAAAAAAACATGCACTGCAGAGGAACTGTAAACATAGGTCTTTTCAATTTAGTGATAAATTAAAAACAATTAAAGTGGAACAACTGAGGCACTACATTTAAAACCACGTAAAAAAAGATGTCTTGTTCATATCTCATACTTTAGTGTACTACACACAAGCCCATAAAAATATACCTGTTCAACTGTAAAACCTAACAAATTTGCTTCTTGATACTTATTCTCATAAGCAAACAGAGAAAGCAGGTTTTCTGAGTGACAATGGTGCTCATTTTGGACAAATGATTCAATATACCAAGTGTTTTAGCCACCTCTACTCCATCATGTCATTTGCAGATTGAGAAGATTTTCAATTATTTCAAAACCAAACTACACATTGAAATAATATCTCAGATACTCTATTTTCCATCCATAACTGTAATATTCATCTCAGCTTCAGCTAGTGCTTGAATGACATCTTCATAGCAACTACAGAAATTGTATGTATGGACACATAATATTAGGAAAGAACGTAATGTATTTTAAGCTTCTTTTAATGGTGATTTAACAGCTGGAAATTATAAGAAGTAGCATCATGCAATCAGGCAGCAAATGTTCAAACTAAGACAAGTTACAGCAGGGCAAATCATATGTTATACTCATACACCACATCTGCCCTAGATGCTTCCAAGAGTTCCCTTATATCAGTATATCTTAATTAGCCCTAGAAACATCAGTATAATACAGGAAAGAGTAATTCAAGCAAAGATTTTAAATTTAGCTGTTGCATTTTTTTTTAAGTGTATTAACACCCTAGGAAAATTCATCATTGGCTAAAGCAGAAGAGTAGAAAAGGCAACTGTAATATTAAAATGTGGTATTAGGTATGGAACTATATTTCCTGGACTATGTTTCTATGAAAGTCTACTTTTACTACTTCCATGAAATAAGAAATCCACTGCCAAATTGACATTCATTTCACCAGAATAGATCATCATTAACCTCAGTTATATGACAGAAGGAAAACCTTCTGCATTATTCTCACTTTTTTAATATACTTTTCTGAAAGTGGAACATTGTTTCAACCTGCCGTTTTTCTTAAGCAAGGGATTAAATTCTCTTTACTAATTGTTGGCAGTAACTAAGTAATTTTAGGAATGGACATTCAAAACACAGAGGGATGGTCTGTTTGGGTTTTACAGTAACAAATAACACACTTCTTACAAAGACTACTTACCTATCAGGTACCCTGGGAGCAAAGCAAGACGTTGTAGAATGCACACAAAGAATATTTTCAGCACCCAGAGTCTTGATTTTAGCCTCCACTGCTTCAACATCCGTCCGTAGCTCATCGCCTTCTAATACATTTTCTATCACCACAGGCTCAAAACCTGACCCAAAAAAGCAAGATCTGAATGTGTACCATCAAATCTCTGACTAATTGTGGGGTTTTAGTTCCAGTGTAAATCTGAAAAATCTTGCTTCTGTTGTTTTAACAGAGTCTTCCAGATATGGATTTAAAACACAGATACCTAAACTGGTTTATTGTACGATGTCCATATGGCTAAAAACTACAATAATATTCTTGTTAAATACTCTAGACAAAAGCTTACCTTACATTCTTTGCATGCAACAGCAACAGGTTTGAAGATTGTTTTAAAAACAGATTAACCTCTTCCCTCCCGATTAAAAAGAAAGTGTTTGAGTGGCATTCTTGTAAAACATTAGCATACTAAAACAGTCTCTCTAAAAAAGGATGCTATTAGATGTAGCAATACAATAATGATCATTATGAATTGGCTTTCATCATAAGCCTCTGCCTTATTCAATACATAAACTTCCAAATTACTTCTTAAAAGATAAAAATGTCCACGTTTGACCTCATTTTGAAAATGAACTTTGTCATATCATAAACTCCAAGCTATTTCTCAAGTCTTTTATGCTATTTTTTTAAGTTTCCAGCTTAAGTCTGTATTTAAGATGTACAATAGTTGAACCTCATACAGTTGTTTCTCAAAGACACATATAAGAAATGTTTGAAAAAAGGAAGTTATCCCCTTCTTCTAAACGTTGGAATGTTTCCAGTTTTGGAATGGGCTGCTCAGGAGGGATGTTGAAAAACCAGAGAGGGTCTATCACAAAATCATAGAATCCTAGAATGGTTTGGGTTGGAAGGGACCTCAAAGACCATCTAGTTCCAACCCCCCGGCTGCGGGCAGAGACACCCTCCACTAGACCAGGTTGCCCAAAGCCCCATCCAACCTGGCCTTAAACACTTCCAGGGAGGGGGCATCCACAACCTCTCTGGGCAACCTGTTCCAGTGCCTCACCACCCTCACAGTAAAGAATTTCTTTCTAATATCTCATCTAAATCGACCCTCCTTCAGCTTAAAGCCGTTACCCCCTGTCCTGTCACCACACTCCCTGATAAACAGTCCCTCACCATCTTTCCTGTAGGCCCCTTCAGGTACTGGTAAGCCACAATTAGATCTCCCCAGAGCTTTCTTTTCTCCAGGCTGAACAACCCCAACTCTCTCAGCCTGTCCTCACAGGAGAGGTGTTCCAGCCCTCTCATCAGCTTTGTGGCCCTCCTCTGGACTCCCTCCAACAGCTCCATGTCTTTCCTGTACTGGGGCCCCCAGAGCTGGACGCAGTACTCCAGGTGGGGTCTCACAAGAGCGGAGTAGAGGGGCAGGATCACCTCCCTCGACCTGCTGGTCACGCCTCTTTTGATGCAGCCCAGGACACGGTTGGCTTTCTGGGCTGCAAGCGCACACTGCCGGCTCATGTTGAGCTTCTCATCAATCAATACCCCCAAGTCCTTCTCCTCAGGGCTGCTTTCAATCCATTCCTCGCCGAGCCTATAGTTGTGCTTGGGATTGCCCCGACCCATGTGCAGGACCTTGCACTTGGCCTTGTTGAACCTCATGCGGTTCGCATGGGCCCACCTCTCCAGCCTGTCAAGGTCCCTCTGGATGGCATCCCTTCCCTCCAGCATGTCGACCCCACCACACAGCTTGGTGTCGTTGGCAAACTTGCTGAGGGTGCACTCGATCCCACTGTCCATGTCGCCGACAAAGATGTTGAACAGTGCCGGTCCCAGTACCGACCCCTGGGGAACACCACTTGTCACCGTTCTCCACTCGGACATTGAGCCCTTGACCACAACTCTTTGAGTGTGATCAGAGGGCTACTAAGATGGTTGCAATACAGCACACACAGCTTAGAAAGAATGGTCGTAAGACCTAGACTTTTGAATCCTGAAAAGGCTAAGGAGAATATCTAATAGCGGTCCCCAACCATCTGAAAGGGAATTACAAAGACAAGACAGCCAAACTCTCTGGGCCCTATAATTTAAACAGGATGTGAGGGGTCCCTGAATGCATCCAGAGGAGGGCAACAAAGCTGGTGAAAGGGCTGGAAGGCATGTCCTGTGAGGAGCAGCTGAGGACTTTGGGCTTGCCTAGTTTGGAGAAAAAGAGGCTGAAAGGCGACCTCATTGCTCTCTACAGCTTTGTGAGGAGGGGAAGTAGAGAGGAAGGTGCTGGGCTCCTCTCCCTGGTATCCAGTGACAGGATGCACAGGAAAGGTTCAAAGCTGCACCAGGGGAGGTTCAGACTGGATATTAAGAAGCATTTCTTTACCAAGAGGGTGGTCTAACACTGGAACAGGCTCCTAGAGAGGTGGTCGATGCTCCAAGCCTGTCAGTGTTTAAGAGCCATTGGAACAATGCCTTTAATAATGTGCTTTAACTTTTGGTCAGCCCTGAAGTGACCAGGCAGTTGGACTAGATGATCACTGTAGGTCCCTTCCAACTATTCTATTCTGTTCTGTTCTATTCTATTCTATTCTATTCTATTCTATTCTATTCTATTCCTTGGTAGGATATAATAAGAGTCAACAGCAACAAATTTTCTCTTGAGAGGTTCAGAATAAACAGAAAACCCTTTTTTTCATAAGAAGATAGCACAGCACTGGAACTGCTATCCAGAGAGGTTGTGTAATTTCCATTCTCAAAGATCTTCAAGATTCAGCTAGATAAAGGCATGGTTGAGCTAACCTAGCACTTAAAGATTTTTTGTTCTTAAAGAGGGAAGCCTGTCATAGTAGTTGCTCAAATGTATAGCTTATAAAGAAATCAATCAATAAATCAGAAAGGTTTTGTTTACATAATAAATCACTAGAAACCATATATTCCCTTCCCCAAACAGGTGTGGCATGGCAGCAACATCATACTAGCTGAAGTGACTTTCTTAAAAACCAGAGAGATGTTCAGTTTATCAAATGAAAGAGAAGAGGAGGGGAAAAGGGGAAGCGTGATTTCCAAAGCAGTGTAACGTGGCAGTAGATATGTGAATTCTTCCTTCATGGCTCAACACCGTGCCTTAACACTGACATGTAAGGCTCAAACTCTACAGAAGAACATGGCCTACAAGGATTGATTGACATCATTAGCCCTAGTCTGGTTTTCAGTTAATGATCTAGAAGATCAAGGTTGCATTTAATAGATAGTTGTTAGATATCTGATACCTGCTTCTCTCTTATTTTTAGTTGATAATTATTTTAATTAATTATGGGATAGCTATCTTAACTATTAAAAAAATTAACTGATCAATTATATTTTCTCATAACCTTCTCCACTGTAAACGTAATTTCCTTAGCTTGATGTTCAAAATTGAGCATAATATTCCAAAAACACTCCCACTTTTCTTATATACATGTTCTATTTGTTCTGATCCGATTCCTTTTAAATACCTCTGCATCTTATCTGGACAGAATCCAGTCCCTGCTTCCAATTGTTTAGTCATTTTTACCTAATGAGTCTTTTATGCAAAAACTAAATGCATCCTAGGAACCAGGACCAGAATCTATGCCACCACCTCCAGGTATGTGCACTGAGCTGGAAAACTATAGTCTCCCTTACTTGCCCTTTCCTTGATCCCACACATCTGTCTGCAGGAGAGGACAGCTTCTACCCTGCAGCAGTAGTACCCTTCTACAGTGCAGGGACAGACTTCTACCCTTAGTTTACTTATGGTCTGGTAAACAAGGAATTCCATTTGAGAGAAATTAAGGTTTGAACTGAGAAAGGAACCAAACTTATTACTTGCTAAGTGAGCCAAGTGATACCACAAGATTAAAAGCAAAAAGGGAAGCTCACACTTCCATGTTCAAAAAGAAAAGAATGTGCAAATCAGACAGCTTGTCACCTTCTGATCAATTCTGAGGACACATAAGCCTTCTGCATAAATTTAAGAGAGAGATTTGAACTATGAGCCTTGGTTTTACATAATTCTCAGGACAGCAAATTAGGCATCTCAGAGTGAACTGTAACCTCCTCAGTATTGTGTTCTCTATTGACTACTTTATACACCTCTGTACCTTGGCATATGCCTATGTTTTACAAGGAATTAAGAAGACAACTACCACATGTGATTGCATGGTAGAAATAGGGAGTATAGAAATAAAGTGCTTCTACTATGTATTAGGCCTTTTCTGGATCTTACTACAAGCATATGAATTGATCAGTCTGTGAGATGAAGTTTTATGTCTGTTAGAAGAACACACTGCATAATCAGTCAGCTCCTTCTTACCTGCAGTTATCATTGATTTAAAACAGGACTTCTGGTCTATACGTGGCCAGATAATGTATTTTGCCTTTGGTCTCTTGTGCCGCAGTGTTAAAAAACACAGAGTTAGACTCATGCCAGTTGCCATAGGAACCACAAAGCAATTGGTCACTGTCCGGACACCTGCATGTAAAAAGCACATCAGAAATTAATATGAAGAACCCATGACATGCCCCCAGAAATGAGAGATATTTTCAGATTTACACCTACCAGCCAGCTTTATAATATCCAGAACTACTGAATTAGTAAGTTTGTTCAAAAGGCTAGACCCTGCAGCTTTAGGCTGGACTGCAGAAATATCACCTGACCTTCCAATTCCATGGATCAACCTAAACAAAAAAATTTGAAAACATACATCAATTTTTTTTCACATCCCAAAGGAATAATTTGTGCTGACTGAAGAGAATCCAGTTTGATAAACAATTGTGAAAAATGTTGCATCCAATGTAACATCAGTACCTGCCATAATGAGTTCCATTGTAACAAACTACATATATTCATATGAAACTGTTGTTTTATTTTTTTAACAGTAGATTAACAACATTCCAGTATGCAAGTAAAAACTTTAAGAAGACCCATAGCAGCAACAACTTTAGCATCTGGCAGGCTTCCTTTTAAGCACACCTCAGCACTTCTTGATGTCCGCTGAATTAGCATTATAAATGCTGACGTGTTCAGACACACAATTCCATGGAAAACAAAAATCAGTTGCCTATAGTGCAGCATACCATAGGCATAGTAGTATTATACAGATACTCCCCTGAAAAATGCTTCACCTCCACAGAGCAAAGAAATAATATATATTGTGATGAAATGCCCTGAAAGACAGTTAGATTAATGTATCACTTTGCCCAACTTTTTCTACACCTTCACTGCATCTACCTCATTCTACTATTCAATATTATGTATCATGCAATACCATCTCTCTCTGCATTCTGTTTATAAATTATGTTTATAAACTGCATTTATAAATGTTGGGTATTATTTAGTACCTTTCAGGAGTGGAGGATCCTGAAGTCATTTATAAAATATAAGCTTACAGAACTAACTTTACCCATGGCTGAAATGCAGCAGCTGCTCAAGTAAGCTAGTAACAATACACATCTATTTATGACTTTAGTTCTGTTTTTGTCTTGGGAATAGAGTAAAATGCAGTCTGATGAATGTATGGAACTCAGAACTTCTTGGAGCATAGTTTTACAGCTATTTTTCCCCATTTCAAGCTATAGGTTGAAATCAACAATAGCTTGATAATTAATTGAAACTTGCACATAATCCTCACTCCATCAAAAATATTTTCCTCCCTCGATCCTGCTGCTATGTTCTTAATAGCTTTCTCATACAACTACTTTGTCTTTTCTGCACATACATGCTCCTTCCTAAGGAGCAATGCTCCCTAAGACTGGCCCTTGGAATTTACTATGTTGAAAGGAGAGACAGCTGGAGAACCAGCTCCTGCTACCCCCACCACTCCCAAAGTTACCTGTAAAACTTATTGCAGAAATAAGCGAAGTGGAGGATGCCTATACACCTTTCTTTGCTATTGCTGACACTCATAGGTGAAGGTGAGATGCCAGGTGACAGAGCTGCATCAGACCAACAGTACCCAAATGCCAGCCCAGGCTGTCTCTGGTCAGAAGCTAGGCATGCTTTCTCCAGCACTGCCAGAAAGCAATACTTCCTCAGATACTCTCCCCAGTGTGACCCTCTACCTTGCTCACCACATATATCCTAGACTAGAGAGCAGTACAGAAAAAAAAAAAAAGCGCCAAACTGATATATCAGTGGTTTTCTTCATTATTTTTTCATGGTACTGTGGGGCTTATGAAAGCCATTAAGCCTAAGTAATTCAACTCCCATATGGTAAAGCTTACTAAATTTCTGGTCTCCAATATGCTTTTGCGTTAATCTTTCAAGGCAAAACATTCCAGGCAAAATCACTGTTTCATTCCTGTTAGATGAAACATCACAGCAAGGTACTCAGCACAGAACTCTATGCAAAAAAAAAAAAAGTGTATCTTCATAAAGAAATTAACGCAGAGCCTCCAGAATGATAGCATCCAATGTACCCATCACGTATCAGAAGGGCTGCAAGCTATTAAAAGCTCTTCTGGTCTTTACAGATCTGCTTACTTCATATAAAATCTATTATAGATGGACTGGGTTTTCACATACATATCAACTAATCACATTATATAAAAATATTAATGAAAATAACAAAATACAAATAGCTGTTGACTAGGAATGTTTGATACTTTACAACTACAATATGCAGTGTTTTTTAATAATATATACAGATAAAAAAACTAGGCAGTGTTAAAAAAGGCAAGTAATTCATGGATTATTTTAAACGAAGAAGATCTCTGCTTCCCTTGCATGCAATCAACTCAACATCTTAAGCTTCTATCAGTTCAGCAAACAGGACATAATGCTGACAAAAGATTTTTGTTTCATTCAAGACTTTCCAATGAGTTATTAATGAAAGTTCAATATAGAAAGTTGTATCAATTCAATATTGCATTATATTGTTTTTCTCATATGCTATCAAGGTCTCAGGTAACAAGACACAATAAAATATGCCATTTGAAAGCATTAATAATAAATCTGAATAATTCAAATTGCCGATAATTTGTACCTGTAATGCCTTCGGGCAACGAGTCCTGACGCCACTCTTCCTTCCCTCTCACCCACACCACAGTTGCCCAGAAAGTTATTGCTATCCATTATAGCAAGTTCATGAAGAAACAGTTCAATGGTGCTTTCATCCCATCCATCTTCAGGACATTTTCCCTTAATAATAATAATATAAAAGTAACTACCAAACTTGGAAATCATGAATGAACACAATTTATGCAACTTGTTTGATTAATGTTACCCTTCTTTCCCACATTGAACAGAAGATTTCATTTTCATTATGCTGTCTTATACTATCTAATGTTATGAACCTGTATTCAGAGAAAAGTTAAATAATGATTTTTTTTCGTATCTTCAGTGCAACTACTTAGCATATCCTGATATTAAAACAGTCTGGATATTTTCCGCTTTCAATTGTTCCTTAAGGTACACAAAAAACCACTGCAGCACATACATGTTAGTTACTCCCTAGAAGACTATAGATTGTTTGATGTATTCTCTAGACAAGAATCTACTACTACAGGAATTCAACAGAGAAAACTGGATGAAAGGGAGATAACTGGGTATTATAGAACCAAAAATATTAATTATGATCAGAAGGGAAATAGTTTCACTTGTAACACATGTTCCTATCTATTTTCCTTTCTAGTTATTACCCAAAAATATTAATTATGATCAGAAGGGAAATAGTTTCACTTGTAACACGTTCCTATCTATTTTCCTTTCTAGTTATTACTTAATAGGTAAGGAAACCACTTACAGAATATAATGCGTCAGAACCGCAACCAGACACATGCTCTTTCTTGTGCTTTTTACTGCGTTAAGAACTGCACTCATCTTTGCAAATTGCAGGGAAGACCTTCAGAGGAAAGGCACCATAAACTCGTGAAGCATTGCTATAGCAGCTCCACAGTCCAGAGACTTTTTTTACATGTCCCAGGGACAGTAAAACTAATTCAGTAAAACTAATTCATTTCTGAAGTGTGGTATGAAAACTAAGTTTAAACCAGTGGATGATGTGATTAAGGATGTTCAAGATCTGAAACATTTAAAAATTCATTGATAATGATTTCTGTACATTGGAGAGAAAGAAATACATTGGTTTGGCACCTTGCACGTATCATTTTTTACCGCATGTAGCAGCGTTAGTATCTCATTAAAAGATTTCTTTTACTGTTCGCTGGGCCTTTCTCAGCAAGCACACAACCAGAGGCGACCTTTGTTACTCCCAAGTGTGGCCTTTCATTTCAGGGCTCCGTAAAGCCTCTGCCCCTACGGCACACCACGCCGAGCCCTCCCGAGCCGCCGAGCCCGGACTGCGCCCGACACCGCGGCGCGCCGTGCCCCTGCCCACCGGCACGGTGGGTGAAAGAGGGCCGGAAAGCCAGCGTCGGAGCTGCTGGAGCAGAACGGCCCGGGTCTGCGCGGGGCCCGGCAGGCCTGCGTGCTCATGGGGCTGTGCGGGGACGCTCCGGCCGGGCCCGAGCCGGGCGGAGAACAGGCGGGGGCTGCTCGCTCGCTGGGCCCCGGGCTGGGCCCACGCCTGCGGGGGACTCAGCATCACAGGGCCCCGGTGCTCGGAGGGCGGCAGGGGCCTGGCGGGGCGGCCCCGGTTACCTGCTCCAGCAGCGCCCGCAGGCGCAGCTCGTGCGCGCGGCGGCCCTGCGCCCCCTGGCGCACGTAGGCCGCCGTCACCAGCCGCTCGCTAGAGCCGAAGTTCTCCGCATTCATGGCCGAGGGGCAGACAGCAAACCCCGCAGGCGGCAGCGGGACTCCCAGCGACACGGACTCCTGCCACCGCTTCTCCCTCAGCGCCGGTACGAGACCACCGAACGGGCCGCCCACCAGCTGGTCAGTTCCCGCCGGAGAAGGACGGGAGGCGGTGTTGCGCATGCGCCGCCTAGAAGCGCCGGAGCCCCTCCCCTCACGGAGGCTGGGCCGCGCCAGCCCCGCCGCGGGCTCACATGCTGAGGGCGGTTCCTCGGCGCGGCGGTGTCTGGCCAACAGCACGTCTCGGCTTCTGGGTGGAGCGCTGAGCCGCGCCCTGCTAGAGGTACAGCGGCTGCACGGGCCCGCCGCGGCCTTCGCCCGGAGCTGCCGTTGGGTGTCATCGTTTTCCGCGCTCGGGGTGGGCCCTCCACAGGCAGCGCGGGCTCCCGCAGCCGGCGGCGTTCCTTCGTGATGGGGGGAAGCCCACCAGAAACTACACTTCTTGTCTGTGAAGAACCCGTTCCTGGGTTGGTTTTTTCCCCTCCCCTCCGAAGTTTAGCATTAGGCTGTTGAGAAGAGTCACGTAACTCTCCTTAGGGTTCCTGTCAGGGTAGAAGCCATTTGCTTCTCACAAGGTTTCTGCGAGCAAAGGTGTGACTGTCCACAGCAAATAACGGCAGTCTCCTCACTTGGTGCAACTGCAGCCTGGCCTACCCACCAAGGCTGTGGAGGCAATGCAAAAAATTGCATTACAAGTAGAGAGACATGCTACTAGGAGAGATCCAATTTGCTTTCTTTTCATGTTATTTGAGAAAATAGAACTTTGCCAGTAGGAAATCTGGGCCAGGCATTGCACTGTTACTAGGAACCGCCAGGGAAGCCTCCGCAAATGGAAGCTCACCTGGAGCACAGGGACTCCTCAGGGCACTTGAGCCTCTGCTGTCCTTTGCAGTCAGGCTGCCACGGGGCTGGCAGATCACCGCTGGCCTTCCTAAAATACATACCTGGCAGCAAGCATGCAAAAATTGAAGAGGTGCGTTAAGTACACAGTGTGTGTTTGTTCCAATGTTTAGTTTTAACCAGCCTGTACTTGGTCAACTGAATTTGTTTATGAAGTCTTATCTGATTCTTCTGGTTTACAGTTTTAAGCTCAGACTGCAAATTAACCTGTGAAAAGTACATAGTGCCCGTCCTGCTTCTGTGGGTTTAATTAGTCTGATTACAATCTTTCAGGCATTCTGACAGAGTTATCGTACACACTTGTTTGAATACTTGGCTCAGACTATAATTAACACATTTCCTTAGTCCTTTTGAACAGCAAGAATTGTCCCGCTTCTTAGCCCCCGTAGCCATGCTGCATCTGGATTGTTATGATGTGTCGTGATGCTGTTTACAAATACTGAGCAGCTATTCCTCTTGTTCTTTATTTTAAAATACCACAAGAGGGCGCTCACCTAAAGCTAAAAGTGCACAATTGTACACGGATTCCCTTTTTCCGTTGTTTTTCCCACTCCAGTGTTTCGACATAGTGCTCAGATATATATTATAAAGAGATGACAAAGTATGCTCTATGCATTAGAAGGATAGAGACAAAAGTGTTAGCATGAGGAAAATGATCCAACTTATTTGCATTATTTAATTGTTAGTAATTTTAACCCAAGTGGCTAATTGAGAGTATTAGCTACTCAGAATTAAAATTAATAGTTTCTTAATAACTACGATGGTGATGTGTATTTTATTTAATTATGAGCTGTCATAGTGTTTGAACTCTGTGCTACTGAAGATTGATGCAATGTAAAGACTTAGATCAAAACCTGTGGAGCAAGTTACAGAATTCTCATTGCACTAGAAGATGAAAACTAAGTTAACTGTGTTTAGACATACACTACCACGTGTAGATGAATCCCTAAACCAGAAGAAATAACTAATGAGTTATTTCTTGCTTAGTTTATTCAAAACAAAGAACTTTCAAACTTTTTAGAAACCCATGGATGAACTGTTTGATGAACATTATTGAAACAGCCACAACTCACTTGTAACTAATGTAGCTAAAGGGAGATGCAGTCTTCCTTAGTGGTCTGCTGGGCAAAATGTCAGACTTCCCCCATTTTAGTCTGATCTTTTTGCTTGCTTCACACAGGAATTAACATCGGTATAATTTTCTGTACAGAAAATTATATCCAGTTGCTGTAACCTTCATATACTTGTTTACTAGGCATAAAATGGCTATTCATCTGGAGTCACAGTTGACTGAATATGTTCACTTTTAATAGGAATGGAAACAGAAATGAAAGGGTGAACAGATTTGATCAAATGTTACAGATATTAATACTTACATAAGTAAATGACAACTTAGTTCCAAAGTCCACTGGCTGACAGGTAACCCGAGACAAAACAAACACAAGTCAAGCATTTCAGTAAGGTTTTATTTTGTCAGTAACCAAGCAAAGTAATTTTCTTTCTGTCAGACAGGTAATGTACAGAATGACTCCTTATATCATGAATAATTATGACAATAATGAATAATAAATACATGTGATTACTATTTTAGCTGAGAACTGATTTGCTTCCAGTACAACCCAGCATCCCAGTTCTATACAAGTACTTCATGCCTGTATCTTTCTTCCATATTTCACCAAGACTTTTGAGGGCTGCACTGAGCAAACCCCCTCTTCTATAGAGAGGTGTGGGAGAAGGCATCCAAATTAAAATCTCACACGATGTGTTGGGGTTATAGCTGTATTCTCTTTCTTCCAGTTAATAATGCAAAGATGGTGGTGGGAACATGGAAATAATGACAGTATATCCGTATTGTTTTCACTGACATTGTTTTTAGGCTTCCTTTTGGAAGTTACCGTGATGGTGTAGAACAATGTCTTTCAACTCATGGGGAGGGAGAGCAGCTGGCTGGTGGAAAGTAGTGGCCAGGAGACAAGCCTGCTTCAGACACAGAAATAAAGCCAGTTTCAGGGATGTTTTTGTTAAATGGCCAGCAGTGAAAATGCAAGTATGGAGGCCTGTAGCTGTGATTTCCCGGAGGAATATTGACCAGCTCATGCCACTCTTAGGCTGTCTTAAACTATCTGCGGACTAATACCAGCTGACACAGCATCTGATACTGCCCCGTCACCCGCACCAGCAGGATTCCCCCCTCCCCCCCCAGCGCTGACTACAGCAGGAACTTCATTGTACAAACTCCGCGATTCCCCCAGGACAGTTTTGCCGCGAGGCATAAATTCTTTGAGAATTGATGCACTAACCTCATGATTGGTAGCTGGCCTGGAGAAGACTTAGAAGCCCGGTGTCGATCGCTACTCAAACACAGGGGCTGGTTCGCAGGTGTTTGTGCAGCCCAGGGGCGCAGGGACACCCGGGACAGGCTGCTGCGGCCCCTTTAAGGCAGGTAGCGGCGGCGGGGCGGGGTGCCGGTGCCGCGCGCATGCGCAGGGCCGTGACAGGAGCCGTGGTCGCGGAGCTGCTGTGGCGGCTGAGAGCGTCATGGGTTGCGGTGGAGGGGCCTGAGCCCGCCCGGTGGCGCCTCCCACCGCGCTCAGCCCGCGGCCGCCCATGGCGGAGCCGGGTGCTGAGGAGCCCGATGAGCGGCTGCTGCTCCTCTCGGAGCCGGCGCCTCAGGCAGGGCCGCCCCGGCGGGGGCCGCAAGGGGTGAAAGCCGCCCCCGGCGGGGCTGTGAGGCTGTGTGGGGAGTTGGGGCTCGAGGAGGAGGACTCGGGTGAGGAGGACTCGGGGCCCGAGGGGGATGGAGAGGACGAGCCTCTCCTGCGGGCATCAGGCACCGATCGCAGCCGTCGAGCGGGCGCCGCCTGGGACAAGGAGCTCCGCGCCGCCGCAGGTACGGCCCGGGGCCGCTGCCTCTCTCGCCGGGCTCGGCTGAACGCGGAGGGGAGCCGCGATGGGGGGCGCCAGCGCGGCTCGGGGCAGGGTGGCTTTGCCCGAGGGGCTGCCCGGGTTAGTGGGGAGAGATAGCCCCTGCCCCGTCCTGCCAGCGGGGCTAGAAAAATACCTGTGGGGGCTTAGGTACGCTTGACGTGCCATGCCAGATGCCTTCCTGAGGTGCCCCTGTCTCATAGGGAGGTTTTATCAGAAAGCATAGATTCAGCGAGGGGCACATGGGCTCGCCGAGTCTTTGAAGGGAAAGTACTGAGAATGGCTCGAAATTCAAATGCTTTGTCTTTATGTGCAGGGCTGCACGAACTCATTTACATCTTCATGAGTGTCTTCACTGTTACTTCTCCTTGTTCTCTGTTTTCTGTTTTGTGGGGCTTGGCTTTGTTTGTTTCTGTCATATTTTTCAAAACTTCTGGCTTTGCATGTTTTACAGACTGTTCTGTGGTGGGACTGGCTGCTGCTTCCTGAACACTTGGCGAACTCTGTCAAGTTTTCTATGTCTCGCTTATTCCAGCAATTACTTGCTTGTGACTCCCATCTTTTCATCGTGTAAAAAAAAAAAATTGTACTCTGTATCTGTTCTTTGCTCTAGTCATCTGTTCATTGCTTTGTACCAGCGCATGTATTAAGAGTTTTAGATGTGGGCTTTTCTGTCATATTTTTGGTTTTCATAAAAAATTATCTGTTTTCCATGTTTTGAAATCTAGTCTTGAAGAGAGAAGGAAATGGCATGTGAAAATTCAAGAATGCAAGAACTTAGTTATGAATTTGAAAAGAAGCATAAGCATAGCCATTATCCAATTCTAAATACATGGGCAAGATGATAAACTATACAATGTATTGCTTACTCTTTTTCTTTAGACTTTCAAACTTTCTGATTCTGTGCAACTTTGTAAATAGATGTACACCTAGGAAAGGTTTGCTGATGGAAATTTGTGGACTTCTATCACTTAATAGTGTTTGCTGTTGTAATTATACCATAGGATTTCTTGCCAGAGACTGGTAAAAATTGTTCCTTTTGTAACAATATCATATTTAAAAAAATCCAAACAAAAATCCCATCAAATTGAGCAAAATAAGTTATGCTAGTAACTTTGCTAGTGTACCATGTTTAACCATAAGAAAAAAAAAATCCCATCTTTTAACCAGTGATCCCAAGTGTAGATCAGACCTGTAATGCAAACATGCTGTTAAAATGTTGGAGTTCCATCTAGTTCCCACAAGACGTGTTAATGAGACAGTGCTTTTAACAAAACATAGTAGTAAACGCTTCAGAGCGGAGAGTAGAGCCTCAGGTCTTGCACTACTGGGTTGGTTAGGATGGTGAATGGAGAGTACTTCTTGAGACCTGCCCCAAGAGTAAGAAAATCTCAGAACTGTGCTTGATTGCAGCATCTCATCTCTTGCTCTTGTTTCCTTGTCCTTACATTTTCTGTATGTCTAACGCTTGAAGGTATGGGATTGTTTCACATGTCATGTGGAACAAACATGCAACAGATGTTATTCGTGCATGTTATTGCAACATGGAGAGTGTTTTCATAATGGAATTATGGTCAGAATATGAGATTATAGAAAAAGATGGAATTGGTTGAAGGGACTACCTTTAATTATGTTAATGTTAATATAAAGCTGGTTCAGTATTGAAGAAGGTCATACATGTGAATCTTGTGAATTACTTTAGCTTATGTTAACTTGATGGAAGAACAGGTTGAGGTATATACATGGATGATAGCATTTGTATCTTCTTTGGCACATCCTCATCATGCAAATATAGCAGCTTCACAGCCTCAGGCCTTGTCCAAACTAATTTGAAAAAAGTTATTGGGCTTGGTAGTTAGAGTCTGTGTGTGAGCCCTGGTCTCCTGAGTGAGAGTTTAATGAGAAGAGTAGTTTTCAAGAGCAGTTGCAAGAAAAAACCTTCATTAGTTATAATTATAAGTTTAGAGACTACTGGGAGTAAGTTGTGACCATAACATGCTTTCATAGTGGAAAACTTGATTAAAATAAGTTTTAAAGAAGAAAGCAACTTGGAAAACCCTGCCGCATTCAGCAAATACTAGCTTCAATTAATTGAATATATTTTTCCTGCAGTTATCTTTAACATAGAAAAGACATTGAAGAATTTCCTCAAGACAGTGAGACTTCTTATGGTTTTAGATTCTGGAATGAATGCACAGAAATTAAAACCTGACCTCTGAGAAAGTTGTCTTCCGCATAGACAACTCCAGTTCCTGTGATAGAAAGTTCATCTGTAGGTCCTCTTCACCGGGAAGATTAATGTGCAGAGCAACTTAATATGGATATTGCATTTAATTTGGTAACTGTAGTTCACAACCCTGATTTTGCTTTCACTGACAAAAATGTGTAGTAGTCGCAGCTCAGATGTATGTTGTAATGTTTCTTGTGTAGAGATAGTTGAGGCTTAAATGTGGAATAAGATCCACTGATTCAAAGTGATTTTTTTCTCATAAAAATAATTGTATTGCGGGTTTTTTAGTTTATTTCCCTAACTCAAGTACTTTGTGACAGGGATATCTTAGAACCCTTTCTCTCTCTCTCCTGGTGGCTGATTTTATGAAGTGCGGTTTATTTATTGGGACTGTCAGGGACAATCGAAGTCCTAAAATGTAGTTTATCACGGAAGTATTGGCCAAATAGTCTAACAGATTCTGATCCAATGGGTTGTACTTATTGATCCTTAACAATGAGCTGTTACTAGTTTTAAGGCTTTTCTTCCTCTTGCCAACTTATACTGAGGTTTTCCTATGTTTTGTGCTTTTTAGTTGTTTTTGTTTGGAAGCCATGTTATTATTTGTGAGTGGTTCATGTAAGCAAGTGGTAATTTTCTAGAAAACTTCAGAGATTGTCCTGTGCTACAAAAAGGTGTTCCGGATAATCAAGAGTGATTTTTATTAATTATTTTTTTTGGCTATCCACAAGCTCTTTAGGAGTATCTTTTCTGAATGAATTCTGTGTCAGTTGTACTAGAAGAATGGATGTGTTTTCTCTTACATTTCTTTAAGTGCTGAAATGGGAACAAGGCAACTTTATCTGTGAATGTTTAATTTAGAATAATGTAGCTGTTTGTTAGTGTAGAAATGAGCCCTAATGCACAGAGCCATTAAAGTGCAATCCATAAGAATGTGGAATAATCCTAGCCTTAAAAGTAAGGTACAAAAATCTACAGTTTCAAAACTTGCAAAGAAATAGTTTGAAAAGTTTAAAGAGCAATAGAACTACTAAATCCTGACAGTTTCTTTTCTAGTTATCTTTCTGAATGTTTGCATAGAGTCATAGAGTTTGCCTGAATGCCTGCATAGAGCTGATCTTTTGGTCAGTATGCAAAGAAATTCCACAAGTAGTTGGTAGTGTTTTAATGTTGGAATGGTGATGGCGTGCAGTACTTCACTCAGATATTGGTGCCACCTGTCAGTGCTACACGTAGTGGATTGTTTTGTGAATAACATCGTTGTGTCTTAGCAGATAATGAACACGTTAGCCAGGCTGTTAAATGAATGGTGTGATACCATGCTAATACTTTACTGGGTAATGGACAGTTTACTTTCAGGTAGCTTTCTCTACAAAAGGACACAAAAATCTTAATAAAAATGGTATGTAAAATCTTTAGCTTTTTTTTTTTTTACAGATATGGTTTTGGAGGGATTTTTTTCTTATAGGCTTCCTTATGTAAATAATAAAAAAAAAATCCTTGCAAAGTATAACCACATTGCAATGGTAGTCTCAAATTAGTTGTTGCAGATTCAGCTGATTTACTTTAAACAAAAGGTTGATTAAATGTGGGTTAATCAGTGGGAAAACTTGCACTGATTTAATGGACCAGATTTTTCAGCCTGCTATTGAATGGGCGTTAGCAGGAAGGCTGTTAGCTTTTCAGTTTGTTTACTTATGTTAATTATGTTAATTCCAATTAAGATTGCTTGTTTTCTTATTTTTCAGGGCATACTGGACATACTGCAGATATGAATATATTTTTAGATGATCCAGAATTTGCAGAAATAATTCTGAGAGCAGAACAAGCTATAGAGTGTGGAGTTTTTCCAGAAAGAATCTCTCAAGGATCCAGTGGGAGTTACTTTGCCAAGGATCCAAAAGGGGTGAGCATGTTACTGAAAGTCAGAGATGCTGTCAGCAATGAGTTTAAAGTGGAAACTTTAAAATTCTATTTAAATTAAAATTAATTTAAATAAGTTGTTTAATAACTTACAGTATGCCAAAATCTGTGTTGGAAAAATCAACGCAGGTAATATTTAGATTTCTAGTTATGTCTTGCAGCATAAGCTAAGTGAAACTAAGTAGTATTTCTCTGTTGCAGTTTGGCAACATTTTGAATGATCTGCAGCAAAGAAATATGGAGAAAATGAAAGGGCCTCTAACATCTGAAAACAATTCAGGGATTTCTTTGTGCAGAATCTAACATTTTGTTCTCTGCATGTTTTAATTGATGTTTGACACAGCTGAGCTTCTGATTTGGGTACTGTTTAGGTTTCTTTAGCCAAGCCTATATTTTTATCTATTTTCTTTTTAGATAGTCTTAGTCTTTCATGTAGGTCGTATCTCCTTCCTCCTATGTGGTTGGTAGATGGGTAAGAAGAGTAATGTAAACAAATCTACCTTTTTACTTATGCCTATCTTCAGGTTAAGATTCAGCAGACTTGATTTCCCCTCCCTTAGTGGTAAATGGTACCTTGAATAGTGATCATTAAAGAGGCATCCTAAGGTTACTTTGACACAGTGAAGTAACAGTTACCTGAATATCTTGCTTGGAAAGTATCATTTGGTTAGTCTTATTTAGTAAGAGAAAATAGCGTTTCAGACATACTTTAAAGAAAACACGTTTTCTTTAAATCAGAAATATTTTGTCTGCTTACTGACCTGTTCCAAAAAAGAGGACTCTCAACCCCCACACCTTTGTTGATTTGTCATATCTGATTTTATTTAAAGCTCAATCAACAGTCTTCTGGTCTTTGGTAGATGTAGGTGTTCATTAATCCTGAAGATCCCAGTCGTGTTGGGCATGGAAGTTGTAACACTTTAAGTGCCTAGGTTTTCAGAACATATTCAAGATTATTCTTCCCTGCATCCCCAAAAGGTCATTTCCCATTCATTTAGCAAGGTTTTTTGGTTTTGTTTAGCTTGTATTCATATTATTGGTCATTACAGAATATAATCCTGGTTTGCCACTTAATTTTCATAGATGTTTGGTTTGTTTTAATACCGCTTTTTTGGTGATAGTTTTTACACTTTATTGAATGAATGATTTTTTTTTTAGACTAGTTACCTGACTTAATAAACATACGAATTTATTTCGAAGATGGAAAGTTGCAGAACTACCCTTTCAAAATCTTTTAAGTTAGAACTGTATGTTGCAGTTCATGCTTCTGTGTTCCAGGAACGTTTGTTAGTAATGACCCTCTTCATTCTGGTGGAGGAGAGCCGAAGTAGATGGGGAAGGAGTGTCTCTTCTTGAAACTGGAAGGGAAGAAAAAAAAAAAGGCTTTAATTGCTTTGTGAGACTCTTGCTGTCACATACAATGCTGTTAATATGAAAACCTGTTCAAAGTTTCAGTAGATGTTTTAAACTTCAGGTTACTTCCCTACTTCAGTTGTTCAGTTTTTTGTAGGTTTTCAGATTGTTTGCTTATAGAATCATAGAATCTATATTCTAAAGTATTATGCTAAAAATGCTTTAAAACTGCTTAAGTGGGGGGTTTTTTTGGAGTTTTTCTTAATGCTGTGCAATCAAGATATTTTATTCTTAGAAAATGAGTAGAGAAATTACTAGAAAAAAAAATCATACTTTTTATGGATTTCCATATGTGCAAATCTGTTTTGTCTGAAACCTCTCCAAACTGATTTTGCAGGGTTTTTGGTGAGTAGCAAATGCCTCAAAGACTCACTGTGCCCTGGGCCAATGAGATAGTACTTACACATAATTTTTGTAACCATAGTATTTTGGATGGGACTCATTTCCTTGTTTCTTACTTGATGATTTTCATGTTGGTTTTACTTCTGTTTTGCAGTGAAGTGTTGGTTTTGTTCCTGTTTAAGTTCCTAGTAGTGACTTGCCCTCCTCTTTCGTGCAAGTCATCGATTTGAATTTAGATATTTAGGAGAAATGAAGGCTAAAAAACCACCAGGGGTTTTTATGCAGGCCAGAAAAATTTCATTGTGAAATTTGAAAGTACTTCCCAACATGGGACTGAGAATAACGATTCTGAGTTCCTAGCTGACTTTCAATTTTCCTTTTATTCTTTGCACTAAATTTAGAGCTTATCTAAATGTTATCCATATTAAAGGCCTGATAAAACTTAATTTTGTCAATAGTGTAACTCCCACTTGTAGAATGGATTTCACATCCTGTTTGACAGAGTATTGCATCATTCTGCTTCAGACCAGTTTTGTGACTTGCTTTCTCCTATTCTTCTTGAGTAACCTCCTCTTTCTTATGCTGGGAAAGAGCTTATTGAGGATGTGCTAAGCCTTCTTACTGGTTAGCTTCTGAAATGTTTACCCACCCTAATACCAAGTTGCAGGTAAAATAACCTGTTTCCATTAGGTCATCTTATTCACTGATTTGGGTCTCCCAGACAGATAAAATTGCCTAATTAAACTTAGAACTTTTTTGCATTATTGGCATAATTGTATGCCGATATGAAGCAGTTCATTACTTAAGCAGCACTATTGTTCAAGTGTTGAATATTTCTGCATTTGTTGTTCATTGTGTAACCAATAAAGTAAAACATGTTGCAGAACAGTTTGGAACAGACACAACATTTTTTTGACAGTTTAGCTGTTTAGCTAATTGGCAATGCCAATGGAATCAGTCTAAAAATTAATTTTGACTTGCAAAATTAAGACTGGTCTTGGTAGGTTGTCTACATACTGAGCTTTCTGGTTCTATTGTGGTCCTCAACAGCAGTGACTCTGCAAAATCTAACTTCAGTGAAACCTTGAAAACCGTATCTAGATTTGATAGTATAGCACAGTGCGGTTCAGGCAAGTAATGGAATGAGCTGAGCTCCTTTTTAAAATGGGCAGTTTGTAGGAAGTATTATCCACACAGCAATTCAGAAAGAGATAATTAATGGCTTGGCATATACTACCAAATACACCACTACGTTTCCAGGAACTGAAAAGTTGCTCGGTTTGTTTTCAGCAGGTAAATGCCTGTGGCTCGATAGGAAAAAATTAAATAACGTTTTAACAATTCTAAACCTAATATTAGAATTTTGACTAAACTAGTATACTGAGTAAATGTAGTTTCCAAAGTGTTGTCATTAAAAAAAAAAAAAAAGTGTTCAGAGAACATTCTAGCCTTTCATGTTGCATAGAGTAATTTATTCTAAGTGTAACCTTTTGTGTAGGTCTAAATTGTGTCTGCGCAGTTCAGTTGCATACTTGTTTATGATGTTGAATGTAACCTAAGAATGACAGATAACAGCATACTGAAAATGCCAGAATTTTTGTCAATGTGTTTCCTGCCCTTGTTGATAGGAAACTTATTTTAGGATGAATGCAAATAGTGATAGTTCATAACTTATTTCTCCTGGTAGTTGATGGGAGTGAATCAAAATAGATGGACAAGACAGGTGATGCTACTAATGCCTGGTGTCTTGTGTAATCTGTTTACAAACTGAATGAAATAAGTGCTCTATAGTTTTGTCTTGGATGATCTTGGACTAGTTAGATTGTTTTGGACAAAGCAGGTGAAAATTCTCTAGAAGCTAGAACTAGTCAGGTCCTCTCCCTAACCTAGTTGAATCAGCAGTTACTGAAGCAGAATGCTAGTTTCTGACTGTCAGCAAATTTTGTTCATGACTTAAGAGTGTAAATCAGCTATGAGTGTTGGTGCAACAACAGGCAGTGTTTAGCTTATTGAGATACTCACTTTTTTTTAATAAGGATTTGGGAAAGTACTAATATGTGAAAATGCTTCCTAAACAGTTGTTCTTAAATATTTATTAGATAAGAATTTGATTTACTTACCATGGTCCTGTGAGACGGAATGAAGATACAGCATTTCACTTGAGCTATAGAAGAGTCATTATGTGGACTTTATGCACTATGCTAAAGTTTATCACAGACAATTGGAAGGTTATGTATTTTAGTGTGGTAATAATCTTGTGATTTGAAGTTAACAAATATAGAATCACCTGTAGGAGGGCACCTTGAGAAATCATCTATTTAATGCCTGTGTTGTGGAGCAGGATCTTCTTAATGTGATTCCTGATGAACGTCTAACCTGTTGTTAGTGGCATCCTGTTTTGGAGACTCCACAACCTGGCAGTCCGTTTCAGTCTTGAACCACTCTTACAGTTCAAAAAGGTTTTTTTCTTTGCAACTTATCTGCTGGGATTTAAGCCTATCATTCCTTGGTTCATTAACAGTAAATGTGTTGTTCCTTTTTTTCTCTATAGCAACCTATTACATAGTTCACTGTGCTCCATTTGCTCTTAGGCTAAACAATCGCTGTTCCTACAGTCTTTCATTATTCACATTTTTTGTGCTTATTCTCATTGTTTTTTCAACTTTCTCCAGTTTGTTATCAGATTTCTTGAAGTGCAGTGTCCAAAATTGGACACAGTACTCTGAGTAATTTTAAGCATTACTACATTTAAACTTTACTACATTTAAACTTTACTACATGCAGGGGAGGTTTAGGTTGGATATTAGGAAAAATTAATTCACTGAAAGGGTTATCAAGCACTGGACCAGGCTGCCCAGGGAAGTGGTTGAGTCACCATCCCTGGAGGTATTTAAAAGCTGTGCAGATGTGGTGCTTAGGGACATGGTTTAGTGGTGGGCTTGGCAGTGCTAGGTTAACGGTTGGACTTGATGATCTTAAAGGTCTTTTCCAAACTAAACGATTCTGTGATTCTATGTTTCTGATGTAAATGGTGGCTGACAGTGTGAACCACTGTCAACTTTGAGTTGAAGAATCTCGGCAGTGGCAAAGGACACCACTCTTTGGAATTGCAAAGTGCACAACACTTTGTTGTATTCTAACTTAAAGCAATAAATAAAATAGAGAAGAGATAACATTTGATTATTAGCATTCTGTATGTTTGTCACTTTCCTGGAACCATTATGTCTCTGAAATATCTTGTCAATGAGTTAATTGGTGGGTTGAAAATTATTTTTAAAACTAGTTTTAAAACCTCCTTTTTAAAAACTTAGAATATATTAAAAAAATATATTCTAAAATGCTGTCCTCTCAAATTTTGAAAAACTAGTAAATGTTAGCTGTTTTTGATTTTTCTCTTATGAAGAGCTGATTTTGAATTTGTACTACTTCTAGACAAGCATTTGATGATAAATTTATTTGGAATACCATTTTGTTTTATTATTTCATCATCTAAAAAGAGCAACTGTAAAATGCAATGTGTAGTATTTACCCAATACTTTCAAATAACTTGTTTTCAAAATAATTTTAATCTTTTGTAACTCAAAGTGTTCGTGCTTTAATTTTATATTATTTATCCTAGAAAATTATCGGAGTGTTCAAACCAAAATCTGAAGAGCCTTATGGACATCTAAATCCAAAATGGACCAAATATTTTCACAAAGTTTGTTGCCCTTGCTGCTTTGGCAGAGGCTGCCTCGTTCCAAATCAGGGATACCTCTCTGAAGCTGGTGCCTATCTTGTGGATGATAAGCTGGGGCTAGGAGTTGTACCTAAAACTAAGGTAAAAGTTAAAATATGTAAATTATTGAATGTAAAAACTATATAGGGACAGATTTGTCAGCTCTGGACTGTAGTTGTAGAGACATCCTTGTATATCATGCATTGTCCTCAAGTTGTTTATAAACTACTGCAAGTCCAAAGGCACAGTGGTTTGGTGTAGAAATAGTGACTGTGATTTTTGTTTTAAAGGATAAGTTTGCAATCTGAATTGAATCTCTTCTTTGGAACCACTTCCATTTCTAGCATTTTTTGACACTTTTGTGCTTTGTGTATTGGTGATATGCATCAAAATTGCAAAAAGCAACATATAAAGATTCCCACTTAAGTCTTCTACCACGTTTTTGTTTGAGATGTAAAACAGCAAATATTCAGTTTTTCATATAAAATTTGTCTGTTGGAAATGCCTGATACTTCCTTTTTTGCTTTTTGATAACTAAGCATAAAATTTACTGTAAATTTCTAATTGAAATAATGAGGAATTTGAGCTGTGTTTTTAACTTTCATATTTTAAGGTTGTCTGGCTTGTCAGTGAGACCTTTAACTACAGTGCAATAGATCGTGCAAAGTCAAGAGGAAAAAAATATGCTTTAGAGAAAGTGCCAAAAGTTGCTAAAAAATTTAATCGAATTGGACTACCTCCTAAGGTAAGATGAAAAATAAGTGATTTGTGTATTTCCTGATTCTTATACAAAACTTTGAACTAGAGGAAAAAAAAGAATATTTGTAGGTAACTTCAACAGTAGAAGAAAAACCTTGTTGCTTGTTGAAAACTATCTCTGACTGAAGTTTGATAAATACGACTGTTTCTACTCAAAATCCATCCACTCTCTTATATCATTTCTTCATTTGAACTACCTAAATAATCTTGCTGCTTTTTGTATCAGTCTGTAGCCTGGCTTTCTATTGGAGGAGTAACATGTTAAAATGTTGTACACCTCTCACTTTTTTCTTTCTTAACTGTTCAGTACATTTCCTCTGTCATGTTTTATATTGTCTAATTGTTTCTCTCCTGCAATCTATCTAGTTCTCTCACTTTTCCTAAATCTTTCTTTTCTCCTTCTGTTATTCTTTTAGGTATCCTATTGTTGTGTTCTTCCTACTTATGTTCCTTTCATCTTGTGTGCAGTTCTCCACTGGCTAAAATTTCACATCATTCTTGCCTAATGAGCCTTATTATATTCCCAAAATATCACCGCAGTGTTCTACTCCTAAAATTTTAAAACACAGGTTATGTGCACCTTGGGTAATCCACTTGTGTCAGTTCCCAGCAATTTTGATCCATGTGACACAGGTTATGCAAGCTTGTGTCAGCATGGTTATTCCACATGCTATCAGTTTGTCCATGTCTCTGCACGTGTGTGTCTATCTGCATTTTACTTCTCAAATATAAGTCCCTTTTTGAATTTTAATCTTGAACACCTTTCCTGTTGCCCATGCTTATGGATCCTATGCCATCTATAGTTTTTTTCCTTGGACTCTTTTGGGAAATGTATTTCAACCATTTTCATGCAAAAGTGTCTGTCTTAAACTTGGGTAATGCTGCTGTTCTCAATGAAACACAAAGCTTTTCAGAGAGGAGGATTTTTCTCCTGTAATTTTTGGTGAGTTTCCTATGAACGCCTTTCCAATGAAAAAGAGAATAGATGTTATTTATTTCTCTTTGTTTCAAATATTGCTTGTAATACTGAGTGTTCATTTATGTTGAGCTGTCTGGCTACATTTTATTCCTGGTAAACTCAGTAAGTGCTTTAACAAATAAACAAATGAACAAACACCCCCCCACCCCCCAAAAAAAATCAAAACAAAACAAAAAACCAACAAAAAACCCCACACCAAAAACCCCTCATGATTTGAGTTTTACTCTTTTTTTTATAATTTAGGAATGAGAGAAACCACGTAGTAATTTTTTTTCTTTTAATGTCATACTTCCTGTGTTCTGAACTTTGAAAATATATAATCGGGTTTTCTGTTAATGTTAAGATTAGTTATGTGACCTACCCAAGGGCATCTTCCAAATGCAATTTCTTAATGTTTCAGGTTGGCTCCTTCCAGCTGTTTGTTGAAGGTTATAAGGAAGCTGACTACTGGCTCAGGAAGTTTGAAACTGATCCTTTACCTGAGAACACAAGGAAAGAATTTCAGTCACAGTTTGAAAGATTGGTTATCTTGGATTATGTCATCAGAAATACAGGTATTTTTTAGTGTCTGTCAGTACTTATCTAATTTTGTGAAGCAGAAATGGTAAGGAATGCTGGTGGTAAGCTGCTGCTGAAGGCTTTTAATGCATTTCAGATGCTTTCCTCACAATTGAAGGCCAGAATGTTGCATTTTGGACTTTTAAAATATTGCAATATGACAAAATCCAAACAACCCTTTTTGCCTCTTACTTGATACTTTTAAGCAATGTAAGAATTCAAGAACAAATACTTTAATTACGTTTTAATTCTGTCAGTAGGCTATAAACTGTTTCCACTGATTAGGATAAGGGACAATGAGGCTTCAGGAACCGTCAGAAAAACCACGACTAACATTCCTTTTATGCTAAGCTGGAGCTGATAACAGCACAGTTTCACATCAGTGAAAAATCGTTCATATTCATTGTGACCGGGCACTGAAGTACAACTGTGATGTATATATCTATTCTCCTGCATTCTTGTTTCTTTCACTCAAAAGCTGGGATTCTTCTGTTGACTATGTAGGTGACTTATTTTCTCAAGAATCCAAAGGCAGTTTTATACTTAAAATACTTCCTTTGCTGCTTTGTCAAAAGTGGGCATCTTTACTCCTCTTCAGACATACCAACTCTAGTTTATTTTCCTTTTCTTAAATTCACTTATTGGAAAGGAATCCAGCTGAAAATAAGTCATTCTAACCTGTGGCTTTTTAGAAGCAAACTAAAAGAAGAAAGTTTCATAAGAATGTGATACTTTCTAGCTGTTGCTGTGGTCTGTCAGCTTTGCCAAATGATCCCAGTGTTTCCAGTTACTGTGTCCTGTGACATCCGTACAATTTTAAGGAAAATACTCAAAATGCAAAACCTCATTATGTGGATGATTTTACCTTCATCTAATATATCTAATCATGATAGAACATGAAAATCTTCTGATGAATCTTTAACTAAACTTAAGGGAGCACCTTAAGATGATGGAGGACCTACAAATCCATGCAATCATGGTCTATCTGATTTGTCAAAGCCTTCAGTGTCTCAATTTTGTCTGAACAGTGCAGACATTTTTGGCTTCTGAAAGGCTCTTCAGGTTGCCCCCGCCCCCCCCCCCCCCCATCTTTGAAGAGTCTGTTTTCTCCATGTAGTCAAACATCAAACTATCTATAATTTTGGAGGGCCTTTCCCCATCGGTATTAAAACAAGCTTAAAAATTAATTCATTGTGGCTGCTGCTGCTGACAGGTTTTTTTCCCCGGGAAAAGTGCACACTGCAGCCCATCTTTCTGCATAAAATGGATGGAAATAGTTTTTCTTAGCTTTCTTGATATTTTGCTGTATATTCAGCCAGTTGGGGAAACTAAAGCAGTAATACATACCTAAGAATACTTGGTAAGTTTGTGGTCTTTCCGCTAAATTGGTTGCCTCAAACATTCCAATAAAGCTAAACCATATGTATTGTGATAGAAAAAAACTTCAAACAGTTTTGCCTGACTCCTTTGGCAAATTCTCAATTTACAGTATTAGTCATTGTGTATCATTTTAGATGATGATTTCTTTATAAATGATGTGTGGTGACATGCGTTTTCCTGTTTAAAGACAGAGGTAACGATAACTGGTTAGTCAGGTATGAAAAACAAGATGATGGACTTGATCTGTCAGATAAGGTAAGAAAATCATACTCTGAAACTTATGTTCTTTAAATTGTAACTTGATCTTGCAGGGGATTAAGTGCATGGCTTTAATCCTGGTGCATGGTGTCAAGAAATATGGTAACTGCAAATTATTCTAGGCAAAATGAATGGAAAAGCTGTTTGGATTAGACTAGTCTGGATAGAACAGTGCTAGAAGTTATTTTTATTGTTCTGTATTTTTTCTTTACTAGCTTGGGTAATAATAATAAAACTGCCCAGTGTTGTTCAAGCACACTTCCTCAGCTCTGCTTGTATTTGGGGGAAGGGCTCCTTTTTAATGGTAAGAATTATATGTGATGGAGTTTATCTGGATACTCCTTTATATTATTTAAGTTGACTTTAAGCAGTGAAACTAAAAAGTATATTATTTAGTATTTTTAATGTATTTCACTATTTTTGTAAGCACATAGATATCACTTAATTTTGAAATATTCCTTCTGTAGGATAGCCAATGGACTATAACTAAAGAATCCACTATTAAGATTGCTGCAATTGACAATGGTTTAGCATTTCCTTTTAAGCATCCAGATGAGTGGAGGGCATGTAAGTATTGTGTTCTTCAGTCATCTTCCTTCTGGGAGAGTAACTCCCAAATAAGTATTTTTTATTTGAGTGGTTCTAGTAACTACAGTGATGACTTCTTAGTTTCTTATGTATTGAATTTTTAAATAACATACTCTTCTTCAGAAAGTTAGCAACAAATGCTATTTTTGCAATGGCATATATGACTTAGTCCTTGTTCATATATTTTTACCCTTATACCTTTAAACAATATTAATACATGGATATTCATAAACATGCTACTCAGTGTAAACTGACTGGTGGAATTGAAAAAAAATTAGCAACATGTTTCTTGTGTGTTTTCTTGAAAAGTATGGTGGAAGATTACTTGAGTGCAAGGATATGCAAGTTGTCTCTCTAACGGCCAAATTTCTGTTTCAAAACAAAGGGTACTATTGTAGGTGAACAAGTAGACAAGTTACATGTTATTTTACGTGCTCTCAGCTTCAGTTGTAGAAGTTAATCTTTAGTTAGACTGAAAATTGATATTATTGTTAAAGCTAGATTGCTTCTGACCACATTTCTGACTATGTATAGTTTAGAGGGAAGTGCCCAACAGGGTTTACAATTATTTCTGTGGACTGTTAGCCAGTCAGGTAATTATGGCAGTTAAGTGTAGGCTAGTTTTGCTGTTAACAGGCTAGTTAATTACCTCACCCAGAGCTCTGTATAGTCTCAGTATATCTTGATACTCAATAGTTACTGTCCTATGTGTCTCTTGGCTACAGTCACTTCTGCAACTGTTCTAGAGATGTCACAACTATTGCTTATTTTATACCATCTTTTACTTCAGCCTCAGAAGTAATAAACTTGTATGATCCTTTAGAATTCTTTTGCAGTTGGGCAAGTATGCGACAATTCTGTAAAGGTAAACTTATAGCATAATGTTGTTTAAAATTGCAGGCTCCTGAGGGGTAGGGCATGTTTTCTTGATGACTAGAGCTAGTTGATTGTCAAGGATAAATTCCTCAAAGCCAGAGAACAGCCTATCCCAAAGGCAGGAAGTTGGTCCAGCATGGATGAACAGGGAACTCCTGACTGAAGTGGGACACAAAAATTAAGTACATTTAAAAAAAAAAAATAGAGACACTCCTGGGAAAATAGAGACTTTGTCCAAAAGTGCAATGATGGAGTCTGGAAAGTCAAAGCTCAGCTGGAGTAAAGCTTTGGGCAACCAGGTCTAGTGGAGGGTGTCCCTGCCCATGGCAGGGGGGTTGGAACTAGATGATCTTTGAGGTCCCTTCCAACCCAAACCATTCCATGTCATTGTGAGACTGTTTTCTCGTCACTGTTGAAAGACTGTAGTAATGTGGAAGGTTGCTGATGACTAGAAAAAGGTATCACATCCATCTTCAGGAAGGGCAAGAGGCAGAGTACAAGGAATGATGGGGTAGCCAGCCTAACCTCAGTCCCTATGAAGTTCATGGAATGAATCTCCTGGAAGCCGTATTCAAGCACATGGAGAACAAGGAGGTGATGGGAAAGCTGCATGGATTTACCAAGGACAAACTGTGCTTGACTGACTAGACAGCTTTTAATGATGACTGGTTCAGTGGGTTAGGGGAGGGCAGTGAATAATAGTTCAACAAGGTCGTGTACATGGGTTGGGGCAATCCCAAGCACCAATACAGGCTGGGCAGAGAATGGATTGAGAGCAGCCCTGAGGAGAAGGATTTGGGGGTGTTGGTAGATGAGAAGCTCAACGTGACCTGGCATTGCGTGCTTGCAGCCTAGAAAGCCAACGGTATCCTGGGCCGCATCAAAAAGAAGTGTGACCACCAGGTTGAGGGAGGTGAGTCTCCCCTTCTATTCTGGTCTTGTGAGACCCCACCTGAAGTACTGTGTCCAACTCTGGGGTCCCCAACATAAGAAGGACATGGACCTCTTGGAATGAGTCCAGAGGAGGGCCATGAAGATGATCGGAGGGCTGGAGCACCTCTCCTATGAAGTTGGGGTTGTTCAGCTTTGAGAAGAGAAGGCTCTGGGGAGACCTTATAGTGGCTTTCCAGTACCTGAAAGGACCTACAGGAAAGCTGGAGAGGGACTATTTACAAGGGCATGTAGTGATAGGACAAGGAGTAATGGCCTTAAGCTGAAGGAGGGTAGATTTAGATGGGATATTAGGACCGTGAGGGTGGCGAGGCACTGGAACAGGTTGCCCAGAAAAGTTGTAGATGCCCCCTCCCTGGAAGTGTTGAAGGGCTGGTTGGATAGGGCTTTGGGCAACCTGGTCTAGTGGAGGACGTCCCTGTGTGTTGGGTTTGCGTGGCAAGGTTTTGGTAGCGGGGGGGCTACAGGGGTGGCTTCTGTGAGAAGTTGCTAGAAGCTCCCCCTGTGTCTGATAGAGCCAATGCCAGCCGGCTCCAAGACGGGCCTGCCACTGGCCAAGGCCAAGCCAATCAGCGCCTCTGTGATAACATATTTAAGAAGAAGAAAAACACTTAGAGAGAGAGAGCGAGCTTTTGCAGCCGGAGAGAGGAGTGAGAAGATGTAAGAAACTCTGCAGACACCAAGGTCAGTGCAGAAGGAGGGGGAGGAGGAGCTCCAGGCGCCGGAGCAGAGATCCCCCTGCAGCCCGTGGTGAAGGCCATGGTGAAGCAGGCTGTCTCCCTGCAGCCCATGGAGGAAGGATGAGGGGGTGTAGCGATTCCACCTGCAGCCCGTGGAGGACCCCACGCCGGAGCAGGTGGAGGCACCTGAAGGAGGCTGTGGCCCGTGGGAAGCCCACACTGGAGCAAGTTCCAGGCCGGACCGGTGGACCCGTGAAGAGGGGAGCCCATGCCAGGGCAGGTTTGCTGGCAGGACTTGTGACCTCGTGGGGGACCCATGCTGGAGCAGTTTGCTCCTGAAGGTCTGCACCCCGTGAGAGGGACTCCATGCTGGAGCAGTTCATGAAGGACTGTCTCCCGTGAGAGGGACTCCATGCTGGAGCAGGGGAACGATGAGAGGAGTCCTCCCCCTGAGGATGAAGAAGCGGCAGAAACACCGTGTGATGAACTGACCGTAACCCCCACTCCCCGTCCCCCTTTGCCGCTGAGGGGGGGCAGAGGTTGAAGCTGGGACTGAAGTTGAGCCCAGGAAGATGGGAGGGGTGGGGGGAAGTGTTTTAAGAGTTGATTGTATTTTCTCATTCCTCTACTCTGTTTTGCCTAGTAATAAATTAGATGAATTCCCTCTCTCAGTTCAGTCTGTTTTGCTCGTGGCGATAATTAGTGAGTGATCTCTCCCTGTCCTTATCTCGACCTACAAGCATTTCGATATACCTTTTCTCCCCTGTCCAGTGAATGAGGGGAGTGAGAGAGCGGCTCTGGTGGGCACCTGGCCTCCAGCCAGGGTCAACCCACCACACCCTGCCCATGGCAGGGGGGTTGGAACTAGATGATCTTTAAGGTCCCTTCCAACCCAAACCATTCTATGATTCTGTGAATACTGATTTTTTCCTTGACTTTTGCAAGGCTCTCTGCATGGTCTGTCATAGGATTCTTGTAGTCCCATGTGAGATACAGGCTGTCAAGTGGATGGAGAGCTGACTGGACTGTCAGACTTGAAGGGCTGTGAGCAGTGTTAGGAAGTTCATTAAAATGTTTTCACTGTTTGTAAAGAAGGCCAAGTTAGCTGTGAAGCTGCATTTGTAACTGTAGCCAAAAAAGGTATATGGGGTAACAAAGTTGTGAAAAATGGTGTGTTACTGAGAATTTCAAGCAGGCAGCAGAATATTGTATCAGTGCCAAGCACCTGAATTTCAGTTTTGTCTGTTGTTAATCAGTAAATGTACTGTTTTTCTGTGTTAGATCCCTTTCACTGGGCATGGTTGTCTCAAGCAAAAGTTCCTTTCTCTCAGGAGACCAGAGATTTAGTTCTTCCTCGCATTTCTGATATGAACTTCGTACAGGATCTTTGTGAAGATCTTTATGAACTATTTAAGGTGAATCAAGTGCTTCTTTGAATTGAACATTACTGAAACAGCTAACACCTGTAATGGAACAGTTAGATGGTTTTTCTTTTTAAGAATTTAACTTCTGTATGTCATGATACTGTGCTATTTTAGCTTTAACACTGGCATGGTAGAAAGGGTTTATATAAGAGGAAACTGTGTCACTAGTGTGGGTAACTGATAATAATCAGCTCAGGTTTGTTTTGCATAATCAATAAAGCTAGTTGACTTTTATGTACAAATTGTGTAAAAACTCCATTTAACATACGTGTGTGGTGTGTATACACTTAACTGATAAACTGTAGCAACCTGAGGAAATAATGTATTTAATGTAACTTAAGGCACCTGCATACCTTTCATATACTTAATTTTACATACATATATTGTGTGAAGTTGATGCTGAAATCTTGACCATGTTTAAAGTCAAACTTATTTTAAAGGTACTGAAACTGTGCTACAATATTGACGTGTGAAGGAGTGTCCTTCTCTGAAACGTTCCATAAATATTTGTCAGATGTTCAAGTTAAATAATCCAAATGGTCAGGATGGAAAGAAATAGAAATTTTAACCTTTTAATGAAAATGCAGCTGTAACATCAAAACTAGATCACGAAACACGTTTGCAATATTTATGTCTTGACTCAGTTGTATTCAAAGTGACTCTGGGTTGTCTGTTAAACCCAGTGGAAGTTGAAGTATTTAATAAATATGAAGGAGGAAGTATTCTTTTGCCAGAGTAAAGGTGAGAGGCAGAACAGTGTAATGTTATGCGATGGTATTAAGCCTACCTACCAATGCCCTAAAGTGGTATCCCCTGATGTATTTTACATTTATGATGTGGAACATCCTTCATTTTCACATATGTAAACTTGCTGCAATTAGTAGACCTTTTTGTGAGTCGTACTATGACTATTTGAAGCTTCTGAAAATTATTGTAATGTTGCTATGTGTATTATGAAATTGATGAATTTGCATGATAAATATATAGCTAAAAATAAATGGGTCACTTCCTATAATAACTGTTTGTTTTCTTTATTGAAGACTGATAAAGGATTTGACAAGGCTACTTTTGAAAACCAAATGTCCGTTATGAGAGGGCAGGTAAGACTGCTTTTTTACTTTTTTATTTATGTATTTAATTTGTCACCACTTGTCAGCTGGTTTTTTTCAAGCTACAAAACTTGACTCCTGTTGAATTGAAAGGCACTTGAAGGTATTTTTGTCTGAGAAGACTACATTTCTTTCTAGAGTATGTTCTTATTTGCATATAGATGAGACAGCAGAAAGTGTATACTGATTTTTTAAAAAACTATTTTTATAGCAGAATATTTTCTTAAATAATATAATTGGGCTTTGTTGTTTTTGTGGGGGATAGGGGAGGACTTAACTATATATTCTTTGAAGGTATTTTAAAAATTAAAGACTGCAGAAGAGTCATAAATTTGGATGGAAAATTTAGTGGATAATTTTGTTATGTTATTAAAATAAATGTGAATTTATTTTGGAGTGTTTACTTGATGATTGAAATACCTCTCAAGAAATCAATATTAGGTAATAAATTTTCTTCATCCTAGCAAATGTCAGAACCATATTTGGAAACAGTCCAGCCATTTTCAGATTAGAAATTTGATAATTAAAGGTTAGGGTTTTTTAACATTGAAACAAGAGAGGAGAAGGGTTTCTCCATGTTCTTGCTCTTCTAAAATTTAAGACTGGTGTGATATACTGGAAAACAAACTTTAGCTAAGAACAAATTTTTTAGTTCATTGTAGGCATAAAACAGTGATTTGTGAAAATGTAAGGGAATTGGACTAGATAAATTAATAATCCCATTTGCCCTGAATTTACTGAAACTGACTTCTCTGTTCCTAAATGCAACATGGATAGTTTAAAGCCAAACACTTGCAGTTCCTAGAGTGGCTTAATCTGACCTTTCTCTGTAGAGTTTCCTCTATCAAGAAGTTCTTTGCACAAGACTGCAGCTCTGCTGAGTCAAACATAATCCCAGTTAACGTTAGTTCTGTGTGGTGGCTAAAAGCCAGCAAACCTTACTTATTAAATTGAATTATAGGAGTTATTTCTCAAGTAACTTTCTGAGAAGTTTGTGCAGTCACTGAAAGGTCACTTCTGAAGTATTTATCTTAAACTGTTAAGTAGCTTTTTTGTGATGAGACAGCTGGTTACAGGGAATCTGTTATTTAACAAAAAGCTTAAGGAAAAAGCCTGATCTATATAATTGAGAGAGATCTAGCCACGGTTGTCTAAATTTAATTTCCCACTATAAAGGCTGCATCTGTGTCTTTACACCCTTTCCCTGAGGTGGATTTCAGCAGAGATTTTTTGGGGTTTTTAATCTCTATCTATACAAGAATGTGTTTCATGTGGGAGATGTCAGGTTCTCAGGCATGGATTTAGGGAAGAAATGCAGATTATGAGTTATTTTAAATGTGATTGGAAATACATCAGCAAATTATGTGTTTTAGCATTGATGTTACACTCGCTTTTGGTGTAAAACCAAAGTATGTTACAAGGGTATTATAGAAGAGTTGGATACCTAGATCGCATCTGTTGTGGTTTAACCCAGCAGGCAGCTGCCTGGATGGGGGAGAGAATCAAAAAGAAAAGAGGTGAAACTCATGGGTTGAGATAAAAACAGTTCAATGGGACAGAAAAGTAAGAGAATAATGATAAAAGAATATACAAAACAAGTGATGCACAGCACAATTGCTCCCCAACTGAAGCTGATGCTCAGATATTTCCTGAGCCTTGTGCCTCCTGGCCAACTCCCCAGCTATATATGGAACATGACATCATATGGTATGGAATATCCCTTTAGCTAGTTTGGGTCAGCTGTCCTGGCTGCGTCCCTTCCCAGCTTCTTGAGCGCCCCCTGCCTTTTCCTTGGCAGGGCAGTATGAAAGGTCCTTGACTGCCTGGCAACAACATCAGTGTGTCATCAATATTATTCTCCTCCTAAATCCAAACCACAGCACTATACCCACTGCTAGGAAGAAAATTAACTCTATCCCTGCTGAAATCAGGACAGTGTGTAATGGATTCATTTGGTTAAGATGAATTTGCAGGATAGCCAAAATATCTGTAAATACATCCTTAAAAATGAAAAATTTTAAGAATTAGAAAATGAAGACTCTAGTTGATAAAGATAAGGAGGCTGAAGAGAAATAATCTTGCATGTAAGGGGCAAAATCTTTTAAGGTACAAAAAGTAGTTAGAAGCATGTTTTTGTGAAGCAAGGGAAAAAATATTGCGATGGGTTTCAAACCCAGGGTAAACAGACTGACTAACCAGGTAACACAGATCTACAGAGGATTGCCTTAGATCTTAGAAAATGTAAATGTCAGGTAGAGTTTCTGGAAGAGCCAAATTGCAGTAAACCATGCAAAAGACTTTGTCAGGGTTCTTCTGCCATGAATGTGCAGAGTGAGCAGGGGATCAGTAAGTTGCACAAGGAAGAAAGATGCATTGTGCAGGGGGAAAAAAGACTTGATATTAAGGATAATGCAAGCGTGTCACCAGAACTAAGTTGAATACTTGCCTCAGTTTTCAGCACGGTAACATTAAACATAAAGTAAATTATCAGGGCAGTTAATGAGCACTGAAGTCTTGGAAGGAAAATAACAGACTCCTTGGAGCTGATGGCTGAATTTGGATCTTGGCACTGGGTTTGGTGTGGGTTATTAGTATGCCTTCATATCTTTTGATATGAAAATAACTTGTAGCTAAACTCCTAGTAGATCCTATGTTAAATGCATGTTGATTGCTTTCTTGTAGTTTTTTTCTCATTAAAGGTGCAATGTTCTTGAGCTGTGCTAAATTTAAAATGTTCTTAGAGTTTTGTCTCTAAAATTTTCCAAAAATTTGGAGACGATTGCATGAAATAGTCGAGAAAAGACTGAGCGTAGTCAGATAGCAGTAGGATGTCATAATGTTACCAATAAATAAAATATTTCTACTTGACAATAGAGTGTCTTTTAAAAATAATATGACAGCACGGTCTGTTCTACAGAATTGATTTAGGAGTGACATCTAATTTATAAGCCTGTTAGCCACAGTTGTATTTGTGTGCCCTCACCTTACCTGCTTTTACTGTTTTAGATACTAAACCTTACTCAGGCGTTAAAGGATGAAAAAAGTCCCATTCAGCTTGTTCAGATGCCACGTGTGATTGTGGAGCGAAGTAGCACTGGAAGTCAGGGCCGAATTGTTCATCTGAGTAATGCATTCACGCAGACCTTTCATAGCAGGAAGCCTTTCTTTTCCTCCTGGTAGCAACAAAAATATGTGGGAAGAGTAAGTTTCTCTTAAAGTGTAAAGCTACTTCTGTGTAAAGGCTCTGCAATAATGTATTTCTGCTGTATACCAAGAGCTCTGACTGCCAACACCTCAGAACTTAAATTCTAAAGACTTAAGAAATGTATTTTGAATGTAATAAAAAGTTTACAATTTTTGTCTCAAAATTGTGAATTCTTATGTCAGGGAATGAGAAGAACTTGTCCATATTGTATTTTTATAGGCTAAATTAATGTATTCTGAATAAGGGAAGATCCACAGTTTGCATATGCTGAGAAACTACTTTTGAATACAACAGGAATTCTTTTTGTTTAATGTAAATGTGAGAACCTAAACACTATCAATTTCTTTTTATATGGTCTTTAAAAAAAAAGGTGCAGAATGTTATCTTTGATTGTGAAAATGCTTTTCCTTGGAATTTCTTCCTGATATTTTAAGCTGTTTATTAATTTTCATAGGCTAGTTACTTGAAAAGCACTAAAAAAAGTAATTAAAAAATAAAATCAATCTGTCCTCAACAAACAAGTGAAAGGGAGAAGGAGAAAAAATGCTCCAAGTAGGCTTTTTAGGCTTTTTTTTTTTTTGCATGTGGGGACCAAAAATAGTTTAATAATTGGATTACAGCAAAATTTAACCCGGGTAAGTACACACAGTTCCTACTGTGACAAAATAAACTGAGTGTACATTTCAGAGGTTGAAATTTCACCTGTAGCTTTTAGAACTAGTGTATTTAAGCACATGTATGGGGAATTGTGATATTTCTTTATAGATCCATCCAAATGAAAGGATTGCACCATGTTGTTACAGGTTTGTTTTGCCACACGCATATAAATGTGTTCATCAGTAGTCACCAAAGTGGTTCTGCGCTATTAATGACAGAAGCACTGATGTGTTCATCACAAAGCCAGTCTGCCTTCTACACTTCTATCTAAACACACCGTTATTTTTTGACCAAAAAAAAAAAAAAAAAGACACTAATACGTAGAGCACAGAGACTTCTTATCGTGCCCTTAGCAATGTCATGCTCATCTGCGAGTTGCCATTTTCATTTATGTGGTTTAAGACTTGATAGTCATGTTTCTAGATCTGTGGCTTATATAACATGGTAGATATTTTTATTTTTAGTAATTTTCTGGACAATTAAGACTGGGAATGGGAGAAAACCTGCTGCTTTTATGAAACCTTCAGTATTTCAGACATTGCTGTATTTTGTAATTCTAAGCAATACTGTTGAACTAAAGAAAATGCTTGTATTTTATATAATTTTGAGTGGATGTAAATATTAATGTAGCATGTCAGCAATTCACATGATTAACTGAAACGTTTAAGCCTTAAATGTAAAACTCACTGTATGGTGGAATTCAAAATAAGAATGAAATGACCACCTTTATAAACTTTCTGTGATTGTTTTTTATTCAACAAGTTTATTAAAAAATTAAAGGTAGTGCTTATGTACCAGACATGCCTACTGAAGAAAATAAATGTCCTAGTCTAAACTGCACGGGTTTGGGGCTCGGGTGTCTGATTTGTTCTGCAATAAGTACTCCGAGTTTGGGTTCCTTTCATCCCGTTTAGTGTATGTGGTGCTAACTAATGGCTATTTTCTTCCCGCGCCGCTGGGGCCGCCGCGCCGCCAGGGGGGCGCCGTAGCGACGGCTGCCCCGCTCCTGCCTTACCCTGCCGGCGGCGGTGTTGCCAGGCGGGCGGCGAGGGCTGTCGGGAAGGAGGCGGTAACATGGCGGCTAGCGGCGAGAGTGATCCGGAGGGCTTATGCGGTCCGGAGCGGGCGGGGGCGGGCGGGCTGGCTCTGCTCGGCCTGGCACCTAGCGCTCCTAGCTGCCCGCACGGTGAGGAGGCTGCTTGGACGGGATGGGAGGGCGGGTCCCACTGAGGGGAGGAGCGGGGCCGGCTGGTGGCTCTGACGGGCTTGACTGAGGTGGCCGCAGCTCCCGGGGGGTTTGACACCCCCCTTGAGCCTCTCCGTTGCTCGTCTCCAGCTGCTTTCTCGGCTCCTCTGCAAGCTGTTGTGTTTTACAGCAGCCTTCGTTCATGCTTTGTTCTGGAAGCCTGTCGCTTGCAGTGGGGGCGTTAAAACAGATCTGTGGGTGTCCCGTGTGTCATCCTCTAATTACGTTTGTCCTTTAGGTCCTGCTCTTCTGTTTGTAAAGACCAGCCAAGGAAGAGAGGAGGGAAGGAGATTTTATGCTTGTTCAGCTTGTAGGGATAGAAAAGATTGTAACTTTTTTCAGTGGGAAGATGAGAAGGTAAGAGAGCATTTCTTAAGACTATGGTAAATATTGGGGATTTTGTTCTCTATTTAACAGGGCGGGGAGGAAAGAGTATCTTTTGTTCTGGAAATCCCTGACAATTACTGTTTTGTAAGCTTTGTCTAATAGTTTGTATTTAGTATGGCACTTATTTCTGTCAGGAGAATGTGTTTCAAGTATACATTTCAAGGAAGGCTGTGTACAGTTTGAGCAAAGCTGGCATTTGTTACTGTATTGCCAAAATCCTTAGGAATTCAGGTTGTGAAGTTTGCCAATACTATGCAATGTTGAACAAAATAGGGTAGTTCCAATCCCAAGATGTCCTTATCTTCCATGGTTAAGATGGAGAAAATCTGCTGGATACAGGGAAACAACAGGATATACAAAATAGCGAGATGGTGGGGATCTGCGTGATGCTCCGTAGTCTCAGAATATCTGCAGTAATTTCTCTTTGTCTAAAGAACTTTGGTCAGATAATTGTAGGGTAACAATATTGGGATTGATACGTATTCCCAGAGAGCTTATCGTGGTTTTTATCCACTGCATTTTATGCTACTTTTTCCATTTCCTAAACGAGTATCTTGTGTTGTGGTCGTTATCCTCGGCAGGTTGGAATTTAATTTGATTTGTGAGTATTTCATTGCTTTGCTGGTTATTACTGAAAAGTTACATAGAGAGAAAATGAGGTGATTAATCATTGTGTGTAGATTTAAATGGTATTCCAAGTGAAATTTTATTTTGAATGTCACTTGTATCATGGTGTCTTTGTTGAATTTTACTGTCTCCCCCTTTAAACAACTCAGTTCCATAAGTTTTGCAGAAATGTCTTGAAACTTAACTGTGAAACCATTAAGCATGTTTTAGAGAAGAGCTGTCATGCTTTTAAAATAATCACACAAAAGACTTGGGGAACATTTCTGCCATCATCAGTTGTGTAGGATCAGATCGTAGTTCTTCAGAGAGAATGCAACTACTAGCATTCATTAATGGAAAGTATACCTCTTTCTATCTTCATTGCAATCATGTTTTGAATTTTTCCCTGAGTATTACGTGTGGTAGAAGAATGAAATGCTTATATTTATGTTTTGCATAGTTTAAATTCACAATGAGAGACTTGTGGTGTTATGCAGCATACCTCTGTGCTGCAGTCACGCTTGTTCTGAAACAACAATCCAAAGAATGTGAGCATTTTTCTATGCAGAGTAACTAAAGCATGAGACCTTTGATGCACCCTTTTTGTTTAATATTGAGATTTAATGTACAAGACAGAGCCATATCTGTTTGTAACTTTTTTTATATATGTAAATTTTACAGGTGTCAGAAACTAGGCTTGCAGCACGTGAAGAATATAATAGAAATCATCGACCTTCTTTTACACACAGGCAGAATGTGGAAAGGTATTGTTATGTATGTTTTCTCCAGTAAAAATCAAGTAATGCAAGCTTAGGTGCTCTGAATGTAGAGATGATATTTCAGGATTCTTTAAAATATGAAAACATGCCAGAGGGATTTGGGAAAATAAGAGCTGGTTGACTGCAATGGGAAAATAACGTGAAACATCTAATCAGAGCATGGCATGTTCAACCCAGGAACTGTATCTTTTTTTTTTATTTTTTTGTGTGGGGGGGTTTTGTTGTTTTTTGTATGTATGTGTAGTTCTTATGTTAGTGCTCATAATGTGCTAACAACAGGTTAATAGCAGTTTCAGTTCAAAAAATTGTTCCTGACTTTAATGTGCAGAAGAAATGGGCTTAACATTGTGAAAAGAAGCAAAGGTAATACGGTAACAAATAATCTCCGAGTTTTGTGTATAAACATGCAGGACTGTTTGGTGGTAGTTGATATGGAGTCTTCACTCTGTAATCCAGTTATTATATGGGCACTTTCAATATATTTGGCCAACATATTATATGCTTACTTTCGGGGAGGCTTTTTCAAAGTGTCCTTTGAAATTTTTTTTCATAAATATTACTTTATTTCAATGTAGATAGTGGAGTTTTGCAAGAGCAGCTTAAACTACATTGCCTATTTTAATTGAACTCTTACAAAATATGAAACCCCCTTCATAGCTCCCCTTCACATCTTTTATAGAGGCTTTTTCAAAGTTCATTCCCTATTGTCTTTTGTATTTAAAGGTACAAGAATTTTGTTCTGTTGCCGTTATCAAAGAGGAGGTTTTGCCAGGAATGCCAGCAATTGCTATTGCCAGCTGAATGGGAAAAACACTCGAATCACCAGTTCCTGTGTGATATCTCCACTGTCCAGTTAAAAAGTCCCAGTCAACTTCTGTATCCGCTGGAGAATAAAAAAACGAATGCACAGTATTTATTTGCAGGCAGAAGTTGCCGGTTCCTACTGGATCTTATTATTGATTTAGGATTCAGACGAGTGCTCTCTGTTGGAACACCCAGGTACATCAGTGAGAATTGTTACACTTTCAAATAATATTTCTGTCTCAAAAATGTGCAGCTTACTAATATTTAAATAATCAAGGATTCTCCCATAATAAGAGGCTCACTATGCTTTAATTGGTTGGAATTCTCCAAGCATCTAATGGGGTCTTGCTTTGAGCTCATAAGATACAGGAGAATACTGTAGCTGCACTGCAAATACCACACACACGCACATATACACTTTAAATGTCTTGCTTTGTTTTTTACAGAAGTGACGATGAATTTCTGTGCTTATGTTTGGGGGTTTTTGTTCATTGTGATCCAGTAGGCTCCACTGACTTTTCATCTTTTAAGACTAACATATTTTCCTAATTAGGCAAATGGAATCGTCCAAATTCAGATTACTGCATTTTCTCTATCTGTTTGGTTTTAGGTTTAGTAAAGTACCAGGCATTCTTGTCTTGCAAGATAATTTCTGAAGCCAATGATTATGTGTTAAAATTTCTTTGCTCCAATTATACTTCAGGCTTCATGAAATGATCCAGTCAAAAGCATCACAAGAAGAAGATTTCAAGGTTAGAAGCCTTCTGCTCGATATTGATTTCAGGTAGGTTTCAATAAATGTTTATCTGTCTGAAGAGTATGTACAAAGATTTGTGTTCTTACTGCTTTAAAAGATAATTTGGTAGTTGTTTTCCCTTTCCTCTGCATCTCTGTTCCTGCACACATACACAAATGACATCCAGTTTATGAGAAGAATAATTATGCTTAATAATTCCCAGTATTGGTATGTGTTGTCAGTAATCAGAACGCAAAGAAATTGTCTTTCTTAAGGCCTTGTTTTCACTGTAAATGCCCCTTAGGGCAGGCAAGAAGTTGTTTATATTTTTCTACAACTTAAAACTTATTTTGCAGGTATTCACAGTTTTACACAGAAGATGAATTCTGCCACTACAACATGTTTAATCATTATTTTTTTGGTGGAAAGGTAAGGCCAAGTATTTCTTGAGTGCTTTGTAAAGAAGTACATGTTGTTGATGCAGAATTTTGTAAGAAAGTCATGGCTAGTCCAGTAGAATACAACTATCTGAGATAAAAATGGTCAACAGTAGTGGAAATCAAAGAATAACAGTGCCTCTTCAGTAATTCTCTCCCACTTGATTCAAAGATAAAGTTGCGTGTTAAATTTATGGTAACTAATGTTACTTACAGACCATAACTGCTGCTTTTATTAAAACGACGATTTGGTGTGAGTTGTTGCCTTATATAAGTATTCATTAGCCCTGTTCTTGTGTTGCTACAATGGAATTAATTGTTTTATTCCCAGCCTTTATAAGCCCAATGGATGCCATGGGACTTGTTCACTGGTACTTGAGGTGGGAGGGAAGAGGAGATTTTCCTGCTTTATTCCAGGCAAGCAAAGTCAAAAGGTTAACCTTGTTGTCATAAAATGAGGTTGAATTAGTGTCATGGTTAAAAAAAACCAAAACCCAAAACCCTGAATTTCTTATTTCTTTTAAAATGTCACATTAAGTGCTTAATTTTGAGTTCATTAGGAAACCTGCAGCTGCAGTAGGATGTTTATTGTAGCTTTGTACAGAGAATCACACTATAATTGAATTCCAAACATTAATTTCCAACTTTTATCCCAATAGTATGCTCACTCTTTGCTCTTCCCCAGCGATTATTAGTAAGCCACCACTGATTTGCATAAACATGTTCATTGTAATATCTTTCATACTATGTAGATAATTGTCAGATTTTTTCCATTCTAAAGCCTAATTTTGAATGGGATCTTGAAAATAAAATGAATCGTCTAGAATGAAATGGGAGGCTGGTCTGAAAGCCTGACCTTTGTTTTTTTTTTTTAATCCATTACTGTATTCAGGTTTTGTATTTTTTAGTTAAAAGACACTATTCATCTGCATTATAAACACTATAGTGCTGTTTTCAAGGCGTGAAAAGGTGACACCTGTAATGGCACTGTATTGCAGTGTGTGCAAGGACTGAATTGCAGTACTTTCGAATGTATATTAGCATTAAAAATCTGGTTTTGGAATGCAATAGAATCTAAGTAATAGATGAGAGAACACTGCAAGGTGGCAGTGAATACATAACTTTTTACATTTCCTTTAATAATAGAGTCCAGGTTGGATTGATAAAATTTGAACACTATATTTTTATAACCAGTATGGATTGAATCAGTTTTCAGTGGACTGATTTTTTTCCCATTAATTTTGGTAATGCTTTACAGAGTAAAACAAAAGTTAAAGACCGTGAATAAAATGTATTCTGAGCCTGAACTTTGCTTTCTTGCTATGAATAACATCTTTTTTTTTTTTCCAAGTTAAATTTAATGCCTTTAGGAGGAAGACTATCTTGGGAAGCTTGAACTGCATCTGCCCTTGATACATTATCTCTAACTGAGCAGGGCACTCATTTTCAGTGCTTCAAATTTAGTTGTGTGGTTTTTTTTTAAATGCTATACGAGAGGAAATTCACCTCCACAAGAGGAAATTATTTCCATCTTCAAAGTTGAAAGTTCTACAATAATCATTTTATTGCCAAATACAATATTTTTACAGTTCTTGAATCTGTATTTCTGGAAATTAACCTCTGTTTCTTACAGGCTGCACGTGAAACTTGTAGGAAATTCCTGTATCAAGACAATGGTGAAAGAGTCATTATGGTAACTGATCCCCCATTCGGAGGTTTAGTGGAAGCACTGGCTTCTAGTTTTAAAAAACTGATGGCAATGTGGAAGGAGACAGAAAAAGAAGGTATGTATTACAGCCAGATAGGTGGGTTGAGCTGTAGCATCACTGTAAGAAAAAGTATTTTAAAAAGTATTTAAAAGTCTGTGATTCTTGCTACTCAGGTGAATGTGAACACACTCATGTCATTATTTCTAAAGATGAAGTACCATATATGTAATATACTCTCCTGATACTTTTAGTTTAATAATACCCAGTTCTCCAAGTCTCTCTTAAAAATGTTTACAAATTGTTTAAAAATCTACTTTGCAGTTAAAATGGACTTTTAAAGAATAAGCTATCAAACCAGTACCATTTCTTACCAACATAGGCAGGTGAAAAGGAATTGTTAGTTAAGTGGAGCTTACAGCTCTGCATATATAAAATATACCAAAACTTTCTGTCACATAGAGGAACTAATTCTTATGCCCAGCATGACATACATATACATATATTTACTGTGAATTTTTCGTGCTTCAAGTACCTTGGTTTTCTTTAATGTACATGTAAGTCTTTTCATTACTAGGTCAGGACAACCAAGAGATGCCCATGTTCTGGATATTTCCGTACTTCTTTGAGTCTCGTATTCTGGAATTTTTCCCAAGCTTCACTATGATGGATTACCAGGTATCACTGAGCCCAGTGAATCTGCCAAATTTCAGTTGTGTGCAGTGTGAACAGGAATATGAATGAAAGCAGATACGATGGCAGCACTTGTCTGTAGATGAGCCGCCTTCTTGACCTTTAATTTTGACTGCATTGGAGGCGTTGCAAACCCTGTCACGCTCATCATGTGAACCCCAGATTCTGTGTTCGTATTAGTCATACGTTTGATAACTTTGTCACACTCCTACAGTTTATTACATACCTTTAACTCATGTGTCATCTGTCCATTAACTCATTTCTTCTGCCAGGTTTTCAGTGTGACAAAATTTGCACTAGTTTCTGCAGGTGTATATTGCAGAGGTGAGAGGTAATTTGAAGAAGAATGTTTTGTTTTTCCCAGATGTTGAAATGTCAGTAGCTTGGTGGGTAACGCACAGCCCCGGTAAAAAAAAAAAAAAAAAAAAAAAAAAAAAAAGTCTTTCATCTACAAAACTGGTGGGACCAGAGTAGAATTACAGCAATGGAAATTTTTGGAATTTTAGGCTAGACTCTGTGTTGCTGCAAGCATTCAGAGAGGAGAATTTTTGTGACAAATCTCTGAAGGCAATGCTGGAAAAAGCAGTGCTGATTGGATTTGCAGCTTTGTAATTATTCTGAGATAGGTTGGGATGCACGTTAACTCTTGTACTGCCAGGTAGACCAAACAGTATAGTTCTGTTTTTTTCAATGGGTCACTCTTTTGTAGAACAAACAACTGCAATGTTACCTCAGATATCTCATGCAAAAGAGCAAAAAGGGGTAAGTGAAACAGGATTATTGTAGTGTTAGGAATGTAGTTTCCTGAGTCTAGCCTGATACTATGGTTGCACAAATTTAAAAAATAAATGAGACAAAATACTTGCTGTAGAAATTGTAATCTAATTTTAGGTTAGAGTCTTTTATATGAAAAGAAAATGTCATAAGACAAATATAAAGAGAATAATTATGTAAATAGTTCTGTCTGTGCTTAGCATTCAATTTAAGACTCTTTTTCTATGGTTTTATTTTTCTAGGTAGACTATGATAATCATGCACTTTATAAACATGGCAAGACAGGTCGCAGACAGTCCCCTGTCCGTATCTTCACGAACCTCACCCCAAGTATGATTGTACTTCCTGTAGAAGAGGGTTATAGGTAAGCTGTGTTAATGCTCAAGTGACTGAAGGAGTGTGCTTGTTCTTAATTAGGGCATAAAGTTTCTAAAGGACTTTGGGATGGTGCTGTGCTGTATTGTCATGCCTAACTTTTGGATGCCAGGCTCAAGAGCACATTTCTCTGTCTCATTCCAGGGTTGCATGTTCTATAAACAATGTCTAGGAGAGCCGGGCACCTAAAAAGAGGTTTACATTTTCCAGTGTGGAATGATGAGATTCCTCAGCTAGTCCATAGGAAATGTGTACACCTACGAGAGACAGATTTACAGCTATCCCTGATAATCAGCTTGGTTGAGACAGTAGTTAATAAAATGAGCGCTAAGAGAAGCATCAAGGACAAAGGAAGGGATTTGGTTTGCTTTACTGCTGATAGTGTTGCTATTTTGAATTCAAGCATCTGAATTTTACTGTTTGGATATACTGTGTCTAAATGATTTTGAGGCTCTGGGCCTAAGTTGTGATTTCATGCATCGAAAACATCATCTTTAATTTAGCAAAGTGATTATGCAATCCTTATATTTATTGTTGAGCTTGTATAAAATTCATTTATATTGCTTCTTGATCAAATAGTGGACCAATACATTTATATTTTTTCCAGGTTTTGCACTATATGTCAGCGGTATGTTAGTTCTGGTAACCAGCACTGTGAGATATGCAATTCATGTACGTCAAAAGTAAGTATTTTGACTTCTTGCTGGATAGAAGTTTCCGCAGTAGTCAAATAATAACTTGTGTAATTTTTGCTGTAGTAAAAACCTATTCTGATACTGATTTCCTTGGGAAACCCCAGACAGTTCAGTTTTGTAGACTTATTAACTTCACAGAACATAATTTATAAGCCACTAGGAATTAATTTCTATTTCCCTGGTTCATTTGTGTTGGAAAGAGGACAGAGAAAGTTTGCTGCTTGCCACTTACACCATATGGTATTCATCAGTGATCTGTTGACACATTTCTTCTTATATTTGGAAGTTGTAGAACTTGCCAGCTTCAAAATGCAGCCATGTTGCTGCAGTTGTCACAGATTCTCAGGACTGTTGTTTTTAAGTTACAGTCCTTCCTACAGAGGACCTGTTTCTGTAAATAATGGGGACTGTACCTCAGTAGTTTAGTTTTAAGATAGAATCAGTGTGGTTTTTTAAACAAATAAACAAACAATGCATTTATTCATCTTTTGTAGGATGGCAGACAATGGAAACATTGTGTTCTTTGCAATAAATGTGTAAAACCCTGTAAGTACAGAAAAATCCTTTTCTAAATAAAAGTACACTTAATTATTTAAGCTATAGTCCAAAGAAACTGGGATGACAATCTAGAAGAGAAAATATTCTGTAAAAGAAATAAAATGTAGTAATTCAGAAGACGTAAAGGAAAAATCTCAATTTCACGTGAGTTGCCATTGAATAACTTAAGTATATTTGCACTGCGTGGAAATTTGATAAATCCTTGTCAAGGCGTACTAAATCGTATTTATATTTGTTATGGGACATGTAAATAGTTTGATTTGTCATATAAGTGTTTCCTGATTTTGTAAAATTTTCATTAGAATTTTATAAAGAAATAGGCAATTACTAGAATGTTTGTGAGGGCGTGATCAAGCTATGTTTCATACACAAATGCAGTTATATTTATAGCTGTGTTTAAATAGCTGAAGCAATCATTTTTGTTACCCATACAGAAATTGCAATTTGTAAGTCCATTTTAACATCTGGACTATTTTTCATGTTAAGATCACACACAGGATAATAGTTCTAATGGCAAAATAATTCAGTTGCATTGAAATAGTTACACAATATGTCTCGTGAAGAAGTACCTGGCTGCCTTATGAAATGTGATAAGGGACCAGAAACTGACTACACTTATCTGTGTAAAACTAAACCAAAATAAAAACCTGGTAATGTAGCCTATATTTAAAGCTTAGTTTCAAAACGATCATTCTAAACCTTTTCAAGATCATAAATCATACTACATATTTTGCAGCTTGGTTTCACTGTAACAATTGCAACTGCTGCACTCTTTCAAACCACACTTGTGAGAAGACTGATGCTGGCTGTTTTGTCTGTGGCAAGGCAGGTCACAAACGCAGTACCTGTCCCAGTCTCTCCTGCACCAGAGCAGCTTGCCAGTAAGTGTGATATTGCATTAAAATAATAAAAGATAGCATTCGGATGAGATTAGATCTTCTTCATGGAAAGACATCTTTCTTTTCATTTCGCTGGAGTGGGTCCAGAGGAGGGTGACTTAAATGATCAGAGGGCTGGAGCACCTCTCCTATGAGGACAGGCTGAGAGAGTTGGGGTTGTTCAGCCTGAAGAAAAGGCGGCTCCGGGGAGACCTTATAGCAGCCTTCCAGTACCTAAAGGGGGCCTACGAGAAAGCTGGAGAGGGACTGTTTACAAGGGCATGTAGTGATAGGACAAGGGGTAATGGCCTTAAGCTGAAGGAGGGTCGATTCAGACTAGATACTAGGAATAAATTCTTTACTGTGAGGGTGGTGAAGCACTGGAACAGGTTGCCCAGAGAAGTGGTAGATGCCCTGTCCCTGGAAACATTCACGGTCAGGCTGGATGGGGCTCTGAGCAACCTGATCTAGTTGAAGATGTCCCTGCTCATCGCAGGGGGGTTGGACTAAAAGTCCCTTGCAACCCAAACTACTCTATGATTCTGTGATTTAGAAAGAGATAATTTTGGGCTTTGGGTGCTGTCATCATCTTTCACTATTGTCCACTTGCTGTGTTGCCAGGGAGTATATACTGGAGGAGAATATGATAAAAACCAGGCAGGTCCCTTACTGTGGCTTCCAATTCCTTAACTGTGGCTTTTCTTTCAAAACTGGTTTATATGGATCCCAAACATGCAATGATCTCAATTTCACGTGAGTTGCCATTGAATAATCCCAACGGTGCAATGGGATAGCTCTGGCAAGAAGATTCAAAATTAATGAATCACTTTTATGCCCTTTGGATTTCTCATGCAAGGGAAGAGAAAAGAGTTACAACGCTTTTTGGTATTGCTCTTTTGGTTTGTTGGGGCATCTTTTTCTTTTTTGCTTCTGGTATTTCAGGTGCTCTCTGTACTAAGATCTAAATCTCCACCATGTAAGATCTGTATTAATGAGGGTCACATTAAGTACTTCTATCCTGCCATGATTGTGCTTCTGCAACATACACAAGCACAGGCTTGTATGTATCAAAAGACAAAAAAATTGTGTGTGATGGTCTTCAGATGGAACTAACTGAAAAGAGGAAAGGAGATTTGCTAAGAGATGATCCAGCAGTTGGCTCAGTCTTTCCAGTTTGGGATAGTTGACCCATACTTTTTTAACTTCCTCTCCGTAGTGTGTGGGTTGGTTTGTGATTCTTGACTTGAGTGGCTGTAGAAATGCAAATCTTCCCTCCCAAAAGATGTACCTCTGCTGCATAGTGAGGTTCAGATAGTTTACCCCTTGACTGGCGTCAAGAGATTCACCAGATGCCTGCTGGATGGTAGGGGACTACAGGTGTATTGCTTCATGTCCTGCTGTGACATTAGTCTGAGTTTTGGATATGGAGTATTAGAGCTAAAAGGAAGCAATATTTCATTTTACATCACTCTCTTAAAAATTCCCTCCTTTAATGTTTTTTTTCCTTGCTTAAAAAAGTAAAAGGATACTAAAATTCATGAAACCTCATCTGTTCTGTCAAGTAAGATGATATTCTGTCCATTGTACTGGAATGGTTTGGTCCTTTCAGGCCATCAGTTATTTCTTTTGCTGATTTATTGCATAAGATGACTTAGGTTTCTTTTCCTAATAAAAACATCTGTATGCTTTGTTAAAATTATTCAGTGTTTTGTGTTATGAAATAACATCCTTTGTCAGATACAGAAAATCCACTTGCTAGTTATATCTAGGTTCTGTATTATTGGCAGGAGTCTTTGTAATGTTGTTAAACTTTATGTACTTTCTTCTAAGCTTTCTATTATATATTCATGCATTATATATTGAGCACGAAAGTCTGTATGTGCTTTTTTGTACTTGCTTAGTGGCATTTCTTAAGTTTTCTGCATCTGTTTAAAGGTGAATGAGTACATACATGAAAAATAATTTATGGTAGTAAGTGGACAAATAGTTTTAGGAAGATTAAATATCATAACATTATAAGATGGAATGTTCCTTGTACTTTTTGTGACAGTGCTTCTGAGTTCATATACTTACATGGACAGGTTATTTAAAATACCAGCAAATGTAGAAGTACGTTCTCCATTTTATTCTAATCTGTATGTTCCTTTTTTGCTTTACAGAGCTGACAAAAAGCAAAGGCAGAAAACTCTGAAGAGGATAAAGATGGGGATCTGTAAAAGATCACTTATGAAGCATGCCATATTCTTCAGGAAGAAAGTAAAGAATAAGAAAAAAAAGAAGTGACTTTGCTTGCTGGTACTTTAGTTATTAGTTATTTTTTATGGCCAGCCTTTGATTCCATTTTCTAAAAATGTTAATATTAACATCCAAAATAAAACCTGATTGAATTAAAAGTGCCAATTCTTTTACTATACATCATTACTCGCACACAAAAAAATGCTAAGTAAACCACACACGATGTATTTGTGTAATGTAACCTTTTTTGTGTATTTAGGATTAGCTATTTGTCCGATTTAGTGTGAGTCCGAAGTTAAGGGAGGAGTGCTGCTGAGAAGAGAGGTATGGGTGGATGCTGTGGTTTTATGGTAGGTATTGGAGTCTTGGGGCAAGGGAGGAGTGAGGTTAGGTGATGGGGAAGGCACACGGGAATTCCAGTCTTCTCATAGTATGATTTTGGAGTTTTTTGAATTTTCTCTCCAAATAGAAAAAAAAAACCTAAGAACAAAAAATTGAAAAGTACTTCAGAAGCTTTCTAAGTGGAAAAAAGTGACCTAGTGAGTAAGTTTAAATATTTTTAAACGACTTCCATGAATTAAATTTAAAAAAAAATCGTTAAGTATTGACACTGCTAACAGAGGTGGGTTATATTGTAAAAATGGGAACTGAGCGTAGGTGCAGTGCCTTCTGGGGTGCTGGCACAGGAAACCCGACGGTTTGCATTGCAGCAGGAGGGGCCGACCCTTGCAGTGTAGTTACCCTGAGGTTAACGCCGCGCCGCTTCGCACGGCAGGTGGGCGAGGCTGCGCTTTCCCCGGCACCAGCTGCCGCACGCAGCCACTACTAGCTGGGGCCGGGCCCCGCGGGGGGCACTAGCGCCAGTCCGCAGCCCCACCGCCTCCCCTCGGCGAGGCCCTCACGGCCGCGGGCACGTCTCTCAGCCCCGTAAGGCCCGGCGGGGCACAAGGCAAGCGGGAACCTTGTCCCAGCGGGCAGAGTGGGAAGAGCCTGACGCGCCTCCCCGCGGGGCAGCGCCCGCCCAGCTCCCCGGGCTCGACGCTGAGGCGCGGGAAGCCGCGGCGGCCCCGCTCTCCCACCAGGCCCAATCCGCGCCGCGTTGGGGAAGCACCGCCTCCGGAAGCCGGGAGCGGAGGGCGGGAGGCCCGCGGCGTTGGGGGTCAGGGGGCGGCTGATGGGAGGGAAGGGGCCCGGCAGCCGCTTGTAGTACCGTTCGCTGCACCGCCGGCACCCGGCCGGAGTGCCGCGCCATCATGCCCGCCTTCCGGCAGGTGGGGGAGAAGCAGCTACCCCAGGAGGTCGTCTTCATGGCCTGGTCCCCCAAGAGGGACCTCATCGCCCTGGCCAACAGAGCGGGGGAGGTGAGTGTGGGGGGCTGCCGAGCCGCCGGTGCTGGCGGGGAGAGCCCGGGGCTGAGCTGGAGGCCGCATCTGTGGGCTGACAGGAAGGACTCTGGGGACGGAAGCGGCTGCTGCCAGCAGGAAAACGCTGCCTGTTCTGTGCAGTCGCTGAGATGCCTTCGCCGTTATCTGTGGCATAGTTCTTGTAAGCTTAGCCAAGCGTTTAGGAACAGCAAGGCACAGCTTCTTTCTCCGTGTTGCTGTGTAGTAAAGAGTATACTGTCCTCTAAATTGACATAGGAGTGAATCATCTACTAGAGGAGCAGGTGATATTTAAGATGCAGGAGTTGTTAAAGAATGGTTAAAAAAAAGTGTATCTTGAACTGATTTACAAACTGGTATTGATGGGAGAACGTGGTTTATTTTTCTGTCTTCAATGTGTTTGCTTTGTAGGTTTTACTCCATCGGCTTGCAAACTTTCAACGAGTGTGGAGTTTGCCTCCAAATGAAAATACAGGAAAAGAAGTGACTGCTCTTGCTTGGAGACCAGATGGCAAAAGTAATGTCAAGTATATGTGGTGATATGGTGCAATAAAAATCCCATTGGAAAACAGTGAAAGCTGTGGTGATAATACCTCTTGTCTGTGAAGGAAATTGTCAAGTAAACTATGTTTGAAGAGAAGGGTAGCTTAATTTTACGTAGATTTATTGAAAGTAATAGAGTGAGTTACCCCATTGAAAGCAACTGCAAGAAAGATTTGCAAGGTGGATCTATGTCCAAAATACTCCTTTTCAAGGTATAGCAACACTTCCAGTTCCTAACTAAGCATGATATTTATATATGAATGACAAAAGTTATTGTGCAAGTACAGAGAGAGGCTGTCTGATTAGAGTTGACTGAAGACCTTAGCTTATTTAGGATAGGCTAAACTTAGAGGCTAAAATTGCTCAAATAATACACCAGAGAAGGAAAAAAAGCCTTTTACTTATCAACAGAAATAATGTTGAAATTAATAGCATAATAAACTTAAGCTGGAAATAAATTAATGTTTTGACTCATTAGAGGCCGGAGAATGGGAATGATCTTCTATGACATATGGGTAAAAAATACCTATATAGTTTTATGATGGAGTCAGAGGAGTTTAAGAAACTTCTTTTTAAGCTGGTTGCCTGTGATTACAAGGAAGTAAGCTTAGAAACCTTTGCTTACCATATGCTTTTATGGATTGATAAAGTTAAGAAGATGGTGATGCAAAAGTTGCTCAGCAAGTCTTAAATTGTATTTCATTGTAATAAACCCCAAACCTTCCTGGTGGATAGTCTTTATATATAATTTTGGCCTCAAATTTGCAAAACCTGAAGCTTCTGCTTTATCTGAACTGTTGTTAGCAGTGTGAGAAGCATGTTCTGTTTAACATGTAGATAAGTAATTGTGGGATCATACCTTTGATTTTTCACCTAAAATATAATAGGTCAAACTTTCATTTTAATGAGTAGGTTTCAAATGAGAATTTGGAAGGACTATAAATAGACAAAGTGAAAATTCTGTCCAGTAGTTGGCTTTGAAGACACATTATTTTCTAATTCAGTATAAAGTACCTACAAAGTTTTGCATGTTGGTTGTTTATACATTTTACTCATCTTTCTCTAGTTTTGGCTTTTGGCCTTACTGATACCAAGCGGATTATTCTATGTGATGTAGAAAAACCTGAAAGCTTGCACTCCTTCTCCATTGACTCGTCTGTTACTTACATGCATTGGATGGACGTAACTGAGGAAAGCAGGTGAGTCTGAAAAACTCAAGTAGTAAATTATGGGCTATGTGGTGCCACCTTACTAATAATTTATACTTAGTATGTTACAAGCAGTCATGTAAAATAATATAATATTACATAACTATGGCTCTTTGTTACCACTTGGCTAAAATGTTCATTTTGGTTAGAATAGACACTTTTCATACACTTATTTTTAATGCTGGTATCTTAGACTTGTGGTTCTTTTGGTTATACACAGAAATTTCAGCATGATCAGCCCACCTCTTAAGAGCTGCTTAATCTAGTGTTAGCTTGCACAAACTGTCTTCTGATACAGTTTACTTCAATAGCAATTAATTTATTAAACTATAATAATGTTACATTCATCTATTTTGTTAGAATAACAATGGTGTTACATCCCACCCTACTAGTAATTCTGTTATGGATGTACTTGCTTCAGGAAGCCAGGTTGCCTCTACTGACCATGAGCTCTGTGGCATTAGACAGTTCTCAGCAGCACTTGTGAGCTGGAGGACATTGTGGTCCCTATTTCTGTGGTCTTATAAAACCCTCTGATACACACCTTATTGCGGTGCAAGACAATCATTAAATAAAAGATTTATTTAAAAAAAGGACGTGGTATAAGCCTGACTTGGGAATTTGCCCCCACACCTCCAGAAAATACCAATCTTAAAATAGCAAGAAAATAACTACATCTTTACTCACTCTAGCGTTCTTCTCCTGATGGGGATAGACTTACCTCCTTATGAGGAATCTCATCCTTCTGATGTGTCTAAGGTGTGGTATTAGGTATTGCATTTTAATCTTCCTCTAACTGTAGTGTGTCTTTATAGAGTGAAGCTTTTCTGAGGTGTGGATAGGTTGTATGCAGGGTTGTACAGGGTTTAAACAGAAAGCCTTGGTCAGTAAGTGCATTACAGGTGATGAGGGGTTTGGTGGCAAGCTACTGAGCCAGCAGATAGAAACTTTGTATTCTCTTTTGGTGGAAATAAAAAAAAGATGATCAGACTTCTTTTATTAATAATTTATCAAATTAAAGGCTCCATAAGGGATTACCCTCTAATATTTGTAACTCTTCAATATACATGACATATTGAGTATATGCTGTAACTTTGAAGTTAGAAAGCAATTCTCTTTCCCCACCATTTTTACAGCTTGGGTGGTAAAGACAGTCATCTTTCTTTTTCAGTGTTCTCACTTCCTTTTACAATGCTGAGGATGAATCCAATCTCCTTTTGCCTAAGTTACCAGCGCTACCAAAAAAGTAAGCGTTATACTGGTAAGCTTTAGAAGATACAAGTTGTCATTTTTTGTCGTTGTTTTGGTTATTCATCTTTAATACTCTACAGATGCTTTGGATTAGATGTCTGCTCATTATTATTGAGAATAATTATTTTGTTTTCAGTTACAGTACCACTGCAAAAATTTTCAGGTAAGAAATTGTCATCTTATATCTCTCTCTGTTTTTCTTTTGTTTTCTGGTATTGAGACAAGCTACATAAACCCTGATCATGTGTTTTGTGTTTTCAGTGAAGAAAAGTCAGATGAGATTATGAAGCTTCTAGGTGATGTAAGGTAAATTCCATTTGTGGGTTGTTGTGGTTGGTTTCGGGGTTTTTTTTTGGCTTGATTGTTTTTTTTAAAGCTATAAAATAATGGATACTTTTAAGTTATTCATAATCTGTTTTTAAGGGTCTCAGAGAAAGGATACGGAATGTCTCTTTTTTTCATGTACAAAGATAAAGTTCAAATAATATATTTAAAAAAAAACGTGTCCATCAGATTACACCTTTTCTCCTCAATTTAGAGGGGTTATAAGGCAATTTATCAGCAACTGCTGTTGGTGCCATATCTTCTTTTCCTTAGAATAAGATTTCTTGGGATGTATTTGAAGGCTATATTATATGTGTTACTTAAGCTGGTTTTGGAGACATTTGTGAATGTTTGTTACAGACAGGGAATTTCTGTGGGTTTTCATGAGTGTGACAAAGCTAAGCTTAAAATTAGCTCTGAAATCGGCTGTATTAGGGTTAGTTTAAAATAAAATAAATATCTCTTATTAGGAAACCCACGAGGAGCAGTTGGAGGGAGTGTAGTTTAGCAGATTGAGACTGGCTTTGTGGAGTGCTTGTAGTGCGTCTTTGAGGAGGGCACTTAACCTCTGTGCCTTGTTTTTCCATTCCTTTTTTCCATTGTTTTCTTTCACTACTCCTTATAGTCTCACCACTGAGAATCATCCTCCTTCTTTCAAAATTTACATCTCTGTCTGTGACCAGTTATTCCTTCTTAAGGCTTGATATTTCTTCTTACAGTAGGACTTCCTTGCTAGAAAGAGAGATGTGGCAGCTGTCAGCGGTGTAGGAGCTTACTGGATTCTGTGCTACTTCATCCATTCAATTAACCAAACCAAAAGTTTTTCAGATACGGTTTTGTTAAGTTCTGTCTCGGTTGGTTTTAAGAGAAACATTTTCCTTTAACATATATTTAGGTGTATAACGGGCAGAAGTTACAGTTAATTTTCTCATATTTTTAAGGTGACATGCAAAACATTCTAGTTTTTTATGTTGGAGAGCATTACTGCTCATTGTAATGTAAGCAAATAGGTGTAGTTGAAGATGTATGGATGTATGACAGCAGTAGACAACCTCCTTGTCCAAAGTTTAACATTTTAAACATAAGTCACAGAGAAGCTTTTTCCCAAGTTATTGTAGCAAGTTGGTTTTAATAAGCAAGCAAACCACAGACCTGTCTGTCCCAGACCCTATTCTTTGAACTGGGTTTCTGTGTCTGATGCTGTTGTTACCTGTGGCTGTTCTTTGCTGCTATGTCTATTTCAAATCTTTGTTGCCTTTGAGGTTTTGCTGAGGTGTGCCACTGAGTCACTGCGACAAACTTACTCTGCATGTAGTTAGGATAAACTCAGGGAATACAAAAGTAGCTCTGTAAGAATGCTTTGCAGCCTGTATTGGTAGGTGAGCTGTTGCTAGAAACTTAGTTTTTTCTTCTGGAAGGTATAAAGTTAGTGAAGGAGGACTTCTGTGCCTACATTGTGTTATTTTTTCCTCTCATCTCTTAGTTAATTTAGTAATTGATACTTTTCCTGTAAATGTTAGAGGCAGGTCTTATCAATGAAATCCAAGCTAATTTTTTGTTTTTAAATTTCTTGGATTGTGGACAGTAGTACAGTGTTTCTTTTTGTTCAGTATTTCTTTAGAGGCTCTCTAGTAAAGGGATGGAATTTAAGTATTAAGAATTGTATTTGTATGCATTAGAATTTGTTTCAGTATGCTCATCAACATGTATTCGTCTATTTTTATAGGCTTAATGCTCTTGTCCTTGGTGGCAGCTCAGGATTTATTGAGATTTATGCTTATGGAATGTTCAAGATTGCTACAGTAACTGGGGTATGTTTCGTGCCTTTCCGTGTTTTGTCTTCATAATATACCAAGCTACAGCTGAACTGAATGAAAAATACACATACGTGCTTACACATAAGTGAAACTGGGTTGTTGAAGTTTAAAGAAAGCAATAGTTGTTTTTCTTTGATTAGGTTGTGTGGTTATTGTTGGAAAGACATTCTTAACTCTGGCAATTTTAACATCTTGTTTCAAATGAAAGAAAGTTCAACACTAATCCACAGTAAAAAGAGTGCTTTTATTCCTGAACAGTAGCTGAAAATTCCACTTTGTTTTTATGTGTCATTGAACATAGCCTTTGTTGTACGTGAATGTAAATGCAAATGTTGTATGTGAATGAAATGTGGTATGTGAATGAGCAGTAAATACCTCTTAGTGGAAATGCAATATTTCATTAACTTTTAAACTGGAATCTTTCAGGTGGCAGGTTCTTGTCGTGGACTATGTTTGTCTAGTGATTTGAAATCACTATCGGTTATTACAGAGATACGAGACTCCTCAGAGCGCGAAGCAGAGATAACATATTTTCAGGCAAGTAATGTAATTTTAAAATGTTCTTTAGAAGTAAAACTGCTTTTAAAAATACTTTCTGGTAGCTTTATTGCTTTCCCATTATTTCCAGAAAAAAACACAAACTACTATTTCCAGCCTCTCTGAAATTCACCCTGATTTAGCTTTTGGATTTATCACGTTAACATGCAGTTTCACTGATGAGGCTGCTGCTGCTGATCTGAGGCATTCTTTTACAATATTACTTTAAATATAACATTCATTTCCCTGCCACTGGCAGGGGGATTGGAACTAGATGATCTTTAAGGTCCCTTCCAACCCAAACCACTCCAGGATTCTGTGATGTATTCAGTTACAGTTATTCATATTTTCTTCATTCTACACACAAAGGCATAGGAGCAATGCTGTTGATTATCCAGTCTATCCAGAACAGTCATCCTTAAAACTATTACTGTTAAAACTCCAAAGTGAGGAACTTCATCACGAGTTTTTATAGATGTATTAAAAATATTTATTGCCCCTTTGAATTAAATGCATTTCTGTCTTAAAATCAACTTTAAGGAAATGAGAAATGACAATTTTTCTGTGGGTCCTCCTCATCTGTCTTTTCATTTCTGTAATCTAAAATTTCTTAGAAGAAAAATCATCTGCTAACTGTTGCTTGTTTCATTTGTTATAGCTGGACACTAGTCTGTTATCAAGTTACTTACCTGAGGTAACTCAAATGGCCCGGAAGTTTACTCACATTTCAACTCTGTTACAGGTACAGTTGTATTACAACATCTTTTTAATATCACAGTTCTTATAGGCTTCAATATTCTTAATGCAAGTAAAATAAATGCTTTCTAGTAGGAAGCTTAAGTTGGTTTTAAGTAAATGTAGAGCTCTAACTTGGAATTTGGTAATAAATTTTATATAATATCTACAGTGTATCTTATCTTTCTATTGTAACATCCAGTTCTTGCATGTGTTTTGAAGGGGGGGAAAGGGAATAACGCTAATGTCTGTACCTGTATTACAGTATATAAAGTTGTCATTGACGTGCATGTGTGAAGCGTGGGAAGAAATATTGATGCAGATGGACTCACGGCTAACAAAGTTTGTACAGGTACTGCAGTATTAACCATTCTTTTGGAAAACATTTTTTTTGCAGTAGTTCTGTTGTTCATGTTAACATACTGCATATCTTAATGTTGTTTAAGCATAATGCCTCCAGATAGCAATCTCTAAGTTCAGAGGCAACCTGGAACCTATTGTGTGCCAAGTGCTCTGATGCTGAAGATATCTGAGAACAATCCAGCACGGTTGTATTGTGATACTTCTTTATTTTATTCTAAGTTATTCAAAAGTGAGAGTTTTCAGCTTGCACAGGTATTGATCAGTTGCTTTCTATTTAAGATTGTGCTCTTTATACTTCAGTCTTTGATAAACTGAATACTGTAAATGTTGAGTAACGGCCCACCAGCACTTGCTGCCTAGTTCAGCAGAGCCTGTATGACAGCCATGATTAAGGTGCTCTTGGATTTGCTTAAATTTTGTGTTCATTGACCATGGCTAGAAGTTAATTGAATCAATTTTTTTTTTTTTTTTACTAGATTCTTGGTGATGGCAAACTGCTTAGATTTTTTTTACTGGGTTGTACAATTGAAAATAACTTAAAATACTGGAAAATTTCCAGTGATCAGTAATCTGATTTCAGCATTCAAGGACATGGGTGGGTTTTCAGATATACTTTAATTGAAGTGTTTGTGAGATTATTTGGTAGCCTGGATTTAATCTCTTTACCAATCTAATTCAATCATTTTGACTGACAGGAAAAGAATACAACCACTTCTGTTCAGGATGAGTTTATGCAGCTGTTGTTATGGGGCAAAGCAAGGTAGTTACTGTTGTTTTATCTGAGTATGCATTTGCATTTGATACTGAAATAGAAAATGAATGAATATTTGGTTCTCTTCCCAACCCCCTTTAGTCTGGAACTTCAGGCATTACTAATGAACCAACTGACAGTAAAGGTATGTTAATATTTTTTAATGTTTTAAAATAATTATTTCAATATATTTTAATCACTGTTCTGTTAAGTTAATGAACATTACTGTATGTTTGTATTGCTTTTTTAACAGGGTTTAAAAAAACTTGGTCAGTCAATAGAGTCTTCCTATTCCAGTATACAAAAGTTGGTCATAAGTCATTTGCAGAGGTGAGTCACAGAATGTCTGATGAATTATAGATAAAATGGCATATTATACGCTTTGCTAAAAGACATTATGCTGTATCGGTGGTTCTTTGTAGGTGTACTGGTGTGGAGACCGTGATCGTGGCAAAATGTACTAACTAACACTTTTGGGTAATGGGAACTGTTGAAGTATTTTGTACAATCTCTGTAACACATCACCTGTATATCACTGCCTGGTGTGTTTATTAGATGCAAAATATTCACACCAGCTTTGTGTGGTGGTTAAAATCATTAGGATAATATTTGCTTTTCTGTGAAATGATACTTTAACTCTTATATGCCAGACCACCTTATAAAGCTCTCCACCTTACACATTAAATTATTAAAATGTAGCATGCAGTAAAGCACTGAATTTCCAAAGCTTGACTAAGAGATTATACTTCTTTGCTCTGCCTTCCTAGTGGCTCTGAGGCACTGTTATACCACTTGAGTGAATTGAAAGGAATGGCTTTATGGAAACAAAAATATGAGTCTCTGGGATTAGATGCATCCGGAATTGAAGGTACAGTAGTACGTGTGTGTATATGTGTTACTCACTCTGATTTCACTTTTGAAAGCTTGATAATAATGATTAATTCTTTTTGCAGAGGCTGTTACTGCTGTTGGTTCTTTCATCCTGAAAGCAAATGAGCTGCTTCAGTAAGTATAAAGTCTGGAGAATTTAAAAAGCACGTCCATTGAGTCTTGTATCTAAGGGGAAGCATGTGGCTGGGTATAGAGGAGGCTGGGAGAGCAAGGCTCCTCTGGTGATGGTGAGCTTTTATCTTGACTTACTGCATCTTATAGACTCATACACCAAGAACAGGCTTACTTGGAAGACTGCATTGGGCATTTTTAAAAAAATTAATAGTGTTTGCAGGCCTTTCTGTAATAAAGATGGGACTTAAGCCTGGAGCAGCTTGTGACATTTAGATCTGGTAATTTCTTTTCTTGTTTCTTGCTCAGAGTTATCGACAGTAGTATGAAAAACTTCAAAGCATTTTTTCGATGGCTGTATGTTGGTAAGCTTGATGGCATAGTAAGCATCTAGTATCTGTTTTGTTTTGTAAGCATTGAAATGTCAGCAAGTAATTAAGCCAATCTTAGTTATGACCATCTATTTATTTCTATCATAAAAAATTTGTGGACATCTAAAAGGTTACAATTGATAAGGCAAGAATAATTATAATATTAAACACACAGATCATGAGTTTGATAGTTCTCAATTACCCACTGTACACACACTAACTTTATTGTGTATACTTGTCCTGTAATATTACTCCAAACTGTTGTCTGCTTCATGAGCGATTTTCTGGTCTTGGCTTGGAGAAATTAAAGCACTTTATTTAGTTTACACCAAATTTGAAGTATATTCTAACTCTCCTTTACTCTGTCACTTGCTCTTTTCTCCTGTGGAAACCTAGTTAGTTGCAAGGTTATGCACAGACATAAACAGTCTCTGAATGTCCGGATGCGCTTAATAGTCACCTCCAATTGCAGCTGGGTAGCTGCAGGTAAAATGTTAGGGGGATGTGCAGAACGCTGTATTTTAGCCTGCTTGTTTTTATAAAGTGGTTATGAATATGTTTATAGCTTTTAATTGATCTTTTTAGAACTACTTTACAAAAACCTAAACAGTCTTACCAGATACTGTAAAAGCACCAGAAATGCAGTGTTCGCTCTTACTAGTGGGAATATAATAATTTTTTAATTTTAAAAATTGCAGAAAGCAGAACTATCAGCGTTCTCTGTTGTAACATTAGAACTTTAGCTATTTAAACGTTCGCTGTGTTTGCTTGTGTTTAAACGGAGAACTGTTTATCTAAGCGACATTGATTTAACATTACTTCTTTGCAATTCTCTTAAAACACATTATTCTGGACATGACAGTATTCATGTATTTTATATATATCCATTTTAGTACTCTTAGTATGTACATAAATAAATTCTTATGAACCCTTTTCATAAGTCTTATCTCAGTCTTGTAGAGAGTACAATGCAGTTGGAAAAGATTAAAGATATAAATTCTCCAAGATTTGTATTGTAAGCTAGTGGGACAAGTGAGGCTTAATTTCAGTCTCCATTCATAATTCTTCATTCCAGACTCTTTTGCTTCTGACAAGTTAATCTCTCCTATTTTATCAGCAGTGTGTTATTACATAGCCACGGAAAATTAAGAATATTAGGAAAACTTACTAATATTAATACAGTAAGAATATAATTTTTCCCTCAGCCATGTTGAGGATGTCAGAAGACCATGTGCTTCCAGAGCTGAACAAGGTAGTAGTAACATTTTCTGATAAATGGTGGTATACGCTGTATTCTGTTTGACTTAGAGGGCAAGACTGAAGGTTTATTTTTGTTCCAAAACTTAAAGAATAGTGTCTGTCATTTCTTTGAAAAAATTGATGCCTGCAGATTCACACTAATATGCTGTCTCACATGAATTTCTTTTTCTGTTTTCTTTGATAATTCTACTCTTTCTAGTACACTGTATGGGAATGCGAGACCTCTGTGTATAGCAGCTGTTTATATGCCCTAAATAACTAAGTTAGCCGGAATGGGATTTTAACATCTTTACCGATGTCCTGGTAGAGGAGATGAAATACACCTGCATGAAATTTGCACCACATCATCACACTGGGTGAAGCAGTTAATATGCTCAAAGGCAGAGGTGCCTTCCAGAAGGAAATAGATAGGCTGGAGGAATGGACGGATAGGGACCTCCTGAAGTTCAACAAGGACAAATGCAAGGTGCTGTCCTGAGTAACAGTAACCCCCTGCAATTGCACAGCAAGGCCCCAACTGGCTGTGGAGCAGCTCTGCTGAGGTGAACTTGGGGATGCTGGTGGATACAAGCTGGGCATGAGCCAGCAGTGTGCCCTGACAGCAAAGATGACCAAGAGTAACCAGGGCTGTACTACAGCAGCATGGCCAGGAGGTCAAGGGAAGTGGTTACCCTCCTTACTTAGCACTCATCAGATTGCATGTAGAATACTTTCTCTGGTTTGGGGGCCCTCCTATATGAGACAGACATGAATAAACTGGAGTGAGTTCAGCAGAGAGCTCCCAAGCAGGTTGGAGGCTGGAGAACTTGTCTTGTGAGGACAGGCTGAGGGAGCTGCACTTGTTCAGCCTACAGAAAAATGTGTTCTGTGCTCATTGAAATGTATTTCTTATCCTTTGCTTTTCTCATCATTTTTTTCTCCTTTTAGATGACTCAAAAAGATATCACGTTTGTTGCTGATTTTCTTACTGAACACTTCAATGAGGTAAGTTATACTGGTTTGCCAAGTACGGCATCTGACCGTATTTTTGCTGCCAAGAATTGAATCTGAAAAATCTTATAATAAAATAATACAATCATCTTTTTGTACACTACTTCTCATTAACTTTGGGTTTAAATAACGGTTTTGTTTGTGTTACTTTTTTCAGGCACCAGAACTTTACAATCGTAAAGGAAAATACTTCAATGTGGAGAGAGTTGGCCAGGTAAAGAACTAGGGAGTCAATGGAAAAAGAATAAATGAGAAAATCCTTAGATGGAGAAGCTTTTAAAGCTGTGCCCACTTTTCCTTGTCCCTTTTGCTCTGTGTTGCACATTCCAGTGTTGGTAAAGGAGAGTACTTTAATTATTTTCGACTATTATTAGGAAAAGGAGTGTTTAAAAACATGTCATAGTTTTACCTTACATGTGCTGTATTTTTAGGAAAAGGGTGAAACTTCTTCACAGCCAGCAATAGTAATGTAAAACTGAAATGTGTTTGTCTTTATGCCATTAATCACTGGATTTCAAAACATTTGTGCTCAAACTTGATTTAAAAATCAATTTCTTAGGGAAACATCACTATATGATCTTAGACAATAGTTGATTTTTCTTACTGTTTCTAGAAGGGGTGGAATATTTAGTTTTAAGAGTAGGGCATGTTAAATTAAGAAGAAATGTTTGACAGACTTGTGAGGGGCAATGTGGGGGGTGAATTCTCATGTCCCTTATTCTTAAAATGCAGTGTTACAGATGTCTGTTTCTTTTCTAGTACTTGAAAGATGAAGATGATGACCTGGTATCACCACCTAATACAGAGGGAAACCAGTGGTTTGACTTTCTTAAAAATAGTACTCATCTTAAAGGTAACATGTGCTTTAGTAAAAAGTAGAAGGGAATCAAAGATATACATCGAATATAACAAATGCAGAAGAGTAATCTGTTTTTTCATGCTTACGAGTTATTTCTATAGCATTAGTCATGGGTCTCCATCTGAGTAGAATAAAATAAATAGGCCTTGTTATTTTACAGAGCTTTTATGTAGCTGCTTACCCAGTCAATTACCATTTTCTGGGTATTAGGAGTTTCCTACATTTCATGTACCAATCTGAGAAATGTTGGCTTGGAAGGAATCCCAGGAGATACCTATTTTAGATCTTAGTTCCAGGTCAAGGAAGTAGTAATTACACTTAGGTCATACCTGGGGGGAGTGTCCTAATTTGTTCTCTTTCACTGGAGTCCGAGACTATTTTGTTAATTAGTGGTGAAAAAGAAGTAAGAGACTGTAACAAGCTGATGGTGAAAATGATTCTTGTTTAACTTCGGAAACTACAGCCTGTAAAATTTCTACAGCATAAGCTATCTTGTAATAGAACTTGCTCTAGCTGCCTTTTTCTGCCTATTTAATTCAATAGAAAGATGGGAAGTGATAGCATTTTTGTTTGTAAAACCAGTATTTAGACAATGTATTTTTAGACATACTTTGAAAATATGTTTACTACTTCAAATGTGTAGACTACTTGACCAGTTGTTTCTGTTACTACCCAAGATTCATGACTGTTTGTAGAGATAGTTTGTGTTTTTGTTGGTATTAATTTGGCAAGTATTGAGACGTTCATCTTGCTCTCAGAACTGTAAGGTTTATAGGACAAGCAATGCTTCTGTCATTAACACTTTCTAGCCTTCTTTGGTGTTTTATATTGCTTTGGTTGATGTAACTTTTACCATTTTTCCAGCTAAACATTGGAAAAGAAGCGGATTACATACTTAAAATAAGTAGTGAGATTTATCTCAAAAGCTAAATGTCTTCTTACAAAGTAGTTCATTTAATAAGAATGAATCGGTCCTACTGAAGCCAAATCATAGGTACTATAAAGAGTATGGAAGTTGTTTTGCTTAAGATATTTTGTGACAACTGTGTTTGTAGCTCTTGGGTAAATGCAATTCTGTCTTTTTGCAATTTTGAATGGGCTGTGAGGAAAAGCTGAAGAGGCAGACAGGCTTCCATTTCTCCTTCATTTATCTCATTTCATGATGTAATCCAGTTAGTTACTTGAGTTAGAATTTATTATTGGGGAATAATTTAGGCGGTCACCTAATCCAACCAATGCAGGGCTAATTTTGAAGCTAGACTGGGTTGCTCAAGGCTTTGTGCAGTTGAGTCCTCTACGCCTGCAAGGATAGAGACCCTGCGGCCACTCTGGGAACCCTGCTCCAGTGACTAACCAGTGCTTGTGAAAACTTTTTTTCCTTATATCTGATTGGAATTTCCCTTGCTGGAGCTTATGACTGACTTACATCTTCCCCTCTCACTGTGTGCAGCCTTAAAAGCGTTGTCTTCTGTAACTCCTTTAGGCAGCTGAAGAGAGCAACGGGTTCCTCTTTGTTTAGGTACCACTTCTCTAGGCTGAACGAACCCAGCCCACTCAACTTCTTGTAAAGCATGTGCTATAGCCCTGCAACTGTTTTATTGACCCTTCCAATGTGTCTCTTTAATAACAGTATGTTGTTATAGAGATACAAGCATTTTTTTAAATGAACTTTTATCTGTTTACAGAAAGTCCACTTTTGTTTCCCTACTATCCTGAGAAGTCACTGCATTTTGTCAAAAGGCAAATGGAAGGGGTCATTGATCAGTGTTTACAAAAGCCAGCAGTAAGTTCATTTTATATAACTGATAACTTTCTTTGAGCAGTAGCAGTCAAATGAAGATAATAGTCATGCTTAGTAAGAACTGAAGATAATAGTCATGCTTAGTAAGGCCTGAAGTTTTAATCTTTGCCTTCGAGTGCCTACAGCTTAGGTGGTAGCATGTAGTCCAGCTTCACCACTGCCGGGATGTCCCAAGCCTTTGGCTAGAGAGAGTTTAATGGGGGATATTTTTGTTTCGTGTCTTCTGTTCCCACATTATTGGGATCTATTTTTAACATAAATTAGCTTGGTGTATGTGCTGTGTAACTAGATAACTGTGGTAGTTTGCAATACACTGGTCTATATATTATGAAAAAACATGAAACAAGTGTATCAAGTGACAGTAGTGTTTACAATAGGGATGTTTATACCAGCGTAAATATTGGTGGATTTTTCTTTCAGATGTACTCGGGTGTGTTTGGTTGGTTGGTTTGGGGTTTTTTTTGCCTTAAAGGTGTATAATTATGAATAACTGCTTGCATTTTTTGGCCTATTTTCATTATATTTGTTAGGTTGTAATTGGAAAGTCAGTGCATCAAGCACTCTGCATGTCTCTCTACAAAACTTCTGAAAGGTATTTCTTTACATTTATTTTTAAAGCTCAGTTGCACAAAATTACAGCAGCATTTTATTAACTGCTTTATTTTTTCCTTTTCAGTGAAGATTCCACACCTCAGTTATTTAAACTACCATTTCTGTAAGTATGCTGCTAGTCCTTGTTCTATATCATTTACCAATTATTAAAACTTGACCTAAATTTTCATTTCCTCCCCCCACATTACAGGTGGAATGACAAAACATCTAATATACATTATGTTCTCTTCACCATATTAGAAAATTCTATTTCTAAAATACACATTTTGAGGAGACATACTGATACTTCCAGGTAAGACAGAAAGGGGGAAAAAATGGTTTGTGAGCTTCAGCACATGTGTACAGAGGCAATTACAATTTGAATCTTTTTGTAAAAAGAAGGAATGAGCAGCATGAATACAGTCTTTCTTGGATACTAGAGAAATGAGGAGGGCATTAGAAAGTGCAGTAGGAAACTGCAGCAGGTGTTTGTGTTGTATTAGGTTCAGAAAATCTAATCACAAGACCAAAGATGGTTTTAGGCTTAGGAAAAAATCAGGCTCCCATAGTTTTGCTCCTCATAGAATTATTTGCTTGTGCAAACTTGTGAAAAATTACAGGGAATCATGCTTTCAGTGTTGCTTTGTCTTACTGTAAACACTACTCTTTGATTAACCCCTTGCAGCCTGTAATTTAATACTATAAATGGGAGGTGGACTCATAAGTGCAACAAATGGAATACATCTCTTTGGGGTGTAGTTTCATGTACCTCCAGGAGTTTCTGTGTCTGATGTGCAGTTTGTCACTACCTAGTTGTGTGCAGATACAACTGCTTAAGATGCATTCTGTCAGTGGGATCACTGAAATGACCTGGGTTTAGAAAACAACAAAAACTCCTCTCTGTAAAATACTGATTTTTGTAATGCGTCATTTAATTTGAGGAGATAATGAACTGATAGGTGTGGGAATTTTTAAAGCCGTTTTACTGCTGAAGAAAACACATGGTGAAACTATCTTTTGTGTTTCCTGTTGAGAGCTGCTGACAAAATTACAGCTCTGTGATGTAGTTTCTATCCTGTTTCCTCCCTCATTGATATCTAAAACAGTCTAAACTCATTTTCTGTAGATTTGACTAACAACTTAACGGACCTGAAGCTAGGACAGTTAAGCCAAAAGTTCAGCAAAGAACAACTGTATGCCAGAAGCCATCTGCAGTTTCCCATTTGACTCCATTAGTCACATTTTGCTGAGGAGCAGAAATCAAAAGGTTCCCATTCACCAGTTACATCATTCAGGGATGTAGCTGTGTATTGTGCTAAGCTTAGACAGGCTTACACCATCTCTTACCACAGGTGCCATTAGAGATTTTGGATTTTCTGTGAATGGAAAAGGAAATAGTCACTGAGATAATGAACACTGTTCTTCTAGGTCTGTCAGTAATGGAATTATTGCAGTAGAGTTTGGAAACTTCTTGAACAACAGTATAAATGAGAGCTCAGACTCCAGGTCAGTATATTTTATTTTTAATCCAGCATTGCAGACTGCTAAATTGATGACCATCTTTTCTAGTGTTTCTTTTACATTAGGTTAACTTCTCAGGCATTATAGTTTGACTTTTATCCTGCAAGTTACTACTTCAGATGCTGGACCAGCTTGTAATTCCCGAGAGAGTCAGGCTGTAAGAAATGACACAGGTGCAGGAAGCTGCAGGATTGTGGGAGTCTTATTTTGCACTTCATCTCAAGGTCAAGTAAATTTTAGTTTTCTAGTTGAAAACTAGAGCTCTAGCACATGTGCAAGAAACAAAGCCAGCTGGAAGCAGCTCTTACTTATATCTGTGATGTTCTTTAAGTAAGATGGAGTGAGACTTGATATGCCTGAATGAAGGCATCTTAGAAGGCATGGCAGGCGAAGTTCATCCTTTTCATGTAGAAAGGCCAGGTGTGATTGCTGTCAGCATGACTGACATTTTTTATCGTTTACAGTAAAGCACACTGTTAACTGCTGGATACTTTTTGACATGAATGTTGTGCAAGTTAAAAATATTTTAGTTCTGTATTCACTTTTATTCCTTGATGCTTTCTAAATTATTTTCCTATAGATGCTACAGTTGTTTAGATGCACACTTCTATGATGATGAAACTGTAACAGTAGTTCTGAAGGAGAGCGTGGAACAAGAGGGGAAGGAGACAGTCTTGGCTCAGCTGCCTTTATCTTCAGTATACACAGATGAGGACCAAGATAGGGAATTCATCTGGGATTCTACTAAAAGGTACTGAAAAACTTTGAGCAACTCTGAAAATGCAGAACTGAAAAGCAGATTAAGCAAATAATTCTAATTGTGTACAGTTACTCATGCTTTGGGTGTGTAAATATTTTTAAAACTTTTTTTGCCAAGGAAAGTGGGGCGGGGAGATGGAAGCTTCCTAAACAATTTGGTTTGTAGTTTTCTGGGGGGTTGGTTTTGCTTTTTTGAGACTGAATACTACCTGTGTACCTGGCTCTCTTGAAATGGGAGGGCCAATTGAAGACATCATGTAGAATCAGAAATGTTTTCTTTAGAGGATGCTAACTTTGCTGGTTAGAATACTTAATTTCAGGATGTTTTCAGCATGTTTGCTCATATACCTCTGCCTTGTAATAAGGATACACAGATATTTCTTCATCTTTCCACTGATAGTCACACAACTGTTGTCAGCTTAGCCTTGAAACATCGGAATTGGTGCCTCTCTGTACGTTGTTGAGGAGAGCACCTGATGGAAGTGAAGAGACACACACACAAAAGGTCAATGTAGTTCAAGCGGTGAATCCAGTCTTTTAGTTGCTGTGCCTCGCTTGCTTTTTCTTTTTTTCTCCCTATGCCTCTCTGGTGGATTGCTTAAGATATATTTTTACCTCAAAATAAAGAGCTGTACTGAACTGTACATATTTTTTTTATGCCACAAATAAATTGTGTATTGAAGAATGAAAAGAAAATATTAAAAGCAAATTCAAGCTAATCCTGGCCACTGGCAGGGAGTTTGTTCATAGAGTCCCTATGAGTGGGGGTGAACTGCAGTGATATGTGTTTGAAAGGTCATGGGGACCAAACTTCTGTGTAAGTGGAGGCATTGCCTCCAGGACTTTGTTCAGAAACTCCTCTTCTTGCAGAGAGATTTGAAGGAAAGCCATCCTCATCCTCCTGCTGTAGCTGTTACTTGTGGGAAGATCAGACTTTGCAACTCCCTTCTCACCACCTGCTGTACTCTTTTACCTCAGTTGAAGCATGCTGTGTCTCCACAGTTGGATACCCCACTCTAGAATATCTGTAGCAGAGTTATGATGGTTTCAAATGTTTATCTGCTTGTTGCATACGATATAAAAAAACCTTAGACATAAAAAACCTGGACTGACTGAGGTTTTTCTTAGTACTAGAATTGTTTCTTATATGCTAGGTTTGTGCTTTTTTCTTGCTGTGTGCAGGCTGGATGAGCAAAGTGATGAGATAACCACACGTACTGTCTTCTTGGAGAATCAGTGGAGAGTTCTGGAGAACATGAAAGCTCAGTATGTTGCTGTAAATGGTATTAGAAAAGTTTCTTGTGTGGTAAGTACAGTATCTGTGAATGAGCCTGTAAACTATTAAAGAAAACATGCAATGACTGGAGAGAGCAATAATCTGTTTCTGCTAATTTAGTGAGATTTATCAAAACTTTTTTTTAACAAATAGATTATTCTCTCATAACCTGCTATGTGTGTCAGAATACAGTCATACCTCTGTCCTAACACAGAAGAACTTTAACAGAAGTTAATAGACCTGCTTGCTTTACTTTTCAGCCTGCAGAGCAAGAAAAAAGTTGCTAATTTCCTTGATACCTCCATTTCAAAGTTAAAGGCTATTTTCAAAGCTATTGGCTGACATTTAAAATGGTATTGGTGCTTTCATTTGTTTATTAACAGAAACTCTTACTGTCTCTCTAGCTAAGTTCAAATCTCCGTCATGTGAGAGTGTTTGAGATGGATGTAGAGGATGATGGGGAAGTTGAGGAAGAAGAGGAAGAAGAAACAACTCAGATTGCAGCTGGGGAACCTGATGAGCTAAATCAGTCTGCAGATAACCAGGACAATGTGTGTGATGCATCTGCTGAAGAACTACCTGATGAAACTGAAGAACACGAATCAAGTCTGGATCCTTGACGTAGGCTTTTATACTGGTAAAGGGACAAGACTGTAATCTAACTTCAGGCTGCTGAGGTGATGTATCCTGTACCTACTCAAGCAGCTGTAGTAGGATGATGTGTGTCAGAATTCTGTACTGCTTCTCAGCTAAGACTGACTGTGTTCTAGAATAACCCTTGTTTGTCTGGCACATGATTTGGTATGAACTAAATTTCCTTGAGAACTTTTTCAATTTGCAATTTTTTTATAGGTGAGGAGAAAAAGAAATACCAACTGATGTTTTTGCAGTTAACCTGTTCACTCCTGAACACTGTTACTAAGATAAAATGAACTTGTATGTGAAAACAACAAACTCGGGACCGAATTCTTTTCTTCTTAGACTTCATATTCTAGTTATGGGTACAGAAGCTTCCTGTAGAGCCAAAATGTAAGAGTGTGTATGGCAAACAACAAGCTTGCAGATCAGCATAAGACTAGTTAGACAACAAAATTTAGCAATTGTTACTTAAATACATACTTTTAAAACCACTTTTGATAATATCTGTCCTCAGTAACACAGTATTTCAGTCTGCACAGTTCTTTAGTCCTCAGTGCAACATTTGTGTGTGTGTGTGTATGTACGTATGTTTTGTCAAATGTTTGCATGTCTCAGCCTGCCTAGTTTCTGTGAGATGGTTCCTGAAAGTCTGTCTGCTCCATCTGGTATTTTTGTAATGAAGAGTTACAACAGAGTATATTTTTTTATTCTGAGGTGGCATAGTATGTCATGCATAGGCTTCAGCATAATCATGTTCCTTGCTAATTTATATATTGCTGTAGGAATGGTGTAGCTAGAAACAGTGTTTAGAAATCTAAAATGTTTTGTTCTTCCCTACTAGCTGTCAGAGTCTTAACTGACTTAAATCTCAGCTCTTTGAATGAGCAATGCTGCTAAATGCATGATCTTCCATCAGAACAGTGAGTGTACCTTGTGTTTGTGAAGAGGACCAGGTCTTATGCATGTGCTCCGTTCTGTGCTTCAAAAATCAATAAATCTGAGATTGCTATTTAGCATTGCAAAAATCAAATACTAGACTTACCCTCTTTCTCTTGTTTTGAAATACGCCGTTTTTAAGTAGCTGGTTTTTAAAGTGGACTTTTGAAGTTTTTGAACAGTTTGGGGGAGACTTAGAAACAAAGCTGTTCAGTTCTGAGAGAGATTTCTTATTTTTTCCCTTCCTTACTAACCTCCTTGAAAGCTGCTTGCTGTTCACCGTTCTCATCTAACAGATACTAATGGTTGAAGGCACAATGAAGCTGTAGGACAGGAGGGACAGAAATGCCCATTCAAAAGTGCTGTGGATTTTCTGTGTAGAGCAGTTACTCTTGATGAGAAATTGCTGCTACAACAGAACCCACTCAGCTTAAGCCTGGCCTTGTCTTCTTCCAGGAAACTTTTGCTTCTGATCTGACTTTAAGAATTGTCACACTAGAGTGCTTGGAAACAATTGTTTTGCTGTGCTTTCTGCTAAGTAGTTTTAGTCCATGGGTATATGGAAATCTGATCTGTCCTGCCCATAATTGTTTCTAAATTGGCATTAATAGCAGTTGTGTCCCGTGCCACAGGGGCATGCCCTTCAGCAGTCTCCCTGAGGTTATTCTGTGCACCTTTCTAGTCCAGTCTCGGATATACTTGAGTCAATGGGAGTTTTGTTTCTGGCTTGAATAAGTACATGTGCACTTTCTGCATTTCACAATGACACGATATGAGTGTGCTGGTTTAGGTCAGTGATTCTGAATGCATTGCTCATTCCTTCTGTCAAACTTATTTTTATTTTGCTACCAGATTTCTGTAATAATTAATGTGTCAATAATGTGCTTATGGATCTGTTTTCAAAAGGGTGATAGGAAATACTTGATTTAGAAGTTTCTCGGGATTTTGGTGGTGTCTGGATGTGATGATCTCATTTGCCACTTTGTCCTCTTCATCATCCTTTTTTTTTATGCTAACTGAAGGCTCATTCAACCTTTTTCTGTTGTGAGTTCTCGTTCTTTCTTGATAGTTTTGTAGTCAAAAGAACTTTTATTTTCTTAGCAAGTGTGCACACAATCCACTCTTTGTAATACTGATCTTTAGGTCTCTAAGAATCATTTACTGCTGCCTCTTGTTTAATATCTACCTGTTTTGTGTGTGTCATTTCTAGTTTTTTTTAAAGATCTTGGGCAGCGTTTATTTTCTGCTGTTCACTTTGTGTAATCCCTTTTCCAGACCTTTTGTCCATGCCTTTTCTGCCTGATCTCTGTGACTTGAAAACTTGCCACATTGCTGAGTTTCTGCTTCAGTCTCTCACCAGTTGGTGCTGTTTTGCTTCACAACCTGGACATGCCGTGGTACCGTTGCCTCCCACTTATATGGATTTCATTGCACGCTCACAACTGCCTTCATAAATGACCACTTCAGCTGCTCAAAAAGACAGGAGATGGATGGAGAGAAATAGCAAACAAAACCTTGCTTTAGTGAATCATTTCTTTTTGTAGAAAGGAGAAGGGATGTGTATTTTTGTAACCATACCTACACTTGGTCCTAATGCTGCTTGGCTTTGAAAAACCTACTTTAAAAAGCTTAAAAAAAACTTTTAAAAAACCTACTTAAAAAAGCTCTAAGCCTATATACCTTGACAGAATGGGAAAGCCATCTACGTACGTACTTAAGTTCTTTAGTAAGTTTCTGTGGCCATATCTGTAGTCAGAGTTGGTTCCTGTGTCTTGTTACATACTGCAGTAATATCTGAAAAGATCTCTCTTGCTACCTTTAACTGTTGCTCTTGGAGTTGTCTAATCTAATTTCTTGCTTCACAAGCTGGTTTAGGGGAAGAGCTGGCTTAGCTTGTGCCATGGAACAATGGTAGCAGTTTAAGAAGGGCATTTTGGAGAGGGGAAGGAAGACTTCGTCATGAATCGGTTCATAATAAGCAGTAAGGAAAGTGCATATGAATGAGGAGAGAGGATGAAAGGAATTGTCACAGGGTAAATTTCAAGGAGAGAGATGCAAAATGACATAGGGATCTCTATGGAGAATGCCACTGTGAAGGAATTCTAAGAAAAAAACCCCAAACCAGCTCTGGAAGTGGAAGAGAAGAAATACCACTTGTAGGTGAATAAAATGCATTTAACTGTAGCTGTAGGTTAAGTAACAGAGCTGCTAGCAAATCAGTCTGGAGACCATTGGTGCCAGCAAAGTCCAGAGTTGAAGTGATAATAGGATATAAATGTAGTGTGGATATTCTGGCGTTCTTAACCTAGGGGGTATTATACGGCTACTGCTCCTAGCTGTCGGCTTTACAGCTCTGCTGGCAGCTCTGTGCAAATTATGTAATCATGCCTGCTCCTGTGAATCAAAAGACCTCGGGTCGTTTTATGCAGTTCTCATGCTTAACCTAGAGGATAAATGAAAGAATCCTATCAGGTTTAATTTTTACAATTCTCACCAGGAGCCTTACCTCCTAAAGTGAACCCATTCTTACTAAGAGGAAAAGAAAAGAACACTTAGGGCCTAGTATAGGAAATAAAAGACACTATTTTTAAATCCCTACTCTTACTGTTATACAAAAAGTATTTAGTCCCATGTCAGTTGAGCTGTTGCACGTTGGGTCTGGTGTTGGAGTTCTCTTAGTGTGTTGTTGAATCTGTTCTGCTTTGAACAAACCAATTATTTGTTTGCTTGACTGAAAAATGTTTGATTCTGCAGTCTGGAGATTAGGGTATGAGCGAGCCACCTGAGAAGGTGAGGTTCAAGGCCTTCTTCCAAAGTGACCAGAAAATAGGATTTGAAAAAACCCTTCTTTTTCTCACCCTAGGTGCAATCATTTTTCCCTGTACATTTTTTTTTCTGAAATTATTTATTAAAATAAACTCTTCAGAAATTTATTTTGCTTCTTGTAATTCTCAAGAGAATTCATATATACATTCTGTAATGAAGATGGAGACTTGCCCTCAGGTGCACTGAAAATCATCTCTTAAATAGCCACTATAGATAAGACTCACAGGGGCAAAGGTAAGGAATTTGTTCATTTGCTCACATATTTATTTTAGACTGTTGAGGTAACCTACGGTTTCCTGAGGATAGCGCAAAGACCAGTGCTTTCAAGTGTTGCAATAATCTGAAGAACAATAAACTTTATCTTTCCATATGTTGAATTAACCATATTCCCTTTGCGGTGGAATCCTACTAAACTAGAAGCAAATGGACAATGCTTTTTGCTTTCTCTTTTAGAAATGTGCAGTATTTGTGATGTCCCCTCTCTTGCAGCTACTCTATATTAGGCTCGATGCTCTAGCTACTTAGCTAATGTTCAGAATATTGAAATACAGGAGGAAGATAGAAGGCATCAGTGGACACTGTGGTTTCCAGATAGTGTCTGTTAATTTTGAAGTGATGTTATTTTGATCACTTGCATGAAAAACAACATACTACTGGCCCTAATTTCTACTTATTTTTTTTAAAGTATTATTAAGGCAGGAAGATGAAATAGTGAGTAAAGCAGATGAGAGTTCTGGATTTTTTTTGTGGTACCAGGAAATAAATCTCTTCTAAATTAGTTTATTTTCCAGAACCTTTTTCAATGTATAGTAATCCCTTGAGAGAGATAATGTGGAATGCTTATTAGAAAACTACTAAAGAATCTAATATTGGAAGACAACTTGTTTATGATCAAATTATGGTTAGCTTACTTCTTGCCTTAAAATACTGTGCAGTTCTGCTGTGCACTGAAACAGTTTCTCTGCTTTGGTCTGCAGAGGGTTATAATTTCTGTAGTTCTCCTCAGTGGTTGGTGACCACTGAAGTTTTGGAGAATTGTATTAGACACATTGAGACTGGTATGAATGAGAATGTCTGGGAGTAGAGGTACCAGAAGGACTAAGAGCAGCAGACAGGCTATATGAATGGCATGTGTAGAAGTCGCTTAGGTTAGCAAGTCATCAAAATCCTGGCGTGTGTCTACATGCAGGTGGTCAGGAGGTGAAGGACGTGAGCAAATCCTGATGACGCTTGGAGGCAGGACAAGATGGACAGACTGATTATTGACAGTTCCTAGAGGGTACAAAAAGGCCTATCTAAAACCAGCACTCGGTTCCAGCCCAAGAAGAGCCCAAAGTGGTAAGAACTCAGTAGCTGGTGTCCCTTTTTCTCTGTGTTGTCGCAAGGAGTCCTAGAGAGATCTCCTGGGTTCAGGAGTCATGGTACCTGAATTTTGCACAGACTACTTGGGCACACACATCCAGGTACTTGAGTATGTGGATATGAGGGTGTGAGTGAACGAAAACAGTTTGGGTTTAAAATGAAATCAGCTTCCCTTCTTACACTGCCTGGCTTTATGGTTTGCTGTGTTGCTGCTGCAGTGTTGATTACATAAGAAATAATGGCAAAGAGGAGGGATGGATGTAGCCAGGTGGGTTTTTTCTGAAGATTGAAAGGAGGGAACCAGTCTAAAGAGAGCATGAAGGGAAAGTGGAGAGCAAGAACTGGATGCAAAGATTTTCAGCAATGTATCTGATGAGATCATTTTGGAAGACTTAAAATACCAATCCAGAATTTAGGGTTATGTTGATTTCTCTATGGTGTCTATTCATCATCTTGATGTTTGAATGCAACTTAAAAGCAGATTGTTCTGGGCCAAATTCCACTTTTCATTATCCCTATAAAAGGTCACTGGAGGCTCCTGGACATAAAAGCAGAATTTTTTGTTATATTCTTACTATGCTTATGGCAACAATTAGATCAGACCTACTTCTTGGTCTGGTTTCTCACCAGAAATTATGACAGAGATTGGTGGTCACGCAGAGTCGATATCATAACTTAACAATAAACGGATAAAAAGATTTCCTCGTACTCAGCATCAATGTCTACATTGACTACAGTAAAAAAGGGTATAAATGAGCAAAGCTGAGTGCTTCGCATGAATTTAAAGACACTGATGTTCCTGAAATGGTGCCCTACAAGTAACAAGTGACTGAAGCTTTCCGTTTCCCAACTACATGTTTCACTTCTACCTATGTTCTAAGTTAAAGCTCCCTGCTTAGTAGATAAGTCTCAGGGTTGATCCCTGCCTTCTATTAAAAGCAGCCACTAATCTGAAATCAGAAGTGACTATATGACTGAGCTTTCCTTTACTTCACCCCCAGATGACTTTCTTCCTTACAAATTTTGAGTATTATGTCAACTGCAGGGAGATCTACAATGCTAGGTGTGCTGTGCTCCCAAATAAGAAGGCATGGTTTGTACCTGGGAGATTCACGTTCAAGAACTTTTGCTGGTGACTATAAACTCATGACTAATTACAATGTGTCTTGGTTTTCTCCCTTTTCCTATCAAATTTTAGAATACTTTTAAAAATAGAATGAGTATTGGTTTTATGTGAAGAATTGCTGTAGTTGGCAGAAGTATTGAAATGATCGCATGTCAAATAACAGACGTGATATCCTCTCATAAAGATGCAGTCCATATTTTGGAGAAGCTTGAAGTTACTGAAGGTTGAGAGAAAGTAGGATTTGATTTAAATCAAGGGATGTGGTGACTCACTCAGGAAGAATGACACTCTGAGAATTGGTTTGAGTTGGTTTTCAGGGATGCAATAGATTGAGATGACCAAAGTGTAAGGGATTTTAAACAAATTGCAGCTGGAGGAGAGTGAAGAGACACTCTGTCCCCTCTTTTCTGTCTCCCCAGAATATTTTTTCTTTGTAGATTACTGGTAATTCCTTGACCTGAAGCTTGATCGCTTAGTACTGAGTGAAGGAACAACCTTATCTGTCATGGCCAAGTATGTTGACGCTTTACTGGCACAATCTCAGCTCTAGCCAAAGTCCTGTGCCACCCTGTCCTAAACCCAGCAAAGCTAATCCAGGGTCAGCCTTTGGTTCTAAAGTCCTGGTTGAAGGAGATCTCCCAACGAGGGGAGAGTGCTTCCCTCCACTCTTCCTTCCTAGCTGAATACTGAACAGCTACGAAAGCAAAGCTTAGAAGATGTCAGTGAACATCCTCATCTGATTCACTTCATAACATTAGTATCAGCAGAAATTACAGTCAATAAGAGTCAAACAGGAGTAGTAAACAAATACAAGAAAAATGTTTACAATTTGTTGAAATAAAGTGCATTAACAAAAGCACTAATTACATATTTTGTAGAACAAAATTTATCAGGTACTCTGCAAAAATTGTCTCTTACTGAAGTGAAGCTGTGCCAAAGTCATGTTGGAGTTGAGTTGTCTCAAAGTGAACCAAGGTAGAACTTCAAAACATGTGCATCTCTGCTAGTTATAATTTGGGGGGGGGGGGTATGTGTTCTGAAAAAACATAGGTGATAGTTACACCTTCCATTTTCCCACGTTTGACTTCTTTTCTTTCTCTGTGTTAATAACTAGAGACTGTCAGATTTAAGGTTCTGTAACAGCCTCAAATTTCCCTTTTAGTTTTTCTGCTTGTGTTAGAGATTATATATACTTTTTATTCCACAACGTCCCTCAGACATGCTAACACGCACGTACTTATGACAACAGCACATGCGGCTCAGTTATTGCTGTGTTGAATTTGTAATCTGAGTTGAACTTGACTTCCTAGAGTGGGATTGTCCAATCTGTAGTGAGCCACTTTTAGTAAAACACCAGCAAGGTTAATTCAGTTTGCTTTGGTTGCATCCCCTTTCTACTATACAAAGTATATACAAGGAGTATTGTATATGGGAAGAATAGCTCTTAGTGCAGTCATCTGGCTGGAAGTAGCATTGCTTGCTCGTTAGGTCATACTATGTTCCAAGCTGTACAAGGAAAGCCTATTTTAAATGAACAGCTTGTATCCTTCAGTCGGTGTCTCTCTTGTTTGTCTGTTGTTCACCATATACAGTGTGGTCCTAAGCTCTGGTTCATGGGTGGGACTTCGCTGCGGCTGCGACTAAACTGCTATCCTTTGCCCTGCAGCTCCGAAGTTGTGCTATCGACAGCCTGAACTCACAAGGGAGCTCTTGTATCCTCAGGCTATTCCTGAGTCTAATACTTTGATCATGTGAGAAGCTGCAGGGCACTCATAGTGAGTGAAGTTGCCCACTTGCACGCACCTACAAATGCTTTTAACAGAAACCTGTCTTCACTGCTCTTAATTCTCTCTAAGGCTGGGATCCTTCCACAACTTGAAACTGGAAACATACTTCTCTTTCTGCACACTTTGAGCCTTGGGGAGGTAGCCAAAGATTGTATTCAAGTGATGATATTTTAAAACAAGCCTTTGAGTTGAGATGAGAGAAAGATTTTAACCTGGAAACTATACTTGCCTCCCTTCCACAGGGCTTCAAGGAGAACACATGCATTCAGACCAAATCAGTTTGACTTCTGCAAAATCAGCACTTGATGGGTGTTCTGCAAGGTCCAGACTCATGCCTTCATTTAAGTATTACCAGTTATGACAATATTTTTTCCTTACCTTTGGATGTCATGTGGGTTTGAACATCTTAGGATGCTTGAAGTCCAGCATAAGAGCAACTTAACTTTATGAAGCTGTTCTGACTGTTGTGTGGGTTGTTTGGTTTGGGATTTTTTTTTTTTTTTGGTGAGGGGTTGTTCTGGTGTATGTTTTGCATTTTTTTAACTCAAATCACTTTTTTTGGCCATTATAGTTTCATTTGTGATCTAGGTCTATGGATTTATGGCATGTGTGTTTTATCAGGTATTTTCATGACTTCATTTTCAAATCTAATATAAAGGAGGTGAGTAAGTTCAAAGCTCTAACAATCCTTAAAAGGGTTTAGGGGGGCATTTCATAGCAAACTTCTGTGACAATCTCTGAAATTAAGTATGACTGGACTGAGGCAGGAGTCGAACAAGAGACTTCAAGGTGCTACACAGAACACCACTGGTGTTTTAAGGGGATAGCATCTTTCCCTGAGGCCTCACTAAAGGTTGGACATTTGTTTGCCTTGGTAACTGTATTATCTTTCCAAGCTCTTTGTTATTGCCCTCTTCTTTGTTACCATCACTTCTGGGGTGGATTTTGTGATGGTTCCCTAGCTGATCTATTGCAAAGTCAGTGTTGCTTATATCGCTTTCTATCCAGCATGAGCCGATCCAGGTGTCTTTGCTCACAAGAACTTTGCTGCTGCCTGCCTTGATGAGTAGTAGTAAGCATGCAGGGAAGACAACCTCTTTACTCAGCTTAGGTTCACAAGAGGATACCAGACTTGGCAGTAAAATAAAGCTTCATCATGGTATTATGTCACTAAGGTGTCAGCACTGGGAAGTGATGTCAGTTGAGATTGCTTCCTGAAGCTCCCTCTTCCAAGAGAGAGTTTTGTTTTAAATTCAATCTCTTTGCCAAATACAGTTTGAGTTACTAGTGTTGTGTGTCAGCGCTTCAGCAACATCTGAAAATACCATCACTCTGCGACACGTTGGGGTTGGGAAGTATTGTTATTATCTGTTTTGCAGGATGAGAAACCACTGTGGCAGGGCATGGATTGTGCCATGCATTACCTTCCTTGTCTTTTATTCTTCCAACTGCTGCTTTGATATAGCAGACTTCTACAGTGACAGTCTGCTTCTCAAGCCAGCTCTTAATACGAGGTGGGGATTTGCCCATAGGGAAACAGCAGTGGTGGAAATCCTCTACTGGTTTCTGCAGTCGCGGCACTGGGTTGCTGTTTTCTGGTCTAATTTTTGGAGACTGCTTCCACTGTGTCTACCATAACCTTATTTAATCCTAATGCAAACTTCATAGTTATTTACAGTAATGTTCCTAAATACCACACATCGTTATTGTTAACACTTCAGATCGCGGCCTGTGATTTTTTTTGTTTGTTTGTGTTAGAGAAGGAAGACTTCTCATTCATTTAAAATCTCAGTAGTCCTCCTACATATCTAGAAGCCCTCTGGAAATGTGGGGCTGACACAAGGTGCTGTGGCTCCATGATAGTTGGAGGTCTGTTTTAGGATGAGAGGGAAGGTATTGGTGATAGGTAGCCAGCAAAAATTTCAGGTACTGACTTTAAAAAAATATTCCCAGTGTTGCAGACAGTTGTGTAAGCTGCACAGGTGACACTCTTGTTTCAACTTTGTTGACTAGTTCTGTAGAAAATAGAGAAAATGTCATATGGCAAAAATAAGTAAACAGTGTTTTTGTAATCTAATAGGTTCCTTAGTTAACTTAAACTTTTGATTACAGGTAAAACTCAGTTCTGATTTTTTTTCTGCATACTCCATATGCATGTTCTCCAACTTTAACCCATGTAATAGTAAGGACATGCTTAGATAACTGTATCCTTGACAAAACTCTTAATTTAATGCTTAATTTTAAACACTTGCAGTTCTATAATAGATGATTTTGAAGGAGCTGGTCATTAAAGTGAGGAAACTGCATTTGTGTTTTCAAATTCAAGCTTCCTATTCATTGAGGACTGTGGGTTATTTTAAGTATAATTATTTCTAGGATCTTGTTTTCTCAGTTTATGGAAGTGTTTTAAATAAAATGGGAAATATTTGATAGTGCCACTTAGACTAAGCAGGGGAAAAGAACAACAACAAAGTCTTTTTCATTCTAGTAAGCTTTCCAAGTGTTATTTTAAAACATGTTTCCAGAATTGAGAAACTCTCTAAAAATAGTTTTGCTTTGTCAAAGCAGGAAATAATTTGGAACTGTTGAGAAGAATAGATAAGTGAGAACACCCATGAGAAATGAAAGTGACTGCAAACTCTCTCTTCCTACACAGACATTATCTAAATTATGGTGAAAGATTTTTTGTTCCAAATGTTGCGATCCTCCCAGTGTCTTTAATTTCTCATTGCAATACCTGATTATGGGATTTCTTTTAGACATTTACTGAAGTAAATATGTAAGGGAGGCACTATTTCTGTTACTCATTGCTGGAAATTGCTTCATTGTTTGGATGGAATTTGCCTAACGTTTGCTCAGTAAAGTAAACATTTAACCAAATATTCATACTTTCAAATAACTCAAAATCATTTAGCTAATAGAAGAAAAGCTTCTTACCAGAAGTTGATTCTTTCCCAGAACTTGCAGCAACGAGTGTTACAGATCCCTGAAACACAGTTTTGAGTTGTGTGATCTTCACTGCACTCTGACATTACTTGTGCTACAGAGGCCTTTGGGAGAGTGAAATTAGTAAAGGACGTCCTTTTTGTTTGTGTTTCCATGCTTTGGATAGGAAGCTCTTTAGTTTCAGGAAGAACAGTGAATGCATGTTCCTCTCATGTTAGGTATTCAAATATATGTTTTTGAAGTTATCATCATTTCATAAAATATAAAACACAGGTCATCACAAAGACAAGATAGATAGAAAACCTGGTTTTCTAATCAGGAAAATTCTGTTTGACTTGATGTTGAGATAGGGAAGGGAAAAGAAAAAACACTCACATGAGTGTATCAAATGTGTGCCAAATTTTCACTTTTATTGAAAAACTAAACCCAGTTTGTCACTTGGGGGAAAAAGAAAAGCAAAACAAGATAACTATTTCAGTACTTTCCTTTAGCTAACAAAACATTTATCTATATTGTCTGTATGTTACCAAACATATGCCAGACACAGGGTCAGACATAAGGTATGGTACATATCATTTCACATGTTCTACGTATCGCCATAGTCTTTAACAGTGGAGTGTTTTTCAGAACAGGAGTTTTTTGGGTGCTCTTGATGGAGGGAAAATATTTGGTAGATACTGGCTGAGAGGTTGTTTGTACTAGCATGGGTGAGATATAAGAAGGTCCACAGCTGGGAGTGGATAAAGAATCCAAAAGGGTCAGTCATCAGTAATTTGGGCAGAGCATGGAGGGTGGGAGGTGAGTGTGGGAGGAAATGGGAGAGACAATATTGGGCAAAGCTGATGACATGAGACCTTATGCCTTGAAAATGGGAGTCATTGAAGACTTCTAGAGCAGCCCCAACTTGACAGATGCAGAAGGATGTTTTGTGTCAGTGCAATTTGGATCCAGTATGGAGTGTACCCAGAGAGCTGCTACTTTTTCTGGTTTATTTCCGCATATAAAAATGACAATTAAAAAAAAAAGAGAAGTTAAGTAATTTTATTTAGCAGACCTCCATCAAGTAGGAGGTCCGAACACATTGCTGTTCTTATCAATGTTGATACAATTTTGTCAGCAATTCTGCAGAATTTATTTAGCTAATGGAATGTGTCAGCCCTTACTAAGGTACACCATTTGCTATGGTGGTAGGCGTATTAAAGGAGTATAAAGTTGCTCTGCATCTAAAAATAGAAGTTTCTGGCAGAAAGCAAATGGGAATCTGCGTCATACATTTTTATTTGAAGGAAATTAACAGTAAATCAGATCTGGACATAAGAAAGGATTTGTGTTAAAATTGGCACAGTGTTTCTACTTGAAGGAATGTATCTGTAAATCATGTCTGGATATAATGAAAAGTTTTTTTTCAAAGTGGTGTAGGCAAATGCTGATAATACTAATGCAACGCCAAATAGGTAAAGCCTCTTTTTAAACATCTAACTGAAGTTTGTTACCTATCTGGAAAAATGGGAATTAAAATAGACCACACCTTTTTGGTCTCCCAATACCTGTCTAGTACTGTTTCTGCATGCTAACAAGGCTATCTGTTATTAGTTAGTTATGGGTACCTCGAAAGGTACGAGGGACCGTGCTTTAAAAAGTCCTGTGCTGCATCTCTTAATTAAAAAATAAAGTGTAGACAGTTGTCCTTGTTGTAGCATATGCAGTGACTTAACATAGTCTGGCTTCGTGCCAATCCCTTAAATGCCTAATGGCCAAGTTAAATCCCTAAATTCCTTTAAAAATCAGGACTAGTGTGTATGGATCTGCACACAAGATACGCCATAGCAGTGGAAGTGTTTGGATTTATAAAAATAAGCTACTGACTGGTGAGTACCTACACACACGGCTCATTAGGTAGCACATGCGAGGTAGCTACTGTGCAGTGATAGTGGAGTCAGCTTGCTGGCACCATGTGGTAAGGGCGTGCCCAAGGGCAGATTTTGTGAAATACCCAGTGTACCATAAATCCACACCCTACCTTAGCTTACAGCAACTCGTTTAGATAGTGGTGTCTTCATATCTTTCTATCAAGCAGAATTGTTTTTGGTAAAAGAACAACCTGAACCTTCTTTTTGATATAATTTTAATGAGCACACGGAGAGTATGTGCAGGAAAAAATGCTCAAGTTTTGTTGGATGATGTAAATCTGCATTGATTCTAGTTATTTCTGGGTTCACCAGAACTGACTGGATGTTTCGTGTGTCTGTGAGAGGTTCTGCACACAAGGCAGGTACCTCTGAAAACCTGGGCTTTGGTCAGGAGTGTTTTCCTGAGAATGGGACTGAAGCCTTTAGGCACGTGCTCCTATTGTTATGAGTACCTCTGAGATGTATGTGGACCTGATGCATGCTCACAACAGATTGGTGTAGATTTTGGTGAAAGACATGATTTTTCTTGCCTTCGAATAAAAAATTGCCTGCCTTCAACCTGCTAGCACTGGTGACCGTGCACACGTTGTAGGGTTGGTCTGTATATGCAGAGTGGCCCTTGATAAAGGATTTCTAGATATTTGATAGCCTCATTGGAGCAGCAGCTACCTAACATCCAGAAAACACAGAGAAGTGGCCAAACCAAGTACCTAGAGGGGAAGAAGAGGGTCTGTGGAGGAAGAAACCCTTAGAAGTTTGGTTGTACTTCTTCCTGACTGCTGATAACTTTCATGTTTTAGTACATAAAGCACTACAATTATTTTAAAGGTCCAGGTGTTTGGCACATCCATTACTTTCTCAAAGCCAAACTTTAACTTTGTAGCAGGTGACAGAAACCATGGAAGGTTGTTGATACTGTCCTTTTTCCTTTATGTCATTTCTATTTCAGCTGAAGACCGTATTTGTGACTTAAGGTTTCTGATTAAACCTGTACTTTCCCATTTCTGACTATTTGTGATATGATGCTAAAGGAATATTACCATGCCTTCTTGGCTGGTCCTTCAGTTGTTAGAGCCAGCTAGGAATAGCTCTGGGATGGTTAAGAATGTGAGAGCCGCACTGGAGAAGACAGAAGTATTTTTCTCTTTGAGAAGACGAAGCTGTTTAAGGAGAAGCCATGAGATCCATTATTTTGTATGAAATGGTAGGGGCAGGGGAAAAGGAGGAATTATATTGTGAAGTTTGATTTCAGAAACCTTCTGTGGGTTTACTGTGCTGCTGGGGGAGCATGTGGCTGGAGTGAGTAGCCCTTAAGAAGCCAGCTCTACCTGTTACTGTTATTACTTAGATATTTTGACTACACAGAATTGCTTTTTCTTTTTTCCCTCTGCTTGTTTAGGCTACACTTGTTCAGTCTGCCTTCAGCGTGTATATTTACTACCCTATGTTCAAAGTGATCTCTTTGTAGCGATTGCTTAAAAGTTAGTTTCTAAGAATACTCCACCTATTCAAATTGTTTGCAATAATAACAGCGGAGAGCAAATATAGAAAATGAGAACACAGATTAGGTGGATTTGTTTTTAAATTAAATGAGTGGAAAATATTTACAGGATTCATTGTTCTCTAACTGTAAGAGCTGCTATTGAGTTCGTGATTGTCTTCATCTTAAGTAAACATTTATTTCTGAGAGCCTTCAAGCAACGTTTTGGTTTTTTTTATATCAGATGTGCACTTCAAATGCCAGTGTCTTCTGCTTAATGACCTGCCGGAGGCCTCGTTATGCTTTATTGACCTAATCGTTATGTTTGGGAATCTCTGATATGAAGGTGTGTAGGTCAGCCAGTGCCAGTAATCTTGTCCCATGCTTTGACCATTTGGTGTTCATCCCAAAAGTGCTTTGAGGAAATGTACTTTGCTTACCAATAACTTCATTTGGCCTATTTAAACCTGTGCTGTCTTCATTTGTGCGGTCTGAAATGCTGTGGCTGTAGTATTGGCGCTTCAGAAATACAGGTTTAATGCTCCTTCACAGCTTGTCCTAAAATGACTCTTCAGCATAGAAACTTACCACAATCGGTTGTAGCGGTAGTTCTGATACACCTGTGATGTTCTGAAAGGCAATATTTATAGGGAGAAACTAATATATTTTATCAGACCAACAGATGTAGCTGGAAAAAAGCAGAGATGCTTTAAGGAAGAGAACTGCTGCTTCAGTCTCTGAAAGTTTGTTTGTTACAGCAAGTAATTGGTTGAAAAACCCAAAAATATTACTTCTCTCTAAAAACTTGTTTGGTCTGCCTTTTGAAAAAACTTAATGACCATCTTCTGAGGTCATTATAATCTACTCCTTTGCTCAAATAGTTGCTCTAACTGAAAGTGGGGTTTGTCTGAACTCAGCAGATCAAGAGGGGGGAATGATTGTACCTCTGTATGGATTCAGATGAAATGGCAGAGTTGCTGTGAATGTTTCAGTAACATCATGTTCCCTAAATTTGTGTCTGATTCAGCTATTTGGTTGCTGCCTCAAAATGCTTTTCAGAAGATGCCTGAAAGAACTCAAAGAAAAGTGGTGTACTACATTCTAGCACAGATAGACTAGAACTAGTGGGCTGTGGGAGTCCAGAGATGAGAATAGAGACCTTACTCCTTATTTCTTTTCTTTCACTTGCATGGGGCTTTGCATTCTAAACCATGGCATGAGGTCTGCTCTTTTTTTCCAGAGCAATTGCTATGTTTCCGTAGTCTGTGTGAGCAGAGCTACCTTGGAAATAAGCACTGGTCAGGTGCAAAGAGAGAGAGGCAAGCCAGTTTTCCCATTGCAGAAATCCCACTACGCTGCTGCTCTTTCTCCTCGTCTCGTTTGCCTTATGTTGCCAGTGTAGCTGGAAGAATAAAGCATCCTTCAGCTCCATCTCTTTGCTGCCCCAAAAAAAGAAAGATTGGAAAAATAATGCTGGACTCATTCTGCCATCCTTTCCTGCCAGGATTAGTGGATAGTGTGTACTGAAAGATAGTTTGGACCAAAGCAAATGGGAAGCGGGTGGCTAAATATTGGTTAGAGAGCTGACCCATCACTCGGTACTAGAATACCACTGAATTTTAGACTTAATATATAGAGTCATCCAGTACAAGTTTCTGACTGCAGTCAAATGTGATGTTTGGGGTAGATTAATGATTCCTCTGTTAGAAACTCCTACATTAAAAATATAAGCAGCTTTTCCATAATCAGGAAATCAGGAAAAACAGGCTAATTGCCAGAACTGTTTCAAGGGGAAGGATTTGATTGTTCACCATTCTAATAGCTTTAGCTTTTTAAGATAATGTTAAAATCTCTCTTAATTACTTTCTAAACTTTTTAGGTTACTGTATTTATTCATTTAGTCATATTCTATATAAATATATTTCAAAATAAGGTGATTACAGAAGATTTTTCTTCCTTTCCTGATAGCAACAATAGGGGACCTCAGCCTCCTTGTAAGGCTTGTTTTGAAAATATCTAATAATTATAGGATGAATGAGTGATTTGTATTGCTTATTTATGATGCCTCATCTGGATTTGCTCTTGCCTGTGAAGCTTCATTTGGACCTAAATTACTTAGATGACTCTAATTAAAGGAAGCCCTTTGATTTGAGAGTAGGAAAGCATGTTCACATGGAGGCTACACCCTCTTTTTTATCTGACAGCATCCTTGAATGTTAGCAGCATATAATAATTAGGTGTGTCAACTTATGAGTTGATTCATCTTCTTTAAGTGGTCCCAGGGGAAGAGGCGGAGGACGACTGTTCTCCAGGGGAGGCTGCAGACAGTAAGATGCATAATGTTTCTTGTGTGAGTACCCTCAATTTCTGATACTTCCTTAGAATACATAACTGCTAATATTTAAGTTCTTCAGCTCTGCAATGTCCCTGAAGTGCGGGCACGGAGGAGGCAAACGCTGCTAAAGGAAAAGGCAAGAGAGTGAGCGACAGCATGTGCGTGACAGTAGTGTAGCTGTTTTGGAGAAGTAGACCAAAATTAATTCATCTTTTAGAGGTAAAACCAAAATCTTCAGCACATCAGTCAGCACAACGCTTGTGTCCCTTTTGCCTGTTTTGTATAGTTTACTGTGTGTGTTTCAGCAAGTGTAGACACTTTAGTCTCTCCTGTAACTGATAAAAGTAATCAGTGTCCTTTCCAATATGGAGCCCCAAACACCACAAGCTTTATGAATTATTTGTTCTAGGGGTGATTTTCCAGAGTTGCTAAGCACTGTTGATCCAGTGTTGAATTCATGATCAAAACTAACAATGTTCTTTAGCTCTGGTTTTGGGTTGCAATCCACCTATGTGTGGGTGCCAGTGCATCCAGAAAAAAAGCTGCTATTAATTATAAAGAAGACTCAAAATCAAAGCCATGACCTTGGTTCCCTAGATTTTGTAATAGCATCCAGAAGTGGCTAACCTTTCTTAGGATGTTTTAGCAGCTTTCTGCTACCTGTGACACAGACAGCCCAAGCACAAAACTTTGTTCAGATTCCTGTGTCTGGACCAATGCTCCGTGGTCTTCTCCTTACACCTGATTTGATTTCAGCAGCTCTGGCACCAGAGAAAGAGTAAGGGCTTCAAGTGTGTAGGAGGGCTGATGGCAAGGTCCTACCTACAAGGTAAAAGAGCTTCGTTTCTGAAGAAAAGGGCACTGCAAATAAGAGTAATTTTTCTTTTTTTTTTTCTGTCTCTTCTGGGAAGGAAGCCGCTGTGCGTTATCCCATACTTCAAGGTCTCAGTCCAAAGTAACTTGACTGGAGTGAGGGATGTCACAGGAAAGAAATTAGTAGTACAAATTCCTAATTAAGTTTCCATTTGTTTTATTTGCTGTTACAAGGAATCTGCTGCTGGAAATATGCATCCTAACCCAGCTGTTTCCCTTGAGGGAATTTTTTTTTTTAATGGTTTGTTATGACAGCTTTCACAATATTACCCTAATTTAATATATAAATAAAAGCTTGTAAACTTCATCACTGGAAGAAGATAGTTAAACATGGAAAAATTCACAGATAATTTTACTGATGTTTTGAACCTGTAAGTGCTGTGAGATGAGCAAATGGTGCAGGATGAAGCCATGTATCTAGAATATCAGTATTTTTGCCATTAAATAAGAAGATCAGACCCCAGAACAGAAGCTAAGCCAAATAATATCTTCTACATGAGGTCAGGGTTCAGTCTTCAGATAATTCAGTGTGATGATAAGGTGTAGGCACTAGTTAACAGTCGTAAAGTAGAGACAGGGTGTCATCTAGGGAGTTTCTTCCTGCCCACAAAGCAAAACTAGCAACTTGTTTATCTTATTTTTAAGATGTTAACCCCAAAACCAGTAAGGGAACACTGAAAGGTGACATAGAATTAATCATCAAGAAGTTTTATCAATATTAAGGCCACTTACACTGAGAAGAAGGCATTAAATGAAAATTACAATTGTAATGATAATTGTAAAATTGATGGAGGGAGAAGATGGGACCCAACCTTCCCTCCTTCTCTAACTTGCCTTAGAAAATTTCAGAACTTGGCCCACACCTGGCTGACACGTTGGTGCTGTAAAACTTGTGTTCCTGGCTCCAGCTAATGGGATACGTCTGGGAAATCTCAGGTGAGGGAGGCAAAAGCATCTTGGAAGGTATCCAAAGAGCAGCTGGGTTGTGTTCTACACTTGTGATACTTTTGTTTTCAGTCTCCTACCCTGACCTGAAATCTTCCTAAATAAACTTTTGTTTGTTTTGTCTTTAGGATCATTTGGCACCATAGGTGACAAGGACTCAGGGTGATATCAACAAAATTTTGGGGACTGCAGATCTGAAAAAAAGAAAAAAAGGAAAAATGAGATGTGTTCAGACACCCCTGTGAGAGGGCTGTGGTCAGGTAAGCGTGGGGAACACAAGTCTTGAGGCAGTTTTAGATCATAGCACAAAGGACAGCACTGGGGTAGACCACAACCGAATGCCTCTCCTGCAAGGGACAGACAGGAGAGTGACTCCCCATTGCTCTGGGGGAAACCTTAAACCATTGCCTGAGGGGCTTTGTGCAAGGAAAGGCATTCTAAATATTGGCGTAAGCAGGGAAGGAACTTTCCTAAGTTAGGAAATACAACTTGCAGTTTTACAGGGCATCCTGAAAAAATGAATGCCTTCTTTGAGGGGAGTGCATGATCCTCGTCTGGTTTTGGCATAAACATATCAATGCAGGTTAGTGTGTAAATACTTTTTTATGGTTGCTGTATGTTCAGTTTGTTTTTGTCCTTCCTGAAAGATAACAATCTGGATGTGCAGCTATCAAGCTGTCTTTCACAAAGAATACTTGCACATATATATGTAAGCATGTGCGTAGCAAAAAATTTGATTCACATCCAAAAAAATAAATCACTTTGTCAGCACTGTTTGCCTGCCAGATATAAGTTATAAATCCTAAGCATAGCAGGAAAACTGGGTCCTCAAGCTGTCATTGTGTGGTCTTAAAAAAGGCTGTTTTTTTCCCCCTAAATGCAAGTGAAATGGTTTCTTCTGCAAATGAAACAGTTTTATGTAATATCCACGCTCTCAAGCACAAATAAGAGTTATTAGAACAGGTTGTCAGCAAGGTGCAGCCCTGTCCTCCTCCCCCTGCACTGGCTGTATGTTCTCACCCTGTAGCTAGATGTTCATAGCTGCTGGTGGCCAGACCAGAAAGACAATCAATAAATTCATCAAGCTAATGTCTAATTGTCTGGTTCCAGATGATCTCCTCTGAGCTCAACTTCATCTTTGATGGTAAACAGTGATTTAGAAGTGCTTTCCTACTCTGATAACTGTATTTAATTAATTATTACACCAATGAAATTAATAAGCAGATTTGATTAATTATACTTTTCTGTAATTCTAATATTTTTCTAAGATTAAAATAATGAGAAAAAATGTTCCTTGTTGAAGTTAACTGTCTGGCATTATCTCTCATGACAAACCAACTCCCGAAATACACTTAATGAGTTATACAGCTTCCTTAACCAGGCTAGATGAATCGTTAGATAATGTTCGTGGTTCTTGTTTACTATTTTTCAAATTCTGTGTTCTCGCTTGCTATAATAAGCATTAGTTTAATAAACAGCATTATACTTAGGTTAAAAACCACCACTCGAACTCAAAGATCAGAAAGTGATGTACAAATCCCCTCAAGTTTCTTGTGACAGATCCATAACTGCTTCTGGGCTAGGTGGTGGTTAATAACACGATACGAACTCCGAACTCCTGCAGGCACTCCCATTCAAAGTAAGTGTGCTGCTGCTTAAAATAGGAACTGGCAGTGTAGCTTGGACACGGGAAAGGCTGAAAAGGCTCCTGGGTTGCATCCCAGGGGTTGAAGATAAGTGTGTGCTTGGTGGCACAGACTCAATTGCCCCTTCATCTCCTCCCTCTCCCCAAGTTGGTCACGTCTCTTCCCGCCTCTCCAATCTGAGTCTGACCTAGCCCTGTCCCTTGTGCATCCTGGTTGCTTTGTTACCTCCTCTGCTCTCTTTAGGTATCTTCTACCGGTCTCTTTCTCTAGCCAGTCCCAGATGTCCCCCTGAGCTCACTATGGAACTCACTTCCCAAGATCTTTGAGCTTCCTACCTGCAAACCTCTTCCCTTCCCCAGACACCACTCTCCTTTCTGGGGGGCCCTTGTCCTGTCCCCCATCACTGCCCCAATATCTTTTCCCCATTTTGCTTGTTTAGCTGGTTCCTATTGCACCTAACTGCCCTTCTTCCTAATCTTTCCCTCCCTCTCAAGTGTAATTTCTTTTCCCAGTCTCCTCCTCCATTGAAAGCTTCCCTGTTTCCTGGCTCTGTCACACACGTACCAGCCTTACCAGTACTCCTCCTCAGATCTGTCTCCCTTCTTGCTCATCCTAGACAATTCATTGATTTCTAAACCCTAATCTCCTTATCTAGCCAACCCTGATGACCAGCTATGACTGCACCTCCTCACTATTAGATAATCAATTCTTGCCAGACTCCAATCTGTTTCCTCTCCCAATCTGTTGTTTCTACACACCTTTCTTCAGGTTAAATGCACTCCCTGCCCCCGTGGTGGGCAGTGCCACCACAGGCGTAGGAGACCAGGCTTACCCTGTCCTAGCTCCAGCGCTGGTTCCACCTGCCATCGCCCCTGCCGCTTTGGGCTGATGCGTCCTTTGCAGTGCTGGAGCACATGGAGTCCGGAGCTGTGCTGAGGTGGAGCCGGCTCTCATGACTTTAAGTATAAAACCTGTTACTGCTTTTTATCGTTGGTATTTATAAGGGCTTTTGTGTTATTCTGCTCTCTTTTGGAGTGCTTATGGTTACTGTAAGCATAGCAGTACTCTCATCTGTTCTATCAAGCTTCAGAAATAGGCTGCATTGGTTTTAAACATGGCAAGGAGAGACTAGCTGGAGTTGTCAGTGGAGATTTTGACACCTGTTTCAGAAGGGCCCAGATTTGTCTCACAATGACCATGGCTTTTTATTCCCGTGCTCGAAACACTCAAAGCACAGCATGCTGCAGCTATCTCCGTAGGTACCCTGGGGGTGCGCTTCTCAAGCAATTAACTGAAACCATAAAAAGCCCGCAGCAAGTACTCAGAAGTCAAAATACAGCCATGTAAGCCTGCACGTGTAAAACTTATGCTGCTTCTTGTTTATTTGTAAGTCTTTATTATATAGCATACCATTTCTCAAATAACATGCTATCGGGTCAGGTTTTTTCCCCAGGTGTTTTGGGAACTGGACTCGGTGGTCCTTACGAGGCCCTTCCGACTCGAGATATTCTATGAAATGGAAGTGCAGCTTGTAAGACTGATGGTGAATGAATTCAGCTCTGTAGTAGCTCTGACTTGATTAATTTTTTTATACTGTATATAAATTTTTGGGGAAGTCACATACAAAACCAGTCATCAAAACATTGGAGAAGCTCTCTAACACAAGACACTATTTTTATTTTGCAAATGAGCCTAACTTTAAAAAAAAATAAAATCGTAAGACCTTCTCTACCTTTAGCACTTCAGTGGCATGGAAATTGTAGCTATAATTTGTTTGCCCTTGAGATTCTAGGAGGAATTTTTGAAGGTGAAGAGAAAGAAATCCAGGTCAAAGACCTGTAGGACACTAATAGAAAGTGGAGAAGAGTGGCAGAGGACTCAGAAAGGCAAACACCATTTATCAGAACTGTAAGAGAATTAAAAGAAAAAGCAGAAGTCTGGCAGTGAAGCAAAAGGAAGGCAGCGTACTAAGCACAGGAGTGCAAGCGCCTGTGTCAAAGGAAGGTGAGGATGCAGCACCTGGGCTGAGGTCATTGCAAACTTTGGCAAGACAGGTTTCATGGAATTAAATATTGCATTATACCTGAAAGTCACCTCGCATGAGAGAGGGTGTGGCCCCATACCTTTCGTTTGGTAAGTATACACATATCAGCAACAAGTTTGAGAAATCCTGCCAGCCTTTCACAAACCTGGGGGTGCAGCTCTGGCAGCGTGGCACCTTTACCAATCCTTTGCCTGCTCACCCATCACGGGGATGAAGGTGGATGGCTGCTCTGCTGTGTGTGGCGGGGATTTGTTGGTCTCTCCCACTGCAATGTCTGGAGGTGCGTGGTGCTTGGCAGGTGTTGTGCAGGGAGCCCGGGTACCTGCCTGAGGCTGTGCTGGTAGGTGCCGAGCTGCAGCACCCATGGGTCTCCAGCCACACCACCCTCCTGCATGGGGGCACCTTCCGTACCCTTTGTCTCTTCTGGGGCATCTGTGCGTAACCTGGCACTCGTTACTAGTAAACTCCCTTCTGTTTTTATTTATGTCAATACTTCCTGTAAAGAACAAAGAATGAAAGACCAAATACAGTAACAAAAAAAAGATGCTTGGTTGTCACCTGTGTATTTCCCGAGATGTGTTGTTAGGCAGAGGGGCTGCACTGTCTCCATGGCCACAATATCGGCCTGCTGTCTGGTAGGAATAATGTAGTGCACCTCTGGTGACATTATCACCGAGGGATGGTGAACAGAGCTGGCTGTGAACAAGGTTTACATGATTCGGCTGGTTGCTTGTTGGGAAGTCAGTCTGTCGACCAACAGGCAGCATAGCTGGTGTCAGCTGGTGGCAGGTGATGCAGTTTCAAATATAAACAGACAATGGAGATGAATTAAAATTTTACCAGCTAAGGAAAAAGTGTGTTAGTACATGTACTGTTTTTCAGCCACTGCTGTCGTAGTCTTCAAAGTAAATACATGACCACGATTAATTAAAATTTTACTTGATGTGGGAAAGGTCTGGTAGTAGGAATGCACAAGGTAACTAATGGAGGAGAAGCCATAGAACAAAACAAATAGATATAGAAATTATTCTTTATTTTTTGCAATGGTTTTTCTTCCACATGATAGCATAATTTATATTTCTTATCTGTGAATGTCTATTTTCAATTTTAAACCCATTTAAATTTATCTTCTAATTATAAACATGCTAGGATGAATACAGAAAATGAAAAATGTATCTGTGCATGGATTTGCCTATAGCAGTCAGTTCTGAAGTAAAAAATTATCTTGGAAAAATTACTTGCTCTGCCCTTAAAATCCTTTCTTTTAAACTCAAAAGCAAATTTTTCAGTTTGGCAAGTCAGCAGACACAATTTTATGTATGCTTAAGCTAGAACTTGAATAGTACCAGTTATTTAATTTCATTGCATGAAGAAAAATATTCAAGATCTTAAGGATGGACAGAGTGACACTTGGAATACAGTTCATGTTTTGAACTGTGAGGATCATTTACCTTGGAAACAGTTAATTCAGGGATGTATTGGCTTTCTCATCATCTGGTCTGTTTAAACCAAGACTAAGTATTTTCTGTAAGCTAGATGCTTCAACTTAATCTAAAATTGTGGTTTTGATGCAAAGTCAAATTCAGAAAGTGCAGTTGTGCAAATCAGAGGAGATAATAAATAATCACTCTCTCTTATATCTACACAAACGTTTTCCTCGGTTGCTTTTATAGAGCACTATCTACACTTTCCTGAATGTATTTCAAGGATATAGTGCATATTCTCAGGTACTGAAACAATTACAGTTCTCATCACAATTAAGCAAGGTATGGCAGCTGCAGTCTCTGGTTTGGAGGAGAAAGCATGAGCAGATAGCAGTCTCCAACCTATTAAAGTAATGCCAGTGCCATTGCTTCTTTCTCTACCAGGGACAAATCACCTAAATACGCTTTGCTTGTTCTCCCTCCCCGAGTTTTACTAGGGGAGTCTTTCCTCTTGTCTTTCTGGAGCAAGTCCAGGTCTGTAAATGGAAAATACATCCATTAGATTCTGCTATTTATGTCGAGAAAGCTTTTCTATAGGCCAGGTGATTTAAATAGGTCTACTGTAGTGAGAAAGGTTCTGCTTGCTGTGAGTGAGGACACGAAAATGCAGCCCTTTCCTTGCCCTCTTACCTGCAATGTGTGTTATGCAAACCAGCGCTCACTGGTTTGTGCTGTCTCGATTTTCCAAAATAAGCCCTGTTCTTTTAGACATCCCCAGCATGCAGTGCTAAATGGGTCAGCGTTGTGGATACCTGCAGTTCTGGGTATTATGCAGCTATAAAACTCGGTGTTCATTTCTTATTGTTCCCTAAGTTGTTTCTTGCAAAGGCTGTTTTATCCAGAGCCGCCTCTCTGGATATTGCTTTCTTTTTGGTTGCAAAGGCGGAAGCTTCAGCTCTTCCCTGAGAAGTCAGTGGGTGGTGAGCCTGCATTACTGCAGGAGAACTATGCCTTTTGATCACTGGCCCAGAATCGAGATACTTGGGTCCTATTGTATGCCAGCTTGTGCCTGCAAATGTCTGGTCAAGGCATAGTACTTGCAAACTTCACAGGGGGTGTTATTCATTTACTTGGACTTACTCTTTCCATAGTGCTTAGTCTTACTAGAACTGGGCTGGGGTGCTCTATTGTCTGTTTGACTTTCCTTTCATTGTAGGAATGCGACTCTGCTTGTTTTGTTCATATTCAGAGAAGCACGTTGTTGGTGCTAAAAGTAGTAACAAATAACCATGACTACAAAGCCAAAGAAAGCAGAGGGAGAATCCGGGAACCCTGGATATGTAAGTCTTCAAGTCTGGCTGGTGTTTGTTTGGCCTTTTTATTTGGAATCAAACAAAACTTTGATAGATAGGTTTGCAGCTAAGCTGACTTTATCCGAAAGGCTAACAAGCTTTTCAAACAAACCACCTTTTTTTTTAGTTGGCTCATAAAGCTGTCTTCTCAGGTACTTTGCAGGAATGAAGCAATGTGAAATGTTCAAGAGAGGCTTAGCCCACAGAATTTGACATTTTCAGAGACCAGAAAAAATCTAGGCTTCTCAGCTTCTTTGTCTATTTTATCTGCGGTTCATTGCCACCCCAGCTGGAGACATTTGGTCATTCAGATACTGCAAAATAGAAGAAAAGTAGAACTGATGTAAAAAAATTATATTCTGGCAGACCTTTTTCATGTTGTTCTCCGGTTCTGTGAAATGGGGGGATCCATTACCATCACTTTTCTACTTATTTATTTGCATCTGTATTTCAGCTCCATCTGCTTTGTTTGCTACGAGGCTATTAGCACAGAGGCTAAAATACAAGGGCAAAGCCCTCTGAACACGAGTGTCAGAAATTATGGAGAAAATTTATTACCTGTGTTTGGTGAAAAGTCAATAGCAGAGCTACAGGGCCATGGAAAAGGAGAGGGATGGCTCTGCAGGGTTTTTGTGCTGAAGTGCAAGCAAATGCATGGAGCCTAGATTTTAGTATTTAACACCACCAGTACCTCAAAGGTTAAGCCTCTCGTCAGCTAATTATGAGCACCCACTACATTTCTCTCGAAACTGCACACCTGCAAAGTGTGACTCTGGAGTCCTGCTGCCCATGTGGCAGAGGTGTGGAGAACTCTACCTCGTGGCCTGCAGCCCCATCCATGCCTCTCCTCGTACAAGGCTAGCTTCTGGTTTTGTTCTTTTTTAAAAATAGAACTATTTTTATTATGCCATATGTACATTATTGTTGTTACACTGTTTTATTATATATTTTTTACTATACTCGGAGACATGAAGACTGCTGGTCATCAACCATACAAACAGCTATGAGAATAAGAGACACTGAAGAAAGATCCCGAAATGTGGGATGTTGTGGTTCCTCATGCGTGCCTGTAACTTGACTGCTTTGGCCAGAAGAGGAGTGTTTGTCACAGTAAAATGAAGCCCTTGGTAATGTCAAAACCAGTCTCATTAGATGTCTCCGGAATTTGGGCTTCTAATTCACAGTGGACAGGTCAGCACCAGCCGCTGGAAGATGGCACCAGAAAGACTTGTAGTAGTGCCAACCCAAGCTCGTCTATTCACAAAGAGGGCCTTTGCACAGGACTCTGTGCTTGGGCCCACAAGTGAGGTAAGTTGCATTAGAGAAATGCTGCATGCTATCACGTAGGACCCGGCAGTTCGCATGCTGCTTAGCACTTGGCACGGCACCACTTCATCCCTCTGAATTCTGCTCCCTCAGAGGTGTCTGTGCTCTGTTTCGGCAGTTCATGGAGACCAACGTAAGCAAGCAAGGCGCCTGAGACACACGCCACTGTTCAACAAGATGCGCTCCTTGGCACTTTCACTGTAATCTCCTGAAGCACTTTTTCTTATGGTCCGGCTTGCTTTAGATGTAAGACTAGTTCTGTGGAAGTCAGGGAGCCCATTTGAAAAGTCTGAGCAGGATGAAGCTTTTAGTGAATAACCTTGGATGAAAAAAAAGGGGTCTGGCATTAATTATTATTAAGAGAGAAAACCACAGATAGGTAACTCTTGCCCATTTCCTTCCTGGTTTTGTAGATGCAAATGAGTCATGTTTGTATTGAATTCTCTGAAGTTTCCATCAAACACTGGCCAGCGCTTCCTCACCCAGAAGCTGCCAACACCCCTTCCACCGATGTCAATGGAAAGAGCGGTATGGTTGGCTTTTGATTTTGGCAATTTGGCGTAGTATAAATACAGTGTAGTTATGAATGTAGCACAAGTCTAAAAGAAATCAATAATGAGATTTTTGAATGTGACTAAATAGGCTAAAGATACACGTTTGGAGTTGGGTGTCATATATTGCATGACTATATATTTTTATATGCTTACAGGTGAGGCAACAAATTCTCATAGCTAGGCCTACATACATTAATATTTCTTAATCAGCACTGTGGCGTACAAAGTTGGTAAAAGCATCTGTTTAAAGTCTTAGTGTTACTTCTGGAATAACTGAAACTGCTTTAGAATACACGTTGAATTTTAACAGTAGTTAAAATAAGCATAAAAGAAGTTTCCAACGTACACATGGATCCAGAGCAATAGGCATAGCTCCTAGGAGCACAAAGCTGATGCAACCTCGTTCAGGCTCTTTTAGAAATACCGGAAAGACACTACAGAAAATCCACTCTGGAAACTTGAGCTAATAGGAATGGTGAAGCTGGACTACTCTTTATATTGAACTATTATGCTATTAGCCTGTTATGCTATTAGTCTGTTAAGATTTTTTTTTTTTTAACCTAAAACTTTCCACTACTGCGGAAAGATGAAAACAGTAGAGTTAGATGAGACATGCATATTTTAGGGTGTCTTTATTTTAAAACCAGTCTTCCTGTCACCTGTTTGAAGTCAAGCAGTATTGCTTAGGTTTAGCTTGGTTTTGGATCTTAATTGTACAGAGATGTAATCCCCTAAGTACTTAAAAGGGAAAGAAGAGCTTCTTAACTCCTTCTGCTGCACCACATGTTTTTTGGAATTAGCCATTTTTCTGAGAATGACATCTCTTCATCGATAGGAAACATCTAATTTATCCTTCCCCCCCCGCCCCCCCCCCCTTTCTTTTTCTTTTTTGGCTTGCAATCATAGAGCATTGGTTTGTAATCTCCTCATACCTTGCATGCTGTTTGTCACTAGAGGCAAAGCTGAGGCTTCTGTAGCATGTACAACGGTTGAGCAACAGAGAATCTTTCCTTTGTCATGCTTTGCATGCCATTAGGTTTTGGGCACTGTTAGTTGCTTCCTTCTTGTGAGTTGGACATAAATTAGAGTTCCTGAATATTTAGTATGTTTAAATATCCCATGACATTTCTTTCCTGAGCTGTGTAATTCAAAAGTCAACACCCAATCTTTCTTCACCCCGGTGATAACTGCTGATGTTTGTAAAGCACTGTGCATCATCCTAGCTGAGCTCTCCAAGACAGATGAGGGTGGTACAATGCACCAATGCGGCTGCAGCGCAACAGCACCTGAAGAGTATTGCTGCTGTAGGATGGCACTACCTCCAGTCTAATTGCAATGTCCTCTCTGCGGCACTACTTAGGTGATGCTGTTACACTATTTCAGTTCTGGAGCTGGTTTGGCAGTAGGTCAGCAAACCAAAACACTGACTCGATTGGGCACATAAATATATCTCAGATCCCTGTAAAGGTCATTGGTAGACAGCAAGCTCAGACTGCGGTCCAGCCTACATCATAACTGGAAACATGGTGGGTTTTTTCCCCTCCCATTTTCTTCTTCTTCTTGAGGGATCATCCCTTAATATTCATAGTGCTTTGCTTCTCCTGTGTTCTGGCCTTACCCTGCTGCCTTCTCTCAGGAAGCCCTGTCTTCCCAAGGAGAAGACACTGCTGCTATGTCTAAAGTCATCAAGTCCTTCAACTTAGTCCAGTGGACCAGAAAGATGCTTATTACTGCCTTCTGGGAGGTCAAGATACCCCCATCAGTCAGCAGGGGTCACAGTGTACCGATTTAGTTCAGAAAATAAGTTTAGGGAAAGAATTCAAATGAGCAAATGTTTGTAGGCTGCCTCTTCAATTAGCAGAGAAAAAAGCTGGTTTTGCAGGAGTACTGTGGTATGTTGTTACCTTCTGAACACCTTCTGGAAGAGCAGGTCTCTCTCTGTCGATTGTAATTGACTGGAAATTAGCAAGAGTAACCTTGCGAGGCTAAAGCTAGCTATCTCAGTGCCTCTCTTGGTTACCAGTTCTCAGGTTTTTTATATCTAATTTGTGTCTAATAATAATTGTAACAAGCATTCAGCTGTATGCTCTTCTGCAATTCCCAATTGTTTCTGTCTTCTTTCTGGATGACAAATACTCTTGCTATGCCTTTCTATCTGCTCCATCTTCCAAATTATCCTCAAGACTTTCTGCAGGGAAGGTATATGTTGTCAGAACAAATCCTACGTGATAAGAAACCTGTAATTCTTTTGGCCTGAGCACATTCAACGTAAACCTATATAAAGAACTGGCCTAATACCAGTACTTGAAGGTAGACTGGGCCAGGCTGATGCCAGACTGATGCAGATGGACTGCTTCCAGCACCTCCAGGTATTGCTTTGTGCTTTTATAGCTTTCTTATCCATAGGTTGAGAGGAGTCCTCCTCCTAAGTGAAATACACATGTCAAGAATTTGTTAGGATGTATTTTTTTTTTTTTTTTTTTTTTTTTTTTTTAGATTATGACAAGACAGTGACTATTACGCTAGTATTCATTTAACTGAGCTTAGCCTCTGAAGAGACCACTGGTAGTCCAGGCTGCCTACAGTTAACAGAAAGCAGATCAATCTATTATAGGTAAAGTGTTTCATGAAAAGAAATGAAACAGCTTTTGGAGGTATCCATGTTTATGCAGTGACTAGAAAGGAACCTCAGTGTTTCTGTTGCTCCGGTGGCCAGAGGGTCTTTGCATCCAGGAGGATGAGAGAAAAGATGAGAACAAGGAACCAGCTCAAGAGAACTATGAGAATGCAACTTAACATCTCTGTAGTTAGGTCCTCTTCAAGTAAGAACTGAATTATGAAAAGTAGTTAACAGTAGCTTTACCTTCCACGTAAAATCCTACTTTTAAACTGGGTATTCAACATGTGTTTCCATGTAACAAAGTCCTTTATTTCTGTTCTATGGAGTGGAAGTTTCTAGGAGATGATTTCCAGTATTGAAAGGACTGGCTCAAAGCGTGCCCTCTTTCTCTCTTCAGATCAACATTTTTCAAATTTTCAAGAACTGATTTTACTTTCTCTCATTGACTAGCATTTGGAAGAATATCAGATTTAGAAATATCATCTTTTTCTTCTTCTCCAGTGGGAATAAGGGATTTACAGAGAAGCTGCGTTTTTTAAACAGAGAAAGTTAAGATCAGCACTAGAAAGGTCATGTACTTTCTTGTTGGTCTTTATCACTAGAAATGCCAGCTTTTAATAATGACATTAAACTCTGCGGATCTCTGAGTTCTTTGATGATACTCATCACATCCATAAGTACTTTTTACCTCTTCTTAGCAATTGCTTGTTATTGTTATAAACAGTCACTGTTAGATCTAATCAGATTTAAACATCTGAATCATATGAATGTAAAAGCAGTAGTGTTGAGAAAAGGGAACTTTAACGTGAATTAATGCTTAAAGAAAGGTGGAATTATCTTACAGTTTCCCTGTGTATCTGGAATATATGGCAAGCAACAGCATGAAGGAGGTGTTTCCATGGAAGCATCTCATAAAAGTGTTGTCCTCAAATTACTCCTATGAGTCAGTACATGAGACATGTTTAAGGAAATGATCAAAATTGGAAACTCTGTTTTGCACATCTGTTTGTTTTGGTTTTTTAAAGCATGTTAAGCTTTGTATTTAACTACATTCTTCATATAGTACCATAATTATTATCTACACCCTCTATCTTTTATCTCTCCTCCTTCCCTTCTTTGAACTTCTAACTTTTAAACTTTCATTTATTATGACCTTTATGTTTTGTTTGCCTATAAATGATCATTTTCTTTTTAAATTTCCTGAGCTTTGCTGTGACTTGCTATTATTAGGATGCAAAATTTCTTTCCCACATGGGCCCTCAATTCTTTTTGCATCCAAGAGTGATACACATCCAACATAGGCAACAATAAAAAGGCTATTGTTTTCTCTATTTTCTGACCACTAGGTGAATAGAAGATATACATTTCTAATCTTATCATGTTTCCTTTGTAGTCTTACTCACCAGACAATTGGTACTTGGTGTTAAGCATAAAAAATTTGACATGCTGTTTGCTATTGAAAATTTTGGTAATTTCTCATTGTTTGAAGGGTAACTGCATCAGATGGTTCTTCAGGCCCCTGCCCGATGGCCGCCTCTGCTCCAAAGCCAGCTCTGCTGCTGAGTTGCTCAGGTTATCAACTCGTAATCTGTTCAAGTGAAAATGAGCTCAAGTAGCTCTTGATCCCAGCAATTGCTATTCAAATGACCGTGTCCACAGGTGTTTGCGTGGAATAGTTGTGGTTGGAAGAGGATGTACAGTCAAGCCTTACTGGGAGTTACTCATGAATTAAACTTTCTGGGCTCACATCTCACAAACCTTCCCTCTTGTTTGGACAACAGTCCAATTCCCAGTCCAAGAAACATTTCCTTCAGCAGTTTATCGTTAAAAAATGTATGAATCACAAAGAGTTTTCACAAATCAGCATTCTCTAGAAATGGAAGGTCCCAAACACCTCCAACTCTAACCTCGTTTCCTGACTCCTTGGAGTTTTAGGCAATGCTTCAGAAAGGCAGCTTGAGTGATCTGCTTCCATTTCTCTTGAAGTGCTCAAATGACAAATCCCTGAATATATGGCCAGTGAGACACTGGAGTATTATGTTGTTACATCAAGCTGGGATGAGTGGCTTCACATATCTAATTTCTGCTCCAAGTTCCTGATTACCTTTATAGACGCTATTGTTGAATACAAGCCCATGTTTACTGTACTGGACTTCTACAAAATATAAGTAATAAATTATACAAACTGTTTGACTCAAATGTAAGAAACTCAAAGTTAATTGAAAGGACTTAAAAGTGGAGGATGGTAGAGTGGCCTCCTCCTTCTCCAGGGTCCCTGAGATCTGTAATGCTGGTTCTCCTACTCAGTGGTTTTTGTATGGGACAAGGCTCACATTGCACCAGCCAGTCTCACCAAGTTCTCAGGAAAGGTGGTAAGACTTTCCTGTGAGCTTTTCCAGCTTCTGGTTTTGTACTCAAGGGCTATGGAGTGGTTTCCTCCTCCTCAGAGGCTTCCTCTGACCTGGCCTTTTCATCCCAGGGTGGGCACAGGAGACCTACCACTGCAAGTATAGCAGCCATCCTGAGCTGGCTCTGTTTGCTTGTGTCCTTGGCTGTGAGCAGTAGTCCTGGACTCAGCAGGTACCAGCACGAGCTGTTGTGACTTGGCACCAGATGAAGGCTGCACCAGATGAAGGCTATGCCAGCTGCTCTGCATGACACACTAAATAAAATGTCTCTGCTGTCAAGTAGGAAAATATTTACTGTAATGACTGAAAGCGTCCCCCATTTTGTTTCTCAGGCATTTTTGACGCACTGCTTTGTATGCAACTGCATTTGGTGAATAAGGGTTTCCAGCAAGTTTCCATGCTGCACGTGCAATCCTAGATACAGTATGCTCTTGCATGTTATTGTTTGATGTAACAGCAGCTGAGGTGATGACACACTCTTACAAGGCAGTTATAACGTCCAAGATCCACCTTAAAAAAAAAAAAAAAGAGGGAGTTTTAAAAAGTGATGTTACAGTCAAAAGGCCGATGAGTGTAAAACAGAACAAATCCTCTGTACAACCCTTTTCTGGCTGTGGAAATGATAGGTGTGTGTTTTGTCTTTAAATAGCAGATAATTTGTCTTTGCTTATAGACCTAGCACAGGGAGGATCCACTCCATGATGGGCTTTAGTGGATTTGTCAAATGTTGCTCAAATGGTTTCTTCCCTTCTTTACCAGTAAAAGAAATTTGGCAGTGTGGGTATCTGTGTCTCCTGTTGATCACCAAGTCAACAGTGCATCTTAGAGGGCAAAAAAGAAAAAGACTACTCTCCTGGGAGAAAATGTAGGGCAGCTATTAGGGCCAGAGGTGTGGGACTATATGGACCATATCTGAAATGGTAGCAAGAGTTGTAATGCGCTGGGGAGGCTGGTTACTTGTGGGCCAAAATTCTGAAATAATGGGCAGAGGGAATTGTGTGTCAGATGGTTTAAATGTCTGCCAGTCCGAGAGACAGACAACAGGGCTGGAAATACCGAGTGTAGCCTGTTATCCATGTAGGAAGGGAGAAAACAGTGATAGCAATGATGCAGATGTGTTGCAGTGTGCAAGGTCTCAGAACAATTTTTAAGACAAGAATTATTAACATATGGAGGCTGATAAAAAAGAAAGTCATGTGCAGGTAGGTTGTGCTAACCCACAAATCTTTTTAATAAAACTATTTATTTTCTAGGCCTGCTGAATTCCTTATCTGTGTTCCTGTGAAACTGTGAGTATATTATCAGAACAGAAGTAGCATCTAAATCTGGAGGAGAAGTATTACTGTGAGAAGTGTGACATTGGTGAAGAGCTATCTGACAAATGTATATCAGTCAATTAGCATTGACAAAGTTCAGAATATCATACTGAAAAAACTTGAGGACTGCAATACTAAAAATCAGTCTAAATGTATATGAAATACAAAATGGGTGGATAGCAAGAATATTAGCAGTCAACTGTTGCTTGCATTAGATGGAGAAGCAAGTCCAGGGAGAGTAGCTTACCTAGCCAATTTTGTCTCCCTGATCTTCTGTAGCACTGAAGGAGTCATCTTCCAACACTAGAAACTCCACTGTAAATCTAATGCCATATTTTAACTTGTTCAATCTCAAGCCAAGGCTAAAATTCCTTTAGTGAGGCTTGTTCCACCTGCCAGAGTTAATACTATGGAAGAAATGGCCTTAGAATCCAGATTGTTCTAAATCAAAACAGAAGAAAATAAAGAAAAGGTGGAGCTGTATCTTGCAAAAATTTCTTATAATCCCAAGCCCACAGAAACATTTGCATTTTCTTATCTGTGAACAGTTGTACTGTATCACCGGGATCTGTGCACTAGACAAAGCACCAGCGTGTTATGCCTTGCACCTCCAGGTCTGTGAATTTTCTTTCCTTCTGGCCAGTTGTAAACTCTTCGGGGAGGGTGAGACCTGCACGTTTCACCCTGTGTGTTAGAGCTGGTGAACATTTCTGCGTGGCAACAAATTACAGCACCGCTGGATCTGCTGGTGGCCGAGGGCGAGGACCAGCTCACACATTAACAGGTGCAACTGTGCAGAGAACTCCTCATCCCTCGTCCCCCTTCCCTCCCTCCGTGCGTGCCTGTCCTGGCAAACCACAGCCAAGCTGTCAGACACGGTTTGTGGGGCTCAGCGGCACCGCTGTGCCATTGCCCAGCCCTGCCAGCTCTTCCTCATCACTGAGCTGTGAACCCCCGGGTTGTTCCCAGAGGACAGTTCACAGTTGCAGGCGCTGGCACGTTACACCAGGACAGCTGCATGGGGCAAGCAGCCCCGATGTGCTGGGTCGCTCCCGCATCCCACGGAGCAGCAGCCGCCTGCTGCCCCTGAAGCAGTGTGAGCCCCGCGGCTGCTCCCGCCTGCCATCAATTCACCTCTTCTGCCAGTGTCGGAGAGCTGTGGGCTGCTGCGGTCAGCCCACCCTGGGACCTGGTGCCGTGTGGCGTGGCTGCCTGCCCGGGCAGAGGAGGAGGAAGGTGTTTGGTGGGGGGATGCTCTGCACTGATGGCGGTCTGGGGGTCCAGCTCAAAGCAGAGCATCCTGCTAGGGCAGGAAGGTTTCCAGCATTTCCTTACAGCTTGTGTAAGCCCAAATATTGTCTCAAACGGCGGCAGCACAAGCTGGGGTGCTGCGTGCAGCCTGACCTGGTGACCAAGGGGCCACAGGGAGTGAGAGGGAACTGCTCCGCGGGCAGAGGCAACCTGATGCTGTCGCCTGACTGAGAGGTGACACATTTCGAACAACTCAGCAGAACGTTTTTCAGCTTTCTCAAGCTGGCCACCCCAATGTTCCTGTGCTTACTGGCATGGATAAAACTGCCACTAAGCTACTTCTTTTTAGAAAGCACTTTCAAGTAGAGAAAGTTCTCAGGAATGGTTGTTCAAAATGGGCATCTCCCTGTCCTCCCCTTCAAAGAATGATTTTAAGCTCAGGATCGCCTGACATCTGGAAAGTTTAAAACAAAGATTGCAAAATAGAGACTTGTTGGTATTTCATCTATGGTATGGTATCTATCCCAGGCATCATTAACTTGTCCTTCACCAGGAATTACTCTTTAACCATTTGTATCTCTCTTAATCTTACATCTTCAACATGCTGTAACAGATTAATTCCCTTTAATGTGAAATGCGCTATACAAACACCAGATGTTATTATTATAGTATTATCAGGCATAATTAGCCTTATGTATTTTGTTTACAGAATACATCGAAGGTGCTGGACACTGTTGTATATGCCTCCTGAATAGATTGTGCTGGTTTTGCATCAACACCACTTATGGGCTGCTTTAATCTTCAAAGTGCAAAAGCAGTAGCTGAATCTGCCCAGCTAGTAAAAACTACACATTTCAGAAAGTGGTGGGACTAATACACCAAGCAGCAGTGACTTTCCAGAGGAAATATCAGTAAGTCAGTAAGAGAGACACAATAATGTGCTTGATTACAAATAAATGGCTCGTAGGAGCTATTTCTTCTCTCTCATACTACCCTTTGCTGTGATGGTTTGTGGTCTTCATCTCTGTAATATCCTGCTACGTAGGAGTGCTTCATTTTTGAAGTGCATAATGTATCACAGTCATGAAAGACAAACTGCAACTGGTAACAGCATTTATGTGGACTTCTGTGAGTAAAAGGGGAGGGAGTTGGATCAAGTCTTGTGCACTTGTTTGGTATGTGCAATCACACTGTAAATGGCACCGGAAACCTTGACAACTTGCTGCATTCCCATTTTCCAGGGCTTGTACTTCCTCATGCTACTTATTCGTTCATGAGAAATAGCCACGTGTTTCCCAAGGCATCACATCTAGAAACTGATGCTCGATTGCCCCCAGGCCTTGGTGCAGCCGTCGGAGTGTGCATTGAGCATCCTCGTGGGAGCTGGGGCAGGTCTGGGGCTGCAGCCTGGGGCAGCGAGCACAGGCGGGTGGCTCCTTCCTCCCCGCGTCCCCAGCACCGCTTGTCCCGGCAGGCTCTGGTTCCCAGCAGCCGCCTCGGGCAGGTTTTCATCCCAGGCGAGGTATGCCCTGTTGCCCTTAACGCACCCGGACTGAAAAAAGTCCTGGTTGTTATTCCTGACGCTGAGTTTCAGTGAAAAGAATAACTGCAAGCATGGAACAATTAAATCTGATCAAGGGCTTCAGTGTTTTGTAAAAAACATACGTAATAGTTAATCTGAAATGTCTGTTTTGAAATACCTCTGAATATCCCAGGCTCTATATTTAATCCTCTTTTGTTTTATTTAATTATATTTTTCAAATATAGCAGCTCTACGGACGTTTTTCAAGCTCATGTAGTAACAAAACAAAGTGCTACTGTGCTATATGGCATGTGAAAAGCCTGGCTGTGACTAACAGGGAAGAAGGCTAATGATCATACGTCAAATCTTATTTCCTGTAACCAGTAACAGTTTATGAGGCCTGTGGAGACTAAGCCGATAAATAAATAGCGTGGTGTGGGGATCAAGGACAGCACGTAACGTATTTGTAAATGGGCTATACATAATTTATTGAAATTAGCATAAAGTTACAGTTTTACAACTCTGTGAGTCTTGAGTTACACATCAGCTGTAACAGAGACACCTCTTTAAATCTTAATATATGCAAAATGACACTTGTTACCTTCAGGTTAAAAAAGAAAGTCCTTCCAGTACAATTAAGAAGCAATTCTTGTCTTCTCACTGCACTAATTTATGCTTGTTACTTAGACAAAGAAACAATTTTTGCGTAATGGAAGTCTTATTTTTGTGATATTGTCATTTTATTGATACTGGAACAATTTTAATGAAAGTGCATTAACTGAGTAATGGATTATTCAGACTATGCTCCTACAGAGTGATAGAGATATTTAGCAAGACTCAAAAGCAACACCTTAATTAGGTCATATTATGCCAGGAATTTTATGCTCATCAATAAGTATAATATTTGGGCTTAAGTTTGGAGAGGCTTTAGAGAGCAGCCAAACTATATATCCAGAGGTTTATCAACTGATTTGTTTTAGAGAGGTAAAATTATATTTTCTTGTGGAGATGAAATGTTCATAATAATTTTAATAGTTAACAACATCCATCTTTTACAGCAAGAAGATGGTTTCTGCTGTAGTATTACCTCTTTGGACTTCAGTGATCAGCCAAAGTTTGGAACTGCTGGCTTTAGGAAAAAAAAGTTAATGTTGGAGTCAGGTATCCTGGAAGTATCCCTCTGTATTTCCAAGAAATGTTCAAATTCCTGTTCCATGAATTAAGCTTAAGAATAGGACAGAGAATATTTTGCTGTGATTTGATGTTTAAATCCCTCAGTTACTTTCCTCTGCCTCACTGCTCAAAGCGTCTTTCTGCCAACACTGAGCCCAAAGGTTCAATACCTTTGAGTTCTCCTTTGTGTGTCCCCAAATGAAAGAGACATAACTCCAGTAAAAACACTTGCATCACTTTCTGTTCTTTGATGGAAACAGGCAAAAGTATTTGTGTAAAAGGATGAACTGTAAACAATTAAAAAGCAGCTACTGTCTGCGTGCTTTGGTCCATATGATGTCTTACATATGTGTGTGTAAGTTCTTCTAAGTCAGAAGGAACTGTAATTATGTGTCTGTGGCAGATTTTAATTTTCAATAGTTTACAAGAAGCTATGCTGTTAATAGATGGAGACCACTTTCTTATCCCAGCGCAGTCACTCATTACATGATTCTTAAAGCTGGGCTCCTGAAGTCTATAGAAAGTCCACGAGAATAGAATTATGTTAAAGAAGCATTACATTTCTCCATGTGTAATTTGTTGTGAAGACTGAGGACCAACATCCAATTTAAACTGCAAGGAGACTGGGGATGGTTTCTGTACCATTTACAGTGTCACCTTTCTGAGAATAAAATCCTCCAAAACCATCCACAGTTCTTACAGATGACAGTAGGATTGGACCAAAACAGTGTATGTGGCACAGACGTCACTGGGAGAAGTTGCTGTGACTGAAGAAGAAAATTTTTCTGATGTGTGGCACAGAGAGGTCTCCTAATTGCAAGATCACACAACTATGCAGCAAAACTAGTTTGCCTAATGCAGTAAGAAAATTACTGTAGTGCTCACTCTGGAAAGGGCCATCCTCACACCCGACTTGACCTGAGATCCTTTACTGATTACTCTGGCAGAAATTTTAAATGATAATCATAGAATCCTACAATGGTTTGGGCTGGATAGGACCTCAAAGATCATCTAGTTCCACCCCCCCTGCCATGGGCAGGGACACCCTCCACTAGACCACGTTGCCCAAAGCCCCATCCAACCTGGCCTTCAACACTTCCAGGGAGGGGCATCCACAGCCTCTCTGGGCAACCTGTTCCAGTGCCTCGCCACCCTCATTGTGAAGAATTTCTTCCTAACATCTCATCTAAATCGACCCTCCTTCAGCTTAAGGCCATTACCCCTTGTCCTGTCACTGCACTCCCTGATAAACAGTCCCTCTCCAGCTTTCTTGTAGGCCCCTTCAGGCCTTAATCATGGGTAATCACTCTTAAACTATATTTTAAGTAAAGTTACTGTACTTGAGATTTATTAAACACCAAATGGTTTAATTTTGCTGTTAGTTTTGCAGATTTAGTTTAAAGATATATACAGAATTAGCGTGTTGGATAATTAGTTGTATGCAACCTAAGTTCAAAGAGAAGAGATTTATTCTTGCACCTCATGGCAACAGATTGCCTTTAGGTAACTCACCTAGAATTGTCCAAAAGCTGTTTCAGGGATGAAGGCTCAGAAAGGAGATACTGCCATGCATTGTGCAACAATAAATAAAAAATGATGTCATTGGTGAAATAATTTGCAATTTTTAAACTAGATTTTGAGGTGTTTAATGCTTTATTTGAAATGGACAGTTCTATATAGAATTAGTGCATACATGGCCTTTGAAAAAGTAGTATTTTGTGGGAGAGCACAAATAGTAGTTTGTGGGAGAGTATTTATTGTGGCAAAAATCCTCGTTTTAAGTCACTCTCAAACCTATCTTTTAGGGAGAAGTCATTTGGGTAGAAGACAAACTAGGGTGGCTGTGGTACCTGAGGAGCAGCTCTGTAGGCAGCGCGTGGAGGCCAGTGGGCTGTACAGCGCAGGTGCAGAAGAAGTGGACAGGTTGGAAATGTGAGATGAGCCTTCTCTTCAGTGTAAACATGCTTAGCTGGCTGCCGGTAATTATACTTGCTCATCCTGCTACTGGAAACACCGTGTCCAGTGTCAGCCAAGGGTTAACAAATTGTATAGGAAGAAAACAATGGATATCTTAAAAAAAAAATAATCTTTGAACTGACTGTGAATAATAAAGGAGTCAACAACTCCTACTTTCCCAAAGCACTTTGAGGTCTGTAAATTCAGGTTTACATAACAGTGTAAATATTATTATTTATTTAAAAGCTCTCACATTTCCCTTCACTTCTTCTCTTTTCCTCTTCCCTGTTACTTTTTTGTTGGGAAGATGCTATTTGCATTCATGAATATGTGTCCAAAGTGGGAGGCAACGGGAGCATGTGGAATGTAAGATTGGTTGAGAGAGTGAACAGGAGCAGGGGGGAAAGGGGAGAGACTCTAAAAAGAGTAAGAGAAGGTTAGCAAGAGGGGAATAATATTGGGTTTCTTTTGCGTTTAAAAATTTCTTACCCTAAAGCATCAGCAGATCTTTGCTTTGGGGTTGTTTTTTTTTTTTTTAATGGACATTTCTTAAACCTTTTAGTTAAACATTCAAGACAAACAATAAAAGATTAGAGCAGCTATGATAAGAAAAGTTTTAAAAATTTATCTGGGCTTTAGTTGTCAAAGCATGTGATACGATTCATGTTTTTGGCATTCTGGCTGAAATCAAATTCAGGCTACTCCTGGTGCTATTTTTTTCACGCGTGCCATGTTTTAGTCTGTTCCTTTTTGCCTGTCATCATGCAGGGGAGGGCACGAAGGAGCCTTTGCCGCCTCGCTGCAGGCCTGGGCAGAGCTCCCACCCCTCCGAACCCACCGTCCCCCTGTGCCTGTCCTGCAGGCTCTGGGTCAGCGGTCCCTTGCGTTTTGGTAAATGTTGAGAATAGGTACTGGCATATGTTAGTAGCAAAACATCAACTAAATAAGAAGTTAAAATAACATACTCCGGGAAGAATGAAAACAATTGTAATGTGTGACTTTAATGGAAAACCTAGCTATCACAGAGGATGTGACCAAAATAACCCCACTAACTCGTATCCCAAGGATGCGTTTGTACTGACAAAAATATTTTGAGGCATGATTGTAATGAGAATAAACTGGTTGTATAGTGAAGGGGCTGCTCAATTATTGTAAGACCAAAACAGAGTCTCTTTTTCCTTTCAAATACATCTCTCTTTCTAAAATTGTTGGCCATATGATTCCTTCATAAAAACTGTCTTTCCTGTTTGAAATATTTCTTTTCCTTTTTATGTCCAAAAGCCCTTCCTGTAGTTTTTCTCTTTGTGACTCCTTTACTTCACATTTTACTTCCCCCTCCTGTTCCTGGCATTGGCTCTGTTGAATGCTGCCTCTTTATGACTTTATTCATTACTCAGCTCTGGAAGTATAATAACTAACATAACTCCATTTATTTTTTTGCGTATAATCTATGTGAGACAAAAGGCACAGTATTGTAATACAGAACCTTGTGATAGGATCCAAGTTCTTTATGCCTTAAATTTTTACATTAGGTGTTTTCTTATTGCTGTCAAAGTAGTCTTAGGAGTTCTTGTTTACTATTCGCAACCATAGCAGAAATATCGGGCAAAAAATTATTCTGAAGAAGTGTTGCAGTCATATCCACCTGAAGCAGAAGAGTACAGGGTAGCTAAAAGCAAACCATTTCCTGGTAGGCATTGGAGCTTCAAAGACAAATTTGCACTTCTTAATGGAAAATAAATGAATTAACAATAAAGTTGTAGCATTTACATTCTGTTCCAAAATCAAAGCATCCTCTATAATGCCAGGGTCAGAGTCTGGTACAAATATTGATCCCTAGTAAATACCCAGGTGTATATCAATATGGAATTTAATATTCACAAAATATATCTGACTGGGCATTTTCATTAATAAACTTAATTGCTAAAATGTTTACATGCAGAATACTCTTCAGACAATAGAGAAAGCCAGGGCTTGAATTCTTCCAGGTAATTGCAGAAAGAAGGAAGGTGTTCCTCAGCTGAGTAGGGGTAAGTCTTTAATCAAATAATTGTTCTGGATGTAATTTGTATTGAAATCAGCACTGGTCTCTCTAATGATCAGGGCTTTGTGTTTTACATCTCCAGAAGAGGGAAGGCTATTTTTCACTAATGCAGTTCCCAAATGTAGCCAACTAGATTTGTTCAAGGTTTCTGAACAAGTCAAAATAGATAATGCTGTTTCTAACTAATGGAAACAATTCTCTTCAGTAAAGAGCCATGTAGCTGTTTCCTAGAGTCCCAACATCTTGAATGCACAGTAAGTGTTTAGCTGTGCATTCTTTGGATTTGTGGAACACTGAAAATTAAATTAAACTGTAAGAGAGACAGTTTCTGTCCTGATCTTAGCTGGGAGTCTTGCTCATGCATGCTGTCTTTTGAAGCTGTGTCTACTAAAAGAGCAAACTTCGTCATGTGAATATTATTGCTAGTGAATATATATCTTGGTCTGCTCTGATACCTTTGCAGGATGAATGACTATTTCTTTTACTTCCTTGAATTATTTTTATTTTAGTTGTGACTTAGGTGCACTTGGTTTACAGTACTAGGGCATGGGTCTTAAAGATGAGCAGAGTTGACACTTGCACAGCAAGTATTGCTTTTGTGGGGGAGATCTGTAAGGGAGCTTGTAGCACAGCTCTGTTATGCAGACATGTTTCTTGCCTGTGTTATAACTTCTTGCAACATATAACAGTGACTGGACAGAGTTCACCTCTCACAGAATTTGCACATGCCAGGAATTTTTTTCTCATTCTGTGTTTGAGACATTTTCTGCGGTTGCACCTCCTGCTAACTGCTAGATGACCACAGGTACTGTTCCAAGTAGCTGCAGAGTAATCCAGCACCTTTGTGACAGGAAATCAGGACCCTTGAAATTTGCTTACTTGCTTTGTTTTATTAAATGTTCCCTATCCAAAACTATTTTTTGAAATTAGGTCAGTTGCTTCAAAGTGAACCCTAAGGGGGGAAGGAAGAGCATTGGGTTATTCTTCCTTAGCAGCAGCATCTTTTGAATCTGTGCCGGGTGTGTGAGAAGTGCGCTGGACTATTGCTCTGACTGCCCTGGTGTCCTGGGAAGAATTTCAGCCTCTTCTCCGACCCTGAAGGAGGGAAAGGCTTCTGGGACAAATAACACCCACCTTCCTCCCTTCTGGCTAGCTCCTTACGGAGGTTCTTACAGACTGACTCTGCAGAAGGTCCGCCCTGGACTTCCAAAGACAGACTGTAGATCGCCTGCCTTTGTGTGAGTGACTGGTTTTTCTTTCCTAAAGGTGTTTTTGGGAATACAATAGGTCTGATCTAGGATTGTTCCCTTCCTAAAACATTAACATGGTCAGCACATAGGATTGTGCTTAGCAAATGGAATGAGTAGTGTTGGAATAAAAATGCTGTGGAAGACGTCACCACGCTCGTGCTGAGCCCTAACTGCGTACCTGGAATGTGCACATCTCGTACCTTCTCACTGTCAGAGCTGGGTTTCAGAAACAGTGACTCAGAAGAGAATAAGCCACAGCTCAGAGGGACACAAGGATTCCCACTTAAAAGCTTCTTCTGATTTCCTACATGTAGGGCATCAGTGAAATCTATTTTTAGATGCAATGTTGAAGTCCATTTCTGTTAAGAAAACTGAGCCTGTGAACCACCAAGGTGGGCCTTGGGGCCATTTTCCATCACTTCTTTCCACTTTGGACTGTTCTCTGCTTCACACAGAAGGAAAATTGGTTTCCTTTCCATGGCCATCTCCGTGCAAACTGCAGCTGGGAAGGGCGAGGCAGGGCTGGCGCTTTCATCCTCGGGCTCCAGCATCATCCGTGAGCAGGACAATGGGGGGCAGCGGGGTCTGCACCAGCAGAGCCAGTGTGGCCAGGGGAGATGCTCGGTGGTTCCAGCGCCATGCCATGATGCTGCGTACGGGGCTGCGGAGGCTTTTATGATCACCACTTATTAAACATTTTTGATGCTGACGCAGGTGAAGAGTAAGTTCTGACTCACAGCTCCAAAGGCTGGGCGTCTCTGCGGGACTGAAAGGTGCAAAAAGCAAGAGTTATATTTTTCTAAGTTACTAAGTCACTAAGCTGCTGGGAGATATGACCATGCACACGCAGACAAAGCAGATCTGCTGATTAGGCTGACGGTTTACAGCTTATTTTCTCAATATAAGTTGCCTGTTGAAACAGAAAAAATCCAAAGATAGTAAAGCTACAGTACCTAATGCGGTCCCGTCCCCCCAGCCCAGCTCCCCATTAAGCTCATCAGTAGAACAGACAGCGATGCTGGCGACTGCTTTGTCTAATCTGTAATACCACACTGTATTTATTGAATAACATATCTATGTATCGTATAGTCTTCTTCCTTGCTAGCATTCTGAATGCAATTATCAAAGGTGTCCTTACATCTTTAAATCTCATTTAGAAGGAGAGCCACAGCCAAAATGCTAATGAGCTCGCCTTAATTGTAAACATTGAGCACTGATAAGAATGAAACTCCATCCTCTGTTCTCAAAGTTGTTCTTACGTGTTTCCTACTTACACTGCTTTTTATCTGATTCTCCTTCACTTCTGTTCTTAGGCAGATTAATAGGCACCTGAACAGACAAATAACAGTACTACATCTTCTTCACACCCTTTTGACAGACTTTTGAGATTGTAAAATATTTTTGGAAAATTATTATTGGAAAAAAGATTACTGAATGATCAGGCGGACGGCAATTTTTCAGTCTGGAACAAACCGTTCCCCAGCATTCACATGAACACATTAGTAACTCGTACTTAAATGCTGATGGGACATTTTTTAGAATGTGATAAGTGTGAAATAGCCTGTAGTTTTATCAGTCTTGGTTGCTGCCCACTCCTGCTAAAAAAAGGTTGATTGTGATCATTAAGTTGCAGGTAGGCAGTGCCTCTGGACTGTAAAATAGGAATGTTAGTGCGCAGTGATGAAAGCAAACTTTGCTCAACACCTGTCTATATATATTGCAGGTTTCAGTGGCTGCCCAGCTGATCCGTTCGCTCTGTTGTCTGGGAAGAAAGAAGCGGTAAGTAACAACAACTGAAACCAGGTTTTCTTTTCTTCTTTTTTGAACTCAGTTTATAAATCCAAAGCTCTGCTTTTGCAGCTGAAGGAAAGGCGACAGAGAGCTAATGTGGGGAACTGGAGTAGCATGTGAAATGTCATCCACTTGTCAGCTTTTTCACCTTGTGTTCTTTCAGCTGCATTTATATTTTAAGGAAGTGATAAAAAAATAATAGTTCTAAAAAAAACCTCGGCTACTTCTTGTCGGCAGATAACTAGATTCATTTTTATGGAATATGATAAAGAGAAAAAGCATTTTATTAGCAGCTGTCAAAAAACCCCAGAAATAACTGCCTATAGTATAAGAAAGTCTTGTTTTAACTATTATTTGGATTGAAAAGAAGTGAGATTTTAAGTCATAGCAATCAGTGGTATTGGATACTGGAAAATGCCTAGGATATGATTAATGAAACATTGGAAGGAAATACTGTCAGTTCATGTGTTAGCATAGATAGCGTGTAAAGTCTGTGTGCTGCACTATGCCGTGCCAGGCTATTCTCGATGGAAACATTTTCTTATGCTAATTTGGTTTGATACACAGAGGTAGAAGGAATACATTAGTCTAATGTAGTTAGCTCAACTAATGTGGCAGCAGGCAGAAATCAACTGGTTTCTCAGTAACTTTTATTAGAAGCTCTTCCATAAGGTCAGTAAGTCCTTTTAATATCATTACTTTTTCCTCTCTCGATTCTTTACTCTGTGTTCTGTGTTCGGGATGGGGTAGATCTGTTGTATTTCCTTGCTGGTGGGTTTATATTTTATTTTAATTCTAAAAAAGTAATTGTTTTATTTAAATACCTAGTAGGCATTTCAAGTAGTTCACTGATGTTTCCTGGCTCTGGCTCCTCAGTGGCAGTGTCTGGTGCTTTGCTTGGTTGTGAACACAAAAAATAATGTTTGGGATTCGTTTTCTCTCTGCACTTGCTTAGAAACTCGTTCTCTTTACTAGTTTGTTTTATACATTTTCTTGGTTTTGCTATGTGTTAGATTCAAGCTTGTGAGCAGTAAGTCTCAGGGATCCATAGGGATAAACAGTGAGCACAATGCTAATTATTTTTTTTTTTTTTTTAGCTTTCATATATCTATTTTTTACTTTACTACTACATTAGTTGAAAGTTTACATCCTGGCTAAGCCTGCCAACTTATTCAGAGAAAAAGCCCCAAGGAAGCGGCTGGTGCCAAAGCAAAGCCAAGACTTGCTCCTAGCAAGGCTGAATCATTGCTGGTGTTTATTTAATCGTTGCCTGTTCTGTTGCACCAGGGATTTTGTGGCTGCCATGGAACAGGTTCTGGGGCAAAATTATCAGCTGATGTAAAGCTACTGAATGAATTTGTGCTGGCTGAGGATCTTTCCTTTCCTGTCTCTACATAATGTGCTTCTATGTTGGAAATTACACATTTTGAGGGGAAAAAAACAGTATTTCTTCAAGCTTTGTATAAGAAGGATTGCTATGTAGCTTGTTATTTACTCTTATGAAGTATGTGTGGTAAATATTCATATGTACTAAGTCATATAGTCGGATATCAGATTGGCTGATAAATCCCTTTTTAACATAAAAACCATAGCAAAGTGGTGAATGACAAGAAATAATGTGTTTTTGTAGAAAAGCTGAGAGAGGAGAGCGAGCGAGAGAGGGGAAATCCTGGCTGAACCCCAAAACTTGATGTGGAGCTGCTTAAGCAACCTGTAGGCATGCATATGGTCATTTGGTGGTAGTTGCAGTTATTACCAGTTGGTTTTGAAAATACTGCTATTTTCTCCAGTATTTTTATTTCACCTTGGTTTGACTGGGTCTGTTCCCCTGGAGGTGAGATTTCTTTAAGGCTTACTGCTTTGTAGTTCTTATTTCAGGCACGACGTGGCCTTTCAGTGAGCTGTCACGGGTGGAGAGGTACAAACAATACCGTCCAGGCACATGCCAGGGGTAGTTCATACTCTCCATGTTAAGTCCAGCAAAATAAATACATTTACAACCGTTTCTGATTTAAAACTGAAAAGCACCGAGAGTTTAGCCCTGCAACAGAGGCAATGCTGTTACAGTCCAATGAGTCACTGGGGAACGCAATATAGGGCAACTGCATGACACCTAGTGTTGCTCAAATAATTCCCCAGAGACTTTAACTCTTTGAAATGCTGCAGCAAGAGAGTCAATATGGATATAAAAAGCACAGGAGCCCGCTTTGGCTTTGGCTTTCTCTCTTATTTCAGAATTTAAATGCCATTGATTTCCATCTATCTCCCTCTTAGGAGCGGGAGGTTTCAGTTTCTTTTGGAGTTAGAAAGGATGTCACACGTAGTTAGCATTTTCCAAAGGTGAGGAAAGACTATACTTACAACGAAAGGAGCACACACGATGGTGTGAGAGGATTTGCCGTAAGGTTCACCGAAACGGACTGGATTACAGTTTGCGCAGGCATTAGTTTTCAGACCTTTGCAATATGCATAGCATATTTTGACCTGCCACTTTCAGGAGGAAATTAGCTCCCATTTCAGCACAGCTCCGAACAGGTGGATATCCAAAGTGCCAATGCTTATCCAGATGCGAGCTCCACGACTACACCCTGGGTGCAGGCATTCTGGCCAGCGTCCTGCTAGCTAAAGGCGGGAACCGGACGCACAGCGCTGAGACACCCGGGCTGGCACGGGGATGGGCAGAGCTCATCACTCCGGGCACCTCATCCAGCAATTGTGGCTATTGTGCCTTTGGACCTGGACCGGTGCGTCCAGCTGAACGTAGCTCCCTGTTGCGGCGCACATCGTCACCGGCCCATCCTCTGCCCGTTCTCTAACATGTTCCCTTGCAGTGTAGTTATGTCTTCGGTGTTCAAAAGTAAACCACTATTAGGGTTTTCATTGTCATTTATATCTTGCGTCAAATGATGTTGGTCCTTTATACCGCGCCTGACGTCAGCCTTTCCAAAGACGCGGCCAATGTGAGCTGCCAGGGAACGATGCAGTTAGTTAGCTTTGCCACCCACTGCTCTGCTCCTCTGCAGCACCCAGATTTTCTTCTGAGTATTTTCTCAATATGTTAACATCCGTATTTGGGCCAAGGAAGAATCCTTTGAAGGGAAAACTGTAGAATGTAGGTTATACCTCTAGCACAGCGATTAATTAACAGTAAGTAGCTGTGGCCAGGACTCTAGCAAACAGAGTATCGGGTGACTGTAAACTATCTTCTCAGCTGCTCCTCTTAACAAGAGTCAGGATCTGGAGAAAGCTGACAGCTTTGGTAGCACTTCAAGGATCTAGATGGTTCTGCTTTCATCAGTCCTTGATACCAGTCACACAGGATTGGCTCTTCTAGTAATGCCTCTGCAAACCCAAATGCACAAGGCCAATACTGTAAGGACTTCTGGTATTCAACTCTACTTTCCCAAATCAGAGGTTGACTAGGAATCATATGAATAATTTTATGTACATACCTATAAAAAAACTTCCTCCACAGAGGTGGTCAACTCTCATTCTGGGATATTTAATCACGTAAAGCAAAACCAATAATAATACATCACGTACCTGTGGGATCCTGGGCACCTCAGGAACAGGAGAAATGCTTATTATGAAAAAAAAATCCTGCTGAATTCTTGAAAGGGGAGAGTTTATTTAGGAGACGTAGAAGCTGTTTGTCTACTGAAGTTTTCAAGCTCCAGTTTCTCCAATGAATGCATCAGCTCAGTTTCCATACAGTAATCATGCAGGCTGAATCCTTCATTTCCATACTGAGCGTAACAGAAGAGCTGTAAAAGTACTGATGGCATCTCTAGGGGTGCTAGTATCCAGCATCTTCTGTGTCTCTCCATGGTGTGAATATGTTGTCAATGAAAGTTCACATCTGAATTTCCAATGCATTTTCATGATTGCATTTCACTTAAGAAGCACTTGTGCTGAGCAGTTATATTTTTTAGAGCTCTTTAAATGCTGAACATGTATAAATGAAACCCGTTTAACAAGACGGAGGTGTTCTGGCATGGGTGGGGCTTGGAGGTTGTTCTGGCATGGGTGAAAATATGAGAATTTGCTCCAAGCAAATGGAAACCCTTGTTGAAACAAGCAAGAGTGGTTTTCTTCCATCTGTTCTGAGATCTTTCTTTGTATATCTTGGGAGCTGTTCTGGGTCTTATGCCACAGATAAAGAATGTGTAAAAGCATAGTTTTTGGTAATGGGATTGTAGACTAATGTGGAAGGGGAGATACTCTTTTCTTTGTGGAGTGCCAGAAAATATACCCTCCTCTGTTAAAGTAAGACATGAGTGATTTTGTCTGTGACATTTCCTTCCCAGATAAGGGAGGAGGATGTGTGGCTTATTGGCATGGGCAGGGACAAAACATTTTCACCATCAGCCACATAAAGGATTACGATTAAATGAATGATTAATTATACTCCCTTAGAGTGGCTGCTGAATGCCAGTGAACCTTGTTTACGGGAGCATGATACCAGCTCTGACAGTGACTTTTGGAGGCTGGGTGTAGGTGCCCTGTTTATGAGGAGCATTGTAGGCACATTTGCTCACTGACGTTTCAGCCGCGTGTGCCAGACACGGCGGCCACAGAGCAGCTTTGCCTGCAGAACTGACTGAGTCGTGTGGCAGAGAGGGTGGAAGAGACAGACCCAAAGGTGAGGCTTTTCTGGCTAGGGTTCACTTCTCCCGTCCTTTCCACCGAGTTTTCGGTCACACTGGGTGAGCTGACCAACAGCCTTACAGGCCTGGAAAGTATTATCATATATTGCCTTGGCTCCCCATGGTCACCTTCCCGCTCTTTCATGTCCCTTCCTCTGGCTTCTGATATTGGTGAAGTAAATAAGGAGGGATCTTCAAGGAACAGATGCTGCCTCCTCTTGTGCCTGGGCTAGGTCTGTCACATGTACCTGTACCTGTGCCAACAGGATTTGGCCATGTGATATCTTATTTTTTAAGTTATTATCGGTTAATATTACAATGCATGTCGAATGTGCTCAAAAGGGGTCAAGAAGGAAGAGGTTCAGGCAGAGAGCCTACATGAGATGGGTGAGCCTGACCTTGCTGCCACTTGCAGCTTCACTTGCAGCATCAGCGGTGCGTTACAGGCAGATATAGACCTGCAAATGGCCACTGCTGTCTAATTACACTCTTGTCTAGTCATTCAGCAAGCATCATTCTGGAAACTGAAACTCTGGGATCTTCCTCCACCTTGCCCAGGGTCACATTCCCCTCCATGCTTCCATGGGAATGAACCAGTAAAGGCAACAAGAAGACTGTGTTTAGCATACATGACCCAAATTGGGAATGCTTTAGGGAAGAACTTTCTTTGCTAAGGTCTGTGTAATGAATTGCCAGTTTGGTAAAGGCAGTCAGTTAATTCCAGAATGTGGAAGAAAGTAGAACAGTCCTCTGACTTTTTGCTGAAGGGAGATAAAATGAATTAAAGAAAAGAAATGCCTAAGGTTTGGAAAGCAGAAGAATATTTGCTTTCATGACAGTTAAAAGTGAACAAAAATACAGGCATGAGATGGAAATAATTTATTTTAATTGTGTAAATTGCACAAATAAATCAACTGTGTGGCGTATAAAGTAATTGAGAAAACAATTTTGCAAATAAAGGAATAATTCATAAAGATTAGTAAAAAGCTGTGTTCAAGGACAAATTACTTCCATTCCATTTCCATCTCTTTTGCTCTTAAACTTAATCATATTTCTCACATACCCTGTTGTAAGTTAAATATTTTGACTGCACAAGCATTTTAATCAGCACTACTTTGTTAGTCACAGATCATGGCTCCCTGGCCTGAGGTGGAAAAACCTGAAACCAATAACTATATTGGGGATTCTTCCAAACAAAACCAGAACATGGCTGGGAAAGAAGGAGAAAATCACAAAGGTAATTTGTGCTCACCTGTGAGTTACAGAGATATATAAGTTTTGGGGCTCCTTGGAGAAGATGGAAAGTAATTAAACCATTTTTTAATGTTCTATTTCATCAGGCAACGTGGCTTCACTTGGAAATAAAGGGGAAATTCAACCTGCGTTTTCTACAATAGCCTTGATAGACGAGACAAGGCCAGAAGAAAGCGACCCATGGGCTTTGCCAGAACTGCAGGACACTGGGGTCAAGTGGTCAGGTAGCCATTTCTCAGTAAATAAGTTACCTGCGTTTATTTTTTCCATCACTTCTGCTCTCTTTCGCTCAGTTATTTTTCTGAAATTATATTTGCTGCAGGATTTAATTTAAGATTTGAGGAGTTTTCAGATGTAGTCTTTATATTCTGTCTCACCTTCCCCAACAGTGAATGGGGATATTATATTTAGTCAGTGAAGAAGAATCTGGAAGTGATGCTGCTTACCCTCCTTAAAACACAAGGAGATATATGGAAAACACTCCAAATCTATTATGGTTTTGTATTCAGGCTCCTATTGGTCTTTTTTCACTCAGTAGGATGACTGTAAAAACGAGGGTCAACCTCAGACTTCACAAGGCTTTTGCCGTATGCGAAAAGCTTTCACATGGTAAAACTAGGTAAACGAACTACCTGCTTCTGCAGTTAAAATTTGATAAAGAAGAATATTCTTTCAGATTTAATCACATGCTGAGGTCACAACACTGTCTTTGACTGTGTACTCTCTGCTTGTGTGCTAGACTGTTCCAGAGAGAACACCAGATACAACAAGCAAGTATTTTATGCATAATGTATTTGTTTTGCAGAATTGGATAGAAAAGGAAAAATCATTCGTGTACTCTACGGGATAGGGAAGTTTATTATGCTACTTGGATTACTCTACTTGTTCGTGTGTTCTCTGGATGTACTGAGCTCTGCTTTTCAACTGGTAGGAGGTACGAAAATGTCTAAAATATCAAGCATAAACTATGAATGAGGCAGTAAATTTCATCTGAGTGACTAAATTACAAGTATTCTTCAAGAACATTCTCCATAGATTCATGTGTTGAGATATGGATTCGGAAGGAAGTAGTTCTGATTAAAGACTGACCTTTATTTGTTTGAAAGGACCTTTCTTTCTCAAATTCCAAAGAGCTGTTGATGTAGGGATTATTTGCCCCAATTTCTTAGTAGGTTCCTGTTACTTTAGTGACAGTTTACATGAATACATCTGTGCATAAATCTGTCCCATGTGAAAGACATTTCAACAAGGTGAAATATGAAAATTGCGCTCTTGATCAAAGCATCCAGCACTGAAATGTCTCCCAAATCTTGCAAAGATGAAAACTACTGAAATGTATTTTTTCATTTACCTATCTCCAAGTGTTGAATTCGGCTGATAGATTCAGAAGTGGTTATCAGAGAAATACGTGAGCTTCTGTGGAGGTAGTTTTGATTTTTGGCAACACGGAAAGCTACAGGAACAGAATTACTCAGGATTATTAAAATAGTTTTCCTTGATGCAGTAATCAAAAATATCTAGGCAGTCATAGCATTTAAATCTATGCACATGTGGATGTTTTTGTTCTACATTCTTTTCTCTGATGGCTGTGGTTTTATATGGTTCTCTGCAGAGTTCATTAGAGCTTGTTCAGTCACTGAAATGAGAGATTATAAAGTATTCTCTGATAACTGAGAAGCTGAGAGTTCAGGACCTGAATTTGGATCCCCAGGCTACATCACCTTGTACATTTTTTGGCTGTCAAGCATGGCTATATATGTATCAATTAAATGGTTGAATGATCTTTAATTAAACACTCTGATAATCCCTATAGACTTTACCTTGTACTTTCCTCACTCTGAGAATATGTTTTTTGTAGGTAAAGCAGCAGGAGACATTTTTAAAGATGATTCAGTGCTGTCTAATCCTGTTGCGGGATTGGTGATTGGAGTTCTGGTGACCGTTATGGTCCAGAGCTCCAGCACTTCTTCATCCATTGTGGTCAGCATGGTGTCCTCCACACGTAAGTCTGCTTACAGTACCTTCTTAGAGATCACTTGTGAATCTTGGTCTGGAGTGCAGACATTCCCACCTGTGTTTAAGTTGCAGAAGCTTTGGGTGTAAGCGTAGAGACTGAAGGAAAAGATTTTCACAGCTGTTGCCCTGATACAAATTTTTAAAAAGTAATAATAATAATAGTAGTAGTCGTAGTAGTAATAATAGTAAGTCCATAACTGCAATGAAAATCATTGGAAGCCTTGGCATTGAATGCATTAATTTTGGAAGTATCTGCATACTTTTCTCATGTTAACCAGTTACTGAACTTCATTTGTTTCTGTGGCACCATTTCAAAATCCTGCAGTAAGTAGGAAAAAACCTGGAAAAGAAGAGACTTTATCTTACTCTGGCCCTCTAACATGTAGTGAAAAGGAATAAGCATGGGCTGCAGTTTCAGTGGGGATCATGGGACTATGGGAGTACCACGTTCCCAGGGGGCTTGATTAAAGAAAACGTATCTGGATTGGAGTGCCTAATCCCAGTGACATCAAGGGAAGTCAGGATTCCAGTGACATTTGTAGATGTTAATTTTTATTGCAGCAAAGAGCTTGCCGATAACGTGATTTTTTTTTCATTCAGTGCTTCCTTTTCTGCTTTCTAGTGCTGACTGTTCAATCAGCTATCCCTATCATAATGGGGGCAAACATTGGCACCTCAGTTACAAACACAATTGTGGCACTCATGCAAGCTGGGGACAGGAATGAGTTTAGAAGGTATTGTACTTAAACACTACATCTGAAAAGTTGCTTTTCTTCCTTCTTCGTAGGTTTTCTTCTATATTCCCTATCACTACTACTGCCATTCAACCTTTCTACTGACCAAAATTTGAATGTCTAGTTAGGAAAGTCACAAGCATGGCCATGACCAAGGTATAATGCTGTCTAGATATATGGTTTCATATACTTGAAGGAAAGCATAATGGGTTCCTTTAAAAGCTTTGAGGATCTATAAGGATCCACCATTTTTAACTGGATCTTGAACAAGGACAAATTTTCAACTGCTTCCACTATACCATCCACCTTTGATTATCTCTTAATTATGGGAGGGCTGTACAAGAAGTTAATATTACAGAAGTGTTCTGGCTGTCAAATATATACAGTGACAACTTTTAGACTTCCACTTGACATTGTTGGTGAGAGAACTCATGGCTTACTGGAGATGGGCAGTAAACTTGGGAGGGATATGAAACTTTGGTACCTTGTCATTTATGGCACACCAGATGTATGAAATACACTTAGCCAAAGCATATTTCTCCAAGATTTACTGTCCCAAATCTTTGATTGTCACATAAATTCTAACACCAAAGTAGCCTGTTAGTATCTGGCCAGGATAGGAGCCTAAGTTACAAGACTAGCATGTCAAGGGATTTTTCCTCCACATTTTCTTTCTTAACGATGCTTAATTTAAGGAGCTATATTTTAAAACAAATACAGACAGATTGCTGAGAATGAAGAGGACCACAAGCAGCTATTAGGAAGGTGGGAAAGAGTGCCTCAGGGAAGAGCTGTGGCACCTCAGGCTGTGGAGGAGAGGCTGGAAGGGAGCTGTACACCAACGGTTTGCAAGAACATGTGAGAGGACTGCAAAGAGCCATCTTCTCCCATGAGTCAGGGAGAACAGGTCCCAGAAGCAATGCCTGGCTGAGGATTAAAAATGTACCAAAAATGGGTGAGAGGCAAAACAACTGTAGCCTGTACAGCCACTTCTTTCTTCAGACAAGTACTCTTGGCAGCCTCGTGTTAAGGATCAATTTTGCCTTTTCTAGTTTGTTTTGTTTCACTCACCTGGCTGGCTCTTTCACTCGGTCAACAGTGTGGAGACAACTTAGCGCTCTATAGCAAAGTAGTTGTCTCCTCTGACCCCAGCAATGAAATGACTCCCATCTTGAAATGGACTTCATTCCCACCTCTATGATTTCATATTTAATTGATGTTGTGCACATGTCGTTTAATTAAAAGCAGCTCTTTTTTAAAATTTCTTCTTGCAGGGCCTTTGCTGGGGCAACAATCCACGATTTCTTTAACTGGCTTGCTGTGTTTGCGCTGTTGCCCATTGAAGTTATTTCTGGCTATCTTTACCATCTCACCAATGCTATAGTTGAGTCCTTTCATCTTGAAAGTGGTGAGGATGCCCCTGAGCTACTAAAAGTTATCACCGACCCCTTTACAAAGCTTATCATTGAGGTAAGCTCTTTCTCTCTTCAAGGAAGCTACTTACTTGGTTCGGTCATAGCTAACCAAAATGTTCTGATTTGGGGGGGGGGGGGCTCCCACTCACTTCTCTGTGTCCTCGGGGTAAAGCTCATTAGCAGATGGATTCTTCTTTATATTCACATTTCATGAAGCCCCAGCTCTATATTTCCTGTTTCTGTATTTCCCCCACATTCCCTTTTAATGATGATAGACCTAGCTTGGAGGACTGGGAAGGCAGGTGAGGACAAATACAGCCACGTGAGATGGATGGGATAACAGCCTGTTGCCTAGACATTGGAAGATAGTACTAGCTGAGACAACCTAGCACATCCAGAAGATCTGCACAGGACCTGAAGAGATGACACTGAAATCATGGGAAACTCACACACATCTAGAGGGACAGCTGGAGGCCAGGGGAGATGCGCACAGCTCCTAAAATGACAGTAAATGCATTTAGGCAGTTGTGTCAGTGTAGTTATTTAAACAGAAGGGGTGAGATGAAGTGGTGGATGATTTGAGAAGAATGAGACACAGTGTTTGTGCGCACAGAGTTGTACCTTTTTGTGGGAGTAAACCCCCTCCTACCTGGGAGGTATGGCAGTGGCTCCAGCATTAGAGATGGTCATGCAGGCTTTACGTGGTTGAGCTTCCAAAGGGAGTTATTTGATTAGAGCTGAACAGAAGTGTGTGATGCAAGCTGGAGTAATGCTTTTTTTTTCTTTTCTTTTCTTTTTTTTTTAAAGCTTGATAAATCAGTAATAAATGCAATTGCTACGAATGATGAATCAGCAAAAAACAAAAGCCTGGTAAAGATTTGGTGTGTAACTGAAACCAACGTGGTGAGTATCATGCTAAATTCATTGTCAGGTTCCTCAGGGAAATGTATTACTGATCTGTAGCTGACACTCCTTATCGTAGGATTGTGAAATTAGATTTTTAAATGCAGTAGAAAAAAAATTTAATGTAGGTTTTTCTCCACTTAAACCAAGGCTGTCGTACCAGTGGTGAGTTTGACCTGGTTGCTTTCCGTACCATGCAGGCCCTTGCTTATCAGCACTGGTAGTTTGGAGCCAAGCCTTTTACTCCTTTCACATCCAAATGCCTTTAAACTCCAATACTCCTACTGACTCCCTGAAAATGGAAAAAATCTGAAATATAGGCCAAAGAAAATATCTTTTTGCCCACCATTTATCTATTGATCTAACCAGCTTTAGTCTTACGTGTGTTAGGGTGATCTGGTGGCAGCTGGTTATTTGCGGCTTGCTTGGAAAACTGCCCATGGAGAAAGCCTCCGTGGGGCTACGTCCCACCGTTCTTCACCCAAGAAACAACACTACAGCTTGAAGGAATCTGTTGCCCAGATTGGCACCAATGAGTATTTTGGTAAACTGTGGAGCTGAATGTTTGGTTTGCATTGTTCAGCTAACTAACAATTAGAGCATTAAATATCCCTTGGATCTCTAATTAGACTATTTTACTTGTTGGTATGTATAGAAAAGTAATTCCTGAAGTCCTGAGGCAGAAGATAATTAAGGACACATGGTAGAGATTAAAATTAAGAGCTTGGGTTTTTAGAGGAGCCCAGCTCCTATTGAATGACAGTCTGGATGGCCAGTGAAATGCTAGCTAGGGAGATAGAGCCAGCAGCAGAGCTGTGCTAATGTGAGACTCTGCTCAGGTTACGCTGCTGAGGAGCCGGGTATTTCATCTCAGGGGAGGCATGATGCTGGGGCAGCTGTACTGCTTTCAGGCCCCCATCCTGCACTGCCCGGGCAGGCGCAGCCGAACTCTCAGTGAGGTCTGAGCCCCTGAGTCCTATAGTCCCCCCACTCTTAGAAGACAAACAATTACATGGGCAGTGTAGGCTGAGGGTTACATTTCCATATACACTTTTTTTCCTGTGTTTATCTATATTTTGGCTATGTACTACTGCCCAAGCATATAGTCAAATTAAAAAAGCACATGAAACCCCTACAAGCTTGACTTGAACTTGGTGGGGGAAGAGGAAGATCATTTAAATTATTTACATTCCTAGTGGGTTAAACTAATTTCTGGCAAAAATGATTAAACAGACTTATGGCAGGAATAAATACACGCAGACCCCATATGTTTAAAGCAAAACATAAGGATAAACATTTTGATCTAATGCAGCTGCTTTGAAATTCATATGTCTGAAAAAAATTTCAGGAAGGCGAGAAACAACATTGTGTTGCGTTTGTAAAGACTGATGTGTTGGGGAAGCTGGAGACCAGGCACCCCCTGAAGATGTGGGGGCACTGGATCCACCCCTGGCTTTGCCCATCTGCATCAGCTGGAGGGGGAATGTGAATGCGGGTGTCCGCAGGCAGTGCTCAGCAAGAAAATATCATTTCTCTTTCCTTGTTCCTGCAAAAGAGAATCACTCAAACACATCTTAATGATACCTCCTGTTCAGCAGCACGGTTCAGAGTCCATTTGGCTGTTAGCTGCTCTTGTGGGAGTACAGTTCGGTCAGCAAACTCTTCCTTAATCTGCGTAAGGATTTATGGACCTAGCATCAGAATGCAGTACATCTGGGCTAGGAGCTCCTATAAGGAAGGGTTTATTGCAGCAGAAATGGAAATTCAGGTTAAGCTCAGTAATGCTAATGCTGATCATAGTGCTAGAAATTAGCTCTTAGCTTTTGAGCTTTAAAAAGGAAAGTTGTAGCAGCATTTCTATTTCTACAGTCAGGAAAACAGGCACAGAAAGGCAGCGTGAGCAGCTTGTGCTAATCCAGCAACAGAGGCTGCACTAGTACTGTAGTATTCTGAATCAAAGTCCCGTGCAGTACTCACCAGACCGTTCGCTGCAGTTAAGATGGCAGCAAAGAGGTCCTTCTTTGACCCAAGGAAGCTGTGGCACTGGCTGGAAAAGGAATGTTGCTGTGCCCCAGGTGCAGCCAGACGTGAACAGACATCAGCAGTCAAGGTTCTCAGCTACTGACTTGGTGCTATGGTTATTACAATGTAGAAGGTTTGGGGGATACTTTAATCTTTAAAGGTTGTATTGATTGACTTGAGTAACAGCACAAGTGTTTATTTCAAGAACGCAAAAATTTTGCTTTGTCATTAATGTGGTGCCAGCTTACACTCCAGCTTACAAATCTGCCTTTAATTGATGAATGCTTGGGTGTAGTAAAAACCTAGAACTTTGCATGAGATCTTAATGAAGGGCTGTAGGTGGCTGAACTATCTGCTTTGTCTGGCGATCTTTAGACACTGCAGAATGTCACAATTCCACCCTCAGAAAACTGCACATCTCCTGACCTTTGCTGGACTGAAGGAAACACGACGTGGACCCTCAAGAATGTAACTGAAACAGAATATATCAGTAAATGTAAGTAGTAGAACTATTTCTCCTTCAATAATATCTTTAAAAATGCATATAGTTTTCTAATGGCGTTAACAGACCACTTCAGAGGTATATCAAGAGGCACTCGCCTATGTACGGACACAAGGCACTAGTGTAGGTGCAGTCAGAGCAGCCCATGCTCTGTTATAGCTACACAGCTGGAGTTACCAGCATCATCATGGTATCTGGCTGCAGATGGATTTCTTTCCATGCTTCCTGATATCAGTAATCGACGTCTTCAGTATCATGTCACCCTTGCTGTTCAGGTGACTTGGAGCTACGGTTACTTTGCTGTAATGGTTGCTTGGATATCGCCATCCCTCTGCACGCCCTTCGTGACTTTCAACAGCCCTTCTCAGGCACACAGCCACCTCTGGGAAGAGCCGACCCACCATCCGGCTCGGAACACACCAAAATTTCCTCACGCCGTTGTATTCCTCTCTCTTGCACGTGGTCGCCCATATCCTGCCTGCTCTGCAGAGGTGCCTGCTGTGTATTTTACAAGTGTGTCCATACCACGGCCCCTCTTGCCCCCCTCAGACATGGCTTTTGTGGAGCAAGAGAGGTGCATTTTCACTCTTTGCATCACCCCCTCAAGCTGTGTGTGCTTTGGTCCCATTTTCTTAGTGGCATGTATGAAAAACAGAGCGGGGCTTGGGATCAGAAGCAAAAATGTGGCTAGGCCAATTCATTTTCCTTTTCTTTTTCAGGCCGGCATCTCTTTGCAGAGGCAGACCTGCCTGATCTTGCCATCGGTCTCATCCTTCTGGCTTTGTCCCTGCTTGTTCTGTGCTCCTGTTTGGTGATGATCGTTAAGCTATTAAACTCTGTGCTTAAAGGACAAGTGGCGAGCGTTATCAAGAAGACAATCAACACTGGTAATTATCTGCTTTTCCTGAAGATTGTTTTCAGGAATGACAAGGACACTGAGCATGTTTATTGAAATCTCCTGTTCTGGCAAATATTATAGAATAGTTTAAAGAAAACAGTATTGAATCAAAATCACACACCCTCCAACATTTTTTCTCCTCAGCATGTTATTGTCTTTCTTTTAACAATCTATTAGTGAACAGCTTTCTTGTAAACTGCAGCAGATTAACGGCAACAGAGACCAAAGTCCAGGCTCTGTTTCTTGATGTATAATCATTAGCTGTTAGAAATGTAATGTTCCCATCCTCAAAAGATAGTGCTGAAGTGCTGAGATTGTGATTGCCTGCTTTGGCACAGAGCCTGCATGTTTCTTCTAAAGTAAGTTGAAAAAAAGTTTGTAGTGATTAATGATCTAATTCCGTTTGCTTGACCTGTTCCACTCCTTAACCCTCTCTTCAGTAGGATAAGGCAGCCCTGACTAGTGGTACTTGCTGTCTTTCCTTGTGTTCATCAGGTGGTTTTTTTTCAGCCTGGATCCATTGAGTGCAAACGTGGTTATTTTTTCACTTGGCTGCTTTTTCTTCATCCTCCCTTGAATGGAGAAGTTAGAACCTGTAGCAGAGAAAAGCACTCCTGGCACATCTCTGGTTGTGGTTGAAGAGATGGTTTACAGAAATGGGGAAGGCAACAAAGCGATCCCCATGCTGTCTTCTCTTCTCCTGGGCAAAGAACACTGCCTGAATCACAACCAGCTGCCAGTTCCTGTTCATTTGTGATCTACTCTGTCTTCCTCTGTGTCTTCCCAACTGAGTAGTTCCTGACTTCTTGGCTTGCTCATAAATCTGAAGAACACAGGGGACCATTCTGCCTCATTTCTCTAGTCAGTCTGATTAGCTTTTCTTTGTGAATGTTAACAAGTGATTTTTTTAGGAGGTAACTGACTTGAAACTAGTTAGAACAACCAACCTGATTTTCTCAGAAGGATCTTCAGAGCTTTCTGAAGATCTGATCCATGTAGCAGGTGCCTGGTTGCCGAAACCAAGGCACTCTAGATGCTTAGAAGGTGTTGTGTTGAGGTCTGTGGAAACATTTCTGGTACCTAATTGTATTATAACATAAATGCTACCCTGGGTCAGCACAAATGTCTCCCTAGTCTGGTATCCACCTCAAAGTATGTCTGGTGGTGGAAGGCTGGAGAGGGAGTATGGGTAAATTAGAATAGCAGAACCATCTCTGACCCAAAATTGTCATGTAAGAGACAATATGCAAACAATATATTTACATTTGAAATGCTTAATAGTCTTTTCACTGCTATGTTACTGTGTTATCCTAAAGACAATGTTCTCCCTCTATTTTTTTCAGATTTCCCATTTCCTTTTACTTGGCTAGCAGGATACTTGGCTATGCTTGCAGGGGCTGGTATGACCTTTGTTGTCCAAAGTAGTTCTGTTTTCACATCTGCTATTACACCCCTTGTTGGTAAGTTATCAAAACCGTACTCTTTATCCCCATGTTTATCTTCTCCACCATTCTGAAACCTTTCAATCCTGTTTATTTTCTCCTAGGCATTGGCGTTATAAGCATTGAGCGTTCTTATCCCCTAACCTTAGGAGCTAACATTGGCACAACTACAACAGCTATACTTGCAGCTTTAGCAAGTCCAGGGAGTACATTAAAATATTCATTACAGGTCAGTATAAACCAATGCTTCCTTGACTTCATTTAGAAGTTGCAACTTTTTTGAAGAAAAAAGTGACAAAATTGGCTGTGATGCAAATATGCCATGGATGTTGCGCTTGATTTTGAGCTATTAATGGCAGTTTTTCATGTCAACTACTAGAGCAAAAAGCTTTTAATAAGCATTCTCTGAATGTCATTATATAGTAAACTCTTGCTTTCATAAATTGGCCTTGATCCGATTGAATTAATTCAGTACTGAGGGCTGGCCACTAATTTCTGTAAGTTCCTTCCTCAGGACCCTAACTCTGTTCGTGCAGCGTATGGGGACTCCTGTAACACAAGTGAAGGCTGCACAACCCGTAAGATGGCAAATTATGTACCTACCTGAGGTTGCAGTGAGCATTGTGGCATCTATTTTCTCATTGTAAATCTAATCTGAGTGGATTTTACTGAATTCCTTGTTGCCTCAGACTATTTGAAAAGTAGGTAGCCTGGCTTTGGGCTCCCTTTTACCACCCAGTAAAGAACATTCCAGGAAGCAGATAACATTTGAATGAACCCTCTACATCAAAGAGTGAAAAGATAATAAAGTTTCCTTTGTGAAAAGGATGAATGTTTTTTACTAGCCACAATAAATCAGGAAAATTACAGAAGTCATTTTATTGTCCTCAGGCATGATAGAACAGATGTAATCATGAGAAGATACTATCTTGACCAAGCTCAGATTTCATGATAACTTACTGGTTTTATAACTTACTTTAAAAATAAACCCCTATACTTTCATATTTACGTTAGTTTGATAACAGTTGTAGAATGAAAATAAGATAAGGTGAGCAGGGAGTGTACTGTGTTGTTCAGTATAAGCTTATTCTGTCTAAGCAACTTCTGCAAGCTTTAGCAAGTAGATGTCTCTTCACACTTATTTTTTAAAAAACGGTTTTGAAGTATGTGAATCAAATGATTCTAAAAGACTCAGACAAAGAATCTCCTCAGGGCCCTGTGAACTTTTAGCTAATTTTTGGAAAATCAGGTTTGTACCATTAGCAATTTCTCAGTAGCCTGCATGCCATATCTAATTTACACTTCTCATCTTTTAATTGAAACCTTATGGATGCAGAACCAAATAATGAACAGTTCTCATGTAGTTCTCGTGCCTTACTAACAACAGGACTGTTTCCCAATAGCTGTTTGTTTTGTCAGCTTTATTCTGATGGACTCCATTTCTTGCATTTGAAAGCTGCATTTTAAGACTTCTCCATCTGCAGAGAGATATATCTTCCCCTCTAGGCTTGCCTTGTTTCCAAATGCTGTCCCCTGTTTGTAGGCAGCGATCTTCACAATGTGTGAGGTATTACCTGTTGCTTCATGCTAGGAAAAGCCCTGCAGTGAAATAGCATGAAAGACAAGAAAAAACAGGAGGAAACAGGGGAAGGGAAACTATGGAGTCTTAGTGCCACTGGAAGTTATTATCATGTGAATAGGAGCATTTAAAGGCATTTTAGTTAATGTACTTCTCAAACGGTTTTGCTTTCAGATTGCCTTGTGCCACTTTTTCTTCAATATCTCTGGGATTATTCTGTTTTACCCGCTACCTTTTACCCGACTGCCAATCCGCATGTGCAAGACCTTGGGAAACATAACAGCCAAGTACAGATGGTTTGCTATATTTTATCTTCTCGTCTGCTTCTTTCTTTTGCCTTTGTTTGTATTCGGTCTGTCACTGGCAGGCTGGCCAGTCCTTTTGGGTGTTTGCCTTCCCCTGTTTGCTCTTTTTATTGCTGTGATTGTAATTAATGTTATGCAGAAGAAGCGACCACATTCACTGCCTGAGAAGCTCCAAAATTGGGATTTCCTACCCATCTGGATGCACTCCCTAGAGCCCTGGGACAATATCATTATGTCTTCGCTCGCCTTTTGTGGGAAACACTGCTGCGGCTTCTGCAAGTGCTGCAAAGTCAATGCAGAACAGGAGGGTGCCAAAGACAACCAGCTAAAAACTATGGAGGTTTATGAAAACACCATTGCGATGGCTGATGAAGAAAGAGGTGGAAGAAGGGCACCGGCTGCAGCTTGTGTTGAAAAAACAGGCACAAACAACACAGCCTTATAGTAGCAGATCAACCCATATTGTCAGAGATACAACATAGGACAGTCAGGCTCTTGAAAACCACCTTGGACAATGCACTGAGGACAGAGTGAACATTTTGTTAGGTTCCTGCAGCCAGTGATATATCACTCATCAAGGAATGGAGTCAAACAAGCTTGACAGAGTTCCTAGAAAATCTATGATCAGTTGAAAAGCTAATGACAGATTTACTCACAGAGGATCTACTATGTGGTACCTTCATCCAATGCTACCAGTGGCAAACAAAAGAAATCCTGATGTAGTCTCATGAAGAGAGAGATGAAAGGAGTGATGATCAATTCAGACTTAATTAAAAAACAAGCAAACAAACAATGCACTTGTAGAAAAGCCTTTCTGACCTACTGGCTTATTCAGCGGAGGCAACTTTATAATACCTAAAAAGCTCTGGAAATGGAGGGGGGGGAAAAAAAGAGGGAAAAAAAAAAAGAAAATCATAATGTTTTTATTGCCCTGTTTGCAGTGATCAAAATGGAAAATAGTAGTTTTCCCAGTATGGGCAAAATCTAGTATATGTGTGTGAATGAAAACGAAATGCTGGAACATCTTTCAGAAGCTCTGGGAGTCCTACTCTGGCAAAAGGGCGTGCATAAGCCCATTTTGGGCCCTCTCTGTCTCCTTTAACACTGGGTATAGAATTTGTAATTTTTTATTATCTCAAGGTAAAGGCCATAAAACTAATTGCTGATCCCTCTGCCTGCTGAAGGTTAAGCACTGGGTTTGGAGACACTGGGTGGTTACCGAGACTTGACAGACTCAGGATGTGGTTGTGTGGTCATTCCTCTCTCTAGATGGTCCTCCCCAATCCTGTCCACCATGTAACCCCACAATCAGAGGAATGGTGCAGGAGGGAGGAAGAGTGGCCAGTGCAGGGGAGGAGACAGCCACCCGAGCCTGGGCTGATGCCATGAGATCTATGTGTGACTGTGGCTCCATTTGGCTGAGCCACAAAATGACTTTTCAGAGTAGTGGTGGAGACTGGCTTTAGAGCTACAAAAGAGGGAACCTGGAGAGCAGCTTATGGTTAGCATGGGACATATGGTAACATTTACTGGAGAAAGGAGAGTTCTCTCTGAACCACTCTTCTTGGAAATAATGTGAATTTTACTGGCAATTGTATGTGGCAATCCAAATCCCAAATAAAATCCATAAGTAGTGTAGTCACTACCATGTGTAGTCAATCCATAGGTAGTATAGCACTTGGTGGGCAGCTACTTGGGCTCAAATGTTACTATTACTGATATTTCAGTAAATGCTTGTGAGGCTGCTCTGAATCATGGACTGACAAAAGGCATAATTTCAATGTCAGAAAAAGAGCATTTCAAAGATATACCCAAGGGTAGAGAGGAAGCTGGCAGAAGTGCTCACCCAGCCACTTTCCATCATTTAACAGCAGTCCTGGCTAACCAGGGAGGTCCCAGTTTAGCAAATGTGATGCCCATCTACAAGAAGGGCCAGAAGTACGATCTAGGGAACTACAGGCCTGTCAGTCTGACCTCGGTGCTGGGGAAGGTTATAGAGCAGATCATCTTGAATGCCATCACGTGGCATGTACTGGACAACCAGGTGATCAGACTCAGTCAGCATGGGTTTATGAAAGGCAGGTCCTGCTTGACTAATCTGATGTCCTATGACAAGGTGATCCGCTTAGTGAAAAGGCTGTGGATGTTGTCTACCTGGACTTTAGTAAAGCCTTTGACACCTTTTCCCACAGCATTCTCCTGGAGAAACTGGCTGCTCATGGCTTGGATGGGCGTGCTCTTAGCTGGGTAAAAAACTGGCTGGATGGCTGGGCCCAAAGAGTTGTGGTGAATGGAGTTAAATCCAGTTGGTGGCCAGTCACAAGTGGTGTTCCCCAGGACTCAGTACTGGGGCCAGTTCTCTTTCATATCTTCATCAATGATCTGGATGAGGAGATGGAGTGCACCCTCAGTAAGTTTGCAGGTGACACCAAGTTGTGTGGGAGTGTTGATCTGCTCGAGGGCAGGAAGGCTCTACAGAGGGATCTGGACAGGCTGGATCGATGGGCCAAGGCAAATTGTATGAGATTCAACAAGGCTCAGTGCCGGGTCCTGCACTTGGGTCACAACAACCCCAGGCAACACTACAGGCTTGGGGAAGAGTGGCTGGAAAGCTGCCCAGCAGGAAAGGACCTGGGGGTGTTGGTCAACAACCGGCTGAATATGAGCCAGCAGTGTGCCCGGGTGGCCAAGAAGGCCACTGGCATCCTGGCTTGTATCAGGAGTAGCGTGGCCAGCAGGACTAGGGAAGTGATCATCCCCCTGCATTTGGCACTGGTGAGGCTGGACCTCAAGTGCTGTGTTCAGTTTTGGGTCCCTCACTACAAGAAAGACATTGAGGTGCTGGAGCGTGTCCAGAGAAGGGCAACGAAGCTGGTGAAGGGTCTAGAGCACAAGTCTGATGAGGAACAGCTGAGGGAACTGGGGTTGTTCAGCCTGGAGAAAAGGAGGGTGAGGGGAGACCTTCTCACTCTCTAGAACTACCTGAAAGGAGGTTGTAGCCAGGTGGGTGTTGGTCTCTTCTCCCAACTAACAAGTGATAGGACAAGAGGAAACAGCCTCAAGTTGTGCCAGGAAAGGTTTAGATTGGATATTAGGAAAAATTTCTTCACTGGAAGGATTATTGAGCATTGGAACAGGTTGCCCAGGGAAGTGGTTGAGTCACCATCCCTGGAGGTATTTAAAAGCTGTGCAGATGTGGTGCTTAGGGACATGGATTAGTTGTGGGCTTGACAGTGCTAGGTTAACAGTTGGACGTGATGATCTTAATGGTCTTTTCCAACCTAAATGATTCTATGATTCTAAGATGCACTGAGTACTTCTGCTGGCCTTCAGTAGTTTAGATATCAGTGAGTATGGGATAATATCTGAAGTCCAACCACTAACATTAAAAAAAAAAAAAAAAAAAAATCAAGTGGCTCAGTGTAGGCCAAGTGTCATTCAAAGTCAGTTTACATGGCAGAGCTGTAGATTAAAATTGTAATGGAAATGCTGAGAAGACCCTTAGTTTAACCTAGCCACTCAGTGCTGCTAGAACACATGTACTTCTGAATAGTTGTTTGTTTTCCGCAGAGCTCTGTAATTCAGTAGGTTGAATTCAGCTATCAGGTAAATATGTACGTTTTAGAAGTGAAAATGGTTTTCATTTACTTTTTTAAACTGACATTTAAACTGGTGAACTAAGTTGCCGAAAACGTGTTTGTAAATTGCATTCATACTGAGATTCCAACCGTTTCTGTAATTGTGAGCCAGTGACCAAATGCTTAGAATCGGAGTGAATTTCCAAAAGCATCTAGTTTTGGTGTAGTTCTGCTCTTTTGGGGTTTAGTAGCAGAGAGCAGAGTTATACCAAACTAATCTTTTAAACATTATTTTCCTTGTCCTTCATACAGCTGAAACAGAATTTTGTCAGCATCTCATTTTTAAAGTGGAGTTTTGATATCTTCAGTAATTGTTCTTCATTTTATTCTCACAATTCTGGATGCTTTCAGAATCTATTTCTTTAAATCCCAGCGTGCATTTCCCATGCTCTGTTTCTTTGGGAAAAATATGAGAAAAAATATTCAGAATTCTTTTCAAGTTATCTCAAGTTTCCATTGACCACCCATTGAAACAGGAAACTTTTTAATCTACTTTTACTCATTTCTTAAACAACGTGCACCTTATTTTGCATCTTGAAGTAAAGCCGTCAAGCACAGGTGATAATAACTGTGGGAAGGCAGCTCTTACAAAAGAATCAAGGTAATAATTAATAGTCAGACATATCAGTACTTTATGGTTCCTCATTGTAATATTTCCCCTGCGATCTATTCAGTTCTTACTCTCCTCTCTCCTTACTCCAGGCCATATTGTGCCATTGTTTTAGGCAGATTCTGGCAAAGATTTCTATTTCTTTACAGCACAACATGTCCTGGCATATTTTTCCCCCTCCTCTTACCAAAAGATATTTACACTTTATTTATAATTATTTGAGTGTACAGAATTTTTCGTAAGTTATACAGAAAAAGGCTCGTGATTGTGTTATATATTACATATTTGAAAACTATGCAAAGTTTATCTATAAAAATGTAAAAAAGAACTACTGTATATTTTGTAATATAACTTTTAAAATTGTTTGTAACTGTGTATACTGCATATTGTGGAGGATGTTGGCTCCATCAATAGGTTACATAAAGATTGTTAGCAATGCAGAGACAGATTTCTTAAAGTAAAGATGAAAAACACCTATGTACTTTCATAATGTGGCTTAATGCACAAGGATATTAAACTCTACTTTTCTAAAAGATTTGAATTGTCCGTAATGAAGAATTTTGGAAATACAAGGTTTCTAAAATACTTTTTTAAACTCTTAAACACTGTATCTTTTACCTGGTTTGAGGACAGTATATGGCTTTATACTTTGTCATGAATATTCATCTTGTCTGTCCTCGTGAATTGAATGTAAAAATAAAGAGAAGTTTTAAAATAATAAGATCTTTTCATAATATCTGTTTATATACGTATCATGGAAGCTTGCAGAAAAATAAGTATGCAGACATGTTCTAGTCTGAGCTGATGCAACGTACAAGAAATGAGGTTAGCATCAAGCACTGAAGAAAACCACCAGAAGCCTGTGTGTCTGACATTTTCATATGAATGAGAGATTTTCATATGGAGAAAAATAAAAAGAATTGTTCAGTGTAATTGTGTGGGTCAGGATATTTTCTGGCAGGGTTCTTCAGGCTATCCTCAGTGAAGGTGACCAGCAGGTCGAGGGAGGTGATCCTGCCCCTCTACTCCACTCTTGTGAGACCCCACCTGGAGTACTGCGTCCAGCTCTGGGGGCCCCAGTACGGGAGAGACATGGAGCTGTTGGAGCAAGTCCAGAGGAGGCCATGAAGCTGATCAGAGGGATGGAGCACCTCCCCTATGAGGAGAGGCTGAGAGAGTTGGGGTTGTTCAGCCTGGAGAAGAGAAGGCTTCGGGAAGACGTTATAGCAGCCTTCCAGTACCTGAAGGGGCCTACAAGAAAGCTGGAGAGGGACTGTTTACAAGGGCATGTAGTGACAGGACAAGGGGGAATGGCCTTATCCTGAAGGAGGGTCGATTTAGATTAGATGTTAGAAAGAAATTCTTTACTGTGAGGGTGGTGAGGCACTGGAACAGGTTGCCCAGAGAGGTTGTGGATGCCCCCTCCCTGGAAGTGTTGAAGGCCAGGTTGGATGAGGCTTTGGGCAACATGGTCTAGTGGAGGGTGTCCCTGCCCGCAGCCGGGGGGTTGGAACTAGATGATCTTTAAGGTCCCTTCCAACCCTAACCATTCTACGATGCTATGATTCTATAAGGTAAGGCTGGGAGAGCAAAGCCAGGGCTGTTGTAACAGATGACCTGTTTCCCTGTGCTAAGTTCAGATTCTCCCTCCTACATGAAAGATGGCAAACAAAGTGTTTCCAAAATGATCCTTATACCCCATGACCTGAGTGATGTCTGGCTTATAATTGGGCAAAATTATCCATCTTACTCTTTTTTTAATCACATATGACCTATGGAACTTAAAATTAAACATAGAGAGAGAAATAAAAAGTACTCCTTAAATGCCTTAAAGATTATTTTAAAAGTTCATTAGACTTCCTAACTGTGATCTCAACCATAGCTGAGGAACCAGCCCCCAAAGCAGCTGTCATTCCCAACTATACCATATTTTAGTGAAATGAAGATAGCAGAAGTATTTCTTATAACACAAATATTTATGCACTACAGTGTAAACTGTCATCTTCTAAAAAATGCAGTAAGCACCCTAGGCCCGTGATTTAAAACTTACAGCTTCTTACACCCATGCAGAAATACTGTAATTCCTTGTGCCGTCACCCTCCGTGACTCACTATCCATCAGGAAACAAAGCGTATCCAGGAAACACACACAGGCTGTGACATCCCTCTCTCCCTTTCCAAACTCTTTGCAGAGCTACCCAGGGCAAAGTTCATGTCATGAAGCGCTGCACTGATCAGAAATCTTCAAAATGTTCAAAATGCTTCAATTAACTGCCTAGTTGAATCTGCGACTGGTCTCAGTTCTCTTTCTGCTTGCAACTTAACCATGTTGTCCACAGCTCCTTCTGGTGCTCCTGTGTTTTTCACCCTGTGCTGAAGTTTCCGTACACTTCCCCCAGTTTCAAATTCTTGATAACACTGCATTTAACCGCACCAGACCTACCACTATGAAGTGTTCTCATTAGTCAGAAATGCAGGTTGAATGCTTCATCATCTCTTTCTTCAGCTTACCGTGTAGTGGTGGACACCCAGTCAGGTGGCCAAGACAGCTGCTGGCCATGCTGCTGAGAAAGACTGTTCTCCAATTTACAGCAACTTATTTGGGGGTGCAGACTGGTGTGGTACCATTGGCTCAACCAACACACAATAGCAAAGGAGCTGATCCGGTCAGTTAGAAATAAATAGTGAGTAGTACAGAGCAAAAAGCCACTCTTTCAAAAGCTGCGTAAGGAAGGATATACTCTTTACAGATATGAGGGAATGCCAGGCCACACTTTAATTGCATAATTTCAATAGGCTTGCTTCCATGCAAGCACTTTATCTGCATTCGGATGTTTCTTTCTCTAGCTAATGGCCAATCCTGGTGTTGCCACATGCCAAAGGCATGACACTGTATGTGTAAACCCACACATGATATTTTTACAGTGAATACTCTTCAGATCTCAGTCCCTTTATTACAATTCTACTACAAAGGAAACAAGTGATTCATATGAGAGAGCTGAGTGTTTACTTTGCATATTGGATAGTAATTATACTGATTTTCACTGAGCTGTCCCTACGCAGGTTTCCCCCTAACAACTGAGATCCGAGTGTTTCAACAAGACAGAGAAACAGAGCCAAGGCTAGCATTAAAATGTGACAAACATTCCGTCTTACTCAGCACCTGATGAAATTCCCTAATTGCCATTTACACTTTTGAGGTGTATCAATCTTTTTACACTGCTCAACGTCTAAGGACACATTACCATGGCATAAACAATCAGGGCAATTACAGCAGAAGACATTTTGCAACCAACACCACAGTTGATAGATTGGGGTTTTTTACACAATGCAAAAAGCATAAATTACAGGGCATGCAAACAATTTATGGACCAAATGCTGCCCTGGGTTAGGCAACATGCAATCATAACTGACATAAGGAAAATTGGTGCACGTGTGAACTAGGGTAGCATTAAACCCTATTTTGACTGACTAGTGTAATGGCCTCAGGCACTGGATCTCAAATGGTTGTCAGCAGAAGGCTAGCTCTGGTCTTGCTGCATAACACAAACATATGGTATTGACTCTTGCTTGTTGCTTCCAGCTGTTATATTGCCTGCAAAGATATTCTTAAAGGTACCTTAAAGGTACCTATATGCTAGAACACAGTCTCAAACACTCCCCAGCAGAGTAGGAAGCATATGGCTACTCCTACCCTCTAGGTGCAGAGCATCCTTTGGCCCGTGCTTGAGGACAGGTGTGACACAAGGACCATTCCTGATGAAAACGGCAGCACAATGGCAGCACAAAGGTCGTGGGCTCGTATGCTGGAAGTTGAAAGAAACTTAGGAGGTCTAAGTGTGTCCTGGGGAAATTTGCTTGGCCTGGTTGCTGCCTTTGGCCAGGCTGGGCATGTCCTCACTGCCCTCAGAGCTGACACCTCTCTCACAGAAAGGGGGAAGAGGAAAGGAGCAGGAAAAAACCCCAGGCAGCTCATTGTGGCTCAGGTGGGATCCCATCTCTACCTTCAGTCCTGTGTGCTTGGGACAACTCTTCTCCCCTCCTCTCAAACATGCCAATGTTGCTGAACCAAGGAATCCCCAAGCTGATATTCACCCAGCTGGGAACAACAGGGACAGGGAATCATATTTCATTTTGTCCCCTCTCTCCCCCACATTGCAAGCCCGGGATGCTGGGGGTTGAAGAATCACAGCCAGAGCAGGAGTGGGGCTGGAGGAACAGAGCTCTGAAACAGGACAGGACTTCTGGGAGCTGGATGAGGTGAAATCGGTATTGGGGCTAGGTGACAGGTTGGACCTCGTGGTTAAATGACTGCATGTACATCACAGCAGGCAGAGATCACTTCGGATTCATCATCAGCAATTTCAACACTAGCTTGAAATGCAGGGAAAGGAATCTGGTTTACTTCCTTTACAGTAAAACAAAATGTCTGGTGAGCCCAGCAAGGCAGCCTAAGCCCAGGCTCATGGAGCTGGCAGTCCTTCTCTAGATACCTCATGGTCATGGATGTGATGGAACACCTCCTGTCCATACCTCCTAGTCAGGTAGGAGACCACCAGCCACAAATCCCTCAATAAAGTGGACTCAAAGCATTTGCTGACATTGCTGAGGAGAGAAAGGGACCTGCTGTTCAGGGGCACCCCATCACAGGGCTTAATAGAATGGTTAGGGTTGGAAGGGACCTTAAAGGTCATCTAGTTCCAACCCCCCGGCTGCGGGCAGGGACACCCTCCACTAGACCAGGTTGCCCAAAGCCTCATCCATCCTGGCCTTGAACACTTCCAGGGAGGGGGCATCCACAACCTCTCTGGGCAACCTGTTCCAGTGCCTCACCACCCTCACAGTAAAGAATTTCTTTCTAACATCTAATCTAAATCGACCCTCCTTCAGCTTAAAGCCGTTACCCCTTGTCCTATCACTACACTCCCTGATAAACAGTCCCTCACCAGCTTTCCTGTAGGCCCCTTCAGGTACTGGTAAGCCACAATTAGATCTCCCCAGAGCCACCTTTTCTCCAGGCTGAACAACCCCAACTCTCTCAGCCTCTCCTCATAGGAGAGGTGCTCCATCTCTCTGATCAGCTTTGTGGCCCTCCTCTGGACTCGCTCCAACAGCTCCATGTCTCTCCTGTACTGGGGCCCCCAGAGCTGGACGCAGTACTCCAGGTGGGGTCTCACAAGAGCCGAGTAGAGGGGCAGGATCACCTCCCTCGACCTGCTGGTCACGCCTCTTTTGATGCAGCCCAGGACACGGTTGGCTTTCTGGGCTGCAAGCACACACTGCCGGCTCATGTTGAGCTTCTCATCAATCAATACCCCCAAGTCCTTCTCCTTGGGGCTGCTTTCAATCCATTCCTCGCCGAGCCTATAGTTGTGCTTGGGATTGCCCCGACCCATGTGCAGGACCTTGCACTTGGCCTTGTTGAACCTCATGTGGTTCGCATGGGCCCACCTCTCCAGCCTGTCAAGGTCCCTCTGGATGGCATCCCTTCCCTCCAGCCTGTCGACCCCACCACACAGCTTGGTGTCGTTGGCAAACTTGCTGAGGGTGCACTCGATCCCACTGTCCATGTCGCCGACAAAGATGTTGAACAGTGCCGGTCCCAGTACCGACACCTGAGGGACGTCACTCGTCACTATTCTCCACTTGGACATTGAGCTGTTGACCACAACTCTTTGAGTGCGACCATCCAGCCAATTCCTTATCCACCGTGTGGTCCATCCATCAAACCCATGTCTCTCCAATTTAGAGACAAGCATGTCATGTGGGACAGTGTCAAATGCCTTGCACAAGTCCAGGTAGATGACGTCAGCTGCCCTTCCCTTATCCACCGACACTATAACCCCATCATAGAAAGCCATCAAATTTGTCAGGCATGATTTGCCCTTAGTGAAGCCGTGTTGGCTGTCACCAATCAATCACCTCCTTATTTTCCACGTGCCTGAGCATAGTCTCCAGGAGTGTCTGCTCCATAATCTTGCTAGGCACGCAGGTGAGACTGACCGGCCTGTAGTTCCCTGGGTCTTCCTTTTTACCCTTCTTAAAAATGGGGGTTATGTTCCCCCCTCTTCCAGTTGGCGGGAACTTCGCCAGACTGCCAGGACTTCTCAGATATGATGGAGAGTGGCCTGGCCACTTCATCCGCCAGTTCCCTCAAGACCCGCGGATGCATCTCATCAGGTCCCATGGACTTGTGCACCTTCAGGTTCCTTAGACATTCTCAAACCTGATCTTCTCCTACAGTGGGCAGTTCTGCATTCTCCCAGTCCCTGCCTTCTGTGACCTTCATCATGGACACTGCTTGGGTAGGGATGGAGGAGACCTCTCTGCCTCTGCAGGATGGCAGCCAGGCCATCTCACCTTGGGTATATACACACACGGAGGTGTGCTGGGTGCAAACACTGCATGCTGGTACATTTAGGACATATATCTGCAGCTGGAAGAATGACCCATGTGAAAAAGTAATCAGGCACCAGTGACTATAAAGCTGAGATATATACAGGTAGGGAAACAACACTGTTGAAATCAGTAACTGAAATATAGTTGGACAGATGAATTATGTGGGTAAGTAAAGGTCATCATTAGCCTCTTCAGAGAATGAGAGGTCCGGTTCCTGGTGAATTTGGAGATTCTGCTTAAGTGGTCTTCTCCTGTTGCGACTAGTTGTCCTGTGATGGATATGGATATTGCCTGAGAGCAGCACGAACACTCCTTCTCTGTTAGTAAAACTAACTTGTTCCCAAGCCTGAACTTCTATTCAGCTGCCCCTCTTGGACGTGAGTCAGAAGTATAAGCCCTGAGAGGCAACTTTTAAAGCTGTTAAGATGTCTTAGCCATGTGTAACAGGTGACAGGGCTGAATTACAGCATACTGCAGTTTACTGTAAAGCTTTGGGGCTTTCTCACGTCGTATCAGCTTGCCACGCAGCCGTGCCTTGCAGGGGAAGACCTGTCGTGCCGTACAGAGAGGAATGCTTGAAGCTACGTTTACTCAGTCATTGTAATTCTTAACAAATTATCTGTTTCAGGACACACCACAGGGTAATTTTTTAATAAAGTAATTAATAAGAGATTCAATCAATTAAAAAATCTTACTACAGGGATACTATAGATAATATCACAGAAGCTGTTCTGGGTCAAAAAGCTGAGCTGGTAAGAACCGGAAGGATGACTCGCTGGAACATCCATAAAGGCAAAACCTAACCCCTGCTGTGTGTTAGGGCATTTGCAGGGCAGCGAAGGGAGATACGGCAGGATGCAATGGCCAGGTACGTTCTCCTGGGGCTGTCCCCATACTCAGTTCACCAGCACGGTGGAGCTGTCGGGTCCTGTGGACACTCCGGTTCCCAGGGGTTCGGCCACCAGGACTCGGGGCTTCGGCTGGCTCAGGCATGGGGAAGCACGTAGAGGGACCTCAGTGGGGGCTCCCCCCTCTTTTGCTCAGGAGCAGATTTAAGCCCAAATGTCAGATAGATCAGTTTTACAATATGCTTTGCTCCTCACTAGAGTGTGAACGCTTAGTGCTTTCACATCAGATTTAACATTCAAAAAGTTTAGCAGCTTTTTAAAAGATGACAAGGGAGACTGGACAGCAGAATTCCTTCAGCATATGTACAGCATCTTCAACAAAGCAGACTGTGGTTAATGGAAAATATCACGGTGCTGAGAATGAATTTCCCATCTGACCAGTAGAAAGGGCCATTTCAGCACCATCTGTTGAAATGTCCTGGCAATTCTCCTAGATGCAAATCCCAGAAGAATTTAAAATTGCTTCACCTGGGCCAGGTGCCTTGCTCACCTCAGGAACAGGCATTGACATTGGCCTCTGTAGGGTGTAATTGTCAAAGTGTGCCTATGCCTGAACGTGCACGTTGTACCATAGGCATTTCTTAGTCTTAGGTCTGCAAATGACTGGTACGATAACTGGTGCTGTGTTAGATATCACTAGCAGCCATATTTTATTATTTTTTTTAAATAACCACATGTGTTTCCACATGAAAAGAAGCAAATGAAGTAGAAACAAAAAATAATAAATAAACACACAAAATGTTACCTAATATCTATTGGGTTACAAATGAACACCAGTCAAGCTGGGCTGGGGAACTTATTGCCCCCCTTAAAAGCTTCAAGCAGCTTTTCAGCTTAGAAAGGATGAGGAAAAACTGCCCTAGAGAGCCAAAGTATCTCAAATAGCTAAATCAGGGCTCCTGGGGCACACTTGGTGATGCTCTAAAGCAAAAGAAAGTGATTGAAAACAGCTGAAAAGTGACTGAAGAAAAAAACTTGCTATGGGCAGCCAGCTTCTGGTTCAAGGCTATGAGCCAGAAACTGCTATGTATTTAAGAGTCTGAAGATTAGCTTGTGGTAGGTAAGGATGGTCTTGAAGATACATAGTCTAAGGCTGTGGCTATTTAATGGGGAGGTAGGTGTTTCATTCTTCTATCATTTGCCACCAGTTGGTCTGAATTCATTGTAATATAGCAGAACAGAATGAGATTTCTGTTCAGAGTGAGTATTTTCTGGAACTAGAGGAGATTTGGGGGAAGGGGAGGGTATCCTTTTTTTGGGTACATCAGTGATGTTCTGAAAGATATACTCATTTTTGCTGATTTTTTTTTTTTATTGCAGAAGTGTTATTCTTTTCTGTCTCTTCTCTGGTTGTGAGCTAACTTCTGTGAAGGTTTTATGTGCAATCAAAACTTGTTCTGCTAGCTGTGTAGTGGACATGGTCTATAGGAGAGAAAAAAAGTAGAACAATAGATATATATATCTCTACTTAATGCTCATTATTGCTATAATGCTTTAGGAGGGATGGATCAGATTTTGTGCTTTGGGTGCTACTAAATACAGAGCAGAATGCTTGTTTTTCTGAAGAAAGCTTGCACTTCTTGTTGTGGGGGAAAAAAGATATAAAATGTGATTAACCATCACTACACAATAAGAATAATTTATCTAAAAGAATGCTGGAGGATCTGAGGTGCTGAGAGTTTTAGTTGAGGGTGGATAATCAGAATTGCTTAGGTTGGAAAAGACCTTTAAGACCATCGAGTCCAGCTGTTAACCTAGCACTGCCAAGTCCACTACTAAGCCATGTCCCTAATCACCACTGTCCTGGTTTCAGCTGAGATAGAGTTCATTTTCTTCATAGTAGCTAGACTGGGGCTGTGTTCTGGATTTGTGTTGGAAACAGTGTTGATGATACAGAGATGTTTTTGTTACTGCTGAGCAGTGCTCACACAGAGCCAAGGCCTTTTCTGCTTCTCACCCCACCCCACCAGCGAGGAGGCTGGGGGAGCACAAGGAGTTGGGAGGGGACACAGCTGGGACAGCTGACCCCAACTGACCAAAGGGATATTCCATACCATATGACATCATGCTCAGCAATAAAAGCTGAGCGAAGGGGGGTGTTTGGATCGATGGCATTTGTCTTCCCAAGTAACTGTTACGTGTGATGGAGCCCTGCTTTCCTGGAGATGGCTGAACACCTGCCTGCCCATGGGAAGTGGGGAATGAATTCCTTGGTTTGCTTTGCTAGCATCTGTGGCTTTTGCTTTACTTATTAAACTGTCTTTATCTCAACCCACGAGTTTTCTCACTTTCACTCTTCTGATTCTCTCCCCCATCCCATTGTGGGGGGAGCGAGCGAGCAGCTGCCTGGTGCTTAGTTGCTGGCTGGGGTTAAACCATGACAACCACGTCTACACGTCTTTTAAATACCTCTAGGGAGGGGATTGAATGCACTCTCAGTAAGTTTGCAGACAACATCAAGTTGAGTGGGAGTGTTGATCTGCTTGAGGGCAGCAAGGCTCTACAGAGGATCTGGACAGGCTGGATTGATAGGCCAAGGCCAATTGTATGAAGTTCAAGAAGGCTCAGTGCTGGGTCCTGCACTTGTACTTGTTCCGTCAGCGTCCACCCCTCAGCAGCGCTTGATCCTGTAGAAGAGGCAAGCCTGGAAGAGACGGATGGACCTGAATGAGGAAAGTCATGAGGAAATTCCACCCAAAATAACCCTAATGCAGACCAATGTCTATTCTGTAGCTGCCTGTTGTGTTTGCTCAGGACCATCAATTAAGACTGGCCTAGTCTATTCCCAGCAGACTCAGCTTGTGCTGTGCCAGAAGAGGGGATATGAACCAAACCAGTGTCACCTAGGGTTCTGTACGCAATGGAAACTGAACCAGCCTAGCATTTTTATTGTGTGATAAAATGCTTAAAAGGGACGTGGCTTTCTCAGCCGTGAAGTGGCTAAGAGGGAGTGCTGGTTTCTCCAATGGATTAAAATGGATGTGAGCCTTAACCGAGGTTGCGAACCGCTCTTTAAAACCTAGTTTAGACACTCTCTGCTTGGGTGGAGCTCTGGATGGATTGGGTTGGGGTTGTGCCACACAGGGCTGATAGCTGGCAGGACAGCCCACAGGCAGACTAGGAAAACTGCTGGATAACAGTGATATGAGTAAATGGCCAGAAGTACTTGCTGACAGGAGATTAGGCCAGGTTCTGACCAAACCATTTGAGAGTAAGATAGTCACACTACTGTTCTAAAGAAATTACCAAGATAAATGTGCAGAAAATATTACTGTAACAAAGGTCTTGACATGCTGGAGGATCATAACCGGTTATTTATTACCTGAAAGTCTTTTCACTAAAAATGTGTGCCATATACTAGATTACAGAAACAAAATGGAGTTACCAAACACTACATTATGGTTAACTCAAGTTTGTAAGGCAATACAGCATTTAAAATAGCAAAAATCCCACCTGTTTTGCTTTGCCTGGAGCAGCAAAATTCTTGTCCTGGAAGGAAAGCTGAAGCACTGCAATTTTTAGTGTTCCACAGCCTAGCTTCAGGTATTTGAACACCTCTGTGCAAAGGAAGGAAAGTTAGGCAGCTGAGAGAAGAATCACCACATGGCATGGGAAGCCATGCACTGGAGAGGATAACAAGGTGAGGTTAGTGCAATGCGATGCTGAGATCCTCCAGCCTAGTGACAGGTAGGTAGTACCAGAGCTGCAAATGGCATAGCCTATATACCGCATGGCGTGTGCGCGGATTGTCACCTCCATGATGATGTGAGGTGGTAATACTGCTTCAGGGCCTTGACCTTATTGTCAGCTAGCCTGGGTGTCTCCAACCCATGGCTGGCTCAAAAGCTTGAAGCAGAATAGAGATATGAACTTAGGTTGCTGAATTTAGGAGATATTGGCATGAAAGGCAGGTGGTGTCTGCTTTTTTCCCTGTCAGTCTTTTGGGAAGAGCATTAGGTGCATGTGTCCCACATCATGCACTACCAGTAAAGACCCTCGCCCTTAAAAAAAACCCATGCAAAACCAAACCCACCCAACAAAAAACAACCCACAACCCCCCCCCCCACCCCCCCCCCCCACCCCCCCCCAAGAAAAAGAAAACAAACCCACAATCTTAAAACCCAACTCAAACCCTGAAAGATGGGGAGTCATCCTGCTGGGGCCATGTGTGAGGTGAGTGCTAGGCTGGGCACCTTCAGCAAGGTGATGGTTCTGCATGTAGCCATCTGTAGAATTCTTAGCCCAATTTCTGTGGGACTAGGTGGCAACTGAGAAAATACTCATGAATATCAGCAGTGCCCAAAATGCTGGCTCTGGGTTAGAATAGCACTGGAGTGTAAAACAACCCCTGAGAAGACTTCCTAACGCATTTAGTTCATAAACAAAGCTGCCATTCGTATCTCCTGTGGCACAAACACAGGTGATGTTGACAGGACCTTCACATTTCTCTCTGATCTATCAGCAATTTGTAGGGGCAGGGTGGTTTTCTGTGGAGTGAGAGATATAGATGTGAACCTCCTTGGACTAAGAGGCTGTTGAGTGCTGCTTCATCCTGGGTAGGTTCTCCAGTCACAAAGCTGTTTGTCTAAAAAGGCAGCTTTTTTATTATTAAAAAGACAATAGTATATTCACAGCCCTATCAGTGTAATAGGTATACATATTATTTTACTTATATACATATAAAAGGCAGCAGTAGAGCAGCAGGTTCTTGGACATGCTAGGCACCAGGACACCTTCACACAGGCAGTATTTTGCATTTACAGTAGCCAGAAACTGCAATCAAAGTTAGTCAGAAAGATGTACCACAAATCCCTCTGAGTTTTGAGTTCCTTACTGCTATTTCGGGGTTGGAACTAGATGATCTTTAAGGTCCCTTCCAACCCAAACCATTCTAGGATTCTATGAGTGCTGGAGTGAATTAGGCAAAAATAGGGATGGGTATTTCAAATGGATTTGGAGGCTTAATATTGCAGACATCAACAAAAATCAGGTGTCTAAATTCCAGCTTGTAAGGCAGGAGAAGGCTTGGACTGAGACTGTAACTATTCTAAATTCATAAAAACTGACTACCGGAGTGCTACCTTCATGTGGAAGAAACCGACAGAAATATTAACTTTTAATGAGGTCAGACTTTCAGAGCCCAAATTTGCACTTCAGCTCCTCAATAATCACACTTGTCCAGGCCTGTAGGTCTTTCTCCCACAGTCTTTGAATAGGAAAAAGATTCCTGTAAAGGCTCATATTTACAGTCAGGTCCAGCAGAGTAATTCAGTTTTCTGTCATAAAACACAAGGACAGTCATGTGATATTTCTTTCTATGGTGAGGGGAATTGCTCTGGAGCACTGTTTTATTTGCTTGGTGCAATAAATTCCAGTCTTTCTGCAATAATAATCCATTTCTATCAGAAACTGTCCTGCCGAATGTGTACAATACTTCATCTGGAAGTCAAATGTCCAAGGGAACAATCTAATTCATTACTATTGGTGAGACACAAATCCTGAGGACACATTCTAATGCTTGCTTCTAGCAAGCAGAAGCCTTGAAGTAGGACACTGCGAGAGTGACTCAATATTCTTAATCTGATGGAGATAAAATAAATCTGAGCATGACGTATATGGTATGGAATAAGGGGTGGAGAATGTCCTGGTTTCAGCTGAGATAGAGTTAATTTTCTTCACAGTAGCTAGTATGGGGCTGTGTTTGGGTTTGTGCTGGAAACAGTGTTGATAACACAGGGATGTTTTTGTTACTGCTGAGCAGTGCTCACACAGAGCCAAGGCCTTTTCTGCTTCTCACCCCACCAGCGAGGAGGCTGGGGGTGCACAAGGAGTTGGGAGGGGACACAGCCGGGACAGCTGACCCCTGACAACTGATGTCGTGCTCAGCTTAAGAGGCTTGGGGAAGAGGAAGGACGGGAGGTGCGGTGGTGTTCGGATTGATGGTGTTTGTCTTTCCCAAGTCACCGTTACCTGTGATGGAACCCTGCTTTCCTGGAGATGGCTGAACACCTGCCTGCCCATGGGAAGTGGGGAATGAGTTCCCTGTTTTGCTTTGCTTGTGCATGTGGCTTTTGTTTTACTTAGGGACTGAGATAAAGACAGTTTAATAAGTTTTCTCCCCTTCACTCTTCCGATATTCTCCCCCAGCCCACCAGGAGGGAGTGAGTGAGTGGCTGCCTGGTGTTTGGTTGCCGGCTGGGGCTAAACAACAGCACTTGTAGAGTAGATTATGCACCTCACAAATTTACTTCACCTGTGCGAACAAATGTACATTGGCATGCACTAGCCTCGAGTGGTTGAGATATACGTTGGGGCTGGTGGCACGGAAACTATGGCAAGGCCAAGAGTATGGAAAACTTACAGGGTACAAGCCCCAGATCACAGTCCAGCCATGCCCTGGACCAATTATGGGCGTTCAAACTCTGTGCCGCTTCCTGTGGCACCACCATTCAACATCAGTGATCTAACATGGCTTTTAAACTCAAGCAGGGTTCAAGTACTCAATAGCTGTCTGGACCTTTGCCCAGTGCTGTTGGCTGAAAAGGGACGGTTATCTCTGCACTGAAGAGCAAGTTGAAGTTAACATGCTGACAGCACCTGGGATAGCCCATGCAAGTAACTACCCCTATGAATCATCCTTGAACTACTTTGTCTTGACTTGTGCTACACATAGACTTCCAGGAGAATATTCTAAGCCCTCCTGTGCTGTTGTAAACAAAGTCACTGTATTTATTGGAGAACAGCAGTAAAGACCCAGAGAACTGCTCTCTTTTTTTTTTTTTTTTTTTTTTTTTTTTTCCCCCTCCCTCTGGATAGAAGAGTGATGGTGGCTGTAAAAGGCTTCGGAAGACTCTCAGGACTGCAGTGATTAGGGAATTTGGGGGTTTTTTTGTGTGTCCTTCTCCCTTCTTCTCCCCTTGCTTCAATTTATTCACAGCCAAACAAAAATGGCTTTCTTCTTCAGCTAGCATCAATTTAAGGCACTAGACTCTGGCATGATGTTTTTTTGTGCGTTGTGATGGTTTTGTGGACATATTACAGGCATTTTACAGGTGTGGTCAATAGACTAAGGGAATAATATCTGTGTATTATATCAAAGGATGAGAAGGGGTGTGGTAGTTAATGAAGTTAGAGAATTGGGTAGCGTGAGACCTGAGCATGACGTAAATGGTATGGAATAAGGGGTGGAGAATGTGCTGGTTTTGGCTGAGATAGAGCTAATTTTCTTCATAGTAGCCAGTATGGGGCTGTGTTTTGGGTTTGTGTTGGAAACAGTGTTGATAACACAAGGACATTTTCGTTACTGCTGAGCAGTGCTTACACAGAGCCAAGGCCTTTTCTGCTTCTCACCCCACCCCACCAGCGAGGAGGCTGGGGGAGCACAAGGAGTTGGGAGGGGACACAGCTGGGACAGCTGACCCCAACTGACCAAAGGGATATTCCACACCATATGACATCATGCTCAGCAATAAAAGCTGAGCGAAGGGGGGTGTTTGGATCGATGGCATTTGTCTTCCCAAGTAACTGTTACGTGTGATGGAGCCCTGCTTTCCTGGAGATGGCTGAACACCTGCCTGCCCATGGGAAGTGGGGAATGAATTCCTTGGTTTGCTTTGCTAGCATCTGTGGCTTTTGCTTTACTTATTAAACTGTCTTTATCTCAACCCACGAGTTTTCTCACTTTTATCCCTCTGGTTCTCTCCCCCATCCCACCGGGGGTGGGGGAGAGAGTGAACCTGGTGCTTATCTGCTGATTGGGGTTAAACCATGACATGTGTGGAGGAGATCAAGGGTGAGACAAATATCTAAGAGTTTTTAGATTAATTATTCTTCAGTTAAGTAGCACTGATATTGTGTATCTTCAAAAGTTGCACCTTAAGCTGAACCTCTCTTTGTCCTAGGTGTGTAATTGTTAACAGTAGCACAATCTTTTAAATGTTTTGAAGAAAATCCTTTTATTGGATTCAGTGAAAGAATTGATTGTATGTACCTTGCATATTTTCAGAAGGGGCCTTTATTAAACCCAGCTTCCCTTCTTCAGCCCTTTAAATAGCTCTGGAATTATGTGATGCCTGTACACAAAGTGGTAGTTAGATACCTAAATTTCTGCTTTCACTTGCAAGTGGTGGTGGGGTAGGTGGGTGCCTGGGCAATTTACCTGTTACGGTTTTTATAGGCAGACTGATGACGATAAAAAAAGAGATTTTATTTTATGCACGTATTCTTAACAAGCATTTAATGCATCACAAGAGAATCTGAATATTTCCAGGATAATGATATTGGGGCACAAGGTACAAATAGGCATGAGACAGGAGTTTGGAGGGTAGCCTGATTTTTTTTATTATTATTATTTTTTTCCTCTTGCTAACTGAATAGCACATGGGGTGATAGTTTTCTTGGAAAGGTGCATAGGTATTTTATTACTCAAAATGCTGAACAAGGTGTTTCCTATCCCTGATATCAGCATCGGTGTAAACGACTCTGTCGTATGCTGTTCCCCTGCGCAAACTTGTGTTGTGCTGATAGTACCCAAGAGCCAAGGATCTCCTGTGTATTCTCACCGGATACGCAAGATATGGAAGTGAAGCTTTTTTATCTCCTTTTAACATTGGAAAGGCACAGAGGGTATGTTTGCAGAGCACAATAATGCAGTGCCATGTGGGACTGAAGAGTTTGCCCTAGGAGAGTCCAAGAAACAGGCTGTGCAGCAACACCGCTGCCAGACTGCCTCTGGCCCCTGGCCCCAAGAGCCTCTGAGGTCGCACCCGCGCTTCCCACTTGCACCCGCACAGCTGTCACTTCTGTTGTGGATTTCAGCCTCTCTAAGGACACCTACAGGCTTTTCATGAGTGTAGGAGACCACTTATAATAGTGTTAGCCAGAGTTGGGTATCTGAAGAACTTGAGCAGGATTACTCTAGGCTATGGAATGTTTGGATTCATGTCTCTCTTATTGCAGCTTTCCAGGTCAGTAAATTAACTCCTAAATATTGGTCTACTGGTGCTGCTGAAGGCTGCTGGTGATTTTAATATATAACTAGTTATTGCTTGGAACCAGACACAGCTGAGCAGTAAAGATTTAAAAATATCCAGAGGAAAGATTTCTGCGTCTCCTCAATTTCTCATGTTTGTTTAACTAGACAGCTCTAGCTATTCTCGTTACAGTAGGTGTACCTGGGTTTCCCCTATTGATGTTCTAACCAACTGAATCAAAATGGTTAACTTGTTTTCTGGGACTAGCATGCTGTGGTTGACTCAAAAATGGAATCAGAAGAGCTGTCCATGTGCAACTGGAGCTGGCTTGGGAGGGCAATGCAACATCGATGAGCAGATGTGAGCCTCTAAACCTTGTCAGCTGGGTAGGACAGCAGATGGAGTTCGTAGGGACAAGAGGGCAGGGACAGAGTTATTGCCACTACCCAGCTCTGCAAGGCAGAAGGGAAAAGCTACGCTTTGGTCTTCCTAGAACAAGGTAAAGCACGAGTGGAGACCTTGATTTATCATTCCAGTCAGTCAGTACTGGTGTGTTGTGGAAAGGCTGTCCTGTGATCTACAAACACCTGCTGAGCACACTGCTCTTAAGAAAGCAAGCCTTCAAACCAGCTCTGAACATGTTTGGACTGCTAGAAGGCACACATTGATAGACAGGTTGGTGAAATCAGAGGGACTAATCTTACAGTAATTGCTTGGGGGTGGAATGGAGCCTCACAGCCTACAGCAGAGGCCAGCCATCTCGCTTTGTCTGCACAATTAATCCAAACAAGGCCTGAAGGATGTGCTTGGGCACTGGCTCGTGATCATCTCTGTTACTTGGTGGTGTGCTTCCCGGCCTAACTTGAGCCCGTTTGAGTAGAATCCTCCTAGAGAATGGCTGGGCACCATTTGGGAGTTTTATGGACCAGATCTGGTCCCAACAAGCAATACATGAGGCAACCAGGTTCCCAGGAAGAGTTTAAGTGCTCACAGCCAGACAGCAGAGCCTGACCTTCATTAGTTTATTAATACAAATAGGAGGTTTGCTTCTAACTTGCACAATTAAAGATACTTGCTGTGTAACTCCATGACTTGGGCCATGCCATAATGAACAGACAGAAAATGCCGTGCAGGTATCATCTCGGTTCCTACTCTGGAGGGCTGACATAAAATGGTGCTCAGCTCTGCTAATGGACTTGTGCTTTCTCCTGTTCGCCTGGCAGAACTGATAAGAGCAATGCTGAGCATGAGAAGCTATCTAGAAGGAGCGATTAAGGCGAGGTCAATGTGGACAAATGAAGGAGAATAACAGGAATCAGAAAATGTGAACCAGGGAGGGAAGCAAGGTCAAGGGATACACTAGCAGAGAGGAAAGATCACCGAATGCAGTTATAAAAAAACCTGTTGCAGCCAGTTGTCTTCTAAGGGGCTATTAAGATGCCCAAAGGTGGACGGGTATCTGATAGCACTTACCAAACAATCCAAGTCCTTTAAGTCAATGGATACATAGCACTGGTGCAATTTAAGTTTAGAACCTCAATGCTTCATAACAGCTTATCTACAGCAACTGGTTGGGTTTTTCTGTTGTTTTTTTTTTTTTTTTCCCCAAACACATCTAATGCTTACTGTAACACAAGCACATGCTGCAATTATGCGAGTGATCTTTTCCTTTCCATTTTGGTTACTCATTACTCCCCATCTTTTATGGTTTTGATGCTCACTTGTCTATACATAGGTGCTTTTAACACAGATAACTTGTATTTGGGTACAGACTCACTGTTAGGTTGTTTTGTTTTGGGTTTGTTTTTTTTTTTTTTACTGTAAACTATAATTTGGCCTTCTGGCATATGAATTAGGCCTCTTCATAAACATCCAAGCTGTGATGCATTTCCAGCACATCTATATCAAAGTAGCTGCTCTTTCTACATTTGCAACGTTCTGTTGATTATCCAGGAACTGCTCCTGTCACCTGGATCTTAGAATACAGCATAGGAAATTGCTCCACGCTCGGACTCCCCTCGTTATCCTTCAGCTTCCTTACACTTCAGAAATTCCAGCTTTTTCTTTCACTTCTGTTCTCTTTCTACATCCCAGCCTTTTAATGCAGTTCATGCATTTATGGGAGGGAGGAGAGGGTGTGTGAGTGGAATTCCCCAGCTGAAGCTAATTCAATCTGTTTTGTACCTTTGTGCTGTGTTTCATCCAGGATAAGGGTCAACAGTCAGCCAGTGCTAAGTGTCATAGTCCATTAGTTAATGGGGACAGCTTACACAGACAAGAATCTGCTATAAAACAAATCTCTTCACAGATAGTCAATGTTTCCCACGTGCTTTTAAAGACCATCTATGCTTTCCCAGTAGCTCAAATGGGAACACAGAAGTCCCAACAGGGTATATTTATAATACATAACCAGTGTGCCAGGACTAATTCCCATGTATTGGCCACTTCATCACTGAATAGAATTTCTTTGCAAGGTACGACTCTTCAAGGCGTATTAATGCATAACTTTAAGCACACACTCGTGCCTGTATATTGGGGTGTAATGTTCATCACCGCGTGGACTGGGAAGCAGCACCAGGCAGTGGTCACAGTCACCCACGTGAGGATGCCCACGGTCAGGTCTGTCCTGCCGCTACCTTGCTACGTAATTCAAAGCTCAACAAACTTTTCAGGGTACTTGCAACTTTTGCATAATCCTTTTGAATTACCTAATACCTAACCTTAGTCGCTGGCCACTCAGGACTACTCAACATTGACATCTGGGGTTTTTTAAGCTTGTCTTCACCTACCTCCCTTTCCCAATCTGTAAACTGGTATCTAAGCTTTTTTTCATAGCACTTTGATACATTGTATGTAATAATTTCTCTCCCTTGTCACATCCATTCACTTAGTTGCTGTAAACTAATTTTAGCTAATGGCACACTTACTTACTTTGTAAATAACCACTCCAAAATTCTTTGTCTCCAGTTCAGTTGCTAAAGATGATTCTGGGCTGAACCAAGGGAGAAGGAGAAAAATGGGCATCACTTATACCTGTGTTGTTCAGATGGCTGGGCTTCTATAAAATGTGTATAAGCAAGCAGCACTTTAGCTCCATACTTGTGATTATTTCCTCACTCCCATCCTGACCACTCAGTGCGGGCTGCAGAAACTAGAAACTTCAGTGGTCTTGTTTCAAATTATGAAAAATAATTCTTCATTCAGCAGGGTTGTGGTGTGGTGGTTGGTTTTTTTTTTTTTTTTTTTTTGTGTGTGTGTGTGTGGATGTAGTAGAACTATGTAGCTGCTTTGCCTAACTAACCACCCTTGCTCTCTCGGAGTTGTTTGATTCTCTAGGTTATCAAATAATAGGCCCCTAGATCTTATAAGTGAAGGATAATAATGTAACTATTATGATTTCAGCCTTAAGTATTGCTAGTTTGTTGCAAAGAGTTGCTTATCTTAACATACTGTAAGTATACTTTGGTAGAACTTCTGATGTAATAGCTGACAATAAACAAAGACCTATTAACTGCTGGCATCAAGAAATATATTGCAGCTTCAGCAACTCTCTCTGAAATACAGATGTGAAATCATGTTTCTGGCAAATTAGTTAACTACTGAAGTTGAGAACATGGGCTTACTTTGGAGAGGAAAATGTAGCCAGCCTGACTGCAGACACTTAACTCTGACCATGTGCACACAACCTAAACAACTGCTAAGGACCCTGTGATTTCAACACATGGGTTGCAATCATGCCACCAACAAACTCCCATGGGATTAGTATTTCACAAGAGGCTTCAATTTTGCTACGTATGACATGTATAGTAAAATACATCTTGCACGTGCAGCTTACTACAAGCAAGACTTGCCACAGGCATGCCCAAAGTGTTTTGTGACCATCTAACTGTGTGTGCCACTGGGTACCTGACATCACACCCACCCTGTGACAGTGCTCTACTTATCTTCAAAGGCTACACTTGACTTTCTGCAATACTTCTGGGTTTACCACCTAAACCTGCCCCAGTTTTAACACAAATGCACGTGGATTTCTTTTATTAGGTGATAAAAGTAAAGCTGAGAGTTCTTGAACTATCCATATATTTGTGTTAAGGAATTTGATATAACGGAGCTTAGCTGCACAAGTTTTTTTGCAACTCAAGACTCAAAAATGCCAGTGATCCATTTGCAAAGGATACCAAAAGCAGAGCCTATAACCTCTGCCAGTCAACACCAGTACGTAGTATGTAAAAGTGAGGCTCCTTTGTAACGCTTCAAAATACTTAGCTATAAAGACCAAAATATGTATCTACAACTGTACTAAGAACAAAAAGTACTCTTTGCATTGTTCTTGCTCAAACAGATGACAAACTCAGTCATGTGGTACGCTTAATTCACTTTCTGATTATATAGCTGGAGGGGGGGAAAATGTCACCATCTGGGTGTTTTCCCCTTGCTTACTCAATGGAGCTGCTGCCCCAAACCATCAACTCTTCTCTAAATGCTTTTGAACTTTCAGTTTTCTGCAAGTGAAACATACCCTGATGATGTGTGTGTATATGTTGGAGGGTTTTTTCCTTTTAATTCATTCCTTTGTTCCAGAAAACTCTTCTGTCTTGATTGAGAAACAAACCAAACTCTTCCAGGTCTGCTCTGTGAGAATGGTGTACTCCGTCAAACAAAGCAAGGGTTGATTGTCCCATTTGAAGCTAAGAAAACAGACACCTAAATAATGTTCTTAAGAATTTGCAAGAGCAAGATACTATATTTCATCTGACAGGTGCTTTGAAAAAACAACTCCTCCACATACAGGCTGAATTAGAAAAATATTTTTATTTACAAGAGTAAATAATGTAGTGCAAGGAGAGTGGATTTAACCCTCAATAATGCATAGATTGATGCAATTTATAGTCTGTGATCTACATCATTTTGCAGAGGTGCATGCACACCCACTTTAAACGTCAGACTTTTCCTACAGCCACATATCAGACAGAAGGCATCTGCACTCCATACTTGTTATCCATGTATCCTGTCTAACATTTATCAAATAAACTGTCACTTAAATGTACATTCTTTAAGAGTTACTGTAGAACACAAAATAAATCCTTGCCAATGTTATCTATGGAAGAATCCAAAAATAAATTGTTCATTCACTTTGTGTTGCCTGTTCACACTTAAATATTATTTTATTTATTCACTGGGGAAGCTACTTTCTCTAATCAGTGGCTCTTGGCTGGGCAGGAAACATTTTGTTGGGTCCACGAGGGAGCTGCTGACACTTGTGAAACTTTGACCAAGCAGAACTACTCTGTTATGATCATATTGCAAATGTTCCCAGTGTTTTTCTTTCAAAACAAAACACTTTTTGCATCAAAGAGTTAAGATGGAATATAAAATGCCAAAAAAGTAATTCTTATCGCTGCATGTACTGAAGTCCTGGTGGGTGTGCCATGGAACTTGGAAAATGTTGGTGGCTGGGGTTCACTTTTATTTAATTTCCACACTTCCAACTTGGAAAACTCTGGTAACTTCACCAGTAAAATAAGCTCAAATACAGTAAAGGCAATGTAATATGACATTAGATATGTGAGTAAAACAACTTCTTCATAAAAACCGGTGGGAAGTTTGCTCATTCTTGAATTAGGCAAAGACTTTGCATGTTTTCTTTCAATGAAATACAGTATGGTCATGTGTTGGGTACAGCAAGATAATCTGTATTATCTGTTTGGAGTGTTAAATAAATTATAGGGATTGTTTTCCTCTATAGTGGAGAAATCAGATCAGTGAATTCCCCTACAATTTTTGGCTGTTGGACTGCATTATTAATGCCACTAATAGGGTTGGGTGCCAGTTCTTAAGATTTGTAGTTGTTTACATCCCATCTTACCAATGAGACATCAACCTTAAGAAAAACTACACTTCAGCTTGTAACAAGAGGAGTCTGAGGGTTTGGCTCCTGCTGTGCTAAATTGTTTGAAAAAGTAGATTCATCTTGGTGTACTAGTCTGGTAGCATCCTCGTTGCTATTCCCTGAGGAAGGTTCATCTGACAACGGTTCTGATCTCGTTACAGGAGAATTACGGGCTTTGGAAAAAAAAAAATCAAAAGAAATTATCAAAAAATACCCCACTGCATCTAGGAAGTCTATTAATCAATATTTAAATAGTATATGGATATAGAACCACATACAAATACTCAAAGGTTAGGAAATGTTGATAGAAGATCTGTAATTTTAACTATATACTTTGTACGTATGTAGTATGATTCCAAAGTTATATAAATTATAGCTAGTAATAAAAGAGCAGAGCTTCAGAATTATTTTCATAGTCAGCATATTATTCACAGCTATACATCTTAAATGCTATCTAGAAATTGTAAAATTCAAATCATCTTTTTATATTTAATGGTGGGTTCTTTGGTTTTTTTTAAAATACTATTCCCTGTGGGTATATGCTGTCAACGCAAAAAGTAAATTTATCTGTATTTTATTACAGAAATATGTCAGAAAACAGCATTTTCTGACATAGGCTTAACCTACCTACTGGGGTTAAACCACAACATAAGAAAATGTATTTAGTGGAAGAAATTCTTTTCATAACTGGTAATATTCATTTCACAACTTCCAGATCAAGATGCCATCTTGCAATTTGCAGTGAAACACTTGGTTGAAACTGGCAATGCTTCTTAAATGATGACTCATTATTTTTGCATATGATGGTAGGGTTTAGGGGTTTTTTTCCCCTTTCCTGGGCAATGTACTTTTGTCTCGGATATCTCTCTCAACATGAGAAAGTAAGAAAATAATGGGAGTCTTAAGAGACTGAAGCCTGGCATTTGGCTTTCTGTCCCTTAATATTCTCTGTACAATCAGAAAAGAGAACATACAGCAAACCTTTCTAGTTTAGGACACGAGGAATCTGCAAATGTTGATTGAATGTATTTACTGATTCTGTATTTACTGGTCTGAAGAGGCTGAACTGCCTCCTCCTAAGTTACTCCAATGTACCAGCTCTCTGAACCTCACTTTTTCTCCCACCTTGTATCTGAATGGATCCAGTCATATGAAACAGGGAACACAGTCTTGCGGTATATTGCAGAGACAACATATGAAATCAGGCATATAATTACTCTAACAATACAGCATGTTGAGAGATGGGAAATACACTCTTATTTCCAGTCAATCTCCTGCAGTTAATGTTTTTATTAAGAATCTCCTTTATCAAGGGAAATTCTCCAGAAACCAACAGGTTTAACCCTGGGCTTTGCTTTATCCACCCCTTTTCAATAATCAGAAAATGACTTGCATGTCAAAGAAGTTGCTATTCAGAGGTACCGCTACCAAGTCTAGAATCTCTGCTTTTATTTTTGAAATTTTTACTGAAATAAAAAGATCACTCCTCTCTCTTTGATTTTACTATGACAAATACTTACCAGACAAAGACTGAAAGTACTGCACTGCAAATGCAACCAGAATTGATAAAAGAAAGGTTCCCATGAAGTAGATCTGTGACAGTAAGTTTAAAAACATAATTAGAGCAGTGCAAAGCTAAGGTAGAGCTCCAAATGAACTGTGCATGTACCAAAGGAGCAATACATACCAGAGTAGATTGTAAAATATTGTTCCAGAAAACTCTCATGTAAAAATAAAGCAATGCTATTGAGCATGGACTAATTGATTCTTGGTTACTATTATTCCAGCACCTGCAACAATAAGATTGAAACAACTAATTAGTCCTCCTCTACAATTTTGTGGCATCTGTCATCTGGGAATCTCAAAAGTGGGTTTGCAGCAAACCTCAGTAACCCAGGAAAACAAGCAGATATCATCACTATCTCACAGATGGTGAAGTAAAAATTCATAGAAATATCAGATTAACCTCATTAAGCACAGAATACCTTACCCTAGGAGTATATTTTTTATTTTCTTATTAGTCAACAACAGGTCTAAGCACCCAGGCTACCCTTGCCAAGCAGTCACAGCACAAGGTTGTACCCAAAATGCTTTGTTCTAGCTAATGTGAATCAACAGCAGTAGGACTTGATTTAAGATTAGATGTACAAAATTTAGCTGCCTACGCAGGATGCTGGTGCCTAAACCCCCCTTAGAGACAATGGAGTACTACACAATGCAGTCAGAGCTTGAAGAGTGCTTTAGCTGACTAGCTACGAGCTATCTCTTGTGGGGCAAGCCGAGTAGCTTCCTCAGTTCCATCAGTTAGGACTTTACCTACTAGGGCAGCTTAGACAGCTAAATCACAGGCACCTATTTTAAGCTACACTTGATTCTTTTCTACCAAGCTGAGGAGGGAGGTGTGAGTGGGGGTGGGGTGTGTATGTATAGAGATAAATAAAATTTTTATATTAAAAAGATATATTTTTAAAATATATAATTTACATTTAAAATTATGTATGACTTTTATTTTTTATATATATATTTAAAAAAAAAGTACATGCCCTTCTGGACAAAAGCGTATAATGATGGGAAAACCCTGCAGTGCTGTCAGCTCTGAAGTCACTCTCACTGCAAAGCAGACTAATTCACAGATTGTCCCTTCCAACCCCTACCAATCTGGAGATCTAGTCCAACCTCCCTGCTACAGCAGGATCACCGAAAGGATGTTGCACAGGATTCAACCCAAGTGAAGGCAGAATTCAGGCTCAAGCTTATAATCCCAGATGGGCCAGCTGGCCCAGACAAATGAGGTTTTAATGTTGATATCATCTCCACTTTTTTTAGGTCACACTGCTCAGTAGCAAAACACAAGATAAACCATTCATTCTTTGTTCACAGCCTCATGTATTAACCATTAGCTCCCTCCTTCTTTAAGTACCTGAAAGGCAATTCCACAAATCCACCAAATATTGTGTAAGCTTCCCATTCCCACTGTGCTTTCCAACACACGTTGCTTTACCCAGGTAAAGAAAACCAAAGTTCTGTACTAGAACCAGAGGTCTCTAGGTGGTTTATGCATGAACAGTGCTGACACAGGTAGTTCAGGCAGCAGACCTGTAACCTTCTCACATACTTAATATTCTGTGCTGCAACATTTGTGCCAGGCTGGAACATCTTTGCAGAGTAAATAGAAGGATTGCTATTATCCCAGTTACATACTTTTAAGTTAAGTTCTGCATTAAATTATGCTATATTTATCAGTAAAAGATTGTTTTGAACTGTATACAAATTGTCAGTGTCTTAGTAACTTAAATATATTGAATTGGAAAAGACCTCCTGGATCATTAAATCCAGTCCCTGCTATTTCAGATAACCACATACAATCAGGTCTCTTTAACAAGAATAAACTGAAATATGTTTAGGTAATTTAAGTATTTATGCTTAACAAGCCGGTTGACCACAACCTGCCTTAAGTCATACAAGTGAACAAAGTTAATAATTACAGGAGTTGCGGTTCTCCAAAGTAAATGCTACCTAGATGGAAAAACAGAAGATGCTGATTAAGGGGAAAAAAAGACTCACCTGTAATAAAGTTCCTGAAGAAGTGACATATTACTAGAATGCAATGCCTGATCAATTCCCAAGTGATCCAGAATGTAGGAAGGTATGGAGTTGCCCTCTTCTATGACAAGGGCCAAATTAAAGAAACCCTAACAATAAAAAAGCATATGTGCTTTTTAACCACTCAATTTCATATGTATATTTAAAGTCTACTGTAAGCATCAAGTATCTAAATAATTATAACTGTCTTCTGTAAATTCATTTAGTATAATGTGATCTTCACTGAATAATTATGAGAGCCTTTTCGCCTAACTATAGGTAAATACTGAAAATGCAAAAGAATCAGTGTTCATTTGTTGTGGCACCGTTTTCTTAGAAACCACCTCAGCTTTCTTCATTTTAGTTGATCTTTAAACACAGCTACAATATCAAACTGTAATCTTATCTACTAGGGAAATATAGACTGAAAGCAAAAATCGATTCCTGTTCTGTTACTGTTTAATTCCCCTCCACCTAGCTCTATAGATCAACAGCAATCTGAGTAGTGAAATTGAGAGCAGACATTTCCTCCAGACAATTTAAGTCCTTAATCTTACAGTTTTGCCTACTTGTCTTGGGCATCCCTATGTCTCTTCAGAGCCATGAAGACGAACACGCACGAGATATATTACAGGATTCCCCATGAGTTTGGCTTTCTTACTTTAAAGTAAATGTTCATGCATCTCTTCTTTCCTTTGCTTATTTAGCAGTAATATTTTGTCTCACTATCCTCAAAACAGAACCCAACTATGATACCTCTAATAAATTCACACACAAGATACTGTCTGGGGACATTGTCGCAGGGACAGGGAGAATAGAATATTGCACCCAGGACACTTCAAGAGGGTCTGAGGGCAGGAAACTCAGTGTTGAAACACTGCATGTCTTTGGTAACATGATATTGTGTATCTTTTAATTATAAAGCATTTTAAGCTGCAGCTCTTGTTGGTGGAGTGAACAAAATTCACCCTAGGATTCACTTAATATACCAAGGGAAATGAGCCAGTCTTCTTGTTTATATCCTAAAACAGCAGAGGATAGGACTGGAATACAACTCAGCAGGCTATTAATTCTTCCCCTTGCAGTAGCAAAAATACCAAGGCCACAACAGAATCAATTGTGCCAAGGCAGGGTAGTACTGAATTGGGCCACTCACCTTTAGCTTTCAAAAGAGCCTAATTCTAGGACTGTCCATCTATGCTAGGTTTACCTTCTATTATCATGAAACAGCAACTACTGACTTACAAGTATTTTGAAATAATTATAACTTATTCTAGCAGGTTTCTTCAGTGCAGATGTAGCCAAGCAGAACAACCAGTCTCAGATAAATCCCTGGATTACTCTAAACTCTGATGTTTTACAAACACATTACAACTGCAGACCCACCTGTGAATCTCCCTCTAATGCAGCTTGTGCGTACATCCGCATTGAGAGCTCAAGGTCTTTAGATTGGTTCTGGTAACCATAGTAGTAGAAATCGCCCATCTTCAAATAAGCTGTGGAAGAACCCAGCAGCAGATCATTTAAAGTCTTTGTAGAAATAGAAGTAATCAACTATTAATGTGATGGAGAAGTTAATAGTAATTCTATTTAAAGCAACATATTAAAAAAATAAAAAGGTACTCCTTCTCTCTGGTTGTCTGTGTAGCTACTTTACATCAGCCTGCCCACTGAAAATATTTATCCAGGATGAAATTTCTCATGTTTTCTCTTTAATGAATTTAATGAATGATATTGCTACTTTTACAAAAAACTGAAACTTAGAGACTTTATACTGTATCCCTTCTTCACTTGCTGAATCTGTCTTCTGGCAACCTGTAGCCTTACTATTCAGCTTAGCCCTACTAACTTGATGAGACTGTAAAACATGCTGGCTTAAGTGTTTGTTCTGTACTTGTCACTATGGTGGCTGAAGCCATCCCAAAAGTTACAGAACTTTGCTGATGATCATTTCATTAGTTTCAAATCCAACCCAACCCAGGACAACTGTACGTATAGAATTTTCCTCATCTAGAAGAAAGCAATGCCCAGCAAATATTTTACAAACATCTTTCTGTGATATTGACAGCAATGAAACACGCCAATGGAGCGGGCACTGGCCCAGACAGGAGCAAGCATGACATTGCACTACTCTATGCTGAAGCGCTTAAAAACTCCAATGACCATGTCTACACTTATCTGACCTAAGCTTTCCCCAAATGGTTTGAAACACTTCTACATCTTGCCTTGTGTGTCTAGGGCAGCTACCTAGAAATCCCACCTGCTCTTACAGTGGACTATAGCAGAGCTCTTCCAGGAAGCAAGCTGGTCACTGACCCAACAGCAAAGGCAGAAAGACTAGGTGGGTGGGCTAGCACAGATGCAGAGTGGAAGGCCACGAATGTTGTAGCATCATCAAGAAGACAGCTCCCCTCAACCACACCAGCTGCGCCATTCCAGCCCTGGCCTGGGGAGCACTCCCACAACAGGCAGTGGCCTTGAGGCCACCCTGTGTCGCACTGATAATGTAGCCATGGGAATCTCTGCTGCCAGGATTAGACCCTCCGTCCCAGGCCCTGCACTGGGGCTTTGATCCTCCACTACTGCAGAGGGGTCTGAGACAAACCCCCCCTTATGTTACTCATGCGAGGAAGAGAGACAGTAATAAAATCCTTCCCCTGTTGAACTCAGCAAGTCTTCTCTCCTTTACCTATCAGAATCACAGCGTCACCCCATGAGTCTGATCCTCAGAAGCTTCCCTAATGTAAGATTGTACCAGTGGATCTGCCAAAGGGTCAGCCAAACTGCACCTTGTTAAGGCGTCTACAAACTCCTCATGAAAGCTAACAGGGTTTGTCAGCTCCTGTGGCTTCAGGCTATATCAATGTGGTATTCAGTTTCTGTGCTGCTGCGTACTTAAATGAATAGGTTGAATTATTTTTATACTCCACTTTTACACGTGCTTATTATGAAACACTTAAACCTTTTTGTGAGACAATCAGATCAATGTTTTCAAATATTGAATAACTCTTTCAAAGGCACCAAAATGACTTAGACACTAAAGTCACATATGTAGTAAAATTTAAGGCTGGAGGAATATAACTTATATATAAATAAACCTCTTTTTCTTTTTTTTTTTTTTAAAGAGAATCCTTTAGTTCCCCAAGGTAAGCTGTGCCATTGTTGATAAACTCTGTACCCTAACAGAAAAACTCATAATAATTAGATAAAGAATCCTTTAGCCTTCACTAGTTTCTCATGACTCAATTATGATATGGAAGTGTATTTGCTTTTGGATTTTCTCTTTGATAAACTAAACATCATGAGCTCCTAAAGTCTACTGCTTTTTTTTTTTTCTTAAACCTTGAGTCAATTGCTCAGGCTCCTAGATATCTAGCCCCTTTTCAGGGCTTACCTTTTTTAGCTTTTTAATTTTATTCAAATTTTATCTATTTTATGACATAAAAAAGTAAATTCTCAGAAAAGCTGTGCTGAAACACAACACTTAAAACACCTTTTTCACCCTCGTATTCCTATCAAAACACTAAAAAGGACATGTATGATAAGTAGGGATTACTCTTCCCTTAACTTGCTCGCTCACATAGAAGTTGTAACAAACATAGTTTTTGAAATTCAAAAAAAAAAAAGAGGTAAAATTAAAATTCAGAAAGAAGTCCTTACACATACCAAATGACGGTGCATTGACTTGAGAAACAGAGAAATTGTAGTATCTCCAAACACAATCAGTTGCTAGGTATTTCCTTGCTAGGTCCTGGAAAGAAAATAATTGATCCATTCATATCACAGATAAAAAATTAGGATGACATTATTATTAACAAGTGTTCCTTTTAGGATAATGAGTTATGAATACATTTACTTACCGGTCTTTCTTCACAGATGTGTGCTAAATTTGACTGTGACACTTCAATCCCAGTTTCAGCTGCTAAAACGTAATGCAGCAGAGCTTCATGCCTAATGTTAGATAAAATAAATTAGTGAAAAACCTAACAAAAATATAATGCATTTTAGTTACAGTTTAAAAAAAAAAAAAACAAACACAGAACCCTAAATAAATTGATAAAATCACCTAAGACCAAAATTTTGGTACAAGGTTTAAAAGCAAGAGGCTGGCAAACCCATGCAACAGCTACCTCTACTGGCAATGCTTGGTGTAACAAGCCATGCTGGATCTCAAGAACGTGCAGCATTTCCTCCCTTGCACTGAAGCTACATTGGCTCCGGTGGGCAGTTAGTGTAAGTGCAAGACTGATGATAAAGTTGAATTGATATTAAGCCCATTTATCTATTTAAATGTTTCAGATAAAACATTCTTAAAAGACTCTTACCTCCTCTGCTTAAAAAAAATCTGTAATTGAGCTGTTTATGTATCTGTCAACTCTTCATCTGAGCGCTTCCTTGGTATGCTCTACCCTTTTATTTCTATGACTTGTTTGTCTTGTCTTTTTAGACTATGGACTCTTTGGAACAGGAATTATCTCTCATTATATTTGAACGTGTGAATAAAATCACAGTCTCAGTCCCTCTATGGACTCTAGGCACCTCACTGACTGTAAAGCAAGTAATAAAAGCTCATTTTACATTTGCAGTATAGTAATTTGGTATTGCAGTACAGTGGTACAGCACTGCTCATGATTCCAGATGAGAGCCTCTCTTTCATGTTCTCTGTCACTCATCTACTCAATATTATGACGACTTAAGTATTCAATATAAGAGGAAGCCTCTAAAATCATGTGTTTCATTTTAAAATCACAAGATTAAAAAACCACTTGGTGTACTTGTTTTCCAACTAAAGCTTCCTATTAAAGGGTCATGCTTCCAGTGATTTTCTCCACAACACAAAGCTAAAACCATGGCAAGTTTTAGGGTTCAGTCATTTAACTGGAAGCAAATACGGTTAAACACGCATTTGACTTCAAGAGTAGATGCTTAAACCAAAGAAACTTTAAATTAAACTGTGAAAGCAGTTGCCCTTACAGACTTAGCAGGTGTAACCTCCTGTTTCCCAACTGCTTCTGCAAGATTACAAATTCTTCCTTGTACCTGCCTTGTAAAAACATCTGGGACAATGGAGACCTGGCACCACAGAAGGAATTCAGGATATCTAAGCTGGGAAGTTAGTTCTTCTGATCCTTAAGGCTCAAAGGGCCATTCAGAAAAGAAAGTACATTTAAGGTCTTTAAATCAGTCTCTGAAGATCAAACTACCATGACTAACAGGTGGGTAGAACACATGGCTGCTAACCCCAGGGACTGAGGAACACGGATTACTCGGTCTGCTTGGCAGTGTGACAATTTACACCTGTGCAAGGCAGATGAAGAAATATTCAGCAGCAAAAGATTTCAACATGAACATATTCCTAAAGCCAGAGATGACTAGAACCAGTATTTATAAGTAACTACCCATACACTCCCAGCCACTGGCATCTCAAGTGGTACTCCAGCTGTCAAGACCAGACCTTCTGGGATCTTAATGCTCTACCTGTCATGTGCACAGGACTTTCACGTGACTGCACGCAGAGCAAGCAGGGTAGAGTCACAAGCTCGTACATCAGAACATGCTACAAAAATATTAACTGAGAGTTTTCCAGTGTTGAAAAGTGAGGTCAAGTCTCAGGAGAAATGTTTGTGATGGACTGAATAAAAAGAAACAACTTCTAGGAATGGGTTACTCCAGAACAGTCCACTGGCAGTGTCCTGTAGATCTCCTAAGCCTGAAGCACTAATTAAGTACTAGCAGGGGGAAGCTGCAGGACTAAACGAGCCATTGTCTGAATCACATATGACAGTCTGATGCCTACACATACAGTAGCTAATGCTCATGCCTACAGGTCATGGCAAAAATGGAACATTAACCTGGAGGCTATATTGAAACCTCTTGGTTGGCTCATTGGATATTGTAGCCTCCTATTACAGAATATTACCTTTACAGAAAAGGTAATATTAACCATATAAAGAACAAATCTAATCCAGTAGCCTGAGTTTTCATGACACACAATTACACAGAAGAGAGAAAGCAAAGTATGGTACTTGGAACAGAGGGAATATTAAAAGTGAAAGGTGCTCCTCTGGCTAACCCAGTGCACATTACATGCTACAGTACTACAGGGTGAAAATCACAGACAGCAGATACAACACTATTTCACTCTACAAACTCTCTCTTTTTCACTTGATTGTGTCAGAACTGTTGAATTATGCTTTGGGTCAACTCCTCCTTCCCTTTATGTCAATGGCTGTTTTGCTACTGATTTCAGTGGTGCTGCTATTTGTGTTTTTTTGAGGTGATGGCCCAACATTAATTATTTTATCATGCTACAAAGAAAGTGAAAAATAGAAAATGAATTTGAAGAGAACAGAACAAACATACCATGAAAGTTCCAGATAAGCATTGAGAGCTTTTCTGATGACATGACCTAAGTAGCCGTTCTTCTCTGCAATGTGTTTTGCCCAGCTGTAGAAAAGAACAAATGAAAAATGAACAGCTGTGCTGCAGTAATGTTATCCCAACTCACGCTGACTCAAAGGACACAAAAGGATGTAGGAACACATTCTGACTTCTTCCAGAAGATAAACTATGGGATTTCACAGTAATTGCTGCATCAGTCTTGTAACTGTTGACTGAATGAGAGCATTTTGTCCATTCATCTCCATAAGCATATCAGAGACATCCTATGTTTTTTCTTGGCAAAATTACTTTTTTCTTGGGTTGTTTTTCTTTAAGAAAACAAACATAAGTTAGTAAGTGGTATAACTAATTATCTGCCATTTTCGTGATGCAAAAATACCAGTTCTACCACATCAGAAGCTTGATATTTCTTGAAAATCAAGTAAGCATGGCTTTGTTAGATACAACCTCTCAGAGTCGTTTGATAGAATCTCTCCGAGTTGTTCAGGAAAAAAGTAGTACTAAAAGTACTGAACAGCTCTCAAAATCTACTGGTCATTTAAATAATACACATATTCATGTGGATCAAACTTTACCACAGAAGAACCTTTTGTCAAGGAGGTAAGCAACATGAAGTACAAGATATTTAGACTATGGACTTAAAAATCACCAATAATCAAAATAATCCCACCAGAAATATATTCTCCTTTAACAAATGGTTTCATCCCTTACATTACAGCTTTTTCTGGATCTCTAGGGAAGTCTTCCATGTTTCCTGTGATGTAGTACAGAGAGCATCGTAAAGTCCCTTCTATATGTCCTCCTTGGGCAGCTTTATAGAAATAGCGTGCAGCAACTGTCTGTGAAGAAACAAGACACAATTAGCAACTCTGCATTATTAATGTTTATCGAGTTTTGTTTCCCAGGACTCATTTCATTAAATTAATTAAAAGAGGCAATTGCCTAATGAGGGCAAGCCAGTTTAACTACTTTCAATGTACTTAGGTGAAATGAATTCCTTTCTTCTAACTTTTTAATAGTTTAGCCTGGTAAAAGGTTTTTAAAAAACATAAATTCTGGTAATATATGGAATGTCAAATAGAAAAGTGTCTACATGTGGAACTAACACCTGGTAGCACACGAGTCTTGTGTGCATGGACAAAAGTAAAACCAGTTATTCACTAGTAGGGAGATTAAGAAGGGATCCTGGAGAAGAGACACAGAACGGGACCTTTGCACTGGCAATGCCTGAGTGAAGGCTGGGGAGCAGCAGCAACACTGGATATGTCCAGCAGAGCACAACCACAGTGCTCAAGCCTCTGAAATTGGGTTATAAAAGATAACACAGGCCAAGTAGGCAGGGCCACAGCTGCGGCAGTGGAAGGGTTGTATGACTCTCCAAGTTTTACCCTCAGAAACAGTGATCTGTAATGTAAACCAAAGCAGCATACAGCCTGAAGTAATTTATTTCAGGCAATTTTTAACCATTGATATATGTTTTCTGTGAGTGAGCATGGACTTCAGAGTATGCATCACAGCCATAACAAAGTACTTCTCCTTGCCCATGGCTTTGGTGAATAAAGAAACCTGGGCACTTTTAGGTGTACTCTTATAATCAGTCCACTCTGAAATGCTTATTTTGGTCCCTGGGGAAGGAAAATGTGTTTGCCAAATGCACATGTTGGTGAGCACTGTTGCTGTTGGCAGCAGAAATTCTCGCTGTCTGGAGTATATCCAGATCTCAGAACTCACAGGCCACACTGGTAATGTCTTGTGCTCCAAGCACAAGGTCTGCTTGCATCTATTACACCCTACCTCACTATGTTTGTGCTATTCGTCATAAACTACCTAGTTAATTAAAAGAAATATAACCACAGGAGATCCTTCCTATTAAGGGAAAATTAATTTTGCACATGTCAATGAGAAAATTTAATAAACAGGCTGTGTCACAAAAAGACAAACCAAAATACTGCAGTCTACCAGCACTGTATTAAATAGTTACATTTGTGAGTCTGGCTTGAAGGTCTTTCGCTGCAGTTCTGAGGCTCACAGAAGCTATGTGAACGTACCATAGCTGTTCACGAGTTCAGGGACAAGGTTCTGCTGCTTTCACCTATTGTGGAAAGCATCCTTTCCCTATATACTCTCCAATCCAAAACTGAGAGAAACCAAAAGGACCACACAATGTGAGAGCATATACTATCCTAGCTGCTGTCACTGGAAGCAGGAAAGCAGAAGCAGTCCCTGGAGCTAAATCTACACCTGGTTTGCTTCCAAATTAAAGGAACATAAACACAAGCATGTAAGTATGACTGAGATATTTGAGTAACATCTCTGTTTCTACGCAATCTGATGGAATTCCCCAGTAACACCCTTCTTTGTGATAAAAGGTGTCAAAATCTGACTCAGAGTGGACAAAGCAAAAACTTCTAAATCGGGCCCCACCGTAAGAAATAGTACAATTAAATATTTACTCACATGATTTCTACCAGGTACTCCAGGGTAAATCCCATCTAAATAAAGGACACCAAGGTTGTACGATGCATCTGGATTTCCCAATTCTTCAGCAATTAACCAGTGTTCGGCTGCTTTTCTGTAGTCTCTTTTAAAATTGTGGTAATACCATCCCAATCCATTCACTGCCTGGGGCAAGCCCTTAGGGAAGGAGAAGAGCAGTCTGTGGTCACACATTTGATTCTGCTTTGGGTCACTTTGCAATTCCAACCTCCTGCTCGACTTTGGGTGCTCTTGTGACCTTGCCTGGCACAAGGATCCAGCTAAAATTACACTGATCTGGGACTAAGGGATATAAAGGTTTGATGGCTTTTTTTTCCCCACACTATTCTTTCTTGTGGCCTCATATTGAGAGCAAGGAGTAAGACTCCAGTGTTGTCTTACTCTAGAGAGTCTCAGCTGTGTCTGCATTCAGCTGTGTACTTGTTGACAAGAACAAACTGTGTCTGTTTTTCACCTGTTTCCTCTGCAAAGCCAAAACAGAGCACCTATTCTTGTGAACTCCCAGAACCTGGTTGACAGGATTAGCAATCAAAAAACCCACTTTTTTTTTTAAACTAGAACATTTCCCTAAGAATAACTAGGAAGCAATGAACACAGAACTTTGTAATGCTGTTTTCAAAACGTATTTGACCAACATCATACAGATCTGCTTAAGATAGCACTACGTGCTGTTACTAATTTGTATATTTGCATCAATAATTATGGATCAAGAGGAGCAGTTTTTAATATGGTTGCAATGAATTACTGTCTCTTTGCATGAACTGGTGGATCATATGGTGGTTGTAAGTGTGCCAGCAGTTTCAAATTACTCTGCACCAATAAACATGAACATGCTATTCACTCCTTTGTTTATAATGTATGTTTAAGAGCAACCACGCCAGAACAGCGACATAAGGTAAAAACTACCTAAAAAATCTCAGGGCACAAATATAAATTATTCGCTTGCTACTGTTGGCTTCTACACTGCAGTCTCCTTTTGTAATCTCTGTAGAAAGAACTGCACTTACAAAGGCCCTCTGGAAAGGATCCCTTTTCCTTTCAGATTTAAACAGTGTTACTAACTTATCCATTAAAATGCAAAAGCAGTTAAACTTTTCAATAATTGTGGTGTTATTTTTGTATAGAAAATGTACACTGGAGCATAAAAACCGTAAGAATATGGGTTCAAGGAGAGTAAGGAAATTGTTGTCTCTAGGATGCTTCCTGGAATCTGTTCCTCAGATCCTGAGTCAAGGAAATTTTGATCACACTGTGAAAGCCACTCAGTTTATTCAAGCCTTTCCCAAACAGGCAGTAAAACAGGGAGTCTCTCGCGTTTCAAAGGAATGATAGAACCGGCACAAGTCAGCAGTGGTCAGCGCTGAAGTCCTATTGTCATTGTCCAGTAATTTAACTAGCTTTGGTTCTAGAGCTAGGAAGGTATTCAAGGTCTAGGTACTCTTATATTTTTATACTAAGGACCAGATCACGGCCTGGGTAATCTGACTGTACTAGATCATTAAATGGAGTGAGGCTCCTCTTCTCTGCAGAGCCTGTCAATGTTTCCCCCTGGTATGGAAAAAACAGAAGGCTTTGGGACATCCAGGTCTTCTCCCTGCCGTAGAGAAGAGCTGGCCAGAGAGAGTACATACAGTGTTTTTCCAGTCACCAGCATCCCCTGGAAGAGTTCTAACTCTAAGCAGACAAAACTAGCCATAAACTGCCACAGCTCAGGGGTGGTGGGACCATTCTTCTGCATTAAGCTCTTGTGCTGCAGGAATGCACCATCACTCAGTGCAGACTGTGGAAGTACAATCCAGACCTTGGTCTTTACTCTTTTTCATTCATGTTACAACTTGCTCTGTTACAATGCTCTGTTATTATAGCAAAGCCTGCTGGCATGGATTTTCAAAGATAGCAGTTATCTCTATCTGACTCTGGAGAGATCACGTCAAAAGCTCAAGCCTGGTAGGCACTCCTATGAAAAAACATACCTAGTGTGGTCTAGAACAAAAAGCTTAGGAACATGAGGCAAAAACATACTCCTGGATCGACTATTCACTCTAAGTCATTTAACTACCACCAAGTTCCAAAAGATGTAAGTGGACAGAATTCTTTTTCTTCCCTAGAAATTTTGCCTGAGTTTGAGGATTTTGAGTGGTCTGGTCTCCCAACTTGAGGAAATAAGGCTTTCACCATTCCTGGTGAAGTCACTGGGAGAAGCAACTAGTATTTACACAGAATTATGGTAATATCCATTTTATATAAGTCAGAGTTCCTTATAATAAGTACTTTGTATAGGACTTTTACAATAAAATATTTATTACATTTTACCTTGGCTGCTGCTTTCTTCATCAATTCCAAAGCAAGTTTTGTATTCTTCTTCACACCTTGGCCCTAGGAAATGGATATGTGAAATAATCATTGTTTACAAATACAGAATACAGGCTGATGAAAATTCACATATACACAATCAAAATGCATTTTAACATTGATACTATTATTTACTAGGTGTTATTCAGCTTTAAACAGCTGCAACAAAAAAACCCAGCTTTGTGCTCATCCTTCATTCACAGCTTTACAAAATCTCAATGATTCAGTCTAGGAAAAATGATTTCACCAGTCGATCCGAGTGATTTTTATGGGTAAATAACATCACAGATCTTTACTTTTTGGCAACTAAGGAAGAATAAATAGCATTCAAAGGTGCATAGATTGTTCATGATTTGGCGATGAGTAAGAGCTATCAGCTTTCCTGAAAAAGGATGTCAGAGTGTCTCCAGAGGAAATACACAGATGTCATGCTGATGATGTCCATATCAATTAAATCCAGACATGGGTCAAACAGAGTACGGGTGCTCAAAATTAACACAAGCAAGACTTAAGCAAGCGTTTTGTAGAGAATAGCCCTCCACTGTCAAAGGAATGAGATGAAAACCTAATGGTTCTTCACTAACATCTCTAACCTTTAGTACTGTTCTATGTCTTATGGGTGACACTACTTAGCTGATATAACTTATTTGACTCAGGTGGGGTTATGCCTGAGTTTAGCCTCTGCTGTCTACTGCTTCTAGCAGGGAAAAACTAACTGCATGCAAAGACTATTTAATTCCTACAAAAAAAAAAAAAAAAAAAAAAAAAGATTCCCAGAGATCTAACAAAGGGCATTCTAAGAAAGGATCGAACTTTCACCTACATCTCTACACCAAGGCCTATGCCTACTAGCTAGGTAGATTTTTAAGGTGACAAGCCATTAGGAAAAATTAGGATCCACAATTTAGGTAGTATTTTGATCCTGAATCTGGCTAGGAATAAAGTGACTAAACTGCTTTTAAACTTGCTCATTTTAAAATTTTTGTGGATATCTGGTAAAAATCAACATTAACTTCTTAACTATGGAGTGATTTTTAGTGTAAATCTAAAAGCACTTGTATACATTCTCACAGTGTGTCACTGTAGATAACTTACAAACATCCATGTCATATGAATGATTTTTTTTTTAAGTGAAAATATGAAACATGACTTACCTTAAATAACACAATAGCATAATCATATATTAACACTGGATCTTCTGTTTCTATTGCACCCTTTGCATACCATTCTATTGCAGCTTCAGGATTTTTTGCCACTCCTTGTTGGCCCCAAAACAGCATCTGAGCCAATCGTTGCTAGAAGAAAACAACATAAGCACTATTGTTGTATATGTTAGTATTGAAACTGGAATTACAGGAGCAGACTTTTGCAGGCTTAAATGGATTTTAAATACGTGGATTTTAAACTAGTTATACATGCCCAACAGTTTGAAAACAATTGGTTATCAGGAATATTCAGAGGGCTTCCCAGTGGTGAAATGTACTGATATCAAATCTACAGCACGGTTACTTTTTACAGCTGTCAGTACCATGAAAGTCTGGCTTGATTTAAGTGCAGAGGCAAGTAATAAAGGCAGATTTGATACATGCAAATGGCTCAGTATTACAACATATTGCTGCTGGTCTCAGATCAGCAGCAATAACTGCACTGTGTCATACACAAACCCAGGGAAAACGATCAGAGGAGGAGGTTGCTAGGTCTTGACAACTCTTCACTTTTGCCTTGTATCACTGTTACAGCTTTTTTGCATGGTCACTGGATATTATCAGAGAAACATGGGAAATAGTTCAAGCTTATAAAAAAGAAGCTATTCTGGGTAGAAAGAGAAAACATCTGTCCGCTTCACTCTCCTCCACAACCTTCTTACATAGTCTATAGATGTACGTACACGATGTGCATATAAAACCAAGAAAGGGGAAATGTATTACTTTATACCTGTGCAGCTGCATTTCCTCTTGTTGCTTCATGTTTTAACCACATAAAGACATCGCCATTTTCTTTTGTTTGAGCTTTTAGCAGTTCATCATCCATCAGCCTTATAGTTTCAACAAATGCCTGAAGAGTAGGTGAACAGGAAAAAAAATTATTACACAATGAATTCATACATCTGCCACCATAATGAAAATGTTGCCTGCATCCTGTTTATCCCTAAGAATTTGCGATCATTTCTGGGGTTTAAAATTCTCACCACCCCTCTGCTGGTCTGTGCATTAAGAACCATCCTTACATCCAGTGTAAAAAACATTTACTGCTTCATTACAGTACAAAACTGTAAGACCACTCTACACTGGAAAGATACGTGAGGACATCAACAACTGAAAAAAACCCCAAACTTTGTAGTTTTAAATGCAATTAAGAATGGCAAATAAGTGCTTTTAAGTCTTTTAAGGCTGTTTAGTTTCTACAGAAATCTCTCTTCAAAGATAAAAAAAGGCTGGCAGAAAGCTTGATGAAGACCTGTCCTACAGCACTCTTATCTAGGTGGCTGTCTGCTTTTGTTCTTCAGCAATCAAAATCTCTCTATTTTTTGTACAATAATCATTCTTTCTGATAAGCCAGGATCCTAGTACTGGCCTACCTTAAGTATTCTTTACGGATAAAGTTGTGTTACCTCCTGTTTAGCAGCTCATTCTAAAATCATTTTACACTAATTTTATTTCATTGGATAGCTATTTAACAGCCAAATCTTTACATTTGATTATAGAAAAGGCTTAAGTATGGAGAGAACAATTAATCTTTTGCGTAAATTTCACGATGCTTGGCTATTGAAACAGCAGATCAGTTGCTTAATAAACACATCCAATTACATTAATAATTAAAAATTTGAGTGAGGAATTAGGTCCCAAGAATAAGACTTAGACTTTACTGAAACACAGGCATGCGGACAATTCTGAGGATTTGAGCCTAACTTGGATTTGGTTCCCCCCTTGCTGAGACACAGAGTAATGATACCTACATATAATTTGGGGGATTTTGTAACAATCATAGAATTATAGAATGGTTTGGGTTGGAAGGGACCTTTCAAGATCATTTAGTCCGACACCTCTGCCTTGGGCAGGGACGTCAATCTGATGAACTAATATTTGTAAATCAAAACAAAAATGTCTGGCCACATAATTAATATATGAAAAGTCATTTGCACAGAAAACAAATTCAGATACACTTATAACTCTTTTACCTGTTCTCCTTTTATAGTGTGTTGATCCAATGATGTCTTGATTGCAATATTACTGTAATAAGCATATGACAGCTCCAAATCAAGTGGATAGTTATTAATGCCTTGGTAATGTTTATAGCCAAGATTCATCACAGCAAGTCTCTCATTCCCCTGAGCGCCAATCAAACTATAGAGCAGACCCTGGCAAAAGGCAACAGACATAAAGAAGAGTGAATTCACTGCACATCTCGTAAGTTTAGCGCTTTGGTGGAGATTTACAGGGAACAGAGAGTTCACACTGGCAACTGATATACTACCTATACCATGTAACCACAGTTACAGAATCAAGCACAGCCCTGAAGTAATTAAAATGTCTTCTATATACATAGAAAGGTTTGAAAGAAAAACTAGACTCTCTAAATACTTTTCAAGTATTGCACTTATTCTGCCACCCCTAAGTGTGCAGCAATTTTTTAATGTCACTTTATTATAGTGTTAATTATACTCTGACACTTTTTATACTCAGCAGTAACTTAATTAGTCTCACTGATGTCAACTGGAGTCTTTGCACAGAATTCAGTGGAAACATATGGAAGTTAACAAACAGCACTTGAAAGTCTTACCCTAAAGATGTGACAGGACTAGAAGGACAGGACTTGTGGCTGACAAGGTTTCAGTGCAAAGCTCCCTTGAGATACACGTTAATTGGTGCTAGAAATAAGTCTAGGTACTGCACATTTGCCAAAACCATTATCAGCACTACTATTATTTTTCACCTGCACAGTAATAAAAACAGTGGTGTCCCATCTGTGCTGGATACTGAATTATTTCTTGCACTATCTGAAGTGGATCCAATAAGAAAATTACTTAGCCTTCATAATTAGCACTAGGTATACTCCATAATTAAGGTATAAAAAAGGCTCCTCTCTGAGGTTTCTTGTGTTTGAGAAACTGGAGCTTGGTCTCAGATTGGCCTCTAAGGGGTTCTTCTGATTTAGTATCCTGTAACCACATTAGGCAGATCTGCTATTCTTTATGAGCATTTTATATTACACTTTTATATCACAATTAAATACCTGTTGGCAATTTCAGTATAGCCCTCTGCCAGTGATATATAAACACCTCCCCTTTATTTGACCTTGCAATGGAATTGCATGGAGGCATTTCAGTTATGTACAACCTGCCTAAAAGGTCAGGAGTTCACATGCTCGGCAGTTGAGAACTCTTCTACTTTGGTTACCTTTAATCATTTGACCACGATATACTCAGTGCCACGTTTCTTCTGTGCACTGTAAAAATTTTTTTTTTTTTTTCCTGACTGTACTATGCAACCTTTCTGCTTCAGGAGATTTGCCTGATGTGAGACTTTTTTCATACCCATCTACAAATGACTGTGGGTGACTCGAGGGTTCTTACCTCATCCTACCTCCTCAGTGACTGGGAAAAGCAGTATGTTCCAGGCTGTTCACTTTACCACCATTTTTAGGTCTTACTAAATCATTGATTTCCTTGTTCTGGATGAGCAGGATAAATATTCCCACCATCAGGACTTCATAAAGACTTCACTGCCATCAGGCTATTTAGGAGTAGCTATATTGGGGAATCCCTTCAACCACAGCCTGGCTCTGGAGGCCACTGCACACTTTTTAATTCAATTGATTATAAATTCATTCCATTTCTAAATTGCCTTTAAAGGTTATTTCACAGGCATAACCAAACCTATTAAATATACTACCTTTGTACGATCCACAGGCACACCAAGCCCTGTTTCAAATATAACTGCAAGGAAATAGGAAGCCTTATGGTGTCCACAACAACTGGAATCCACCAAGAGAGGGACAGAGGAGCCCATATTGCTGAGGCCATCGGCATTGGACAGACCCTTTGCAACCTTCTCAAATATCCTGTGGCCAACTTCTAGAACTGTATCACTTCCATCTTCTACCACTAAAAATAAAACATAGAACGCACAGTTATTGCAAGAGGTAAAATCAGGAATTGATTTCCTCTCCTTAATTTAATGGGACTGAGACAGAGTCTGTTATTTCTCATGCTGAATGGTATTCTCAATGCAGACAACCAAAATTCCTAGAGATACAAGGTACTACTGAATAGGAAGGGTGAATAAAAATCCAAAAGATCATCTCAAAGTAACTAACCACTAAAAATGTAAGGATATCTCTATTTCCTTCTACATAATAAGCCATCCTTCATCTGCAGCACAACATATAAGCTACGTGACACTCCTTTACAAGCTGATATGAAAAAAAACAAAACGTATAAAACATTAAATCAAAGCACACTAACTTACTGACATATATTGCAGAGTTATTTAAGAACAATAAATTAAAATGTGATTACCATCTGGAGCACTAAAATCCATCTCTTGTAACAGTTTGAACAAAGTGTGGTACTTTTCCCTGAGCTCTTTTCCCCACATGAAGGCATCACATTTGGATTTTTCTCCATATTTGTGAATCAGCTCTAAATAATAGTTTTCATAGTAACCTAGAGAAAACAACATATTTAAGACATGAAAGCTGACTTGGCTGGTCTTTAAAACAAGCTTCTGGTAGAAGAAAAGATGTTTCTAGGGTAAACTAAAAATTCACAGACAAGATGGGCACGTCCTTAACACAAAGTAGTGCTAAAAACTTACACAGCTAGCACAGGCCACTTACAAAAATACATAAGATTTCTTTGACTCTCTTCCATACTCTGGTCATGATGCATGCAACCAAATTCTATTTGGAACCATAAGCTAGTTTTCAGCACACATTTAAGCTACGTTACTCTTCTTTCCCTAAAGTGGTTGCTTTGATATAAACTTGTCAGTAACTGCACATTAGGCAACTGTGGCAGAGCCATTCTAGCAAAACCCACCCATTTTTTGGAAAGGGCTTAAAATACATGTGCCTTTAGGGTCATTTGCAAATGAAACATAAGAAAGGCAACTGAATAGCTTACATGTATGCTTGAAAGTGTTTGTCCCTTTATGCACCTGTCTTATTAGATAAGAAATACCAAGAACATGATTTAAGTTTGTATTCCATGGCACAAAAATCATTGCAGGGACAAACCCACAGTTTTAGCTACCAGTATCAAGGCTAAATTCTTCAAATTGCCTTTTTTCTTGTTATGGTTGAATTTAAGTTTACTTTTAATGATTGTTATCCAGATTCTGGTAAAAAGAAAGGGAACAGGTCTCCAAAGATGGCAATTTAAAATTCATATCTCATAGATCAACACTTACAATTTCTTTGCGCTTTTTCACCTTGCCTTACAATATATCTGTACTCATAAACTATTTCTTGAATGTCCACACATCTCTCGTAGTACAGTTCAATTTGTTCCACTGCTTCTTTGTCATGAAGAGGGTTAGAAATCTATAAAAAGGCAAATGATGGATAAATGGCATGTTGTTGTCTATGCTTGGCTAGAAAGAAGTGTTGTAGGCAAATAACAAAAGGAAACAGATGGTTTACTACAATCAGCTTATCTGGCACATCATGATAACATGATGTTGGCCACAATAGACTATTACATACTCAGCATAATCCAGGACACCATGGAGGAACTTCCAAAATTGACCAAGCCTATGTGACTTTTACCACCGATTTCAAGAAAACCATAAATTAATCAAATGTGTTCAATACTGTATCATCAAAAACTCTGGGAAACAAAGCAGTACTGAAAATAAGTCCTTACTTAAATATACATTTAGGAACATTGCTTTACATACTTTCAGAAGTCTTATCTTTATCTTTTAGCATTTGAAGTCGTAACTAGCACTGCCAGATTTCAACAGAAAATCATCATATATTAGCTATATATTCCCAAGTTCTATTATGCTTCATAGCAAGTTTATCATTTGGTAAGAGCTTCAGTTAAAAAAAATATAAATAGCCATAGCTGGCTGCTAATATTTAAACATTTCCAAATACTGCTTTTGTTTACCTGTTCTGTTTCCAACACATTGAGACGATAGTATTTCACAGGTCCAAAGAATGCTTCAATACCATTTACATATCCACTGCCTCCAAGAACAAAGTATCCAGCAGTGTCATCATAATAGAAATCTTCCCTAAAACTTGAGAACATGAAAGAGAAGTGAACTGGCTATCAAGAGGTACTACAAAAGAAAAAAATAAATAAATTTCTATCTCAGAATTTCCATACCTGACAGCCTTAAACTCATTGCCAGTATATTTGTCTTTTTGCATCTGTTTACTCTCAAAATCTACTCTGTAATTTAGTGTGATAAATTCTGGAGTAAGTTTAACAAATCCCTTGTCTACAAACATATTAAACCAGCAGGGCGTTTTATTTTTCTGACCTGCAGTTATCTTCTGATGTTTTATGCATCATTACACAACCTCAAAGATTTCAGTTCTACCTCTCCCTTGCGCTTTTCTAAATTTGGCATAGGAAAATTTAAGTTATCTGTCTCCTAGAGTTACTATCTACAAATTTACGATTTCTAGTTTGTAAACCACAGTAAAGAAGGAACAACATTAATGTCTGACATGCAATTTACTGTTACATAGTTTCCATATTAAAAGGTTTGGGGATTTTTTATTTATTTGCACAAGAAAGAGTCAATCTTGAATTGCAGTGAAAATAATGAAAGAACCATTTTAAAAAAAATTATTCAGTTGCTTAGAATAAACGATAGAGCAAAAACATTTTTGATAGAAATTTTGCATCCAATCAGTTTTTAGTGAGGGTTATCAGACTCTAGTATTAGATCATGCAGCATGTTAACTCAACTAGCTCATGGCATTAACAAAATTCTTCAGCTCATGCTCAAAATTATTCAGCTAAGCACAGTAATGCAAACTGGTTTTGAAAGCATAGAGTGGAAAAAGACCACAGACATTTTGAAAATCACTTGGAATCTCAGTTACAAACTTGTGCTATCCTCTTCCCATTTTCCATATCTGAACACATACGCACATATTACTCATGGTAAAAATGCTGCTTACGTAAAAGACTGATGATGATGTCTTCTCATATTCTTCCCAACACTGCTTACTTCTATCTAAAAGAACAAAAAATATTAATTATAATAAATTAAATACAAGGTACATTTATTAAGCCGTTTCAACTCATAGTTCAGAAGATTACAGCTGCAGCTTGCTGCATTTCCTCTGCACTATAGACAACGATGTCACATATCCAACATATGTCAGAAGAGTTTAATGGAGAGCATTGGCACTGCTCTGTCCTGGCCAACCACGAGCGAGGAAAACCAGCACAGATGTTGCCTACTTCAGCTATTTCATTCCTGTGTCCAGTTACAAGACATCTGTACTTTGCTGAAGCTTTTATTCTTCCGAAGTGTGAGAGGCTGCTTTGCTGTTATATAGCAGAGATGCTAAAGGAAGATAATATTGATCTCCTCAAGAAATTGTAGCTCACAGGTGAAGAACGACCATAAAGCTAATGGAACAGGCCATGAATTAAAAAAATCTGGGTTCGACTCCTACTTCTACAGGAGAAGTACTTTCAGTAGACTTTCAGTGCCAGAATGGTTAAAGGAATTCAGATGCCCGAAAAGGAAGACAAGGTAAGATTTTCATACATGTTGGTATTGTAAAAAGTTGCCCAAGGACTCACAAAACAACCCTGCAAAATTTTCTCAAGTGACTAGGTATTTTTAAGACCATCTTCAGATGCTCTTAAAATCTGGCTCTTAATTTCTCAACGCTTCAATTTACCAACCTCCCTAATTTATGTATTTTGTCTCAGATCGTGCTGGACTAAATGTATCTAAATCAATGGAAGTGAAATAATCATAGAATCACCTACGTTGGAAAAGACCTTTAAGATCATCAAGTCCAACTGTTAACGTAGCACTGCCAAGTCCACCACTAAACCACGTCCCTAAGCACCACATCTACACGTCTTTTAAATACCTCCAGGGATGGTGACTCAACCACTTCCCTGGGCAGCCTGTTCCAGTGCTTGACAACTCTTTTGTTGAAGAAAATTTTTGATATCCAATCTAAACCTCCCCTGGCACAACTTGAGGCCATTTCCTCTTGTCCTATCACTTGTTACTTGGGAGAAGAGACCAACGCCCACCTCGCTACAACCTCCTTTCGGGTAGTTGTAGAGAGCTGAGAAGGTCTCCCCTCAGCCTCCTTTTCTCCAGGCTAAACAACCCCAGTTCCCTCAGCCGCTCCTCATAAGATGAAGTGCCTAAATAAGGAGATTCTTTTGTACCTTTTGAGGATAGCAGCATCTAAAAAACTTACGACAGGAAGACATGTCAGTAAGATGGAACTGAACCACAGTTTTATCTGTTCCAGAGAATGGCTCTAAGTACTGAAATGTTCTTAAGTTGGGTCCTACTTCCTCTTTTTTCCCCAAGAGTGCTTATTAAACTCTTCATGGCTCCCTTATTTTGTCCAGAAGTGGAAATTTAACGACCACAGGTTTTATCTCACAGCTGAATAAATTCACTCTGCTCTCTGATGGAAGAATATTTTTTCTTAATCCAATCGTACAAGCAATCCTCAAATTTCCAACAAGTCAAGACTGATATACCCTGTGTCAATATTGACAGTAACTGTCACATGTGCATCTGAAGCTGAGCTTCAAAATCCACAGGCTCTTCCCTTTCCCATGAATTTAAAATATAACGACAATTTTAAAAAGCAGGAAAAGACAGTTCTCATTCTATAAAACACTTTTTTCACTGTTCCTTTCAACAATATATTTAAAAACATATATTAAAAGTAAATATATGTTTCTACCTGATTTTCTAGTGAAGCAATCAATCTGCTCATCAGTTACATACTTAAAAAAAGGTGGGGTGCAAAAGGAACAGCTGTAGTTTAGCCTGTACATTGCTCTCTCACTACAGCATTGTTTCAGCTTTATCAGTCATTTACCTCATACTTCAAATTTGCTTAGTTGTTCCTGTCATTAACTAGCAATTATTTTTTACAATTCAGAATGTAATCTATTCAACCATTTTCAAGGCAAAAGAAGTTGAGAAATAGAAGGTTTTTGATTATTTTCACACCCTAATATCTTAATAGCTGGAGGTTCAGACAAGAAGTTGGGCTGGGAATCTGCATTTTCAGAGCTACTTTTGGAAGGTTTTGTAAAAAAACAATTGTGATTTGTTAAAATGCAAATTATGTATTTTATTTACTGTAGAGGGATACTGCAATATTTTTTTGTCTTTTAATGGCAGTCAATCTCATGCTACTTTGTCAAATATGCAAAACTTGGAAACTGCACTGTTAGCTAATACATCTAGGCAAGAGGCATGCTACTGTACAGAAGCTCAGACACTTACATTTTCGTATCTGAATGGTAAAAATGCCTAAGCCTCCAAGTGCAAAGTCCCTCAGAGCTATTCACACCATGTAATTTAAAGTATCTGGATAAGGTATCTAGGCCAGGAGTCCTGGTTGCCTGTAGTCAGCAGTCTCGGGAGAGCAACCGTGTGCCAAGATAGCCACTGAACAGACAGTAATTCTAGGCTCTTATCTTAAGCATCTAAGTTGATTTACCAAAGTCGGATGGTCAGAACATCCCCGGACAATTGCTAGTGTTAGAGTTTTCATTCTTTTGCTACATGAGCATGTACAAATTACAGTACTTCTCTAAGCCTCAGCTACTACAGGGTTTGTCAGAAGCGTAATCAAATTAGAAAAATCTCAGCCTTGATCCTGTAATTCAGTAGCATGCATACCTGTCCACCCTTGAAAGAGAGATCCAGTCGAAACCACTGCTTCAGAGGAAGGCTGAAGCTAGTTTTCACTGCAAGGTCATCTCCTCTCATGAGGTGCATCTGAACATGCACATAACCTGACAAAGCAACAAAGGAAGAAAAAGGAAATAAACACCACAGAAACATCAACATTAAGAATGAGCTTCTTTAATGTATTATTCACAGTGATACTGTCGTCTTCATCACCAACAGAGATGCGGGCACTCGCTAAGCCATACATCAGCTCTCACAGAATCCCAGGGAAACGTGCTCCCCATTTCAGTTACATATCTCAGATGCTAATGCCCAGGCTCCGACATGAAACCACAGACTCAAACCCAACTGTTTGAGGGATAAACACAGGCTAAACCTAAGGCAAACAGGCGGGGTGCCACAGTTGATCTCAAACACCAAAAAGCAGACATGACTTGCAGCAAACAGCAGACGGGAACAGCAGACAATGGTACCTACTCAATACTCAACTGCTAGCACACAAGAGTGCAATGATCAAGTACAAGATGACTCTGCCCTCCACTACTTGGACCTGCAGAAGCTAGACTCATGGTCTGAGCTCTTAAGACCAGTACAGGCTATTATGATAACCTAGTGTAACACTGAGAATAAAACTGGTCCTAAAACCTCTCCAAGCAAATCTCCTATCAAGCCGATGACTTCCAGCTGAGCTGCTATTTTTGTTTGTTCTTCAAAGAAAAGCACTCAGTTTATAATAGATTGGTTACAAGACAGCAAAAATAACAAACAGGAAAAAAGTAGTTGTTAAACTTGCAAAGAAGGGGAAAAAATGTAATGTCTTATGAGAAAGCCAGGTGTGTGCTTTTAAAACTCTGCACACTTACTTCCTCTGTGAGCCTGCCAGCCAGCCCCCAGCTGCTGAATTTCTTTCTCTGTCAGAGGCTGAAGAGCTGTCTTCTGGCAGGAATGTTCCTCTACTGCAAGTGTTGCTAAACTAAGACAGTGCTACCTCTCAACCTTTTTTGGATCAGGGAAATAGACTGTGCTTCTTGAACACTGCAATAAAGGCAAGACCTTGAAATCACATGGACTTTTTCTGAGGCTATTTCAAATTTTCATGTAGTATGTATATAAGAATTGAGAACAGTATCAAAATAATACTTCAGTAATAATAACAAAGGTCGTTCATTGAGATAAGACTGTTTAATCCCAGTGAATGTTCCTGACCTGTAAGATTCAGTCTATTCTGACAAAGCAGATATTTAAGTTAGCCAAGACTAGAAGCTATGCAACTGCTTCTCCATTTTACCTTAGTAGCTACTTTCCTATTGAGACACTGTAGTCAAAAGGAGGCATTTTGCAAGGGATCAATCTCACAAAATAGGTCTGATGATATATTTATAAATGTTATTCCTAGGCATAGATCTATAAAGACTATATTAGAGCTCTTCTGAAGGCCAGTAATAATATCCCTTACCTTCTTCATTTAGAAATACAGCAGGAGTACTATACATTTCTTTCGGATCAATAAAATAGAGTATACCACACAGATCCTTTTCACAGTGATGGAGTAAATATAGCCAGATTGAAATGGTGAACCTGCATGAGCAAAAATAAACAAAAAATTCACTCCTGATGAGAAATCTCCCTATATAATTTGAAAAGCATGCATTTCACTTTAATTTAGCAAATGTGTTTCACACATGTAATCTTTAGAACAGAACACATCCTCTGCAGTGAAAACCTTCAGAGCAACAGCACTTCAGACTCTTGGATCTGTGATCTCCTTTTAACTGCACTTTTGTGGTACCGACATGAGAGGAGCAGAAGGGGGTATTATTTGAATCAACTCCAGAATGCTGGGTCAGAGCTACTGCCAGATCCCACATCAATGGGGAACTGAAAAGACAACTGAGACAACTTGGAGCCAATCTCCCACATGCAGGCCACAGGACAAAATCCCCAAATGCATGGTCTTGTAACCTTGATTGTGGAAGCCAGTAAAAATTAAGCTGTGTCCTCTATACTAAATGCCAACTGTGAAAATGTGCTTGGGAGAAGCAGTTAAAAATGAATCCAGCCTCTAGGTAGCACAGATATGTATGAATAGCTGTCACAGAGCTATCACAGGACAAATAAAGGTGGAGTCTGTGCAAACTATGGAGCAGTGCAAAATAAAAACCCAAAGACCTGACAATTCCATCTACTAAGAAATTTCTGTACAAAGCTGGCTGAGGTACTAAAAGCAGAATTATACCGCAGTATCTAATTCTAAGGAGTTCCTCTGAGCCAGACTAAATCTGTCTCTGTGCTGTTAAAAGGAACTTGACCACTTATTTCCATAACATCTCTACAGCTGAATGCCTTTGAAAACCGCACCTCCAATGTACAACCCAGCAAAGCATTAAGATTATCATCATCTCTGATAAAGAAGTTCTCTTTTCTTAGTGAATTTTAGAAGGACATATTATTCGGTTTGTGTCTTTCCATAATTAAGAAAAAAATGAAATATTGGTTTATAATATTTTAGAATTGGGTCAGCTTGCCTTGTTTCTCTCTCAAGAAGTTGCTAAACATACAGTACCTTGTATCTTTTCCTAAACCAATGGAGGTTTGAAAGCCTAACACCTGCTCTCCTGCTTAAAAAACAATATAAAAAAATGCAAGTTGTGAAGTTTTCCCCAACAGAGTCTACACCTTAAATAGCTAATAATACCGCATCTTCCACAGGTGGTACCTGGATGAGGCAGAAGGGTTCGTAAATCACAATCACTTGTAAATTGACCATGATGACCTACAGCCAAACACCCTGCTTCCAGAAATACTGCTTATGCTTATATATCACTCTTAATTTTTCATTTCTGGCAATATAACAAACTTAAAAGCTGCAGGCTCCATTTAATCCTTGATTGCCAGTCTGAGCACATAACTGTTCTGGACAAACTCCTTGGGACAGAGTTTGGGACAATGCTGACTCATCTCACATCCCCCATTGCTGCAGAATGCCATACAGCATGAGTATTCCCTTACAGTCCCAGCCTATCCTTGCTGCAGGCTGTCCACAGCCTCAAATGACAGTTGTCTATCTCCAGTCCTCTTTCTTTACAAATCCCCGACTGACATCAAACGAGTAACTTCAGTTAGATCTGTTTCTGTAGGGAACCACTACTCACATATGGGGAGCTGAAGGAAAACTCTCTTCCTCTTCTTAACAGTTACCCCAGGCTGTCATGTAACCGCAACACACAGGCAATGCTTTATGTTAACACTGGAGACACCATCCGAAGGCAAGAGAGGGTGGAACTGTGTGGAGCAGGTAGAGCGCTGCATAATTTCATGCCATATATTCTCAACCAGACCTCCAGTGACTCAATGCCAGAAGCAGAATGCAACCGTGCTGGTGAGCAAAGGGCAGCAGGCTCTACAGACCAGGCTGTCACCTGTCCTGAAGAGGCCAGGAGCTAAAAATTGCTCTCTACTTATGACTTCAGAGTTTGAGGGGCAGTAATTTGCATGCAACCTACATTACATGGCAAGTCGTCTTTGGTACTTTTCTTGTGGTCACAGGCCAAACACAAACCAGCAGGCAAATTCCATTTTCTGTGATCATTTCCTATTTCTGTAATAATGTTATTGGGGTAACAGCATCTGGTGGAAGGGAGATAAATTTACGTATCTCTATACTTTTTCCTCTAAAGTTGCAAAATATGACTGTGTGAAGAGTTGTGACAGCTTCAGGAAGGGGGAGAAGAATACAGAAGGATGATCTTCCCAGAGTGATTCCTCTGTAACTGAATGCCGTGCAGGGGCTAATGGGTTTTACTCCTCTCCAACCAGGAGTTTACACAGGGATGGTGGAAGGAAATAGTATAAGCTCAAGCTGGGAGACTATCTAGGCAGGGGACTCTATCACTGAGGGTTTGTCAGCTGCAAAATAAACCAGAGCGTGAATTTATAGGAAAAAAGCTGCTCCACACTGCTGGCCCTTGCAAGAAACCCTACTCTGCACTTGGTCTGCAAATGATGCTTGAAATGCAGATCTCTCTGTAATGCGGAAAACCTCAAGCCAGTCCTAAGACAGCAGTCTGATAATGACAGCACGTAACAGCGAACTTACCCTCCTAACTGTACCTAAGTAGCACAGTTACACCTAATATTGGTCTTTTACACAGCACTGCACTAACACTTACTATAAGCATCTTTCCCAGGTTCAGCTTAATCCTCTCCAAAACTGAAATTAGACAACAGAAGGAATTGCTAACTATTTTCCTTTTGAGACTTATCTCAACTTAGTAGGCAGTATTGCTTTAATTTGTGGTATAGCCTAAGAGTTTAAGTATATTCTATAGCCTTCAATAACCAATTACAGCCTCCTTCAATTATTTGCCTATACTTACATGGGATAATCAATCTGATGTTGTCTGACTGTCTCAAGTTCTCTGTTTTCAAATTGTTCAAATTTCTTCACGATTCCTGTTTTCTCCCCACTGGAAGCATATATGAAGTTGAGAATCTGGACACCATCTGTAAAATACAATCTTTCTTAATCTGCCAGAAAACAAACATTGATAACTAATTAATTAGTTCACAGTTGTACAGTCAAACATTTGAATCATATGACAGATTAAAAATTAACACAAATCTTCAGTAAGTCCTTAAATACAAGTTCGTTCGCTGTTATTAAACACATTAACATCTCGGACCGTATAACCCACAGGAAAGTGAAACAGAGTCCACTTCCAGCTGGTATTAGAAGCAGAGAGAGACTCATTTAAATCTAAGAAACTTAAAGGACCAGTTAGTAAGGAAGAAATCTTCATTTATGTTACTCGTTTAAAACTCATCCTATCTTTGGTTATGCCTACATGAGATTACTCCACAGCTCTTAGACTTGCTCTCCATTTTCAACTCTCCAGTTTATACTGTATGTACGGATAGATACTAATTCTGTTCTTAACTGATATGCATAATCTTGTAATAAATCTGATAATGCTGTCCCTGCTAAAAAACAGGAAAAAGATCAAGGCCATTACGTATCATCAGCTTTCCTAGAAAAGCCCCCAAAACAACAACAAAAAAATCGCCCAAACCCCAAGCAATTTGTTACAAGGTTATTTTAAAAAATAAATTTGAATAAAATGTTATTTCCTCCTATTTCTTGTTATACTGTTTTCATCTATAGTATAATTAGATAACGCATAAGATGATTCACAGCGTTGTCAGAGATCACATGCTCTGTCTCCAACAAGTATTTCAGAAAGCCCCCGACAGCAGCAACATCATTGCTTCCCTGTTTGTCTTCAGTGCATTTACATGCCAAGGTAGTGAAAATAAATTACACAAATACCATTATGGGATTTTCTAGGAAAGAATCCTTTAGAAGCAAATAACTGTTTTGCTTTTAGGTTCTGCTTTGAGTATATATTGAGGACAGAAAGAATTGTCAGCAGGTGCAAAGCCAGAGATAGGCAGACAGAAAAAAACTCCAGAACTCTGAGAAAATCTAGAAAGCAGAGTTGTGAGTTTCAGTAATTTATACAGTTGGGCAAGACACTTTTGTTTTAAAAAGTAATAGTTTTAAATAAAAAAGTGCTTGTCTATAATGACTCTGGGCCAAAAAAAGAAAAAAGTACTACATAGTTTATTGCACTATAAAGACTTAAAAATAGGTTTCTGAGTGTGTGGCCATCATCTTAAGCAAAAGTAGACTACCTGTGTGCGAATTATGTAAGAACTGCAGGACTGACCCTGAAATAATGCAATAAGGGACTGAACAACTATCTCTGAAGACAAAGGAATGACGTCCATTGACATCAGTGGGTTTTAAATAAAGTTGTTTGAATACACTTAGAAAATACAAGGCCATGCTGCTACAAATCTCCGGGCTGGCTGTGATGAAACAAGCCAGCTCTGAAGGACATGATGACTTCAGTCATTTGCAACTCTAACCCCACAGTTATGAAGCTTACATATTCAACAGTGTTGGCCAAGTAAATCATTCTACATAACATTTACTATTTACTACAGTTACACACTTTCTAACAGCCTATGAAAGATGTTATTTGGGTCCCATTAGTTTCCTTGGGAAAAAAAGTGACATTACACCTACCACTTTCATGAGGGCACTGAGGTATCCTGTTTGCCTGGAGCATCCACAAATAGTCAGCACCCCACTGAAGACAAACTTTGTGGTCCTTATACGGGCGTTCAAAAGGTGGAACTGCTTCTAAAAAAGTGTAATTCTTGGCAACTGCATCCTGGTAGTCTTCACTCTGCTCAACATCATAGCTGCTAACTGATTTATGACTAATCCATGCATATAATATCACACTGTGCACTATTATTGAGTTTCTGATGATATAATCATCTCTGTAAACCATGATGCTTGGAAATTTCAAATGTACTTGTCGAGTTCTGTTAACATAAAGGTTTTTCTCATCCTTCCATCTCCTTCTATAGACTGGTACACCAGTCCTGAATTCAGAGGAAGCTACTGCTTCCAAGTTGATGATACAAGGCTTAGAACATAAATACTGAACTGAAACTTCAGAATTGTTAAGAACTTTCTTTTCTAAAATGTTCAAATGAATGAAGTCTACAGAATCCATGTTTTGTTCAAACTGTGGAGTAACTGCCGTTGTCCGTAATGTCTCCTTTCCAAAGGATGGCACAAAATTCTGGAAAAAAACCCAAAACCACAAAACACGTTAACTAGAGAATCTAAGTTTAAGTGATTACTACTATACTCACAGCAGTAACAGAACACTGCACAAGCAGAAGGTTTATATACCATACTCAAACTCTGAAATACTTGGATTCTTTCACACAGCAAGTAAATGTGGATTACTGAAGAGCCACCATCAAGGTTTTAATGGTAACAACTTCCCTACATCAATCAATTTCTCAAAGTTACACATGCGTCTACAAACAAACTGTATTTACAGGGTGTATCCTTCAGCCCTTCCGTAAGTGGAATCCGGTCTAAGATACTGACTTATACGTCATGCTATTTACACATGCTCCTAGGATCAGGCCTAAAGAGTACATACTAAAATGTACCAGTATTTATTCGTCATGTTGCTCTTCACTTGTGCTGCCACATCCTGATGTTTCTCTATCTTTTTAAAGTTAGCTAAGGTTGTTACCTCTTATGCAGGTACCTCAAGAGCAGAATAACAACTAAGGCAGCTCACAATGGTTTCCTGAGAATGAATTCCTGTTCACCAAATGTTTAGGAGCTTATTACAGAAACATTCCTGTCCTGAAGACAGACTTAAAAATCTGAGCAGCAAGACCACCAGGCAGCTTTAGCTTAGTTTTTGCTCTCCATAGCTACGCACATTAGCATGTGCTTCAAGAGTGAGTGCTTGGGCATACACCAGGATTATGTTCCATGCTGAAGTTCTTGTCTCTAAGGTTTCAAACAGTTGCTTTTCTTTCTGCTCCGCAGTCAGCGTCCGGCTTGATGCACTGCCAAGGATCCTGAGGGCTACTCAGCTCAGAGGGCCAGCCACCAGCACGGCACTTCTGCCAGGTCCCCTGATCCGTCTAAAATATTCAGAATTGTCACTTAGGATTACCAGGGAAGCTGGTCATTAAGATTGCTTAAAATGAGAAGATCTGTCTTGGGTGACTTTTAACTTTGCTAAGCTTAAACAAATGGAACTGAAATTTATCTTGGATATCTACCTTGGATTGATGGCTTTTTCACTGTCATTCCCAAAATATTTAAAAGCTTTGGCCAACTCATTAGTACACTTCTAATTATCAGAATTCTGTGTCATTCATTCGGAGGACAAGACCTTGTCCATGATCCAACATCAGAATCAGTAAAAGTCCCTAATGATAAACTATGCTTTTTATTTCTTAAGAATATGTTGACATGCCTTGAGAGCTACACTGAAAAAACATCAAGCCAGCAAAACCTGTGAATGTTTAAATATTACGAAAAGTCACAACTAAGTTTACCTATAGTACTTCCTTGCTCCTATAGATGAGGATTTTGGATTTAACTATGTGGTCAAATGCTGTTTCCTCCCCCTGGATCCCTGCCTCCTTAAAGGCACAAAAGAGCTCTAGGGTTGCAAGTGGAACACAACTGTGCAGAAAGACTATTGACTCCAAGACCTTGACTTTATTTAAGGCAGAAGCTGGAAGACATAATTGAATGAGGGAACTTTTGGATGAGAAAGCTGGATATTGCTAGCAGCTGGGTATCTCTAGATAACTAGATTTATTTAGTGTTCCTAGGTCTTTCTGAACTTGTCACTTAAACCACTTTCCACAAGAACAACCACATACTGTTTATCTTCTTGTGTCCAACGAGATACACTGGAAGCCAGATGTGCAGTCATGCTGAACACTGATAAACACATGTGTAAGCACCTAGATATACACTTTGAACAAATAAAATGCTATAAAATGCAAAACACTCCACAACACACACTCCACAATCTAGGCTTTCTAGAATAGATAGTCTCTTGAGAGTGACAGCCTTCCTCTCTGCCTCGTTTCCCATGCTATAAACTGGATATTGTAACAATGATGTGTACTGAAGGGGCTAAAAAAGGAACAGCAATAGGAAGGTGATGTCCATTGAAAAAGTTACCACCATATTGTGTAATAACACACATGCACAAACACTCATATAAAAGTTGATGAGAGAACCTTAATTTTAATACTAATTTGAGTATCTTTCAGAGCCTGACTTGACAAAGATACTATTCTTTCACATCTACATAATTCTTCTTTGGTTATAGGAACTCCAAAAGCATTAAAAGCATGTAGCAGCAACCACAAATTATTCTAAACCTCTTCTACTTGATGATTATCATTCATATTTCTTACAATAAAGAACACTTCTAAACAGCTTAATCTTTGTGATATGAGGGCTGTGTCATGAGGAAGATGGTAATATATTATGAAAGTTATGCCATGTCATTATCACAAAATGTACAAGTCTACCGGGTAGACACTACAAAGCATTGTGGTATCACTGTGCGTTTACCACATACACACATTTACTGTCAAAACACACACAGCCAGCTCTCAATTTTCTCAGGGGTTTATCCAACACAGAGATACAGGAGCTGACCAAGACAGCTTGGGTCTGGCACAGTTCGTTACCAAAGATGCAGCAGCGTATGAATGTGGCCACCCAGCTTCCAGTGAATGGCAGAAGTTTTGTGGTGGGGATCCCAAGGCAGTAAGCTCAGTAACCCAAAGCCAGTTCCTTGTAGAACAAACTCCATGATGTCCCTAGAGCACTTAAGCACAATGTACTGCTGATGCATAAGGGTAGCTTCACCCATGCTGCCTTACTGCCTCTCCCTTAGTGCCTGTTCGGCTAAATGGCTCCCACAGAGTTACTCAAGAAACTTTTCTTTGTGTTCTTTAGTGCCTGGGTATTAGTTGAGACACGCGCTGCAAAAATGCATGAAGCACGTTTGGGTCTGCTGCTACATCACCCCTAACAAACCCTTCAGGAGGCTCATCCAGAAAGGAGCACAGTGCAAAGACCCTTGAGCAGCCCCACGCCGATGCAGCCGTGGCAGAGACCACTGAACAGTAAACTCTTCCAGAGCACGGCTGAGTCTCTTACCACTTGGTTGCTTCTACACAGTGCTCTCCAGCGCACTGCATAACGTGTGTATTACCTAAATGTTTCCACTTGGTGAGGAACCGTAGCTCTTCCCTCTCCGTTATCTCAGACAAGGCAGAGTTAATTGTGCATAATCTCTGACTACAGAGAGCATGGATGAAAGGATTACACAATGAGTGTGATTATGAGATTTAAATATAAAAGTTTCCCAGTATAGTAAAGAGGCCAGCTATGCTGGATTCAAAATGTTACCATAAAGGAGGCAGAGTTCAACAAGACAGAGGTTTTGTTGTGTGGGGCAACTTAGCCACAAAAACTTGATCTTTTCCTTAAAACCTGCTGAATGCGAAGGAGTTAGCCCAAGTTGTGCCATCAGATGTTGGGATAAAAATCACTGTGGGAGACAATCACAACAATTGGTAGGAAAGTGAAAATTTTCAGCAGCGTAGTATTAGAGAAATGATGAGAAACTGTTCTTTCACTCACTGGAACAAGATCTCAGCAGGACCCTCGCTGAGTTTACCTCTGCGGAAATTCCACATAACCCTATGAAACTGCACCTGTTTGCACAAAGTCTGAAGATAACCGTCGTCCTTTACCTGTGAACACCTGCCACGTCATGCTAGATTTTAAGATGTGTGAAAAGGAGACACGCCAAAATGTGCATCGATCTGCTCCCAATCAGCATCAATATTGTACAGGCATACAAAGATTTAAACAGAGTTTGCGCTTAGCAGCACAGAAGAGGAAACAGCACTTTATCAGATGCCCCTAAAATGCAGTTGTCTCCATAAGCCAGTGCAGCACCATAGTCACACGTGCATCTACAAGTGGATGTCAAAGGCAGCCCCCTTCTTCCAAACCCAGAAATTTAACGTCATCTAGGTCGGAAAGCTTGATCTAACGACCTGACGTTCGCTGGCTCGAGAAGGCAGCGTAACCCCGGGGGCTGGAGAGAGGGCAGCCGGGGCAGGCCGGACAAAGGCCGGGCTGGCTCCCAGCGGCGGCCCCGGGCTCGGCCAGCGGGCCAGAGCGATCCCGGGCCCGAACCCAGACCGGGCGGCCGCGGCCCCCCGCGCACCCCGCTCCGGCACCCTCCCGGGGGCTGCGCCTCCCTCTCCGCCCCGCGCTTACAACCTGCAGCCCCGCACCGGCCCGGTGAATCCGCAGGGTGCCGGGCAGCTCCCGCCCGCGGGGGTCAGCGCTCATCCAGGGGCCGTAGCTCGGTCCGGGCCCTCGCCGCGGCCACCATCTTTCGCCGCAACGGCGGACAGTGCCGCGGCCCCGGGGCAGGTGCAGGGCCGGCCGCCACTCACCGTGAAGAGGAGGAGGAACAACAGAAGGGGGCGGCAGCGGCGGGGCACGGCGGGGGGCTCAGCCGGGGGCCGCATGCTGCCGCGAAGGCGGCGGCGGCGGCGCTGCCCAGCACGGCCCGGAGTGCGCGGCCAGCCCCGCCGACTAGGATGCGGCAGATCCGGCTTCCTGGAGGAGGGGCCGCCGCCCGGGCAGGGCAGGGCAGGGCCGCGCCTGGCCCCGCGCCGCCGCCGCAGGTGCGGAGGGGCCGAGCCCGGCGGCACCCGGGGGCCGAGCCCCCGGCCGTGCTGTGGGACACCTCCAAGGCCCCCGCGCAGCCTAAGTACAACGGGCACCGGGCGGCGTCCCGGGAGCGGCGGCACCCCAGCGCAGGGCCGCCTCCTCCCTCTCGGCGACAGCGTGTCTCGGGGGCTCTGCAGTGGCTCCCCCCGCCCCCGTCCCCACCCTCTGCGCTGCCCGCTCGGGCCCGGCCCTGCTAGCGTGGCCCCCACCCGGGGCAGCTCCCCGGTCCCGCTGGCGGGCGACGCGCGGCCGTGTGGTGACTTTAGGGCGGTAAGGCGGGGCAGGGTCTCCTCACAGCTGCCGTGCGCGGCGGGCGCCGGGGCGACCCGGGAGGTGCCGCCGTTCGCCTGGTCAGGGGTGACACAGCGAAGCGCGGCGGCTGTGTAACGGGACCGGGACCATGCCCGCCTCACCGGGGGCGCCGGCACCGGACTGTGTCCCGCCGCCCCGTAAGGGGGCGCTGTGCGCCGCTCCTGCCGGGCCAGGCCGGAGGGGGCGGAGTCCGCAGGTGCATTACCTTTCGCTTCCGGTGTAGGCCGGAAGTGGGAACCGCAAAGCTTCCGGGTTGTGGCCGCCCGCGGGGATGGCGGGGCTGTCCCGCACGCTCGGTATTTTCGGCGGCTTCGTGGCTGTGGTGGGGGCGGCCTTTTACCCCATCTACTTCCGGCCGTTGCTGCTGCCGGAGGAGTACAGTGAGTCCCTGCGGGGGGTGGGGGGCTCGGCTTGGGCGCTGTGAGCGGGTTTGTGCCCCGGCCGGGCTGTGGGAGCGCAGGCGTGCCCGGGCTGCGGGGCCTGGGGGCTGCTGCTGGGTGAGTAATGCCGAGAGGCTTTCTGCCTGCCTAAGAGATACTTAAGAAAAATCCAACCAAAAACCCCTCGTACTAGTCTTGTTTCAAGTTATTGGCTAGCATGTGATTAAGGACTTCAGCTGTTCTCTGAAGTGATTAAGAGGATTTAGATGCAGTTGAAGAGGTTATGGTCAGAGGGCTGGAGCACCTCTCCTGTGAAGATAGGCTGAGTTGAGGTTGTTCAGCCTGGAGAAGAGAAGGCTCCAGGGAGATCTTATGGTGGCCTTTCTGTGCCTAAAGGGAGCTTGTAAGAAAGATGGGGACTTTTTAGTAGGGCCTGTTGCAATAGGATGTGAGGTAATGGCTTTAAACTAAAAGAAGGTAGATTCAGGCAAGGTATAAGAAGAAGTTTTTTTATGGTGAGGCACTGGAACAGGTTGCCCAGAGAGGTGGTAGATGCCCTATCCCTGGAAACGTTCAAGGTCAGGCTGGATGGGGTTCTGAGCAACCTGATCTAGTTGAAGATGGCCCTATTTATTGCAGGGGGGTTGGACTAGATGACCTTTAAAGGTCGCTTCCAACCCAAGCTATTCTATGATTCTATAAGTTGTTTGAGTTATGTTTTCCAGCCATAATTGAAAAGTTTAACTTAAAACATGCTAACAGATTCTTTACCCATTGCGATGATTTGTTAAAGCTGGCCTCAGAGTTTTCTCTGAAACTGACTGCTGAGGAAAACCCCACTTCCATGCCAAAACCACAGAAAACCTGGAAAAGCCTGTGCCAGTCTCTGTAACCAGGGAGCTCTCGAGCAGCCTCAGCAGCTCTAGGCAGGTGCTCTGTGCCACGGGAGGGGTAGGGGAGCACCCATTACTCCTGAACTTCTGTTAACTGTGGCCAAAGGAAGCAGGGAAAAGTTCTGGTGTAACCAGCCTCATCCCCTTGCTTTAACTTTTATAAAACTAAGCAAGCTGTTGGTGATAATGTGAAGATGCATGTGATTAATCTACTGAGACAACCTAAGAGATTTCTAGAAAGAAAAAAAAAAGGAAAAGGACAACAAATTTATTGATCTTGGCGGGACTTTAGCCTTGCATCAAAGCTGAAGTAAAATTTAACTTGCAAGCAAGTTTTTATCTAAGGAAGCTATGTTTGTGAAGTTGGAAACTGCCTACAAAGATAGGTTTGCTACTCTGTTCCCATTTAAAAACCTTATTAACCTGTTTTTGCTTATGGCGCCCTTTCCAAAAATATAATATTAGAAGTGTGACTCAGCATTAAGGAAAGAATAGAACTAGTGGACAATGTCCTCTTTTGTTCTTGTGAGTTACATGAGCAAATGTTCCCCAGCAGGTTAGGGACTTTTTTTTTTTTTAATCTCTGTTTAGCACATGAGATGAGCGATGCACAGTTAGCAAATGCTTAACTTTGCTATTTAATACCTGATTCTAAACTACTTACTGCATGCTGCTCAAACTGTCCTTAGATCACACCTTTATTAATTCCCTATGTGCTTTTCTTGATGCTCATTGCTGCGGTGTGAGAGAAGCACAAGCATTTGTTGTCATAATACTTTAGACAAGACCATAGAATTTGAGTGGAAGTATTTTAACCTTTGAGGTACAAAGGATTTGATTTTTCAGAGTACAGTCTTGTAAGCTCAGTGACAACTTCTGTAGAAGCTCACATCTTCCATTGGCTTGAGCTATGGTGAATACTCTGTATTTCTGTGTTTTGGGGCTGTGTGTCTGCAGTCAGACGTTTGGATTAGCATCACATAGTAATCCTGCAAAAGGCAAGAATGGATTTTAGTTCTCTGGAGTGACGTTCAACTATGTAAACATGAAATGCTTTTTCTTTCTACAATCTTGTTTTTCTTGTGTAACTCTCAAATGCTACACAAATGAGGCAAAATATGTTCAGGAAGAAGACTTTTCTGCATAATTCTCACACATCTTCAGAGGAGTTCCTAGCAATTTAACAAATAAAATGGAAGACACTTGAAAAAAACTGTATGTAATCAAACTGTTAATATGTACCATAAATTATGCATGCAGGGATTTGACTTAATTCCATACAGAAGTGCTATAATTTTATAGGATTTTAGTACTTCAGTTTGTGGCCTTGATGTCTCTAATATTTTCCTGTCTGTAACTAGCTTTAAAAAAAGACTGTTTCTTCATATAAAACACATGGTTTAGTGGCAGTGTTGAAACTTTGAGGTCTTCAGCACAGACCTCTTCTGTTTGGATTAATTAAAACAGTGAGTTGACAGCTGCTATTTTGATTGATATTGGGGCACTTTCACAGTAGAGCTCGTGATTTTGCTGAACTGTGAGAGTCAGCTCTTACCCCATCGGGTGAGGTAGCTGTCCTCTCCTCAAGATTGGCTCTTCCTCATTGTCCTTTTTTTGGCTTACCTGTTTTCCAGGTTGTTTCCAGGCCCCGCCCCAGCCTCCCTATTGACTGTTCTGTGTCCTATCTCCTTATTTCTCATCTGTTACTTCTCTGCACTCATTTCTTTGCCTGACCACTTAACAGCTCTTTCTGTTCACCTCAAGTGTGTTCCCAGACCTCTCTGATTCCCATTTGGTCTCTGTCTCTCTTCCAATCTCAGTCTCCACGTAAGACTAAATATCTTTCTCCTCCATGTCCTAGAATAAGTCTGATTGCACCCCTTTGCAAGTAGAATCAATTATTGTGACGTGCCCGCTAGCCTCTGGTAGCATTAGGCTTGTACCTAAAGAGCCTAATAACATGTAGGGCCTGTGCATTCTCAGTGGGATAGGATGCTAAAATATTTTAGTTTAAGGTGAGCTTAGTTCTGAGTTTCCCCTGAGTATGTGCACCCTACAGTTTTTTAAAGGCTTAAAAAGTTCAGTGTATGGGCAAAAGGCTTTCCTGGCTGAGCTTTGACGTCCTGCTTCACAGTACCACAGTAGTAAAGCACTTAACTGGAAGGGAAAAAAAAGGAGGGGCATTTAATAAGGGGAAATAATATAGTTTTGTCCATTTCTCTTCTTGGAAGTAGTTGAATCTTTCAAATGGAAAAGCCGGAGACAGGCCCATTGCATGGACAATATCCCTCCAATACTTAATTTCACAAAGTTTACAAGCAGTAATTTTGTAGATGCTGTCATGAAATCTGCTTGTGATAAGATGTAAGATTTTTCAGGGCCTGAAAATGGGGATCACTGATTCTGGAAAGAATAAATCTTTTGAAGCGTTTTATGTTGAGCATATGAGTGATAGCTCCTAAAAGTACTAGTAATTCCTTAAGTGATGACATCATGGCAGGTATTTTGGCATCTTTTATTAAACAGTAGTCATTACTTTAAGATGATTATCTTATTGTTTGTAATCTCTCAAATCAGCCTAGCTGTTAGTATTCACACTTCACTGAGAAATTACATTTGCACTGTGTAGGTGGATACTCACCAGAATTTTACTGCAATATTATTTTATTGGGTGCAGTCAAGATGTCTGGTATATTTTATTTTTTTTTAGTAGTGTCCTTTCTGTTCTGTTTTCCAGAGAAAGAACAGTCGATAAACCGAGCTGGTATTGTTCAAGAGGATATTCAGCCTGCAGGTATACTTGATTCATGTATTTGCATTGATTGTTTCAAAGACCTTCTTGAAGTAAGAACTGAATATTTATATGGATTTAAAAAATACAGTGAAGAATACATTCAAATAATATATAAAAAATAAACTTCCCATGAAAATATTTTTTCAGGCTAATTCTTCACTTGAAAATTATGGATTTAATCAAACTTGTTTTAAATTGATTTAACTGGCCAATTAAGTTTTAGAGATTCTGTTATCTTCACACTTTCTTAAATAGATGCCAGCTTCCACACCAGAAATTAACTTCTGAGCCAGCTCAGAGCAAACGAGCCATGGGTGGGCAGAGATTTAGCTGTAAAAAACACGCTGTTGCACCCTGGTTTTGTGGAATACTGCTTTACATCTCAGCTGAAACACAATTTATGAGCGCTTTCTCAGTATCTTCCAGCTTCACAGGTGGAGAGGTAAGGCAGAAATCTACTACACATAAAGGAAAATTTGGAATGCAGTGCCTATAGCTTTTTTGATGCCTGGTGTTGTCAGTAGAAGATGTAGAAAAGCAATAAAAATTAAAGTGTGGCAGATCATCCTTGATAGTTCATTGTTTCATGGAACTGGCTAGTCATTTTGCAAGGTTGGCACTTCTCATTTAAAGACATGAGAGTGCTTGTCTTGATGAAGCAGTTCATATCGGAGTATGTTAAATGGTAACTTATTTTTAGAAAAGCCTAACATCAGCAGCAAGGGAAAACCAAATAGGGTTAATGCCATGTCCTTAGTACAAATATCAGTTAAATCATCAGTGCAGGAATTACTTTCCAGGAAAGTGGTGAAATACTGAAGAGGAGTAGGAAGGGTATTGTGAAATAGAAGGCAGGTAAACCTGCCTTTTTATTAAACATTAAAAAGGACTGGACTCGCTCATTTATCCAAGATGCAGGTACTTGATGACCAGTTCTCCTCAGTGTAACTTTTTCATCTAAACTTAGCTGCTGCTGCTGAGAAGTTACAAGATCCACTAGTTGAAAATGTAATCTAGACAAATTCAAGTGCAAGGTGCAATTCTAGATGGTTGTTCCAACAATATTAGAACACCTTACGTATGGGTGTGATAGATTTTTCTATTATCTGAAGCTTAAGATCAAGATGAGGTTGTCTTTCTAAATATTTTTGCAAGCTTAAGCAGAGTTGTGAGTTCAGTGCAGAAATTGTTTTCATTGTTTTGTACACAAGGCTAGAGTAGCAGACCAATTTTATTTTTTTTCTCCAACAGTCTAGTTATGAACTGCTGGTATTCTCATATTTGATTTGTAGGGTTAAAAGTGTGGTCTGATCCATTTGGAAGAAAGTAATGTTGCCAGCTGGGTGTATTGCAAGGCAAAACTGAAGATGGACATCTTCAGCTGTTTCTCCTTTCACTGAAGTGTGTCTTTGGGTGTCGCCGGAGAAGAATTCTGAACATGCTGTGTGGGCACGTGAGGAGCAACACACGCTACTGGTTGGAATCCCAGGAGATAAAAACATGCTAGTTTTGACAGAGGATGCACAGGCTGTTAGAGAGCTGAATGACTCTTGAGTTTACAAGTGAAATATTTATTTCCTTGAGAAAAGGGAAGAGGAATTATTTTTGTGGTTAATCTGTAAACACTTGTAGAATAAATTATGAATAGAATAAATCATGCAGACCGCTGCAGTTTCCTCCCTAGTATGAGAATTACTTTTTGTGGTTTTATTATGAAAACATGATAAAATATACACTGAGAGAGATCAGTGCAGAAAATATGGTGAGTGTAAATCTGTACATTAAAATTTCTTCCTTTTAAACCAATGTGTATTTTTTTCATTTGTTTTGCTGTAGTTGTGGCTGGTTAACCTTGGTGAGCTGCCAGGTGCCCACCCAGCCACTCTCTCACTCCTGCTTCTCAACAGGACAGCAGGAGAAAATAGAATGACAAAGCTCGTGGGTCTGGATAAACACAGGGAGATTGCTTACCGGTTACTGTTGCAGGCAAAACAGACTCAACTTGGGGAAAATTAATGTAGTATATTGCCAATTAAAATAGATTTGGATAGAAACAAAAATTAAAATAACACCTTCCCATTGCCTCCCTTTTTCCAGGATCAACCTCACTCCTGAGTTCTCTATTTCCTCCCCTCCCTAGTCCCCCTGAGTGGTGGATGAGGGTTACGGTCAGTTTATAACAGTTTCTCTGCTCCTTCCTTCTCACACTTTCCCCCTGCTCCTGTATGGGCTCTTAATGAGCTGCAATTACTTCAAGAAATACCCAACTGCTCTGGTGTGGGCTCCTCCCCAGGCTGTGGTGTGAATATCTGCTCTAACGTGGTCTTCTCCATGGGCTCCAGGGAAATCTCTGCTCCGGTGCACCTCCTTCCCCCTCCTTCTTTTCTGACTTTGGTGTTCATACTGCTGTTCCTCACTTTTTTCCCCCCTCATTCCTCTGCTTCGTTGGTGTTTTCACAAAGGTGTCACCCACTTGGCTGCTGGGCTGGGCTGTGTCCTGCAGTGGGTCCTTCGTGGAGCTGTCTGGAACTGTCTGTGGCTGACATGGGGCAACTCCTGCAGCACACCTTCCTTGCTGCCAAAACCTTGACCGGTACAACTGATACAGGAGGTTAACACGAAATGTTGGAATAGAAAGGCAGATACTTTAAATACTCTTTATAAAAAAACACTTTTTCATGGTGATCGTAATGATCATTCGAACAGGCAAGCAAAGGATTGCCCCTACTGAAAATCTTTACCCAAACTGGATGTCGGTCTTAATAATAGCTTCTGAATAAACTATGTGTTTCCAGATTTCAAAATAAAGAAACAGTCTATAAGCTAAGGAATATTGTTTTTGAGTACAGGTGTAGCATGTACATTTAGCTTTAATGTACTATCTTGATTTATTTTTAGCACTTCATTATGGTACACAACATTTTAAAGACCATTGCAGGATCGTATATGTTATGAAGAATGTATGTGCAGTGAGTGTTATGAAGTTAGCAGATGATAGTTTGTTATTTTTTTCGGACATCACACAGTTATTAAGAAAACAGATGAAAGACTTGATGTTTACGGTGTTCTTTTCCAAACTGCCATTCTGTTACTTGCTATTCCTTTTTTACCTGTCATTGTCATTCCCTTCCTGCTCAGACACAGGCTTCCACTTCTGAGTTCTGGTTTTTTTTTTTTAGTTTTCTATTATCTCAGTAAGCATTACAAATTTTTTTGTTTGCTTGCTGAGAAAATGTGACCATATTTGATTCCTTTGAGTTCTCAGGTGATCTCACATAATGGCTGAAGTCAGAGTGAGTGTACGCATTCACTGTAGGGTTGTTGACAGAAGTTTAACTACATAGCACAGAGCAACAGTGTGACAAAGCTAATTCAGTGTTTGCTAGGAAAAGAAGAATCAATTAAATTGAAGAACAAAGGTTTTTATTACTTAAACCTTTGTTCAATGAGACTGCGGAAATAAGAGCGCCTTGCTTTTTTGTGTTCTTGAACAAAACGTTATATTGATACATCAGACAGTTTCAGCCAAGTTGTTTCATCTGAAATACCTTTCCGGTGGAAATTACAGCATTGCTTAAAGATACTCCATCTGTAGCTGACTAGCTGGAAAACCAAGAGTTTTAGGAGAAACTGGGAGTTGTTCAATAATGCTGCTTCTGTCACTTGGTGACGCATGCTTAAAAACATACATCCTGGTAGTGTGAAATAATTATTAAACCACTCTTTCAGGATAAATGATGTGACTGGATATTAAATTACTTAGTTTGGAGTTAGGAGATAAGACAATCTCTGCTACTCATTTACTTTGCGAAGTTGAGTAATTTGATGAGTATGGATCTTGTCTACCAACATATTAGATGGTTTCAGAACAGTGGTTGTTGCTGGCAGGTGCTGAGCCTTTTGCCCTCATATTACTTAAACATTGCAAAACATTTGAGTACGTGAACTCAGTTATTTAGCATTTATAGAACTGTACATATCTGTTGGTTGTGATCTCTAGTGCATTCTAGTGCAAAAAAGCTTGGTAAGTTTGGTAATTGCATGTACAGAAGTTGCAACAGTCCATATTTGTTGAACACTACTGAAGTGAATCTAAACTCTGAAAATGGTGTACGTTGGTTTTAATGATCGTCACTTCTCACTCGCTGTGTTCCACCTAATAAAGTGGGCTGATTGGCCATGTCTTTTAAGTGTTAGGATAGTGAATGTCTTTTTCAAATCTTTGGTATTCTATCTGGATAAAACTGTTAAGTCAACGAGGAACATACTGCAATAATTCTCCAGAATTTACACTGAAATTTTCTAGGATTGCTCTGGCATTTGCCAGTTGCCTGGAGACTCGCCCAAGACTCACGTGGGAAGTCCTAATCCTGCAGCTGGCTTCCTGGGGTCTGTGACAATGCTTTGTTCTGCTTGTGGACGCTGGACATAAGCCTCTCCTAGCTACCCAGTAACAGGTGGAGTTGAGTATAACAAATTGTGCTCCCCACAACTCCTTCCTTATCTTGCTCTGAAAGTAAGAGGTTCTGCTACTTTTGTAGCCTGCAACAACTATTGTTTTTCAACACAATCACACAAAGATGTTAGATGTGTTTATAATTATGCAGAATTTTATATAATTATTAGTACTTGGGAGGGATTAGTCTGCCTTTTGCAGTTTTGGTCCACCTGTTCTGATTGTTCTGATAGAAAGGCTGGGACAAAACATTTGATAAAAATGCCTTCTTAGAATGTTTTTAAAACAATTACAATATCTATTCTGTAATATGAATGCATTTTGCTTATTTATTCTAGCTGGAATATGAACAGCAAATACAACTTCAGCCTTTGGAGGACTGGAGAAAAGCTTTAAACTGTGCTTTGACATCCCAACAGGAAGATCTGGTTGTACTAAGTTTAGACCTGCTGTTGTATGGTGATAAGTTTTGAAATTATTAAAGCTTGTGCCATGAAGAGCAAATCTGGTATTTTGGTCTAACGCAGCTTAGTTTTGAAGCATTATAGACTGTTGATGATGCAATGAAACCCTCAAGCACAAACACTTCGGGAGGAGTAAATATGGCAAAAGATATTGCCAAGTTGTCAGATTATACACAAGCAAGAAAATGGGATTTTTCTTGTTGAATATTGTACTTATTGAGATTGTTCCCACTGATGAAAGGAAAATGTTTTTTCTGTAATACTCAAAGCACATTGAATAGCCTCAACTGATTGTGAAAATTTTACTGTATATATGCCCTCCCACAAAAAACAGTCCAGGAAAAGCAGTTCTCATGACTTGCAGTTTTCTAAACTAAAATAAATCATGTATTTTCCGTTCTTGCAGTCTAGCAATAATTAACCACTCATTTTCTCAGTACTGTGTACACTCCTACTGACCTTCTTCATGTTAACATGCAGATACAGCACTAAATGCAAAGCTGCATTGACTTTTTCTGTGGTGCCACAGCCCAAATAGTGTGTTTACTAGTGGAAGGAAATAATTTTCCAGCTTCTGAGAAAGTGCTGCAGAATATACACTGTTTCCATGTGGACAATGTATAACAGGAGAGAGCAAAAACCAAAGTGCAGGTCAAAGCATATTAAAGCTTTCATTTTCACATGTAAGCCTATGATCCGAGGTGTATTTGTGCATAGTGCAGACTTTGTGGGCCTTGCAAGAAAAATGGTGCAGTGTTTAAGACACTGTCTTGGAAATTAGGATTGTTGTGGTCTCAGTTCCCTGTTCCACCACACTTTTGTCTGGCAGCAAGTAAGTAATTTAGCCTTTGAGCTTCAGTTCTGTCTGTAAAATAGCAATACTAGTACTCCCCTTCCTCGCAAGGCATGATGAAGGTAAATACAGGGGTGGTGGTGGGGGGGGTTGATGCTGTAGAAAACATTTTTGGTTCTTCTCTGAGAAGTTTTCTTCATGGTTTGGAAAAACAGGTCTGGATTTTTGTAGGACTCAGATATTTTGGTTCCAAGAATTTAAAATGTTTTGAAGAATCTTTTCCAAAAGGAAACAACTTCGGAAATTTCCCAGGACTTTATACTGCTGAAATATTATGCTCTGAGTATGGATTTTTTATATTTTGGGAGTCAAACAGAAAACTCGCCTGCTTTTCACAATACTAATGGTTTTTTAGAAGATCTCCAAATCTGAGTATGAGCTTCTAGATGTAAGTTGAAATGCAGCCCGATATGAATGTTACTACAGTTGCATGAAAGAGCAGAAGATTGGTCAGCTTTTGTTACTGGCCCAGGTGCCTCAGCAAGTTTCTGAAACTGCAATTTTCAGTATTTTGACTTGCCACTTCCCTTGTCTTCTCTAACAATGGGTCCTCCCTTCTGACTTTGCATGCCAAAAAAGTAGCTAAAAGTCTTCTGGGAGAGCTATAAATGCTGAGCAGGGAAAGGTGGGTGGCAGTTAAAGGAGGTGAGGAAGAACTGGAGATACTACAGGGAAAAGTGTTCCTCCTGTCGCCCTGGAAGAACACCTTGGAGGTAGGGTGGTGGATATGAAGAGGAGACAGGGCATTCAACAGGTCAGTTGAGTCAGCAGGAGCATGAGGGACATAGGACATAAATCCATTGGAATACAGCCTTCATAGGCTCTGCTGCTCACAGAGCAAATTGGGATGCCTCTTTCCCTCTTTTCTGTTTCTTCTCCAGCAGATCAGATGTAAACATTTCTAAAGAAAGTTCCTAGTCAAGACAAGGAGGTTATCATGAGAAGAGAGCATCTAAGGAGAAATTACATCACTGTCCTTCACTCTAGCCTACCTTGAGAGGTCAGCAATAATAGAATAACTTGGGTTGGGAGGGACCTCGTGCTGAAAAGTATCTTTCAGGCCCCAAGTCACAGGGAAAGGTGCCTCCTTTGCTATCAACTTCTTCCTGTAATTCAGTACAGTGAATATCAGCAATACCAATCAGGGTAGAGGAGGAAGGTACTCCCATTGCTTCAGCAGAAATGCCTGTAGGAGGAGTCCTTCTTCTCAGCCACCCATTCACTCCCAGAACTGGATGGCTCAGGCACAGTTTAGGAATGTATTTAATCTTCCACCCTGGATGAAGAGAAACCACTGTGGGTATTAACCAGAAGCATTTGCTCCCTGGTCTGTTATCTGTGACTTTTTGGGTGCCAGTGATTGTAGCAGGCCAGCTCTAGATCCAGATCTCCTCCCATCTACAGATACAAGGAAGGTTCATACAAGAACTTGTGCCATTACTGGCTGAACACCATTAGGAGTCCTCTGAAGCCTGGAAAGCAGGTAATTTTAGTAACAGAATCTCCACTGTCTGCTTGTATCTTCCTCTGAAATAAGCTCCATTCCCCTGGTTCTTCTTATGGTCATTCTGTGAGTGGCTAACACAGGCTTGCTGGATGTCCCATATAACAAAGAATTTCTCATAGTTCTGTCCAAAATCCCACGACCCTCATTAAGAACTTGTGGGGTATTACTTCGCCCTGCATTTTCTGTGTGTTTTTGGTATGGGTTATGTGATTTTGTGGCCTCTGCTCCCTGCCTTCCTCTCTCTGCCTCTGGATCAAAGCAATGATGCCAGTAGCACCACTAGATGAAGGAACCTGTAAGGAGCTGTGAGGATCTAAGGGAGGCATTCCCATACATGAAGTCTAGCAATCCTATTAATACGTCTCAGAATTCCTCCTAGTTGTTTTCAGCTGACAAGCTTTTGGTTCATAGCAAAAACTCCTGTTATTATTCCTTACTGCACTTAGCACAGTTAAATTTTGTCCCATAGCCACCATTCCAGCTATTCTTTTGCACTGGCATTGCCTCCCGTGTTGTTTAATCAGAACATTTCATTAGTATACTGCTATTTTTGTGCCAAACAATTACGTTAAATTTGTCCCGGGACAGTTCTTTGAGGAATGGCAGCTCCAAGCCAATGACTTCCCATTTGTCATTTCCGCTTTAGCTACTTCCATACTTGGCTTACAATTCTTGCAGCTACTAATCGTTTCCCACGTGACATTGTTCCAAATGCTTTGCTAAAGTCCAGATGGAATATATTCCCTGAATTTTTGTCATGTTGACAAGCTGGTTACCTGATTAGGTAGCAAGATTAATACTCTGACATGTTCTACTTTGGAAATTTTAATTAGTGTCCCCACTTTTAATTATTTCAGAGTTTGCCATGATTCTTGTGTGCCCTTCTGTGAAGATTAACAGCTTGGCAGATGTTTTCCAAAAGAAGTCCCAGAAGTACCCAGACATCCTCATACTCTTTCTGTCTGGATGCATTATAATGCATATGAAATGAAAGATTGGGTCTGTCAGAAATACCTAAACATCATGAGAGTTACCTGCCTCTCCAGTCCTGGCAGAAAGGAGAGATGTTTGCTGCTATTGGTTCCTTTCAAAAGCTCAGAAGTTTATATTCATACTGTCTCTGCGTCATTGATTATTGACTCATAAGGTCCAGGCCTGGCTAATAGAAAATTGCAGTAAACATAGTACAAGAATGTAAGTCAGAAAAAATGTCACTCATCAAACTCACATAAGAGGAAGGGCAGTTAGCAAGTCTTATTGACAAAATGTGATTAAATGAATTGTCATATTTGCATTCATTAGCAAAATTATTTAGGGGGGTGCAAAAGAATTTACACCTGGTTCTGGTTTCCACAGGTCATTGGGTGCCTATCCCTTAGAAAGGCTCCTGGCAAGGCAGGCATGACATCCAGACAATGACTGCTTTGAAGAAGATCAGTTTCCCTTTGCTTCAATCCTTTGAAATCACAGAAGACATACAGATAAAGGTAAAAATAGAATAATTCAATTGTGCCAATGGTTTTAGTGGAATGATACTGATGGCACTTTGTGATTCATTTGTGAACTGTCGCATCCTTTGGGAATATGGAATACCTGGAATATGATCTGTATGCTCTGTTGGATCCTATAAATTCTAAAGATGTCTTTCTTTATCCAATTTCATGCCCTGTTTACAGCCAGTCACCTTGCCCCACCCTTTCCCAGGAATCTTCCCATGGTGGCATGGTCTAGCTAAAGTGGTTCAGATCATCTCTAAGTCTCAGAAGAGCGGAAGATATTTTGTTCCTGTTATTTTCTGTCTTCCAAGATAAAATAAGCTTGCATGCTACTCTCTGTTGAGACTATTATGAATCTTCAAGATCAGGTTCTAATTCTAGCCCTAAATCTATGGAAGATTTCTCATCTAGATTATTTTTCCTATCTACATTTGCAGGCAGACAGCTCCAATACTCGAAGTGTCCATGTTAGGTGTTCTGCTGGTAGTACAGAAATGCTTAATCACAAACATGGTTGCATTCTGAATCATAGAATCATAGAATGGTTTGGGTTGGAAGGGACCTTAAAGATCATCTAGTTCCAACCCCCCTGCTGCGAGCAGGGACACCCTCCACTAGACCACGTTGCCCAAAGCCTGAAGAAGCATTTAGTATTATGTTGCTTAGGAACATGGCTCTTGAGGCAAATATCTACAACAGGCATGAGGCTCCTTACCAATTCATTCTTTCAAGATTCAGAAATTTTGTCTTCTCTGCAGATTTTGAGATAAATCAAGGGAAATATTGTAGTTTCTACTTATGGTATAGGGATCTTCTTCACTCATGGTCTACATATCCTGAAACAGATCCTGAGCAGGATTTTCAGATCCCAACTATCTGAAAATATCTTCTGACATTTCCAAGATCGTGTTCTGGGTGAATAGCCTTTTTTGTGTATGAAACAGCTTATGGAATGTTACCTCTGCTGCATACAAGCAGTATAGTAATATTTATGTCTGCTTCGCTGATATTAGTTAGATGGAAACAGAAGTCGTACCCTCTGATCTCTTGTGTTAATGCGTTGACTATCCTGTTACCATTAAACTTCTCTCTCAGAAACATGGCCGGGGAGAGCCCTTAAAACTATCTGCATATTCTAAGTGTGTTTTCTTTATGGTCAGCTTCATATGAGTATTTCTGAGTTGAATGCTAGCTGTTATGTTGACAGTCTTCTTCATAATTCTAATGGATTTACCATATTGTATCATGGTAGAAAACATCACAGCAATACTTTCTATAAAGTAATGAAGGAAGGGCCACATCCACTTAAATTTGCAGAGGCTGGGCATCTGGGGAATTACTATATTTAGTACAATGTTGCTCCCTATATTTGCTGTTGTAGGAAGTGACAGGGAGATTTTAAAGAGGACTTATGCATAGGAAATGACGCAAGATATTCCTTGGGCAGTAACACCCTTGCCCCAAAGAAAGTGAAAGCGTAATGCCACAAGTCCTCTCTGAATCTTAGGGATCTGTCCAGTGTGTTTCCACTGTGTTTGCATTTCATCAATCACGAGTCATCAGAATCTTTGCCAGGATGATGTCAACTCTAGTTGAACCCCCAATCCCAGATCTGAGGTAGAAGCAGTCTTTCCATTGTTCTTCACAGATGTGCTCTCTCAAAAGCAGTGGTATCTCAAAATCACAGACTATATACTGGAAATGACTGCTGGAGGTCATCTAGTCCAATCCCCTGCTCAAAGCAGATCCAGAGCCAGATCAAGTTGCTAAGGACTTTTGTCTCAGGATTACGTGCTGTCTTGTAGCTAGTCCCCCAAGCTTGGATAAGTCAGTACAAAACATCACCACCCCTCACAGCACTGCAGAATCAGTACCCACTTGTTTGAAATCTATGTGGAGGTATCATCATGTGTTTTGGTGCAAAGCTTGTTAGACTGTACCAGGGACTGTGGTGTTGATCGTCTCTAGACCTAACACCCCTGACCTGGAGAAAAAACATCCTTATAGTGTTTAAAGAGTTCATCTTTGTCCCTTTATGTGTTTGTTAGATGGCATAATCAATGCCAGAATAAACTTCTGTGCTCTCTTGAGGGGGACCAACACTGGCTGTTGACTGGATTATTCTGTCTTTCCAGGAGGCTCCTCCATTCAGCCTGTAGTATTTTTAGGGAAGTAGAGGGTCATGGTGAAGTCTCAGTCTTTACCTGATTAGGCGCCTGTCCAATGAACACTCTCATTACATGTCCATAGTGCAAAGAAAAGCTCAAGAGCTGTATTTGCTTTTCCCACCACAGATGAGGGAATGGTAACCAGCAGTTACTGCCTAGTGAGAGTATAGATGGAACGGGCTTTCGAAGAGGTGTTTGCACTGCCAGGAGAGGTGAGGAGCTATTTCTGGGTGAACTGGCAGGAGGGCTTTGGCAGCTGGAAGGCAGACATGCAGTGGGGCACGAGCGATAATCGCACCTCTCTCCACCCAGCAAAGCAAGAGCTGCAGTCACATTTCTGCAAACCCCTTTTACTCACCAGCAAAGGAATGGGGGCTGCTCAGCCCAATCCAGGGCAAGAAGAGAACCATCCCTCCAACACACCTCAAACAGTCCAAACCGTTTATTGATCTTCAGCCTAGGCAGTGTGTCTCTAAAGGAGGGCTACTACCATTTGGAAGCCCTCTACGCAAGCTCTTTCCAAACACTCCTCTCTCATTTCCCTTGAGCTGGAAGTCATTTTAGATTTGCCAGCTGGGACTCGGCCCCTGGGCTGATTCCAGCACCTGCACCTAGTTTTATGTCAGAGTGAGCTGGCTGATCCCGTGGGATGTTACAGTGTGTCTTGATGCAAGGTGGTGCTTGGAAAGGTGCTGCCGGACTTCTGTAAGGAGGTGGAAAGTGACAGTGTCAAAGCTGAGTGGTGGGAAAGCAGTGATTTCCAGCTCCTGATGTTTATTTCCTGGTGAGTGGCATGTTTAAGAATATTCTTAATGCTTGTGGTGATAGCAAGAAGTGATATGCTAGTTGCTTTGCCTGTTTCTTTTGTTTTGAATTTTAGAATATCTGTGACTAAAGATATAGTTCCCCCTGCACCCCAGAAGAACCCCCAAAACAGAGACTAATCAACTGGATAATTGCCCATTCCTAAGTGTCTGAACGTAGGATGAAACTTCTGGTTTAGTGTTTTCTGTGCTGCTTATTTTTCAGTGAAAGCAAATTGCCTTTTGATATAAAATACATGGTTCAGTCTCTAGGGAACCCTGTCTTTGTATTCTTCTTGTGCATTATTATTATTTAAAAAAAAACCAACAAACCAACAACCAGTAGCATGAGTGATCACAGCTGAAGAATGCAGACTGTTCCCAGGAAAAAGGTAAAAGGGAAGAAAAATTGCATTCAATTCTGTTATGTAACCAAGAAAATAAATTCTTTCAGAGAAGAATAGTGCTAGATTTTCCTCCTCAAAGGTATTATATATAACTACCATAATTAATTACAGAATTATTCACGACTAGGAACAAGGATGTTTGATTTACCTTGTTTTACAAAAAAAATAAAAAAAACACACCTCAATCTGTCAAGTACCATGCAAATAAGAATTGAAGATTGTTTCTGAACACTGATAATGGGGCAGAGATTGGGGAGTTACAGGATGAGGAGGATTGTGTCACATACATTGATGGCAACAGTAAAAGAAAGACTGAATGGTTTATCTGCAGTCACGGCCATAGCTTTCAGTTAAAAGTCTGGTTTATATTCAAAGCTCTCGCCAAACATTTGCTTTTGCCAATTTCTGGATTATTTATCAGCTTGAATTGACATAATAAGCTTTGGGCCCATGATGTAAGTCAGATGTCTAAATCTGGCCTCATATAGGGAACAGAGTGGGTTTTCCCAGCCTAACAAGCCAGAACTTGGCCTGTCAAAGGTGTCTGCGTCAAGGGACTAGAGAATTAATGAAGTCTGCCTCTTGTCTCTGGAGGCTGCTTTTGAGAGCGATACTACTCCATGGCTAGTGAAACTGGACCAGCATTCTTTCCGCATCTTTCTTCAGCAGGGTCACCTCCTTCACAACTGCCTGTTACGGCTCCTTTTCCGGCAGCTGCCACCTGACCAGCTGCTCTCAGTGCGTCCCCCCAGCACAACAGGGGTGAAGCTTTTGCTTTGGGGGTGGCTGCTTGGGGAGGTAAGCGCTGCGCGTCCTCACAGGAGGGAGGAAGTCTGAGCTGTTGGGAGGTACATTTCTCTGGGTGAGTCTCAATGCGCAGGGAGTTGTGCGTGAATTCATAAGCCCAGGCACAGTTGGCACCTGTTTTCTCAGGTGTAAATTCTGGCCCCTCTTCCATCGCTCAGTATTTTATAGGCTGAAGAATTAAAATACTCTTTAAATTGTGCTCCTGGTCCCACGCAGCTGAGGAATTACTGAGGAAGCCAGGCGTGCTTAGCTACAGGACTCCCAAAGCACCTGCCCTTGAGGAATCCAGCAAGCAGTTCTGGGCACTGCACGTAGTTCCCATCTCGGTCCACCGTCCTGGGTGACACCTTAGCGTCACCTGTTTGCTTCCCCCGCTGTTTAGTGCGAGGATGCCAGGTGGTTGCATGCCTGTGGGGAATCTCCCAGTAGGCTTGTGATGCTCAGAGAACTTGAGCCCTCACGGCCTGTCTTCAGTGGACCTTCCTTGCAGACACTTCTGGACACTGACAGTGTTTCTTCTGCCCTGGGGAACTGAGGTGCTAGCTGTTGCATGCTTCATCTGAGAAATCTCTTGGCCATTTTTGTGACCTCTCTAGGGATGTCAGCTAGAAATGCTGGATCCCAGCTTACACTGCAGTTGTGAGGCTGTGCAAGCATTTGCTCCAAGACACTATTATCCATTGTTTTTTTCCATTAGGGTCTTGGAGTCTAGCAATTTCAGAAACATTTGACCATACCCTTAAGACAACTCAGCCCAAAATATACTTCGGGGAGGAGGCTAAGCAAACCTTTTGTGATGATCTTCAGAGTAGTGCATATGCTTTATGAACTTTCATGTACAACACATCACTAGGAGGTCTAGATCTTCTGCCAATGATTTCTTTCCTTGCCTGCTATCAAAATTATATATTTAAAAGTAGTCATAACTGCATCTCATCCTCAGTAGGATGAGATGAGCCTCAGTGGGAATGCTGTTCCTCCTCCTCCTTTATGGTCTCTTCCCTGCTGTGGCTGCTGGTTAATTCTCACGGTTTGCTGGGTAACTAGAGTCATAGCTCCTTAAGATAGGATGTCACACTTGTCCTTTGCCACCTGTGCTTCCTAAAGACAATGTTAGGCTCTGCTTGCTGAGAATGATGGGTCATCATTCTCTGTTGTGGTGTTACAATAACTCCTCTCTGAACTTTCATGCCTGGGCCTAGATAGATGTGCTATATAGTTTAGTCCTGTCTCTGCTTAGACTTTTCAAGACCCAGCAGTCCTTTGAGCAGGAGACTCGTGTGTCCTGCAGGAAATGTAGTTACTTGCATACTGAGTATCTGCCTAAGCAAACTCGTAGGCTTGCTGGGGTCATGTGGAGAGAGCACGGCTCGGTGTAAGATCTCATGGTGAATCAGCTTGCAGGTATATTGGGTTACCTGGTGCACAGCTTGCTGCCAGGCTTTTTGGTGGCATTTCTGTTGGCTGCAGCTTCTCTCTAGGCACATCTGATCGGACTCACAATCAGCATGGGAGGTTGTGGAGTAGAGGGATGTTACAGTACGAGTGCAGATGCTGCCCTCAAAGAACATGGATGAAAGTGAGGCATGTGCTCACAGCAAGACATCCAACAACTATGGACTATCCTACCGCAGTATCCTACCTGGGGTAGGGTAAAAGGTCTCTTCAAGTCAACCCAAACGTCACATTTTCACTCCAGACTCCAGCCTGTTCCCTGTAGGAACAGACCCACTTTGGAAGGATGGGTGCACTGCATGAAGTGATGGAAAATATAAGGTCACAGACCTTTAGGGAATCTGACTTGCTATTTAGTAAACAAATACTTACAGAAAATAATCCCTAAGAAGCCACGGTAACCTTGCGATGACCTTACTGAGCAGCAATGCATATGGTTGCTTTGCGACAAGGGTTCTGCAGGCTGCTATTTTATAGTATTAAATGACCTTAGCCCACTTCAGAACAAAAGAAGGTATTTATTTACTTTTTCATGGTTAACAAGCCAGTGTTACTGAACAGGCTGTCCTAGTATTTTCTTTGAAAATAATGCATTTTTTCTCTTTGGTCATAAAGAAGTCATAACCCTATTCCTGCCATGCTAAACAATCAGCCTCAGGCTCCAGTTCAGAAAAGCACTTGTGTGCTTACTGAAATGCTACTGTCAATCGCACTTACACATCTGTATAAAGTTAGAAATGGAACCTGATAATTCAATTGAAGTGGGGCCTCAGTGGTAATGCTTTTAATTGTAGTGTAAATCCAGTCTTCCCATTGACCAGTAGATGGGGCAAGTGAACCTCCTTATAGTTACGGTCAAGATTTTTCTGAATGCAAGGTTAAAATGTAGCTCTCGTTGGCTCTTAGTTCAACAGTCTAGTTTGAAGGCTGTTTACCTTTGTACTGCAAGGGTAAATTACGTACTTTGACGCAACTGGACTATTTTCTTTACAAACATGTGTCGTAAACAATTGTTCTGTTCCTTGAAATTCTGAGATTTAAATGATGTTCCTTTCTTTACACAGGGATGGAGACAAATCTTTTGAAGGTTTTTGTTGTGTGAAGATATGGGAATGAGTGTTCCCTCCCCAAAACTAGCCAATAGTTAAGTGTTTACAACACTCACGGGGATCCAAGTTTTAGTCCCTGGTAGTCTCCCATGTGCCTGTAGAGTGTACCAATGACAAGATCACCTTACCTGCCTTTGGGTCATCTTCTCCAATTCTCTCCTCCAAAAGCTGTTGTCACTTTCGTACATTTATCGATGCACCAGACTTGTACAGGCTATGTGACTGACCATAGTTGCTGGCCACAGTTGCTTTCTGCCCATGCTTCTAGTTTCCTGTTCGCACTTCATGTGATGTACTTATCCAAAGAGAGGCTCAAAACAAGTCAGTCCCTGAATACTGCCTGTTATAAAGGAGTAAAAGCTTTTTCTTGAACACACAGGAATGTAGAGTCCTCAGTTTCCTTTTAGCCACAACCACAATTCTGCACATTCTTCTACATGGTAGCTCCCTACGTATGGTCTGCTTTGTCCCCTCTCCTTGGAGCTCAGCTTGATAGTGTGAGTCCTGGAGCTGGCTGTGTTCTTGCAGGCAATGTGGTGCAGGAGCAAGAACCATTTGCTGCCTTACACTGAGGCAGACAACTCCAGTGAAGTTGGCCTTGTGTGAGGTAGGAGCCTCCGCAGGTGCAGAGCCCTGTGACGGTGGGGAGGTTCTGCTTGTCTCATAGATGAGATATCGTTGTTTGGCTAGTTGGGTGTATCTTGCCCTTGTGAGAGCAACTCCCACTGTTCAGCCTTGAATAAAACGTCATTATATATCTATCAGGTTTTACTTTAGAGGGGGCAAGCTTCCTGAGATAGTTGGGTAGATGGGTGAAGAAACCTGTATCTATATTAAACTGGATAGGCCAGGCAAATACAACATGTTAATATAAAAGAAAACAGCTTGGCTAAAGATTTAAAAAAAAAAAAAAAAAACCAAAAACCAAACCACTTCTTTTTCCTCAAACTTTCAAAAACTGAAACAGGGCAATAGATGTGAGCCTGCCTTCTCAGATATTTAGGGAGAGCCTCAGCTGCTGGGCTTTAACTAGTTTAGCAAGGGGTCTATGTGCCACCATCTGTCATTATCTGTTTGTGATATCCAAAACTGCTCTGGGTGGGAGGGAGCGTGGAGGAATTCCTGGCTGGATTAGCAAGACTTTGTGCTCTTGCTTGAAGCCATTACGTGGTTAAAACTAAGATGAGCAATACTGAGTACAGAGGGGGACAAGGTTTAAGCTGGTGTAAACTGAGAGCAGCTCCTTTGCAGACAGTGAAAGAAACCAGACTCTACAGATGTCTAAACTGGTAGGAGTCTGGCTCACCTTCTCCTAAAGTACATTATACAGAATCTAGGCATTACCTTAACTGATTCCATATTTTGGAGGAGCAATTTGTGTTACCTTTTCCTCATGTCACTCAAAGGTTGCCCCAGCTTTTCCCTCTTTTGCAGCCTCGTGATGCCCTCAGATCTCATCTCTAACACTGCCTCCTCCATGGTGAGCAGCCTGACTCAGACCAGGCTTCTCGCAGCCAAATTCCTGCAGCCTGCCGCAGTCCTGCTTTTTTTACTTTCCATTCTGTCTACTGACCGTCCTACAGCAAAAAATCCTCTGGCTCCTGCCATATCTACCTTTTGCCTTTGAATGTTTTCATTGACTCACTATGTTTTGAATGAAGTTTAAATTCCTCAGTGCATTTTCAGCCAGCATTTGCATTTTGTTCATTGTCTGTGTCTTGACCATCCAGCATCCTCTGACTTCACTTATATCCTCGTGGTCTTCCTCTATTTATTTTCTTCATATCCTTCCCTATTCCTGAAGAGATGTTCTCCTAATAAACTGAGCAGTGTTACTGGCACTCAACCCCTCTACTTTCACACTCTGCTCCTGACCTTCCCTCGAGCCAGTGATTTTTCTCTTAATTTTCTGCTTTGTGGATGGAAAGAACTGCTTTATAAGACACACACTGCTCCTGGGGTAGGTATAAAGCATGGCTCAGACTGACCAGGCTCCTCAGGAACGTGGCTTGTGACACAAATGCAGCGTGAGGCAGCTGGAAACACCTACACCATGCGGTGGTTTATAGTCAGCCAACTGTTCGGTGACATGCTGGCCTCTGAGGAAAGCTATGCGTGCTGTTAGCCAGAGGTATCTCAGAAGGATTGAGTCTGTCTGCTATTTGGCTCCTCACAGACAGCAGATGTTCCACAAGAAGGTGAAACATGCAATAAATGACTGTATTTACTTGAAGCAAATCAGAGCTCAAGAAAAGGCAGTGGTCCAGCCAAGTGTGTTTACTGCTGCAGGAACACTTTCGTGCTGATGCAGCATCTTCCACCCAAAATCTCTGAACATTTTGAAAGCGTTAACAAAGGTGGGCTAATGCCAGTGTCTGCAGACAGATTTGAGCCAGTTTTTTACTGCCTGTTTTGGGTACTGCCATCCATATAGCCTACACTGACTTTGGTACTGCTATGGCTACTTGGCTGAGTGTTTCCTTAGCTGCATAGATGGTTTCTGCAGCTGGTGCTGAGCTCATGCTGATGCAGCTACATTGGTTAGAGGACCTGAGCGGGCCACTGCATGGCTAGCTCAGGTATGTACATGTGAGCTGCTGTCACTTTCGTGTAAAGATACATTTGTCCCATTTTTAGGAGGGAAAAAAAAATAATCCAAGACCTGGACTTATAGAATCATAGAATCTTAAGGCTGGAAAAGACCTCTAAGATCATCAAGTCCAAGTGTCAACCCAACACCACCATGTCTACTAAACCATGTCCTGAAGTGCCATGTCTACGGGTTTTTTGAACACCTCCAGGGATGGCGACTCCACCACCTCTCTGGGCAGCCTGTTCCAATGCCTGACCACTCTTTCAGTGAAGAAGTCACAAAGATACATCTCTCTTTTCTACTGCTTCTTCTGAGGGGAAGGAAATGGAAAAAGTGAAATACTGAGTAGGTTATCACTAGTGAAAATAGGTTCAAGATAGGTTGTGCATGTCTACACTCTGAGTGAATGTTCAGCTAATGTCTAATACAGGGAAACATCCAGTGACCCATAAGGGAGAGAAGTAATCTCTTTGTGTGCGTGCGTATTTTCCTCGTGGACCAACAGATACCTCTTTAGATGCTTATTTTGAGATCCAGAGGTCACTTGTTAGTCTTCAGTGGCATACAGAAGAGGACCTGTACTTTTAGCCAACAGCAGGGTGTTAATGCAGGGATTTCATATTGTTTTTCTAGTAAAGAATATGCTGCCAAAAAATATCACCTGGTTCTGAGTATGTGCCAGCAGTTAGGCGATGAGTTAGGAGCCAGCAGAACTGCACTGCCCTGAACAGTTTCCAGCAGAGCCCTGGAGACTGATAGCTCCAGGATGGTTGGGGGATGGCTCTTCCTCTCTGATGTATCCCCAACTAATTGCGGTGGATGGCTCCTCTGCAATGGTCTGGTGGTCCTCTACTTGCTTTTCCATAACATGCAAAAGGGGGCAATCTCCAAAAGTTCTTAGAATGGACAACCAGCTCACGTCCTTCCAACTCAAGTACTTTTTTACTGAGAAACTTGTGCTGTTCCTTTCTCCTCCTTTGCTCAGCTCACTCCTGGTGATTTTCTGCGGACATTTCCCCCAAATGACCTTGCTAGAACCAAAGTGAAACAAAAGGCACTACCCACGTCCTGCTCTGAGTCCCTTAACTACAAAATGTTTTCAGTCTGTGGAGAGGGATTTTTCCTCTCTCTTTCATTCTCTCTTCTCCTCGGCTGCCCACAGTGACAACTGTATCTGTTTGATTTGAGGGAAGACTTGCATGTCCTGTGAGTGGCTCCTTCTGCTAATAATTTGTTTTCTGGAGCCTGTTGCTGCACAGTATAAATAAATTTCACTGTTCAGTACTTTCCCTTTTTGTTCCCCTGCTGCTGGCAGTGAGTTGACCCACCCTGTTTTGTTTTTCAAATTTATCTTTCTTTGCCCTTCTTATATGAGACAAAATCAGAAGATTAAATTAACAAAGATGCATTATTGGTGCCTGCTTTTTTTGGTTGTCTTGTGTTGCACTAAAAGTTCTGCATAAAATGGAAATTAAAATGCAGCTGACATCCTGGAACAATATTCGGTTTGGTACTGGGACAGGGAATAATATCCCGCTTCAAAAAGTCTAATGGTGTGTGCTGAATAGCCTCTGTATAAAAAATATTTTTCAGCCATCCTGCCATGTAAACTCAGTCTTTTTATAAACAGTCTTAATTTGGCCCATCCCGTGCGTGTATGCTGCTAGAATGACCAGGATGTTTAGCACATCAGACCTAGCTGTGCCGTGGTGAATGTAGGTACTGGAAGTTCTCCAGTTGTGGTAGTGTGCATGCCCCTGCAACCTCTAGCTCAGAGCAGGGTAAATATTTAGAGTGGCTGAGCCCAATTTGGGCTCTGTGCTGTTTTAACTAGATTCTTCCTGCCTAATTTAAAGCTGGCTTAGGCATTTCTCCACCACACCAGAATCACTGCTGAGTACACGTACCCCTAATTGGGTATGATGAAGGCCACAGTCATGTTTTTCATGGTTCCAAGCCTGATGCTTAGAGCACTTGAGGTTGTTTTTACTGTGTGAATGTGACTGCATGTGCATTTTAATACAGGGAAAAACAGACTGTGATAGACTAATGAAGTCAGTAGGGTGGTTACATTTGCCTACTTTCTTGGAAATCATCATTCCTGTCTTCCTTGGGATGAATAAAATAAATCTATCAATGTAGACCATATTCTTTCTGTATATTTTTGAATCATTTTATAGCATAAATAGGTTTCAAATAACATTGGTCAAGTGGGTTTTGCTTTCTCTTCCACTGATTTCTTCTAAGCAAAGAAGGACATCTCCATGCACAGGGTAAAAAAGGCAAAGAGAAACTAGCCCTTTGCCATTTGCATTTTACAAACCAGATCTTGAAAAAAAAAAAAAAAGACTTGAAGGAGGGGAAATTTGTCACCTTAACATTGCAAATGATGTGAAACCAGAATGTCCTCCCACCACAGCATATGTTTGTGGTGGGTAGGCGGGGGAGATGCAGGGAAGAGGTGATGTTATAAAAATACCTTGTAAAAATGAATGCTTGGCTAGGGGAGAGAGTTTGTCACTTCAGCCAGACTAGAGGGGGGAAACCAGACAGACAGGGGGCGGATGGGGTGAGGGGGGAGAGCTTATGTCACTTCTGCAAGGTAAATAACTTGACAAAGTGTCTCAGAAATAACAGTCAAATAATTAGCATGAGAAGACCAGATATTAAATGAGTAGGTGGCTTAGAAAGTTAAGAGGAAGGAGTACAAGCTATTTAAACAGAACGATGAAGATTGTAAGAAACAATTAAGCATGTGGCAAATACCAAGCAGAAAGGTGACAGGTAGGAATCCCGAGATAAAGTGCACAGACTTGCTAGTAGCCACTTTTCATGAACTGAGAAGTATGATTTTTCTTATTTATCCTTATAATAATTCAGATGTGCTAAGTTGAATACAGACCAGGGGCTTTATATGGTAACATGACTGCTAAATGCAGCTTCGTAATGTATCGCTAGCATGGCGCTCTCTGCACAGGACGTTTCCCTCCACGTGCCATATGGAACAGTTTGTACACTCCACAGCGTCCAGTACCGCGCAAATGCGAGCAGACACCAACATGACCACCCACAATGGCAGCCAGGGTGGAAAATGACAGTTTGCCTGGTTATGATCAGGAGGAGTTTGTACGCTGTGGTGGGAGACTGACATCTCCATCCACATCTTGGGAGCTGTTGGGTGCGGGGCTGGTGGAAGGGTCAGGAGGGACGAGACTCGGTGCCCCTGCGCAGTTCAGGTTGGCAGCGGCAGCTGTCAGTGTTGGGAGGGCAGTCTCCTTCCTATGTTTGATATTTATATTTTTTATTTTGTTTTAATTAACTTGCCTCAGTGCTCAAGAAGGTGCCCAGCCCAAGGAAGAGTGGGTGAGGGTGTGAGAAAAAGAGAGACAGAAGAGTTGGGGAGAGAGTAGGCTGGCGAGGTACCCTTTACGTCCAGTAATCTGTTATCCAGACATATATTGCCCTGTTTTACAGACAGCTTCAGATGCTGCTTTCCGTTCTACTTCTCCTCATTCCCTGTTGCTTTAATCTCTGGAAATTTGAAGTGGCTTGAATGGATCTCTCCATGAAGAGAAGGTGCCTTGCTAAATCAGACAAAACCTGCCCTCCTGCTTCCTCTCCGCTAGAACATATGTCATTCTCCTGTCTTGGCGTGACTTTCGGTGATAGGTCATTGTCCCTCGCCATGGTGTGGGACCTGCAGGGTATTTCAGCTGAGATGGGGCAAGCAAGGCTTTGGTGCTGTGCATGATGGGGCTGTACCTCTTGTGAGGGCTTATGGCAACCCACCCTGTGCTAACAGACTGGCTGGAGGGGTTTCAGAGAGGAATGGGACTGGGTTTAGTGCAGGCCAGGTTTCAAGGGTAGCATATGCTGTGGAGGCTCGTTGGTGCCCAATTTGCAATCAAGCACAGAGAAAGATTCAGCTCTCCTCTCCTCCTCTGACCTAAAGCATGTTGCTGAGGTCTGTTGCACAGGGTGGGACTTTCCACTAGTAGGTGTTCATACAAATTTGGCTGTATCTGGCTATCTTCATATGTTGGTGTGCAGTCATTTCATACTTGCATTCCACAGAAAAGCAATGGGTATTTTCCCCCTTTAGCAAATTTCAAAGAAAATACACTAACAAAACATTGTTAGAGAAATTTTGCATGCTCCAGTCAGCAAACTGAAACCTAGAATACCTTCTGAGACCCTATCTGTGCAGCTGCGTTGTTGCTTTGTCCTCCAGGGCTGACTTAGGGTAGCTGTGGGGATTAGTAGTCTGAGTTCCCTGACTTACATGCATGTAATATTAATGAAATATTTTGGTGGAAATCTAGCTTTTACATTTCAGATTTGTTTCGTTGCACCAGTTGGTGGATTGAAACTGCCATCACAGCAGCTGCCTGAATATCATGTAACGCAACATGCCTTGATGCCTTGTCATATTTCAGTGTTTGCTCACAGTATGAACAGTCCCAAGCATTGTGCTGGATTTTTTTATGAAGGTCCAGAGTTAGTGAAATAGAGAGGATCTTTTTTCCTCCACTTTCTCACAAATGCACAAGTTCTCATGCCTTTCCACTATGCCTTCCTTTCACTGATTTAATGATTCACCCTTTACAGTGCAAGTGCTTAGGGGCACTTGTGCCATAATGAGAAATGCAATACAGAAAGCCCATGTAGATGCTTCTGCATATGTCTTATTGAATATACTGAGGTCTTCCTGAATATACTGAGCATATAATGCGATAATAACTGAAGAGTGGATGTTACAATAGTGAAAGCTACGAGACATACAATTAGTCAAGAACTGTTTTGCTGGAGATGTTAAAACTAAAACCTAAAACTTTTCATGGAAATTCGGTACTTGTGATGAAACTCGTAGGGGAGTTTCTTATGTGTAGCATGCAATTTCTGATAAAAAAAGAAAGAAAAGTTCATTGCATGGTGTTCGATAACCTGGTCATTGGGTGATCTCTGAGATGTGCAAGACCAAGTTCTAAGTTCTCAGGATGAATTAGAAAAAATAGGAACATGAATTGAAGGACATGGAGCTGTTGGAGTGAGTCCAGAGGAGGCCATGAAGATGATCAGAGGGCTGGAGCACCTCTCCTCTGAAGCCAGGCTGAGAGAGTTCGGGTTGTTCAGCCTGGAGAAGAGAAGGCTCCAGGGAGACCTTATAGCAGCCTTCCAGTACCTGAAGGGGCCTACAAGAAAGCTGGAGAGAGACTGTTTACAAAGGCATGGAGTGATAGGACAAGGGGTAATGGCTTTAAGCTGAAGGAGGGTCGATTTAGATTAGATATTTAGGAAGAAATTCTTCAGGATGAGGGTGGTGAGGCACTGGAACAGGTTGCCCAGAGAAGTTGTGGATGCCCCCTCCCTGGAAATGCTCAAGGCCAGGTTGGATGGGGCTTTGGGCAACCTGGTCTAGTGGAGGGTGTCCCTGCCCGTGGCAAGGGGTTGGAACTAGATGATCTTGAAGATCCCTTCCAGCCCAAACCATTCTAGGATTCCATGATTCTATGAATTCATCTCTCCAGTATTGTAGATAAGTGTCTTAACCATTGGGCTTTTGAGGAGGGTGCGTGAGTCTGATTTCTGTGGTTCCTTTGTGTGAAAACTCTCAGGGTCTTCCTTCAATTCTAAAATTCTTCCTTTTCTTTCTTTTTTTTTTTTTTTAACCTGGGATTAAAAGTTTATGTTTTTGCAAAATGGAAACTTTGTTATGCAGCCAGCTAGAATAATAAAAGTTGTTGGTGTCTTGTGAACATGAGGCAAAGAAAAAGAAGAAAATGTGTTGTTTCATTGGCTCTGTGTGAGAGGAAAGTCTGGGCTTCATTTAAAAGTCAAATGTAAATATATTTTTGCTAACTTTGGCTTGTGAAAGATCAAGATTTGACATATTCTCATTTCTCCTTACGAGCTGCTAAGGATTCAGACCAACTTGATTGAAATCTACCTTTGACAGATGACAGCAGGATTTCATGAGTGACTTCTACTCAAGGCAACTGCCCGTTCTCTGCAACCAGCAAGTGGCAATAGCATTTTAAAGGGGGAATGTCAGAGAGCAGCTTGGTTTTCTCACTTGTCATGGTTATTTGTTTCTCTCCTGGCCGAACCACCAGAAGCAGGTTAAGGATGACACAAACTAGCAACAAATCACGGGGTGGAGGACAGAGCATGTGACAATGCCCTGGCTATGGTGCAAACATTTGAGCTACGTTTCGAAAGCCTGGGTTTGTGTTCAACAGAGTTCACGAGTGAAAAATAAGTCTTTGACGATAACAATCAACAAGCTCAATCTCGTGTCTACCCTTCAGAGAAGAGGCTGGAGCGGATCCTATCAAGCTGTGATTTGGTTCAGTGCACTAGGGAAGGTTCCTAGAAGCTTTCCCCCAGCTTCTTCACACTGTGCACTGAGGGGAAAAAAACAACATTTGGCAATTTGTTGTCAATATTTGTATAACTCCTGATGCCACTAAAACTGCATATGCAGGCTTTAAACTAACAAAAACAAAGCCATGGCCAAGCTGGAGAGCTGGATTTGTTTCCATGCACAATTAGGTTTATTTGTTTAGGTCTCATTTTATTTGCTTTCAGATGACTCAGATAGGAGTATTGCAATCCTTTCAAAGTGAAGTAGTGTTCTGTGTATTTTGGGCATTGGGCTTAGCCAAATGTGGAAAGAATTGGCTGCTCAATAGTATTTTCCTATCCAGAGGTTTTTCAAACTTTTGAGAGGAACTGAAGGAATGTCCCTTCCATGCCAGGCTTCCCCCCCCCTTCACAGCGTCTCTCCACATTATTGTTAAAGAGCATAGGAATTTTAAAACACTCCTCCATTGTGCAACTGTTAGCAACTGCTCTTATTAATTGCTTTACCATTATGCTGCATGCTTAAATTCTCGCTGGTGTCATCCATAACGTGCTGCTGTGAGTGCCTTTTAACCCATTCCAATAAGAATCTATGGATGGTGCACTGCTCAGAATCTCCCATCCTGCTAGACTAGCTCTGGGTTTGCTGAAAATGATTTCCTGCGTACATGAAGGGATATTTACATTTTGGCAAGTAGCCAAGTTTTCTGCTGGGAGTTAGTCGCTAAGGGCAGATTATTTTCCAATGGACATGCTTGCACGCTATCGGTGTTAAGAGAATTGTCTCGAGTCTCAGTACCATGGTGTTTCTTTATCCCCCACCCCCAAGCCAAAATCCAAAGGAAAATAAAAATGCAAGGTTTATTTGGTTTCTTCTGCTGTCTTACATATAAGAGGAGGAGGCAATGGCTTTTAATTGGTGCTTTTGGCACCACTGTGTTTTTGGGGGATTTTTTTTTGCTCTCTTTGTTTTCTTCTTCTGATCATTTTGCTTCTGGAAATGCCTCCTCGGGTGATGTTTCGGAAAATGTAGGCAATATGAATAAATCCGCATTTATTCCTATTTCTATGAAACATAAAGGTTAAAGGATTTCCTGCACTCACCAGAAGTATGCATCTGATTTATGACCTTCCTTAATGCTCTTCCCACTTGCACTCATAAAAGAAATATAGTAACAAAGGCTAATAGACAATCTATTTTAAAGTTTGCCCTGATAAAACCAAACTGGAACTTTATTCAGTCTTAAATGTCAATTCTAAAATTTGGAATGTTTTTCTAATCAAGAACAATAAACGTGGAAAGTGTCTCTGTGGAATGGAGCTGCGGCTCAGCACGCTGCTGGCCCGGTGCTGCATACACACTTCAGGGGCAGATGGAATCTGCACATCACGTAGTCCTCCCTGTGCAATAACTTGCTCTGTGAAATGGCTTGACCCCAGGAGGGATTGAACAATGCTTAGGATATGTGATTTGTTGTTTTATTTTGCTTTTAAGAGGATAGGAACCCCAAATATACCTATGACAAATGACCAAATTGAGGAGGGATGTAAATCTTCAAATACAATAAAGAAGAAGGAAATAATATAAATGTCCAAGCCTGTGTTAAAAACTAGAAGAAGTAATAAGGTGGGCAAATAGATTGGATGGTGACTAGAGATCTGTTCCATGCCTATGATGCTGTGTTTCCTTCTCTCTCACTGTGGAGAACTGAGACTGTCACAATGGATGAAAGCCATTTAGTGGCCTTACTTAACATGGTATCGCTCTAACACCTTCAGGGCATTTCGACGTTGTGCCTGGAAAGTCCTCAGCTTCTCTCACAACACAGTCCAGCGTGCAGGCTGCAGCTCTCCTGCCCTCTCTCTGCACACGCCATTTTGCTACATGCAGTTCTTTGCATCTAATCCAAGACTGGATGAGACTGTGGACTTCACTGGGAGCTGGGAGAGGAGGCTGGATAGGACCTGTCAGAGCTCAGATTCTATGGGCTAGCGTTAAATATGTAATTTAATTATCAAGTGTGCTGTTGATGCAGGACACTGAATTAATTTGACTTGTGTTGACTAGTACACATAAAATTAGATTTTATACACTGAAAATGTGGAACCATTCCAGATGCACATGCTTCAAGTACATAGGAAAATACAAAGGCACTATATTATAGCTCCCTCACCACATAAGAGACTTCCTACATTAAACCATTAAACCATACCATGTATGGGCTCCCTTAGTTGCCATGTACAACTAAGTGGTAAGACAGAGACTTTTTTTGGCAAGTTATATGTACCTTTTGCCTTTTCACTTATACCACACTGCGAGCTACAGCTGGGCAGTTTGTGATTTCAGTCTAAGATGGTTTTACCCCTTCCTTCCTGCAAATGTGTAGTTGTGTGTAGGCAGATACTCGCTGATGCCTGGATAGTAGTTCAAGTCTTGAGACTTGTGGGCTTACTGCCACTTCCTGATGTGCATTACAGGTAAGCTTGCAAGGGGAAGGGGACCCTAGGGAAGAAAATTAGGAGAAAAGGACTTTAAGATTTAAAAGCATCAGCCTTGAAGCTGCAAGGCAGAGCCAGGACGTGGAAGGAAGGCAGACTGCACCTCCTCTTCCAGGTGATGAGGGACCTGAGAAGTTTAGGACTAGTTAAATCTTACAGCAGTGCCAAGCACAGGTAAGATGGTGCACACATTAGTCTTCTGTTATCCTATTCCTCTGTTCTTTTCCCTAAGACAGAATGAGGTAAGTCTGTATCTAAATGTATGCTTCTGTTTGACTTCAGGGTAAAGTAAAATAGCTCACCCTGAAACATCTCTGGAGGTGTATGAGTAAATTTCATAGTCTGGATGATACGTACCCGCTTTTCATCTGTTTTAAAGTATTACATCTTAGCTGAGGGTGTGGAGGAGGTGACGGTCAGCCATGAAGGAGTAACTTAGGTCACTTGAACATTAAGCATACCCTAATCAGTAATGACACCAAATGCTGGCAAGCATGACGGGGAAGAATGCTGGAGGAAGATGACCAACCAGTGATGCTCTGAGGACTGAGCATGGCAGTAGCCAGGAAGACTCTGAGGGCTCAGAGGATACTTCACCCTGGTATCCTCTGACACTGGATTTTTCTTCATATCTGAAGCTTGTTGCACATAATTTGACTCAATCTCATCAAACAGAGGATAAACTTCAGAGTGTTTTGACCTAGAGGTGCTACTGTCAAAAACCACTTTTCTCCTCCACTAATGCAGATGAAGCTGTCATCCAAAAATCAGTTATTTTGATAACCCATTTGATTGCTGCTTTGTGATGTTTCACTTCCCACAGATAATCTTTATTACCTTATCCTGTTCATTTAAACAGGACCTTCGATCCAGCTATGATTAATTACCTTATTATGGTGGTACATGTTTACTTCCTCATTGCTGGATTTCATAAAGTTAACGTTGCCATCTTTGAACTTTATACTCTTCAGCAAAGTAATACATATCAGGCATCTTCATTCCAGCAAGTTTTTGTATGTGGCTTTTCTTATTATTATTCACTTCCTTATACCTATATCTATAGCTATGTGGTCACTCACCAGCAGATATGAGCTCCCTCTATTTGTGCTCTGAGCTGTGTCTATAGTTAGCAGGGTGCAGAGCCCATCTCATAAAATTGCAGCTGTGGCTTAACACTTCTCTAACATGGCTACATAGCTTCCAGTTGGCCCTGAGTGCCGAAACATCTGTCTGCAACGTACCTTGTAAATAAACCCTGTGTGAGTCAGCGTAGTGGCTTCCTAGACAGAGGAGAATTAGTGTGCAATTAAGCAGCACATGGAAGTAGCCTGTTTATGCCACAGATGGCACAGGCTTGAGTTAGAAGTCCAGTAGAGCTAAATGATGTCATGTATGCAGGTCAAGTCAACAAGATTGTGTTTGCAGGATTGAACAATAAGGCACAAGTGAAGATAAAACTGCAGGCTCTGAGATCATAGGATTGCAACTCAAGACAAACCTTCAGATACAGATGAGGAGAAAATGGCACCGTGCAGGACGGGAAATCCTCTTCTGACCCTTCTGAGCTGACGTGCAAAGCAGAATTGCTGGAGAAGGCTCTGATTCATGGTATTTGCCCTTTCTTCTCTCCATGACTCTCTGCCATCACTCAGAAAGGCAGGGGTGGGGGACGAAAACACTGTGAAAGTGAGTGGCACCCATGGTATTACATTATCTGCCAGCCGTGTGGAGAAAAGCCAATGTGCCAGAGAGCAACATGGGTCTGTGGTATAAAACATGCTCATATGAGGGGGTAAATCTGGGGGATATGAAACTCTATGCCAATATCTGACCATGCATGGCTGAGCTCTCACTTCTACATGAAAGGGGGAAATCCCTGTGTTTGTACGTCAAGACAAAAATCCGTCATTTTCACCTTGCTTTCATTCATCCCTTGCTAGCTTTATGACTAAGAGTTTCTCTCTCTGGTGTGTCTCCTGCTTCCTCTGTCTCATGCTTCATTTCTTCTTCCCCAACATCCCACTGAGGAACCATGCGGAGTCTGCACACCCCTGCAGTACTCCTTGAGAGTGGGTGCTGTGTCTTTCCTGCCTGCCTGATCTACGCACAGCCATCTGTAAATACCATCTAAGCCGACTCTTGCTCCTGCATTAAACGCCTGTGTACTTGTTCAGGGCCTGGCTTTCCAGATGAGTGTGTGTGAGGGCTTTGCGTTGCTCTTAGGAGTCAGACGTTCTCTCACAGTCTCACTACGTGTCAAGGGGACAGTCATCCCAACAGGCGTTATTCCCAAATTGACCCTATGCTGTGGGGTCTCCGCTGGGATGACAGCTGCTGGTCTCGTGCAGGGGTGCTGGCCCAGGCACAGTGGACCATGACCACTGGAATGGCCATTTCCAGCAAACCGGAGTTCACCAACCACTCTGGAATCACCCTTACCATCCAACAAATTTCCAACTAAAACAAAAAGAGCTGTCTGCAATGAAACATACCACTTGCATAGCAATTGCTATGTGTAAGGACATTTACAGAAATAAATGAAAGCCATGCTGGTAGCTGTCACCGCTTTACAGCAGCTCGAGGAGCTCTTTCTGTTTTCCTCAGCTAAAATAGTGCCAGGATGCTTTTGTTGCCTGATGGGCTGCTGGCAAGAGCCTCCCTTTTGGATACTGCTGATTGCGGCACTGCTTACTGCTGCCAGGCCTGGCAGCCAGTGTCCGCCCCACCGCCCCAGCCAGGAGCAGGGCAGCTGGTGGGCACTGGGGCAGCCCCAGCTCCAGGCAATCGGGCACCTTCCTAGGGACGGGCTGAGGCCAGGCCAGGACGTGGGGCCCATGGCCAGGCAGGGCACGGCAGTAGGGAACCGGGGACTGGCACTGCCGGGGCAGGGACTGCTGGCCCCAGGGGATAATGAAATGGGGTGCTGGGCCCTGGGCAGTGTGTGGGAGCCCTGGGGGGGCTGCAGGGCCCTGAGCGCAGCTTTGGCTTTCCAGTGCCAGCCTGTGCAGGAGCCCTGCCGGCAGCAGCACGTGCAGGCCACAGGCCTGAGGATGTACGCACCTGCCTGCTCTGTGCCGAAACCTCCCCCAAGTCCCTTCTCCAAGTCATAAACCTGAAACTTAGTCAAATACCAGATTTTAATGCTTCTGCCAGAAGAGTGTGACTGCTAGAGTCTGGCTTTCTTCCTGGATAGCTAGAGATGCTTTAGTAATGCTGATGTCTCTTGGGTGTAGCCAGACAAAATTATCATCTGGGCAGGCAGTAAACAAAACCATTTGCTAAAGGTGAGGCCAGCACCAGCCTGGCCTTCTGACTATAATCAAAACATTTATGTCCATTTGAATTAAAGTCTCCCTACAAACTGGAGTAAGTTTACACCTCAGCAGAGCACTTTTAATGGAAACCCGAGGAGAACGTCAAGCACTCGGCATCTGAAAAGTCACCTCACAAAGAGGGAAACATCTGTAAACGGGTGACAGGATCCCAATGCCAAGGTTAGTTTCCAACAGATAAGTAGGAACTGAGAATAACCTGCTGCTTAACCACCACTAAGGAAAAGATGGCACGATGGGAGAGGCTTCAATCTATTTAGAGGCCTGACTTTTGCCTCCATGCTCATGGCAATATTCTTCATTTGTGCAATGTTTTCCACCCAAGCAACAATGCTGTTAAAGAAAAAATTATACTGTTGATGAATTATTTGGTGTTAGCTTTCCAGTCAGAAAAGTGAAAGGAGATGCATTTGTCATACTCAAATGATGTCACTTTGGGAAGGGAATAATGTTTTTGGATTACAAGATAATTAATGTCTGCTACCCCTGAGGGTTTGATTAAACTATCAAGTACCAAGTGACATCTTTGCCACATGACACTTCTTTGGAAACCATAAGCACCAGAACAGCATTTCAGTGTATACTTTGGCTAATGTGGAGCCACTGCTCCTCCCCAGGGATGAATTTGTCATGACTCCTGGGCGGTGAGGAATCTTTGGTCTCTTGAAATAGGTTATTTCCTTTTTTGGAGAGAAATAAGAAGACACAAGCAAGGGATTAATAAATTTTTAGGTAGAATTCCTGCAGCAAGGAATTGAGATGGATATGAAAAAGCAGTAGTACTGAAACCTTGGGCTGTGTTGCTCAGGAGGAATATTTTGCATTTCACAATCAGCACAAAGGAGGAAACTCTACTGAATTTTATTTTTTTTTCTGTAGGTGTATTAAACACAGATAACTAATGCTGGCACCAGTAAAGTTCCTTGTATTGAAAGAAGTGCACTGATAAAGAGTGAGGAATACCCATCTGAGATCAAAGAGATGGTGAAGACAGACAAAGAAAGGGCATCAAAAAAGGGAAGGACATACAGGCGACAGAAGAAAGTGACACAAATATGGGAGAAATTCAGACAAAGCAATTGTTAGGAAATTAATCAGGGATTTATCCCAACACACTAGAAATCTGTTAGTTCCACAGTTGAATGGGTCCTGCTCTGGTAGGTAACACTGTCCTAGCTTCTACCACTTCATTTTTAAAAGGTAACATCTGTCCTGATCCTCAGATATCTTCAGCCACTATGTCCAAGTTCTTGCAAGTGCTGTGCAAGAAAAACTCATGCACACCAGCTCTGATAGAGCACTGAAAACACCAGGTGAAAAAATAGAAAGCTAATTAAAACTAAATATTAGAATGCTGATGCAATTCCATCATGGGACTTGACATGAAATTAATTTTCATTTTAAATTAAGGGGCAAACAGTTGGTTTTATATTCTTATTTTTTTCCTCCTTTTAAGAAAGAGTACCACAAAATTTTATAATGTCCAGCTATCTTCACATACAAAGAACTTATTTCCTGCTCTGTAACTTCATGACTCTTAAGGGCACCACAGTCATGATGCTTTGTTGCTCCCTAAGTTTCCCAATTGGAAGGAAGTTTGCTGAGTAAGTGAAACAATAGACATGAAAATAGTAAAGGAAGGAACATCCCCATAACTTTACTAAACTTGTTATGTTCCATAGCAGGGTGAAGTGTGCAAAAAAACTAAACAAAATTAAATTTGAAATCTTTTTGGTTTTTCTTTTAAAACTTTCTGTGTAAAGATTCAATAGATATTACTTTTTTTCAATCCCTAAACTAGTTTTGGATGAAGCTCCCTTTTTAGGATCCCGACCTTCTGCTGGCTTTAATATTTGGTTGGTGTTAGAAAACTTCAGGTTTGGATGCTTCAGATTGTTTCATCACCTGTGTCAGCCAAAATGCCAAAGAAACAATTTGGGCATGCAGGGCCCAAACAGGAAGTGTTTAAAATGTTGCCCCATTATTCAGAAACTGAAGATCAGGATTTATTTCCTTTATTTTCACATGCTGCAGCAAAAATTGTTTCCAGTTTCAGTGATCTTGAATAAAAATAATTTTGCTGGCACAATGTGGAAAACAGAGAAAATATGAACTAAAAGATGTTGAGTCAAAAGCTATAGTTAACTGACCAAGTTATTACGAAATTGTACCTAATACTCTCAACTTTTATTTAAGTGTTTTATTAAATAATTATGTAACTTGATGCTTCTTGTTTTATTTGTTCTAAGGGTTTTCGTGTTTTTTAGCTTGCTACGCTAGGGCATGGGACTGGAAAATCTCACGAAATCTCTCATGGCTTCAAGGAAGGAAGTAATTTTTTGGGGGAGTAAAGTTCCATGCTTGATAGAAAATATTTATATATTCTCTCCCCAAGTGAACTTTTTTGTGTTTAAAAAGAAGCCTATTAATTAACTATTGTGGCTTTGGCTAGAAATATGAACTCATACTATTAGTACAAGGAACAAAAACGAACAACAGCCATCTTTAGTCAGCTGTCCCTGTACTTTATGTCCCTGTGCCAGTCACTTTGCCACTATATTGCATTGTTCTCTAGAAACCTGGTTCATAATTCTTGGAACGGCTCCCTGAAGCAGCAATTTATGGTAGGTCCCGGAAGACTTCAGGAAATATAATAACGTTCAAAGTCCCACCATTTTCTGGAGGTAGACAGAGTGAAATAATATTTGCAGAGTTTTTTCACTAAACAAAGGCTAAACCTCAAGTTCAGTGTTGACAGAAAAAGTTCCTGCTGAAGTTCTTGCAAGATAGCTGTGATTGAAGCAAGTTTTTAAGCAGTAGCTGTGGAGACTGAGCAACACATAGGAAGGAGTGATGGCTCCACTTTGGTGGCAATGGTGTCCTATGTCATTCAAAGAACAAGAAGAACCTTGTGGCACCTGCAGGAGCTAAAATTAAAGCTCACCTGAGGAAGCACAGCTTCTCACTTTCTCTTATGACTGCTATCAGATAGGACTGAATTTTTGGGGGGATTTGAAAGAGTAACTTGGATGCAAGACATCAAAAAGAACCGGGAGGTGTCGATGTACTTGCATGGCGAACTAGTCCTATTATTGCTGTGAGTTATCATGGCTTTTAATGAGGAAAAGAAAGTGATAATTTGGTTTTTTTGAGACTGATTTCTGTTCACTGTTAAGGAGCTAAGGGATGGCAGTTTCCACCTCCGGGTATCTTATCGCCAGGAGGAAGAATGTCACAATATGCAAAGCTTTGTAGGAGTCTCTGTGATCATCTCTCAGCAGCCTGTTAGAGATCAATGAATCATTTTGAATTATTAGAATTCTTGAAGTATGAAGGAATTATTTGAAGTAGTGAGATTTCACTTTCGTACTTTCCCTATAAAATGTATGCTAGCCTTAGTAAAGCAGAAGTGAAATGTATGTTGCCAGAATTTTTAAGAGCTCTGAACTTTACAGAATCAACCAGGTATTTGTTCTACACATATGGTAGACCTGAGGTGTGTCCATGTGTCTGCTTTCGCACTGTTGAAAACATTCCCAGACTTCACAAACAGAGACAATCACCTGGTCAATAATATTCTCAGTGGAGGGCAGACGGTGGGATCTGATGCTGCACAGTCTAGTTGCTATGAACTGTTACTGCTGGCAACCATGTATGCGGGATTTATAGGTCAATGTCCTACCCACAGCTTTGGGAATTCATTCTTCTCATGCTTTATTAATAAACTGTCTTACTTTTGCTGAAAGAATTTATAGCAGTATGGATTGTTACTGTTGGTACATTGCAGAGCATGCAGACTTTTGAAAAGGACCCTCGTCTTTTATTAGGTGATGAAGAAAAGAGTGTATGGAGAGCTGGGGTGGAAAGTAAGGCTACAAAGTATACCACATCTGGCTTTTTTTTGTTGTTGTTTGTTTTTGGTTTTTGTTTTGTGAGGCTTCTTGTGCCCTTTGCTGAAACATTTCCTGCTGGACACTTAAATGGAAGTACTCTGTTCTAAATGGACCTTGTGTCTGAGTGGATCTGGCAATTCCTATGTTAAATGTTAAACCATTTCTAGAATAGACAAATAAAGGAGCAATAGATTATAGAATGATATTTAAATGATATAAATTTCTTTCCATAATCCTTTAAAGGTGTGGAAATGAGGATACACATATTCACAGCATTCATAATTTATTTCATTCTGATTTGTTATTATATTGGAAAGACAAGTTACTGAGTCAGTGTTCTAATAATTTTTTCCTTTGCTGTTGATAATTCCTTGATCATGTTGCTTTTGGAACATTCTTTACTTTATTCTCACAATCTGGAAATACTTCTCAGTTTCCAAACTTTGGTCTCAGACCGTCTTGTTTCTGTAAAGCAGTACCTTGCTTTGATTAATTCCTCAGACTGATAGGTTATGTTGCGTGGTATCTCACCACTGCCATGGTGTGTCTGTATTCTGGGAGCACCCCCACACTGGAATATAAAGAATGGTAGAACCATAACTGAAGCACTTATGTGTTATGTATTGAAATACTAAAGAATATGCTGAAGAAAGTAAAGCATTTCAGCTCCTTTTTTTAAAGAACTGGGATTCTAGCCAGCAATGTCCTACTAGGACTAGAATTAGGTAGTATCATAAGGTATCATAAGACTTGACTTTTCAGTTGACTTGAAGTGGCTCATGTTGGTACTTCATTTTTAAACAGTTTGGTTTAGTCTGTTTTGCTTTATTAGTATGTTGCAACAAAGTATACTAAGTGCTCATCACAGAGCAACCAGAGAGGAGGGACAGAGGGTCAGGAAGAACAGATGTGGCTTTGTAGATGCAGGTTAGAAGTTCATTCAAGTGGGAGGGAAAATAGCTATGTGTCTCAATGGGACACAGCAAAATAGGAAAGGGGCAGCAACTCATACATGTCTCCAGAACGCCTTGCATCTATAGGATGCAGCTCTCTCTGAAGGGTGGCTTTTCTGCTATTCTGAATTTCCAAAAGGCACAGAAAGCATTAATCTGAAACATGAAACCAGGCCCAAGGTCCTAAGCCACACTAAAATAGCAGCGTTGTTTCATTTTCCAGCTGAGTAATTACTCCTCGGAGCCAGGGAGAAGGAGGGGCTTGGAATGTCACTTGGAAATGACTTCCCACACACACACCTCCACATTTTTTAAAAGGCTTTCCACGCAATGAAGTCAGTGTTTAATTCTGAGGAGCACACAAATGGTGATTAGTATACAGTATGCAAGAGGAGTACCTCTTCAGAACTGCTGAGGGACTGTGTAGAAGAAAATTAAGGGAAAAGGGAGAAGCCAGTTTAGATTTCAGGTTGTCACATCATGGAGACACATTCAAGGTCCATTCCAGCTGTTCTGTATCACCAGAATGGCACAAAAATGTCCCATTTACTCCGGCCCAGATACACAGGCTGTTACTGTTGTATTTTTATTCTTAGGATGGTCCATGTTAAAAGTGATAGGGTACTATCCAAAACTAGGAAACATTAAATTTCATTATATCCACCGCAAAATTGACCAGTATTTAGGGTACTCAGCTGAGAGGCCCATCTTCATAAGCTTGTGTTTCTGCCTTTCTGGTTTTGACCACCTTCTTTCCACAAGAGTAAAAAAAGCCTTCCTTTTCCTTGAACTTCTGTCTTGTTTATCTTCCTATTCTAGTCACCATCACTTTTATCTGCCTATGTTCCTGGTTTTATTCCTCCTCAATATCAAACTTATCTATTTATGGGATCACTATCGCTGTCTATCACCACAATGTGCAAATGCTATCTCTAAAAAATAGCTAAATGCCTAGTAGATTTCATGTTGTTTCTGGTACATTGCCCATACTAATTTAAAAAAAAGTGCTTAGGGTAGAGTTCTTTGCAGGGCAGGAAAGTTGTTTGGGGTTTACTTGAGACAAGGGCCGTGATGGCTTTGCTGCATTGTGATTGCGTTGTTCCAGAGGATAAAGCAGCTGCAGAGGATTGATCAGAATTCAGTTTATTTTCTAGGGTTTAGCCCATCAACTGCTTTAGAATTTAGGAGCAAGTTTTCAAACCATCTTCCAAAGCTTCTGGAAGGGCATCTTGACACAGTGGTTTGAGTCCACGAGAAAGAGGACAGAGGAAGTCTGTTAATGCTTAAAAGTTGTTTAGCTAGAGCAAACAAAGCTGCCTAAATTTGGATCTGACCAAGGCATGGGTTGGAGATGTGTGCATGCCTGCAAGGCTATGATCTCATTGGCATCACAGAGATGTGGTGGGATGGATCCTATGACTGGAGTGTTGGAATGGAAGAATACAAGCCCTTTAGGAAGGACAGGCAGGGCAGACGAGGAGAGAGTGTTGCCCTCTGTGTCAATGACCAGCTGGAGTGCATGGAGCTCTGCCTGGGGATGGATGAGGAGCTGACCGGGAGCTTATGGGTCAGGATTAAAGGGAGGGCAGGGACAGGGGACACTATAGTGGGGTGTGCTACAGGCCACCCGACCAGGAAGACAGAGCAGATGAGGCCCTCTGTAGACAGATAGGAGCAGCCTCACGTTCACAAGCCCTGGTCCTCATGGGGGCCTTCAACCACCCTGACATCTGTTGGAGGGACAACACATCAGGGCATAAGCAATCCAGGAGGTTCCTGAAATGTGTTGATGATAACTTCCTTCTCCAAGTGACAGAGGAGTCAACGAGGAGAGGTGCCATGCTGGACCTTGTTCTCACCAACAAGGAGTGTCTGGTGGGGAATGTGAAGCTCAAGGGCAGCCTTGGCTGCAGTGACCATGAAATGGTAGAGTTCAAGATCCTCAGGGCAGCGAGGAGGGCACACAGCATAGTCACTGCCCTGGACTTCAGGAGAGCAGACTTTGGCCTCTTCAGGGATCTGCTTGGTAGAGTACTATGGGACAAAGCCCTGGAGGGAAGAGGGGCCCAAGAAAGCCAGTTAGTATTCAAGGATCACCTCCTCCAAGCTCAGGAGCAATGCATCCCAACAAAGAGGAAGGCAGGCAAAAATGCCAGGAGGCCTGCATGAATGAACAAGGAGCTCCTGGGAAGGCTCAAACACAAAAAGGAAGCCTACAGAGGGTGGAAGCAAGGGCAGGTAGCCTGGGAGGAATACAGAGAAATTGTCCAAGCAGCCAGAGATCAGGTTAGGAAAGATAAAGCCCTGATAGAATTCAATCTGGCCAGGGACGTCAAGGGTAACAAGAAAAGCTTCTATAGGTACATCAGTGATGAAAGGAAGACTAGGGAAAATGTGGGCCCTCTCTGGAAAGAAATGGGAGACCTGGTTACCCAGGACATGGAGAAGGCTGAGGTACTCAATGACATTTTTGCCCCAATCTTCACCAGCAAGGGCTCTAGCCACACCACCCAAGTCACAGAAGGCAAAGGCAGGGACTGGGAGAATGCAGAGCCGCCCACTGTAGGAGAGGATCAGGTTCGAGAATATCTAAGGAACCTGAAGGTGCACAAGTCCCTGGGATCTGATGACATGCATCTATGGGTCCTGAGGGAACTGGCGGATGAAGTTGCTAAGCCACTATCCATCATATTTGAGATGTCGTGGCAATCTGGTGAAGTTCCCACTGACTGGAAAAGGGGAAACATAACCCCCATTTTTAAAAAGGGAAAAAAGGAAGACCTGGGGAACTACAGGCTGGTCAGTCTCACCTCTGTGCCCAGCAAGATCATGGAGCAGATTGGTATTGGGACCTGCACTGTTCAACATCTTTGTCGGCGACATGGGCAGTGGGATTGAGCGCACCCTCAGCATGTTTGCTGATGACACCAAGCTGTGTTGTGCAGTCGACACACTGGAGGGAAGCGATGCCATCCCGAGGGACCCTGACAGGCTTGAGAGGTGGGCCTGTGCGAACTTCATGAAGTTCAACAAGGCCAAGTGCAAGGTCCTGCACATGGGTCAGGGCAATCCCAAACACAGCTACAGGCTGGGCAGAGAATGGATGGAGAGCAGCTCTGAGGAGAAGGACTTGGGGGTGTTGGTGGATGAGACATGGCAATGTGCACTTGCAGCCCAGAAAGCCAACTGTACCTGGACTGCATCAAAAGAGGTGTGACCAGCAGGTCAAGGGAGGGGATTCTGCCCCTCTACTCCGATCTCGTGAGACCCCACCTGGAGTACTGCATCCAGCTCTGGGGGCCCCAGTACAAGAAGGACATGGAACGAGTCCAGAGGAGGGCCACGAAGCTGATGAGAGGGATGGAGCACCTCTCCTATGAGGACAGGCTGAGAGAGTTGGGGTTGTTCAGCCTGGAGAAGAGAAGGCTCTGGGAAGACGTTATAGCAGCCTTCCAGTACCTGAAGGGGCCTACAAGAAAGCTGGAGAGGGACTGTTTACAAGGGCAAGTAGTGAGAGGACAAGGGGTAAGGGCCTTAAGCTGAAGGAGGGTAGATTTACATGAGATATTAGGAAGAAATTCTTCATGATGAGGGTGGTGAGGCACTGGAACAGGTTGCCCAGAGAAGATGTAGGTGCCCCCTCCCTGGAAGTGTTCAAGGTCAGGTTGGATGAGGCTTTGGGCAACCTGGTCTAGTGGAGGGTGTCTCTGCCCATGGCAGGGGGGTTGGAACTAGATGGCCTTTAAGGTCCCTTCCAACCCAAACCATTCTATGATTCTATGATTCTGTGAACTTCACTAAGGAGTAAGGAACAAGTTTTTCAGCAGAGCAAAGGAGCGGAGAGATGCTCTCTGGCCATCCACACCCAGCAGAGCATCAGTCAATGCCCTGGTTCACCACATGACTGTGATAGCTCAACTCTGAAGGTTTTGGAAGTATTTTCAGGCAGTTCAAAGCATTTTCCCCAGTCTGACCAACACTGACTCAGTCTTGTCAAAGTTCAGCTTGAGCCAGTCAGCCATGCTTTATGAAAGAGTTGAATTCCTGCATGTGTTCCTTCTTTTCAATAATACTAATAGCTGTAGCTGTTTTAAGTGTCCTTGCACTGTTATCAGCTATGTCTCTGCCACTTTGGAGTATCTACCAGTGACCTTTTGTAGCTATTAAAGAAAAAGGATAATATGTGTCACCCTGCAGGTGAAGGCCTGGACGGAAGATACAATTGCATGTCATTCTGAACTCTGCTTCAAATAAGACAATGCAGGTACTACAGTGCAGGGTGACCTCTTTCTGTATCCAGCATTTTGTGGCTTATTGCGCCCCTGCATATGGCTCTATATGGGAGTATCAGCCTGTTCTCTACGTTAGTGGTAGCCTGAGTGGCAATAAAGACATTTTCTCTTCTGTGTCCTGATATGAACCCTGACTGTAAGGCCTCCAGAAAGCTGGCAGTTGTATGCTGTTGGCACTTTCTGGTTACTGCATTTTTAATAGTTTTGCCCAGAAATGAGATGGCAATTGCAGAGATCTTCAGGGGATAGTGTTTCCTTCCTGAGGAGTGGAAAAACTACTTATTTTTCAAGGAGCTTGAGAGGTGACTCTCTCTGACTGAGGCACTGGCTATTTCCATCTTTGGCAGGCAAACTTCTTCTGCACTGTTAGCGATACAGAAAGCCACAGAACTGTTTCATGGTCTATGGTTCTAATTTTTTACCACTTTTCTTGAGCTTTGCCATGTGTATATGGGATGGGATGATCCAGAAGTGGTGAAACAGGTAATGGTATCTGTTGAAAGATGGAGCATTTTTTCCTATGCGAGTTTACTTGATCTTACCAGTCCTGCATATTGATGATTCTTCACGGATTCCAGGGCTTCAGTCTAACATCTTAATTAAACTGCTTGGCCTGATGAGCCGTTTTACGTAGTGAACTAACTATTCTGGTTGTAATTGTGCTACACTTTTAAAGAGTGATTTCTCTCTTTCTGATTCATTGGTCTCGAGCCATCTCTGAACCATGATGAACTTCCTATCAGTGTGGGCAGTTTGGAATTTACATGTTGATGACAGTTAACATCAGGTTGTTGGGCTGCTGATTAAGGCATTAATGAATGAGTATTTCTGTTCTAAGGTGAGCAAACTTTCCAGAGAGGAGGTTCTTTTTAGAAGCAGACCTGTTTGGTGAGAAAGCTCCAAAACACTGAGAGAGCAGTGGTGAAAGGAGGAACTTGGGCTTGATAATGTCCTGATCAAACCAGAAAAGTGGTATGTTGGTTTCACTCTATCAGCCACTCCTAAGTGTACAATTCTATGCATAAGATCTGTAGGGCATGTAACTTGTTCAGCCGGTGTGCTTTCTCTGTTTGGCCACTTTCAGTGAAAACCTTACAAGTATTACTTTCCTACTGGTCTCGTACCCAGTAGAAGATTGTGGCCTAAAATGCCACCCTCTATTTTCTGTTTGTTCATTTTGTGAATTGCTCTCACAGAAAGAGTTCTGTAGACTCAAGAAACATCAGAAATTGTGTCCTGGACAAGGCTGGCTAGTCCTTACCCAACAGTCAACCTGCCAACATATCTAGACAATTGTTAGTGTAATAATAAGGAATTAGTTCATGTGCTTCATATACTACAACTTAGCTTTAGGGTTGGGAGAATGGGTTGCTTTATTTGTTGGTTGTTTTTTTCCTTCTGTTTTGGTTTTTTTTGTTTGGTTTGGTTGGTTTTTTTTAAATGAGAGCTGTGACTCCATTTCTGGAATGTCTGAAGCTCACTTCTGTTTCTCGTCATTCATAATCAATTCCAGTTCTAACAAGTATTTTATAAAATGGTAGCTGTGAATTTTTCCCTACATCAACCATTGAGACTAAAAAATAAATACATGTAATAGGGCCAGAACCTCAAGACATGTACGACACTTTGTTAAGCCTATGACTATCACAGTTTACAGCATCTGAAAGTTCTTGTTCTTTTCACCGATTGTATTCTCAACTACTGTTCTATTCAAGTTTAGCCAAACCCATGTCGTTCTTGTTCTAGTTCCCATTAACAAAGCGCATAGCTTTTCATTTTCATTCTTGGCCTCATTAATGATGATAATGCAAAGTTACAAAACAAATACAAAGAGTGAAGAACCTCTAGCTGATTGTCAAGTTCCACTGGAGGATACATACTTCTGGAGCCCCAGGTAGGCAGCTTATCTGAAAATCAACCAGTTCTTTTATGACTCATTTCAAACTGCTGGAAAAGGTAGTAATGAGAAGCATTTCCCAAATGATGTGAGAAAAATGATGTTTCACCTACCAAAAATCTCCAAACACTTGTTACTCAATACCCACAGGCAGAGGAATGTGGCTGTGCATCTGCCTCTAAAATATGTGTGCCTCAGAAAGGAGTCAAATGGTATTCTGGGCCAGAAAAGTCTTCTTAGGACTCTATAGGTACATGTTTTTGACTCTTCCAGAAGAAGTTCAAGACCCACTAGTTCTGAAGCCTACACCCTTTCTTCCTCTTCCTTCTTTTGTCATCTTTTTGTGTATATAAACATAGAATGCTGTTAGTACTGCTTCCTTGCGTTAGTGAATGAATGCCTAGTACAAACTATTTTGCTTACCTCCAGTGTGGGCTTGTAGGTGTGGGAAAAAGATATGAATGGAAAATGCCATCCTGACTATTACACTAAATTGTTATTGTATTTTGGAATATTTACATGTGAACCTTTAAACATAATTATTGTGAGCAATGGAGTCAGAGAGTTGTTCCTTCTTGTGGCATAATTCACATTGTCACTACTGTACATATTATCTTCTAAAACTGGACTTAATCTGTGGTTTGGATTTGTGGGAGCTGCTTTTTTTGGCTTTATTATGTAACCACACTTACAACTGTGCCAAATAGCCTGCTTGTTTCAATAGGATGATAATTTGCGAGAGCAGGAGGGAGGAGAGAGAGGGGCTGAAATGCCACGTCTGCTTGGCTTTGCAAATATGGCACCTTATACCCACAAAGCATTTGCAAATGTATAGCTAGCAGTATAGGTGGAAGTTGTGTAGCATCCTTTAGAAATTTTTTTTTTTCAAAGCCTCAGAAATCTTGTGGGCTCAAAATCTTCATCAGCATACTGATGTTTAATAAGTTACCATCTGTCAGCTGAGATGTGGTAAATCCAGTGTGAATGCTTTTAGCCCACGGAAAATGTAAGGCAATTTGACATAGCTGTGCCTGCAGGGAAAGATGGCTAAACTAAACCATACTACCCTGTGTTTGGCCAAATTAAAAGTGTACAGCCAGGTATTTCCTGGGGCTCAGCTGATTTATGATAACTTGACCCATGACTGTGAGTCCTTCTGCACTTTCATCTGCAGCCAAATGATACTCAGAAACTGAGATCTGGAAGGATGGCTAAATATAGCCATTTTAAAATTTAATTCAACTGCTTTGGCACCAGAAAGCTTTTCAGAATTTGCTCTGGCCAGGATGCATGGAAAGAACACTTCCCTGACAATGTAACACTGATTATTTTATGGATTTCTATACTTCGATGCAGCAAGCATACAGGAGGTACACCCCCAAAAATCTTTCCAGTGATCTTGTGGAAAAAGATTTCAGAGAATAGCTCAAGAAAAAGGAGTCATGTGCTTGGTTTTTGCTACCTACCACTGACTACTCTTGAAAAATTGCAGGGGGGATTCGTGAGTTACAAGTGTAGAACTCATATGACACAGTATGTTACTAAGTACAGTACTGTCTTGCGGGGAGTAAGGTTTGAATATCACTCTCAGGTCTTGAATACATTGTAGTGTGAAATGAACAGGAATTACCATTTCATCATGTATCAACAGACATTTTCCTTTGAAAATTCAGCTTCTACTTGATTGCCATATTCTTAAGGCTAGAAGGGACGTTATGAGCTCCTATGCTTCTCCTTCCACGTGACATAGCTTGCAAAAACTAATTTTACAATTCCCAATTGAACCAAGCCTAGAACCCAAGCAAGCTCAACACTGCAAGTTTGGAAAAGTCCATTTTTAAAATGAGTCATTTGCAGACCTCAGGCTGCAACACACTCTGACTTTAGAGGAAAGTGAATTTGATTTAGATCTGAACTTTGTGCCTTGGCCTTGACTCAGTTTTTTCCAAGTAAAATTAGTATCTGGCAAAAATACCCCAACCCCCTTGCTTATTGGGTAATATAGTTCACTAGTCATTTAAAGAAGTGTAAAAAGATATACTTGGGAGACTGCATTCCTTTGGAAGGATGCAGAGTACCTCAAATGCACAATAGCCCCTGCTATGGTATGAAGTGCAGCAGTATTATTTTGAAAAAGCAACTGATTACAAAAAGTTCTGATCAAAACCAAGATACAAGTAGCCCTCATCTATTCAATCTTCACTGAAGCAATGACCCATTTGGAAAAAAAAAAAGTTTGGATTTCACTTCTATTTTTTATTTAATGACTAAGTGTAGACACTAAAGAAGGGAATTGCCTGTTTTTACTAGCTGATTCCCTTTCCTTCCTCCTTGGCTCATGTGTCTCTCTGGTGAGTAATGGGGAGGTTGCTTCTCTGGAACACAAGGGGAAAGTTTCAGTAAATTGCAAAAGCATGTTTGTTACTTGGAAGTCTTTTGGCACATTTTTGAGCAAAGTTCATGGAAACCTTAAAACTATTCTGAAGAGGGACTTAGAGGCTACATTATCAAAAAATAAGCACCTACGCACAGGGACCTGCTTATGAAGAGTTCATTGCAAGATCAAGAATCTAAGCTGTTGTGCAGTCAAACAGGTGTGCATAAAATACACTGCTGCATCTGCAGATGAGGCAGTTTCCCTATCATGGAAATACACACTCTCAAATTTGCATGTATGTCTCTGTGTTTTATAAAGGTGACTTAAGTACTCAGTTTTATCTGAGAAATAAACTCTTTCCTTACTTCTTTCCCTGACCCTTCTGTTTTCCGTGTGCCTAAGATAAAGTTCTCCCTGCAGAGGAATCTAATGCTGCTAAAATGCTCTGCCCTCAGAGACAGCACAATGTGAAGCAAGATAAGTAATAAGCTCATATTGGAGACTGGTATGTTCTTACACTACCTTGATCTCAATAGGACTTCTAAGTCCTCCCACCAGTAACTTGCGTTTTACTTTCTTATTTCAGGAAAACCTATCAGAACCTAGGGATTTGTAGGGAAAATAAACAGATCTGCAAGATGGCAAAGTGGGTTTTCAAAGGGAGGAGAGGATGGATGTCCTCTGGCAGGCTTTGTTGAGGTCTAGAAGAATATGCTCACACTAGTCTTTTGGCTGCCTGGATTACGTCTGCAGCTGCCCATGTGCTCTCTGTTTTATATGTCTGCTTGCTGGCTTTAGTAGTCATATTCAAAAAACCAATAGATTTTTCTTTCTTTAAAATGATCATTAAAAATGGATATTGCACTTATGAAAGGTGTTAACTAGGCATGCTGAGACCCCTGGGAGCCATACATAGGACAGAAATATTTTTTGTGTTTCACTACCAATATCTTTCCAACTCAACCTGGAGAAAACAACTCTAATAGGAAAAGGAAGCTTCATTTTCCACAGTCCTTTAGGTCTTGGCTTCCCCAACAAGGAATATCTTCTCTGATGATGACTTATGTGATGCAAATAGGCCTGTGCTGAGAATGGAATTGAAGCTACATCTTCATTTCATACAACCCATAACAATAGATATAGGTTATAATTGGCAAGGTTTTAATTGGAGGCCTGATAGGAAAACTAGTCCATACGCCAGCATCATTTTCCCGAGCTTCTCATAGTTCTTTGAACTTGCACATTTTTACAGTCCTATACCCATCTTGGAGAAGTTTGCAGCGTGTCCAACAGGCATGTGTCTGCATGTTTGCAATTGACTTGACTTAAAAATAACTTGCAGGTATGGCTGTTGTCAGCAGTTTGCTCTACCTTCCTTTGTCCTTTTCTTGCATGCTCACATAACCTGCAACATCCTGGAAAGCTTTTCCTTTCATTTGTGATTTACTTAAAATTCTTTCCTTTGGTTTTCACAAGTTATGTCAGATGTATCACCATGGAGTTTGTCTTCTGCAATACACTGTCTTAAAAGGTGGGGGGGTGACACACAAATGGGCAGGGAAGCTGGTGAAAAATCAATAGATGTGATTTAAATGTCCTGTACTGGGAGTGTATAAGAACATAAACCACAATCCGTCATCCAGAATAAATTATATTAGCAAATGAGAGCCATGGGGAGAGCTGACACAAGCAATCTGCCTAACATACAAAGCGTTAATTTTCTAGAAATGCCCCATACGTGCTGACTATAACTACCTAACCCTAAAAACATTCATACACATTATTTTAAACAACAATTCGTAAGAGTAACAACTCTGACACTGGGTGTTGCCTGAAAATTAATGACTGTCCACGATTAATGGCCCTCAACTGCGTTTGAGCCATCAGCTCCTCCCAGCTAGTCATTAATCCCCACAAACAGCTCTCAAACTCCTGTTGTCCATTTGGTATTGGACAAGCTGAAAATACATTGTCTTCAAACACTGAAAAAGCTTGAAGTAATATAAACTTTCAGTAACTTTACTGCTGGCTTGAGGTTTGTGCTAGGGAAATTTCTATGTTGAGTTTGGTCTTAAATTATGTCTTTTACGTACCTTTTGATTCCCACAATTAATCACTGCACAGCACCATAGGGAAAGAGGACTTCCATATGCTGCAGTAATGAGAAGCCTCTAAGAAATGTGACTAATAGAGGAAATGTGCAGCTTACACTATGAATTAATAATTTATGTGAATTGCAAACAGGACTTTGCATATAGTGCATGTATGATTACAGATGAAGCTGTTCATGCAAATAAAAGGATCTGCAAAATAGTTGCACAACTCAGGACCCAACTCCCTTCAAGACCAGGTCATAATAATTCTTATGACCTGGAAAATGCAGGGCTTAGTCACGCACAATATATATTTAATCTGAGGCTGTGACTTTGGCTTTAGAGTGTGATTCTCATCTGAAGAGAGACACCTCTAACAAAATGGCATGCTCATTTCATGCAATCTTCTTCCTAGCCCTATACTCAAAATCGTATCTGCTAACCTTGGAGACATAACTCCTCTGATTGCTGAAAAGCAACAGTAAGTAATGCAGGCAGTGACAGGATTGGCATTGGAACTGGAGTGAGATGGAAGGAGTCACCCACATAGTTCCCAGTTCCTTGCTTTGGTACAGGAATGAGTTAAAAGCTGGGATTTCCATGTCATGGAAAATATTGTCAATTTGCAAATTGCTCTCCTTCAGAATGAAAACAGTCGGAAACTTCCTGTGGAATGGAAATTCTGTTGAAATATTCTGTAAAAAATGTGTCACAGTACAAACAGAAGACCTCCAAATCCATAAAATAAGAGTTTCTGCCTTGACTAAGATGCAGCTGTCCATATATAAAATAAAACATGAGAATCATCTCATAGAATATTGAAGGTATTGTACAACATTACATGTCCCGTGAGACAGCATTGCTACACTACTGCATGAGATGTCAATGATAATATTTTAACCCCCCCCTAAAAATAAATTACTCTTCATAACAGATTTAATTTTTAAATGTTCATAGATTGTCTGGTTTTGGTTTCAGGACAATCTGAAGTCTTGTCAAAATCAAGTTATTTTGGCTTTAGATTAAAAAAAATTCCTTTTTAATCTCTTAAAGACCAGTGCTTAGAAAAGATAAAGCCATGTCAATCCAGTACGGAGTTGCAGCGCTAGTACCTCACGCAAACCAGTGCACCCATGTTACCAAACAAAGTGCTGTATATCTGTTTTGAATTGGCTTCTGTCAGGGCGTCCATCATAATGGTGTCTGCAAGTCTGAGAATGTAAAGCTACTTGCTTTGCGGCCAACCTCTAACTACTAATAAGGGTTAGAGAGAAAGTTTCCTTGGAGGCGGTTCATCCCCTAATTGCTTGCACAGATTTTCTAAAGCTCTTCTCAGATGAAGTTGGCAATAACTCCTGTCAGAGACAAAGGTTTAGACCACAAGGACAGCAGCTCCTGTACTCCCACAGCCATGGCTGCCAGTGCCTCCAGGGCCCGTGCTTACGATGAGAGCTGGAGGGGGGGCACTGGACACGGATAGTGTTCTTTGTACAGGTAGGCTTCAGTCGGGGCCAGCTGCTGGCATAGGCAGAGCAGAGTGTTATCAATGGTGGCAGATGTCTAGTGGCAGCAAAAAGGCTCTGCAGCCTGCTTGGTCTGTTAGAGGTTCTGCTCCTTGGCTTGCCACCATGGTCTTCAACAGAGGTGAGCAAGAAGGCAGGAGCTGTTGAGCTTCAGGCCTCTTCCAATGGCAGGATGAGTAATGAGGGCTCTTCCTTCAGTCTTTGTCCTTTGCCTTTTGCCCTCCCCTCCAATGGCAGAAATAGTCAGACCTCTGATCCCCAGGGAGGCAAAATGTGTTTTCATCTGCTCTGTTGAGAATCCATGAGCCCCTTCTGATGCAGCAACCTGCAATTCCCTTTCCTAAAGAAGAAGGACTGTAGGGAAGTGAGTTTGTGAATAGAGGTAAATAGGGACCTGGTATCTGTGAGATGCAAAATTATTACAGTGAGAGGTTTAACAACCATACCTGTCTGGAGATGGGGAATATACTGAATGTGGCCAGGTGCATTTGTGCTGGTGAAGAGAGTCCAAGTATCCTTTGAGCTAACTGAATATGGACAAGCTCTGATCTGAAAGGCATATGACCGTGCTAACACAGGGTATCTATCTCAGCTTGGACATGGTGACCTGGCTTGCAGACCACACCTGGCTCACAGCTGGCTGGGTTGGAGTATGGGCAGGATGGACTTGGGTTTCCCTGAGTCTGACTACCCTGGGCACAAGTCTAGCAGATCTCTGGAACAGCTAAACAAAAGCCCAGTGAATGCCAGGTGGCAAACCTGGTTTAGATATCTTTTGTTTCTAATCTTTTATCATGCCTACAGTCTGGGGTTTTTCTTCCCCTGTCACCAAGCCATTTAGAGCTGGACCTGCTGATCACATAGATTTCTAGGTAAGACACAATCAAACAAACAAAGCTCCTAACATGACTTTGGGTTTTGCTAGTGTCTTTTAAACCAAATATTTCAAAGCTTTCCACAAACATTATAAAGAAGGTCTACAAAGGTGTCATTGTTTCACAAATGACAAAACTGAAGGACGCAGATGTTTGAAGACAAGCCCAAGACATTGGAGAGGGCATGAGTTTGAGATTACAGATATCATTGCTCTGAAGTTTTGAGTCCTAACCAGGGGATCATAGGGAAATGCTGCAACCGCTTTAGGCTGCGATATTAATTTAGCGATATTTGCATATCAGGAATGTTACTATTATGATACACACTGGGACTACTGCAATAGTATTGTAGTAGTAACTGTAATAGTAATTAATAAAAAGGCAGTGTTCCAGAGATCTGAATGGCAGCCTTTGTACACATTTTGGGTAATAGGGTGGTGACAGTGGTTGAGAATTGGCAATGTCAGGCCAAGAAAGTGACGGGGAACTTTTTAAAAGCTGAATGCCTGAACTGGCAGTAAGAGTTTATAAGATAAACAAGAAGAAATCCTTTCACAGTGAGGGAATGTAATGATTCCCATAAGATCTTTTTTAATACTCTTGCTGTGAGCACAGTTAAATGAAGTAACTGGCAGCAACATTCAGCATAAAGTCATTCACTGTTTATTAACAGCAGCTCTAATTAATCTAAAGTCAGTTCAATCTAAACAAAAAAAAATTTGCCATAAATCTTCAGAAGTATTCTGGAGCATCTGGTAGACTCTGCTTCCTGCAATGCTCTAATTGGTCAGTCTGATTAGCAGGCCAGAAGTAGTTGTGTGCTCCCCAACCAGAGCTATGTTTTCTGTAATAATCCATCAATACACATAGAAACTTACAAGGTGACATGAAAAGATTTCAAAACAATATGAAAATATTTCCTTCCTGCACTTCGATGTGTGATCAATAAATCAAGGCAAATGTGAAACAGGTGCAAGAGGGCTGAAATGGCCTCTTTAAGGTCATTCTCTGTATAAGAAGGAGCGTGTAGGCTCAAGCAACATCACTGAGGTGGTGTTGGTGGGCTGGGACTGCTGCATGAGCCTGGGGGCACGATGCCATCCTGATGTGCTGCCCATATGAGACAAGTCAGAAGTAACTAGAAGCACTAGCGCTGGAAGTGATTTTATTCACGTTCAACTGGCCATGCATGGCTGTGCAATAAGAAAACTGTGGCTGGAGAATTTCAGCCTAAGAACTGATTCTCAGTGGAGAAAGGAAACTCTTAGTTAGGTATTGCGGAAACAGAGGAAAAAACTTGGACCTGAAACTGCCCAGCACTGATGCAGGATCAGGTATCCATACACCTTCCTGACAGGTCATTTATAACTTGTCATTATAAAACCCATGTGAAGGAGATTTTACATTTTTTCCAGGAGCTTATCGCAATCTTTCACATCTCCAACTGAAACCTGTGCTTAATAGCTTCGACCCCACAGTGTACAGATGTAGCAGAACTGCTTTGGGGATTTGAAGTAGTAACTGCCCAGACCTGCTCCTGCCCACTCACTTGATGCTCACATGGAGCATGCTGTACTGTTCCCCATGGTGTTGTAGAGATGTGGCCCAGGACACAGAGGAAGTCAGAGGAAAAGGCTGGACCTGACCTGCTACCTTCTCCCCAGGGGTGAAAGGAGTGGATATCTGACAACAGGGCAGATCTCAAACAGCTGCACACTTATGGTGCCTGCGAACCCCAGGCAGCGAGTTGCAGAGCCACAGGAGTTTGTGCTGCAGGTGGGAAGAGCAGGGTGGGAAGGTGCCTCTCCATGCCTGTGCCCCAGCACGGTGCAGCAGGCACACATCACGAGCAACCCTGGCACGGGAGGGCAAAACTGGGACCTACCCCTGCTGCTGTGTGGGATGCCAGTGCCTCAGATGAAAGCAAGGTCAATTAGCCAAGTTAAGTTTGCCAAAATATTTGAAAGTTCAGAAAAGCTTATTTGATCACAATGAAGTCCATTCAGCTCTGAAATTAGCTCATTTTCCCTCTACATAAGAACCCAAAGTGTGCAGAGCTGGAAGGCAGGAGATCGAGAGAAAGCCATACATTATAGGAACAAAGTTATGACACTTTCTTAGACAAGGCCGGTGTTGGCCAATGCTTCTTTCTTGGAAAGCAAGAAATAAATACAATCCTTCCTCAGCTTGACCAGTTATGAGGAGGTTTATTGTAAAACCTCTACTGGAGAGAGTCCAGTGAAGGACCATGAATTTGATGAAGGGACTGGAGCACCTCTCCTATGAGGAAAGGCTGAGAGAGATGGGACTGTTCAGCCTGGAGAAGAGAAGGCTCAGGGGGATCACATCAATGTATATAAATATCTGAATGGAGAGTGCAAAGAGGATGGAGCCAGGCTCTTTTCAGTGGTACCCACTGACAGGACTAGAGGCAACAGGCACAAACAAACACAAACCCTCTGAACATCAGGAAACACTGTTTCACTGTGAGGATGATCAAGCACCAGCACAGGTTGCCCAGAGAGGTGGGGAGTCTCCATCCTTGGAGATAATCAAAAGCCACCTGGACATGGTCCTGGGCAACTGGCCCTTGGTAGCCCTACTCGAGCGTGGGGCTTGGACCAGATGACCTCTGGAGGTCTCTTCCAACCTCAACCATTCTGTGATTGATTCTGTGATTCTGTAAATTTTGCTTTACAGACCTTGACAAAAGAGCAGCTTTTCAGGGAATGACCTGCTCATATCACCCTGAGCCAGCATTCAGGAGACAGCAAGTATCTGCAATAAGGCTCATGAGTCCAGTCAAGAATTGAAATGGTTGATAGTCTGTGAGATCTCAGTAAGAGGACTCAGGTCCTCTCCTCGCAATTTTAATGATGTGAATACCATATTCAATACAGAAAGATCTACAACATTGAGACACAGCATGAAAATATTTTTGGATTGTTTGATTCACTGTCTTGTACTTGTTTATTCAGTACTCCATTTCTCTTAGCAACTGATCAAATAACTGCACTGACTGCATACAATGAAAACCTCAAATCCTGGTGTCATGTCAGGGTACATGCCTTGGTATCACCCTGCAGTTTAAATCAAAACAAAAAAAAGAAGCAGCTACACAAGCAGAAAAGAAGTTTCTTGCATGGCTACTCAGAACTGACTTGGCCTGCTAGGTGTGGGACTGCTCCCCTCTGGAAAGGGCCTTCTGAACCATTCAGAAAGAGGGGCTAGCATGAAGTGACATGAGGGCCTTTTGACCTGTTTTGAGATGGATCTCTTTGAGGATCTCTTTCGCTTTCGTTCTGTCATTTTATGTGTCAAATTCAAGTGGTAGCTGTGATTGTGGTAGTTCCATGTCTACTTCCCCTCCCTTTAAATAACTGGTTAGAAAGAGACCTTCAGCAAAGTTACTACTTTTAGTTGCATGGCTTGCTTTGTTATTTCTTTAGCATTGAAAAATCTCTTGCCCTGCCTAAATGAAATATTTTTCTTCAATAAAAATAAAGTGGAAACTCATTTTACCAGAATACTATGTTCCTTCTGACTGTGACCTATCTATACTCATGATGCATAAGCCCACACATTTCTTTTTATTACGAGTGAGAATATTTTCCATGTTTTACTGTTCTTTCATTTTCTATGGAATCAATAATAAACATTTTCTGTCACTGTGCATCACTAGAGAGGATACTTCAGTTAGACAATAAGTACACTGGGAGCTCCTTCTTGCCTAGAACTGAGAGAGTGTGGAAATTAAGGGCATGCTTTACGCTGCCAGTGGCTCCTATTTTTCCTCCTGCGTGCATGCTTGTTTTAAAGGAGTTGTGTAGAAAGCTTACTGCACTAAAAAACAACAAAGATGGTCCAGAGTGTATTTTTTCAATGCTATTTTAAACATGTGGTTATGGCTCCGAGAGACACGGTTTCACCAGCCACACCCTTCTCCTTTTCCCAGCTTCCTCAAACGGTTCCTCAGTGCTAGAGCAGATTCACTCCACGTGGAGCAATTGTGCAATCTTACATCATCCCTCACTCTTCGCCTCCCCATTTCCCTTACCTGCCATGAAAACAGTCGCTCCGATACATTCAAGACATAACCACAGCATTTTTTTAATCAAAGGTCCTAAAGCAGGCCTTTCTATAATCTATTTGCATTTTTTCTACCTGTCAAATTACCCACTTTTTCATCTCTAACATATCTGAATTTCACATTGGACAAATTTTCACCAATACTTTTATCACTTTTGTCACAAATTGTTGAAGGAGACAAAGTTTTGTGGGATTATTTCCTCATATGAGGCTTAATTTTTCATGTAAATAGTTTTTGATGATCTTCTACTTCAAATATTTTTCATGTATTTTAGCCACAACATGTTGAAAGAAATAGTAAAAACATTATTCGGATAGAATACTATCTAGATAAACACTGTATTTTTGCAATGCTCTTTAGGGAATTAAGCAGAAAATTAAAAAAAATACCAGTGGGGTATTGAGATAGGTCTGCAGAAATAGTAGAATGGGCTTAAATTAGGAATAAATTACAGGTATGAATACAGACAGCTTTCCCTGTAGTTTCAGTTAATACTGACATTTTCCTAAGTGCTATTTTATATAGTTTGTGTCACCATTGTACCTGCTCATTAATACATGTGTTTTAATACACATTCCTGTGGCACAAAGAAATAATTCTGCTTCATGGATGAGGAGTTGAGAAACAGAGATTAAGCAATTTATACGAAGTCACACAGGAAACATGTGGCTAACCCTACATCTCTTGAATGCCAGTCTGGTGGTGCAACTACAGCAGCAGCTCTCTGCTTGCCAGAAAAAAAAAAGTATGAGTTGTGCTAAAGCCCTGCATTTCATACTGTAAAAATTCCAGATGATTATTAGCTTTTAATATATTAAGAATGCTGCAATGAATAGCCCTATATCTAGTAGCTCTGAATCCTAGTTTACTTAAATTCTACCAGTCATGTTACTGCAAATTGCTGCTGCTCAGAACCAGGATTTTGGAGCAAAGTCTACAAGCATTGACATACCATATGGCAAGAAGTGATGGCAACAAGTGGTACTTGTTCTACTTACATGATTAAGATTATTTCCCTCCTGCCACTGTAAAGTGCAATCCTGTAGAAAACTGCTTAACTCTAACCCAACTCTGGTCACCGACTATGGTTAATGTGTGTTTTGTGACTGACTGCCCACTTATGCGCAAAGTCAAGATTACCTTACCCACAATACCTCATATTTCTGTAACACCCTTGAATATGTTTCAGAAATGTGCTGATAGAACATAAACGGTGACTGCGATTAAAAATTATTTTCAACAGCTTTGGACAGATTGTGTTGCTAAATTCAGTTGAGAAAATACAGTTGCTCATACCACTCTTTTAGATTTAGCCTATATTTTTGATATTATGTGGAAGTGCTCGTGTAATAACGACACGAGCTACTTAGTAACTTCTGTGAGTCCCTTGACACGTGTCCTTTCTGTGGCAACTGGAAGACCACAATGTACAAGCATACCGAATTCACCACGTGGCAGTCCCTCTTAAGGCTCCTTCAAAACCTCTTAATCAGGTTTTGGTTTCGGTTTTTCCCTTGTCTTTTTATTTAATGCCTCAACCCAAGACCCACCAGGTTGCAGGACACGGCCCCATCAGTTTCCTCTGCTGTGCTTCAGCTGCTCTGGCACAGCCGCAGGAGGGGACGCCTGATGGGGATCTCAGGGACTTGAGCCTGTTTTCATTCCCTCATCTGTCATGTCTCTGGGCAGAGCACTGCTGCACAGCACCCACCACCTCCTTGGCTGTTTCCAGGGAACCTCGGAAGGGTCCTCTGTTTGTTGTCTCCTTCCATCTCCAAACACTGTTTTTTTCATTTCTAACCTATAACCATTAAGTCTCTCCCTTCCTTTCATTTGTTGCCCCCCATCATTTGTTTTCTCCCCAGTTTTTCTTTTGCTCACACACTTTGCTGGGAGGTTGTGGGGAGAGGATGTTCGGCTTTGTTAGGGACTGGCTAAGGCCCATTACTTTTGGAGGAAAGTCCACTAGAAACAGTGATCCACTTCAGGCACTCTGGGAAGAGTGCAGGAACAGGACAGGCAACAGCAGTATCTCCCAGATTACTTCCATGCACATCCACTGACTTGTAGCCTTCTGAGGTAGGTGTAGTCCTTGTTCTCCTTCGAGTATGATGAGTTTTCTTAATACTGCTTTCACGTAAAGGTCATTCTGAAGGTATTTAGTGCGATGTGCATTTAAGTATGGGTATTACTGTAAGCCTGATTCTGGACAAAAGCATCAGATCTTCTGAAGGGAACCTTCCTAATAGAAAACGAACAAAACTTTTTCTTCAGAAGTTCTGGCTGTGTTAATAAACACTCACCTGGTATTCTCTACAGTAAGATGACAGTCCATGTAAATTAGGTTTAAGGTGCTTGCACAAGCATCCTGTATTAGCTTTCACGTCCAAAGTGAATATTCATACAGATTTTTTAAATCCATTAACCACTTCAAATAATTTCACATCTAGGAAAAAAAGCTGAGGACCTCTGCAGTGAGGCAGCCAATCTGAGTGATGTTAAGTGGACAATTTCTTCCTCTTTGATTCGTTACCTGCTTGCAGAGTTCTTACTATGTGTCCTTGAATATATAGGGAACAAGTTAAAAGAAGAAAAAACGATTAGAGGCTCAGGAGGCTTGACAATTGAGGCTTTCAGCAAAGAGGCATTGCAAGAGAAGTAGTCAGGAGATACATGGAACAAAAACCAAGTAAGAAATAATGGACAGTGCTTAAAGGGTTAAGAGCACTGCATGGGTGTCCAGTGTAGGTAAGCAAGGTTGGGGAAAGAACTTGGGTCCTGGAGCAACTTTTTCATGCTGTGTTGTTGCTCAGAGGCAGTGCTGGAGGAGTCCCTGTTCCTTCCAAGCTCTGCTAGACAGCTGACTAATAAAGCATTTGCTACACAGGCACAAGGGAAATGAAACTAGAATTTGCAAACTGTCAGATTTGCATTGTAAGCTTTGGTAATAATAATAATAATTTTAATAAAGTGAAAAATATTTCCCAGTTGTAACCTGTATTATTAAGGAGGTTCTAGAAAAACATGTTGGTAAGAAATGATTCAACACCGAATGCCTAATCTGTGAGGGTGTTCCTATCTGTTGTTGATAATTAGCATCAGAAATATGTTCTTATTAGCTATCCACAAGTCCCATCTCTCTTTCTCCTCTTTTGGATATGTGTTCATGAGGTTTGACCAACCTTGGTAAACAGTGCAAGGTAAAGTTGAAGTGTTTGATTTCATGACAAGAAGAGAGGAGAAGCTGTGGTTAGAGTTAGTCACTCTGAAGTAAAATCCTACCACAGTTTTCAGATGAGGTAAGTAGCCTAGCAAAGATTGATTAAGCTCCTTATTTGAAAGACAGGTCTTTCATCTCTGATTAGTCTACTTCTGCTAGTCTTGTACAGCAATAATGATCTCTTCTTTTGTTATTTTTTTGGCCCTGAATTTGTTCTGAGCATTTCCATGATATCTTTTTCCTGTAGAGTTACTTCTTGCCTTCAAGATTTCAGTTAAATACCTAATTTCTTATGTTGCTTGGGTATTCCCTTCATTTCTTAGACATCTCTGTTTACTTAAAGCGAAGACATGTTCCAGCTTTCATGGGACTCACCCAGATGAGTGAGGACCTGACTGTGGAGTAAAATACTTCAGCTAGATTCAGTTAGTGGCCTTGTATAGGTATATACAGATGCTGAAATGAGAGTAAATTTCTGCTAACTTCACGGGGTAGGTGTTCAGAGCTTCTTCTGTGATGCAAGTGACTATATTAATGGCAGGGGATTGAAGACCTGGCTGTTGTCCATCTGAAAAATTCTTTTGCTGATAGTCACCAAAGGCATAAGATAGAATAAAAGACTAGATCCATTGCTGGCCAGTGATGAAATAATTGCATTATTTTCAGGTATTTATGAGGTATGGAAAACTTGGTAAATTTAGCACTTTCTTAATTTTCTTTTTTTGAAAATAAATATATGCCAGATAGATAACAGAAATGGAACTGATGTTGTCCTATGGCTTCTTGTGATGGGCAGCTGGTGGTTGTGCATAATTTCACATGTGGATTTCTAAGAACAAGACACATGGCTGTGTCTTAGAGAGCAGGGACTGATCGGATTATTTAGACCAGCATAATGGGGAAAGAAGGAACATCTAGATGTAGGAGATGAGGCAGTGGCAATCTGAAGACTTATGTCATTGACAAGGCTAGCTGGAAGATTCCAGTATCTTTCTGGAACTAATTCCATTAAGAAAATTGTTTATTTTTTTCTTGACAGTCTTGTAGTTGTTTTGAATTTTTTCAGAATGAGAAAAAGTAGTTTATAACATTCCAGAAGTTTTGTTTGTTTGTTTGTTTGTTTGTTTTTTTAAACAGGGGATTTCTGTTTTTCCCTTTATGACTTAGCACTTGAGCATGGTTTAAAAGTGTGAAATGCTAGCATCCCTTTATTTTGTTCAAAGTTAAAAAGAGAAATGAAAAATGTCTACATCTTTATTCTAAATGGAAAACATGGGAGAACAGCAAGACAGAATTGGAAGTTAATTTTTTTTGTTATCTTTTCACTAAGTTCTTAAAATTTCCTGATGGATGAATCCAAAGACTAGGGAACTCCTGGCTAAGAAGAGACCAAAGTCTAGTCCTTGAGTACGATCCTTTGGTTGTTGGAATAATTTGAATTTTCCATTGCCTTTGACTGGGCTGAGGCTTAAACTGGCACAAAGGGGCAGAAGTGGTAAGCTTGCCCGGTCTTGATTTGTCCATTTGTTTAATAGAATGCTAAAGAGGCACTGGGAACATACACCAGATTCAGGACTTGCTGATTCCTGCTTCCCACTGGGAGAGTCCTTCTTACTTTCAAGGATCTTATGGAGCTACCAGAATTATCCTGCATCTCATGGAGGAGGAATGAGAAGAGCTAAAATGGAGTCAAACAACTGAATAGCTGAATTTACAGCAAAGACGTAGAAATTAGTTAGATCCTGTAGACGAAGTATTAATGTTTTGTTGTCCAACCCAAGAATACAATTAAAATGGTGAGATCTCTATGAAGTCCTCTGGAAAATTTGATGAACAAGTTGCGAGGCTAATCAGCCGTGTTGTGAGAAGGAAATTCTGCAATTTACCAAAACCTCAGGAGACTTGGGTAAATTTACTGATAGCTCCTTGCCCTGACAAGACCAAATAAAGCCCCAGCATGGTGTCAAATCCTTGAAATCTGTTTTTTCCACTGAAAATGGAAATTAGCCCTAAGTACAAGCCTAATAATTAGTCAAGGACTTAAAATCTGTCTTCTTAGAGCAGCTGCGTCAAGTAGGTTCTGTACTTCATCACAGGGGCAGGACAGGATCTAACCTGGATCTGACCCATAATAGTTAAAACCAGTTTGCTCTAGAGGTACTGCAAGCAAGACCAAGTAAGAGTAGTAAATGAACATATGACATAAATGAAGCTAAGCTGTATTTACATTTTCCACTCCAAAAAGTGAAAAATATATATATATCAAAAAAAGGTGATGGCAGTGGAAAGCAATGCAATATTTATAGAATTCACCCATGTGAACAAAAGATGCAGCTAGTATTTCAGTTGGTGCTATAATAATTGATGACTTTATGTGGGGGTACATTATTATATACCTCATTTCCAAATTACCTAGCTTATTCAAACAAATCTTTTCAAAATGTATCAATTAGATTAGCTCAGTGCATCAATCAGAGCATTCAAGATTGTGCTGACTTCAGTTTTTGTGGTGTCTTCTTTGCAGTATTGTTGCTCTTATAAAAATTGTTTCTGTGGTCCTTTCAGATTTCCAAAGTTGGCTACATCCAAATTCTTCTAGCAGTGGACATTTTGGGTAGTTAGGGATAACTATTTCCAAAACCACATTTAATTTATTTATTACCTCATCCCAGAACTTATTTTACCCTAGGGCACAACCAAAACATATGTAACTAATTATCCTGAGAATGTCCACAGCTCCAGTAAGTATGATTCTTTTTTATTTTTCTTCTTCTTTTTTTTTTTTTTTTAATCCCACTATTTTTCATTCTTTCTGGTGTCCATTAAGTCCTACAGAGAAACTTCTGCTGGATAAATTCAACTTTGAGTTCCTGTGTGAATTCATTTATGTTTCAGAATATTCTGATTCATCTTTTGCTAATCAAGTAATAATCTAGATCTTTGTCCATGAACTCTTAAGCCTCTGTCAAGCATTTCAAGGATATTAAAAAAGAAAGTCACAAAATGAAGGCACTAGGGCCCAGATTTAGTCAGTTTAAACTCCACTCACATCCCCATGCCTGGTGATTCCTCTTGGCTACACACGGCTAAAGATGCAGGGCCAGCCAGGAGGAAACATTACGCAAGAGGAATAAATTGGAATTTAACCAATACAAATCACATCTCATGTCTCTGATTTTGATTAAAAAAATAAAAAACACCCACAAAAAATCTGAATTCTTCAGGATAGAAAGCTGTCTTATGAGCCTGCAGTTTGTTTAAATGCAGCTATTTTCAACTGTATTGCTTCCAAAAGAGGGAAAAAATAAATACAAAAAATTTATTGAACTGCGATGGAGTCATAGGAGGAATAAAGTCAGGCCATTCTGATCAGAAATCTTTTTGTTTGAATTTCTGTGATGTTTGATGTTCTGTGATGTCCTGAGTGAGTCCTTTATTCTAGGACTGTGAGAGTGTTTAAAAAACAAAAAATCCCACAAACAAAGAAAAAAAAAACCAACAAAAACCTACAGTAGAGTTTGGAGAAACTTTCAGGCAGATGGGTGCTAAATCTCTCTCAGATACACAGATTTTCTGTGACAATGAAGAACAGAATAGACTCTTTCAACTTGCTCATGGGAGTCAGGAGAGTTGTACATTAAAAGTATGCTGGCCTCAGTTCAATGGAGTGCAAAAAACCAAACCTGTTCAGTCTAAATATTAGAAGCAGCTTAATTCTCACGGAGAGGAGTTCCACCTATGCTGATTTTTCTTATCAAGAAGCTCGGTTAAATTAGCCTGAAGCAGCCGTCACCAGACTGTCTAAAAATCGGATGTGCATAATGTAGAGAAGGTACTAAGTACTTTCAGGTCTCATTTACTTTGCTGAAGATGTGGGAGCTCAACACATTTCACATTCAGGCTCTTGACTAAAGGTAAAATTCTAGCATCAGCGAAGGCAATGGCAAAGCACCCTTGAATTAGTGAGGCGAGATTAGCCTGATTGGGCTAATAAAGGACAGGTACTTCAACACAAGAGCAGTTTCACTGCAGCATTTGGTGTACCTGACAACAGAAGATGACTCTACAGCTGAAATGTATGTAGTTCCTGGTGGTATTGCCATGTGGGGACGAGTTCTCGTTGGAACTGTTTGTTTTTAATCCTGTAAACAAGAGGATTTAATATCTGCCACTTTACATTTGTAAATTCCCCTCATAATTTTTCCATAACTATAAAAAGGAATAATGAGATGCCTGCTTTTTTTAATTAGTCAAATGGCAACAGTATGCTTGGTTCCATAAAAGACTTACAAGTCAATGTGTCCCCAGAGATTATTAATCTCCCAGACATAGAAAGAAAGAGCTGCTCGAGATTTCTTAACTAATTTTCATGTTGAGTTTCCACTTATTGTGTTTGCTGGACTTTGGGGGACAATTGTCCTTGGGAATGCGAACTATATTTGAGAGATTTCGTACAGAAACGTATCCTGCGTGGCCTTGCTCTGCGTGTGCGTGTCATTTATTTTATTTGTTGTCCACTGAAGCTAATGAGTCTATCCACAAAAGTAAACATAAGATGATAAAAATTTCCCCGTTCAGACCCTAACTCACATCTCAAGATGTGTGACTAAATGTCGGACATTCCACTCAGAAGTCCAGATGAGCTCATCTCAGATAACTCACTGTGTTTCCATCTGGTTCAGATTTGAAGAAAACTATTTAGTTGGAAGAAGAAAAATACATTTTGTATCATCTTAATGCCGAACAGATTTAGTGACATACTTGCTTATTTAATCTACAGCATTGGAGAGTCTAATGAACTGAGCAAGATACATATCTTGGCTCCAGTTCTGTTCTAAGATACACCAGAGAAGCCCCAATTGACTTAAATGGAATAGCATCTTTGTTAATGAGTGCAAAATGTATTCCAATGAAAAAAAAAGGGTACAAGCATGGTATGAATATAAGTATTTCAAACTATTGGAAATTACTTAACAGTTAATCTGCGTTTATGTCTTGTGTGTGGTTTTTTAGAGGAACAATACTGTTTAGTCAGTAAAATAGTCTGGTTTTTTCAACTGAGGAATTCAAGCATGTAACTCCCACTCCCGATAGCTGGAGAAATAATAGGTATGTGAATCTTTCAAATTCTGATGAGAGAGTGAAATCCAGTGTTATGCTGCACATCACACGCTGCCGTTGCATGTGCCAGACAGGTTACCTTTGATATACTACAGCCCGGGCCTGGGGGATGCCAAGCACCTATTAAAGAGTTCATGGCCATCTGCTACGTTTCAGGAAAATGGGTTTTCTCAGGATGGTCCAAATATATTTCCTTTCTGTTGTACTGAAAATGCAGAGGGACAATTGACATAAAAAATAGGTCTCCCCATAACATAACTTTTATAGGGAAATTCGTGGCTTCTGGTAAACTTATCTGGAGGAGTTACCAGGTAGCAGCAAATGCCATAATCCTGCTTAAACTGGCATTGCCACTGGAATAAAAACCCCTTTTTCTGCCTGTCTCCAGCTGCTCATTCATTTCCAGTTCTGCTCCATCCTTTTTTCTTGTTGCACGTGCTTGGGAGGCCTCATGGTGAACAAGATCAAGGGAGAACCTTGGCTAAAGCTATCCTGTCATTTGTGTGGGAAGGGACCACATAGATGAGAGATGAAGGTGGGAAAGAGAAGTATAAACTGCATCAAGGGTGACATCCATATTTTTAGTGGCAGTTCCATTTTATGCTGGTCAAAGTATGTCACACTTGAGGGTACAGTTTCGGCTAGCAGAGGTGAACAGGCTACTTTGCCAGTTCAGCTACACTAAGAACTCATTTTATGGTCTCTGGCTCAGTTGTTTGCAATTTTTTTTTTTTTTTTTTTAATTTTTCATGCTAAGTAATGCATATGAAACTCTATGAGTAGTACTGCAGAAAAATACAAGGGTTCAGGAAGAAAGTGAGTCTGATTTTTGTTTAAGGGTTGGCTTTGTTGTACAGTTCAGTTTTCTTAAATGTTGTGCTGTCAATTTATTTTTCTACAGTTGTGTTGTCATCAAAGTTGTGGGATAAAAGACTTGATTCTTAAGTGTCAAGACTGGAGCACTGTTTTCAGTGCAACTGATGAGAGAAAATGTTAGAGGGCTGCTTCTTTTCAAAAAAGATTATACAATAATGAATTGTACAGAGAACATTATTTGGGCACTCAACTATAAAACATCAGGAGTCTTTTGACAAACAATTTTTTTGTCAGAAAATGTCATTTTGTTGCAGCATTCAAACATTGAAATGTCAGTTCACCAAAATTTGGCAAAATAGCTTCTCCAGATGATACACAGAGGGAAGGAGAGATCAAGCTAAGAGAAAGGCCTTGGCTTTGTCCCAGGTATGGAAAACCAACTTTCCAGTCCCAGTCTGGTTAGCAAAAGCTCTCCAGAGGGCTCTCGCCCTTAGCTGGGGAGTGCAGCCACTATGAACCTTCTCTGGGGGCTTTGTCTCAGATTGTGCTTTGTTTTCAGTGGAAAGGTCACAGATTGCATTCGCACGCATACAGAAACAAATTTTGGAACTAGACGCAGTTTAATGAAACAGAATTCCAATTTTCCACCCAGCCTTCCTTGCTATGCTTTGTCATCAGCTGTACTCAATGAAAAAGGAAGTAAAAAGTATCATTCTCTAAAAAGAAACAGACTCAAGGGAACATATTTTAAACAGGTATAAATGCCAAATTTCCATTGCCATAAAATGATTAAGGAGAACAACCGAGTGGCTGAGGAGGTCTGTGCCCTTCATCATGGACACTTCAAAGTGGGAAATTTTCTTATAAAGATGCCAGAGCATTTAACTGCCTTTCTAAATATCACATTAAGGCTGAAGCGTGTATTGCACCATGTGCACTGGTCACAGCAATGGCACGAATGGGCGGTCAATGCAGAAGGCAGAAGCAGAAGAGGTACGTTTGCTCTGAGTTCTTTTTGATGAAACTATTGGGCATAGAGAGTCACAGGTGTTAACGTGATCTTCTCTTTTACGGCATGCTGACAGTCACCGTTAATAATCACTTGGACATTTTTGGAGACCTGAGCAAAGAAGGAAAGGCAGTTAACCCTTCTTCTCTTTCCCCTTCCATTTAACTGCAGCAAGGTCTTGTGAAGATTCCTTCAGTCTCTTGTTCTGAATCGTTAATGGTGTTAACTCTCCATTGGTAGAACAGAAAAAAAGGTGATTTTTGTTATTCTTACTTAAAACTGGCTCCTAGTTTCTTGAGGACAACACAAGAAAAAAAAAAACTTGAGAGGGAGAACAGGACAGCAAACCAGCAGCAGAGTCCTTTTCTCATTCTATTTCTTCCAAGCTTGCTGCTAGAGAAAGAAAAAAAGTAGCAGAAAGCCTTATCAGCCACTCCGAGACCTGGCAAATTTACACGGGTGTTGGGCTGTCAAAGGCAGCGCTCTCGGTTATCTTGCTGGTTGCAGGCTTGCAGCAGTGTTGCAAAAGAAACAGTTTAGGGCAGACTAAGTAAGCAGATGGCAAGACCAAAGAAAGATTAACTGAACTGGAGAAGGAAAAGGAGATAGGAGGGAGAGGCTGGGAACAGGAACCTGAGCCTCACATGCTGGATATTGTTCGGTAGTTAACAGAAGCCAGTAGAAATGGAGATATCTTTTGGATCCTTCCCATCGACTCTGTCTGCCCACGTCGTCTCTTAGCATTAGGAGAATTAAGGTCCAACAATGCCATAAAGAACCCTCAAGTCCCAGCAGACGGTGGGCATTTTGTACCGCAAAGGTAAATCTCACTCCTTTCAGCCCTCTTGGCATCAAATTATGGACACAAAAGGGTGCTAAGCAAAAAAGGATTATCCTTTTGTTGTTTGCCAAATAAGCCAAATTTCCTGCTAATCAGTTTTGGGCCATTCCTCTCATTTCTCAGGTGTAATCTCACCCAGCACTTCAGTCAGCAAGCATTTTGCTCTGAACTTTTTTCTATAATCTTTCGTGACTTTATAATATAATTATATATATTTATAATATGTTTATATATAACAGGCGGAGGGAGGCTTTTGTTATTTGGACGTTGATGTGTCCATGCAACGTATCTTGTTTGTTTTGGATTATTTTACAAGGATTTTTTCATTGTCTTCTAAAAAAATCTGATATTGTTTGCTATCAGCAAGGGCCACCGAACGCTGATACGCCAGCAGTCCTAGGGCTTCTGGGACAGCAGACTGCCAGTTTCTAAAGGTGTATTCCTCTCACAAATATGCCTTGCAAAATATCCACCTGATGGAAATCACTGTGGAATTGTCATTGTGCGGTGTGCCCGTCTCCTTAAAGATTCATGATAAACAGAAGTAGTTGAAGGATGTATTCAGACAGTAGTCTCAACAGAATCAGGGATAAGGTGCCAGCCGTGCCCTAGGCAGTGTGTCCAGCATTCACAGAAGTGATCGTGCGGCAGCACAGGGTTCAGCCTAGGCACCAGGAACTACCTGGGACCCTGGCTAAAAGCCATGCACTTGGGTCCTCAGTCTTCACGTTGGCCTCGCTCTCTGAAGGAAAGCTATCATGGGCACAAGTCTTGCAGCAACCATTTCTTCCTACTGTCGTGTACAAAGGGAGTAAGAAATGAGAATATTATGCAAAGAACACTGCAAGGAACACTAAGCAAAAATTGTTCTACAGTTGGAAAAATGTCGTCATCAGATTTCCTCTTTTTGCTTCTGTAAATTGCAGCACCAGGAGAAGAGGGGAAGGGAGAAGGAGGGAAGTGGGCTTATGGCCAAAGTTTTATTAGCCATTGAAACGGTAGTCCAAGCATAGACTAGAATGTCTTCTATTAAGAAATTATTTTTTTCAAAGTTGTCTCAAGTTCTTCAAAGTTTAATGCTGGCTTTCATTACACAGTTTGCCTCAGTAACACAATCAACTCTGAAATGGAAATAGTCACCCTCTAGTGCGTATTACCTCTTCATGGTGCAAAGGACTGCCCTGTTACAAACGACATTTCATTCCGAGAGGCAGAAAACTAGTATTTTTAAGTTCATCTGGTGTTGCATGTAGCTGATGGAGAAGCTACCATAAAAAACGGCCCAAAGAAAGACAGAATAAGGAGATGGAAGGAAAAGCCAGTAGTCCTTTCACGTTTAGTTTTAGATGCTAGAACTTCGAGCATTCAGGGTCCTGTGACTCTGAGTCATGCCTGCGTTCTCCGAGATATGTTGGCTTCCCTTCCAGCTCTGCTTCTCTACATCATTCTCCAGTTCAGTTACTCAAATCACATTTCAAAAACCTGCTTTCTTCGTCTACTAAGTGCTACCATGTGTACCACTAATAAAACCTAATTAGTATGGCTGCAGTGCCATGAGGTGGGTCTCACGACTGGAACGTGAGCACCTGCGGCAGCAGCTCGTCCAGGCAGGTGGAGTGGGGTGAGGAGGTGCTGCACGTTGTGGCAGACACAGCCCGGTCTGCTAGCACCGAAGAGGTCTGGCGAGCGGCGAGCCTTACCTATGCATGTGGGTCACAGCTGTGAAATTCTGAAAGAGGAACCAGTGACTACCTTTTACAGACCACCCGGTCATTTTACACAACTGCCTGGGACATCTATTTGGTAGTATTAAGAAGAAGTAAAAAAAATCTTGTGTGACTTCAGTTTGGATTTGCTAGGTATCTAATGCTGAACTCTAAAAGAGACTCTAAGAATAAGAACCAAATTTTAAAAACAGAAAGTCTTGCACCCAGTGGGGAGATGACTTAAAATAGGAGGCCAGTCTAACAGAGGAAGAGGAGTGCTCTATGATTTTGTTACCTTACGCAATCAGAATAGGGCATGAAATGGCTAAAGGAAAAGAGCGAGCCAGTTCTCTAAAGCCTAAAGCAGTTCTTGGCATACTTAATTAGGAACAGAAACTTAGCATAAGAACTGTTAATGAAAATCGGGAACTGTTCAAGGATCTACTGCTGCTTTTTCCATGCACAGCATAAAGGAGAAGTAAATGGAAACAAGAGTAAGTTACAAGTCAACATATAGAGGTGATAAACGGCAGTCAAAAGAATAAATGGACTGTTTAGAGTCACTTCTGTCCTGTGTTCGCAATGGAGCCGGAATACATATTCTCTCGGCTGGACAGCAGATAGTGTCACACTGTGCCATCAGCTACCTCGTGCATGACTGCGTAAATGCCGTCAGCACAGCATGCTGCTCACTGGCACTGAAGCACGAGTCTGATGCGTGCTGAGCGTATGGGAGGAAATTTCGAAAACTAAATTTCAATTCAACAGGCCCGATTACCTCAAGGCATATTTACTGCCCTGTCACCGCAAGACACCTACCTATGTATCTAACTAGCTAGATCACTTACCACCTTTCTGCTTGCTTTTCTTTCACCAGTAAAGGTGAAATGGAAGGAGAGCAAGGGAAAAAAACCACAACTCAGAAAAAAACCTGAGAGCCCACAAACTGTTGCAGAAGGGAGTTTATTTTGAAATTATTAACATCTTTCCCTGGCTCCAGTGAGTGCAAGAAACAGCCCTGCTATGTTCTGGTGCTTCCTACACCATTCAGGCTGCAGCCAAGGGGAAGTATGGGTGGCTTTTTTCACTTGTGGGTTTTTTGACGGGATTGTTCAGTCTTCATCTTATTTCCATTAGAACTTCACACAGAGCAAACCTTAATATTTCCAAGCATCTCCTTAGTAACCAACACTTAAAATAGAAAAATCTCAACATTGACCTCATTGCTTGCTCTCTGCCCTCCAAAACTGTCAGTGATACCGAGAATGCTAAGAAGAGGAAGCAGGATGTGCAGGCATGGTCCAAGAGACGGATCAGCTCCATGAAGACCTGAATCCAAGAAAGAGGCTGAGCAAATGAAGGTCCAGCAGAGGAGCTGTCTCTCAGCGGCTGCTGTATCCATGCTGTTGTGAACACCACTTTTCCTCTCGTTGCAACAAAGCTCTAATAACAGTACTATCTAACTTCCACTTTTTATGTTTTCTTTGGAGAGAAAAACTGCCAAAAGGAAATTCTTTTGCCTATGGCCAAGTAATGTTATTCAAAATTCCTGTGTTAGACAGGGGTTGCTAAAATCCCTTTGGAATCTCCCTTGTGCAGTGTTTCTGTAAAAACACAGCATGGCACTATGTTAAATCACCACGGTTGAATGATCTCTGCAATCCATGACATAAGGAATATAGATTGATCATATGGATTGAATCACAATAGATAGGAAAGACTAATACAGAATATATCTTCTTTAATTAGGAAATCTTTCTGTCTCAGGTACTCAAAAAGTGAAGTTAATTCATGTAAACATTTTACATCTGGGCAGACTTAAAAATGCATCAGCACAGAATATTTTAAAGTTGCAGCTTCCTAGGGGAAATTCAATAATTTTTTAGGGCCAAACACCGAAGCCAATAGGATTTTCCTCTGTAGAATCAGAATAAAACAAAACAGCCCCCATCTCTCCTCTTGACTATTGATGACAGGCACCAGAGCTCCGCAAAGGAAAACAGAAAACAAGCGCTAATGAATTTTGAAGTGAACTTGCCAAGTTACAATACTGTCTTCATTTAAGTCTCTTCTAAGAATTTTTCCAAGGTATTCACAGGAAATAAATAGCTTATGGAAACAGCAGTATCATTTCAGTGGAACTATTGACATACCCAGGAGCCCAAGTCAAAGCGTTTCCGTGTGAGTGAGAGTCTCCATGGCCTTTGACAGAACAGCACACGTTTCATCGGTTTGGGGGTTGGTTTGGCAAACAGATGTGGGTGCAACTGCTTGCTCTGCCCCAACTTCCTTTGGAAGTCATCAGTACTTTTAGGGTGATCCATGCAGTTCTTTTGAGTACTTTTCCATGCAGGGATGACCAAGCCAACTCTCAACCTTTTCATACCAAGATGATTTCTAAAGCCAAGTTTCAGATACTAAAAGATAGTCCCCAAATGAGCAATTCTGGTTTCTGGAAGCAGGATAATCTCATTAGCGAGGCACAGGCGGCTTTCCAGCAGGGCTGACTAGCCAAGCAAGCATGGCTGCTGTTTTCCCAGTGCCTGCTTTGCTGCTACACGGTTAAGTTGGGTAGATTTAGGTGTCCCTGCACTGGGCTGTTTACATACAACCACTGGGTCTCAGTTCTTTGGGTGTAAAATGAAAGCCGTAATAGCCTCCTCCTGCCTTGCATGCATGTAAAGGGGAAAAAGTTAGAAGGCACAAAAGCACGTGGGTGTTTCTTGTGAAGGGTACTAGGCCTGCCTAGTATCTCAGATGTCTCTTTCTGACAACTTTGTGAATTTTGAACCTGATCGATGCCAACTGGCCATGTGATTTCATAATTTTATCCACGGTCCTGCTTTTATCCTGTTTCCCTCCTATTAGTCACACCCATGTTTGGAAAGTGCAACAGCCCAGAGGGATGGTGAGAAAGGGGAGAGACCAAGTTATCACAGAACTGATGCTGGGGCTCTGTGAGTTACAGAAGGCTTCGAATGCAGTGGAAAGCTGGCTGGGTCAGAAGCTTTCCAGCCACTTCCTTTTTCTGCTGCTACCACAGCAGGATGTGAGATGGGAGGCACCCTGTGTTAAAACCTGTCCTGAAACTCGGATGATTCTCCCTTGACCACTTAATATGTTTCTGTTGGTAGATCACACTGGCAATGCCAGTCTAAGTAGTCATACTAGACAGAAGGATGTCGTTGAGTAGCCTGCTCAGTTAGAAGATTGGATACACGTAATGACTGTTTTTGTAGATGAACAAAGAAATATGCCGTCCTGCAAGGTAAGGAGAAAGAAGCTTCTGAGGTTGTTAAAAGTGCAGGCAAAACTCCTCTCTGTGAGTCCTCTCCCCTTGCATGGGTAAGATGTCTCACACATAATACATGTTCCACATGTTACTGACTCATTTTCCTTCTCTTACTAAGATCACTTTTAAAGCAAAATTTCAGTCTTTAAAAGCAAGTCCCTGCCCTTTTATATTCAGCAAAAGTAAACGACTTCTCTAAAATCTGTCTGAATTTCTCTGCAGTGGGTTTGGGGAGGTTATATCACAGATCTGACAGTCATAGTGAAAGAGGAATATGACCTGCTCCATATATGAACCAGGAAGTCTACTCTTTTACGTAGAGTTAGTGAATTTCAGATGAAAGATCTGAATAACTTCCTTTTTCCATTTCAAGCTAAAAATAAGAGGCCAGCCCAGAAGCCAGAGGGATAGAGAGGGATGGGGATAAAGCAAGACACTGTCAGTCCTGTGGCTCAGGAGGCCAAAGCGCTGCAAGAACATCACACGCTGATGCTGTAAACCAGATCCAATGAAAGTCTTGCAGATGCTTATCATACTATTTAAACATACTTTTAAACCTTTCTGCACTGTTTTTCTGCCTCTGTCCCACTTCCTATTAGCTCTTTTAGCAATACATTTTCCAGAAAAGAGGACCTTATCTAAGAATCATTAATTAAATGATCTCTGCCTGGTGATATAAAGAAGCAGAATGATGTAATTTTTGTTGAAATCAATTGCATTTTGCCTGCCCTTCATGCCTAGTTTTGAGAGATCTTATATTGGAAAGTGAAGAGACTGTGGTTTTAATCTGTATTTCTAGCTCTTTTCTTTCTGTGAGCCCTATGGCTACAGTTTGGGGCATCTAAACAGCATCTGAATGTCTCTCTGGATATGTTTAAATTGTACAGTGGGTACGTGCTGTGAAGCACCTCACGGTAGCTGTTTCCTAGTTGTCCAATTCAAGCATGTGGCTGAAGTGTGTGTTGGCTCCTGCCTGCCCACGAGTCCCTCCCGGGAGCTGGTGGAGAGACAGGAGCATCCAAACCTCACTGAACTGCGACCTGGCACGTGGGTATGCAGGTCGACATGCCTTTTGCACAACTGGGGAACCTATGTCTCATACCTGTGGGTCTTTGATGAGAATCTCAGAGATGACTGATAATCTCATTGATTATTGTCTGCCTCTTAGCAGGAGGGTGGAGCTAAGTGGTGGAATTCAGTGTGTAAAACACCAACCTGAGAAGACAAGCAATTGAGTTGGCTAAGAGTTTCTGTACTTGGCATTGCTTCAACAGCTTCTAGAATAGCGCAGTTCTTGTTTTTACCATTCAAGAATGATCTCAAAAAATTGGAGAGGACTCAGAGAGGATCCACAGCAATGGTTAAAGAACTGGAGGACACACAAAGACTCAAAGGAGCTCAACCTACGTATTAGGTAGGAGATAAAGTTAGGGGAGAGCCTGCAAGTCATGCTCATTGAGGAAGAAACAATTTGATAATAAAGGGCTTTCCAATCCAATAAACAAAAGTACAAGACCTAGTAGATGTAATCTGGGGCCTCCCCTAAGAGCGCAACAGAAAAGAAAATCCTTCCCAAAGCTCCATTTTGGTCCAACTGAGATGGTCATGGAGGGAACTGTTCCTTCTGCTGAATCAGTGCAGGCAGTGCCTCCAGTAAGACAAGCAGTGGCCATGGCCCAGCTTTGGCCTCAGCAGCAAGGACATGCTATTGCATCAAATGCACTGTGCATTAGAGCAGAAGCCAGGCAAAATAATGGCTTTACAGCTGATGCGTCACCTCTGAATTGCTGAGGGATTCTCAATAAGTCTGGATTGATTTTAGTATCATAGACTGGGTAAAGCAGTCTTTTAAACATGTATTAGGATTGAGCAAACAGGGGCAAGAGGGAAACAAATCTCATTTTGGCCCTTGGAGAAAGAACTTTTTTTTTTCGGTGCTCTCATCATTGAATTTGGCAAAGTAGGGTCTGAGGCAGAGACATGGAAATGCCACGATACAGCTTGCTCCCACAGATGTCTGACAAATTCTGGAGCAACAAGGAAATTATTTGTTCTCTCACGATAATTCAGAATCAGCATTTCAGGTAAAAGAGGGTTAGAGAATTTCAGATCTCTATCCAAACTTAAAGTAAAATGTTAAAGAACTTTCTGTCACATACCACTTCAAACAGATAACAGATCCTGCCATCAAAACTAGCATTGGTCAAAACTCAGGCAGCAGACTCCCATTGACTGCAGGAAGTGCTGGGCTTATAAAACTGGCTGGAAATTTTCCTGTACGGTAAAGAAAGAGAGACACTTTTAGAAATTTTTCTCTTCTTTTCTTGAAATTACTAGATTTGGTGATGAAAAACTTATATTTAACTGAGGGTATATGGGAAAGGTTTTTTGGAATAATGAAAGAACTTTTAGAGAATGGAAAAAGTCATCAGAAAAATTTTAAAGAAATTCTATAGCTGCAGCTCTGCCGATGCAGCACTTTACTCTGGTTGTCCTAACGTAGCGTAAAGCAGGCTTCCAAAATTACATTCTCCATATCAAGGGAAAACTAAGCGAAAACAATTGCAGAATATTTATTGCATTAAATTTTCTCCATTGGTTTTTGGAAGAGTAACATTTAACTGGTCAAATTCCAACCCATAATTAAATTGCACCTGAAATCCACCTCTCGCCTAAACTGATATACACCATCATACCATTTCATACCTCAGTGCTACCTGCATTCCTTTACCAAACAAAATAATTCTAATGTGCAGCTGGTATATTTGTAAAACACTTTTGAATTCTTTTGGAAAAAGCTGCTCAATGAAAATTATAAAGGAAGCTACACATAGAGTGCACAAATTCCTCAAGTTTAGTTTGATGCAATCTTAGCTTATTAATAAAATAGTCACACAGAACTATTGTATCATCATGATAGTGGGGAAAAAGATAAAATCTATGGAATGAATATGTCCCTGCATAGGTTATTATAAGTGCAATAGTTTATTACAAGTGCAAGACTCAAATTATTATAGATTAACATCTTTAACATAAACTTAATTTTTACAATGTGCTTCATAACTCATTTTTCATTACCAGTAATTTACAACAGTAAAAAAATTGAAACAGCATTTTTTTCCTAAAAATAAACTTGATGCTAAAGTGAAAGTGAAGAAATTTAATAAAGGACAGTTAATTGGAAAAGTTTTCAATAGATATCTTCAAAAAATACATATATTACTTTGTACATCCTTAGTAGTAGGGGCTTTTTTTCTCCTTTGTATTGCCTTAAGAAATAATTAATTTGGATGTTAAAAATTAAGAAAATATTCTTTGTTCTGAGTAGGAGGGGGTAAGGAACGAATCCAGACATCACAAATACATTAATTATAATTTTTTTATATGTCTATATATAAAACCAAGGGCCAAAAGTAATGACCAGAGAGGACCACAAACAATGTATTTAGCCATTATTAGAGGAAAATTAGAAATAATGCAGAAAATCCAGAAATGTTCAGTAAGTGGTTTTGTTCTTTTCTAGGGGAGGGGGAGCGCAACACTGTATCCCCATAATCTGTTGATGAAATGCTTTTCACTACAGCAGCTTTCAAGGCACCTCTATTCAACATATAGAAATGGGAACTTTTTAGCGCTCATTTATCCCACCTGTCTTGGACTCCTCTCTCGGGACAGACTAAATCACTTTCTAAAAGTGCCTGAAGACAGAGGAGATTAATTCCATCCTCTGGGTCAAAGAACATGAATTTCTGTTGTAAAGTGGTGTTCCTCATCAGGGCACAACAACCACCAAAAAAACCCAAACCAAACCAAAAAAACAAACAAAAAACCACACCCCAACAAAAAGGCCAGTCACCCACAGGATACAGTCAGAGGAACAAAGTGACCTGAACACAAAAAGGGACAAGTAATCTCGGGATGAATCAGGTGAGGGAAGTTCTTTTTTAAAATGGGAAAACATTAATGCTATTTGCCAAGAGTATTGGTAAGATGTTATCTGGAAACTTTGTTCATTCATGTTTGAGCATTCAAACTTGCGCATGGGTAGAGCAGGCACCTGGACGAAATGGGGGAAATTGCTCTTGTAGAGCAGGCGTGAAGGAGCTTGTCTTGTTTATCATAGTGAAAGAAAGGCTGGGATGCGGTCTGATTGCTTTCTGGAAATACATCAGAGGGCTAAGCACCACGAGAGGAGAAAGATATGTGAACTAACAGCATATACAGGAAATGGGAGATAGGTAGGTAGATAGTTAGATGTATAGGTAGATAGATAGCCACATCCAAAGTGTCTCTTTCCTGTAGCAGTCGCATCAGAGGCTCAAACAGTTGGAAGCTGAAATGAGAAAAATTCAAATCAAAACAAGATGAACATTTTAATTGTGATGTTAATTGTAGCAATTTATCAGTTTGCAGTAGATTCTGTCACAGTGGGAACCTTGAAATGAAAATGGCACATTTTCTCCAAAAGATATATTTTTGTTCATTCATAGCACTGGTCTTGAATCAGGAACTGGCTCCTATTGAATCACATGGCTCCTATTTAACTGTGTGTCAACTAGGTAATTCCCATAGTGCCTAAAATCTTGTCGCTATCATTCTGCTTATTTACTTTACAGCTCCTTTTAAATTGCAAGAACATGGTGTAAATCAGACTCAATGCAAATGAGAATTGGGTCCTATGTTTTAGTGCTTCTGTGAAACAAAAATCCATTGTTTTATACGTCTTTAATATTTCTTCTTGGTTTTATTTCATACATGGTGATAGCTCAGAAAAAGGCTGTTGTTAACTCACAATAATAGATTATATTCCAGTATTTTTTGTGTAGCTTCCTTTGCTGAGGAGGCCAGCCTCTAGGTTAACTTCTGGAAGTAAGTTTGGAAACTAATTTTCAGGCAATGCTCCAAGAAAAAGAGGCACATGTTGAGGAACTGACATAACTTTTTAACACCACAAGCAGCATATTTCTTCAGGCAAACCCAGCCAAAACAAGTTGCCAAAATCAATATTGATCTAGTCCTTCATCCAATCAACAAATGCCATTGTTTATAAGATATAACTTTTCTTGGTTAAAGTTCAAAGCTAAACGCCAAGGATTTTCAAAACTATTAAAATGAGAGGATTTAGGTTTCCAGAAACTCTGGCTTGCTCTCAGCCCCAGTGGGTATTCTGAGCCATTAGAAATTATCCAAAGAACCTCCACAGTTTTTATATAGAACCAAATGGTGAAACGATAGCAAAGAGAACGTGGGTGCATGCACACATGCATGTGCATGTGATATATGTACACAGAAAGGTACTTTACAAATCTTATATCAAAAATTGGCACTTCAGATTCTTCTGGATCACTGAAATTTAGTTTGAGAGTAAGAAAAGAGAATTATGCAGTATGGTTAAATGAAATTTGCAGCATCTCTTACGTGTTGATAAAATGTCTGGTCTTCCAATCCAGCAAAATAAAAATTATGCTGGGTTCAAAATTCCATGAGCTTGGGTTTTATAACTGTAAATTCATTGAATCATTGCATAGGCATGAGATTTATTTAATCTTTTCCTTAAGATGTTTCTTTAACAGAACCAGTCAAATATTCCTGAATTTTCCATGGTAATAATATACCCAGAACTACACAAACCCAGAAGAGGCAATGCAAATGTTTATCTCTCTTAGCAAGAGATTTGCACAATTCCAGTCAAGGATTATATTCCAGAATCTGGGCTTCATTTTGTGAGACACCCTATAGGAGCTTTAGATAACTTGTAGACAGGTAGGCCATATGGCAAAAAGTCAACTTTTCAAGTCATCTTCAGCGACATCAATAAGTGGGAGCTGCTTTTGAGATTATTGAGTAATAATGTGTGTTCTAAATAGCGCTATCAAGGTGTTCTTGAAATATTAATGCATACTGCTATTTAGCTTGGGCAGGCCATTTAGGTAATGGTGAAGCCTCTTGCTTAGATATTGAATGGTAGAATGGGGTTTATTTTCACAGCCTTTAAATTCCTGGAACCATAGAGCAGACATCTGATTTTTAACAGGCTTATACGTTACTCTGAGGCTCCTGCTTTGCTTTTACCTTAGATTAAGGATTTTTGCTTTCCTAGCTTGAAGGTGAAGTGGTTGGAACTGATTATAATTTCTAGTGTTACCTCACTCCTTAAAAAAACCCTGCATGCCTATTTGCCAAAAAGTCTGGTTATTCATTGCGTTGAGCAAAGATAGTGCTACCTTCTCCTCACCTTTACCATTTCAGTGGCCCAGACAGTCTAGAGGATCATAGCAGTTCCTCTTTGTGCCTCCGCATGCATGGGACTTGAAGGTTCTATCTTGTGACACAACAGACAGCAGTGGCTTGAATTCCCCCTTAGTGAGTGTGTTACATGGTAATCCTGGATATGACAGAGGACTGTGCCATTTTCTCAAGGGGAATGTTTTTGTAAACAGGATGCCTGTGTAAATAAACACAAATTGCATTAGTTTCACTTAGGTATTTGAAGTTTTCTCCCTAAAAATGGTGTGATGGATTGTGTAGTCTGGTATCTGGTAATCAGGCTGTAAGATGAATAATGTAGCATGTTATAGAATGAGAATTTGGTACAAAAATACAAAAAGGGCATTGTCTTTTTAGGTGTTTTTAGAGTCCTTCAGGTCTTCTTCTAAGCCAAAAAACTAAGAATCCGTGCTGTTTACTGATGAACACTCATAGATGATAGGTCTAGTTCTTCCCGAAATTGTGCATTACTGTGGTCTTAAGCCATGCCATGCTTTGACTTCTGGGTTTCATAGTCCTGGCATAGACTCTGTGGTAAGACATACATTTCATGCAGCTAGTGTCACAATTTAAAAAAAAAAAAAAAATCCCAAACCCAAACATCAAAATATTTTCTCAAAGAAACCCCCTTGTCCCTAGGTGCTGGCTTATTAAACTCCACCAAACTAACTTTTAAGTGTAGCTTCAAAATGAGCATCCCACTCAAATCTTAGTAGGCAGAAAAATACCTGCTTACCCCTAGTCTTTACCTGCAGGTCAGTCATCTTTTCTTTATTAGGTGTAACTTGTTCTGGTTTTATGGCAAGCAAAGATAAGGACCTCATCCCTACCCCACCAGCAGAGCCAGCTCTCCCTCCATCCAACAACATAGGGACTTTCTCTCAACCTCAGCCCAGAACTCCCACCCATCCCACAAAACGAGGAGTAGGGCGTAGTACCATGACAAGCTCCCAGCAGTGCTTTGGATACACCACCACCAAGTATTCCCTGGAGATGGGGCAGACAGGAGGGCAAGCTCCTGCTCTGAACTGGTCAGAAGCGGGGGGCACTTATGGCCAGCCTGGTGGATAAGGGGGCAATCCGGTCTTCTGCTGCGGTTACATATGCTGCTTTACAGATTGAGTGGTTTGCACTGTGGTGGCCTCATCCAAAACTTTCATACGCTTGAAAGTGATGAGATGCTGCTGTCATTTTTCAGCCCTTATGGTTGTAAGGTGCTATGAGCCAGTTGGACCTGTGGGACCTGGGAGGCAGCGGTGGACTGGGTACATGCCAGAGCGTGGCTACACTTCCCACATTTATCTGCTAATAACCTATTATGAATTTTCTCTACCTGGTCTTATTTCACTCAGGGTTTTTTAAAGGGCTCCTTCATAACTGCCTCGCTGTGATGAACAATGATTTATAAGTCTACATTGCGTTCATTTCTTCAGCATTTTAGGATCAACTGTCTGTACAGCAAAACCAGAAAACCCTACCCTCCTCAGCCTTTGCTTTTTTGAAAAATCCTCCTGGATCTTGCTTAAAAGTAGGTGTACTGTTCCCTTTTTTCTCCTCTCAGATACAGAAGGCCATTCTGGAGTGGACATCCAATTACATATTTTGTTTTCAGGGAGATGTTTAAAAATATTTGAAATGTATTGCCAGTAAATATTCATAATATTCCCTGCAGAAAAGCTTGTTCCCAGAAGTTGCCATAGGTGACATGGAAGTTTAGGAATGATAAATGTTTCTTTTTGCTGACGATTTCACATTTTCTTCTTGCTGCTGACATTTAGACAAAGTTTTCTGCTGACATTAGAAAAAAAAAAAAATATTTTCCCTGTCCAGACATTCCTGGCCAAAACATCACTTTTGTGCTTGCTTTTACATTCTTAAGTTCCCAGTTGTCCTAAATGAATTCTTTTTTATTGATCTAATGATTACTAGGTTGAAATTCTCCCTGATTATTCTTTCACTTTATGCCTTATATCTGTAGGTGTAGTAGGAAAGCTTAGCTGTTTCATTTTAACACTTTTAGTAATCCTACTTTCTGGCTGTCTAGCCACACAATAACTTTCACTTGACTTTAGGATAGTTAATGGCAGGTGGCTGCACAAATTCACATGGTCTTTTTTCCTCCATCTCTTCTGCAATCCAAACTAGCGATACTTTCCTTCGCACACAGTTCTCGAAAGTGCAGCTAACCCATCCGTTTGGTGCCTTTGTTTATGTGTTGTTTTACAGCAATATGGTTGCAATTTCTTCACTGCTCTTACATTACCAGGCGTCTCTATTTCCCTGATCGCATCTACCATTGTCCATCCTCTTGAGTTCTGGGCCTGGCTTCTCTCTTAACATCAAACGTAATGTCCCTCAGTTCTGTACTAAGTCAACTCAGGCCAAAATTTAAGGTGGAAATATATTTTGAAATGGCCTTCCTTTCTAGAACTAATATTCAGTATAAGCCTTATTAGTTCCAGATTTGCACAGATTTTTAAATGCTGCTAATTCAAAACTTTTGAATTTACTTTTATAACACTCAGACAATTAAAGGCAGGCTGGGCAACAATGAACAAATCTGGGACTTGTTATGACGACATTGTTGTTATAACAGCTCTGGCTGTTTGTATTTTGAAGTGAGAAAATTGAAAGTTATTCTGAATAAAACCAATGCTTGTGAATGCTAAACTTTAAACTCAGTTTCACTGCCTTTGGTTTTTCTACCATGGAAAAAAAAATTCCTAAAAAAAAAAAATCACAAAAAAATCAGTTCTTGAGTGTCATTATCTGGCTGCCAATCAATAAGTAAGCAAGAAGGGCACAAGTCTGCAATAACACAGGAAAAGGAAAACAAAACATGCAGGCCAAATCCTAGCAGATCTGAAAAATTAAACCAGTCTTACCTCAAAAGCCAAAACAGTTGAGGAGAGGCAATGAAAACGGTCTGCAGAAAAGCCTACTGCATCTCTGTAAGTTGGAAAGATTTGTTCCATACGTTGCTGCCAAGGGTGAGGGAAGAGAGGACACAGAGAGTTTTGCAGGAAGCACACGCTTGTGCAGGGCTTTTTGATACTCTTTTTGTTTATCACTTAAAACGACAGGAACCTGTACACAGCTGTTCCTGAGGAGCAAACCTCTTCTGGTGGAAGTACAGACCAAGAAAAATACCTTGGTTTGGGTTCATACCTTCATTCCCTAAAGAAAAGTCACAGCAGAGTTACCTGCTGGTTGCTGTTTGTTGGGGTTCTGGATGCCTTGGATCCGCACCAGTAAAATGCACTTTGCCTGTGGGGCCAGATTGCCCATTTCACGCTTGCACCTTCGTAAATTGAGATGCGGTCTGTGGCAGTGGAATTGCTTTGCAGTAAGAGGACCCACACTATGCTTTCTGTCCTGCTACTCCAAACACCCTGTAATAGCCTTTACTCTCCCGATGACACAGGGATGGGAGGTGTAATATGTAATGAAGAGACGCTTGCCAAGAAATTGAAAATATTAAAGAGGCAGAAAAAATAACAGCATCCTAATTTTTAGCCCCATCGTCTCACAGTGCCAAATACCATTCTGACATACCACACTGTTCTCTTCTACCTTGAAATCATATTCTCCTGTGTCTTGTTTACAGCCTTGAAGCTTTAAATATCTTCAGGGTGAAAGGCCCTATTCCTGAAGGCTCGGTTGGAGCCAAAATAGAGCGCTGAAAGCACATACAGCATGGTGAAGGTCCATTACGTAAGAGACTCTTTTCCCCTTTCACAAAATTCTTTCTAATATAAAAAGAACGAGAACTTCTCGCAGAAAACAGTCATCCAAAAACTTCCTCATTTTGCTTTTCTGTTCATGCCACTCCTAGTAGCGCCCATGAGTATGAAGCAACGGAAATGAGAATTGATTCTGCTTCATGAAGGCATAATACTTGATACATTACATTTCATTTAAAAACTTGACACCTTGCATTAAGTGTCAAGGAAGCTATTTTTAGGGGCTTTTTTCAGAAGCCCTGCAGAGACTATGGTAGTTACAAAGCAGTGATGGTTTGCTCTCTTTTTCCTACTCATCTGACCCAGCACAGTGGCTGCAGGGGCTTCCTGGTTTGGAAACCATAGCATCATCTAAAAATATACATTGTTAACTGCAGAAGGTAGATAAACCCAGTACTAAAACTAAGGCAACACTAGATGTTCAGGCAAATGTCAGCTTTGGAGCCTTCTAAAACTGCATTTAAGTGTATCCGTTAATGACGGTATAATCCCAAACTCAGACAGGTACCACTGGGAATGTGCTTTCCTTCTCAACACAATTCTATATTGTTCAGCCACAGGAGCACAGGAAGTTTAAGAATTAGGAAGCTATGGACTTTTCCTTATGCATCGACATTAATCTTTTTTTTTTTCATGAGCGATTAGGTGCTGTTTGTCAGCCTTAAAAGGAGACATTTTACAAAACAACACACAAAGGAGAGCATTAAAAATCACAGCTGCTGTCTTCACAAAGGGTAGCGACGATTCAACAACTGGACAGAGACCTTACCAGAGTTGCAGAATTTTCTGAATTTTCAGTTCTTATTCAGTGTAAAAAATATGGAAAACCAAAGAACCTAGCTACAATCTCTTTGTAGGCTGAACTTTCTCAAATTTTGAACATAAAAAAAGCTGAACCTTGTCAGCAGAGCTCTACCTTTCCCTCCGTTAGGGTAACCCTGTGCAATCTGCTACATTTTGAGAGTCTCTCCCTTCGAATCTGTTAAATCTTTCTTGGGATCTAAATGCCAACATTTACACCGGTGGTGGACAAACCCCAGAATATCTGAAGGGATGAAATTTTGGCATTTTTAAATTTGTTTATGTGCAGATTAGAGGGGGAAAAAGCCTGTGAAATTTCCCATTGAGCAGGCAAAGTGAAAAAAAATAATTCTGGAAATACCAACACGCATGATTTCCAAAAGGAAAGGTGCTCTCTAGGGATTGCAGCAGTAGTTTTGAGAAAGTGGCTGCTAATCAGGGTAAGCAGCAGTGAAATCAACAGGAATCATGTCAGCATCTGCCACGACTTTGAGACTCCAGGCGGGCTTGGGGAGCCCAGAAAGCCAGCTGGACTGGGAGCCTGGAAACCCTGAGACCCTTGGCCAGGTCAGTCTGAATTAGCAATCTGCAGCCTCCTCCATGGCAAGACGCCTGGCAGGCAGGCAGGCAAATTTTGGCTTGAGCTGGGGTTGCAACTGACCTCTACAGAGATGGAGGCCAAAATAAAGTTAAAGCCAGAGCTTCCAGGGCTTCCTTGCTCTTGGCTCAAGTAGGTTCCCAAACCCCCCCAGCCCCTGGCCCTAGGACTGCTGTGCAGAGGGCTCTTCTGGAGCTGTGACCCCTGAGGCCCACCAGGACCAGGAGAGAGCATGTCAGGTTTGACAGATTTGTAGAAAATTTTTGGAACTTTTTTTTTTTTTTTTAAACCCGTGACCTGACCTCTGAACCAATGCTTCCATCCGGCCACAGAGATGCGATGTGTAAGAGGAAAATACAAGTGCCTCAGACTGAACAAAGACTGTAACATAATTTCACAGAGTTAGTAAATGTGTCTCTAAAATGCCAGAAGAGGCATTTGCTGTCACGGCATCAATCCTACGGCTTTTAACCCTACAAAATAGGATAAAAACTCTTCCTACTTGTCTTAATTATCTCACTGAGGCCAAGCCTGGGATTTTCTTTCTAGTAACAGAGTCACAGCACATTAACAACTACCTATACACCATACATCAGCTGGAAGTGAACTAGTAGAAGGACGATGGTGGAAGAACTTGCCTGAACCAGAAATCTCAATGGGTCATTTTGCCTTTGACTGTACTACCACTATAATTAATTTTTTTTTCCAATGTCAGTGTTCAAAGGACCCAATTAAATCAGGTCTGCACTTTGACCTGGGAACTGAGTACAAACTGAAGAGCGATTGTACTGAATCTAAACTGCAAAGTTGGCACACAACACATCTAGTTTTTGAAGATGATACAGTTGTATCCTTACACTGAGACAATGAAAGCTGTATATCAAAAACATTATGAAACATCACATTGAAATACAGTGATTCAATTTAAGACCCAGATTGGCATAAATAGAAAACAGATGCTAAAACTGCACTCTTGTGTATCTTGGTTGAAGGCTAAGCCAATACTCCTGACATCTCTGAAAGTAGCCAGTATCGGTTTCTCTGAAGGTATAATACTTTGCTGCTTCTAATTTCATACTTCTGTAAATAGGAGAAATTCTGTCTTCACCGAGCCAGTGATCAGCCTGTGAAGCGGGACTGATGCTTCTGGAGTCTCTCCCCAGCTGGTAGTGCTGCAGTGGAGGCAGATGCAAAGACATTACAGAATGTATCATCCATCAGTTTATTGACTCATCTTTATTCCTTTGGTATGGTATATGAACAAATATGCAAGAAACATCGCCCTAACAAACAGAACAAATAATTAGTAGGGAAGAGGAAGAGCTGAAGTTCACATGCAATCATAGTTCCTTTTTTCCCCTTTCCACAAGATACATTTCTTTAAACATGGACCAAGCTCATTATTCACGTGCAGCACGAACCCCATGCTGTAGTCTCTCTACCCCCTTCCCCATATGCCTATAAAGCACAAAGTGGTGGGAAAATACTGTGGCTGCTTCTTACAGATTACTGTACATTTTTGTGATAAGATGGTTTGTGGGACTATCAGGATGAACTCCAGCTGACTGCTTTCAGTCCAGCAATATTCCATATAGCCAGGAACTAACCCTTGAAGCATTTCCTTCTTTCCTTGAGCTCTGCAGTGAGGAACACTGGCTAGTTATCTGTACATCTTGAGTGCTTCTCTGTATTTCTTTAAAGCAAGACAAAGAGGCATTCAACAGGAATTTGCCTGTATTATATAGCTTCTACTTCTGCTTTTGCCATTACCACGTATCAGCTCTTTTTTTGTTCCCCAGCCAAGTTCTTTTCATATTTTCCAGATCATTCAAGTGCCTGCACCCAGTGCCCCAACAAGGTTTAATGAACAAGTCAGTATTACTTTTTAAGCAAGCAATTATTTTTGATTCATCTCTTTTCAGATCTGTAAGGGAAACAGTGAATTAAAGAAACTAATGGAAAGGAGTTCTCCCTGCCACTACCATGTGCTGGCTCTGAGCCAGAGCCTGTCTAACATTTGCAGGAGTCACAAGAGTGAAATGAAGGTGGATGATGGCTTTTTGGTAAAATGATTAACAGTGTTGGTCCTCTTTCACTCTTCTCATGGAAGGAAGTCAGACAGTTCTTGCAGAAGAGCTAAACTCAAAAATATTCCGGTCAGCCTGCAACAGGGAACCAGGATGTCCTCAGCCAGACTTAACTCATCCAACCTTTCCCTCCACTCCCAAACATGTAAAAAGTTCATAGACAGGGGTATGTTTGGTTGGGAGTCTGGCACTGGTGATTGTTGCCATCTGAAGTAGCTCAGATCAGGATTAGGTCTTTTGGATGAAGATTTGGGCATCAAAATCCATTTATTTCTAAGTTGTTTTCTTTTCCACTTCTGTTGGTCTGGAATACCTCCAGATATGAAATTTCTGCATGCCAATGTCCTACCATTGTCAGTCTTTAGGAGAAAACATCTTTGTCCCTCTCACAAGAAAAACACAGCAGGATCTGGTAGTTTCCCACCAAGTTCTGACTGAATAGCATCTTTTCTTTGTTTGTTTCCTTTTCAGCTAAGGTTTTCCACATCTCTCTGACATCTCAGCCTATAAGCATTACTTTGTTTTTCCTATATCATTGACAACTTTTTATGTCTTGCATCGGTGTATTGGAGCATATGACCTAACAGCCAGGATCTCTGACATGACCATATCTCTGGTGGCTGTGGAGGGCAGAGGGAAGTAGCAGATACTGTAATCTGTAGGCAGCTTCAGCATCTTTGGTCTTCCCTTAACTAGGGATGACACAGTAAAAGTAGGATCCTAACTTTAGTCTCCTAAGTGTATCTCATTTAGATGTCAAAACCTGACAGCTTTTGTCACTTTTCTATGTGCTTGCGATGACAAGATAATCCTTGTGTTGTGGTTTTGCTTTTGGAATCTGACACTGGACATGAAGTGAATTTATCACTGCCCTGCTTCCACTGCAGCATGACAACTGCCATCCTTGTGCTCCTGATGACTAAGATGTCAAAAGAAAAGACGATGCTAATAACACTGCATCTTCTCACACAGAATTCATGTTAGACCTCTTTAGCACTGTGATTGCTTGCACTTGAACTTCCTTTTTTTTTCCTCTCTGGATGATGCTAGTATGAATGTCTAATGCTTACGCTGATACTAAAGTTTACATTTTATTTTTGCTTATGTTGCATGTCTTCAGGCCAAGTTAATATGGCTGTTATTGGAAAATGAGTCAGCACTCTTTAAGTCCCCAGCTTAACAATATGAGAATAGTTTTGATAGCCAAGGAATCCTGAAGCTTGGGCCTGGACTAGCTGAGATTGTAGTACTTGAGATGCTGATATGAGTTTGCAACTTCCATTTCACCCTAATAAAGTGAATGGGCACAGATCAGCTGATACAACACAGACTTAAACACAATTGAAAGAATTTGAGCTAGACTCTAATTAAACTTGCTTTGGTATCTATTCCCTCTAATATTTTGGCTTCAGAAGAGCCGTGAGGGCTGGCTTAGCTGGCCAAGTAAACGTTCCCTCTGGTACAGGCAATCCCTAGCTGCAGGCAGCTGGAGTCCCAGTCCCCCAGCACTCATGTTTTTAGCCCCATCGCAGAGCTTGACCTGAAGATGAGAAACATACCTAGGCCTAAACTTTATTGCATTGTTCCTTCTTCTTTTGGCATCGTTTTCTATTTGCATCACAAGTCCCTGATTTCATTATCATTAAAAGGCCTTTATCACACAGAACCCTGATCACAGCCCCAGGCAGCACTGCACATTTTGAACTTGTATACAGCACAGCATCTCACCACACCTTCCACTTTCTGTCTGGAAGCATCTCCCAACGTTGCCTGCTTTGGTTGTAAGGACAGGAGTCATTGCAAGTATTCCTCCGGACTGATTGTAACAGAGAAAAAAATAACAGTGCAGCAACTTTCTAGGAAGGGTTTTTTTTAAAAAATGAAAACAAAGCCTATTGACTGGAAATGATCTAAATGTGATTCTAGCCACTGCCAGGTCTCTTGGCAGCGTGAGCTGCCAGGTTTCCTTTCCTGTTTTTTTTCCCTCTGATAACATATGTAAACAATCAGTAGTACACATCAGAAGGTTTTTCTTAGGCTTACGTAGGACCTGCAGCATAAAGCACACACACGGTACGGGATGGCGAAATCTACTCCATCAATCAGAGGTGGGACTCGTTCTGTCATAGGGCAAGTCTGCATTCATAGGACGGTAAAACAGCATGATGGTAATGGAACTATTTGCAATTCGGGGAAACAGATGCTGAGGACAGGGTCAGATGATTGCAAGCCTCTGTCCAAGGCACAGCATGACATGAAGATTGCGTGGTCCTGGCTTCTCATGCCCATCCCATGGTTCATTCCCATTTGCTCCTCATAGGCAAAGAGGTCGTTACTGCAAAAGCCAAGGTTTTGGAGGGGCTGATAGGGTCTTCATGTTTTTCTCCTCCTGGCACGTGGAGTCATTTGATAAAGCTGTCAGGGAGCCCTGAAGCTACTCAACACGACCGAACTTCATGACGCAGACCAGCATTGCTCACAGCTATTGTTTCAGACTGCACACGCAGGCATCTGGATGGGCATCAATATTTCTTCAGAGGGACTTATTTTTAAATGAAAACTGAGACTGTGATACAATCAAAACTCTGAACTATTAAGAGAAATTATATGTATACTGCCAATTATATGTACACTGCCAGGTAGGTCTTTCCCGCCTTCTCATCTTAAATCCTCCATCACTTCTACACACACTTTTAACTTGGTTGAAGCCCTTTAAACATCTTTGTGCTTGCCAGACTAGCTATTTGGGGCAGAGAAGGAATATCGTATAAAAAGACAGAAGAGACCTTGGAAATTAGAGGTGAAAACCAGAAAAGAATAAAAACTTGTAAAAATATGGGCAAAAGGAGACCCCAAATCTTTTCCTTCTGAAATGAAATCTCAGGAATCAGGGGACAATGAAACTTGAGTTGGGTAATTAAGCCTTCTGCCCTGTAAGCTCTGACCTGGGAGGCTCCAGGGTAGTCCTGGGACTTATTGGGTTTGATCACTGAAAGACTTCACTGACATCAGAGAGTGTGAACAAAAATACCTTGTACTGCCTTTTTTGTTTTCTCCACAAATGTCTGTCACACAGAATTATGTCTATCAGAGTAATTTATTGAATTGTCTGTTGTCATTGAAAGTGGTATTTTGCACAAAGCAACACTGAAATGTCTATTTCTTAGCTCCTGTGCTGCAAGGACTCCCAGACACTGTAACGTGCCAGCAGTGGAATATATATCACAGCACAACAACAGGCAAACAAGCAGCTTGTAAGCAAGGTACACATGGGAACTTATATAAAGGGTAAAATAGAAGTTTAGCCTTTTCACATAGAAATAAATTATTTCTCCTATATACTTTAAAAATTCAATTTCTTTTAACTAATGCTGACATTTAATGGAGAAACATGATTTTTATATTTTTTGCTGAACGTACTGTGGATGCTAAAATTTGCCTCATGACTACCACTTTGCTATGATAATGCATAAAGCTGGAGGAGTACATGTGAAAAGAGGGGCTGTTAGCAATAGACAGACCCCTTTTTTTTCTGAGCATGCAATAAACATTTTATAGTCATTCTCATAACTCCCTCCTCAGAGACACTGACCTGGTGAATATCCTTGATATTAAAGGAATTGTGAATGATGCTATCAAATGAACCCCTGGCTCAAAGAGTCAGTCCTTCATTATCTTAAGCATTATTTAAACGGAAGTGAATGATGCCATTTTGACACAGTAGGAAGTTCATTAGTGTCAAGATAATTCTCACTCACTGAATTATTAAGCAGAAAAATAGGTTGCATTATTAAACATCATTTGCCAGAATATTTAACACTGTAATGGCAGACAGAGAGCAAGGCGAGTACATGGCAAAGTGATATGCAAGTCATAAGTCACGGACAAAATACACTGTCCTTACACGAAGAAAGTAGTGTGTAAGTCATCCACCATGTCATCCTCCCAGCATCTCTGTACTGTAGACTGGAAAGCAGGGGTATAAAAGAGGCTTGAGCACCCAAAAGGACATGCAACATGTGTTCTTCTCTCTAAGGAGCTTTGAAAATGTTTCACCCACTAGCTGCAGAGCACACCTACTTTGTAGTTGACTGTAGGCAGCAGATGTCCACAAGGCCATGCTGCCCCACATTCAAGTCCACTTTTTCTAGTCACTATATCTTTGTCGCAAATTGTAAAGCCAAGCTATCTACGTGCACATCTTCACTCCTATTTTAAAACCTAGCAAGCAGTCACATTGCTGCTGCTAATTCCCCATGGCCTGCTCTGCTCCATAAGGTAAGAACAAGGAAAAGTCACTAAAAGCTGGGCTGTTTTTATTTCATTTCTTCAGACTGACTCATACTCTCCAGTCCCTTGTCCTTAGGGAAGATACAAGGAAATGATGTAATTCTTTTTTCTTTTTTTTTTTTCTTTTTTTTCTTCTTGCTTTGGACTTTTTCTTTTGGCGTCATCTGCACTGGGCCTGTTTTTTTAATTAGTCTGTATGGACTAAGCTGAAGTAAAAGCCTGCACCGTCTGTCTCTGTGTACTCACTTGTAATAGGGACGTAATGGTTGAGGATAAGAAGAATTGATCTCCATGACTTATCAGGTGACCCATTAACAATTGCTCAGGAGTTCTGCAAGCTTTCTTTAGAGATCAAATTTTAAAAGGCTGACGAAATTTAAATGTAAAAAGCCTGATCAAATTTTAAAAAACCCATCTGTTTGAGAGATGCAGTTGTTATAACTCCTGCAACTCTAAACTTGTTGTACACCTGGGGTGGAAGGGAAGATACTTTACATTTTTGTGTTAAATTGAGAGAAGAAAATCAGAAACACCTAGGAGATGTTCGAAACATGGATGCTGATTTTACAAACAGTTCCTGGTCTTTCGTCAGACTGAACTGAGACCTCATCTCTGAACACCCCTGTGGACCACCTCCAGTCTGGATTAAAAACTAAATCTGAGGCTATCTGTAGTTTCTGACTACGAGAAAACTTCCAGTTTTGCAAAAATGAGGTGGAAAAGTTTACAAAAATATCTTCTGATCATGAAACAAATACACTTGTGTTGTTCTAGGGCCAGAATTAGAAAGGGCAATACGGTGTGCTGAGGCAGAGGAAGCCCAGGAGATAGAAAATGTAGGTTTGAGTCCTCTGCGACTCAGAGAGGAGCTGAGCATGGCTGTCTCCAAAAGTTTCTTAAACTAGAATGACATTTTGAGGCATAAGTGTAAAAGACATTCTAGAAGCAGGTTTTAATTAGTGTGTGACGTGCCAGGAGTTTGGAGCCACAGTTGACTGACAACTTCGTAGCTCCCCGGGAAGCAGCATCTCCCAGCTCCCTGGGCAAATTTAGCCTCTAATCTGGGGATAGGAAAATTACAGCTTGGGACACGATCCTCAAAATATTATTGGCAGGAATTTGGACCAAATTGGGTATTGCACAAAAGTGGATGGCAGCAATTCCTACTTCAGCCTTTTGCAGAGAGAAATCTTTCCTGCTCCTGCTGCTCATACCCAACTCAGCCCTTATGAGAGCCCCGGTGTAGCTGCACCAAAGCTGGGATATTGATCAGGTCTCAATGGCAGTAAGCTGCAAGTTGACAGATGCAGCTCTGCATATGAGCAAATGCAAACCCGCAGGTGCCAAAGGAGCCTCCAGGTCAAAATACGGAGGCTCGCAGGGAGCTCGGGCACCTCCATGGCAGCAGAGCACATCTGCCTGAATTTCCTGTGGTGCCACCATTCCCTTTGGCAGCTAGCAAAGCAACCTGGAAGGCAGGTTGTGGGTATAATCCACAGCGTAAACGTGGGTGCTCTCTATTAAGCTTAAACAGAAGCTGAGCTGAACAGCACATACTGTGAACTTTAGGACTTAATTGCTATTTCAAGTGACCAAATCCCTTTATAGATCAGACGCCAGTGGAAGAAATTCAAGAGTATTTAGAGCAAAGCCAATAGAGTACACTACTGTAGGAATTCTCTTTTTTAGCAGTCAAATGCTTTTTCACAATTCACTTTACATTCCTTTCCATTGGCTTTCTGGAAACATGCATTCACTCAAAATGTGCCTGATCATTTTGAGAGCAAATGCGAAAATCATATACACAAGAATTAACTGAAACTAGATTTTGTAGTTGTACCAGCAGCTGCACTAGAAACTTGCCTGAGCTCTGGCAACCCAGCCAGGGAACTGAAATTGCACAAATGAATGTGACTAATCAAAATTAAAACATTCAGTACAAAAAGTTAGCCAGCAGTAGTAAACAAAATTCAGAGCAGCGTTTTAATAGCAAAGTAATGATTCATTCAAATAAATAAATGAGAAATCAGAAAGGTAAATTGTTAAGTGTTGAACTCTTTCTTCAGCTCTTCGAAGCATTAATATTCCTTTGCCTGAGTGGGAAACTTTGAATAGTAATGACCTGACAAAAGCTGAAAATCATTGACAAAGTCAGAATTAGCATTTTGGAGTTCTGGCTTCTGATCTCATGATGGATACACTGATGTGCTATATATTGTATCTGCATTTCTAATGTTACTTGTAATTGCCTCTGTGGAGCTAACTACTTTTTTCAGACTTCAGATGTGATTCTTTCCAGGTTTTGATTGATGCTTTTGGTTAACTTTTTCCTTGAGAAATGTAGAAGCAGAAGACAGAGGTTGCTTTTCCTGGAACTTTAGAATGTATCAACTTGCTTTTCAAGTTTAAGTATCAAAATAAGTGAGTTGGAAAGAAAATGTTCTCTTTTGTTCAGATGCTGAAATATATTTATGTGCTGTACTCATTGCTTAAAACATAGGTGAAAAGAGAAGTCTATGATATGAGCTATGAAAGAGAAACGTTGATCCTAGCAGCAAAATGTGGGTGAAGTTTTAACTGTCAGCTGCTTAAAGATCCCAGGCACCATCATTTTGCCTTACTACACCTGTGTCCTTTTACTCGCAGACTGCCTGAAGTTTGTCAGCCAAGGGAAGCGATCAGTATTGTGGGGGGGTTTCCAACTGAGAAGACAGAAGGGACTTCATTTATTTTAATATACAACATTTAAGTGAATGACTTTTCAAGCACATCATTGCTTTAAATGAAGCCTACACGATTCCAGACTTTTTCTTTCCTTCACCCTTTCTGTGTTCTCATGAAATCCTATGTAGAGCAGGATCTTCTTCTTCAATCAGACAGTCGCTTAAGATTCCTGATTTGGCAAACCCATCACTTTCTCTTTTTTGGAGAACTGGAGTAAAACTTCCTCAGTTTACATCACAGTTATTTCATCACGCAGCTTGGAAACCAATTTTTCATATTGTTTATGTGAGGACCACAATTGTTATCACTTGATAAAATAAAATCTGCTCTTCTGAGTCGCATGTGAAGTACATATGTAAGGATTTCTCTGCTTACATAATGATTCAGTGTAGCTGGCTTCGGTCTTTTAATCATTAAACAGAGAACTTACCAGAGGCTACTGGCCAGAAAAGTATACGAGCAGATATATAAGCATTACCATGCAAAATTCCTGGGTTTGTATACAACAAAAAAAATATGCAGTGTCTTCCCAAAGCCACAAAAATATATATGGTTGCCTATACATTAGCATTTTGGTTCAGACCAGTAGCGCAGTTTTGAAACAAATCCCATCCCCTGACCATCCCCCTGTACTGCACACTAGTTTGGTTCAGAGAGCAGTTTTGGTGCAGAGAAGCACCAAATTCCCTTTGCAGGGAACTGACCCAGAAGCTCTGCCCAGTGCACACGAAATGCGCTCCAGCCTCCAACGGGGACGTGAGAGTCCAAACCAACCAGTGGGCCTTTGGACAACTTTAAACCACTTGCATGGTGAGAGGAGCCAACCCAAGGGATCAAGTTAGAGGTAGCCTGAAGTTCAAATCCTTGAAGTGCTCATAACGAACACGATGTTTCTCTGCACTAACTACTTCAATATGATGATCTATTTCTGTTATGATGAATTACTCATTAATGTAGACATAGCCAGCCCATGAGACATACCCAAAAAAGAAAAAAAAAAATCCCTAAAAGTAGGGATTCAAACAGGTTCTCGCACAATATTTTGAGCAGTATCTCTACATATTTGTTTATCATGCTGGTAGTTCCTCTCCAGCCCTTGCTGTCACCTTCTCCTACGACATAAAAAATACAGCTAAGAATTTACAGATGAAGCAAGGTACCTTTGCTTTAAATTAACTTACAGTTCACATGGAAAAACCCTGAAATGGTAAATTTGAAAATACAGTATCAATTTTGTTCTACTGTACGTGAACCAAACAGATGAAATAACAAATACCACCTCATTCTTAAACTACTATACAGTGGGGGATTTCTGATGAGACAGATGTGATGGTGGTCTCATTTTACGACTGCTAAAGCATCTGTAGCTTCTTTCAAAATTATCACACACAGTAACTCACTAGTAAAAATATCACAAGAAAATCAGTTCCATTCTACACTAACTACCCACAGAGAAGACAAGTTGATCACTGATCTAAAAATTGGGGATTGTGTAGATGCCATGGGTCATGCCTAAATTAAGTTTGCTTTTGGAGAAACAGATTATTTTTGTACCTAACCAGTAACTACATTGCAGGAATAATTTCTCCAGACTGAAAGTAACTGCCAACTTAACAGAGCAAATGGAAGCATTTTGTTTTAAACTTGAATGATAACTACGAATTTTTTAAGAAGGCTTTATTAACTTCAAAACTCCTGCCATCAGGGCAAGAGCCTTCCTTTGGTTAAAAAGAAAAACTCATTTAAGATGATGACAGCAGGGTGCTCAAAGGCAGATGCAGGTAAACTGAGCTTATCCACTTTCAACTTGGGCAAGACAGAATTTACCCCCTCCTCGGTTCCTGGCTGATATGCCTCTAGAAACTAACAATAGCATTTCTGTTCTTCTGCCTCAATTTTTATGGTGCACTTCTCTGACCTTTCAGAAAGTACCAAGAATTCCCAGAAAATCTCTAGACATTAGTGCTTTCTCCCAAGCAATACTCTCCTTTGTACATCTACCTTGCCAAGTTATTCCCAATAAGGGCAGCTATCTGGAGTGAAACTCTTGGTGCAGAAGACCCTGTGTTACGCTTCAGTGCATTTTACTTTGAAGTAGCGCAAGCTGGACCCGTGGACTGAAGGGGCATGAGCCATGAGAGGGCATTTGGGGACCTCCTTCCAGTTTAGCGGCTTTGTAACAAAACTCAGTTCTTGCACCCCCAGACTGTCCTTCACCCAGAACAACCACCGCAAGCGGGGACAGCTGGGAGGTTACAAAAACGTTACGACAGGCACATCCCCTGAGCTCCTGGATGCCCCTCTTTGCTGTCCCGCCACAAGGCCAGGCAGACAGCGGTAAAAGAAATAAAGCCTAGCCATGCTGCTTTGGTGTCGGTGATACCCAGGTTTCTACTCTCTTAGCCGATGCAATGAAGTACAAGGGAAAGGAGAAAATGAGTGAGCTCCATGGCTTTGTTTTGGGCAGCATTTATTTTCTCTCCGCGTTGTTCTGAGCAACATTAAGACATACTGTCCTCCTGGCTTCCGGGGCTCTTTAATGCTTTCTGCTTCTCTCTGAAACAGAGGGTGAGGAGGTGAACTGTCCTGTTCACAGCACCACATGGTGCCCGGTGTGGGACCTGGCGTCTTCCCGTCACTCAGTACTTCATAATGGTATTTGTCAAAGTGAGCCACTAAAGTAAGCGTGTTTGTATCTCAGAGAGGCGGTGAGAGCGAACATTAGTAAAGCCTTACTTTGTTTTCTCGAGTCTTGCTATCGCAACTATATTCTTTGATAAAGCAGTGCAGAGGTGTCAAATATGACAATGATGATTTATTTTTATCACCCCTTTTGCAGTGATTAGCATATTTTTCTTTTGGTTTTTGTCCTCCTGCCTTCAGCTTGCTCCCACATTCCCATTTAATTCTCCCCCCCTCCCTCTTTTCTCCCCCTTCCTTGTTTTGTCTCCCTCAGGTTCTTTCATTGTCACATTGTGCTCCTTCAAATGCCGCACACATTTTGTCAATGGAGCCTCTGTAGTGGCTGGAAACCGAGAAGACCCTGTACTGCTGCTTGCCAGGCAGCAGGGGACCAGGGTTTTCTCAGTTTCCAGCTGCTTTTGAAGCAGCACTGATTGGTTTCTCTCGCTACTGCAGAAAAGGCTGGCACACGGGAGCAACAAATTCAGCATGTCCTTCTGGCCTGTTTTCAATAGACCCGCAAGTGCCAGAACAGAGATGGGGAGCAATTTGATGCTGTCTGCTCAGCCATCCCTCCCGCTATTTATTGAAGCAACAGTCTCTCCCTTTGCCTTTCTACCCCTTTTTCTTTCACTACTTCTGCGATTTCTCTCTCTCTGCCACATCTCTTTCCAGTCCACTACTCCAGCTTAGCCAGAGTTTCTGTAGGACCTTAAAGACAACATTTTTCTCTTGTGCTACTTTTGCAGCAGTATTTAAACTGAGCAAGCACAGTTCTGCCACTCAGTGAGGTGCTACTCAGCCATTAACACAGTGCAATGGCTTAAAAGGTGCAAGTAAAACAGAGTAATGTCAGCTGCTTTTGTAATCAACATAAAGGACAAAACAAAAGTTTACTAAGTTGATTAAAGCAAGACAACCCTTTCAATAATCCTTTCGGAAGATTTCTATAACAACAAAAAGTAGCACCATAAACAATGGGAACAAATATATTTAAATATTAAAAGCTTTGAATATCTTTTTCTCCCTCCTGAAGGTTTAAGCATGTCCAATATAGTCCTGTATTATATGCTTAGGAAATACCACTGCAAAGACTTATTTAATCAGGCAAATTCAAGGGGCTAAAATAGAATGCTGTAAATAGGTAGAGCAAGCAGTGAGACGGGACGGAGGACAAAAGCAACAGAAGTTCACAATAACCGTATGTGTGCCCTAGGCCAGCTGCAAATCACTAAAATATTGCTTTCATAAAGATACATAATTGCATTTTATGAATCCATTATTTTCTAATGGTCATTTATCTGGCCATTAGACATTAGAAACTGGCAGACGTTACTGCAGAAGCAGTTCAGAGAAAAGATTTGGAAGAAGAATAGGTTAGTAGATTTGTAAATGAGTTCAAGGCAGATACATTAAGAAACAGGATATAAGTGGTTTGGGGGTAAAAATCAGGCCAAGGCTCCACCAGGCAGTAAATCCAAAGTTACAGCAGTTAATCCTGGATCAAAAGTGTCACTGCCTCTTGATGCAATGTACTCAACTGGTACAGCTTAAGGTAACAGATTAAATTTGTTCAAAAAGGCAAAACCTTGCCTCTGTGCAATTTGGGTGTGATTAAATATCACTTTTTCTCCCAGAGTTGTTGTTGAGGCATCATAAAGAACAAAGCTGGCATAAACTGCCATTAGGTGAATGTATTTTGTGCTCTGGCTGATTCAGCATACGTTTCATTGTGCCTGACCTAGACTGAATTTGTATTGCCCAGAGATCCGGTAACTCGCAGAACTGGTCTTTGTAAAAACAAATCTACAGCCTCAGAGATAAAGGGTGATGTTGATGAAGTAAAGGGGCAATATGAAAAATAAAACTGTTATTCTGGCCTAGATTTTCCCAACAGCTCATCTCCCACTTAAGTACCTAAACAGAGAGTTTCCAGTGCAGTCCCTGGATGCTGTGTGGTTTCAGCATTAGACTCCTAAGCTGTATGCTTAACTGGATACCCATTGGACTGGGCACTGCATAAATTCATTTCATCTAGGCAATTAAGAAAAATAAACTGATTTTTTTTTGTTCACACAATGACAGATTTACAAAACAGAAGTTAAGAATACAGTTTATCCAGGGCACTGTTTCTTTTAGTTATGCCACAATATGGTTCGGGGGGAGGGAGTGTTCCATAAAAGAGCACTGTTTAGCAGGACTGTGCCATAGAAGGAGAGTACCAACATGGTTATTCAATTACTTGTTTAGTAAAAGCTTTATTTTTATCAGAAAAAGTTATTTTATTAGGCAGAATGTATCTATTCTTGTGTTTTGCATTTGTTAGTAAACACAGGACTGGTAAAATATGTCCTGAATACCGAAGTCCCTTAGTTATCTGCAGAACATATGAAACCAGCCCTCAATTCCCCCGGCATTATTTGAAGAATATGTCTGAACTGTGTCCAGAAGGATGACTGAGAAACCCCGTCTATTCCCTGTGCTAATCCAGTCACTGGCTGCTAGAATAAAGCTGCCAACAAAGGTGCAAGCAAGTGCCAAAAGGGATGGTTTCCAGGATGTAGCACCTGTCTACTGTGGATTAGACACGCAGGACAACACATCATTTCTCTTGGACTGCTGATGGGAATCACTTTCAGTCCCTACACATTTGGGGCAGATTTACATCAATTACCTACAGGTTAAAGGCTTTTTATCGTCTCATTTTATTACTAATGTCCTGAGAGCACCACTCTGCCAGTTTCCCATCCCCTGCCTTCCCCTCTCCAAAATTACAGACATCAAGATATTTACACTTTGCATACATTTTAGTATGTCTCTAAACTATACATTGGCTACTCTTCTGCAACTTTTTGCTTCAAACTCAGTTCCACAGCATTAGATTGTAAAAAAAAAAAAAATAAATCCTTCTTTTAGTTCTGATCCAACACTGAAAGGCTGCCTAACTGCAGTACGAACCTGCGCAGCTCAGCTCCATGCCGAATGGCTCTGGGCAAGTGCCCTCCAAGTACAAGTATGTAGCTGAGCCTGGTGACATTTTCCAAGGGAGCACGGCAAAGGCTGCTCCGCATGCCCCTGCAGGCTCCAGAACCAGCTCAGCGGCTCCGGCAGCCAGGGTGTCCCGGTGCCAGCAAGGCCAGGGAGGTGGAGTCTGCAAGGCATGTGGGTGCAGCTACCTGGAGGTCTCCTCTTCCCTATTATGCTTCAGGCAAAGCATCCAAGAAGGCTGTCAAATACAATGGACTAGAGAGGCTTTCTGCAAAAATGCCCAGTGGAGCTTAGTAAAAAGCAACTGAGGATAAGACCCAACAAGATTGGGTTTGCTTGTGCCAAACCCACTGATTATCAGATGAAATGTCAAAGATTATGTATGTGGTAGTGCTGTGACAGACACTGCAGCTATGTGAGGCAGGGAGTACAGCAGTCCTTCATCTGTTTTTGCTAGTACACCACAGTTTCTAGTTATTTGGCAATGAGCCTCACTTAAAAAATGTTCTGGGTCCAGCTCCACCTGCCCTTTTCATAGCTTTCCAGGGCTGCTGCCCATTCCTCTCACCCCATGCTGGCACTGCTGCCGGTATTAACAGTGCTGATGCCGAGACCAAAGTAATAAACTCAGTTGAATACTGCTGAGTTTGTCCCAAGCGATGCAGATGTCTTTACGCTGGGCTCCATTGCTCCCCTGCTTCCATTTTGATGCAGTGCAGAAACATTAGACTTAGCCCTGCAGCAAGCTAGCCCAGATCGAAAAGAGAAGTTGTTTTACCTCTACGCCTTAATGCACAGCAAGAAGACCCACCTCCAGTTCTATAGGCACCAAAGGTGTCATGTCTGTGTGCGTATGTTCAGCCAAGGGTGCAGAACAGCACTAAGTGAAAGGTTTGCAACACCCTACAGAAACACCTGATGTGTCACACTGATGGTGTTGAAGCAGCTGTTTTTAGCAGAAGAAATGCACTATTCACTAGTTGTTGTTCGGGCCGAAATGATGCTAAAACTGCTCGTTCGGTTTCAACATCACAGTGACACAGTTGTACTTGTCCTGTTTCCAGGAACTGCTCAGTTTACGTCAGCCAGGGCTCTCTGCACCTCACTCCAGGACATGGCATAAGCCCCGTAAAAAGAGATACGCGCAGACACCTGGGGTAAGTGGCAGAGATCACCTTGCTGCTGTTACAGAATAACATATCCAAGTGTTTAACATTTATCGTCAAAGCTCTTCCCATTTAACTATCTTCTACAGAGGACTTTGTAAATAGGAAAAGGGGAAACACAGAGACCCAGGCACCCTTTTAGCAGTGCTACGTCAATTACAATGATCACTAGGTTTGGGCTTATTGGTGACAGTTTTTCTTCCCTTCAATTTGTGTTAAGGCCCAAAATCACAAAGCTGTGATCCCCGAGAACCTCCTTTGTAATGCATATCAACTTTTGTTGTGCGCCTTTGTTCCCAATGTGATGGAGCATTGTGGTGCCTGTGTCCAGGGAGCAGGTTTGCTTTATTGTTCTTGTAAATATGTACTGCTGGGCGCAGCTCGGTGGAAGGCATTGAGTTTGTGCATGACTGACGCCGACCCGGACAACTGCTCTGACCCCCAGCAGATGGTGGTGCAGGGACTGCAATGATCTGGAAGTAATAGCATGTGCCATTTCTTTTTGTTTGGAACAGACAGCCAGACCCTGCGTTTCCCTCCCCTGCGCAGCAACAGCTGTATATACAGTACAAACTGGTGAAACCCTAACTGTCACTCCAGTCTTCCTCCTCTGCCATCAATCAGAAAACCTTGGGCGCTCAGACTTCATCGAGATTAAACACTGTACGAACAACACATGGCTCTTTCTAACGTTAACAAAATTGTGTGCATTGGGGTATAGATCAGTTGCTTTCCTAGAAAAAAGTGAGTAATAGTTAAAGATATCCAGCACCCCCAGTATTAGAGTTGGTAGTGGTGGATTTGTTGTTTTTTTAACCTCTACCCAGAAAAAGCCAGGGCACGGGAGGCAGTATTAACCGAATATTTTAACTTTAAAACTACAAAGGGCCTCTACTGTAGCTTTAATAAGTTTTCATTGTAATTTGTATTTATCAGCGACCAAAATAAGTGTTTGTTTTGAAAGGAAGGTATAAAATGGGTGAAAGTCTGCAAGTGATTTTTTTTTCCAAGGCCATGGGAGATTTATTGCTTCAGAATGATAGCAGAACAGTTGGTATTTAGTTTTGTAAGTGAGAGGCCAGATTTTTCATAATTCATTGTATATGGGGCATCTCATCAGAGGTCAAAAATGACAAATAATATCGTGTTGGAGTTAATAATCATCCACTGTATGTTTGGCCTGTGTTATCAAAGGCCATAAAATTATCCTGATGTCCCGAAAGGAACTTCCTTGGGACGTACAGAACAACTGCTCCCTGCCCCTCCTCTCCCAGCCCTAGCTGAGACAGCTATCAAAGAAAGGGGCTGAAAACCAGCTGCGCTCTAAACATTTTATTTCTGGCTGCTATAATGCTTCTGCGAGGCTTTCAGCAGGCAGGTCAAAGAAAGGCTGACTTGCAGCGCTCAAAATGAGGAACAAAGGCAGGGCAGGAGTACTGGCAAGAAAATGCATTTCTTTTTCCACAAAACTTCTTTAGACTTTTTCCCCACTCTATACCAGCATAAACACCTCTTGAGGATTTTGCACAAAAGACCCTCAAACTATAAGCTCAGATCCAAACTGTCAGGCCATTCCTCTGAGACAGCGGGCACCTTTGCATTGTTTAATTCAGAGCAATCTCCTTCTTTCTGTCTAGGTGAAACCTATCCTGGGATTGCCCCTCTCAAACTCCCCATGTTAATGAAATATTCCTAGGGGAACTCGTAGTCTCCCAGGTTGCAGCATCGTGACATTGCCATCAGGTTACAGTCAGCTTCTGCCGCTGGGCCATGGGCTGAGATGCCTATTTCTTATTATCTTTCATTTAGAAATTTCATCCTAGACTTGAGAAATGACCTCGTAAAGTTTGCTGAGACCAGCTTCAGTTTTGACAAGCCCCTATCTTCTGAAGGAAAAACAACAATAGAAAATCCCTGTTCTCCTCCAGCACGAAACCACATCACCCATCAGGGTTGGGTCAAGGGAAAAATGTTTGAATTTCTCTTTATATGCCTTTTAATGAAAATTATAGTTCGGTCTGAATTACTTCCAGACTTTCCTGATCTTGTTTCTAGTTGCACTACCTCAAACCACAAACACTTAAACAGAAGTAGCTTTACTTTCTTGACTAATCCCATTAGCTTTAATGAGTCTAATCGCATGAGTAAAATTATGCATGTGCTTAGCTCTTGGCAAGGTCAGTGCCAGTAATGAGCAGAAAAACAAACTGATAATGAAGCCATGAGTAATAAGAATGGCTGGATATCTGGATTTCTAGAAAAAAGATATAGCTGCCTGGAGCATTACAAATGAACCACCACTTGTTAAGATTCAAGAAAAGAGAGTGAATTCTGAACTGAGACTGATAATACATAAAATTATACAGAAATTGTTCAATTAATTAGAATCCATGACATGTGGTCAGTTACCTCCATAACAGCTATAAGCTCATTACCTTAGTTATGACTTATCTGTTCATCCATTCATTTATACAAAGCTCATCAATATGATATCCAAGCACTAATGAACTTTAGCATTAAAAGGTCACATGTAATCCCCTAAAAGGAAAAAATTTGAAAGGTTATTTTATTCACAAGTGTCAGCCACCCTGGATCTGAGCAATGAAATATTCTCAGGCAATTTGTATGGAATTTATTTTCATTAATTACTGCCAGAAATAGTCTTTCTTTTTTCAGGATAAGGATTATGGAAAATGGGCTACATAACAGCAGAGGTTCAAAATGAAAGAGGTATGAAAGTTAGACTAAGTCCACAACAACTAGAATTTGTGCAAATGTTCTTGACAAAAGAAATAATTCAAATAGAAATCAACATGGCAGTATTACAAGACAATTATTTTTTAGGATTACGTGTTCTTTGACCATGCCTTTAGACTACTTTAAAAAAATCTTCTGTTTCAGGCATGTGTAACTTCCTCAATGTTTTAAATAAAGAAACAGCCCCAAACCAAGTATTATCTTCATAGTCTGAGGCCATGGACAGCCTCTGTAAGCCACTAAACACACAAAATTAACTTCATACAGGACCAGCACGAGGCTTAACCGTCACTAAATTCTCCAAATAGTGTTTAAGTGGTACCTAGCTTTATACTTTTTGTGAAGCAATTGATTTCCTCACTCCTCTCTCGACCCATAGTTAGGAAAATTCCTGTGTGCACGTATTTCTATGTAGAATTACAAGGTAAGGATTTCTGTCTGTATGCCCTCCCATTCGACATAGTGTGTGGTTATGACTGGGACCTAGACTTTCCTAGTACATAGAAAAATGGGCTGGTTTATAATATCAAATAGGTTTTTAGTGGTAGTTTTATCAAGGGGTTATGTGCAGTTTGTGGTTTTCTTTTAGAGGAGGCTGCTAAGCTCTTTTTTCGTACCTTGTTACACTTAGTCTGAAATTCCCTTAAGCGCTATATCCAGCAGAAAAATGTGTATAATCAAGAGTGTGGGTTTCTCTCGTGTTTTGTCAAATCAAATGAGTTTTCATTCTTTGGAGGCTTTTCCAAAAACACATTTTACTTGCAGGTAAAGGTGAAGCATGTCAGCATACATTTTCTCAAAGAGCTTCATGAATGGGAGAGCAGACTAGCTGAAAAAATTGGCTCTAACTCAGTCACCAAATTAGAGGCTTGGGTGTGAGCATGTCTCTGGTAAACTAATATACATCATGAAAACAACAGAACTGCAACAGCAGCTCTGGTTAAATAGTTTTTCTGCACAAAGACATCTGTTTTCACATTGGTTCAAAACTGTACCATTGCAAATTCAATTTGTATTTATATATGAATAAAATCAATAAAACATGTGGAGCCATATCATTATCTTTAAATCCTTCTTTCACTTTGTTAATTATTTGTGATAATTCACAGCCTAACTGACTAGTTCAATCTTTCCTGTCCTCTTGATTTCAGTGGGATGCAACTAATTTCCTTTGGCGTACTCTGCTCAAAGTCAGCCCTACAGGGAGAGGCAGACTAAAAAGGAGCTGTATCGTCTCTAGCATGTTTTGGAAGTGTGAAGGAGATTTTGACACAGTTTATCCTGCTGTACTCCTTGTCAGTAATGACTTCGTAATCCTGTGTACTGTGGTTTAATCTTAGAACTGGTTTGGTGGGTAGACACTAACCATGGCATGAGGTCAGGGCGGCGTGGGAGCCACACTCCTGTCAGCACCAAGGTGGGGCCTGGTGAACCTCTGCTCTGTCCATGTTTGTGGTTGTGAACGCCGGGGTGCAGAGGCTGAAGGTCCCTGGTGGGTGGTGGGCAAGCTCTGCCAGCCTCTGGGACATGTTACTCTCCAGCTGATTCATAGAATTGTTTAGGTTGGAAAAGACCCTTAAGATCATCGAGTCTAACCATTAACCTAGCACTACCAAGTCCACCACCAAACCATGTCCCTAAGCATCACATCTACATGTCTTCTAAATACCTCCAGGGATGGTGACTCAACCACTGCCCTGGGCAGCCTATTCCAGTGCTTGACAACTCTTTTGGTGAAGAAATTTTTCCTAGTATCCAATCTAAACCTCCCCTGGCACAACTTGAGGCCGTTTTCTCTCATCCTGTCACTTGTTACTTGGGAAAAGAGACCGACACCCACCTGGCTACAAGTTTCACTGAAGTCTGGTGGTACTTGCAAGGGCACCCTGAGGATGGGGAGGCTGATGGCACCAGCCACCACAGCAGAAGAGGACAGGCACTCCTCATGTGCAGGTGTGGAGAAGAGTGCTGCGTAAGAGACGTTCAGAGATGGGCTGATCAGTACAGTAAAACTAAGAAGAGATGCAGAATAGTTTACATACAAACAGAAGAAAACCCTGCACCTAATGGCAAATAGGTGAAGATACTTTTCTGGGGCAGAAAAAGAGCAAAATTTAATACAATTCAAAGTGTCTTAACAGTGCGTTCTAGAAAAGTATTTTAAAATAAGAGGTTACAGAAGACAGTCATCAAGATGTTCACACTGTTAACCTATATAACCACATGATGTTATTACTGTTAACCTCATCTTCCCTCCCCCTCTTCCTTCCTATTGTTTGCTATACCCACTTCTTGCATCTTGCCTTTACATTATAAGATGGCTCTGTGAAGGGACTGTACTTGTTTGCAAGGCAATACCAGAGCGAGGCCCAAGCCCGACTGTAGCTCTTGGGAACGACCACACCAAGGCATACTTATGCCTTAACTGGCATTAAGATGCAGATTCAGATTTTTCTTTGTGCTGCTGTCCTCTCTGAGGTTATGAGGCACAAGCAAAAACTACTTAACAGCGCTCCTCCTGCAGATTGCTAACTAGCCTATCCTTCCTTCCTATCATCCCTCAAGACAACGTTGCAAATCCTCTGAGCTGTGTTGAACAATAGCTTTCATTTCAAACAGCAGAGGCACTTCTGACATCAAGCTGTCCAGCCAGCAGCTGAAGCGATAACTTTTGTTGGCATATACACCCAAGTTCAGATGTAAGATATGCTCTGTGGGCAACTGCCTGTTTATTTTCTTTCCTAGACACGCGGTTAAACCACATTGTACATCCTGTGCTTATAAAATTCCAGCAGGGTTGTATCACGGTACCTACTACTAGAATGTGTGATTTACACCACCAGATACAAACTGCAACATCTCAAGATAAAGCTGCTGCTTATAATGAAGATTCAGATAACTGTGGTTCTACTACCTACCACGCTTTTTAAGGTCACTGGGTATTACAAATAGCTAGGATTTTACAAGACACACTCAGAGTTATTTTTTATAAGACAGACTCAAATGAGAAGGGGACTCTTGTCCCCCTGCATGTATCTTATGTGCTTGTGCTAAGCACGTAAGAGACGGAGTGCTCCTACACAAACGGGTGCAAGTCTGTTGTCTTCTCATCTTTCTCCAAGCCAGTGAGGCTGTTGCCAAATGAGAAGCCAGACAGCATGTTAGCTAGTGCTGTGCCCAAAGGAATGAGCTTAAAGGAAGCCCAGAGCCAAGGCTGAGCTGGAGAAAGTTTGGTCCGGACTGGTTGAACAAGCTGTTGAAATCTTCAGCCCAGTTATCACATCTTGCACCCAGCGCTCCCTGCTCCCGTCTGCCCTTCTGCTCCAGAGCTGGGCTGCTCGTGCTCCGCTGGCCGGCACCTCCTTCAGTACTATCGGTCAGACAAAACTCCGGGCCAAAAGACCTCCTCCCCGCCCACGTGGAGGGCTTGATCCCTCATGATGCTGTGGGCTCTTGCCAGGCTCCCTGTCTTTTCTCCTCTTTCCGAAGTAAGATCCTGAGAGGATGGGGGAACCGTATGAATTCCCAAATGAAGCTGCTGGCATCCACTTAGCACAGACGCACGGACATGGCTCTGTCCGCATCTGCACATCTCAGTCAACCCAAAGAAGCAGGAGGTGGAACTGTCCCCCAGTTTACAAGTGAGAGTAAACTGGATTTCCTTCTTTAACAGCCTTCCATTTTCGAAGGTGGCTAATGATTTGAGCACCCAGCTGGAACCACCCGGCAAAGCGTCTCCTTGGAAGAAGAGAGAAGCCCAACACTTGCTGAAATCGCGTCCTTCAACGGCGCCTCCAAGCCGTGCTTCTCCAAATCGGCTCTGAAGCGACAGGCTGACTCAGAACCCTTCTGCCATCCTCGGCAGGGCTTAAATCAGAAAGTCAAACTACCAATTTTGCATAGCAAACACTAAATTTTAAATGGTGCAAACCTTGTATTTAAATTTGGTTTTCTGCCTCAGCTCTGGAAACATTTACATTCATTACAGACCAGAAAGCGGGGCCTAGTTCCCCCAGGTACTAGATGCTTTCAGTTTCCAATAAAGTCCACAGGAATTGCTCACACTCTACTATGTGAAATACAAACTTTCAGCAGCAAGAAGAAAATTTAATGCATGAACAATATTAAAAAACCCTTTGTGGTTTTATTATCTTTCCTTCCACTGGCTGCTCACATAATTTCAGGCTATTGTTTTTTATTTGAATAGTACTCCTGGCCTTTTGAACTACAGATTGTTTATAATCAAAAGGAAAAAAAACATTCAATGGCTATTTGTTTTATAATGTACCTCTGTCAGTGATGGAAAGGATTACAATAGTTTCTGTAATTAGTAATTCTGCAAAATAATATACCTGCTCCAGTATCCAATTAATCTGGTTATTAACTAAAATGCCTTCTTTGTAAAATATTAAGAGTCTAGACACTGCAGATTATTGTGTGCTATATTTTTAGATTTTCCAGTTTGATTCAAAACACACTAAAAGAGGGGCCCCAGAAAATGACCATCTAGAGACAGGCCATGGCAAATATCCAGAAACCATTCTTAATGGAACAGAGCTAGCATGAGCTGAGATCATTCTTTAGGGAGGAAAAAAAAAAAAAAAGAGAGAGAAAAAAAAAAGATGTTTTTAGGAAGAGATTTCCAAAGGGATTATGAGTTGCTCTTTGCAAACAATACAGAGGATTTCCAGTATGCATTGTGCTTTTGCCGAGAACTGTGCCTATGAGGAGCCAATCAAAGTCCTTTCATACCTAATGAGGAGGGGGAAATCACGATGGGGAAAGTCCCTTAATGATAGCAAACAATAGCTGTTTGTACAGTGAGTAGAATTACGGCAAACTTTGTTGCCAAGCAATCTCTTAAAACATGATTTTACTCATCTGAGACATTATTCATTGAATTAGTATTAGCAGCGGAGAGCATACATGGGACAGAAACCCAAGATCATAGTCACGGGATTAGTGAAATGTTATCTTTTTCCCTAATGTGGGAGACAGCAGAGGTACGGAGGTGCAGTAATAAAAATTATGTGGGTCTTGGAATCTCAGTGGACCTTCACTCAATGTTACATTCGTGCTTGAAGTTAGATTGACAGGTTATAGTAAAGACATAGAGGGATGGAATGGACACGACAGAATCCTTGATGTAAAAGGATTAATTTTCAAACATGGTCTTCTAATGGATGACTGGACCCTCACCTTGAAATGGTAATGTTGTTAAATGAATGTAAAATTGGGGTCATCTTTTTCTGTCAAAAAGCTGGAGCACATCCAGGTTAATTTTGTTTTGCAGATACCTTCTGCTCCCGTGCCTACCTTCAGCAAGTCACCACAAGGTTTGCTTTATTGGTTGGTCTTAGCAGACTCAACGATTTTTGTTCGCTGAACAGATGTCTTACGTATTTTGGATGCCGATGATGACAAAATTATGCAAACAGGCTTTTCATTTTAAACTGATTTTTCAAAAAAGTGACGTAACATTTCTATGTAGGAAATCTAATAGATCTTTTTAATAGCTGTGTCTCTAGACCCCAGCCTCCTACCGTTAGCTTTTATTCACTATTTGGAAAATAATTTCTTCCCCCTTTCCCACTAGTTTCTGAGCTCTGTAAGAATTAATTTTTAGACTCAATAAATGAAAAGGCGTTTGGACTGTGCTGCCTGACGGAGCTATCAAAAGCAACGACAGTCGGTGGGGTTTCATTTTCTTCACAGCTCAGCTAGGAAACCCAGGCAACTCAACAGTTACCAACTCGCGTTTTTGTACGACTGAAGTGATTTGGGCATGTCACTTACTGACAAACCTTCCACAAACGCTCCGGTCCGAAGTCCCGAGAGAATATTCGTTTTATACTGGGGGAAAAAACCCAACCAACTTCCCACTACACCGCAGCCCCCCCGACCGCCGACTGACGGCCCCGCGTGCCTGCTGACGTCCCACGACGAACAGGCCCCCCACACCGCGGCGGAGCGCCAGGCGCTCGAGGCGCACGGGACAGCGCGGAGCCCGCCAGGCCGCGCATGTGCCGGGCCCACGACCGCACGAGGCGGGCGGCCCCACACGCGCTTCCCGCGCGGGGGGGAGGGGGGCGGGGACGCGGCGGCGGCCACGAGTTCCCCTCAGCGGCCGGTCGCGCGAGCGCCCCGTCCCTGCGCGCGGGCGGTCCCCTCTCCCCTCCCTCCTTGCCCCGAATGGTTTCTCCCGTCCCTGCCGCCGCTCCCCGCGCCGGTCCGTCCCTCCCCGGCGGCGGAGGGGGAAAGCGCAGAAGCGAGACGCGCGAGCGGGCAGGGGGAATCCCTCGGTTCCCCCCCCCGCGACTTGCTCTGCTCTCGCGAGAGCCGCCCCAGCGCTCCGCTCTGCCCGCCGGCCGGCGGCGCCCAGCTCTCGCGAGAGCGGCGCGGTTCCCACGCCTCGGCTGTTGTGTCTGAGGGGAGAGCCCAGGCGCTGAGTGGGCGGTGCGTGCCGCCCCCCCCCCCCCGCCCCGCGCGTGTCTCACGGGCCCGCGCAAGCGCGCTCCGGGCCTGGGGAGGGGGGCGCTCTCGCGAGAGTAGGAGTTTTGGCGAGAGTTTGTGGAAGATGGCGCCTGTTGTGACAGGGTAAGTGCGGGGGGTTCGCAGCGCCGCGCCGGGAGCCGTCTGTTTCTGGGGGTGCCGGGGCGCCGGCTGCTCGGCTCCCGCCCGTCGGCGCCTCTGCCACCGCTCTGGGGAAACGAGGGCTGCCCTCCGGACGGCCCGGCGGCAGGCCCCGAGACGCAAACCCCGGGGGGCTGGGATCCCCCCCGGGTGGGCACACGGGAGGAGGCCCCCCGCGCCCCGGGTGACGGGCCGCGAGCGGCCGGGCTCTCCGGCGGGCCCTCGGTGCGGAGGTCCCGGCAGTGCTGGGCGCTTCCTTTGCTCCCCTTCTCTCCGGCACGGGCACACCGGTCGGGACTCCGTGCAGGGTCAGTGCTCATCCCCGCTGCTCCGGAGGGAATCCCTCTCTGAGGGCTTCCTAGAGAGCAGCGGAGCCCGGCGGGGAGGGAACCCGGGGCTGGCACAGGCCGTTCCTCCTTCTCTGTCGTCCCGGCTCATCCTGCCGCAGGAGAGGGACCCCCGCGCTCCCTCGGCCACAGACCGGTAGCGCTCGGACAAAGGCTTTTGCTCGTGTGGTTAGGAGAAGTTGAGCGCGGTGTGCCTGCTCTGCCTCAGCCCCCCTCGCACGGCGGGGGCCGGCTGGAGGCCCCGGGCCGCGGAGCGGCTCTGTGACTGCCGCGCGTTGCGGTGGAGCGCTCTCGGTCGCGGCGAGTGCGGTCGAGGCTTTCTGCTCCTGCTAGCAGGACACCCGCTCTCTCAGGCTGGGGGGACTGCGGTTCCCTTTCTCTCCTTCCTGTGCACCATTCCTGGGGCTTTGTTGAGAGTTTTCTTAGCTGCCTTCCTGCGAATATTGCATTGCAGTGAAGGGTAGCACCCTCCCCACCCCACTAAGCCACGCTGGATCATAATGAATGATAGTTGCCATCCCTTTCAACCACACTGGGTAATACTTAATCATGGCTAGCCAGCTGCAGCGTGTGTCACTGTAATAAGTGACACCCTCTTAGCCACCTACAGCTGATGAATAATAACAGATCCACTGCTGGTATACAGTACGCAATCTCACCTGCAGTGTTACATTGCATATTGCCATCCTCTCCACATCTTGAATTCTGCTGCTTATTCTAAGTGCCGCGTCCTTAATTTTGGACTATAATGACCATGTGTGACCTCCCTCTAGGTGTTGAGGGAAGGGACGGTCAAGAAAAGAACAGGCAGTTTTTGTACTCCACCTGTTTGTTCCAAATGAAATCACGACTGGTGAAAGTACTACTCTGTCTTTGTAAAATGTGGACCTTATTTTATGATTTCACAGTGTGTATGTGACCTTCTGTCTTCCCTGTGGGATTACATTGTCTACAGCATTGGCTCTGTGGTTAGAGAGCAACAGCCTGCTTGGGGGTGGGGTGGAGTTGGTGGTTGATGCTTTTGTTCTCATGGAGAAGGTAGCATTATGGTATTTTGTTGTTTTGTTTGGCTGCAGTAGTATTTCCAATTCCTCACTCTTGTTTTTTGAAAACTAAATCGAAGCTTTTGCTTGATTTCTCGCCTGATAAAGGCATCTTGCGGTTCATGCACATTTTCCCAATTAAATGTTCTTTAGGGAAACTGGTCTTGTTTGTTATGGTTCCTGGAGTGTACTATTTTAGAGGTTAGAGTTGGAAGAAGGGAACAAATGCTTTTAAAGTTTGCTATAAGTATTAGTCTGCACTCTAGTTAGTGATTATTTTTTCCGTGTTTCTGTTAGTTTACTCATTTGAATATTTGTGCTCCATTTCTTTTTGTTTATTGATTATTACAGGTTTGTCAGAAGTGTTCTCATGTTTGTGACATTACTTTTATCCTTTTCAGAGATCTGTTAAAATGTTGACAATAACAACTGCAGGTTGTTGGTTTTTTTAATAAATAATCAAGTAATTTGAACATTAGGAAAAACAGCATTTTAACGAGTGAAAAAAATTGTGTGTTATTTATGATTTTAATGCTACATTTATTGTTCAAAGCTTGTAAGTCAGATAGTTCTCTAAAAAATTAGTCTTGCTTTCTTATTGCTAAATATTTTTAGCATTGGTAGAATGAAGTTTGTTAACTTTGGTTAATGTTAGAGTTAGATTTCATGAAGGAGACTGATTTTTTTTTAATTATATATGAACTGTTTTTGGAGAACAGCTCTGATGCCGAGTTGTATGTGTGTATTAGGATTAAAAGTTGATGATATTCCAGTAGCTGATTTTTTTTTTTTTCAAAATAGTCAGTAAAAGCAGTTTTCTTTCCAGACTGTTCTGTAAAAGCTGACTTGCACAGGAAAAAAGTACTTGAAATTAAAAAGCTGTAACTGAAGAATGTAGTACCCAAATACCGCATTGTATTGTCACGGGCAGCTTGCAATTCTTATGGGTGCTCAAACTTTGAGGTAAAGCATATGGCTTTTCTGCAGTCAGTGTAAGCTGAAAGTAAAAACACAGAGTTTTTTTCTGTGAAAACTGAATGCCTAAGCCTAAATTATACTATATAGGTTTATGCTGTGTTGGAATGGAATACTAGGGATTTACTGCAGTAATTTGGGGTGCAGAGTATGTTATCAGTTTCTTGTTTGCTGCATATGGCACACACTCATGCTACTTGCATCGCAAGGAACGTTTTGATCAAAATTGCTTGTATGTACAGTATGACTGAACCTAAATTTCACAGTGGCAGAACTAGATATAATGAGAAAGTGCACGGAAACATGAAACAACTGAAAATGAGTTATTAACTATTTGAACTGTTATTTTAAATGAAGTGGCTAATTTATGGCTGGGATAATAGGATAGTATTTTGGGGTTTTGTGGAGTATTTTTTGTTTTGTTGTGAATGGTTTAGGGAAACTCATCATTTTAAGATGACAAAATTAATGAAAATGTTATTTAATTAGAGAAGCACATTCTGAGTGCAAAACACTTTGTTTTAAATAATTACTGATACTGTGAAAATACCTGTAGGCCTCAATTAGTTTGAAAATTGCTGTGCTAGGCCTAATACAACTGTATGACAGACAGAATTTCTAATCCCAAGAACTTAATTTTGTGTCATTTTTAAATAACATAAAATATGGGATGGTATCTTCTCTGGGACAACCTGATCTTTAAAATACTAGAAACTAATGCAAGAAGCCATTGCAAAAAAGCCTTGCAAAAATTCCTATACCAGCGAACAAGTGAACAAAATTTAGAAAGGGTAGAGGAAAATTATAAACGCTAGGCATTGGTTTGAGTACTTTTCACTTAGCAGTGAAAACCTCTGTAATAGCAGTATACAAGATAGTATTTGGATTATTTTTCAAACAGGTTGAGAAACCTTGAAAAAGACAAAAATAACTGAGTGGGCTTATCACTGGTATGATGTTTTCCATAGGCACTGTAAAGTACAAAATTGTTTTAGTAATACTTTTCTAAGTATCAGACTATTTAAGTTATGTGTCTGAATTAGTCATTCCAAAGTTCTGTGGTTAAGAGGGGTTTCCTGACCCAGAATACTTAATGATTTAAGGGTAAGGGAAGACACATGAGATCTGTGATGACAACAGGAGAATGTTTGGCATCAATGCAGTGAATTTTAGCGTAGTGGTCTAGAAGTGCCAGCCATCTGGTCGGTTTGTTTGTTTGTTTTTAATGAGAACTATGGAAAAACTTGTAGGAGGTTTTTGAAAGAAGAAGGTACTGCTTTGTGCAGATCACCAAACCACAAGAGCGACAGAAGAGAAGTTCAGAGATGAAAATACAACAGTTTATCGAAACTTTAACCTCATCTACATCCCGATTAGTAATTTTAGGATGAGGACATGGACCAGTAAGGGTCTTGAAGTAGAGTGAAGCAGATGCTGCTCAAGGGGGATGTGTGTGGGGGAAGACTTATGTGATCTGACCTTAGGCTAAAACAGCTATCTAGAGAGGAGTGTTCAGAATAAATAGAACAGGGTCAACTCTGGATTTTGAAAGATGAAGGAGGATGCTTCAGTAGTTCAGATGTTAAGTGCCGTGGTAAAAGGATAAAATTTAAGCTATTAAAGGCATATGTTAGTGATGTGGTGTGCATTGCCAAGATCTCAAAACCAGGTTATTTCTAGGACCTATAGAGAACCATGGTTTGAGGGCTGACACTTTGTTAAAAGTCCTGAAAGTTAATGACTTGCAGTGGTGGAAAGGAGACTGAAGCAATGATAGAAAGAGTAAGACCTGTGTTTTGTCTGTGCTGAGACTGAGCTGACAGTGAGGCATCTGTACAGAGAGACACGCAAGCTGAGGTGTTAGCTTGGACAAACACAGGAGATAGGAAGTAGAAAGTATGTTTACGAGGAATGGGAGGGAGTTAATAGTTGAATTTCAATCCTGGCCCTGGATAAAGTGATGGAGAATGGAAAGGGATGCAAGACTGAGTGGTGAATGAGGAGGTTCCACTGAAAGAACAATCAAAATAAGAGATGAATCAAGAGAGCAACAATGCCAAGGAAACCAGGGAGAAAATTTCCAGAAAAGAAGCATTGCTGGTAGTCTTGGGTGATTGACAGGTCTAGGAAGATAAGAATTACATATTGATTCTGAGCTTCATTATAGGGTTAGACTGCAAGAGATGTTAGTAAGAATGGTTTCAGTGGAGCTCAGGGACTGGAAACAGGATTACATAGACTATAGGAGTTAGAATTCAAGGATGGGATCTTCAGGCTACAGTTTTTACTCTCACTGGAAGTTTAAACATAGTGCTTATTAAGATTTGAGTAATAGCATAACTATGGCTATTTTGTATTGTGTGTATGCACATGATGAGTGTTAAAGGTTGGGAAAAACTCGTTTACAATCAAATGAGTAGATGGTTTTGTGTGACTAACATTTAAATCATTATCAAGGAGCATGTCAGTGTCTTAAGTCTGGCTATTGGGAAATCTTTGTGAGCGCTATATTGAAGGAGTCTTCTGAGATGCTTGCAAATATTCTTTTAACCTTTTGTAGTTCCGGTAGGAGCAATTTTATGAAGTTAAGCTCGTGATTTGGATTTTACTTGCTTTCATTGTTTATTCATTATATTAAGTAGCCCTTAGTAATTTCTAACTTATTCTGGTTGATATAGAGCACAAAGAAACTTTGAAAATAATATTTTTATAGCTTGATTTCTCCAGAAGCAATCTGTAGACTGTTTTATTAGGCATAATATATGTGCGTTTTTTACTGCTAGTTAAAAGGCAATATCCTTTGCTGATATCACTTTGCAGAGATAACTCTCTCTTAAATATGCTATTCCGTACTGTGAATTGCATAAATGATTGTGGGTTTGTGAATGAGAGAGTTTCTTTCGTCTGACTTCCTAATTTCTACTTTGCAGTAATAATTCATTCTAGGGTTATTTTTCATCATTTTGAACTGAAGCACTTTCTATATTTAAAAATAATGTGAAAAAGAATATGTAAGTAGCCTATAGCTACTTACAAAGTCTTCCTAAAAGACCTATGGTGCTTTCATGGGCAGAGATTTTGAAAAAAGGTTTTATAGTTAGTAACTAATTTTTGGTGAAGAGTACAGTTAAGGTGCAATACATACCTGTTCTACGCTATGGGTTTGGGGTTTTTTTGATAAAATTGAACAAAGAAACTGTAATTTTAGATTTGTAAAATACATATTTAATACAAACAAGTATTCTATCTTATGCAATACATTTAAATCTTTTTTGAGAATGAAGAATGTAGTTTATGCAAAGTATTAGTTTCACATTTGGAGAACAAATCATGTCAGCAGAGTTTTAAAGTTTCAGGACATTCTTTTCTATGTTTGTAATATTTGCCATCCTAAATTCTTTGGATGTTAATTGCAAGCACATTATTAACTGACCTATATGGTACTGTAATATGCTGAATCACTGCCTCCCAAGAGCATCTCACAGGGAAGTTGTACTTTTAAGTGGACTTTTTTTATTTACATTATTGCAGTATTTTAAAAAATGGAGCAATTGTAGTGTCTGCCTGCTTTTAAACAGTTGCATATTTTTTCCTGCGTATTTAGGTGAAGAAGGGAAAAAGGTAAATGTCACTAACTGTATTGTCAGATGAAGTCTTAATTCTATTGACAAAACTGGATATGCCTTTTAAGTCTATAGTATTTCAAGGCAAGTTTATAATTCTATGTGTAAAATTTTATTCTTTATTTTACTGAACTTTCATTATTTTTATGTTGAAATGCTTATAATGTTCTAATATTGTACACTTCTCATACTTGTCTTGAATGTAATTACAATAATTAATAATTAAGATTATATGAGGCAAGGAAATAATACAGAATTACAGTTATCTCTTTCCAATGTAAAAACTCAGAGAAGGAAACAGCTGATAAATTTCTTTGAAGAGAAATTTATTAATAGAAAGTAGCAATTTCCATATCATTATATTCTTACTGAGCCTTGGAAAAGTAAGCGCTAAACTTAGAGTTTGACATTATCTCATTTCCTGGGGTTCTGCTTATGTTGTGGTGCTCTTTACTCATAATTCACGCGTGTGTGTGTGTGTATTTTGTGGTTGCTACCTTTTTTAAAAAAAATGTTAAGTACCCTTTACAACCTAAAGAAACTCTCTTTCATTGCCTGTTTCTGTGACATCATAGGCCACTTTTCAGAGCCTGTGTAGAGTATTTAAAATAATTTATTTTTCTGAAAAATACTTCATGCTTTTCAACTGGAGTTTAGTTAGCCAGATAGTGATATATGGCCATGTAACTTCATGCTCTTTTGCTTGTAAAAGCATAAATTACATATTTGCAGTGGTAAACTTCTTTACCAAGAAAGGAAAGAAGGTAGGGGTGTCTCAATATGTACAGTGAGACATCTCTTGATTAAGGTCATAGTTTTATATCCTTACAATAAGACACAGGCTATAACTTTACAAGGACAAACACTCTTTTTGTGTTCCATTTAATTTTTTTTTGGTAATTTTTTAAAAGCTTGACCGATCTATAAAATTTTACCGTAAGTTATAACCATTATAATGTTTTACTATTTTGATTAATCAGATTGTTCGATGAATGACATGCTGCTGGGGCATGATTTATTCTTTCTAAACCAATTTGAACATTTCAGTCAACAGCATGTTTCTTCAGTAAGTTTGCGAGGCTCTTTTTTGAACATGTCTTTTTATGTAGATAAGTCTTGAAAACGTTCTTGTTGAAGTATATATTTCTGTAATTATTTAAAGTTGTTTTCATTGCTTCACTTGGAAAGCATGAAGACATTAAGGTGGTTGTGTTAAGATATAACATTTCCTCATTAGTTTTTTATTCAGGAGCAAGAACTATCTCCTTTTCATTGTAACTGCATGTCTAACTTGTATGAAGTGCCATTTAATCAGTATATTCAAAATCCAGAACACTTGTTGTAATAGGCAACAAGCTGTATTGGCAAGTGGTCATTTTTGACTGCTTTGTCAGTTTACACCTGTTACTTCATTTAATTTTTCTGCTTTTGGTAGATGTGATTCAAGGGTATATATTTCAGTGGGTCCTAGTAAGTCTTTTGCTTGTTAATCTAATTATTTATTGTTATTTGAGTGGCAGAACGAGCATTCATAATTTTCCCTTTGTGAGTATGGACAAATATAGACATTTTTCTGTATGTGCCAGAAAAAAGTCTTTCTACTGCTTTTCTTGATAACATTTCTTAGTCTGTAGAACATTTCATCTGCATTTTGGTTTTTGGTGGCGTATTTCCAGTGTGTGGTGCTTTGGGAGATTACCAGGAAGCTTGATATCAGAATGAAACTTGATCAGGCAGCCATGAAATTCAGAATTCTCTAAGCCTGAGAGAGGGAATTGAATTGTGTAAAATACTGGTCCCTAATTTTTGCCAGACCATATAAATGGCACAGTAAAAAATACTCTCTAGGAAATATCCTACTTTTCTTTTCCTGGCAGCTCGTATTTTAATTCTATAATTTAATTTTGTCTGGGAGCAGTGGCAGAGGATGTTGCAGGCAGTGTTTCTTTTGCAAGCTGTGGGTTAGGAACTGCCAGTGTAGGAAATAAGGCTAAACTTGTTTGCTCAGCAGAATTTGTAAAACTAAGCTTTTATCAGTTTTTGATAGAGCGTGTGGGGGTCTCTGGTAATGGGTTAGTGCTTTCACCAGTGCTCTTATGTAAATGGAACTTCAAAATGAAGGTCTAGAGAATCAGAGGTGCTTGCACTTGCTCTGAATTTATGCCATTGCAGAAGAGTTCTAAGGCCTGGCATAATAGAATAAATAATAATTAAACTTACTCAGTTATTTTGTTGTTGTTCCCCAGCCATCTGCGTAAAAGCCCTTCATGTCCTGAACATGAAAAAACAAGCACAAAAAAACAGTGACTTGCCAAGGTCAAACACAGAGTCCATGGAGAGGTGGAAAGAGAATTACTGTCTCCTGATTTGTTTCTTATTGCTCTGTGTGGTTATGGGCAGTTTTCTGGGTTTTGACAGGTGGCATCATGTCTTCTCTCCCTACTGCGACTGAGAAAGATGGTCGGAAGATATCAGACTTTCTTAGGTTTTTAATAAGCGTAACAGAAATATATGGTAAGGAAGACTAAGAGTGACTGAATTAATAATTAATGTGTTTCGGTAATATTGAGAGATATTAGAACAGACACTAGAGAGATGCTGCTCTTACATAATTGAGACATAAAAGCAGTGGTTAGGGCATGACCAGTGGATGGATAAATGCAGCATGAAGAAAAATGAAGTGACACTGCAGTGTGCTGTAGCCATGTCTTTATACTACTGAAGAAATTATTCTGTATAGGTATTTATTTTTAAAATTCAAAATATTTTACCACTTTCCAAATCAGCCAGCCAGCTCTGGCTTCAGTAGTGAGCGTAAGAATTCAGAAAAGTAAAAGCTTTATTGAAAGATCAGTGTTGTTCTGCATGTGTGTGTTTCTTTTCACGCTCTCTTAGTTTTGTAGTAGATATACAGTGATGACTAGTAGAATTCTTAGTAATGTAATATCTTCCAGAAGTGAGGGGGATATAGCAAAACTATTTTGGATGTGTCTTTTCTGTCCAAATATTTTTCTGGCCAAATTTTTTTCTTCTGCTGTTCAGCATTTCTTTGCCAGCACTGAGTCCTGGCGTTTTGTTTTTGGTTTGTTTTTTTCTTTTCTTCTTGTATTCCAATTATTTATTTATTTTTAGTATTACATGGTTGGTGGTGTTTTGGGTTTGTTTTGTTTACATGTGCATTACAAATCTCTCATTAATAAGCTATGCAGAGCAGTTAATCAAAATAGTCAAGATCAGGCTTCCTCTTTGGAAGAGGCTTGTAGCACGCTTGATGCATTGTGACAAACTCTTTCAGTCAGCACAGATGATACTAACTTTGAATCCTAATCATGTAGAAGTTTGAGAGATCTTCATATAAGTACTAAATTTACAAGAATGGCTTCCAATATTAATGGTTTTGCTGCTGATTACGGAGGGTGAATGTTCCTCTTAGTTTGGCTGCAAGCGTGATAGAAGAATATATTAGGTAGAGGTAGAAAATAGGGAGTTCTGTAGATCTGAAGTAATTTTTTGCCATAAAGGTCAATAGAAACAGGAAAGTTAGGGCATAAAACCTTATTCTAGTATTTATTTTAATTAATGATACAGACATTGACGAGGTTCCTGTTCAGTTTTGATAATACAGTAAATAAGATTTGTTTGCAGTGCTTACCTTTAGATAGCAGCACTCTCAAAATACTAAGAACTGTGTTAAAACAAACGCTAGAACTACACTACAACAAACGTCAGAACTTTCTGCATTTTTATTTGCAGTGGGCAAAATACCTGTATTTCACAATAGTTAACAGGCAAAACAAAGGAGTCGTTATGAAACAATGTTTAAAAAAAGGTCTTATTGATAAATTTTACTCACAATTAGCTTGCTGAAGTGATAAATCATACTTCAAATGGTAGCAAAGGAGAAGCGGACCAGGCTCTTGCAGTCATTTGCAAGTGTTAAAGGCTACTACAAAGTATAGGACAACTCTTTTTCTTGGATCCCTTGAGCTGTAAGGATAATTGTTCTTCTTTTCAGCTTGCTGCTGCATCTACGTGTAGCTTTTGAGACTGCAGTAAATAAAAGGTGACCTCAGAAGATAAGCTTAAGATACCTGTCAAGGCAAGGTTTGAAGCCAGTCCTTGTGTGTGTTTCCCTGAATCGAGGTTGAATTTCCATATGGAAATAAAAAATATAAGAAAGAACTCTCTGGACACATCCAGTGGTTTTCCAGTGTTTCATCCAGATATTTTTTCTGGACAAAATCTTAATTTTTTTTTTTAAATATTGTTCAATACTTCGTAAGCAATCAGAAATACTGAACTGACTCTTAGCTGTTTCACTTTATTTCTGTATGGCACTTAAAGTCAGCAGTAGACTGGTTAGACTTGTCAGTTTGCATAGTCATGAAAGTTGTATTGCGTCAGTTCGAATTTTAAAGTTTATCTTTTTTGGTTAGAACAGTTCTTAAAAAACCCAAAAAGCAACAGACTCATGCTTGCCAGAAGTTATTAGGCAGTGATAAGTATTACATCTGTAGAGATAAGAGACTTCTTCACTTACTGGAAGTTTTCCTCTGTGATTCTGGTGCATAGGATTCAAATTGTGGATATTGTTGTTTAAGGTACTTCCTTAACGTAGATTTTAGTGGTGGCAGTTTTGATACTTTCTCTGTTGTATTCAGTATTCTCCTACTTAATGTCCTGATTTTAGGCAATTTCCTTCAATAATGATACTACTTTTTTAAGATGGCAGATACTATTCTACCAGTGTCCCAATTGCTTTCCTGACTAATATTTTCTCCTTTTTGTTTTGACATCAGTTGAAAAATGTGTATAGCCACTGCTTGACATTCCTTTCCTCTGATTCCCATTTAGATCCGGTAAATTCTGCTTCCTCTTGTTATACATACAGCATATTGAAATAATGTTGGGTTTTTTTTATTTTACTTAGTTGCTTTCAGTCTTGTTCTCTGCTAAAATTTGTGACCAGCCCTCAATTAGTTTTGCTTCTACATCTCTTCTTTCTTTTTTTTTTTTTAAATGGAGTAGTACACCAGAATACTTTCTCTCCCCTTTTTTTCTGTGAAGTTCTGTATAAGCCCTCTTCTTGTTCCTGGGCAGTCTGTGTTCAGTTACCTTTGTTCAGAGCAGTACTTCCCAATAGAGTTGCTCCTTACTCTGGATCTGTCATGTTCCTTTTTTTTTTTCCCCCCAATTTTTGTTGTTACTAACCCTGTAAGACTTGTGGTGTGCTCGGAGTATCAACCACTATTATCTACTGAATGGGGAAGTCACTGTTACTATTCAGCCAATGTGATAATCTAACAACTGCATGTTTTAAGTCAAGTCCAGATTCTATTCCTTGCTTTTTGGAACTTGGAGCTTGTCCATATCAGTGTCTTCAATTGTGAGAGAGGGTGTCTCTAACGAGCACTGTTACACTGCTGTCTCCCAGCTGAAGTGCCTTTTGCCTTAATTTATAGAACTGGTGAGGATTGGAGAGAAAATAGAATCTAAAGAATGCAAGAACGCCAGATATCTTGTATAACAAAAGACAAAGCATTGATACAGAGAGAGGAGGAAAATTAAGTTATTTGGGGAAAGCCAAAGAAAGATCCTAAGTGTTAATATTGTGAAGGCAGGAAACGTGTTTTGGGAGGGGTAGAAAGAAGGCATAGCGGAGGATCGCTTTATTTTGGATGACTTTTGTCATTTCATTTCACTACTCTCCTCTCTCTTGACATGTTTCAGTCCTCTTCATCATTCTTAGAAGTGTATGGGAAGCTATTATTATTTTGTTATCTTTTTGCTACTCCAGGAGGGATGGATAAAATAGAACTTTGAATGAATTCACTGACTGCAATCTGTTGCTAGTGCCTTTGCAAGGAATATATTGAAAGCTGTGAAGAAACAGGACACTTTGTTCTTATTAAGGTGGTGTATTTCTAAAGCAACAGAACTGGGAGAAAGGATTGTTTTTGAAGTGATGAAAGTAAACAAAAGAAAGCTGAGACCAGGTTTTGAAAGCTAAATTCTGTAAATAAACATTGCCCCAAAAGAGGGGTGTGTGTGTTTGTATACAGATAAACTTCAGGTTGTTTATTATATAGCTGTGTTATACAACTTGCATTGATATTTACTATACAGAAAGTGTCTCCTAATTTAAGATGGGTTAAAAGAGCAGGTGTAACTTTCTGCATAAAATTGTAACTTTTCTTTTTGCCTGCTTCAGTGCTTGAATACAAACATTAGATTTGCTTTTCGTAATACCTTTTCAGAACCTTAGAGAAATAGTATTCATACTGAGCTGTTTTAATATAGGTTAAAAACTACCAATTGGATTGAAATATTTTTCTCCTACATTTGTTGCTCTCCTCAGAGGAGGAATCTTTAGTTTGTAGATTTTGAGATACACTTGTCATGAACTTGTCTGCTATTGTTGCATCACAAAAAATACCTATAACATCAAGATATTCCTGAAGTAGATGTGTAACACTGGTGCACTTTTTCTTTCAACAGTGACCCTCAGTTTACTCTCAGCGATTAAGCAGCTCATGTAGCTCTTTGGCTAAAGCACTCCTTCCTTCATTTTGCAACAAAACTTAAAAAGTCATATGGGCATATCATTTGGATATCAGAATTGAATAATAGTGAGGCTTGATGTGTGCAACCTTTCTCCTTGGTAAAAGGAACCTTCGAACATTCAGTCTTGCAACACTGGACTATAGTTGGAGAAACAGGAAGCAAACACTTAAGCTTTGTCCCAGATCTTCATTGCTCCTTCTGTCTGTGGCCTCTTCCTTTTTCAGCTGCTTTCTTAATTTCTGTCTTGGAAGCCAAAAGTAATTCATGCTGTTCTAAGAGTTGAGTCATTTATCAGCTTCTCCTTTGCCAAATAATGTGGTGGATTCCATTACAGATTTCTTCTGCCTGAGGCCGTTTATTGCGTTGTCCACTTGCTTTTGCCTTTCTGTCTCAGTCCTCTTGATTCCTGATTTTGTCCATATTCTGTGGTGTCTGCAGTTAATTGTAGCTGTTAGAAACATCTTCTTGAGGACTCTGAGTTCAAAGTGCCCTAGATCTTGGCACAGTATCGTTCCAGTTAGTAGCCTCTATTCACCTATAACTCATACTGCTTGCAAACTTTATCTGTTTGGCGACATGCAGATTCAGGGAGCCCTTTTAACAGGGGCTGTAATATACCTGAAAGGATGGACTGTGTTGGTTTTCAGTACAAAATCAGTCAGGATAACTGCAGCTCTCGGGACCTTTCTGTACTCCTTGTGTATTGTAAAGAGTGGTGCCTTGGTTATGAGTACATTTTAGGTTTGTCCCAAGGTGTGCTGGCAGGGTGGACCAGATCTTGTAACTATTAAAAGTTGTTGGGTGCCTGTCACAGCATTGTCTATGTAGTTAACGAAGATACACTTCTTAAAGGACATTGTGCTTTGTAGTTGCCAGTCTCTGGGGAAAACTGGAAAAATCCTTTCCTTGGGGAAAAAAAACTTAAATAAACCAAACAAAACCAAACAAAAACCCCAACCTCCAAAAAAAACCTCAGTTAGATCTGCAGCTTTTTTTTTTTCCTCAAAAGTTAGAAACATCTGGTAGCAGGGCTACATTGAATGTGACCAAAGCACAAAACTGCTTGTGGCCCTTAAATGTAGAAGCTCTGTTTTCTTATTTATTTAAATTAGCTTTCTGAAAAGCAAATACAAGATTAATGACTAGTAGAGATTCCATATGCTTTCCTTTACTGTTTGTAGTTAATTTTATTTAATTTATTACATATTGATATATTAATAACTTAATTGATTTAGTTAATTTTATTACTGTTTGTAGTTAATTTTATTAATAAAGATTTGTATTACCATACCGCACTTGACAGCTGGCTTTCTGTGCATACCTTCAGACAGCTGTGGCATTCTGTTGCAGTACTCAGGTTAGCAGTGAGTGTCTGCAGCTTCTGAGCCATGTGATTTGCAGGCTTTTCAAGTGTTACTCCAATATGAAACTGGCTTTGCTGGCATATTAAAACTGAATTTTAATTCTATGGAGAGGTGACCCTTGAAGGCTGATCGTACTGCTGATGCCAAGTTGCCTTGGGATTCCCTTGCACATCTAGTGTAGCCCGGTTCTACAGCAGAACTCCTCCTTGGTCTCTTCTCTGCCCCACTGGTCTCCAAAGCACAGTGTATGTGTCCTTTACTATTTACAGTATGCTTGGACCGTGTGAGGACCAGTTATTAATAAAAGCTGTGTTCATTCCTGTCATCAACATTAGGCTCATAAATCCCCTGAACTGAAAATAGTCATAGACAGGAGAATGTTGAGGCGAAGTACCATTTAGGCATGTCTGGTTCTTACTCTTCCTCAGCTGTCCATTAATCCTGCTGTTGGAGATGGACAAATGGATTGCTGGAGTCTTGGCCTGAATAAGAATAAGCCTTGCATCCGCTACCAGTGGGAGCAGAAAGCCCTGCACCCCTGGGTGGACTGTCTTAACTCTACACCTCTTCCTCATCAATTCCTCACTTGCTTCGCAGCAGCAAAAGGGAGTGGAGGGGAATAGATGGACAGTAGTGTGGAGTTGGGGAAGAGAATGAACTCTCTAAATACAAAGGTAGATGATAATGTGTGTATGTGTGTGTGGAGGCATCCTCATCTTTTTTTGGTTTCTTGATTCTCTTGAATTTTCTACTACTGCAAAGACTTCGTTGTCTGAAGAAATGTTGAAGGTGGGAAAAGTAGATTTTGCTGTCTCAATGTTGAAGTTTTTGTCTGATGATTATTTTTTTTTTTTGTTAAGGTATGGAAACATTGAAGACTTTATGGCTTTTCTGTTTTACACATGTTCTTGTATTTAGCTGTAGGGAAGTTGGTGTCTCTTCCCCCCCCCAAGGGAGTTTCCTGTGTATATGGAAAAAATACAAAACAGAAGTGAAAAATACCTCAGGCTTCCAAACCTGCTGCTCACATTTCACTTCTCCCACTACCCTTCTCATCATAGAAACAGTCCAGCAGTTCTTCCTGTGTCCCCATAGCAATACCATCTATTTAAAGAGCTAGACACCATCATAGCTAATATGGTAGGTAACTTGGCACACAAAATTATTACAACAACCTGTGAACCACTGGGGAAATAAAACAAAAAAAATTAAGTTACACAATGAAATACCTCTCTGGGGTTTATCTTTAAATTGCCAGAATGTGTTATGAGGCTTTCTTCAGGCTAGTAAACATAACATAATTTGATACCTGTTCCAAGAGAGTCATAAATAAATTTAGTATGCAACTCATGGGGTTTTTTGTTTAAAAGTCCACTTAAGGCAGGGGCCCTAAAATTGTGTGTAGCTCAACAGTTAAGTTGCATTTCATAATTTATTATTGTCATTAGAAATTCTGGAGACCCTCCGTTTACAATCTGACTGTAGAGCAAACAGTTGGTTTCTATATTTCTTATGCCTGGGTGAACAGCATGTAGATAACAAATTGAAAAGACTTGTAAGATGAAACGCTGGTATTGTATTCTATATGCATGAATGCTGTTTTGACAGTATTTAAAGTTTCCCATAACCATATAAGATAATTCAAGCACTTTAAAATTGGCGTTCTGATTTTTCTTCATTTGTTTAGACTGCAGTTTGCGTATGCTATTGTCAAGTAACAGTTTTGGTATTGGGGTTTTTTTTTGTCTCCAAGTGGTTCTATAAACAGCAGAACTAAAGAACTTGTGTTTCCTATACATTTGTGCCCTGTATATTGAGGAAAGTTTACAGGACAATACCATGAGCTCCTTCATCCCTAATGGGCAAAGGTAGCTGTAGTATAGTTAAGGCGTATGCTTACTGTCTGTCCAAATGGCATCTGTGAAGTGACCAGCTGTGAAACAGTATGTAATTTCCAAGTTTTGCTTGTCTTTTTCAATGACGTCAGTATTTTGGAAATGTCTATCCAGCCTCCAGTTTTTGTAAAACTCATAGCAACTTAATTGTATTTAAAAACTCTTCTCTTCTTTTTAAGCTTAGAACTGATTTATGGGTTCCAAAGTTATTGCAAGGATGGTTAATCAGTTTTATAGCATAAGCTTCATTTTTTAATAAACTGGGAAACTAAAGCAATGAAGGAGTATTAGCTGTTAGTAGAATACTAAGCCTACTCTGTGGACACATTAGCCTGTCAGTATTTTTCAGAATGCATTAATGCCTTGGAAGAAAAGATACCATCTCTCCAAAATGCTGAATTCCAAGCCGTAACTTCTAATATAGGTCATCCCCCAATTTTCTTTAGGATGAGACTTTTTTGGTTCATTTATCTTGGCTACACAGGCATCTGCATGTTTTAATTCAGGAGTTCAGCTTATCTCTGATTTCTGAACCTTAACGATTGCATTTGTCCGCTATTTTCCCATTTGTCTTGGAGAGCTCATTCTGCCCTGTTTGAAGCAGCAGTAGGCAGGAACTGAAGAAAGGAAATATCTCCCTATCGATTAGCATGTTCTACATACTACATGCTCAGCAGTCCTATGTTGACAATCGTTTTTAAACCAGTTAAGATATGAGCAAGATGGAGGTAGCTGCTAACTAAAATGCCGTCTTAAATTTGGTTGTTTAGTACTTCAAAACAGTTTTGACAATTTACTTTCCCTTCTGGCCTGATTGTACTTGAAAGGATGAGACAATGTTTTGAAAAGAGGTTGGGTTCAGAGCTCAGCAGTCGGGAGCCTTCGCAACACTGCTTAGGCACGCTTATCATGCAGTAAAATCCTTACACAAAAATTTGTGCCAGCACAGGGAAACTAGTGTTGTAGCAGTCACAGGTTCAAGATCATGCAGAAGTTAAGTGCTGTCACTTAAAACTTTCCTTTAAAATACTAGGTCCTTTAAACACTTAGAATACCTAGGTCAAGTAGAATTTGTCTCAGAAACATTCTTGTTTTCAAGTTGGCTTCGTAGTTTATAGTGTACCTCATTAAGATGCAGGGAGAAGTTTTACCAGTAATTTGCATCTGTGTGGAGTTTAAACTTGACAAACCTGAAAAGCAAGCCTACTTGAATTAAGTATGATTCACACAATTTACATTTAAAAAAATGAACAATAATAACTGCTTTGCATTTGTACTCTGCAGATTTTTTTTTCTTACAAAAAAATGCCTCATAAAAGCTATTTGGGCACAATAGGAGCATGTGTAACTATGTAAGAGAACTGTAATATTATAATACCAGAAGAAAGGATGATAAGGTGTTAGCCTGCTGACATCCCAGACATGTAATCTAATCTTTTCATATGGTTGTTGTAAATGTACTGTGATAAGGAGGAGTAAAAGTGTATTTTGGAGTGTCCCTTGAATTATCTTGTTCTGGGATCATTGACCCATTTACCACAACAGTTATTAAAAGTATTATTGGATTTGAAGATAGGCGTTGTGGAGATTATATTTCTCTAGCAATTTGTTTCTAAATATTTGAGTTTTGCAATTAAAAATAGCAGTAATTGAAAGGAACTTCTAGCTTATATAATTTAAACAGAAATATACTTGTTATACATACCCTATTTTCCTCTTTCAATAGTCAAGTATCTGTTAAATGGGAATCTGAATTTCTGTGTCTTTTCTATGTGGGAATGCTCTATTAATTATTGCAGGGGCTGAAGCTGAAGTATAAATTAATCTCTTAGAAACATAGAAATAATTTACCTGTGAATCAATTCAACAACAACAAAAAATCTGTATCTTTTACAACATTTATGTTTTAATAAAAACACAGGTTTGTAAACTGCAGAGGGAATATCATCAAATTTTGCTGTATGGTTGTGTGACTTAAAAGGTTTAAGAATAATTTGCTTATATAAAATGCTCCCCAGTTGGAGACTGTTAGCACAACCACAGTGAAAAAGACTGACAATGAAGAATGGCCTCCAAATTATTTAGCTGCCCTAGAAAGTTAAAAAAGAGCCTTCTAATTCTCCCTCTTTTCTGGGATGTGTGTTTATTGCTGCTGTTTTTGTATTCATGGGTTGATGTATTCATAAGCTTAATTACAAAACAATATACTTGAGATTGATTAATTTTAGGATACTGACAGCTCATTTTGCGACTGCGCCCAGTTAATGTTAGCGTAACCACATAATTCCTGGGTTATGCAATAAGAAAACATCTGAAATCTAGGAAACCCTGTAATTTTATAAAACAAGTTGGTGCCAAATACAGCTTTGGTAAAAAGTATATGTATTCACAGTTTCTGTGTCATCATTTTAATCTACTGAAGAGATAAATTTTATTTGCCAATTTGGAAATTACTGTTTGCATGGAAACTGCTTATGAGCTGATAACCTATTCTCCGCTTACATACTGATATCATTTGTGAATTGTTTTACAAGTCTAGAATCAGTAGATGAGACATAGTTGCATAAAAGTAAGCTTATATAACTCTACCTGTTTCCTTTTAATGAATATAAGGAGCTGCTTCCATTTTGCATTTTGAAGGATTACAGCAGTGTGGAAGTTGGAGGAAGAAAGGGAATGAAAGGAGAAGGTACACACTGTAATAATACTGTGTTTAAAAAAAAAAATTCTACAATATAAAAAGTTGACTCAACTGACTGAGTTCCTGGAGGAAGGAGATGATAGGGAATCATCCCCATTTCCTAAAGGTGTTTTTTAGAAGTATAAAAATATAGTAAAGATTTTTAAAAATGGCTCTTGGAAGTTTTGTTTTGGTGGGCTAAGCACTGTATATACTATTGCTGTCAGAGCTTACAGATCCTAAAACAAGATCAGTAAAGGGAATGTATCAATTGGGGGGTTTTAATTACATTATTTAAAATACAATTAAGTGGGTCTAAAGTGAAGCTATGGGTGCACCAGATTTCTAGTAGTGCGCTGCTGCTGAAGTGGGAGGTTGCATTCTCCTCTGAGTGTTGCTGTTGATTGTGTTGTGGTGGTGCTGGCGCTAACTGGATTCATGACTGAATTGATAAAATTCACTTTTCTTCCTTCCTTTCATCCCCCTCCTTGCTCAAAAGATAGTTTTTGTTCTGGGTTATTGATTTGAATCTCTGTGTGGAAAGGTCTGACAAGTGCTGGAGTTTGGTCTGTAAGGGTAGGTCAGTGTATCTGAGCAAAGCTGACAGGCAAGACCTGTGTTTGGTGGTGAGAAATCAGCTCAGCTGCCTGTGAAGCCAGAGTCCAACTGTGAACTGGAGTGGCTGGAACACAGACACGTTTTTTTACCCTGACCTAGCTGAGAGGTGGGAAAGGCATTTGGGACAGTGGTGACTTAAACTGTCAAAGCAACACTTGTCAGAGTTGGTCTGCTTAAACCTTAGAGATGTTAGTATACTTAGCTGTCATTTTGCATTAAGTTCTGAACTGCATTTGGGGTGACAGCCTTATCACTATCCTAAGCTAAACTTTGACTAAGGATGTTAGTCTGCTGGTAAGATCTCTTAATTATGCTTAAGACTTGTTTTTTGCAAGTCATTTCCCTTACAGAGTCCTTCTGTGTTTTATTTTCTTACGTACAGCTCTTTCCTATGAGAGTTACAGGCTTGCTAGAATGTAAGAGAAAACAAGTTTAGCTACTCCTTCTGTGTAATCTCTTTTGGCTTCTGTTAAAGTTGAATTTGCTGAGGTGACCAAACAGCTTTCTCCGACTGAAACCACTGGCTTCCCTCTGTCTCCTGCTTCTCAGTGTATTTATTAGTGGTGTGACAGATTGATGGGCTGAGTTGGCTCCCTCTGAAGGTCTGAGCTCTGCAGGTGGCGCAGGGGAAGCTTGTTGAGGAGCTTGGTGCAGGACAGTAAGCCCCTTAGAGACAGATTAGTACATTCTCCTTGTTTTTCTGCTGATAGGAAGCAGTCGCTGTGGTAATGAAGCTCCTCTGTTTATGTGGGTATAGAGTGAGGAAAAGCACATGGACAAGTGATTAACCTATTACTTTAATGGAGCAGTGGTTAGAAATTTTGACCAATGACTATCCTTGTCAATAACTTGTTATCCCTTTAAAAGGCGTTCAAAAGAAATATGTATTTGCCTTTATGGTTAGTGAGGTTAGGCTGGCTCTTTTAAAATCTTCCTCCTTTGCAAGTTCAGTATGGTTATTTACCACTTCCTTGCAAAATCATTCACGATTTCTGCTTCTATTGTGTATTTTTGGCATTACAGTGAACTGTGGCAATTCAAAGAAAACCATGAACCTTAAGTTTTTGTGCTGCTTTTTTATTCAAATTTTTTTTTTAAATTGCCTTCAGCACAGAAGATGAATGCTTATCTTCCAGTTGAAGATGGAAGGTATATTTAAAGAGGGGAAACTTCTCTGAACACTGCAGACATTCAATCATTGAGAGCAAGGTTGAGCAAATCCTCAGGTACTATAGTATAGTGGACGGTTCCTATATTGGCAGGAAAGTGGTCTAAAAAGGCTCATCTTGTGTCAACTTTGTGACGTCTGTTGAGTAATCAGGCAACACAGGTAGCAATCAGTAGGTTTATTAAAGTTGATTCCTCATGCATCTAAAAAAAGCATTCTTCAGATGAAATCTTATTCACAATTATGGGCGGATGGTAACTGTAAAAAGTGCTGCTTTATTACTCAATAGCTCTGTTCTTACCATATTTAGAAATTTAATTTCTTAAAAGGTAGCTGCTTGTTTTGTAAAGACTCACTGATACTTAAATTATGGTTTAGTAGGGGACATAGAATCACTTTCTTAGGAAATAATGGTCAAGTTCACTTGTGAAATACCTATTCATGGATAATGTGCAAGGTGAGATCCAGGGGAAAATTTACTGTGCTAGGTGGGCAAGAAGAATCCTAATAACCGTACACTAAGCAAAGTAGTTGTCACTGAAAGCTGTGAATGTGGGACATTACATGTAGAACCATGCTTCAGACTGTTTTTGTGCATTAACAGTTTACCATTATTTTAGTAGCCAATTTTGTGAACTATGTGCAGAAAACTATTGTTTTCCTTTTCCCTAACAGTCACACTTTTTTGGTTTGAGTGGATGAGGATAAAACTAATGAGCCTTATATTGCATATTCCCTATTCAGTTACAATAGCTGAGCCAAATTATATTGTGTTTTAGGGACTGAGATTCTGTTGGCATGCTGATTTTTCAAGCTGATAACTCTTTCAGTTGTTAAGGTAAGTGTGTGCAAATCTGCAGTTTCCACTGAATGTTTCAGCCAACGTTATTAGGGAGTCAATCAAAAAGAAATAATAGCATGTGAATATAAAGGAATTTTAATAAATGGAGTAATTTTTGATGATGTTTCTCACATTCTGCACCATTCCAGCATTTTAATGGCATCCTTTAAGTTGATAATATCTAAGTTCTATCGTACACTTGATGTCTTTGGGCTACTGTAGCTTCTTGCAACAGGTACAGGAAAAAGCAAAAACAGGGAAAACACATCTCTAGATATATGTTTAGGCACTTTCTTGTTCTTAAATAAGCTGTCATTACTGACTTTCTTGCCTTAGTGTAGCAGAATTGTGTGAGGCTTGCCTGGATTAAAATCATGTCCTTTTTGAACTAGATCTTTGATTTTTTAGAATCATGTACAAGTTTAGTGATTTACTCGACAAAGTTTTTTTCCAAATGTAGGTAGACTACTATAAAGAAGTGAATTTGTTTACTTTCTGTAAGTTGTTTAAAAGTGAGCCTATTTACTGATAAGGTGCAAGCTGTATTTAAATTGCAGTTGTGGTTCTGTGATTTTCTTTTTATGGAGATTGGAAAAGAGAGGACAATAATGAAAGCAACGTGGGAGGATGAAAGCGGGTCAGAAAAGGGAGAGGGAGTTTCTAATTGAACCAGTGACTTCCAGTGAGAGGGCGTGACTAAATGAAGCAGAGCTTTTTCTATTGTATTTATGTCAGTATTATTTGATATAGTGCCAAAAGTGTATATAGTGCTGTACAGCAGAAGACTTGTTTCAAACATGTAACATGTTCCCTGTGCTGGAGGACTTAAATTCTTTAAGTATAGGCCAGAGCAGTACAGGATCATGCAGTACAAAGATGTGATAGTGTATGGTTGGTGGCATTCACCCTGGAGCAGGTGGGTCTTTCTCTCTTTCTCTCTTTCTCTCTTTCTCTCTTTCTCTCTTTCTCTCTTTCTCTCTTTCTCTCTTTCTCTCTTTCTCTCTTTCTCTCTTTCTCTCTTTCTCTCTTTCTCTCTTTCTCTCTTTCTCTCTTTCTCTCTTTCTCTCTTTCTCTCTTTCTCTCTTTCTCTCTTTCTCTCTTTCTCTCTTTCTCTCTTTCTCTCTTTCTCTCTTTCTCTCTTTCTCTCTTTCTCTCTTTCTCTCTTTCTGAGAGGGAATGTTTTATATATCGATCAAAAACTTTCTGGTTTGGTGATTTCTGGGGCTGCTGTGCCCCTTACTTCCAAAGAGCCACAGTGCAGTTGGACCACCCATCATTTGCTCTTCACAGAGCAGAAAAGTACTTTAGGAGTAGGAGAAATGCTAGCATTGTTCATGTCCCTTAGACATGCTCTATTGGTGAGGTTTAAATTAACTTTATCTCCTTTTGTAGGATGGATAAGAAAAAGGGTGCATTGGGTCAGATTGGCTGAGGTTGGTTCTTTGTACATTATGTGCGGATATGAAAACTGTATTTTTTTTTTAAATGGGTTGGCTTTTAGTTCAACTCCTGATCTTCAGGACAAGGTCTTTACAGCAATATTTATTACAGTAGACACCCTAATGAGAATCAAGGCCTAAGTGCTGCTGGCAGGAGAAAGTGAGAGTGAGTTGATGACTGCATGTGTTAGTGCATGTGTTCATCCTGAATGATGAACCAGCCTGTGGCGTGATGGGTGATCTGGAAACTGTCATTTTGCTGACTTGTCAGCTCTAGAGGGTTGCACTTACACACACAGTTGCACCTGGAGGGAGCAACAGGGGAGATAGGTGTCATTTCTTCAGCAGTTTCTGTACCTCAGGTGTGTGATACTATAAAAAGAGTAAGAGCATCTGAAATGCATCATTTACCTGTGTATTTAGTTACATATGTCATATTAAGTATGTTCAGAGCAAAAAAAGAGATACTCCTAAGATACATATATCACTGCGAGGTAATGGATCTGCATAATCTTCAGTGTCTTCTGCACCTTTCTTAGAACTGGTAACAGCCACAGCATTATTTTTATTGAGGAAGTAGCACAGCAGCAACTTCTGTGGTTCTGCTAAGTGAAAGGAAGTAGTAGAAGACCATAAAATGTTTAGGGTATGAGTAGTCTAAGGATTTAAAAACTCCTGTCTCTAAGATGCTACACAGATAAAGCCACAGTAGTTAGCGACACTCACAGTGTGGACTGGGTCATATTAGGCTGTATGACATTAAGTTAGAACAAACTATAAAGATCAGTGAAGGGCAAAGAACAAATATGTGTGGGACATGAAGAGGGGTAGCCTGAGAAAAGTAAATCTGCTCAGAACTTTGTGAAGAATGAGGGTTGTGTGGAATCATAGGCTGTGGAGTATAGAGTGACTGAGAGAAGAATTACTTAATCACCTGTCCTTTCTTTTGACAATATAAGCTTGTTTATTTTAGTTCTTTCCTTTTGGTTTGTGTTTCCAGTGTGGTGTGTGTTTAACGCTGGGTGTACTGGTTACCGGTAGTACAACTGCCTCTGTTTCCCTTAATGATCAGACCTGTGGATATTGAACCCATTTTTATTTTGGAGAAGATAAAATTTTCCTTCTGAATGTCTTTGTTTTAGCCATTCATATGGTTCATTTATTCAGTATCCTCATCCATGGAAATGAAAAATGTGAAATGTTCTGTTTGAGCATAAGTAATATTACTTGCTTGTGTTTACTTCCATTGTACCTGAACTTGTATATCCAATTATATGTAATTTGCATTCATCTATTAGAAATGTGTCCTTTAGGTGTTTTGGTTTTTTAATCATGTGTTAAATCTGTAGAACATAGTTTTTTTTGAGCTGTGCATTTTTACCATTGGCAAATCGTAACAGTGCCCTATTTTCAGATTAATTTAAAAAATAAAGCATATCCGTGTGGAATAAGGTGCACTTACAGAAATCAAATGCATCAGTTATCTCCAACAGCAAACAAATATTAAAAGCTATATGAATCAACAGCTACATTTAATGTGTATTTCATAAACCAATCATAGCTGAAACCACTGTATGAAATTTGGTGGTCTTTTTGATATGCCAGCTCATGCCGGGTCATAAATGACCATTTTTTAATACGCAAGAATTCTTTGTGAAACCACCAGATAGGATAATGTTTCCTAGTGATAGATAGTCTTTTTCCCTTGGGAGTTGTGTTCTAAAATGTTTATAAGAGAATATGGTTGTGTAGGTGAATGCAGAGAAATATTTTCAGTATTTGCATCCTGTCTTCACAGAAATCTGTGCACAGGAAAATGTATTAACAGAAAATTCCTGTGTTTCAAAACGTACATCTGCTGCTTTGCTTTTACTGTTGATGTAACGTTATTCTAAATGTAGAAATCTGCAAAACCAAAACAAGGCTGTTATGGAGTAGCTGAGTCTTACCATGTAGGTAGCAGTGTACTGCTTAACCTGTATGAAACGTTTTTAACAACTGGAAGATTAAAGGATAGCTCCTGAGAACTATTCAGTGTGTCCTGCACATTGGCACTGTTGTATGTACGTTGGCTTTGATAATTTTTAAGCATGTTTAAAGTCTATGAGTATAAATTTCCCTCAGTGCTTCTTCAGCTCCTCACTACTTTGTCTGTGGTAAGTAAATTGAAGCTGGAAACAGGCAGAGGCTAGATGATTATAAGAATGAGAGAAAATAGTCCTAGCATGCTACTTGAATCCATCTTTTTCAGCTTTTCTCAGATGATGTCTCTGTTAGTGGCCGAAAAGGAATACTTTTATATTAATCCTCAAACTTTAAATGTAAAACAAGAAAACCTCGTGTTGCGCTTTCCTAGACCTTAGATAACCTCGGTAAGCCAAGTAAACCTAGTGAGCTCACATACTGGTGAGCTTGTAGTATACCATGTTTAATAGGTGGTGATCAGATAACTGATCACGTAGCACCTTGAAATTAATTCTTTGAGGAGTATTTTTGTGTCTTATGGTAGAAGCAATAGGCCCTGTTATGGTGAGGGTTCTCTTGTGCTAAATGAACATACATTTGAAAGACTTTCTAGCTTTCCATGTAAGTAGCAGTTGTCTTAAAGTTGGGGGAGAATGATTAAAACATACCTGTAAATGACTTGTTGTATTTTAATTTCTTTCTTTAAAAGACTTTTTGTCTCACTGTCCAACCCCAAACTCTTCACATTCTTTCACAAGTTTCATGGCTATGTAAAACATCTAGGAGAAGGTTGCATCTGGCAGTTGACTGTGTTTTTAGAAATGGAATTAAGCAAAGCACAGAGTGTTTTTTGCTGCACTCCTAACTACAGTAGACCTATAGTAGTTGAAATGGCAGTATTTCTTCTTCCCCAGTTCTGTCACACTTGAAGGCTTTTGGGATACCAGCTATTTGGTAGATATTAGACATGTTGGAACTTAACTTCAGCCTCTCGCCAAACTTCATTGTCACTTCATATTGTTGGAGAGCAGAGGTTGGAATTTCTTATGCTCTTTCTTTCTGAATTGCATAGTGTATTCTGAAACTTCTCTAGAGATTATATAAAAATCTGAAATTCTTTTCATTAGACTCCTGTTTCAAGCATTGTTTCCCGCAGACCTCCTCTAGGGAAGTAAAATCTTTCCTTGGTCACTCTATTCTGTATTTAATTTAGTATTCTTAATCATTTCTGTCCCCTGGTAAGCCTATGTGAAGCACACTGCAATTGTCCCAAACCCCATTTATTTGACAGTTTTGTTTAACGCAAGTGGGACTTGCCACTCAATCAGTGTCCGGGTCTTGTACTGCCCTGGATTAGTGATTGCCATATCTTATTTCTGACAATGTTGAGAGGTTTGTGCTTTAGGAGAAGGAGCTGGAACGATTGCCCTAAACAGTTAGGGATAACATCCTTCCAGGGAAGTTTCTTTCTGAGCACTTGTCTGGGGACTGTTTCTAGAATCCATACTGAGGTATTACAGTAATTTCTTGTAGCTTATTAAAGAATTCCTCTAATGTGTTCCACAGTAAATACTGCGATATGTGCTATCATATAACTGGACTAATAAAGAATTGGTCTCACTATTCAGGAAAAATATTAGGCCCTTGCTAGATCACTCAAAAGCACCACAAGTGTGTAGGTCCGGTTGGAAATGATTTGACAGCCAGACATTTGGGAGTGAAACTTTTCCAATGAAGAGGCACTCTGTGCCTTTTCCAAATCCGACACTTGTTTCCCACGTAGAAAGTATTCTTTTTTTCTTCTGTTTTCTCATTGTACTGGGTCTGGCTGGGATGGAGTTAATTTTCTTCATAGCAACTGGTATGATGCTGTGTTCTTTGTGACCAAAACAGTGTTGATAACACACTAATGTTTTAGCTCTCGCTGAACAGTGTTTGCACAGTGTCACAGCCTGCTCTGTTTCTCACTGTGTCCCATGTCCGTCCCCCAACAGTGACTGGGAAGTGCACAAGACGTTGGGAAGGGACACAACCAGGCACATGACCCAAACTAACCAAAGAGATATTCCACGCCACGTAATGTCATGCTCAGCAATAAAGTGGAGAGGAGGGAGTTTGAGAGGTTACCCAGCTTTTACTTGGGAACTGGCTGGGCATTGGTCTGCCCATGGGAGGTGGTGCATGATTGGCTTGTTTTATCTTGTTTCTCTCTTCTTCCACTTCTCCTTTGTTAGTTAAACAATTTTTATCTCAACCTACAATTTTCCTTGCTTTTTTCTCATGCTTTTCTCTTCACCCATCTGATGGTGAGGGGGAATAAGTGGCTGTGTAGCGCTTAGCTGCCCACTGGGCTTAGCCCCTAACACCCATGATGATTTCATGCTTGTGTAAGGCAAAAAGAAAATAGATCTCAACACATGAATATCTGCTACAATATGTTTTTCGATTCTTCAGGGTAAGGCAAGTATTTTGCTTTTATTCTCAATTTTGAAATTTTTAAGATGCCATGAAGACTTCTGTCACAAAAAAACCCTGGAGAAAACAGTAACTGCAGTGTGTTTTTATTAGTCTTTGTATATTGTGGAGTTAAATCTGAGTGTTTTGCCTTGCCACAGGCTTTTTTGGTGCCTCATCTCCCATAATTTTCTCAGGCCCATTCTTTTCACCTAGCAAGTCTTAGTTTGCCACTCATCTTCCCATTCTCAGTCCTCACTCTTCCTGCTATTTACCCCATCTTGGCCTCTCCAGTGTGCTTGCTTTCTGCTCAGCTTTTATTCCTACTGTATTCAAATTTGACAACTCCCATTTGCTTTTTGCCTCTCTGGAGAGCATTATTTACAGAAAGATCCATGCTGTTCCTACTGGATGCCAAAAATTGTGTCAGTCTATAGGCCAAGTGAAGATACAAGTCTTCAGGCAATTTGCTAAAGTTTGCCTCTATTTGCCTGTATTTTTTTTAAGGCTTTTGTGCTCGGTAAATAAAGGTGAATGGACTTTCTCAGGGACTGTAAAAAGGATGTTCTTGGCTGAAGGCCAATACCGGAAAAAATTGAAGTTCATAATTCTAGGCAGGAGGATGCTAGAGCAATTTAGTGACCATAGGTTTTCAGTCAACGTTGAGGATGGGACAGCATGTGATTTTTATTTTTTTAATATATTTTTTAATAATTTTATTCTTGCAAATGGCAAAACTGTCTTGGCTAATTTTAATTGATGAATTTTTCCTTCCAAAGTTGACTTGACACATAGAACTATTGAAGAACAACAACAAAAAAAAATCATCCAGGACAGTTAGAATATTAAAAGTTTGATTAAAACTAGTTAGTGTATTTGTAAGATTAATATTAGTGTACTTGGTCATTTCCATAGTTACTTGAGGGGCAGTAAAGAGGTAAAAAGAGTAAGTTCACTTCCCATTCTGTGAATGGGCAAAAGAAGTTTGAATAAAAGTTTGAATGGCAAACTGAGACTTGCTAAATGAAAAGGATGGACTTGAAGAATGATTTGGGACATGATGTGGGAGAAAAGTTATGCCTACAGTGCAAAATGTGGAAGTGAAATTAATTTATGCACAGCATCAGAAGACAAATAATTTCATGAAATAAGAGAATACAAACTAGTGGTTGGAGAAAATACAGGGCTGGAAAAAGAATTATTAGAACAAGTTTAACTTGTTGTAACAGCAAGTGATTATGGTGTGACTGATGATCATACTCATGTTTGCAGTGCAGTGTGTTAGGGAAGTACTAATAAAATACAGCTTGCACTGAATTAGTTTTGTGAATTGAAATGGCAACTTGACTGTATGTCCAGAATTCCAATACAGTACACCTGAAGCAGCGTTTAGTCTTAGATAGTAAAATAAAAATAAAAACCCAAAACCATGAAAGGAAAGGAACTTGGTGAGCATTCAGATATAATGTTATATAACTTATAATTAGGATTTCAAATGTTTAACTTGTTTAATAACCACTATAGGGATGCAACTATGATACATTTTTAGTTTCCTTTCCTTTATATTTTCGTTATCTATCAATCTGCATATTTTCAAGATGTAAACAAAGAGGAGGAATAGAAATACTGAATATAAAAATAAATTCCAGAACAGTGAAATCCAGGGAAAACCTACATAAGAAAAATGTTACAGCCTCTGTCATCTCTGACAGGTAACCTTGAAATGTCTGACCTAGCTTATTTTTCAACATGCCATTCAAATATGAGAGTTTGAAATAACAGCAATCATAGCTTGTACAATATCTGTCATTTAGTACAAAACCATAGATAATGTGTTTCTTGTGCTTTCAAATGGGCTATCTTAGCATCAGAAATACTAAATCAGAAATACTTCTGTGTGATAGTTACCGGTAGTTTTTGTACTTCAGGTTGCCTTGTCAATACAGGTACCTACACCAAGCTGCAGACATGTGGACGGAGTAAACCAGATGAACCATTAAATGAAATACATGTGATATTTTTTTTTTTTTAAATTTTCACGTCTTGTTTGTGTATCTTGAGTTTTGCAATGTGGCTGAAAATCTGTCATCCTGGATGCAGTTGCTGCTGTGGAATATATCTGGTTCATAGGAGTATATGTACTGGACCATGCCTGCTAGTCATCAGTAATGGACGATTAAGAAAAGAATATGAAAGAGTAAATGTAGACTGTTTTTTTTCTTCCTTGTGACTTCTTTGCTGCTGGTAGAACATGGTTTAGGTTTTCCTGAGAACAAGGTTGTAAAGAATAGATCATTATGCTTAGTAGAAGCTAATAGAGTACTGTACCAGAATTTTGTTTTATCTTTTGAGTCCATTTGTGCTTTCAGCCTCCACAATATCTTCTAGCAATATGTTTCACAACTTAGTTGTAACAGTGTTTGTAGAACAAGGACAAAAATTTTTATTCTAAAATGAAATTTCAAGATATTAGATATATTTCCTAATTCCTGTGTTTGTGAGAGAGAATAACCTTCCCCTTTTCGCATTTTGCCTATCTTTTATTACTGTTAGGTCTTTGCATCCATTTGTCAGTTTTCTCTCATGCTCTTGCTCAAGGTTAAAGAGTTTTAGCCAATTGCATATGAAAACTATTGATCATCCATATTGATTTTTGTGTTATTTTTATTGATCTGAGATAACTTTTTTCCACTTTACGCAGTTCTCAGAATTGTGGATGTGTGGCAGAATAATGCTGTGACTTGGTAATGTTTGTGTTTCCTATTCCATTCTTAATCATTCTTGAATTCTAACTCCTTTGACTATTGCTATTGAGTTAGGTTTTTTTACTGGATGTGTAAGAATGCAATGTCAATCAACCTTATTCTTGTACATATTGATCACTTATTGAAATAATGTGATTTGTAGCATTCCTGTACAAGTCATGTTAATTTTTCCTAAAATATATTTATCCCTGTGAAAATGTCTACTAATCTAAGTGGTCTGTAGGTCAAGCCTTAGGAGTTCTTCATTCTGAAAAACATTTATGGGATCTTTGAAATAATTTTGAGGTGGCACAGAAAAGTGCTGTTCGTTTGACATCAAGGCTAGAGTACATAACCATCAGTCATCCATCAAGATGACATGATTGAGGAAAAAGTATTGAATTTAATTTAGAGACAGTAAAAAATTGGAATTTAAATATGAATATGTAATTTCTTCTTATTCTACTGCTCTAATGTATATTGAAGGAATACTAAATGAACTAGCAAATTTAGTTCTCTTTGGAAGGTTCATATTGCTAAGGCTAGCGTTTATATCTGTTCACAAGTTGATTACAGTGACACCATTAACTTTATTTTTGGATGGAGAAGGCTAGGGAAAACTGCGTGTGATTTATAAAGGTACTGCACTGAGCATGAGATGATCAGAGTTTACCCTGTGCATCTCCAAAATGACTCAGTGCTTTAGTTCTGCCTCTGAAGAATGGGGATTTTGGTACTTTTCCCTGTGCTGTATATTCAGGATTTGACTAAAGAAAAAGATGGGGTTTATTTCTTTAAGTAATTGCAACTGTTTTGTGTAGATGCCTTGTTAATAAAGCTCTTTTTAGGCAGCAATGAATGTGTGTGCAAGGGGAATGTATCTACTGCACTCAAGAGTTCTGCATGAGTAGATGTTGCCTTAGGGGAGTGTAAGATTTTGTCTGAGAGGTTTTTTTTGTGTTAATGCAATGTCTTGTGTTCTAGTGTCCCCATCTTGGATTGGATCTGTTGGCCACAGTACAAGCAAGCATGGTGTGCGTAATGCCTCCTTTGCTACAAAACAGGCACCACTTAATTTTTTTCATGTTGAATTAAAATGTGCAGAGGGATTGAAACAAAGACTGTAGTTCTACTCAAAATCAGGCAGCTAATCTATAGGGATGGTGTTTGTCTGTGGAGTATTGCTTAAAGGTAATCTGTTGTCTAGTCAGTGAGTCAGGTGAATGCTCTGCCAGATAGAATGATCCTAGGTCTTCAGGGGAGAACAGTAACTACATTAGGTAGTACCAGGGAGGTGGGATATGCATACCTACGTGCTCACGCTGTTATCCAGGGAAAATGAGAGGCACAGGGCATGCTCAGGAGATGCAGCTGGGTAGATCCTGAAAAGATAAGTGGTAGAAGCAGTAAGGTTTTGGGATATAACTTTCCTGCTGCCAAACTGCAAAGCTGTTTGGGTTTTCTAGTTACCTTTCTGCATTACAAATATGACAACGCAGTGATACATACCACAGAGAAAAATACAAGTGAAGTACATGTCCAAAATTTAAAATATATAAAAAAAAATATTGTGGCAAGAATTTTAGTTTCATTGTTTCATTTAAAGTTAAAATAAAGCCAGACAAGTGAACAGTACGCTAACAACAACAAAGTAAAATGTGAAAGGAACTTCTGTCTGGTCAGGAAAATAAAATTTAATTTCATGGTTTAAACTGAAAAAAAATAATTTGGCTTCATCTTGTTTATTCAGTTCCTCTACAGAGAGTGGACTACCAGTACTTAAGATGACTAATTTCTCAAGTCTTGAAAAATACCTTCAAAATTTGCTGAATGTTCTTGTCACTGTCTTTTCAGGAGAGTGCTGTTCAGCTCGACTACATAAATGGCAGTAACTATGTATTTTTACATTTCTAGAATTACTCAGATGAAATTGGAATGTATCAAATCATTCCACCACCAATTGCTGTAGAGTTCAGGACAGATCCACTGCACGAACAGGGGAATTTCTTGTCACATCATTTAATGATCAAGTTCTTGTTGTCCTAGGGAGCCTCGAACACTGTTGTAGGGCAGTATTAGGAGAGGGGTTTTTTCACTCTCCAGGAAGTATAAAGGGAAAAATATGCCCACTTACCAAAGAGTTTGGCGAGTCATAGAGATAGTTATGAACACTGGCAGTAGAAGCAGTGTCTCTTATGCCTCAATTTATTTTTAGATAGAAAGGTGTTAAGCTAAGCCTGCTTTTTTTATTTATTCTACTCCCCATCCCCCCGTCCTCATTTTGACTTGTGGTTATACTTCCTTACCAGGTTGAGCAGATGTACATTGCAGATGTACACTGCTGGCTACAGCCTTCCTTTTTTTTCATGTCTTTTACCTGACCATTTTGGTTCAATCTGAGGATATTTTTGTTAATGAAAATGTTTGTCCTGTGTAAATTCAGTATCTTATATAAATAAAGACTTTTGTGGAAAGTCTTAACCTAGTGTAAAGAGCTTACTCTCTCTCAAGAACAGTGTTAAAGCACTGAAAGAAATACAGCTGTCTTAAAACACTTTATGGGTAAAAGACGTTAAGTATATAGCAAGGTATTTCTGGATCGTGTTTGGCTACATTCCACAAGAGATTTTTTTTTCTTGTGATTCTGAACTGGCACATATGAAATACATTGTCGTCCTTTTTGTAAGAAGTCATTAAGGAAAAACAGATTTCTGAGAAATTGTCATGATGGGAAGAATTCTCTGTGATTTGTCAACTCAGAGATAAGTCTGTTAATTTCTGTATGTTGACAATAACTGCTTTTTGTTGGCACTTCTGGTCAATGCTGTGGAAAGGATCTCCTGGTTATTTGCATACTTGTGATACCTGAAGTTTTCAAAAGTGATTCAGAGAGAAAGTAAATGTGACTTAGCAAAGAAAGTTATCTAGTGTTCCAAATTAAAAAAAGCCTCTGCTATAGTGGGAAAAGCTGTTGCAAGGGGGTGGTTGATATTTTAATAGTAATCTATCTAGGAAATTACAAAGAAAAGACACCAAATTCCAATACATCTTCAAAAATTGTAAAATTGGGGTAGTATTTCACTGTAAAATTATAACTAAACACTTTTGGTTTAAATTAGCAACTTCTTCTTTTTTCAGGAAATTTGGAGAGCGACCTCAACCGAAACGGCTTACCAGGTAAGAATTAAAGAAATTCTGTTTTTTAACAACTTTCTAAATTTACCCTTTTGTCCTGGTTTTAGCTGGGATAGAATTAATTTTCTTTCTAGTAGCTGGTATAGTGCTGTGTTTTGGACTTAGTGTGTTATCAACATTATTCTCATACTGATGTTTTTAGTTGTTGCTAGGTAGTTGTAGTGTTTACACAAAATCAAGGACTTTTCAGCCTCACACCCTGCCAGACTCTCACACCCTGCCAGGTGTGCAAGGAGCTGGGAGACCACAGCCAGGACAGCTGGCCCAGACTGGCTAAAGGGATATTCCTGACCATAGATTGTCATGTTTCGGATCGAACTGGGGAAATGATCCGAGAGGCAGGATTGCTGCTCGGAAACAGGCTGAGTATTGGGTTGGGTTTTTTTGCAGGTGATGAGCAATTCCATTTGTGCATCACTTGTTTTATATTATAAAATTATCATCATCGTCTTCCTTTGTTATCCTATTAAACTGTCTTTATCTCAACCCATGAGGTTTTTTTCCATTCTCCTCCCCATCCCCTTGCGACGGAGTGGGGTGAGTGAGCGGCTGCGTGGCGCCTTTTCATTCTCAGAAGGATTTCTAAGTTAAAAAATTGTAGCTTGCTAATCCTACAATTTTAAATATCAAAGTTTTTCAATTACTGTATGCAATCAGCAGCCAGAAGTGAAATTTTGAACAGTGAGTGGCTTGATTTTAATACGGTACTCAAAATGCCTTTTTAGAAATGGTGTTGACTTCACACATCAGTTATTGTAGATTATTCAGTAGGATGTCAATCTGCTTAGTTTTAAATCACCAGGAATGAGCTGGATTTCTTTTCTTGGGTAAAAGTGTCTTGTGAGGTCACGTAAAATAACACTTTTTACTGCAAAAAATGCTGCTATTACATTACTGCTGTCATGTAGCAGGTAAGAGCAAAATGAACACAGTGCTGTCAAGGAGCAATCTTAACCAATTTTTGGTGAAACCTAAACAGTCAGAGATAACATCAAGCAGTACGATCAAGTCAATCCATTCTAAGTGTTTAGAGTGGCTGGAGTACCTGATTTGCTCCTGGTCTGACTGGAAAGTATTTGTGCTAGAAGCTGTTAAGTAGTCACCATTTTTCAAACTGTTGTAACACAGTCTGCAAATACTTATTATTCTGTGCCACAAACTGTGCCGATTATGAGTAGCTACTGAGTTTAAAATTGGCTGTTTGCTTTTTTTTATGGTTTTGTGTGGTAATAGAGCTGTATAAAGACATGGAAACCCTTTGTCACTCTGGCCTACGTCTGTTTTGAAAGAAATTGTGATACCTCCATGTAAAGCACGGGGTGGGGGGGAACATTTACATTTTGTGTTGGGGAGATCTGTCTCATTGCATTTCTGTATAAGCTTCAGGTTAGCTTGTGTCATTGTTAAACTTCGTTTCAATGCAAAATTTATCTATACTGACTTATAAGTAATTGAACAAACATTATTTCCTGTTGGCCTACCTATTTTCCAGGGATATTTAAAGATACTAAGTTTTAAGTAAAGAACTTTTTCCCATCTTGAGCAGTAACACCTGTTAGTATCACCCTAAAGTTACTGATAGAATTTATCTTCTATGATTTAAAAAGACCAACAAAAATAATGACTATTCAGCGTGAGGTCTTTTAACTAAGTTTTCTATTAACTATAGTGACTCTAGGTTTCAGATGCAGTATTTTAGCTGCCAGATGTGCCAGGTAATCTTTCCTGTGAGTACAGGGTAGGCATCTGGGACTTGCTAGCCATCCTTCAAAGCAGTAGGTTGTAAACCTTGTCTATACTGATAGAGGCTGGAAACAAACCTAACTTTTTTCATCTGAAGAGAAAAATGCTGAAAGAGAAAAACTGTCACACAAATTTTTAAGAGTATGATTTGTTTATCTAATGCTAAAAAAAATGTATCTGTAAACCCTTAAAGGCATTTAGTTCAATTATTGGAAAATTATTCTGCTTTTTTGTGTAAAGGCAGTCCTGTTTGTCTAATAATCTATTCATCATTGTGCAAGCTTCAGCAGAACAACACTACTTTGTTCATACTGTGCTAGTTGGTTTTAGATGTAAACTATAATAGTGCTACCTTTGTGGAGAGTTGTAAGATTTAATAATGAAAAATGTCATGTGAGAATTGCAATGGCTATGTGTTTTCTTTATCAGTGGGAGGGGTTGGAGGGGAACATTCCTAGTTCTCCTAGGAATTTGGATTGTACAAGTCCACTGTAGCAACAGACCAGCAGAATAGGCAGAATTTCTTCCTAATACAATGCTAAATAAACATTAGATAGCACCTAGCACTTTTGTGCGTGGGTTGCTGGTTTTGAGTGGTTTTTTAAATGGTAGTCAAGTCAAAAGTTTTTAGTATGACAGATGTTCTTAATTTAGTATGACAGTACTCTTAATAGAGTATTTCAAATTGTCAGATAAAAAGTTTTTAAACCACTTAAATGCAGCTAATATATATCATAATGAAATGTATAATAATAATTTCACAGTGAATTATGTTTTGTGGTTTAAAATATATTCTTAAACAATGGTTGTAAGTAAAGTAAGTCTCTGCACTTTGGGACAGTTCTTCCATCTGTGTTTTCATGGATAAACATCAGTTTTACCAATGTCAAATGTAAACAGGTCAAGTTAGTCTAAATTTAAAACAGTAATTCAAGTCTTTTCTCTTATATCTTGCTATTTACACAGAAAATCTAGCACACTGATTACAGTCTTAGGAAGGCATGACAAATGCAAGAATTTACAAAACATCATTAACAAAGCTGGATTGTTCTTGTTTTCGTCACACCCCCCTTCCCCCCACAATCTACTTGGTTTCCTCTGTGAAACTGTATGTGGGGATTTCTTTTGGAAAAGGTCTTATCAACAAAATACTGCTTTTTATCTTCCATCTTTTTTCACTGGAAATGTTTGGTTTTCTAGATCTGTCCAAAGGGAATTGGCAGTTGGGTGCAGTTCACAAAAGAGAAACAGCAAACCCAATCCCAAAAAAACCCACCCTTCTTCTGCAGGATTTAATCTCTCATATAACTTCCTGTTAAATTCATAATTTCTTTCTCTGGTTGATGACTTTGAAGATGAGTGCATTGGTGGGCATTCAACCTGCAAAAGCTCCTCCAGGGACTTAAAAGTGTTCCTGTCAGCACTCGGACCCAGCTAAACCCTAGGGTGTTGAATTTGGCATGCTGCTTAATGAACGGTTAGATGATACAGAAGAATGATAGGGTGTATTGTTCTCTTACTTCTCTCAAGGAATTGCTGTTGATGTGTTGGAGGTAATTATAGCTTTTATATGACATATGTCATTACCGTGATGATGAACGATAGAAAATCTAATTTATATTTTTACCTGATTGTATGCAGGAAGTAGAGGCTTTCTCTAGAAAGCTAGGTGAAACAATAAGCTGAAGAATTTAACTTTTTCTTTGTATCTTCACAGCCAAACAAAAACTTTTGTATAAACATTACATTGATTTAGTTAATAGCCTAAACAAAATTTTGGAACAATTTGTCGTTATTATGAGAGACTAAATTAAGAAGACAATATTGAATTAATAAAATGTGTTCTAATATATTTTTGGCATGGTACTTCATAAAATTGGGCTTTGAACATTGTGTAGTTGATTGGTATTGATATGATTTTATATCACAAGCATCTTTTTTTCTGGAAAACGTAGTAGTTGTAAATGACCACAGACCCCCCACTGCTAGATTCATGCAAGATAGTTGTATCTTTTTGCTTTGTAATTGTGTTAAAAAAAAGAAACCAAACTAACTCATCTTGGCCCTATTAATGGTTACCTTTTTTGAATTTTAGGTGTTTGGGGGTTTTTTGTCTTAAAGCTGTCTTTGGAGTATTATAAACAAAACCAAAAGAACTTTCAAAGCTTATTTTGTCTTTTAATTTTTAGGGAAGCAATGCGAAATTACCTAAAGGAGCGAGGTGATCAAACAGTGCTAATACTCCATGCGAAAGTTGCGCAGAAATCGTATGGAAATGAAAAAAGGTAAGTCTCTCTTCTTTCCTGGCTTCCCTCTACAGCTCCTAGCTAGGGAAACTATAGCGTGTAGTCTGGTGCATAGTACAATATAGTACAATCTGAGGAATTCTGCAGTCTGAAGAAACTTAAAACCAAATGTGGTCTCATAAATCATTTAATTATGTAACAAATACTGCCAACCTGTGACATTCAATGTAGTAATGATGCCTATTTCTACCAACAGGTTCTCTATCTGTGGGTGAAGTTTTTCTTCCATTGAGCTAAAATGGCTCTAATTTTAAACCTTCCCTTTTAGGTCTGGACTAAAAAGGGTGACTAATGGTGACTATTTGTAGAGGAGTTTTTCCCTGAGTAATTTCAAATTAATATGAAAGGGAAATTGCTAGCCTCAGTAAGATACTCTCCTGAATCAGATCTGTAATAGCTTTAAAAAGAATGAGGGGTCAATCATAACCATGTTTATGATAAACATTCTCTTGTACTGTACTGATTTTTACAAGTTACAATAATAGGTAGTTTTCTCAGGGACAGAATCTACAGGAAGATATGAGGATGAATGCTTTTTAGGCAAAGGTGAATTTCCCGCAGTCTTCTCTGTGATGGTTTTATTGCATGACTAGTAGAAGCAAATAGGATGGTCCTTCATGTGCAGCTTTCTAGTTCTCTCATGATGAAACACAATTTTCTTCAAGTATAAATGATACTTTTCTACCTTAAATTTCACAGAAATAAATAGCACAGTATTTGGTTAGTTTTCGGATACTTTGTATTATTAATATTTGTTCACTACAAAAGACCATATATTCAGCACATTAATGGCTTTGAAGTTTTAACCTTTCTTTTGCACTGTTGTGTAAGTCATGGAATCCTGGAATGGTTTGGGTTGGAAAGGACCTTAAAGGTCATCTAGTTCCAACCCCCTTGCCATGGGCAGGGGCACCCTCCACTAGACCAGGTTGCCCAAAGCCCCACCCAACCCGGCCTTGAAGACTTCCAGGGAGGGGGCATGCGCAGCTTCTCTGGGCAATCTGTTCTAGTGCCTCACCACCCTCATCATGAAGAATTTCTTCCTAATATCTCATCTAAATCTACCCTCCTTCAGCTTAAGGCCATTACCCCTTGTCCTGTCACTACATGCCCTTGTAAACAGTCTCTCTCCAGATTTCTTGTAGGCCCCTTCAGGTACTGGAAGGCTGCTATAAGGTCTCCCTGGAGCCTTCTCTTCTCCAGGCTGAACAACCCCAACTCTCTCAGCCTGTCTTCAGACCTGTTACATCATTATGTCTTTTACAGTTTTCTGGGATTTGAGATTTGAACATATTTATGACAGCGTTAGAAAACAGGAATGTTAGAATTAAGCCTGCAAAGTTCTCAGTTTGTTGCTACCAATCTAAATCACACTTCCTGATGTCTGTGAATCACAGAGGTGCAGACTGTTCTTCAGTATTCTGTGCCTCAGTACTTGACTTTAAATATGTGTTGTCTTTTCTGTTAGCCAGTGTCTCAAGTCCTTTCTTTTGGGCAGTGTCCAGGGTCTGCAGTTCCATGGAATTGTTTACTCAAAGTGCTTTTTAGATTTTTCTGAAATTCTTGATGAGAATCAAATGGGAAGTCAGTGAAAGAGGAAGGAGGAAGGGCACGGAAGCAGACAAGTATGCTGTGTATCTGCTGTGTAACTATACAGCCCTCTTGCTCCCTGTCATGCTTAAATGCAAAAAAGGTTGCAATGCATGGCCTTATTGGCGGTAAATGATAACTTTAACCCTTTGCAGCAAACTCAACAGGCAAAAAGATTTATCATGACTATATAGGGACCTGTTATCTCCTCAGATTGTATTGTCATTCAAGAGTTGCATAGTTAACTCATCACTGTAGATGGGTTAGGCGTATTACTCCCCAAAAATGATGGGTGTGCCTGCAGATAAGAAAGTGACTTTCTAAACAGTGTATCTGTAAATTCAGTCAGTTTGTTCTTGTGGGGCCAGAGCAGTTTGTGAGGGCAGGAACGTTTTGCAAACCTGTCCTGTGTATCATTATTTTGGAGAACAAATTGCGTCAAAAGAAAGGAGAAAATAAAAAGATTAGATATGCAATTTTGGTTATTAAGAGTTCCATTATGTAAGTTTGGAAAACTTACATAAGCGTTCTGAAGGATACAGGGTAAAGCTTCAAATTTTTACTTGGTAACAATTTCTGAAAGCTCCTATGTGCATGTCATAGCATTGCCATAAATTTCTGTTGCCTTGAATATATATGTTATACTTCACTTGATGCTGTTAAAGTCACTGTGGCACATACATTACCTAAACACTCTAATGTTTGGGAAACTCGTCACTGGTTTCTCACTGCTTGAAACAATTGCTACCTGGAATTAGGCATTCTTTTACCACTTTCGATCTTGTGAGGTGCAGTTCAGTTGCCTATCTCAGCACAGCTGCATTTGTTCATGAAAGGTATCGCAGATTCACCTCTTTAAAAACGGACGCATGTCAAATGAGTGTAACTTGCAAAAGATGACTGGGAATGAAAATGGTTGGATGTTGGTTATAAAATAATATGATGGTGAAATGCTTGCCGTTCTGGTGTGGATATGAAATGAAAATGTGGAATACATACTAAGATTTCATTTTTCAGTTTAAATATTTTAGTTTTTCTTATGTTTTAACACACCGTTTAGACTGTCTCTGGTACTGTTCTGCTAGTTCCCAGACTGTTAGCGTCAATAATGATGTCCTGTTTTTATCAGTGTAAAGAAAAATGCCAGTTACCAAATCCTTGGATCCATGTGTGCCCTAAGGTACTTAGTGAAACCAAATGATGAATTAGCTTCTTTCTTTTTTATTTTTTAATTGTTTCTGTTTTATTCGTAGCAGAACTTGCCCTTTGGTTCTTTGTATTGCTGGACTGAGCAAAATTAGGAAAGTTTTAAGGCTGCTTTATGCAACTAGTCAATCAAGTTTTCACCATTTTTACATTAAATACCATTTCTGAAGTGAGTTGTTTTGCATACCTCTGCTTTATAGACAGAAGCCTATTTCATACTTGTTTTTATGGAGAAATGTCATGTTTTCCATGGGACTTCATTATGGTATGGATATAATCTGGTTAATTTTTGATGCATAAAGAATAAGTTCAATTGCACTATCTTTGTAACTAAGAATTCAAGTTACAAAAGGAGTTATTTCTCAAAATTGGCATGTCTTTCAAGTAAATATAGAACCTAAAAAAACCCCATAAACAAGCTTCCACCTTTTGTTCCAGTCTTTAAACCTCGTTTGTTGTGAGGTCATGGAAAATATTTATCATTAATAAACTTTGCATGGCATAATTAAAAGGTTAGCACAATAACTACCTTTCAGTGTTTTGATGAGGCTTAGTAGATGGTGAAATACTGTGTTGAAAACTCACTGTAGACGGTGCAGATCTCACGTAGTGTGGTCTGGTTTAAATAGGCCTTGCAGAAATGCAATTCCATGTTGTTGCCGTGTGGATGGAGACTTTCTGGGTTAATTTGAGAGTGTTCTTGATACTTGTTTCTAAATAACAGTAATGAAAGAAGGCATCTTTCTTTTTTGAGTGGACTCTTTGTATTAGCCTTGCTCTTCCCTAAGCTAATGTTTTTTTAGTTTAAAAAAGAAGCCAGGAGGTAAGAAGCTCAGGGCTGGATTCTAGTTGAATTTAAGACTTTTGGCTAATTTTTTCTGTTGGATAGCTGTCATCTTTCAAAGGCATTCAGCTGATAGAGACTCAGGTGATATTTAGTCCTGATGAGTGTGGGTGTTTGGCTTGTGCTTCTTGTATTTTTTCCATATTTACCATTCACTGAGACTTCTCTCTTCAGAATCTGAACAGTGTAAACATTCAACAGTTGAAAGGACTGAAATGTTTTGGATTCCAAGACATAGTTCATCAAAGACTGTGAGCCATATTGGTATTTGTGGATTACATGCTGTTCTGAGTTTAAACATTATCGCTACTGATTAGCCTGAGAATGATCTAGCTGCATCCTTTTTTTTTTTTTTTTTTTTTTAATGGCTGTTAGTGAAGGAGCTCCTGTAATTTCTGTTCAAATACTTCCCTTCACCAAACTGAGTGTGCCTGCCCTCTGGTTAATGCTCTTGTTATTTAGACTTTTCCAGGGCTTACCCCATGGCTCCACTACTTCATCCTTAGCACTCTAGCACCTAATCATTTTTCATTTGTTTGTTGTTGTATTGAATTCTTTAGTGGATGTTGTTAGTTCTTTCAGCTCCTAAGAAGGAAAGAGGACTGCTGAGTAGTTTCATGCTAAGAACAACAACGTGGGTAATTGGCAAACACACCTCCTGCCTTGACCTACTCCGAATTGACCAACAGGTACAAAGGAAAAACTTCCCTGCTAATGTCAACCTGAACATAATAAAAACCAGCTGGTAGACACCTCTAAATCCTGCCGAAGGCGAAGACTTCTGTAAGATGAACATAGGGATGACTTGGATGATTTGAAAAAGCGAACCTTTGTGAACAGAAGCCTGTGGTTTCAAAAGAGCATTGAGTACATCCGAAGTAGGTAGCAATGACATAAACTGACTTTATTTTACTTTCTACCCCTTGCTTCCTGGCAAGTTCAGTTAGGGTAGCTTCTCTACTTGAAGTACCATTTCTTTTCTTTGTATTGATTGGTCTGAATTGACAGAAGGAATATTGTTCTCTCCTTCAGTAACTGTCTGGTTTAAAACAATATTCCAGGAGGTGCCAAAGACTCAACCTATTCCACTTTCTGTTGTTGCCATCAAGACTCAGAAACCACTAGAAATTATTTTGTTCTTCCCTTCAAGTCATTTGGAATAAAGGAGAGCATCCTTAGACAAATCTCAGCTTGGTTTTCTTGCCACGGAAAAATGTCTGGTTTCCGGTTGGTCTGATGGAACAGATGTGTCAGACCAGATGAGCAGCAGCTTGCTTCTGTTTGCTGTACTGAGTTACTGAGCCTGGAGTCTAACATGAGATTGGCGATACTATGGTCTTTCCTCACTCGAGCAGTGTATGAAGGCACTATGGGGACGCCCTGTACTTTTTGGAGATTGATCCTCTGACCTTTCCTGGCTAATGCGAGTCCCAGTGTTAGCTTCATTTAAAACTGCCCATCGTTTTAATTCCACTGATCAGAAATTCTTGGAAGATGCATAGGAGGACGTCACAGAAGGCCTCTTCTGAGAAACTAGGAGTCGACAACAAAATGTTATAGAGATAAGTTAAGTACATAAAGCATTTGCAGAGACCTGGTATCCCAAAATGCTACCCTGGTTCAGTCACTGTGCTTTATATCAGCAAGTAGGAAGCACTGAATCTGCATGTTGTCATGCAGCTCTAACAAGTATGGAATCGGTTTTCTCCTGGAAAGACATTCCTGGTTGTTATACTTCCAGTAATGAAAGAGCTCACAGAGTTGATCCCTAACAGATCTCATGTGTTTTTTTAGATCAAGTTGTTAGGTGTTTACCTCATGGAAGAATGTCTTGTGTTATTTTACTGCTCATTCAGCAAGGAATTGCTAGTCTCCTCATGGCATAGAGAAGAGGTATTAAGAGAATATGTTGTAAATTCAGTGAGGAAATGACATCCTACATGATTTTCCACCATTACTTCTTGTGCTGAAAATTCTGAACAAGCTCAGAAGAACCACACACAGCTGCCTTTCCCTCCAACATAATTTTCTTTTTACTATAGGTCAAATTAATACTTCAGAAGAATTTTTACCTCCTACTCAGTCTTACTTTAGTTTTGTGGTTAAAGAAAAAAGAGAGATAGGCCCTGTAAATCAAAGGTCGGAGGAAGATTTTTTTAATTTGTTCCACCAAACATTGTCCTACCTGATTTCCCATCAGTAATACTGGAAATTACTTTATCTAAATTACTTTACTTATTTTGGGGAGGTGATTTTTTTTTTCTGTTTTCCTCTTTGTAGTTATCTGAAAGCCAGCCTCTTACATAAACATTTTCATTCTCATTTACATTGGAAGTGTTTTATTGATGAGAGAACCTGTTTCCAGCAGTTATTTTATACATATCAAAGACACATTCTTTAACCCTCTGTGAAAATTAGAAATACGAGGATATTCATGGCTTACTCACACTATATTGGATAGAAAATTTATAATCTCTTCTATACATGAGTTCTTACGATTGTAAATATGAAGTAAAAAGCCCCCAGACTGTATTTGTCTATATCTGAAGAGTAAGAGGCTCACACATAAGAAAACCCATTCAAATTGTGAATGTCCAGACTCTTTCTTCTTGTTTGGTAGTTTTAACCAAACATGAAATTGTCTCAGCTTCAAAAATTTCTTTGTTCAGTAAGTCATAGTTTTCCAAGGTTTTTCTCTGTGTTCTAATTTAAAAAGAGCGCTTTAATTGTGTGGCTTGTTTTTTCTTCATCAGTGGGTTAAAACTTGTTTTTTATAGGTCTTCATTGCCATCTAGTGGCCATAGATATTCAAAGGACTTGGTTTAGACTAAAGCTGAAATGAAAAGGAAAAAAGTTTGGGATTTTTTTCTTATGTTCTAACTAGTAAGATAAATACAAAAGAGTACATGAGGAAGAAAGGTAAATGTGTGATGTTTATTTTATGGTGTTATACTGACTTGGGATACAAGGAGTTTGGTTTCTTCTTTGCAAAGCATTGCTCAGTTAATAAAGGTTGATAGTAATTTTTAGTCTGTGTATAATTTCTTTATTGGCAATAGCTTATAATCTCTGAGAAGAAAATTAGTGGGATACATCCATTAACACTGAAAGGATCCTGGATTGTCATTCAAGTGTGAGACTTCAGAAGCTGACTAGATATGTGCTGTGCTTTTTCTGGCAGTCTGAGTTTGTTTCCAAAAGATCAACTCTTGAATAAATGCATCTGTTACTTGGAAGTTTCTTCCAAAAAAAAAAAAAAAAATTGCATTTCCTAGCCTTGGAGTTAGTTCATAACCCCCATTTGAAATGTATTGTTCGTATGGGACCACTGTCATGTTTCCCCTATCTGGGATGGCAAAGTAGAGAGGGTCTCCTAAACAATACTTGGGCATGATCATTGCCCTTGTTTGACCCCTTGCCAGTCTAATAAAAATGTGACTCTCATGCTCTTGCTTCCTTCCCACCCACATATGTATATCTGTGTATATTTTTTTTTAATGTGATCGCAGTCGTCTATGGCAGAAATTTTTTTCAGTGTAATGCTAAAGCTGTTATTTCTTGCTTTGTTTTCATTTTCTGTTTTCCTAAAACATGCTGAAAGTTGCAGCGACCAGTAGATGAGCCTCAGAATGAATTTTTAACAACAATTATGGTATTTACATCTAGATGTAGAGCGATGTAGTGTATAAATTAGATTGGTTATGTAGAAAGTAAATATACACCTTGTACTATAATATGAATTTTATGATTTTGACCGTTGTCATTGCACTGTCTCCCTCACAAAGTAAGTCCTCTTAAGATCATTTTTCTTTTAGGGTAGAGAAGCATTTGAGGGAAATTAGGTCATGTTGTCTGTGCTGTTTGAAATAAATGCAACTGAAAAGTAGGAAATGCATTCACAGTTTTGAGATCAAAAATTTCTAGTAGGAAGGGGAGGATTTAATTGGCATGTAACAGAAACTCATGGTGTTCTTAAACATACCCCTACTGCATCATTCAGCATCTTCATGAAGAAAGCTGGAACAGAGGTCAGGTAGCAGAAGGTAAGAAGCAAAAGGCATAATAGCAAGCAAAAAGGGGATACGCAGTATGTGCTGTTTGATGTCATTTCTTACTGCTTATTCTTTCTATTCATGATGATTTTCAAATTTTAGAACTTCTATTCTTACAGCCATAAAGTTACAATAACTGATTCTAGTGTCAGATAACTATAAATTTCAGCTTAATGATTCAGTGGAAGTATTCTCTCGTGCTGCTACTGCAAAAGTGTTAAATTTTGTTTTGGAGGTAGTTTGTGTAGTTTCTCAAGTTGACAGTTCCATCAGGAAACATCTGCTTTGCAAATTGGCGAGTTTCTACCTGTTGTCTTGGTTCTCTGTATTCTGCATTTTCAATTGGAAGAAAAAGAATTCCAGAGACTTCATATGACACATAATTACCCCAAAGAATAAAATGCAAATAGTTAAAACTGATACAATAAGCACATGACAAAATGGAAGAAATCATAATGGAAGACATATAGCATTTGTTTTTGTTTGTTTAGAATTACTAAGTTTAAAATGCAATCTGTAGGAACAGTTTCACAAATTAATGTAATGGGCTTCTCAAACATGCAGTTCTTTTGATGTCATGTAGTGAGCTACTTTCTACAAATTCTGTTTTGTAGGCAATTGTTTTTCAAACCAGACCATGATACTTTTGAAAGATGTATGCAGATTGGTATATCGTCGGTTTTATTGTGTTTTAAAAAGAGTGAAATTATGTGAAAAATTTTCACTGGGGATTTATGGGCAAGATAGAAGGTTTGATTTTTCTTTTTTTGCCTGTAGGGGGTAATTTTTACTCATTATCATAACCACTAAGACATTTTGAATTGCAGTAAAACTTAAAATTTGGTTGTTTGTTTCTCTGACAAAGAATATACTCTAATTGTGTTCATTAACTGAAATGATTACAAATCTTTGCATTTATTTATATGGATTCATAATATTTACATTTTATTATGTGATTATTCATTCAAGACTTTGACTTAATGTGTTAAGAATTCTCTTACTTAGAAAAACATCGTATATCTGTTAAATAAAGGTAATTTCGCTGAATGTGTGAGATGAAGTGTATTAGACTTGATTTTCATACTAAAGCTGACTTCTACTAATCGAGGTTTATATCATGTTTAATGGAAATAATCCATTAAATCAGTTGTCCCAAGCCAAATTTTAAAAAAATCCTACCACCTACCTACCTGTATAAGATAGGAGTCATCTTTGGATTTCAGAAGTGCCAAGTTAAGCGCTACTCTCCAATTTGAAATAAATAATTAAAAATTTTTTCAGTTATCCTCTCCCTTCATACTTCTTTAGCTACCTCACAACTGGATGTACTCATTCTACTTTTTTAACTTTGATCTTAACTAAATGATGATAAAAACACATGAGCTGTTGGCTAAACTAAACCCAAAAGTTATTAGGATTTGCATTTTAACAATTTGCAGAAACTTCGGGACCAATACATCGTATTATAATGCTGCATTTAATTTAAACATGTTGTTGCAAGTAGCACCTAGACTGATTTCAGTCAGTATTGCTAAAGATTAGATCATATTTTTTACTGATGAAGATGTAAAATCATCTATTCCATTTAAAAACTGAAAAGACATTTATGCTTGGACAGAACAGATTCCCTCCTTGCTGATGATGAAACACTAAATGTATAGGAATTGTAGTCAGCAGTTGTCCAGTAAATTAGTTTGTGGAACTGTTCTGTGCATATTAATCGCTGCATCATGTTAAGCACCTACAAAAGCAAAACACTGTCATCACTTTCAAGGCCTTTTTACTTTGAGAATCTCTTTAAGGGTAGAAAGCGTTTTCGTTTTATAGAGATGCAGACTGTTACCTATCATATATTGAACTAGAAAGATACTCAGTGACAGTGCACCTGATGCTGATTTTCCTTGCTTTTTCTCTCTTTTTTTTAATTTGCATTTTAGAAAATCTTCAAGGCAAATCAAAGGGGTGTGCGTGTAGACTTGAATGCAAACTGTGAATGGGCTGAGAAAGTTTTGGGTACACAAGAGTTTCTGTTTCAAGAATTTTCTTGAAAGCTATGTGTAATCTCATAATACATTTTTCATTTTCAGGTTCTTTTGTCCTCCTCCATGTGTGTATCTTATGGGCAGTGGATGGAAGAAAAAAAAAGAGCAAATGGAACGGGATGGTTGCACTGAGCAAGAGTCACAACCTTGCGCCTTCATTGGAATAGGAAACAGTGACCAAGAAATGCAGCAGCTGAACTTGGAAGGAAAGGTAGAAGAATTGTAATAAACCACTCAGATTACTGCAAAGGATGTTGTTGCTATGTGGTGCATGTTTCAAGGAATGCCCTTGCTTATTTTTGATAACTTTTGTTACACTGCAGCAGATACTACATAAGTGGTTTAAAAAAATCCCTCAAAAGTATGTAGGACAATTTAATAGGTGGATTTCGTTCATGGGATCATAGCAGGGTACTAACCTTTCATTTGTAGGTTGTTGATTCAGCGTCAGTAAACTGTTAGGTTGTTTGGTAGGCATCGGTGGTTAAATGAAGTAAGGTTTCTAGCCCAAACTCTGTGTCCCACTCCCTGGCTTGCATGAATGGATAATCTCATCAAGGAAGTATCTGAACAGCATCTGCTGCTAGCAGTGGTCTTTAAGTCCCTGTGCATAAAAATACAATTAAAATAGCATCTTAATAAATTTAGTAGATTATTTTTTTATGGTGATATAAATTGCTACAGGATTTTTTTAAAGATAGTTGTGATGACTTAAACAGTTGGAATAGAACTGGCAGCACATGAGTACTCATTTTAGCTGGTTGTCTTATTAAGCAGTATGTTATAGCTACCTAGTATTTCCAGCACAGTCTACTTAGAAATGCTTCATATGTTGCTGAAGAGGAAAAGAATAATAAAAGTTCTTTTTGACTTTTTTTTTAATTTCCTGTCATCAGCTAGTGTAAACACTTCGCCAAAGGTAACTTTCTAGAGTTTCAAAACCCAGTCATCTCCCATCCTTTCAAGAAAAGTTTGGCTAAACACATTTTCTGCACCAGCAGCCTCTTGTGCATGCCCAGTCTACTGCCTGTATAGCTCTACTCAAATGTAATTTTCAGTAGTGCTCTTAACCACTCAGAGATGGCTTTGACACAGCTATAGTCTCTAATAATCTGTTTTCCAGTCCTGGCAAGGGTCTTTAGAAAGACGCTGAAGTACTGAAGTTGGGTGATAAACTTCACAAAGTTAAATGGTAGCCATAAAAGAGATCCATATGGAAGAGCTGGAAAAAGCAGTTTCTGATCTGTTTTAGAAAGTATTGCATCAGTTTTCCTATTTTGTTCATGATTAAATATATGTAGTTTCTTGAACTGGGTTGACTTGAAAGAGTAAACAGTATGTTTTCACCTACAGAATTATTGCACTGCCAAAACATTATACATATCAGACTCAGACAAGAGAAAGCACTTCATGTTATCAGTAAAAATGTTCTATGGCAATAGTGACGACATCGGTGTGTTCCTCAGTAAGCGGATCAAAGTCATCTCCAAACCTTCTAAAAAGAAACAGTCACTGAAAAATGCAGACTGTAAGTACTTTACAATTCTTTATGTAGCAGTTAATTTTGCCTCCTACTAATTTTTTCTTACGTATTCTGAGGCCTCACTACAAAGTAAATACAATGAAATTTTCAATTTCTGTTTTTTAAATGTATTTCAGAACTGTGCACATCAGTTTAAAGTATTCCAATATAGATAGGTTACACTCAGTTTTATGCAGTCACAGTTAATAATTTAGTAAATATAAAAGGTCCACCAGAAAAGCCTTTATTCTGAGAAGTGAATCCTCGTAGGCAAATACATAAAGAATGCTCTGCCTCAGCTTTCTAAGCTGTTGCATCTCATAAGCTGCCATGATCTGGTGCTTAGGATATTATGATCAGTATCAGAGAGATAGCTTTCAGATTGTGATAAATGAGTAGCGTCTTGTTATCCAAACTGCACTTGGTCACATCACAGCTGCCTTCTTACTGTCTCATGCCATTTTCATGTTGTTTTTATTTTTAATATGTTTTGCATGTTTCCTTTTAAGTAATTGGTTAAGAAATCTGTATGGTGATATTTCACCCAGATTTATTTGCTTACCGTGTTTTTCAACTAAAGATATCTCTGGTGCTAATGTATAATTGGGAGCAGTTTTGCTTTTCCTCCAAAGTTTTTGCCTGCATACCACTGGAGCACCTCAAGAGATACCCTTTTTTTGTTTGTTTTTCTCTCTCTCTTCACTAGTGCTTTAAAAGGCTCTTCCATCTGTGTTGGGCTGGAACCCATTCACCTATGGAATGTGGATCTCGGGGCCGCTAGCTTGCCACATGACTAAAGGCAATCTGTTGCTGTGCAGTTCACGCCCGTGGGCTCAGAGTATGCACTGTGGACTTTGTATTCAGACAGATAGTTTCGATGGACAGTGAATATGAACCAAGCATTCTTTGGTAGTAAATATGAACCAAGTAGAAGAAACATGCCCATTTTGATGGCAAAATGCTAGTTGCTGATTTTTTTTTTTTAGGGGAGCAGACTTAGCATTTCTGTCTCTTGAATGATAAGTAAGTTCAGATCTGAGAAAACTTCAAGTTGCATGGTTACAATTTTACATAGTTATGTCTGCCTTTCAATTGATTGTGATTTGTAAGAATAATTTTTCTTTATACTTCAAATACACTTCAAATGATCACTGAAAGTTGTCTAAGGGCAAGGCAAAGCTTCTGCTCAAGTAATCAGTTGTTGGAGAACTATGAACAGAAGGAGTTTTCAGCTGGCAAGCACTGGCCCATTTGGCTAAGTGGCAAAATTCTGTGAAGTAGCATGCCTTTGGAGAACAGCTGCTATATATGTTATCCCTCTTGTAATTTTGTGATTATTTTTGGTCTGTCACAAATATAAATATTTTCTAAATTAACCAATAGTTGAGAATTATTTCTTGATCTCCAGTATTCATCAGTTTATTTTACTGTATTTGTGACTTTTTGTTACTTTTCTATGTAATAATGAAGTAATTTTATAATCTCAAGTCTGTATGTGTTCCTTGCAGTATGTATTGCGTCAGGGACAAAAGTGGCACTATTTAATAGACTTCGATCCCAAACAGTTAGCACCAGATATTTGCACGTAGAAGGTGGTAATTTCCATGCCAGTTCACAACAGTGGGGAGCATTTTACATTCACCTCTGTAAGTAAAAATGGAGCAATATATTTTTTTCACCTCCTTCCCTCCATCCCCACAAAAAATAGTCCTGCATTTTCTCCTCCATATTAATTACCTATATGCAGATGTATTTTTGTTACTGAGCGTATATTTGATGTAATAGTGTGATGTTAATGTTCCTCCTATCGAGGAAAACAGTGATTGAAACAAATTGAAAATTCCTGTTTCATGCAGTGGATGATGATGAATCGGAAGGAGAAGAATTCACAGTGAGAGACGGCTACATTCATTATGGGCAGACTGTCAAACTTGTATGCTCAGTTACTGGCATGGCACTCCCAAGACTGGTACAGTTTAATTTCTCCAATGCTGTAATTAATTTGTAGATAGCTACGTAGTGTAATTGCATAGTTGGGTCTGCGTTGTTTACAATTTTTGGCTTTGTATGTTTCCTTTTGGTAATACGTGTTCTATATGGAAAATGGCATTCATTTTAATAAAAGTGTATTTTTATATCTGCAGATTAATTCCATAAGCAAAGAACAGCTTATAAAATAGACATAGGGAATTCTTCAGAAGTCAAACCGGCCAAAGTAGGTTAATCTGCAGGCTGTCCATAAGAAAATGTCTATGTTAAAAATGGTAATGTAGGTCCCAGTGTAGCAAAATACTTTTAATGTTGATATTGAATAGATGAGTAAAGTCTTTGCAGTAGGACTATTCCATTTGCTCAGTTCAGCACAACTTTAAAAATGCTCTTCTGATTTGAATCTAAAAGCACTTCTGTGTACTTCTAAGGATACATAATTATACCAATATCAGCTTGCAAAAGCATTTTGGACATTTATTAATACTCTTTAAAATATGGAACATTGGAAATGTCTTTGGAATAACTTTTTTTTAGAAAGAGACAATTTCAGATGTTATCTTTGTCACAGATACAAAACCGATTATAACTGGTTAAGGTTTGTGAACCAAAACCATTATTTTCTTGCTGGATACACAGTAATGGTTTTTATAAATAAATTTATGTGTAATTACAGATTTTTTGTCTCCTATTTTATGCACTTAATGCCAGCCTAAGTGGAATTTTGTGTGACTGGTAACAAACAATGCTTCATGTGAGATCATCTGTGAAATTGTGGTTTGTTTGCCCATTGTGCATTTCATACAAGGCTTTGCTAATTCCACTTTTACCTAGAAACAATTTTTAGAATGTGCCAATGTAAAACCAACCTTCCCTGCAGGCAGGTTTTTGTTCCCCTTCCCACACTTATTTTACTAGGATGGTAATGGGAAATTCTCTCCCAATATCACACTTAGCTAAAAAAGAAGATAGCCTGCTTAGAGTAAATGGTATAAAATGATTATTTAAATAGATCCTCTTTTTTTAATCACATTATTTGACAGAAAAATCCAGGCCTGCTTACTACTGATCTGGTTCAGTGCACATGAAATTCAGTAAGATGATCTCACTTTATTTGTGGGCTTCATGTTAATATTTTCTTATTGCCAAAAGGAGATGCCATCATTTATGATTCCAGAAACCTTACTTGTAGGTAGAAATAGAGTGAAACAAATTAGGCTAAATGTGCCTGTTTTGTTTGCTATTGGGAACATTTGTCATGTTGCCTTACAAGACTGATTGAAGGTGATGCGATTTAAAAGGTAACTTGCAGACATTTTATAGGTTAATGCAAAGAACTTGGAAGAAACAAGTTAACCTTGAAACTTATATCGCTAATAATGCCATTTATCATCATTACAAAACCCAGAGGACATGGTTCACTTTCTGATTGTTGGCTTAGAAATTTTCAAGCACTTTGGCTACTGCTTCTGCTGATGTTGCATAAATTAAAGTATTAAACTTTTTTCTAGAAGTTGAGTTAAAATTCCAAGCTACAGATTTCCACTGTCTGTAAGGGAATAACTTTTTTAATTTTTAAAAATGAAGTAGTATAACAGCTCTGAGTTAAGTCAGCAGATATTTTTTCACTGAACTGCCAGATGTAAGGAACAATTGTTATTTACATTTGTCTTTAGGTAATATTTAATGACCAACTATTGTTAAGATACGCTGATTGTTGTGTTTGCAAAACTGTACTTAAGGACATCCCAATACCTGTAAAGTAAATCCTTATTTTCAACTGTTCTCATTCAGTAACCAGTCTGCCACAGAACGTTGTTGATGCTGTCAGTGGTGGAAGCTTCTGTAGAAGTCTATTAATACTTGACCTACTGCTCTTTTGTACCAGGAAATGGAACAAAAGTAGATTTTGCTGAAGCTTCAAGTTTTTCCCTCACTCTTATAGCAAAAAAGATAAAATATATATGCATGCAGCCCATCGAAGCTGTAGTACTGAGTATCACTTCAGTGTTGTGTTCTTGTTTCAAAGGCATTGAGAATTATGAATCTAATGTTGGTATTAAAACAGGAGGCATGGAAATTCTGGGGGAAAAAAAAAGATGACCTTTAACATCCTTTACTAACAGCACATATGTAATCTTCAGTGTAATGAAATACAGAAATTGTCCTAAATATATATGTACAATTTTTATTCACAGATAATTCGAAAAGTAGATAAACAAACAGCGTTATTGGATGCAGATGATCCAGTATCGCAGCTCCATAAATGTGCATTTTACCTTAAAGACACTGAGAGAATGTATTTGTGCCTTTCCCAGGAGAGAATAATCCAATTTCAAGTGAGTTGTTTAAAGCTATATCAATAGATGAGACGCATGGTTGCGAAGTTTTCCCAAATGTTCCCAAGATATGTATGAATGCCAGTTCTGCAGTTGGTTTTGAATGCGAGTCTAATATTTTGTTTTGAAAAGACCAGAGGATGGAAAGCAACACACTTTTATCTGTCCCTTTCCAAATCTCTTTTTCTTTCCTCATAACCTTCTTCCAGTCTGTCTAGACAATGAATTCTATTTTCTCTAATGAAAGAAATGGAAACACAGTAGGAACTTGTGCATGCAATCATGATACTGTGGCTTAACATGTTGATATATGTCAGTGGAGTTGTACCACTTGTGTGTCCATTTCTAGATTACAGCAAATAGGAAATGATACAGTTCATGATTTCACGATGAACTTAGCAGACTTGCACTGTCTTGCTCTTGGCTAAGCATAAACATAGGCAGTTGACCAAAGTAATTTGTAAAGCCACAGAAATTTGATTTGTCTTTAAAGAATGTGGCTGTCTTAGTCTTCAAGTGTTTGTTTCTCCAGCAGGTGGAGAAAAATATCCCTAGCAAGTTACTGCAACAGGAATGAAAAAAATAACCCAAACCCCAACAAACCACAGTTTACAATTGTTCCAACAGCTTATACAATATGCTAACAAATTGTGGTTTAGTCTCACGTGTATCCTAGCATGCTTTTAGCAGACTTTCAGCATCATAATTCCCATCAGGGTAACAAGACTGTGACCAAGTTCAGGCCTACCTAAGTATTGCAATTTTCTTTAAACATCCAGGGCAGCTCAAATAGCAAAGGGTGTTGAGAGATAACGCTGTGCTCCAGGAAGATGGCCGCACTCGGGAAAGACTCAGGACTTCCTTAGGAGAACAGCTGTAGCTTCTTGGGTAAGAAAGGTAGAGGTAGGAAAGGGGGAAGCTAACTTTTTAAAGATTTCCCCTTAATTTAAGGGAAGGGACAAGAAGGACTGGTAAATACTCAGTTGACTTCTATCCTGAATTGGGACAATGGAAAGAGAATATGAGAAGCTCTGTTCATATTTCAGGAAATGTATTTGTGACTTGTGGCTCAGAAGGGACCACATCTACTGGTTCTACCCACAGCACATAGCAGGTATACATCTATCAATATACTTTCTTGTGAAGAAGAATGGATCTTCAACAAGAAGAAGAGAAAGCTATGGAATGCAATAACTCAGGATCAGCCTTGGTATTTGATCTTTCTCAAAGTACTTTATGGAAAGGCCTGAATGAAGAAGCAACTGCTGCTTAGTTCAACATCCTGGAATTGCCTGTGGGATTACCATAGCATCATAGAATCCTGGAATGGTTTGGGTTGGAAGGGACCTTAAAGATCCTCTAGTTCCAACCCCCCTGCCATGGGCAGGGACACCCTCCACTAGACCAGGTTGCCCAAAGCCCTATCCAACCTGGCCTTCAACACTTCCAGCTAGGGGGCCTCCACAGCTTCTCTGGGCAACCTGTTCCAGTGCCTCACCACCCTCATCACGAAGAATTTCTTCCTAATACCTAATCTAAATCGACCCTCCTTCAGCTTAAAGCCATTACCCCTTGTCCTATCCTACATGTCTTTGTAAACAGTCCCTCTCCAGCTTTCTTGCAGGCCCCTTCAGGTACTGGAAGGCTGCTATAAGGTCTCCTTGGAGCCTTCTCCAGGCTGAACAACCCCAACTCTCTCAGCCTGTTCCTCATAGGAGAGGTGCTCCAGCCCTCTGATCAGCTTTGTGGCCCTCCTCTGGACTCACTCTAACAGGTTCATATCTTTCTAGTACTGGGGCCCCCAGAGCTGGACGCAGTACTCCAGGTGGGGTCTCACGAGATCAGAGTAGAGGGGCAGAATCCCCTCCCTTGACCTGCTGGTCACACCTCTTTTGATGCAGCCCAGGATACAGTTGGCTTTCTGGGCTGCAAGTGCACATTGCTGGCCCATTTTGAACTTCTCATCCACCAACACCCCCAAGTCCTTCTCCTCAGGGCTGCTTTTCAATACATTCTCTGCCCAGCCCATGGTTGTGCTTGGGATTGCCCTGACCCATGTGTAGGACCTTGCACTTGGCCTTGTTGAACTTCATGTGGTTCACACCAGAACATCCTACCACTCTTCAGTTTCTTCAGCACTTATGGAGCCCAATTTGATAGGAGCTCTGAACTTTCCAAAGGGGTGGGGCTTAGATAAAATGACAACCCACTATTCTGAATTCTTTCAGTGGAGTAGGCATCTGCTGCTTCTACTTGTTGAATAAAATCTGTTAACTTGCACATCAGGCTGTTATCACTCTTTGGTAAATGATAAACTCTTTCTACTAGTGGCAGGAGAGAAATCCCATTTTATCTTTTTATTTTTTTTTCCTTTGGACCAGAAGACCAAGACCAGAGAAACAGGCATGTGTAGCATCTTTCACTTGCCCACTCTTAAACATTTACTGTTGAATACAGTTCCTATAGTAGGAGTCTAGACAGACTGTGGTCACTGTAAAAAAACAAACAAACAAACAAAAAAAAACCCCTCACACAAAAACCCCCAAACTTTACTTTAGGGTGACAGGTCTCTCGTGGGTGAATGGAAATAGCCCAGTATAGAGACCTTAGAGGCTTAAAGCAGAGAGGCTGTAAAAAGTCAGCAGGTCAGCATGAACCTACAAAAACCTTGAAATTCAGTTGCTGAAGTACCAGCCAAAACTCTTTATAGATATCCGTGTATTCTGAAGAATACAGAAGGAATATAAATAATGCCTTATTGGATCAGCATAGTCTGTATCTATGTCTAACAGCAGGAATAGGAGATGGTGCTTACAGGAGTAATGTGTTCCTGAAATGATCCTTGACACAATAGGACTTTCAGAACAAATTCTGTGGCATTTGCCTTCTACTTTGTGGTAGGGATTTAGCAGATTTGAAGAAGCCAGTCAAGGATCTTGTACATAGTCATTAATTTTTTATATCCATGGGTTTATTTGTCATGAGTTGAAGTACGTCAGTCCATGTCAACAGGAATTGTAGTCAACCTGTAGGAGAAATGTCATGCATCGAAATAGTATACACCAGTTCCTCTTTTGAAGTTGGGCTAGTAATTTAGAAGCTACATATGTTTCTAATAAAAAATATCAGTTGGGTCTTGAGCTTGGAAAGATCTGTAGCTGCTATCCTTGTTGCATACTTTCCTTGCAAGCTGTTTTCAGTGCTTTTTTATGTGGATCATATCAGAACGAAGAGTCCACATGAGAATGCAGCTTTGATTCTTAACTTCCTTTCATCTGAACTGGTAAATACATGCTAATTGAAGTTTAACAGTTTTGAAGAGTGAAGGTTATAGTTACATACCTAAATATCCTTAAAGCTTAATGGAAGAAAACAGAATTTAGGTATTAAAATTAGAATTTTTGAGTCCCATTTTTTCTGTGCCTGTGTTTAACCTATACACAAGTTCCGTATTGGTTGCTAGATGATGGAATTGTTCAGAGAGGCCTTTGTTGACATAAAAAATAGTTGTCGGTGTTTTTTCCATCTATGTATGTATGTATGCTGATTTAGTAATATTTAGTAGTATTTAAAAGCAGACAGTGAAAGTTTCTGACTAATTTGCAAGGTTGTCATTTCAGCTTCTCTTCTATGTCTTTGCACAAACACTGAAATACAAGGTTGTGTTTTCTATCATTTTGTGGGTGGTGAAGAACTCTCTAAAAAGAAAAAAAAATCTTGGTCAGATGTAAATTTATGAAAAGTATTCCACTTCAGTCTGTGACTATTTTAGTCACTTTGCATTAATAAAACAAGATCTGTTTTACAGTAGCCACTTCTGCTTGCTGTGGTTTGGTTAATGGCTGTGAATAATGTTAAAACTTTGAAAGCTGAACTCAAGTAAAGCCCAAAAATAAACACAAGGTTGGAGAGGTGGCAGTATCATAGGTGAGAGTTACAGTGTTCTCACAAGTTTTAGTTTTCTACTAGTTTTGCTGAAATGTATGTGACTGTTCTTCTAGGTCATTTTGTTAGACGAAAAACATAAGGAAATGTGTTTTTGAAATAGTAGCCGTTGTCCCTGAGTTTGGTTTTTAGCTCCGTGACTTGGTAAACAAGTCTACAGGTCAGATTTAAAACTTTTCTTTTTCTTTCTTTCTTTCTTTCTTTCTTTCTTAGGCCACTCCATGCCCAAAAGAACCAAATAAAGAAATGATTAATGATGGAGCTTCTTGGACAATCATTAGCACAGATAAAGCAGAATACACATTTTATGAGGGGATGGGACCTGTCCATGCTCCAGTGACACCTGTGCCTGTTGTAGAAAGTCTTCAAGTAAGTTGTTTGTTTGTTTAATAAACTCTTATGTGCAATTATTTTTGTCATACTGATTTAACCTTCATGGTACCTTTGTGGAATACTGTAGGAAAACATTCTTACTAGCTTTATAAATAGGAAAATTACTTTATGTTGCAATAATTTTCCTTACCTGCATTTCAGAATACATGAGCCTATCCATCACAGGAATAATATTAATATTGTTTTATACATTAAGAATTTTATTTCCTAAAATACTATGTTAGTGATATCCTTAGGACTTCTGTTTGATTATTTAGCAATTGATTTTGGCTCTTAAAACAGCCAATTATAGATCAAAGAGAGCCAGACTGAAACCTTATTAAGAAAAACAGCAATCTGCTGTGGAAAAACTTGAAGCTCTCCTAACATGTTGTCTGAAAGATTCTTTGTTCGTTGTTTTCAAAGCCTTGTTAACTTCTATTCTAAGTGGCCACGATCAAAACTTAGAAGTTCATTCAGGATATCAAATTAATTGGCAGTATCTTTTAGATGTGTTACTTCTTTACAGTTCAGTTGTGTAGGTGTGTTTCTTTCAGTTTTGTCCAGCTGATAGAAACAGCACTGTTTACAGTTCTTGTACACATGTGAAGATTTTTCTTCTGAGAGGGGAGTGTTTGTTTTTATTAATACATGTTTTTTTGTGAATTTTCTTCTTTTTTTCTGTTCACTCCCTTTCCAGTTGAATGGTGGTGGGGATGTAGCAATGTTGGAACTTACAGGACAGAACTTCACTCCAAATTTACGTGTCTGGTTTGGGGATGTGGAAGCTGAAACCATGTACAGGTACAGTACTTCCTACTACTTTTGTGATGATTACATTTTACTGGACACTTTGAAGAGCGTATACTCAGGTGTATACACTCCAGCATATACTTTCTGCCCTGCAATATGAGTCAGCAATGTGCCCTGGCAGCCAAGAAGGCAACCTGCATCCAGCTGGTCAAGAGAGGCGATTGCACCACTTTATTTAGTGTTGGTGTGGCCTCATGTTGAGTATTGCATGCAGTTCTGGTCCCAGCAATTTACGAAGGATGTGAAGGTCCTTGAATGTGTCCAGAGGGGAGGGCAACAAAGCTGGTGAAAGGGCTGGAAGGAATGTCCTATGAGGGGTGACCTCATCGCTCTCTACACCCTCCTGAGGAGGGGAAGCGGAGAGGGAGGTGCTGGGCTCCTCTCCCTGGTTTGCAGTGGCAGAACGCACGGGAATGGTTCAGACCTGCACCAGGGGAGGTTCAGACTGGACAACAAGAGGCATTTCTTTACCAAGAGGGCAGTCAAACACTAGAACAGGCTTCCTAGAAAGGTGGTCGATGCCTCAAGCCTGTCAGTGTTTAAGAGGCATTTGGACAATGCCCTTAAATAATGTGCTTTAACTTTTGGTCAGCCCTGAAGTGGCCAGGCAGTTGGACTAGATGATCACTGTAGGTCCCTTCCGACTGAACTATTCTGTTCTGTCCTATTCTGTTCTTTAAGCTTACGTTTCATTATGCTCAGTTGACTTTCCTGTTTTCCAGATGCGCAGAGAGCATGCTATGTGTTGTTCCAGACATTTCTGCATTTCGAGAGGGTTGGAGGTGGGTCCGTCAGCCAGTCCAAGTTCCAGTAACTTTGGTCCGTAATGATGGCATAATTTACTCCACCAGCCTTACCTTTACATACACACCGGAACCAGGGCCACGACCACACTGCAGTGCTGCTGGAGCAATCCTCAGAGCCAACTCAAGCCTCATGGCTTCCAGTGAAACAAATACAAACAGCGAGGGAAGTTACACAAATGTCAGCACAAATCCAACCAACGTCACATCATCTACAGCAACTGTAGTTTCCTAACTACTGTTGTTTGTCTGGACTTTAACTGACTTTCAAGTGCTACATTCAAGAGAACTGAACAATTTTTGTGGTTTCATGGGAAAACACCTTTCCATTTTAGGTGATATTATTTGAACCTTGTTACCTGCAAGTGCTGATCTTGAATATAGAAGCCACAATAAAAACAAAAAACAAAAAAACAAAAAAAACCCATCCGAAACATAAGAACTTTATTGAAAATCTATTTTTCAGCTGTTTTTTTTAATGGGCAAGAAACAAAAAATGTGGCTGGGATACATGTTGAGCAAACTAGAAAACATGAACACAACATAGTTTTTATGGACCAAGGAACTTGTATAAGCTTTAGTATAAAAGGTACATTTTCACCATACCTTTTTTGTATCACAACATATAGTACACTTTTGTTACCAAATAGTTTATATTTTTTTTTCCTCTGAGCTTTTGCTCTGAAGTATATTCAGGTTCCAAGCCTGACCATGCTTGTATAATCTAATTACCATACTCTTCCAGTTTTAAAAAAATATATATATTTTTGGTCTGTGGCTGGAACTGTTCCTTTTTTTAAACTGAAGTCTTGTGACTTTTTATGAACTGAAATTGTTTTTATTTCAGCAAGTAGAACCTTGTAAAGGCCAGCATATTTTTTTTAAGATTATATGAAGTCTGTGCAAAAGCTTTAAAAAATGCCTCTGCCTTGCCTGCAATACATGCAATGTATGTTAACTTTAGTGCTCTGTTTTCAGTCATTGTTAATAGTTATTTTTGTTTTCCTTTTTTAAATATGTATTTATAGTGATAATTCATGAGGTTCTAACATGACATGGTTTTTTTTTTAAGTGGCATCTCAAGCAGTCATATTAATGATTGTTCATGTCACAGGCATACGTTGGTTTTTGAAGGGTTGTTACCTGGTTACTCCCCCTCTTCCTTGTTCCGTCACATTGCATCTGAAAATGTTTCAGGATCTGTTCAGGTTTTTCTAATCTTGTACATAATTTGTATTAAGTGTAAGTTAAATGTTTTATTTTGAAAGTGGAATGTTCCAAATAACTTCATTTGGCAGCATGTCTTCTGTTGTGTTGGCATGTAACTAAAATACCATGAGAAGTATGTGCTACAAATGGGATTGGTAGGTGATGCCCTTCATCACTTGAGAATCAAAACAAGCATGTTTTTCTTCATAATGTTCAGTAAATTAGGCCAGACTTCAGTGTAACACTTGTATTGAGAATGTGCTTCATTGTGAAGTGACCATACCATAATAGCTAGAAGTAAATTTTATTATTTAGAAATGGGCAAATAGAAAATCGTAAAAGCACTGTGAAGATGTCAACTCCTCCCATCCTTATTTCCTGTGGGTTTCTCTTTCCCTGCCAACAGCTTGTGCAACATTCAAGTCTTCTCTCCATCATAAATTCAAGGCTCACTTGCACTTTGACTTTGTTGGTTGTTGCATTTGTTTTTCATTTTGACTTTGCCATGTTTTCTCCCTCCTTTGTAGACCTGCCTGCTTCATTTGTATTTGAAAGTATACCCCAGTAGTTCATTTGTAGTCACAGAACTAGGCATAGACTCATAGGACAAGTTCTGATAGTGTGATCTTCCTCTTTAAAAGCCAAAATACAAATTTTATGGTGTGTTCAGCCTTTTCTATACCCTGAAGCAAGAGCCACAACTGCTGTGTAAATGTGAACCTGTGGCTTCCTACAGTGCATTGCTTACAAGCTTATCTGTTGACCATTTTCATAGGGTTTTTACTTCTGACCACTTATTCCAGTTTCAACACCCACCACCATTTTAAAGCACGATATTTGTGTACTCTGACGCTCCATTCTCCTTGTTTGCTTTAGTGCTCCATTGTATGTGTGAAAACAGTGTGGTTAAAGGAAGAAATCAGTTATAAAGCATCTTCAGCTAATAGTAAAATCAGTGCCACTGTCCTTCTAAAATGTGCTTGTATTCTACCACAGGCCTTCATATTTGCTATTCTGTATTAGGAAACTTATTCCCATGACATAGTCACAATGCTGATTCTTAGCACTGGTGAATACTGCCTCACCTCATCTCCGTTTCAGTGACCAAGGGCAGAATTCATTGTGGCCTTATCTCTGTTTTAAACTGTTTACTGGCATTTACTTGCAAATCTGTTTACCTTTGTATGTGCTAGAAAATTTTGGTTTAATTGTATTGTGGCAGGAATAATTTCACAGTGGTTTTGTTACAAGCACATAAGTATCTTGAAGTATGGCTTAATTCAAGAGCCATGGTTTTTCATCACTAATTAGACTGAGAATTAAAATAAGCGATACATATATCAAATTTAGAGGGTATTCAAGAGCAAACCATGATATACACACAGTAGGCAAACCATAGCAAGCCTTTTAACCTTCAAAGACTATTTAAAATAGCTTTTCAGAACTTGACACCTGCTTTTATACTCATTATTTTTCAATTTTTACATATAAATGCAATACTTTTTGTATTCAGTTTCTTTATTTGCAATAATTTTGCCCAGTAGATATAATATTCCTTGACTTGTAAAGAACATAATGACTTAGCCTAATTTCTGCTGTTCTACACACTACAGCCAAGTGGGTGAAAAAAATAGAGACTGTTAAGTTCTGCTTACAAGACCATTTTAAACCCCATTTTTCCCTTGGGCTTGTGGCTCCATTGTTCCCAGTAGTTACTGTGTAGTCCAGAAATGGTCTTCCAGTGGTCCTTACTGTTGTTACCATGTCCAGTTGTTCAGATATATTACCTTCCTGAACGTTTTTCCTGTGGGGTGATATTGTTACATTTATTGGCCTTGTGAGCTGTTAATCAATTTTCATGATATTAACAATATCTCAAGATTTTGATAAAACTACTTTTAGAATGTTTCAGTATGAAACTATGATAACTGTTCAAGTCTAGCTGTTAAGTCTGCTGTTAATTCTATATACATAGAAATTGAGTCTGTGTTCAGAATGTTGTTATAGTTCCAACTATAGGAAGAAAAAGCAAATTAAGTGCTCAAATTTAGCTATGCCTTTTCTTGTTTTCTTTTGTTTGGAACTGCATTTCAGAATTCAACACTAGCATAGTCTTTAATAATCTGCTGCTGATGTTTTGCCTAATTATTTGCCCTGTAGGGCATCCCACAACTGTGTTAATAATGGTATTCTGTACTTCTTTCCATTGCACAGACTTAAAAGATCAGAGTGGTTACCTGAAAAGACATGAACTGAGGACATAAATCAGTGAATTCCCCATATACAAAACATTAATGCCAAGTGAAACAAATTATCTATTGGAAGTAAGCTACCCACTTGTCGATTAAATGACTCCATAGAGGTGTCCATCTTGAAACTAAGACACTCTTCAATTATTAACCATATTATTTACTTTCTTTCAAAAGCAGCTGTGTTTATGAGTACTGAACAAATGTGTATACTTTCCTGTGCCAGACTTTTGACTTTGTTTTCAAGCACTGTACTGTGGGATTGAGTGGCAGCTTTGTTAGAAAAAGAAGTATATTAGGGTTTCTACTTAACCCTTTTAGGACTGAACAATTCCCTTTAGAAGCTGTAAAATATATGAGCAGTTCTAACTCTGTAAACATTCTGTCTGTGTTCAGCACTGCATTTGCCCCATCTGGAGGTGCTATGCTAATGTCGTTTTTTTTAAAATCCTGTAGCATGTGTATACATTCAGTCTTAAAAGGGTTATTTTTACAAACTGTGCACCTGTAAAGTTTCTTAGCAATAAGGTAGAAAAATAAGCAAGTTTTTACCATAATTTTGTAGAATTAATTGCTCAGTTCCATATTTCATCAAGAAAAACCCTGCAATATGGGCAGTTTTGAGGATTAAATAAAAGTGAAATGTAAACCACATAAAAGTGTTTTTTGTCAAGTGTACTCTGTGTGTGTATGTGCGTATACTATTGGGTTTCACTTTTTTTTTACAAGGCTAAAGATAAAATGCCATGTTACTGTTGATGTGACAAACAATTGAACATCTGTATGATGATATCATAAAAGTAGTTATGGTTTGATCAGGTGTTGAAACTTGCCACGTTTTTGTGGATTTTTTTCAATGTTAACCAAGGAACACGATTTATTTTTTTTGGCGAATGAACAGTGAGGTCATCTATGGAACCAGAACAACACAAAAGAAGACCAACCCCGGGAGTGGAAAAGTCATCAGTAGTTGTGAGGCTATGCACACTGGACTCCATTTAAACGGGATATGGAATGTCCACACAAAAATCTAAATCGGTTTCATTATTGCTTGTATTATTGCTGGAGTTAGATAAGAAACTGTTTTTTCCAATAATGTAAAAAAAAAAAGTTCACTTTTTTATATTATTTATTAAATAAGAAAAAATGAACTGTGTTTAATTGTTTAACTTTAGCAACTTTGTTATTGCAACTAGTATACCTGACTTTCATCCTTTTCTTAGTTGCAGACTGTCTGATATTTCTTTCAGTTGGTTAATAATTAGAACTAGAAATTTAGCAAGCTAGCTTATTTCTTGCTTTGACAGAGTACTCTAGTAGGGCCATAAGGAAATTATGTGCTCTTTTTAGTTCGCAAGCACAAGTGACGTAGTCACTTGAAAAAAGTTTCTTCTGAGATGGGAAGTGGACACAGCAGAGAGAGAATTTGGCATGGCAGAAACCTGCCAGTACTAGTTTTGTATTAAACTAATAGAAGAATTACTAGTTTATCTGTAAGATGGCAAAGGGGCCAGAAGTGGTGGTGAAGAAGGTGTGGCAAGAGCAAGAGAGAGATTCCATTGGAAAAAATAGATCATTTGACTATAAGGAAGCATTACAGATTTTTATTGAAACATCTGCCAAGGTGAATGCCATTGTTAGGACACGTGAAAGAGCCAGAAACTCAGCACTGGTGGAGCTTCTGCTGCTTGAAAGAGGGACAGTGTGGGCAGATAACAATTCAAAATTATTTTAAAGACTCTTGCAGTGTGTTTCTGGAATGGTAAATTGATTCTTCTGGAACAGAATAGAAATTGGAGCTGAGGGTTTGGCAAAGAGAATGGTCACTTGCTAAACTTTAGTGTTGGAATAGTTGGAAGAAACTGCGTGGAATGGTGCTGGTCTTAGATGAAGAAGTACAGATTCAAAAAAATCTCTTCATCTAAACCTTGGCAATTAACTATACAGATAGTCTCAATAAACAATCCTGTTAAAATCCAGAGTAGAGGATTAAAAGGAGATTGGTGTGAAATTATTTGGCTAGAGGAAAGGATTCATTTGGAGGATTACATGCAGTATATGCCATTTCAGAACATTCCGGATTACAGAACTGGCACAGGTAGTTTACCTCTCACAGTGCCCTATTTAGATGGGAGTTGCATGCTCCTGAGAGGGGTAGAAAAAGCCTGTCTGTGCTCAGTTACTGTGTCCGTAAAGGATATTTATTTCTGATGCTTGATGGCACATGCTTAGTGTGAGGCCGAAAGCATGAAGAGTTACAGCCCTTATTACTTGTTTATAAGTACTTTATACTGAATACCGATATGAATTGCATATGCTAAAGAGAAATAAGTTGACGAAGTCTTGATTCTCTGTGGAAGCAAACTTGCAAGTGAACTGCTGTCTGAGAAAGATCAGATAAAGCCTTCTGAATTTGACATCTTTCGGGTGCTGCATCTTCAGGTATGAAAAAGGATGGTAAAAAGTTTGCTGTCATCCATGCTCTGTTGCCTTTGTATTCTAGTCTCTGTTCCCTTACCTTTCATGTGTACTTTTCCAGATCCTTAATTAGTTTCCAGTTTTTCTCAGTATGTGTAAATTTGGGTGCATAATTTAGGAGAGAGGAGTTGGTGTTAAGTTAGGTGAACTACAACTTTTGAGGCTCCGTGCTGTCATCTCTCTGCTGTTTCTACTGTTGTGCTGCGGGGTGGGGGAGAAAGAAATGTTGGTTGTCAAAATTTTAAGTTGCTTTTAGGTACGTTGAGTGGAAGTTTCTACAGACCTGGCCTTAATGATCTGCAGGTCTTTACCTGAAGATGACGTACGTAATTTGGAACCATATAGAGGTGCCTGTGAATCTTTATCTGAATTTAGAAATTCTTTTATTCATCTTTTAATTAGATTTGCTGTCCTGTTGCCCCCTCATCTATGTTCATTAAAACCTTCAATCTTCTCTGCTTTCAACTAAAATACCTCTGTTCTATTTGCTGACTTGTTCACTGGGAAATTTGTGCATTTCCACCTCTGTGAAGCCCCACAGATGTGTTTCCCAGGCAAGATGGGAGCTTGTGCCAGTTGAGCTACTTCTATGCCCTACCTCCATCTCTTACTTTCTCCTTTAGCTTCTCCCGAGTGACTTATTCCCAACATAATTGGGAATTCCCAAAAAATGTGAGCGATTCAGCAACATTGTTAGATTTTAACATGAAAGAAATTATTAGGTTAGGAAATGGTATATCTGATTTTTTTTAATGTACTCATATCTCGGTCTTAACGTAAAGGTGTTTCTATGCCTTTGAAAGCAAGAATTTTAAATTTCTCACCCTGTTTAACATAATTCTGTGGAATTTTTTGTTTGCAAGATTGAGAAAACGAGGACCTCAACATTCAGACAAGGCAACTGCAGATTTGCAGTTTCTAACACAGCAAGTAAGTGGCCCCATTGTTCCTTTATCCTGCTCAGATTTGATGGGTGTTGCAGCCTAATTTGTATAACACAAGCATTGTGATTAAGTGTAGTTGCTAAGGTGGCACAGGCGTGCAATCTGCAGCAATACAAAGCAGAATCCCATACAAAACCATTAAAAACAAAAAAGTGTTAAATCTTGTATTGACAAAATGGACACCTAACAAAATTCTTGATGAAGTAAGAGTTTGTTTTATTTTTTTCCAAATGAAAATGCCTTGTGGCAAGGCTGTGCGGATTACTGATTAATTATTACAAATTTCAGAATAGAGTTCCAAGCAAATTAAATTATTTCTGAAGGGCCTGATGTGGATTACCCTTTGTGTGGGGATGCGTATCCGGCAGTCCTTTTGCAGCTCCATACTACCTTTTACAGTATACCAGGGCTTGAGGAGCCGCCTGGGCTTTGGACTCCGCTTGATGTGATGACCTCAGTTGTGAGACTGATGTTTACGTCATCTTACCAGTTTCACACATTCAGAAAGTTTTGGACATGTGAATCAATTTTTGGTGAACAGTTTTTATCTTGGAGATTTAATAGACATACAAATCAACCAATGGTCTGCAAAAATGGTTTATTCTTTATTTAATTTACAAGTAATGTTGATAAGGAAAATTCTTTTCCTTATTTTGGGAGGATAAATGCAATTGGTGAGTGTTGCAGCTTTCACATACATCTGCACTTTCTACTAAGTGGCTAATTTTTAAGTTAATAATTTTATGCTATTCATTCAAAGAAAAAAATGTATGGGTTGAGTTTTGCCATTCATCTGCTGGGATCTGAGAAAAGTTTATTAAGGAGTTTCACATTATATTACAATCTAACTTCTATTTCTCTCCCTGTACTTTCATCCTGTCTTAACAAGTAAATTCTTTGCTGCTGGTCATATTAGAGTGAACACTAACAATATTGATGTTTATCTTGTTTTTCAATTAATTCAGTGTTTATATTCCTATGAAAATGTTCCTTTCTTTTGAAAACAGTGTTTAAATGCTAGTCAGCTTGTGAAGTGTTCTCTGCAAAAGCACTATGGCATGTTCAATGCAAATTAAACTGTTTTCATTATTCTGGTGCAGGAAATTCACAGTCCCAATACAGGAATATCCTGATGCAATGGAGGTTTGTCCAGGTCCCAGGTGGGGCTGGAAAAATGATTTTTAGACCTTAAGTCTAAATTATTACCTAAGATGGAAGGAGAGAGGTAACATCAAAGCTGAACGCTATTTTTTAAGCCAGACTGCTGGAAATTTCAGGGCTGATGGGAGTTATGAATCATGTAATGGGTGCAGTCATCAAAGTCTGAGTGTTATTTGTCATATAGGGCAAGAGGATATACTGCTGTTTGGGTTTTTTCCACTGGCCAACAGTGATGTTGGCTCAGAGAGAGGAATGATCACACATGAAACCCCTCTCTCGAGTACCAGTTAAGGTGTCACCTTGATGGCGAGAACTTATGAATCATTTTATTCTAAAACCTAACGATGTAAAATGGGAAAAAACAGCAGATGAACGATAATTCAGTAGGCTGCTGGACTCTAGCAAAACTGAGTTACAATCTGTCGTTCTGTAGCAATTCATTAATTGTTACTGGTAAACAGTCAAGACCTCAGGTATAAAATATCAGATCATATACAAGATACCTACTAAGAAAACTCAGGCATGTGTACCATCCAAACTGAAATCATCTTGAATTTACCTAATCTTAACCAATTTGATGTATTTTCAGGGCCACACAGAGCAAGTGTATTAAAAAAAAAAAAAAAGTCTGATCAAAATACTTTCTTTGGCTGCAAAGCTGGGACATGAGTAGCTCTCTTGCATCCCATTGAAGTACAGTCATCGTTTCTTTAGGGATTTATAATCTGTTTTCCCTGTTTTTCCAATTAATAGTTTCTAGGCATTCATAAAACCCCAGACCAGAAAGGCTGTAAAGTCTGTCTTCCAGGTAACTGTTTAAGGATGGAGCAAACTGAGGTTTAAATCCTTTTTCTGAAGCAGGACCAGGGAGAACTAAAACCTGATTCTCTCTCATCTTAAATCAGAAATTCTGTCTTGGACTAGAGAAGCTTTCTCCCTGCCAAAAAGGGTTCCCTCTGACTGGCTCATCTCCATCAGAAAGTTTTTGATTAGATACTTTAATAGGAAAGTTCCTGATGAACTCTCACTTCACCTAACTTCCCAGTTGCACCATAAAGGTCTTCAAGGAGTGAATTATATCCCTGAGACGGAGAAATACGAATGATTTGATGCGCACAGATGAAAAGCAAAGTCACGTTAACTGAGGATGCTAAAGAACCATCCATCGCCTTCAGTACTTTCAGGTCCTTGACAAGGATCTGGGCTCAGCAGACCATAGACAAAAATGCAAGGGATAGGAATGGATTTGTGTATAAGGGAAACTGGGGGCTACTGGACTTCACACTGTAGATGCCACCCAGAAAACCCCCACTGGCTGTTGTCTGATGAGGAATGTGCCAATAATGTGCTGGGTTTCTGCTTGCGAAGCCATCTGAACAAGTCAGCCAGAGCTGAGCTTTTGAGTGGAGAGATGCAGGAATCTCAGCTTACAGGCAGAGCTAAAATTTCAGTTCATTAGGAACGTGAACGAATTGTTTTCTTGTAAATGGTACAAACCCTTTGGCACCTTACTACAACACTGAAACTGTTCTATCTGCTCTAAATAACCTGGGGGGAAAAAAAAAAATAACAGAAGCCTGCACTTCAACTGGCCTGATGGGAGAGTGTGGCCTTCAGTGGCCTCCCCAGCCCCACACTGCTCTCCACAAGTGGGTGCTTGGGGCCAGAACTAAAGGTCCCACTGGACACACCCGAGTAGGATTCTGGGCTGATGTATTTAAGACCGGTGGGAGCAAACACTTGAAAATAAACGTACAGTCTCCTCTCGGATACCCAGAGAAAAGGGAAGTTGTGCGTTATTCTGACATTCTTACGCGGACAAACTCTCATTGATGCCCACAGAATCTGCAAATGTAAGCCCAAAATTGTTTGCTGTTTGGGAGCAAAGAGGATTAGATGGGACTGCCCCCAGACTGGGTTTGAAGCAGAACTAGCTAATGAAGTATATGAGGTTTCCAAGTCAGCAGCAGCACCTCAGGTATTCTGCACTTTTATTTAGACCGTTTCTTGCAAGATTTATCCCTTCTTGAAGATTTCTGTTGCAGCTGTAAATTAACCCATCCACTCACCCAGGCCAAAAGACATTTAAATGTCTACATTTAAAACTATTTTCCTCTTATTTCAATACAGACACAATCTATATACTCATTCAGTGGCCTGAAAATACTGCCCCTACTTCACCAGGTGCCAAAAATTTTAATCTACTCTTGCCCAAACCTCCACCTCTCTTATCAATACATATATATATATGTGTGTGTGTGTGTGCTCTCAGTCCTTAAAATGTATTGCAAAGAGTGAAATCTAGAAAATACATCTGAGTCTCCCCTTATTTTCAGTGCCATTGGTAGGCCACTCCATAAGAGTTAGTCATCACATCTCGCTTCACACCATGGAAAGAGCTGAAGGGTCCAAATGCAAGGAACCAAAATCTGCAGGATGGCCCAACATTTTCAAAATGTAATTTGTTAGAGAGGAAATCCTGAAATATTAATAAAATTAACCTTAGAGTTTGATGAAGCCAACCAAAATGCATCAGGAGGAGCAATCAAAAAATTGCTGTAGTTTTCTGGATACAAAACAACAGTAGTTTTGTTGGTGACCTATGCGTGAGCATGTTAGATCTGACGTACTCCCCACGGAAAAGGGGAGTTGCCAAAATTAGAGATTAGTCATAGGAGGTGAAAGAGAAAGGTTCATATTAAAGCTGTGAAACAAAGTAAAGGGAACTCAAGCCAGATATGAAATTTTGCAGCATAAAGAAAAAAAAAAGTGGATGTAAAGTTACTTGATGGTGTAACTGAAAAGCAGGTGTTCCCAAGCGTCCCTTCTTCAAAAGCCCTCCCGACTGCTATCTACCATAGCTGATCACACAGGTGCAGAAAGTCTCACAGACACAGGAAAGTACTCAAAAGCACTTGCACAAATATGTTCCTCCAGAGAGGACCAAGGACAAATGTGAGTAAACAACAATTCTTGGCTCAGAATCAGAGCCTGAAGTTGTGCAGACGGCTACATTAGAGCCCACAGGCGTATGGAAATAATATCAAAGTTCTTCAGTTTGTTTTATGTAGTAGTAGATTAGAAAACATTATTCAAACTAAATTTGGAGGAAGCACAGACGCAACATGAATCAATTATAAAATTACATTTTGGTAAGTTTATATTAATTTAGAATCATGTTGCTCTTGGTAGAGTTAGGAGAATAATTGAATGTACAAGGCATTGCAGTCTAAGCAGACACATAGATTTGGAAATTATTATCTAGCAAAGCCAACTGGTAGCCCTGAGACGCATAACAGACTGCTGCTGTCAGCCGTCACGATGAGAACACAGAAGCTCCCTGGTGAAAAAGAGCTTTAGCAAAAGTGAGCTGGAGGTGGGGCAGGAGAGGCAATTCTATTTCCTCCTAGCAGAGAGTACCACTATTTTTAAGTTTGTTTACAGGATGCTAGTGAAGAGTAGACTCTTTCGATTACTGGTAACTATTAAATGCGAGCACCACAGTTCGGGGGGGGGGGGGGGCTGGGAAGGAGGAGTTGGTTGTGAGGTTTTTTCTAGTTTCTTTTTTAAATAATCCCTTGCTTATTTAGGTACTTGTTTTTCTACTTACCTGACTGCGACTGGCTTTTACAGTTTCTGAAACCTTTGTCACTTCTAGCTCTGCCTGAGGCACTGTAGGGTGGCTATAGGCTGCCTCCTGCCACGCCAGCGGTGGCAGAGATGAGGTCCGTGTTGGTGCTGGAGGTGCAGCTCTCAACAGGTCCCACAGACACACGGTGCTCTGGGGCATTAGGCTTTGGGGACAGAGGAACATCGCGTTGTATTCTCTTAACCCATCAGCTAGGCTAGAACATAACAATATTGTGGTAGCGTAGCTTAAACTCCTCAGGCGAGCGATGCCTGACTCGTACCGGTGTAAAAGAGCACGCTCTGCTTGCCAGCAGTACTTTGTAGGCGGCAGGTTCTCCGTGGCCCTGGGAGCTCTGCTCCCTCTGGCTTCTCTGCTTGGGGCGCGCTGCAGAGACCCCCAGCTCCGCCTGCCTGCTCTCTCCAGCTCTCAGAATCCCTTCAGCCACAAAACCCTCCGCAAAGCCTGTAGAAGAGAAATTCATTCCATAGTAGGTGTTTTTTCTTTCAAATCTCCACTTTCAACCTTGCCTAAAATGAGTGCATTCATACCCAAAATAAAGTTTGATTTTCCTTCCATCTTGCGTAGGGAAACTTTTGTCTGCCCCCCCCATGTGCCGCCTCCACATAAGGGGCACAGCTGCCTTTTCTCTTGCTCTCAACAGAGTCCTGACAATCCAAACTCAAAAAGTGCAATGACTTTGTCTTTCCACAGATCAGATCACATTGTCCTTTCCTCCTTATCCCCCCTCAGGCTGAAATGTTTCCCATCCACCTTCCCTTCCGTTCCTCCCCAGCCCTGTGTTCGGGCTCTGCAGAACCACGCTTCCAGCTGCAAGTGCATCGGATTCAGCTTTGTCTTCAGTCACTGTCTTTCTAAATATTCGCTCTTCTCCCAGTCTCATTAATCTCTTACAAATCTCACAAAAGCAATATAGGACAAAGCTGTACACCTGCAGCTTGGGCTCACTCGCTCACCCTCTCTACGCAGCCTCTGTAACTGGCAGCTCATCAGTCTTGGCTTCAGTGTCTAGCAAAGAAAGTCTATCCTGGTTTTAACAAATATTCGACAAATCAGTGCAGCGGAGGAGTCATGTTGGATGTTAATAAACATTCAATGTCTTGTGGAAAACCCTGCCTTTCAATAAAGGTTCTTTGCATTTCTACCAGCTTTTACTTCTCACTGCTTGAAAAAAAGGAAGGAAATAAATACAAAATGAAAAAAAAATACTTGAAAAATACCAGGGAACACACAGCTATGCCTGGCAGTCTGTCCTGGAATGTATTGTTCTGCTTCAGTCAATTGACACTATTTAAATGAGTTTTCTATGTAATAAAGACAAGGGCACCTAGAGATGTTCTCTGGATCCTTTGCCTAGATCTGCAATCCCAGTGATGTGAGGACTTTGATATTAGCGGAGCTTTCTTCTTGTTAAAAATCCACTGTGGGAACCTGTCTTATACCTGAAAATTTGCTTTAGTCACTGCTGGTTTTCTTGTAACTCAGTTGAACTCTGACCACATCTGGACTGAAAATAAAAAGCTCTTTGTCTTCAAGACACAGCAGCCTCCTCATCCTGCGATGACCTCTGTCCTTCCCCATCAGATGATCAGAGGTGCGTTAAATTAGTCGTAGCGCCCTGGGAAGCTAGACGGGACGTGAGGTTGGCTTTTCAGCAGAAGCAGCAGCTGCACCCCCTCTGATACAATGACTTAGTTTCAGTGCCATAACTCTAATGTTATTTCTCCCACTTGCATGTGGACTGTGGCAGGACCATCTTTTGGGAAGCCACCAGAAAAAGCAACTCCAAAGACAGCATGTCTTGGATGACGTTGCTACCTTTATATTCCTTTACAGTAATAGCAAGCCAGTCAGAGCAACCCAGCCAGGTGCCACCACAGGGATGTGGAATGAGGTTTGGGCCAGTTTGAGAGCAAGGAAGCAGCTCTAGTTACTCCACATCTAGCTTCAGTTTAGCTATGAAATCCCAAAGATCTCAGGTGTTCAAAGGCCCATAGCAGGTTTGTGAAGGTCAATGCAGTGTTCCCAGCTGTCTGCCCGGTTCTCTCTTGGGTGCTGTCATCTGTTTATTGCAGTTGCCCCCGTGGTTTCACCTCTGCGTGTCATTCTTCACTTGGTCATGAATGAGGCCTCTTAGCAGTAGCTAAATATTCTCAGAACAAGACCCTGAGCCACTGTCCGTTTTAATCAAAAAAAAATTGGTTCTGACAGCAAGCCAAGAGCATGAGCAGCCCTTCATCTTTCCTCTGGATTTAGGTTCCGTACGTGTGACTGCTCTTCATGCTTGTTTTGAAACACTGGTCTTTGTACGACGTTCACAGGAGCTATGCAGTGATTTGTCCACCGTTTGGAATTAAACTCAATATAAAACTTGTATTTCTTCATTCTATCAGGAGATATTTTTAACATTTTTAATAACTGCCAGAATAGCAGGAAATCAATTAAATGGTGTTTACCCCATAGAGGATGATTCCTACTTGATGTTTGCTACTTGCTGATGCTAATGAAGATGTTTTGTTCTTATCTCACAGTACAGTGGACAACTGACATCTCACTAGCTCAAAATTAGTGCTTTTTGGACACAACTGGGAGCGGAAGCCAAAGAAAACTCTTCATGCTATAATTATGTGTAGAGATGCAGACAAATAACTCCTAGCAGGGATGATTTGCTATTAGGCAAGCAAAGCAGGAGCTTTACAAGTCACAAACATTTCCTTTGCATTTTTTTTTCCTTTTGGTAGGTACCCAAGGCAGCCTAACAAGCATTGCAGGAGAAAAAAAAAAAAGGAAAAGGTAATGCTAGAAATGGGTCTTTTTATAAACCACTTAGAAATTCTGCTATCTTTGAGGCACACGTTAGTATGATGTGGAGGTAACCAATGAGAGAAGAGTCAGGAATAGATCGTGCATAAAAAGCTGGGGCTGTTTAGCAGAAATTAATAACGTATACAGAAAAAATGGATAGGAAAACTATGGTCAGAGGGTGAGCAAACTGCTGACCTCCATGCACACCTGAGTGAAGTGTGGTTTGGTTGGTCTGTGTCATATTTTAAATGGAAGAGTGAGACATTTTGTAAAAGAAAAAAAAAAACACAAAAAAATAACTCAAAAAATCCCAACTTTTTTTTATATTCTCTCCCACTCTGTCTCTGATGCTGTAATAAAAAGCTTACAGCCTCTCCTTTCATATAATTCCTAATCAAAGCCATTAAGTTTGATCTTTCTTCACTTTCCTTTTGAGAATAAGCATCTTTTACCACTAGGAACCCGAAGTTTAGCTCAACATCCATTCAATTTAGACTGAGGGAAAAAAAAGAAGCACGTTTACCAAAGTCCTGAGAAATGGAAGAGGAAATAAGCACAGTCCTTGAATCTGAAGACACTCTCAATTTGCGTATCTTGATTTGTATAAAAAAGTGTCAGCTTTGGAAAAATGGGTATCTGAGGAAATAAAGGAGATGAGTAGCTATTCTAGGATTAATGCTTCATGAGGAAAAAAGCATTTAAAAACTGCATTCACCATTGCAATCGTAAGATTACAAGATGGTTTGACTGCAGTCGGTAAATGCCTGCTGCATTCCGATCTGTGCATAGTGCGAGTATAGCTGGCCGTAGATTAGCTTCGATTCAGAAACACTAGCAGTGTCATACCCTGCACTACATGGTTCTTTATCAAGATTTTCCTGGCAGCCTCTGACCGCAAAAGGCAGCCACCTGCAGATCAGCCCTCCGCCCTAGCACGGCTGCGCGCGTGCTCTGAGCGAGAGCCTGCTTTGAGGGGAAATCCTGCTCAGTGCCGGCAGAAACTGCGTGTCTGTTTGCTCTGCTTTGACTGCAGCATTTCTGTATCGTGCTGAATTGTTCCAGTAGCGTCTGATCCTGAAATAACCTATTCCAAGGCGGAAAAGAGTTGTGATGAGCCACGATGCGTGAGCGCGGGTTGCGCCGTCCCCGAGCTCGGAGGCAGGAGGAGCGGGAGGGGATGGAGGCGCAGGCGGGACCCCAGGCAGCCTCACCACCTTGCCGAGAAGGGCTCGACCCCTTTGGAAAAGAGGCCGCGACTGGTGTAAGGGGGGTGTAAACCTTTAGGGGCTGCAGTTCCAAATCCACGTGCCGCTTTTCATTCAGAGCGCCTGTATTTTGCCTTGGCAACAGCAAAATATATCCTTAATTTGATACCACCGCCCCCTCAAGTGCTGCATTTAGCAGTATTTTAGGCATCTGTCTTAAAGCACGCCCTAATAATCAAGGTTGCAAGTACTAATGACAGAAGTAGCAAAGGAGGACTTGGACGTTATTTAGTGCCATGGTTTGGTTTTATGAGTTGGTATGTACAGCTTGTTTGAGCATGCCAGGAGCCGGCGTTCAAGAGAGACGATGTGCGAACTCAGACACAGGGTCGTACGAGGCGATTGCGTTGTTGTGTTGTGGGCAGGATATATTGCTTGGAGCAATGTGTTTCAGGAGTCTGTCAACTGGAGGTGATAGGGGGAAATGAAGATGAGCGTACTTTCTGGGAAAGTAAATCTGGGAAGGAAAATAAACCTGTCAAAGAGGAAAAAAATCTGGCAATTGTTGGTGGGGGGAAAGTAACCTAGAGTCTGGGAAGGGTACAGAAGTAAAAAAGATGGTGATGTGCAGCTGAAACAGATAAGAGAAAGACAAAGGGAGAAAAAGAAATGGGAGTCAGGGGAGAAAGGAGAAGAGAGAAGCTTCAGAGATTTATGGGCATTATACACCTGAAATTTGCTGGTTTGCCGTGTGCCTGCTACATCTGGGAAAGAGTTTGCCTCTAGGAACCACCCATTGTAGAAGCAGACTTTTAGGATAGGATTTCTCACCGCAGCCCCTATAAACTAATGTTCAAATAAGGAGACTTCATGGGCTCTTTTATTTTGATGTGTTTATTCCCATTTATTGTTGAAGATACATTTCCACTAACAGCAGTATCTGACTTGAAGGTGCTGGGAGGATTCCATGACTCTTTAGCAACGAGAGGGCAACACTCGGAGCCAGGAACGACTTCTGCCACGCGCAGGTCAGGGGAAAGGGCATTAAGATGCATGCAGGTTGCAGAAAGGCTGAAATTTCCTGTGCTAGGAGACCGGGGCAGAAGATGACAACGTGATTGGATTGCAATATTGCATTTTAAAAACTTAATTCCTCCTCCTTGCTGGAATTTGGTTCAAGGCTCGTAACCTTGGGAGCGTGGTCAAAGAGTTAATGCGTTTAAAAAGAAAAAAGGTGCGTAGGGGGCAATGGAGGGGAAGAGTGACACGAGCACAGACAAGCCTTGGGCAAAAGGAAACGTGTCTGTTCTGGCACATTTCTAACCCTTCGCTGATTGTCGCCCCACCACCACTCCATCAGGATCTTCTTCTCCTGCCTCCCTCATTTCATCACCTCCAAATTGTGCTCCCTGATAGTTACGAGTGGGGAATCAATCAGAGACTCTGCTCCTTTCAGCCACAGGTACTGGAGGCCACGGGGGGCTGTGATCTGATTAAGGCATTGTTGAAAATAACTTTTGCCTTTCAACCGAAACCACTATCCTCAGACTAAATCAGTGGGAGCAGCTGAGCGGTGCCCATATTGCTACGCAGGCTCTAAAGGTACTGGAGAATCTACATCTACAAAAAGGAATTTGTCTTTTAAAGTGCTTACAGAGCTGTGAGGTAGGCTGTCTCGCTATACAAGGCATAGTCAGCAATATTCACATCCAGGATATTATTAAAATGTGATTTTTAAATTTTTTTTTTTACTTAAGCAACAATTTTTAAACTACGTCCTATAATAAAGGTGGACTTTCAAATGGTATAAAATTCTTCACAAATATTTTTTCTGCTCTCACTGTTCCACGTAAATCCTAAAGCAGCTGAATTTGTTCCTTCAGTTTCGACATGCAGGACAGGTTCGTAGAGGGTCTCATCCTGCATCTTTAAATGAAGTAAAATTTTCATTTCATTGTTATGAATTAAATCCCATAATTAAATTGGGTGGGTATTTGCAAAAGGTCAGATTGATGTCAGTAGTCTCAGCACCGTTCCAGGAACGGTGCTACTTTATTAGCGTGGCAGGCAAAACATTGTTTCTATGGATTGTGCATAAATAGTGTTTGGATTTATTTTTTTTTAATTTCCTGTCTGTGGACAAGCTGGGTTAAAAAAAAAAAAACCAACAAAAAAACAAAGTCGTGTGCTAAGTTGTATGGGTAAACTGTTTCAGATAATAACTGAGTGCAGAACATGGATCTGGGTCCCTGGAACTCAAACTTTTTATATTTCCAATTTAAAATCATTCTGTAAAGAGATCAGATTTTCCTGATTAAAAACCTTGAGAGGGGTTTAATATTTATATTTAATATCCACATCTACATTCCACGCTGTGCTCAAATTTAATCTCTGTCTAATAACAAGTCTTTTAAATGATACCGATTCAGCCAGAAGATAGAAGCATCTCCAACAGGATATTTTCATAAAACAAAGTAAATGCTGTAACTTCTGCCCAGCTCTGCAAAGGGCAAGACCTGCGCACCCACACTCGCCTGTGCGCCGCGCAGGAAAGAGACTGCATTTCATGCGCAGTAAAATAATTACATCATTTAAAGGGGGGGTGTGTTGATATGTGGACTCTGTTTACAAGTATGTGTAGTTGGAGAAAATAGTTATTCTGAAGTTTAGAAAGACTATGTTTTCTGACAAAGTCTTTCAGCCTTTGCTCGTTGCGTCTGCTCTTTCTGCCTACGTTGTCTTCAGTCCTGTGTCTTTCGTAAAATCATCCCTTTGCCATTATCCCAAGTGGTCATCCCTGTGCTTCCCAGCGTGACAACTTCCACGCGAGCCTTTGGGGCTTATCTAAGACCTTGCCACTTGCACGTGTGGGTGCTTGCAGCTGCGCAGAAGAAAGCCACTTCTTTGTGCTTGTTCTATGGGGTTTATTTAAACCAAAAATACATTAAATTACGTTCATTTAGGTTAGTGCCTAAGTGAAGAATGCATTCCATCCACAAAGTCACCAATATTTATTTTCATTTTATTAAAAAAGAAAAAAACCAACATGAAATTATTTTACTTAAAAGCATTATTTTCACATGGACAAGCCCATTCTCCCCACCCCAAAATTCTTCTTTTAATTGACTGTGACACCAAAGTGATCTTAATATGTATTAGCTCAGCTAAAATAATGTGAAAAAATACTACAAATGTAACTGAAAGATTTTGATTATGAGGCATAGATATTAAAGTGAAGACTGCAATACATCTATTCATCTTTGAGGAGAATCTATTAGCGTCTTGGAAATGTTGAGAGATACTCAGAACTGCAACCGAAAACTGAGCGAAACTGTTGATGTAAAGGACACCAATTTTTACAGGAGAATTTATGACAAATAGAGCATCTTCTAAGGCTTTTTATAAAGTCCCTTATCTTCAAAGAGCCCTCTTCCTCCTTTGTACTTTTGAAGGGAAAGTGATATAAAGCTCAGACAGTGATAGCATCCTTTTCCCATAAAATTCTCACTGCCTTTACTGTCAGCTGAAGTGTTTCATTACCTCAGAACTAAATCATGTTCAGCTGATGCCACAGTCACTTTCCAAGCCCAGATGATAGATACTCGAATTTCTGCGGGCCACTCGTTGCCTCTCCTGACGCAGCTCAGGGGGGTGCAGATGCGTTCATGTGCATGTAAGAACACTTGGAGAGCGAAGCCCCTGTTGTCTTCCCCTCCTCTTCGTCACAAACCTCTCCCCGTATCGCAGGGGGCTTTTGCTTTGCACAGCAGGTGAACGTGGCTAGAAAACCCATGCGGAAACGCTTGTTCATAAAGCAGTATATGATCGGGTTCACGCAGGCGGAAGTGTAGGACAACAGGTGGATAAAGGAGATGGGAGCCCCTGAGAGACGCTGGTCTGCCGAGGTGGTGTCAAACGCGCGCCAGGCATTGACGCTGAAGATGGGAGTCCAGCAAAGGAAAAACAAAATCACTATCACCATCAACATGCGGATGACGAGTTTCTTGGCCATTAAGTTGGCAGAAGAGCTGCTGCTTCTCACCCTGTCTATTTTGCTATGGCTAGTAACAGAGAGCTGCTGCAACGGCATTTTCCTTTTTCTTTTGGTTTTGTTGAGGTAGCATCCATCTCCATCCTCGTATTTGGCGCTTTCTGTACATATAAATTAGTGCTTAAATGGTTGGCAAAATATCTCTGAACAGTGATTAAAAATAAAAAACAAAGAATGGCGTCTAAGTCTAAATAAATAACATAATTCATGCCTGAACAACTGCTGCAGAGAAAGCACTGGCCTACCTCTGCAACAGCTGCTCCGCGTCCACTATCTCCCAATATTCTCACATCTTAACTCTATACAAATTGATGCAAAGGATGTAAGAACACTGTTTGCTCAAGTATTCACCGAAGATTGTTTTCAAAATTCCATGCTTGTATCTTAATTTGACAATTTTTATCATGGTGTTTATTGATAGAAATAGTCCTCATCCATGGCCAGAAAAAAAAATCTTGGTATTTCTATAATAAGCTAATTAGAAATTTAATGTATCTTGTTCAGAGTCCTTGCAAACAAGCCATCGTTGAGGAATTATTTGCTAGTGAATAATGGAATAACTTCAATCACCAAATGCATCTGGCAGGTTCACAACCATAACTGACCATAATGATCATTTACGCAAATAGAAAATTTTAGTAGCCTCAGGATGACTGCTCGTATCTTCAACTTGAACTTAAAAAAGCCCCCAAACCTAAATGTATTGTTACCTCGTGAAGATTTTTTCTGGCTGGCATCAAATTTTATTCCTCTGTAGAGTTCCAAAGAAATTAGGCCATACGCAACCATCATTATAATCCCAGGTATAAGAAAGAGTATGAGTAGCAGGAAAGTGTACCTAAAGAATCAAAAGACAAACTGAGACCAGGGAACAGCACAAAACCAGAAAAACTCCTTTTTCTCCAGGTAAGAATTGGGGGGGGGGGGGCAGGATTTCAAGATTTTTCTGAAATTTTTTCATGCTAATACCAAGCATCATTTTGACAGCTCTGGAAATCTCCTCCTCCTTCGCCCAGAAAAGTGCAGCAGGAACAAGGCTATCGTGGCTGCAAAACACCCGTCACCCTGCCGCCGCAGGCGCGGAGCAGATGGGCCCTCCTGTAGGGCTCTGAGGGGGACGAAGGTGTCTCTGCCCATGAGTGAGTGAGGCTCCCTGCTGGAACCAAATTTCGCCCTGCACCCTCCCTCCTCATCTGAACTCATACTGCCGAATACCTGAGACTACCGAAAGCATTAATACAAATTTGCTGTGTTTGTGGATACACCCTACGGAAGAGGTGCATACTTTAATCTTGTTCCCAGTTCCAACTGACCTTCAGTATCCAAAAAAATCTTACACCTTCTCAGTTAAAGTGTTCAGTCATCGTGCAAGGACACGATGTCTAAGTAACGTTGCTGCTCGACCGTGCTACTATTTACTTACTCTGCCTGGACACAGAGGACTTGGAGCACTGTCTCTCCCCTCATCTCCCTGCCCCTATTCTCCATAAGTGACCACAAGGGTTCAGTTCTCAAGAAGGGCATTTGCAACCTCTCCAAGTTCTCATATGCTCCTCCTCTGCTTCAGAGGACCTCCAGACAAACAGAGGGGTGCTTGCATGTGTCTGTGTTTCTCAAAGATTAATCAAGGATTTCTCTGAAAATATTTAAGTTTATGTACAAATGAGTGAAAGCAGTATTCCTATGTGAAGAGTGACAGATGCTCTCTACAGCTATGGTAGGGCCTTAGCAGACCACAGCGTGAGAATCAATGCCACGTTGGGTATCTTTCCTATGCCAGGGGAAAAGTCATACAAGTGTCAAAATGTAAGCAGCTTAAAAATACGTTGGGTTTTTGGTTTTTTGGTTTTTTTTTTTTTTTTGCTTCTTAAATAAGCATGATAGAAGTGTAAATGTTTGCTAAAGGTTAATACTTGATTTTCAATAGGCTTAATGCTACCGTGAAATCCTGTTTTCCACCGATAATTATGCGTTTGCTAACAGTCAGTTATGTCTTACCAAGACTGCTGAATGACATCACTTGGCCAAAGGAGCCGACACATATTTGCTGTGGTGTTGTTATACTTGGTAAAAGGTACCAGTCTGCTGTAAATCGGGTACGGCGACATGATGGTAAAGGCAACACACCAGGTAGCAGCAATCACTTTCAGGGCGTGAGATTTTGTCTGCCAGACCCTGGACTGCAGAGGTTTGCAAATGGCACTGTATCGCTCCAAAGATATGGCCACCAGGTTGAACGTAGATACGCTTACGGAGACACCTACATATATAAAACAAAGAAAATGGTTAGTCTCTTGTTTTAAAAGTTCGTGTTATTTTCAAATAGTCTTGCTAACTTTCTATATGCATGTAGAAAATTAAAAACACAGCAAACTATTTGTAAGCTAAAATATTTGTAACTATCGTACTGGTTAAGCCAGCGAAGCATGTGTGGGCAATGGCTCTGGGTCTCCGGACTGGTGTTCCTCCTCTGTGCTTCCCTAACTCCAGAAGACCAAGAGAAAAGATTCGTTCTGTCAAACCATGAAATTCTGGTAACAGGGAAAGAAGACACTTTTCCTCCTAATTCTTTTCTTTGCTACTGTGGTTTATCCACTTCACTAATCACACTGACATTCCAACAAGCATTTGAAATCAGTGGGCTTATGCTGTTAATTACTCTTTTAACACAAAAGATCATAGTCCCTCTTCTGTTGTTTTTTTTTTTTTAAGTGTCCTGCTTGAGTAGTGATCTGATTTTCTCATTTAAGAGAATTAAATATGTTATCAGTTTTTAAATTAGATGCTAATGGAGTTACAAAGCAGGAGAAATTAAGTCATGAAGCAGAATTGTTGTCCTTCAGGTGCCCTTAATTTCTGCTATTCGTATATAATAAAATGTAATGCAGTGGTCTGTATTTCTGTCACTGAGGGGCCCCCGTTTATCACTGCAAGATTATAAATATTTCTTCTTAACTTTCTCAGAAATTTTTCTTTCAGTGAAAGTGCTTTCATTTAATAGTCTTTGTGAATGTTCTAATGTGGGTTGAAATATAAAATGCCACTATCTTTACATTTTGCTTTACACAAATTATCTGTAATTAAAAATAAGTCGTCTTACATTTTATAGTGAAAAATTGAGCATAGGTGATGCAATGGATGTCAGTGTCTGTCGACTGACGCCTCTGTTAGCCTGAACTGCTAATGGGAAATATCCACATTCTGACATAATGAAAAACTTCCTGTTCGAGAATATTTCACTGGATTTTTTTTTATAAAATAATTTGCACAGTGTGAAATAAGAGAAGGATGACAATGCTTCAGTAATGTTTTGTGGTATTTATGGCAGCAATTCATTATAATTGTTTAAACATGGCCTTTAGTTTTATTGGTTTTATCTACAAAAAGATGTTGATTTCCCATTCGCACACTTTGGTGTGTACTTTCACATTACATCAAAGTTCTCAAGGGCACAGGTTGAAAGGGGACCTAAGGTTTCTGTAATTAACTGAGGGTCTCCCAAGGTAGCAAAAACTTTACATAATGTTCTTCTTTTATTTTCTTTCTTCCCCCCCCCCCCCAAGAAAGAAGCAAACGCACAGGAAATATTGGAAGTGAGACAAAATCACTTACACAGACATACACAATCCAGGCATTTTGAAACTCTTGGCTCCACAACCCAAGGAGCAAGGCATATAAAAGTGATGCTTCTCAAAGTCGCCCTCTAAAACCCGTATCTGTACTTTGCGGTCTCCTGGTGAGCTCTGATCACACCTGGTCTGTTCTCAAAAAGCTCTTGCTCTAACTTCCAGCTCCGCAAATGACACCTGCTTTGGACTAATTCTTTTTTTTCTCTTGTATCACTGCTACCAAAAACCTGTGGGCAAAACCCGCCCTTAGCGAGGCCTGTACAACCCCGTCGTTTCTGATGGGTGACCTGAACACTGCTAATTACTCTCCCCGTGACGGGATAGCAAGCGCATGGGCAGGGTTCCTCATTACAGCTTGATCACGCAACATATTTCTCACTTAACCTGACCCAGCAAAACACCTCTGTATGTCATTAAAATTACGTGGGTGCCTCCGCGTTTTGCGGATCAGACTGGAGAAACCAGAACCATGAAGATCTGCGCTACAAAGTTGTTTCTTGGTGATTTTGGTAACTGTTCAATGGCAGATGGAAACAATCAGCTTCTTACTGGTCTTTAATGACTTTCTCACCTATCTCACTAGTCCATCTTCAAAATAAGTGCAAACTTCCCAGACTTACCCATGAAATAAGTGGCAGTTTTGCAAACAGCGCTACCAAAAATAAAATCTTTCAGCAGGTTGGGAATGAGGGTGAATGGCATGCAGAAAAGGCAGAGCATCAGGTCGCTGACTGCTAGAGACAGCAGAAACGTGTTGGTGACTGTTCTCATCCGCTTGTTTCTTATCAGCACTGTAATTACCAGAATGTTCCCCAAAACGCTGAGCAGAAATATCAAACAATACAGCAGAATCCGAATTATCTGATGCAAATCTGAAAATTGTCATGAGGAAAAATGAGTTATGCAGTATACAGCTCATGCTTCGTCCTTTAACCGAAAGGTAAAAGCCTTTCTGTATTCAGTTTTACTAAGGTTTATACCTTTACAAGGAATTCTGAAATTCTTAAACTTCTTCTGATCTCCCTGAATTACATAACATTAAAATACAATACATGCAGTACAATGTACATTTGGAGAGCCAAACACAACTTCTTGAAAGCACGTTCTGCTCACGCTACTTTACTGTGCACTGCTCACGCTACTTTACTGTGCACCACTCACGCCGTGGGAGATCCTCCTTTAGGCTGAAGTAAGAAACGATACAGCAATCAAAAACATTTCATTACATGAATATTTTGTCAGCCTCAGAGTGCTATAATTTCATATTTAATCACTTTCATACACGGTATCAGATCAGATAACTCCACTGTTACTGAATTGCTCAAAGTAAAAATCATGTTTCTCCAAGTCCTTAGCAGAGCTGTTTACATTTTGTGGCCAGCAGTACTACTGGTTTAGTTTTCCATTATATCCAAATTTTGTTCTAGTTCAATTTTTAACTTGGAAAACCAGCACATACTAAATTATTCCCTGCCTGTTTCTCACTGTAACTAATCAGCAAGCAGTTGATTCTGCACTCCCTCACAGAAAAAGCCTTGTGTAGCTGTTTCTTTCCATAGTATCCACTTCCAGCTGGAACTAAAACTGCCAGAAAAAAAATCTATGTTTCTATACATACCTTTAGAAGGATAAGGTGGATCATCCACACAGAAAAAAGTGTCATTTTCCAAGATGATATCACACAGGAAAGCAGTAATATTGGTACCGTTCCCGAGGAAGCTAGCATCAACTATTTCCATTCTTCAGTATCCACAGGTTAGCTTTGCTGAGGAAGAGGGTGGGTTTGTAACTATCTGCCCATTCTTTCGGTAAACAAACACATTTCTGAATGAAATCTTCAGGAGAAACACAAGAGAGGCAGTCGTGCAAGGAAGCTCTTCTCACTCTCCGTCAGGAGCGCCCGGCACACAGAGTCCTGCTCAGGCTGAGCAAGATTTATTCCAGGGGCACACAAGGCAGTTCAGAAAAGCAAAGCATGCGTGCACATACACGCTCACACGTATGCACGCACATCCACACACACACACACACACACATCCCCTCCGGTACTTTTTTAGATCCACCCTCTTCTGTTACTGGACTACTGTTGGGATTATAAACAGGCTAGAAAAAGATTACAGCATTAACCCCTTGCAAGATTGCTTCTACTCATGTCTCTGCAATATTTCTCAGAGGGGGTCTGTTACGCCACGGCCAATAAATCACAACCAGTGAGTGATGAGAGTGATAAATCCATCTCTCAACCCACAACATTTAAAATGGGAAGAGTAGCTGAATAAAAGGGCAGAGAAGAGAAAACCAGAGTGAAGATTTTGCATGCCTTACATGAAAATGATTCTTATCTTCATATTTTTCAGAGCAGACTGAAGACTGGGTTTGCTCAGAAAAACAAGAGCTGTTACATTTATCTCATTTGGTGAAGTGCTAACCTCATACGAAAGCGCTGTACGTGCCTGATCCGAACCCCAGCAAGTCAATAGAAAGACTCACTAATTTCGACGTTCCTGGATCAAACCTTGTGAAAGTATGATATTAGAATTGTCAGTTAATATAAGCAGAAGCCTCCACACTTTCTCAGTGCAAGGACTTGTATATGACTTGAATACAAACCTGATGAGCTGATAAACTGTGGCACATTAGTTACGCATTAGTGTAAAACACAACGATCTTGATTGTTTAAAAGAAACTCTTTCTTCTGGGTTCTGCTTTTTGAATACATAAACATCATCCTCTCTGGTGTTTTCACAAAGTCATGGGCTTTTAACTTCCAGCATACAGCTTGTTTATGGCCAAAAATGTTAATTAATATTATAAATGAATCCCTGCTATAGCTCAATGGCAAACAAATTTCACATTTAAAATCTCTTTTACTTAAATTGGCAGAGCAATAACAGGTTCCTAGAACAAGTCTGGACCCCTTAAAGTTGATATACACAAACTGGAAGGCCTGGATTTCTTTTCCAGTCTCATCAGCCTTGCTTTATAGTGCCATTAAGGGGAATAGGTATATGGGACAGTAGATTGAAAAGTTACATTTAAAGTTCTAATTTCTAAATTATCTTTAGCAGATTAATTATATTTTTTCCATTTCTTTTACAGATTTTTGCAGTTTTTAAAAATCTGAGATAAAACGACTCGAGCTGGCAATTGGTGTATACAATGTGTAACTGTCTGAGCTGAAAAAAACATTCAGTCCAGCAGGACTCAATTCCAGTTTCAAAGGCGTAACGTACTGGTAGGAAATTAATCCAGAATGACTCGTTCTAGTTTATTTTTTCACTTGTGAATGTCAAAATGGGAGAAAATCATATTGAAGAAACAAAAGTTAAAACATGTTTCCATTTCTGTACTGATTGAGCATTAAGCTTGAACATTAGACACCAACGTCTCTGAAATCCGATTTTCTCTTAGCTGCCTAATTCAGCTTTAAATTTTTTGTTTTCTGTGATTAAATTGATGGGTGTTACTAATCAACCACTCTATTAAATGACAAACGTTGCCCATTTAATTAAACATAGGAATTTTTTGTTGTTGTTTTAGTTTTGAATTTATTTGTAATTATTCCAGTATTTCCTGAACATTTTCTCTGACAATTTAAAATTATTATAACATCCCAAACAGCTGAAATGGCAGCCAAGACAGGTACTGATTTAGTAGTGGTAATGCACAGGACAAGTAACGGATGCTTTTTGGAAAGGACTACTGAACTTAGGTTGCTTTTTTGCTCTTCTTCATAGGCAACAGCAAGATGCAGACTAGTCTAAGCTGCCCAAACTACTGGTCAACAACTTCTCTTTCCTTTGAAAATTACTCTCTACAGAAGAAAAATCAAGGATAAACCAACTCAGACCAAATTCTGTAGCCTATGTCTGCCTTTCTAAGGTGTCCTTTACACTTGGGATACTGATCCTGCTTTCCATATCCATATGTGACTCACTTCAATGAAGTCTTTCAATTTTAGAGCATTTTCTTTTGTCACGAAGTAGCATTCAATCTGAATAATTTTGAGCTTTAAGAAATCTTTGTATATCAAAAGACATTTTTATAATTATTTATAATTCTTATAATAGTCTGACCTGCTGCAAAACACAGGCTGGGTAATTGTGTTTAGCAATTCCTTTACTGAATTAAATAGCCTGTAATAGAGTTTGAGTCTTTCTGTAAGCAAGATGTCAAATTGCTGTTCTGGGCTTATTCCCAATGTGGAAGAGATTTTTCTGGATTCCTGGCACCTTCTATTAGATCTGCATTAGAGAAATGATTGGATATGTTTTCAGTTGTAGTTGTGTTGGATGGCTGATATTAGCAGTATTTTTTTTAACCGTATTATTTATTTCCCACAGATGTATGGTTATTTGGGGTTGAAGTCTCTCACAATTAATTCTTAATCTACATGTTTTATACTGGTTATACCGCTGTATTTTTGGGGTGAGGGGTTAATTGCTGGTGTTCTGATGAGTTCCAGCTTGGTTATTCCTGCACCTTGAGGAAGCGATGTTACAGTACAGAGAAAGATTAATTTTTATTTGTGTTGTCAAATATAGACTGAGGCTGTGCGCATGTCATCATCTGCTGGGTTTCCAGACTTGCTAAACTGGATTGTGGAGAGTCTTCCATGAAGTCTCCAGGACGTGGTTAAAAGGAAAAGAAGAAACAGAGTGAATGGAGGTCTGGGGGAGACATAGTGATCAGGAGGGAAGACAAGATTAGGGGGATCATTGCAAACAAAGAGATCACACTGGGGCAATTGTCTCTCACTGTACCATGACAGACAGTGAATTATCATTCTGAAGATGTTCTCTGTGCCTGTCATGATTTTCTCATATCTGAAGAAGATCAGGGTGGTTATTCATTCCTTGTAAACATTCCTTCCATGAGCATCATGGCCCAGGTCTAAAATCTCTTCTGGTTATTCTACAGTCTTTCATAGATGCTAACATATAAAGATAAACCAAGGATTTAAATAACAGCATATTGAGGTTTTGTATTTTTTTTTCCTCTGTTCCTTTCCTAATGATTCCTGTAATCTTATTTGCCTTTTTTTAGGACTACTGAGAATTGAACGGATGTTATCATGGAAGAACCTACAGCAAGTTCAGTAGTCTCTTTCCTGCATAGTAATATCTAGTTTAGAGCCCTATACTGTTCATGAAAAATGATAATTGTTTTCTGTTTTGCAGTGATTTTTATTCTCTCATTTTACCAGAAACAACTTTCTGCAATTCTTCAAAGTCAGTTTTTCTTCTCCTTTCCTTGAATGATTTAGCAGTAGCAGAACTCTTTTACCTCACCCCTCTTCCCATTTTCTGGAGCATTTATGAAAGAGATGAAGAGCTGTAGCAAAGCTTCCTGTGGGGCTCCATTCATAATCGCCTTTCACTCCTACTTTTCATAACTACTTTTCATTTCCAATCTTCTAATCACGCTATTCCTTGTTTCACTCCGGACCAATGGTCTACTTGTTCATGATGTTAAATTGCTCCTGAACTCCTGCTTCCATGATTCTCCTAGTTCTTTCTGGCAAGCAAATCCATGCCAGCTTTGCTCCCTCAGCCCAGATAAGTCTTCCAGGAGTATCTGTGAACATTGATTGCCATGTGTTAAATCAACCCAGGCCTTAGGATGCTCCACCTGGAAAAGCAATGAAGAAAGAAAACAAGAAGCGATATAGCAGCTCAGTTATGTGGGTTGTGCCCACAGCATGAGGGAATAATGTTTTAATTTAAAGAAACAAAACATGAAGCCTGAAGCACACATGCAAGTCATTCAAAAACTCAGCATATATTCTACTGAGTTATTAAGACCTTTACCAGCATTGCCACCATTGAATCACCAGTTACTCATGGCTCACTGGCTCTGTGTCAACATGATGCTCACGGATGGCAGGAACTTGACTCTGATTGCCAGCCTAAGGACAGAGTGCCTTTCTGACTTCTTTTTTTCTTTTTTTTTTTTTCTTCCTAATGTGGAAAGTAGGAAATCAGATCTTTCTATTTCACTTTTGCAAAGGTACCCTAGAGCCATGTTTGCATTGCAGCTCAGTTTTTCTGGATGTGCAAATTCGGGTGACATTCGTCAGGCTTATTGTCCTGAATTACACATGAGCAGATGGCCTCACCCCTTGCCATTCGTGTCTTCTCAATGCAAGTGCCCTGGTGGTGGCAATGGCAGTGCCAGGCTGTGTGTACAAAGGCCTGCCATGACCATGCCACATGGAGAAGGCTGACCTGTCAGAAAGCAGTGGGCTCTTGTGGAGGACTTGGCATAAAGTTCTTCACCTCTGGAAGTCCTGGATGCAGCTGGTCATGAGTGGTACCTACTACTGCATGCTCCCACCAACCCCCTTGCTCTCATGGGGGTCGGAGGCTGGCCAGGGCTGCGGGTCAGTAGAACAAACGCTATAAAGCCAGTGCATGTCTCTCGCATCGGTCTCAACTGTGTGTGGGAAGATGTGAAGGACCAGCTTCCCCAGGACAGTAGGAGCCCCTCACCTAGCCCCACCCCAAGGGATGGGCCCACTACAGGTCTAGACATGCTTCCTAAGCACATGCAAGAGGCATGAAGCCAATGAGGCCAGCAGCCATGGCCAGAGGCTTCATGTAGTCAGCAGAAATGCAAAATGGACCAAACTGCCTTGGACGCAGCCTGCTTTGTGAAGCCTCTCGGCATAGTCACGTACTGTGCAGACAGCAAAAGAGTGGAGAGCACAGCGGTGGGAGGCAGCGTGTGGACCATAAACGTGAAGCGTTGAGGGATAAGTACGGAGCCATGATTAACTCCAGAGGGTACTAATTTCAACCAAAAGCAAGCGCAGAACGAGTGAGGGAATGCTATCTTGCACAGATCCCAACAACTGTGTAGTTACTGTTTAAAACAAACTGGATCACCTTGTTCACATGCTCAGATCTCTAAATCCGCAAGGTGTAGCTTTCCTCTACAAAATTTGTGCAGACCATGTCTTCAGAGATTTTTATCTGTTACTACCATCCACACCAGTTTTCCTTCTGTGGGTGCCAGGCTTACAGACTGGCTCATAATTCCAAGGGTTTAGTTCCCCTGGAGCCCTTTTTAAACATTGGCATCACATTTTCACAATTTTTTTTTTCCTCTGGCAACAATGTAGTTCTAAGCAAGAGATTACACATCATGTTTAATAATTTTACTATTTCCTTTAGAAGTTCTGGATGAATACCATCTGGTCCTGGGCTGAGCTGGATTCAGCATCTGCTGGTTAAATTGCCAGACTAAATGAGTAAGAATTTGCTATGAACTCTTGACTCCCCTTTTGGAGCAGATTTCTGCATGAAACATAGATCAAAGAGTTCCATTTTTCTAGGCATTTTTTTGCATAGATTTACTCAAATGTACAGCCAATAATCTCAATGTTTGGACAGTTCTCGGTTGCCTTTTTAACATCATTTCTCTCTACTACATTCAGCTAATTGCATGATAGATCACTCTCCATGCAGATCAGTATCATCTCATTGTCTCTTTGCAAGCTTTAAGAGAGAGGAAAAAAAGGATGCTGTTTTAATGAAATGCTTGCTAATCACAGATGTAATTTTATTATTTAGGAGAAACAAAAACCTGAATGTCTGTCCCACTTGAACTTAACCATGCATTATTTAGGATGTTGGAAGTTTTAGGCAAGAAATTCCTTTGAGTTGGCTGCTTTATTAACACTAATTTATTAATAAAATTAGCTTTGTTAATTAAGAAATAATTTAGGTACCATTGTGTATCTGTGTAGATAGTTTAGAGAAAAGTACACAAAAATATTTTTTCCTTGTATTTGAAGAAAGGGAGGCCTGGTAATCCATGATAACAAAAGAATCTGCCGTTTTATTTTATTTTTTGAAGTTCAGTCTTAATCCTTTTTCCCCCCTGTAATGTCAAATACTGAACACACTGGCTTTGCAGCCAAAACAGTTGCTGTGCTCTGTCATTTCATGCTATGTGTATAATGCTTTTCTCGTCCAAAATCAAACCACATCAATTTACAGTTGCCTCATTCTTTTTCCTGAAGAATAAGCATCTGTTCTGGTTTTTTTCATTAATTTGACAAAGATCTTTACTTAAATTTAAATAGAAACTCCACTTGTAAAATGATGAATTTGGAAAAGCTTATCTTTATCTTGTGTCGAACCTACAAATAATTTTGGGTTGGTTGCCATGTCTTTTTTGTCCTGGCAAGTGAAATAAAATAAATGCATTAGAAGAAATATATATGGGAAGTCATGGTCTACTTCTGTTCTCACTTGCCAGGGTTGTGCTGGCATTAGGCCACTGATTCAGTGGAGTTACTTACACAGATATAGACTACAGGGAGATCTGGGTTAGGCCACGCTTTTGGAGAACACACAAAATTCTTAGGAACACACTTATTTTAAGCTTTTTCAAGGTGATCTGAGCTTGAGTCCTATCAGCGTCTCACAGTAACTGCAATTAAAACCAGTTTATGTCATACTCATCTGAACTCTATAAGGATGGAATTTTCTTCAGAGCACCTTGTTGTAGCATCAGTGATTTCAGAAACAGCATTCACCAACCGCAGAGGGGACCCGAGGCAAACAAGGCACTCTTGCTGCCCCTGCAGTGCATCTGCAGAGGTCACACATGACTGCACTGTGGTGTGTAGCTTCATAAATGCCTGGGAAACTCCACAGGTCTTGATCAATGATACTCCATCTAGACACATCTCAAGGTACCTTTTAAATGATTTTGGGGGTGACCACTTTTCTTTCTTTTGAAGTGCCAACTCATAATATTTGAACTTCTTGGGTGTTTGCGGTATCATCCATCTGACCTACCTGTGAGACACATTACAGCTGGCCCCGATGCCTTCATGGGCATCCAGTCAGCCTGTCATTCCTTCTTCCTCAGAAGAGAGGAAAAGAGGCCTCCCAAGTGATGGCTGTGACTTTTGTACAATGTTCAAGGCTCACTGATGAACAGGACAAGTAAAGCATATCATCTCTGTAAATCTTCAGGTCCAATTTCATAATTGTGTTAAAGTTACTGTGGGCTTTCTGGGTGAAAGAACAGCCAGAAATTCAGTTTTACTCCAGAGATTGCTATGCAAGTGTTAAATAAAGTAGGGAAAACTGCTTCAAAGAATTATATGTAAATGGTCTGTCCAGTGTAACATTAAGATCACATAAAAATCCTTCTGATGCCCTGTGACAGCCAATAAGATACCCTCAGTGAGGTCTGGGATGAAACATTATCCACTCATTCCTCCCACATGGTTTATCATGCATGTTGGGACTGAAGTTGCCACTTCTCAGCCAATGTTGGCCTATCACTTGGATCAGCTGCATCTCCTCTCTCCATATACCCAGCCTTCTAAATAATTGTTAAAATTGATGGCAGAAGTTATAACAATGCTTGCCAAACAACTGAAGCCAACCCTTTTCCTTTTTGTGGCTTATCATAACTGATGCATGAGCATTTACGAGAAATGAATAGAAACCCATGAAAGGGGAACATAGATATTTTTAAAAGGTGCTTGGTTCTTTTGTAAGCTCTACACTGGGTTATAAAGTCCTATTTTTTTCTTCACTCTGTGAATGTATTAGTTTACCAGAAAAAACAGTTCAGGATTCAAGCTAGAGATGCAAGGAAATAGCTCCTCACACCCTTATGTTGTGGGTGCTAGAACCACGTGCTAAATTACCAGCATCAGCACATGGCCCGAGAGGTCACTTCTTTTTTAATTATCTTAACACCATCAGGTGTCAGTACCACTAATGGGCTCCTTTGAGCACATTTTTGCATACTAGACCAGCATCAGTCAAAGTCAAAATCCATCACATGTTGTAAGGTACCAGTTGCCTGAGACTGTTTCCAGAGGTACAGTCATGACATGGTTTGTAACAAACAGATAAAAGATCAGAGGCTGCCGCTAGAAACAGCCCCCATAGGTTATAATGTCAGCAACAAAACGTATAACTGTTCTTGACACTACTCAACTCCTTAATAAAGCTCCAAACTGGAACAGACTGCTAAATAAATCCCTACCTGTAGCAATCAAGAACTGTAGTCTTTTTTTCTTAAGATTCCAGTTAAGCACATAAGAAAGAGCCACTACTATTTTACCCCTAGAGATGTTCATCAGTAGATCTTCACAGAAGTATATGAAAGAAGCTAGTTACGTTAACTGCAGTCACTATGAGTTTCAATTTAAAGATGAACAAAATGAAGCAGAGGAAAGTGAAATATTTGGCACAGGTCACTCAGTGGGCCGGTGGAAGAGGCAGGAAAAGGAAGGCAGTCTCTTCAGACTTGGTCTGGTGCTATATTTGTGAGACAGCTCTGCTCTCAAAAGAAACCACGCTATACTCATGACGTTAAGATCAAACAGATTTCCACATTTCCGGAGAATTAGATAGAGATAGTTAGTTTCACAGCATCAACTAAGTCATTAAGGGACTGGCTTGTGTAATTAGTAGGGAGGAAATTGAAAAAGTCAGCTGACGTATTACTGGGTGAATTGGTACCAGCACGTCTGAAGCCAGAGCTGTAATTTAAGTTTCCAAAGTTTATGTGTCTTACTATGCACGAAAAGAAGTTACTTTGTGTTTCATGACATCTGATCTGATATGGACATTTTTGGAGGAGTATCAGTTTCTGTGACAGATGATAAATACCTTTAAGGTAATACTATTGAAATTTGTTTGTTGACATCTGAGTTCCCAAGAATCATATAATCCTTGGCTTAAGGGAACCTAAGCTATTGGTAGCAAGAAAACTATTGAAAAATACTGAAATTTACACTTACATAAGAAGAATTCATTTAATCAACAACAGTAGTTCTTGAAAGCTTCAGTTTTTATAGCAATCACAAACTTTCTATGAATAGCAGTTGTCTGATTTGACATAAATTTGCACAAGTCTGCAGAAGAAATAGAACATACAATTTGCTTATATTTTGATGAATTCTCTATTATTCAATAGCTAAAGAGGGGCATATAGCCTCACTTTTTTCAAAGTAACTAACTGTCTAAGTCTTTTATCAACAACTGAATACTCAGTATGAATTTTAGTCATGTGAGACAATTCAGACCATGAAATGAGAGTAAAGAAAAAGAGAACAGGAAATAAAGTATTTGCAGTAACCGTGTCTGGTTATGAAATAGCTATCCAAAGCTATTTCTAAATCCACAGTTATAGCTAAAAAATTCAGGAGATGTTGCGAAATGTCTCTCCTTTAGAAGACCTCTCTACCATTACTACTGGTACAACATAGACAGCTACTATCATCTATAAACCCCTACCAGCAATTCCCACAAAGAAACAATACTCCCTCCTTGAAAGTACCCAACCCAAGTAGGATTTTGATCAAATAAAAAGAAAAGCAAAAGATCGCGTGATGTCTAGAATTTTGCTTGCTCTCCATTGTCACGATTTTGCATGGAAGGGTATTCAGATAGTGAAATGTCGGGTTGTCCCCTTTACGATGTGGGGCTCCTAGAATGAAAGTAAGAGTTTAAGTTAGGCTCATGGCTATGCATTTTGTCGTACACAACTAACTCTTGTTCTTTTACTGTGACAATCTCCAGGCCAGTTTTTTCAGTTAAATGGAACTCTGCTGGCTGACAGTTTGGAGTAATTATTGAACCAAGTAAGGTGAGGTAGAAGCAAAGACAATTTACCCCAGCTGAAGTTCTGTTCTAGGTCTTCATTTCTGGAATGTTTATCGTTATTTGTAAGTTAGCCAAATTATCTTTGCACTATGGACTTCTTTGATAGGTATAATGCTGTTCAATAACTGATGTAGAAAGCTGTCAGTTATAAGTTTTTGAGAGACTGAGAGAGGTGGGTCAAAGTCATAGTGATAACAAATACTCTGATTTATTTCAACTATTGTGCTAAGCTGTCCTGGGAGTACTTGGTAGTATTTCCATACAGAGTGATTTCAAAACGTTATTCAAATACTAAAACACTGAAAATAATAATTTCCAGAGTTTCAGCACAGACAGGCTGTTAAACGATAGTATTATTGGCCTTACTTGCCATGCTTTTGTCTATACAATTCTTAAGAAAACACACTTCAAGGAACAATTGCCGTAGTTAGTTTGAACTATTTTCCCATGTTTATACAATATTACATTGTGCAGGGAGTTAATGTGACTGAAAGCATGTAAGTTTTAAATTCATTTTCATTGTCTAGTCTTTGCTTACATTACAACACTTTTTAAAGCTGCCAAGGAGAAGACTCAACTCTCGAAAGAAGGGAGAAAGAAAAGCCCAAGGACAAATTCTGCTCTGAATTCTCTGCGCTCACTTTTTGATAGACCCGGACTCAGTTGGGACGCTATGGTACCCCTAAGTAGCCAGGGACTTATAAATCAGACAAACATATCAGAAGTTTGATCTTTTGGATGTAATCCTTGTATACAGAAAAGTTATATGATACACTGTCGATTTTGCTTTAACGAACATTTGAAAATTTGCAACTCATGTGGATGATTTCTTTTAATAATTTTTTGTGTGCCTGAAGTCATTATCTTACATTTGCGATTTCAGGCATACTGGTTTGGCCCTTTCTGCAATCAACGGCACTGGTGTTAAGCGTGCTTCGCACAGACAGAGCAGTGCAAAACACTCACCGGTCATACGAATTGTGGCTACTGTGTCACTTCTCGGATACTTTATTTCTTCCCAGGGATCTCCTTTTACTCCAATGCATTCGTTTTGCAGTCCTGCAATGTGGGGAAAATTAATAAATTGAAGTAGGAAAGTTATTTCTGATGAGATGATGACAAAAGATCAGTAACAATTACTATTTTATTTTTACAAGTTTTGCTTATGGAAGTTGCTGGAGCAAGTAAAGTGTTTCAAAATATTTTAAGTGATATGCTAGTGAAATGCACCTAGATTCCACTCTCACTTACTCTGGTTTTAAACCCAGCAATACCAGAAGTATAATCTTGCTCAAGCCATAATCTTACAGTGATCTTATCTCTTTACATTTCATTTACATTTCAGTTAGAAAGCCAGAAGTGTCAGGGCAATTTTATACTTTGTAAAGACAGACCTCCCCAACGTCTTCACTTAATTCTTAATGACTGCACATAAAAGTTATTAGAAGTCAAATGGGAATGCTCTGGCAAAATAAAAAGTAAAGTACTATTTATTTAATAAGTTGTTAAACTGAGTCATTTCGTACTGGAATATCTTGTTCACAAGACCTTATATAGAGAAGGCTGGAAATTTAAAATTGGATTCTGTGGGAAATATTCAAACAAATTCTAAAAAATTGGATCATGATATAAATTGCTAAATACATTTTGATTTTCTGTTTTAAGAAGGGGTAGTTGGTAAGTCATATACGATATTATCCAACCTAAAATGATAGGAAACTTTTGTTCTTCTGGTCTGACATGTTACTAAATATCCAAGACCTTCCAGATTTAATGCTGTTTGAGAAGAAACTGGCACAAATTGATATTTCTTTGATGAAATCCAGCTTACTTATCAAGAAGGCAGTAAATTTTATTTCCCTGAACAGTACAGGGGAATGAGAAACAAAACAGGATTTTTCCTCGCTTGCACTTTTCCCGTCATCCTGTTCATTACATGATGGCTCGTTTAGTTAGTGACACGGTAATGACTTCTTGTCCTCTGTTCCTCCTTCGATGAATCCTCATGGGTGTGTCTTTAGTTATTGCCCTTCCTGTGTGCATTCTCTCCTCCTTTAAGCCAATTTAACCAAAACTGTGAATTTGCAAATAGCACCTTAAGTCCAGGGTGTCCATCCCTTAGGCCACGCAACTGAGCTGTATTCAGTACCTTCAAGAGGGGTATTGTTTCCAGTTCTAAGGAGTAAATAAATGGTTAGGTCTCAGAGAGTTGTGCCTCTTGGATAAAGTTATGAAAGCTAGTAGTACCTTACTGCATAAGGATACTTTTTAAAAAAATATTTAAATTTTTTTAAAAAAGCATATTAACTCATGTCACGGTTAAAGCTCACTGAAAGTTGAAACCATTGCATGGCTATGGATATTTGGGCGTTTCGGTATCCTAAACCACTGCTTAATGATGCCAAAGCAAAGTGTTTTTCTAAGTGAATATTTAATTATAAAATCATTATACATACATACATTTTCTCCTCCAAATCCCTTACCAAACCTGCTCTATAGGTTATTTTAAGTCTTTGCCCCATTCATATTCTTGTTGCAAACCTTCACAGTTGTACTTAGGGAAAAAAATTTACATTTTGAAAGTAGCTGCCTTCAAAGAATCAGTGTTATCTCCTGCTATTATTTCCCTGTATGTCAGTACATATGTGAGGGGACAGGCTTATGCCTCCCCTCTTTGATCTGAATCTTTATTATGCTGCCTTTATTATTAATCTAATTTTATCAAAACGAAAAGCCTCATAAGTGAGGGTGAGTCCTTCCACTGTTGAACAACTCCAAGGAAGTATTTTAATGCTGTTAATCTATAGGTTGATGCTATACACTCTATTCAGCAGAAATTTACCTTGCTCTGCTCCCTATGGGTATAAGCCTGGATGCAGTTTCAGACAAAGACCAGGAATTTTTTATCCACCCTGGCTACTAGTGTGTATCCACATATTTATTTAAGCTGGGAGAAACTTTTATCCCATCTGCTCTGGAAAATGTGTCCTTTGGTAAACAGTGGGTAGGGATGTTGGCCGCCGGGGTCCCTCCTATGGAGAACAAAAGTGATCAATGATAGAAGTCGCCAGGGAGGCAGGGAGGCACCCCACTGAGCAGGATGGACTGTGGCAAGCTACTGCCAATCTTTAGCTCAGGCATGTGGACTCCTGGAGCTGGATCAGGGAAAATCTGTCTTTAAAATGTTCCACACCTTAGCTGGCTAATGTATCGCAGTTATCATGTCTTTTAAAAGGTTTGGATATGTACGATAGTTGTGTAAATTTCCCGCCAGACTTGCTGATAGGTGAATATACAATTTAAAATTAAGATCTAAAATATATACCATATATGAAATACATCAACTACTCAGTATATAAACTGTATTTGTGGTTCAGCATGTGTTTTTCTTCAAAATGGATCTAGATCAATAGACACCGTTTCTGTTTTAAGCCCAAGAAATCCTACATCTGCATAATTATATCTTAATACACAGTAAATGTACACATGGGATTTTATGAACCAGAAGATACAGAATGTTACTGCTAAAGCCCATGTCACTTGATTAATAATAAAACACATGAAAAATGGACTAAATCTAATAACACTAGAAAAATTAGGGACTTTGTGCATGTCAGTTGTTTTACATATCTGATAACTCACAGTTGCTGCTATGACTCAGCAATGCTACTAAAAGGTACCAGTAATAGACACTATGACCTGAGATACATGATCCTCTCTAGGGAGGCTCATACCTATCTAAAGCCAAGGTCTGGTAGGAAATTACCTAAAATCAAGAACTGAGGCAACATGAAACTCCTAAAACTAGACTGATAATCCTTGACGTCATTGATAGTCAAAGTCTAGCTCTCAAGTTCAGCCACATATTAGATAAAATATATTACTTCTCATGAACAATAGTCTGCAGTAAGAGATGTTTTCTACTCTGATCAGTGAAGATACATCTAAGTTTCCTACATTCTTCAGATTGCATCAGTGGTATTTGGGCAAAAAAAATCTCATTACTCCATGGGAACCAATTATTTTAAACAAAATATTGAAACTTGTCAAAATATACGCTGTCACTTTTTGGGCAGTAGTTTGAATAAATCTTGAAACTGATGAGGGCGAGTCACTGACAGAAATTTTTTTTTTGTCACACCTCTCTCTTAGCAGCTCCAAACAATATATCGTGGTTCTGATTGCACAAGGAAACCAGTGGATGTTATAAAGGTGAGCTTGCAGGATTGGCCCATAACTGACATTAAAGTTTAATATACACTAGTCTAATATAAAGAGTGAGCACACTGAGCAAAGGACCAAATATGATGTTCTCTGAAAGAACCTGCTTGGATGAGAAATCCAAGGAGTAGCTGTTTAAACCTGACGCTTTAGTTCACAAGTGAAGTTCTGCTAATGGTAGGATGGAGGATTGGGGTTATGGATTTTAAACCCTCATGAGTTAAAATGGTTCCAAGTGGAGAAAGAAGAAATGAAGGTCTGGACAGGAGTAGCTTTTTAGATAAAAAAAATCCAAAACAACAATAAATCCAGTTTACCTGAGAGGGGATAAAAATGCCCTATTCTGCCTGAAGGAAGGCAAATTTGGAGGGCTTTGGGGGTGGGGAGGATGTGTGTGGGTTTTGTTTGGGTTTGGGTTTTTTCTCTTTAATGTCTTATGCTTTTGTTTTGGCAGAAAAAAATTGTCGTTGGGGTTTTTTTTGTTTTGGTTTTGCATTTTTTTAAACCAGGGGTTTTGCGGCACTTGGCTGGTCTGGCTGGGACACAGCCCTCCTTACATGTGGCCCAGTCTGCCACTAGGGATTGCACCCGCTGCCGTTCTCCTGCCAGTGTCTCAGGCAGCACAAAGAAAGGGAAAAACTTGGAGACCTACATAATATCTATGGTACATTACCAGGGTGAATGCAATGTGTAGCTCCCCCTGGACAGCACTAAACCCCTATTACTCAGGGGTGTCCAGGAAAGGTAAGCGGCTTATCTACAATAAAAAGTGACAATGATTGCATGCTTAGTCCTGTTCTGCACCATACCCTGCCAGCATCGACTGCATGAATGTGCCCACTCTCAGCACATGTAAAGGGGCAGAGTCCCCCCTCCAGTCCCTCCCCACCCCTGCAGAGAAAGCAGCCCCAAGAGGAGACTTCATGACTTGGCATTTCTAGCAGCAAGAGACTGAAAGATGAAGGTGGGATCAGGACAGCATGAGCGTTGTGAATTGCTTAGGGGAAGACTGTCTTGGGAGCAGCTGACTGAAAGTGCTGGGATTTTATTGACTGCTGTGATTTTGGGATTGGGACTGCTGGGATTTTACTGACATTGCTGGGATTTTGTTGACTTCCCTCACCCATTACTCTGTCATACAAGGCACCCGCTTCCTTTTGTGATACCTGTGGACAGCCCTGGTTAGTATTAGCTCAGCTAACATTGTATGGAAAAAGCCAAGCTTCCAGACACTTAGTGCATCCTTTGGATGTTTTTCCTTTTTACTGGCTGCATTTACACTCCAGGAAATAAACTGGTCTTCAGAATAATTTGGAAGCACTAAAATGTATTTTGTGTCATGTGGCCTTAAATATGACAGTACGATGTACCTGTTGCTTCATATCCTCTTCTCTTCTCAATTGGAAACCCACCAGGAGAAAGAGGGAGAGAATATCGCAGAATCAGAGAAGAGCAGGGGTTGGAAGGGACCTCTGGAGATCATCTAGTCCAACCCCCCTGCTAAAGCAGGATCACCTAGAGAAGGTTGCACAGGATTGTGTCCAGGCAGGTTTTGAATGTCTCCAGAGGAGACTCCACAACCTCTCTGGGCAGCCTGTACCAGTGCTCGGTCACCCTCAAATATGGGTGAAATATTTCAGGTACTGACTATGTAATTTTTACTTTCCCTTGCCAAATTCTTGATGCTTTCCAGACCTGCAGTGGCAGATAAATAAAAGACACTTGGGATACCAGTATCAGGTACAGCTAACTGCAGTAACTTGACATAAAACGCAGTAAAGAAAGGTATAACAATGTAGATCACTGCAGCTGTAAATGGAGGTGGAATACAACGGGGAAGAGAATTGGTGTTCAAGGGTGTAGGACTGAGAAGAAGAGAGGGAAAGACCACAAAAAACCCTAAACAAAAACCAACCAAAAAACAAACGCAAAACAGAAAAACAATGACACCTACACCAGACCTTCTGAAAAAAACAGCAAGCCACCTCTGGTATGTGGTACTGGACATCATAAAACCACTCTGCGCTGACTGCACTGCAGTTGCTTACTTGCAATTTAAAAGTAAATCACGATGAAAAAGCGGTAATTGTCAAACACTTATCACATGAACCAAGTTAAACCAATCATGTGATACCAGGGGGACAGGCTAAAGCGTTGGTTGGGATTTCTGCCAATGCCTGGTATTTAAGTGATATTTTTTAACAATGACCCCATATTTCTCAAGCTGCTATGCAGTAAGGTCCTTGTAAGGAAACAAAAAAGAAGCAAGCACTTAAGCATGAGATTTCTTAACTGGATATGGTAAGGATACACAAGAAGCTGTTAACAGCCCTGAGTGAGATTCTGTAAAGATTATGTATTTATATTGCTTTGCTTTTTAGCTTTGATTGGCATTTATGAGAACTAAGTTTTCCTACCCATATTGGAGATGTAACTGACCAAAGAGAAATCCTGTGCATAGGAGGAAGGAAACCAGACTGGAAATAGCCTAGAAAAACAGGGAATGAAGACCGACAGATGTGCACATGCAGAGGGTAACAAACAAAGGCAGATTTGGAGCAGAGGTAGTCAACTGCAGGAAATTACTCATCTGCAGCTGTCATTTTTCTCCTGTTTTGTTCACCTATAGAGATGAAGATGGCTTTTGCAGACCTGTAAAGTCTTACGCATTGCATATGAAACTCACCTAATGTATCGTTTCCCCATATTCCCCAGGAGTAGGGGAACTTCTAACCAGCAAGGTGTCGTGGCTTCTGTCCCGCTCCACTGCCCGCCATCTGGCTGAACGTGGTGCCTGCAAATCATGGCATGGAAAACAGCCAGACACCGTGTTGTGCTACCAGCAGGAATGTACCCAACCTCTGAGTCCCCACATATCAAGCAGTCCTGGTAAATAACACACTCGCCAAATGTAATGTAAGATCTCCATCCCTGTGGCAGTCCACAGGTTCTCTCAAAAAATGGAAAAGAAAATGCTGCTGAGGACTGTGCCAGGCAAGCGGGGAGGGCTTCCTCTGACACTTGCAGCTGCAGTGTAAAACCCTGGACTTAAAGGCATTGAGCTGCACAGGTTGGTGGCACACCCTGGTTTTCTGCGTGTGCTTGTCTTAGCAGGTAAGTTCCTACACAAACAAATAATCCTCCTCAATTAAAAACAAATAAAACAAAAAAACCCACACTCAAAACCCATATGAGGAGAGGTACTGCCTCTATGTGAACTCTGTAGAATTTTATTATGAACAAGCACACAAAGCTATTACACTTTGTACGCTGGTTCAGTTGGCAATGTAGGCAAATATTACATTAACTCCCAGTACACAGAGAAAAACAAGGTGCTCACTGTTGCCCCTAACTTCATATTAGCCTGTAAGTGCAGAACTGACAGAAAACTTGATGTATATCAGAATAGATATTCAAGGCAGTGGTAGACAACCGGGCAGTTGATTTCGTGTGCATTCCATGAATTGAGAAGCGAGCTCTCCTCAGTGTTCTGATTTAGCGTAAGTGACTTTTTCAGGTTTCTCTACAGTTGGTTCAAGAACTTTTATCTCTGATCTTCTATTACTATTCTTCTTTAAACTTCATTTATCCAGAAATGCACACAGATAAGTCAAAAGAGGTTGCAGACAGATGAACTCAGGTGCATTTTTATACCTATTGTATCTAGTTGTTTTTTCTAGCAAGATGACATCTATCTTCATTTCATCACATTTGCTTCACTCACAGCAGTGAAAAAGTTACAACCTGATGTTTCAGAATCTTGAAACATTCTTTGTTTTACAGAGGTATGGCCATCCTCAGAGCTGAAAATGGGCATTAATGCTTGGCTTTCGAGGTCAGTGATCAGCTTTTCCATGTTACCTCCTTGAATTCTCCTAGCTTATTTATTAATTACCCTGGGATTTTCAAAATTGGTATTTCAGCTTTATAAATTATTAAGTGAAAATTTGATTACATGGTCCTGCTACTGATGCATATAGGAACAGATTTGCCCAGAAGGATTAAGTGGATTAAAGTTTCTTGCATTTATATCAGCCAACAAGATGTACATAGTGCCACACAGCTGCTCTGCTTAAACGAGGGCTTTGTCGGCTCCTGGTACCGAGCCTGAACTAATGCCTCGCCACGCTGAGCAGGCAGGGGTGAAATATTCAAGAGGGCAATAAAACTTCACCCGAGTAGAGGTCAACTAGAACTCCTCAGGAAGCTCACAGAAAGGAGCCTTGGGGCTGAATTTGCTGTTCACACCATCTGGATGTGATACCTCAGGCCTTAAAAAGCAGCTTTTTAAATTGTCTCTCAAGCTTTAACGATACGAATCCCTCTACCTCATACTAGCGCAAAGCCACTTAAAGCGCAGCTAAAGATGTTTTTAAGCTAATCTTTCTGACTGAAATGAGTTGGAAGTCCTTTCGCTGTCAGCTCTAGCTGAGAAGCAATTCAAGAAGATGCTGCCTTGTAGCTGTTGATTGCAGCAGCTCAGTCAAGGCGCAATAGCTGACTGTAAGAGAGAGCTTAGTCCTTTCTGGCAAAGCCAGACAGGTTAATTAAGCTGTAAGGAATGGTGATGTGAGATATTATTTAACTCGTTATTGAGACAGACCAGGCGGTGACTAGCAGATGACAGCAGCTACAAATGCCTTTGCAGGCTGCTGTCACACCCCGTGAGCGGTCGGGCACACAGGTAAGGCTGAAGCAGTGACGCAGACCGTGGGGATGGGGACGAGGACCCTTTTCCCTGCAAGGGGAAGGGCAGAAGCGAAGGGCCGAGCGAGCAGGACGGGCGCCTTTGGGTCCCCAACACCAGCGTGGCCAGCTGCTGGCACTCAGGCTGCGTGGCCAAAGCCCAAGACCCACACGCAGGCTTTCCTTACACTTATTTCCGACTTCCTTTCCAGCAGTGATACCTTATAAACGTTTATTTAGGGAATAGAAACAGCACGTGAGATTTTCACCAGAGCTTTAGGCAACCGTTACCCAGCCCAAGGTGTGCGTGGCACGCGGGCTGGAGGAAGCCTGCCAAGTGCCCGAGGAGAGGCGCCGGGTGAAGGCACCACCGGGGCGGTCTCCCCGGCTCTGGGGACAGCGTGGGGCCTGCTTGGCTGAGCCGCGAAGGGGCTGCGGGGGTCTGCGCCACACCGGGCAGCGGAAGGCACGCTGTCCCGCTCCAGTCACCATTGGCGTGGGGAACATTTCTGTCAGGCGTCGCTTTCCACCCGGACGCGGCCGCGGAGGACCGCCCCCCCTCCCGCAGTTGCCTGGTAACGCCGCTTAACGAGGCGGTGTGCCGCGGTGAAAGGGGTCCGCTGCAGCAGCCCGTCCGCGGGTAGGGGCGCCGCGATGTTGGACCCGGACAGCGGGCTCTCCCTCACCATAGCGCGGATCGTGCAGCGGCTGAAGGGCTCCAGCCTCCACTCCCAGCTGGAGCGACAGGCCCGGGTGAGCCCCGACCTGGCGCTGTGCCCCCAGGCCCGCCTTCCTTTCCCGCTACCCCTCCCCGGCGCTTTGTTCCCGGCCGTCGCCCCTGGCCCGGCTCAGCTCAGCCCGGCTCAGCCCAGTCCAGCCCCTGCGGCCTGCACTGGGGCCGGGGGGCCCGGGGGGCCCGGGGCCTCCTCTCCCTCCTTCCCTCCCTCCCTCCTCGGCGAGGACGGAGAGCCGTCTAGTTGGTTTCTAGAGCTGTATTTATAGTTTCTCCCTTTGGGACTGAAGGATTTCGCAGTGAATATGAAGACTATCCTTTTGAAATCTCACTGGTTGAAATAGTTCCTAAAATGAATCGCTTTGTCTTTTAATCTCTTAATTTGGAAAGCTTTAAATACCCGCACACGCCCTCCCCCTTCCTCTTCCAGAGTGCCCCTGAGAAAATGAGGATTTGGTGAAAGGAAGTGAAAATAAAGGAAAAACGCACATGAAAGTACATTTTTGTAGCTGGGGAAACAGTTGCTTTTTTATATTTAGTAACTTATCTGCACTTGAAACCAGATTTTCATATTTCAGCTGAACTTCATTTAGGATGTTTCAGGTTAAAATTGTGTCAGTTTTCATGACTATAATAACATGGTAGTGGTGCTATAACGATTATTGTGCATTACTGAAATATTTTGGGTTGGGTTTTATAAAATCTTGGTGGTTGGTTTTTTTGTTTTGGTTTTCAAACAGCTTAAAATTGTACAGGGTTTTTTTTTTTTGTTGGGTTGGTTTCTTTTTTTGTTTGTTTGGTTTTGGGGGGTTTTTTTGGGGTTTTTTTTAGGATAGAATGTCCATTATCTGCCTCGGTTTTGCTGGGTTTTTAAATGAAACATGATTTTCTTCTCTGAATGTCCCTAAAGCTTTCCATAGCAAGTGACGTTACTGCATGCCTTTTCTGGGTTTTGTTTTGTTTTTAAATTTGCTGATTTGTTTTCTAAATGCTTTTTTAAATGTATGTCTGCTTTTCTCCTGTTGACTGACTGCTCTCTAAATACGTGAGTAAGCACATTGTAAGCAAATGTGCGTGACTTGAAGGGGGCCGGAACTATAAAAGACTATAGGCGTCGGGTTCTGGTAAGCGTTGGGGAATTCAGCATCCCAAATAGTCTGAGATGAGATGTGGGGAGTCAAATGCAAGACCTTGTCCTCGATAAAAGCAGTGATGGGATTTCAGGACAGGACTCTTTTAACAACTTAAGTACATACAGATTCTATTATAATCAGTAATTACCTTTGTATTCATTCTTTTGTTTGTCTCCTGTGAGGCCTGATTTCAGTCTTGATACTTTGCATGTTTGTTTTGAAACATGAGGAAGCTTGGTGTCATCAGGACTTGGTTGTTTAAACGCTGCTGGTGGATGGCTACTTTGTAAAGCCATTTTGTACAGGTGGACACTGAGGACCTTAGCAGTGCCCTTCCATGGTGGTGTTTGATGTCTGAAAGGGCAGTTAAATGCCTAAATCCCTCCTTGACTCTATAGCATATCAATTTACTCAATACAAGTAGAAACTCTGCATAGTCAAAGCGTAAAGCTAACCTATAAAATAAATAAAACGCAGTGTAATGACCACAGCCAAAGGATAGCTTTTTTTTCCACAGTCATGGTAGCTTTGCAGAACACTGTTTTACAAATTTCTTGGAGAAGAAAAAAAAAATGTGTATATATAGGTCAGAAGATTATTCTAGTAATTTGAAATGCTAAGGGGAAAGAAAATAAACAGGGCAACAAATATTCAGGTTGACTCTTAGAGTAGGTGTTTGAAGAGTTTGTAATAGAATATTAAATCAGAGCTATAGTTCAGTGTAGTGATCTGAAAGACTGCAAAGTTTTTAGATACATCAACTAGAGGATTTTTCAATGTAAAGTCATCTTTTGGAGCTTGTAGTTTAAATTAACAGGGCCAAATGTACACCGTGCTTGTCAGGAATCTGTATGTTCTCCTTGATCTTGAATTTTTTTTTATTGGCCTTGCATGCATTTATGTTCTTTCATGTACGGTATAGACTTGTTTTATTTATAATGCTTGTATAGTCATATTATTGCTATACTGTGCAGTTGCAAAGGCCCTATCAGTGAGTTTCTTATCTTTGTCCATCCCTTAGCAGCTGTATAGAATTCTGAAGGTTTCTGAATTTTGCTACTCTCTGTACTATATTAATGCTTGATTTCCCTCCCATTACATGGAGTATTTCTGAAGTTGCATTATCAAATGCGCAATCTTTGCTGTTGCTGTGTGTCACATCTGAACTCCAGCTTATTGATAAGATGTGATGGGTCGGGGTTTTTTTTGTGTCTGCTGGCTAACAGTCATTTTCTGAACAATGCTCGGTCTGTACTGGTTGCAGTATTGATCTACAGGTGTTCCCTTCTTAGGTGCTTTTAAGCTGGTTTTGGAGATGCATACTGTATTTTGAGAAGTCTTTTGAGGCAATGCATCAGAATAAAACTTCCTTATTGTTTTGGATATTTATACTACATTTATATTTTACCTTTACGAAGATTCCTCTTTATCTGTCAGTGTAGAAAATGATGTTGCTGGTACTCATTCCTCAGAAATATTTACTGTCTCTGAAAACATGAGAGTCAGAATGGATTGTAAGGGCCATTATAATATTGCCTGAAATTTTTGAGAGTTCTCGTAGTCTCACAAACTATTAACAAATTTTGTAAATTCATCTCTTCTTTTAATGCCTAGGAAGGAGAGCTCAAAATGAACAGTTTCTTTCATGAGTTAATAGAATTTTGGGGAAAACACAATATCCTGACATTATTTGTGAGAGGTGATAGAGTAGCCCTGTGGTTATGAAGTGATCACGCCAGTGCTGTGCTTGGCTGTCACTGAGAGCCTGAGGTAGTGTCAAGGACTGTGATACACAAGCTCTTTGAAATAAGTTTGGCATGGGCACCAAATGATTTGCTGTCACAGCTTTAGCTCTGGGGATACCAAGATAATCACGTTTTTGTCCCCAGGACTGAAGCAGAGGTAGGGTCATGTGCTTGTTAGTGACGATTTGGAAAATAAGTGTTAGGTTGATTGTGTAGGTTGCGTTTTGGTATATTGATAATGTGCCTCTAGGTGATACAAAGAGATTAATGCAGGAAGGAGTGTAAATGTGCCAGTCATTTGCTTTGGAATTTCTTCTGATCATATTTTGTAGGGTGTTTGAAAGGAAAGAGTAACAGTTACAAAGAGCCAAAATATTATAGTGGCTTTTCAACAGGTAAAATTGCTGCTGGGGCTATTGGGGTATCAGAGGACAAATCTGATCTCAGTTTCTCAGGTGCAACTTTCACTGTGTGAGTTTGTAGCCAAATTTGTTTGCTTTTGTCTTAATTTTTCTCTTCCCTTTCTGAAATGTAAATGTTTTTAAGGTAAAAATTAGAGGTGGTTAGAGAAACTGACACACAGACATCTTCAATCACAAAATGCAGTTTGAAAACTTTTTTTTTGTGAAGTCTTGCTAAAATTTTGTTTTAGGGAAAATCTTTGTCAGTGAACTGACATGGATAAACATGGGACAGTTCAGAGATGAAAAAAAGTGCTACCTTTTTAACACATTTTCATTTGCAGACAATTCAGAAACTTTCATTTTTATCATGTTTGAAGGAAGCCAGGTTTTATTAATCAATTCAGATTATTCAATCTTAAATTTTGTCCTCTGCAAACCTCTAATAGAAATCAGTCTGACTCTGAGTTGCCTGGAACTTCTAGTGGCCAGGAGTAAATAACAAGTAAAGGTAAAAAAAAAAAAAAAAACCCAAACACAAAACCAACAAACAAAAGGTTCAGTAGTTTATTCCTGAAGAACTTTTCTAAAACAGGAGGTGAAAATAAAATGAAAGATAAAGATTATGTTTTAAATTGAACAAGAGAGACTCAAAATACAAGGAATTCCTGTGGGCATTTTCTGTGTATATGTTCTCAGATCTGTTTCTTGTAGGTATACCTGTAGTGGGACAACTTGAAGGAGAACTTGTAGAAAAACAGGGTAATTGCTGTCAAAGTAGGCTAAAAGTGGTAACTCGAGTGTAACAATCAACCCTGACACCCCATCCCACCCCACTCTGACAATTAAGTAATAAGTTTGGGAGTGAGAAAAGATTTTACGAGGTACCTGAAGCTATGAACAAGGTGCGGGGAGGAGATGTGCTAGGATGTGTCATGATCAGAATGATTGTTCAGAGAGGACTCTGCCATCACTCTTTGAACAGAGCTGTGACTAGTACCATCAAGGTTTAAAGAAAATGTTAGTCAAAGTGAGAGGTAAGGGTCTTCACGAGACTTCAGATGGGGCAAAGAAGGAGAGGAACTTGCTTTGGGAGCACTGGGAATGTTGCAGCTGGGGTATTGCCCGACTCTGTGCTTCTAAAGGGAGTACAGGTAAATATCTTAGAATAATTTATGTGGAGTGAATGGTTTGCAAGATATCTGAGGGTATTATTTTCTTGACATTTTTTTCCAACAGTTTAAAAACAAAGAAATTGATACTGATCCCTACTTAAGTAAAAGATCAAATTAAGAAGGAGAATGTTTCTGTGAAACGTAGCATTTATTTAATAAAACTTAGCAAATAAACGTAGGCTCATGAGTCATCATAGATAATTAATGATTCCTTTTCGTGCATTGTATTTAACAAAGGGCTTACTGTCCCCTCCTGATAGAGCTTGTACTTTGGTTTAACTGGTTCAGCAGTAACATTTGCAGTGCAGTGACTTTTAAATTGAATGCAGTTGTGAATGTGTTGAACAGATTATGGAGTTTAAAAGCAGTGCAATCTTGATTCACAGATATTTTTTTAGTAATGTAGATTATATGTTTTACCTTGCGTGTGTGTATTTTGTTTGCAATGCTAATTTTGTATTCAAATAAGACCTAGAAAATTTATTAAAACATCGGAATTACATTATTAAAAATGTATCCTGTGGGAGAACATAACATTTGAAGCTGTTCATTCCTGTACGAGCCTAATTGAAGCTCTCTGTTTCAACTGCTAGGTTATTTTTCCTTGTATAAGAAAGTTTACAATACTGTTTCCCTTAGTGTAATTACTGTAGAAATGTAGATGGGTTGGAAAATTGTCAATATAATTAGGCTTTTATGCTTACTGAAATTTGTTTAGTTATGCTCAGAATGATCCCTCTTTCTGTTACAGAAACATATAAACCAAAACCAAAATCACTCCCTTAAATTTGTGGGATTTTAAGTGTTTAGAGAGTGTTTACATTGAAATTGTTGTGGTTGTACTTGAAGTGGTTTTTAACAAGTTGTCTTGATCCTGATAAAATCTAGTTATGGCAGAATGGAGCATGTGAGAAAAGGTGAATATTTATTAGCTGTCGTTAAATTTACTTCTGCTAAAGTTGGACTATATTTGGGGTAGCGTGCTTTATTGTAATTTGGGAAATAATAGCAATAAAAGCTAAAACCATTGTCCACTTGTGCAAAATCATAATGAACAGTAATAAATGCTCTGAAAGTGAGCATATTTGTCTAAACCAAAAAGGCTTTGAAGAGAAATTATGTTGGATAGCCTGTAAAAATATTTAGATAGTGTAAAGTTATTTGCAGAACTGTTTGCAGCAGGATAAAAGTATGTGTTCACCTGATGCGGTTCCACATTTCAGTATAGTTGGATCACTTCTTTGCAGTGTTTATTCTTGTTGAGAAAAGAAATAGTTTAACGCAGGAGTTATGCTGGAACACTTTGTTCTGTCAAGCCTTCTCTTTATAGTATGTTGCTGGTCCTCTAGCTATTTTCCTATACTTGAAGTGCTGTGCCTTGATGGCTTGTCTGTCCTCTTGCATGATCAATGCTGCTCCAGTCATGATGACCAAATGCCATTTCCAAATTTAGATGCTAATTTGCAAATAGATTTGTTCACTTGCTCTACAAATCAATTTACTGCACCCACCGACTTTTTCCAACTAGCTCTGTGCTATCCTTTTGCTTGCTTTCAGCTCGATCAATGTTGAGTGTCTGGATTTTCTTCCTACTTGGCATCCAAGTACAGAAAGTGTAATCCATTTAGAGTATCACTTATGATAGTGACTGCCAGATCTCAGTGGGATACCTTACCAAAGCCAAAGATGTGCACAGAACATAAATACAAAGGATTGTTAGTGGTACCTTAGCCACCTTTCAGAAGGTTTGGCAAAATTTTTAAAGTCCCAAAACTATCCTTTCTCTCCTGTACAGCTGAAGGACAAGGGGGTGCCAAGAAATGCTGTAATGATAGCTTGTTTTATGAAGGAATGTCTAACAGCCAGTTGCTTCTTGATTTGCAAGAAGTTGACTGAGACTTTAAATAAATGTGGACACCCAATGCCTGAACCCAGGTGGTCTATCCATAAGAATATGCACAGTGCCGGTTACTTAAGAGAAACTTGAGGCATTAACTTGTAATAAAAATAACTTGTTATTGCTTGCTGAATTACGCTGCATTCATCCCTGTCTCCTTTCAGGAACTCTGTCTTGGCCTGAGCCTTTGAATACGGTGATTTCTTTCCTAGTCTGGCTGTCAGTCTTTGCCTTCATGGGTTGTTCCCCTATATTGTGCACTCTCCTTTACTCTGCTTCTGATGGCCTCCTGATAGTACTAGATTTTTTTTTTTTAAAAAGCATGATACTTGTTCATCCAGATGTGTGCATTGAAACCGTAGTTCTACCTGGGTATATGCTGTATTTTGTTCATGCAGGAATTAATTCAGTTCATCAGTACAAATTTCATCAAGGTCTTTTTTTCCCAATAAACCCTAGCCAGGCATTTTTATCAGTGTAAATTGTAGTAATGCTTTTTATATAAATAAAATTTTGTCAACATGTTTTTCATTGAAATGCAAATGATACTTAGGCAGTACATTGTATCAACCAGTTTACAACAAACAAACCCTACCAAAATACCTAAATGTTTTTTGCAACGTAATGCAACACAGAAATAAGTTAGACTAGTTAGTCCAAAGGGAAAATAAAAGTATGTGGGAGACCTGGTCTAGTAATTTTGGAACATCAGCTCTGTAAGTCTCCTTGACTTCTCAATTTAGTGCCTATAAACACCTGTGTAAATTCCAAAGAGGTACCATTCTGTTAAGTTACGGCAAAACAATTCTGAAGGGATTTCCTTTCTCCTACCAAAATAAGTATTTTCTTACTTGTTTATATTACACAGAGTAGGCTATGGTGTTCTGTGTTAGAACTGGCTGCAGCTGCTAGCTGGACTGTCTGCCAGATTCTTCCCTTTCAGGTGTCTAATTTCTGATTTGAAAACTGATCAACAATCCGGTATGCAAGGAGTCCTTAACAGAAACAGTTCTGTGGCTCTGTAGCTCTGCATAGCATGCATAGCACTCCTCCCATTTCTACAAAAGGAAAAGTAGAAATGGGAGGAGGCTTTGGCAATTACATCCTGAAATGACAAGAGTGGGGACAGAAGCACCCCCATAACTTGGGGGGGGGTGGGGGGTGTATTTTCATGTTTCTTATATGAAGATTTGTCTCAGTAGGGCATTTTACAGTTAAGAAAAGGAAAAGGGCACAGGAAACAGGCTAAAAATAAAAGTTTTGATAAATTAAAGATTAGCATAGGAGTATTTGCTGCAGCAGGGCTAGGAATAGTGAAATAGAACTTGACTGAATAAATGGGCATGAAGAGGTGAAGGTAACTGATGGAGATCAATGCACTAATGTAATCCGTGGAGAAAGTTTTCCCCAAAGTGCTGTCCTGCTTCCTTTTTGACTGCCACCCTGCTGCATACAAGAGAATCACTGTTTTTTTGTTCTGCAGCTGGGAGCAGGCTCTGTTGGGAGCAGCAGTTTACAAGAAAGTCCTCTGTTGTGTCTTTTGGCCTGACAGGGAAAACGGGAAGTCATCTGTGTGGACTGAACTCCATTATCCCCTCTAATGCAATATGCTGTATCAATTTCCAGAATTTTCAGGAAACCACAAGAAAAAAAAGCATTGTCAATATGAGTGTCCAACCTTCTTCAGTGACCCTAGAGCTCACAAATTTTACAGATGTGTAAACATCAGAGATTTAAAATTCTATTCTCCTGATTGCACTTTTGTCACTTCTTGCACTGTTTACAGTGTCAGGACAATGAACCCACCTTCTAGTAGATTGTAAAGCTTTTTTTTGTGTTGTGATTCATCATCTGTCAATGAGTTGTATTTGTGAGGGATTTTTTGCACATGTAAAAAGGATTTTAAAGCATGTGTATCAGTCCCCACAGGTAAACACACCTGGATCTTGGGATTAAAATTGGCCATATTTAACCCAGAAGACAAAGTTGAACATTGACAAAAGCGTGTGCAAGAACTTCTGAGGAACAGTAAGGCATAATCTGCCCAGTTTGACGCATGTTACTTTATTTAAAATTCATACAGGAGAGGTACAAAACCACTGCCTTACAGCAGAAAAAATTTAAACTCCGCCTGACATGTGTGTTGGGTTTGCGTGGCAAGGTTTTGGTAGCGGGGAGGCTACAGGGGTGGCTTCTGTGAGAAGCTGCTAGAAGCTCCCCCTGTGTCTGACAGAGCCAATGCCAGCCGGCTCTAAGACGGGCCCGCCGCTGGCCAAGGCCAAGCCAATCAGCACCTCTGTGATAACATATTTAAGAAGTAGAAAAACACTTAGAGGGAGAGCTTTTGCAGCCGGAGAGAGGAGTGAGAAGATGTAAGAAACTCTGCAGACACCAAGGTCAGTGCAGATGGAGGGGGAGGAGGAGCTCCAGGCGCCGGAGCAGAGATCCCCCTGCAGCCCGTGGTGAAGGCCATGGTGAAGCAGGCTGTCCCCCTGCAGCCCATGGAGGAAGGATGAGGGGGTGTAGCGATTCCACCTGCAGCCCGTGGAAGACCCCACGCCGGAGCAGGTGGAGGCACCTGAAGGAGGCTGTGGCCTGTGGGAAGCCCACGCTGGAGCAAGTTCCTGGCCGGACCGGTGGACCCGTGAAGAGGGGAGCCCATGCCAGGGCAGGTTTGCTGGGAGGACTTGTGGCCCCGTGGGGGACCCCACGCTGGAGCAGTTTGCTCCTGAAGGTCTGCACCCCGTGAGAGGGACTCCATGCTGGAGCAGGGGAACGATGAGAGGAGTCCTTCCCCTGAGGATGAAGAAGCGGCAGAAACACCGTGTGATGAACTGACCGTAACCCCCATTCCCCGTCCCCCTGTGCCGCTGAGGGGGGGAAGGTTGAAGCCGGGAGTGAAGTTGAGCCCGGGAAGATGGGAGGGGTGGGGGGAAGTGTTTTAAGAGTTGATTTTATTTTCTCATTCCTCTACTCTGTTTTGCCTAGTAATAAATTAGATGAATTCCCTCTCTAAGTTCGGTCTGTTTTGCTCGTGACAACAATTAGTGAGTGATCTCTCCCTGTCCTTATCTCGACCTACAAGCATTTCGTTATGCCTTTTCTCCCCTGTTTGGTGAATGAGGGGAGTGAGAGAGCGGCTCTGGTGGGCACCTGGCCTCCAGCCAGGGTCAACCCACCACACATGTTAGTCCAAAACAGACATAGGACTTTCCATCAAAGTAGGTTCAGACGGAATCCTTCATAAATTACTCCTTGAGGCTGTTGCTTGAAAGGGTATTTTGTGAGCTGCCCAGGAAATCCCATGAAAATCTTTGTTTCCCTGCCTTCAGCGATGATCCTTTGCCAGCTTTTACCATTGTGCTGAATGGAATCATGTTTGTCATTTGACATGAGAGCTATGCAACTCACCACACCTTATGGTTTGTGCTTATGATCTTCTTTCTCACAAAGCATGCTTACAGTCTCTTTGCTATTGCAGTTGATAAGCCTTCCAATTATAAAAGCCTTCCTTACCTGTAATGGCAAGGTAACTTAAAATAAGAGCAGAAATGCTGATGCTATCAATCTCGGCAATATTGGCCATTCCTCCTTTCACCTAGGGGAAATGGAAAGATTTCCGTAAAATTCTGTGTTGTGAATTCATCTAGACCAACTTTTCCAGCAAGCCGTGCAGCACAGCAAATACCCTTTTCCATCTATAAACTGTAAGGCAAATGATAGGATTGTGGAGTTTGTTAGTTGTGTGTGATGGACCTAAAGCATGCCATGCTGTCAACAGTGCTGTTAGGGCTGGTGAACTGCACAGCTGCAGTGAGGAATGTTTGGTCCGTAGTTTTTATTTGAAGTTTGAAGATGTCATTTCTTGTCTGAAAGAGGTAAACTGTGAGAAGTTGTGGAACGTTTTCAGTTCAATTCTTTTGTGTAGAATAGAGTGAGTGGCTTCTAGTTATTTACTTGTGTACCTTATGACCAATCCTTTAATCTCTAGCATTTGTGCTAAGTATGTGGGGTACTTGCTCAGAATATTAAGCATATATGTCACTGCATACTCCCTCTCCCTTCTTCTCTCTCCGTCCCCACATACAGCTCTTAGCACTTATGTAAAAGCAAAGACATCACGTGAGGAAAAAGTCGGCTGATTTTTTTGGCTGCGATTACCATTGTCAAGTTAGTAGGAAGCAGTTTGCTTTGTGTGTATCCTTAAGCATGTATAATTCTTATTTCATAACCTAAAATACACAATTTACTTTGTTTTTAGTGCTTGCTTGATGCCTATTTATTTATTCATTTATCTATTTTTCATATTAGGTTAGCCTACACAAACCAGAAATTAAACTAGAATCTCTAAAAGAAGATATTAAGGATTTTCTGAAGACGTCAGGTTTGTAATGCTTCATTGATACATTTGTGAATAGTATAGATCTACGTAACAACATATGTGACATACATGATGAAAATAGTTTGTGCAGCTTTGGTGTCTTGTTACTGACAGTAGCCAGAAGCAGACACTCAGTGATTCCAGATTATTAAATGAGATTGAGAAAATTAAAAGGGAAAAAGTTCCTGGATTCCTGCAGCATTTTGAAAAACATACTATGCAAAGAAGTGATTTTATCGTTTTATAAGATACTCGTAATTTTTTTGAAAGTTCTGAATGATACAAGAGTTCAGTCACTTCTGAAAACGGAAATTAGCATTCTTGGAGGTATTCTTGAAAATTTTACCCTTAGCTTACAACTTCCAATGGAAATCGGAAATTTAACTATGTAACTATAATGTGAAGATTTGATAGTAACTGATACAAGATTTATAATAATCAGGAACACTTGTCTATTAATATTTATAATTATTTTAATAATATGATGGCTTTGAAAAAATAGCATATAATTATTTAACCAAAACTGTGTTGTAATTATTTGAGCAGTAGATGGAAGTAAAGGATATTCAACCTCTATACAGATCTCAACTTGCAATTTTTCCTATCTTAATTAGGTTAAGATTTCTTCATCTCTTCCTGTCTGTCTAGTAGATAGATCTGAATTGAGACAGAACAGAAAACTCTAGTGACTGCGAAGCAACCTCTGATTCATGTTTCGTTAGTATTAATTCCTAAAGTTATCTTCTGGATGTTTTTTTAACAGGTTGGGAAAAGAAGCTTCAGAATGCTGTTTATAGTGAACTCAATGTGTGAGTTTATTTAGTATTTTTATTTAATAAGTTCTACTCACATGATATACTTTTGATTCATTTGTATATATAGGTGTATGATGTGTTACTATTATCTGCAAGATCTGTCATACCAAGGGTGCCTGCTTCATTTCTGGTTTTAAAGTGCCATTATTTCTTTTTCATCCCAGGGAAAATATTGGACGCAAGTACATTTTAAAGAATGAGTGAAACAAATATCACCAAATTTTTTTGTTAGTTTAGTAATGTCTTTGTTGTTTTACTTCCAAAGGTACCAACAGTCATAATATAATTCTTGTGTAGCTGAGGTAGCTGCTGCAAATGTCTTTTAATTATTTTTGGATGTTTATGATGGCATCGCACACATTTGTTCTATTGATTATTTAAAAAAAATCTTTAAGATATTGGATCTCTAGACTTACCAGACCAGTGCTTATCATGCTTAGGATATGGTTATAAACACACTGAAATTTGTGAAATTCCCTTTTTATTATTGTTCAGTGAACTTTGGATGAGACTTCTGGGAAGCATAAGTTGCCTCTACATTCTGGCAAGGTGGAAAGGTGAATTTCATAACAGATATAGCCATAAATGCAGCTATATAATAAGAAATGTGTATGCAAATCTATTTGTGCTAATTTAAACAAGCTTATTGGAGTTACCAGTTTTGAACAAAGTGTCTTAGTAATACAAGGGAATTGATTCAGCAAAATACTTGTAAATGTAAGGATTCATCTTCATCATATTTTTCAAGGGAAAAATATTTACATGTCTTTTGGACTAATGCTTATACTTTCTTTGCGTTCATGGCAATAAGCTGCAAAATAATGAATTTAGCCCTGGAAATTTGAAATTAACTAAGAATACCATGATTTCATGACCACTGTGGAAAAGCCAAGAAACAGCATTGCTGAAACCTGTTAGTATTGATTCCTTTTCACACACAGGCACAGAGTTGTCCAGAACAAATTAACAGCAAGTACAAGAGTGACTTTACCAGTTAAAAATGGGAAGAAGTCTGGGGAGAGTTTCCCAAAATCATATGATAGGAACTGATTGACTACATTTAAACAAATGAAAATTCAGGCTGACTATGAAAGAAGCTTTGTGTAAATTTTGTTTCCTGAAAGACATTTGAGACAATTAAAATTAAGCTGGATAAAATGTTTGGCAGTAACTCATTGGAAATTATCCACATTACTGGAAGATAAATTAGTGGTTTGGTTGTTTCATTTTGTTCCAGCTTTTATATTTTGGCATAATGCAGTTTATGAATTGATATTCAACTTTGCTTAGATCAACTCCACAAAGTTCTAATTGCTTTGGGCATATACATGTTCACTATTGATTTTTTAAAAGGAAATCCTTCAAAAAATATATTGTCTCTTGAAAAAATATAGTATCCTGGATAGTAAAAGTTCCAGGTACTAATAAAGATGACATGATGTAAAGAGCATATACTTTTTAAATACCTGATTTGTTCATAGAATTATTTGATTTTATACTACGAATATGTGAAATTATGAGGAAGTATTATTTTTAATATAAGAACTCATGTTGAAATGTTATTAATAATTACACTGTTTGTGTCTATAGAAAAGGATGAAGAAGAAATACTTCTAAAAATAATATTTGTTTTTAGTCTTCATCATCATACACAGCAGTTTTACTAGTGCTCTCATGAAAGAAGTGTATGTTTAGGTTTACAAATACAGGATTAATTAAGCAAAATAAAAATCTGAACATTTAAAATACACTGTACTTTCTTTAAGGTTTCCTTCGCCCTGTCATCCTGCAGCGCCGCCTGAGCATATGAAAGAACCATTAGCTTATATGAGAAAAGCACAGGTTGGTTGTTATCAATTTTACTGTTCATATCACATCTTCGATTAGACTATTTGAGATTTACTCTGTATAATGTTTTTGTACAATTTCTAGGTTTTATACCTTAGGAAAAACACAGATTTGTAATTGCATCAAAGTTAATAATAGTGGTGTTGTATATGTGACCCTTTACATACATACAAAAAATGCTCAAGTAATTCTCCAGCCATGAAAGAAGTAGAATATAGTGGCAGGTAGGTGAATATGGTAGAATAGAGATAATATGAATTATGTCAAGGAAGAGAGTTTGATTTTGTTGGGAAGAAGAAAAAGTGTAGTTATAGGTCATTTCACTTAGAGTTACAAAAACTGTTTTGAAGAGACACAGGCAGGCAGTTTTGCAGTGAAAGACAACAGGCTGCAAAGATAGCAAGATCTTTAGAAAGAAGAAATGTATTTAGTACTTAAATGTGGAAGGAAGATGAAAAGTATACAGCTAAGGAGCTTAAGACGTATTAAGGCATATTGAAGGAAAATAAGAGCAACTGGACTATAAAAGATTAAATGAGGATATTTGGTGTCAGGAAAAAAATATTTTTGCTTCATAAGTTTTATTTTTCACCAATATGTGCCATTTGAAAGAAATAAAAAAAATCCACATAAAAATGTAAAAAAAAAAAAGCTTCAAGAATATGATCTAACCAAAGTATCTGAGGTAAGGATAAAATTGTATTTAACTCAGCCGTGCCTAGAAATATATTGCAGTATTCTCTTACAAGGTATTCAACAAATTGTGTTACTTTTTCAATCATATTGTTGCTTATTCCACTAAGTCTTATCTTGCTGTCCTGGGTTTCAGTCTTTAGCATTTGGGGATAAAGATTGTATTAATTTTTCTTCTGTGATGTGAAATGTAATGCCACAATTTATTGTCTGAAAATAATCGCTCTTATCAGTTACTAATGTGAGAACCACAGAGGCGTATCTATGTGTATGTTTGTCTAAACCAGTTTCAATGGTTATTATTTTATAAAAGTGTATATAATACCTACAGCAACCAATAATTTTAGCTCTATGTGGAAAGGACTGTTTTTCTAATAGCTTAGGAATGAGTAGGAGAAGGCCCATCTTTACTAGTTTCAAAATTTCATAGCCCTGTTTCAAAGAGTATTAGGCATCCATATCCTCTGGGGTGGGTTAACCCTAGCAGGCAGCTCAGCCACTTGCTCAATGCCCCTCAGCAGAATGGGGGAGAGAATCAGAAGGGCAAAAGTCAGAAAACTTGTGATAAAGACAGTTTAACAGGTAAAGCAAAAGCTACACATACCAGCAAAGCAAAACAAGGAATTCATTTGCTACTTGCCATCAGCAGGCAGATGTTTAGCCATCTCTAAGAAAGCACATCTTCATCATGCCTAACAGTTTCTTGGGCAGACAAATGCCATAATGTCTCCCCTTCCTCCTTCTTTCTCCCAGCTTTTTATTCAGAGCATGATGTCATATAATATGGAATATCCCTTTGGTCAGTTGGGGTCAGCTGTCCCAGCTGTGTCCCCTCCCAACTTCTTGTGCACCCCCAGCTGGTGGGGAAACATGGGAAACAGAAAAGGCCTTGAAGCTATGTATGCACTTTTCAGCAATAGCTAAAACATTGGTATGTTATCAACACTGTTTGTGTCACAAATCAAAACCACAGCACTATACCAGCTTCTGTGAAGAAAATTGACTGTCCCAGCCAAAACTAGTAGATCCTCTTTCAAGTCCTTTCTTGAAATACATCTCTTCAATAAAGGATTCAATATGAATCCTTTTCATAGAGAAATATTGTTAAATGGTGATAGTTGCAAAAGAGAATAAATACACAGTTAGGGAATTAACATTATATTTTCTAAAACCACTGAGGTACGTGTGTTTGATTTTCAAGATGTGCACATGTTTATCACTGTATGTAACAGGTCCATAAGAAAACAATCATGATCGAATCAGTTGAATCACAGCTAGGTTTTGTTACTCTTTTTGATGTAAAAAGCTTACAATGTCAGTGTTTTGATGATTTTGTTTGTTTAAAATATTTGGAAATAGCTAAAATGCAAATGTACAGGTTGCTAATACCTTTTCAGAGAGAAATAAAAGTGGAAACTAACCAATTTATTTCCCTTAGGTATCGGAAATCTAATTAATGTATTGAAGATAGAAGACTCTTTGTTTTATCTGTAGGTAGATTTTTTCACTTTATTTGTCTTTTAGCATCACAACAGTTGGAAAAGAATATTTTGATGCTATCGACAAAATTTGTCCTGGTAGAAAAATGTTTTCCATATAAGTCATTTTCCATTTTTATTATGCACAGCCACCGTTCAAGATGCTGTTTCCATTGTTATGAGCTCGTTGACATTTTCTTTATCCTTTTCTATCTTAATTAATTTTGCTCTACTTCAGAATTCTGGAAAGAAGGATAATATTCACTGAAAACCATTTTACTTTGATAACAGTTATTGGAATGACTCTGAATCAGTAATTAAAACTGTATTAGTATTTTTCTAGAGTAGATATTAAAATGTTCATAATTAACCCTTTTTCTTCTCAAATTAGTTCAGTTTTCTCATTCTTATGTGGCAGACTGAAGTTTTTATACTGTATTCTCTTCACTACCTCAAACCCCCCAGTTTTCTAGGAAAGGATAGAGCATTAATGGTAATGAGTAGTAATGCTGTAAATCATTCACGTAATTGTGGTATTGTCCAGTGTAGACAAAGTATTGCCATTAATATTTACATATCTTTGAATATTAGTGTAACATAGTGTGTATTTCCTACTGTGTACGCTGGAGAGCTGGTCCTGTGTTTGGGTCGAGATAGATCACTGGGTACAGCTGCTTTTGTCTGTCATTGTTTAGGTCTTTCCCTAGGTCTTGGGGTTTTTTGTTTCCTGAAAAATGTCAGATATAATATTTAGGACCTTTCTTTAAAACATCAGGTGATTTCACAACCCTGGTGTTTTCTGAGGTATTTGGTCTGGTTACAATTTTGGCGAGATAGCTCACCTCTTCCTGCCTTGTTAAACAGCAGAATTATTGCTAAAAACTTCTGTGTCTTAATGCAGACAAAGTGTTAGCACTAGATCCTAGGATTAAAAATTTGAACTTTGCTAATTTGCGTTTCCTGCCCAGCAGAGACTGATGTGAGTAGAAACATCCCTGAATCCATTGAACTGCTGTACTGACTATTTCCATATCTACATTTTGATGAGGTGAAACGATTGCAGACCTCTTCAACTGTTTGTTTTGCTCCCAGAGTTTACTGGGAAAACGTTTGCTAGATTTGGGACAACTCTACTGTGAACAGCAATGAAGAAATGAAATGGACAACATAAAAATAAGAGCAAAAAGAGCTAGAGAAGCATAAGAAGCTGAGTCCAAGGATATGTTAGGAAGTGTTTCCACAGTCTGATACCTCCCATGAAGCTGTCTTTTAATTCTGTCATATGTAGATTTTACAAAGGTCACAACAAACCAAACACTGTAAATCTCAACAAGAACTCTTATCATGATAGTTCCATAATACATAATTCATAAATTTGCATTGCTTTGTTTTAATCCATACAGATCCTTTTTGCTGTTTTTAGCTGTAAGCTAGGAGCTTGTTCCTGGGTTTTGAGAGAAACGTTAAACAAGTAAATTTAAGGAGGAGATAGGTGGATAAGAATTGATGCCACATCATCCAGTTACAAAGCATAAGGAGTAAGAAAACAGGAAAGGAGCTTTTCATAATAGGAGTGGGAAAGGTGTTGCTTTCCAGAGGGAGGCAACATTAAGTTAACTAGCTATCTGCAAAGAAATCTGAGATATTGTACTGACTGGAGAACCCTTGTTGTTTGAGTTAATAATACTTATTTTTGCTTGATCTTCTTTAAAGTTTTGTTCCATTATTTATAAATTTGTCTCTAATGAAAAAAAATTGATAGGTTTGTCTGAAATCTGTGCAGTCAGAAACATAACTCGATGATCTTTTGCGATACCTTCCTGAAGGCAGGGCAGCTCTTAAAACTAGAGTACTGGAGTGCATTCATAAAAATGAGAGTCTGATATACTACTTCAGCAAATAAGTGTAATTCAGTGTGTTCTACTTGAGTAGCATCAGCTGGTTATCTAAAAATACAAGGACCTGAAAAGATAAATTGTTCTCTGGTGGGCTGATCTTCAGACTTCCGGGAAGATAGAAGACCACGATTGTCTGTATTTTAACCAATTTGCCCCTTGCTTCATTAGATTCTTTACCTCAATGCTTCTAGCCAAATCTGTGAAGATCTTACTGATGTGGTGCTTTGCTAAAGCAAATCCTTTCCTCCCAGTACTTGAATTTTCTTATGTTCCTCTTGGCTCATTTTCAGATTTTGCCTTTTGAACAAAGGCCATACATAAACAGCAGACTTGATTAGAAAATCACCTTGAAGTACGTTGTTATATTTGCTATTGATATTCTGGTATGTTTTTTGCCCAGCTAAGACCCGATTGCCCATGTTGTACATGCTATATTGACATACAATCAAAACAGCATTCTGACCTGTAGGTTTATAGTTATGAGCTAGACCACTCTCCAGTCCTGTTCAAAATATGAGTAACATTACAATTGATTTCAATAGGAGTGTGGGTACTAGGAACTTTCTAAAGCGTAATAGAGAGATTCTTATCCATATCCTAATTTCTCCCAGAAGAGTTAAATTATCCCTAAAGAAGGAAAAACAGCTAAATTATTAATTTTCTTTCTTGAAATGGACTAGTGGACTCTGAAAAAATTAAAGTGACAATACTACATACTCTAATGCTGTGACTGCTGAAGATCTGCTTAAAACGTCTTCCTTCAATAGACAATTCACCTTTCCTAGTTTCTAAATCTCTTTGAGAAAATAGACTTGAGTGCTAGAATAGTTGATTAAAAAACCCGGTGTTTTCATTGAATAGTATTAAAGTGGAAAAACTTTGATAACATTTTTATTATTCCTAAAGGAATTTTTGTTTCTTGCTACAGAATTTGGAGTAGGGGATATTCACATCTCTTTTAGATCATGTATTGATGTGATTCCTTGTGTCCTAACTTAAGTTACACCTCTTATCAGAGGCCAAATGAAAAGTTCATGACCATCAGAACGAGAGCAGTGCCAACATAGTTTCTATGTTTCTCTTCTTTTTGAAATTTACAGATTTTGGTTAGAGAAAATGTACCAAATGAAATCTGTGTCCAGACACGTTGAATTCTACCTGCAGAAGTAGGCAGAATTAGGTACACTCTGAAAGAATCACATTTTTGTCTAGTCTTCTAGAAGAAAGAATTTTAGGATTCATTATTGTGGAAAAAACTGTAACTAATCCTGGCTAGTTCATGCAGTTGTGACATTTTTCTGTTTAGTTTATTTGTTGTTCACCCAGGTTCATTTAACTGCAGTGAAAGTTTATAAATGACTTTGCTACAGGATAAGATAAATCTGATTTGTAACAGACATGTTTGAAATTGTGAGTTGCAGTACTGCTTTCCTCAGTTTCAGCTATTTTACTGAAGGTTATCATTGTAACCATAGCAATCCCAGCAACGTGTTTTCTTAGTGTTAAATTTCTTCATAAAATTAGAGCAATCATCTTGGAAAATTTATTGTTCCCATCAATTAAATGACTTTATGAACTCTGCCTCTGGCTTTTATTTCAGTCGAGGACACTGCATTCTGTTTCTGCTCACTGCAGGTAACTCTGCTGTCCTGGGGAAAGGGAAGGACACCTTGCTTGGAGAGGCTATGTAACCCTCACTTTTTTTTTTTTTTTTTTTTTTTTTTACTTAGTTGCTTTTATTTGAACATAGTTACTGGGCAGAGTCTTGAAGGCTGAATTATGGCACAGTTTATGAATATCCAGAAGTGATTTATTACTAACATGTTGTATCCCCGACACAACAAGTGGGTTAATGTCTGGTCTGGTAGTTGCCAGTCACACCAAGAGTATCGACCTCCACTGCTCCTTGGAATGAGCTGGTTCTTGGTCTTGCAAAGCCTCCTCCTCCATTTGCCTCCTCTGTGCTTCTTTTGTAGCTTTTATATCTTGGAGTGTATCTGTGTGTGGTTTGGGTTTTTTTTCTTTCCCTTAATTTTGATGGGATCTCGTGTACCCCGATGAAGTCTGCCAATGATACCAAACTGAGTGGGGCAGGGGACACTTTGGAAGGGAGAGCCACCCTGCAGGAAGACCTGGATAGGCTGGAAGAGTGGGCTAACCAGAGCTTTAGGAAGTTCAACAGACAAATGTCAGGTTTTACATCTGTGAAAATGTAATCCAGGACTGCAGCACAGGTTGGGATCTACCTGGCTGGGGAGCAGCTCAGTGGAAAGGAACCTGGGGGTCCTGGTGGACAGCAAGCTCAATATGAGTGAACAGTGTGCTGCAGTGGTGAAGAAAGCCAATGGGATGCTGGGTTGCATCAACAAGGGCATCACCAGCAGAGATAAAGAAGTCATTATCCCACTCTACTCAGCACTTGTCAGGCCACACCTGGAATACTGTGTTTGGTTTTGGTCCCCACTATACAAAAAAGATGTGGACAGGCTGGAGGAGGTCGAGAAAAGGGCCACAAAGATGATCAAAGGGTGGGGAAGCCTGCCATATGAAGAAAGGCTGAGAGAGCTGGGTTTGTTCAGCATTGAGAAAAGAAAGCTTAGGGGAGACCTTATCACCCTGTTCCGGTATTTAAAGGGTGGCTACAAAGAAGATGGAGACTCCCTTTTTACAAGGAGTCACATGGAAAAGACAAGAGGTAGCGGGTGCAAGCTGCTCCTGGAGAGATTCTGATTGGACTCTAGAGGAAAATTTTTCACAATGAGAATAATCAGCCATTGGAATAATCTCACCAGGGAGGTGGTAGATTCCCCAAATTGGACAGTTTTAAGATTCAGCTGGATGGACTGCTGGACCATTTTGTCTAGACGGTGCTTTTGCCAACAAAGGTTGGACCAGGTGATCCCTGAGATCCCTTCCAACCTCGTGTTCTGTGATTCTATGATTGGTCTTGATGATTTCACTTTGTTTTCTAAACTGCTACTAACACCTCTGTTTTGTTTCCACTTTATTATCCTATATGGCTTAGTAGTCTTTGTGCTTTCTCGCTTCTCATTTCTTCCAGCAGCAAACCCACACTTCTCAGCAAAATAGGGTACTGTAAATGCTCCCCACCACTCCTCTGAGAGAATAACCAGTTTGTGGCATGGTGTTATGTAACTGGAGCATTTGGAAGGCATTTGAATATGATAATACAGTTAAATAAAAATATTATACAGAATATTATAAAAATGCTGCAATTTGGAAAACATTCCTTATGGTCAAAGCTCAGGTCTGTTTTTGTTTATGCAAGAGAAGGTGAAGGGATGACTTGATTGTGAGAAGAAATTTCTGGTGAAAGATAGCTATTTCATTTGATGGAAAGTCATGAGAAGATCTTTTCAATGGAAGCTAAAATGAAACAATTATAGACAAGATATAATTTTTATTTTTTTAACAGAACATTTGAACATCTGCCCTTCCTTCCATTTGCTTCCTGTCTAATATACTGCAGTCTCTTTCGAACAGAACTTTAAGTTTGAAGAACGTGTGGCCAGACAGTAACTAACTGTTTACAGTTTGTGTCTAGAGCAAATTACAAATAATAAATAGAGTTAAATGACATTAAGAGGAGTCTTTGCATTCATTTGATCTGGGTCTGACTCATCATCCACAGAAAACTAAATTAAATATAAAACCCAACAGTGCTGCTGTAATCACGGAAGCAAAATCCTAAGTCAGTTGACTAGAAAGTCAATACTAGTTGGCATTAGCTTCAGAGGAATTATCCACAGATGAGGTACCATGTGGTAAGTTTGAAGTCTAATGCAGTAGTCGGAAGAATCTGACTGCTGTTTAAGCTGTCCAGTTGCTATGAGGTATTGTCTAATTCTGGTTTTCTCTTTGATTAGAGAACTATTTCCTGAGCATTATTTTAGAATAACTATTTTTCTGAGCATTACAGATTACAAAATTTCTAATTTTTTTAACTTCTGAGAACATTTAAGATACCTTTTGTGGAGAAAGACTTGCACTCTCTTTAGGTCACAAAGTAGAGAAGGCATTCTCTGTACATAGTTGATTGCCCTGCTTATAATAATTTGAAAAACTTGTTAAATGTTGATATATAAGGAAGCTTGATCATTAGGCATATGTCAAAAATGAGTAATTGTGAAAGACATGCTTTTTGGAGATCTGAAATGTGAACAACTCATTTTTCTGGTTTTTATTGTGATGTAAAAGATGAAATCTGTTTGCTCTATTGTTTCAATTTAAACAAGCATATAATATTCCCTTATCATTTTTGCAGATGTCAGTCAGTGAGTCTTCCTGTCCTTTCTTATGTATGACCTTAAAAGGCTGCTTGTTATTACATGATAAATGCAACTGGAGGAAAAATAAATTCCATGTAATTCAACTTCTTGTGTGCTTTAGGGAAGCTGGGAGAAGCGAATTCTAAAAAGTCTGAACAGCATGTGCACAGAACTCAGCATCCCACTAGCACAGAAGGTAATGTATTGTTAACTTTCTGTTGCCAAACTGATATTTTTTGGAAATTAAGTCTCATCTTGCACACTTGTAATGTTCATTTTACAGATAGTTGTCAAGAGCTGCAAGGCTGGTATCCAAATAATTTTAACACAGAATAATTTTCAGGGATAGTGGCAATACATGCATCAGCTCAAATTGGGAAAATATAAAAGTCTATAGGCGGATCTTCCTTTTTGCTGTTGCAGTACTTAGCCTCTTGAGGGAGCAGCATGTTGGAAAGCTAATTGCTATGTTCATTGCTCTTAGAGCATTTTTGTGTGCGGGCTCTGCTGTATGACTTCTAGCTGCATAGCCTGTACACAATATAGATTGTGTGTTGGAGAAAGCTATAGTTGAATTGGTACTTTAGGAGAGAGAGAGAGACTGGTTTGTTGCTGATTTTGGCTGTCATTCATTCTGCTCTTTGGTTTCTATTAATTTAGAGGCTTTAATTTTAAAGATCATGGATTTGGGGAATAATGTTAGAATGTTTTGTTCTTTATTTTTCTCCTGTTGTGTATCTATGATAGGTAGCAGAACCTCTATGGCTCATCTTATGAGATAAAGGATGCAGCTGTGTTTGCTTTTCATGACTGCCAGGGACAGGAATTTGATAACAAACTCCAACGGTTCTATGGAATGAGCAGTCAATCTTCAGTAATATGAAGCTGACTATTAAATAGCCTAAAATTCATTAGTAAACACATGAAACTATTTAATGTGCTCCTTTTTTTCCTTGAACTGGAACTTGGATGTTCTGCAGTAGAATATACCTTCAGGCAAGGGGTAACTTGTAAGCAAAATAAGTTTGTGTTGCTAGAGCAATATATTTTTAATGTTACCTTAATTTATGTATTTGAAATAGGCATGTTTTTACTCATTCTGTTTAAAAAAAAAAAAAGAAAAAAGAAAAAAGTGTTACTTTCTTATGCCTTTCAGAGGCCTGTAAGTGAACAGAAAGAACTGCTTAATAAATGGAATGAAATGGGAACTGATGAGCCAGGTAAGGTCAACTAAATTTATGTGTATTAAATTTTTGTACACAGAACAATAGCACATACCTCTTATTCATCAGTCAAAGATTAATGTAATCACTTCAAGGTAAACTGATTTCAGTCTTTTTTCTCATTGGCGATGTGTCATTATGCATAAATACATATTCATTTCATTGTTATTTTGTTTCAAGTTACTGTACTAACTTTTGAATCATCACTGAGAGGTTATGGTATAATACTCCTCATTCCAGTGCTTTGGAGATTTATACAGCTAGAGCACTGCTCCTCTTAGTGTAAGCTCAGGCTAATAGAAAGAAAATGTTCTGAACTATGGATAATAAAGCTTAGATGTTTTATTAACAAAACATAAAAATAACACTTGCATGGAATAGTCAGTCATATTATCCTTTGGGAGAGCAAGGCGAACTGCCTTGTCGGTTCATATCCAAGTTCCTTAAAAGAAATGATTTCGCAAAGGTACTAATATGTGTAACAGTACTACCTCTGCGACGGCAAATACTATTCATGGATTGCTTATGACTAGTCCCTATTTTTTATTTGACAGCAGTACATTTAATTCAACAATCTCTGCTGTTAAAAAAAAGAAACCTCTTTTGAATATAATATTTTTCCCATGTCTAAGATTGGTTCAAGCTAAAGACTTACGCGGAATAAGTAAAAAAGGCTTCCTGTGACTACTGTTGTTCACTTACTAGGGGTTTACAAAAATTAGGCACTAACAGTACCATAATCTTGGAGAATACGTGGTGGTTGTAGCCATGATATCTGTGATAACCTTATTTTAATCTTTGCTCTAATGTGTTACTGAAATTGCTAGATTGTGTTAAAGTTATGGTAAAATTGCATGGCTTTTTCATCTCTTGGTTTTAACGTAGCATCATTGAACTCTTATTTCAGATCTAAGTCTCTTCCGGCCTGTTTATGCACCTAAAGATTTTCTTGAGGTACGCATTTATGAAACAATGACTCAGCCATTGACTTGCATCCTTTATAGTCTTTTATGTGAAGTGGCGAAAATAATTGTTAAGTGTATTTCAGACAATTTGTCCTTTATAGCAAGTGAAATTTGGCATGCTTTTTATGACTCCATGTTTTGTTTACAAAACAAAATGCTATTGTCTCTTTTTTTTAACTTAATTTTTAAATTGTACTTGTAAACTTCTCTTTCTCCAAAGAACAATCGGTTTGGAGCTAACTTTTTTTCTGAGAGCAATTCTCCAACTGATTTCATAAATCATTTCACATTTTAAATTGCAATACGTTAAGCCAAGAAATTGCAATATATGAAGCTAATAGACTGTTTGGTGGTAGATAGTAGACCTGTATGCAGTTGAAATTGTAGGTCATCTATGAAGATTGTGAAAAATGAAACATGAAACAGAACCGTGTGGAATTTGGAGGCTTCTGTCTATAATCAAACCAAACCATTGAAAAAAGGTGACTGCTGAATCTTTCAAAGATTCATTTCAAAAATGACGGTATTACTCATCATTTTGTATGGTTCAAGCACAGAACATCTCAGAAAAACAGAACTTGCTTTACCAGCTGTGCCTAGAATAGGCATGGACAATGGACAACAAACATTGTTGATGACAGTGAACTTAATGGTGATACAGTAGGACATTTTGGATTAAAATGTGATTGAAAATAAAAATGAAAAAATCAGTATCTGTATATCTTGTGAGTTATACAGGAAACAAATTGTCTAGAGCATGACAACAGCGTAGAATTATAGAGTTAAGATTCACGGAATGGTAGGAGTTGGAAGGGACCTCTAGAGATCATGTAGTCCAACCCCACTGCTAGAGCAGGATCACTCAGAGCATGTTGCACAGGATGGTGTCCAGGCAGGTTTTGAGTATCTCCAGAGAAGGAGACTCCACAACCTCTCTGGGCAGTCTGTTCCAGATGGACTCCTAATTTACAGAATAAAACTTAGAAATCTAATACTGAATTATCAGTCAGAATTAATGTATTAATATTTCGATGTGATTCAGTGCAAGTTTAGTGGAATAGTTTGTAGTAGTAGAGGAGAGTTATCGTATTTCTGACTTAAGTGTAAACTGTTTCATGGTTATGAATTGTGAATGCATTTCTGAATCCAACAATAAACTTTTTATCCATTTTATTACATTTCTAAAGACCTTCTTTTTTTCAGTTAGTGATAATAATATTGGAAATTTTAAATTTATTCTGTTTTCCATCACAGCCAAGTTGTGTGTATTCTGAAATCTGTAAACAAATCCATCTTCATTTTAGCTTTATCCAGTGACCCTCAAGGTCACTCTTCTTTTATACTGTTTGTTTCCAGAGTTTGCAGTTTCTTGCATTAATCTTTTAATTTATGAGTCTGAGAGTGAGTTTATATGGTGTAAGAATACTTATAAGACTGAGAATTGTAGAGCTAGGATGTTGTGGAAGAATTTCATAAGAGCTTGAAACTCATCTTGGAAAGAATCCTTGCCAGCTCAACATTATAACATCGAAATCTATACCCATGGAATAACAGTATGTAAGAGGCTGTAAATTCCTTTATAGATTAAAGTTACTTATCTTGACATTGTGATTCCTTGCCTCTTAAATTTTATCCTTACTTTAGTTTTTCAATTCTGTAATTTATTTTTTGTTCTTAAAGAAAAGAAGATATTTTGATGTATAGTTATTTAGTAAGAAATTACTTTAGTAGCAAATTATGTAGCACTTTGATTGAAAGCTACCTAGGATTGTCGATGTAAGAATATGGATAAAAATTCTTTCAGAAAAAAGTAATACTGAAGAATATCCTGGATATTCTAGCTGTCAGAAATTACTCTTGGCGTCTGAATGGCTTTGATGAGGAAGTGAATTTTAATCAACACATTACTATGTAGCCAGCACTTAATCCCATATATAAAAAATATTTTTTTTTTCATAATTTGAGCTTATTTTTCAAAGTAGAATATGCTTTCTTCCTTAAAGATTTGGCTCCTTTTTGAGTTTGAAAATGTTGAGATGTAGTTTGATAATTTGGGCCTATATATATGATAGTTGCAGGAAATGGTTTTATGCTAAACATACTGTTTGTAATACTGATGATGTTAAGAAGATTTCTGAATGTAAATTGCTGAATATATGCAAGGAATAACAGAGGACCTACCATTTTTAAGGTACTGATGAATCTTCGAAACCCAAATTATGAAAATGGAGAACAGCCAAGTTTCAGAAATCATCTGGGGCTAATTCAGGTTCCTCTAAAAGTTAAAGATATTCCAGAACTGGTAAGTATATTTTTTTTTTCTTACAATAGGTTTCTGTAAGAATTATTTTGCCTTGCTAATGAATAAGATTCTAAACAGTAAAGAATATTAATATCATGATAAGTTTCTCCTTTTGAAAATGAAAATAAATTAAATATGTAGCTAAAACACAGAGCATAAAAGAAGTTTTATGAAAGACATTTCTAAATGTAAAACATACAGTAAATTATCTGCTGGTAGTTTTCATTTTATGCCACACAGCTTTGATTTGTGCCAGAAATATACTTCTGTACATGTTATTCACTTTTTTCTGTACAAGAAAACTTTATGTAGTTTATCTTAATTCCACAGTTTTATTTGATGCTGTACAAGACCAGTATCCTGACAATCAGTTAGCTTCTAATTTTCTTCTCAAAGTAACTCTAAATCCCTTTATTGTCAGATTGTAAATGAAAGGAAATGCTTGGGTACTAGCATTATAATGGGAAAATAGGAGAGCTCATTTTAATGCTTCGCTGATAAGTCTCTTGAGGATTTTATGCTTGCACCTAGGTTGGGAAAGAGTTGGGAATTAGATATCCTTAACCTAATCTTTCATTCACCACTTCATTACATCCATAGCTGTAGCTCATAGCTGACATGAAAACTGGGCCCTATAACTAAAACTAGAGTAAGAATTGATGTGAGATTCTTCTCTTTAAAAACCTGAGCTCATATTTCATATATATGCATTTAAAAGAACTACGATTGGTTTGGAAAATATTTGTATTAAGCCTTTCAGAAGAAATCTCTAGTGATTTAGAGAATTAAACATTGTTAATTACTGTTTTATGGTTTTGTTTCTTTTCAGAAAGAAGACTTCAGTGAACTAGGCTTAAATATAGGACAACTGGGTATTGATGATTCAGCACAAGTGCCTCCTGGTTAGCTAATGCTGTGCTTCAGTCACTTAAATAGAACACTAATGAGTAGAATACTTCACAGTTATCAAGTACTTTGTGTATTTTTTCCCATAATAAACCATAAATATTTGTTCTGTAACTATGATTGTAGTGATTTTCTTAGTAAAATAGAGCTAATAATAGAGACCATTGCAAATATAAAGGGTCAGCTTTGGAGAAGATTTAAAATCATCACCTTAAATAGAAAATATGTTAATTTCAGTATGTTTGAACACTTCAGGATCTAGATGAAAAAATTGCCTATCTCCAAAAACACAGAAAATATCAATAAATGCTAAGCCAACTAACAGATAGGCATATGTACAAGCACCTCTAAGAAAAGATTACAGAAAATATCCATGTATTCAGTAGCTTAAATAGTGCATAATTTCTGTTGTGTTTCCGTGTATGCATTTATTCCTGTAGAAACAGGTTTTTAAATGGTCTTTCCATATAAAAGTGCAAAACATTATAGTATCAAGTGATTTTTCTTTTTAAATGGAAACTTACCTTATTGAAAGTCTGGGTTCATGCAGTATAGTGCTACTTTGGTATTTGTGTCCTTCAGACAAGAAAAAATTCTATAGTATTATTTCTTCTTAGTTTTTGAAAAAGAACATTGATGCTGATACAAGTTAATTTTTAGTGACATTAGCAGTAAAAATCAGCTGAACGTAGTGGTGTGTAGTAAAAATTAAAATATATTACTAGCTGCAGTATCTTTATTTTTTGCCATTCTTTTCTATTTATTTATTTTCTAGAGTTCTTTGAAAATGAACATGTACGTGTTGGACAGAAAGGTATGTATCTGTTTTCATTTATAATAAACTGTGAGTAGTTAGGAAAACATTTAGTAAATGTCTATCTCAATTACGTATACCTTTTAGAATTTTAACAAATTAAACAGATGAGTGCAAAGCACAGTCAGTAATACCATTGTAATTTAGACAGAGACAGCCAGTAATACCATTGTAATTTAGACAGAGACAGAAAAGCAAGCATTTGCAGTCTACCAGTAGCTACCAGATAAATAGCTCCACAGATATTTCATTAAGAATGAAATAGGAAGCATATAGACATAACTTTTTGGTGATAACTTAACTTATGCCACTACTGAATTTCATTTTAAAATCAAAAGACTCTGGACTCCCTTCTCTGCACACACAGTTCTCATTAGTGTAATGGGGTTTACGCCTGTGCATCAGAACAGAGTCCTTTTAATTGTTATTTGCAATTGCAGAACTTACTAATTATTGCAGTGCTTAGCCACCATGGAAAATTCACTCATTTGTCTCCTTATACTGGTTTTTCTGAAGTAGTTCTGGGTTTTTTGTAGGTTAAGAAATAACCTAGAAAAGAAAGGGAAGATAAAGGAAATAATCATTTATTAGTCAAGTTTGCTTATAGAAGAAACATACAAGGAATGTTTGAAATCCCTCAATATCTGCTCCTTCCTGTCTCTGGTGATTCCTGCTAAACATCATCACCATCAAAGTAAAAAATAGAGTGGATACCATCCCAAAAGTCCTCCATCCTTTTTTTTTCTTTTTTGTGTGTGTGTTTCAGTAAGAAAATAATGACCTTTCTTGCTTCTGCCTTTGCGGTCCTCCTTCTATCCCTCATTGTCTGTTTTCTGATCCAAGAGCAACTCATTAGGGCACTGTCCATCTCTGTTCTTTTCCTGTTCTTCCAAATAAATTTCCTATCCAGACTTCCTGAGCCAGTCATTCAACCCCACAATGTAATTCTCACTCCTCATCTCTTGTCTGTGTAGAGCAGCCTCCATTACAAAGATTGTCTTAGCTTTTCCTACATGCAAAGACACAAAATTTTGTAAAAATGTGTGTTAAGAGTCTTGACCACAAACTGAAATCTCAGTTCATTCAATAGCAATCCTACTGCATGCTCTATTAGGTGTTGGTTATGACTTTGGCTGCCACTGATGTATTGATTTTGCTTTTATATTAGATGGATTGCCAAGTCTGAGGAATTTTCTTTATTGCATTTAGTAAAACTCATCTTACATATAGCAAAACTACTTTTTAGTATTTTGTGTCTCAGTAAGAAAAAATAAGATAAACACTCATGGATACTGACATGAATCACGGTCTTTTCTAAAGTTTTGTGGGGAATGTAAAAATGTTTTTAATTTTTGCCCTCTTTGTTTAGGAAAAAAGGATCATGCACTATCTGTGTTAGAGCTCTGCAGCTTAAACAGACAATTGGCAGACTGGTCTATTCAGTATTTAAGAAGAGAGGGAAGGAGAGAGGAATCAATTAAATACATTTATACTTCCAAACCTCATCCTTCTAAGCCATGTCAGGGCAGATATCATGAATGTCGAATTTAGTGAAATTTAGAAAAGCAAGTTGTTTCTGAGAGACTTCAGAAAAATCAGAAGATACAGATTTGGAAACTTCTGAGTACCAGCACAACAGCTATGTAATGTCTAGATAATCTCACAGAATTATTCTCCCAACTCTCTGTTGTGAAAGACAGGTATGAGGATACAATTAATCACGTAACTTCAATGGGAAACAACACTCCTATCAGGTTAGGATAGCTAAAGATCATTGTCTTTCAAGTTTATGGATTTAAGTAAGGAATGAGATAATCCGCTCTAAGGTATGTACAGTACTGTATTCAGGATGAGGCCCTTGTGACAGAGTAGCCTAAAGCTTCACAACGACCCATCTAGGCAAACCTGTCAACTGTAGAGTATTTGTTTTATGTCAGTCTGAAGGAAAAACAAAATCTTTTGAGAAAGTCTTTATCCTCCAGAGTATGTATACAAATAATGAGAGAACATGACAGTACACTCTAAAATGGAAAGATCTTGCCCCACAGTTATCTGTGAAGACATTCATACGGTTAACATAAAAATAGGGGAGACACAAAAACCCAGAAGGAGTGGCAATCTCCTATTTGAACTGAGATACCACTCATAGTTAAATAGGAGTATTTTGTGGCTATATACGGCTGCTTGTTCCACTTGATGCCAGCCTAGTAGCTGCAACTAACCTTGATATAGTCATAGATACATACTAAGTGCTCTTTTATGACAGGAGGTAGTACAGCCTTGCTTATTAATATCAATTGCCTTGTTTCCCAGAGAACTACTTCAAAATTACATTCTGAAAACCAGACCTTTTAGATATTTTCCCATTAGCTAATGCTTACAGCATGGTAAACCAATTTGTAAAGTTTGAAATTATCAAGTACTTGATAATTTCATAAACTTTGGAAGTCTTAAACTATATCAATTCATTACCTGCTTTCTTACAGTTTTAGCAGAGCAAGATAGTGCTGCAGCTCAACAATATGTTCGTCAGGGATGTCCAACAGCACTCCGAGCTGATCTGTGGGCCCTCATTCTCAATATTTCTAATCAGCCAGAGGTAAGGAGCAAAGTGAGAGTAAAATGTGAAGACTAGGTGAAAACACAGAAGTGAAAGCACATATCTTCTAGTGATCTTTTTTTCCAAAATAGAAATGCTCTACTGAGTTGTCACAGAAACTGATAAACATTTTATGAGAAATATACACATGCCTGTAAAAAATTCTGTGCTGTGGTGAAGTCTTTTAGGCTCTTCCCTAATTTCTCAACAGATATATGAGCAAAATACTGTAGAACAAACTATTTGGTTGATCTGGCTAGCTCCTGAGGTTTTCCAATATGGTGCTGACTTTTTCAGAAGGGCACAAGAAAAAAGTCCTGGAAAGACTGAACCTCTCTTATCTTTCCTAAGTTTTATAAAAAAGAATATGTGCTATATCTTTTCCCCTCTATTTCAACCTGTCATCATATTCATGTACATATCTCGTAAATTGCTTTATATATTATTACATGCATACATGTAAATTTACTCATAAATGTGAGAATTTTACAGTATTTCATTTGAGGATGTAGCCATTTTCTTGTAATATTGGGGTATTTATTGATAACTTCATAGTACAATCATAAGATCTTGCCCTTAACTTAAGTCTTGTTCATTGACAGCTTACCTCAGGAGTGAAATTATTTGTTCTGGTGTTAGAATTACTTAGTTTATTCCTTTTTGAAAAAATAAAGTAGTCTTTTGTTTCTATTAAATAAAAGATTGAATTCTCTGTAGAAGAAAGAGCTGTTGAAATAATAATGAAATATTATATGTCTTACTTAAAATGCTCAACACTAGATTTAAGTTATTTTAAATTATCAGGACAGCTTGAATTTTAGAAGTCTGTCTCTTAATGAGAGCAGGAATATTATAGGTGTGAAATTAATTTTTTTGGTTACATTGCATCTGTTTATATTCTGTTAAATGCTGCATGTTCTAAGACCATTTTTATCTTAATGTGGAAAATGAAATAATTGAATAAAAAAGCCAAGTATTCTGTATTGATGACTAAAAGTCAAGATAATAGTCAGAAAAATGATAAAATATTTCATTTTATGTTCATGTAAAGCATGAGTTGTTATGTAAATAGACTTATTAAAATCCATTTCCTGAAATTCACATGGACAATTTTCAAGTTACCTTTTTTAAAGAGGAACAAGGTACATCTGTCTGTTAATATATTTGTCAGCCACGCTGTTAGATCCTTTAAAAGTTAACTGTAGTTTATAGTTGTTTTTAATATGTGTTTATACTATGCACGAAGGGTGAATATTATAGATCTTCTCAAAAGGTTAGTCTCTGCTCTGACAGTATTAGTTTACTGTTAGGTAAGCTAGAGAAGAGTACCTTGGCTGTTTGATCACAAGTGCTCGCGTATGTGCGTTTACTGTGTAATAAATGGTAACTCAGCTCCAACTTATTGCAAGGAAGCATGTGGACACTTATGTCAGGGCAGCTAATACATTCTCACTGACATGATATTTTACCTTAAGGTAACTTTGTACGCTCTTAGCAAACTATAGATGAAGAAGAAAAATAAACTATATACGCATACAGTATTCTGAGATTCAGTGCAGTAGACGTTCTCCTTTAGGAGACATTCTACAGGGTCCACAGCCTTGAGACCGAACTGAATAGACTGTGTGCAGGGAACTACTGGTGAGACAATATTTTGTGATGATGCTGAAAGAACTTGAGAGAGGTGATGATAAGTGGCTGGAAAATGATAATGATAACATCAAGAAAAAGTGATAAGTAAGGATAGATGAAGTGATGCAGACTGCAAATTTGTCACTACTTTGAGATTGTTGAAATAAAGGATTGGAAAACAGTAAATACAAAATCCACCCGCCCTCCCCACAAAGAACAGAAATGATCACGTCTGTGAACAACATATACTGTGTTGGAGAAAAGCTTCTAAGCTGGTGATGTAAGTGCATATGAATGTTTTTCTGTCATGCTAAACCGAAACTGTATCTTCTAATGTAACAGCTATTGGAGCCTTTTATCTTATTTTCCAAGATTATTTTTGCACTGCATAGTATAGTATTTGTTATCCTGGGCTCTTAAGTTACAGTTGTTTTATGGACTTTGAGTACTAAAAATATAAATGCACTAAAGGGATAGGCTTTCTGACCGAGACCTAGCAGACCGCCCATAGATCAGGTAGGATAGCACATGGGTTACTATAGCTATGTTCTAAACTGAATATCCGTAGTTCATTTTAAGGATTGCATTTACTAGCATTTCACAGAAGTAAGGCTGTAACTACTGCCAGAACGCTATCTCAGACGTTCTTCTTGCATATACTCAACATACTGCTTTATTTTTTGTAAAGTATAGCAAAGCAGTTTTCAGATATATGTAGCTGTTTTATGATCTGTTGTATTTCATATAGACTTTATTGGTTTATCTAACACTTCTCTACCTCTTGCATACTGTTTCTCTGCTGAAGTTGAATTGCATGGTTGCAGAGATTTCTTGCTGTAATACTTCTGATTTGCAGCTCTATTACATTTATAGCTGGATGAATCTATAACATAAGGACTGTGAATTTCCTTTCTTTAATGTAAAACATTATTGAAGGTTTGGTATGGGCAGCGTTGTGTGTGTTAGCATCCAATGTTGTTGTTTGGAAAATTTTATTTGGTAAAGCTCAGCCTCTGTATAAAGCTAATATACAGCCAAGCAAGGGATGATCCTAGCAATCTACCATCGTAATCGTAAAAATGATAAACTGGAAGCTCTGTATGCAGGATTATTTAGAAATGTGTCAACACATTTCCTGGCAATAAGTTGTTTATTAGTTTTCATTTGTGATGGTACATTTTAAAGAAACTGTGTTAAAAGAGCATTTTTAAGGTTGCAAAGTCAAACATTTAAAAGCTTAACAGTGTCACAGTCAGTATTGTCTGTGCAAACAGTCCAGTTTGCTCTGTGTATATATATATTTTTTATTGTATGCTCTTGAATCACAAAATCACAGTTTTTCCTGTGGGATATCTGCCTCATTGATTGCACAAAATGGATGGCACACACTTACTAACAATCTGTTTAATTAGTTTTTTTCCTTCTGTTCTGTGTGTTACCTTACTGTTTCTTCACTGCATGCTATTCAAGCAGTGCTTAAAAACCAAAATTGTTCATGATAGGCTTTTTTCCTCTATTTTTTTTGAGTTAATGGGTTTAAAATCAATCTTAATTCTGAAAATTCCAGCATGCGGAAATTAGTAATGCTTTGCTTTACTACAGCTTTTACTGAATGTAATTTCCTAGGTGTAAAAACTTAATAAATAGGTGAGGTGGTAAGTTTGTAATGGAGCATGATGTAACTCTATGCCTTATCAGTAGAGTTATTAAGTTTAAGATCAGTAGCTGAAGGTGCCCGCTGTACCATTCAAACAGCTGAGAAACCAGTAGCAGCAATGGACTCTCATCATCTTTGACTGGACAAGGATGTACTTTACAAGTATGTGTGTCTGGTAGAAGGAGAATAGGTTTTGGATCCTCTTCCAGGATTTGCCAGGAGGGACTTTTTTAGCTCTCTCGTCTGTTATTTCTTTATGTAATCTGTTTAGGCTTTTGTTTTGTACTTGTTTCTGGTACTTCTGTTCCAAAATCTACAGCTCACCTAATTCATTCTGGTTGCCATTCTTCAGGCTTCATCCGGTTCCCACAAATCTTAGTGTCTCCTTTCTAGACTCCCCAATGTCAGTCTTTCTTCACGTTCCTAGCTCTGTGCTTCATCCACCCATTTCTTGTATCAGATTTGAGAGGCAGGTATCGACAGTGCAATCAAATGACGAGGATAACCTAAAAATGAATCATGAGCTGCCTGCAGTTCAGCAATGAGAGTACAGCTCCTGTGCCAGGGATTTCGGGACAGGCCACAGGTGGACTGTGCCTGCACAGAGGCTGCTGAGTAATCCAGACCTTTATTTCAAAGAAGGTGAATCACCAGATTCTGCCTAAACTAGCTTCGCTGGGTACTGCTGAAAGATCCTGCTCTCTCTTGCCCGTGAACTACTTTCGGAGCTCCCTTTTCCTCATGCTTTCAGGTGGAGACAGTATGAGGTTTTTGAGTGGAAATTTTGGGGTGCGGCTTTGTAAGGTCAAGAGGGCTGGACAATTCTGAAATGTACTTTGTCTCAACTTGGAAAGATGAGTATGTTTGGAGATGCAGTATAAAAAATATATATTATTTTGAGAAAAGCTATGGCCTATATAAAAATGCAACACATTTTAAAAAGTAAGAAGTTTACAAATCAAAGTTACAGTAAGATTTGTCAGACAGAGAAGAAAGGTTGAATCAGATGAAAATGGTAAGATTTTGTTTTTATAAATGAAAGCATCTTAGGCTAAGAAACCTACCACATTTTTGGACACTCCTGACACTTCCTCCACATCTGGAGGAAGGAACGCAACCAATAAAATAGTAAAACAAGACTTGAATCTTTTTTGAAGCCTGAGTGAGGAACTTAAAAACATTTTTCATTGTGTGAGAAAAACTGATCACCAAGCAAAAGGATCATGTGGCTTGAAAGCAAATCTGTGACCAATCTTGTTCATGATTCAGATATAAGGAATAAATTTATTAATATAGAATGAATCACAAGCCTCTTATCTTACTAAGAGGCATGAGCAAGACCTACTTGTGGTCAAGTCACGTCTAAAAAATCGGTGTGATTCCCAAGTCCTGTTTTCATTTTGCCTCACAACAATCGCAATTTAAGAGAAAATTAATAACAAGTAATAAGTTAAAACCATTATTCCTACAATGGTTATGATTGCTTTTGCATCACAAGTACCTTTTTAATAATTTCTGATTTGTTTCCCAAACTTTTTCTCATGACTTCTAGTTCAGGTGGACAGCTTGGTCTTCTGGCCTTTTTACTAAATTATTGAACTGTAAAAACATTTAAGTACTGTTTCAGTCTGGTAGTATTTGCAATGTAAATTTGCTATTCATTTTTTCAGGGTAGAGTTTTGAGTTGTGTTTGAAGTTTTACTTCATGCTGAAGTTATAACAGCAACAGGAAATGGTGTTTTATTTTCTGAGGAACGATCAAGTTGGCCTAGTGGGTTTTTGTAAGAGCGAAGGAGAAACTACTATTTATGAAAAAATAAAAGGTGATAAACTGTTTACCCTTTTTATTTAAAATCATACTGAGGAAAGTATTCAACTGAATTATAAAGAACTTCCATTCAGTTTCTGCGAGTTGCTGAAGAATCTGAGCGCAGTTGTTCTCTCTTTTCAGACAGTGCCCTAAACATCAGGTTGCTTATTCCTACCACTTTTTTAACTGCTTGAAATATTTACACCAATTAAATTAAGGAGGAAAATTGGGCAGGATATGTATTTCAGAAATTGTATGTCCTATTGGTTAAGGCTAAGTAATTCAACTCTAACTCAGGCAATATTTGCCCTATATTCTAATAAGTAGATTGTTTTTTAAAATTGGTACACAAGTCTGAAGGGTGAGAAATGGAAAGTTTCTACACTTCTGTTTTTACTGATTCCTTTGCTAAAACAAAAAGATATTTTACAAAATGTTTTAAATACATGTGTCATTCTGGATTAACAAATAGTAAATACTCTGTTCTGATTAAATCTATTTCATTTACATTTCTTTCAGCGGTTTTCTGTTTTCCTTCTGTGGAAGGTACTGTTCACTGGCTATACTAAAGTAATTTATACATAATTGCAATTAACATGATTCTTTACACTTCAATTAATAATGCAGTTGAATTAAGGCATAGGAAGCTAGTACATATTTTAGAGATTAAAAATAAAACAATCATATTTCAGTATGATGCCTTCAACAAAACTGCACTGAAACTAGTACTCTGAACTCACAAAGTTAGTACAGTAGAGCATCATTTATGAATATTTTTTTCTTGTACAGAAATCTGTTCTTCGTACATTTGTGCCAAATGACTAACTCTATTCTAAGTGTAGCTAAAATAGCAGCAATTCAACTTAATACCAAGGTATTCTGACTGTTAAGATGAATGGACCATGTACTTAAGTGATTACTTTTTAGTTGTAGTTTTACAATAATTTTAATAGTGACAGGAAAATGGACTCTTGTAAGCAAACATAAAACATAACTGAATGGCTTCCTAATTCAGGAAGGAAAAGGTTAGTACAAAATACTGGACTAGTGATAATGTTAACTTGTGACTTGGAGACACTGTGTCACCAAAAGCAAAAGATTTCTGTCTCTCTTCATACCACTTTCTTCTCCCACTTCCAAGCAGCCTTTAGCAATTGTTCAAGGCAGTTCTAGAGAACTAAAAACTAGGAAATTAAAACAGGAAACCATGAGGTAATTAGAATCTCCTTCCCAAGTTACAATAAATTAGTTGTAGCATTATCTAGTACCCTTGTAGCCATGAGTTTCATTGTACCATTTCTTATGCAGGAGTACTTTTGTGTACAGCACAAACAGTTAATCATGCAGTCTGCTTAGCATGAAAGAGGTGTTTTTTTTTATTAGCTCCTTCTGTTCTAATATATACAGTCATTTGAGATGGCAAAAACCCCCACTTCAGACATTATTCATTTGGCAGTGTTACACTTAGACTACAGTATTGATGCTTTAAAATTGTGACTTTAATATTAAAGTAGTTCTCTGTAGCTCGTAAGAACAGCGATACATTCATGCTGCAAATAATTTACATTTAGTAAATATTTGTGTCTGATCCTTCATAAAGAAATAGAGTATTATTTATATCTCCCCTTTTTATTTCTCAGAAAGAAAAATGTAAATATTTTCCCTGTGGTAGTTATCAGTACTTAATAAATACAGCTCATGTCCTCATTTGAACTTAACAGTCTAATAATGTATTAATTCTAATAATTTCTAAGTGTATAATATTCACCTCTTCTCAGTTTTTGATTAATACAAAGAACAGTTACAGTGTTCCCTAGCCTTCTCTTCACTTTTTTCCATTTTCTGCCTCTCAAAATATCATCTTACTTCCCATTTGTTCTTTAAATCCTTACTCCAGGCTTACCTTCCCCCCACCCCCTCAAAGAAATCGGCAGTGAATATTATGTAAAACTTGGAATGTAGAAACATTTGTGTGGTGCCTGTAGAGACACACTGAAATCAAAATAGTTTTGTGAAGTGGGAAGGAGCTTTGGGACTGCTGATTTTAGTGTATAAATTTATTCCAAATCCATTTGAAACTGTGGTATTCATCTGAAACTGTGTTATTCAATTGTGGGTATTATATATATATATGTATATATAACACACAGTTATTTAGGAATTTAGGAATTACATGATGATAATGCAATATTTAAACTTTTGTTTCCTTTGCAAGCCCTTTCTAAGAGGAAAGGGATAGAAGAAGCAAAAGCAGAGAAGTGTTTATTCTGATACTTCCCCATCGTTTCACCCTTGTGTATGTTCTGTAGACATTCAGGAAATAATTGGAGTTTTAAAAAAGGTCTGAGTTCTTTGTATTCTTTACAAGATTTTTAAAATATATTTATAAATTCATCTTTTCACAAATTTATACTGTTTAGAGATTCATATTAATATCAAATATTTGTAGCAACTCACAAGTGCTAGAAGATATGACAGAACCTATTAATGGAGAGGTGCATGAAAATAGAGGGTAAAAAAGAAGAAAAAAAGATTTTGAGCATTGAAAAAGTTTTAGCTGTAGAGATCCAAAGGTTGGAAGATACAGATCTCTGGTTTGAATTAGTTCCTTCATTCTCACTTTATTAATTATCTACAGGGGAGGTCATTTTATAAAATCTCAAATATTTGCCTTGTTTCTTAGGGCTTAAGTTAGAATAAACTGCGATAGAATGCTTCATAAGTTGTGCAGTGGGTTTTTCAGCTGAACACATGCTTTTTGTTGGGTTTTTTTTTAATTGTTAAAAATTGGTTTCATTAGTTTAAATTAAAGGTGTGTCTCAGACTAACGATGATATTTTTAATTTTAGGATATCTTGTATTATGAACAGCTTAAGTCAAATGTGATTCAGCATGACCTTTTAGTGGACAGCCTGATTTACAAAGTAAGTGATTCACTAAACAGTGATTAAGTGATTTATATACTCATCACACCAGTATCTTGGTTTTTTAACAAAGAATATGTTAGATGGTTTGGATTTCATGAGTGTAAGAATAATTAGTGCAAATTTATTATTATAAACTCTCGCCTTGTGCCTGTGTTGGCTCTTGTGTAAGACATTTGTTTGAGTTGAGCCATTAAATCGTAAAGAAACGGTAATTTTAAAATGTGGAGTATATGCTTTAACTACAGCTCTTTCATGATTCAGTGGTGAAACAGTGTCTTCTACCACTGTGTTGTTTAGCTTCTATGGGAGTCTGAAGAGATGTCTTTTGGCTTCAAACTACTCTGTTTTTTGATTACAGGATGTAAAGCTCACAGCAAGCAATGATGACTACTATTTTGTATTTGAGGATTATTTATATCAGGTATGTAGCTTTTTTCTTAGAAAAGCTAGAAAGTATACTGCTGTGGAATATGGACTGCCTTTGTGTTTCATGGGTAGGCAGAGTACAGTGGGACCCTAGACAGCATCTGTTTGCTGCATTGCACATACTTTCCCTTCTGAATAACAATACTGTAAATTAATCTTGTACACTTACACAGATTAAGCAGGACAAACTTTTAAAACTCCTACTCTGAAAGACCCTACACAATGTCTTTCCAATGCAGTAAGCCAGAAAAGTCAGCTATATTCTTCCCCTTCCCAGCTTTGCAATAATAAAATGATTAACAGCTGTGGCATGCAGAGAAATTAAAACTTGAGAAGTATATTTAGGGTTCCGGTTAAAAAAAAAAAAAAAGCTTTACAGTGACCTACTGCAATAAGCATAAAAGATATTGTGTTGACAAATTTTAAATTGAAGACATTGATTCTGAGTAAGATAGTGATGCATATAGTTACTTTTAGGATTGCTCCCATTCCAAAGCTGCTTCCAGCAATGGGGAACCCAGCTAATTTATAAAGAATTATCTTTGTTGCTGCCTGTCAAATGCCCTTAAATAGGAGGACGTTACATTTATGAATTTCCTAATGTGTAGTTGATTGCAGTGTCAACATAAATGTCATGCAGCAAACTTAACATTTCCACAGTGCTTTCAATTTCATTAGTCACATCTGTTAGGTTAGACTTGCTTAATTTTCTGTTTGAGCTATGTGAAATGAAATGATTTCTTCTTTGATGGTAATATGTAAAAGTGTTAGTAATTTAACTAAGCAAGGAACTGTCCTTAATGCTGCTTAGTCCATGTAGGTATAAAAATATGCGTTACTATTTAAGCATACTATTCAATCATGTTTGCATATAATATTTTAGTGTAATAAATGTTTAAACACTAATGCTTCAAATTATAACCTCATGAAATTATAGCCTTTTTTACTTAAAATAGTTCCAAGATTAAGATCTGTGTCTGAATTTGTTTCTGAATTAAAATTTGAAAAGTGACTACACAATAACTCGAACATTGATATTTATTCACTAAAATAGTTCCATGTAGGATTTTTTCTTGATTTAAGGATCAAAGATGATCTTCATTATTGTAACATTATCTCATCATCATGGGATGTGAAAATCTCATTCTTATTTCTGCTTCATTCATTATATAGATTACTAAGGCATATCAATTAGTCATTAATTAACAGTTCCAGTGAACATAGAATTATAATCTATGAAGGAGTATGAACTAATATAGAGTATAATGTTTGGTTTTAAGACCATCAGAAATAGATTTTGTTCATCAATCTCAATATATAGCACAGTTGAATATTTCATTTTTTATATATATTAACTAAAAGAATGTTCACAGAATGAAAATCATAAAAAGGACTAAGCTATCCTTAGTAATTTAAAGGCGAGTCACCAAAGCTTTGGAAAATGAAGTGCCTAGTTTTACTGCAAGGCTTTGAGGCAAAGAATATCTCAAACTTGTAATTATTAGTTGTTCTAGTTTTGTTTGGTACTTTGTGGTATTCTTCAGACTCTTTCTTAGAAGAAAGTTATGCATTTTCCTTGATAACTTTCTCTTCCAATCTAATTTGCAAATGCATTGCTGCCAAATGATTTTGTTCTGTGGCCCCTGGAAAAATTCTGCAGTATGAGTCACTCTGATATGGAATATTATTTATTGATTTTGTATGATAACTGGAATTAAATATTGGCTAAATAAAATAGGTAGTGAAAATGTTAGTTTGAACCAGATATATTATTTCTATGTTTGCACTGGGTTTGTGGGTTTTTTTCATGATTACATACTGCCTCTAAATTTTCCAAGTCATTGAGCAGAGTGTGGCATTTGTCTGTGTATTACTTAACAGAAAAAGCATCCATCAAAACCAGAAAATTTGGGCGTAAAATAACAAGATATTTGGTTGGGTTATTGGTACCTCTTTAGTAGCATGCAATCCTTTTGGGGAAGAACATTGTGAAATGATGTAATTTATTTCCTTTAATATCTTTGCTTTCTTTATCCCAAAGTTGACATGTTTTTATTACTTCTTTATAACTATCGCAATAGAATACAGTTACTTTTAATACAGTAATTTCTTTTTGATAAAAGCTTTGGCTTTGGTTTTTTTTCTTCTTAGTCCTTTGAATTCAATGGTTTTCTTTTCAGTTTTGATTATAAATATCCAATAGTTTTTGTCAAACTTTTCTGTACCTAAAAAGGGGTTTGTGCCATTGTTTTCTTTAGCATTATCATTTTTTGAATGAGAAAAGTAATACTTGAATTAATAAATTTGTAAATTCTTTATTTCAGGCCAGAGGTTCAATTTGAATTCTTTAGTCTTACATCCTGCATAATGAATACATGCAAAGAACCTCACCCAGCAGTTTTTAGGTATAGTTATAACTTATGTTTGAGCTAGAGTCTATCTCTTATAAAGATGCATAGTCTTAATTTAAAGACTTCCAGATACTGGTACTGGACACTGTATTCCTAAAAAAGGGGGCCTCAAATTAAGGTTACATTCTTTCCCCTATGAGAGAACATAATTTATGTCCTTTTCAGATTAGTTTCTTTTTCTTTCACCTCAGTTAACATATACAGAGAATTACATTTGCCTGTGTATTGTTATTGTCAGCTATATTTTGGCAGCTATGAAAATGATTGTGTATTGCACAACATAATATTTAGCTTAAACCATTTGAGATAAAGAAACTATTTATTTTTTAAAAGATGCTTGTATCTCAGAAATAGTTTTGAGGTTCAAAAGAGGAACAAGTCTTAAAATATGGCTTGCTTTCCATAAAAAAAATTTAAAAAGCAATGATGTTCAGATGTCTTAGTGTTTTGGTTTTGCATGTTTCCTTTTGATAAATGCTGATATCTGGAATATGTTTGCAATAATTAGTTGAAGGAAAAATCCATTATTTCTTATTCACAATAAATTATGTAGTGAAGCACCATCTAAAACATTTCCACCTTTTACACCTCGGCTACAGTTAAAACAAACAAACAAACTCTTAAAACCTGCAAGAGCAGAGAGGGTTTAAGGTATGCAAAAAAAGTCAGCAGCAAGTTGAAGTCTGTCTTACTTATGCCCTCTTGTGTACATTCTTGCTAGTGCAGTCTTTCATTGCATGAAAACATGAAAATTTTTAAGTACAATACCAATTACTACATTTTTTACAACTGCATATAGGATGAGATTCTTTATTGTTAATGTTTTTTCTAGGAATGCTTTTACTATTTAATTTTATACTCAATTGCTGTGAATACTAGATTTTTTCAGTTAGGTAAACAATAAAAAATACAAATATATTTTACAAAATACAATGTGCATTTCAGAACTTATGGATACGAGGTGAGCATTATAATTTGTGCTTTTTGAAAGAACTGAATAGCATGCAAGCATTCTGTAAAGCTCTGGGGAATTAAAGTGTAAGGATCAGTCTTCTGGAACTGCATACATGCAAAAATGTAAATGTTTCATTTGCTTATTCTAGGACATCTATTTGCTTATACTAGGACTTCCTCAGGTCATAGTAACTGAATGAAAAAATAACTTAATAGACATCAAAGCAGCGAGTTGCATGCACAGTCACTAAGGATGTGACAGAAGGGGATAAACCCATGCTGAGAGGCAAGGAGGAGGGTAGGAGAATGGGGATATTTTACCTTCACATTCATTTGTTGTCAGTAAAATCATAGCAAGTTCAAAGTGAGCCTGGAAATTTGAACAGCAAAGTAAATTAAGTTGGTCAAGAGCTTTCAACCATATTAGCTCTCTTCAATACCATCTAATAGATGCTAATTAAGGCAGGTCCTTAAATCTGTTTGACATTGCTTTGTTGATCCAGTAAGTCAGCTGATTTGTATATGCTGTCTTTTCTACAGGTATTACTCTGTTTTTCCCGAGATACCTCTGTACTGGAGCACTTTACTTACAGTAGTGCCACCCCACCCAAATCATATATACGAGGTAAAAGGAATTGTTTTTAAAAAGATTGTATAGATTTTTGTTGACTGCTGAAAAGTAATACAGTATGTGAATTTCCTTGATGTTCATTACACCTAGTAGACTACCTTTAAAAGAACCTTAATGAAAATTTCATGTATCCAGTTGATATCTGCACAGATTCTATTATGACAGTTTAGAAGCTGATCACATAAAGGCCAGATTGCAATGCTGTTCTTTTACTGTAGTTTTCTGTGTATAATTCTCCTGTGTTTTACCAAAATAAATTAAACACACAACTATGACAATATGATAAAATCTTGACAACTTCTGTCTTCATCAGAGCTAGAAATTTAAATACACAACACTGCCCTCTGCAACCTCAATGAATTTAGCAACTGGAAGTTGTGGTAAGATGTTATCTTCCCAAAGCAGTGAGTTTTGCAGATATTTGTAGGTAGGAGCAGAACATGTTGCTGAAGAACTGTGGGCTCTGTTTGAAGGTCTGGGACAGTAGAGGTCTACCAAGCTGATGATTTTTCAAAGCATGGCATCTTCCAGAGTGTTATCTTACTTCTGGATGTTCTCTGGCTTAAGTTCTCATGTGAGTCTTACTTTTATTAACAGTCTTAAATTTATTGGTTCAGTCCACTTGCCTTCTATGCCAACTTCTAATGCCATACCTCTGGGCTCTCTTTTCTTGCTGCTTAGATCCTCACCTGCCTTGGCTGCAACTGGTTCCTAATTTTGTCCTCCTTCTTGAATCACTCAGCCATCCAATCAATTTCTTTCCATGAGCCTTTTACCTTATGCATTCCCATTTTCTTCCTTGGTCCCTCGTGCCAGTGTATTTAGCCAATGATCCCTGTACCAAGTACTTTTTCTGAACAGGACCTCTGTGGACAGTTTTCCTCTTGCTGCTTCTTATGTCACTAGAGGCAATGTTTATTTTCTTAATTTTTTTTCCTCCCTCGTTGCTTTGTAGGTCTTTTCTCTCCCTGTAACTGAATTAGGGAGTTTTCTTTTCATAGAATCATAGAATGGTTAGGGTTGGAAGGGACCTCAAAGATCATCTAGTTCCAACCCCCCTGCTGCAGGCAGGAACACCCTCCACTAGACCACATTGGCCAAAGCCCCATCCAACCTGGCCTTGAACACTTCCAGGGATGGGGCATCCACAACTTCTCTGGGCAACCTGTTCCAGTGCCTCACCACCCTCACAGTAAAGAATTTCTTTCTAACATCTAATCTAAATCGACCCTCCTTCAGCTTAAACCCATTACCCCTTGTCCTGTCACTGTACTCCCTGATAAACAGTCCCTCACCATCTTTCCTGTAGGCCCCTTCAGGTACTGGTAAGCCACAATTAGATCTCCCCGGAGCCTTCTCTTCTCCAGGCTGAACAACCCCAACTCTCTCAGCCTGTCCTCATAGGAGAGGTGCTCCAGCCCTCTGATCAGCTTTGTGGCCCTCCTCTGGACTCGCTCCAACAGCTCCATGTCTCTCCTGTACTGGGGCCCCCAGAGCTGGACGCAGTACTCCAGGTGGGGTCTCACAAGAGCGGAGTAGAGGGGCAGGATCACCTCCCTCGACCTGCTGGTCACGCCTCTTTTGATGCAGCCCAGGACACGGTTGGCTTTCTGGGCTGCAAGCGCACACTGCCGGCTCATGTTGAGCTTCTCATCAATCGATACCCCCAAGTCCTTCTCCTCGGGGCTGCTTTCAATCCATTCCTCGCCGAGCCTATAGTCGTGCTTGGGATTGCCCCGACCCATGTGCAGGACCTTGCACTTGGCCTTGCTGAACCTCATGCGGTTCGCACGGGCCCACCTCTCCAGCCTGTCAAGGTCCCTCTGGATGGCATCCCTTCCCTCCAGCGGGTCAACCCCACCACACAGCTTGGTGTCGTCGGCAAACTTGCTGAGGGTGCACTCGATCCCACTGTCCATGTCGCCGACAAAGATGTTGAACAGTGCCGGTCCCAGTACCGACCCCTGAGGGACACCACTCGTCACTGTTCTCCACTTGGACATTGAGCCCTTGACCACAACTCTTTGAGTGCGACCATCCAGCCAATTCCTTATCCACCGAGTGGTCCATCCACTTTTCTTTGCCTACTTCTTGAAACAAGCAAAGGGCTCACCTGAGAGCAGAACAGCAGTGGGATCCCAGGTCTCACTTCAGGCACAGAGCCATGGCAGCCCAGAAACACAGCTATGGGGAACATCCTACTTATTTCTAGACAAATCTGGGGAATGAAGTTCCTGAAATCTAAATCTCTGCTGAACCTGTGCAGCGTAAATCCGAAAGGCTTGTAGGTCCTATTTTTGGCTAATTTTCCAAGAGATGTGCTTTATGCTAAAAATACCGTCCTTCCAGATTACAACTCCCTGCTGCACAGCAAGCAAACTATTGCAAGGAAAAGTAAAAACTAATTTTTAGTTTAATGAAACAACTGATTTCTGTAATTGGAAAATATTGGGTTTTATTTTCATGAAGTAGTAGGCAAAAACTTTACAGGTTAATTTTTAATTTAATTCAGTCAATTCAATTCATGTTACAGGAAAATATCTAAGTCCAGATTCCATTGAACCTGATGAAACTTCCCTGTCCTGAATTCTTCTATGTAGAGTGAACAGAATACACTGAGATCTGAAAGATCTCTGAGTATTCTATAAATTTTCATCTAAGTAATTATATTTTCTAGTTGAATTTTCTCATTTTAAAACTAAAATAATTACAGCTTTTAATTCGTGGTAATTATGCTTAAAACACTTTTCTATTTCTAAATAAATTGTTACTTTTTAAATAGTGCATTTTAAATTATTAGGTTCTGTAATTAAAATATGATTAACTAATATAATGTGTTCATTTTGCAAGGAAGAGAAAAAGTTATATGGTCAGGCTATACTATTAGTGATTGTTTTGACTTAGTTAATCTTTTGTATGCAACAAATTGCTTATTTATTTTTTGTTATATCAAAACTCCACCATCCATCTTACTCTCTGTTGCAAGCTTAATGAAGCCTTGAATATTTTTTATCTGTTCTTATATCTTTAAATGCCTTTCCTGTCCCTAGGTCAGTCTGCCACAGCACGGCAGACTTATCCCCTTATAGAGCTTCACCATCTTCAATGTCTGCAGTAAAGAGCTTTAGAGCTCCTAAGACTCAGTCAAATAAAATCTCTATGGGATAGCATTGCTGAAATCTTCCTCCTCTTTTTTGCTGTTTGTCATTCTCCCTTACTGGTGCTGCATTTAGTTTTATATCTGACACCGTACCTGTCCTATTGCATTGCTCACTTGTTTTAGACAATATCAAATGGTCAGTAATGTAATTAGTTATGATTTTTATAATTGTAATTTAGAATCTACCATTTTAATGTAAATCTTTACACCTTTTAACAGTTCAATCACATTTTAATTGTGATTTGGTGATTCACAGGAAAACTTGGAATGGAAGAATATGCTGTTTTCTATCCTCCAAATGGTAAGAATTATACTATTGCCTCCTCTAGTGGTAGATTGGAAAGATACAGGATTTTTTTCTCAAATACATAACTTTTCTATTACAAATGATGTTTCATTGTTATTCTGTGAAATTCATTAATTTAAAGGAGTAAGCTGGACTGAAGCTACTCCAAAACCACATTCAGCCTGGTGTTAGTAGTCACATACGGAGTTTGTCTATGTGTGTGGGCAGGAGAAAGAAAACAACTTCTGGTGCAGCAGCTTGTATTCCAGTTTTGTATCACCACTTAGAGGATCTGAATGATACATGCTGAAACTGCTGGACCCCCATCTTTTCCATCCTCAACAAACCACATCTTACAGTCTTTTCCTTTCAAAATTTGTGTTTCTTTTAAAAATTCAGACATAACTGATCTGTATAATTTTAAGTTCATATCATTGCTGCTGCTGTTGTTGTTACTTCAGGTATTAAAATTCTTTTTTTTTAGCTCTTATTTTGACCATTTCAATCCCTATTGAATCATTTCCCTGTTTTTCTGCTGCATTTATATTTTAAGTTCAAGCTCTATGCTCTTGCTTTCAAGGCCTTACGTCACCAATCTTAAATCTGTGTCTCTGGCCTTGTCTTTTATGTCTTCTGTGTTCCAGTGATGTCAATTGTAGCACATAATGTTTATTCCCCCTTCTTTCATTTTTGCCTCCGCAATTCTTTGCAGCTGTGTAGCCATGAAGCATTGTCCTTATGACCTTTTGCCAAAGCAGCTCCCTCTTACTGGTCCTATATGAAAATTAATGAATGGGAGCTAAGATCAGCTGGAAAGGAGGAGAGAACTGTCAGGGTACAACTGCCAAGTCCTCTAAATGTTTTATCTGAGTACTACATGAATTACTAGAGGTCTTGGCCTCTTCTTTTCCTGCTCCCTCCTTGTCAGTACATGACATTTACGGGTTGTCATTCATCTGAAATTAGGTTCTGATTTCAGCAAAGCTTATACATAATAACTTCATGGAAACAGAGCTTTACTTGCCTTTCTAGGAACTATAGCATGTGTTTAAGCACGTAGTTGGTTGTACTAAGGTAGGTGATACAATTCCCGTACTTAAATATTTACAGGATTGAGATCTAAGACTGCAGGTGCTATGACAAGGAAATATTTTGTTCCTATGGTAGGCAGAATACAATCTAGAAATATGGGGGGAAATACATTTTTTTACATGGATAAAAAGAAATAGAACAAAAAAAGAAATATTTTTGTTTTGTAGGTGTAATTCCTTTTCACGGCTTTTCTATGTATGGTAAGTGTGACTTTCATAACCTCAGAATTGCTTTTTATCATACTGCAGTTTAAAGCTGTAGGTACTTTTCTCCATCTTTTAAACTTATATGTATTCTGTTTCTTTGTGTATGAAGACTGTTATACATAATTTTTAAAATTCCAGGCTGTTTCTGTTTACTTATATTACAGCTCACTATCATGTGGGTGTTCCTTCTCTGAGAGCGAATAGCTGAGGTATACATCTTAATGTATATGAATAGAGGGATAAACTTTATTGACAGAGTGTTCTGCTCTTGTGTGTCACTTCTGGGTAGACCAAGTTACCCGTGAAAAGAGTTTGTAAAAATGTGAATTATGTGAAAGGCCTGTTGCTGTATCTGTTTGCCTAGAACAGGTGTTAAAGGAGCATTAAATAATAGAATGATTGCTACTTTACTGCACAGAGGAAAGCTCAAATATCAACAAGATTTCTAGCAGAAAAATTTCCTCAGGTCTCAGATGTAACAAGGCAGCTAGTGCAGAAGTACTCCAACTATGTGGGACTAGTTGTTACAGCTTTTCAGTTTTTTCCTTCGATTTATCAAAGGTGTTTGTGGCATCACTGGGCAAGCAGATTTTAAGATTTTACTTAAAATACTATGTTTTGCTAATAATATAGTTTAATGATCACATGATCATTAAAATCAGATGATTTAAATATGAAATGCAAATTTGAGCCTGATTAGGGAATCCTAAGTATTTGAAGAAGTTAACAGCTTAGTTACAAACTCTTCCATAGGTACTCACTAGGAGGCTTTCACTTTTTCTGTGTGAAACTGCTTTTCAAAATGTTTGTGTTTGACTCTGCCCTTGAGAACAGCGTCTCTCAAACTGGGTGTGAGCTTCTTCCCTCCCTCCTACCCTCTCTCTTGGAAAGAGCTCAGAATATGCTGGTTGTGAGAAGGAGGGAGGCTGAAAAGCAAGGCAGCAGAAACTGGAACTCCAGGCTGTGGGTGCGGTAGCTGGGACCAAGCAGAGCATCCTTTGTATTCCATGCTATGCTGCTACAGGAGGAAGTATCTGGGGCCTTATATAAATCCTATATACACTTTTGCATGTTCGCATGTATACGCTCGTACGGTGTCAACTGCCAGACACTGTTCAGTTATCCTCCTGGCCTTTATGTACGTATGCATGCTGCCAACTCTTCCACTTCCATCTTCAATCATTAAAAACATACACACTAGTAACACCCTCTGCTATTCTTACCCCTATGTAAATACATGCTTCTGTGAACATCTCACTCTACCTTAGCACCCCACCTCTCATACACATGCGCCGCTATTTTCTATTAAGCCACCTCTGATATGTATCTATAAAAATTAATTCACATGTGCATACACTCATATAAATGTACATATATCTGTGTGCATATGTATCCATATGTATACAGACAAATGTATCCATATCCCTGGCTTTGTGTAAATAAAACTGGAAGGGAAGGTGAATATAGAGACTGTGAGTGAATATAGACTATAGGCGTGTTAAAATGTAAGCTGCCATTGGTAATGAATGCACCTGTAAAATGCAGCTGTGGATGTGATGAGTGGACAGATAAAAAGGCTGTTTACAGAAATGTATATAGAACAACTGTCTGTGAAACATGCATTGAATGAATGGAGCAGCCATCAGAGGGAACTGATTATGTTTGTGCAGCATATACATACAACAGATTTATCTGTATGCTAGACCTCTACAAAAAGAAAAAAGGGACTGGGGAAAAAAAAGATTGAGAACTGCTGCTTTACAAATGTAGGCAACTATTATTTTGAGTCAGGTATACCACAAGACTTCTAAACAGTAAAATACCAGATGTCCATGGTTTTCAGATCTTACAATTAATAAACAGATCTCTATCAGTCTGTCATACTTATGTGATGTTATTGTGGCAACCAAAAGCTATATTTTTATGTTTTCCTTTTCACAACACTCATCTTCAAGCAGTAAACTTATTCTGTTCTTACAAATGGGGAACCAGTTTGGATATGGTCACTAACCCAGGCCACATTGGAAGTTATAGATGGTTGAATCAAAAACTTGCCCTGTTCAACATATCATTGTCCTGCACCCCAGAGGGGCTACCCTTAAAGTGTATTTCTTATGCTTTGAAAGCCAGCACTGTTGTAAGCAGGTTCTAATTAGTTTAGACTCTTGTAATATATATATAAATATTACCTAGAATGTATTGTATTACTGTTCTTAACCTTTCACGTCAAACGATAGACTCTATTATGAAATACTTTGTTCTAAATAATTGGTTTAGTATTGGTTTTGTAAATTGTACTACTATAAATACTTGGGTTTTTCCTCATACTTCATGCACTTAATCATTGAACTCTTTAGCAGTTTACAGTGTTGAGTCAATTATAATTCTTTTATCCTTTCAGTTGCTCCACTTTGTTTTCTGTACCATGAACCTTCCAAATTGTATCAGATATTTCGTGAGATGTATGTGCGTTTTTTCTTCAGACTCCATTCCATCTCTTCACATCCCTCTGTAAGTTCATTAGGAATTAAAACCCACTCGATATTCTGCTTGCTATGGAGCAATAATATGTAGTGGCATGATTTTCTATGTGATTGAATATATCCTTTTAAATAGAATAAAATATTTCAGGCAAGCTTGGAAAAATTATTAGGTAACTCCAGTTTGGATAATTTTGTTTTCTACATCAATGTTAGTCTTTGCTGTAGAATATCATGTACTTTAAAATAATACAGTTCTCATTTAATGAGGGTGTGGGATCTTCTTTTATGTAATAGGTTCTTTGTTCAAGAAGTCACATAAATGCATACTTAGTTTCATTTTATTTAATGACGTGTAAGTGCACACTTAAGTATTTTCTGGGGTGGAGAGACTAAAATATAGTCGTATATATGCAGATATTGTTTCAGAGATATCAAGTTAATGTCTGTTCCTTTAACTCAAGTATATTTGTGTGACAGCACATGCTTCTTAGCACTACTAGATGAATTTAAATAATTTAGTTATGTATATGACCAGGACCAGCTGTTTTGAATGTAAGACAGTTGTAGAAATTGGCTTATCTTGTATTTTTGAAGAATAAAACATAATAAATATTATTTTTTCTCCTTCACAAAGTGCTGAATAGTTATATTACTTTTGGAAAACATTTCCGAATTAAAAGAAAATTGTTTCCTCGATATACCATTTCAAGGCTGTGCATTGTGCTTTCAGTCATTACTAGCAGGGAAACGGGTCAGGCTCTATTCATTTTCATGGGGATTTTTAAAAGAAATTTTAAAATGTGTTTGCATTTAAATTTTTTGTAGTTATCCCCATTGCTGTTTGCTTTTAGTTATCAGAGAGATACTATTTCTCACATCCTCTGTTTTTTAGTGCAACTGAGGTCTGTTTCATCGAAGTGGAAATAATTCAAGTAGGTCACATTATAATAACCCATTAAGTAATTAGACCCTGACATAAAAATACCACAAGTAACTTAGAACTGAAAGGGACTGTCATAACACATTATGTTGCTAATACATACGTAGAATTCTAGGAGCAAGGCTTTAGTGACTGAAGGCATTAGAGCTGTTTGTGCCCTGCTTTCCTGAGCTGTATATTATATCATTAATAGTGTTTTATTGGTCGAATTAAAAATTCATGCATACTTACATGCTGATACTGTTTTCTCAGATTTGACAGGATGAGTGTTAGTATTCAAGATGTGATCTTGTTTCATTAGGGCATCGTATCATTGTGTTTGCTGTTTGAGACTCTTCTACAAACCCATCTGCCCCAGCTCTTTTATCACCTTCGAGAAATTGGGGCTCAGCCGTAAGTACTTCTTTCTGACTTGCTACAATTGTTGCAGATTCATTGTTCTGAAAATGCTGTTCTGTAGTATTTTGATTTAAAAGCTATGGGAAATTATTCAAAAGTGCAAACATCAATGTGCCATTTTTCCTTGAAAGTCAGTTGGAGTCCTTTATCTAACCTGCGTATATGCACTTTATACATTTCTTCTGTATGTTCTGTAAAAAAAGAGAGGAGAATTGCTCTATAAGAAATGCTGCATTATTCAGCTAAGTTTCAGTTATTAGCGTCAGATCTGACGGAACTAAGTGATTTATTTCCTAGGGGACAGAAGATGCAGAGATACATTGGTTACAGGGGAAGCTACTGGAAGGGGAGAGAGCAAGAGGCTGTCGTTCTATAGTGTACTCATGGCACCAAGTGCAATAGAACCTGAAAATCTTGGTGTTATAATTGCCATCCATCAGAATAGCACAATAGCAGAAAGGATGAAACATTAGGAATGATAATAGCTGAGGATGTCTCTAATGTGATTGTTTGGTCAGAATATTTTAATGATATTAGTACTTTGTCAAATGAGATGCTAAATAGTTTTCTGATGGCTGTTGCAAAGGAAAATATTGATTATTAATGCAGCAAGAGCAAATAGTTATTCTTCCTGGAAGAGAAATGCAGAAGAATGATGAAATATTTTCAGTTTATAGAGGATCTGTTTGATCATTATGGGAGGCAGAAATATAATAACTGTTTTTTATCTCTTCTTTGCAGGCTACGAATTTCATTTAAATGGATGGTACGAGCATTTTCTGGTTATTTAGCTACAGATCAGCTCTTGCTTCTGTGGGACAGAATCCTGGGATACAACTCTCTAGAAATTCTTGCTGGTAATAGGATTATTTTTACAAAACATGTTAAGTCCAGGTGGATATAAGGCAAATACGTGCTGACTTCAATGTATTTTGTGACAAGAAGAAAATAGTTGCTCTTTGAATGCTGGAAGCAGATTACATATATGTCAAAGAAAACTGGAATTGCATAAAACCCGCATCTCTTAACAAAAATATGTGAGGTATTTTTTTTTTAATGATAGCACTCCAAAAATGCTAAGCACTCTCTGAACAGAACATAGGATGTTCTCCCAGCTTCAGTGGTAACAATAAATCAGTTCATGACCTTTCACAAAACACAAGATTCATGTTACTCATTTATGGCAAGTATTTCTTCAGTACTTACAGCAACTGAGAGTTCCCCTGATTTTGCTGGATTTCTTCTTTCAAAGTCCCATCTTTTAAGAGACTTTGAAAGTTTTGTACTTATTTTTTATAAAGGAAATAATGTCCTAAGATTTATGCAAAGTTTAAGATGGGGCTTCTAAAGAAGACGTGTATCTTCAGTTGGGTCAGTTTTTAAATACAAAGTAGGTGAATAGAAGAGTAAAGGTTTTGGTTCCATTTGTACTTGTAAGACAGGTATGTAGAGAGATATAATTATATAAGATAGTACGAAAGAAATGAACTTTTTTTTTAATGTTATATAATATTCATAACAAGTATTTCTATTTGAATAAATTAAAATTATTGGATTAGAAATGAACTAATTGTAAATCACCTTGCCCCCTTTAATTAAAGCTAGTTATCTTAAAATCAAGCATTTTCACTCAGACTTTTCTGAAAGAATGTTGTGGTTTTTCTATCCGTTTTAAAGAGCGGCCAGAGAAACTCAAACACATCCATCCCTCGTATATTATTCTTCAGAATCAAAATAATTAGTCTAAAAGAGTGAGAATTGGTATTTTACATCAAGATTAATTCTAACCACTAATTAACAGCAACTTAAATATTGGGCATTTTCTTTCAGTCCTGGCAGCTGCTGTGTTTGCTTTCCGAGCAGTCAACCTGATGGAGGTGACATCACTGGCTGCAGCTGAAGTAAGGATAAGTTTCAGTTAGAAGAGATTGAAATAGTTTCTGATGCTTTGCCAACAAGAGTAACTTAAGCTTCACATGGCACGTGGTACATAGTGCAAATCTTTCTGCCTAAATTCTTACCTTAGATAAAAAAATAAGGGAATTGTGAACATGCAGTACACAATACTGCTTCTCTGGAGTAAAAGGAAATAAAAGAGTATATTTGCTACAAAAATGCAGTGTTATCAAATTATTTTAGACAATTAGATTATTTTTTCTGGTTTAATATATAATCCGTGTTTGTGGGATATATTGTTTTTAAAAAATTGTAGAGGCTTGTACCTTTTTTCTCAGTACATTTTCATGTAGTTGCTTCTGTGCTTTTTGATATTGCAAAGATTTTACAAGATTGCCTTTGTCAATATTAATCTGAAATTTCACTGTGAGTACCGTCATGGGAAATGAAGAAAATTTAGTCATTAAGATGAAGATTATTATTGTTTATCTCTAGGAATTTGTTAAAATATATTTTTTCCAAAAACCTGGTGATGTATTTTTTCAGACTTTGAGAGATTATGATGACTTTTTCATTCTTTTTTTTTTTTTAAACACTTTCATGAGAAGACATTGACTATTTGAGTCATTACATTGGACTTACTTTACAAGTACTAGCCAAGCCACAGGATAAGGATTCTTAATTCCCAATTATTTTTAGAAGCAAGTTGAAATGTTAGACCCCTTATTCACCCATGATGCCATGTATATTTGAAGTAAGGCTAAAGGCTAAAATAAAGTTACTTGGTTTATATACGTAAACATATGCTTTTTCTTTGAAATGTTAGAATGAAAAATAATACAATAAAGTAGTAACATAAAACAGAATAATTTGTTTCTAGCCCAGTCTGAATCTAATAATTGTTAGTATTATAGTCAGTATTTGAATCTTTTTCTGACTTCTTGACTTGCTTTAAAGAAATTTGATTCAAATGTCAAGTTTAACAAGCTTTTTTTGTTTTTTATCCTAGGCTGTACTTGCTGACCTTTCAACTCTGAAAGTTATGCCTCTTCTTCAAATCTTCTTGTTTGCTACTGTTACTTGATCTGCTTCAACAATATTGGTACCACAATTCCAATCTTTCCTGAGAAGCTAATCAACTATGCAATGTCTGCATAAAACCAAAATTAAACTGTATGTTTAATATTAATTTAGAAATCATGACCTTAAAATTTTCTAACTGAAAACAGTAACTTTGCACACGAGTGTGTGCAGTGCATGCTACTGAATTTCACCGTAACAGCAATGGTTACTGTTTGTACATTGAGAATGACTACTTGTGCAAATAAACAATATGAATCAGTGTCTAAAATGCATGTAATCTTAAATTAAATAAAGTAAATGTAATTTGTGGTCTGAGTTTTGTGATGTCAGTGTTGGAGTTGTAAAAGCTCTCTTTTAATATGAAATTACTTTTTCAAGCTCACAGCTTAGAGGATATCAGCTCAAATACTGTCAACTGAGAAAATAAAGATACTTTAACTTGCAAGAATTTTTTCTCATTTTCTAAGAAAAGGATAGGATCATACACCAGTTCTGTTATTTATTCTCTCTACAGAAATTTTCTCCATGTTCTTTCTCATGTTAGGTACTTCCGTTTATTCTTTTCATAGACGGAGATGTAGTCATGCATTCCTCATCATCTTCAGTTAGGTATAGAGCTCTCTCAGGCATCTTCTAAACTCCTTTCCAGAGTCCCATCAAAGGTCCCGTGTCATAAAATATGTTCCCCTGCAGAGAAGGCCTGAGCATAGCTTCCTTCAGAACTTGTTGGAGCCAGTCCTTGCATGAGCCGAACTATTGGCCTGAGAATGATGCCAAGAGTCCTTTCGCCGTGCCCCACACCCTCTTTGGGAGAGCAGTGCTATGCTTTTGCCAGTTTTCCAGCCTCTCTGATTCAGCAGCTCAGGCTTCAGTTCAGGATCCAAACTTATATTGATGTGTGATGGATTGTCACTACGCTGTCAGGCTGACTCGTCATCTGTTAGCAATCATGCCTTTTTGTGAGGTCTTCCAGCTTCTTCCACTGATTTGTTTAATACTGAAGTCAGAATCAATAATCTGATTTGGTTAAGCATACCTGAAAAAGAACCAAAGTCAATGTAGCCACTGCGTTTGCTATACGACTTTTATCTTCACCTAATTTACACACATGATGTCATAATTTGTCATACATACTGAATGTAGGACAGTGAAACATGAGTCCTTCATAGTTTGCTCAAAAGTTGTCTGAAAAGTGATCTAAGCTGTAGTCTCAGATACGGTTATGAGCTTTATGTCTGTGATTCTTGTCTCTGTCAGGATAATGTAGTAAGAAACTTACTGAACTTGACTGCTAGTAAATTTATAAGGCTAATTTTAAAAAAGGTAAAGTTGTGACTCAGTATGATCACTTCTTATATAAAGAACCAAACTGCTTAACAGATAATGACTTATTGAATTAAAATATTTTGGGAAATTTTGTTCTGGGTAACAAAATTGATCTTTCCCTTAATATTTCCAAGAAATGTTTTTAACTGTTTGACTAGAGGCTTTTCTGTGATATTTGATTTTTAAAAAGAAGACACATGTGATGGCTTTTATCTTTACAGTAAGTATTACCATGTTCTATATATGAGGAATGGAGGCATAAAAAGATTAAGTGATTTGCTAAAGATTACAGAGTAAATGCCTGAAAGAGGTGAGCAGTCTCTCCTCTCCTGAATTCTGTTTATACTTCAGGATGCTCAGTTTGTGTATTAGCCACAAGACCTTATTTCATCTTCAGAACAACACATAATGCACATCTACATCTAAAAATGCAGCATTTTGCAGTTTTAAAAATCCTTAAGATTGGGTAGCAATTTAGAAATTATACTGTTACAAAGCAGTCACAAGGACTGTGGCTCAGGAAGGTCATTACAAGGTTAATGTGGGGTTTTAGGGATTTAAAAGTATTTACTAAATAGCAAGGGAGATTCCCTGGAAGCCTGTTGACCCTCTAATTCTCATCGCTCTGTGCAAGCACATGGTGCAGAATCTGAACGTTACTCTAACCCATTCCATAGTGGGATTTTTGAGCAGTATTTTTTTATCTTTTTTTTTCTTTTTTTCCCACTTTAAGTAGTTTTGAAAATGTTACAAATAGGCAGAGATAGAGATGGTTGGGTTCTTGTTTGAACAAGAAGTTGTGTGACTAACAGAATATGTTCTGTTCTCTGACTGGACATCTTGTTATTCATCCTAACAATCTCGCATCTCCCTTGTGTCCCTTCCCCCTGGAGTACTTAAACTCCTCTTCCCAACCTCCACCCGCATTTCTCCGATGGCTGGATGAGGACCTTAACACTTTGTGCCTACTGTGGGTCAACACGCACCTTCGGCTGGACCGCTTGTGCTGCCTCCTAGGCCCAGGTGATGCTGTGGCTCTTACTCCAGGGTAGCCCAAAGGCTTCATGGACTGCATGCAGCTCATCAGCCAGGTATCCCATGGACCAGCTGCAGCACAAAATCTCTTGAAGACCTCTGCTGCCTTTTGTCAGGTGTTTAAGTTGACTTTTCTGAGACACGGAAAGACATGTACACACACAGACACACACATATACAGGAATAATTAGTATAATTGCTCTAAGAAATGAGATTAAGATGAGATTAAAAGTGAACCAGATCCTCTCCTTAGACTTCAACTATACTGTTAGATTTTTTTATATCTTTTAAAATCTATTCTTAAAAAATTGCTTTTACTGAAGAGGTATTGTTTTCATGTTCCCCTCAGTTTCTCATTTTAGTTCCAACAAAATATTGTGTTTCAGATTCTGGCTGATACTTGTATTTTTAATCTCCCTTGCTTAAATAACACTTTCATTTCAAATATATATTTTTTTTAATATTAAAGTGACTGGTTTCTATCTTGCAGCTAGATACTTGTCTTGTATACATAGGTAGTATCAATTACTTAAGTATTAATTCTTTCACTTTGCAGACCAGTTCAAACCTGTTGATGTCTATAGTCTATCATTTGACTTCCAAATTCCTAAAACTCCTTCTTCATTTTTGCTGTTTTAAGTAATAGCCAGATTTTGATAGTAGAATCATATCTAAATTGATAATTACATTGATTGAAACAGGCTCAGCTGAACCGTCAATGGCTCAATTTAGCCAAATTGTTTTTCTTGGTCTGTTCCTCCCTATTTGAAATCCATATAAACAGACATTTCAGTACAAGAACCAATTGTCTCCATGTTTATAGATAAAGACCAATTTTTTGCTGCTTACCTTAGGAATCTGGCTATGGTCAGTCAAAGGTTTCTTGTAATGCCAAATAGACTGTTTAAAAAACACAAAAATAAATAGGCTTGTCTAAAAATGTACCCAAGTTATCTGTGTTCAGTACTTCCAAAAATATATTGAAACTTAAATCTTGATGGCTGGGTAATGGAACAATTTAATAACTTGAACAACTAGAACAGTTTCTACTTTTTAGTGGAATTTTTTTGTCATAGTAACAAATTTTATTATGAGAAATGGAGAGAGTATGGAGACCGTTAAAGTTAGATATCCCAGTAAAGGGAAAAGGCTGGAAAGAGGCACTAGTTTAAGACACATTTCTACTTGTTGCCAGAAACCAGGAAAATAAATAAATAAATAAAAAATCCCCAAGCATAAGCCTGTGTTACTGTCTTCTAATGAATTTTGTAAAATTCTTCCAACAAGACTGAAGAGATTTCATTAAACAGAATTGTCGTATAAAGATCAGTTAGGGGAAAGCAATTTAGTGAGCTGCTTATTAACACTAAATAAGCATTTATTTAAAAGATAACTGAAATATATTGCAAAACTGTAGGGCTGTATCTTCAGCGAGTAAGGGGAAGAGCCTTTTGATGTACTTGAACAGATCGGTAAAATATTCCATCCTGTATTTTGTGTGAGGAAACGGGGCAGGGAGGGAGGATGCAGCAGGATGGCGGGAGCTGCTGGGCTCTTCCTTGTCCCTCCTCTCCCGGAGGCTGTTCCTGCCGCTGCTCCGGCTGCTCTCGGCCCCGCAGCCCACGCAGGAAAGGCAAGTCATTCGTTAGCTGAAACGCGGTTTTGAGATCAACAGAGCTTTGTGTTTTGTAGGGCTGGCTACAGCTGGCTTCCTGCGGCACCAAAAGCTTGCTTGATGTGCGGTTACTGAGCAGGGCCAGGGCCAAGGCCAAGGCCAAGGCTAGTTCCTCTGGGGAATGGCCAGCAGAGGGGACATTAGCTAGCCTTCCTGTCCTCCGGAGGAGAAACCACCGGCCAGAGAAACCACCCCTGTTGAATAATTGCCTTGCGGATAGCCATATTAACGGCACTGGGTTTCAGTAGAAGTGCCGAAGGACAACTGCGGTGGGGCTGGGTTTCTTGTTCACAGCCTTAGGGCCCAGTACAGGAGGGAGAACAGCCCCCCCGCAGGCTTCGGGCTTTTAGCACAAGGCCATGCTTGTCGTGAGGGACCGTGTGTCTGTGAGCAGTTCTGCAGGAACCGTTTATTGTAGTAGGTAACCACAGAATAACCTGAAATCTTTAGAATCCAGAAGAAGCTGTGCTGCTAATTGAAATCACTGAAAGAAATTTTTTTTTCCTGCACATTTCATGCTTGGCTTTTTCAATACCTTAACAAAACTGTTAATGCAGGAAAGATAATTTTGATCCAGCAGTGCAATAGTTGTGCTCTGCTTTAAAACAGTGTTAAAATGTCTCATCTTAGTATTTTTGTTAATTAGGCAATTAATACTACACCTATCAAATGATGGCCATCCAGACTGATTACACCTTTGAGAAGTGTGTCGGGATACTCGTGTCTCCATGGATGATTAACGGTGCAGGTGTTAACGGGGAGAGATCGAATACACGGTTAGGCTGGGATGCACGGATGTACATCTTGGGTTCAGCAGGATTTGTAAGGCTGTAACGCGTAAACAATTGTAACACAGTCTAACTGTGCTAAATACTGACTGGGGATCAGCCTTACAGTAATTCCGGGGTGGTAACACTACTTTTTGGCAAACCATGTTTTTTGAGTCTACATTTAAGCCCCAGGAGGTTCACCTGGTTCTGTGTATTGTCAGACGTTGCTGGCTGCCGAAGGTGAAGTTCCTTCCTGTGAAGGAAGATGTAGCGGCGCCTCTATTTGCCCATATTTCAAAATCAGCATGTTGTTCTAGAGGTCGGACTACTGATACATGCAAACAATTATCTCTAGAGAATTGGCTTTATGGAGGACCATGGTGCCTTACTAAATGACATTGTCTTTGGCTGAACAGTTTGAACAAATTGTTTCTTTTGGGATTATGACCAAAATAAATGGACTATTTAACAAAGGAGTTAAAGCTCACAATTTGTGCAAGGCAAAGCATGTGACCAATTTCTGTGTTGTGTTTTAAACAAAAAAGGTCTGTATTAAGTTGCTAAGAGACAAATTGGAATTTGATAGTCAAAGACAAAATATTATGTTATAACCACATAATATGTTTTAGTAGGTATTTGATAGTTCTTTTTATTCGACAGTCGTGTGTTCCATGAATGGTACATTCTGTGATTTTTATTCTGGAATGCTCTGTTTAGGATAGTTATGCTTTTCATGAGTCCAGATATAAATGGTAAATCAGCACAAATATATGTTGTAAAAAGCAGTTTCATTTTCTGTCCAGAATTATTTTTTATCTAAATTTGTTTGATAATATGTCCCTTTTCTCCATTTTTTTTAAGTGCTTCTGGGTTACAAAAACATAAGCATTGCTTTGAAGTCCGGTCTTGGTTCATTAACATTAATATCAAGTTCTGACTGTGGAAAACTGGCGTTGTTTCAGCTTATGAAGGAAGTTTGGGTTCCTTTCAGCATTCACATTAGTAGTGAAGATGTTCGCGTCATAGTTTTTGACATAAAGACATATTTAGATATTGAATTTTAGTTTGTGATACATTTGAGACATTCTGACCATAACCAGTTTCTGAAGACATTAGAGTTAACTGGTAGACATGGGGAAGTAGTGTTATTGGTATTAATACCCCTCACCATTAACATACAGGCACAACAGCCTGTCTCCCACCTCTGCCTCATGCTCGCAAAGCATACTTCCACTATGGGGAAAGTGACTCTTGGAAGAAAGGGCTTGTGGAAAAAACTGCTCAAACTCTGTAATCTCTGTAACATGGAAAGGGATCATTTACTATTTGTATATTTAACAAAGTACACTTTCTTCTACTGACTGTAGACTGCATCTTTATTCAGCAGTTAAAACATATATACCAATTAAAAGTTAAAAAGGTGTTCCTGAATTCATTATTTGTTCATTTTAAAAACTTGAGGAAGTTTTCTTAATCATATGAAAGAGAAAAATGTCTTTTTGATATGTTCGTATAAATTTTGAAATTCAAACGTTTACAACTAGATGTTTCTGCTCCAGAGCTTTATCTTCTCCTCTCTTCTCTTTTTACAATATTCAACATCTTTACATCGTTTCGTGTAATCTGGTTTTCCTGTCTTTGGGAATTACAGTTTACAGGAAATATAAGCATTTCTGGTTATGACTCTTATCTTTCCCTGAGAAAGAGAATGTTTCTAATCTGTTATGAAGAAATGCTGGAATAACTTTAAAGATTTGGTATCAGTCCATTCTTGCATTAGGTGGTGATGTAGATAATGGGTAAGCATTATAGTGGATAGGACAAAATAAAAGTATCATTTCCAGAGAACAAATGGAGAATGGTGAAATCTGGGCAAAGAAAAAACCCGAAGATCAACTTATGTGTTATGTACAATAGTAATTCGTGATGTTAGAGGCTTTACACGTTTTTTCTAGTTTGTCAGATCTTTCCCAGTCTCTGCAAAATGGTGAAATTCTTCCCCAGAGGCTGATGAAAATCTTGATTTTTTTAAGTGAACTGGGGAGGGGTAACACAAAGAGTAAGGCTCTGATATGTAAGGTGCATCTTTGCCTATTCAGATGTGATTTTCTTCTTTCCATTGAATAAAGGAATTTATATAAATATGTATTTGTATTTTCCTAGTTCAGAAGAAGGAACTGCAATTCTTACAGTTATTCTATCTGTTTTTTCATTTCAAGGGTAGTATTCTTATAGGTAAGCAATTCCAAACATTTTTGCAAAATCTCTGTTCAATCTATTGTACTTTTATAAAAGATCACCCTTTTTTCTATCTTACAGAAGAAACATAGAAGCAGCTCTTCATAGATACAGATTTTTTGTTCATGAGTTCTGAAGAGTTTAATGAAGAATATTTGCAGTTGAACTGGCCTTTTTTGTTCTGTTTTTGTAGATTTTACTGTAGATCTCTCAGAAAACTGGACACGACCCAACCGAAATGAGTACGTTCTCAGTGCAAATGTAAGGCAGCTTTTCAGTTTTCTCTAGACTGAAATTTTGCCCCTTTTTTGAAAACACCCTCGTGAGATTATTAACTGGCAAGTGCAGGATCACTTTCTCTTTCTTGACTTCAGTCCAGACATTTAAACAGAGAGATGGTTACTGATACTGCTCAGGAAATTGTTCCAATGCAAACAGGTCAACGCTGTACGCTCTGCTTTTGGTGGGACCAGGCCATTCAAAGGCAGGGTTATTATGGGACAGAGACATTCTTTCAAGACTCAGTGCTGTATTAAGATTTTAGTGAGGAGTAATGCTAGGCATTTAGCTTTTTATTTCCCTCGTAATATTTATTTTAAATTTTCGCTAGCCCCCTTATGTCAGTGTGAGTTTACAGGCCGTCTGTTAGATCTAGAAGGAGGAGTTGCAAGAATTTAAGTAGTACACCATGCATTGTGCTCTTCTTTCTAGCTTCAAACTCCCAGGACAAGGCAACCGCCCTGCTTTAAGGAACACCACCCACTGCCTTAGTTCATGGTTTGCTGCAATCTCTCTCCAGTAACTGGACAGGTGCCACATCTACCTCAAGTCTTTATAATTCACGAAGTATTAGCAAGCTAATTTTTTGGTTTTGTAGCTGTTTCTTGAGCTGTCTTTCAGATTACAAAAATATCAGGATTATGAAGGTACCAGTCCTAGAGTGATATCGAAACTGTGAGTTTTGAAGGATCACAAATCTGGTTCCAGGTGAAGGGGAACACCGCTGGTGTTAGCACAGCTAATCCCACTGGGAGTGCATCTTTGGAGCCAAATACTTCTCTGACTCTCTTTAGTCCCTCAAGATTGGTTCTGAAGATACTGTCTGAACTAACTGAAGCAGAAATTTGACAACAGATAGCAAATCATTAGGAAAGATTTACCCATTGCTACTGGATGTGCATTGCAACTCTGTCATGCTGTAAGTATTTGCCTTTATGGTTGTTTTCTACGTATATCACTCCAGTAAGGCCTAAAACTTAGTCAGATTCCTGCGTCCCAAGGATGTGAAATAAGGCATATGGAAAAGCATCAGGACAACTTTCTGCTGCTCAGTCCCTAGTGAATAAGAGACAAAATATCACTCACTTTTTTCTTGAAGTTGATTCATCTCTCCTCTCTTCTTCCTTCTTTTTTTTTTTAGTGGCAAGACATGTAGAGCAGGATCTAGTTCAACTTATTTTAGAAGTGTAGCAGTTAAATGGCTAAAATAGTTTTCCAAGGCTCCCTTTATTGACAGTAGAGGGAAACAACTGTTTCAAAGGAAAAGTTGTCTGAACTTAGATGCTTATTTTAATATGAAATTAACAACCTTCTGGAAGTTCCTGTTACTCTCTATTGATTCTGATTTAGATGTCTAACTTTTAGTTGAACCCTTCCTTGTAGTTTCCTGTTAATTGCTGTGAACAGTTTAAAAAGAACTGCTAAAACTCATTAAATAGTGGGTAAGTAAATCCTATACAGGTCATATCAGAGAAGGCTGACAAACTTCACTGAATGCAGAACTTTTTTGTCCCACCCCTAACCAAAACTCTCCCAATTTCATCATGAAGGCAGATAACAAAATAAAAAAAGTTCAGATCCAAGGAAGATCATGAAAGCTTGTTCAGCTCCAGTGCTCAGGGAAGTTAGACCATTGCACGCAACCCTCCAAGTATCACAACCTGCAAAGCAAGCAGGAACAAAAAACTAACTGTATGTACTATTTCTAAAGATGTAAGCAATGGATGAAATTTTGCTCTCATTTTTTTTTTTCTGATAAATACAGCAGTTTGTAGTGAGTCATAATGCCAAATGCCCAAGGTTGTGTTTGAAAGTAGGAAGATGGTCTGTTTCCAATGACCTTGTAACTGAGGATATGCTCTATGATGCTATTACCCAAACAAAAACATAAACAATTTGAGACAAAGACAAAATACATGTTATTTGATTTTCTCAGAAGTAGTTTCCATATCTCTTTCAGCTCTCTGGGTGATTTGAGACTAGCTGTCTCTGCCTCTGCAAAATGATCTTATTTATTAGCCGCCACGTCGCACACGATACCTGGCAGTACGTGCCACAGAGTTGTGACGGACCTAGAGAGCTCCTGTTTACAGGACGTACAACTTGCCTACAGACATACCAGGAAACAGTCTCCTTGCTGTGACCTCAGAGCAGCCATTTCAATCTACCACAAACCATCTGACAATAGAATTGTATTTACACACGACACACACGTTCACTAGGCTTTTTATTACTGTCTGTTAGTCACAGATCATGAGAATATAATCTCTCACTCAGGCTCTGGGCTCTGAATGAGTGATTGCTTGTCCCACTTTTCAATCAACAGCTGCTAAAACTGCCAGAACTGCACTTGAAGTAAAAGCTCTGGTCAGTTCCTTCTTGTTTCTTCATAAGGTCATAAATATTCTTTGTTCTTATCCCAAATACTTACTTAAAGGGGCAAATGATTGCCATTATAAATAAATAATCCGACAGCATTTTTCTGACCATGCTCATTCAGGTAAAGAGCAGCTCTATGCATTAGGAGCAAACAGGGCTTTACCTCCTTATTTAGATAGAAAAAAAGATATTCTGAAAGTTACTACTTACATTACCTTTAAAGCAACAGTTACTTTACAGCCACTGAGAAGATTACAACTGATCCCCCACAACACTTGTACCAGCTTGAACAGGGAAACTGTCCTGAACAGTTCCTGTTCCAGGCGAGTAGGAATTTTTTTCTCCCACTGAAAAGACACTCAAACATGCCCCAGGAGGCAGTCTTCAATACTTGCTGCGATCACGAGAGCGCTAAATTATTATATCCTAATTATATTTTTTAAATTGTGACTTGTATTCTATTTTTTCTTCCACACAGTTGGTCAGCATGCTTGTTATAAGATAAAAGTTAGTCATGTGCAGTAGTGACTCTCATCACCTCCTGATTGTCATTTTTTCCTTGTTTGCTGTCTAGCAGGAAGGGAGGGAAGAAGCACACACAAAGCACTGCCTGTCTCTGCTCTAGGTAAGGGTAGATTTAGAGATTTACTGAGATTCAGAAAAGGTGAAAGCAAGATTATGTACATACTGGGATTTTTTTTTTTCATATGGCAATAAAATTATCTGTGCTCCCTCCCCTCTGAGATAACCTTTTTCAGTGAGTCATCTCCAAAGCTGTCACTTGTATGTTGAAATGGGTTGAATTCTTATGTTGCTTGAAACAGAAAAAGATGGCAAGCAAATTATTTTTAGTGTATGGCTGGTTGAGTAATGCTGCTGTTCATTAAACGTTAAGAATTGTTACATTGATCATTTAAAGACAGTTTGAACTACAAATGAACTGAATATGACTTTACTGGGGATGCACAACTGCCATAATCAAAGCCTTCTTAAAATTTAATAAGATGCCTGGACTTTTACAGTCTGGCAATCAATTTTAGTGAAAAATGTTATCATGAAGTATGCTTTATGTAGATCAGATGAGGAGAGAAACTCAGTCACATCATGATCTCCAAGATTGTCCCTTGGCAGTTTTAACATAGTTCTGATCACCTTTATCTATGATGTATTAATTTCCACAAGTGCTTTTGTGTTACTCTTGAATGTCCTTTAGCTGTCAAAACATATAACAACCCATCACTTTGTTGTAATCTAACTGACGTGCCAAATAATATTCAGTCAGATAGCAAGATTCCTGCTCTTCCATCACCAGCGAGATTGTGTCGTGGCAAGCTGTTTGGCTCCTACTACAGATTCCAGAAATCAAAGTGCTGTCTGAAATATTTTATTCACTCATTCTGCCATTGTTTTCCTTCAGATTTGGTATCTCCGGATGTGCCTGCAGATCTTGTGTAAACAGATTGAGTCTTTGTTTATTTTTGAAATAAATAAGGTCCAACCACAGACTGCCTAGCCAACATCTTCTAGCTGGAACGGCATCTTTGTTCCCACAAAGAACTCAACAAATTGAAAAAAGCATAAGCAAAGCTTCCATGCGAATAGCAGATTCAGCTGCAATGAACATCTGCTGAACATTCCATATTTTTCAAGACTTTTTTTGTATTTGTACTTTACTCCGTAAGTGTTACAGAAAAAAAAATCTTCTGCAATACAAGTGACAATACTGATTTAAAAAAAGTGTCTAGAATTAGGAGACACAACCAAAAAGTTCTTTGCAGATCTACAGCTCTAGGTTGCAGTTAATGACTGCTCCTTCTCGCTGATTGAAAGAGATTTTGTCATTTTAGCAGCATTCTAGCCTATTTCCAGGCAATTTGCTCATTTGAGAGATACCTAGACTCTTGGTCATCGATAAGAAGATCATAAGGGCTAATACGGTCATCAGATAAAGAAAAATATTTAATTTGCTTCCATTCTCTCAGTTCCAATTTCATTATTGGACTGAGACAACATCTATGGCCCATAGTTTCTTCGTTCATTAAGGGGTGGGAATACAGGACCACACAAAATACTTAGTATAGTTTCCTCTTGAGCTAACGACTTTCCCTCCTCAAAACATAAACTTCAGTAACTCAGAAACAACTGAGAAGGAGTTCCTAAACTGATCCTCTCATCTTGGCAAATACGGAGCTTATAAAATTTCACCTTTGAGATTTTATCAGCATGTGAAATCAGAGAACTAGAAGGTTGCAATCAGTACATATTTTTATAATTTGGGTGCAGATATGAGGAACTTCCCTAATCAAGAGTAGACGTTTGAATTTTACTCTCAAGCCTGTTCAGAATGATTGTTTCTTTTCACAGCATCTGTAGAATCAAAAGCTTTTGGGGCAATTTACCAATAAGGTGGTGGTCATTGCTTATTTCAGTTTACATTAACTTACTGTCAGTTTGTATTTGCATTGGTCTTTAATAAAACTGATTCTATTAATTTCTACCTGAGCTTTTGCATATTATTTCTACGTCTTCTTTTCTGTAACATGGCCTCCAAGCATTTTTTTCAGCTTGTACTTTGTTTCTGTTTTGCCCATGAGGTTTCTTTCGCATCTGTTACTGTCAGCCCATTTCTTTACCTAGTTTATATTGTTCCTCTTGAGTCCTCACATCTACCCAGAGCTCGTAGTTTGGAGAGACTATAAATAGCACCAAATAGCAGTAAAAATAGGTTTTTCCCTTTATTCTGCTGTTCAAACCTTCTTCCAGGGGTTTTTAGGATGGGCCAAATATATGTATTGGAAAGAACTGTAGGCATTAAACAACTCAAAGATGATTTCCTCTCTCTTTTTGTGTTTAGATAAATTGATGTGCACAACAAGGCTAGGTGGATGATAAAATTGCTGACAGAAATGGCAAAAGCAGTAAAATATACGCTACAAAAAATAGCTTTCTGCTCTGAAGATCAATGGACGGATGGAGGACATGACTCAAAAAAGCATCTCAGGTTATCCAGACAGCAAAGTACACTCAGAAAATTTGAGCAAGACTGTATGAGGAGTCCATTAATACTGAGCAGGACTCATGACTGAAAGTAACATAAATGGCTGAACTCTAGGCCTTGACAACAGTTTGCTCTCTGCAAAAAGATAAGCACATGCACTTGTGGGAAACACTGTTGCAACACTCTATCAACAAGGAGCCCACACCAGCACCAGACCTTCTGAGGGGAAGGTGGCTCTGGTGAAAACAGAAATTGAAGTGAAACACCTTCAACTCTTGCTCACGTGCTCTGGGTGTCATGCTTAGGAGCACCAGGATGTGTGTGTTCAGCAAGTCTGTGCAGCCATGGGGCACCAAGGCAGTGGTGGCCAGGCTGCCCATCCAGCACTGCGATGCCCATGATCCGATGTTAGGTCCAGCATCTATTACATGAGGGGTGAAGTGACACCAGCTGTGAGGTCCTCCTCATGTCTCCTGAGTTCTTCTTAGTCTGGCAACCATGCCAGACTTTGGATGTGGCTCTCTGTAGCCTAGAGTAGCTGATAGTGATCAGTGTCTCCATCCTGTGCCACCTCTGTGAGTCATCAGGATTTCTTCATTGCTCTTTTTCTCCAGATCTGGGTGTCTAGTGAAACTGCAGACAGATGCACTAGGGTCTTGATGACTTGCTAATTTGGGTGCCATTAGCACAGGCCATGCTGAGAGCCCTTTTGCTGCTCTGTGCTCCATTGGGTGCCCCCTATGCCCAGCCATCTCTAAGTGTAGAGGAACATTGAATTAGGGCTGTATTGGGTTTGAGTGGCAAGATTTTGGTAGTGGGGGGGCTACAGGGGTGGCTTCTGCGAGAAGGTGCTAGAAGCTTTCCCTGTGTCTGACAGACCCAATGCCAGCTGGCTCCAAGATGGACCCGCCGCTGGCCAAGGCCGAGCCAATTAGCGACAGTGGTAGTGCCTCTGTGATAACATAGTTAAGAAGGGAAAAAAAACCAGTTAGAGAGAGCTTTTGCAGCCAGAGAGAGGAGTGAGAAGATGTAAGAAACTCTGCAGACACCAAGGTCAGTGCAGAAGGAGGGGGAGGAGGTGCTCCAGGTGCCAGAGCAGAGATCCCCCTGCAGCCCGTGGTGAAGACCATGGTGAAGCAGGCTGTCCCCCTGCAGCCCATGGAGGAAGGATGAGGGGGTGTAGAGATTCCACCTGCAGCCCATGGAGGACCCCACGCCGGAGCAGGTGGAGGCACCTGAAGGAGGCTGTGGCCTGTGGGAAGCCCACGCTGGAGCAAGTTCCTGGCAGGACCGGTGGACCCGTGCAGAGGGGAGCCCACGCCAGGGCAGGTTTGCTGGCAGGACTTGTGACCCTGTGGGGGACCCCACGCTGGAGCAGTTTGCTCCTGAAGGTCTGCACCCTGTGGGAGTTCGTGAAGAACTGCAGCATGTGGGAAGGACTCATGTTGGAGAAGTCCATGAAGGACTGTCTCCCATGAAAGGGACTCCATGCTGGAGCAGGGGAACGATGAGAGGAGTCCTCCCCCTGAGGACGAAGAAGCGGCAGAAACAACATGTGATGAATGGACCACAGCCCCCATTCCCCGCCCCCTGTGCTGCTGAGGGGAGAGTAAGTAGAAACCGGGAGTGAAGTTAAGCCTGGGAAGAAGGGAGGGGTGGGGGGAGGTGTCCTAAGATTTGATTCTCTCATTCCTCTACTCTGTTTTGCTTGATAATAAATTGGATTAATTTTTTTCTAAGTTGAGACTGTTTTGCCCATGACAATAATTGGTGAATGATCACTCCCTGTCTTTATCTTGACCCAGAAGCCTTTTGTTATACCTTTTCTCCCCTTTTTAATTAAAGAGGGGGAGTGATAGAGTGGCTCTGGTGGGCACCTGGCCTCCAGCCAAGGTCAACCCACCACAGTCCCCCTGTAGAAGAGGATAAAGTTCCCTTAGTGTGCATGAAAAATACGTTGGGGAAGACAGTCTGGGTTATCGCTGCTTCAGGCAAAGGCAAACCCACCTGCGGGACTGCTTTTGCTCAGGGACCAGGGCGCACTTGGTGGGTGATGAGAAAGGATGGGGAAGTCTGGTGTGTACCCCAAGGAGATGTGATTTTGGGTGAGAATAGCCAATAAATTAAATTGTATGATGTTAATTGCTATATGCTGTATCAATGGTATTACCATAAGAATTACCCAAATTAATGAAGGATGGACTTTGATGAAACTGAGCAAAGTGCCACTATAACGGAACTAGCACTGACTTCAGCAGCTGGTGCCCAGCAACTTCCTTGAAAATCACATCTTCGATGCACAGACTGCAAGCATGGACTACGCCAAATACACCAGCTGTGAAAACTTCGGATGCAGCGTGCAACAATCCAGTAGCACGCACCATTGCTCCTGCCCTGAGAAACTGTAATGACAGATGGAGCCCAAAGCCATGGACTAAATGAACTCGACGGACATTTTAGAGCGATGGCCCAAAGTGTAAGGGAATGGTATCTGGGCATGATCTGGGCATGATGTAGATGGTATAGAATAAGGGGTGGATAATGTCCTGGTTCTGGCTAGGATAGAGTTAATTTTCACAAGGAGCCAGGACAGGTGACCCAAGCTGGCCGGGGGCGGGGGCTATTACATACCATGTGATGTCATGCTGACCATGAAAGGGGGCCAGTCGGGGAGGGGTGGGTTCTGGGTGGCTCCGGGATGGGCTGGGCTGGGTGTGGGCTGGGCTCCGGTCGGTGGGATTGGTAAATTGCTTTCTGTTATCACCCATTGTGAGTATCTGTTATCAGTACTGCTGTTGATCGTTTCCCTCTCCCTTGCCATCCCAGTAACCTGTCCTTCCCCCAACCCACGGGGTTTTGCCTTTGTGTTTCCCATTCTCCTCCCCATCCCGCCGGGGGAAGGGTGAGCGAGCAGCGCGTGGTGCTCAGCTGGGGCAGGGGCTGAACCACGTCAAGGGCCATTTTAGCAAACTAGATGTTTACAAGTCCTTAGGGCTGGACAGGAGGTGCTTGTGAAGGTGCTGAGGAAGCTGCCTAATGTCATTGTGCTGATTCCTATCACCTTTGAAAGGCTGTGGCAATCGGGTGGGATTTCCAGTTACTGGAAAAAAGTAAATGTAACATCCACCATCAAAGCAAGGCGCAGGAAACTACAGGACAGTCATCCTTACCCAGCCTCTCTCTCAGAGAAGATCATGAAACCAATCTTTCTGTAAAGCCATTTCTGGGGTGATGAAGGACAAGAAGTTAATTTGGAAAAACCAGCACAGTTCTAGCAATGTGATTGCCTTCCATGATGAGATGACTGGCTCTACGGATGAGGTGATAAGAGCAGCACACACTGATTTTTAGCAAGGTTTTTGCCACAGTATCCATAGCATCTTTGTAGTCCAGTAGGGGGGGTGTGCACTGGATAGGTGGGTGGAAAAGGGTCTGAATCACTCTATGCAAAATAGTGGTCAACAGTCCAAAATGAAACTGGCATGTGGTTATGAGTAGTGTTCCTCAGGGCTGAGTAGGGGGGTTACACTAGGTGACCTCTAGAGGTCATAAATTACTCTGTGATCAAGCCTTGCAGGGCACTCAGCTGTATTTGGGTCCTCACATTGAAACCACAGTCGTTTAGGTGTCTGTGGATTAGCAGGTTAAGCTGCAGCCCAGGGTCGGTGCCTTCCTTGATTCTGAGCTTATACAGCTGAGTCTGCGTGACGTGAAGTGGCAGTGCATCAGGAGGTGTTGCCATTTGATACACTTCTCACCGTGAGATCTTCTGCTAAGGTGCCCTGACCAGCAGTGACCTGCCCCCACCTCCACAACACAAGCATTGCTTGGAAACAGTCCATTCCACGCTTCCTGACTTGGGGACTTGTGGTTGAAAGCAAGAGGTGAAAACGAACCGACTTTGCAGGAGGATTTTTAACAAGGATCCTTTTCCACTTCAGCATTTTCACTAAAGTGCTCTCTGTTACTGTCCCCATCTCACAGCTATTCTGACGTATGGCATTTCTCTATAGGACTCATGCAGTCTGTATCCTTTGACTCCAGTGGTTCTCAGTCAAAACAGTTCACACTCATCCAAGAAACTTGCCTCCTTCATGAATACCCCTCTCGTTCTACTTTAACTAATTAATTAAACAGCTAGGTTTTTTTGTTTCCATCTGGGGAATTTACTCTGCTCCAGCTCCCCTCCCTAAAGTTAAACAGCACTTAAGCTTTCGTAAGACGCAGGCATTTCATTGTTCTCTTTGCATAAGATCTGGTCAGATACTGTTGGTCTCTAAAAGCTGTTGTATTCAGCCAACAGAAATGATAAGGCTATGCACAGACTTCACAATTCAAACAGAATTTATTAGGTTTGGACACATTTTCCAAATCTTTGTATGCTATGGGACTAAAGTTTTGTGGGGGTTTTTTTCCCCTAAAATGTTTCAGCAGGGATGGAGTAGGGACACTGTGTTGCTAAAAAAATTAATTCCTGCTGCATTTAATAGTGCTATAATAATTTCACTGTTAGCTTTCTGGATTCTGCAGAGCTGTGAAAGCAGCTTGTACCACTCCATTTTATGCTATCTCCTGCAGGTTTTACAAAGCAAAGACCCTTTCAAGACACTTCTGTTATTTCTTAGGTGATTTCAACAGTTAATAGTGAATGCAATGTTTATATAGCTTTTACCATCTACACTGCATTGTTTTCTCTTGTGTTGTGTATCTGAGATACTAAATTGCATTTGGTCTTTAAAGTTGTGTTATTCTTGGTTAAATGACTCAAAACAGAGTGGTTGAAAATCCCACAGACTTGGACAGGACAAAGCATGATACAGATTTTATTCCCATTCAGTGGCTTGATGGAAACATCTTAAGCACATGGAGGTTTTTTTTTTGTTTTTTTTGGATTGTTTTGCCAAGGTCCTAAACACAATTAAATCAGGGTTTAATCTTTGTGAGGGCATAGTTTTCCCGATTTCAGTTGTACGGGATCAGATTTAAAGCACCATTTTTTTTTATTATTTTGAAAAGGCCATGCATGCCGAACTGAAACGTCTTTCATACATGCTTTCCCTTTGGAAAGCTCTCCTCAGGTGACTGCATTTTTTGCAGCGTTGGTGCGATAAGGACAAATTTAACAAACTCCGAGGTCTTTATTTTTTTTTCCCTGTCATGTTTTAAGACGGTTTGCCTTTCCTGAACCCGGCTAAGTAACCGGCCTAGACGCGGGGGCCAGCGACACGAGTCGGGGCCCCGTCGCCCGGCCGGGGCTGCCACGGGGGAACTAAACCGCCGCACGATTTCTGGGCAGGGCTGCCAGGGGGCTGGCAGGGAGCCGGCCGAGCCCTGCCCGGCACACCGAGAAGGAGGTACCGCCGCGGGAGCGCTTCGCCACCCCGAGCGGTCTTGAAGTTCTCCGCCATCCGACGGCGAAGACGTGACACCCCCTTTCTTTCTTTCCGCGCTCCTCCCGCGGCTTGGCGCGAGGCACCGCACCCTGCCGCTACCGCCGGGCCGCCCCGGAGGGCGCCCCCCCCTCGCGCACCGCTCGCCGGCCCGCCTCCCGCCCCCTCCCCGGTGACGTCACCGCGCGGTGACGTGTCGCTGGGGCGTCTCGGCAGCGGTGGTTGCCGCCGGAAGCGGCGGGAGGCAGCGTGGGACCGGCGCTGAGGCGGGTTCGGGCTGCCGGAGTGGGCAGCATCGCAGCAGCGGAGCTCCGGCCTCTTCCTTCCTTCCTTCTTTCCCTCCCTTCGCTTCGCTGCAGCGGCGGTACCGATGAGCGGGCTTCGAGCGCCGGGCGGGCGGGCGGCGGCGACGGCGACCCCGGTGCCGACCTGCCTGCTTCTGCTGGGGCTGCTCCTGCCCGCTGCCGCCGCCGGCGGGGGATGCGAGCTGGAGGCTGCGGACGTTGGCGGTGGCCGGCGGGGAGGACGGGGAGGCGCCGCCGCCTCTGCGGCGGAGACGGCGGCGGTTGTGACAGGTAACGGCTCCCGCGCGTGCCGCCGGCGGGGCGGGGGGAGCGTCCCGCCTGTGTGTGTGCGGTATGGGGTTGCGGGGGGGGAGCGGGCGCCTTTCTGCCGGGGCCCTGCCCTGCCCCGCCCGGCGGGGTCCGCGGTGCTCCGGGGCGTCTCTGAGCCGCCTCCCTCCGCCGTGGGGCCAGCTACGATGCGGCTCTCCAGAGGGCGCCGGGCCGGTCTGCAGGGGGTCCGGCTGCGGCGGCGGCACTGCGGTACTGCCCCGACGGGGGCTGGCCGGCCGTCGGCCCCGCTGCCCCTCCCCGGGAAGGAGCCCGCCGCAGGATATTTGCAGGATCCTGTTGAATAGCGATATTGTTGAGATCCGGAGCCGCCGCTTCCGCGTCGGCTCCCGCGGTGCCGCCCGTGCGGGTGGGTGTCTCGGGCGCCGCCAGCCGCCTGCCGCGGCGCGGCCCCGGCCGTGAGCCGCCCTGCGCGCCCGCCTCGGCTCCCGCACCCGCAGGGCGGCTTCCAGGAGAGATGCTGGACGTCCTCGTGGCGGGGACGGGGGGCTGCAGCGGCCCCGGGGGAGGAGGCGAGGTAACCCGCCCCAGCGAACTTCTTGCGGCTCCTGCTGTATCGCAGCGCAGCTGGCTGCAGCGCTGCCCAGGAGCCTGATGCTGTACAGACAAAGGTGTCCATCCTGTGCCCTTAGAAGGGTTTTAGTTCTCCAGAACAGTGTGGAAAACCTTTCTGCCTTCATTTAATTCTTTTTTTAAAAAAGTGAGTATATTCATGCTGCTATACTTATGGCAAATAGTAATGCCTGCAGTTAAAAACAGCGGTTGCACTGAAGCATTTAAAATAATTTCCTTTCAGCAGGCTTTGATGGCTCTGAATTGCTTATACACATCCTGAGTCTATCTTGTCATCAGCAGTAAGAAACTTTACGGTCTTTAGACTGTTCACTTAGGAAAATGGGATTTGAATGTTAAGAAATACTCAAAAACATTTAGAAGTGTGTCATGTCTCATAATGCGCTTTTCAAAAAGCTCTAATTGGAGGGAGGGTGTGGAAGAAAGAAGACAAAAACATACCTCTTCTGAATTAAAGTAGCATGCAGTTCTTATCAGAGAAAAACTTCTGATTTTGTTTAGAAAAGTGTTGACGTCCTGAGCTAAAATTATTCAACTTCAGTGGATGAAACACACGAGTTTCTTCTCAGTGTAACACTTTAAAAACATGAATTTTAATTACAATTGATTAAACTAAAATGGTATCCCTGGAATAGTTCTGGGATGGAGATGCAAGGCTACGTGATTTAGTGATCTTGTTTGAGGACACGGCATTTCTGAAATCTGAATTGTCCAATCTGTTGGTTTGCTGTATAAACTAAGGAAGTTAGAACATCCGCAGTCTGTGAAGCAGCAGTCATACTTCCCAAGGGTGTTATGAAAATGCTGTATTGGAACAGGTTTTTTTTTTCCTGTTTTTTTTTTTTTTCAGACTAATTAATCTAGTTGTAGGTGGTATTAAATGGTTCTTGCTATGTATAGTGCTGATGCTGTCTACATTTCATGTTTAATCAATTTTGATGTGTCAGTCTATGGGAAAAAAAGTAATTTTTTTAATATTTTATTGACTGTAAAAGTACTGAGTTGCTTGTCAGCTGTTGTGGTGGTGTCACCGCGGCGTGCCCCCCCCCCCCCCCAGCAGTGAATCTGGTTAAGAAATATTTGAGAAATCTAACACGTTATAAGTTGATTTAGTGTGTTACATCACAGTTGACTGGAAAATATGGATGGTTAAGATCTGTCTTTGAATCAGTTTTAATCTTTAGGAGGTTTTTAATGTAGTTCTGTGTTCATCCACTTAATAAATACAGTGTTTTAGTTGATCACCAAAGTTGTTTGCCTGTCTGATAACTAACTCCCAAATAGTTTTAAGTTACTCTTTGCAAAGCTGGAAGATCTCTTGAAGGTTGGGAGAAAACCACATGACATGTTCAGGAGGGGGGTGATTTTGGTTATATTATCCATCACTGTTTCCTTAAAAGACAAAACTTACAGATGTGCCATTGAGTTAGGAGGGATTGCTAACACTCATCTGGAGAAGCATAGAATAAACTTTGAATTCAGTCATTTTGATAGATTTGAGAAGTACAATCCAGAAGATGAAAAGCTGCTGAATATAAAATGCTGCGCTAGGAAGAGGCTCTCAGATGCTCAAATAGAGGTGTATGGGCAGCACAGCCATAGAAAATAATCCAGGAGTTCTTGTCACAAATTGATCTGAATAAGCACCATTATGCAGCTGGCAAAAGTGGGTGCTATCCTGGGATATGTTGATCCAGTTTAAATTACAGAAGGCTTTTATTTTTTTCTTTTTGATTGCACTTTTGTGTCTAGTATTGGGTATTAAACAATCCAAAAAGTACAGAGGGAAGTAGCAATGTGGATTGAGAGGGTCAGAACCTATGACTGATGCAAAAAGAATTTAAAATATTTCTTTATTTTGGGGGTGGAAAAGGCTGTGGGAGGGGTGTGTATGTAAGAAATAGTACACAGAAGCATATTGGTTTTTTTTAACTTTTTCCATTTTCTCTGTGGTTAAGGTGTAGGTTAAGAGGAAGTAAATTGTAGTGGGCGTGATTTAGGTTAAACATAGACTAGAAAGTTTTTACCTATAACAGTCAAATTATGTGGATTGTTCAGTAAAACCCATTATTGGAGGTTTTTATTGGGTTAGAGAAGAAGCTGGCAAACATAATCTAGACGCTTGACATAAAAAGGATGTCCAAGGAATTTTAAGACTAGGAGAGAGCCGAAGATTCTACTTCTGCCACGTTTCATCAGTTATTCAGGGATTTACTTAATTGTTTACATAGATTACATTACTGTTGTCTTCCTGTGTATCTGTGCCTTTTTAATGGTAATTTATAAATAACAGCTGTATATGTAGCACCTGACACTGAGCTGAAGGTATTTAGTCACAGTTATGAAAATAAAATCAACAAAACTGTGCTTCACTGGATGGAACACCATGAGGCTATTTTCTATTCATTCTGTCTCTGCTCGTTCACTGCTTAATTTGGTAGAAAGTTGTAAGGAACCTTCTGTTCTGAGCCTAAAGATAACACTGGGTTTTCACATTGTTTGTTCATTGACTTTTCATTAAGTTGCTTTGTAATTTTGGATAATTGTGGATTCTTGTTTAAAAGTCTAAATTTAATCCACGATCATGGATTAATTTGTCTGCCTTTCACATGAGACTGAGAACCTGGACCTGTATTTGGCTAATAAATTTCTCTCAAATAATGGTTTATAATATTGAGCTGGACCATATTTAACTACAGCACTATGTTATGTTTACTGAAGAAACAATGGACAAGTTAATGTAACCTTTTCCTGAATGTTATTAAAAAAATTTTTTTTTCCTCTTAATTGAGTTTCCATTCTGGAACTTATCTATCATCTCAGTCTGAGCTCTTCAAATTAATTTGACTTTGGCATTTGAGAAGCAAGGGTTTCTAGAAAACATGTATTTTTAGCTGCAACATCACAGTTGGTTTAAGCCATTCTACTGTGGGTGGCTGTTGAAGGGTGGCTTTCTTCTTTGGAGTTGGCCCTAGCTGGCCATGCAAGCAATATTGTTAGCAAAGAGAGCTGGTAGGAGTAGGCGTGCTCATCCCAGTACTTGCAGCCCACAAGGAGGGAGGGAATTCCTGCTCCCTTTCTACTTTGTGTACCCTCTTTGCCCCCAGTGTTGTGATGAGCGCTGTCTGTTGCTTTAGCTTGCATGAGTGTGAAAAGAAATGCAGGCAACAGAAAAGCTGAGAGATTTCTTATCAGGCTCTTTTCTGATGTGCTTTAAGCACAAGCACCAGTGCAGAGGAGAGAGGATGGGACTGTGCAGGTGGGGTCAGCAGTACAGAAGAAGGGTGGCCTGCCTCCTGTGATGGCATTGGCCTAGCTGTCCACGGAATTGCATCACTAAGGTGACTGTGAAACTACAGTAGCAACCTTTTTGGGCTGGAATAATCAATTTGGAAGTTACTGGGTTTGTGTTAGACTTCATGTGTGATGGAGTAATACAAAGAGTGCAGTGATTTTGGTCACATAGCAAAATGATCATTGCGTGATTATTTTGACGTGCGCTGGTCTTAAAAGGTTGTGAGCTATGAGACTTCTGTCGCTTTCCTAGCAAACTGCTTTTTAAGGCTAGTAGATTTCTCAAGTGATGAAAACTGAGTATTTCAGGCTTTTTTAATTCCATTACTCCTATTTGTCTCTAAGCTCTTCATGATCAGGTCCTACTATTTCTGTTGGGAGGACAGAAATTTTGTGTTCTTTCTTCACTAAAGGATGTCAACTTTGAGCTGTCATTTACTTTGTCAGCATCTCAATGCAGTCATCTGTCTCTGAAACAGAATTAGTTTCTGCTCTGTTCTCAGTTTCATTAGGTTTTTAATTTCTTAGCGTATTTCTTATTTTTGGGGATAATGAATAGGAGAAACCCAGCAGTAGGAGAAATCCAGCAAAGAAACCTTGTGCAATGAGGTTTCCAGGTTTTAATAGCTCAATCAGCAGTTAGTGAATTGTCATAACTACAACATATAGCTAAAACAGCTGTAGTTGACTGGATTTGTAGAGGTTTCTGAAGCAAAGATTAAAAACCAGTCAGCCAGAAAAAATCTTGGCCTTTATGCAGCTGAGCAGCATTGGAATCCCACTTGGAGATAAGATCTCAAGCACTTGTAACTTCCTTTGCCCATAGCTGAGTATTTTTGCCTTCCAGCCTTCCAGTGTCTTCGTTGTAACTCTTGAGCACTTCTGCTAGTGCGTTCTGCACCTTCTTGTATCCTCTGAGGTTTTTTTCCCTTGACCATCAGCATCACCTTTTCTGAAGATTTCCTTGGTCTTACTATTGGGAATTAGCCAGGTTACTTAGTTGTTTTCTTTTTCTTGTCTTACAGTAGTCTGTAGTAAACCCTTTCTTAAAACCCTTCAATGTCCCTCCCTGAAATTCTTTGACCAGTATCATCCCTCCGTCAGCAGGTTTTTGTGTTGCCCTTTCAGCTATAAACTTTCTGAAGACAGCTCTGCTTTTCTGGGGACCTCCTACCAGATTCTGGCTAGCTGCTCCTACGCAACTTGGGTATGACTCATTTTCTTCTAACTAACCTCAGTGATAATGATCTATCATAACTAGGTTGAGCCGCCATTTGTATTTGTCGGAGCACTGGACCCAGTGATAGAGCAGTTGATCTTGATAAGTTTTCCCATGATGATACTATCACTATAAAAAACACCTGAAAATAGCTTCCTTTTATAAAAGTTTGTATGAAGTAAGCGATTTGATATCCTTTTAATTGAGAATAGATATTAAATACAAAATGGCATACAAGTTACAGCATGCAAGCTAAAAAAAAATCAGTCAGCATCAGGAGAGAGTACTGCAAAGAGTTGTGATATTGCAGGAAAGCTAGGAAAATTACTACAGTTTTCTCTTGTAATTTTAAAGTCAAAAGTATATTATTTTATGTAAGAGTTGACTCTAATGTACTGCAGCAATCCTGAGGTATGAGAAGACTTCATTGGGATTAGGCTGTTACATCCTATCTGTGAAACAGGCTTTAAAATACAGGAACCTGAGATGTTTATCTTGACCACATACGGTATGTGTTAAGAGTAAATAACCACTATGTGTCTTCTCCTAAAATAAGCACATATATGTTTTACGTGCGAAGGTGAGTTTGAAGTTATTACATAAGTTACTGTTATTCTGCCTTTGGATACTACTCTTTCCTGTTACCATGGAAACTATCTTTGCATATCTGAAAGGGGGAGGGGGTGAACAAAATGATACTGCATTGTTAAAATTTGGAATTGGCATAAACAGAATGTAATGATTGCCTGGGTACGATATAATTTGCATTTGTTTGCTTGGTTTCTGTGAGCACTTCAAACTTAACTGAAGATAGCTTATTATTGTATCTTTCATGGTGTTTTTTCTTCTTTTTTTTTTTTTTCTTCTTCTGGACCTTGCTCCTTTTCCTTCCAATCCCAAAAGCACATGCAATTTTTCAGTGACCTGTATAATGAAAAGTACTCCAGAGTTTAACTAAAATCTGTCTTGGAAATTGAAGATAATGTGCTTGTCAGAACAGTTAAGAATTTGAGTTAACAGCACTCATCTTAACAGAACTGTTGATTCATTTGAGTCAACAGAATTTGAATTAACAGGTAAGAACCACTGACTCTTTAAATCTCATTTCTGAGGTCTCTAGCAAAGATTTTTAAGTATATCAGGAGAAAATTTCCTCTCTATGCAGATAGTGTTATACTGCTGCAGGTGAATCTTGCTTCTCCAGTGATTCCTGGATGCAGAGGTGGGAGGGAGCCATTCCATCACTGACTATTGCAGCTTGTATCGCAAACCACAAGCAGCACCACGGAAACTTGTGTGAATTGGAATGGTTATTGAGGCTACTTGGATTGTGTGAAGCTTTAACTTTTGCAGTAGCTCAGAATTTATAGGAATGCAAGGATAGCTTTGATCTTTTTCCTCTAGGCAATGCTTTCTGTTTCCTACCTTTTCTTCTGCATCATGAGGCATTTAAAAACTGTCAGCAGCCCAGCCCTCTGGTACTGTCTCCAGTTAAATTTTAAGACCTGATTTTTTTTTTGTGTGTGTGTGTACTTTGTTTCTGTGGTTATTGTTGCTTTGTAAGAAATTGTCATGTGCTCATCTTCTAAAACTGAAGTGAACAATAACCAGTAATTTATCTGAACCTATTTAAAGCTCTGTTTAAAAGCAAACAAGCCTTGTAGTAGAGTATTAATTTAAACAAGTTTTTGTTGAATAAAAATTTGGTGAAGACATTTTTGATTTCTAAGCTCTGTGTAGTTTCCCCTTAAAATGGGAAGCTTTCTATACATGAAGGTGCGGTATGAATGCTCTTTCTCAATTTGTGGTTTTGAATAAAGGAGGGGGTTAGTTGTATGCCACTGTGTAATTCAGAGTTCTCTGCAAGTTAAATATGTTATTTAGAAAGGAATTTTTCACACAAATGTTATTAGTAATAGTAAATGACTCCTCTAGGCTCCCATTGAGATTGGTCATCAATAAGTCCTGAATGTATTTTGGTTTTGTTTGGTGTCGTGTTGTCCCCGTTCCCCCGCCCCATATGTGTAGCATTTGATGAATGAGGGAATGGCTCAATAAGTTCTTTTCTTTTTGGTTTTTTTTTTTTTTTTGAGATTTACACTACAGTCTCTGTTTAAATGTAGAAATATGTTCAGTGAGCTTTGCTAGGAAATTATCAACATAACTTTTGCCAATCTGCTGATTTTTTTTTTTCAACCACACAATTTTACTTAAAATACATTCTTCCCTCCTACCCTCAATAGATGCACTAAGGTGAATTTTCTGTTTGTATGCCTAGATCTAAAGCAAATAAAGTCTTTTGTTGTTTATCTCTAGTTAAAATCTGAAAATGATAAGGTTGATTAATTTTTCCTCAATTTAAAATGCTACCCAGTATTTTTATTTCAAGAACAACAAGCAAGAAGTATTATAGTCTTAACAAATAAACAGAGCCACTCAAACCATGTGGTCTGTGATGATTTTGAAACAAATATGAAAGTTGTTTATTCTGAGTAGGAGACTTCCTTCTACTGTAGTTTTAATTGAAGATTGCTATGTATAGAAGGTTGCAAGATAAGTTCTTGCTGTAATGTTGTATGCCTACATGAAAAATACTGTTGGCTTAAGTTATTTTCATTGTCTAAAGACTTAAAAATTATTTTGAAATGAAAATGAAATTACTTTTTTACTGCTAAGTATTGTTTGCTAAATATGAAAATTAGACTACATAATACCATGTAGCTCCAATACTTATATAATGATGTGGCAGGAGGCAGAAATGTATTTATACGCTTTCCAACTTGGAAATTCTAGTTGCAAATGAAATGCATCAAGACAGCTCTATCTTCCCCAGTGTATATTTTAATTTTTCCTTGAAGGACTTAACTTTGCCTGTAATTTTCATGGAACGTGGCTGCCTCAATGTCTTCTCTCCTACCTGAATCATGTTCCCTGAACATATCTACTGAAACACTGCTGTTGGAGCCGTAGAGGTTATTGTAGTTACTTTGGAAACAGTGCAGCAATATGTCAGTCTAAAGTACAGATAAGAGACAATGAAATTGATTCTGTTGGCTTCGATGTATGAACCTGTATTACATATTCTCTGGGATTTCTTTCTAAGACTGTGTTTTAAGTAAATTAATGTTTTGGTTTTGTTCTTATGAAACTGCACTCCTGATAATTGGTCTTATTGTGGTTGTGTTGCAGGCAGTGATATGAGACTGTAGCTCTGCCGTCTTTGAAGGATGTTGCTTTGTTATTGATTTCAACTGACCTTGGCGGAGGCTGTTGCTGCAGAAAGGGGCACTCCTCCTTCCTGCTTGTTGCTTTTTCTCCCTCCCTGCCTATTCCTTGTGTTCCAGTGGCTCTCTTAACATTAGCATGGCTGGAGGTGAGCTAGTTTTGGGGGAACTGATTGAGCTGGAAGTTGGTATTAATTTTTTTTTCCAGCAGGATAAGGTCTTTGCTTCAGTTCAGTGCACAACTGCACAAAGGGCATCTGTGAGAAAATAAGTGTTGGAGGAAGGTACTATTAACCATTTGAGTAGAAGCCCATGCATTCAAGTAAATAGTGATTGAGAAAGGTGGGTAAGGGAGATTTAGCTACTCATAAAAAGCAACGTTTTTCCCAGATGTTACCAACTGTTAAGTTGAAAAATGACATTCAAAATTCGTAAGGAAATACTTAAGCAATCCATAAAATTTGTAGAGGGAGACCTTTAGTTTAGCAGTAGAGCCAAGATTTTAGTAGGGCTTTTTAAAGAGATTAGTTATCGTAGATGATGGTAACATATAGAAAAATCCATGTTTTGGAATGAAACCTTTGTTTTGGGAGTTAAATCAACTGGCAAACCTAAAATTATTGTAAGAGAGTTGGTATCTCAAAACTGAAATCACTTGCCTGGCATAACTATTTACATCTATAAATCAGAACTAATGAAATGTGATTTTATTAATACAGGGTAATGAAGACGCATCCCATTCTGATTCAACTGTAGATGTTTGAAAGAAGAAACCCCACCTGTCTGAACTCTAAATGCATCCAGTTGACTACTTTTAAACTTTGTTACAAAGGAATCCAAGTAAAACTGGTTTGTCTCCTTTATTCACTAAACATCCTTCCCAACAAACTATGCATCTGTGATGTTTCTTTTTGTCACAAAAGCACTCAGACACTTGTTTTACGCTGCCTCATGTCTGTTTATAGTATCCTATGAACAGCAGTCAAGGGTCTAATTTCTCTTGATGTTGTCGAGTGGTAAGACTTCCTTATTTCAACAAAATGGAAGCTCTGTACACAACCTTGGCTGCGATCAGGTCCACAGAAATTGCTATTTCCTTACCGAAGAGTGATAAGCAATCACAGGTGAAATGTGGGGGGGGAAAAAAAGGATGCATCTTCATGGAACTAGATGGTTACAAATGGAGCATTACACTGTTTAGCTTAGAAGTGAGTTTGATGTGTAGCAGGATGATGAAGGGGGACTCAAAGTAAACTTCTTGTCTGCAGAGATCTCTGATGGTATTTCATGACACTGTCAGGGTATCACAGGGTGATGAGATGGTAGCGTTGATGTGCAAAAAAAGTGGGTCAGGGAGAGAAAAGAGGAAGGAGCTTATTTTATTCAGTACTTTTATACTGTTAAATGTATACTTGCATTGGATTTAACTGAAAAATTGGAGCCCTGATTAGTTGTTATACTTGAGGTTTTGGGGAGTAATAATGGATTGTTCTTTGGAAAAAAGCTGGTTGTTGGTCAAGAATAAATACTACAAATTATGAAGAAAGGGAAATAGTATACTGATCATTATCACTTGAAAGGATGTGTAAAACTGGAAGAGGTTTGACTAAAGCTTGTCCATGCTTTTGTATATACATTTTTGTGTATGAAAAGAAGCTAGGACTTCTTGGGTTTAAAAGACCTGGCATTATTCTTTGTAAGGTAAAGCCAATATATGTTGTCAGCTGTGGTTTAGGCCTTCAGCCTGCCCTCTTCCTCAGGCTATTTCAGTTTAGTTGTTGGTTTCATTTTCTACTGGAATAATTGCTGAAATTGGCTAAGTGGAGGTTGAACGAACTCTGGGCTAGAAGCAAGGAAGGCCAAGGAGAGGGAGGGAGGGATGGACAGAAGAGCACTGTGGCAACTAGATGGGTTTCAGGTCTTAGAAGGTGATAGTGAAGATGTGGTAGACCTCTTTGAAATCATAAGTATTATAAAGGAGGCAGCTGTAGGAAGACTGGTAGTTATCTTCATGCTATGAAGCCTGGGGGCATTCACTGAAAGTCAGAACAAGGTTTAGAAATAGGTATATCCCCCTGCTTCCCATTTTCCTGGGGGAAGGGGTAGAGCACACCTGCATGAACAGGTGGAATTAAACTAGGAAACTCATTGCAGTGGACTGTTTTGCAAACCAAAAATGCGGTGTTTTAGGGAAAAAATGTTCTTGCCATCACCCTTTCATCTGCTGCTAACTGGGACTGCACCAGGTTGAACTAGATTAACACACTTGAATAAGTGTGGCCAGTTCATATGTTTTTGCTAGTCTTCTGTGAAACTATGAGGTACAGTTGTGTTGTTCAAGACAAAATGGTTTGATGCTTTCCATTAGCATTTCATTTTTGGTTTTGTGCAGATGTTTAAAGTGACTGCTAACATAGAAAGTGTAAGGGTAAAATACTTAGAGGAGAGTGTCATAATGTTATAGTAAGTTGCATTATAATTTATATAATAGATTTTTGGGAGGTGTTACTAAGTGGGGGTTTTCAACTTGAGGACTGGCAAAATTTTTGCTTGCACTGACTCACTTTCTAAAATGATTTTACTGAACTGTGTGTGTTCTGTTGATTTGTATTGGTTTGCAGTCTCCTAAAGGGTATCCTAAGGATTAAATTTCTTTCCTGCCAGAAGTTAGTAAAATTACAGTGACTTTTTTGTTTTTGATTTTTTTACCACTTTCAGTTTTCTGTGCCTGAAATGCTGTCAGCAGCAGATTAACATTCTTACAGAAGTCAAAGAACAAGACAGCCATTGTCTTGTTACCCAAATTATTGCTTTTATTCTTTAAATATGAAAGTAGTAGTTGATTATTCATTTGAATAGAATTTTTTTAAGTTTTAGCAGAAATGTTTTAATAAGTACTTCTTTAATTGTGGTCATTCATTGTTCTGTTACTGTAATTTTTGAGGTCTGTGAAGTGTTAGAGAAGACTGTAGGCAGAGGACTAAGCATACCAACTGAAGATACTGAGTTTTCAGAATACTATAATATTATAAACCTGCTTAAAGTCAAGATGTAGTGCCTTACTATCTGTAACGAAGGAATCGGTCTCTAGTCTTTTACCTTCAGATCTGATTGTGATTGAAGTGGAGACTTTGGGCAGCTGTAGTGTTTTAGATAGTAGTGTGACAATTTTGAAGATCAATCAATCTGTCGCTGAAGATCAGTGAACCCAATTTGCTTTGGAAAATGGGCTTTCACTCTGTGGCTCCTACTAGGCTGCTATTCTTTACAGGATGTTGAGGGAAAGTAACTTTAACTTCTCAGACTTTGTGGCCTCTTGTCTCTCTTTTTTTTTTTTTTTTTCCAAAAGATTTCTGAGGCTTATTGGAATAAAAATTATTGTTTCACTGCTTCTTGTATGATTGTGAATACTTTAAGTGAGACTATCTGGTCTTGCCATGGGTTCTGCTCTGAAAACTGACTGCAGAAATGTTTCGTGACTGTGTCTAGTTCAGTTTGCTTTTGGTGTACACAATAAAAATTAAAGTGGAAGTGAAACACTTTACTAGTAACAAGGATGTTTTGCACATGAAAATTAAGAGAAGTATGGTGTTTGAAGGAGTTGAAAATTCAGCTTGCTTTTCCAGGTCTGTGCTGTATTTTCAGTGATCATAAAGTACAAGCTTAATTCTGGTCTGTTTTTTGAGAGTGTAGTAAGAAACTTGTTAGGAGAAGGAAGTGGCATGTATTTCATTATCAAGACAGAGCTGTAATTGTTTTCCTTGGCAAGTTTTGCATTCAGAATTTTGGAAAAGGTAGACTTAAATATGAAGTTCTCTATCACTTTCAGCACACAGATGAGAATTGGAAACATCAACTGTAAACTGCTGTGGAAAACAATGGCATGTGTCCTGGGATCACCACAGAGGCTGCTATTTGTACAATGGCTTGGATATTTCAAAAAGTTCCTCTTTGTTTGGCTAGGTAGTGAAATTAAGATCAGAACTTGAATATAGAGCATTCTGTATTGTGTGGAACTAAAGCATATAAGACATTTCTCTTAAATATTTTACTTAATCCCAGGGTTGTTGGATACCTAGTGGAGAGCGTACTTCCTGGATGTTTTCTGAATGTTAGTGTGGCAGAGGGTGAATTATGACGTTCATACTGGTGGCAAGTACAGGAGCAAACACTAATAATGAAGTTCTCAAAGTATCGCAGATATAAGTGCTAGAGTGAGGTAAATACTGTACTTTTCCTGAGCATATTGTCCAAAAGTTGTAAGTAGCCTGTTTTAATTGCATGAATAATGAGCATTTGGCTCTGACGCGTTCACTTGTTTATGAAATAGCCTTACCTGATAGTCTTGGATTTGTCACTTAGAAATATTTTGAAAATTGCTTCCTCTTTGGCCTACCTCAAGCTTCTGTTAAACACAGATTAGTTCAAAGTGCAAGTTCTAGTTAGTTGGTTTGTTAAACAGGCAAATTCCCTTGATTTTACTGATTGCATGTTAGTCATGTTATGTTTACTAATTGAAATGGATATGAAGTTTAGTTTAATGAAAGCAACCTCAATTATTTCTTTCCTAACCTAAAAGATTTTAAATTGGGTATACATAGATATCTAAATATGGGTTAAATGCTTCTGCTATCAGAATTCATATTTTATTTTTGTTAAGGTGTCATCATCCAAAGGATGACTTTCAGGCATCTTCTAGCTCTTGTCCGGTTGGCATTCCTTTCAGAGGAAATAGGGAAATAATGATTTGCATTTGGCAGGGCAGGCAGAAAGCTTTGCTGTTGGCCTCAATACTGCTTCCAGAAAGGTTTGAGATATGTGGGATAGTTACTGGTGGGATACAGGGCCCAGAGCGGAGGCGAGCAGCCAGTCAGCCCCAGCAATGGCTGTTGGTGCCCACATTGGATATTTCCAGCAGTGAGCCTGCTTCCTTCTCCTTGGCCTTTCTGCCTGATTGTTGTTCATGCCAAAGGTCTTGTTGTTATACTGGACTTTGAGAATGCGACATCATTTGGGAGCTGGTGTTTTAGACCATGCAGACTTCAGAATGTGGTGGGAAAAGCATACTTGGGTAGCAATTGCTATGCAGTTCCCTGCTTCACCTATTCATTATTTTCATTTGTTGTTTAACACTGTTGAGTTCGTAGGGCCCAGAGGTGTTAAAGTGCTTACCCATGGTGTTACTTGATCAGAAGCTTTAAGGATGGGATTCATTTCACATCTCTTGAGGTGTCGGCATCTGAGCGAGGAATCTGGGCTCCTTCCATAATAGAGTAAACTTGTTTTGCCTTGAGGTAGAAAGCCCAGTTCAGGCACATGATCACACCACTAACTCTACTCGCTGTGTCAGTTAGATTTCTCTTGAGTGTGAAGAGGGCACTTACTTAAGATACAGAGAAAAAATATTGCTCTCCTGGCTTTATGAGAACTGTTCTAGGAGCAGTGCCTCATCCTGTTTAAAGAGCCTCTAACCTATTTATGTTTATATTTAAACTTAAAAACAATTAGAGTCAGGTATTTTTGTCATGTTTCTTTAATGTGTTTAAGTTTTTTGAATGCTACAGAATGAATAATTGCAGCTCAAGTTGGATATTAATTTGGTATTTATGTTCACAGTGCTTCTTAAGTGCACTTAAGTTTTGTTTTCAATGTCATTTAGCTTTAAAATGTTGCAGGATTAGGTTTCAGCCAATCAGTAACACTACCTAGGAAGCTATAATTAATATGTTACTCAGGGAAAGGGAGGTGGTGTTAACTCCTTCTCCCCATCTTTCATAGCCTTGTTAGCCATAATTTATTACTTTCAGAAGGTTTGAGACTTCTTCATAGATGACTTATTTACTAGAAAAGATGATCTATACTTGAAATTACTTCAGCTTTTGAACCATTTTACAGACTTCATATGAATGGTTGGGTTGCAGTGTAAGGAAAATTTTTATTTTAGGATGTAGTGTTAAGATTCTTTTAGATGTCTTATCTGTTGAGTCATGCTGTTGCATTTGTCTTGCCTTGCCTCCTTCACCCCAATGAATCTTGTGCACGTTTGGTATGTTCTGATTGTGTACCCCAATCTCCTTAACAGGCCTTCTCACCTCATTTGATTCACCACCTATTTTTTGCTCCAGTTTAAGAATGGGAAAGGAATACTGAAAAAGCTAAATACTTCTATTCCCTATGCTAAACTTTTGATGCAGGAATTGTGTGGGTCTTGTAAAATGCTGGGTACAACAGCACATAACTGAAAATGCCGTGTAGGTTCCAGAAGGCATTTCCATGCTTTGCTAGATTTTTTTTTTGTGTGTGTGGATATAAGGTGCTTAGCTAGTTTTAGATCTATCTGCCTATGTTCATAAAGAGTACCAGAAGAGTAGACTGCCATCAATTAATGTGGTTCTGAAACTCTTAACAGAAATATTTTAGGTCTGTAGATAAGACTGAAGCACAGCTATGGAAAAAAGAAAGAATAATTCCACCTCTGCATTAATTGCATCTGGGAACTTCAAGTAACACTTTGTACTTCATAGCAGAATGTTGTGCTAAATTAGAAATTGTGATATTCTCGCCCACAATTGTTCAGTATCATGCAACTGTGATTGGTTTAGTCACAAGCAGAATACTGGTCTGCCTACACTGTCTTTGCAAGCTACCATAGCATTGGAGTTGCTCTTAGTGGTTCATTACTATTCATACATGTTTTGCAGTAGGAAGGATGAGAGTTGTGGGCAGTGTCTCTTTTTCTGATGGCATAGACTTGTCTTTGAAAGATACCAGAGACAGAGAAAACCCAAAACCTTCAAGAATGTTTGGTGATACATAATCTGCAGCTTGTTAGAAGGCTACAGTTGTTCTGTGTTTGAGGATCTCTCAGTAGTTGTTCAGAATATCTGACAGGATTCTACTGAATTTCTGCTGTCTTTTTGGGTTAAGATTGGAATCTGCAGAGAACTCTTACCTGTTACACCTGACTAATGCAAGTTGCAATAAATCAGCATTTATGCTTAAGTTCTGTACTGTATTTCTAAGCACAGCTGAATGTGTTTCATGTAATTAAGGCTTCTAGAAATCTGTAGGGTTTATGCAAATGCAAATCTTTTCATAACTAAATATATTTAGAAGCAGTGATTTGTCTAGTGTAGAATGACTTATTCTGTCATGTAATTTGCTTGGGCAAAACTCTGGCTTTGGATGCCTGTCTGACATTACCTTTGCTTTTGGTCACACCTGTTATTTACCTCCTCAGTTGAATGTCTGATGGAACTTGTTAAGCAATGTGTTCAAAAGAAAAAAAATAGGTCCAGAAGTAGTTTTCTGTGACTTTTTTGCTGTTATGCTGTTTATAAGGTGGTTCAGTTCAGATAGGGGGTGAATGATACGAGAGTGAGTACTTGAGAAATTTGGACTTTGTTCTTGATTAATAAATATGATGCAAAGCCATTTAGATTAGTTAAGGACTTATTAGTGTCTGAATTTATTTCGACTTTTTGTGTTTACTGCCAAATTAATGAATGTCTGTATCATTGCATTCAGAGTTGATGATTGACTCAACGCTGAAAAAAGACTTTATATGTGGTATTATAGCATTAGTATCTCCTCTGAACTAGGACTTGTGTATATTGTGTATAGTGATGCTAGCAAATAACTGCATGTTCCATGAATATGAAATATTCCATAATTAAAAGTAGTGTGGTCATCTTTCAGCAAGAGGTGTGGCAAAATTAACTTCCCCATTTTGTCCAAGCACCTGCTTGGCATAATGTTTAATGTGCCAACCAGCAGTCACTGTTGCCCAACCAGATTGTAGAAAGAAGAGAAGAAATAGGAAAATCAGAGTCAAATTAGAGTAACTAATAAGAGGTTGCCAGTATGGCCTCATGAATGTTCAACAGAAGATGGATGCTGGCTGAACATGGGTGGAGAAACTAAATAAAAGTTTCTAGAGAAATGAGGGATGGGCCAGGGGAAAGTTCTGTCAAGGGAGGGTAGCAAAGATTGTGTGTGCTGCACAATGCATTGTAAAAATACTGCATCTGTCTGGAAAAAAATACCTTGGCATTAATGGCATTTAGACACACAAGTCATTAGGATAGCAGTGGTGACAGGTTTGTTTTGTGTAGTGTTTAAAGGCTTGCATACAACAGTTCCCAGCAGTAAACAAGTTGGGGAAACTGGGAAATGTTGCTTCGGATTATTCCTTGTGTCTCATTCTTTTGGTGTGTTTGTTCATGTAAGCAAATAATATTTTGTCATAGCTATTTAAGAAACAAGTATAAAGCAAAACAGAAATGCTAAATTAAGGCACATCTTTAATTATGTTGTTGATTTTTATGTGAAAAATGTGGTGATTCTGAAATTTTCCACTCTGAGGGTGCCTGGCAGGTTACAGTTTGTATTCTTTATTCCACTCGTGGCATACTCTCTTGCATACTTTTGTTATGTCACTGGAAGTTCTTAGCTAATTCACTGATAAAGCACCTTTTGTTTTTTAGCGTGGAGTTTAGTAATTGGTTTACTGCTTTGAAAAAGCTTGGTTTAGCAGAATTTGTGTTAGTGTATGCATGAGAACTGATTGTCCAAAAATTAGTACTACTGAAATGATGCTTCAAGAAACCCTAAAGGCTTTTTTTACTTTTCTGTAAGGTAATTTAGCCTTACTTATGAGTACTTGGTTACTTCCAAAGACTTTAATAACAGACAGGGAAGATTGCATGCATGTATCGTATTCTTCTGTTAGCTAATTTTTTAAAAAGAATGAATGGAATCAAATTTTGGACATGTCTGTAAGATCATTACAGACCACTGAAATGTTGTATTCGGAACAAGGTCATCCTGGGCAATATTTTTGCTGCTTTTATAAAAGAGCAGACTTCTATTTCTACAGAGCACCTATCACTCTTGTCTGTTATTCAGAACCATTTTGCTAAAATTTCACTTACTATCAGGGAGAGGATTCAATTCCTGTGGCATCAGCTTTTACTAAAACACTGGTGCCTGTTTCTTTAAGAGAAAAGCCATCTGTATTATCCATGGTGGTGTAATGTGGAAATCCATGGAGGCTTTTTAGGAATATTGGAATTGTAGTTTTTTTCCAGAGACTGCTCTTCCAGACAATAATTGATGCTATTATTCACAAATATGATTTTAGGCATATTTTTGTATGCTTCTCCTCCCTTGTTGGTCCAGAAGTGACTGGTTAAAACTTTATTTAAGAACATAATTGTTTTACAAAATTAGCTTATCTAATATCTTGAAATAACCGTCTACCTGGGACTTGAGAAAAGGCTATCACAAGAAGTGTAGCACATAGTTGCACAGCGACTCAGTATAACTTTTCCTAACAAAAAACATTTACTAGTTGCCTTATGTCCTGAAGTGTGAGGACTTGTTCCAGACAGCTTGATTTTTATCTTACCCAATATAAACATGGTTTTATGTTCCATCATGTAGATCTTGCTTTGACACCATGGTTTGGTGCCTTGGACATGATGATCAGCAGAACTCATTGTCATAACTGTATTATACCATGTAAATGCAGCTGTGGTTTTGTTTTTTTAGCTATTAGTTTTTCAAAATACTATAAATTGGAGAAAGAAATCATTATTTGGGTTATTTTTGTCTACTTCATTTTCTATTCTATATCTTTTGCATATGAAGATCTCCCCTTTCTTCCATTGGAATTATGCTCATTCTGTTTGGAGATGAGCAGAACGGCACACAGTACTTAAGCAAGGAAGATGTAATTACCTCTGCGTTTCTCTGTTTAGTAACTTTTAATAGCTGCTTATTAAGTAAATAACTTAATGGAATGGAGTTAACACCAATTAGCAATCTTTCTCGTAAGAAATACTGTGCTAAAACATTCCAATGTGTATAATTACCTCAGGTGACTTACTGCGCAGATCAGCAATGGTCGGTTTTTCTGTGCCTTCCCCTCCACAGCTCAGGCTTGAATTTCTCTTCAAACTGTCATAGATGACATTTGCTGTTAACACACTTTACTTTGTCAACAGCAAAATTCGGTAGGAAGGAAGAAGATTGTTATGCTCAGTATCACTTCTGCAATTGAACTTGTAGCTGTTCAGCGTTGACCAGGAAACTGAGGTCTCTGTTTTGGGTATGAACTGAGAAAGCCTCTGAGTATAAAAGATTTGCTCCATACTTTGTGTTCAGTGTTTCTCTGCTGCATTTGTATCCTGTCTCTGAGAAGTTGTCTTTTGTTTGCTTTGACTTCAGGTAAAATACTAGATAACCTTCAAGAAACAAAGTCACCATTTTCCAGACAGAACTGAATGTGGCTGGTTTTCTCCTGGAACATATTTATGCAATATTTATTGTATTGATAAGGGAAGAGAAAACTCAAGGCACTGGCAGGCTGAGAAGAGGAAGGCATTAAGGGGAAGTGTAGCTTTTCCTTATTTGGTGAACATTTTCTGTTAAACAGCAAACAAATGGAGAGCACATGCTGTCAGGAACCTATAGGCTCTGTGTGACCAAGCATTCCTGTGGATCCAAGCTGAAATAAGCAAGGCAAAATTTTCTTCATTTCTGCTAATAAAATGTTTCACTTGCCAAATGATGAATACTACCACCTTTTTTGGAGTAACTCCTATTAAGAAGCAACATTTTTATTTACAGATTCTGTAAATTTACATATTGTGCATGTTTATGCACAAATCTTTTGATAATGTTGCTTAGCTTCTAGTGAGTTACAGTATCTCCAATTCAATATGTAATTATGGGAATATTATTTCATTTAATTTGATCGCATGTCTTGTCTCTCTTTTGTTCCTGAACAGAAGGGAAAATATCTTAAACCTCCACATATAAACACGTTTTCGTCATGCAAAATTGAAATTCTGTTGTTGCTTTTTGGGAAAACAAGAACAAATAGTGAAAGTGAAATGCTTACAGGTGGTTTTTTTTGTGGGTTTTTTGTTGGTTTGTTTTTTGTGGGTTTTTTTTTTGTGTGTGTGGGTTTATACTGTGATCTGGTTTAATGGAGGAAGGTTCTAGGTAGGATAAAGAAGTGGTGAGATTTTGATGTGTTTGTCTTTTTAACAAGAATGCCCCTAGCATCCTTCACCAGAAATATTAATTTGGAATGAAAGAACACAAGCACCATTTTGGGGTGAAAAATAAGTGTGTGACAGACCACGTTTTGTGGTTTGAGGGAACGTTTTGCTGAGATCTCTGAGCTAGTGTTAACTTTATCTGGGAATCTGCACAGCACCAGGCAGTCCTAACTGCCCACACTCAGAGGAGCTTGAAAGGCAGGGCTTTTTAGTTCATGTGCAACATTTACACAGATGAACTACCACAGCAGGACTGCTTTAAGTATCACTCTGGCTTTTCTGCTGTTGTGTTCATCAGTGTCTCTGATGGCATAAGGATGTTCCTGTATAAACAGTGTTGGCATGATTATACTGATTTAGGATGATCTTCCTTTACAAGGAGTGGCAATCATCTTTGTATATCCAGAAACTTGTCTTTCTCCCTGTGATGATATTTCCTTTGTTCTCCTCTCTGCAATGTCCTATTTGAAGAAATAGTATTCAGAAATTAAAATAAAACAAAAAAAATTGGTTCTTAACGTTACTTGGAGGAGTGAGTTTGTGTGCAAAAATTACTTTGGCTAGTTCAGTGGAAAAAGCCCTAACTGATCAACAATGTCTAGTTATGCATATCTGCCATTCTGTTGCTGATAAAATGAGAAACTAACCACAGTGAACCACTGTAACATTGCTGGGGCTGGGAAGGATAAAGAGAAATAAATTGTTGACTTTGTTTTTACAAAAAAAAAAAAAAAGCAGTTTTAGAAAGTGAAAAACTAAATTTTGAGAGGGAAGAGGGAAGTAGCAGTCTTTAATCAAATAAGAGACCTGATAAGTTGTTATATATGACAAATTATATTTGTGCTTTAAAAAGAGATTAGGAAGATGCAGTAAGAAGATGGATTTGATGTCAGAATGTCAAAACTGTGATAACAGTCCGATAACAGTCCTTTTACAGATAAGGAGACTGAGAAACTGGAATGAAAACCTTGTGACTCAAAATCATAGAATCATTTAGGTTGGGAAAGGCCTTTAAGATCATCAAATCCAACTGTTAACGTAGCACTGCCAAGTCCACCACTAAACCACGTCCCTAAGTGCCACATCTGCACAGCTTTTAAATACCTCCAGGGATGGTGACTCAACCACTTCCCTGGGCAGCCTGTTCCAATGCTTGACAACTCTTTTGGTGAAGAAATTTTTCCTAATATCCAACCTAATCCTACCCTGGCACAACCTGAGGCCATTTTCTCTCATCCTGTCACTTCTTACTTGGGAGAAGAGACCAACCAAAATAAAGCATGGAAGACATTGAGAGAAAACCTGGAAAGGTAAGAACAACAATATGAGCAAAGTAGGGAATAGCTATGTGTGTGTGATGAGGTGGAGGGAGAGGTGACACAAATGTGAAAAGCAGCAACCTAATTTATTATAGGAACTGACAGCATTGGAAGCAGAAAGTAACAAGTTGGTTTTCTACTAATTTTTTAATATTAAGCTTGTGTATAGTAGGAATAAGCATTGTGTACTTCTCCTGTCACCTTGATCTACATTATAATACTTGTCAGTAGCCGTAGCTATCTGGCAGTATGTGTAGCATCTTGTAAACTTGTTTTTGTGCTAAATAACAAGTTGAGTGTTTGGAGTACTAAATATTTCTGTTGCTTGTTCAAATCATGCTGTTTTTCTGGCTGTGAATTGAGCATGCAAAACCACAGGCTGGTGGTTCTAGCCATAGACTGCTCAGTGATGTGCTAAAAGTGATTATGTTCGCTTTGCAAGTCCTGCCCGAGGCGTGCACAAGCTGAATTAAATATTTGCACCCATACAGAAAATCTCAGGACTGACTTATTGTGTTCCTGATTAGTTAATGACATACCACAGAGGCTGCAGCTTCAGCTTGTGCTGGGCTTGTGCTGCAGTTCTCCCTCGTGCTTATGCAAGGGACCTTGGGGTGGCTGGGCAGTGGAGCTTTGATCAGAGAAGGGAAGATGCTGATGAGAAGAGATGGGCTTTTGCATCAGTTTGCGATCTCAGAGGTGACAGGATGACACAATGCAACAGACATGGCTGAATGTTTGGCCTGATTTCCTTGTTTCTGTTTAAACCTTTCTGAGGTGTGACTTCTATCAGCCACATCTTCATGTGGGTGGATAATTCTCTAGACTATAGAAACTGATTAAGCAAACTAGTGTACAGTGTGCGGGCAGAGCTGGGGTGGCACTGTAAGGTTTGCATCAATATGCTAGGGGTCACTGAACAAATTCTGGACTCTGGCTTTTTTGGAAGAAAAATGCAACATGAAGCTGTTGCCCAGGTTTGTTGGTTTTAAATTGCCATCAGGCTTAATTTGGACAAGGTTGAAAACCATTCTTAAATTCTTCCTCCGTTGTGGGTTTGACTGGGCTACTGCAGGTGTTTTTCTTAAGTAGGTCAATGGCCCTGTGCTCAGTTATTGATATATGAACTTGGCATGTATTAATGTCCTTTATTATGTACCTATACCTATGAGATTAAAAATAAAAGTATTGTGAGAAAAGGTAAGTCTTCAGAGGCCATTTGTATCAAGAGATCCCTGTGAAAAACTGCAGCTAAAATCCTGCTCGTCTTCATTTTAATTTTATTTACTTGCTTGCTTTTTGTTACTTTGGATATCTTTTATTTAGCAATTAGTACACACTTATTTGCCTTCAAGAATGTACTGGCTTTTGTGTATATATAGAAGTATACAATTCTGACAAATGCTGATCTAATTTGAAAAGTGCAAGTGGGTGTTTAAGCATATAAAAGATTATCTCCTTTTATGACAGCTCTCAGCCTCTTGCTGTCTCTTTTTTTGGAGTAATTTCAAATTGGCCTGCAGGTAGAAAGCCCTTTCAGGTAAGAAAAGGGTGTGCTTGTGTTCATTTAAGGAGTTTAAAAAAAAAAAAAAAAAAGGTGTCTGTATGACATTGCATGATATTGCATATTAGAGAGTGGGCGGGAATTGCTTGTTACTTGCTGGGTATTTCATTTGTCACCTCACTGGTCTGTTTATGGAATTTCTTCTGTTTGTTTGAACCCCATGGAAAGGCTCACTTAGGTGATGGTGAAAGGAATGATTCTTTTCAAGGCAGTGCTTTGGTAGCAACATAGGATTGTATTTTTAGTCATGTAGAGTGGGTTTTTTTTTTTTTAAATCTCTGCAGGTATTTGCAGAATTCTGTCGTCATTTGAAAGATTGTACTTGGCTCTTAACTTTCCTGTTATCAAAGTTGGGCACTTTTTTTTTGACAATTTCTGTAAGTTTTTGGCATTCTGTACTTGGAATAGTAGATAATTGAATTTGCCTCAGTCTAGCAGTCTTACAATCTTGTCTATGGCTTTAAAATAGTGGTGTAGTATTTATTTTAATTGCCAAGCTAAAAGAATTCTATTAATCAGGTTTTACTACAACAGATAATCCTTTGTAAGGGATCAGTTAATCAGTAGTCCTTGTGATCTTGTATGAAACAAGGGGATTTAAAGAACTCCAGTGTTCAAGTTTTTTTATTAAAACTTGGGTTGAAATAATTACCTTAAAAAAAAAACCCCAAAAAACGAACCCAAACAAAACCCAAAGAGTCTTTTATACAGTGCAGAGATTAAATTTTACTGCCAGTAATTTACCTTACCTACTGAGTTCCATATTCTCAAAATTTGTAGATTAAAAAAAAAAAGACCAATGAAACTTCCAATTGTTTACACCAGTAAATTTAGTAAACATAAATGTTTGATACATTGATTTTTACATGTCAGTTTGTGGCTTGAAACTGATTAAGTACTGTTACGTAAAAATGTTAATAGCTTTAATCTGCTTACAAGGTAAGCTATTTCTGGCAAGTGGTAAAGTTTTCAGTTAATTGCATTAAAGCCCACCTTTCAATAAATAATGCTCAAGTTCAGTTACATGGAACAGCTGATGCTGTTTGGAAAAGGCTGGAATGAATTCTTGTAAGAGTATTCTGTTTAAATCCTGAATTCGCTTCAGGGTTTGTAGCTTCTGTAAGGTACTGCTGTGGGTAGTTAACATGCAAATGAGCTCTGAGCTCAGAATTTTTCCTGTTGAGGTAGAATTTCTTTCAGTTTAAGAACTGAACTCTCTTGGAATAGATTTGGGCACCTTTTCAGGGTGTTGGTTGCATTAATTCTGCAGATCTTAATTTTACTTCAGTTTATCTAATTTCGTTTGCCATTTAGTTTTAGTGCATTTCACATATGCAATCATTTCTACAGTTTTCCAATCAAAATATGGGTAAAGTCTCAGGTTACAAATTCGTATTTTTTATGATTATATTGAATGTTTTTTGTTACACTGCTCTAAGTAGATCAATACAATTGACGGTTTACTACTTTGTCTCCTTTTGGTGCTGTTTCCACACCCTTGTCCTTCCCTTCCCCCTGCTATTGACTGCAACTTAGCTAACAGTATCTTGAATCTTATTTTTGATCAAGATAGCAGTTCTAGTGCAGTAACTTATGTAATACTTTTTTATAAATCACTTTTTCTGCTTATAAATAAAAAAAACAGAACAGTGAAAGGATTTTCGAACATCCCTGTCATTTCTCCCCTTCTCCTTCTGCATATGAAAATTGTTAACCCTTCTCAAAATCTTTAGCTTTAAACTTGTGTAAATGTCAGTAAAGCCATTAAACATTTTTAGGTATTTGTCCGTAGAGAATATGAAATGTCTCAATTTTTATATCACTGAAAGGAAAGGTGAGGCTTCTTACCAAAACAACACTGAATCTTACTGGAGCTGTAGAAAATGTAACAATGTCAGAAAATTTCTTTGTTTTAGCCATGGCACAAAGCTATAGACTATTGCAAAAGATATCTCACTTAAATGACATCCTGTACTTTTATTTGGGGCTAGACATGGCCATGTAAAGTAGAATTTTAGCTTATTTGCTAATATAGTCTGTGCATACAAAATGTCTCCTAATATAGAAAGTATTTCTTATGGAACTACAAGTTGCAGAGCGATGTTATACAACATAGTGTAGCTTTTAAAAAGACCTCATTCTTGAATGAACATGGCTATTCTGGTTCTGGTGAATTCTTTCTTCTGAATGGTTATCACCCTATTTTCAAGCCCTGGGCTTCTACAGATATATCAATTCTTTACACTCTATTCTTTATTGTCTTTCAGCATGCCTTAATTTCTGCCGAAACTCATATCTCTTTATTGTGTACAGTATATTGCTTTGAACTGATGTGATGGTAAAAACACAGATTTTGCAAAGGCATTCCTAAGCAGAAGTTCATTTGTATACATGAATACAAGCATTCTTTACTATAGACATGAGGAATACATACGCACATTGAAAGGTGGTAAAATGTCAATGCTGAGACACTGGAACAGGTTGCCCAGAGAAGTTGTGGATGCCCCCTCCCTGGAAGTGTTCAAGGCCACGTTGGATGACCTGGTCTAGTGGAGGGTGTCCCTGCCCATGGCAGAGGGTTGGAACTAGATGATCTTTAAGGTCCCTTCCAACCCAAACCATTCTATGAGTCTATGATCCCATTTGGCATTTGATCAGGATTTTCCGAGGGTTTCTTCAGATTTGCCATGTTCTTTCTTCTGTTTGTTATCATTAGATATTTACTTAATACTTTGAGTTGTAAATGTGGTCCATCAGCAACTTCTTCACAATAGCATGCTTCCTAGGAGCATCCTAGGAACGTATGGTGAACATAGAATTAACGTTTCATAAGTAAGAATGGCATCTGCTATTACGTATTTATTTGTATTGTGAATTGGAGCCCTTGGTTTTGGGGGTAGTTGTTATTCTAGAATCTGCTTTTCAAAAGACATGATGGAGATGTTGGTTGAAAGGGACCACTGGAGGACAAACTTGTGCCGCAAGCAAGAATCTCACCTTTGCAAGAACAGGTCATCTGTAGGGCTTTCTGACCAACTTCTGAAAACCTCTAAGGGTGGAGACTCTAAATCGTCTGAGTAGCTTGCTATAGTGCTGCAATGCCCTCCTAGCATAAAAGAGTTTTCTGATGTCTAACCTTACCCTTCCAGTGCATAGTTTGACTGTTGCCCCATGGTATAGGATCTGCCCCTCCTGAGGAGGGTTTACCATCTGCTGTCAAGTAGTTGGTTGCAGGCTACTATTAGATCACCTTAGCCTTCTCTTCACAAGACTAAATGAGCCCAGGTTTCTGAAAATCAATGTTCTCCTTGAAATTTGATTGAAACTTTGTTTTCTTTTAATTCTAATAAAATTGAACAAGTTATTTGAATGTAAGAGTTGGAAAGCACAAGTCTTAAGACATGTAGTAATAATAGATTCAAAATGAGCCTCCAAAACAAAAAGTTGTGTGCTGCAAGTATATGTGTCTTCATGAGTATACATACAGTCAAACAATGCAATATTTTACTAAAAAAAAAAAGGGGGTGGGGGAGGGTTACTTGGATATCATAGATTGTCAGTTGGCTTGTTGCATAACTGTAATCTGTTTCTGTATAGAAGGTATTCAATGCTTTGATTCTGTCTTAGTACTTCCTTTTGAAAGAATTTTTCTGCCTGGAGGTTATCCATGTGTTAGACCATTGCATATGAATAATAACCAGTAGGCTTTGGAGACAAACCAGATGAAATCTCATGTAGAAAGATTCTTTCATTCAATTGAGCTTAAGAAGGTATGTGAGGAGAAAATAGAATAATTTATTACTCCAGTGAGAAAAAGGAGAGGAGAAGAGTTTAGCACTCGAAATGTCTAAAACAGCTTCAGACTGTTTCTCGAGTATTATCTTGCATGAGGCAGGGAATTAGCAGCTCAGAGAAGTAAATTTATAGGCTTGTTTAAAATAAAGTTTTCAAACTGAATTTCTGATATGCCTAGATGGAAGAGTACTTTTTTTAATGCCTTGACAATTCTTCCTTTAAATAAATATTAAGATTTCAGATAACAAAATTAAATTTTAATGAAAAGGAAGGAAAAATTGAGAACTTGATGATTGCTAAGCTAGTAGGGTACTAGGTCAGTAGTGTAGTCTGTCTCCTGTAGGCTGTTTGTAATGTTACCATAGGTAAAGGAGGTGAGAAAATCATTCTGCAAGATTGCTGTCTGCTTGCAATATGGTGAGCATACTGAGCTTTCAATTTTGATGCTACAGTTTAAAGTATCATATTAAAACCATGGTTTTCAAACTTGGATTCATTTCTGTTTTTGTAATAGTCCCATCTTTGTCACATATACAAACATTGCCATTCTTTGGGCTGTCTCAAGCATCTTGGTTCATGTTGTTTCCGGTGAGAATTTCTGAATAGGAGTGGAATTTTTCTGAGCGTATCCTCCTAGTTTGAAAACTTTTGATTAATTTTTTGATAATGTTAACTGAGTAAGTTTAAAAATACTTGTTTGTTTTACGATTTTAGAGGCAATGTTACCTGGCTGTTGTTTGGCATTGGTAGTAAAACTTCGCTTGCATGAAGAGAACTTCAGCAAACATTTTAAATATCAGAAGAGTATTTTTATGTTGATCTGTTTTAATGTTATCCAGAAATTCTTCCATGTGTTAACTTATATGTATTAATTTAAATATTACTGAAGAAATGAAAATTAATGAAAGGAGGGAACTGTTTCTTTTGTGTTTTAATAGAATAAATAGAGAATGTAGCTCTGTTATGGAGAGTAAGGCATGACTATGTTGTTACCCATTTTCTGGTATCAGCTGTATGTTGGTGGTGCTTAGTGTTCCTCAGAAATGCAGAATAGAAAAATACTGGCCCCTTGGCCCCAGCAGATGACTTAGTATTAAAATTCCTTTAAAATGGTTACAGACAAAAACAAGTTTAAAGCAACGATTTAGAAGGCGTAGAAAACATTAAAACATTTATGCTGGTTGATAGATGTGACTGACATGGAATAGTTGGGGTTTGGATGTCAGGTATTGCATGTAGGGCATGCGAATAGACTGTGGAGATAAAGCCTGTAGAATGTATGTTCCTTGTATTTGATTAAACCAAAGTGAAATTGCAAAGTAGAATAATATTGCAAAACATGCTTCTCTTGGAGATGTGAATGAACTTCAGATGTGTTTGTCTATGGAGGCCATAAACCAGCAACAGGACACCTGAGAAAACTAGACAGAAACCCCAACATAGTTGAAAACAATCCTAATTTACTAGAAGTGTCTTGTGTTTTTTTTTCCTATATGTTCTATTTGTAACATATTTCTGTTTCTGTGGGAAACAGAAGGTCTTGTGTGAAATTAACTTCCTGGGGATTTTGAAAATGGTATCTAATTGAATGTATTGAAGTAGAATTAATCTTGCATGGTTCTGTTTTGCTTATGCTTAATGATGGATTGGTGGCTTCTTTAACTTCTGGAAGTTACTTCCTTTTTGATAATTGAAAATTATGGACTGCCTGTACATGTTGATATTTGATATATTAAAAAAAGGTAGTGTAGCGGAAACACTTATGTCTGTTGGAATTTGGCTCTGTGCCTGTTTTCCTACTTCTGTCACAGGGAGCAAATAGCAACAGAAACATTGGTAATTCTGTGCATGAGGTACCCAGTTCCATTTGCAGTATGTGTCCAGCACAGTTAAAAAAATCTAGGATATTATTTTTCATGCTTTAATCTTTTCAAATCTGATCGATACAAATCAATATTAGTGCTTAAAGTCTTATGTAAGACTAAAACATACACTGAAATTTTATGTTTAAATAAACTATATGTATATATGTCATAAAGTACCTGCAATGATTCTGATAAGTAAATGTAGCCATCATCTGGAAAAAGCTTACTGCCCTTCATTTCATCTTGATTTTTCCCAATGTATGTCAGGAACATACATTGGGACTTAAGTGAGGACTTAGAAGTAGATTATATATCTCTTAATGTCATTGGCTACCTTTAAAGATATCTTAGACCAACATTCTTTTGCAGGTGGTTGTAACCTCAGTTGTCACAATGTTAAAGTTTAAATGATCTCTATACTTTTTTGTTCTTTCCTTTGAGCTTTCCATATGTATCTTCCTGACTGCTGCTTCTCTTCAGAAAACTGTCGTCTTGTGCTGCCAATAATAAAAATTAAAAAAAGATCCTAAACAAAACAAAAAACACAAACTCACTCGGCTTTATGTAGCCAAGTGTCATAGTTTGTCAGCTTTGGGACAGATCCTATTATGTTGCTTTTTTTTAATAGTCCTGTTTATTGAGTTCTTAATGCATGTTCTGGCTCATAGGTTTTGGAAAGTGGTCAAAAAATTTGAGCTCGAATGAAGGGACTACATAAATTATAGCAATATTTGGGACAGACATGCATTTAGCAGACACTCTGAGCTTGCTGGTGTAAGTCTGTAGGGATGAGGTGTCTCTGAAGACCTATCATTTACAACGTGGACTGACTGCAGCCAAAGTGGGCTACGTCTGGAGCTTGTGGCTTCTCTAGGCTTGTGGGGAGAGCCTTGGAGGAAGGACAAGTTCTGAGCTTGCTGGCAGTGGTCTTAAGAACTCTCTTGTCAAGCCTCGTGGAGTGGTTTTTTTTGGCGTTTGCCCTTACTCCAACTCCTGGCATAGTGTTACAAAAGTCTGGTTTAGGTTTTATAGGCCACACAATCTACTTGAAAAAAAGCAGATTCCTCTAAGTAGAGACTTCAGTATTGTATTTAATGTCCAACCATGATGTCATCTTGTTGCAGGTAAATATGTATGTAATTTTTCCACTTGATAGTTGTTAATTGCAACAAGTAGTCTACGACACAGCCTTGCCCTGTACCTCCTAGTAGAGAAAGCAAGGATCTAAAAAACAGAGCTGGAGTTTTCTACGCAAGTAGTGTAGATGTTTCACTGCATTAATTCCACTTGTCCATTTATTGCTTATCTACTGCGTCGCTGGCTAGATTCAGTTGTTACATAGGGCACATCAGGACCAGAGATTAGCAGCCGCACTGGCTGTGAAGTGCGGTTCTGCCTGCTCCTGCATCGCTTTCCTCCTCCTCCCCCCCCCCCCCGCCTCTACTGGTGCAAGTGTTTGTGCAGGCGTATAGAGAACGAATTCAGGCAGAATCAGTTTCCTGATCCTTCCTGCAGCATGGCCGCACAAATGTGCTTATGGTACAAGGAAGGGGATAGTACAGGGACAGGAACGAATGGCAGGGGCATGAACAGTTAGGAATCCTTTTAGCATTAATCTTTAGCTTATTCTGCTTTAGAGCATATGTGAAATTATTGCCTTGGCTCTTCCTTGCATCCTGAATATGCTCATGCTGTTGGGGAGCAACTGATGTTGTTTGAAGCTGCACAAGTGGTGTTTGGCAATGTGTGTTGTTCAGGCAAATGTAGAGGATTCAGGAACCTTATGGTTTTCTTTTGTGCGTGACTTCTTGAGATCTGTCTAGTGGTGGAAGACTTACTACTTTAAATTTGTGTGCAAATTATATCTAACTTTTTTGGGAAGATTCATGTGTTTGTAGTATGAATTTTTTTTTTTTAAAAACCAGAATCAATCTGAGGTAATTATCTCTAAAATTATATGACTTATTTGAAGTTTTGGAGTTCATGTTTAATTAAACTGAGTTTCCTGGTTTTTTGCTTTCTGTGATTCCAGTGCATGATTAAAATACATATATCAAAATGGTATCAACCAAGATGTATCTAAGATGTGTGACTATAGTTTATTCTAAAATTCTGATAATTGTAAATATCATTATCTGTGTTAATTCTGAGCAATAGCATAAGTGTGATAGGGTATTTCCAAAGACGTGTGACTATCTCATTTTTTTTTTTTTTTTACATTCTGAAAACTTTTTGGCTCTTTTTATCTTATCTGCATCAAATAAGCCAAGGTGAACTGAGACACCATCAGTAGATTTGTTAGCCCACTTTATCGCTTGGTGAAATTCATCATGAGGAAAATATTTAGCAGCATATTAGTAGGAGCAATCTGGAGCTGGATGTGAGTGCTAACTGCAGAGCAGTTCATGTAAGCTTCTGTAAGTAGGATAGCCCTTAACTAGCCAGCAATCTGCACTACTAAATCTTCACATAATCTAATAGGACTATTTAAAGAAACTGATATTTATACATCCTTAAAATTACTGATATGTTGAATGGTGCTAAAAGGAAGTGTTTCATTATGGTGTTATTGATTAAATAAAATTAATCTATGCACTCAATGCCTTTGTATTTCTGAGAGTATAAACATTGCATAGGCTGACAAATTTAACACGCAGATGCTAGAATCTTAACAGATTGTGTATTTAAAAAAAAAAGTGCCCTGATGCTAAGCTTCCTTTATTGTTAAGTACAATGTTACATCTTTTAAATTTAGGTTTCAGTTACATAATTCTGATATGCTCTCTTAAAGTATAAATACATCCTGACAACATGTTGTTACAGGAACTCTGAGGGAACTGATGATGCTACAGATGGTGCGCACAGAGGATTAAATTTGATTCCTTGGTTAGAACAGTTAATAATATACATACAAGATCAGATGGTGTAGAAGACTGAAGTAATTCGGTAATGTCAGCAATGTCATGCTTACATGCCTGATTCATGGATATAGGATATGATTATGAATCACATGTGAAAACAAATATATCAGAGGAAAAACTGGTGTGATTAAAAGTCTAAGTTGAAAGATATATAATTTTATATGAAAATGACTTTAATACACTAATTTATAATTCTAGCACATTTCAGTTTATTTGTCTAAAAGTTTAAGGATGTTGGTCTTAAAAGATGCTTTTTTAATCTTAAAACTGCATCTGTAAAACTTCTTATGACTTTTACTAAACTGATTAAAACTAGGTAAAGTGTTAAAATCCTTTTCAAGTGCTTTCCCCTCTCCCCTTTTTCTCTTTAAGAAGTTGTGAACTACCTTTTCAGTATGAAAAAAGTTTGTAAACTTTTAAATTATCAGCCATATTATCGTGGTTATTGTATTCTGCAGATCATTGTCTTCCAGAAAGGATTTTAGTGGCTCATGCACTGCTTAGCTCTTGGGCCATATCTGAATAGAAATTGGTACGCTGAATATTGACTATACACTTTCACCAGGAGGCTAAAGATCAGGCTTCCAGATTAATGCACAGCAGAGGTGTTAACAAGGATGGAATTCTAAGGAAGATGAGGTTTTGTCTAGAAAACAGTTACTAGGAAATTTGCTTCAGAAGTCACATGGGCATATTGTCAGGCATTTGAAGGTCACTTGTAAATTACTTTTCTGATTTCCTGACTGAATTAAGAAAGAGGCTTAAATACTATGCTGCTGCTCTTCCTTAAGAGCTGTCAAATTCTTGGGCAGATTAAAGTATATGATCAGAGATATACTGCATCTTTTCCAGCTTCCTGCCATTAGAAAATAGAGAAAGTTGTTAGAACAGCAGTAAAGAACTACTCAGACCTAAAATATATAAAAACCTTAGATGTGTGTTGTTATACGTACTTAGATGTCTTATGCATTAATTGTCACTGAATATATATGAATATACGTCTGTAGTTTATTTCATCAGCTTAATTAATGTTGACAAATAAACTCAAATAGTAAATTCACAGTCCTGTTTCTTTGATAGCTGTAACTTCTAAACGCATAGGGGATGTAAGGAGAAAAACACTGATTGTTGTCTTCATTTTGTCGGAGTTTAAGGGTGTGGTTTTATTCCAGGTGAAGTTATGAATTTAGGTCATCTTTGAACCTATGTAAATCTGTTTTTTCTTGGAGCTGTTCTAATTTTAGATGTTAATAATTACTATAATGTGCAAAGAGTACATCGTGCATTTTTAAAGGTGTGTTAAATAATCTTTACTGCCAAATCAACACACATGAATGAAAACTTAGGTCTAAACTGCATTAAGTATTTCCCTTCTAGGTCTTGCTGTAGTAATAAATACAAGTTAAGTGAGACAGACTTTTCTATTGCTGAAAGTAGATACTGGACATCTGGCAGTTCTTAATTTTTTTAAAAACTGAATGTTCATACGTGTAGGGTTTGTATATTAAGCATCGTAAAAGTATAAATAAGGTTGGAAGGAGGAAAAACTGGATAATTTTTGATGGCTTACATAAGATGCATCTCCCAGGTTCTTCTCATCCTTCTTTGTTAAGGTTGGCAGGAGTTCCTCTTCTAAATCGGTCTGCTATGACCATTGTATACAATAATTGTCCAACTTCCTCTTCCCTTCAAAGTGTGTCATTGCTCAGGGAGGGTGTGGAAAGGAGATGGAAAAGCCGTGAATCCATCTTCTTGATTTTTGTTTAGTCAGGCAGAACAGTGTTGTAATTTAATAATTAATTGCCTAACAATCTAAATGAAGTGATTATACTGATATTTTGTCTTGTCAGAATAATTCCTGACATGATTAACGTATTCAAACCCCTTTTTGTAACTTCCTTTTTAAACAAGCATTGCTGATTTGGGATATTAGCTTTTAATGTGGTTAAATTAAAGCAAAATTAGATTTGACATCAGATTTAATTCTCTAGAGAAATACTTTCATTTCTTTTCCTTTGAGTAAACATTTTTATTGCTACAAAGTTCTTAAATAGTTTTCTAAGATAGTGTATGATGTTTTCACCTGTCTTAACAGGTGATCAGAAAGTTAAGTGTCTGCTGTTTGCAGTTTGTTTGGAAGCTTTTTATCTAGGAAAGATTAGAAAAGCTTTAATCAAAACCTGTCTTAACATTTGATTTTGGTAAATGTATTATTTGGTTGAATTTCTGCTTTAAATAACAAACTGATTTCACTGATTTTTAATTTTTTTCCCCTATGTATTAAAAATGAAATTTTAGTTCAGGATTAGACAGCTTTTTTGTGGGTGTGGAGAAAGCAGAGATGAGCTAATAGTGATTTAAGGAAAAATCAAAGCTTTTCTTGCCTCATCATATTTCAAGTTTCCGGGGGGGGGGGGGGAATATATGATTTGCATATATTAAAAGATACTGAAATAGTAGATTAAGTGGACACTTCTCAATAGTGACAAAACCACATTTGGATCTCTCCTGCTAAGATCACTTGTATACATATTGTAGTGGTAATGATTTACTTGAAGGTTCTTTGAAATGTCATCTTTTTTCACTAAAGGGTGTTCAGTGGATTTTAAAAGAATGATGGCAGCTTTCACGGAGTGGAACTGCAAATAGTTGTGGGTTTGTTTTTGTTTTGTTTTGTTTTAACTGAAGTGTTATCAGTCACTAAGCATTACACATGTATTCAGAACCAAGTGCTTCAGATACCAGACTTTGCAGTCAGGAGTTTCATCTTTGAGTCTCATCTGCTGTTATTGCCCAAATTTATAAACACAATTTCAGAAATTACCTGAATTTCTAATATGGAGTATTGGAAAACCTAACGTGAAACTTTACATTTTAAAATTTTCTGGAAACAACAATTTCCTGAATCTTTTTCCTGTTGCGCCCCTTCCCCTGCTGTCACTAGTATTATTGCTTTTTCCTCTTCAGGAAGCTTATTTAAGTAACATCAGTGTTGTGATTAGAAAATAAGTGTATTCTGCCCTTTTTGTCAAAATTTTGTCTGTTTTTTTAAATGTTTTTAGTGGAAAGATATGCTGTAATGATGAACTTTATTTTTCACTCTGATAGTTGAAATAAATGTCACAAATGATACTGTCAAGTTAACTGTTATATCCTGCTCAGCCTACTTGCCATATGGAGGAGTTAATAATTAAGAGTAGGAGTGATTTGCTTTGGGAGCTTTTAATTGAAAGATTAAACGAAGCTTACTCTGAGGCTGTCTCTTCAAGCATTTGAAGATTTTAATGACACCTTATGTAAGGATTTAAGATAAAAGCAACATGTTTGTTGCCTTTACTGTGAATAGCTATTTTGAAAAACTGGTGATGTGTGATGATCAAGTGATTCTTGAAAACACTTACTTTCCAATACTTTCAATAATCTGTCCTGTACCTGACACTCAGCTTTGTACTCAGGTCTTGTTGTCTTTAAGTTCTTGTTGCCTTGAAAAGAATCATATTGAATTGATAAAGAAACTGTAATGTATTAAAGTACAGCATAGAGCTAAAGCACAGAAGAAATGTAAGGAAATAGAAATCTGAGTTAGATGAAGATGTGTTTGATGGGAGTTTGGGGATATTGTGGCCACCTGTTTTGGCTCTGGAAAATGCAAAGAAATCCTACTTCTGTCATCATGGCTTGCTGAAACATAGTTATTTTAGGCTGAGAGTACGTACTTAGGAAGCTGACACTTGTGTATAGTGCTTGCCTTTTCTGTGAGGCTTCCCTTTATCCCAGATGTCCTCTTAGGAGCGAGGAATCATAAAACTAGCAGAACATGGTATGCTTCTGAATTCATCACAAAAAGGCAGTCATGGAAACACTGCGGGCTTCCGTAGGACTGCCATATGTTAGTGTAAAAAAGTGCTCTTCCTTTTCCATGAATGCTGAACATCCTCACAGAACAAAAATTATGTGTAGTAGCCAATCTCTGCAAATAACTCCCAACTGTGAAGTTGCTCTCAGTGGGTTGACCCTGGCTGGAAGCCAGGTGCCCACCAGAGCCGTGCTCTCACTCCCCTCATTCACTAAACAGGGGAGAAAAGGCATAACGAAATGCTTGTAGGTCGAGATAAGGACAGGGAGAGATCACTCACTAATTGTTGTCACGAGCAAAACAGACCAAACTTAGAGAGGGAATTCATCTATATTTATTACTAGGCAAAACAGAGTAGAGCAATGAGAAAATACAATCAACTTTTAAAACACTTCGCCCCACCCCTCCCATCTTCCCCGGGCTCAACTTCACTCCCGGCTTCAACCTTCCCCCCCTCAGCGGCACAGGGGGACGGGGAATGGGGGTTACGGTCAGTTCATCTCACGGTGTTTCTGCCGCTGCTTCATCCTCAGGGGGAGGACTCCTCTCATCGTTCCCCTGCTCCAGCATGGAGTCCCTCTCACAGGGTGCAGACCTTCAGGAGCAAACTGCTCCAGCGTGGGATCCCCCACGGGGTCACAAGTCCTCCCAGCAAACCTACCCTGGCGTGGGCTCCCCTCTTCACGGGTCCACCGGTCCGGCCAGGAACTTGCTGCAGCGTGGGCTTCCCACGGGCCGCAGCCTCCTTCAGGTGCCTCCGCCTGCTCCGTTGTGGGGTCCTCCAGGGGCTGCAGGTGGAATCGCTACACCCCCTCATCCTTCCTCCATGGGCTGCAGGGGGACAGCCTGCTTCACCATGGCCTTCACCATGGGCTGCAGGGGGATCTCTGCTCTGGCACCTGGAGCACCTCCTCCCCCTCCATCTGCACTGACCTTGGTGTCTGCAGAGTTTCTTACATCTTCTCACTCCTCTCTCTGGCTGCAAAAGCTCTCTCCCTCTAAGTGTTTTTCTACTTCTTAAATATGTTATCACAGAGGCGCTGATTGGCTTGGCCTTGGCCAGCGACGGGCCCGTCTTAGAGCCGGCTGGCATTGGCTCTGTCAGACACAGGGGAAGCTTCTAGCAGCTTCTCACAGAAGCCACCCCTGTAGCGCCCCCCCGCTGCCAAAACCTTGCCACGCAAACCCAACACAGAACTAATGGGAAAATTTAAAGGCATTTAAATTTTAAATTTGGAAGTATGTATCTGGTTCCAGGTACCTCTGAAAAACATAAAGGTTTTGTGTGTCCCTGTATTCTTAAAAAGGCTCTTTGAGGCATGGAAGAGACTTAAGGACTCAGGCGCTTTGAATGCCAGATTGCAGCTACAAATGCCTGGCTAAGGTCCCTCTGTCACGGGCTTTGGCACAGCTGTAGCTTTTATGCTCAAGCATCCACATGCAAAAGGGCGTGTGTGTGAGATCACTGCAGGGTTATTAGCTTTTTGTTGGTCTGTCAGTCCTTTTCATTCTGAAGTCTGTTATGTTCGCAACATGTTAGGAAAAAGTAAATGCAGAATAGCTGAAAGAGTGCAAAGTGTATATACCCTTTTGCTTTGGAACCATTTCTAATGGTGTATTCCTAAAATAAATTTCAAGGGCTTTGCTGACACGAATGCTTGAAGATATAGGTGTAATTAATTTTCCGTACTGGCTTGTGTTGACAGTGTCACTTTGTAAGTTTAACTCCTGTTGCCTTCAGGAAATGGGATGAAAAAGCCATGATTCTAAAGTTTAGGGGAATTTCTAACTGAAGTTTTTCTCATAGTCTCGCCTTATTTTAGCTTCATGGACAAAGGGAAAAGGAAGGAGGGGGAAAAAAAAAGGCAGTAGTGCTACTTTTCCCTTATCTGTAAATACAAAGTTTCCTGGATACCCTGTTAGATAGCTACTCTGTACTGGGTTCATTATTAAACTCTCTCCTATAGGACTGGTCTGTACCCATGGCTTTGTGCAGCTCCCTGGATTGGTGAAGGCTACTTTCTCCTTGCATCTCAGAGCTAGTAGGCAGTAACTGAGCTACTTGAGGCAGGAGGAAAGTTTGGTTCAAAAGCCTCTGCCAAGTTTGTTGAGCCATAAATTCAACATTTAATTTTATAGTAATAAATTCCCTCTTTAACATGACCATAAGTTCTGAAACTTCCTCACTTCTGATGAACATTTAAAAATTGGGCTGTAAAATAACTCCTGCCTAGGGTGACATATGGTGTGCCTGTATGCCTCTTGTCCACCTCATTTAACCTGTATCTCTTTTGTTTGCTTTGTTAATTCTTCTGCACTGTTTGCTAAAGGAGAGGTCAAATTCTAAGTTATCAGGTTCACTCCCTGAATGAACTTCTTGGTATCATCTCTGTGCTATTTCCTCTGATGATGATTTTAGATGAAGTGTATTTATGACAACACACCAGACTAGAACAAAGAAGTTGGTCCAGACGTGGAATTAAGCTTGTCCTTAAAGTACAAGAGAAGGTTTGGAATCCCAGAACACCTTCAATAGGGTGGATCAACTAGTCTTATAATTTGTTGCAGGGCCTCAGGCCTATATTTATGGTGCTTGTTGTATCTTGAGACTTTTCCTCTTGGCTTTTATCTTAATTAACTGGGTGTTTGAAAAGTTTCTACCCATACTTCATCTAGTATTAATTTGTATTGTTTCTGCCATGCAGGTGAGGCAAAATACTGTGTTTTATAATCTTCTGCAGAGATGCAGATGATTAGATTTCCATCAGCTGTTTTTTGGATTTGGCAGGGTTTTGTAGATATGCTTGCAAAATGCTTTTCGCTTATTCTTTAGGTTGTGGCTTTGTAATTTGTTTTTGTTTTGAGATTGTTCTCTGAAGAGGGGGGTGACAAGTGTTGTCAGTCTGGGAACGTTTGATTTTTGCCCTGTGTAAATAAGCTTGAAGGTAAATCTGGATGCTGTTCAGAGTGGGTTATTTTTTATTACAGTTGAGATGTGGTCCTACTCCATATTTCTTGGTCCCAAAAGGAGCAATTGGAACTCTATCGTCTCATAAGAGAGAGATCAAGTATTCCTGGAGCCAGTGCATGGGACATTTGAAGCACAAGCAGCCTGTTTACTTCTCTCCAGAAGAGCCATAGCTCTTTAAAGTGCCTTCATGCTTAAATAACCGAAAAAAGGCATACTTAAGATAAATAAGTACTGTGATTAAAAAACTGATCAACCTCAGTTTTGAGAAAATGTACTCTGAGAAAACCTTTTTAATTTGAAAAGCTGGGCTTTCAGCTGAACAAAATGGAAGAACATCTGAGTGGGTGCTTTTGCAAACTGTGAACACTATTTATCTGACGTTTCTTCTATGTAAGAATAGCACTAAGTACAAATTAAACAAATTGGGTGTGTTTGAGGGACCTGTTTATCTGTTCTGACAATTATGTGTTCTTCTAACTTAAAACATAGTCGAGATCTAATCTTGCAGTACAAAGGTTCTTCTGATACATGATTGCGTTTAAGTAGTGTTATATTCTTTGTTCGTGGCTATTGGAGTTTAATTACTAGCAGAACTTTGAGGTGATCCATTACTATTGCAAGGGAAGCCTTTTGACACCAAGCACTCTGTAGTACAGGGATAAGTCCTTAACCCCCCGCAATGATAGTAATTTTTTCATCGCAAGGCAAAAATCTAAAGCCTATGTATTGTGCAAATTAAACCTTTCCAATGAAACAAAGATGAACAAATAAAATGGATTTTTTTAAATGTTAAAAATTACTCAGTTTCACTTTTTTTCAAGAAATATTAGTTGCATTCCAAACCTGAAAACTGTTTGTGGTTGGCATGGTTTAATGTTTAGTAATTTGTCTCTGTTTCATACGAAATAGTTCTAAAAACAACATCTCTCTGTTCTGGGGCAGTGTCAGTGAGGAGCGTGTGGGTTTTTTGTGTGTTTCTGTGATTTTTTTTATGTGTTTGTATGTTTAATTGATACATGGGCACAGGTAACAGGTAACTGTTAACTTCTGTATAATAAAACTGGTGTACATGTAAGAACTCATTGACTTATGTCTAGCTGCAGGGATGATTCCTGTTAATATGCGTCTGACGTTCCAGCTATGCCATGGTTGCTACCTTCATACTTCTGCGTTGTAGCCTTATGCAAGCTGAGTCTTAATTTAATTAATTAAATTTAATTTTTAATTTATAATAAAGACAGAAGAGCAGAATCATGCCAACTCAATTTGTATGGAAATACTAATGCAATAAATTTATTTTTCTGTTCAAATTCTTGATCCTATCTGTTTCTATATGTGCTTCCTTTTTCATTACTTATATAAATGAGCCTCCAATAAATTCTGTAGTAACATGAAAGCTTAATCCTTTGGTAGACAAGAAGGAAAAATTAAGCATATGCTGACTCAATTTGCATTGATATGATTAAAGTGGAGTGGAGCAGTTTATGGGACTAGTCAGTACATTTTTATAATGGCTAATACAATGGAAATTCACTGTCTTATTAAAGCTGAACTTTCAAAAAATCCTTCTCCACCTTCTGTTCTTTGATATTCAGTACATCAGAATTAATGAAATAGCTAGCTGTTAGTTAATGCCAAGGTCTGTGAAAGACCTGTCTTTAGTGATGGTTAATCATGGTGCATTGTAGAACTTTGGAGCATTTGGCATGTGCCTTGTAGAAGGCAAAGAACAGAGATATAACTGTCTGACATGGTGGCAGCAGAGCCATCAGATGCACACAAATCATGAGCCTTTAGTAATGAATGCAAATGAGAACGTACCATTTTTGACCTGGAATCCTGCTCAACAGTGGCTCTGCTGTTTTTGATCAGAACATACAAGACTGAGATACCATGTATTATTATAAGTTGAATTTTCTTTGTGGTGTGCTTTCTTCTCTTGTAGTCCTCCTTGAATATTTTGCATTTGGTAGTACTATCTACTCTGAATTTGATCTGCAGTGTGGTTGCCATCCCTTTCTTAGCTGTTTATGAAGCTATGACTGTAGGACATGACAGTTCTTTTTCTCTTCCTCCATCACTCTCTGTTTAGCCCAGGCTTTCAGAAAGGAGGTTGGAAAACACAGTGACATTTTTGCAATTGCAGTGATATATTACTAATGATAGATATAAGGAAGAGGTGGAGACAGCAGGTACAGGGGTGGAAAAAAATAATCCAAGAGTCAAACTATTCCAGTTTATTCTTTGGGCTTCCTTCCTGGATAAAAGAGTTGATGTCTAACTCCCCTCCCCTTCACTGTTTTTGGTAAGAGTTATTATTTTACAGCTGAATTTGACATCTGTGACCTGGTGGCTATATGCAGTGAAGTACATGTACACATACAGAAATTTAAGCCTTTTCTCTTGCTTGCGAGCTTTATATTCTAGCATGACAGTAGCTAATGTTTTTGTTTTTTTTACCTTCCTGCTTTAGATCCCTGCAGTTCACTCAGCCCACCGTGCTTTACAGAGGAGGACCGATTCAGCCTAGAAGCTCTCCGGATGATCCATAAGCAAATGGATGATGACAAAGACGGTGGTATTGAAGTAGATGAAAGTGATGAGGTAGGAGTAAAAAGCCTTCACTTGTGCATACATGAGGTCTGCCTTCCCCCCCCCCCCCCCCCCCCCCCGTTTTATATATCTGCTCTTTATGTTGCAGCGCTTGAGTAGTCGTTGCTGCTATTCTTAATTCAGCCCTTTCCACAGCCAAATGTAGAAGGAAAGTGTAATTTCTAGAATTGTCTGAAATGGAGTATTGTCCATTGTTGTAGCCTAAAGGAAAGTTTTATGCAACTATGTATAAAAGCTGTTATTTGTGTGATTAATGTAACAGGTAGGCAAATGGTGTTGGTTTAGTGTGCAATGAGGGAACTAAGAGTTGATGTGATCTGTCACCTGGTATTTTCCTTTCTTTGCTCTAAGGTTTTCTCGCTTAAGGCATCACTGGGCTTTCCTGTTTACCTTAGGTCTGTTCCAGGTGCTTCATGGTGCCCAACAGTATCTGTTACAGGCAGCAGTCTAGAAAGCTTTCTTCTGTGTTTTAGCTTACATTTTACAGCAAGTAGTAGGCACTTCCTGCTGTAGGTTAATGGTAGATTAAGTCCTATGAACTAAGGAAGGTTATTCAGACCTGCCTGAAATTTTTTGTGATTGTGCTTGAATGAATGAGTTTGGTAGGCAGGCTCGTGGTGGGCCTGGCAGAGGACTTGCCCTTGCACTTTACCATCGGGATTCTCAGAATTACTGGGTAGGAATAGAAATATCCATATAGTTTCATTGTTCTTACTTCTGCTTTCTGGCAGTTGTCAGGTACAGGCTTGAGAAAGGAAGGGGAGTGAAGATGTGCCCTCATGTCCTGTCCCCTAAAAATGAGGGTAGTGCCATGTGGTTCTGGAGGTGAGTGGGAGAAGAATCTAGCCCTGATTTCTCTCCCCTTTTTGGTAACATCTCAGGGAAGATTGTTCTCCCTGAGTGAGTTAAGTTGTGAATTATCATTTTCAAGTTTAATGTGATGCTACTTTTCCATGTACAAACAGCATCAACAGTGATTGATGCTTGCTTGATACAAGTTTTCTGAAGGAATACAGTACAGTGGAGAGAATGATCCAGAATAAAATAACTTACTTTTTACCTTTGGAGGGAAAAAACCTGCTCTGCAACTTAGCAAGTGTCATAGTGAGGTAGTTCAGGCACTGGAAATAGTCTAGCTCTGTTACTGCAGAATGTTTGGTTATTGTCGTTAATGTTTGGGACAGGCACAATCCTGTCTGCAAACTGAAACAGTGATAGAGTGTGAGCTTTCTGAGGAACTTCTCAGCATTGTGTGATTCTCTTGACTTGTACTCCATTTGTTATACATGGAAGTTAAGAAATTTAAAAGAAAATACTGAAATATTTATACATTGAAACTTTTTATTAGTATTCAAAAGATCTGTCTGGACCATCTTTACATCTGCCCTTAAATTTGTTCCTCTTCCAGAGGAATGTTGAGATAAATCCAAGCAACAGAAGCTACTCTTAAAACCTGTTAAAATGACTGAAATTAGAGCAGTTCATGAGGAGTGCTGTTATAGCTGGGGTAATGAGAGATGAGTGAAACTATATGTTCAAACTACTTACTGTGCATAAAATGACTGAAATGTAGCCCTTTTTCTGCTAGCTCACTTTTAATTATTGAAGAAATTTGTAATTAAAAAAACCCCGTAAATTAACTTTTTTGTACATATAGTTTCCATGCAAATCAGTGATGAATATATGTTTGCATAGAATGCTTTCTTCTAAGACTTTAAAAGCACGCCTGAAATGAATGAGAAACACAGTTTAATTGCAAGTTCAACTAGTAACCTGTATGTTCTTGTAGTGCTCTTGCTGGATCTTTACCATAATCTTAAAAGATCTGACATTTTAACAACGTAGTTATGTAGTTAGCTGATTACAGTAGGTCTGAATATAAACTAAATATGTTCTAATACACTATTTCAAAATGAGATTTTTTTTTCTTTCTGTCATAGTGGGTAATGCCGCTTCTTTTGATTAAGAGTGAGGACTGGTAATTAAAAAAAAAAACTTTATTACAAGTAAAGCTTGCATGAAATACAGGGATTTTACTTAACAGCAGGGTAATGGATTTCCTGTTTCATGCTGCACAGTTTTTGCTTGCAAGACTCCTGGAAGAGCAGTGTATTGAGTATGTTGATTAGATATTCATGGACTTTTTATTTGGCAGGAAAAATGTGACAATGTACAATAACTTTCTGCTCTTTTACCAGGACTAAACAGTGTTACAAATTACGAATGTATGTTTACACTAAGGAAGGAAGTTCTTGTAAATAAGTTATTTTGAGAGGGGAAGGTAACAAGAGCTAGAGATGTTGAACTATTTATTTTAACTATTTTAATTTGCTAATCCAGTTGAGAACTCCCAACAGTGATTCCAGACACTTTATCTGCACACTGTTATTTTTCCTAATGTTCCTCATGCCCTGTTTCATGCTGTAGTTTGTTTTTCCTCTGTAAAATGAAGTATCACATAAAATCATTCTGTAGAGAGAATTTGTCTAGGATATAAGAAAATTTGAACTTCATATATAAGAAACTTTTTATTTCCTTAAAAATTGTCTGATGCTGGAAGCCTTTTGTGTCTGCCTTGTGTGGACTGGAAAGAAGCTTGTATTTGACCTTGATGAAATTGATGGGGGGAAACTTGATCTGATTTTTAGCATGGGATTTATTAGTCATTGAAACACTTGAGGGATTTGTTGATGTCTTCTAAGGAAGATAGAGGGGCCCTAGTTTGAGCGTGGACTGGTTAGATATTTTTTCCTTATTCTTTGGTTTGTTACCTAGTTTAGACTACAAGGTATAACTTAAGAGGTTTGTAAAAATGAAAAAAACTTAAATTCACTAGAATATACTTTTCTAATTCTAGTTATTACAAAATACTTGGAAAAAAGAACTCGTCATAGCTACTCATATGTTTGATTTTTTTTTTTTTGCATTCAGGATTCAGGTAACTGTCTAATACTTGCCCTAAATTTTCAATGTAGAATTATGTACTTCAAAACAAGAAGTGTAACTTGAAGGAGAAAAAAATTATTTGGATAATAAATTTTGTGTCATACTTTAAAGTGGAATATGCTTTACTGTGCAGTTACTAATTTCTGTACAGTAGGCCATCACAGTGTGAAAGCCAGAGAGTATGGTACAGCAGAGAAGAGAAAAAAGGAAGGATGTGGAAAAACACTATACTTACCGTTAGGGCAGGCTAATATGAATTTCTCTATTAAATCTAGCTCCTACTATTATTGCTTTATTATTAAGATACAAAAGATTGCAATTGTTTAAAGAGGTAGGCTGTAAAAAGGTAAGTGAAAGCGAGAACGTATTACTAAGTGAGGCTTTAGTCATGCGTTGTGGGAGGCTATCTGCCTCAGGAAGCATCTGTTGCATCACGTGTACATGATTTGTTTTAATGATGAAGAGGCACAAGCAGTAAGACAGACTTATCGTATGTTCACTATTTACATAGGTTTTTCCTGTTTCCAAAGAATCTCCATATGTAGATCCTACGTCAAGTCATTTCCTCAAGGATTTTCTCTGTAGAAATAGAATGAATAAGTTGATGTTTTTAAATATTAATATCTTACTGTGCGTATAATGTCACATAAAGCTAATGGCATGCATTTGCAGCCTTGTGTGGGATCTTTGGATAGATCACTTAGTATCTTGATATTTTGTTTTAATTTTTTCATAAGTGCACTTGCATAATTGGTTAACAAAAAACCCTCACCCAACAAACCCCACAGAAGACCACCAAAAAAACCCTAAGACAAAAAACACTGCAGTATTGAAGACATGAAACCATTAGAGAATGGCTTTTAACAGTAGGGTCAAAAAAGTTGGAACCCCAGGGGGTTATATGTAGAAGTGCCCGACTTAAAATGTTGTCTGGAGGCAAGACTCAAAAAGAATCTAGCTTTAGTAGCCTAAACAAGAGGGGGATGATTGCCGTCTATGCAGTGATTAATGCAGAAAAAGTAGCTAGTATGATCTGGTCAGGAATAGCAATAAGAAGATAGCACTTTGGCTGTAGTAAGTCTGATGGGCAGAATATTTGACAGCCTAAGATCTTCCTTTGAAGTGACCATTTCTGAATAGACAGGCTCTGTGAAGCTGTTGTTTGAGGGCTTGAGGTCATATTTGCATCTTGGATGCAAATAATCCAGGAGATGTGAAACAAATATAATGTCTTGAGAGACCATGCTGTGTTTTTTGAGAGAAGATGAAGAGGTGGAGTCTAAAAAAGAGAAGTCAAAGAATCCAGAAGGAGGTAAAAATGGAAAAGATAGAGGTCAAAAGTAAACAACTCTATTAAAAATAAATAATTTATAGAACTGGGGGGAGTTCAGAAATGTATGCTTCAGTATACTGCCCTTAGTGCTAATTTGTGATTAAAGGTTTTATAATAAAGGAGAACCAGTTCACGCTCTTATTACTTATTTTTCTTATGTAATTAATTTGCTAGTCATATTCTTGGTTGTTTATGCTTCCTTTCTTTTAGCAATTAAAATGGTACATGCATCTGTACATCACAATCTATTTTACAAGCTTGCTAAATTAAAATATCATGCATTAGTATTATTATTTTAGGAGAATCTGGAGAAAAAACTAACGTAACTTTTGAACATGAAATTATTTTCTGAATTACTGCTGAAATAGAGCTGTCTATTCAATTTGTGTGAAGATGAGTTTGTGAAAGAAATCTGTGGATATCTTTGTTCTTTAATTCCTTGAGAGATAAAAAATTAGTGAAACATGATTTACTAGTTTGGACGAGAGACCTATTAATTTCAATAATCTGTTCTGGACAGTAGTGAGTACTAAATACTTTGGGCAAAATTGCAAGAAATTCCATGACAGGAAATCCTGAAGAACTAGATGCCAAGATAGTGTGGTGCTCCCATTTTAAGTATGCATGTTTTGGATGCTAGGAGCATAAAGTGTGAGGTGAAAAAACACTTTCAGAATTTAACATTAAATTCAGGATGACTCTAAGTGAATAGCCCTTCTGTATTCTTGAACCAAAGCAAATTTATGCACAGAATTTCTCTTCCTTTTGACTGTTACATCTTGGATGGAGTAAAGATGCAGCAGAAGATTGGGGGGTGGGGCGGGGGGGGAAGTACAACTGTGTATGGAACAGATGATAAAAAATAATGCATGACATAGTTCAAAAACTTGATCTCACTTTGTTTAGTGTATCTTGGGACCTTGTTAAACTTCAGGAGCCTACCCCAGCTGTTAGAATTTCAGTTGGGAGAGGTTCTGCTATGGACTGAGCTCTTGCTTCATTTTGTTGTCTGCAAATACACACTCAGCAAGATGTTAAATGTCCTTTAAAGTTCCCTTAGTATTCTGGTTTCATCCTTATCATTTATATAATAAAGGTCCTTAAACTGGTGTTCATATTTGTGTAAACTAATTTATACTTCAGTGTCAGCTGGTTAGACAAAATTCTGCATGGTAGAGAAATACCTACTGCAGTAGTTCAGAAATAGAGAACAGAACTGTTTTGCATAATACTGGGATGCCTCCTGAGTGTGTTTTACGTCTCACTGCGCAAGAACGTTCTGTTACCAACACGGGTCTTTCAAATGAGTATTTTGAGATTCCTAACCAGCATAGCAAAACTTTTCCTCCAAAGCTGTTTGGTTTCTTTGATTCCCTTAGTTTGACTTGATCTGTTAATAGCAGGGTTTTTTTTTTTTTTTTTGCATTGAATATTATTGTTCAACTGCTAAAGTATTTGTCCGTAGGCAGGGAGTCCTTTAGCCTCCTGAAGTTTTATAGGCACCTCTGAGCATGTCTACACAGTCTGTTTTTTTTCAGAGCAGGACAGATAGGAGCCAGGTCTTGTCTGAAAACATTATGACTGTGTTAGTCTACAGCTGTGCCTGTGCAAAGAAGTCCTGTAGAGCGGCAGTGTGTGTTATCCTGGGTATGGTTGCATAGGAACCTGTTCCAACGTGATTTGGATCAGACCTACCTCATGCCTTGCCTCCTTGGAGGTACTTAAGCTAATACATAGCTGTCTGCACCTGTTTATGTAGCACTGCAGGCATTTAGTCCTGCTACAATGAAATGCCCCCTTGGAAATTCTAACTTGGCTTTGAACAGATTGCAAAGTTTACTTTGCAGTAGAATAGCTACAGTGTTGTTCTGAGCTGCAATAATAATTTTTCAATAGAATTTGTAGGCTACTTAAGATATACGTGGTAGCACTTTCCTACATTTTTCTAGTAACGTTTCTATTATGCTTAAATACATTTACTTATTTTACTGTGCCCTATAGAAGCCATTTCTATAGGTTAGGCAGTTGTGAATGCTGTCATTCCTGAATGGTAGTATGTTGCCTTTTAAAAGCACACTTGCCATCATAACTTAGTAAATGTGACACTGCAATAGCTGCAACGAGTCTGGTAGCAGTAGACAGGAGGGAACGTACTAAAAGACTGTCTGACAGCGACCGGCTGTATCTGAAGGTAGGACTATAGGAAAACTGAACTTGTAACTTTTGCAGGTTTCCTTCTGAAGGAATATAACTGAAGGAAATAATGCTGTTTAAGGAACAGATGCTCAAGGAAGACAGTAATACTTAGCCAGGAGATGTTGCTAATTGCTCTTAAAGTAAACTTGTCAGAGGGTCTATTTTAAGTTGGTGAAACTGAAAATCATAAACTTGAGCCTTCACGCAGAACAAAATATAAACATAGCATATGAGGACTTCATTCTGCAGTTTGTGAGTGTGGTTACTTTTACTTTTCCACTGGTGTTTGCAAAAGTATGCAATTGCTTATTTGCTCCTCATGGAGCAAGTATCTCTTGCAACTTCCATATTTTAACGTATTTTAACTTTTTGTATTGTTGCATGTGGCTTTAGTTTGTACGTGCTCTCTCTGTGTCAAACTGGTACTGGATTTTGGTGTGTCTTTTTTCCCCTTTTGGAAGGCCTGGATTTTTTTTTCCAGTGGTTCTTGCTTCAGGTTAGTTTTTGGTTATGAGTTGACTGTACTAAAGGCTTTGTGAAGAGGAAGGAAGGTTGTGGTGGACCTGACTCTTTTCCAGGGCTCCACAAGCCCTGTCCTCTCCAGGGAGGAGAAAGTTTCCTCTCTGCCTATTAGACTGCTGACCCTCGGGCTCTGGGGTGTGAATCTTTGTAGGGGCACAGTTGTTATAGTACTTTTGAGGCCAGAACTCCAGTTTTGAGTCTAGGTGTGGTGTTTTTTTACTCCCTACTTGTTTTTGAAGTAACTATTTTCACAAATGATTTTTTTTGTTTCACACAGTTTTTAGATAAGTTATCTGCTGCTTTCTTGGTTTCAACTTTGTAGTCTTAAAAGGCCTTCTCTCTCTTGAGTAATTATGTTGGCTAAGATAATCCTTAGATGTTTTTTGTTAGAGCTTATTCTTTCAACCTCCCTATTTAGAGTTATTTTTCTAACCTTTTCTTTGTATACTTAATGAATAGGGCAACAGAAGAGAGATTAGCTGCCATGACAAGGAACAGAAAAATCTTCTCTTTTTACCAGAGTTGTTCTGTTTTTATGGCTTTCTTCAATTTAGGACACAATTCCTTTTCTTAAAGGAGAACTTCCATATTAGGGCAATTTTGAAGCAAAGATCTTTTAAACAAAAGAAAGATGTTTGATGTCGTATATATCTTCACTAGTAGATGCATTCATTGTTTGAAATGTGATGGCCTCTTTCTAGCTGTGCACACTGTAACTTTACTGTTGTGAGCATCTGGTGTTGGAGAACCTCGCTGCGGAAGTTGCTGTGGTTATTCTCACAGGATCTGGGAGCAACATGGGTAGGATTGAACAGAAGAGGAGCTCTTTTCTTGAAGAAATTCTCGTAAATGTGTAATCTCTCTCTCTGTGGAGTAAGTGCGTGCTTACAAATGCAAACTGCTTACAAGTTTGTGTGTTGACAGTCCCTTTTAAAAAAGTCAATACTCTAAACAGTCTCTCAGTATCAACCAGATCTTTTCCACTGTCATCTTCCTCTTCTGGGAAATCTTGTGCTTTGAATTTGGATTTGTTTTCTGTATTTGTGATGAAATTTGAAATCAGGCTTTTCATTTTTTTCCCCTCAACTTGTTAGTGTAGCTGGTTGTATTCCAGCAGTGTGTTGAGAATGTGAATTCATGTGTTAACTCTTGCTCCCTCTGCGGGCTCCGTAGCAGAACGACATGAAATGCTGCACGTTTTCCATAAACTGTTGTTTGCGTTGCTTATCTGAGTGCCAAGGTAACCTATGCCTGTCCCATTTTAAAAATCAGAACGCTTTCTTCTAGTACCTTATAGTGCTTCGGGGTGAGATGTACCTTGAAGCTTCTGTGTTTATCAGTTGGCATCTTCCCTCTCTTGTTTATTCCTAACCCTGTATTGTTAACAGCAATTCAGATTGTCCTTAACAGCACCTGTAACCATTCAGACAGTCTCATCCTAAAGTATTTTACAACCTTTGCTGACAACTAGCAGTAAAGATAGAAGCAAGTTTATTTCTTAGAAACAAAACTGATCTGAGGTATGAGTTTTAGCTGAGGAGATGCAAAATGAGCTGAAACCTTTACGTACAGCGTATATTCCATTTTGTTCCTCTTCAGAAACTCCATCAACCTACAATGTTGGTTTTAAAACAAATGTCCATGCCTGACAGTTGGAGTCTCCAAGGGCAGTGCATCACCAGTCACTAGAAAGCTGAAGAGTGACTGTTAACATGTACCTTAACCTCCATATGAAGGGAGATAGTCTTTACGTGGAGGGACCTATAATATATTTTTTTCTCTTTTTAGTACATTTTTCACAAGTTCCCAAAAGACAAGTTGATAGTACTTGCAGTCTGAAGGGAAAAGGTGAGGTGAGCAAACATCAGTTCTTTCCTGCTGCTCCAACTGTGAGACTGTACTTTAATCTGGAAAGGCTTAGAGACATTAGTGCATAAGAAGATTTTTTTGTTTTCTTATTGTTTAGTTCCTTTTCTTCAGTTTACCCTTTAATAAACATGGAGTTGGAACAAATAAGATAATCTGCCTTTGCATGTTGTATGTTAGCTGTGGAAATTGCCGGCTTCATGGTAGTTGTGCCAATTTGGGAAGTACTCAGAGTTCACACTTGGACTATGGAATATGCAACAGAGGTTGTACAGCAGATATTTTTACATTTGCATATAGTTACAGCAATCAGTCCTTTTCTGTGCTTATTGTACCTTTTTACAGTTACTGGTCCGTGATGTTTCAGAAGTTTTGTAATTGCTTCTGCCCAACAGGTTGCTATTTTCAATTGTTCTCATATACTTCATAAGTTTCTCCTATATTTGTCATTGATATATATGTGTGTATATATGTCTGTATTTATGCCTTTCTCATAAACATAGGGAAGAGTAGTTAAAACTGCTTGTGCAATTTGTATGGCCTAAATGAAACTATTTTAGGAATCAAATGGCTGTAGAAAGCTTATGTCTGACAATCAAAAAAGTTTTGAAGTGGTAGATGAATGAGAGGGGGTTTGTATCCAATCTGTATGTGGAACCAAAAGGCGTGTATGGGTTTATGATTAGATTAGGGAAGGCAACTAGTACTTTATCCCAAGTCTAGCAGTTAGAGGAGAAACTTGAATCTCTTCCCATATTTTTAGACTCCCTTACTTCCTAGTAAGAATTAAATTTTTAATAAGGGGAGATTGATAATTGTTAGCTTTTTCTTGCATATTTCTGCTATTATACACTGTCTTTTTTTTATTAAGAGTTAATATTATGGTTTAACATTGACTGCTGTTCAGTCTCTCCTGCAGTTCCTTTCATCACATCATCTTTAGATGTCTTAGAAATGGGGCCTATGCAGGCAGCTCTGCAGATAAGTTATTAATTACCAGGACTAAATTTTAGGAAGTGGGATCTTCTGCAGTGCATCGCTAGCTTGGCCTTCTTCCTCACCTCTGCTTGAAGTGGTGATGTTATTTGACCAGCCACATAAAAAGCTGGTTTTTGAGTTAGCTGTCATGATTATCTTATAGCTGTTTTTGTTGGAGCAGCTTATCCTTCAGGAACTGAAGAGAGCAAGCAATCTACTGTGGAAGATTACTTAGCTCTCGTGTTAGTTTTGTGGTACTAATACTAGGGGCTCCATCCACAGAGACTGCTTGTGCTGTGTTTTTTAAGGACTGACGTCTATGAAAGGTATCCACTATTAATGGGAGGTGGTTTGCTAACCAGTATTCCAACTTTTCTAGGCCTGTGTGAAATAAAAATGAGTTTTACAGTTCCATGCTTTCTTTTCTTGTATGTATTTGGAGAACCCGTTAGTAGTGACTTGTGGAATACTGATACCACACTGCAACATAGGACATGATTGCAGGATCTTCCTTTTTACCATGTTTACTAAAAGGAAAAGCGTGGTATTTTGGCATAGGCTTCCTATTAGTTAGTGTGAATGAAACAGCTTGGTGTAATGCTTCTGTGCTTGGAGTGTGACCACTGAAGAATGATTAGCAGGAATAAAATTGGCCCTAAGATGACTTCTGCTTTTTAATTTGATGAAATAGAAGTAATTTTTGTTGTCTAATGAAAAGACTTTAGTAATACTTAGTCAACACCTTTCTCTCATCCCTCAAGCAGCTGTGTTTAACTAATATAGCAGGATTCAGGTATTACTCATCCATAAAGGACTGGCACATTTGCAAATCTTACATGATCTTATCTTCAAGTAGGTGAAGTTGGTTAAATGTGTTCAGAATAGAGAAATACACAGCATGACTTGTGTGGTGCCCTTCTTGTAATCATTGTAAATTTAAAGCATGCCAATAACGTTGTTAAACTTACTATACTACCAACTGCACCTTCAGTTTTTCTAGGATTTAATCACTGTGAAAATCAAATCCTGTAAGTGTTTAACTTGCTGACTGTTTGATGTAGTCAACTTACATGAATTGTGTGCTGCTTGCATGGGGAAGAGATAGTAAAGATTCTCCTCTACCTGATTTCCTTGTAGTTTCTGTTTAGAAATTGCTATCTTGGCACTTAAGAAGATGTTTTCCCTTCTCTTCAGTTTCTAAGGGAAGATATGCAATACAAGGATGCCTCTAATAAACATAGTCACCTGCACAGAGAAGACAAACATATCACCATTGAGGATCTGTGGAAACGCTGGAAAACATCTGAAGGTAGGTAAAGAAGAGTAGCTAAAAATGGTGGTGGTTATTGAAATAAACATAATTCAACAATTTTTCCACCAAGTTGTTTACAGTAGTAAATGGATGACCTCTTTTAAAGCATCTTCATGAATCTGTTTTGGTAGTGTTATTTATAGGTGCACATAAACCTGACTAAAAACTCAATTCAGTCCAGCTAGTGGTAATTTCCTCTTGACATGCTGGGTGTATTGTAAGTAAACTAAGCTAGTGTACACACTCCTCAGTATGAGCTTGTAATTTATGAAGGTGACTGTTGCAAGTGCTGAATTTCAGATAAGCATGTTTTTAATTTAGTAAACCCTAAGGGCTGCTGTCAAGCTGTTTTTAAACATTTATTATACATTGTTTTAAGTGGAAGGTCCAATGTACTTCTACTTTGATGTAAACTTTCTTTGGGCTACGAAGAGCTAGAGTTCTTAGTCCAAAGCATCTTGAATAATCTTTTTAAACTTGAGATACAGGAAAATGGACTGACAAGCCAACACCACCATTCCTCTTCTGCTTTGATATGAATGAAATAAGTAAGTTGAGCCAAATACTCCAATTATCAAAAGACAATACTTAATGAGCAGTACAGTGTTCATTGCTAAATATGTTTCAGGATGTAGTGATTAAAAAAGACGGTTCCAGAGGTTTGGACTGTTACAGTTGTTAGGAGAAAGTTACTTAACTATTTTTTCCCCCCACCATTCAGAAGGTGTTGTGATAATGGTGACCACATAGAGATCTAAAAGTTGCTATTAGTCAAACAACTAAAATAGGAACAAAAGAGGAATGAAACTAGGAACATGCCATTGGTTCATTCTGCTGATGTAGGAACTCATTTAAGTGCAATCTGAGGTAATATGTTGGTTAAGTGTTTGCTATTTAGTAAATAACTATGTCTCACGCAGTGATTCTTAGCCTCATCTCTTCAAATATTCTGTAAATGCTTATTCAGTAAAGATCTTGCTCAATGAAATCATTGCAACTAAATTATCAGAGAAAATTATCTTCCTACAATTGTTCATCTAACTTATGAGTAACTCTTCAAAAACTTAGGCTATAGTGAGAAGTATCTAATTTGTCCATTGTGTATATCTTTGTTCCAGGTTTCTTGAATGTAGTGGTCATTGTAAGACTAAAAAGATTTTGAGGGGAATGTCTGGTCTTATTGTGTCTGTTTATAATGGCTTTACTGTGCATCCTGCTGAGGAAGCTGAAGTTGTACCACAGGGACACCCAGAGAATGAGACTCCCAAGCAGTGTTAACAGTGGCCTGGTGACTTAGAAGGCATGAAGCCTCTCAAATAATAAACTATTTTCATTTAGCATTGGGAAATGTGGAAAATGCTGCTTTTTCTTTCTAGATGTTTTAGGGTTTTTGATTTATTTGCTTCTTATAGTGCTAGTTTATAGTGCCAGTTTAATGCAATTTGGCAGCATTAAACTGAGAGGGGTGGAAGGTAGTGTAAATGATGGTATCAGTAATTTGAAACTTCGTTAAGTAGTCTGTTGAGGTATCTGTGTGAGAATTACAAGCTCTAAATAGTGCCCTTGACAGCACCCATTAGTGCTTATGCAGAAACATCTTCTGGATCTATTGCTGCTTAGTTTATGCTGAGCAGAATTGCCCATTCCTTCCCATAAACTTGCTTTATGTGGATGGTTGTCTTCAGTATTTGTCAAATACTTATAAATAGCATAGAGTTGCTTTCTGTTTAAGATATTGGTGGTGTGAGACAGGTACGATTTAAAGGAAGAAAGTGGAAACATTGTTTATGGTATAGTAAGTGTGCCATTGGTGTTTGGTGCCTCCTTTTAGGATTAAGAAAAAAAAAAGGTTGTTTTTAAGGAATTGTTTGTGAAGGATCTTATATGGTGATGAAACCCTGAGGACTGGCTCCATTCAAAGCTTTAAAAATGGCCTAATAAAATAAAAAGTAATATTCTGAACTGCTTTTTTAATATTTCTGGCACTGGGCAGGTGTGGTGGGTTGACCCTGGCTAGGGGCCAGGTGCCCACCAGAGCTGCTCTGTCGCTCCCCTCGTTCACTAGACAGGGGAGAAAAGGTATAACGAAATGCTTGTGGGTCAAGATAAGGACAGGGAGAGATCACTCACTAATTATCATCACGAGCAAAACAGACTGAACTTAGAGAGGGAATTCATCTAATTTATTACTAAGCAAAACAGAGTAGAGGAATGAGAAATAAAATCAAATCTTAAAACACTTCCCCCCACCCCTCCCATCTTCCTGGGCTCAACTTCACTCCCAGCTTCAACCTCTGCCCCCTCCTCAGCGGCACAGGGGGACGGGGAATGGGGGTTACGGTCAGTTCATCACACGGTGTTTCTGCCGCTTCTTTGTCCTCAGGGGGAGGACTCCTCTCATTGTTCCCCTGCTCCAGCATGGAGTCCCTCTCACGGGAGACAGTCCTTCACGAACTGCTCCAGCGTGGTCTCTCCCATGGGGTGCAGACCTTCAGGAACAGACTGCTCCAGCGTGGGGTCCCCCACGGGGTCACAAGTCCTGCCAGCAAACCTGCTCTGGCTTGGGCTCCTCTCTTCATGGGTCCACCGGTCCGGCCAGGAGCTTGCTCCAGCATGGGCTTCCCACGGGCCGCAGCCTCCTTCAGGTGCCTCCACCTGCTCTGGCGTGGGGTCCTCCACGGGCTGCAGGTGGAATCGCTACACCCCCTCATCCTTCCTCCATGGGCTGCAGGGGGACAGCCTGCTTCACCATGGCCTTCACCACGGGCTGCAGGGGGATCTCTGCTCCGGCGCCTGGAGCACCTCCTCCCCCTCCATCTGCACTGACCTTGGTGTCTGCAGAGTTTCTTACATCTTCTCACTCCTCTCTCTGGCTGCAAAATCTCTCCCTAACTGTTTTGTTTCCCGTTCTTAAATATGTTATCACAGAGGCGCTGATGGGCTTGGCCTTGGCCAGCGGTGGGTCCGTCTTGGAGCCAGCTGGCTCTGTCAGACACAGGGGAAACTTCTAGCAGCTTCTCGCAGAAGCCACCCCTGTAGCCCCCCCACTACCAAAACCTTGCCATGCAAACCCAACACAGCAGGCTTTTATCCCCATCTTTAAGGCATGGTCTGTACTGGTGCAAATTAAAGGAATTTCAAGGCTGCTATAAGTTTTACCTGCGTGGAAGGAATCATATAGCTTAAATCAGCATCTAGCCTATTGTTGCTGTGTTGCCACACGGTTTCAGTGGGTCCTTTGGTACAAAACAAGACTGTCACCTAACTTAATTTAGTTGATGTTATTTATGCTTTTTATGACCGTTTAAATTTTTTAATTTCATAATCTAATTCTATAGAGAGAACTCCATTTAGAGGAATGGCTAGGAGCTAACATAACTGTTTAAACTATAGAAAACACTGCTTTCTGAAAGTTCTCTGACTTCTATTATTGTGTGTGTCTGTTCTTTAAATGTAAATGCCAGTATATGCTTGTTGTAGGGTGTTTGCTTTGACTATCTCCTTTCTAACTAAGCAGTATTTATACATATACAGAGCCTTTCAGCTATACTAAAGTATCAAGCTTAGTACTTATTGTTGGGTTAAAATCAAAGGTGAATCCTCAGTATTTTTTCTACAAGGGCCTTGAAGAGGTGGTAGTTATGAGTGCAGCGAAGGTGACAGATAAAACGTGTTTTGATGTCTCAATACCAGTCTTTGTACAATTATCTTTGAAAGTGCTGTGTCTCAAGGGTGTCTGCCTTCTCTTTTTTTTTTTTTTTTCTTTGCTCCTCTAATGGTCTGAGATCATATGAAATTGCTGTCTGAAGGGAGATGTGTAGGTATTTAGTCTCAATAGTGAGAAAATGTGTAAAATCAGTGCAGGGGCCTCTAGCTGGGTAATTCTCTGACCTGCCTTGGTGAATAGGTGGGGTGCTGTGTTCATGGTGATGTAGCATTGTCCCTGGGGAATTAATTTTGTAGCAAAGTAAAACTGTAGTGGTCAAACCTTGATTTCGTGTGTGTTTTACTATTGTCAGACTAATGAGTCCTTCCAAAAACCTAGTTTTTACGAACTGCCTTAAAAAAAAGTAGTTTTTATTTACCATTATGGCATATTTGACCTTTAACGTATAGTGTGTCCTGTAGACTGCCCTATAATACAAAAAAGCTTCTCCTCTGCCTTCTGTGTGTATTTTTTTTTGTCTTTAACACTTGTTCTTTCTCTGTGGAAAGTAGAAGGTGATGGAAAGTCTGGTACCTTATTTATTAGGGAGGGAAGGCTTTATGTGTGATCACCTGTTGTATTCTGAGGTAACATTGCACCAGTGTTCCTGCGGCAGCTAGGACTAAACTGCATACCACAAAGATGTTACTGTTGCCTTGCACTTTCTTAATCGTTTGCTGTCTCAGGTTTTAAATATCCGGAGATTGGAAATGTATGCGAGCAAGGCTTGGCTACGGATGAGTTACATCATGCTGCGTGCTGTTCCAGGCAGGACCAGTACAGTACTGCAGGCTGGCCCTTCTGCGTGAGGGGAAACAGGAGTTGTAATGTTAAGCATTGTAATGTAATTTTGAAAAGATAGTCAGGGTCACTCCTCTCTGCTGCTTTTTCATGCTGTTTAAAAGCCTACTGGTGGCAGCATATTTCATGCTGATGTTGCTCCTGAAGGTCCTACTAAAACAAAAGTAACTTTTGAATTCTTGTGTGTGCTTGATACAGAACAATCTTGTGTTTTTCTATATTGCCTGGTCAGCCTGTTCTCAACTTTAAGCCTAATATATGGCTGTCATTCACTCCTTGCCATGAAATATTGAATGTAATTTGATTTCTGAAAGGAGTAGGAGGCCCATAGGAGTACTGGGGCTGACAGTGTAATGTTGTTTTACTTCATGCCTCCCTGCCCTGAAGCACTGTGCTACATGATAAATTTAACATGAAAAAGTGATATATAGCCAGACCTTCTAATCAGCCATTAATGTGGGTTAGCAAGGATCAACTTTCATACAGTTTGAAGCTACTTTTGCTGTTTTCACCTTCAGGTGTGTTGTTCTAGTGGTTAAAAAAAGAAAAAAAAAAGGCAGCAAAAACCCCAGACTTGTGATCTGAATTAGAACAGCTGATGCAAGTCTAGTGACTGAGTGCTGCACTGGGGTGTAAATACTGTGGCTTCTACACCTGCCTGCCCAAGGCATGTTGCTGACATCCCCTCTCTCAAGATATCTATTTGTGAAAATAAGCATGAGAGGGAAGGATGTTGTGATTACTCTTTAATGCTATATGCATTTAACTTAAAGTAATTGTCAGTTGCTACTCCACTGTCTGAAGCACTATATACTTTTTGGGTGTTTAAAACAAGGAAGTTACAACCTCAGCTGTCACATTCTGATTGGTGTTGCTGATTGAGATGAATTTCAGCTGACTTGTTTAACTTTGAGTACACCTGGTGTATATCACTTGTATTGTGTCATGTTTCAGTAGGCTATTGCTGCTGCTGCTGCTGAATGGCCAGTTTGCTTCTTAGTACTGTATGCTGTTGTAGGATAAACAGATGTGTTGGTCATAAGGTTTTATTGGAGACCAGTCCAGCAATACTTCTTACCGATATCTAGCATATAGAAGATATCAACAAAAAGAAACAGTCTAAATGTTTTCATTGATGGAATTCAATCTCCCAGGGCTCCACTGTGGTGCTGTAGGAAATGGAACAGGGTAGTTTAGAGCCCAGTTCCACCTGGAAGAGTTGGATTTGCGGGCACTGACACTGGAACTCTGCTAATGCAGAATTAGTTTACATAATAAATGTGAATTTCTTGTGACATATGTGCATGGGCAGAGATTCAGACTGTGAAATCCCAGAATGAGACTTGACTGTATTGATTATGCTGAGCTTAAATGGTGAGTGGCCATTTAGAAGGACAAAACGTAATTGATATTAACATTTATGTAAACAGATAACAGTGTAAGAATAATACAGAAAGTATGAGTTCCAATTCTAGTTTGGGATAGACTTTGGTTTCTTCTTTTCACGGTTTCTGTACTAACGGAGGTATCTGATACAGTGATAATGAATAACAGTGTTTTTTTCCTAAATATAACTGGTTTGTTTGGGGAAATTTCCTTGATATTTTATGAAGGAAATATCACATTAGTCTAAGCAGTAGAACAGATGTGATTGGCTCTACTGTAAACAACTTCAATATGTACCTCATTTCTTACATAACGTGTTTAAAATTACTACTGAATTATAAAAAAAAAAGTACAAATTTATGTAAAATTTGACAGTGATTACAAAATACTTGCAGCAGTAGAAGTGAAACTTCTCTATATTTTTTCTTTTTTTCTCTCAATTTATAAACTCAGTGAATTATGTGGCTGCCAAAATTGCGTGTTCTGTACTCTCAGTGATAAAACCTGTAATGTGTAGCAGCTATTTTAGGTGATTTTTTTTTTCTTATGTCACATCAAAACAATACTTTTGCTTTGGATCAGTTTATAAACATATTTCCAGAATGAAGTTAAGGTGATATTTTTCTGGATGATCTCACCAGCCTTTTGAGATGCTTAGAATGACTTGTAAATCTAATCACTTATTCACAAAACAGGTAAGAATATTTGCAATGTGAAAATGGTCTGTTTACAAATACAGCCCAGACATTTTGCATAAAAGCTTAGAGTAATATGACAAAATGGAGTCTGTTGCAAGATCAATACCTGGAAAACAGTTTGTGGCTCAAAACCAGAGGAAGAAATGGGACAGCATGCTGGGAAGGAGACGTAGCCATTCATATGGATAGAATACAAGTGGTTTGTACTGTGAGTTTATTTTTTAAAGCTATAAGTGGGTCTGTGAAATGTGTTCTGTCTCCGATTATCTGGAATGATGAAAATCTGAAATGTTTAAGCTTATTATTCAGCTATGCTAGCATAGATGAGAAACCTAGAAATCCTTATTTCAGTTTGAATGCAAACTGAAATATGAATTTGAACTCATAAAAATTCCCATTGCCTGCAGCGTGCCTGTCAAGTTTTCAGCAGCTCTTTCTAAAGGATCATTGTCAAAATTCACCACTGAGAATGTGTCCTTGTGATAAGATTTCTAAAGAAATCTCTGCCCAGTGTTGTCACATGCAAGTAGTTTTAGATAGAGAAATGTCTTTTAAAAAAAAAAAGATTTGTTCATGCAAAGATGTCTGTCCAGAAGGAGGCTGACATTTTTTTTTGATGTGCAAACTTTTGCAGACTTCACAAATGGAGAGAACAATTTCCCTTCAAGTTTGTCCATGCCAAGCTGTAAGCTGTAGCAGCTGGCCTGTAAGGGCCAGAAACATATGTGGGGTGTGATTTTTTGTGGGTAGTACTTCCTTATTTTCTTAGAGCATCTGTAGCTATGAAAGCTCATATAGACTGTTGCTGTTGTATAGGAAAATTGTTAATTATTCTCTACATATTTAAATTTTCTTAGTGGGAAAATTATTGCATGTAACATAGCTGTGTTCTGGGTATATTTGAGAGAGATTTAATTGTTTTCCTGTTAAATTTCTTCCGTCTTTCAGTATTTTCTTTCAATCTCCTCTCTCCCTCTCTTTTCTCCTCCCATTTTGTGGTTAGTAGGCATGAGTCTCTATGAAGATTCTTGTGAAAACAAGCTCTTAAGCCCTCATCCTGGGAAGAATCTTGGTACATTGCCTTAAATGGCTACAGCACCTGCTGACAAGGGTAGCAAGGACAAAAGGATTGAGACTGAGATCAGTTGAAGTAGATAAAAGTCACAAGATGCTGTCCTGATTTAAACTGAAGCAAAACACTAAATTAGTCTGTGGAATTTTTAATAAAGAAATGTTTCTATTGGTTCCATGCTTGTTTGTTTATAGTTTGCCTAAGCTTCCTCTGAGAAGCATATAATGAAAAAGGCAAAATGCCAGAAACACCTTGGTGAATGTTAATGCTAATTTTTCTGCAATTATATTTGGCTAAACCATCTTGCTCACTCTAGCCTGCTTTTCTACTGCTTGTCTTCTATGTCTTGCTATTGATTTTTACAAAAATTAAAGGTAACTAAACTGACTTTTTCCTTCCAGTTCATAACTGGACTCAAGAGGACACTCTTCAGTGGCTGTCAGAATTTGTTGAACTGCCCCAATATGAAAAGAATTTTAGAGACAGCAATGTCAATGGAACAACACTTCCCAGGTGAACGTTTCTTCTGAATTAGTTTCAAATAATTCTCTGTAGGTTGCTACTTTAGTCTGTATGTGGGAACAACTATGTGAACCTGAAGTCCAACAAGATATGGTCAAATGCAAGAAGAGAGAAGCATCTTTGCAGTTTTGAAGAGCTTGCTGTGTGGTTTTTCTGCCAAAATATTTCAAAATACAATTCTGGCTACTCCATTTGTCTTAGTTTTATTTCTTGCTGTTGAAGCTTTTATTACAAAATTCTCTATGGTAGCAAACTTTCTTTTGAACAGCTTCCAATCTATTGTATGGGTATACATCAGAAACTATCTGCAGAACCCCTTTTCTTGAGCGTAGGTACTAAATTTGAGTATTGCTTGTCTTTCAGAGAGTTAGTATCACAAATCTGCAGATATACTATTACCTTTAACTATGCCAAATGGATTTATTTCATGATTATTCCAGCAAGAAAAGAATAGGGAAATGATTTGATATTCTTCCTTTGCCACATTGTGATATGCTTTTTTTTATGGCATCACTGTCACTGTATTATATTTGTCAGTCTAATTACATAACTATAATCTGTGGGAAATGCTATTGATGTATTTCTTTCCATAGACTGGTTTTGAATATAGCTTGTGGAGTAGGTAATGTTTTGTCTTGTCATTAACAGGATAGCAGTAAATGAACATGCTTTCATGATCTCTCACTTGAAAATAATTGATCGGAGCCATAGACAGAAGCTTCAGCTTAAAGCCTTGGATGTTGTTTTATTTGGACCTCTCACACGTTAGTAACTTTTTGGAGTTTTTTCTTATCTCTTATTTGTAAGAATTCAACAGAAAATATTTTCAGTGACACTTGATACTGTAGGTAGGACAGCTTATCTGTTTTGTGGATGTACTGATGGATTGCTTGGCATGCGTTGTGGAACTGGGCAACGAATTAAAAAAGGTTATCAAGATGCTGGGATCAGGACAAAGGTTCAATTCTGTGTGTAAGATTACGTAGAAATTTTAGTATAACCCCACTTGACAGATGGATGTTAGCTTTTGTGTCACAAGAAGTGTACTCTAAAAGTTTTTGACTGCTTAAATTACACTTATAGCTAATGTTACAGTCACTTCCCAATTAGCGTGGACAATGGAAGCTGTGATGCTTGAAGTGAGAGGGGATGACCTTCCTCAAGGAATAAAAAAAGGACGTGGTGGTGCAAATCCAATACCAGTGTCTTTTGTGCAGACTCGAGTTTAAGCACAGTGAAATTTAATGCAGCAGTTCCACATCTGACCCATTTTAGCATATCCAGACCACATTTCCTTACCACATCACCAGTGGTCTGTATGGCTGCTTGTACCTAGTTACAGCTCTGTTGTGGTACTGTACATGCCAGGTATTCCTGAAGTAGGAGGCCATTCTGGAACTTGGTGGTCAGTTTGGAGAGTAGTGAATGACTTTGCAAAAGTCAGGCCAGATTTGAGCTGGCCTGACTGATCTGTATTAGCCTGACAGATCTGAGCTGGAGATTTTTTAGGTGAAAAAAGCACTTTGTGTTTGCATTATACTTTTTCTTCTAGCAGAAACTGTCTTTTAAAAGTTTGTTTTACAAAGATGCAAGTGACTAAAAGTTGTACTAACAAGGAAGTGAATCTTGGATGTGATACATTGACAATCCAGGTTTTGCTTTTAAAAAGTGCTGCTATTAGCTACTTACCCTTTTAAAAACTACTTTATTCTGTACAAGTGCATTTTTAACGCAGCATAGAGTATTCCAGAGGGTGCAGACTGGGGAGAACTTACTCAAAAATAAAGTTCCTACTGGCCTGATAAAGTGTAATTGGGGCATCTCTCTCAAGTCATTCAAATAAAGATACAAACTATGTACTGGAAAAATTTAGTAAGCTTTCCTCAATCTAATGTATGTTTTAGTATAGATTAAGTAGATTGTATTAGAGCAGAGTTGCTTATGTTGTATGGAAAATGCTCTGGAATCCATTTGAAAGGTAGTTGTTGGAGGTGGTTTGAGATAAATGAGATGGAATTCTGTTTAGCATCAGATTCTGTCACCTTTTGGGCCGAGGTGGGAGGGGGAAGTCCATAATCCAATGTCTGTATCAATGAACTAGTTAATGATCATGTTATTCTCTGCACAGGTCCCCCTCACAACTGGATGAAGGATTTTATATTAACAGTTTCTATAGTTATTGGTTTTGGAGGCTGCTGGTTTGCATATACACAGAACAGAACCTCAAGAGAACATATCACAAAAATGATGAAAGACTTAGAAAGCCTCCAAACAGCAGAGCAAAGTCTTCTTGACCTTCAGGAAAGGTATAAAAACTAAAAAAGTTAATGTTTAGTTTTCCTTTTGTTTTGAGGTTAGATACAAATACAGATCCTTTACAGTCATAAGTTATTTGCATTAAGCTGCCTTTGGATTTTGTTCATCGTTATTTTGCATGGAAGTTGCGATTTCAGTGACGATGGGGTTTTGGGTAGAAATTGCTCCTGGATATTTTAGCAGACAGTATGAATTTGGGGAGGAAGGTAGAGAAAGAGGTTCAATGTGTTTTACCTACAGATTAAGTAGTATGTACTGTTATTTTCATATAATTACAGTTTATTCTGGCATACATACATACATGGAAATGAGAACATTTCTATAAAGACTTGTATTTTGATCTTATTACACCTGTAATGAAGGTTCACCTACAAGTTCTCATATTTTTGTCTGACGTGGACATCACGTTGTGTGATGTAATTGTTGCTGGTTCATGAAGCTTGCGCAGTCTTTATTATCACAGAATGGTTGAGATTGGAAAGGACTTCTGGAGGTCATCTTGTCCAGCCCCACCTGCTCAAGCAGGATCATCTAGGAACAGGTTGCCCAGGACCATGTCCAGGCAGCTTCTGAATATGTCCAAGGATGGAGACTCTACCACATCTCTGGGCAACCTGTGCCAGTGCTCGATCACCCTCATGGTGAAAAAGTATTTCCTGATGTTCAGATGGAACCTCTTGTGTTTTGGTTTGTGCCCATTGCCTTTTGCCCTGTTGCTGGACACGTTTTCTTCTCCTGAGGACTGCAACTTTTAACAAATGTGCTGTGTTTTTGTTTTTTTCCCTCATATTTTTTATTCAATTGTGAAGGCTTGAGAAGGCACAAGAAGAGAATAGAAATGTTGCTGTGGAAAAGCAAAATCTGGAGCGCAAAATGATGGATGAGATCAATGATGCAAAACGGGAAGCACATCGCCTAAGGGAGTTGAGGGAGGGAGCTGAATGTGAGCTCAGCAGGCTCAAATATGCAGAGGAAGAGCTAGTACAGGTATCTGCAAACTGTTAACAATTTTAGTGTTGACTTTAAATTGGTCCTGGTTTTATTAGATCCTTAAAAGTGTTTAAAGCAGCATTTCTCTAATGCTAGAATTGAATGGAAAATTCTAAGAGCACTTAATGATCGTCTGTCAGTCATACCATTATCTAGAAAAATAATCCTGAAACTATGAAAAGACATACACTTTGTATATTAGCTTATCATAATGTTGTTGGATTCATGGAACAAAATATATACAAAAGCTTTTTTTCTTTCTTGTTATCAGATGAGAGAAGTAGCTTTGTCTCACTCTGAGTTGTGATAGATTGGATTTATTGTACTAAATAAAAAAATACTATCTTACAAAAATATTTAAGCTTCAAGTTAGGGACTATATATCATAGGGGAAAAAAAAAATCTGAGTATAATACAGTATGTGGAAATTTGTATGCAATATTTCAGAAATGCCTAATCTGCCTTCCTGACAGCAGTTGGCACACATGAAAGCTCTGTAAAGCCTTAGTTTGTTGCTGTGGGGTATAAAGGTGCTTATATTTCAGTTTCTTCTGCTGTCAGTTCTAATGACACTCTTGGTGACACTTGTATTTCTTCTTGATTGCTAGGTTCGCATGGCTTTAAAAAAGGCTGAGAAGGAGTTTGAGCTGAGAAGTAATTGGTCTGTTCCTGAAGCTTTGCAGAAGTGGCTTCAGTTAACACATGAAGTTGAAGTACAATATTACAATATCAAAAGACAGCATGCAGAAATGCAATTAGCAATTGCCAAAGATGAGGTACCAACTCTTACTTTTCAGCTGCTTAAAGACTTTTCTGGTCTGTTGTTAGAGATATGAAATAATAAATAAAAATTATTCAGATAAGTGTTTGGATATTTTATTTTTTTTCTCCCTTGAGTTGTTGTTTGCTCCTTGTCAATATTTCTAATGTTTTCTCATCTGTGTTAAGTATCTAGTTTTATGCATTTAATTTATGTTGCTGTTTAGGCAGAAAAGATAAAAAAGAAGAGAAGCACTGTATTTGGAACACTACATGTTGCACACAGCTCCTCCCTGGATGAAGTGGACCATAAAATCCTTGAAGCAAAGTAAGAGTATTACCAGGATGCATATTCTTTTGTGTTTGTTTATTCCTGGAACAATGGAATTTTTTGAGGGTTACGGAATTTAGTGTCTTAGTGTTTTTACGCTTTTAAGTAAAGCAGCTTAAAAGATACTTAAAAGATACTTTAAAAGATGAAGTGTGAATATTTGGACAGTCCTGATGGATCTTCTGGTATACTAGAATGACTGCACTTGTGTTGTTTTGCTTTATCATTAAGAACAGTGTATATAACTTTAATATGTGCTTTTCTGCAGGAAAGCACTCTCTGAGCTGACGACATGTTTGCGAGAGCGTCTTTATCGATGGCAACAGATTGAGAAGATTTGTGGTTTTCAAATAGCACACAATTCTGGGCTACCAAGCTTGACCTCCTCTCTCTACTCTGATCACAGCTGGGTAGTTATGCCTCGAGTTTCCATTCCTCCTTACCCAATTGCAGGGGGAGTTGACGACTTAGATGAAGATACTCCTCCAATAGTTTCACAGTTTCATGGTAAGTGGTGACCTTAGTAAAAAGAAAGCGGTAGAGTTGTGGAGGCATGGGATTTTAAAGTCAAGTGGGAGAAGAGTGCTGATGTCAGACAGGATTGAATCAAAGCCAAAAGGACCAAAATTCTGTCTAGCATTTCAGATGCATCTTTTGGGACTTGCATAAACTGAAAACTGGGTTTTGCAATAAAGATAACATGATGAAAAAGCCTGTATTCCCTTTCAGTGGGGGAGTGGGGGGCAAATCCAGCTAACGTTTTGCAAGTCTGCTTGTCATGCTTGGATTGCCAGACAAAAATTTATAATGAGTAATGCTGGATTTCTGTTAGCACATTTACTCTTTCAGGTGGAAGGAATGGAGTTAGTCTAGGGTCCCTTGAGCTACTACTAGGAAGATCACATCCTTTGAGAGGCAACACGCTACACAGCTTTTCAAACATTCTTTAGTGGCTGGAACAAAAGCCTGTTGTTGTCCAAGGGAAGCTTTCAGGCAGAATGTTTGTGTTTGGATACAGCGGGTTGTTTGAGTGTGAGGCAGAGGGGCCAAGTGCTGGAGGGAGAGAAATCCAGCTTCGGTTAAACTATGATCAAAAGATATACACTGGGGATTCAGACCACCCTCGTGTCCTGAGTCATTGCGTCAATACAAGAGCTTGTTTCATGGAAGTTGTGATTAACTGGACTCTAGAGGCAAATCAGAAGGATGAGCTCCATGTAGCTATTCAAACAAGCAATATCAAGCTGAGGAATGAGCAAGGAAAAAAGTTTTGTCATATGTATACATTTTTCTTTCAGGGCTGGCATTCTCAGAAGAAATTAGAACTGTATTTTAAAATAGCATGAGAATAGCCGCCATTTTGCTGGCTTCATTTAGTGCATATTGGGCACACGTTTTTCTTCTGAATGTACCAACCTTTTTTCTACAGGCCACATTGAAAAGGTCATTAATCCCCTTGCAGCACTGCTGCAAGTTCTGATCACTTTTAAAGAATACTGTCTCTCTAGATGTCTTCACTGTGAAGGCTTTGATTTAAATCTTAGCAACAACTTTCTTGGATTTCAGTAAAATATGATTGCGTAGAGCTAAACTTCCAAGTTTGTATGGAGAAACCTGTGGTCTGATTTCAAAATGAAGAGCTTCATTTGTTATCATGACTTTTCAGATGGTCTAAAATGACAAAACACTTAAAGATGTATGTAAGACTTCAGACTTCGTTAGAATTCAGTTCATTTGGAAGTATTTAGCTAATGGATGCTGTCTCAGTCAGTGATTAAAGTTATCTGAATCTCAGTAACATTACAAAAACTTTAAATGTGTTTTTCTGAATTTTGGTAAGGCATGAGAGCCTGATTTTGCTCAAGTCATCACATGAGGGAAGTAGCTTCTCTTAATTTACTAGCTTTTATAATTTCTACTCAGTAAAAAAACAAAACAAAAAAACCCAAACAACTGGAAACACTTGGGAGCCCAGACAGAGAGGGAAAATATGCTAAATGATCTGCTGAAACGAGTTCAGGAGTCAAATTATTGTAGGTTAGTTTAGTAACTGCTAAATTATTCCTATCCTTTAGACAAAAATGACAATGCACATGAGGAGGGATAGAAGCAAAATGGCTTCAAGCAAAATGCAGTGTGCAGACAGGTCAGTTATGAGAGACTGCTTCAGTGTCTGGACCTAAATTGAACTGTCTGGGCTGTTACCTCACTTGGTCAGCATCCTTTGATCTCTTAAGATTGACAAAATTTGAAGTCTGCCAGACAGGGCGCAGCAGTTGGGGTGATAGACTAAAATGGTGTGAAGTATTAGATCTGTTTAATCAATCCTGAGCTGAAGAACAAAAGGGGATGTACAAGTTGTTACAGGAAGGTGATAGTGAAACTTCTACTTTTCCTTTGAATGGTTAGGATTCAGCTGATTCCTTGACTTAGTGACTTTCATTTGTACTGGAAAATTCTAGATGTTAAATTGTCCTAGCTTGAATCCTTCATAATCCCTCATATATACACCTACAAGAAACCAAAATGCTTCTAACTTCCCTGAAAAAAATCACTAATGGTGCAATCTTGTTCTGTTTTACACCAACTAGTAGTATGACATCTGATTTACATGGACATGTTGTACAAATTTCCTAAAGGGATTATTACTCTCTTGGTTCACATTTGCTTTTTTAGGAATATCTTTGTATTGACATAAGCTTATTTTTGAGCTGCCAATACCTGCCTTTCAGGTCAGTAGGGAGTTCATCAAAAGTAAAATCAAAAGTTTGAGTTACATGACAACTGTCACATTGGGACATATAAACCTTTCTTTTCTGCTCAGCCTGTCAGGAAACAAAGCGTAAGTGTTGACGAAGGTGTAGCTACTTGCAGTTTTGTGAAAGTTGTGATTTCCTGCACTTAAAGCAGAATGACAACTCACCCTTTCCTGAGATTCCAAGAAGGGAAACTGTAATTTTTCTGATGCTAAACTGGCATCCTAAAATGTAAAATGCATTTTGTCAGGCTAGACATCCTTGTCTACAAAAATAGACACACTAAAAAGTGTGTTGTTTGGTAAACATTTTGAACACCAGTAAGGGTCTTACATAAGCAATGATGCATTCTGTGGGACAATTTGAGGAGAAGTATGAGAAATCCTGAAGCTCATAAGAGCTAGCCTCAAAACAGGTCTGTAGATTTATTTCCATAGAAGTATTGCTGCCTAATCACCTTCTGAAGGAGGAATTGGATTAGGAACATTTTAGTTTGTAACTTCCTGTTAGATACTTTCCTGGTCAAGTCTTGTGTTACTGTCTCCACCCATTCTTAGTATTTTTGTTTCTGGAAATTCATAGTTAGCCTGGCAAAAGAAAGTGTTATCAAATAGGAAAGTCTTGAGCTTAAAATGAGGTTGAATTGTGTATTTCCCATCACGTTATCAATGAGATTGGTCTTCCATGTCTAATGTAACTTTGAACTAATGCAGTGTATTTCAGTTAGGTGTTTGGTTAGATATACCTACATTTCAAAACTCTTACATATTCTTTTAAGCTCCAAATTGCCACACAAGTGAAATACAGGATATTGTGTAACACACTAATTTCATTTCAGCACTGCTATTTTTAGTTTATAAAGAGTTGGGAGTTTCAGTAGAATCTTTCTTTGTTCTCAAGAGAGCATAGTGAGCCAGAGCTTTGCACATGGTCAGAGTAGTATTTGGCAGGTACAAAACGGCTGCAGTTACATTTGCAGCTGCTTCATCTAACTGTAAAATCTATAAGGAAATGCCAGTCTCTTTCTTCCCCCTCAACAGTCAAGCAATGTCAAAGTTGTTTAAGAATCACTGTGGCTGAAGCAGATAGCTGCTTATGTAGTCTTCAGAGTAGATATTGTTAACATCAATGTCACTTGGAGGGTTTTGGTTTGCTTTTTCTTTGCCTCAGGGTCCATTGTAAAACCTCCCAGCACACTGGCAAGAAGCAGTAGCTTGTGTCGATCAAGACGCAATGTTGTGCCATCATCTCCACAGTCTCAGCATGCTTTGCACTCCCCTGACCCTGACATCCTTTCTGTGTCGAGCTGCCCAGCTCTTTATCGAACTGAAGAGGAGGAGGAAGCCATTTACTTCTCTGCTGATAAACAATGGTACGGAGATTAGCAAACAGAACTTGGAACGCTGATAGGATTATTTGAGACTAACAGTTTAGAATTAAGAGGTTGAACCAAGCCAAAAGTTAAAGTAATCTGTAGGATAATATAAATTAATGTAGTCCACATGGAACAGAGAGAGTTCTAGTCTGGTATGTGTATGTAAATAGCTAGCATGTCGTATACAGTTAAGTAATGTTACAATCCAGGGTGCACTGAACTAACCCTGATTCTCCATTACAATATGTTACTGGCTTTTACATCTGAAACTAGGATCAAAAGCAATGTCAGCTACTGGGCGAAGAGAAGATGGATGGTAACACAATTCTTACAGCATGTTGAGCGTGTACCTACTCTTGTTACATGGCCTCATAGGAAAAGGTTAAATTCCTTTTGGAAGGAGCAAATGAGCTTGTTGAAAGGTAGGGACACTTGTCCTGAAGAAACTTTTTGTATATGATAGGCTTAAATCTTCTTTCATTTCATAACTTTTCTGACTTCATGTGCCAGAAAGATAGTTTTTCTTCTTTGCAGTGAGATACAAATGACTGATTCTGGGCAGATGCTGCTGCCCACAAAAACAAGATCGCACAAATTAATTATCTTAAGCTTAGATAATAAAATGATGTAATGCAAGTTTTAAGTTAAAATGTTTAACTTAGTTTTTTTTTTGTTAATTAACTACTAAGGAAAAATGTGGGTGGTGCTTTTAGACTAATGTTATTGACTCTAAATTAATTTCCTTTTTAACTGCAGGAAGGAAATAGTAGTTTCATTATGTTTTCTCCTCTCTGCTCTGACTCAGGGAAGTACTGGAAACAGGTTCGGAATGTGACTCCTTAAATTCATCCACTGGAAGGAAGCAGTCTCCTCCAGCAAGTCTTGAGATGTACCAGACGCTTTCTCCTCAGAAAGTATCCCCAGAAGAATTCTCACTGGAGGAATCATCTACAGGAGACTCCTCTTCTCTAACTGCAGATATTTCTAGGGGCTCTCCTGACTGTGTAGGCATGGCAGAAACTAAGAGCATGATCTTTAGTCCTGCAAGCAAAGTTTATAATGGAATCCTGGAGAAGTCCTGCAGCATGAACCAGCTTTCAACTGGGATCCCAGTCCCAAAGCCTCGGCACACTTCATGTTCTTCAGCCAGCAGTGATAGTAAACCCTGCCATGAAGCTGCTTCTGTCCCTAGGATAAGTAGCATCCCACAGGACCTGTACCAAAATGGTGAAAAAAACAAAAAGCCATCAAAAATAAAAAGCCTCTTTAAGAAGAAGTGTAAGTGAGGTGGACAGAAGAAACCTATAGTAATGTTATAGAACTCTATTTTTTAAATATTTAGGAATGTAATTCCATTTGAGCATTCCAGACTGGATGCCCTAATGGAATGCTCGGTAGGTCAACTATATTTAACTGACTGTACTATCAAAAGTCATGCCAGCTGTCAATGAGAAATCATTAAAAAGTTCAGACAGTTTACATTCATTTCTGCCTATTTATTTCTTCTTTTTTTTAGTTTTTCTTTTTTAGTTTTTCTATTTTGTTTTGCTGGGGTTTTTTGTTTTCTTTATTCATAAACCATTTTTAAGCCACTTTGGACTTCTAAGCTTTAATGGACTAGTAAGCCTTCCTGGGCTTGCCAAAGTTTCTTGTTTACCGGAGCATCTTCCTATCTTTCCGTAGAGCTAGGACATTTATCTACTGGACTTTAAGAAAAATAAAAGAAGTAGAACTAATTGAATTGCACTACTGTTTTACAGACTGGAAAAGTCGCTCTGCAAGTGAAACTGAAAGACTTGTATTTGACTGAGAAGATGAATCTTTTCACTTTTAGATCTTTTGGGGTTTTTAAGTAGAACTTAGGATTTCTAATTGACTTGATTTCTGGAAATGGAAATGCCATGCTTTTATTATGGGAAGCTTTGTTAGATGCATTTATTATTAGAATGGTTCAAGTCCTGCTGTAAAGATCATGTTTTTCCCAGGACTTTCACTGTGATTTTACTTCACTGCAGGCTGTATGACAAAAAAAAAAAAAAAAAAAAGAAAAAAAAAAGAACAAAGTAATTTAACAAGAGAAGAGGCTCTTGATTCCTTATGCAAGTGATGGATATGAAACTTGACTGAGGACTGAACATATTCACCCTCTTAAAATGAGGAGGGGGGATAGTACCTTTTGTTTACAGACTGACAGACAATGGACATTTGGTTTGTAAAAGTTTGTACTGTGGTAAAGATAATAAATTGGAAACATTATTGTGCTTGGGAATGTTCCAGTTTTAGCTGATGCTTATTTCAGACATGTTTCAGAGGTCCTGTTAAATGAAAGCTGTTCTAGGCTACCTTGCTTATGCTTACTGCTGTGTATAAGTTATTATATTTTTTGGATTAGCTATTAATGTCTTAATGTCCTCCTTTTGTAAGATTTCATACACTTTATTTTTGTATAGTTTGAAGATTTAGCTGTTCAGACATGTCTGAAGTAAATGGTCTAATTTTATAATGCATACTGTTATACTAACTCATAATTTTAGATATAAAGGTAGGTATAAAGGTGAGACTCGACATGCTTCAGATGAAAGCAGTTTTTATGCTAAGCTTTTATAGGGAGAGGTGAAATTACTATGAGGTAACAAGGAAGCCTTCTTGGGGCAACAGTAGCTAGTTGTTCAAAAGCATCTTTTTTTTAACAGTTGGAGACAACAAATGTACTGCTTGAGCAACAGTGCCTTTCATTCAGTTTGTCTGAAAATATTAATACTGAGCAGGAATTTCTTTTGAGGTACATTCCAAAGAAATACTTCTTGCTCTAGTGAACACAAGCAATTTACCCAGTGATGACTAAATAGTTTCAGCTCTTCCATAGGGGTATTCTAGTTGCCTCAGTAGCGGGTGCCAGTGCCAGGACCTGTGATTAGGGGCTCACTTCTGCCAATATGTACATGCTGTACTGTATGAAAGAATGAATTCACTCACTGCCTAAATTGTTTTCTAGTAAGGAGCCTTCAAAACCTGTACCTAATTGAAATCAAGTGATACGTGTCTTTTCTGTCATTTTTCTGTTTAGGTTCCACTGTACATAACTGATGTGTTAGTTCTGTCCTCGAGAAGTGGTGGTGATGTTAACAGAAGCATTTACTGTGGCTAGTGAAATGGTTAGGAGAGTTAGAAAATGGGATGGAGACCTTACATGTGCAAGTACCTTAGGAGTCCTGGTACGTAGATTAATTCCTTTAAGAGAACAGAAGCAATCTAGAGTTATACAGTCATTCTTTGTTAGACAGTAAGTAATTTATACAGAAAAGCATAGAAGGCATCAACTCTTTAGTAAAGTTTGGAGAAGAGAAAAAATGGTAGAAGAGAAAATAAGAACATGGTGTTGTTCCATTATTCTCTGAATCATCAGATTAAACAGCTATAGCTGCAATAAGTCATCACAAAGTGACAATGGTCTCTTTGAACAAAGGTTGTACACTCTGTATATAGTAGACAAAAAAAAAGCAGTGATGTAAAAAGACTTGTGCCAGAGAACCACCTCAATGCCTAGCCTTCAGAGTTGTAGTTAAAAGCCTGATGAAGTACTTGAACATACATGAAGGGAAAAAATACATAAAAGTAGAGAACTTATTTTGCTTCCAAAACAGCATGGAGAAGACTACCAGAAAACTGTTCAATGTTGATGTCTGCACTTGAGAAGGCTATAGCAATAATTGAGTTTAAAGTAAGATCTGGGGCTGGATAGAGTACAGTGTGAGGTTTGAGGAACTCTGTCATTACCAAAGAAGATGAAGCAGCATTTTGATACTGGACAGTAAATATTTACACATGGAAAAAAATATCTGGTAGCGCAGAGTGGGAGGGCAGTACTTCTTAATCCTGACATCAAAGTCAGGCAAGCTCAAATACTGAGAAGCCAAACCAGACAAATTCAGTTTTCTGTAGTAAGTATAACGAAAAATTGAAACAGAGGAGGTGTTGGACTCTTCATTGACTGTGAGTTTGTGTTAAGTATCTTTTTAAAATCCACAATTTAACTGTCTTCTGGAAAAAAAAAATGTTATGGTGTTGTACAAGCAAATCGGATGAGATTATCAAAGTGATAGACTTTTGGCTTCAAAATGGCAAACCTTTGGAGTACAGACTGCTCTCAACACTCAGTTTACCACCAGCTGTCCTGTAACTATGGCTGCTACTTAATAAATATTGGAGAACTAAAAGCTTAAGTTAATGTGATGAGCAGTGGTGAGTATTGTATGTTGGAACACAAACTAATTTTAGGTTCATAGTTGAGGGGGTTTTATTATTATTTTAATAGCCCCCTTACACATCTTGCCACCTAAATTTGTCCACCATCTAAGTGACTTGCATCACTCCTACCACGGCTACTGTAGAAATGCTCCTCTTCAAACTGTTAGCATCCTTTTGCTAAGGTGTTCTGAGAGCACTGACTCTAAGATACTCATTGGCGAACATCAAATCCAGTCTTAATGTTGAAGTACCTGGCATATGTCAACATCTCAGAAGAGAGACAATGTACTTTAAAAGGCCATCCAGTTTTTTTTCTCTGCTTAACGGTGTAACTTGAACTGGCTGACAGTGAGTCCAGCCAGCGTTCCAACCACTAGGATTTCTGTAGGACTTGTCGGTCATTTGAGACAATCATCTAGTGTTGTCATCCTTAAATGACTGAGAATTCCAAAGCTCTAAGCTCAGAATGGTTGTGATCAGAGTTGGGTTGGCTTTTTTTTTAATTTGAGCTTTTATAGCTAAAATCCATGTTCTATTCTAAATTCTCCAGTTTTTCCTCAGAAGATGAGGATCTTTACTTTCTTAAGTATTTTGTTAGAGTCCTTTGTCAGGACAGCAGCCCCTTTGTGGAAACCTCATAAAAGGATTCTCCTTGAAGAGGTTACCATTTGTGTCTTTCACCTGTAAAAGCAAGAACTGTCAAATGTGTGGTTCTATATAAAGAAGAAAAGAAATTCCAATTTTCCAGAACTGAACAAACCGAAACTTAACCGCAATGCTTACTTTACTAAAGCTATGGGATGCTTCTTTCCTAATAGTGTAAAAATTTTAGGAAAGACATTTCTGGTTGCCATGGGGAATACTTTTGACCAGCTTATGGTGGACCTTGAGATTAAAACAGTTGGTTCTTTTTCCCCGCTTGGTGATGGAATTTAAAATTGTTCATTGGCAGTTCCAGGCATATGTCAGCTTTTCTTTCCCCACTTCACTGGTACCTAGGCAGCAGATTACCCTCCACTTTCTGATGGGCAGTTTGCTGAAAGAGGGAAGATTCTCCATCATAGTCAAGGTTATAGTTGAAGTGCTATAGTAAGAATACAGTTCCTCATTTGGAAGCATTGAAGATGGTGAAGCCAAGGATACTTGACCTCAGTTTTCTTATGATAATTATGGATGCCAGATTGAGTTAGGCATTAACTTATGACCTAAATAGATAAAATTCATTAGAAATTGAAGCTTTCAAGATTTTGCCCTTTTGCTTCCCAATATATGGGAAAACAGCATGAACAAGAGAGAGATGAGCTCTAATTAGCATTTCTCATACCACCGGCTTTAAGAGATTCAGGATAGTTTCATTCCATTTCCAAGATACATTGCTGGAGAGGGATTACTACCTTAATTTTACAATGTATGCAAAGAAGCATTTAGTTTTCGTTTACTTACAAGCAGGGGAGAAGAATGTAAATGAACTGAATGCTTAACTAAAAAATTTTTTTTTGAAGGCAAATAGAGGAATTACTGGTTCTTGGACCTCTTTACTATTCACTTATCTCCTTGTACAATATGTTAAGTGGGGTGAACATGGTTTTCTAATCTATTCCAGTTGCACTGACTAAAGTGATGCATTACTATGTCATGTTTGAAACACTGTTTGCTCTGAAGTGCTGTAGGCATTTTAATCCTGGATGTTGCATCTTCATTGAATAACAGTTAAACCTACCAAGGCTGTTTGGTTCTAAGTGCTGGTAAAATTTTCTACTAGTGACTTAAACACAGATGTTGGTATAACAAAAAAAGGCATTTGCCAGTAGAGTTTGAGTGCCTGACAGTGTGTAAATGTTTATTTAGGTAGCCATTTTTTAGGTAGCAGTTCAACAGTGTCATACACATTGCTAACAGATGGCTTTCCCTTCCAGCCCTGTAGAGATGGTGCTGATCTGAAATTCCACTTAGTCCTCTCTTGCATAAACAGAATGCACTTATTCATATAAATTGTAACAATATGAACCTTTAAACTGTTCCCAGTTGCTTTAGCCCCTGATGTTACTTTAGCAAGGTGGCAGTGCATACCAGTCCAGTCTTTCAGAAATAAAATGGATTTGTGTTATCTTTTTTTTTTCTCTACAACTTTGAATCTTAAGTTTACCAAATTTTGTGTGGGTTCTGTGTATTTAATGCTTCACTGAAATGAAAGTGGGAAGATTTATCTCTGCTTAGATGTTAAGGAAAGCACATTTGAGCAGGGTAAAAAGGAATTCCCCTTGCTCATTGCAGAGGGTGATAAAGAGTTCAGAGGTATTTCATCTGCTCCTAAGTCAGAAAACTAAGGAACGCTCACAACTTACATTGCTGGAGATGAAAGGTACATTGAATCTCAAAGCTTTCAGATCAGTCATTCTTTATCCAAGGAGAAAAAAACCCCCACAACTTTATTCTTTAGATGTACTCCACAGGGCATTACCTTCTTATTTCTATTCCATTTTTGACCCAGCATTCAATTTGGTAGTTATAGCACTAACTTATGTGATTGCCAGACCTCAGAGCAGTTTCAGATAATGATTTCAGTAGTGTGTCTTAATGTGCTAAAGACATCTGAATTAAGACTTTCTCCTTTACATTCCTCTTATTTTAATTCAACTCAGTTCTTTGTGATCCCTCTACTGTTAAAAACAGGTACTGATAGTTGATTCGTGTTCATGTTTAGAATACAGTATTTTTTTCAGATGAGAATTACTAATAGATAAGAGGTAGACAGTTGCTTTTTAAAGACTAGATCATGGCTGGATATTGTTGTAGAAACACTGCTGTACTTCAGTTGAACTAGGTGCAGCATTGACTGGTGCAATTTGTGTATGAGCGGTAAAGTTATCCTTCTTGACTTCTCCTTTGTTTTTGATTTGTATCTTAACTTGATGTTGCACAATTATTTTCAGACTTGAATTCATTTAAGATTAAGGTCAGTATGTCCAGCCCTACAAAAGTCAGTCTTCAGTTGTCAGCCATCAGTCCATTCTTACTGAAATGAATTAAAATCTTGAATATTTGTACTAGCTTATTAGCTGGTTAGGTAGTACAATGGGTTCCTGGAAGTCTTCAGGTGGAAGGCAGAGAACTTCTGAAGTGAACCAGGTAACCTGTGTTCTTTATCAGCTTTCAAATCCACCTCCCAATAAGACCGAGTCTCCCCAGGGGAATGTAGATGTACTTACTGCTTGGAACTTTGTAGTTAATTATATTTGGTTATCTAATTCTAATAACTTGCATGTGCGCTATGCTTGCTTGCTTTTCAATAGCTGACAAAAGCTATAGGAGATCTTGGGGGTTGGTTTGTTTAAAAAAAAAAAAAAACCAAAAAACTAAAACAAAGCTGGCAAGAGAAATCTGTCAGGCTGTGAGCTGACTAGAACCAACAAAGATCCCAGCTTTTTGTCTAAAAGAATTGTCTAAATAGTTCTTAATGAAATGAATTGGGTAGCATGTGTATTTTCACATTGCTCTCCTCCAAGCAACAAAAATAATTAAAATACCGTACATGTCAACAAGGCTATTTGGGAGATGTCTTGCCCCATTTTTAATTTAAATAACATTGAGTTGTAGTGAGTGTTCAGCATATTAATGCCTGACTTAAAAGATTAGCAGAATCTGAATGACTTGCATTGTTTTGTTTAATTACAGCTTTATAAAAATGTAGATATTTGCATAAAGCCCGTCATTGAATCTAGGTATGTTTCGATGACATAGCAAGAAGAGGACCAAGACAAGTAAATATGTGCACAATTTAATTCTTTCTTAAGATACTTTACTGTTCTGGGAAGAGATGTTCTCCATGCAGATTCTGCTCTTCCTCTATTTGCTCTTAGCTTCTGTTTGTTTTCGTTAGTTGAACTAAAATAAGAAACAAAACCCTCAGACTGACTAGTTTCTGTCTCTCTAATATATACACACTGTACTTGCTTTGAACCTCATCTACTGCATGTTGTTTATGCTGTACACAAATGCAGTTGCAGTATTTCTTTGGTGTTGTACAGCATGATACATTTCATTCCCCTTTCTAATTTACCTCCCATTAGCTATATATTGCTTTACAACTGGAAAAAACAGGTTTTGGGAATTGAGTCTGCATATAAAAATATTTTTTTTTTCTGTGAGTCTTATGAGAAATGTCCTGCTTGGAGAGTCTCAGACAGTATTTTCCTGTGTTTATTCATGTTACTTTGCTTTATTTTATAAGTGGATATTGATTTCTGATGTGTTGTTAAACTTAATGTTGAATAAATCTGACTTCCATTTTGAAAAGTGAAACTGTGTTAGTGAAAATGTTATGTAATGTTAATTCACCTTAGACTGTTCCTAGAGTATAGAAACTCTTTAAAAAAAATTTTTTTTTTAAAACTTGAGATAAATTTCTTTGTTCTGCTTAGGATCCTGGCCAATATTTCTTTGCTTCATGCTGTTATTAAAGTTTGACAGCAATATTACTGGGAAGGGAAAGGTGGACACAGTTTTGTTTGGCAGCTAGGGTGCTACAGTTAGGCTTGAAAATCCTGAGTCTTACTGTCTTTGCTTGAAAGAGCCTTACTGAGCTTAAGTTGTTTCATATTTTGAAGATTTGGGATTTGGGGATTTTTCTCCTGAACACAGTGAAAAGCCTTTCCAAATGACTGTTGGAATAATGCATAGCCTTGTGATTTTGAGCATGAGCATTAGTTTGAGAACCTGTGGTGCTCTACCAAAAAAAAAAAAAAGTCCTTGCTATCATTTTAATATTCCTTTTAGCTTGTAGCAACTCTGAGAAGGAAGAAGCACTAGCTGTACATCAAGAATAGCTTTCTAAAAGTGGCTTCTCTTGTAACCAAAAATCTCACGTAAGTGGAGGTGACAAGAATGCAGTGAGATGCGTGAGTGACTATACAGGTGTGGCCCATGGGATCAGTGTGAGTTGTGTTTAGAAAACTTAAAAGTGCAGAATAAATTAATTAATTTTTCCTCAATTAAAAAAAAGGATATTGGTAATTGAATCTGTATATGAATTATTTTCAGTTCTGGTTGCCTAATACAGCCCTCTGCAGAAGCAATAGTGTGAGTTGGTCACTGGTTTCACTTCAGTTTGTCCGTAGGGTTCTTGGTTAAAGTGTTGACTGTTTATCAATGGAAAAAGCATATAGGCTGGCAAAGCCTCTATCAGCTCTGCATCTTTGGAGAGCTAAAGACTTTTCCGTTGGGGACCTACTATTAATTTCTCCTGCAAAATTTGATTGAAAAAATTTTCATTGAAAGCTTATAAGAAATGTCTGATTTTGCTGCAAGATTTGGCACCCAAGCAAGTGGAACATAGAGCATTCTAATTCCATGGCATATTACTGAGCTTTGGTTAATTAACAACTTCAGCAAGCTGGTATTCAGTTACTGAAGTCAATTTTTTTTTCCTAGATGAACTGCTTTTTATTACTATCGAATTAAAGTCCATTTCCTTACCCTGCCAAATTTAGTTTTTTAAACTGACAGATTTACCAGTTCCACTGGGTGGTGGCATTACTTGTGAAATTCTGTAGCATCCTGCTTGCCCTCGGTGAGATGGAGAATGTGGAACAGATTTGAAATGGGACAGCTAATTTCTTCTAAGGTCCTTTGGGGGTTGAGCTGTTCCTAGGGATAGAGCGTGCCTGGTTAAGCCGGTTCTGGGTCAGTTTCATAAAGGTCTCCTGTGTTCCCTGTGCTTTTTGAGTGCCTTATAAGGATGTACTAAGTGTCCTCTAATGTAGCTACACAGTAGAAAATATTTTTTTTATTCAAGGAATTTATCTGTATATGAAGTAAAGTTTAGCTCAGTTTCCTATCAGCTTGATGCTGCAGTACTTGTCTGCATCAATCCTGTTTCTCTCCTACTTCTCACTTTTTGCTCAGTGTTTCCAAGTGGAAGTTAAATGGTGAGCTCATGAATCTAAAATATAAATAAGTTCTGAAGGCCAGAGTTTGTCTGTATTTAAGAGGTCTTATCTTTCAGCTAGTGGCTGTAAGTATTCTGGAAGTAATTTTTGAACCTCATGCTGGATTTCCATTTGTTCTCTGTACTACTTACATCTTAAAGCTACTCATTCTCCAGTTTTTCCTCATTTGGTTTTATACAGGGGAGGCTTAGCAATAGGAAAATATTCCAGAAATTGTAAGTGACAGTTACAGCATGTGGAGGAAGGCATGCGAATACATGTGTGAGTGAAGAAAGAGGCTGGGGACAGGGACACGGGAGAAAGAGTATTTGTGTGTACTTTGAAATGCAGGAGTCTGGACGAATGATTGGAAAGATGAGGTATATGTGAGAGAAGTTCAAACACAGACTATGTAATTGCTGAAGTGCTTCCCCCCACCCCCCTTACTCCTGCTGTCATGAAATACATAAGGTGTAGAGATAAAATCCTAAAGAGGATTGTGAATGAAAATACTGCTTTGGGGAAAAAACCTCCATTCTGCTTTCTGCTCAACCTATAGAATGTGTTAATTTTTTGTAGCAATTTTAGAGAAAACAGTTTGAGAAAGATAAATAAAACATCAGAAATACCATCAGATATACAATTGGAGATTGTTATCTGCCAGGAATGCTCTAAGATAGATGACTACCCTAAATCTCTACAAGAAAAAAAACACCAACCACCAAACCCTATGGTGTTAAAGTGTTTTCCTTTTTTTTTTTTAGTATGCTGGTGCCTAGTTAGGGCATATAACAGCATGGATAACTGTAGTTTACATTGCCAAAGATTTTGATTAATTTGTCTGGGGTGGAAGAAGTGGCAGAGACATAAGAAAAAAACACTGACTTTTGTTGAAAGTTAATGTTTCATCAGTACCTAACAAGCAAAGGGCTTCTGAATGTGGAATTTTTTAAAGGAGGTTCATGACACTTTCAAAAGTCCTTGCATTCCTACGTCTAGGCATTGCTGAATTGTTCAGCCAAAGGTGTGTTTAACTGTGTAGTTTCTGATTTGATGTATGACTTCAGATTTGTAAAGAGCAAAACCTCCAAATTTAATATGTAGGAGTAAAAATACCCAACACCTCAAGCCCAAAAACCTCAGTTGAGAAACTTGAAATAGGAAAGAACACATCCTTTTATGACAAATTTTCTACTGTAAAATAGCTAAATATAGCAATTAGTTGTGTATCAGTGATCTTAATTTCTTTTGATAAGCTGCTCAACCCATCACTCCCAGCATCTACCATCAACGTGAAGTGTGTTGTAGTAAATCTGAATTCTTTTTGTCTTCTGTAATGCAAAGAAAAGTTTCTGCAGTGCAATTTATGCCCTTAAGTGTACCTCTGCAACCTCCATTGTCTAAATCAGGCCTGGGATACCTCTGCTGCTGTGTTGTTATCAGTGTATCTCCTCATGTTGCCAAAAAACTTAGGTTTGCCTCTAAGTTCAAAGTTTTTTGCATTGGAATTTTGTTTCTTTTATCCAGCCTCGAATAATTGATTCCTGGCAAGTCTGGCCAGAGCTACTGGCCATTGCCTGAGGCAACTACTGTAGCTAGTCAGTGCCATTGCTAATATTAGCCATAGACAAGTATACTGGTTTCATTGAGGTTCTGCAGAGTGGAGAAAATTCTCATTCACCAAAATATGGAAGCTTTTTCTCTCTAAATCATGCCAATATAAATTAAGAAAAAGCCTTGAAGGAGCTTTACTTACTGCAATCTTGAATTGGTTTATTGTCTTGAAAAGAAAAAATTAGTATTACTTTGTCCTTCAACATCCCAAAGTAGTGGGAATAAAGGAAGACATGGTAGTTCCTCTTGCAAAGGACTAGAAAAGAAAGTGTTCATGATACAGCAGCCAAGAGTTAGTTAAGAAACTAAAAGGAGTAATATGCTTGCATAGCTGATGGGAACAGTGAAGGCACCTCAGGGCTCCACTTTAGATTTGTCAGTATTTAACTTCATTAAAGATGGGAAAGATGGAATGTGTATAAACAAGTATGGAAGAGCAATTAGATGATCATTGTTGATAAATGTATGTTAGAAATGTCAACTGCTTGATCCCTAGAATGCTCTAGATGTAATTTAGAACTTGGGAAAGAGACTTGGAAGCCCAACATAGAATTTGGTGTTGAGCTGCTAATCAACTTGAACATGCACGATGTCAGGCTTGGAATTGAGTGTCCAGAAAATACAGTGATAAAGACATCTAGAGTATGGCCAGTTGTGCAAGGTAATCATTAGCTGCTGTGACGCTAACTTCTCTTGTAAGAGCAGACTTTGCTCTTTTCGAATCAGTCAATCATATTGAGAGATGTTGGTGCACTCTTCAGCATTAGAGCAAGCTAAAGAGGAAACGAAACTGGGCTCCTCCACATGTCTGAAGAGACTCCTGCTGTTCAGAGCCCTTGTTAATAATGTCGAATGGTAATAATTTGAGGAATATCTGGAGATCCTGTAATTAAAAAATAAAGGTCTGTAGGAGTTTTGTGAAAAAAAAAAAAAAACCACAAAAGCAGAAACTCCTGCTGGCATTTTCTTTAAACACAGCTAAAGACCATATACTTTCCCATGCCTTGCTCCTGAGTGTATAGCAGAGAATACAGTTCTGCTGCTAATGCTCCCTCTGTTTTTATCTACCACTATCAAAATTAAGTGTAAGATCCCCAATAACATGTACTCATTCGTTCCTTTCTGTAGACTCTCTTAGATAGACCCTTTGTCAAACTCAGGAAGAATATTTGCCCTATGCTGCTTACCTGCCATAGACACTTGTAGGTAAAAGGTGATGTATTTTGGTTCAGATTATCATCTTGTCTTTTTGGTTTCAGACAGGTCTTTCAGTATTCCTGTGGAACCAAACTGTTCTGAGATTTATATGGAAATAATTCATCCTTCCTTGGCACTAATTTGCTGCAACTGCAAAGGCTATTTTGGATTTGTATCTACTGTAGTTAACAATTCTCAAGTGTCCTATTTTCCAGGGGAGCTCAGACAAACCTATTATCAAAGAGCTGTGATTGATTTTTACTTTTTTTTTTGTGTTACAACTAAACATTAATTTTCTTCTTTTGTTCCAGAGGGAGAAGGGGGCGTATGTTTTCTATCCTTTTAAAGATGCTCTTCATCTCTGTGTACACTGACATATGTTAATTTCTGAACATCAATGGAGACAGCAGCACTGCAATTCACACATTTTGATTTGACGGCTAGTTCGCAAATATGCTAACGTTCAACTTGTTGGTTATTATTGCTGCTCCTTTTCACATGGGAAAATTAGTATGCACATTAGAGGATGACTTCTCTACAAAGAATTATATAAACTAGGCAGGCAGCTCAATTTCTTAGCTGTTTGTGAAAAAGCCTTTTATTTCTTTCTTTATTCCCTGTCTGGGAGAAGTCAAATGTTCATTTGAACAGAAAGACTTGGAAATTAAACAAATAGTTCCCTCACTTTAAATGTAGCCTGAACTCTGCTGAAACACTAGCCGTTTCCTCTCTCTTTCTTGAGGGTCTTGCACTGGTGAATCACTCTTTTAGTGCTGTGTTCATGATACATCACGGTCATAAATTGCCTACCAAAGACTTTAGGGAAATCTCTGTGTCCTACCAGTGGATGTTTTACCATGCAAGAAAGGGGAGACTGTAGCAGCAAAGGACACCTGCTTTGATCGGTACCCTACTGTAGGGTGTAGTTGGAGCAATGAAGAATTTGGGGGGGGGGGGGGGGGGAGGGGAGGGGAGAGAAGAATAGAACAGGCAGGAATTCAAAGATCATGTCAGTAACTTTTCAGGAAAATACTGTTGGATTGTGAATCCATAGTCGGAAGCCTCCTTGAATTTTTATAATTTACTGGTATGGACACCAGACAGATTTACTAACACGTGGTGTTTAAGTTGGCTTAAAATAGTATCCTATAAATTTGAAACACTTAAATAGTGCTCTATCAACTTGCCAACTTGAAATTACAGCTCATGCAAGTTACCTTGGGTGTTTCTTCCGAATGAAGTGTCTTCCAATAAGATTATTACAAATGTTTCTATTACACTTTTGCCCCCATCTCTGGCAGTACGATATGGTCAGCTGAAACTAGCAAATTCTTGCTAAGTCATGCGGAAGCGCAACCAAAACCTTAATTACTGAATTTTTATTTTCACTTTCCCTTCACAGCGCTGTAGAATTGGATTGTGGAAATACATAGGAAATGGCTGTTGTGTATGTGACTGCACTTTGTGTCTTTATAGCAATAGACTATAATTTACTATTACATATATTCTGCACTAATGCAGATCATTTACCTGTCCTTAGTGAAAATGAGGTAGCGTGGTGTTCTTTATTTCTGTCTTTCAATGGTAAAACATAGCAGTAATGTGTTGCTCTCAACTGTGAAGAAGTTTGCTTCATGAACCTTACTTTACACAGCCCTCTTCATCTTACGTGGTGATGGCTGCTCTGGAAATACTCTACAAAACTGCAGGTCTTTCAAAGCTCCTTTAATGAACCTGTAGGACTTTGTTCTTTTCTGTTTCAGCAGCCAGGTAAAGCAGCCCCAGCTGAGCTTTCCCAGTGCATTCCAAGTTAGTATTTGATCACTCTTCCCAAATTGCTACTGATTGTGTTTTGTACGTTTTGAGGGCCTTACCTGATAGGACCCAGACCAGCTCAGCCAGGTTCAGGCTAAATGAAATAGATAATACCCAACACAGCAATCTTCACAGTGATAAAAGAGGAAAAACTCCCACAAACTTCCTTAAAACAAAATTGACATTGTCTGCTTCAAATTCAACTTCAGCTGTCTGTCTGTATGTGTTTTTATATATATGTACATACATATATATAAAATAAATATATGGCTAAGGATCCATATAAATTCCCACCAACACCTTAGAGCAATGAATCTTTCAAGTGAAATTCTGTTTTGTCTATTGTCACTATGAAGCGAAAGATTTCTGTTTTCTGGCCCTTCAAAAATGAGTATTGACAAAGGGTAGTACCTTTGGATCTTTGCTTTAAGGAATACAAATAGATAACATAATACATTTAGTTAAGCTTCAGACAGGAAGCTGAAATCTAGTTCTTATTGTCACTTCCTTTGTGACTTTTATGTAGACAGTTCAATTGTTCTGTAAAGTAAAGGCACTACTGACTGGCTTCCTGCAAGGGGTTGAATGAGTGTTAAGCTTCTGTTAATTGAAAGTACTATTCTGAATTCTAGATATTATTAGTAATTCACCAGATTAAGGCATAAAACTCTTCCGAGAGCTAAGCATTTTTTCTTGCAAAGAGAAGTGTTGATTTTCAAAGCTACATTAAACTCTGCTCTGCCTTTCAGGATACTCTAACCTATTCTTTTTTTTTTTTTGGGGGGGGGGGGGAAGTTAGTGGCAAGTAAAATGAAAATCCAGGAAAGTGTAATATAAAAAGCAGGTTTGACCTTTCTTCATCTTAAACAGGGAGTTTCATAAAGTGACATGATGGGGGGAAGGAAAAGACACAAATGTACTGAGAATGTAAAGCATAAGTGGTACAGAACACAAAGACTTTCAACAGTGCTCTATATATATTTCACATCTGTGTTGCTAGTTATTCTAAAAACCTCTATAAATTAATGGAGTACACACAAATAAGAGGAGTATTCAAGCTTATCCTGTTATTGCTGCTCATTAGCTGAAAGCATTAATGTACGTACTCTGCTAAAGCATAGTTCCTGTTTCTGGAATTTGTTTCCTTTCCTGGAAAAGTGTCTTGCAGCTGGACTTCATTGGAACTCAACATGCTCGGCAAGCCCACCTAGTGTTTCAGAAGCATTCTGAGATCTTATTCTGGGTGAGATGACTGATGGCTTAACCTGCTGGTGGATTGCAGTTAGTATAAGGTTCCTGAGAATGTCTAATAAACTCAGATCTCTTTCCATATGTTGATTTTAAAATGTATTGGGGAACAGTCAGTTTCCTTTTTTTTTTCCCCCTTTTTTCACCTTATTCAGTCACCAGAACATGGATCACAGAATCACAAAAATTTTAGGATCAGAAGGAACTACTGGAGACCATCTAATCTAACACCCCTACTGAAGGCAAGGTCACCTACAGTAGGTTGCTCAGGAGTGTGTTCAGTTTGATTTTGAGCATCTCCACAGATGGAAACTCCACAATGTGTCTCTGGGCAATGTGTATCAGTGTGTGATCAGCCTCAGTGTAAAAACAGTATTTTCTTTGAGTGGACATTCTTATTTGAATTCATGGCCATTACTTTGTGTCCTTTCACTCTGTACCACTGTGAAGAGTCTTGCTTAGTCTTGCTCTCATCAGGTATTGATACACATTGACAAGGTCCCCCTGAGCCTTCTCTTCTCCAACCTAAACAATCTCAACTCTGTGGGTCACTGTTCAGATGTTCCTGGCCTGCAATCATCTTCATGGTCCTGTGCTGAACTGGTCCAGTTTGTCCATCTCTCTTCTGTACTGGGGAGCGCAGGAGTGGTCACAGCACTTATGGTGTGTGTCAATAGTGGAAGTATCATCTCCCTCTAACTGCTGGCAAGGCTATTCCTAGTGCTTCCTGGAAGAGTGTTGGCCTTTGTTTGAAAGGTACATTGCTGATTCATGTTCAATTTCTTGTCCGCCAGGATCCCCTGGCCATTTTCTACAGAGCTGCTTTCCTTTCATTTGCCCCCCAGCCTGTGCTGGTGCATGGGGTTATTTCTCTTCAAATACAGAACTTGAAATTTCCCTTTCATGAACTTCATGAGGTTCCTGTTGGCTCATTTCTCCTCCAGACTGTTGAGGTCCCTTGGTATGGCAGCACAGCCATCTGGTCTATCAGGCACTCATTCCTTTATCATCTGCAAACTTGCTGTTAGTGTGTTCTGTCCCATCTTCCAGCTCATTAATGAAGAGGTTAAACAGTACTGGCCCCAGTATCAACCTCAGGGATACAACATTAGCGACTGGCCTCCAGCTAGGCTTTGTGCTGCTGATCACAACCACCAATTTGAGCCTGGAAGCTCAGCCAGTTTTCAATCCACTTTATTGTCCACTTATCTAGTCTGTATTTTTGTCAGTAGGTTTATAAGAAAGTTGTGGGAGACTATCAAAAGCCTTGCTAAAGTCAAGATAAGCTATATCCACTGCTCTCTCCTTACCTGCTGATCTCATCACTTTATTGTGGAAGGCTATTAGGCTGTTCAGGCATGATTCCTGCTTTTTAGGTTCATGCTGACTCATCACCACCTCTCTGTCTTTATGTGTTTGGAATGGCTTCCAGGATTATTTGCTCTGTCACCTTGCTAGGGTTTGAGAGGTCAATTGGCCTGTAGTTCCTCAGATCTTCCTCCTTGCCCTTCTGGAAGATGTGAAACTTGCTGTCTTCCAGTCCTCAGGAACCTTCCTCAATCACCATAACCTTTTGAAGATAGTTGATAGTGGTCTCACATGACGTTGGCCAGTTGTCTCATGACTTGTGGGTGCATCCCTTCTCTATTGACAGTAAGTTTTCCTTGCTCCAGACTCTTCCATTCTTTTCAGGGACCTGAGATTCCTGCAAGGCAGATCTTGCCAGTAAGGACCGCAGCATAGAAGGCATTGAGTACTTCAGCCTTATCCGTGCCAGCTGTCACCATGTGCTATGTGCATCATTCAGCAGGCCCACACTGCCCCTAGTCTTCCTTAAGTTGTGGATATGCCTGTAGAAGCCTTTCTTATTGCCCTTCATGTAACTGGATTCAGCTTCACGTGGGCTTTGGCATACTGAACCCCATCACTGCACACTTGGACATTGTTTCTGTATTCCTCCTCGGTCACCTGTCCCTGCTACCATCTCTTGTTATGTTTCCTTTTGATAGCTGAGTTTTGTCAGGCACTCCCTGTTCACCTGCGCAGGTGTCCTGCCACCTTTGCTTGACTTTCTGCACATTGAGGTGGACAGGACAATTATTGAGTTTGGAGGAGGCGATGCTTGAAAAAAAAACAAAACCAAAAAACCCACTGTCCTGAACCCCTCTTCAGGACCATACTCCATGTGACTCTTCCAAGCAGGTCCCTGAACAGGCCAAAGTCATCTTTCCTGGAGTTCAGGATCCTGCTACTTGCCTTGTCCCTCCTCTCTGGATCCTGAGCTCCACACCTCATGGTTGCTGCAATGAAGGCTATCCCCAGCCTTCACACCCTCTGTACTGGGTCTGTCTGGGATGGAGTTAATTTTCTCTATAGCAGCCCATATGGTGCTGTGTGTTGGATTTGTGACCAAAGCGATGCTGATAACACACCACTGGTTTTGCTGTTGCTGAAAAGTGCTACTACAGGGTCAAGGCCTTCTCTGTTTCTTACTCTACCCCCTCATCCCTTTGGGGGGGGAAAGTGAGTGAGCGACTCTGTGGGGCTGAGCCATCTGTGGGGCTTAAATCACAACACCCCTGACTGGTGGTTTGTTCTTTGCAAGTATAAAGTCCAGCAGACCGTCTCCCCTTGTTGGCTGCTTGATCACTGGTATCAGGAAGTCATTGCTAATGCACTCCTGAAACATCCTCACTTGCTTGTGCTCTGCTGTGTTGTCCCTCCACCAGATATTGGGATGGTCAAAGTCTGCATAAGGACCAGGGCCTGTGGATGTGAGGCTTCTTCGGTTGTCTGAAGAAGGCAACAAAATCCAATAGTTCCTCCTAATCAGGTGGTTGGTAGCAGACACTCACTACAGCACTACCAATTTTGATCTGACCATAAGCTGTCAGCTGGTTCATCGTCCATCCCCAGGCAGAGCTCCATGCATCCTGCAGTGCTCTCACATCAAGGGCAGCTCCCCCTTCCTTACCATCGTGCCCTGTATCCACCCATTGCTGCAGTTGAGTTGTGTGAGCTAGCCATCCCCCGGCGTTTCCATGGTCCAAACAAGATCACAGCCCTGCAACTGCATGTAGACCTCTTAAGTCTTAATGTCTGTTCTGCATGCTGTATCAGTGTACAGGCACTTCAGAGAGGAGCTCAGTCATGCTGGCTTCCTCTTGATAACATGACTGATACTATAAATACCTATCACAACACAAAACGAACCAGTTATTGAAACTGAGGACACGCGTTTCTGCTGTAACAGAGATGAGAAGAAAAGAAGTAGTGGAGGACAAGGAATGCCGGTTGCTGCTCTTTGCTTCCAAGATCTAGTATGCCTATTTAGTCCCTGTTCCTAGCAATAGAAAGCAGCTCGTTCCCCAGGGAGCCGGGTATGATCAGTGCAGCATTGAGAAATGTGGTAAAGGTTGAGAGAGGAAAACATTCTCTGACTTTTGGGGGGGAATGTCAAGTGAAAAAATGTGAGGGATGAGCTGTTTGGAGGAAATGCGACACTCTAAGACAAATGATTGGTCAAGACTAGCAGATTTGAAAAGAAAGGTGACTGTACTCAGGGTTAGGAAGAAAAGAGACCAGAATAAACAGAAATAATAAAAGGACTGGGAAATGTTAATAATACACAATCCCTCAAGTGACAGAAAAGGAAGAATGGTCAGAAGAAATGAGTACTCTTTTTAAAGTATCTATGCTTCATAAATCATGTAAAAATGAAATGCTCTGAATAATCCTTGACTTAACTTTCTTTGTCCTGGGATGTATGTAGGTTGGTGTGATCTGAAATGGAACCAGAGTCATTGTGCTTTCAAGGGCTTGCTTCCCTATACTTTGCTTCAATGCCTTTCTTTCCTGCATCCCTTGGGTGTGATAATGGCATTCTGTGAATCATAACAGCAGTGCAGAGCTTAATTAATGTTTGCAAAACACTTAGATCCTCAGATGAAGTGTGCTATGTGCATCCGGTGCAACATATTATTGCCAGTAAACACAGGCTATTTTTAATTCCAGCAGCAACTCCTTCATGGTGCTTTTCCTATCACGAAAACAACCACACAAGGATGGCCATGATGGGTCATGCTGCGGTCCAGCTATCTAGTCTCTGGGAACAGCAGGTGTTTAAGGAAGAGAACTGCAAAAAAGACAGATGCTCTATTTGGCAAACCCTCCTGGCTTCAAGCAACAAATATTTTAAAGACTGTGTGATCTGGAGGTTACAAGCAGAACCTGCCTCTGAAGGGAATTCTTGTGCATGCCTTTTCAACCAGTGCTTGGTGAGCCGGGGGATTAACCTTGCATACCCTCCATAGGGTGTTCTCCTCTGTCTGAGAGAGTGAACCTAGAGGAAGAAAATCATATTTTTAGTCTATTTAGTTAGAAGTAAATCTCCGTCTACCATGGTGACAAATGTATTTGAGTCGCTAGAGGAAAAATTATGTGCTATTTGGTACATAACTGCTCACGGAAGAGCTCAGCGTATGTCCTTTCAGGCCTCAGAATAGGATGACTTATTGCTTTAAATTTATCTGAATCTAAACCCACAGATTCATATCCAAGGAGACATCAGTTATTCCCCCTTGTGAGCTGGAGAACTGGAGTTAGATGCATTAATTCATATTAATATGATGTTAAAATCCTAGCTTTTATATAAATTAAAGACCATCAGCTCTCTGTAAGGAGTTCCTCTGCCTTGCCATTACCTCACTTTTCCCCTCCCAGTTAACAGACAGTATTTTACATATCAACTGGCAGCAGGTTTTGGCCTCAGAAATAGAAATGCGTGGAAAGGTGATGTGTGTGTGTGTGTATATATATATGAACTGGAACCATTTTTCTGTTAAATTGGGTTATGATTTCCTGATTTGCACAAACAGACCAATTCCTAATTTAAAACCTTGTTAAGGGAATTCTATCCCATTTATATGGAGAAGTGGATCACTACTTTGTGAAGTTTTGGAAATATTTGGAGATGTGTGTAATGAAAAGGCCAATAAAAATGTAAATGATCTCAACTGTATTTATCATATATTTCAGCTAGATCTCTGGCAGTGCAGCTGATTTTGATAGCAAGCAGCCTACTAAATATTTTGTAGCACGATTTAAAAAAATGAATAAACCCATAATATTTGCATTTAATTATCTGCCATGGAAGGTATGTCTTCCATTTCAAATCAGTCAAGCAGATAGTGCATATTCACCAATCTTTTTATCTTGGTCCTGGATTTTACTCTAGGTGGCAGAATTGTTCTATCTACAGCACACGAAGAACATGAAGAAACAAAAAATGGTTAATGATGTGTACCTCCCCAGTGTGAATAATTCTTGTTTCCTAAATCAGCTGCCTTATTTTTCCAATAGTGTCAAATTTATTACTAAGCAGGTAGAATTCATTAGCTGGGCTGTTTTTTTTTTTAAAGGGGGAAAAAAACCCCCAAACAACTTTCTTCATAAAAACTGCCTGACTCAATTAGAAGCTGCAGAATATTTTGTAAAGTATAATTGCTATGAAACGCTGATACTTGGAGCAACTTTTTGGGAATACTTATGAACTGCCATGTATGTATAGTTTCCTATAAGTAGTTGAGGTTAGAGGAAGAGTTAATCTTTCCAACAGCGTTATGTCAAATTCTTTACATATGGAAGAATTAATTCCTAATACAAAATGCATGTTAAACAGGGAGCTGGGACACTTTAGACACGTTTGTAAGGAAACAGCTCTTTTGGGCTAAAATACGTATGTGTGTGCTGAGCAAGCGTGGGTTTGATCTGTCAGGTGCGTTGTAAGAGCCTAGAAGGATTGGGCTGGGTCGGTGGTTAGATGGTTACCTAGGTTAACACTTTGACAAAAGCTCCACCCTAGATCTTCTAATTAAAATTATTTTGTTTTGGAACATTGGATATAATTTCTTTGTTACCTAATGTAATAAACTTTAAGCATAATCTCTTGTGTACACCTGACAGTGTTTCTGAACAGAAGAAGAAAAGAAAAACAAAAAAAAGGCAATAAATGCTTTCAGGAGGAGAGAGAATTAAATTAGACTCTTTAGGAGATCAGACATTTGAAGTCTAGAAACTCTTTCTGGACCTGTGGAGGGGAGTAGAGAATTCCAGAGATGTCTTCCCCCCCGCCCTCTTCTCCAGCTTTAACGATGCCAGTTCTTCTGTGTAGTGTTTTCATTGCCTACGTTGTTACGCTCCCTGGGCATCCCTGGCCGGTATGTTATTGCTGCTCCTAAATGAAAACTGTTTAGGAAAAATCCTTTCGCTGCGGCTTATCATTTGTTGCTGTAGCAGGGTTGGTGTTGTGGAATTTTTAAGCACTATTGTGTAGTTCTACTCCAAAACTGACGTTGCCCTTCTTTGCAAGGTGGGGAGAGTTAGCTGGGCACATGGCTATAACTATTGGAACACAAGGGAAAGAAACAATAGGTTGCTTTCAAAATTATGCTACAGTTGACCAAAAACTTTCTATATTTTTAGTGGTTTAAAAAGGGAGTGAAACAGCTACAGCATTGGCTTGCAAACCTCTCCTCAAAGTTGGAAAAAGTGTAATTTTTTTCCCCTCCTTCTCACAGAAAGTAGAATTGTTGACTAAATGCTTGCCTCTAATCTTTTCTCTAGATTGGCTTATTTCAGTATTTTGAGTGGAAAGCACTCTTTACTCATACCGAGTGTAACTTTCCTCCCTGAAGGATTCTTTGAAATAAAACGGAGCCACTTTGTAAATGCAGGGAGTACAAATTCTCTACACGAGCATGAATACAGTCCTGGCCTGAGCACACCAGAAGCAAGAATAGGAGGTGAAGGTCTCCCACGGCAATTTATCCATGGATACTTCTGAAGTGCATTTTTACTTGATTTCACTTAACTTCAGTCAGAAGTTTGTAAGGGTATGTGGGACTTCTGTAGGTGTATGTCACACTAACTGTTAAGAGTGTGAGGAATGTGGGAATGTTTATTTCTGTAAGATTATGTGGTCCAGGACCTTGTTAAATGTGATGAAAAGGAGAAAGGGGAACCAATAATCAAAATACAGAGACACAGATCTGACAGATAAACAATGGGACAAAGACAAGAAGCAAACAAAAATTGATGGGCTATCAGGAAACTGCAGGCAAATTGGGACTTTGCCGCTGATAAGGTTGCAAACCTGAGGGCTCAGGATGTTGCAGGGGGTCGGTGGAACTGCACAGGCTGATGGGGGAATGTGCAGGGGAAGGGGATCGGGGAGGAACAAAGGGGCGATAGACAGAAAGGGGTACGAGAGGGGTCGGTCACTTGTAAAACAGAGCTGGTCACTACGCTTGTCTGTACGCTTGTCTGACTGAGCCCTGCGCCTGATCTGCGCGGTCTGTCCGATCTCCTGATTAAATCCTTTCTTAACGATCTCTCCGTGTAATCTCACTGAGTGTGAGTGCTGCAAGGACTAGGTGCCAGCTGCTGGGGGGACCAGAGGGGGTGGGTTTGGGGCCAGCAGCTGAAGTCAGACTGGGGGTGTGGGCACCCCGGCCTGTGGAGTCAGCTACTGGGACCAGTGGGGTCTCTGCGACATGCACTGGAGTGAGTGGGGGTCTCGGTCCAGCCCCTGGGGTGGGAGCAGCGCGAGTGGGGTGAGCAAGGGGCTCGGTGCCAGCGGCTGGAGGGGGACTGTGTGCCTGGTGCCCGTGAGGAGGAGGGCACTTGGCTGTCTGGGCTTGTCTTTTATGTGAGTCCTGTACGCAGGTGCTGTTGAAGGTAGCGCCTTGTCTGTGTCAGCCTGTGTGGCCGGCCGTGTCAGTGTCCTCTGCGTGTGTGTGTGTGTGTCTGGGACACGTGTGCAGCTTTGCTGCCAGTCAAACGTGTAAGTGGGAAAGCGGCAGCCGTGTCCCTCGGGCTGGACAGAGACCCCGAGCACCATCCTCGGCTCCAGTGGCCAGGCAACAGGGTTCTAGGCAGGAGCTGCTGGAGGTGGCTGCTGCTCCCAACATCCCTTAACAAAGACCTTTTGTTCCACAAAACATTAAATGATAGGAAAACTATGCTGCTGAGGGGTTTTTAACAGTGAAAAGCAAAAGAAAGTTTGAATAACAAAATTTTTCAGTGTAAAAGTTTCAGGAAAATATGAATATTTGAATTTATGAAAAAAACCTGCCAGTCAGCTTGGCTTAAAGACTCTTAAATTTTTTTAAACAGGAATGAAAGAATACTTTCGCTATTTTTGAGCTTCAGCTTTATTTATGTATAAATCCTCAAAGCCTACAACTTTAGCATTTCTATAGACTATAAAAGCAGCTTTTTGTTGATTAAAACTGGTATGAATTTGTACTCTTACTGTTTCTTAAAAAAAATAATAAATCAACCTGATTACTGAATAAAATTGAAGACTGCCTTCAATTGCTGTCATGGTTTAACCCCAGCCGGTAACTGAGCACCACGCAGCCACTCACTCACTGCCTCCCCCGCAGTGGGATGGGGAGGAGAATAGAAAAAAAACCCTCATGGGTTGAGAGGAAGACAGTTTAATAGGATAACAAAGGAAGAGAATTAAAATAATAATAATAATATATATAAAACAAGCGATGCACAAATGCAATTGCTCAGCACATGCAGGAGGGAAAAAACACAACCTGATGCCCGGTCTGTTTCCAAGCAGCGATCCTGCCTCCCAGATCTCTTCCTCAGTTCTACGTGGACCATGACACTCCATGGCAGGGAAAGTCCCTTTGGCCAGGCTGGACCAGCTGTCCTGGCTGTGCTCTCCCAGCGCCTTGTGCACCTGGCAGGGCGTGCGAAGCTGAACAGTCCTTGACTTCGTGTAGACCCTAGCAACAATGAAAACCATCAGTGTGTGACCAACATTATTCTCATATTAAACCCAAAACACAGCACTATACCAGCTACTAGAAAGAAAATTAACTCACTCTCAGCCAAAACCAGTACAATTGCTCTGTTTGTTTGTAAGAAATCTGTTGTGTTTACTTTAAAAAACTGTAATTGATGATATATCTTTGTGGGAATATTTTGACTCTCAAGAGATTTTGGCAGTCTGCATGCTAACTGGTGCTACTGTAACATAACCATTTATCATTAGGGAGTCTTGAAGGTCTACAGCATTAATGCTGCTATGCACTGCTTGATATGACAAGACTGGTGTTTATATAGATTACTCATATTCTGTTGTCAATGGGAAAGGTCATAGAAAACTGAATTCTGCTTAATGTAATCATATTTTTTAATTTGTAGTTTCTTAATTTTAAACAAAATACTTTCTCCTTGCTATAGGACAATTGAACTAATCCTCTTTAGCTCGTAACTGCGATTCTTGTGCTGTTCTATTTTGGGAGAATACGTTTATATTATCACTTCTCTATAAAACTATTCAGAGGTCACCTTTTGCGACATCATTTTTCTTCTTGCTTGCTCTAGTCACCATGAGGAGATTCTGTTCTCTGTGAAGTGGGAAGCTCTATGCTAATATTGTTTAATGTGTTTTCTACAGGGGTTTGCTATCAAGTAACACAAAGTGATGTTCAGGAGGTGAGGGTTACTACCTTTGTTGCTGCTCTCTGTACGAGAAGAATGTCATACTTTTACATCTTTTTAATGTTAATGAAGCTATCTTACAGAAGGTTTTTGACTGTGTTTTATGAAGCTATCTTACAAAAGGTTTTTGATTTTGCGTTTTATCCTGGAGAAAGCATAAGTGAAACCTTTACACCCACCACTTTACTAAGTATCGCACACAATTTTGTTTATATGAGCTGCAAACAGTATCGGTATCTATTCCACCCTTATTAACATGGCATTAAGAAAAATTGTCTTTGCTTCTCTCTGTGATGTCAGTTTGTGTGCTTTGACCTTCTGTATCAATGTTCCTCTCATTTTCCTTTAGCAATATCGTGTCAGTGTTTTACCACTCAAACACAGTGATTGAAACGATTTGCCTCGCCTCTTGAAACCGAAGTGCCGTGCCTACGTCTGCCTGCCTTGCTGAGCCGCCTGGCCGCTGCGGAGCCCGTCGGGGGAAAGCCCGGTGGGGCTGCTGTTGTTTCGCTGAGAAAACCTCAAGACAACTTCTCAGTAAAAAGTATTTGCTCAAATATTTTGCCTTTTAATGAAAAGAGAGAAGTCAGAGTTTTTAATTCTCAATTTGAGGCTTTTCTCCGTGGAAAGCAAATTTTAAGAGAAGCATGGGCCATTTTAGGGGTTGGTTGTAACGTTACATGTAGCCTGACCTGCAGAGGAGAGAGAGGTGATGCAATCTGTGATTGCCTAAGAATACTCTAGGATATGCAATGTAACGGTTTGTTGGTCTGATGATTTTAGACTGACAAAGAGCCTTTGAAGGAAGTTCTATTACCAGCTGACAGGCAGAAAAAATAATTTCGAATTGAGTAGTTTTCAAAATACTATTTGAGGAAAGATATATTGTCTATATTGCATCTCAAATCCAGTTATTAAAAGGGAATATTACAGTACAGTAAATGCTGAAGATGAAGTAAATGCTGAACACCAATGCATTAATGGGGATTACTCAGAATAAAGATAAATATTTTGGAATTAAAAGGTTTCTCAATGGAGTTTGCGTGCCACAATATTGCTTAGTTATTAATTGTAACATTTAATCATTGTAGGATTACCTAAAAATGTGTCCCTAGCTAAAGTTACCTTATAGCTTTGCCCTTAAAATATGCTGTTTATGGGACATTAACTCTCCTTACATTTCGAAGGAGGAGGAGGAGAGGGTTTGGTCTTCCTCCTGCAGCCACTGGCAATCTGACAAGTCTTTTCTTCATTTAAGGCACTCCTGAAAATCAGACAGTTGTTCTGCTAGCATTGCCTGTTCTTCTCCTATACAATGGAGATATTGCCCAGACCCTAAACATCTGATTTGCCTGTTTATTTTTGGCCTGACATGTTTTTCTCTACCCCTGAGAAAAGAGAGCAGGTGGCTGTGTCTGCTTGCATTTTAAGGGACAGTTTTGCATTAAAGGGAAGTGAGAATAGGATTTGTTTCATATTACAGGGACAGAGTTTATCAATTTACAACTCTTTTAAGGAAGGTAAAGCTGAGAAAACCTACTTCCAGGGGTAAATAATGAACAGAGTCTTAGGGAGAGTCAAGGGATTTGCTTTAAAAGTGCTAACTGTGGTTCCTTGACTGATGTAAGAGATCATTTAACTTCAGCCTAGCCCCAGTATTTATCAGGTTTTTAGGAGAGGAGAATCACGCAAGAAAGATTCAACCTTCTACTTCAAAATCCATGCAGATGCATCATTCATCTATTTTTGAAGAATAATTAACACTAGAACATTATTAATGATTGAAAATGGCGAAGTCGAGATTGGATACGTGGCACACATCGGAAGCTGAAGGATCATGAAAAAAAGAGGATTATTGTGTCAACAGAGGACTGGAGAACCTTGAACAGACTGGGTCCATTTACAGACTGGATTTTCAGGAGTTATGGAAATTACATTTTTTTAAAAAAATGCAATTCAAGTGAGGATGCTACCTGAAAACTAAACAGTCTTAAAATTTTACTTCTCACAACACATTTTCCTGACTAAGAGAGGAATTTGTGCTTGTAGTTTTACTTAACAGAATTGTTATGATGAGTGTTTAAATTCCAGTTCAAGCAAAAACTAGTTCTCTTGATTCGCTTAAAAATGAACTTCTGGAGGGAGAATGGGGAGAAACAGCAAACTATATGAAAAAAAGACTATTCCATCTTAAGTCATGCTTAGCCACATAAAACTCTTATCAGAGCAGACTCTGGCTGCAGGGAGTAATGTGTAGATTTTTTTTCTGCAAACAGCACAAGAATGGGATTTTTAAAGTTTGTTCAATATGCTAAAACTCTCTCCGTTACATGTTGAAATAGGTTTTTAAGCTTCTCTTGATGTAGCTCAATACCATGTTGCCTGTATTTCAATAGTTTTTTAGCATTTCTAATGTCTGCTGAGTAATCCATGTGAATACCTGATGTTTTACATGAAGAGGCCTATGTTAGTTCTTGAATCAACATGGAAAAAAACACCAAACATTTCAAGATCTGAATACAAAAATAATTTCCATGCCCTTTGTCTGAACAGATTCTTAAAATATGATATTTATTCATAGTAATAGGAGTGGAAGGATTTTAGACAGCAAAGAATCCTATCTTTCCTAATATTTAGGATGGCTGAACTTGTCTGAGGGCCCCCCATTTCTGGCAATGAGAAGAATGCGTTTTAAGGTACTGCTCTGTCACACTGTGCCAAGAGTATAAATACTCTGGTGGGGAGAGGGAGGGAACAAAACAAATTATTTCCTGCTTTACACACTGAAACCTTCCTCAAATTTGTCGTTCTAGTGTTTTTTTTTTTTCCTTTTGCTTAGTATTTGGCACATTTTTTTATGCAATTAAGCCTTATTGTCTAAATTAGAAATTCTTTTTTTTTTTTTTTTTTAAATTATTTGTGAGAAGGAAGGTAATCTAGCTTGTTTACAATGAGAACTCCAGTGCTGCACCCAGCCAGACTTTTGTGTACTCTGTTCATCCATGTGATACCTCAAAATTAGCTTGTTTGAAAGCAGAGAGAATCAATTACTTGTGGTTTTGACTTAATCTAAGCAGTAGTTAGTCATGGGACTCTGAACGGGGAACAAATTTGCCTGAGGATCTTCAATAGCTCCCTTCTGAGGAGTACATCAGCTTGTGGACAGAGCAGAATACTGCAGCCAATGTCATTTTCTGATGACACCTGAGTTACCTTGTTTCACTGTGTTAGAAAAGCTCTGAGGCTGTCTCTGCAACTACTCTTCATTATTTGGAAAGACTCTTTGGAGTTCTGGAGATTGTGCTCCATTATTGTTAATTAAAAAGAGCAAAAAAAAAAGGCAAAAAAAAAAAAAGCTTATGCTAAGCATATTAAAGAAGGCATTAAACACTGCCTGTGGCATTGTTCCCCAACACTGCTGGCCTAGGGGTAGTGATACTGAGTGAGTCATGTGCTGCAGGCGCATTGTACTTTGTTCTTCCCTTCAGCGTGAATTCAACTTTTTAATTTCCTCTGCCTGTGAGCGGTGTTGGAGGGTATCAAGGGCAAACAGCGCTCATGAGCGGTAGGGATGGAGGGCTGGCCTACAGTGCATCTCCCTTTGCAGCCTCTTATCTGTCACATTTGTGGTACTCATTATGGAATTATTCCCAGAGTTAACTAAATTCTATGAAAAGTTTCATAAACTGAAAACTAAGCTGGCAGAAAATAATGTAGTGTGCTCAAGACCTGTCATATGATGATGTTAGTAATGCACACAAGGGGGGCACAGTTATGCTTTCCCATGCAGTTTTAATGTCTTAATCTATAACATCTCAGGAAATTAAGAAAACATTCTCCTGTTCTCTGAAAACACTGAGGTGTTTAGCACAATAGAATCCTGGAATGGTTTGTATTGGAAGGGACCTCAAAGACCATCTAGTTCCAACCCCCCTGCCATGAGCAGGAACACCCTCCATTAGACCAGGTTGCCCAAAGCCCCATCCAACCTGGCCTTGAACACTTCCAGGGAGGGGGCATCCACAGCTTCTCCAGGCAACCTGTTCCAGTGCCTCACCACCCTCACAGGGAAAAATTTCTTCCTAATATCTCATCTAAATCGACCCTCCTTCAGCTTAAGGCCGTTACCCCTTGTCCTGTCACTACATTCCCTGATAAACAGTCCCTCTCCAGCTTTCTTGTAGGCCCCTTCAGGTACTGGTAAGCCACAATTAGATCTCCCCGGAGCCGCCTTTTCTCCAGGCTGAACAACCCCAACTCTCTCAGCCTGTCCTCACAGGAGAGGTGCTCCAGCCCTCTGATCAGCTTTGTGGCCCTCCTCTGGACTCGCTCCAACAGCTCCATGTCTCTCCTGTACTGGGGCCCCCAGAGCTGGACGCAGTACTCCAGGTGGGGTCTCACAAGAGTGGAGTAGAGGGGCAGGATCACCTCCCTCGACCTGCTGGTCACACCTTTTGATGCAGCCCAGGACACAGTTGGCTTTCTGGGCTGCAAGCACACATTTTTGGGTCATGTTGAGCTTCTCGTCCACCAACACCCCCAAGTCCTTCTCCTCAGGGCTGCTTTCAATCCATTCTCTGCCCAGCCTGTAGTTGTGCTTGGGTTTGCAATAATATATTAAACTGTTCAGATTTTGAATTGGAATTTCTAAATGTTAAACTATAGTTTAAACCCCATCTCTCTACACAATTGCTACCAAAAAATAGATTTTTGGATCTTCAAAATATATCAATAGACACTATCTCATGTAGGTATTGCACATTAACAGTTGCACACTAACTGTGAATTATGTGATCAGTTCTGAATTTTTGTTTTTCATCTGACATTAAACAATTACAGCTGATTTTAATAGCCCAGCTTTCCTTGCTCATGGGCTGTTAAGGAAGGTTAATTTAATAATCTTTATCACCTTAACTATCTCATTATCATTTTGTGTAGTTTTATATTTACATAGATCAAAATATCTATTTTTTTATCAAGTTCTTTGCTTTAGAAAAAACCCAAAACTTAGCTAGCACAACTCTTCATAGTCTGATGGAGAACACAACAAATAATTAGTTGTGATGCTACTAGAAATGAATTTGAAACACTGATGTGTGAACTCTGAAATGTTTATATCATGAACTTTTTGGAAAGCTTGTGTCCCATTAATGTATGCCATCATTTATATGAAGTATGGGGTGAAACGAGCTACTAACATTTTTACTTATTTTCCATGCAAAAATATGCTCCCCTAGAAAAACATTAGGGACTTGATCATGTTTGTGATACTTGAGGCCAGATGAGATGTAGTTTCTAGTTTAGACTCAATGATGCCTGCATCTTGCAAATGTTAAGCTAATTCAACCCCAAATAGTGGAGAATAAATAATAAAAAATGCATGGAAATTAATCTTCAACCAAAAATTCAAGGATGGCTACTTCATGAGCTTCATTTAATTGTTTTCTGCCTTCAGTAGAGAGTTGGTTCAGATAGGAACAGACTTAGGCATGAAAATCTGATCCTAGGTCCTGAAGTTTTTGGACAGGGACTTATATATCTATTTGCTGATTCCTATTGTCCTCAATGCTCTATCTTGTTTTCCAAATAACAGCAAAGTAAAGTGAAATTTTACAAGCGCTGAAGAAATGTAGTTGTGCCTGAATTGTCTCTGTGGCAATTTATACAAGTATGCAATTATTATCTTAAATGCTCGTAAGTAGGGCTCAATCATGTTGTAGTGCAAACACAAAGCAATAATTAGGTCTCTTCCCAGAGATGCTATAAGTTAAATGGACCTGATGGGGATACAAGAAGAGTAAGCAACATAATGGTGGCAAGTGTTCACGTTAATGTGATGATTATTTAAATGATAGGATTTAATTAAAATTTTACTGAATCAGAAGTCAAGAGAAGGCAGCAGGTGTGTATGGGGTCCTGTTCTTCTCCAGCCATTGAGGAGAATTCTAAATATGTTATGGTCACAAAGATCAACCTTTTGCTAAAACACCAAAGTGTGGAAATGCGGTGAAGGAGGTGTGAGAGTGTCCCCATGTGCTGGACTGTCTCTGTTTCCAGCAGTTATGTGTTTGTATAAGAGCATACTGTTGTTTTAGAGACCTGCTTCCCCTCTCTGAAGAGACAGCGCTGAACATATTTTGGGAGTCTGAGCCTAGCAGAGGGTAGCCAAAAGACTTGCACTGTCAAACCAATTGAACCACTGCAGGAAAGATTGTGTAAGCTAGGGCCTACATATGCTGTTGAAATAGTATCTTATCACACTCTGTACTTTTTGGAGGTTGTCCCGAACACATCTTGGGATACCGAGACCCTGGCCAGCTATGTGGCTTCACCTAGTAGACATCATCTTACTGAAAGCCAGCAGTAACCGTTTCCCTTACTCTTGGTGATTCACTGCTTTGCTTGGCAAAATAGGTTTGCATTTCACTTGAAAATGAACTGGCATACCTTTCTGTGAACTTGCTACAGAAAGGACTATTTCTGCCTGTATTTGAAAATGGCAACGCAGCGTGGAAAGTTTTGTTGCCCTAGAAAGGTCACGACTTTGGTTTAAAAGCAAAACGCTTTTGTCAATATAGCTGGTGTGAAACAAGCTTGTATTCAAAGATGTTTGAGAACCTAGGGCCTGCCGACTCCCGAATGCTTTGCTGAAGCGGTGTTGTAGTGTTGACTTAGCATAAAAGTGCTTACACATGTGGTGGCACAGGCATAAGCTTTTACTGTATATGAGGTCTAACTGGAAACTGTTATCATTAAAGGAGAGAATTCTTTATGTTATGTATTACTTTATATGTAAATTAATATTATGCAAGAGAGAAGCATTTTATGCATATAACTAATTTTATATATACACACATGTATACCCTTGTCAGTGCAATGATATTAATTACAGGCCAACTGTGCCTATTTGATCTTACAAACTTACAGTATCCTCTGGTGTAATACTTTTTGTAGTCTGATAATGTGAATTTCATCAATAATGTCTGTATTTCTGTTAAGAATGCCTCTGCAGAGCTCTGTAGGAAAGTCTATAGATACTGAACTTATACTAGTCTACTGCAAAAGGTCACCATTAATTTATAGGGAATAATTGAAATAAATTTTACAAAGATCTAGACATACCTATGCTATTATGACTGTACAGCAGAAAAAAAAAATCAACAGGTATGATTTTGAAGAGTAGATAGACATTTCTTATTCCTTTGAATGCAGCATGTTTTGAATATAGGCTGTGATACAATGGAGTTAGTGGCCTAATTTTCAGGACTGTTGAAGCTAAAGCTTCTTTTCTGTTGTTAAGCAAGTAACTTTTATATCACAAAGATACTTGCAGTTTCATGGCGAGAATCTTTGTGAGGGAAAAATGGTTAACCAATTTCCATCTGCGATCAATATGAAGCTGACACAAAGTCTGCTTTAGCAGTTCCAATGGAGGTGATGAGCTGCTAGATGAAGGGTTTATAGTGGTGTTATTTTTGCTCCTTCACTTGTGTATTATGTGTATGTGATGTTAAAGAGACTTGAATGCTTTCTTTGTTTCTTCCTTTCTGCCTAGAGGAGCTTGCAAGATTAATTTTTGGTGCGTGACAGTGTCTCCAGCTCTGAAGTCTCCTATTCACAGATAAGCCAAGCGGTGTCTCCTAAAGACTGCATGTAGGTTGACGTTGTTGCCTGAACAACACCAGCTGGAGATGTTTTTGTTCATGAAATGAATGCCTATACTTTTTGCCTATACTTTTTGTTGAATCTGAGATTGTGTCTCAAATGATCTTTATGTATCACAATTGAATAACCACATTCATAGCTTGGAGAGAATGCAGAGGCAAATTCTTGTTAGTCGTGATAAACAGTAGTCAGAGAAAGAACAAAGCCATACGCAGATAGGCTGTGATTTCTAACACTACAGTGAAGCACAATGAATATGCAGATAAAAAATAAGTATGGGTTGTAGCTGTTTATGGAAATGTAGTTAGGAAGAGGCTGTGAGGAGCTAGGTTTAGAGATAATAACGTGTAGGAATCTCTAACTTACAGCTGAGGGGACAAAAATATCTTGGGAACAACAGATATTCCTTGCTTCCAAAAAGGTTTTTCTTTTCTTGTAGTGAAACTTTTTATGAGAAAAATACCTCGCCTTGGAACGGCAGTATGCTGCAATATGCCTTAGTGTGACGAAAATCTGGGAAGGGTTAAGGCAACTTCTCTAGATGGAGTTGAGGGAAGCTGTTGTGTCTGATCAAGAAATGATCAAATGGAAATGATTGCTAGAGATGTAAGCTTTCCTTTTCTCTGCTACTAAGCCAAAGAATGGCTACGTTGTCTGGTTTCTGAGAAATATAAGTCTGGATGTGTTGTTAAAACTGATTTTGCTAGTGTTCACTGATCTTATTGATCTTTTTAGATAGCCTCACATGCTGTACAGAGTAATGCTAGAAACAACCTGCAGCAAAAGCTAGAAGAGACCATCTGAAATGACGGAAGCAGAAGTTTTACCTGGTGACTGCACTTAATGGAAAAACTTTCCTTTTACTAAAGTCCTGTCTACATGATTGCTGGCTGTAATAACCAAGTATCTTAGTATTTAATCAGCTTTCCTCATAGAATCTGTGAAGTACTGAATGATGTTTTATCAGTTTATAGATTTGGGGGTGGGTAGGGTAAACAAGTTGCTTAATATTTTTGAGCATCTCACTTTAAGGTCCTTGCTCAGGATGGTAATAATTTGATTCTCTAGTGAGGCAGAGGTCTCCCAGGTTTCATCAAATTCTTGACATGCATGAATGGAAGTATTGGAATTAATACCTTTTTGGGTCCCAGCCAGAGCAGCTTTCATAAAGCCAACAAGACTGGAGTGCCTCGTGTGGATGACTTTCTGCGAATGTGAAAATGGTAGTTTTCAGAAGTTTTCAAACTGGCTGATGCTGATTGTAGTGGGTCTAGCAAACATTTAGGAAATACTTCCTTTAATGGTAACACTGTCTCCAGCTATGGGATAGGACTTGAGAAATTAGGTCCATAGCTTTGTCCTTGAATTGCAATCTTATCCTGTCATCTAATTTTGCTCTATTTGTTATTCTATGTTTCTATCTTTAAAGTGGCTTTAGTATCTCTCTTACTAGATATTCTGAAGATTGGCACATTTATACTGCCTTGAGGTTTTCTGATGAACAGCAAAATGGAATTGCAAAGGTTACTAGTTTTACTGTTTGCTGGCAATCTAGAAAGTGCTTGTATTCCTAAGGGTTAATAAAAAAATAAATTTAGCTTAGCACAGTTGTCAGCCAATTTAAGGTGAAGATTTCAGAGATTAGTTCTGACAATCCTGTGAAACACACCATATGTCATCTTTTGAAAACTGAAGACAGTATTCCTTCTGGTCTTTGTTGTAAACTTAATGAGGTTAGAGAAATGTCCTCTGTCTTTTACAAGACACAAGGGTAGAAGGCCTTGATTTGAAAAATACTGATCAACGATGTATCTTTAGTGAGAAAACAAATTGAATTATGCTGCTGGTTTTGTTCCTATGATGCCTCTCAATAAAAGTTTCATCGCAAAATGATTTAATTGTAATTGCTCATAAAAGCCACAATTTGTTACAAGCCAGAGTGGAATCCAGTAGGGATGACTGCCTGCTCATTTTGAGTTTGCTTACTGTCTTTTAGGATATCTAAGCCTGATGGGATAAACTAATAGCTATAACAAAGGTGTAGGTCTTGGCTGCAGAGGTGTTTCTGGGTGGGCATCACTGGAGGAATGAACCACAATCTTCCTCTGACTGAAAGAACTGGCATGCCCTAATGCCAGCATCCCCCAGGCCAATTACAGTGTGATGATGTTTTCATTGTTTCACTGCTCCAAATATAATGAATGTTGCTGCTATGACAGAGAAATAGTCTTTAATGTGAGAAAAGAGACTGGAAATAAATTGTGCATCCAGCTGCTTTGCTGGCTGTATTTTTTGCTATCTGAGTCTCTTAAACGACAGCTTGAAGGCTACCTAGTTGCTGTGCTATCTGCTCTGATCATTTTGGGTATATGTGTCTCTTTCATCTATCAAATAGCTAGCCAAAAATGCTTCTAAGTAAAGTTTTCAATATTAGAAGATCCTGAAAATGGAATCTTTCAATTTTGGCTATTGTTCTTATGTACTTATTAATCTGTACACCAAATTGGAGTCATATGTTTGTATTTTTTATCTATCTATCTTTAGCAAGTTACAGTTGAGAAAGTACTTGTAGAGAATTTCCTTCCATTTTCAATAAAAATTGCCTCATTTTACACAAAAAACTTCCACACTTTCTGCTGTCCATTTGATCTCTCCTTTTTTAATCAAATCTAAATTTTGAAATATAGGATTTAGAGATCATGCTAGGTTCTTCTTTCTAATTTAAAACTAAACCAGGAAAATAAAGGAGAGCTCATCACATATTTTTTTCTTTCACTGTTGAAAGTATTTCAAGCAACTGAAATGAGAAATATGTCATAAATGAAACCAAGGTGATGTTAGAAATAAAGTACTTTTTTTGAGACTGTCTAGGATTTAGATCAAGAGATTGGAAGTTTTTCTGACTTTGCTATTGATTTGCTAGGTGATGGTGTTTAACTTCTCTGTATGTTTCTGCAGTTGCTCTTATCTTGTAAGATTTTCTTATACTTTGCATCCATTTTTTTTATTAACTGATATGCAGAGGGAGGGAGAAAGTAAATAAGGTGCAAAGGGAGACACTGACTCCTTACTTATCCAAATACTATCAAACTATAAGAAATCTTACTCTCTGGAAAGAGTAATAACCTGCAGAATACAACACTGATAATTCTAAATGGATTGAAGTCTGTGTATATTTAAGATGAATGATCAAAAGAGCCGAGTGGCACAAAGCACAAATGGGATATGAGAAATAACACTAATAATGAAGGCAATTAGTTTACTTTCTCTGAGAGAACAAGATGCTTGCTGCCAACTGAATATCAAATTGCTTGGCAGCTGGGGAGGGTGCATGAGGGTGCAGGAGCGGAGTGGTGATTTGGCAGCGGTTATCCTTTTCCCCGTTTCCCAAAGAGGTTCTGGGGATGGAGCAGATGGAAGAAGGACATCCCTTCCTGGACAAGCAGGGCTGACCTGCCTTCCAGGACAGAGGGGACCTGCACTGGTGAGCTGAAACTTGCTGCAGGTAACTCTTCTCAGGAGGTTCTCCTGGCAGTGCCTCCAGCCCAGCCCCCAGGGATGAATTAGTACTTTCCTAAAAGCCAGAATATCTGGATGCCTTTAAGTCTGATGAGATTTTTTGACAAGGTGAATGAGGTGGGGAGGGTTTGGTGAGTAGAGATGGACGTCTTCCAGAACATGAGATTTGGATGTCTGATTTTTACATTGAAAATGTAGCTCAGAACGATGGCTAAGTCTGCCTGTGATGTGAAACAAAAAGAAAGAAAACAGTGATGTACCTGCTGAACTGAGGAAAGATAGAAGGCTAGAAATGGTGTCCTGTGGCTGTTGGCCTGTAGGAATGGATTACTAATAGTTGAATATCAATGGAATTTAAATTCAGTGATGAAACTGTCCTTGGACAGCTTTGTAGAAAATACATTTGGGTCTTAAAAGGCAACTAAACTAAGTCATCTTCTCATACTCCAGAAGCCAGCCTGTGAGGGAAACTCTTCTTATTGAGGAAAGCTACTATGAACTGCTTTGTTTTTTGCTGGTAATGCCGCTGATAGTAAAGTATGAGCGCGAGGTACGGTTGTTTTTTTAAAAAAATATTTATTATATCTTTATGGTGAAATCACTCATAAATTACAAAGTACAAAGCCTTCCTAGCCTAGTTTTAGGAGTTTCAAGTAAATAAAGTACATACGACCCATGCCTGCTTAATGGAAACCTTTTCTTATGTGGAATTATTATCCAAATTAAAAGTACTTCTTTGTACATTTTGTACAGAAAAAGCAGGAACAGAGAGATGAGCCTTTGCTTTCACAGCACGCATACGATTTATCAGGCATTGCATTCTGTCCCTGGGGGAAGGTAGGTCAGCTGAAGCATGCAGTGGGGGATGTAAGGTGGTTGGGGTGGGGTTTTTTTTTATTATCGCCTCCTTTCTGTTACCTGCAAGATACGTTTTGTGTACACGTGTCAAGATAGCTTTCGTTAAGACTGTTTTAGAATTAAGCCTATTCAAAGCAAACTATGGGATTTAAAATTTGTATGTTGCTAGGATGAGTTCTCTGTTGTGGTAAAAAATTGTAAATTATTTTCACAGAAAAGACAAATGCATGAAAATACTTGTTACTGTGAGAGACGACAGTTCTATGGTATTATATTTCGAAAAGCTGCCAAAAAAATACTCTGTGAATAACTAGCAATGCTCTGAAATGTCTAGTGCTGTGCCTGCAAATTGCTCCTTGGCATGAAATGTGTTTTGCAGCTGTTATAAAGGTACATCAAAGCCTGGGCTGGGGGAAAATTCAAACTGGCGGGCAAAGAAGGAAGTCCTGGGTGCAAATAGTTGATCTGCCCAGAGTGAGATGAAGCCAAATTTTGTTTGCTCTGTATTGTCTGAGAGAAGCATTGAGCAAAAAGTACACGCAGGCCAAATTTGCTGCTTGTATAAACAAGCTGAATGTCACTGAAGTCAGCTGTTTGCACCAACACTGAATTTGCCTTCCAGGTTTTAAATGATTCTTACATCCTTTAATGTCAGAACATAAAACAATGTTCATTACAGGGCCTAAATTAACTGACTATACAAGTTTCCTGTTTCTCACTGTATAGGTGGGGGGAAAGTTCCTTGTTCTACTGAGGAGCCCCCTGCCCTGCATCACTTGGATCTGGCACGGGGAAGTTCTCTGTGGAGCCGCTCAGGGGGAGATGGATATAAAGGGTAGGCATCCTTGCCCAAGTGTAAGGAGATACCACTGGTAAGGCCCACAGCGGGTCAAGCTGGAGAACACAAACGAGCTGTGAGGCTCAGGCGGTGAGGTGAGGAAGCATTTTGGTTCTCTCTCTTGACTGGGTCAGGCTTGAGGCCCTCGAGTGCTGCTTCTCACCACTTGTGTACAAGTTATAGCCCTTAGCTCTGCACTGTCTACGCAGATCAGTCCTAGAGATACGTTGAATTGACTGCTGTAAGGCCTGACCTAATTTTGCTTGTCTTTTAGCCCTGTTGGGTGGGTGGTGTTGGGAGTCTACATGGGGGCTCAGTTTGGGGCCCATCAGAAGCAGCGTTGCTGTCACCCCCGCCAGCTTCTCCTCCCTCCCCTGCTCCTGTCCTGCTATCCTGCAAGCAGTGGAGGTAGATGAACAGGGAAATCACTTGTAAGTAGCTAATGCTCTGTAGGATGCATCCTGATACAAGGGACTCGATCCTCACCAGGTATAGAAATGTGCTGGTAATTGAAATCTGTTTTATTATTCAAATCCCTAAGTACTGATATTAACACATTAACTTAATTTACAAGCAAAGAGAATAGTTTTGCCTGATAACAATGGTGTAATATACTATCCACATCTGTTAGTAAGGTCCTCTGGGAGCTTCTCTCTATTTAACTCTCTCTCTCTGAAATCATCTTGCTTTCACTGTTGTTGACTTTTATTTGATTACCCATCTTCCAACAAGGGCAGAAATTAGTTTTTTTTTCTTTTGCTGGTTCTGTTTTAAGTGAGTTGATGTTCTTGAAGGACTGATTGCTTAAAATGAAATAATATTAAAAAAACCTCCCTCCCCAAAACAATGAAACTATTTAGGATGGACAAATTGCATTTAAAAGTTTGTTGGTTTATTTTCCATCTGGCCATCTGCAGAAGAAAAAATGTGATTCTTGTCACTTTTTGAACATGGTCAATTTTCTACAGAAAATTTTTAGTTTATACAATTCTGTGTTTTGCACAGGCAAAATGGAGCATTTTGCTTCAGAAAAATAATTCATAGTTGAAATATTTTTGGATGATTCCACTTAATCTTGTTCTTAGCTGCGTCATGGGAACTAGAGGAAACTCATGAGCTATATTGTCTTGCTTTGCTCTGCCCTCCATGTTGCCATGTCCTCCCGGAGGGAAAACCAATAACAAAAAATATTGGAAATACCTACGATGTGGGAAATTCTCTTTTTCTGAGTAGCTTGACTCTGTTTCTTAACCTTTCATTACTGCTTTTACTGTTTATTTGTCTACTCTGTGCTCTACAAAACGTATGACAAAGACCACGCTGTGTCGCTCTTGTAAAGTATCTGGCTGAAAAAGCAGAATGAATGAAGCTTAGTAAAAGTTCATGGACTTAGTCCCCCACAATCACATGTTTAAGCAAACTGAGTTTTTAGGAAGGATTTGAATGAGAACTAATAGTTTGATAGCTGTGGAGTGTTAACGAGGGGAACAGCAGTTTTTGATTTGCCTGACAACAAAAATTTAAGCTCCTGAGTGAAAACTTGGCATTGGGGCAGAAGTCGTCATTTATTTGAAACCGATTCTGTATATGGTTAATATGTTCTAAGGATTTAGCTTCAGTAAAAGGCATAAATTATCTGGCAGATGAGGAGCTTTTGCAACATTAAACAGCAAAAGTTACTGTCTATATGCTGCTTTCTTCCAACCTGTTATCAGAGCCGCTGCGGGTGCTCTGGTTAATGTGCCAAAGCAGATTCCCATGTCAGCCCTGCCCTAGAAACAACAAAACCTGCTTGTGGAACCTGGAATAGGACTTTGATGAACAGGGAATTATCCTCATTTGGGATGAAGCCCCATGCAGAGCCACTGTGGAACACGCTGGTACCACTGGTCTGAACTCCCGATGCTTCCTTGGAGGAAGCTGTAGCTTTTTCACTAGGAATGGTACAGAGACAAATACCGCAGCAGTGCCCAAGTAAGCAAGAGACTTAAGAGGTAGGGATGAAAAAGTTGGTTCTATGAACTTTGTGTTTTGGCTTCGTACCTTCCTTTACTGTCACAGATTTTCTGTTTGAGCATATTTAAATGCCTCAAATTTTTTTATATAAATGAAGATAAAATTAATTCCATACCTCACATGCAGGTACTGTGAGGAAAACTACTTGAAAGACTGAAGTGGTCCATTTCACAGTAAGTGTTGTGTGTTGGAAATAACTCATGGTGAACACAGCCATTAGACAAAAACCTAACCACCGTCCCCCCTGCCCCCCCAATTACATACAGTTTCTGCATGGCTTTTTGCTTTTGCACGTAAGTCACATGGAGGCAGTCCTACTACTGGTTTCTAAATGGCACTTCTTTTTATTCCGTATATATACACTTCCATGCTTAGGTGTCTGATCCAAAGCTTACTAATAACAACGGAAAGACGGCTGCTGAATATGAAATGGTTTGAATCAGGCCCTTAATGTGATCTACTGTAATGAAAGAAGATATTAAACTATATGGAACAATGAGGTTTTGAAAACCCTGTTGTCTGTCAGTGGGTCACTTCTTGAGATATGTATCTTGATTTTCAGACCACAGCAGTCAATCTGTTTTTCTACAGGCTACCATGAAAACAGTTCTATTTCTCAACTGTTCTTTACTGCAAAGGGATAGAAGAGAGCTTTAAGTTTTTGTTATTGTAGAAGGAGACAGGATGGCTGGGAAGAGGGCAGGGAGGCAACCATCAGGATTTCACATAGAAAATACGAAATTAATTTGATAAATACCAGAGAACTCTGGGACTCTGATCACTATATTTTCTGAATGAAATCTTTCTGGAGCATGTTCATTTTACTTGGCTTTATTTAAAAAGTAATGCTGTAAATTTTGTGAGAAACTGGAGGTATAACTTCCAGATTAATGGTATTTTGTAAGGAAGTTGCATTCTATTTAATATGTGTTGTTGGATTTTTCTCAACCAATTCAATCTAAATACCTTGTAGATCTAGGTCTTAAACTTTCATTTTCCACCTGCATTGATTGCTTTAGTAGGTCTTTGGATAAATGTCCAAAGAGCTTGGAAGGCAGAATAAGTATTTGATCCACCAAAATCTTCAGCTTTGTCTCAGAGAAAGATCAAGTTATGAGCAAATACTATTTTTACTGCTGCTTTCACGTGTATGACTATTACTGAAAAGACATCTATAATAATGTTCAAGGAGAATGGGTGTCACATCTATTATGCAAGTATTATAATGTTTCTAAACCAGATAAAAATAATGTACTCAATAGACACTACAAAATGAACTCCAATCTAATTGCTCTCAACATTATATTATATCACTCCCATTTACACCTTGCTAATGATTTCAAACGTTCAAACAAGCCATTTTTAAACTGATCAAAGTCTGTTGCAGTTCTAACACTGGCTCATTTCACCATCTAGTCAGGTCTCCGACAAATTTGCAAGTACTCATTTCCTTCGAAGTAATTTGCAAGCGGTGCTACTCAGGGCATTATGAATCGGTGCAACATCCAGCTGCTTGTTAAGAGATACAGCCTGAAGCCTGTGTTTAGAAGAGCATAAAGGATAAGCTCACTTGGTCAAACATGTTATGATAATCGAGCAGACTTTGCACAGTATCCTGGTTCATCATGTCTTTTGTAGATGGATAACTGTTATAGCATCTCAGGATATGAATGCCTTTAACATTCTTGCTCTTTGAAATGATTGACCGCACTGAGGCTTGTTCAGAGGAGGGTTGAGATGAGGCAAGCATTTCTCTGGCACTGTCCTGTTCATACGTATGACAGAGGTACGAAGAAGATGTATGAGAGTCTAGCTTTACTGGACAGGAAGCAGTTTCTGTGTTTGAATATTTCCAAATGTTCTAAGACTATTGCTAATTAAAATTCCTTCAGCTTCGCCCATTCCTTGTGCCAGAACCTCACAGCTCCCATTTATTTTTCCAAATGCTGCACTTGCACTAAAGTCTCAGAGTTCCTTCTCACCCTGCCTGCAATTCGTGCTCAGGCTGTCTCTTATACAGCAGCGTGTTGGACAACAGCGTTGTTTTTTCCAACCTCCTAAAGGAGGGTTTATTTGTTCCCTCATCTAAACAGACTGTTTAGTGGCTAGTTATTGCCTTGGATCACACATCTGTCTTTTAATAGAAACAAGGCATTAGTTTGTGTACAGTAAAACCCTATTAACTTGACCATGGAGGTAACTAGAATTGCAAGGCTCCGCTAAACTTCGGTTTGTACTGATGTTATTTCATCACCTCTTCTTTGTCTTTTACATTGCATTTCCCTCCACAGAAGGCTGTTTAGTTATGCATGTTGAGGAATTTGCAATATTAATCTGTACCAAATTGCACAGATTAATGAATTTCCAAGAATTTGATATTGCTGTTTTTCCAAGGAAGCTTCAAGTACACTTTTATTTTAGTTTATGTTTCTTCATTGTAATATTTAGAGCTGGAAGTAATTTCTTTTCATATCCATTTTGCTGGTTCTATTTCACAATGAAATTTCCTGCATTTTAATGGGTCTAAAATAAAAATCTGCTCATTGTACTTACCCATCCTTTATAAGTTTGCGGTAGGGACTTTACTGATGTCAGAGCTGAGCTGACATCAGCAAAGTGGTGTTTGCTAGCCTGCCACTTCTGCTCAGGAAACACTAATCATTAGACTAGAACCATTTAAGATGCCTACATGCAAAAATTCTTGCTGGTCTTCATCACTTGTTAATTTAAGAAAGAAAATTCTATCCATAGGTAAGGATAGATATTGTGTTAGCTAATTGACTCATATAAATTGACTGTTACACTGCAGAATTTTTTCCTTAGTGATCTTTTTAAAATACTTACAATTGAGAGGAGATTGCTAACTAGATAATAATGGTCTTTACACATCAAATTAAGTCCAAATATGTCACGTTGTTTACTTTGATTTAGGAATGCTTTAAACATCGTGCTTCATAAAATAATACACCTCAGATCTGAAGACCTCAAAGAACTTTGCAGATACGAATGATTTAGATAAACTTCAGCGGGGGAGGATTTAGATTAGGAAATGTCTTTAAAAAAGAAACAAAGAAATATACAAAAAAACCTGCAAATGGACTCTAATTTTGTTGTATCGGTTGACAATGTGGTTAAAATAAATCAGAAAGAGTATAGAAAATTGCACATGGAACCATGGAGATTTTGTGTCTCTGTGTCAGGACCGCTGCCTAACTTCATCCTCGTTCCCACACGCATGAATTCCCTTGCATGGGGAAGTAGGCGCCATCCAGGGCAGAGACTTTCACACAGATCTTGTGATATTTATCCTGTAGAATTAGAGAGGGCACGACTTCTTTGCTACCTTGAGATGCTATCAGGTCTTGGATCTAACGGTCAGATGCCTGTTATCAGTAAGGGTTTGTTAGTCTTGTTGCACCAAAACCAGATGCAGGATTGCACTGAGGCACTGTGAATAATTATCTTGAGATGATAAAGAATTATTAGACCTCAAAACATCTAAAAGATATTTTGAAGATCTCCTTTCAAACCTAGTACTTTGACATCAAGCTCCATCTTAGCTTTTGTACAAACACTTTCTACCAAAATTAGGCCAAAGGGAAATGACATTAAATAATAAATTACATGAAAGGATGTCTGTATTGTGAAATGGAGCTCAAAAAATATTCGAGCCCCAAATTGAGCACCAGGTTTCCAACTTTACCCACAAGATTTTGGCAGATTTCAGTCATTCTCCATTGCTTCAGTACTTTCTCAAAGAACAGGGATAAAAGATACCTGAAAAAGAGTTATATAGCACAGGCTAAAATAACACTTAATTGTAAAATATATAAATGAATAACCACAGATTTGGTGTAAATGAAGTGGTGAGATGACTGAAAATACAGCTACAAATTCACATATGTATTTAAAATACTATTTCCTGTTATAGGCACGGTGAAATACTGAAGCGTTTGATGAGCACCAGTAGGGTAAAAGCTGATATATTTTTTTTTAAATGATGAATCCAATGCTACATTGAGTGATAAGTGATGTGATTACTAACATTTCCTGTAGGCTGACTTTCCTAGCCATGAAATCTCAAAATATTGCGAATTATATTTACACTTAAAGTGAAATAGATTTGACTCTTGGCAACTCAGAGGCTGCACGGATGTGAAATAGTATACTAACAGTAGCTCCAGTCACAAAATGGTTTTGTGGACAAGCTACCCTAAGCGTATTATGAGAAGAGCTACAGCAAGTTGTTATGGTAACTGGAGCTCTACAGTAGCAGGATAGGATTAAATACTTGATTTTTTTTCCCTGGGTGGACTTTTGTGAAGCATTGTTTTCCATGTACAAAGAAGAAAAAACATTTCAGAAGAAAATTAATGAGGAAATAACCCAGTTGAATGTATGTGTAAATTGGCTGTTGTACTTTCATAAAAGGCCTTGCCCCTCATAAACGACAGGTCTTGCCTCCTTTCAGGCAGAGATGAATATATTTACGCCACTGGAAGTCAATGTTTGTTTTGGTTGGATGTTTTTAATACATTGTTGCTTTTTGCTATTCCAGTTTTATTATTTCTGGTATGGTGATTCTTTTATTGTTTCCATAGTTTTGCTTAGACGGTGTTTGCATCATGAAATTTTGTGTTTCTGGGAAATTGTTGCAATACTGCTGCAACAGGCAGCCTGGAAGTTGGAAGGACTCAGAAAAGTGGTGGGCATGACTGATGGGACAGTGGCTACCACCTCCCTCCTTCTTCCAGAGCCCCTGGCAACTGTGTGGCACTCTAGTTATTTTGAATTCTCTTTGATAATGGTATCTTTCTTTCATAGCTTGCTTCAACCATGTTTAGCAGTGATATAAACATATTTTTCCATGATCATTTTCAGTACAAGTCATTTGTTTGACTCCTGCTTTTGTGTGTAAGAGTCTAAGACTGCTTGTTATCACAATCGTTGTGCCTGTTGCATATCTTTCATATATATTTATGCATTATTTTTGAGGGACATGTAATTTTGCTCAGGAGTATATCACAACGTTTGACGAGCTCCTAGTTATGTCCTTTGTCCTGTGAGAATTTGGGTTGCTTTTGTTTCATGAAGCATTTTATTTTGCAGAATAAATATGCTGACAAACTGTACAGCACTTCTATCAGGGTTCTGACCTTGGCTATCTGAGTCTCTTTTGCATTTGAAATACATATGTAGGATATGTTGCTACAAATGCTGAAGTCTTTAGAGTTTAGGTTGCTAAACAGGCTCCACAAATTGCCTTGAACCTGCTGGTTACAAACTCAGTTGGATTAGAACTGGTCAATTTTATCACTGGTATTTTTTTCTAAAGCACTTTACTCTTCACATTTGCAGTCCACTTGAATTATAGCACTGCTCAGAAATAAGAGTTAAACTTTACTGGCCATCAAAGCAATCCTCTGGTAACCTAGCAGACTCTCTCCTCTTTGCAGTTAAAAGCTGCAGCTAGATAAAACAGTACAAATCAAAGGTTGAGTAAATGTCTTGCAAAAATCAAGGGGGTCTCCATTGTGTTGGTATTTCTTATGTTTATTTCTTGTAATGAATTCCCCTCTTCAGATGCATAAATTTAAGCATGTGCCACTTAAAAATTTAGGCTTGCTGATTAGAGAACATAAAGCAGACAGTGTGTATATAATACACCAAGAAATAAGAAAAGAATAACAATGTAGATTGCAAGATATCATCCTGATAGAGAATGATAAAATATGCATGGTTCAGATGACAATAACACAAATAAAATGGAACATTTTACAGAAATGAACCACAGCTCCTGACATAGCTCTGGCACTAGCATGTGAGTGGTGATTATTCAAATGTCTCCATGATTAATTCAGTTTGTATTGATGCAAATAATCCTAGAGGAGACCTGTGAAAGCTAATGCATTTTGGTTCTGTGGCTTTCCATTGATAGCACAAAACAGCAAAGAGGAAAGTCATTTTCATGATATTAATAATGGGATTACAGAATCAGGTCATTTAAAAGAATGGTGCTGACTCAGCAGTAGTAGTGCAGAGTTGAACATAGAGATTAATTCTTGAGCATGCTACACAAAAATCCACTGCTGGATATCTCATTGCACTAAAGCATATTTCCTCCTTTGTAGGAAATATTTAAAATGACAGCAGTTGATTTGATGCCTTCTTCCCTGCTGTTAGGAATTCTTTTATAACATCAGAGCTCTTTCTGTTGAAGTATTTACCTTTACCCTGTGAGAGGGGGCTTGTCTTTCTCCCTCCTCCTTTCCAGGAACTGAAATCAGTTCATTCTTTTATAATTCCCTGAAGGTCAGTGAAAGTCTGAGGGGATCATAACTGCTCTGCATGAATAGCTGTCTCTGCCAATGAATCTTACTAAAATCAGTAATGAGAGGGAGCAAACATTTCCTTTTTGTGAAAGGACATCTTCATAGACATACAGGAGGCAGGCTCCTGGCTTGCTCTTGCTATCTTAGGCAGTTCTAGTGCTAGACATCTGTGCTTTTATTTTTCTTTTTTTTTCTTTTTTTATGACCAGGCCAATAAGCATAGCAGATATGCTAAAAGGTGATTCTTGCAAAAGTTCCTTTGTGAGAGACAAAAGAAAAAACACGTTGCCATTGATTTTTTTTTTTGAGGTGTAAATTACAAATGCACCACATAACAATTTTATTACCTATGTTTAAAAATACAACAAGGAAAAAAAAAAAAAGATGTTTAAGTCAAAATGCTTAAATTTTTTTTCCCATGCAGAGTTCTTGGGGGCAGGCTTAAAGAAATAGAGAAATAATTTTTGTACCTTTGCAATGTTCTGTTTAGCATTAGTGATATTTTTGCTTGCTTTGATGGAGAGAGCAGGAAAAGCCCATTTTTCTTTTGTAGAACTACAAAATTAAAACTGAGTTGAAAGTTAAACACATATTTGTCCCTTTATTATTTCTTTCTAACACTGCATTTTTCTAATCCCAACTAATTTATGTTTAAGTAATATATTATTTAGTTCCAAAGTAAATAAGAAAACAATGTAACACAATCTAGGCAAAAACATTGCTGTAGTTAATGGGGTCAGTTCATGAGATTTGTAGTTTGAGCTTGCTGATGACCAGGAAAAAAAAATGAGATAGGAGAGCATTAGTGAAGGCTATTAGGAACATCATTTAGTAATTAGAGACATGAATATTTCTGAGATTCTGTAACAATGCTGGAAGCTGAGAGACTTATTTTCCTCCTTAGCATCTTGGGTGGTAAATAATTGGGCTACTTTGGCCTGCCTGCACTTGAAAGGAAAGCTCATATTTTCTTGCTGAGAGTTGTTTCCACACTTTGTGTTTTAAAATAGGTCAGATGCATGCCATCCCCTTTGGCTCTGTATTAAGTCATATCACATAGCTGCAAACTCACCGTCTTCTCTGAGAAAGTTGCAGTTTGCTGTCTGGGAATACAAGCTTTGGCTGGGAGGATTAATGCTTACTGAGAGTGCAGCATGACAGTCTTGCTCCCACAAGGACTTGTTCCACAAGTATCTTGTTGCGTTTCCTTCCCAAATGCAGAGATATTTTTTGGGTAGGATTTGGATGGGGGGCTGGGGTGGGTTGTGATAAAGCCTTTGATGTTGATTCAAATCATCTGCCCTCTTGCCAGGCTGGATTTGTACCTTGGTGCACTGCCAAGCATGGCCCCTGCTGTCCTGCTGATGCCCAGCCCGTAATGTCCCCAAATACTCCCTGTTCAACTTCACTGGCCTTGCTCACCCCTTGGTGTTCCCCCTCTGGGTGCAGGTCTCACCTGCTCCTGCAGCTGTATTGGAGGGGTTTAACGCCATCATCTGCCTTGCTGACTACCTCCTGCAGTCAAAAAAGAGTGAAATGCAAACAGTTTTGAAAGGCTTCTACTCCCTGTCGCTAATATCCAGATCATAACTGTGGTCTGGCGCCCCAAGAGCTGTCGGAGGTCCACGTGCAGCCAAGGGGAAGGGAAGGCAAGAGCCTTGAGAATCTGTGCTCCCCTGTCTTGGTCAGGTTTTTCAAATGAGATTCGCTCATGAATTGATCATAATTTTATGAAACACATAGCTGAATGTCAAAATACTACTATGTAAGCCTGCACTAGGCTTCTGCTGAACTAAATGGGGGTTGTGTACTATTGGAATGCTGAGATATGTGAGATTTGGCTGCATCCAGGACAGTTGTTATCATATTTGTCTGTGCTGAAGGACTGGAAATTGGTATATTGCCTCAAAGTTTGCACAGGTGGGAGAATCACGTGGAAGAATGAGTCATATCAATTTGAAATGGGAAAGGGGACTAAAAAGCATTGTTTTAATGTTTGTTTTTCCTGTTGGTGTGACTCCATTTTTAACCACTTTATTATTCTCGGTAGTTATTTTTTGCAAAGACATTTGCCAAGGATTAGTTTTTGTTTGGTTGCAAATATTGTATGGCAGCTGGAAGCCTTTTTATGCAGCTTTCCAAAGCTGAGAAACGGGTTGTCAATGTGTGAAAAGTTCTTTGCTGGTACTGTAAACTGCCTTTCATTAGGATGTTGTATATTTAATGATTGCTAGCCCAATGGGGCATGTAGAATTTCCTGCTGTGGTCTTCTGTACAAATTTATTGGAGAAAGACATTGGAAAATGTTGCTGGTGTGCAACAATGCATGGAAAACATTCGCATTTGTGTAAAAGTGATGGAAATCCTCAGAACAGTTGCTAGATTAAAACAAAGCCAAAATCTTTGTGATTCTAGATGAGTTATCTGCAGACAAATATTGGCAGGTAGGGTAGATGGTAGGTTTTATCACTGCCTCTGGGCAGCCAGAAAACTTTCAAATCCAGGATTAAACTGTTTTTCTTTTGGAAAAGTAAAATATTGTTTTCTCATTTGTTTGTGTGCATGTGCAAAATTACAGAACAGCAACTATAAATTGGACCATACAACTTACAAATAGAAGTCCGTCTTTCAACTCTCACATGAAATTGAGATGTGCTGTCTGTCATAAATCTTGTGCCAGCTTCTCTCTGTTTTGAGAAGTTTGCTACTTGTCAGAGTCTGTGACTTTTTTGTTTGTTGCCATATTGGAAAGGCATGGCTCTCTGAATGCAGTTGTCAAAACAACCAGTGAACTGGATGCGTTGGATCACATAGGTCTGACTGAGGAAAATATAATATAGCTCAGGCTAGAGGGGAGCTGACACAGTTCTAAACTAAAGCTACTCGACTGAAGTCAAAATGTCCAGGGATAAAAAGGCAATTTTTAGACCAGTGGCTGGAAAGGAAGCGACTGATACAAGAGCTGCAAGAAGGATATCCTATGTTAGCCCCAGCTTTAGGTGGTATTTGAGGGCCACTTTGCAGGCCAGACACCGCTGCTCTTGCTTTGAGCTAGAGTATAAAGAATAGAATATGTATTAAAAATACATTCCGCATTTTAATTTCTAGCATTTCAGTTTGATAATGAAATTGTGTTTGTGGTTATTCTGTTAATGTGTCCACTTAAGATTTTAGTTGTAAATCCAGAACTTGCATATATTTGCTCCAAGTATTGAGAGCACTATGCTTCTGGTAACTGAGCTCTCACATGGCTCAATCGTCTCAAGAGGGTCAATCCTCTTCCAGACCTGCTTAAAGTTTACATGGAGATATTACGAAGATCTATTAGAATGATGTAGTTGGCTGTGGCATTATGCAACCTGGCAATATTTAGAAACCACTGAGCTAAGATAATGAGCAATTAATGTATGACACAGTGCATTGTTCAGTTGTGTAAGGTGGTATGACTCCCATCAAAATGATCCAGAGGTAGGTGCTGAAAGCACAACTATATGGAATGTAAACAAGACACATGCAAGGGTTTTAGTGTAGATCTAAACTGTGCTTTGAAGTATTTTCAGCCACAGTACAGTATTCTCTGTGGGGAGAATAAATTCGCTGTGTGAGTTCTTGCCTAGTAGCATCTGAAAGACTCTCTACCATTTCCTGTACTGTCTTGTCCAGCAGACGATGTCTTAGCCACAGCTTTGGGGTCTACAGCAATACAGCATGTTTAAACGTGAAACCCTGTGACTTAGGAAGTTTAAACTCAGAACACAGCCATGTTTCAATTAAGTGAATACATAATTTGCTTATTGAGAGGGTCTGTCAGTGGGTCACCAAGATGGAGTACAGGGCACGTGCCCCTTGAGGGAGCTGGGCTTGCTTACAGTCCTGTAGAGGCTAAGTGACCTAATAGATGTCTACAACTACTTTAAGAGGGGGAGTTATGAAAATGAGAGTACTAAACATTCCTCAGAGGATGCAGATGATGTAACAAGGGGCAGTGGCCGCAATTTCTGCACAGGGAGGGTCAGGTCAGCCATCCTTTCTTCCCAGGAGTGCAGTGCAGCATCCAGGCAGCATCCAGACCATCTTTGCGGGTTTTCTACGGACAACCTGAATCAGTTCTGCTGATAATCCCACTCGGAGGGCGAGACTGGACTGGAGAGCTTCAGAGGTCTCTTACAAATGACACTTTAGTGATTCTGTTCCCAGTCTACTTGACCAAATTCGAACCCCCCCAAGGTGGGGTTCCTTGAAGGTGCTTAAAAGCTGGGTCCATTCAGCACTCCACCAAGTACAAGTTTCAGAAGAAAGCCTTCAGACATAGACACTTTGGCTCTCCATGTAAGTGTTGCTCTTCAGTATGAAAATAAGGTCTAATTCAGCAAAGGTTTTTTAATAATCTCCTATAGGAACCACAGTGGGAGTTGCTGCTTCAAATGGAAAGTGTGCTTTTTTGACCTTGACTTCTCTAATATAAGCACACAGCAGCATGTATATATTTACGCAGGGAAAAACAATCCTACCAGATTTTACTTTGCATATATAATTTGGTTACAGGGAAGAGAATGAGAGAACAAGCTGCTTGTGGCAAATATAAATAAATTAATTCATTACTGCATAGCATTTCTTGCTGTGGCATGATAGGGTGTTTTCAAATCTTGTAGTACAAAGTCTTATTGTCTTGATTTGACCAGATGGAGTAATGATCTTTTGGGTCCTATTATCTATGAGCTGATGACATTTTAAAATATTTGGAATCTGCACTAGACAAATTTTAAATATATCACTAAAATACACATATAAGAATGCTGGGGTTTTTGTTTTGTTTTGGTTTGGTTTGGTTTGGTTTTTTTTGGGTGTGATTAGTACTGTATTAATGTAAAAAAGTGATTCCTGATAAGTCTCTGTGGAGGTGGTACTGATGTAGAAACTCAAGCAGAGAGACAAAACCACTTGCCATGGACCACACAGCAAGTCAGATGCTTCTTTCTCTTCATTAATTCCGATGATAAAAATGGATGTGAAATCAATTCTTACACTGATCTGGAACAGCTGTTGAAGATCTTTTAACAGAACCCAAGTAGGAATAATGTCAAGCCAAAATAGCTCTCAAGTAACTAGATACAAATTAATAAAACCCCAAAATGTAGGGTCATAGTATGAACTCTGATTTAATCCCAAAGAGAAGAGAAATCTGAGAGGAATTAAAATATTCTTGACATGTATGTGCAGTGTCTTCTGTCTAGGAATTTATCTTCTCATCAGTGTAAATGCTAGATGTCTAAACAGGCAAGATTGAAGTGATTTCTGTGGAAGAGGGATGGGGAAAGCAGTTAGAAACCATGCCACAGATGCTGCTGCCCTAATTACAAGGACATTTTGTCACTAAGATTTGCCAGCTGGATACTTTTATTGATCCTCAATTGGTTTTGGGTTTATATGGAATAGTGATGACTGAAGGACTCTCTTAATTTTTTTTTTTTTTTTAATTGTGCAGCTGAAAACATTGTAACAATTTACTTCCATTTGACTTCCATACTGCAGTACAGTTTCTTTCCAGGAAAGTTCTGCAGAAGAAATTAGCTTATCACAACATATCATAAAAGACAGGTAGATCCCTGTACATCAGGAGTAATATTCCAGCATCTGAGAAACAAGCTCTTTCCTGCCACTGCAGTGTTAAGATTATCAGGGAGTGAAAAGCAGAGCTCATTTCAGATGTACCCTGTTTTGGAAGGGAGGGAGAAGTCTGTGGTTCAAGCAAAAATCAGGTAACCAAAAGATCAGGTAATTTCAGATTTTTCACGTAATTCTTGGCAGGCCTTTGGGTAAGTCATATCTCTTTATTTTTGTGATTAAAAAAAGGGATAATCCCTCTCTTCCTTTTACTGTGTCACAGAGCACTGGTGATTTGTTCACTCCTGAGGAAAACACGAACTGTAAACAGTGATGTAAAATGCTGTGTCTGCATGTGGTTAAATAACTGCAGTTTTCAGCAATACCTCTTGCTGTAGCTGCTCACTTGGATGTAGCCAGCTGTAACTCTGTGGATGGTTATCGGGGCCTGACACTCTGTTCCAAAGCCTCAGAAGAGGTAAATCTGTTCCTTAAGTTTTCTTTTCCTAAATCTAAACAAACAGACTCGTAGGGTCTCATCCTTTCTTGCTGGGAAAGAAGGCCTGGAGCCCGGGTGTCCTCCGCGGGGCTGGTGATAGCCCCCGGGCAGGGTCTGGGCCTGCTCCGCCGGACTGACGGCACTGCGAGTGTCACGGCAGGCTGACGGCACTGCAAGTGTCATGGCGGGCCCCAGCCGATACAGGAGTGCTCCAGCCTCCGAAACGAGATCTCCTCTGTCACAGCTGGGTAGGTTAGAAGGCTGGAAAGGACTAGTACTACTTCTTATGTTACATCAATCTAGGAGCTTACTGGATTCACTTTTACTAATTCACATTGCCGGAGATGCAGAATCCACTTCAGCCACTAAATTTTGATGAAATCGGCTGGAGGGGCATAATGAAATGTTTTCACATGAAATAAAATCTGCCAGAATATTGTCTGTGCTGAACCCTGGCACTGCTTCATTAGGCTGGGCTAGTTCCTTCAACTTACACCAGGGGGCACTTTAAGACTGATGAAGGGAAGCAGAAAACTTTGCAACACTAATTCCACATCATCATGAGCAAAGTAAACAGTCTGGTGCAAAACAAAATATAAAAAAAACATAAGCAATTAAATATGTATTTAGCAGCAAGTGTGATTCGATTCCTGTTTTTTTTCCCCCAGCAACTGCACTTGCTGAAAGTGGACATGCAACTGAAAATTACATTCTTGTTCTAAACAGATTGTATCATTGTCGTCTTGTTCTTCTAAATAAATGGACTTCGCTTTTCAGCATCTAGCCAAACACAGGATCAGATGCTATATTTTTTCGTTAATCAGCCTCTGTCTCTACAGCTTTCTGTGATGGTAGGTTTGCAATTTTTTTGTTTCTTCATAGGAACTGTTGAAATTTCTGTTCTCCAACGTTCTTGTTTATTTTATTTCTTTCAACTGGTTTTATCTGACTTAAGCCCATCCAGAACTAAAGTTCTGTTCCAGGACAGCCCTCTAGAGTGTCTCCTGAGCATGAGAAATTGCTTTTGCTGCCATGTTAATGTCCATTCCCTTGCCAGGAATATATGTTTGCCAAAGTGTTTAAATTCTGTAATGATTTGTCTTGTTAAGCACATTAGAAGGAAATAATAATCATAACTCTTAATTCTAACAGAGTTTTTCCTTTTGAATAGCTTACGAAAGCTTAGAAGTAATCAGATTAATCTGATAGATGCAGATAAACTAACAGAAGCGCAGCTTTGTTATACATTTCTTTCCACAAAATGACAGACCATCCTTTTGCTAAAAAATTGATTTTATAGTATAAGCAAGCTATATAAACTGTGAAAAGGTAGATAAGAATGTCCCATTCATTTCTCTGCAACAAGAGAGTGTACAGTACGTAGCTGAGATGACTTGATGTCTTGCAACAGCAATAGGTTTATACTGGTTAGCATATAAAATAGAAAATAAATGCAGACCTTTTTCTGAGTTTCGTTTGTGGGCTACATTGCCACTCTTTGCTTTTTTCCTGCCTCTGCCTTGCATATGACTGCAGTTCACTGTTCCCGATACCGATGCTTTTGCTTATTTTAAGAAGCTGGTAGAAGTGTTCAGCATTACTGGATACACTTTTTTTTTGTCAGGAAATACTATTTTGTTGAAGCTGAAACATTTTGTGGAAACAATGAATTTAATAAAACTTTGTCAGAAAAGTGTCTCAGCATCAGGAATACTGAGATAGTGCTAAAAATATATTCACCCCAGAACAGTTAACAGCCAGTCACTGAAGATGCGTGTTGCTCCCCAGAAAAGCTAACAGTCACTGAGGATGATGTTGCTTTTAGTTTGGCACTTACGCTGTACAGAGGCCTCTATACAGCCCCTATATAAAGGGTTATGTAGCTATACCTACCTCAAGTGCCATCCCAACCTGTTATGTAAAATTATTCTAGGAAAATCTGAAAAAGTTAGAAAATTAATGTGAACAGAGAGCTCTGCAGGCACGACCCAAGGGCTGCTTTTGACTGTAGCATCTGCATAGTCAGATGCTTGCTCTGAGCTGACTTCAGCCTGAAGCTTTCAGACCTGGTAGTGTGCAGCTATGCCTGCAATAAAATGTCCTGCTCCTCGGGTGGACATCTAGGCACGGGCAGAGCTGTGTGCTAATGGGGCTGCTGGGTGCTGAGCTGGAGCGGGCTCACAGTCAGCTGCCTTGGGGCACAAGTGGGCCCACACATGGCTGCTTTCTCTAAGCAAAGAGGAGGCATATCTTTACAGAAAACAAGAAGAGTGTGTGACTGGAAACTCTTAGGTTGAGCTTAGCAGATGAGAAATGAGGTCTAATTGGCGATTAAACAACACTGGTGGTTGAAACAATTAGGTGTCAGTCCAGCTACCTCTCTCCTTTCTGGAGTGAAGCTAGATTGAAGAACTTGAATTTCATAGTTGGAATAAGAAGGGATCCTAGAGGATGTTTTGGTTAATGGGCCTCAGTTGTCTGAAATTAATGTCTTACTCTTACAGGCTCTCTAACCCCCTCTGTGATCACTTCTTAGCTAGATAAGACTGCCTGTTCTGAAACACTGTGATGTGAACCTTTGAACAAAGGTGCAGATAGAGGTTTCTTAGGTGATGGTAAAAGTGGTATAAGTGTATGAGGTCGCTGCCTCTTTGGCAGTTCTGTAGTCTGCTCCTTTTCTTTGTCTGTCCATGGATGATTTACGTGTTAGAGAATGTCTTTCCAGTGGTATTGCATAACTACGTTTCGTGCCAATATATGAGGTTGGTTTTAAACTTTCTATTTCAAATATAGTTATTAATATTGCTTTGGCAGCGTACATCTTGGTAGGAGTTACCAAAGGGTCTTGAGTAATCTTTTCAAGTAGGTCTTCCAGTTTGCACTGAGCTGCTGTGATTACGCCAACAGCAACAACTATATAGTTATCCTAAAGCTAGCTTTGGTGTGCCTATGCAAACAGCAGTGATATGGCATGTCACTGCGTGTGTGTGTGGGGGTATGTGTATATATACATCAGATAACTGTAACTTGTGGTGGTATAAGATTCACAAAGAGGTATTATGTGTTCTAACTTTTTGATTTTGTAGGTGCTTCTTGTCTTGCTCTTTTTTGTTCTTAAAATTAACCTAATTCACCCCACAGAGTGCCTTGCTCTCCTAAAAAGGACTTCTGTTAAATTTGTAATCATCCTGTGCAATGTGCTTGGTGGTAGAAAATATTCCCTCATATAACAAACCAGCCCCAACTGGAAATACTTCCCTTTAGATTTCAACTTTTCATGCTTATTTTTCTGTTTTCCATAAAATGATAAAAAAAGAAAATGGTTATTGTCTTCTAAGAAGCTAAAGTGTGCAAACCTTAGAACTCTGACTTATTTTAGTGCTCGATATTGTAAAGGGATAGTAAAGTCATATTAGCCCCACAGACATTTTTTGCTTAACATATTCCACTGAATTAGCCCATAAGGCATTGACTGGGATTCTGGATACCAAACTTCAAGTACCTGCTTTGTTTAATTCAGAGCAGAAGAGTGAACCTCCATCTCTGCTTTCCTTTGCAGGTGCCACAGTCAATGGGTTAGTCTGAAGTGGGATTTTCTTTTTGGGGCCTTTTTTTTTTTAAAGATTTCTGGTTAAAACTAGTGTGAAATAAAAAAAAAATCTTAAACCTAGAAATATTTTGCAAACTAGACAGCCATTTTCATTAGTCCTGGTTCTAGTGAATATGTTTTCAATCTTCCTAATTGTTTTGTTAGCAAGTACAGTCTTGTATGTAATCAGAGTGAAGAAAGGATGCAAAAATATTGCAAAAATAGTCCAACATAGAAAATCTGCTTGGGGAGTTTCCTCATCTCTGCTGTTATATTATGAACTCATTAGTTGGTTTTTTTTTTTTTTTTGGTGAAGTTTGAAACCCTCAGTGGCAAGTTACTGTAAATCAGTGTAATTCTTCCTGTGCTTTCCAATACCAGCAAATACAGCTTTGAATCTGTAGCTAATTATAACATCTCTGTTATCACTTAGGCTTTTTAACTAAAAGAATCTACTCCATCAGCGGTTCCCAATGTTCCCGGCACAGTGTGGTGTACATGTGTTCCTACAGTACTCCAGGGCTTATAGGTCATGATCCTCTTCTGTAATGGATGTGAATGCACTCTTGTAGTATAGCTAAAACAGATGAGTGTTCCCGTTGGGTCACCACAAGTGTATACATGACACGATGAAAGGTTCCTGCACTTTGGTCAGGTGTTTGGAAAGGCAACCAAACTGATCACAGAACCACAGACTCATTGAGGTGAGAGGGGACATCTGGAGATTGTCCAGTCCAACCCCCCTGCTCTAAGCAGGGTCAGTTAGAGCAGGTTGCTCAGGGCTGCGTCAAATCTAATTTTGAATGTCTCCAAGGACCAAGAATCTACAACCATTCTGGGCAACCTGTTCTAATGTTTAATCTCCCTCTCAGTAAAAATGTGGGGTTTGAAGAGTCCCAGTTCTCTCAGCCTTTCTTTGTAGGAGAGATGTTCTGGTCCCTTAACTGTCTTCATGGCCCTTAAATGGACCTGTCTCTCATGTACTGGGGATTCCAGGACTGGACCCCAGCACTCAGTGGCTTCACCAGTGCTGAGTGAAGAAGAATCACCTCTCTCAGCCTGCTGGCAACATTCTTCCTAACACAAACCAGGAGACTAATGTCTGCCTTTGCTGCAAGGGCACATTGCTGGCTCATGCTCAACTTGCCACTCCCTCCTTTGCAGAGTCCATCTCTGCAGAGCTGTTTTTGAGCTAGTTAGCCCCATCCTGTGCTGGTGCATGGGGCTATTCCTTCCCAAATGCAGGACTTCTGCCCTTCCCTCTTCATGAGCTTCCTGTTGGCTCATTTCTCCAGGCTGTTGAGGTCCCTCTGAATGGCAGCAGAGCCATCTGGTGTACCAGCCTCTTCTCCCCATTCACATGCACTCAGGCCCGTGTTCCAAGTCATTAAAGACCATGTTAACCAACACTGGCCCCAGTATCAACCCCGGGGGTACACCATTAGTGATTGGTTTCAGCTGGCCCTTGTGCTGCTAATCACAACCCTTTGAGCCTGGCAGTATTTCATCAATATGTCTACAAGAAAGTTAAGGGGGAAAGTGTCAAAAGCCTTGCTAAAGTCAAGATAAAAATATCCACTGTGCTCCCCTCATCCACTGAACTAGAGATTTCATCATAAAGGTTGGTCAGACCTGATTTTTGTTTCATAAATGCATGCTGACTACTCTCTCCTTGTCTTTCATATTTTTTGAAATAGCTTCCAAGGTTATTTGCTCCATTACCTTTCCAGAGATCAAGGTGAGGATCACTGCCCTTTAGATTCCCTGCCAGATTCAGCTCCAGATGGGTTTTGGTATACCTAAGTCCATCACTGCACACTTGGACAGTGTCTCTATATTCCTCCTGGGTCACCTTTCTGTGCTGCTACCTCTTATTATTCTTTTTGATAGTTGAGATTTTCAGGAGCTCTCTCCCACCTTTGCTTGTCTTTCTGCACATTGAGATGGACCATTCTTGAGTTTGGAGGAAGTGATGCTGGAAATCAAACAGCTCTCCTGTTCCAGTAATCTAGGAACTCACTTCATTCCAGTGTCATAGTCCATGTGATTGTTCCAAGCATGTCCCTGAACAAACTGTAGTCTGCTCTCCTGAATTCCAGGGCTGTGACCTGCTATTTGCCTTGTTCCCTTCTCCATGGATCCTGAACTCCACATCTCATGGTCACTGCAGCCAAGGCTGCCCTCAGCCTTCACAGCCCTGATCAGCTCTTCCTTGTTTATAAGATCCAACAGAGCATCTCCCCTTGTTGACTGCCTGATCACTGGAATCAGGAAGTCATCTTCAATGCACACCTGAAACGTCCACAATTGCTTGTGCTCTGCTGTATTGTCCCTCCAGCAGATATTGTGGTGGTCAAAGTCTGCATGAGGACCAGGACCTGTGCAGGCTTATTCCAGCTCTCTGAAGAAGGCCACAAAATCCAATAGTTCCTCTTGATCAGGTGGTTGGTAGCAGACACTACAACAGTACTGATTTTGGTCTGCCCAATGATTCTGACCCATAAGCCGTCAGTTGGCTCATCACCCATCTGCTGCTCTCACATCAAGGGCAACTCCCCTTCCTCACCATCCTGGCCTTCCAAATGGTGGATCCATCTGGATCCACTATCACCTTCCTAATAAGACTATATGTACACCCATTGCAGCACTTGAGTCAGCTACCCCACCATGTCTCCATGATCCAAATAAGGTTGTAGCCTTCTAGCTGCACACAAATATCTAATTACTCCTGCCTGTTCCCCATGCTGTGAACACTGGTGTACAGGCACTTCAGAGAGGCACCAATTTACTGTTTTCTGAGAAAGCATATGCAATCTGCTGTCCTTTTGGCACTTCATTTGTGTGCATAGTCTTGGAGTGGCCCCTTCAGCCCATTTCCATTGATTGAGGTGTCTCTTGTCCACATCATGCTGCACACTTGCCAACTCTGTCCATCACTTCCTTGCTGTATTGGGTGTTACCATCTCTCCCTGCCCCCTTGTTCCTAGTTTAAAGCTCTTCTCACCAGGCTGGCCAGCCTGTTAGCAAAGATGCTTTTGCTCCACTTGGTTGTGTGGATCCTGTCTCTTGTAAGCAGTTCCTAGTGGTCAAAGAGGTTGCTAGGGCTAGTTGCTCCAGTCACTGGGGGGGATCATGCCCTATGTCATGTCTCTGCTACTGTGTAAGCACATATAAAGAATTTTTGGCCCCCTTCTGCACAAACTGCTGCACTCTAGGCCTCTCTCCAGTACCTGCTGAAAGGGTGCTTGACCCTTCCTAATCTCCTGATTAGGACTAGAACACCCTTTGATCAAGAACAGCTGCCAGATCTTGTTAGAAGCAGTTAGAGCTTGCTAGAAAGTGCAGCCTCCTGTAGCTATCCTTTCCTGGCAGTAGCAGGAACCTTGATGGTCTTCAGTGAGTTCCCACGAGTCCTCCATCAGTCCCAGGAGTTCAGGAAGATCTAGAAGCAGAGCCGAGAAACTGCTGTGCAAACTGCTGTGTCTGAATTTAACCCCGAGGAGGTCAGCTAGAAACAGGTTTTGCAATTGCCTGTTTGAGGCATTCATTTCCCCTCCTGCCTGTGCCTAAGGTGCCCGACTGAAAAACAGCAAGTGGAGAGGTAGATGAATTGTGCTTGTGCACTACCTCTGAACCAAGGCTGTAGGTTGACTGCCTCTTTTATATTTATTATATACAAAAAGATAGGACAATGAATGAAAGACTTCCTTTGAATTTTGTCCTCAGTTGACTAGGTTTGTTTAATCTTTTCTGCATGTTTCAAGTTGCTCAGAAACAGCCTACTCAGGATTTAAGAAAACCAGCAATATACCTAATAATGTAGATGGCAGCAGACTCTGCCTACTGCTGACACTTTGTACTGTTTTGTCATCATAAGTACAATGGAAGAGCACTCTTGTTAAAACTTTTCTTTCCATCTGCTCATTCTGACTTTCAGCATAAGCCTGCTTAACACAAAGGGAAGGCATCCTATCTAGCAAGGAGAGGTTCAGGAGGGTTCACTGTAAACAAACTGATGAGATGAATGTAAACAGGAGCAGCGTGTTCCACTACAGATGGCTACCCCTCCCTCTTGCCTTATAATTCCCATGTTCATAATGAAGTATTTTCATTCCTTAGAAGTCTATAATGAAATGTGAGTTAGCAAGAAATGGATTTTTTGAAAATAAAGTTGAATTCTTCATCTGCTGGCAGTGATAATGGCTGACTGAAGAATTAAACCCCTGACTTCACAGCTGACCTTGCTTTGGGAAGGAGGTTGGATTAGGTTACCTCCTTTCAACCTGAATTTTCCTGTGATTTTATGAATTATCTCCTATATGAAATGCTATAGTAATATTTTTCAATATAGCAGTTTGATATTTGACTGCACCAGTATAGATCTTAGCACTGCTATCAAAAAGTGTATCTTACTTCATTTATAACCCTTCTTTTGTATTTCTTTCATTAACTGTTACTGGATGAATGAAGGAATTTGTGATGTACTCTATTTCTACCCAGAAGCTGATGTTCAACTACTTTAAAGATGGTGAGGGGGCTGGAGCACTTGCCCTGTGAGGAGGAACTGAGGGACCTGGGCTTATTCAACCTGGAGAAGAGACAGCTTTGGGGAGACCTAACAGCAGCTCCCAGTACTGACAAGGAGGTCATCAGGAAAACTCCAGGAATCTGGCCTCAGAGCTGGCTCTGCTTTGAGCAAGAGGTGGGACTAGAGATCCCCTGAGGTCCCTTCCAAGCTGAATTATTTTGTGATCCTCATGTAACAGGCTCTACATGTGATCAGAAGATGATCATAATTCCTCTTATGAAATCCCCAAGCTTAGCACCTCCCTTGGTAAGGATACATATAGGGCCCAGCTGGTGGTTTGTTTGTTTGTTTGTTTGTTTTTAACCCTGGCAGTAATATGAATTTAGTTAGGCTTGAATCCTTGGGTATCATATTTCTTGTTTCATCATAATCTATGCAGTGATATCATCTGAAGTTTGTGGAGAGAATACAATGGAAGGAAGACTTGTAGTTGATAAATTCAAGGGAGATGATGATTGTTACCACTTTTGGCCCTAAGCAGACTAGACCTCTTATCTTTTGATGGTGTGGTCTCTCAGTTTAGTTTCTAACTGGGTATTCTGTCTTTTTTATTTTATGTGTTAGCTAACACGATAGCTAGGGCTGGGTTTTGGTTTTTTTTTCATTTTTCCCTCCCCTTGAAGATGAAATTCCATAAAATTAGAAGAAAGCTGCAAAAATGTGCAGGATCCACACATCATATGCATAATTAAGGATTATGCATAATTTGAACTCTCCCTCTGCTTTCCTTACCCCCACTACTCAACACCTATTCCCCTTGTTCCCCTTCAGCAAAACACTGAAGTTTCACACTGCTGTTGCTGATGTTGACTTGCAGATACGCACAGTCGATAGTCAGTCTGCTGAAAAGTTGGTGGAACCACTTTGAATTGATATCATTGGGCAGCTGATCTTCAGTTTACCTTCTTGATTTTTGATCTATTTCTAGGATAAGTAGTTCAGACAAGCCAGAGCTGCTGTTTCTCAGAGGAGAAGAGTTAGCACAAAGGTACCAGTTCCACTCCTTCTCCTCTGCTATAACCTGTATATTTATTTTATTTAAATAGTACCTAACATCTACCCCTGTGCAGGGTCTGGGTGAAGCTGTTGCTTTTGTGGGTAGGGGAAATAGCTTGTGCTCCAGACTGTATTTCCTTGCTCCATCCAAGCCCTGATGATGAGATGACTGTCAGAGCTGCAGTCCTGTCTGCTCATATCATTGAAATGGAATCTCTGCCTTGCTGTTTTCATTTCTGGGTGAAGCTTGGGCCATTGATTTGGCAGTGTTGGAATTGCCCACATATATTTGGAGACACAACTGGGGCTTTATTATTATTGTGATGCCTTCTCATGCCTTTGTTAATGATCCCTGTAGTGATGAAGAGAAAAGGAAGAAAGTTTGCTCTCGTCTGAGAGTCTTCAAAGATGGGACATCAGACTGGATATTAGCAACTATACCTCCTTTTGATTTAAAGGAATATTTATTGGATTGCAATGAGCAGGTTTTGCACATTACAAGCAGAGAAAGAAAGCATTTTTACCCACAGAAATGCATATTGGAGCACACAGCTTTCCTTCCAGATGAGTTCTGAGACATCTGTATGTTGTCTCTTTGTGTGAGAGGAGCCTCTCAGCTGCCCTGAATTTCTCAAAGCCAAGCTGGTTACATTGTTCTTTCAGTCTTCAGTGGCTTTGACTTCCAGTTACTAAAAACTGATATACAATAAAGGAATATTCTAAATCACATTTATTCTTAAATCTAAAGTGAAGTGTTGCAAGCTAAAGATTTGTATTTATTCTTTCACATTTATAATTAAAGAGGCCTCTTTCTAGCTCTAGGAACTTATAAAAATTAAAACATACTTGATAAAAGGAAGAAAGGTTTTACACGGATGAAATGCCTCAAAATATCAACATTCTCTCTCTGTCATTCCAAAAAGTTGTCGCATATTGTAGTCACTCTGAAGAGCTTTGCAGGTATTTTCTATAAGTCTTATTTAAGCCTGGATTCATTTTGAAATTGTACCAAGAAGTTGACTGAATGGAGGCAAAGCAAGGAATTTAATGAATAGCCTATTGCAGTAGATGTCAGAAACTTTATGTGATCTCACTCCCTTTTGTCCCTCAGATATGTGTGTAAATATATGTGTACCTCACCCCCCTTTCCACTGGCTTGTCCAAAAATCTTTGCATCCTAACCTCCAACTTCTTCATCTTGGATTGCAACAATCCATGTTTCTTTCCTCTCTCCCACATCCCCAGGAACTTTTCAACACAGGCTCTGATAGACCCAGCTCTTTCTCCCTTGTTCTTGATTACTATTGCTTCAAAATAACAGTAAACTTTTGATGCGAAGGAGAAAATTTCAGGAGGAAGAGAGGTGGATAAGGCAGAGAGGAATCCGAGAGAAGATACAAAGGAAGAATGACATTTTCCTGGGAAGTTTCACAGCATAATCAGCCTGAAAGCTACTCCCTAAAGGTCTAACTACAAAGTAAAATGTAGGTGTGATAGTAGCATACTAAGAATAAAATTAATATACTTATATCTCTCCAGCTACATATGCAACAACACAAGGGCTAATAACTAAAAATTAAACTCTCTGGGGGTTAAAAGTATGTGGTTGCCAATCTGTCACTGCATCTTCATTGCTGTATTGTGGTGCATATTAGAGCTAGCACAAAGATACCCATGTATGTTTCATTCTTTGATGTAAAGTATCCTACAAAACTGGAGACCTTAGCTTAACTTCTTGCTGCCACATTAATTGTAAAGGATGTGATTTTCCAGTAGTTCAAAATCTGACAGGAGGAAATCTTGATCTGACTGACTTTACCATATTTTTTTTGGAAATGCTCAACATCTATGTGATCCCTTGGCCCCACTATGTTGCACACTTTGGAACATCTTCCTCTAAGACTCTAACAGGTCAAATTGCCTTACACAAGTGAATTCTGCACAATGCACAAAAGTGCATAATCACACGACATATATTCGGAAACCTTCTTATCTTACAAATTACAGTTAAATCATAAACAGTTTTGGAGACGTGGTGGTGGTATGCCCCGCTTCTCTTGTGTGTGAGCCATTAACTACAGGAGTGGATTGTAAGTCATTCTGGACTCCTCCTTTGATAAAGAAAATTTGCAACCATTTGGGAACCTCTTCTTTAATATTTTGAGAATTTCTGAACAGCACTTGTATTGGTTGTTCTAGCTTCAAGATATTTTTGAGCCTTTTTACATAGTGAAGACCTGTTGTTGGCATAATAACTCATGGAATTGCTGAGTGTCAATTAAAAGTAAACATTACAATTAAAGCTAGTCAGGCAGAAATCAGCTAAGAGATCAAAAACAATACTTAGCTTACCAAATTAAACTGTAGAATATTGTATCTGGAAAGATAAGTTAGATTGCCTTATTTTTGAACAAGATATAGTTTTTAACAAAATAGTTCTTTAACAAAAGAAAAAAAGTTCTTTAACAAAATAGCACTCATAATTTCACATCTATTTAATTTCTTCATCTTTTTTTGGTTTAGTATTTCTGACAAAGATTTATACAGGTTGGAAAACTTATTTTAGTTTGACTTTTTCTTTTGTACTGCTGCCTCAAATGGCTCTTCATATCCTTTCACTTCTTTGTTAATTGTGTTTTATTTTCACCTCTTTAAAATTATTTTCCTGAGAAGTTTGCAGGGTTAAGGTTTTGTTCAATAACAAAGAATTCAAGTCTCAAGTTCAGATTGTACCTAGTTGTGTGTATGTATAACAAGCTTGAGACTATGTTCAGATCCTCTGCCCTTTTTTATCTTTCAAGGGAGAATAACTTGAGCTTGCATTTCTATGATGTGTCTGAATCTAACATGTTTATTTAGGATGACATTTACTGCAAATATTAATAAGTCTTTAAAATTCTGTGCAATACTCAATTCAGTGTTTTATTTTTTACTGATATCTATAGTCTTTACATATAAAAACCCTCTTAAATGTCTTTTTCAGTTGAAATTGAAATATCTTGTAAATGTAGTTGGAAATATTTTCCATTGCACTGGCAGATCATGCTACTCCTACCTGGACACAAATGCAGGAACAGCGGCAATATCACTGAACCCTATACAAAACCATCTGAATAAATACTAAAGCAAATATATCCTGCCAGAGTTCTAAATTCATATTGGTTTTAAATGCTACATATCTTAGTAACTCAGAGATGTAAGAAAATATTCCAGATAAATTATTAGGCATTTTTTGAAGATGCCTAAGGAACTATGGTCTATACTTTGCGCTCAATAGCATGGATGTAAACAGGTTATGGTAGAGCATATCAGAGTCTTTCAAGGCATAATTTTATTTTATTATAATGGAAAGACATGCCATTTATGAAAGATTATAATTAACACAATAAATATTTAAATTATTTTTTAGGTCTCTGTTGTGCAATTGGTTTGTGTAGGTCATAACAGGTTTTTTTTTTAGCAAGCTCCAATACCCACTGCTAATTTCCTAAGTGTGCTTAAGAAAATCAAATGATAAGTTAATATCTAATTTTAGAGCTAACCCAGAAATATTTTTTGCATTCACTTTCCTGTTACTAACTATAATATGGCTTTAATATAGTCTGTACAGTTCCTCTGATCTATCAAACATGGATGATGCATTTCTGACAATCCTCTTTGGACCCATGCTGTGATCATAAGTGCTAGTAGGTTGCAGGACACTTTTGTGGCTATATTCTGCAAAGCAGGACTGCTTTTTACAAATGCATTAAACATTAATGCAGACAAATGTGAAGTTTTATAGTGCAGAAGCTTTATTTGCTTGGACATGTATTTATTTTTTATTAATAATTTTTACCATACCACACATTTCTCTTTAGAATTTGAACTCTGAAAATGATTCCTTGGACTTAGTAAATGTTGTTTCATTTCAGACCAAGGGAACAAACGAAAATCACTCAGATTTACATTTCAGTGAAATCTCATAAGTAATGCATGAACTGTGTTTCAGAACTGACTTGTACAGGCCTTAAGTACCTTGTAACACTCATCACCTTCCACAAGGAAACAGCAGAGAAAATAAATTCTTCCTCCTTTTTCCAAACCACAGAAAATCTGGAAGAATAGTGATGGAGACAATCATTGCTAAAAAAAATGTCCAAAATGCTTATTTTTAATTATCAGGGAATGTTAGTTGTTACTAACTACAGCACATCACAGCAAATACTTGTATTCTTGATGCATGATGTGCAAAAGTCATGTGAGGACTTTTCAGTATGAGTTTAATATGAATGGATAGATCCACTACCAAGAAACCTGCTGGTGGAAACAAGCACACCAGCTCAGAGCCCTTATGAAAGCTTTTTTCTAAAGCTCCTCAGGTATTTTTCTTTGCTCTGTGAGGATTTGGGATTCTGACTCCAGTTTTAAAATGATCATTTCATCTGATATGAAAATGTTTTTTCCCATAAGCCTGCAATAATCCACTGTCACTGTCTGTCTGTTGCTATCTGAAACTTATTCCTAAAGCATGACCTGCTTTAGAATAAATAAACTCTTCCCATCATGTATTACTACATATCCTTTTGCATGTTAACATAATAGTATGTATCACAACTGATCTTTATTATGCTATATAACCCTGCTGAATAGGATCTTAAGCAACTTCAATACTTTTCATTCAAATATAACTCCTCTCTTGTATAACATGTACTAGGTTGCCAGTATAAGTTCTCATGTGCATAAATCTACTGCAAGGTTATAAAATCCTAGAAGAAATGCCAAATCATAATCAATGAACAATGTGTGCACATAGATGCAGTATGAAGAGGAGAGAAATTAAATATTTCAATGACAACTCTAAGCAGCTACTGTTGACATTAGAAATTCAAGGATTAAAATGATATCTGCATTGAAATGCTAACTACTACGATGATTTATACAGTGTGCCCTGTTTCTAATTATTATGCATAGCTTGCATATAACATAAGTAGTTGTAACCTTTGTGTGAAGAGCAAAGTCAGGAAATGTTAATCCATGGGGAAACCATCACTTCTCTCCAACTTCCATATAGAAACTCTAGCTCAAATGATTGCTCTTGTTCTCCAGTCCAGGGGAAAAAGCATCCTCTTTGCAGTTAAATATCCCCTTTTATGCTGTATGTGCATTAGTCAAATTGATTTCCATGAGAGTTCTCCAGGCTGAGTTGTATAACACTATCATTCAGTGCATCTGCAAAGGGAGCTGTAAGAGGGGAAAATGAGAAATGTTAGAAAAAAGACCCTCTGAAACCTGGAAGTAGCAACTTTATCAAAGCTGGTGATACTTGAGACTGGAGAGCCAATATACAGCTTGTCTGGAAAGTAAGTGTCTAGTGGGAAGGCCAGATTTTGAATTTATACTTCACTTGGAGTTCTGTTATTCCTTCTCTCCCACAGATGGGCTAGTCACCTGGACGAGGCTAATTTTGGGCTCAGGGCCACTTGGTGGGCAGGAAAGAACTGCTGGCGAAGGGTATGGTATCTACATCACCAAAGGTTTCTTAAGACCACTTTTGGCAAAGATCTGTCTATAATGCTTATGTACAGGTCCTGGCTTCTCAAGGTCTGTTCTGGCTATCTTTTGAATGACTCTATGGCAATCATTCCTTGACGCTTCTGTAACATGAATTATATGCAATGGTTTCATCTGGAGGAAAATAACTGTGATGATTGTTGATTGATGATATAGTTGCCATCACGGAAGCATGGTGGGATGACTCGCACAATGGGAGTGCTGTAATGCATGGCTATAAATTCTGCTGGAAGGATAGGCAAGGAAGGAGAGGCAGTGGGGTAGCCCTGTATGTTAGGGAGTGTTTTGATTGTCTAGAGCTTGATGATGGTAATGATAGGATTGTTTATGGGTAAGAATCAGGGGGAAGGCCAACACGGGAAATATCATGGTGGGAGTCTGTTATAGATGACCCAACCAGGATGAAGAGGCAGAAGAAATATTCTAGAAGCTGGGAGAAGTCTCACAATCACTAGCTGTTGCTCTCATGGGGGCCTTCAACTTACCAGATGTCTGCTGCAGAGAGGAAACAGTCTAGGAGGTTCCTGGAGCATGTGGAAGATAATTTCCTGACATGGTTGGCGAGTGAGCCAACTAGGGTTGGACCTGTTGTTTGTGAACTGAGAAGGACTTGTGGGTGATGTGATGGTTGGAGGCTGTCTTGGGCATAGAGATCATGAAATCAATTCACAGAGAAGTAAGGAGGGAGGGTCAGCAGAACTTCTACCTTTCACTTCTGGAGGGCAGACATTGGCCCACTTAGGAGCCTGGTTGACAGAGTCCCTTGGGAGGCAGACCTGAAGGGCAAAGGAGTCCAGAAAAGCTGGACAGTCTTCAAGAATGAAATCTTACAGGTGCAGGAGAAGACTGTCCCCTTTGAAAGACAAGCTGGTGGGGAAGAAGACTGGCTTGGTTGAACAGAGAGCTTTGGGTGGAACGCAGGAAAAAAAGGAGGGTTTATGACCTTTGGAAGAAGGGGCAGGCAACTCAGGAGAACCACAAGGATATTGTGAGATTATGCAGGGAGTAAATTAGAAGGGCAAAAGCCCAACTAGAGCTTAATCAGGCTACTGCTGTCAAATACAATAAAAATGTTTCTATAAATATATTAGCCACAAAAGAAAAGCTAAGGAGAATCTCCATCTTTTATTGGATGTGGGGGGGAACATAGTGACAAAAGATGAGAAAAAGGCTGAGGTATTTAATGCCTTGTTTGCCTCAGTCCTTAATAGTAAGACCAGTTGTTCTCTGGGTACCCAGCCCCTGAGCTGGAAGACAGGGACAGGGAGCAGAATGAAGCCCCCATGATCCAAGGGGAACTGGTTAGCGACTTGCTACAGTTGGGCGGGAGTGTTGGTCTGCTTGAGGGTAGGAAGGCTCCACAGAGGGATCTGGCCAGACTGAATGGATGGGCCGAGGCTGATTCTATGAGGTTCAACAAGGCTCAGTGCCGGGTCCTGCACTTGGGTCACAACAACCCCAGGCAACACTACAGGCTTGGGGAAGAGTGGCTGGAAGGCTGCCTGGTGCTGCAAAAGGACGTGGGGGTGTTGGTCAACAGCTGCTGAATATGAGCCAGCAGTGTGCCCAGGTGGCCAGGAAGGCCAACAGCATCCTGGCTTGTATCAGGAATAGTGTGGCCAGCAGGACTAGGGAAGTGATCGTCCCCTGTACTCAGCACTGATGAGGCCACACCTTGAGTACTGTGTTCAGTTTTGGGCCCCTCACTACAACAAAGACATCGAAGTGCTGGAGCGTGCCCAAAGAAGGGCAATGAAGCTGGTGAAGGGTCTAGAGCACAAGTCTGATGAGGAGCGGCTGAGGGAACTGGGGTTGTTTAGCCTGGAGAAAAGGAGGCTGAGGGGAGACCTTATTGCTCTCTACAACCACCTGAAAGGAGGTTGTAGCCAGGTGGGTGTTGGTCTCTTCTCCCAAGTAACAAGCAGTAGGACAAGAGGAAATGGCCTGAAGTTGTGCCAGGGGAGGTTTAGATTGGATATTAGGAAAAATTTATTCACGGAAAGGATTATCAAGCATTGGAACAGGTTACCCAGGGAAGTGGTTGAGTCATCATCCCCGAGTGTAGATGTGGTGCTTAGGGACATGGTTTAGTAGTTGGCTTGGCAGTGTTAGGTTAACGGTTGGACTTGATGATCTTAAAGGTCTTTTCCAACCTAAACAATTCTATGATTCTATTCTAAATACTGTCATATTGTTGGAGTACTAGGACTAGAAACTATTAAGAAGAGAAATAGCATGTGACTGATCACAAAGTGCAAGCAAATTCTTACAGACAGTAGACATCACTATTTGATAGTCTGGTCATGATCCTCAAAGCTGTTGTGCTTTTCTTGCTAACAGCTTCGTTGTTACTTCAGTAAGTGAATATCTGGGTTTATTTGAAAGCATTTAGTCAAATTCAAGTAAGTGACTACTTCTTGCACTGATTTTCATATTTCTGCTCAAGAACTTGTGATTTTTTTCATGCACATCAATGCATACTGTTGCCATCACCAGTTTTTTGCAGTTGAATAATTTCTTATTCTCTCTTGGATCCATCCTAAAGACCCTTGTTTGAAGTATTGCACTGCTTTGGCCTCTCAGTCATCTTTCTCCAGCAAAACCAGAGAATGTTAAGGAATGAAATACTTACATTTGGAAAATTTTATGTTCTTTAATATTATCTTGTGTTCTGTGTATCTCTTAGGTATTTTACACATACACTCTTCAGTGGTCTACCTGCAGCTGTACAATACAGAGGTCTTGTCAATGATGAACAGCTAACAAATACTCCCCTCACACTTAGTCTGTAATGTTCCCCAAACAACAAGATTTTGATTACTGATCCATTTCCAGTGTTTATCTTTCAAATTCTGCTCCAAATTCCATTTCACACCCAATTGTAATATACATACTTTTAGCTGATGGGAAAATAATAAAATTCCTCTTAACTTAGGTAAAAATTGAAGCTTCACAGAGGTAATTTGATCTTCTGAAAATAAAGTGTAAGGTAGTTCTGAAATCTTAGTTTCAAATTTGCATGTATTCACCCACCCCCAATTTCCCAGTTTTGAGTCATGCTACAGAACTTTGTGGTTATTCTTCTGAGGAAAAATATATATTGAGTTTGGGCTCGGGTCATTCCCAGAGTCTTACAGAAGAAAGAATAGTTTACATTTCCTTAGAACAGCTAACGGCAATAACCTAGACCTTAGCAATAAACCTCATTTATATTCAGGAGGGTAAAATGTATACAGCAGCAATAACAAAGAAAAATCAATGGAAATAAAAGTGAGTATCAAAGCTTCACAATCCAGGTGCAGACATAGAAAGAATTATGTCGATCTTAGTCATATTATGTATGATCTGAACAAACAAAAGGCCTCTTGAGAACTAACCTCAAAAACTATAGGCACTAGAATAAGGACGTGAAGGCTTTGATCCCTACGCAGCTACTTGGAATTTGAGCTGGACATGATGGCTACCAGGGCGAGCTAAATCTGTAGTATGGAAATGCTGAGCTCTGGGGAGAAAGAAGTGTGTTTCAGGAGAAGAAACTTTTATGGCTCAGCTTACATTACATTGTATACTGTATTTTAAAAGCATATCAATAACTCAGGGACTGAATCTGTAGCTGTACCAGCGAAATGAATGCTGTGTCGTCAAACAGAACAGGATGAAAATTATGTCTTTAAAAGGCAGGAAAATAAACACACATTAAAGAAATTCAGGATCTTGGCAGTATTCATCAGGTTTTATTTCTAGCAGTTACTTTGTTCATAAACTGTTTTCTGAAGTTATATTTTAATTGTTCATCATATTTTCCCACTCAATGCCTTCAAATCAGGCTGTGGTTATGGATTTTTTTTTTCTTAAAACCATTTTGTTAGTGGCTTTTTTTTTCATTAAATCGAACACCAAAAAGTATGTTTAACATATTTATATATACGTTCTCAATCTCAAAACATGCAGACGTTTTTCTCCTTAAAAAAGAAAAAAAAAAAAGTTGCTCCTGGGGTGGACTTGATATGTTAAATTTCAGCTTGTAGCAAATTTTTACAGTTGAGTTATAAACCTCTGGGAAATGGTGGGGTGGGTTATCACAGAAATGCTAATACAACCCTAACTCCAGCAGTGATGTTGTAATATAAACATCATTAAGTTTCCATTCTCATGGAACGCTTGGTGTACAGAATATTTACATTTATAGTACTATAGTGTATCTTACAGAATCCCTCCAGGTAACAGTGAAATGATAGTTTCATGAGGAAAATTATGTGACATTATTTTAATATACCCATGCTGATTTAAGCTCCGAGAAGCTCAGGAGCAGGATTGTCATAATGCTTCCCTATATTACCCTAGAAAACCTTCAGACCCTTTTAACTGTTAGTTTAGTAGTTGCTCAGAGAATGGTAGGAATTCAGAGGACTTTTTATCCCTCTGGCTTCTACAGTAATTATATTATATTGAATAGGGTTTTTTTGTTAAAATAAATCTAATATTCAGACTTGCTTTCTGTGAAGTTCAAATATGAAATAGGATTTTTCAATGTGTTTTTGCTACCTGTTTGTATATTTACTGATTTACCTATGTAGGTGTCATTTACCCTTAAATGCCAGTGGATATTTGCTTTGCATTCTAACCATAGCAGGAAAAATTGCAAAAGGAAAATCATTACACTGTTTGGAAGGAGATAATTAGAGCTGCACCCTTTTCTTGGTCCTATTTTAAGAATGGCAATGAACACAAAAAAAAAAAAAAAAGAAAAAGAAAAACCTTTGAAAAAGAGATTGTGATCTTTTGTCACTGAGGATGGGCATTAAGGAGGAAAGAGCCATTGATGAGGATGAAGAAAGACTCAGGCTTACCAAAGTCAGTAAGGGGCAATGAAAGTTTGTGTGAAGTCACTTGCAGCATTTGAGCCTGGTGAACTATTCTCTAGCATTTATGTTCATACTGACCAGCATGGCATTTTTTTTTTTTTTTGTTTTACTCCCTGAAGATGAAGACACATTCATGTCTTTGAAAATACAAGGGGATTTACCTGAACAGAGTAAGAAGCAAATTTTATATAAGTTACTGAATGTCTTTCAGATATTTTGAATGTAGAGATTAATTTTGGGTCTGATTTTCAAGGGATGATGCCAGGACTGAACCTGCAAGACTGCACAGGAGAATGTGTGTACATGTGCTGTTTACATGATGCGGCTTAACTAAACAGACAAACAAGTTATTCATAACACTCCTCATGTTACTAAATAAATGTTATATAGCTGTACCTTGGGTATGAAAGTTCTGAAATAAAGTAGTTTCACCAAGGTGTAATGGTCAAAACGGGGGGTCTCATGTCTGCTAAAAGGTAGCATCTTTTGTCCTCAGAGTGCATGTAGAAAGGCAACTACAAATTGCCTCTAATGGTGAAGAAAGGGCCATGGTGAATCTTTTGCTCTGAAAATGCATTCGGGCTAAGATTTTTCCCAGAATATATCTGAAAAGCTATTCTGTAGCATTCCACTGCAATAGTAATTTACTGGAGTTATGATTGTATCCCTGCAGAGCTTTGTTTGATTCAAAACACACAGCAGCTACCAAGTACTCTTCTATAGAGTGCATGCAGCTATAAGAGAATGACATTTGAGTTAATTAATCTGTGGAAATACTGTTAGAGAGAAAGAGACTAATGTTGAGGACTTGACAGATTCTACTTGCTTTCTGAAAATACTTTCGTGACAAAAGATTCCAGCGACAGGCATCAGTACCAGCAAACCATCTTGCTAATCTGTTCCGTTGTGTTTCTCTGCATTCAAAGAGCAATCAGATATTTTCTGTTGAAATGACTCTCATTTTAAATTAAGGACAACAAAATAAGAACAAAAATAAAGCTCCATCAGAAAGAGAGAGTGCTTTTTTTTGCCTTTTTTTTTTTTTCTTTTCTCCACAGGCTTCACTGAAATGAAATTAAAATGGCTGCTGGTCTCTGTAGATTACTCCAGCTTTTTAGAACCTTAGCTCATGGCAACAGCCGCAGCATATACAGGTATCTAATTGCAGATATGTTTACAGTTGTGTATAGATGTTTTCCACTTTAATGAGTTTTTCCCTAAGTGTTGTCATCCATGACTTCATCCTCTTGAGGTATTGAACTTTGAGATTGTTTCCTTAACTTTGCCCTATCCCCGTGAGGGCACTAGCCTTCACAGAGAGGATGTAGGACTACTTACGTGAGGAGCATGACCAGTATTTCATTTTAGAAGATGTAGGCTGTTACTGCTATAGGAGGTGGAGGCTATTCTTGAGTGTATGGGAAGTGTGTTTGGTGGGGCTGGGAGGTTATAGTTACTAGAATAATCTCAGAGCTCAGATCTTGCCCTTGGATGTAGAGATTTTCAGCCAACTGTTAAAAATGACTGAATTAAGTATCAAAACAAAAATAGCTGAACTGAGAAATTATTCTAATCTTATTGCTTAGTCACTTATTTTATTGTGATTAAGCTTTGTCATTTAGAAATAGAGAATAAAATGGTATGTCTTTCCACGGATACACACATTTAGGTTGCGTGATCCTCTGCAACTGGCAGCTTACGCCATCAATTTTATACAGTTTGTAACTCAACCAGAAACATTATGCTGGTAAACACTTGTCATTTTAACAATTTTGGAAAAAAAGTTTGATTTCTGTAATCTTAAGGGCAGATAAGTACCAGATCCTTAATGGGAGGAAAAGTGTTAAAATTCAGAAACATGTAGAACTTCAAGAAATTATCTGTGATAGAGGAACTTGCTGGACAAATTGAGGAAGTGGGTGTGAGGGTACCTGTAAATGTAGCCATTGTCATAAATTTTAACCTGTTTTTATGCTGCTGAATGTGTGCTTTTACAATGTGTCCTGGGCGTACACCGAGGCTGTCTTTTGGTCTTATGTTGGAAGAGAGGAAGAACTGGCCTTGGGCAGGGAAGAAGCATGACACGTTCCAGTAGGCTCCCCTATTTGATCAGCGAGGCTCCCTAGATGTGGATTTTTTTGGAAGCACCTGCCCCATGATAAAATCAGTCATTAGAAAGAGCAAGCCAAAAGCCTCCAGTGCAAGAGCAGTCCACATTCAGAAAATATTAGGCATTAGATGGTTAAGAGGTAGTGAGAGAATCCAGATTCTGAGTGCTGACCTTATGATCCCCACAAATGGGACCTGTGAGAATGCTAGTTGTCATATTTTGGGAAGTAGGCTTGTCAGCACTAAGAGGTAATTCTGAATAGCAGTATTACATATTCAGGATCAATGAGCCTTGACAGGATCTTTTCCTCTCTCCGTGTAATTACAGATTCTGCACTTATCATGTAGGTTGTTTTTATACTCCACATCTTTGCACTCGCATAGAAAAGAGATGGTTTTCTGCAGTGGAGTAAAAGGATGCACTAGATCTGTGTTGGGCTATCAGGTTGCTAGGGCATTGCAAGTGGAGGTAGTTAATTATTTTAAAAGTTGTAACTGGCCAGGAATGCATCCCTGGTGCTTTCTTACAGTGATACTCAGAGTGCTCTTTTATAAGGGAGCTCCTGAATTAACTGGGCCCTTTGGAAGTTGCTACCTTGCGAGTTGTATCAGTTCACATCTAATAAGTTGTTTCTTTTTTTCCTCATAACTGACAGAAAACCAATCAAAAACTTCATATCTGAGACATAATTTCCTTCCTCTCCTCATTGCTTTCTAGGTACTTGCTCACTTTTCTTTCTCTTCAGGTAGTGCCCATAGTCCACGTTTTTTCTTGCTTGTCTTACTATCCACCAACCTTTACCAAACACAATTGTGAAATAAGAGGTTCTGAGAAAAGATTTTAATTGCTAACATGGAATCTCTTTTCAGGCCTCTCTCTGTTTATTTCTCTTGCTAGAGAAATTTCTCAAGGGGAGGAAGGGAAGGTAAGAATATTTGGTCTCAGTTTCCAGTGCCCAGCACATGAAAGATGAGACTACTTTACTTAATTCCTCACATGAAGTCTATTAACAGCAGTGATCTTTTCAAAGTCATTAAGTTGTATTATGTTAAAGCCAATTAGCATTCCAATTTGTGGAAGCTGTTTTCTGGTTTGGGTGGTTGGGATTTTTTTTAAATTTTCTTTTTTTTTTTTTTTTCCCCTGAGACATTATTGTTCCTTAGCTGGTGGGATTTTGTCTGTTTGGGTTTTTTGTATTTTGTTTTGGTTTTGTTATGAAAATATATAATAGAGAGTTTGGAATAATTAGAGAACAGAAATAAATCTTAGCTGAAAAAACTGTCTTGAACATTTCAGTGTCAGAATTTTCATTTCCCAATGGCACTTAAGCTCTTAAAGAACCAAGTAAATGTCTGGCTGTGATGAACTCATGCTCACATGACTTGAAATCCATTTACTTATACTGATGAATATCAGTGGAACTTTGTACTACACTGTACAGGTAAGAATTCATTGTCGTGACTGTTTCTTAGCAATTTTTCAAGAAGTTTAATGTTTTGATGGGGTAGCCTCTTGCACTTTAATGTTCTAATGTTATCTCGGTGGCAAATGGCTAGTCCGCAAAAAAACAAAACAAAGCTCACCAACAGGAGAGGATAGGACTCCATAGGAAATGGATCCAAGTTCATCTGCTGTGTCCTTTCTGTTTATACCTCACTTTGTCTTTCACAACAAAGGTAAAGTTGATACTTTTTACAAGTTTGGGAAGGTATTTGCTATTCTGGAGACAATCCGAAATCTTTGGAATGACTTTTTAAGAAGCATAGTATTTGAGTATGAAAATTAAATGTGTACCTTACTTCTTAAACAAATTCTTCTAAACTACTTATTATGTCTCTGTCAACAAAATGCTTACATGTGAGCTCAACTCTGTGGTTCAAAGCATAGCTAGTATTATGTGGAGGCATACTAAATGGAAGGAGAACAGAGGTGTAAGTTTTGTTAAAAATATTGTCAGGAAGTTATCTCAGGTTTGAAGTAGAGGGAGAGGGGAGAAAGAGGCATTTGTCACAGAATAGCCACCAGCCTAGTGAAGAGGGCACTGAGGATCCTGCTTCAAATTCTAGCCCTAGAATAGGCTTGCAAGCTAAGTTTTGAAACCGAGTCATCTTTTTTATTTTTCTGCCATAGACTTTCCTGCATTTCTTAACATGTGATTGGAAAATTGTACAAGGGTGAACTACCAAATGTAGACTTTTCTTTGCGTATTACCTCAACCAATTGTAAAAGTACTGCAATGGGCAAAAGGCCCCGCCCTCGAATGAAGAGTATAACAGCTGGTTTTGCACAACATTCAGAAGCATTTTCTTTGCGTATGGCAGAGACGCCTCGGATCTTCCTGCCTATTATCACTGGAGCACTGTAGATACCACCTGGGTAGAATACCACGTTTTTAGATCTTCCATTTTATCCGCGTATCTGCAAGGCTCTCTGTCCTGCCCCCCCGCCCCTCCCCGCGCGGGAGGTTTCATCAGCTCCTCAACACTACTATTCCTGTTCCTTCCACTTCCAACTGGCACTTCATCACAAATGGCATTCAATATACTATGTTTTGAGCACTGTGAAGGCTAATATCAGAGAAGACCATGGATTTTATACCCAGCAGCAGTGTTCTCAGTTATTATGATGGCAGAGGCATGTACAATACATTTCTAAGTACTTCAGAGACTAAAGCTGACCCTTTCTGGGATAACTTGCTGAAAGGTCTCTCTAGTGTCAGTTTGTCAGCGTAGTTTTCTTTCTGAAACCAGTAATTGAGAATGGGGGGAAAAAAAGTGCATTTTGCAGGATCTCCTATAGAAATGCAAGTACTAAACTGAAGGTAGCAGTGAGCAAGGTTGCAATTGCTAGTGGAAGATGACTTGAGAATAAATTGATTTTAAAACCAGCAGTTTTATAGCTCACTTCCTCAAGATAATAAAGACTTGGTGCAGGTTACAAAATTCTATCATAGCAATAAAAGCTTTATAAAAATATTTGAAAACATCTTATTTTTATAGAAATATAGCTGTGTAAAATCTAGTGCCAAGTGAAACATCTAATGTTAGTTTGAACGTAACATCCAAGCAATATTGCTGTCAATCCAATGCACATATCCCATACAGGTTCATATTTTGCATCTGTGCATAGTTTTAATTAGGTCTAACTCCAAATTTCATATCCAGATGAGTAAATAGGTATTGCCTTGGAGTCTGCAGGCATTTTCATATATTTTTTTGTGAAATGGAGTATTGTTATCTGCCATTAGTCTTGGATTAGAAATGATTTCCTCACTCTTGTGTTCTCTTTTGCCTTTGTTGATCAAATGTTTTTGACATGATTTTCATGCATAAAGTAATACATGTACAATAGAATCCCCTATTACTCATGCTTACAGTTTAGTGGGGATGTAGGAAACTCAAATTCAAGTGCTTAATCTGGCCTTCCAGCAACAGCCCAAATTTCCATTTCCCACATCATAGGCAATGACTCTAACCCTAAATCCCCTAGTTTCTTTGGAATGGAAGAGTATCTGTGTCTCCATGGTTATGATCAGAAATGCTGTTCCAGATTGGAATAATATTTCTTTTTTTCTTGCTCATCTTTGGAGGGGCAATGGGGGAGAATGTTCTCTGTGGGAAAAACAAAACAAAACAAAAACTGTGCTGCATCTTCAATCAAGACTGAGTTCAGCTAAAATGTAGAAGTCAGTCAATATGCTAGTTATATTGAAATTCTTGTTTGTGCACTTGCTTGTTAACTTCAGCGATAACTTTGTGGTAGCAAAACGTCAGCTGTGTTCTGCATATATCTCAACACCCAACAAATCTTAGCTAACTTCATCATTCTGTGTTACACAATATATTTTTGCAAGCATTTTACATCCTCCCTGCCCAAAGGAGGGAGAGTCTAAAATTAGATTCCTAAATTGCTAGAGGTTGTGATTTTCAAAACCTTCAACTAACTCATAATCAATTCTTATTGAATTAATTCAGACTTCTACATTTTTAATACAGGTGAGAACACTTTCAAACACTGGGCAATAAGCCAATAAATAACACCACTGCTTATGGACAGTTTTGTGGTAGTAGAAAGACTACTAAGAGCACAATACATTATTAAGTTATGAAAAGTAGGAAAAAATCTAGTAAGTGAAAGATAAGGCAAAATGCCTTCTCTTAGACTGATATGTTCAGTGTCAATAGACTATACATTATATAAGCAAATAGCTGTTAGATATTAAAATAAAATGGATTTTCATGGAAAAGTGAGTACCCCATTTTACCTTGCACCTTTGAAAAAAAATCTCCAACACTGTTGTAAGATAGCATCCAAAACTTCTTCAGTGGAATAAACTGAAAATAAACTACATTAGTTCAGTAGTTGGGCTTCTGGCAGCCATAGACGACGGAAATATTTGTTAGTCTTTTTTTTTTTTAAATACTTTAAGACTAATGAAAGAGTTACAGGAATGTCATCTTTAATTCAGAAAATAACACGTGTTTCTCTGAATCCCACCATTTCATGCTTAGGTTAGTAAGTTATAAGGCAGGAGCAGACTACTAAGTTGCTCTACTTTAGCATTACTATTTTAGTTTTATTTACTCAAGGTGTTTTTCATGTCTCTGATAATAAATGGAGCTTTTCCATAAATTCTCAAGGGAATGGATACTTTCTGTGCCTTGCTGATATTATGGAAATGTAGATGGGAGTTAACCATTCAATAGGATTTGTCCATCATAAGTTTGGCACTGTGTTAGGTGAAACGGTGAATCTCTAAGCATTAGGAGTTGTGTATTTTGAAATCACCCCTCTATTTTTTTTCTGGGTTTTTGACAAAAGTCATCTTTTGTACCTGATATATATTTTTATATTAGAATAGACACTTTAGCAGAAGGCTAGTGACTACTACATGAAAAGTATTTAACTATAATTAATTCAATATTACAGAAACCCTTCAACTATGGTGGTGATGTGTTTTCTGTATTCTTCAACCCTTAAATTTTAGAAGAGATGAATTTTCACCTCCAATTTTGCTTAAGAGCCTAATATTGTATAACTGAAGCCATTCTCTGTACTTTCTATTGTATTTAGCTTATCTTTTTGGAATGCCATGATGGTCATGCTTACAGTTCAGTAGGCAGATGCTTTCTGGAGGTGACTGGGTATTTCTGAGCACAGATAATGAATTGAGGGAACTTTAATCCATGGGCTGTTGCTCAAATTCTGTATCAAATGGATAGCTGCTGAAGCTGTGTCTTTCATGCACTGTGAACCACATAGAAGGACCCTTTGAATAAGTTAACTTGTGTACAAGTGATTGCCTACAGTATAGCTACTTAGCAGAAGGCCAAGGCTTGCTTTCATGTTTAATTGCACTGAGAAATTGCAGGATTTCTTTCTGGTCAATTCCATCACTTCTAGAAAAAATTGTCCATCTTTTAGGGTAAATGGGGAAGATGAGGGAGATGTATATAAATACTAGGTTGATTATGCCTTCAGTCTGATGAAAAGTGGGCAGGTACTGCAGAAGCTTGCTCTTAAAAACTGAACAAACCTGTATTAAAGCTTTTTGTATAAAAATAGTATAGAAGAAATATCAGGAAGGGGCCAAGTTGACCTTGGAATGAAATTAGACTCTGAAAACTATCTATTGTCAAATAGCTGCTTGAATTCTGTCAACTGTTTTACTCTTAGACCATTTTCTAGTTGATGGGCATCAGTAGCACAAAAGGCATTGTCAGAATTGATTGTAATTGCCCCTTGTTAACAGTCTCAATAAAAAGACAAGCACTGAATGTGCCTTAGGACTAGGTATCTCCTCTCTCCAAAGGTGGCCATCTCAGTAGATGCTGAAGAGTAATAATTTGTTGATTATGTGTGCACTATCTGATGTGATGAACAGAGCGCCTCAGGCTGCAGCTCCACAAAATGGTAAATCTGGCTTTCGAGTGGAGAGCAACAAATAAAAAATCGCTCAAATGTAGAGCAAAGCACAGAAACAGTATAAGCCCACTCTGCTGTCTCAGCAGTTCTTGTTCAGTCATTTAGCGTCTGTCCTCCCACAGCAGGCATAGATTTGGCATAAGCATTGTATTGCTTGCTGTGTGGGTGGCTGGAGAAATATGTAATCGTGTGCTTGCACTTGATCCAGATCACATTTGTCCTGCCAGTGGGTCAGGCAATACAAATATTAAGTATCAATGAATGTTGAACCATGGCTTCAAATGTCCAAGACTCTTTCTCCAAAGTACTCAATTTAAAGTTTAGTAGGTTTTGTTTCATTTATATGAAATTGCAGGAGCTATTTTGGACTCAGTAGCTGACTTCTCTTGCTATATATCTTTCCTGTAGAGAAGGCTGATATAGTTTTAATTAAAAATTGTAGAAGAAAAATTGAATTTTGACTGTTTAAATTTTTAGCATTTTTTCAACATTTTTATTTTTCCACAACTTCCTAATTTCAGGGGAAATTTATCCTCCCCCCCCCCAAAGGGACAGGGTAAACGTGAAAATGAGTTTCTCACAGAGTTTTGAATTTTCCTCCTTCTGAAGGAAAAAAGAAGGAATCCGAGGAAATTAATTAAAATGTAAAGACCCTTCTTTCCCTCTGCCTTGCACAAAATGGGGCAAAACATTGAGGAAAAAAACCCTACTTAGCATGCTTTTGATCCAACACCATTTCCAGCAGAAATAAGTACCCTTTAAGAAAGTTCCTGTAAAGCAATTTTATTTATAAGCTCTAATTCTTGTGTCTTCTGATTATGTTTCAAGCAGGTGTAATTCTTCTGGTAATGCATGTTTATTTAGGACCAGAAAGTCCTGAGCTCAAACCCACTGTCCTGGATATAGTCTATTATGAGCATTGGTGAAGGAGCGGAATGGAAACACTACAGCACAGTTTAGGATGTAATCCAGCAGTACCAATTCAGCCAGCTATTGTGTGAAATCCTGCTCTGCAGGAAAGACTGCTCTGGCACTTTTTAGACATTTTTTGAGAAATCCAGGCCAATAGCCCCTATCTCAAGGAAAATGTTGTAGTGTGTATAACCGCTGCTTGCATAAGGCCTGCTGTTTTGCTTACATGGCTAATGAGCTGTTAGTTCTTGATTCTTCAGTCTATAAATGCCTTTGGGATATGGCTACTTGTGCTGTGCTGTTCTATTTAGTAGTTTCATGATCAGCCTTTGTTCCTGAGAGATGATATATTAAAAAAACCAAATCAATAAATCAAACTCAATGATATTTACGTTGTTGGATTTTGGTTTTAGCTTTTCCTGGGGTGGTAGAGGTTGAAACTTGCTACTGGTGCTGGAGTTTTAATTTTTCACTCTTGCTCTGATCTTCTTTCTCCAAAGTGACTCAACATCATCAAAAATATGGTCACAAAATTTCTTGATATTGGGACGGACATAATTAATATATATGGTACAGCAAAAGGCTACTAGGATAGTACTATGTATCCTACCCTATTAAGCATAATAATCACATGAAAAATTATTACTCTACCACTCAGATTTAAAAAGCAGAAAGTATCTACTGATATTTAAGAAACATGGTGAAATGCAGTATATAATATGAAGAATAAAGTCATTCAGATTTTCCAGACAAAACCAGTCTCCTTCTAGACTGTGTTGATGTAACAGGCCAATTAATTTGACAAAATGGTGCATCATTTGTAAGGTGAGATACTTAGGGTGGGACAATTGTGCTGATGGAAAAATTTCAGTTTCAAGGAGCCATACACAAATGCTGTTTCAGCATATCACTAATTAGCATGCTACCCCAGGCTGTCCCAAATTAATCTCTTCTTCTGTGTGTACTGTATATAGCTAGTAATCATGATTGATTACTGAACAGAATTGTTGCAGAATCACTGAAACCATATGATAAACTTGCTGGAACAGAATGGAGAATTTTGCTGTACATGTTCTGTTACAGTGTAATATTGAAAAGTGTGGTCTGGAGTTAGGGCAGACTTTAGTGACTAATGGAGCTTGATTAGAAGCTGTAGAATTTTCTTTAATTGTTTTGTTTCCTTTTTAATGTTAAGGTGTGACCTTTGAAATTTACTCACAAAAAGCAGCGAGAACCACATGTGTACGCAGTAATAGGAAATGCTTAAAATGTTAGGGCATTCACTGCAAATGATGCTACATGAATTTGTCTCAATTCATTCTAATTACAGACTTGAACTTCAGTCATCTGAGCGCCTTTACTGCCATGCACCGTTTCCAGGGATACATTTCCCTTGTTGGGGCTGTTCCATTTTGAATAACTAATCAAACTTCCATTGAACAAGTACTCTACACATCAATTTCTTGCATCTTAAAGTGCTCTAATCACTGTCATACAAACTCAGGGTGCCTCTTGATGTGGTTAAATGAATTTTTAATTTTATAGAGTAGAACAGATCCAAGAAAGAGTTTGAGAGATCTACCTCAAAGTAGCTAACAGCCTGTTCGGCAAAGGCACTAACCTCACGTGGGAAACCCTGGCTGAAATCCCTGGTCTGAAAAGGATGCATAAAAGACTTGCAGCCACCAAGAATGGCCAAGCCCTTTAGCCACTGATTATTTTAGAGCTGGACTTTCCAGGAAGCAACTCCTTCTGGGAAAGAAGCAGCATTACGTGGTTAAAAATTTTGTTCAGTGTTTTAAAATCCATCATGAAACCTAGTAACTCCAAATCATTTTTCCTTTGCTCTCCCACTCAAAACTAAATGGAAATATTTTCATGGGAATCTTCCTTTACAATCCTAATTCATATTTCTGATTTTTTTTTTGCATAGCTCTCTACCAATTTTACAAAATAATAATATCAATAAAACCCCCATGTACAACAAAAATGCAGCCATGACCTCATTTTATGTATCAGTGTATATTAATAACCATTCATATGCTAAATTTTGCTGCAAGCGCTGAGATACTGAGCAAAAATATGCCAAGGAGTATAGGTATTTCTTGTACTTGCAACTCCTACTGTGTGCTCTCACAAAGGGCAAACAGAACTTGCCCCTAATTGCTTGCATATATGTAATTGCATAGATTTTAGCCACCCTTTTGTCCTTCTGTGCTGTACCTCTGTGGTAATAAGGCCCAGGAGGGATGCATAAATTAGCTTGTACAACATTATGGTATCCTAATGTATGAAACAGTTGAAACTTACCATTTTCAGCCTCTCTGTTACTCTGTGAAGTAGGAAACATTTAAATCTTCTTCTCACATATGTCTGGGATGGTTCTACTGTGCTTTATGTATCAATCAGGCTGGTTTCTTTAGTGCCTTGCTGAGGGCAGTGAATACACTGGGACGTGCCAGAATAATAAGTCATGGGTTATGAGATTTGTCACATCTGTGGGTCGATTCCAGCATCACCCACCCTTTTCCCTGTGCCTTTGTGAGAGAGCATGTTTTCTTCTTTGGTGAAACAAAATCTGTTACTTTGGCTAGTCCATCTTGAAGAATAATTAGAAATGTACTGAAATATATTTAGTTAATTAACCTCCAATGATAAAGTTTCGACTTCAGGTAGATTCTACTCACTATATACATATATATTACTTGGTGAGAGTGTAAAAATTGCTATGATCAATAGTAAGGACTGATCAGCAAGAAAAGCAAAAAAAAAAAAAAGGCAAGAGAAAATTCAAGATACTATTTGAATTGATGTTTTCATGGAGATTCCAGTATGAACAGGATAATCCATATTTGCCTCTGACTTCTGCTTTGGTCATGGAGCATTGCTTCAATAGACGATCTAAGGGACAGAATACTTACCATTCACTCATTGGCACTGTGGACTATTCTTGTTCCTGCATTGTTTTCCCTCTCTCTTTGAAGGTACTTGGGGAGCTTTAGCTGAAACAGTCCAAGAAAGAGACATCTAAGAGTGGACCCAGTCGAAATGGTGAGATGCAGACGGTAGGCTTACACCTCTTCTGCCATGAGATTAGGTCATGCTGATGGGACATCAGTATCCTAGGAAAAAAGTTCTGTGGAGCCTCAGATGACCACAGTATAGCTTGTTTTAACTGGGAGTTGAAGAAAAGGAGTAAGTAGTAGAAAAGGAACAGAAAAAAAGGAGTGTGCAGGCTTAAGAAAAGCTCAAATAAGTGTCGAGCAGTCATGGAGATTTGAAGGAAAGGGGAAAACTTGCACAGTACATTCTAAGCCAGTTCATAAGAAAGCTCCAATCTGTCTAGCACTAAGAAAGCTAGGACAAAATCCTTGTGCCAAACATGCTTAACTGCAATACATAAGGCAATGTGGCATTGTGATGTGGGCTGGTGTGAGAGAACTTGCTCACATATAGCAGAATAGGATGTTTAGCCAGCTGCATAAATTTTCTTTTCTTCATGATATAAGATGTCCTTTTTTTTGGTTTTATTTTCATTTTTTAAGTTAATTCACTCCTCATTCACCACTTCTGCAACTGTTTCTTGCCTGAATATTGACGAGTAATGTAGGAAACACATTATGCGTGCAGAGGAATACAGCTGACATTAAACTTTCAACAAGGAAAACTGTTCCATTTCAATACTCTAGTCCATATTATGTAGCAGACCAGCTACTTCAGCTCCACAGGAAAAAAACTGTGTAGTAGTTACCCCTCCTAGACAACAGGCCTATCATATGCCCGTAATTAGATCTGGTCTGTTGTATTTTTTATTTAATCAAAGATAGAAATATGTGGTAATTTTGCAATAACTTAAGAATTTACTTTGGAATATGCAAACTGATCTTACCCTATTTTTTTACAATAATATTGCAAGCTTCTTAGGCTCTAAAAAGGTGGATCTTTTTCTTGAAAACTAGATAACATTTTAAGCAATTTCCCTACTTTCATGGAGTGGGATTAAGAGCTTTTATTTTCCGAGTGCAAAAATGACACAAAAGTAGGGGAAAATAAAGACCTCATAAGACAACACATAATGATTGTCAGTGAATATCTATGGACACCTGAGTGAGAGGATCATGGATAGGGGAGGCCAAGGTCCTAGTTTGTGAATGACATGATGCCTTGAACGAGTAATACGCATACCAGTTAGCAGCCTCAGCTATGAAGTTAGTTAGCAACTAAATTGTGAAGGGGAGGTGGTATCAGGAAATGCATCAGGTGCTTGTGAAAGATCTGGCAGTGCTCCAATGATTTGCTGACTTCTAAGGGACATGTGTGTAGCTCTTAGTGGCAGGAAGATATCCTCCTAGGATCAGTAATCTTTCATTTATTAAAATGTTGTCCAGCCCTGTTGTACTTGTTTAATTAGAACAGATCTGGGAAAAGTTTTTACTTCAAAACCAAAACAAATAACACTCCCTACACCCCACCCTACTTATCCAAAAAAACACATAGACTGTACGATAGTCAGAATGGGTGTTAGAAAGGTAGTTCAGAACAAGGGGTTAGCTGAGGAAAAAGCATAGCTCAACAATGTGATGAGCAAATGACAGAATAATAGCCAGGAAAGGGTTTGGCAGCAGTAGAAAGCAACGTGGAGGTAGCTATAATTCTGATAGCTTCGCTACCTCTTTCTTATTAAAGAACGTTCAATGGCCATATAAGTAGTAGTATATGTTGTAAACTATTTTTGAATCATTTTTGTATTTTTAAAGTCACTCAGGTTTATGGGAAATGCACACACCCGATAATTATGTACAGCAGATGTAAAATGAGTGCTTATTTTATCCAAAGTGAACAAAGCTGATATTTCACTGAGTATCTCTAGTTAGCAGATAATGTCAATAGAATAGGATGTTATCACAGGATAATGGTCTCCTGTTGCTTGATAAGTGCTGAGTCGAAACCACAATGTTTATTTTCAAGGCAGGGGACATTGATCCTGTGACAACTTTCTATTTCAATGACATTCTTGCTATTACATTAGATTGATGCACTTATGACCATTTTGCTTAATGGATATTAGTTTAGTAAAGCGACAGCTGCTTATTGTGTGCCTATTCAATACACCAGCTACAGCCTGATTGGCTTCAAGAAAAGAACTTGTGTGATAAGCATAAAAGATATAGATTTTTATTTTGAAAAGGGGACTCTGCTCCTATGAAAGAGATGCTTAAATTGTTTTTTCTTTTTTCTTTCATAATCTCTGTTAAAAAAGATTGTTTACTTTGAGGGATTGCCTTTTGATGTAATTCTGAGCAACAAGAATTTCTTGAAAAAAAAAAAGATAAACTAAGAATGAACATTGCTTTGCAAAACCTGATCCACTGAATATTTGAGCCTTTCAGCTGTGAGCTTTTCCCAGGTGAAAACTGGTAATTTGTTCTTTGGAGAACAAACAAATAACGAAAATGCTTTCAGTGCTGGAATTACTATTTTACTACTCTGGAGTAGACTATGTAACACATTAAAAACAGAGAGCAGATTAATTCCCTAGAGTAAAACAACCTTTTACTGTAAAACACTTTCACTGCAAGCCATGGAGTAAAGTTCTAGCATGTGCTCTCTCTCCTTTTTACATTCCTGAATATTTTAGTGTCATTACCAAAGCTGAACTTTTAATTTTTCGTACTTTGTTTCACCTTGTAAGAGAAGGCTAAAGGCGGTTCTTTCACTACACTGAATTTTAGGCCTTTAAAGAAGTTTCATACAAACTGGGTTGTTTTGCATGGCTGAAAGACAAAGTCTAGTGAATAAACATAATTTAGCTTTCAGAAAAAAAAAAGTCTTATTTAGGTAGCAACTAAGGAAAGCTCTACTTAATTTTTCAAAATTGTCATTGCTTTCATGTGAGTAGCAGGGAAAACAAGAGAGGTAAGAACAGAATAAAAGAATCTGATTCGTATTCTCACTGGGGAAAGATGCTTTTCTGCAAATGTAATTTCAACTATGTCCAGCAGTAGTTCTATTGATTTTAATGGGTCAAAATGTCTAATAATACTTTATTACACTGAAAGTGGAGCGTAGGAATGTGACCTGGATGATCTAGTGATAAAGCAGAGGACTTAATTATTTCTATTTTCTTGTCAGTGCAGTAATTCTACACTGCACATTTATGAAAACGTGGGAGGAAGAGCGCATGCATTTGTACATGTGTGGGAGAAAATGAAGGAAAAGTAATTAGGTGGAACCTCCACACACACAGTCAGGAAGCACAACATTATGTTACATTTTATTAAATTACTTCCTTTAGAAAACCATTGTGAAAATTTTAAGATAGCTTACTTTGGAAGGGCACTGTAAGAAACAAATTTCAAACTACAGACATAGTTTGGACATATGCTAATTACAATGTCTGATGGTAATCAAAAAAATTCTGATTCAAAACATGTAAAAATGTGTTTGGTGATTTTTTTCCTTTCAATTCAGATCAGATACTGGAAAAAGACTTTCTCATTCCAGCAGTTCTGCTTACTTTTTCTCCTTGAAATCTATAAAATGATACAGAAACCACTTTGAAATCTGCAGAAAGGCTGAGTTTGGTGTTAGAGAGGGATGAAGGCTGGCTTAGGTAATATTCATGCATAAATCATAAGCCAAATTTTCTAGTGATAAAAGTTATTTTTTATTTATAGCAACTGAGAATCTGTATAGTTTTTTCTTTTAGATGATCTCCTTTCAGGTGTCGGTCATCTTACATAGCTGTAGAAAGTCCACCATTTCCTTTCAATGACAAATCTTTTCAAGGACTGGACAATGATTATCAAGGGCTATTTTACAACACATCAGAAGGATTAAAATTCTGGTTGCCTTTGGTTTGGTTTGAGCTGATGGAGATAATAACATGAGAAGAATTTAATGTGAAAAACTAGTTTTAGAGAACAATAGACTTTTGAAAATCTGAAGAAGAGATATGGCCTGGATTCAAATACTTTTAGGCATTCAGAGGATTATTTGAACTCTCTAGTATTGCCATTTACACATTAAGATCATGTTAAAAACATCTTGGGTGACAGGTGGGTGTACCAAGGTCTGATGAAACTGCAACTATGGGACAACAGTCCCGACAACTGGATTTTTTTAACTAGTAAGAGATGTTTTATGGTGAAATGAGAAACTATTCTTGGGCTGCTGACAATACAAGTACTTCCATACATAAAATTCCAACAGAAAGGATTAGGCATATAAAAATAAGTCGTGGTTTTGCTCATTGAACCACTTGTATTTCGTCAGACTCATAGATCTCATCATTCTTCCTTTGTGCCACAGAGAAACTGTGAATGGAGACACATCTTGTCTAGATCACATTGTCCAAGTACACTTTCTCCTAGGAGTCAATGTAGGCCTCAATGAGATGGAAGTGTTTCACTGCATGGATCTGTTTTGAAGTTGCAATGGGAGTTCTGGAGTGATCCACAGAGACAGAAGGTCTTTTCCAGACTTTCTGTAGGAAATAATTTCTGCAATATTTCTCATGAAGGAAACAGTCCTTGTCCATGTTTTGTAGAACAAAGAAATCAAATGACAGTAAGAAAATCTCTAACTACCCAACATTGGTTCCTTCTGTGATAGGTTGATGGTAACAAGGCCCAGAAACCATTTCAGCTGTGAAATGGGGAACAAAGTTTACATACAGGTAAAAAACTGTGTCACCTGATGGTGATGATTAGGAACTGGACCTGTTTTCATGCATTTCACGTCCTTGGAATAAAAGCGTCAGTTGAAAGCAAAGCTTGAAGTTATTAGTTCCTTGGTCTGTCCTGACTCCAGCTGAGTTGTGCTACTCTCAGAACAGTTTGTGAAGGATGTTGCAATATGCAGAAGCTCTGAGATGTGCAATAAGATCCTCAACTTGTACGAAAATGGAAGGAAGAAACCAGAGCAAAATGATTTGGGCCTTACTCTCACTGTGGACAACCAAAAAGAGTGGGGTAAGGAACACTTCTAGCAACTGTAAGTATATGCGTGAGGTGGTTGATCCTGAGCGAGCTGTGAAATCTTAGACAATGAAATACTGCATAAAGAACAATCTGTCTAAGAAGCAGTCTGCTTATCAGAGAGATGAATTCATTTACTACTGATAAAAATGGCATATCAATCTAACAAGATACCTGTCAAAACTATCTCTCTGTTCACTTCCTTATCTGGAATATGTGCCGTAACCCTATAGATTAAAAGAAAGACATAAGAGAATAGTTGGAAATCAGCCTGATTTGTACCCACATGCTTTCATTTGCGTCCGCTGCTATCAAGTGATTGACAGCATAACATAAATCAAGATTTTTTTTTAACTTATTAATATAATATGAACTGCAAAAAGATTAAAGTCTCATTTACATAACCTGAGATGAAAGGAGGTGAAATATTATAATTATCTTTTCAAGCTAAATTTGCACTGCCATTTAAAATTAACCTATGCAAATGACAGGTTAAACCCCAGGAAAGCTCCAGCTCTGTTTGAAAAAAATACAATCAATTTCCAATCATGAGTGTGTTTTGATGCTAGCCATTCAATTAGTCACTTGGATCCATAAATATATACGAATATAATGATTTTTTTTTTTGTCTTGTTTTGTTCTTGGCTTTTGGCCCCCAAAAGATACTTGGATTGTGAAGTCTTCATCCTTATTTGCATTGAGTAGCACTCTAAACATTACAAGGATTATCTACACAGTGATGTCATGTGTTGCTTAGCCTAAGTGAGGATAGTTAAGCACAATTATGTTCACAAGTAAGCTGAGAATCTATATTTTTTTTACAGTTCATAGGTGTATGGTCTGACTTTGGTAAGATTTGCATGAGAAAGATGACAGTTTTTTAAAGGATCCTGCTCCTGTTGTGAATCAGAGAAGAAAGGAGGCATATATATATATATATTTCCAGCAGAACTGCAGGTTCAAGAACACATCCACTAAGGACCTTCATTACACCTTGGTTTATACATAGTCTGAAAGCATTTTCAAAAAAGAGAGCCTATGTTCCCATGTAATTCCTCCCTGGCGTGGGAGGAATTTGAATACAGAGGCAGGCACAGACAACTGCCTGTAGTAAACTGACATGTCTCATAGGGTGGACCCAAGAAAATTGAATACGTTACATGAGCTATGATCTTGGCCTTAGTCATGTGCCCTCAAGGCACATATTTCACACTTGGCAGTTGGTGGCCTCCTTAATCATGTCCAGTCTCAATTTTTTATTAAGGGAGAATGAAGAGATGGAAATTTTAGTGAATACAGGCCAATGCCTTAATCAGTGCAGTGGGGTTTCATGGGAGGGAGAACTGGACTGACGTGGAAGCTCATTTGTATGTATGAGGGAGCACTGTGCCTGAGACTTCTGGGACAGCAAATGATTTTCACTGCTTCTGCAGAGAAAATAACCCTACAGGGGTTCTTGTCTGTCTTACTGGTAGTGTCTGCAGAAATTAAGTCAGAGCCACAGACATTATTGTGAAGTGAAAATCCCCAAACTTTCCGGTTGCTAACTTCATTTTTCAAAGTTTGAGGTGGGTGGAATTTGAAAGTTGTGTAAACAGACAATTTTGTTTTGGCAGCCAATGTAAAACAAGGAGTCCTACAGGCAAAGGAACAATGGAGGCCTGGTTTGTGACGGCCTTTATGTCTTATGTCTCCTACGACACCCCCCCATCCCACTGCAAGAACCTCAAACTACTGAGATATTTCTAGATCTCTTCTGTGTTCCTGAGGACTCTCCTCATACTGTTGTCAGTCCCCCTGAATCTCAATCTGCTTTCTGGTTTACTCACTGGGTGAGAGACACTGTACATGCTGTGCCTGGTCTAGAGCACAGCATGTGCAAATTGACCAGACATTAAATATGTGTTGACTGGCCCAGCAGTGGCTGTCAAATATTAAGTTCTCTCTGCCTTTTCTTCAGTGGGAGTTTTAATATGGTCTCTACCATCTTGTGAGACACTGATTTTTCACAAAACTCACGTAGGAGCTTTGAACTCTGCCTGTCAAATTTGATAGAAATTAGTCAATGAGAGAGAGGAATGTCTGACACCCTGTGCAGTCGTGTCAGATGTTTCCTTGCCAAATCAGACTATAAAATTATGGGGAGGGGAAGGGAAATAGAAAAGGAGAGAATTATTCAAATAGTAATGAATGGAATATTTCTTGCTGAAATGAAAGACTGAAACATTTCATTTAGTTTGACACAAAAGGTTCCATTCACCGTGAAATAAAATATTTTGTTCTGAGGCACTTGTGAGAAAGTAAAGAAAATGAAAGACTGAAGTCAAAAGCTGACAGAGGAAAAACCTTACCCTTGCAAAACAAGTGCTAACAGCTATTTCTACATAGTTTTAGAGATCTGAATTGTACTACTTAACTCCCATTTTTCACCTTGTTTTGGCACTGCTCAACTGTCCACACCTTTAAAGTATCTGAAATTCTTCTTCTTTCAGTTCCACTTCTATAAGATGCTTTCACGGTCATAACCGGTGCACATGGATATGCACGTGTCAGAGACAGAAAGAGAGAAGATCTGTTTATAAACAAACTAAAACAGTGTCTGCAGCTATGGAGAGGAAATGAGAATATTTCTACCCACCAAAAATATTGTGTTTGACACCCAGGCTCTCCAGGAATGAATATACATATAACTGTAGGGAGAGAACTTTATTTGGCTTGGTGTGAAGGTTAAGGTGTTGGCCATCTGAGAATTTGTATCAGGTGCTGAGCATTTATGGACAAGCATTTATCATTTAGGACTACAAACAACATAGTTCTTACTCTGATTATTTTTGACAGTTATCAAAAATTTCTTTGCACTTCTGATCTTAAAACTTAGAAACAATCACCTGAGGTGTTATAGTACTGAGGTGTCATACTGATTTGTTGGTACTTTTATAAAAGCATCTCAGGCCAGAGGTTACTGAATTGCTGGTGGCTAGGTTTGAAGAGGTGGGAGGAATGTCCTTTGAATTTTGCTTTAGTAGCCCTGGAATGCTGAAATGCTCCACCCTAACTCCAGGTCCTGGGAGGGTCAGGTGAAACAAGCTTTCCTTAAGAAGCTAAAAGATACAGATGAAAAGATTTAGTGGCTTGTATAGTTCATCTGCCCACGGGAGGGGGCAAAGTAAGGGCAACTGCAGGTGTTAGCCTGAAACTCCCAGCTGGCCACCATAGAGAATAAGAGAATAATTGCTTCTCCATACCATTACCCAGCAAGAAGGGAGGTCTCTTTAGAAGTTTTTACTGAAGAGAGTCTTTGGCACATCATGTTAAAGAATATCCTGCTGAAAGTGGAGTTTGTGTGTAATGCTGTCAATAAGAGTCTTACTGTCATTTATTGAAGAACTTCTGTGATGTGTGGCCGCTTTTACTGTTTTCCTCTAGAAGGACAAAGGAGTCCACACCAGAAATATGTATCTGAGTATTTCTTTTCCTAGGGTGTGTTCTGCTCTGAACCCAATCTGTTTTTCTCTGGCTTTATAATAAGATGAATTAAGTCACTGCCTGAATATAAGTGAACTGTGATGCTTTCAAAGTCTGAGTTCTGTATCGTCTTACCACTGTTCTCTGATTGGATTGATGAAATGATCTGATGATGCTCTTGTCTCATGTCTTTTATCTATTTTTTCCTTGTTTAATGATTTTTATGTTGAAGAGCTTTTGGTGATATTAGACTTTATAAGATGGCAAATCCAAAATTCATTCTACCCCAGATAACCCAGAACTCAAAAGTCTACATTTTGAATGCTTAACGTTCCCAGAATGCTACATTTTTCTGTCAGCAGTCTCACTCTGTGTACCTATGACCACAATACAGTGACGTGCAAGGTGTCCAAATGAACCCTAAATGTGTTATGTCATATACCCTTAGAATTACACATGGGATAATGTTGTGCTCTGATAAAACTAATATCTTCTGCTGATATTAAGAATATCTGTGCTTACCATTGGTTTTTAGAAAGATTATGAAAATGCAAGGTGGACCTCGCGTATAAGAGGTATATATGTTTTCTAAGTGTTTGACTAATATGTTTGTGGCTTCCAGATTACAAGTGTTTTGCATTTAGCCAGACCAGGTAGAGCAAGTGAAACAACTACAGACAATCTCAAATTTAGTGTGTGTGTAGCCATCAACTGGATTATATGGCATATTTCCCAGTTTTTGAAAATTGAGCTGTTCTTCAGAAAATGGTATCAATCAAGAACCAAGTCCTCTAGTACCTGTTAGAGGCCAAAATGAGAAGTTACTGAGCTGGATTGTACATTCATGCTGTGTCTTCATCTTTCTTTTTGCATCTTTTCTAATGAGTAAAATGATCTAGTCTCCAACAAAATGCACAGTGCAGCTGATGCCTAAGTGCTATTGTTGCAGACTCCCTGCAAGCTTTGAGCTTTCTGCATCATTTACACATGAGTTTGAGCTTTGTGAGGGGAAACAATTTTCCAGTTATACAGGAGTAGACTTTTTTCTCCAAAGAAATTAGAAAGACTGGAGAAAACTGGAATACTTAGTATCTGTCCTCATCGCCTCTTACTAGACCTTTGGGAAATGCTTTCCTTAGAGAGTAATGTCAGCAGACTCCTTTAGTCCTTTACAGTGTGTTTGTAAAGGATTAAACTATGTGCAAACAATCAGAGTACGGAAAAATGATCCTTATCAGCAGATGCTGCAGTAAACGTAACAATAACAAGTGCAAAAATTTTCCCCAAAGTTGGAGAGTTTGCTTGTCAGCATTCTGTGAGCTCTCTGCGTTGCCAGATTTCATTTATGTTGGAATCAGTTGAAAAGGGTAATAGTGAAACCACTGAAGAACTGACTGACTGGCATGGTGGTTTAACCACAATTTTATTTTATAATAGGTCGAAACACAATTTTTAATTTTATTAAAAAAGATAGGAATATTACTTAAGCACCAAAATTACTTACATACAGCGTAGAATTTTCCTTTCTATAGTGACTTTTTTGCTTAGGGTTAATTTCTAAAGGTCTGCATTTTATTCTGCCTGCAGTCTGAAAAATTTGAATTCTGAATGTATCTGCAAGAATGATCATAGACCATCAGCAGCAAAGGAGGAATACATTCTCTGGGTTATCACTTCAGCACTGTGTACACAATATGTCAGAGTCTGAAACTTTCAGATTAATTACTAGTCCTGGCGATGCTGTATGTGTTTTGTTGCCCTTCAAGCTTGCAATTAATATTCAGACAGTTGTGAAGGGAGGATAATTTGGTGATTTTCAGTTTATTCTTCCAGGGAATAAACAAGAGAAGAGAATACATATTTCTCTTTTATTGCAGCTCAGAATCAGTTGATAAAGTTGTGTCTGCATCTGTACACAATCAATGTCAGTTAGAGTACAACTTTATTAAAGTTTTTTTGAATTTACATAACTTTCAGCACCATTACATGTATAATTTATCATGACGATGCAGTATCGTTGTAGGGTATTTATAAGCTTTGTGCAGTGGGGCAGAATTTCAAACTTGGTCCTTCATTAAATTTTAATTCAATAACTTAGCTAAACTAGGTGAGCACTGATAGCAAGAACACCAAGAGCTTTACCCATCCTTTAAATTAAAATGCTCTCTGTGTTCAGCACCTCTGCAACCCTGTGGGACAAAGTTTAATGTGCTCACGAAAATGTGTTTACCTTCAGCATGTTCACTAAGTTTTTCTTCCAAATAGATTTACCAGCCTATGGTATGATATTACAGCCAAATGGCTGCAGATTTGAAGTATTTAATTAAAAATAAATTTTAAAAAATCACAGAGATTTTGCTTGGAAAGGGAAATGATGAGGGAAAACCTGAGTTTTCTCTGCATTTCCCATTTTTCAGTTTGTATTGCTTTGCTAGCCATAGCTCAAATAAGATCTGATTAAGGGAAAACATTTCTACTACTTTTAATCAAATAATGACAAATAAAATTAATTCAATAGTTAAGCATGGCTGTGAAAATAAATTCCTGGGAATAAAGCCTAGTGGACTGGGGCAATACTTGAAAATCTGTCAGTGATTTTCCTCAGATAAAAAAAAAAGGGGGGGGGGGGGAAGTTAAAATCCCGTCCTGTGTAAAATAAATTGTGTAGGTTCATGTACTGCTGTCAAACCCCAATAGCGACATTGAGGGATTTGTCTGAGGAGTTGAGATGCCCATTTCATTTAAAGAATTAGTGGTTGACTATTTTTTTCCTCCTATTGGTGATATGGGTCACCATCCCTGAGGGCGGATTTTCCACCTTTGGTGGATCCCTGTCTGACAAAAAGCAGTTTGCATATCTTGTCTGTATTTTGTTGTACAGCTCTGAGAGAGAAGTCACGAGTTATTGCAACACTTTCAACAAATGTGCCAGGCTTTGCGTTTGGCAAGTGTCAGTCCAGTGATACCGGACACTCAGCTCTGCAAGTGATACCAAAGGAGTCCTTGGTGAAGCTGGGAATTCAGCCCTTACTTTCTTTAGCTGGACATCCAAAAAACATTGCAGTTTGAGAATTTGTGCCTAATTCTTTCCACAAATGTTCTGACTCCTAAAGCTACACTTTCTGTAATTTACAACTAGGGATGCTTTAGGGGGTTGTTTCTTTCTTTTCTGTGTAGAAAAGATGATCTGTTTCCAATGGTGCCTCAATATCAGTGAGGATAAAGGCTTCAGTATTGACATCCACATCATTGGAAACTGTTGAGAACAAGAGAGAAATAACTGATCTTACACCCATTGAAATGAAAAAAAAGTCAATTTCTATCGATTTTGATGTGTCCTAGACAAAGCCTCAAGTGAATGAAAGATCTGTTCCATTCTGTTTCAGTCATACTTGGTACTGGTCATTGGAGGTACTCTTTCTTGATTCAGTAGACTTCTTAATCTCCCAGAAATGTGGATTTTCTGTAGCCTGTGACACTGTACTTATTTACTAATATGCATAACTTCTCACGTGAAATACTCCAAGATTATGTAGAACGTTAAATACAACTAATGCTATTCTGAGAGTGAAAGAAAATGGAAAAAAAGAAAAGCTTAAACCTCTCCACCCCCAAACCTCCCTCTTCTATGCTAGAAATAGAAACTGTGATGAGAAGCGACATTGTGGCTTTGAGACTTTCTTTGGGCTGCAGACAAAAAAGAACAAAGTTAACCTTGTTATATTTTTCCTTCCATAGCCTGAAGAAGGCCACATGGCTGAGATTTCACTTCTCACTTCTATTTCCAGAGTATATTTTCTTATCCTCTTCATAAAAGAATGGATTTTATAACTACGTGTTGATCCAGCAGCTGGTTTGTTTTTTAAATGAAAACGTTATCTGTTTATTATTCAGATACAATTTTAAGCAGTTTTGCTCAGCATATTTGAATTCAAAATCCTATTAAAGATGCAATATTCCTCTGCTACTTTGTCCCCCACTGCGCTGACATTGAGTTTCTCCATTTTAAATAGAAATATAATATTGTATATCTGTTCAGGGTGATGTAATTTTCGGCATTGAATTACCAGTCATTGGGCAGGCTGTTCACCTTCCTATGATGGAAATTTTGTATTCGTATACATTTCCCTCCACATTTACAAAATGCATTATTGGTCTAGCTATCTTGCAATTGCTTTACAGCAACACTTTCATTTTAAATCCAGAAAACTCATCCCTTTGCCTCCTACCATCTGATGGAAGGCATGAGAATTGCTGAGTTAAGATAAACACCCTCATTTTGTGGTAGAGAGGGGAGGGGGATGAGAAGCAAAATGTTAATTTGTTTTAAAGTTAAAAGTACTGACCCATGCACTGAAGATAAGCATATCTAATTTTAAATCTTCCATATCTATTGTAATGTCTAATTGCATAGTTAAATGAGCTGTAAAAGCAGAAATGCTGCTGTAACCTCTAAACAATTTTACACAGTTCTAGAACATTTGAGATAACAAAAGAAAGCTTAAAGAAGCTTTTCTCCTTTAGTAATACTAGTACTTCAGAGGACAGAGTTTATTGAACAAGAGAGGCTTTCTGCTTGGACAGCACTTTCCTGTTACTCTGGACACACTTTAGGTTTAAGGAGGCAATTGAATGCATCATGTGGGCTATGAACACTCTAAAAAGGTCCAAAAACATTAGCGGATGTGTCACTCAGTGCTCAGTTCACATCTTGGATTGATGTAATGCTGGAATAACTTGATTGGCTTCAGTAACTTTATTCTAAATTAACATAATTGCTATCATAATTATTTAGCCTACAGAAGCATCTGGAGCCCCTAACTAGGTCAGGGCACAATTTCGCTAGGGTCTCTGCATTGCACACACATATACACAGATTAATGTGTCAGAAAACTTTATATATAGACTGTTTCTATCTGAATACTTTGCTTGGGGCAAAATAAAACAACGGAGAGGTGAATCCACTAGTCTGAGTGCTAGCCTCTGTCACTGATTTCACAGAAAGTCCCGTAGACTTTCTGTGCCTCTGTTCTTTTTCTAGAAAATGCTGATGGTAACATTTCTCTTGTTTTATGAGAATAAGTGCATTTAAGAAGGGAATCAGTGAAAGTGAAGTGCTCAGGCACCATGGTAATGGGGATGGGTAAGCCTCATGGATAGACAAGGTAATCTGCATCCAATTGTTCATGCTTTGTAGCCCTTAATGACAGATACTTCAGGGGAGTTGCTTGTATCCTGAAGATGAGCTGTACAAGAATATAAGATTTTTGACTACTGAGGGGTAAAAAGGAAAGTACCAAGTAGCTGTAAAATAATATCTTTTCTACAGACTGTAAAAGAGTGCAAGTTTAATAGCAGCAATGGTTGTTTCTAAGGTTAAATGAAATCACAACACCGTCTCCACAAAGTGGGAATCACATACATGTTGTATAGCACATCTTGTTTTTCCTGTAAATATAAGGTGTGACTTTTCATTTCTACTCAGAAGTCTGAGTCTAGTGATGCTGTAGGCAATAAAATAATTTCTCTAAAAGCACATTCTGTATTGTTCCTTAACTCTGCCCTATCTGAATTGTCATTAAAGTAGTTTGTTGTGCCTAGCAAATGGAAAGTACTAGGGCAGGAGCTGAGTAGCAGTTGCAGCAAATTAATTTGGGATTCTGAAGTATCTTAATGTTCTTAAGGTGACTGGCTTCAGTGGAGCTAGGATATAATTTCAAGACATTTGAAGATGACCTGATTAAACTTTCTTTTTATTTCCCAAACTATTAAGAATGACAGACATTGTCAGAGAGAACTTCCCAGATTTCATGCTTTCAGGGCCTGACAATTTTTTCTAGAAAGGAAAATGAGTTATGTAGAGAGAAGAATTTATTTACTACTTTTTTTTTTTTTCACCAAGATTAGAAGGTTTTCAACCAGCTCTTCCAATAACACCTCTTAGTACTCCACAAGCTAGTGACACATATGACTGTCACCAGAGTGACCAAATACATTGTGATCGTTCTTCTGATATCTGGGTGAAGCATGAAAGTCTTTTTATCTGCCTTTAAATTATAGGGAATTCAGACTTAGAATAAGTTCCTTAACTTTCTGTAGCAGTACTGGCCCACAAGGCATCTGGGGGCCCAAATGAATTTATTCCCCAAGCAGACAGAAACCTTCTGGTAAATGAGAGAATGGAATTTGTGTCCTTCCAAATTTTCTACTAGTGTTGCTTCACTGAGTAGTTTTTTTGGCTGCAGACTTCTGACAGCTTAAGTTGAACTCAGGATGGCCCAGTGCTGCAATAGAAATGTTGGAACTACAGGAATATGCTCATGCAGCAAAAGGACTGACCAAAGTTGTCTGTATCTGTGTCTGGATAAGCTTTTTAAAGAACAGTCTTAATATTACTATGAACACACACCTTTTAATTTCTGGCTTGTCTTGAATTCAATGGTGAAACCTGCGAGTGTTTTGGATACCAAAGTTTTTTAGATACTGGCTTTTGGTTTCTTTTTAACTTCTTATAAAAGACTTATCTTCCTTACTTTTTTATCAGTGACTGATCAGTCTGCATTTTAAATGCTTCAGGATCATCTTAGAAAGTGTAGGTTAATGGGGAGAGCTCTGAGGATTCTCCAGCTTGGACAGACTTGCACTGCTTGTGCATTCTTGTTGCAGAGGTTGTTTTTTGCTTAAGTTTTCTATCATGACCTAGATGTCTGCAACTGAAAATTTGTAGAAAAATGTGACTAATACTGTGCCTCAGTATTATATAAAACAGAAGCAATGCCTTCTTGAAATACTAGTGTCTTTGAGGATACTCCCTTCTGAGTAAACAAAATGCTTCAGCTGTGAATTTCCAAATATCATGACTTTCATGGGAAAGATTGTGAGTAATCCATCTTTAGCAAGCCATATGGTAAAAGACTAATGGATTATTTGCTTTGAGAACAGTGGAAAGAAATGTAGGACTCTGCTTTTAAATTTGTCAGAAACCTAACTATATAATTGAGTTCAAGTGTGAAAATGTCTTAACTGCAATTGTTCCTTGACAGTTGATCTCTCAAATGAGGGAGACTTACGCAGTTGATCTACAGAAGACCAAAGCATTGGCTTACTGTGCCATATAAAGTGAGCACAAATGTGTTTGCATTGTGTCAAGATGTTTGTGTCACTGGTTTTACTTATGCTACTGTTAATAATCTACGGTCATAGTTAGGCAGTGTTGGAAAGGATAAAATTAATGCTATTAATTCAGCTACAAGGTTTGTGGGTCTGTGAGCAATTGAGCAACATAACTAGGGGTCACTACCTGGATTAATGATGCTTCATGTCTTGGATTGATCATATCTAAATGTTAATCAATTCCAACCAAATGCCTGATGTTGGTTCTTTCATTTTTTTCAATTTGCTATTTGTCAGTAGTATGAAATCAAACAAAGATATTAAGCTCCCATGTCAGTTAAAGTGCTGTTGCTACCATAATTAGCAGCTGCTTTTTCTGATGACAGGTTTAATTAGAAATATCTATACTAGTTTTTACACAAATATGGCAATTTGTTCTTGATCAGTTAAAGTAACTGTGTATTTCTCCTGTATTTTTACTAATGGATACCAAGGCTTCAGTTATCATCTTATGTGACTGGCAAGGAAATTGGGATGAGTGACTTAGAGGACTAAGTGGTTTACCCACTGATATAGAAGACTTTTGAGAATGAACCAGAGGATGGCAATGTCAACTAAATGTCTGATCCAATGCCATTCAGGTCAATAGGAAGATAACCTTATATAAATTCCCAGTGAAAATACTTTCTTTGCACTTATTAAAACAAGTTCTTTTCTGATATTGAATGAGAATTTTCACAGACCAAGTACTCCTTTTGTGTGTGTGATGCCTATTGGACAAAGAGAATTGATGTGCCTTTCTCAGTGTCTTTACATTAAAATGAATTTTTTTCCCCTCTAATCTCTTTTCTGACACAAAATTTTGTCTGGTCTCGGCCAAAGCATTTAACCCCTTGATGCCTTGATCATAGCTTTCCAATCATTGTTGGAGACAGGAAATTTGTATCTGAAATATGAGAGTTTACGGGGTGTCCATATGCCCCATCATTGTGGTATGCGTGACTTTCATACTCCTGACTATATTCCAGCTGGTGTCAATGACACACAGTGTGCGCTCATAAAATTTATATGTAAGGATAACACTAAAGGATATAGTAACATGGTTGAAACAAACATTTCCAGGAAAGCATTGTTTACCCCTTTTCTGTAAGTGACTACAACAGCATCTCCTTCCATTCTCCTATTTTCACTGAATATCTGTTTATTCCTATACATAATGATGTGAGCATGGATAAGCAACACTTTAGGAAAGATTTTTATACCAGAGTCGTAGAATTCAGAGATGGAGAATACCTATTTCATGCTGTAGTCCTCCTTTCTGTTCTGGATAACTTCTGTGCAAATATATTTTTCTCTCATTGCTTTCAGAGCATCTGCACCAAAATAGTATATGAACGCATGAACTGGAGTATGGTAGAGAGTTAATATTTTATCATAGAGAGCTCTGGGTGCCTTTGACAGCAGTGTGAGAAGCTCATTAAAGCGGTTTGTGAGGGTTTTACCAGTAGGATTGTACTGATGACACCTGCTTCTTGCATAAAGTAAGATTTTTTTCTTCTGGTTGTTTGGATGAAACTGTTGCTTTTATTAACTGTTTATTATTGAGATTCACTTCTCCTGAGAAGGACAGCTTCTTTTGTACAAGAGAGACTGCTGAAAGCAAAGCTGGTCTATCACTACATTATGTCTCTGTGCTTTTCTTTAGCTTCTGTGGTTCTAATGAGCTACTAGAATGAAGTCTTAATGACAGTAGTCATACAATATGTTGGTTTTACTTCCATTATGGAATCTCTGGTTTCAGTTACCCAACATTGCTAGTGAAGGTAATGTGCTTGTGATCAAAAATAGATTTTGTCAGTAGGCTCAGTACCAAAAATGAAAAGTTTGGATTTGTAGTTATTAAAAAAAACCCCAAACTTCTTGTCCTCTAACTTCATTGTATGGTACTACAATTTCCACAAACCTAATTGCAAGAAAAGATTGTACAGAAGTTGTACAGAGATGGTCCTAGACAAGAGAGAGCTGTATGAGCTGTGTTTCTCAAATGCAGGAAGTTTAGCAAAATAGGCAGAAAGGACTTCTTCACAACTTTTCTTTTTTTAGGGCGGTGGGGGGAGGCTGGATTTTATACTTATTTTTTATTTTCATGGTTAGTTTAATCTTCACTGATTCTATCTTTTGACTTCAGCTTCTTCTACATAAAGTAAAAGATTTTACCCTGACATCTGAATATCCCACCCCCCTAAATCACTGTAAAAACACTATTTCTGGATTTAGAGAGGTCATGCTATTTTTCCCCACAGTGTTTTTAGAAACTTTATTAAAATAATTTGCAAAAGGCAAATGATAGAATTCTTCTGACTCTTAAGAGTGGATTTTACGCTTAGTATTTTAGCATTTCAACTTCTAAGGCATACTTCTCATTATCATACCAGGGCATGTTACAGAGTTCAGTGACCAGAAGCACCAAGAAGTAATTAAAAAAAAAAAATCTCAAATGATATCTAATTAAAAACTGTTTCAGGCAGAATGACTTAAACTTAGCCTTAAAGTTGCTTGTTGCTTCTATCTTCCTGATGTCTGAAGGAGCTGAGTTGCAAAGGTGAATAATATAATAGTAAAAAGCCCTTACACTACCTAACTTCAGAAATAGAGTAATCAACAATCAGGAGTGGTGAATTACATCATCAAATCTCTTGGCTTGGCGAGAAACATTAAAAAACCCCTATTTAATTGGCTACAAAATTGAGAGCCATAGATGCGTTTGTGGTGGATGATGGTGTTGTACGACATTAATCAGATCCTTGGGTAGAAGCCAATACAAGGTATTAAGAAGATGGCTAATACACTGGGATGCTTTTTGCAGGTCAGCATTTTTGCTGTAGCATTTGGAATTACCTGGTCTCTCTTCAGCAGAAAGGCAGGAAGAACAGCAAGCAGAGAATTATAATAATCAATCCGTTATGCAATCAAGAGCGAAAACTGAGCTTTGTATGGGCAGAGTCGATTCAGTTCAGCAGCATTTCTTGGCATTGTAATGAAGATGCTGAACAGAGAATAATCTCCAAGGGCTGCTATTTTTAAGCCTGATTGATCAGTTTTTTATGAAAAGAACCTGAATAAAGTGATCTATACATACTTTATGCCCAGTGACTAGAAGTTGGAACTTATTCATACCTATCATAGTTTTTTCATTTTCACATCAGTGAAAAAAGTCAAGAACAGAGCACACAGTACTAGAGGTAGACAGTAATTTCCCAGCAAAATAGCATACTAAAAAGTTGTATTTCTGGAATTGGGATGGTTCAGTGCTCCCATATCCTGTGTTTGGGCATTTTTACATCAAATCAGAACCATGGCTTTTACAGATCACTGGCTTGCTATTTTTGGTTCAAGACCTTTAAACTTCTAGAGATACCAGTATTTCTACCACATGCACAAAATACCTATGTAGTTAAAAATTCTGAATTTTCATACTGCATCAGACTGAGATCAGCTGGGGATGGAAATAAGACTTTAACTGCCTAGAAAAAGGAACTAGGAGATACAGAGAAGTTGAGGATGCCTCCTCCATGGAAGTGTTCAAGGCCAGGTTGGATGGGGCTTTGGGCACCCTGGTCTAGTGGAGGGTGTCCCTGCCCATGGCAGGGGGGTTGGAACTAGGTGATCTTTAAGGTCCCTTCCAACCCAAACCATTCTGTGATTCCATGATAATTTCAGAGTCAGTTCTGGACTCTTCAACCATCCTGATGTCTCACTGGCAACAGTGATTCTCTTCTCTGCGGTGCTAGTTTAGTCTGATAGTCTGATCAAGCCTTTTTGTCATATGACATCCTAATATGTCTTCCAGTCTTTCTGCTTGAAAATCTATTTACGTCTCTTCCTTTCATCCCATTCCAGTACCCTGTTCTTTCTGTTTGCTTCCCCACTCTTACTGTAACTCTCAAGCAACGTGTCTGTTAAACAGACACACATTATGAAAAACTACCAATCCAAATTCTCATCCATTCCTGCAGCAACATCTTGTGCCTGTAATACTATTGACAGGTATGATTGGAAACCCAGTTCATAGTCAAAATGCTTAAATGCTTAAATCTCCAAAGTAGAATTTAATGATGACAAAAAGGAATTAAAGCAAGCGGGTTTGACCAAAATAATGCCCACTAAATTGTTTAAAGCAGCAGTGGCTTTGTTGTCTAGAGTGTTTGGTAAGCACTAGTTCATAATAATACTAAGATTGTATCTGCATAAATTATGTATGTGCAAAGAAAAGTATCTGATATTTACCATTTTCTGTTCTTCAAAAAAAATTGTTAATTATTTTTAAAAAATATCAGTAATTCACTATTGATGTATGGACAAATTACATATTACAGTTACTGAACATTTCAGTTTCTAAATACCATTAATTTGATAGTTATTATAAAAATACAATGAATAAAAAATGATTAAACTCTGAATAGATAGAAAATAATGAAATTCTATTATATTCACTGAATGACTCACTACCAAGAAATTCTTCTACTACTATGTCCAAGAACGGCCATCCATGACTTCATATGCTTCAGAATATGAATCATACTATCATTTTAATATTTTATTTTTTATAATTCTTTACTGAACACTTTTAGGATGCTGCTGTTTAATTAATTGCTGTAGCAAATGCCCTGCTACTTAAACACTATGGCCAAGAGCAGTATGCAGACTTCAGGAGCCTGGGGACAAAAAATGAGCCTAGTAGCAAAGCCCACTGCACTGAAGACATATAAATTAAAAAGATTAGAACTGACTGCTTTGGGCAGTGTAGAGTAATGATTTTTAGGCCAAAACAAGTTTCCAGATGCTCCAGGAGAATCCCATGATGAGCAATGTCAACTGGTGTCAAATGCTGCTGAAAGATCTAAGATAATAAATGTAGCAATGCCAGTTGGTGTTGAAAGCAGGTGGTTAGCCATGTTCCACAGGGCAATCTCTACACTGTGAAAAATCCTAAAATCAGAAGGAAATATGTTTTTAGAAAACCCAAAACCATCACCAAAATATTATTTTTCTTTCAGTACCTCTGAAATGGCAAAAATAATTTTTTCTAGTACTGAAGGAAAAAGACATGCCCTTGTAACAGAAATGTGCATATTAAACTTAGTACTGTATATATATATATTAAATTATATAACAGTAATTTCATAGAATCCTAGAATGGTTTGGATTGGAAGGGACCTTAAATCTCATCTACTTCCCGCCCCCCTGCCATGGGCAGGGACACCCTCCACTAGACCATGTTGCCCAAAGCCCCATCGAACCTGGCCTTGAACACTTCCATGGAGAAGGCAGCCACAACTTCTCTGGGCAGCCTGTTCCAGTGCCTCATCATCCTCATAATGAAGAATTTCTTCCTAATATCTCATCTAAATTGACCCTCCTTCAGCTTAAACCCATTACCCCTTGTCCTATCACTCCCTGCCCTTGTAAACAGTCCCTCTCCAGCTTTCCTGTAGGCCCCTTCAGGTACTGGAAGGCTGCTATAACGTCTTCCCAGAGCCTTCCCTTCTCCAGGCTGAACAATCCCAACTCTCTCAGCCTGTCCTCATAGGAGGGGTGCTCCATCCCTCTCATCAGCTTCATGGCCCTCCTCTGGACTCTCCCCAACAGCTCCATGTCTCTCCTGTACTGGGGCCCCCAGAGCTGGACGCAATACTCCAGGTGGGGTCTCACAAGAGCGGAGTAGAGGGGCAGGATCACCTCCCTCGACCTGCTGGTCACACCTCTTTTGATGCAGCCCAGGATACGGTTGGCTTTCTGGGCTGGGAGTGCACATTGCTGGCTCATGCTGAGCTTCTTGGCCACCAGCACCTCCAAGTCCTTCTCTTCAGGGCTGTTCGCAATCCATTTTCCACCCAGCCTGTGTTTGTATTGATATGTAGCAAGTTTTCATGATATAAAAGATTATCTTCCCAATATTAATCATTATATGCACTAGTGAGTGCATCAGGTTTGGTGATTTTTTTCAAAGGGCAAATTAGCACTAAGGAGGTGCTATGGAACATGTGACTAGGGAGAAGTGGTTGTAAAAAAGATGCAGACAGAAGCAGTTAACACTGATGTTTTAATGAGAATTTTAACTTATGTTCTATCCATTATATGAAGTGACAGAAACATGTCTGGAGGAACTTGAGTAGATACAGCACAGGTCTACTGTCTATTTCAATATGTGAATTAACAAAAAAAAGGAAATGCAGACTAGATGCCAGCCCTCATTAGTAACCATTGCATAGTGGAAACCATGCAGATAAAGAGGATTCCAAAAGATTGTGCTTATCATGTATCATCAAACTTCAAACAAATAAATAACCAAGTAATAATTAATCAGAATGTAAACTGTGATACAGTGTAAAGTATACTGAGCTAATATAATGGGCAGGAGAAAAAAGGCAGAATCTAACAGTTTTGTATTATGTCTAATGGGCTGATAGGATTTGGTTTGCTTTTGAGGAGAATATATCAGGATTGCATGCGGTCTGTTTTTTTTAATTGGCAGAAAATTTGGTACTGTGGGTTTGGGGATATGTGTTGTGCTGCATCTATGCATTAAGGAGCAGAGAATAAGTTTTTATTCTTCTCTATTTCAAGTGACTTCCTGGGTATAGGACAGGTGAACTGTGGGCATGGTGTGCAGGAACAACTGGTGCAGGCAGAGTAAAACTTGCTAATATACAGCCAGATCTTGAAGACTTCTGGTGCAGCTAACCAGTTAGACCATTGCATTTTACAATTTTTCATTGATCTAGACATTTTATTCTTAACACATTGCTCAGTGGGAAACTAACTGATAATACAAGTTTGTGGAAAAGTCTTATGACTCTTAGTCATTGTCCTTGGGTCATATATAATGAGCATGAAAAGCAGTTTCTCCTATATCCTCTAATATCTTTCCTACATATTTTTTTTATTTCTTTTTGTATACAGAGGAGCCAGTTAATCTGAATACACTTTTCTTTTCTTTTTTTTTTTTTTTAAACCAGAATATTTTCAGTGGATGTAAAAAACAAATCTTGCCTCACTCAGAATCTGAATCAAGCTGTGAGCCAGTTTGCTTACCCTACCCAAGACCTGGCTCTTTAAGAAGGTCCTATAAACTAATCTGCTACATTTTTAGATTGGTCCTTACTATGTTATGTTTTGATTATCTCTCAAATACCACTTTATTAGACAGTTTTGCCTAATTACTTTTTTGTAATTGGGAACTGCTGGCTAAGAAAAAAAGAATTGTCATATCTTGAGATATGGTATCCAGGGAGGTCCATATCATTCTTATAGGATTATATTAAGAGTGGATTAATTGAATGAGTCTCTATTCTTATTACAATCTCTCCTTATTAGAATGGATTAATTTATCACATTTTCTCTCCTCTTCACAGTCTTTGACATGAGAATGAATTATCACACTTTTTCATTGTTTCGTTTCATTGGTGTTTTTCCAACTGGCTGATGGTTCCCTTTTCAGTCTGTTCAGAAAACAGAGGAAACATTAGTGATTTGTTGTAATGAACCTGTATGTGTTGGAAGATGGAGGGATGTGGGGGCTTCTGTTTTACAAGAGAGTGCAGTGAGAACTCTTTGCTCCATAAGATGCTGAGGATCTGGCAGGTCTTCTACTAGTGGGATTCAAGAGAGGCGAAACTCAGAGTGTAATTGAATGCAGCCTCCCTTTAGTTCTGTTTTTACTGTGGTGGACTTCCTTACAGTCATAATCTTAATTTTAGCTCAAGGGAAATACCTGAGACATGTCAGGTGACTGTTGGCTGCTGACCGTCTTCTTTCCGTATCTTCATACCTACATTAAGGTGTTTCATAGGATCAGTCAGTTTTCACGTCCATGCACACTAAGGCAAGCCTGCTATGCTGAGGTGGCTGCTCATGCAGTTGGTTTTTTTTAATAGTATGAGCCTAATTTTCCCAATTGTGGAAAAGCACTCTGCACATAACAGATATCTAACCTACATGTTAAAGTGCAGATCAAGTACCACCTTGCTAGAGTCAGCTCTGAAGTACGTTTAGGGAAAAACACTGAGCTCAGTATAGTATGTATAGGCCTTGCTATACCTTCAACGTGACCAGGAAAGGCAAAGGTACAGCTACATCTGAGTAGGTTCTTTATTACAAATATTGATATGCATTGTGATTGACACTGGACAATCAAGGCGAGCAGGTTCCTTCCCAGAAGGGCTAAACATTAGCACCTTCAAGCCTATAAACAGAGCTACAGAATCCATTCTGTGATCCTATAGAAACATAGTCTGTGGGTCACAGAGTACAATGAATCTGCTTTCAGGCCTGCACTCTGGAAAACAGTATAGCTATGACCATTAAGGTAAACTGCGCAAGCTAGAAGCACGAAGAAAATGTTAATACCATCATATTTTATGGTACGAATATGTAAATAGTATTCGATCTTATGTGGGGTTTTTTTCCATGCAGATCTAGTATGGAAATCATACTTTTCTTGAATGGCTCAATCATTACAACTCCAGCAGAATGAGTGTAGTCTGGGCATCTCTCTACGTTAGAGAGATGGATTCTGTATTCCAGTTTAGGAACGCAGGGATTTCTAATCCAGAATAGTTTGCATAAGTAATTTTCTCTGGTCTTTCCTTTTACAGCAGTCTGTATATTTTATGTGCTTCAGATGTGGTAAGTCACATCTCACGCACAGCCATGCACAATCATATATATTATTTTTAGTTTGTATACCAAGGGGCAGAGGAAGAATAATTTCCTTCTTATTCAGCTAGTTATTAGTTTGTACTATAAACATGAGGCGTGGTAACCTTTGTAATTTATTTAATCTTACCAAGCTATTTCTTTAGTAATATCTTACAGGGCTGAGGCAGTTATGGTAATTATATGGTGCATAAAATCTATTCCCCTTTATACATATAAAATTTACTTTCTTTTAATTTCATCCAGTGTCTCCCCATGTTTGTATTACAATGCCATATGAATAGAAATGGTCTTTAAAATACAATTATAGGTGTACCGTAGACATTGTCTGAATCTAGTGCCTTCCACACAAACAGAAAAAAAGGTAATTATTTTAATTCCTGTTAAGGAAACCCTCCAGACTTTTTTCTCCCCCCCCCCCGAATATTGTCCTTCTTTTGCTGTATTTTCTAACTCAATTTTAACTCTGTTCTTTTCAATGAGATGACAATCAGCTTTGCCTAATATCAGCCTCCTCACAACACACTCCTGGATGCTTGACTGAGGATCTCCCTAGTATCCTGATGTGTAGGAGCTTGCTAGGCCCTATGTTGCTTAAGTCCCTTTGATGATTTCTTCAACTCCTTTTTGTAATGTTTAGAGTGGGAGAGGAAAGCTTAGAAACCAGCCATTACACCAAAGTATATTGACTGCTTAATTATGTTCACACATTAAATGGCTGATATGAATTATGGCTCTGGTGCCATAAAAATGCTCATTATTTCCTGTTAAGGGCTTTCAAGTGGTATAATTTCCGGATCTTGGCCCAGAAGTTTGGAGCTGTAGATGCAACGGCTGTGCCTCCAATGACACTTCACTAATTGGTTTGGCATGTAACATTAATTACATTCTGTTCGGGAATTCTCTTCTCCTGAATTTAAGTACATTTTGTGTGTGTGGTGTGAGCACGTTGTTACATGCCCTGTCTGGCAGAACAATAGGGGCTCTTTGCTGTGTGCCCTTTTTAACTTGAATAGTTTCTCTGAGATGAAGGGAGGTATGGTTTTGTGTTAATTGAGGACCTGCAAAAGCATACTGAGTTGTATTTTGTACTGTTTAATTTTTCTTTAGGAGAGACTCTTGTGGTACAGAGATACAATTAGGTGGAAACGAGAATGGTTCATTTCCATTCTTTCCCTTTTTATGGGCATTTAGAAATAAAGCTATTGAAGCTAGAGACTTTCTGAACCAAACCTTTTTGAACAAATGTTCTAGTTGTCTCAACTCCTCTGATCAAATCAGACAATCAGGCATAAAACCTGATTTTGCCCTTGTTATTGGTGTAAATTGTATCATGCTCATTAAAGTCTGATTTTACATCAGAAAAAAATGCTTAAAGCCTATATATTTTAATTTATTTATTAAATCTTCAAGTTAATACTCAGTGAATGTCTTTCTCACAGTTTGCTTTTTAGAGTCCATATGAATATTTTTTCCATAGGCATCTCCTACCAATTTTATTTACACATTTTGGAAGACAATTTGTGGCTATAGAGAGATTTTCATGGGAATCATTACTGGTATGAAGAATAAAAGTGGAAAAAGTAAATTGTAAGTCCCTTGAAAAATACTTACTTGAAATACTGATTCCAGAAAAAAAATTCCAATATTTGTTTCCCAACACTACAAACTGTTCTATCCATTTTGACAATGTCACTTGGAAGCCTATCTTTCAGCAAGATCCCAGGATCTGTCCATAGTATCTGTATATAAATGGCATATCATTTCAGTTTGCCAGCTGTTCAGACGTTGCCTGACCAAGCAGACAAAATTAATCCAACTCCTGTTACAGATTAATGTTTAGCTGAGGTTATGGACCCTTAGGAAAATGAGGAACCAGTCTCTCCTCTGATTTGAACTCTGTGTTTTTTATCATTGTTCTATGGTTTTGATCTTTTTAGTTGAAACAAATAACACTATGCAGTTTGGGTCTGTTGACCTTAATCTAGAAATCAAGTTACTATTAGCAGCCGTCTACATGATGGCATACCAATTAAAATTAGGAGAGTAAAAACTAATGTTCCAGTTTGCATACAAATAGCAATTTGCATAGCTCTTCAAAGAGAGAAACTCAGATGTTTTGGGAACTCAGTGCCATTAATCCTTGAGGCAACTGAGACAGGATCACAAAGGGTTGAAAGGCAATGGTAGCTTTAATTTTATTTCTCTGTAGTAAAAGTGGAGTGATGTTGCAACTTTAGATATCTATATCAGATACCTGTGATTTCTCTGAAGTTAGTCAACTTGTGACATGATCATTTTGCTTTCAGCTATGGTGTTCAGAGAATAGAGATGTATGTGGTGATTATGGCAATTTGGAAGCAGATAAAGATGAGAAATAAAACAAATATTTGCTGTTATTGGATGAAAGGATGATTAAAACAGTAGTTTACCAAAGCGAAGAAAAACAACCAAAAGATTCCTGTTAATATTGGCTCCAGCTCACAGAGAAGGCAAGGGAAATGAGCACTAGTGAAAATGTGAAGTCAAAAGTTGGCCTAAAAGAAACCAGGATGGCAGGACCTTGTGCCAGCAGGCTCTCATGTGGCAGAGCATTGAGGATCTTCTAAGAAAGGGCTGAGAAATCTTTTGGGCACTCTGTCAGCTAGTAGACCTATATATACATGGTACTTTTTGTTACCACAGTTATTTACAAGTGTTCCTACACCTCCACCAGGATCTTTGAAAATTGTCGTAATCTCCCTGGGACTCTCGGAGTTCCGGTATGCTTCCCTCCCCATGACTTTCCCTGAATATTTATTCTTTTAAGTTGCTGAGCTAATTTTCAGCCCTGTTTCTGCGACAGAAACAGCAGTACACATACGTGGGGGATGAACTGTGTTCTATGGGGCACGGACAAGCCACAAGGCTGCAGGGACTCTTGGGCTGGCCTTGTTGGCAAGGCATGTACACATTTCACTGTGCAGTGTCTCCAACCTTTGAACCAGGCTGTAAGAGAATCTTTAAGTGGTTCACATCTTTTTTTTTTTTTTAGTTACCAAGTCTCCATCTTTTTGAACTTCAAGCTTTTGAGCAATGCTATCTGTTATCATGTATGGAGAGTGTAAATCAATGAACTCCACCACAGAGCCATCTACGTATCTATTCACTACTACAGTGTAAAGTCTGTTAGTTGCTGGCTTTCATTACTTTTCTTCATTCCTTCTTTTTCTCTCATGTTGTTATACCAGGGTCCAATTTATTATGAGGATGAAATTCAACACTTAATAGGGACTGTGTTTTTACCACTGAAGATTTTAAATAGTTCTCGAGTGAAACATAAATTGTGTTACTTATCTGTGAATATCCAGTGCAATGGATATATTTTCCATATAGTACACTTGACTCTGTGATGACAAAGATCTACAAATAATTTGGAGTCTATAGAAAAATAGTGTAGCTGTGATCTTATTTCAGGCCTATGAGTCACAAACTTGGAATCTTTTTCTAGGGGAAGGAAACCCTGGAGCTATTTGTCTGTCTTTGTTTCTCTTTACCTCAATGCTCTCATCTGTGAAATAGTAATAATACTTGCTGTGTGATTGGAAGGTCTACTTCATTAGTGTCAATGATTGCCAAACATTAGACTGGAAAAAAATGGTGCATGAATGTTGCACTTTATTATATTACAGATTACATGTAACTATCTAAAGAGAATGACGCAACTTCATATTCTGAAATCATTTTCTCTAAATAACCATAAGAACATAATTTTCAACAGGAGATGCTTATGGTTTGGACAGTTAGAAATATTAGCATCTGGAACAAATGAAAGAATCATCTAAAGACAAGCTTTTTTATTAGTAATAATGAATAAATATATTTAAAAGACATTTCATGCATAATTGCTCCACAGACTCATTTCCTGGGCTTCACTTTTAACACAGTACCTGGCAAGACACCAGTTCAATGTATTGTGCTTGAGCGCAGTCAATGCATTTGTTCTACACAATGAAAAGTTAAAACCAGCAAAAACAAAAGCAAAGACACAGATCTAATCTTGAAAGTGCAATATGTATTACCATATATCTTTAAATGCAGCATTAAGCCTCTACAATTTGCTGCGAATGGGATTCTATAGATACTACAGGAAGTTACTCAATCCAGAGCAACTACTGAAAGAACAGCGAGGTACAGGGACAGTTTTTGATAATGCATAACTCTTCCTTTTCACATCACCAGGCGGCACATTAGACCTCTGAAGCAACTTCCAGAAAAGAGTGCCAGACTGCTCGTTTGTCCGGCCTCCAGGATAGGAACTACTTTTTTTCCACATAAATCCTACCACAATGATAATCTCCTACTTGACCGGTGATACTACGAGGAAATACAATATAATTACTTATTAATAGTAATACTTAGAGGCTAAAATTAGTTGATCAGAGCAGCAAAAACTTTTTTCAATGAATTTTAAATTCTTTTGAGTGTTCTGTGTATCCATACACAGATATATGCACACACATGCTAAGCTGAATGCATAGAAAAAAAAAGGTTTTTTTGGATCTTAAAATTTCAGCTTAATTATACAAAACCAGAAAACCAAATACAAGTAAAATGACCCTGGCTGGACACAGGAGACATGAGAAATGGGCAAAATCTGACGACAGCAAAATAGAAAGATATATCACATATGAAGTGAACAGAGAGAGACTTAGATATATTTTTTCTTTGTGTATGGTACCATTGATGAGGGAGGCAGGGAACTGAAGTAACATGGTGTTGGGTAAAATAAAACCAGTATATAACCTTAATACCTGAGCTAACTTTCACAATTTTATATGCAGCTCTCTTAACTGCAGTGAGACTGCACGAGTGTCACTCTTTATGTAGCACAGCACTGAGTAAGAGGGTGGTGGAGGGACAGCAAGAGGGAATAGGTCATTTTGACAATTTCACTTTTCAATAGCTTGTTTGTTCATTCTCCTCACCGCCTTAATCACCGTTCATCAGTGACTGTATGATGTCTCTTGTGTACCATTTTGGGCACTAGATATATGGTAATGTGTTTTTGTAGCTAAGTTAATCAGTTATATTTACTGGAATATAAAATTATGACTTTGTACTTAGTAAAAACCCACCAAAACCCCAGCAGTGCTTGTAAAGTATTTTCTGTCAATTTACTATAACTAGATTTAACATGTAATGCAAATGCTGTAGTTTTAAATTTAGTGCATAGTCTTAAATACAGTAAACTAATTTTGATGTATTCAACATTTTTCATCACCAGGTATTTCCTTCACACATTTAGTGGGAATACTTTTATAAACAGTTTGACCTGGGTGTCTCTGGATGATCCAGGAAAAACAATGAAGCTGTTAAAAATGTTACTGAAATGTGCAACAGTAATGAAGAGCAGGACACATTTAATTATAATTGCGAAATCAGACTTACTTTAATTTAGACATGATGGATGCTTTCACAAAGGTACAAATCATGCTTAGGTTTTCAATTTTGTTATTTTGACCTAGTAAAATCTTCTCTAGCTTGTTCAGAAAACCTGAGTACATTCAGAATAAGAAACTTTCAGTTATTTATGGCTTTTTATTTCAATGCTCAGGGTTAGCTCTTTGTCTATCTTCCTTCTTCACATAATTTTTGGCTGATTGTAATCAGAAAATAGTCTTTTTTTGGGAATAACTTAGTCAAATCCATTCTTTTCTTCTTTGCTTCCTCTGTATATTTCTATTTACTTTAGAGTTCAAGTTCAAATATTTCTCATCGCTTTGAAATGTAAAAGCATTCATAGGTTTGAATTGTTTTAACATGCTGTGTTTACCCAAAAATTAGTCACCTAAAGTAGTTATTATGAAAGGTGAAACTACCAGTGTAAAGTGGCTCACCTTTGTGATCAACCCTCCTAGATCATATGGAGGTGTGCAGTCAATGTCCTGGATGTCACCTGCTGACTCCACTCAATTTTTTGTCATTTTAAAGCTGTAAAAACTAAAATTTTGTTTGACATTTACAATTCTGAAAATAGCTTTTGTTGACTAGTCATGTAAGAATGCCCGAACCTCTATGTTCAGCTCAGTGGAATGTCAGTAGTGACCACCTATAGATTAAAACGACCTCCAGTAGAATATTTATGTAGATAATTTATAATTTTTATTAAAGTACAATAAATATTTTATATTTTATAATTGATTTATAGTAATTTTCTTGGATCTAGGTAACAAATGGTTTCTCATTGTGTATTGAGTCTAAACCAAAATCTTTATATTTTACAACATAATTTCATTTGCTATGGAGAAAAGGGGAAAGAAAGATTTTTTTCTATAGCTTAGTGGACAGAAAGTCACATGGGATCTGGGAAGCCAGAGTTCATGAGCAATAAATTCTTTGTACAGAGTGGAGTCCTGCCAACAAGAGAAGGTGAATCACCTCAGACAGAGAGGGGCAGGAAACAGCACTCTCATCTCTGGCCTGAATCAGGGGAGCGTTCCTTACCCAAGTAGGGCGCTCTGAGATAATGGCTTCTCTGTGGAGGATACCTCTGCCTCACATCACAAAATCTAGCCTGGACCAAATAAATACCACCATTCAAAACTGGTGTGCAATTGCTCTGCCATTTTTTCCCTAATTTTTGTTAGTTTTCAAGCTGTAGTTCAAACTATTTTTCAGAAAATCCTTATTTAATCAGATTGCTTTGTTATCTTGAGGCTTGGATACTCCAAATTGGAGCTGTCTACAACAAAATTAAAATTAATGACATAATAGCCCACAATTTTTTTTTTTTTTTTTTTTTTTACAATCTAGTTAATGTGTTTTAAAAAATATTCCAGAGCAGAGGACTTTAAAAATTCTTTTAGATTGTGGCTATTGTTTCCAGACCAAAGGAAGCAATTCCTGTATCAGAACCCTCAGATAGTCTCTCTCATTCCATGGACTGACAGTAAATGAATGGAAAGAATTTATAGAACACACATTATTCTAAAAATACTGACTTTGTTGTCTACAGCATAGGAATGTTTTAAAGCACTTGGGCAGTCTGTCCTTCTGCATTTCCTGCTGTTGTTTTTAGCTATAATATGCTCAGAAAATCTTCCAAAAGTTTTACAGTATTTCTGGCTCAGCAAAATGGTAAAATCTTCTAATGATTGTAAATGATGGAGTTTTTTCCAGTCATTGCAGAAATTATTGCTGATACTTTGTGGTCCAACCAGGAACACACTGTCCTACAAAGATTAACTAGTGATGATTCCTTCATTTATTCAGTGGCAGTAGTCCCAGGTTTAAATACGTATCACACTGTTGATCCTAGCAATTATCGTTCAAACTAAATCTACACACAAAATCTCATTTATTCAGAGCTACATTAATGAGTCAATAAAGCTCTGATGAATCTGGCTCTGTGTTCCTATATATATAGTCTTGAAATTTGAGCTGCAACCAATAGACCAAAGAAGGTTGTTTTTTTGCTCCTGCGTTGTTTTTCGATTGGTTTGTTTAGTCTTTTACATTTCTAACTTTTCCAGTGCAGAAATGTAAGATTCCTTAGACTGGGGATTTTAAGAATAATATAGAGTTTTATCATATTCAATGAACTTCAGATGGCACATATATTGCTTACGCTTATGTTACTGCATCAAGCATCACTGAATGTCAAGGGTAAGCAAATTATGTCCAGCCCTAATTTGTCAAGAGGGTGTATTCAGTTTGTATGTGCATACAGCAGAAGCATGCACTCATGTTGGGTATGCCATTATTATTAACTTGGTGGTACCATCAACTTGTGGGTATCTTCTTCCTCAGTTCTATGAATGCCTTTTTTAATGTGACTTCTGCTTTTTTGGGTTTTAAATAAAGTGAGTATTTCTGCATTTCTGATCTTACAAAAGAAAAATTCTCTGCTTTGGTATCATTGATGACATGTATTTAGTAATCACACTCATGGCATGAAAATCTTTAGATTTTATTTGAACATAATACATGCTTGTTTCTGCTTATTTATCTTGTAATTTCTGAGCTGTTAAAGGATGATTTTCCTCCACAGCTGTGCTGCTTAGTCATGAACAATATTTCTTCAAGAAAAGATGAGATTCTTATTGATTCAAACAGCTTTGGGGATTTAAGAAAAGGTACAAATATGCAATAAAATTTTATGAAAGGCTGACAAAGATTTGTGAAAAAGCCATGGTGGGGCTGAACTCCATAGGCTTACTTATTATGAACTCTACACTTCCATCAGCATGCTTTTTTCCTTTTAAGGAATTTTTGTAAAGAAAAACATACATAGCTGCACATGGAACATGATGCTTAGAGTACTGAATCAGTTATAGTTCCACAAAGTGTGGTTTAGTTGGAGCAGCATAGTTTCATTCATGTAGTTTTGTGCTTGAACTAATAAAATAATTATGTTTTTTTAAATTTATGGGGAATAAGAAAATATTTCCAATTAATTTTTTTATTTATTCACAAATTAACTTACTAATGCAAATATAGCCCAATGTTTTTAGACCATAACTGGCTCCTATAGAGCCAATTAGGGTGCGTCTTCACTGGCTGTAACGTTGGGCCTTCTGTCACCACAGTGTGGGGTCTCGCCGAGAAGCTCTGAATTGTGCAAAGCTGAGATCTGCCACTGCAAGGAACATTTTCAGTAGCTTTAAGAATTGGATATTATTATCTAGAATGGCTGCATTCCCTACATATTCTTGGCAGTCCTGTGTTCTTTAAGCACTTGCTCTTCCCAGTGTAATATCATCCATTATCTCCCTAACAATGCCTCAGCTTTCAATGTCTAGTTTGTGTAAGATAATGAGCTTTTGAGTTCAAAGACTATGTGGAAACTTTGTGATTTGTAAGCTGAGACTCATACATGGAATAATATGAGTACCTTCAGTGCTGCTGTATAGTATTTTATTGTAGAATAAATACTAGTGAAGGATCTAAATTGCTAACATTTTTTCTCTGAATCTGACATATAGTTAAGCAAAAAAAGACCTTTTCCTGTTTATTGAAGTTTTGTGAAGAGTACAACAAATCATTCTCACTGATAATAAAAATTAAAACTTTTCTTCTGATGAGTTGAGAATGCATCAGTTGGAAGAAAGCATTATAGGAGGATATCAAAATGGCTTTTTCAAACTGAAATTTACAAAACAAAATCAAGATGTTCTGAAATGGTCACTTCATATAAGTGGAAAAATACAGTGTTTCATGTTGAGAAAGATAGGAAGGAGCTCCTTTTAGTTTTCAGCATACATTTTCAGAGTTCTTAAATGAAAATCAAAACCTGTGTTTTGGTAAACCTGTGTCATATTTTCAGAGTAGTTACTGTGAATCCATATTCATTGCTAGGAAAAAAAAGGCTTAGAAAAAATAATAAAAAAAGTCAAATATGTTCTCTTTTTTTTGTAGTGTTGAGCATTCACAGGTATCTGGAGGAGGAGGAGGAGGGGCTGGGGGGGCCTCAGCCACTGTCACACATGTGCCCCTTATACCCAGCCCCTGTTAGATGTGCCTGGGATGCTTTGCACAGCTGCCTGAGGACTGTGAAAGCTTTCTTCCTTCAGGCTCTGGCTGTGCTCACCCCTGCTGAGCTAGGAGTGACAAAGGAGTAAATGTCTTGATATTGATCACTTGTTACAACACTGCCAATGCAGAACTAGTGCCTGCCTTCTTGCAAGAAGGCTGTGGAACGTTTAAAGCACCTGGTCCAATTTAGACAGCCTAACCTGGCTTCTTACCAACAGCATATTTGGAGCATTCTAATGTTCTTTTCTTGTTCAACTTTTAAAAAGCAGACCATAGTGGCAAATTACCAACCTGTGAAGTTGAACTGCCCATTAATCTGCAATTAAGGAAAAAGCATTAAAAGGGTGACTAATTTGTGGGTATTTCTGTTTGCGCAACACCCATGATGTAAATTGTGCACTGGGTAGTTAATTTGCATTTGTTCTTATAATGAATAAACTTTTTTTCTCCAACCTCTTCAATTTGTGATGCTTGCACTGTGCCTTAATTTTCATGTTTATTTTTTTCCTGAACAAATTGTCCTTTACCATTTGTTCATTTGTGTACCCACTGGATGATATAGCAATCACTCTGTGACTTTTGAAGTATTCTTTGGTATCATGAGTAAAAATTATCGGAAAGACTGTTCCGCAGGTGCATCGTATTGTCTGTCACCTTGGCTTCATGTGAGCTATTCTTGAATCCCGTGTTATCAAGTAAGAGCTGAGATATGAAAGAATGATGTATAAAAAACGTTCTATGATATGAGAATGAGAGGTGGATGTTACCTAATGCACGAAACCTCTGCTGCATCACTTGAAAGTAGAGCAGTAACTTCATACAATTAATTAAAACAAGGACAGAATACAGCTTGGTATTGTAATAACATTAAATCAAAAGCATGTTTTTGATTTAGGGATTGCCTTTCTATGTTACATGCAGCCTCCTTGGCATGATTCCCACATAGGACACAGAGTACTGCTTCAGAAGAAGTGTTCCTCACAAAATTATATGATTAGGTAACACCTCTGTGGTGGGTGAACCTTGGCCAGCTGCCAAGTACCCACCCAATCACTCTCCCGTTCCCCCTTGTCAATGGGACACAGAAAAAATTTAGGATGAAAAACCTCATCATGAGTTGAGATAAGGACAGGGAGACACCATTTACTGTCAGAAGCAAAACAGACTTGACTTGGGAAAAATTAATATAATTGATTGCTAGTTAGAGTTGGATAGTGAGAAACAAAGATAAAAACTAAACCACTTCCCCCAAAATCTCCACCCCTTTTTCCCAGGCTCAACTTCACTCCTTCACTCCTGAGTTCTCCACCTCCCACACCCACCATCTCTGCAGGGGGATGGGGGTTGCAGTCAGTCCGTAGCACTTCTGCTGTTCCTTCCTCCTCACCCTCTTCCCTTGCTCCAGTTTGGGCCCTTCCTATGGGCTGCTGCTCCTGTCAGGAGAACCTGCTCCAGCATGAGCTCTCCACAGGCTGTAGCTCCTGTGGGGAATATCCAACTGCTTTGGGTGGGGTGTCCCGGCCTGCAGCGTGGACATTGGCTCTGGTGTGTTCCCCTCCACTGGCTACAGGAATACCTGCTCCACTGTGGTCTCTTCCATGGGCTGCAGGAGAATCTCTGATCAGCGCTTGGAGCGCCTCCTCCTTCGCCTTCTCTGACTTTGGTGTTCACAGAGCTGTTTCTCACACTTTTTTTTTAACAGTGCTTTGCCTTTTCTTAAATAATTTTCCCAGAGGTGCCACACCTATGGCTGAGGGGCTCAGCGGTGTGCTGTGGTGGGTCTGTCAGAACCGGCTGGAACCAGCTGTGTCTGGTATGGGGCAGGCCCGGCCTCTCCTCACAGAGGCCCCTGCTGCCAGTGCCAGTGCCCCGCACTCAGTATAGCCTCTCTTCAGCTAAGGGAAATTTCCTAGCTTTTTCTGGGTCCCGGTCTTTGAAATCTTGCTCACGAAAGGTACAAACAGGTACAGTCTGTGCTACTTGATTCTCACCGAGTATATTATTTTAATGTGAGTTTCAACTGGAAGAACACACTGAAATTAACATTTGATGTCTTATTCTTTGATATCTGGCATTTTTCACAGGCAGACTATAATAAAGAAGTCAGTTATTACTATTAGACATATTTTAGAAGAATTCTTTTTTGATGCGTATCTCCACTTGGATTATTAAATTTAAATCACTGCTGCTATCAGTTTGAATACTAATGATACATTCTGCCAGATGGAAGCCTTTAATAAATTTTCACTTTTCTCTAACAGTCAGCTGTAAATCTTAAAGAAGAGACGTTTTTGGGTGATGCCAGCTTTAATGCCTTATGTCCACACTGATTTCAATGTCATCAGTACCTGGGAGGCAGGAAACTCTTTAATTAAATGCCATTCTTTCCCGTTTATTGAGATGCAAGGTGACGCAAACTCCCTTACCTTGTTTGGCTTTCGCTGTAGCACAGTTGAGGCTTTTTTTGGTGTATTGTGAATGGTTTCTGAACTGCCAGCCACTTTTCTGCTAGACTTGGGTTGTGTACCTGAGACCGTCTTCACTGTGTCTTTCAGTTGATGTGTATATTCAGACTTTTGAGCTCTTTTCTCAAAGTTGCTGTGTGTGAAGCTCCAAGTATTGGGGCTTGTGAAAGAGGAGGGGGAAAGGAACAGGGAGCTGCCTGCTTACCTAGTAGGTATATTTCCTCCAGTGGCACAAGACTTTGATGATTTCAGGTCATTTGTACACTTCAGAGCGCACTGGCACCCTTCGCAGTACTGGGGCTGCTGTTACGACCCGGCACCTCAGGTGCAGGGTGAATGAGACTTAATAAACGAGTATATCTCTCTTATCAGCAGAGTTGATATAGCCTCTTTTCATTAGCTAGCAATATTTTCCTCCAGAGTATTCTGCTATATTCACTTTTAGACTTTTAGAACTTTTGCACAGGGGCTATACAGTAGCTAAAATCTATGCTGTTGTGGGGGATTCAACTTTATATAGCTTAACCTTTTCTCTGCTGCATTCTACCTATCTGGGAATGGCTCCTTCAGGGAAAAAATTGTGTCTATCACTGTGCTAAAAATATAGGATAAGATAAGCTGGAAATCCTGGATGTGGTGGGGAGGGGAGAATAAGCAGTAGGTAACAGAAGAGAAATTGAAATCACAGTGTTCAAACTTTCTGTACCTTGGGGGAAAGAGAGAACTAAAATACTTGTGTGAGTCAATAACTATTCCCAGTAGAATCCTTGGAAAAGCCTACAGGTAGAGCAAATTTTTCAGTTATTGAGTTATTTTCTCACTAGTCTGTTTCAATTATTGATTTGTTTTGTCATTAAACCTAAAAGCCACACAGTTAAATCTGTTTCATCCATGCACCAGACTCTCCAAATAATTCCATTATCTAAATGATTATCTGAAGTGCCAATTACAAGAAAGTAATTAATAATATCATAATGCAGAGAACAGGTTTTGTTGAGCTTTGTGGTGGTGCTTTGTTCATCGGTTTTCTGTTTTGTTCTCTCTCTGCTTCAAAGTTAGTAAAAAAAAAAAAAAGCCTGTTGAAACATCTCCATCATGGAACAAAAGATGTCAATTACGGAAAAGTACTGGCACCAACAAAACATTTCAAATCGTTTTAAGAAATTTTCTGACACAGTAATGGTAATTAGTATATTTCAGTTTCAACAACTGTAATTAAACCTGACCTTTAAGTTAATTATGTCTTGACATTTATGATTTTAAACTAGCTTTCCCTGTGGTGATGATGTGTTATATACAGATGCTAATAAGTAGTTTCTGTTGTGTGAGCAAGCAGATTTCAGATGTGCCTACACTGTAGTTCAGAGAACAGCGTCACACACATACCAGAGTCTTCAATACATTTGTGCCCTTTCAGTTAATGCTGCTCCGAGATTTTGTAATGGCATCCTGACATTGCTGCTTATGCAACAAAAATCACTGACACAATTTTGAAAGGAGCTTAATGAGCAGTAATACATGCTGTTATTGTTACAATTCTATATTTACCTGAAACCATTAAGTTAGCATGGAAATGTAGAGGAAAATAAGCCCATCTCTTATAAAGGCTGCAGCATAGCAAAGACCACGATGAAATAATCAACCATGGGAGTTGGAAACTGAGGACATATGACAGAATAAAAGTTGAGAACTGTTCTTGCTCACATACAGCATTAAGTCTAGCTAGGTTCAAGATGAAACACAAAGGTGAGATTAGATAATGCTAGAAGAAACATCAGTGATGGAAGGTTTTAAGGTGTAAGGAGAGGCATTTCTGAACATAAGGCATTCTGAACAAAAAGGCATAGCTGAAGTGTTTTTAATGAAGATACCAGTGATATTGAAAAGCTGTATTTATGACAATAAAGCCCACACTGGTCTATCATAGAGAGCTCTGTCTTGAGTAAAAAAGATCAGTGGTTTTCAGGAAAGATCTTGGCCCTTTTGAAAGTCCAAGGGGGCCTTGTTGTTGATTTGGAAGGGGTGGGAACTTTGTCTCCAAAGACATGTGTTTTATGTGCAGTGAATACTAGATTTCACAGCCCTAGTGCTAATACTGTGCCTTCAGAACTGAATTCTCAATTTGATAGAAGAAAAACTAGCTGCCCCCTTTAAGTTTAAATAAGCCCTAGCAATTTATGTCGTATCCTACATGGGTGTTTATAACTCTTTCCTGACCCATACATTCATCTGCTTTGTATATGTCATACGTTGAGAAATCTCTGCTGCCTGCTTTCAGGCTGCTTAACTTCAAATCCATATGGAACTATTTGTATGTTATAAATATATATATATATATTTTAAGTGGGATCAAGCCAGAATTCAAAATGATCTGTGTTCATATGGAAAGCTAAGTGGGCTAAATAATACAGCCATACCATTTACTAGTTTTGGTGGTTCTAAGCCTTCAAAATATATCTGATTTTTACATGTCTGATTAGCACAGGCTAACCAAAGCCAACAACCAGTACAATGCGCATATTTATGGGAAAATCAGGAATTCCCCTATAACCTGTTTCTTTTCTTTCCTATGGTAACGATTCCTCGACGAGTTTTCTTAAGCTGTTTGCTTATTTGGATAAGTCATAGTTTATTTTCTGTTTTGTTTCTGCACAAAATTTTGACATGTTTTTATGGTGGGTCACTTATGATGAGGAAGAGGTCAACAGAAAGTTTTACAAACTGAAAGGCCTAGTCTTGCTTAGAATATCTGGACCCTGGCTGCCTGACCTATTCATCGACTGTGTTTTCTAATTGGGCCGTCATTGCTATCCAACCAGCAGTGTAATGTTGCTCACTGCTAGTTTAGTCAGAACATGAAAATCAATCTACCAGTAAAGGGCATAGCAAGCATCATCCCTATAGAGTATTGTATGTTTGGCCTTGGCATTCAAAAGATTCTTTTTTATTTGTGCTACTCTGATGGAATACTGTAGATTTATTTCCAAACTAAGTGACTCACAGCTTCTGATGCTATCTTTTAAATGTCTTTTTGCATTGCATTAAGAAGTGGTTTTTGATGTAAGACAAACCTCAGAACATATATGTTTAAGAGGTATGTGACAAAATAATGGCATAGTCCTTGAGTTGCAGTGCAAAGAATAGTTGTGCAGTGTACCCTGACATCTTTTGCCATAATTACTGCAGTTTTTCCTTTGTGAAATAAAGCTTTAGAGAGCGTGGAATCAACTAGAACTAATAGTACACATGAAAAAAGCAAGTGACATTGTGCAATAAGTACAGAAGCAACAGCTCATTCTTTTCCTGCATAAGTTTCCTCCTAGCTATGCTGTTTTTGGCATTTTAGAAAAATAAAACAATTGATCTGATCTGAAAACTGCATGAAAAGCAAGAATGCTTTCATCAAAGTGAAAATGAAAAAATAAGCCCTTGACTTTCCTATACTTAAGTTTGTCAGATCCAAAGGAAATGAGGCAAACATATACTTGGATTGGAACTTGATTATAGAAATGACTTGGAACTTAGCCTGGAAATAGTTGTAAGCCACCCCATCCCCATCGTTTTGTTTATCATACTGCTTTCTTTTCCTTTACACCTTATGCCCTGATGAAAAGGTGAAAAGTGTTTGCTCTTTCTTTTTCCTTTCTATTCTTCAGGTAATAAATATCAGAAGCTTATTTTAATTGGGTAAAAATAGTTTTATTGCAGTGTTTGTACCATTCATTTCAAATTTGAGACCTGAATTATCTCTAACATATTGATATCAATTCAGGATGTAAAAATACAGAAATATCTCCATATTTTTACTGGAAATATAGCATATTAAAAATATCTCAAGAGGTAGTGGTTGGGTTTCGTCACAGAGGGTAATTAATTATATGCTTAGTGTAACGTGTACCGTATACCTCTGCTGAAAACGATCCAAAGGCCACTGAAGTCAGTGAAGCTCCAATGTCTTAAATCAGTTCTAAATCTTTGCCCTAAAAAGTTGGAAAAGAAGAAACTGAGAGACAGTGTGACCAAGGTCATTAGAATCTGACGTTGTAAATTGTGGATAACCAGGAAAGAGCTGTTCTTTTTTAAAAAACAAGCTCGAGGGAGTATCATGTAAGACTAACAGGTGGCAGTACGAGGCAAGCAAAAGACGACATTTCTTTGTGAAGCATGTAGGTAAGCTGTGGGACTTCTTTGCCATGGGAAGTTGTGGATGCCAGATATTTACAGAAGTGCCAAAAGCAATCGAACATTTCCTTGTAATGGGGGCAGGGCTATTAAGCACACAGATGTAATGCCAGGCTCAGGATGTCCTTTATCCCTGTACATTGCTGAAGGCAGTATTCTGGGGAAATACTGCTATATATCTCCCCTGCTCTGCTTTTCACTGAGTGCCTGCTGTTAATCACAGCCGGTAATGGGTTGCCTGACAAAGTGGATCTTTGCTATGACCCATTAGATCCACTTGTAAATTCTCAAGTAGCTGTATGAGCATCACAACTAATGAATCTGTTTTTCTATAGGTGTATGACACATATTTGATTCTGGCAAATGAAAGATGTGAGCTCTGATTGATCTTCTTCCCACAGATTTGAGTTGTAAATAGTGTGCCTATCTATTGTTTTATAATATCTCAAAAGTATTGAGCATGCACTGCAGCTTTTTTGCTCAGGGAAGTAATATCTTCAACAGAACTATTTTCACGAAGCATGATAGGTATTTATTATCTCTGAGCTCACTCCCATTTTGTGGAAATGTAAATGTAGCTAAACTTGGACAGAGAGGTCTGAAATTTTGAGAGCACAAACATGCGTGGAGATATACATACCCTTGATCATAAAAGTTTTGCTTAATTTAGAAAGCAGGCTGAAAACAAGATGTCTAACTGTTTCTCTGTAACAAGCATAATAAAGCACAGGACAAGATTTAGTTTTATTACTAGTACAAGTACTGTGCACTCACAGTGTTACAAAACAAACAATTAGACAAGGTCCACGCCCTACAAATCTCACCGTCTAATTAGGATGGTTTCAGTACAAACAATTAGAAGCCTGACAGTGGGAGCAAGAAGGGTCACAGGAGTTCTATGAATAGAGGCTACATGGAAAAAAATAGCTGGTATGAAATATGCTGAAAAGACAAATGATGTGAAATTTCCTTCCAGCAGCATAGTGTGAGGAGAATTATCTTCTGGTAAGAACTAGGCAGCTGGGATTTTCCTTATTCTTATGACTTCTTTTTTATGAGGAGATATTCTCCTGAATACTGTGCCCTATATTCTTCGGTTCATCTGTCTGTCATAGGAAAATTCCTGTGAAATCTTGGGTTCAGTCAGTTGTACAAAGTGTGCCATCTATTCCTTCATGTGTATCAGGCCTACCGGGTTTTTACACACATTTGTAAGGTGGCACACGGTCTTCCAGACAGGGAGGAAATGCACAGCTACCACTGAGTAGGGGGAACTTTTCCCAAGGACATTGGTGCAAATGTGCAAGAGGAGAGCTGTGGAACCTGTACTTCCCTTTCAGAAACAGTAGAGCAGTTTTCAAAGATACATCATAGTGTATGCTCTGTAGTTTGACATATTAAAGGTGATTTGACATCACTAGAATTCTTACTAGTGACCAAAAGCAATGAAGAATTGCACCACAAATACTTTATCTGAACTTGAGTTTTAATAGCAAGTTTCCTTCTGAGGGGGAAAAAAGGATATTAATACTTCAGCTAAGTCTGTATTAGACTAATACCAATTTGTCATTTTACCTTTATTTGATGATTTATTTATGAGGATGATTTAATTTCAAGACCTATACTGTTTTCTGAGCTGTTACCATTTTAAATACTTCTATACCTCATGCTGTTAAGCCTTTGAACATACACACAATATACTTCTCTTACATCTAGCTTTCTTACGTTATAGCAGAAAGCAAACATTTTTAATTTATCAAAGAATGTCTTTCATTTCTTACCTGCATTTTGTTTCCTTTATAAATAATTTTTATGTACAGTTTTAAAAATATAAACAAATCCTCCATGACATTCTTTCTGATCATTAACATTCACAGTCTCTCAGATCAAAAGTTTTGCTGGGTTTCTTTGAGAACAGGAAAAGTCCTAATCCACACACTCAAGAAACTCGCATTAGAATTCTTTTCCTTCCATTGCTTCTGGTCTGAAAGGTAAATCTGAAAGGTAAATGATGAATAATGTAGTCCTGTTCAGATATCCCTTGAATTTAATGGACATTACAGAGTTTAAAAGACATTGAACCAGGCTATGTATGACTGAAAACAAATGTTGGATGAATTTTTCTTTACCCGTAGTGAAATTTAATAAGCAGCTTTCTAAGCTTCTATGAAAACAGTGTTTGTAGAAATCACTTTTTTTTTTAATGCCAGATAATTTCCGGCTTATTTGACTTATTTTTGCATTAAAAATAGAATGTTCATTAAAACTCAAATGTTTATCTTGATACTATAAATGTTGCTCATGCCACATAAATTTAATTTTGCAGCAAAATACAACACAGTTATTGTAATGATAATAGTTGATAACAAAATAAGTGCGGTACTTCATGAAACTGAGTTACGATTCTGCTTGCAGGTTGGTCACACTTCCAAGATTAAAAGCAGAACCAAGCTTAATGCAATGAGAGCAAATGGCTGCAAAAGGTGTCTCTGTTAATTGTTAGCTAGTGCCTAAATAAGACTTTATGGAAACTGTGGGGAGAAGGAAAATGCCTGTTCTTTCTCTCCCTCCTACATTTTTTGCCTTCAGAACGAATTGTTGCCTGACTTCACAGCATTGTGAAAAAAAGTGGTATTTTTTTATTGCTGTCATGTCCTTATTATCTCTGCCATTTTCTCAAATCCAATTCACAAATTCCCTTCATTTCCTTCTGCTTATAACCCTTCTGCCCCTGGCCTGCCATAGCTCAAAATTTTGTGTTCCTCCCATCCATCAGTATTTCAGAGAATTCCCTGGGTAACTCTTTCACCCAGTGAACTCTGAAATTTTCCCCTTTGTCAAATGAACAGGCCTCATTTTTATTTTCATTTCATCAATGTAGTGTCAAATTTAAGTGACTCAAGTCTCGTGCTCTCCCATAACAGACTGCACTGGCCAGCTTTGCTGAGTGTGTAATCCTTGAGTAGGAGAGAAGAGAGACCACTTTACTGCCTCTGTGTTAAAAGGAGTCTCTAAATAAGCATGCAGATGGCATCTTGGCTGCATCTTTGTGCCTTTATGTGACCTTATACGTTCACTTAGTGATTCAATGATTCAACATGTGGGTGTGTCACAGTTCATTGAGGATTCATGTGTGAGGATGTAGAAAAAAGTTGATGTCTGGAACCTATCTGTAGGTTGAATCTTTTTCTTCTAATGGGACAGCCATCACAATCGTACAGGTTAAAACATAAACCTAATTACTGTTTGGGGCAGAGCAGAAGCTCAACAAAAGACCTTCTGAAATCAGCAGTACAGAGAATTCTTCATTCTGTTCCTAGACTGCAGGTATGAATTATGTGTCTAGTCATTTAAACTTCCTCTAAGTGTCTTCCAGAGGCCAATTTATACTAAGTCTGAGAAAGGTATTTCCAGAGAGTGCTTTATCCTTTATGGGAGATTTTATGACGGGTGTCTATCTTCCCCTGTTGATAGTGGAGGGATCTTTGATTGGACAGCTGTACTGTTGAATTGTATGAATTCTGCTCGAAAAGTACAGCTGTATATTGCAGATGAGGCTGAGTCCCTTTAGCCTTTCAAGTCCAGTGATTCCTAATAATGTTAGGCACAGAGGGATACATTTTCAAAGACATTTAGATGCTTAGAGGTACCTAATAGGATTTTCAAGATTACTAAAGCAGACTGGACATCTAACTTCAGTTGATTTATCTGAGGTAGGTGACTACTTCTGTTTGCTTATATGTTTGGTTTTTTTCGTAATCCCTCTCAGCACTTTTCATAATCTTGCCCACAAGTCTGATTTCATTTCCAAGGAATGTATCATATTTATATCTATTGTACTAGACTATATCCAGGTAAAATGTGTTAAATCTCAATCTTTAGATTATAAGCAAAAGAGTTTTCATTAAACTCTTGTACAAGGTCATCAGTTTTGCAGTGTAGTCTGTGGGGCTGTCATGTGGAGTCATCACTTTTCCAGAAAAGTGCTGGTACTTTTGTACTTCAGCTACCATACTGTGATTTTTTTGCAGTTGTTGCAACTGAAAATATATATTTGAAAAAGGCCATGCTCTTTGAATCTGGAGAATAATTTTCCATATAGTGGAGCATAGTCATTTAAATATGGTAGACTGCATTTTGATGAACCAGTGGTATCAAGGAACACCATTAATTCTTTGTTGTTATTCCCATGACAATAAGACTCCATTCAGGAAGACTTTCTGAATGAAGCTTCTACTAGTGCTAATGGGATGACCACACAGACAGGAGACATTCAGTCTCACTCCTAATTTACCTTCAATAGCTTCTTTAACCAGATCAGCATTTATTTAAAATAATGACTACCTGACTTATTCCCCTGTCCCAGTTTTCACTTTGCTCTCATTCTGGCAGTCTGAAGTGATAAGAATTTTTCTGCTTGTCTTAACTTTCTTTGGACAATAGATTTTATTTTTTAAGAATGTTATTTTTAAATGGGTAAGTTTTTTAAAGAACTGTCTGTGAATAAAGCACATATACTTGATATAATTTGAAACAATTTCTGTCAAATCCTAGATAGACATACCTATGGTCTGAGACTTACTACACATTTAAAACCTCAGTTCCTACAGGCCTTTTTCAGTGTTGTTTTGTCTACCTTATTGTTTCCTACTTGCAAAGAATAAGTGAAACAACATCAATTAATTAGTGGCAATACATATGGAAAATAAGAAGGACTTTATGCTTTATGCAGAAAGTCACTGTAAATGCAGCGTGCTGTTCCTTAGCACAGCGCTCAGTTCCTACCTCCCTTCATTCTGCTGCTGTAACATAGGTCAGACAGTTCCACATGCCTACGCCATGGGCTTCTCATGTCCATGTCACTCACAGATTTTGCAACAGTGAGAGTTACAGCCTGTGGAACTGCCTGGCAATACTGATGCCAGGGCAAGATGCATGGTGTGATGCTGAAGTTGCTGCCCAAGAAGAGGAATCTTGGGCATATCCCCAAGAGAATATGGAGACTTAATTCAAGAGGTGTTTGGTGATAGTCTTTCCTTAATCTTAATTTCCTTAATCCTTTGTTCCTAAAATTGCAGAAAGATACATATTTACTTGAACTGCTTTTTAGTCCTTTATGTGGAATCGGGTTCCTTGGAGCTTTTTTTTTTCGTTCTGTATTAGCTGCCAGACAAGAACTGAATGTACATATCAAATCTATGGGGCTAAACCCAGGCAGCTAACAACCAGGGGAAGCTAAAGGAAAAGAGAGATGCTAAAAAAAGTAGCTCTAGATGAAGAAAAAAGTCCATGCAGATATGATGATGCTGTAATTGCACACTCAGTGTGCTGCTAGGAAATTATCTGCTCTGGTAGGATCACCCAGGAACTGTATACATTGAACAGACACTATTAAAGCCTGTGTCTGATTCCATTAGCACATGACAGAGAGACTCAAATCAGTTCTAAAGGCATTTGCAAGCAGCTGCTGCTGCAACAAAGATAATATTGGCACAGCTTTTCAATCGTGTAAAGAATAGGCAGCATTATTTTAAACTTCCATCTTCCATTTGTGCCTTATAGACAAAATGCTGACTTGAGTCATTTTTAAAGCTAATTATGTAACAGGGATTTCACATAATAGCTCTGAACTACTTAAAATGGATATTAAAAAATTCAAAATCCTGATATGACAGCTGCAGTAATAATACCTATTGTTAAGTTTTGCTAGACTTTCCTCTGTCATACATGCTCAAAAATGCCTGTCTTATTTTTCAAATATCTTCTTCCTTTCGTGACCTAGGAACCACATTTATTTATTACATGCTCTTAACATTCAGTAGCTATGCAATAAAAACACGTGCCCTTGAGTACATATTTTGTATGCATAGTATAATAGAGTGATTTCCTACTGGGTGCATTAAACAGCGTTTATTTTTCTTTATCTCACCTGAACTATGATGGAACACAGGCTTCCTGAATGCAACTGTGTCAAATTAAGCCTGACCTTTTCTAATGGGGATTCCAATCAGTTGGAAACTGTGGAACATAAGTTGTGCTGGTGCTTTTTCTGTAGACTTGAAGTTTCGTGCCCTTCAGCAGATCTCTAAGGATATTTTCCATCACAGTATACTGGTGTGGCTAAAGAGGACTCGGGAACAGTCCCAGTTCTTTGACTGCTGTGCTTTGTCTCAATGTCAGACACTGGTGTGGTGCCTTTCTGCAATTTAATTTGTTTCTCCGTACATTAAGATCTACCTGTAATCTTTTGCTAATGTGTGTAGGATTTACACAAATAGCCATTAACATTCATGCTGTGTTAAAAATAATTAGCTTCCCTTATAATGGAAGTTGTTGAGAACAGCATTCACTAACAAGTCCCATATACGGCTTTTTTAATTACATATGAGTGAACAAATAGTTACAGGCTCTAATTTGCAAGTCAGTCTTAGAGATAACATGACCTTTATGCCTATCATGAAACACTGGAATTCAAAACCCAGTTGTGAAGTGAACACTGGCTTCATTTTTCTGTCGTTATGGAAAACTATTTATTTGAAATGTAATGATCAGATTCTGATATCATGTTCATTGGCAATGCTAAGAGAAAGAATACAGCTACATATTGGAAGCTGCTGAAGTAAGAAAGCTGTACAACATCTAGTGTGCTACGTCCTTTCCCAATTAAAAGCCTCTACAAAGGTGTTTAGAATATATTGGTCTTCAGAAATGCTAAGTAAAGGTTGTTGTATAGCTGAACTGTGTACTCACTAAAAGGTACTTCATGTGAATAGATTGACACCTGAAAATTGTAAACTGGATGCTCAATTGCCAGGCTGGTTTTCTGAAAATAAAATGTTTGGCTGAGTGTCAGTACAGGAACCTAGTATCTGGAGAGTTGGGGTTGTTCAACCTGGAGAAGAAAATGCTACAGGGAGACCTTATAGCAGCCTTCCAGTACCTAAAGGGGGCCCACAGGAAATCTGGAGAGGGACTGCTTACAAGGGCATGTAGTGATAGGGCAAGAGGTAATGGCCTTATGATGAAGGAGGGTCGATTTAGATGAGATGATATTAGAAAGAATTCTGTACTGTGAGGGTGGTGAGGCACTGGAACAGGTTGCCCAGAGAAGTTGTGGCTGCCTCTTCCCTGGAAGTGTTCAAGGCCAGGTTCGATGGAGCTTTGGGCCACCTGGTCTAGAGGGTGTCCCTGCCCATGGCAGGGGGGGTGGAACTAGATGAGCTTTGAGGTCCCTTCCAACCTGAAACTTTCTATGTATCTATGATTCTGTTGTATGATTATATGACCCAATAAGGCCCTAATCACTTTACGGGTGCATCCAGATAAGATGATATTGTCTTGATCTAAAGATCGCCATCACTTGATGATGATGCTCGGGTATAATGATTCCAACTTTTGTTTTACTTGATAAAGTGAATTGTCAATCATTAGGGTAACCGTGATAGGTGCAATTCTTTAAATCAGTCTGAAAATGGAGTTGGCTTTTTCCTGCTTGTGTGTCTGCATGCAGCTCTTAATAACAATCCAACATTAATTTTGTAGCTTGAATTTGACAATGGCTTTTTGTGTTGAGTTCGCACGGCAAGGTTTTGGTAGCAGGGGGGCTGCAGGGGTGGATTCTGTGTGAAGCTGCTAGAAGCTTCCCCCATGTCCAATAGAGCCAACGCCAGCCGGCTCCAAGATGGACCCACCACTGGCCAAGGCCAAGCCCATCAGCGATGGTGGGAGTACCTCTGGGATAATTTATTTAAGAAGGGGGAAAAACCTGCTGTGGAAATAGCAGTGGAGAGAGAAGCGAGATGTGAGAACAACTTTGCAGACACCAAGGTCAGCGCAGAAGGAGGAGGAGCTCCAGGCACCGGAGCAGAGATTCCCCTACAGCCCCTGGAGAAGATCATGGTGAGGCAGGCTGTCCCTGCCCACGGAGGATTATGGTGGAGCAGATCTCCACCTGCAGCCCATGGAGGACCTAACACTGGAGCAGGTGGATGCCCGAAGGAGGCTGTGACCCCGTGGGAAGCCCGCACTGGAGCAGGCTCCTGGCAGGACCTGTGACCCCATGGACCGAGGAGCCCACGCTGGAGCAGGTTTGCTGGCAGGACTTGTGACCCCATGGGAGACCCGTGCTGGAGCAGGGGAAGAGTATGAGGAGTCCTCCCCCTGAGGAGGAAGGAGCGGCAGAGACAATTTGTGATAAACTGACTGCAACCCCCATTCCCCATCCCCCTGTGCTGCTGGGGGGGGAAGAGGTAGAGAAAATTGGGAATGAAGTTAAGCCAGGGAAGAAGTGAGGGATGGGGGGAAGAATTAAGATTTGGGTTTATTTCTCGTTATCCTACTCTGATTTGATTGGTAATAAATTAAATTAATTTTTCCCCAAGTTGAGCCTGTTTTGCCCATGACAGTAATTGGTGACCGATCTCTCCCTGTCCTTATCTCGACCCATGAGCCTTTCATTATATATCCTCTACCCTGTCCAGCTGAGGAGGGGAGTGATAGAGTGGCTTTGGTGGGCACCTGCCATCCAGCTAGGGTCAACCCACCACAATTTGTTCTGCTCCCACTGGACCACTTGAGAGACTTCGCTCAGTGCAATCAGAAGTAAGCCCAAACTCTCCTGATGTGGAAATGAGAGTGCTGCAGCTACCACAGGCAAATTGAGATGAGAAGAGCAAAACAGAAAAAATCCAGTTAATTGATCTTTCACAAACATGTTCAGTTCTGTTGAAGGCAAGAGTAGCTTAATCATTAACTTCAGACAAGAAAACATTTTATCCATTGCCCACAATGTCAGTTCACGTGGAAGGTAAAGAGAACAAGATTGTTGTATGTTGTTTCTGAGAACAAAAATACTTTTTTTCTTATGGAGGTATCTAGAACATCAAACAAGAATTTGGCCTATGGTTTTTTTGTACATATAGAAAGTGAGGAGCAAACCTGGATTTCAGGAACTTTGCCTTCTAGATAAGAACTATAAAAGGATGTATTACACCTGAGGATCTCAGTCACAGAAAAATTAAATCACTCAGAACATGTCTGTCAGAGCCAGGAATGAACACAGAGCTTCTGAGTTTCAGTCTGGAGTTTTAACTACAAGACAAGTTCTTCCCACTTTTTATGTATGTTTCCTTTATGGGTGTAAGTATGATTTCCAGCTGTAATGAAGTGTTTATAACAGATTTTAACAATACCAGGACGGTTGATTCAGTTGGAATTCATGTTAGAACATGGATATATAAAACTGCAAGTAGCAGATTAATAAGCAAACCTGGGGGGACAAAAACATTCATGCTAGCACCTTGGGACAGAGCTCAACTCAAAGAAATTGTGATGCTTCTATATCAGGATCAATTGCCCTAGTTGCATGAACAAAGAATAGGATATGACCTCAGTTTAAAAGAGGATTTGGAGAAAATGATGTAACTAAAGATTTATCTAGCCTCCCAGATTTGTTTGAGGCTATGAAGGCAGTCTGGAATTTTCCTTTTGTTTCAGCTTACTCTTATTGCTCATATTTATGATGTAGCCACTTTTTCTTTGGTGTGTATATTCATGTTGCATCAGTAAATTAGAAAATACTGTAAACAATATAGTCCCTTATGAGATCATTATTTGACTTAATTCTGTGGAGAACTGTGTTTAAAAATTGGCAAAAATTTTAAAAGAAAATGAGATTGAATTTAAACTGTTTACACAAGAGTGCTTTTTTTTCAATAGAAGTGTACATTTTGTCCATGAGAAGGTAAATGCAGTTCCTGCAAGTGAAAGTCCTTTTGTTTCTGCAGAAATTGTAAAATCAGTGTGTATTTCTGTGGTATGTTCTGAGAAACTTTGGGGATAATTCATTCTAAAGGATGTTTCAGAGTAATGTTCAATGATTACTTTCATGGAAACCAATTCAGAAGGGCCATTCTTGTAGTAGAGACAGTGACATTTCTATCCTTGTAAAATTACAGAATGGAGATAAACAGTTTCCAGGGAAATATTATCTTTACTATTTTATAATGTACTGTAATTAAAAAACTAAAATACTTGCTACTACATATTCCTCAATGAATGAATGAACTCTGAAACAAAGTCTGTTTTTTCACAGAAAAACCCCTTATCGACAAGTCTGAGCTGTAATTCTGCAAACTTTTCTCTGCTTGAGTAATCCTATGAAGCTCAATGGGACTACAAAAATGCATAAAGTTAATCACATAATTGAAAACATAGTTTTAAGTATAGTTGAGCATTTAATACACAAAGAAAACCCACTGTCAGATAAAATTAGAAAGCAAAACCTTTGTTTCAAATCTGCCATGGATTTTTCAGAATGGCATACTTAGAGTATTTCTGTTGTTACCATTATACATTTCACAAGATGTGTATGTGTCATTGTCCTCCAGACAGAAAACACAACCAAAATCCACAAAGTTATATGAGGTTGTAGAATTGCTTTTTCCTAGTCATGCTTTAAGCAACTTCAGTGTTTAAGATTTGGAAAATGGAGTCCATTTTACTCAACAGAATATGGCATTGCCAAGGCAAATAGCTCCATATACTTTCTGACAATGTCCTTTTTAGCTATTGTAAGTAGTAATATTATTGTAACTGTAATGATTCTGGACTATAAATGATGCAATATTTGTAGGCAGAGATAGTATCTTTTTAAAAAATCATCTCAAGTAATCAGAAAAATGAAAAAAATCTGAAAAAGCCTTTCATCAGAATTTGTAATCAAAACCTGAAGAAGAGTTAATGTCTGCGAGGCTGCTTGAAAAAATTGGAAGACCAACCTTTCCACTCAGCCTGTTTTAACTTGGATCTGTGGAGATCATCTTCAGGAATCAGTTGGTTTCAACTCCTACCTATTCAGACCTTGATTTCTCTGTTTGCATTTGTTACTAGCATGGATACTAACTATATGGCAGTATTTCTGAGTATTAGAAAGAGAACTGAAAGAGACTGCCAATTGATTCGCATCGTAAGTCTGATTGCTCTGGGTAAACAGCTTTCAGTCACTGCTGCCCTGAACTTGCTGGCAAATGTAGAAGTGAAAGCTCTGTAAACCTATAGGATTCCTTTGGTTTTAACGACCTTGCTTTTAATTTGTTTCTGAAGTAGTTTTTCCTAGTTGTGCTATAAGTCGTCCTTTTGTATTTAAAAAAACCCAACAACCTAGTAAACAGAAAATTAGTCACAGTCATTCATTTTGTAAGGAAGACAGTGTTGATCTTTGTGGGTCTTAGTATAGCAAGATTTTATTGTCCTTTCCATGAAATTTTAATAAATCAATGAGCAGATGAGACCCATAGGATGGAGTCATAACTTGCAAATTTCTCTCTGTCAGTTCCATGCTTGAATAATTGTTAATGATTATCATTTGATTAATTCTTGCAGAAAACTCCTAATTTACAGCAAGGAAGGAACAACAGATAAATAGCAGTGATCTGATGGAGACAGGTAAATGCTAATTGTTTGCCTGTGTTGTCCCCAGAAATTAATGCTTTAAAAAATTATCCTGATCATCCAACTAAATCAAAAAAGAAGTGGAGTTTGGCAAAACTAACATATTCTCTGATAAATTGACAAGCAAGGTCTATCCAGTTTCTCCCAGGGTCGTAGTGAATATCACAGTTAAATTCCCTCCATTTTGACTATAGTTTGGGAGAAAAAGAAATTATTAAAAAGCAGGAGTCCAAAATTCTCATTAAAATGGAAATATTTCATAGAGGAAAAAGGCTGTTTGAAGAATCAGTTCTGTATGTAGTTCTGTTGTCTATGTGCTCTAATTCTTTACGCTCATATATTTGTATTGGCATTGATTAAACAAGTGGTAAAGAAATCATTCTGTGTGCCAAATATATATTACAGAAGAAATAAGTGGCAGAAGGGTATTCAAAGTCAGGTATATTATTTTGAATCAGTAGCTATGATAAATATTCTCATTTGAACTTCAAAGAAAAATGCTTAAAGTGGCAGAGAACAGGTTAAGGACATATATTCTTTTCAGTTTTGTTGGCAAGTTCTTCACAGGTGAAAAATAATTGGGAAGAACATTATTTTTTTAATGTGAAGGGTAATGACATCAATACCCACCAAGACATTCAGTAGCTCACAAATTATCGACTCTAGATCATAAACTGCATTACACTTGCAGCTGTATTAAGTTCTTTAAAGAAACTAGCCACTTTAATGGCAGAAAACGTACAGTCAAGTAAATGATGACTGAAATGTCTGCTAGCTTTTTTCTTTAAACTGTGATTTCAGTTTTAATTTTTTAAGACTTATTATATGGAAGATTAAAGCACATTTTTCAGTGTATCATTTAAATCAGTCATGAATAAGTTGATACCAGTGGGCAATGTGTTTGAATATTTCATCACAAAGTGATGGAGTGTCTTATCTTAGCTTGTTAGAGTGCTTTTACTCACTGGTCCATTCTGCTCTTTTATTTGACATGACCTGAATAAAGAATGACCAAAATGTTCAGCAAGGACAGAATAAAGAAAAAAAAAAGTATCAATAGAGGAAAACTATATTTCAAATTCTGATTATATTATTGCCTTAATTCAGTCAGTGCTATGAAAATCATTTTCTCAGTTATTCAAAGTTGCATAATGATGTTTGGCTTGCACAAATATAATTTACTAAAGTGAAGTAAATATTTCTTCTTGTAAACAGAAACTAAATATAGTTAAAATTGATTTTTTTCCTGTAAATTATGGACCTGGTTCTTTGACCATAAAGAGGTTTGTTTTTTTTTTTACTCCAATTCACATTGCTTCCCATGACAACAGAAGCCCACCTAATCTCTTGTCAAATTAGGGAAGAAACTAAGAATTGAAAGAGAAGTCAGTGTTTCTAGAAACACTTTCCTTTCTTCATGATTCACTTGAGATCAGAAACTGGAAAACCTTAGAGAGATTCAGAAATGGAAGTTTTTTTCTCTGAGTACTGTAAATCATGTAGAACACCATTTTATCTAGAGGGAATTCGAATCAGTACAACAGTGTTACTCCCTGAGTTCTTACTCTGCTGAAGTGTTTAGACCGTGTTCCTTGGGTAGCCTCAACAAGTCGTAATTATCCATTGACAGTGCCTCCTCTACCTGACATGTATTTTGCACTGGCATGCTATTCTTTCCAAGGGACCCTGTTTCCCACACCTTGATACTCTTTCATGAGGCTCCAAAGTCCAAGTCAGCTTCATGTAACAACAGCTTTTATCAGATCAGTGAAAAGTATGCGGGATTGAGATTTTTCTTTCAATTTGCAGGTCTGCAGAACAGCAAAAATCATGCCAAATTCTCTGTGGTTTGTCAGTACCTGCCAAGAGTCAGGAGCTTTTTGAGTGTAGCAATAGCAACTGGGAATGCAAGAGATCTGTGGCTGGGAGTGCCTGTACTGACTGTAGCTGTTACTATTAAATCTGAATTTCTTTTGTTTGTCCCGTGTATCTCAACAGTAGCTGGTGTTGTAAGTTCTGCAAGATTAACAGATTCTAAATCGAACAGAAAGTCAATGCAATTGTTCAGTTGGGACTTTGCGACCTCTTTTTCAGGTGTCAGTAGAGAGAGCATCCAGAGTAACTTCCCTGTTGTCCTGCATAGATGTCACCCTGTTGACTCACTTTGGTAAGCAAGGGGGAGATGTAGCCTAACACATCACCCTCAGCAGCCATACAGAAACAGAGCAGATGCTGAAATGTTTGACTGCCTTATGTTGTCACAGTCTGCGATCAGCAGATTTTGCTCTCTTGACGGGTGATGTTGTATTCATATATTGCCTAGAAGCCACAAAGCAAGAAGAAGTAGTGAATATGTTGCTTGTCAGCCTGCAATTTGTCTGTATTGGCACTTCACCATAGATCTTTCATCAGATGTATTCAGTTTGGGAAACTAATCTATTTCTCTTTGTGATCACTCACTAAATATGTAACAATAGTATGCCACAATTTTACGTTTATACTTCTGCTTGCAATATTATGAATAGTGTAGTATATTCATTCTAGTAAAGAATATCAACATAAAACCGCATTTGGTGTCTATTTCTGTGACATAGTTTCATATAACAAGAACAGCATGTAGTTCAATGATCAGTGGCAATAAGGAGGCCTGTCTCTTATGGAGTTACGTCTTGAGAGTGCAAACCTCTGTGCAGGTGAGTTCACGCTACAACAGTGCCAACAAATAGGTATGTAGTTGTTAGATGATCAAAAGTGTTCATGAATGTGAATTCAGATTACAGCCTTTTCATAAGCGGGGTAATGAGTACAAACTGTCCTCTATCCTGCTGCATATTTTCATAGATGTTAGGTGGAAGAGAAAATTCTGACACCTCTCCTCCTTGGTCACAGTTGTTCTCGCTGGCCAATAGTTAAAGAATTGTCAAAGGAAACAAAACACATTGATAAACATGCACTGAACAGCACTGCATAGGTATTATTAGGTATTTTTTGAAATTGTGATGGAAAGGGTTATGAGAAAAACTATATATTGCACTGGTGTAGATTAAGGATTGTTTAAATAATTCAGAAAATAGTTAAAATGAATCATTTTCTGCAAACAGAACACTCCAGAATTCACCTGACTCTTCAAGAGGGCTTTAAAGCGATAATTAAGTGTTTGAGAGGAGCTATAATACTTGGGGGATTATCTTGCACACAGAGAGGGCCCTATTTACTCTACATCAGTCAAATAGGCATAATTTGGAAGTTTAAGGGAGTTTTCTGAGAAAGGTGATGGTAGCCAAAGCTCCTCAATATGCCATCAAGAAAAAATATTTAATTTGTAAGATCATTTAATTTCAGTGGAAAGTAGAGTGATGTATAGGAGTGACATCTGCTGAAGTAGGTAAAGTTTGGCCTTGCAATGTAGTGACTATAATGGCCAAAATTAACAATGCCATTCATTCTTCCAGACTGTGTTTGCATGGCACGACATAGCGCTGCACAGAGATACTACAGTTCAGCTTGAACGTACTATCAAGGATCCTGAAAGCAATATAGCTGTGTTAGTGTGGCACTAATAAGGTTAATGAGTGCTTCTCAGCAAGCAATATAAGATTAAGGTGAGTGCAGTAATAAGCACAGTAGTAGTGTGTTTGGTGTCTGTGCTACCCAAGTACTTTTGCACGGCCCTGTGCTGAGTTCTACAGATCAGCATCTTAGAAGACACATGCAGTCTCCTCAGCCATGGATGGCTGCTGTTGCATGTGGTTCTATATAGAATCCATGGGTGTAATGTGACTATTTGTTGGCAACATGTAAACATAAAGAAATCAGTGTGTTTTTAGCATTTGCAACTAAATATTTCAAGTTAATACAAAGAAGTATATTCTAACATCAATGGTTTAATGGGAAATTCAATATACTATGTATTCTGTCAAACTTCTGTCCCATTTCACTTACAGCAGCATGAAAAGCTCCAGTATCCTATTCTGATAACAGATTTTTTTTTGGAATGTAAATTCTGTTTACACATAACCTTGATTTCTGAATGTTTTGATTGTTCTGTTTGTATGTATGTTTGCATATATGTACAGGTGTACAGAAAAAAAGTGTCCAGAATTTTTATGCAAGATACAAATATATCTGAATCTCTGCTGCTCATGATGTAAATTGGTAATGTAAAGTACGTGAGGAGAAAGGAGATGTTGTTAAATGAAATCGAACCTGACTTTTTGATTGAAAAATGCTGTATTTCCCTCATCTCCCTGCTGTTCCTTTCTCAGGCAGCAGCTCAGATTTGACAGCCACAATTATGAAATTGGCATACCAAAGGCAATCTTTTTGTTTCAAAGAGTTAAATCCCAGTTAGTGTCAGAGCTACATTATAGCATGTCTGTCCACAAAGAAGAGTTGCATTTCCCCAAGGAAACTCATTGGAAAAGAAACAATGGAAAAGTTAATTTTAAAGTGTTTTGCAATCATAGTAATTTCTTATGGCTTTTGTATCTTTTAACAGAGTTTCTAAGAAGTGTGTGCAGATTTTTTTGCTGTCCTGGTTTGTAGTGTAGGAAAAGGACATTGCATAGCCAATGAGAATTGGTACATTGCATCTGGATTTATCTTTCACAAAGTGACTAGACACAGAGATTTTCCAAAACACTAAGCTGCACCAAATAACTTACAATATAAAAAATATGTAGATCAGAACTTAAGTCAGCTACACATTTATTGTAAGATGGATCTGACAAGATCTGTAGTTAACAACACGTAGTTGGATTCTGCAGACGTGGTAATAGAAATAAAAACATGTTTAGTCATCTTCCTAGGCCTAATTAGGGCATGAATACCTGAGAAAGAAGAAAAAAGTAGTCTGGAGTGCAATTAAATGGGAAAAGTAATCTTATGTCTGACTGCAAAGCTTTGTATGTTTGTATGCAATTAGTGGGATTAAAGTTGAAAGAGAAATATTCCTATATTCTTTATCCCTCATTCATCCTTGTTAATATATTATTTTTTTTTTCCTCAGCTATTTTATGATAAAATGGTTCTTCAAAATGGACTTGGATTTAACCCTCTGTATCTGCCTCTTGCCTCCTGGAGTTTGGAAGGTTTGAAAACCACACCCAGGTACGAATTTCTCTTTGAAATTTCTCCTCTTCTCTGTTCATATTGCCAATTCATTTGCAGGAATTTTGTGTGGTAGTTTTCATTGGTATGTATATGAATTCTTGTGCCCAAATTCAAATATTTATCAGCACAAGCCAGCAAGGTAAAATGCTAAAACTTTTCCTAGTCTTCCTTTCACATACAGAAGGAACTTTGGGATTAATGATTGGTATGTCACTAGTTAACATAAAACAGGTGTGTCAGGTAGCCTTCTTTCCTTGTACGTAGAAATACAGAGAAAAACTGGTAGTCACAGTAACCAGTCAGGTAACCAAACAGTGTGATGTTTTCCAGTGCCATGGGGTGTTGTACTAATTAAGTAAATATGGCTCTGTACTGTTACTGGGTGATGCTGTTATATTTAGATTCGTTATTGCTTTTTATTGAGCCTCTGCATGATACCTTGTTGTTGCATAATATCACCTAAATCATGCAAAGATTTTATTAGACCATTGTCCTCAGAAATCAAAGTAGCACTAATGTATATGCAAGGAGAATTTGTTTGAGTGGGAGTGCTCCTGTCTTGCCAGAAGGATGGGTAGCCCGATGGTTTTCTCATGTGTCCAAAACTGAAAGGTCTCATAGGTGAATTTAGGGAGACCAGCAGCTAATTCCCTTTCTTTTCCCTCCTTGTTGCTTTTCTTTTTCAATCTGTGAAACATTGTTTAGCTATTAGTAGGTGGTGGAGGGAAATCAGAAGCTTGCTGGATAAAAAAATAAAATGAGACTAGAATGAGAAATCAGAAAATCTATGGAGATTTAACAAGCTATCACAATGATAGGGTTTAGGTTGATGTAGTCTCTAAACGTCAAACTGAAAGTAAATCTTATGTCAGTTTAAAAAATAGTATACGTTTTTAGTTGTCTACGATTATGCAGATGCTGATTATCATTCTGTGGCAGTACTGGGAAAAAACAGTCAGAACAAATTAAATCAAAACCTCCACTTTTATATTAAGGGTGGATTCTGATATCACCAGGTCATGCTGGGACTAAGTCTATTTGAAATAAATGTCATGAAGTATTTTGAAACAGATGCAGTTACATCAGAATAAGACTTGCTGTTCTTAATCCTCTTCTCTGTGCCTGTAAAATGGCTTAAACATTGGTGTTGGATTTGTGGTGTAAGGATCATGTAAATCATATTAGACTCTTAATGATCAACAAGTGGCAAACAGATCATTCCAAAGGGTATTATGTATGGTGGTGACTGAAACTACTGTAATCCTCGAGCAAAGCAACATGGTTAGGTTTCACTTGTTTTAAAGGTATGGGGGTCCCCCATAAGTCAGCTTGATCCCATAGGACATGATTTCAGTTGTGAGGCAATTAATACATTTGCATTCATATCAGCTAAAACTATCACCCTATCTGAAGTAGAACTTCTGTAAAATCATCATCGTACCCACACTCCTCTTGTTTCACTTGGAGCTGATGTTGTAACATACAATATTTTATAAAGCAAAACAGAAATTAACCCCCCAACACTTACCCTGTTATATAGAAGGGGAAAAACCCAACACAGAACCCCAATCTCAGTTCATAAAAAGCTGAAAAGGTTAAACAAAGGAAGTTAGGAAAATTCAGTGTTACACTCCCAGTCTGGTGGTAACAGTTTATGGCATCCCTATAGCATGTGTCGCTGAGTACAGTAGCTTTTGTGTAGAGTTAGTAGCACATTGTATTTATTCTGATGAAAGAGAGAGAAAATTTAATGGCATTTAATCTTTGACTTGCACTGGACCCAGAAACAGATCCATCTTTATTAAGTCTACATTGCCTATGCTTGTAAACTGAAAGCGCAACAACAAATAGCTTGGTGAAAATAGCCTCTCAATGCAAAATAATATAAATGCCAATGTGATTATTATGTATGCTAGTATCTGTCCTGCCTTCCTTTTCCTTTTGTTCTTAATCTTCTTCTTTCTACTAAAATATGAAATTGTCCATTTGAGAGCTTCTTGATGTCCAAGTTGGAGCTCTACCTGTCTATCACGATTGCTTTTAAATATTTAGAAATTGACATGGTTCGTATTGCTGTGAATCAGAAGGAAGATAGACCAAAGATCTTTCTCCCAAAGCCCTGTGAATCTGATCTATGTGCCTGGGTCACTTTTGAAATGGGATAAAGTCCTAAATCCCATCAGCTCGCATCATACAAGCTCCTTGGTTTCATGTGGGAGCCTAAATACTTTAACGCATGTGGGCTCTGAATGCTTCAGAAAATACTAGCAGAATGTGGCAAAAAGATGAACATTCAAGGAATCTGAATCTTTAATCCATCTGCAAGATTAATAGGAACAACAACCTACTTGCTTTAGTAAGAATATTTATTTGACTAAAACTGGGCATGCTGGGGCAAGCTGTATTACAGATGGAGTTGCAATTTACATGTGGAATCCATTATGGTGACATAACACTTATTTACTGGTGGAGGTCATCACATGCTTCTAAAAAACAAAGCAATATAAATAAAATCTTCTGAGCTTAATGGATAATGTAACATCTAATGTACTGACTGTTGTCACATGGTAATACTCTAAATCGTTAAACTTCAATTTAATTTAGTAAGGACACAGAAGAAATCCATTTACAAGCACTTCAGCTGTGTTAGTACCTTGGTTGTACTTTCTTGGTGATTTCCTTAGGATTTACCACAATGACCTGAGTTACAGAAATACTATTTTAAGTTAAGGGAAAAACTGACCTGGGTTCAAGCTGAAAACAAATGTTCTGACAACACAAGTTTAACTCATCTGTCAGTATCCCAGAGTTCTTTGCAAGAAAAAAAGATTTGGTTTATTTATTTTTTTTTTACTGTTATGTTGGTTCTTTATCTTTAATAGATACATGTATACTGGGAGTAGAAGTAGGAAGCCAGAGGAACAACAGGGGAAAAACCCTAAATGAGAGGAAGAGTAGCAGAATGGAATCTGAAGTTTAACTTTGAGTAATGGAAACAGGCAGCTTGCTGAATGAAAATTTTATACCAAGAAAAAGTGCTGTCTACATGGAAATCAAAATGCTGTTGACAATGGTTTATTGTCATATTTTAAGTATGAGGGGAGAGGTATAGTAAACAATTACTGCTATTTGGATTAGATAAGAAATAGCAAATTTGCTTTAAGGAAATTATCACAAGGTCTGGTGCCGTTAGAAGCTGTTATGTAGTAAATCAAATAGAAAAGGATGACAGGTGGTTTGCTATGGTTGAGAAACATAAGAAATATCTGCCCTTTGCACTACACATATGAGTAGATTACAAAATGCAATTTAATTCAGAATGGTAACCAGGGGAGGGTGCACAACCAGTCTTCCTTGCAGGAAAAGACATCTGTCTTATCCATCACTCATTGGGAACTAACAGTGTTTTGTCACATTGCACAAGATCAGTACACCGTCATTTTCCAAAAGTAGGAAAACTTCCTGAGGCTTTATGTTGGCTCCAAACTTAATCATGTATCCTACCAACATTACTTGCTATCGCTGAGATACTGCATAAACATTAACTAATTAGTCCTTGCCATAAATCTGTGAAATAGATCATTATTTTCAACATTGCTAACACCATCATTTTTGCAGAGGGTAAAACTGAAAATTAGAGACATTTAAAGGCATTGAAGCATCTTTTCGCTCAGTATTGTGACACAGTTGACACTGGGAGTATATAGTTTTCGAGCTTCTGCAGCTACAGTCAGGATACCAAAGCACTCAGATGTGTCTAAACACTGGGACCAGTAGGCTCTGCGGTGTCCCCACCAATAGAGCTTGTGAGGCATGGATTGCATTCACCCCTGTGCACATCTTTATTTGAAGCACCCTCCACAGAAGCCCATGGTGAAGCTGCTGTTGCCAGATTAACCTGTTTTCATTACCAGTTCAGCTGGATTATGCATGGGATATGCAAACATGAGTGGAAGAATGACATTTTTGCTTATCAGTACATCTTGAATTATTTCATGTGGACCAGTTTGGTTTTAACAGGAGTGGTAAAGTGTCCATTTCTCTCCTGGAAGACATCTGCCAGTGATAAGGAGAAATCTGAGACTGAGGAGAAAACCAAGACCCTATTACCCACTCCCTGGCTCCTGGCATTATCAGGCAGGCTATTATTATATAAAAGAGGGCATTGCTTGTGTCAGAGGCAGTGCTTTGTAACAAGCAGTCACAGCCAACATGAAAGGTACATTTAAAATCATGGAAGTCATGACCAGCTTTTGGAAATGAAGCCATAAACCCCTTTGGGACACTGAGAGCCTCCCTAAAGCTGCATCAACAGTTTCACTGAGTCCTGTTTGAGCATGGTACTCAGATTTTAAACCTCAGCGTCTTGTTCTCTGCTACTAGAAGTCTAGTGGACAAGGCTAGTACCATCTGACAAACTTAAAAGAAAAAGACCCTTTGCGAAAGGCAAATGATGAATTTATAATTGGAAATATAGGGACCAAAAATTGTAGTTGAATATCTGTATTAACTCACTTAGAGATAGATATGAGCACTTGAGTCTGTGTCCAATCAAAATGATTGTACACTACCTAAATTTTAACTTTCCTTGTTTGCTTGGGAGGATTTTATGGGAATTTTTAATAGGAAAATATTAATGGAGGGATTTGAATAGTGATAATCAAGAAAATCACAATTTTTTTGACAATTCTTACATAGGAAATTGCCTCAATGCGTTGAATGGTCTATTCTCTGTAGCTTATTTGCTTAGTTTAATTGTAAAGAGGAGTAAATATTTTGGTTGTGCTACAGCTGTCAAACAGAAATGAAAGATGGAAATGATGTATTAGGTCACCTTGAGGCCAAATTCACAGCTGCTGGTAGCCGGTATAATTCCACTTATGTCAATTCCCATTCTTTTCACTTGGAGCTGCGGACACTCAGCACCCCTGAAATCTCTGACACCATGTATTCAGATTGTTTCTTTTATTTCAACACACTTTTTAGTGCCTAGTTCCCTACATGTTGGCTCATTAACATGCTGATGTATTGACTAACGTGAAAATATACATTTTCCTGTTCCTGTACTACTGTACCTTTTCACCTGTAGCAAATATAACAATTTAGTCTTTCGCAACTAAGTGCAAGTAGAGTGATACTTGTACCTTTTATATCAGAAAGGCAGGCATCAAAACAGCAGATTCTGCTAATGCATTTACAAAGGTGTAAATTACCAACATGGCTTCGATTCTGGACTACCTTGATTAAGAGTGAATTAAGTGAAAATGTGGCACAAAATAAAAATGCTTTGCGGTGACCATCAATAAGTAATGATTTTTTTAACAGAGAATTTCAAATTCTTTGGGATCCATTGCCACCAAGGTATACTTCAAAGAACATCCTAAGAAGAAAATTTAAGAATACATGTTGTCAGATTTTTATATATTATACATGGAAATTATAATTTAAATATAATTTATGAATTATAAATGGATATATTTACCACTTTTTTTGCAATTGTTCAACTTTTTTCCTTTCTCCGAATTGTCATCTAATGGATTTATGAAAGGGTGCAAAGTCAGAACAGCATAGGATAGAATTAAGCATTCAGAAGGAGATATTTTGGAAAATGTTAAATACATTTTAAGTAACTACTAGCTGGGTTAGGTTTCTGGCTTAGAGTTACTGCTGCAGCATCATGGCATAACAGTAACTTAAGACAGTGAGATGAGGAAATCGGTTACACATGTATCTACTCCGGGTTCCAAGGAAAAATGTGGTTACTATAGCAACTGCCACATTACACTCATCCAGTCTCTGGAATAGATTAAATTGCTGAAAAACTGCAAGTTTTCATTTAACTGTTCAGAACTGCAGCTAAATGTGCTGAAGTTACTTAATCAAAGGCATGTCAGTGTGCATATTCTTACATATTACTGACTGAAATCTTGGTTTGCTTGTTACTTTCGCTTAATTTTTCTGTAACATATACTAATTCAAAATAAATTTGTCATATTAATTTACTGTTTAGGTGGAATCCATTTGGCCATATCTACATGTTAAGGTGGACACTTAGAATGTATGAAATATACTACAGAAAAGTTCCTGCTTTGTATTCTTAGAAATGTTAGAGATAGCCAAGGGATTTAGAAAATCAAGGCTTTCTTTCCTTTCCATAGGAAGTTTGTTTGGAGACCATCCTGAAATTTTATTAAAAAATATTAATCATTACATCACTATGGCAGCAGAAAGCAATTCATGTGTTTTGTTTCGGGCTCGATACAGTTGGTCAACAATTGCAGGGAAAGTCATCTAACATTCTTCCATTATTTGAACACAAACAATTTCATGCTTTATGTTGTAAGTGCTAAAATGCAGTGATTCTGAGGAGTGATGATTTATTCCTTCCTGAGGTGTTTAAATACTTCAGAATTTTAACTACCTAAGATGCAGGGAAATTTTGCTGCAGATATTTTTTGGATGGTATTCATGCAGAACAAAATACAAAGTAAACATAGGATGCAGCTGTAGAAAATAAAACTTCTCTTTGAACAGCTGAGATGCCAGATCATCGCATGCTGTGATAAGAAAACTATAGATAATTTTGAATTGTAGGTCTTTTGGACCTCCCCAAGCTGTGACTTCTGACAGACAAAGTAGGTATTGTAGTAGACTTACCTAGAAGAATTTAAACCTGAAATCCTGCGATTATGGTCATTTGTATGTTGTATTAGATGTTTTTGTTGTCATCATTCTAGACCTTTTCCTCTATTCTAAGGAGTTAATTTTTAGCTATGTGGTTGCTGTTGATTCCTCTCACTGCTTAATGAACAATTTTTGTCTCCTCCTGATGACTCTGTTCTGGGTTTGCCCCACTGGGGGAGTGGGCAAAGCCCTTTGCAGAGTCAGGGCTCTTGGTTGCTCTGGTGCTGGTTTTGTTCTAATGTGACATGAAAAACTTTACCTACTTTTGACATTTTCTTATTTCTCCCTCTGGGTTAGATTTCCCAAAGTCTTGAGTACACGGCAACCCCTCCAGAAAGCAACTGGGTGGAGTCCTTCTAAAGGTCTGATTGTTTCACTTGACCTCCTAAGTGCCACGAGCTTACGGGAACTGGGCTACTACTCCCCTTCCCTTTCTGAATTTAACTCTTTCTTTAGAATTCAGTTTCCATTCTTAGATGTTTCCCCTGACAAATCTGGACAGCAGCTGAGACTGTACTTTGTTCAGATGTTCTATCTTTATTGGATCTTCTTTAGCCAGGGCTTCTTACTGATTTGATTTGGTTTAGCTATTTGGTGATTATTTGATGACATGACTGTGTGGTACTCTCTTTACTGCTTATTACTTAAAGTTTTAGACTAAATTAGTGCTTTCTTCCACCCCTCGAGGTAATTTCTTTTTTTCTGAGAGGACACAGCAGTCTGATGCTGAAACATTAGCAAGTCTTTTGTAATGGGTGGCAGTTATTTCATTTGTTTTCTATACCTAATATAATAACTCTTATAGCTTATTTGAATATGTCATTTGATATTTTACATAGAAATACCACATCATTTCCTTTGTAACATCCTTACTTGTAGATTTTACAGCATCAGGTTATCTAGGATTGCAGTTATTGGCTCTATGAGTTTATGAAATACATTATCATAAATATTCATGGTTTTTGTGTGTATTTGATATCAGTTTGCAGTGTTAATCCTGCCTCAGGACCAACTTCCATCATGACAAGAAACGTATTCTTTTTGCCTACTTTGTGAGCTTCATAAATTAAAACCTTTGAAATACACACAATGTAATTTGCCTTGCTTTGTCCCCTATGGTATTTCTCTCAATACCTTGTCACTGAGATTCCATAGGAGCTATGTTTTCTCCCCGTCAGGTAACCTGGGTTCTGTCTTCTTTGTCTTAAACTGTCACTTTATTCTTTTGTTACCCACTTCATTGTGTCATCTTGGAAAGCAGGCTCCTGTGCTGCCACTTCCCTGGTAAAACACGTCCTTGTGTTGTGTTGGAGACGGTTAGACTCAGGCTCTGATTGTTTGAAGGTGGGACACTGTTCTTGTTCAGAGTGCTAGGGAAAATAAAAGAAGAGGAATATGGCCTCTAGACAGAAGGAGGCTGTCTTCAACTCTTTTCACCGTAGATTCAGCTGAAAGCAAAGCACGTAGAAAAATGCAGTGCACTGTGGGCAAGAAAAAAGTTCCTGAAACCATTTCACTATTCCATGTATGCTTCATTCAGTTGTTTGGGTTTATTTTATTTTATTTTATTTTATTTTATTTTATTTTATTTTATTCGAGCTGCTCACTCTTAGTCAATATTAAAATCTCTTTCTGGCTACAGTAATAATTTTATATATTCTGTTAAAATGCGTGAGTGAACTGCATCCAGCTTAGTTTTCTGAGGATGACTTTCTGAGTAGATACACAGATACAACAGAGAATTACAGTTAGCTGAACATTTCTGCCTGATTTTCTTAATTATAGGCATCAAATGTGTTTTTATCTTTATTTCCAGTAAATTCACTTTTTGCTTAGTTGTCATAACCAGATAACTTTGAAATTAAGGATAATTTTTAATGTATAAAATACTTGCAGAAAAATGCCTACTTACTACTTTTATATTGATGATAAAGTCTCAGTACCAAATGAGAACATTTTACCAGTAAGCTTTTCCTACAATTCTGTATATCCCAGGTTTCATTCACTATTAGCAAGATTCACACTTGTCAGGACCTGTCAAATATTTAACGATTTCCTTTCCTCATGTCTTAGTTACAGTAAAAATACAGCTCATTGCTTATCCTGCAGCTCTCCAATTTAGCTCCCTCTCATTGCTAAAATTATCTCCAAGTTTTGGATGCTACCATTTTTTCACTTCTAAGTACTTCCATAGAAGCAGAAGTTGAGTAAACAATTAAATGTTCCAAGTGACTTTAGAAAGATTCTGGGATATAAACAGGGCAAACCAACCGTTGCTTTATTTTTCACAATATATTTGGTTTACGTGGCAAGGTTTGGTACTGGGGGGATGGGAATGGGGGGTGGGTGCTGCAGGGATGTTGTCTGTGAGAATAGGCTGAGGATGCTCCTGTGTTGCACAGTTTCAGCTGGCTCCCAAATGAACCCACCACTGGTCAAAGCTGATCCCACCAGCAAAGCTGGTGGTGCCTCTGTGAAACATATTTAAGAAAGGGTAGAAAGTGCTGCACAGCAGCTGTGGGAGTGAGGAGTAAGGCATGAGAAAAAAAGTGAAACAACCCTGCAGACACCAAGGTCAGTGAAGAAGGAGGAGAGGATGTGCTACAGGTGCCAGAGCAGAGATTCCCCTATAACCCGTGGAGCAGACCATGGTAATGCAGGTTGTCCTCCTGCAGCCCATGGAGGAACATGGTGGAGCAGATATCCACACTGCAGCCCGCAGAGGACCCCAGGCTGGAGCATGTGAATATGCCCTGAAGGAGGCTGCAGCCCATGGAGAGTCCATGCTGGAACAGTTCAAAGGACTGTGCTCTGTGGAAAGAATCCATGCTGTAGCAGTTCCTGAAGAACTTCAGCCTGTAGGAAGGACCCACTCTGAAACAGTTTGTGAAGGACTGTATCCTGTGGGAGGGACACCACGCTGGAGCAGGGGAACAGCATGGGGAGGAAGGAGCAGCAGAGATGAAGTGTTATGGACTGACCACAACCCTCATTTCCTGTCCCCCTGCGCCACTTAGAGCAGGGAGGAGGTAGAAAAGTGAGGAATGAAGGAGTGAAGTTGAGCCTGGGAAGAAGGGGGTGTGAGGGCAAGATGTATTTAGTTTTCTCTTTTTCTCATCATCTTACTCTATTTTTAATTGCCAATAAATTGAATTAATCTTCCCCAACTAGTGGTAGTAACTGGTGAGTGATCTTCCTGTCCTTATCAACCCATGACCTTTTCCATCTTATGTATATCTCCTTGTCTTGCTAAGGAGGAGGAGTGGAGAGCGGTGTGGTGACCATCTGGCAGCCAGCCAAGGCTAACCCACTGCACAAAGTTTGCTTGCAGTGTTGTAAGAAGAATAAAATGTCTCTGGTTGATGGATTCCTCATGTGTAGAAACATAGTTGTGTTTTCTATAGTTTCAGTGTCTATTGCTGTACCATTTGCAATGGCCCTATGATATGATGACACCAGAATCTAGAATCTACATATACAGCTTCCCAAATCCAGTTTTCAGTAAATCAGGGGACCGATTCCAAATGAAGTTCATGTAACTGAGAAAACAGTGCACCCTGATGTGTTGGAAATTAATTTGAAGGACACACAAAGAGAGTAACTTATACATTCTAGACAGAAATTTTTAGCACAGAACACATAAGTGAAAAATTATAAATGCTTTTATAGGGGTGTCCACTTTAATTACTTCCTCCTAGCTAATGATTTATTCTTCTCTACTGATCTATTTATCAACAAGTTACAATCTCTTCTTCCACTGATCTTCTAGATATTAAAGTGTAACATTGCAAAATCTCCTAGGGCAAGCAAAATGAGCACAAGGTATGTGAGGCTTAGGAAAAAGGAGAAAGGAAAGAAAAATGAAAATACCATGGGGTGAGGTAAGAAGAAAAAGAAAAAAGATAATAATTACTTTAACATGAAAAGGACAGAGAGCAAGAAGAAAGGGAAGAAAAATATTCTGAAGTAATAAACAGTAGTTATTCACTTAATGAAACACTTACATGTATATCTGGGTGTGCATGTAGGTATGTGTCCAGGGGACTCCCAAAGCACCTCTCAGCTAGTTATTTAGAGAAAACCATAGCAATATACTTCAGCCATCAACAAAGGTCCTAGCAAGGTGCCACAAATGGATATTTTCTCTGCAGTTTGTAGTTTCTTGGTACCTCTGGTACATCAGATCTCACTTAAAATTAGGTGTTAAAATTAGTGGATTTTTAAAGGAGCTGTTGCAGGGTTAGTCAAACTGTACAGGAAAAAATAGTAGAAAAGGCAGAGCAGTAGGGAGATTTCTGCTTTGGAAGGGATTGGGGAAAGGCAAACATCTGTAGTGAACTTGACTGAAGAAAACCTTCATGCAGCACTGAGTGCCAAAAGCAATGAGAAAGGATCTCAGTGAAATTTAAAAACCCATTCACTCAGACTAAAAGCCTAGAGAGACATTAGCAAGCAATAGCAAAGTGCGTATGTTACTTTGGAACAAGCTGCCTTAAAAGATGTATGGAGACCTTGTGTGTAACACAGTTTAGGATTGCTTTTTGGAATTGCATTCCAACGTTTTGGTGTAGGACATAACCCATGTCCTGTGTGATGACTGCAAGCTCCTGCTGCTCTTATCCTAATTCACACAGTGATCTCTTGCAACCTCATTGTATCTTCCCATTGGCTTGGATTTTTAAACACAAAGATGAAGACCTGTTCTGCCAGTATGAGCTGCTCATGTCCTGTGAGCTCATACTGAGTCCTAGTCAGCTCTGACTTGGAAAATCATTCAGGCTGCAGTTTTTTCTTCACATTTATGCTTATTGAAAAGACTAAATACTTCGTCTCAGACTCAGGGAAGGAACTTGAAAGTGCTGGACTATCTTGCTGACAGCATTGCTGTCCTATAATCATTTAATGTCTTCATAAGTATCAATGTGAATATAGAGGAATAACTTCAACTGACCACACTTTTTGAATAAGAAGAAATAGCAGGTTTTCACATGCAGAGGTGCCAACCTGCTCCAGAGTCAGTAGTGATTTTCCTTCCATCTTTTACTGAGAATACCTAGTAATGAAAACTGTGAATTAAAGACTGATTGATCTGTCAGGCCTCTCTTTGTGGAGCTCCTGCATGATCCCTCCATCTGGATGCAAAATGACATTTAAAGAACCTCTTTTCATTTGTGTGCATTTTTTCGATGTATACAGATCAGATGAGTATTTGGATGTCCTAATTAATCACACAGGGAGAAAGGGGAGATGGTAGTTATTTACATCACCCAGACTCCTAAGTAGAAAGACACTCTGTCCTCCCATTTTCATAACTCTGTAAGTTCAGTCCCTGCCCCTTGCCTTCCTTGTCCCATTCCCATTCCCTTCAACTTCAAAAACCTAAGGGAAAATTTTGTCCCCTTCAAGGTGATTGGGAACCTTTGAAAGTAACCGGTTTCTCTTACTGAAGCCACTAAACTGATATGACCCAAATCATCCCTGGTATAACTCTGTTGCTGTTCACTGGGTAATGTATGCAAGCTGTCGTGGTGTATTGTGTGTGTATGTCTATCATGGGGTGTAAACCACAGAACCACAGGTTTGTTCCGTTCATAACACATAACGCTTTTAGCATGAATTGTTTATATTTTGTTCCTGTATGGTTTTTATAATGGAAGGCATTTCAATAAAGCCTTTCATAGGCAAAATACTATAACATGTATTTGCTGTTAGATAATATATGATATGTAATGTGATAATACTTTTCAAAGTAAAAAAAAAAAAACCACGGTAGACTTTCTTTCTTAAAAAACATTTATGGTTTGGCAGGAGTAAATGTTTCCCTTCTCAATATCTCTTTCTGTGGATTGCTTTCTGTTTTTTTCTTAATTTTAATGTTTTTAGGAGCTATACTAGTTCTGTTTGTATTAATACCATGTTCTGTGGTATTTATGGGCAGAAGAGCTGTATGTGAAATGCGTTACACAGAAAATAAGTAAACGTAAGAGTATATAACCTGAAAAAATCAAAACAAATGTCACCAGAGACACCGTTCACATGTAAAATAATTCTTTTTGGTGAGATTATTAGGTCGGTGTTACAACTTGTTTTGTTTTAGAGCTTTTCAAGTAGGTGCTGCAAGAATTATTTTATAATGGAAATGCAACCCTCTCTTCCATAACAGTGCCCAAACTGATTTTATTCAAGTTGGTTTTGCTTCTGCATTTTAGCATTGTGCAGAAATCATGGATGCAGTCTTGGTCTGATTGAAGGCCATGGTTAATCATTGATTAGTTTTAGTGGAGTAAGGATTAAGTTCAAGGTTTCTTGCTATATTGAAACTTCTGAAAACTATGTGTAAGGAAAAAATAGTTTTGAATTGAGTGATCCCAACTGCTTAAGACTATTTTCACTTGCATTCATGAAATGCAAGTCATAAAATTAGAGATGGAAAGAAAAATAAGAAAAGTTATGTTTAAGGGTAAATGCAATTAGTCTGAGCATTATAATTTAAGAAACTAAATGGAGCCATAATTAGACCCAGCCAAAACATTTCAGGAGAATGGTTTTTAAAACCACAAAGCATATTGATTTATTATCTTAATGCAGTTGATAAATAGCTTCAGAAAAAATAAAAGCAAACAATGCTATTCAACAAAACAAACAAACTTCACTTCCTCTCCCAAAATGAGAAAAATGAACTGTTTAGCTTGACCCCAAATGAAATTTTGAGATTAAACTTCCCCAATTAAAAAAAAAAAATAAACAAAGCATTCTATTTTAATTGATCACCGTGTTTAGGCTAAGCAGATGCCATCACAGGGAGGCAGACTGAAAAGAGATGTAAATTCTGTATAATGAATTAAAGACATATCCAGAGGTAGGATGTGGTAATTTGTGACATTTATGCTTTTTCTTCTTCCTAGTCATTGATGCCTCTGGGTTTATGCTGGAAATAATGCAAGAAGAGTCCATCAATATGGGCAAGCATGTGAAAAAAACCCTCTGAGGTCAGAATGTGTAGGGCAAATGAGAGAATTTGGTTATTATTTTGGTGATGTAGCTTTTTTAATTAAAAGTATTTCGGGGCATAGTCAGACCTATGTAGATCAAAGGTCTTATCTTAAGATTAATATTAAACTGCATGCTCTCCAAAATACATTTTTCCATAAACTTCTTTTCATGCAAATTTCAAGTGTTATGGGAAATTTAAGTTCTTTGTCTATATGAAAGCTTCTAGTTTATACAAATGGTTCTGAAAGTCACGATTACATATTACTAGGATGTGAAGCACTGACAATTTAGTCAGAAATGTTTTCTCTGTCTAAAGCAAGTGATTACATTTAGAAGATGAATCATGCTTTTATGGATCCTAGAGTTGCAAGAATACAAATAAGAAAAGAAGTGGATGGCTAACAGATGTTTTTCTTTTTAGGGGAAAAAAAAGACTAAAAATGTAATTCAGTGCTGGACAAAGATTTATTACTGCTCTGATTCAACTATAAAAACACCTCCCACTTATCCATAATACCAGGTAACATAGTAATGCATTTATAATACTCTGTGCTACCATCCTGTTATCAAGTTTGGAGTTATTTCTTGTTTGCTCAATACATGGGATGTATCCTTCTTAATACCATGTATAGTGTTTCTGTTGCCGTATTTTCATATGCCACTTGTTTATAACTCGAAAAGGATTTCATATTTATCTGCATTTCCTGGCAACTACTTTTTTTTTTTTTTTTTTTTTTCCTGAGAAAGCCCATCCCTTGACCAGTTTCACTGATCTATCATCCTAGTCATAATACTCTTGCTTGTCAAGTGGATCTAGTTGTTCCAATAGTCACTGATGAAGGAAATTTGCTTGACCAGAGAAGACACAAGAAAATTTGAGACCTAAAAATGCTGAGTAACAAAAAAGCAAATGAAATCCAGTGTTAATAAATAGAAAGTAATGCATACTGAAGTTAAAAATTAAAGCTACTTGTGCACTTTACAGCATTCTAAGCTAAGAGTATTGCTTAAAGAAAGGGAGGAAAATAATTATAGGCAGTTCAGTGCACAGCTACAGTTGGAAAAGTTAGCACGATGTTGGGATGCATATGGAGTAGGATGAAGAATAATAACAGAGATTATTATAATGCTTCTGTGAGTCAGTAATAGGGGTTCTTGTACAGTACTGTGTGTAGGGTTGATCACCCCATCTCAGAGAGATATTAAAGAACTATAAGGGGGTTCAGAGAAGAACAATAACAATTATAGAGAATCTGGAATAGCTCTTACGTAAAAAAATTGAGGGGATTTTCCTTGGAAAGGAGATCAGTAAGTGGGGACTTAATAAAAGTATACAAAATTCTGAATACTGTAGAAAGATTAAAAGATTTTTTCTTCCTGTTTTATAATATAAGAACAAAAGGGGCATTAATGAAAACATTTATTTTATTTACTTAGATTTAGAATAATAGAGATGACTATCTAAGACACTAGGCTTCCTTATATAATAAATATCTTTACATAAAACCTAAGCAGCATTAGGGTAACCTATTCCAAAAGGACCCAGACAGTTATCTACATGCTATACAGAAAACAGTTCAGAAGCAAGTGTAATAAAGATAGTAAATTGGAAGCTGATATTTCCCCCCCACCCCCCAATATAATTAAATGGTAGAACTAAAGTGCAACAGAAAGCAATGAGACAAAAAAATTAGCAAAACTAAAAAGAGATTGCATGTTTATAATGATAATCATGATATACAGAGTCATTACAATTAATTATAAGAACTTTGTAAGCCATATTATGCCTCACATTTCAGAGCTTAAACTTATCTCTAATGATGTGAGACCAGGATGAAACTTGGTGTAGATTGTAGATAATTTCCAGTCTGTAATGGTTTTACATTTTCCTATGAAACAATTGCATTGGATGCTCTTAGAGATCATTAAGACTTGATGGACCTTGGTGTGATCTAATATTTTGATTCTTATGTTTCTCTATTAGTAAATACATTGGCATCTAGCTCTGGGAAAGCAAAATTATTATGAGGCAAGATGTTAAGAAGCACTGAGTATTAAGCTTGCATCATTAGAGCCAAATTGCTTCGAACAGGCATTCCTGATGGTAAGGAATTTTAGCCAGACGCACTGTCGACTCACGTACAGGGCAGTGACTTGGGTTGCTTGGAAAGAGATTGTAGTTAGAGAGCTTAAAGTGTTAGTCAACATATTTTGTTGATAGTCAGGCTGGCTATAAAAAATATTTTAGGCAGAACCAATTTTTACTAACATCCATTTCAGTAAAAAGTAAACAGAATTTTAGCTTTGCTCCCTCTTTTGGTTATTAGTTTTAAAGTACCTTGACAACTGTATGCAGGAATATATAGGGCCAGACCCTGATATCCATTGTAAACAATTCCTCTGCCAAAGAAGTGGGATAAATTTATATGAGATGCCCTGGAGCCCCATTAATTCTATAGCATGCAATACTATGGATGAGAAACTCTTGGCTGCTGTAAAACCTCTTAGAGCCATGTGGAAAGCTATAAAGGTGTTTCTTAAGAAACACAACACAGACTTTGTTTCAGTTTTGCCTTACATAACCTATAAAAATCTCACACTAAACGTCTACTTGCTGTAAGCATGGATGTGGACAAATTAGTGCTGGGTAATCTGGGGTGTGAACTAAGAATGCATTAAAGCTTGTTCACTAAGTGTCCATTTATCTACCGCACAGTATATGCAAAGGGATGCTTTGTTTTTATCAGGAATTGTCGCAGACTCATATAGATAATTCCACTGGGATAATTGACATGCTGCAAGTTCAAACCCCAGAATTTTTTCAACAACTTTTTTGTGTGTCCATGGATTTAATTCGGGGGCATTGGGGACAGACAATTAATATCTCTTGAAAACTAAAATACAGAAGATAGTGCATCTATTTTAGCTTTTTCAGCATATAGAAAAAATACTCTGGGCACAGTAAGACTATTTGTGACATCAAGAATATTCCAATTGCTGTGATACACAGGCTAAAATGAACCAAAAAGAGAGATGCTGTTTTAAGGAAAACAGGATGCAATTTCATCAATATTTCTGAGAACACTGAAACATGCAAAGCTGTGGATAAGAAACTCTTAGCTTCCCAGTTGGCAACTTATTGATTATAAGAGCTGTTCACTAATGAGCTAACTAGAAGTAGCCAAAGTGAAAAAAGCTTGCAGAACCAAATATGCTGACACTGTTTAACAATGAGCATGTTTGCACAGGAACACCTGAACTTTGCTGGTTGAGGGAAAATGGCTTCGCCTTCTCTTGATTTATTTTTTTAGCCCATTGTAATATATTATTTAGCTCTATAACTAGGATATTATTTAGGCAGAGTCTTTAATCAGACCCAATTATACTGTCTCAACAGAGCTCTGAGGAGTAGCTGCATTTCAGAGAATTTGTATGCTACATCTGTTGGTAGATGACTATTTTTGCTAGGCAAGAGTAGTAGAGGACACTGCACAATGTGTGAGCAGTTAATTTCCATAGCAATACAGAGAAATTTGACTTGTGAGTGCTGAGGCCACTCATACATTCAATGTTATCCTATACTGTCTTTGGTTAACTAGAAGACTATCTCACCTTGACAGTTATTCTTTCCCCCATTGCCATGCCATTGTTGAGTCTCACATGGACTATGACACCTTGAACAGAATGCTTTGGAAAGCCAGTGAGCTTACAGTGCTCTTTAAATCTACCTATTTTCTTAAATAACTCTGTTTTCTCTGTGTAGACTTCCCATTGAACATTGACAAAAAGATACTTTAGGCTTGCATGTAGACAGATATATTCTGTCCTGTAGCTCTTTTCTCTTGATTGTCCAAATTGGGACAGGCTAGATTACACTGAAGGTTTCTTCTGGCTCATATAGACATGTTTTCTTCTAATGGGAAATATGGAGCAAGCAGCTGGGGGTCTTGTGTGCCTGCATGTAACCACAGTGTGCGCCAGGACAGGGAGCTAGGAAATGCTACTGGGTGCTGCAGTTTAAGCATAGCCCATCCCAATCATCTGAAGCTCCAGGATGAAGATACTTGATGGAGGGTATTAGATAACTTCGACACAATAAAACTCTCCATGATAGCGTAATGCTTATCTGTTCAGAAACCTGAGCTTGTAACTATGGCATGATTTTCCTGTATGGATCCCCAAAAGATCCATCACCTCTCAGCTGGGATGCAGCTGGACAGCAATGATAGAGCTGTGCAGGCTCTCTGCTGTCAAATGACACAAAGTGCGTACTGTACTGACTAATTCATGTGTAGACCATATATTTCTGTGGCCTTTCCTCCCTGAAATAAATAGATGGCAATATGCTTATATTTATGCATTAAGAATACTTTAAGAATCCTATTAAATGAAGCACTCACGTACATTCTCTCCTCTGACAAAAGAACACACGTTAATCAGGTCACTTAATGAACTGTGGTGAAGAGCATGATAAAAAATCTAAGCAGATTTTCCCTATGACTAACATAGAACAGAGTAATGGGCATAGCATTTATGTCCAAGGATTTTAGGTAGCAAAGATAAAATGCTTGAAGAACTCTGTTTTCATTTTCTGTGGAAGAAATACAGCATTTTCTTCCCCTTCACACACATCGCTGTTGCATTCTATGATAAATACTACAATGGGAAGATAATTATTCTAAGGGGTGAGTTTTAAAGAGGCTTTTTAGGGTGGAGGGAGGAGGATTTTTCATAGTCATTTATAGGAGATCTGAGTTGTGCAACAAAAAGCTAGAAAAGCTTTGTTGTTGATTTCAGTGTGCTTGTGAGCTGGGATTAATGTTCTTTGGTAACTCTTTTGTGCTTGCTGATGTAGACAAACATGCAGTAGTTCTAAATTTATACTGCATGGACTGGAATCAAGCTCGCCTTTAAATGCCGTTCATTATGAACAGGAGGCATTTTTTGTATCTAATGATTCCTAAAATGGCACACACTGATGGGTGAGACTAGAAAAAAACACTGTGCTATAGTCTATCTATAGCAATAGTAAACATCAGTTCTGTTCTTTGAGACCATGCAGAGTTAACTTTTGTGAATTAGATATAGGGGATTTGTTTCAATGGGTCTATATGTGTAGATGCAGACATACAGATTTGTGCATGTGACATTGTAACCAGGCACTTTGATTATTTCTTTTACTGAGGGAGTTTACAGAATCTTCATTCAGAAGATTAAAAGGGACTGTTTGCAGGAAGGTATACAAACACTGGCAGAAACTGATATGCCACAAAGCTGTGGTGATAATGCTATTTTAAAATGTGTACTAATGGGGACACAGAGCTAATTTCCATAACTACTGCAGCATCTTATGCCTCTAAGAGGAACCGTTGTGGAATACAATGTGGAGGCTGCTTATTAAGTGTTTCAGTGACAAGAAGGCAGTATTTTATGTAATGCATGATAAGGAAACCTCCATAAAGGTGCTTAAGGTACAGCATTTCCTTCTCATTTTAGTAATTTGGATGATGAAAAAACCCAATAACCAGCTGAAAACCCAACCTTTGGACACAAGTACTCCCTTTGAAAATGGCATGAGAACATAGAGGATTACATAACCTTATACAGAGTTTCTAATTTCATGGTAGTTCTTTGTCATCATGCAGAGGAAATTCTTTGGGGCTATTTTAAGAACAATATTCAAAATGCCTGTTTCATTTTAATAAGACAGATGACAGAAATATATCTCTGCTAAGTTCTGTCTTAGTCCTCAGAATATAAAACAAGTTTACCTAAATTTAAATCTGGAAGAACGGGTACTTTGAAATGCTTATTGTGTAGGTAGCCACCCTACCATTCTTGCTATGCCAGAAAGAGGGGCATAAAACTAGCCGGGCAAGAATCTGTTAAGTGCAGAATGGAAAATGCAGAGGAAATAGGGTGTAGTTACTTAACTTTGTGTAGCTGACTGATTCAGAATCCTATTCTGAGTCTTATTTGGAGTCAACTATAACATACAATCAGCTACTTACATAACCGTACCTCTCCCTTTTGCTTCCCTTCTATAAGGAGAATATAAGGAATATAGGGGCAACTGATTATGAGAGCTCTAGGGTGATATAACTTCTGTTTTGCTAAGAAGAGGAGAGTCTTCAGCTCCCATCCTGTGTGACTGTCTTCACAGGCCTATGTGGCTCCTTTTAAAGCAGCTGTTAGCATGGCAAGGTGTGCTTCCTTCCTACTTTGACAATCCAGGACTGGATTGTTACCATACAAATGGCAGTAAAAACTTTTCAAACAGAAATGCAGTTTAGAAAGCCAACATTGGTTTATTCAGCACTGGGTGCATGGGGGATCTCTCCTCCTAACATACACACATACCTAGCCTTTAATCCTTTATACATTTATACCCTTAGGTTACACAATCATTACAAAATTACATTTACATCACCTAGTTACCTTATTGTGATTGGTAAAAAGTTTTCTTGCTTTGATTTAAAGCTATATGCTTAGAGAAATTCAAAGAGCATGCCCAGTGAGGGGTGGTCATACCTCGAAGGTGGGTAGCTTTTAGAATGGAGGTGTGTTTTGGTATTATAATTAGATTATAATGAACAAAGTTCAGTCAAAGGACATGATTTTGACAGAAGATGAAATATTACTTGCTCGGGTTGTGGCTATACAATGGACATAATTAGCAGCCACAAACTGATTAGCAGCCACAAATGAAACACAATCACGATCACCCAACCATCGCCATACCGTTCTGCTCAGAATGTTCCCTTCTTGTCACCGTGGTTATCCATTCGGTTACAGGATGATCTTTCACATATACTCCAGACAGAGTTCTGAACAGGTTGCTGGTTTTAAGTAGGTATCAGCATATTTATGCTGCACGTATCAAGTAGAATAAATACTGCTGTCAGTTTGCTGGGTGACAGATGAATTGCTTTAAACATGTCATAGGTATCTTCATGTTGGCCTATTATATACCAGTTATGGTATATAAGAAAAGAAAAAGAAAAAAGAATTTGGAGGACTTAAATAGGAAGTAAATATAAAAATAAGATGTATTTTCATTAAAATGTATTTCAATTGCTGCAAACTGCATCCAGCTATTAACAAAAGATTTTATCTTGCAGTGGTGTGAAAGAATAGAATAATGGCTGAAATATTATGTCTTCATAACACAAGAAGCTGTGAAGTCCGTTGTAGTTCAGTTATGTTTGTATTAGGACAGTATGTTCCAGAGAAGTGAGTTTTGAGAGTGATATGATCAGTGCTTAGAGCTAGTATCTTTGCTGCATAAATTTCAGAGGGATTGCTTCAGATTAGCACTAGTCTGGCCCAGTGGACTGAATGTCCATTTGTGTTTGGGTTGTGTGAGTTGAGCTCCTGGAGTACTTCTTCCAGCTTCATCCAAAAGACATCCAGATTGTGTGCTCCAAGATTACTCTGTGATTTGAGACAAAGTGCAGTAAGTGACCCTTTCAAAGCACACTCCTGAATTAAAGCACTAACGTACATGTATCCCATTGTCCCCAGTCAATACAGTAAGTCTATTCAGCCCAACCTTAAAAAAATACTTACACGTGATCAAAGCCTGTTTAGGCATGTCTCTGCTAGATTCAATTGCTCTGATTTGGGTACCAAAGCAGAGAAACTTGCTTGCACAAGCACACCAGAACCCTTTACTCTTCAGGAATCTGGCTCTACTGAAGTCAGTATCACTGTATCTTTACAGCTATTGGTACCCAGAGAAGTGCCAGAGTACCTATATGAACTGCAAGGAAACCTCTACAAAGGCAAAATGGCTTCACAGGTATAAGAAGCAGAAGTATTTGATTTAACCCTGTAAAATGAAAAATTACACATGTGTTTCTGTACCTTTGTGAATTAGTGCTAAAAGCAGAACTGGAGATGGCTTCTCTGTGAGATTGCATTGCTGGAACCAGCTGTAAAATAGAATTCATACCTTGCACCACATGAAATGAAAACTCCTAGGGATCTTAGAAACTAGCTGTGAGATGAGCTCTCTAGGGAGCAAATAATCACCTCATTGACAGTACTGAGCTGCATTAATATGCACCAAAAGTGATGCTAGCAGTTTCTGGAGAGCAAATTATGGTATTTCTTTCTCTCACATCCTGCAGGAGTCTCTTCATTGACAAATAAAGTGGACCTTATTAGGCTGAGACATACGTCTTTGAACTAGACTTACTGTAGCATCCAGTCTGGATGTATTTCAATTTCCTCATGGGGAATATAAAAAATAGAGAGAGTTGCCTCTTTTTTTTTTTTTTTAAATGTGCTTTTTTCCTATTATTGAGCAAAACTCAAATGAGATACTCTACTTCGGACAAATCTAAAAATCGATATTTCTTCTAGCCTTTCTGCGTCCTAGGGGGACAGACTGTAGGGACAGGCTGCTTAGCTTTAACTAGTTGGTAGGCTTTAAAGGAAATGGCTTATCATAAATATATATATATAAATTTCTTGTTTGCAGTTTTGTTTTGGAAGGTTTTTGATCACCTTTGCTTTTTTTATAGGCGGAAACATTCATCTTCACTGGCAAACCATGCATTTTCCAGGTGTTCAACTTAACAAAGTGGCTGCTATTTTTTTAGGGCATAGACAACTTCAAGGCAAAATGCACAGAAACAAGCTGTGCTTTAGTGATGTGTTTTGGTACTCACGTGGCCTGAGCTTTGATTTACTGCTACTTCCTTCCTGTCAACCACTTTTACATCACTGGTGTGGTATCCCTTAGTGTTTTGCCTTGTTTCCATTGGCTCTTGATCTGACTTTATGCTATCAAACCAAAAGGAACGTCTGGCAGAAATGCATTGCTGTAAATGTTGATGTGTGGAGTCAAAGCATGAAGGTGGGGTTAGAGAAAGACAAGTTTCTAAATGGCTTAGGACACTCTGTTATTTTGTTGTGAATTTGGGAGGGAACAGATACAACTGGGAACAAAGCCATTTTTAGGAGGGAAAGTTGTAAATAAGCCAATACCTGGCTTTCCTCAAGTGCCTGTACACCAGTGTGCAGAGCTTGGTTAACAAGAAAGGCCTGGAAGTCCAGGCACTTCCGTAAGCCTGTGATAAGACCAAAATCACGAAGATCAGGTGCAATACCATGCACAATTTGGACACTGTCATGAGTGGTTACAGCCTATCTAGGAAAATTAGGGAAAAAAGAAGAGAAAGTCTCCGTCTCTGTGTTAGAGACCTCTCCCATGAAACTGGAAATGTGTTTGTCAAGACCTTCTGATGAGTGATGTTGGGGATATTGTGCTGGGGGTATGTTACAGGCCACCTGGCCAAGGGAAAATGAGGATTTCTTGAAAAAAACACCCCCCAAAAACTAGCAGGAGGTTGCTGCTTGTACATCTTCATCTTTGTATGGGATTTTAACCATCCAGACATTTTCTGGAAGGGCGGTAATGTCCAAGCAATCTGAGAAGCTACTACACTGAATGTTGGCTACTTCCCAGTGCAAATACTGGAGGGGTCAAACAGTATAATGGTGTAGATGACCTGCTGTTCACAGATGACTGAGGTCAGGGTCTGAAGGAAAGCTGGAAAGATATGGAGCAGAGTCAGGAATCTGGCATTCAGGAAAGCAGATTTAAATCTGTTTAGTCAAATTTTTTTGCCCAAATTTCAATTTGTTAGGCAGAACTCCCTCTGGAAGCTACCATGAGGGAAAAAAGTGCATAAGCAAAATGGTTGTTTTTTAAAGAAAACATAGTGAGAGTTCAGAAATGAACTCTCTTCCATTTGTGCCGGAAGATGAGAAATTTTTGGCAGAAGAGTTGCTTGGCTAGGCAGGGTGCTTCTGGATGAACTGAAACACAAGAACACACAAGAAGTGGAAACTAGGCAACAAAGGAGGAATACAAACAGAATTTCTTGAGCATTTGGAGCAAAATCAGAAAGACCAAAGCCCAGCTGCACATAAAAGTACTGAGGAACATAAGGGGTAACGGGAAAATATGCTAGAATCAGTGGGGTGTTAAGGGAAAATGTGGGTCCATTGATGAGTGTAGGAGAAACAGATGGTACAGAAAAGGCTGAATGACTCCATGTCTTTTTTGCCTCTGTCTTCACAAGCAAAATTTTCTGTACCACCACAGCTGAGGGTGGGGAGGGACAACAGGGGATAGAGGAACAAAAGGTTAGGGACTGCTTAAAGAAACTAAATGTATTCAAAACCTTGGATCGGATTAGATTCACCTGAGGGTGCTGAAAGGGTTGACTGAGGTGATAAGGTTGCCAAATTTAGTTCTGCTAATGATTTTCTTGGCTGTAATGGTGTTGCTGGGAATGCTTGGATTGACATTTACAGCTAGGGACAAGGCTGATAGTCCATATCAGAACAAATAGCCAATGACAAAATATTAGGCAAGCTGTATAACTTTGATGAGGGGTTTCCAGAGAAGAAATAAGTGCATATTGCAGCATGCAAGAAATAAGTGCATTCTGAGAAGCCATATATACTGCCAGAAAAAAAAGGGTTGGTTGGTTTGTTTGTGTCTAGCCTGTTACATTTAAAGGATGTGCTTTGTGCTGAATATTCTCATGAGGTCTGCAGCTGGATGCTCTCTCATTAACTGTCTCTCCATGAATAAAGTGTTAGGAATGTCTGTCCTAGCCTTTCTGTATACCTGCAAAAACACTTGCTGCCCTAACTACTCATAAGAGTTTATTCTTTTCTTTATAAGGGAAGTAGAATTATTCTTTATAACAGAAAGAAGAAGCATTTTTCTTCCTGAAATCACCACTTTTGACTCCTGTCTTCATATTGGTGTTTTTGAGTTATGTTTGAAAAACTAGACTATAGTGCTAATGCACCCATCAGCTTAAATGGTGCAGGGTACATATGTTGTTTGTTTTCTGGATTATCCAATTCTGTCTGACATACATCTTGTCAGGAGTGCTGAAATACCTCCAGTAATGTGTTCATGAATTCTAAGTGACGACCTGCGATCAGCTGGTTGCTTTGACCACATCCCTATCATTCTTTTGTAGCTGTTGATCTAAGTTAGCACTAATGGATTATGATTGCATAAACACCTGGGAATTTCTCATATTTGGAATAGAACAAGAGCATTTATGCATGAAGAAAAATATCGATTATTCACTAGTCATTAAATCAGTCAGAGAACATAAGAAACAAAACAAAGTGATGTAGCTGACCAGTCGCACACTGTCGATAGGGTAAAATTGGATTTCCTTGATTGCAGAAGAAATTGTATAATTACAATTATTAGAAACACCATAAGAATATTTGCCAAAAAGGCCACATTTGCTGGCTTTGTCTGTTAGGCTCTATTTGCTGGATTTTGGTTGGGGAGAAAAATTAATATATTGTCATCTAAATAGTAGGCATGGTGATATTTCCTTATATCTCAATAATAAAGAAGATATAAATTTGCTTTTAGGAGAACAGAACATGTTCCACATCAGATAATAATTTTACTGTAGGTGAAAAGTGGATGTCAAACTCCTTGAGCAAGTTTCTGAAGCAAACCTCTTTATTTTTCTAGTTTTTCTAAATATTTTTCTGAAAGCGAGTCCATGCGAATCTTGAACATGGTAATACCCGTAGTGTTTTCCCTGGTTTGTACTGGGGGGAATGAAGGGAGAGAAAACAAATGACAGGTTTATTAGAGAGTAGGAGTTACAAGCAGAATAACAAAGCAGAGAAAGGCCTGTGAAGGAAAGTGTCGGTGTCTAAAAATGCGAAGCATCATTCAAGTGATAGGTGTCATTTTCCTCTCTACCCTTTTCTCCCTCTCACTCTTTTCCTTCACGTTTATCCTTCATATTCACATCTGTTCTTGCTGCTTCTCCTTTGCTTCCTGCTATGTGCCTTCCCTTGCTGCATGGTGTGCCCTGTACAAAGAACCATCTGTATTCTAGTTTATGATATCTACTTTAGGATTTAGCACTCCTTTCTCACCTAAACTCCCACAGGGCTCACCGATTAGATTGATGTTGTACTAGACATAAGGAAAGGTATCTGGTTCAAAAACCCAACTGGAGGAGTTTACATCTGTGTTACAACCTAATAGCTAGTGTTTCCCCTCTAAAGTTGGGATACAAATTCACATTGTCTCTCTTCTAAGGCCGTTCCATGACCCTCAGGGAATCCCCACGCTGCTCTCATGGTTGTGTTGGTACTTCTGCTTTGGCAGGTGCTCAGTGAACCTAAGTAGGGAACTGACCCATCTAGCAAGCAGCTCAGAATCTGTGTATTTAAAATTTCCCCTTCCTGGTTCAAACATAGCTGTACAGATCCATGGTCCAGTAAAGAAGAAAAGAGAATACGGGAATGGGAGCCCGGTGGTATGGGAGAGAGGACTTCAAGCTTAAATTTAACATCTAACTATGACCTCCGCCCTTCTGGATCTAGTCTTTCTCTGTTTGCTACATTTTAGCCGTATTATAAATCTGCGTCTGCCGGCAGCACTCTGACTATAATACAGTATCAATTAAATATTTCTAAGTAATCTGTACCTAAAAAATTGTTGTAACATTCCTAAAATCATGCAAGTGACTGATCCTAAACAAATTAAGTGAGCATCTTGAAGAGTTGTTGGCATCTGTGTAGATATGTTGTGCTGCTTATAGGACATTTCATCTGTTTTGTGAAATACGTGTAGGTCCTCTAGTGTGCTGCTTTAGAGGATAGTTAGTATTTCATTTTGTGACTTGCTCAGCATCTTGACAGATTTTAATTATAGTTTCTTTTATTAAATTTGTGACAAGTACAATTAATGGCTTACTAACTCTTGGCGTAGAATATACATTATACTTTTAGAATTCCTTTTTTTCTTTTGTTGCCTTCCTAAAGGACCAATGTCATAGCTTCTTAGTGGTGCAAAATCCTTCCTGAGCCTTACCCATCATAAACAGAGCATTACGTAGGTAATCTGTACTAGGGTCAGGCAACAGATTTATTAACTTACACATACCTGACTGAGAAAAATGACTGTAGAAATTTGATCACTTATTTATTTTGCGGCACTAATGGTATGTTTTAACTTCAAGTATCAAGGACAGCATCAGCATGTTCAGTATTTTGTGTGTGTGTGTGTGTGTGTGCCATTTACTCCTTTTGTTTAGTTGCTCCTTTTTTATAGTAAGGTAATCTTGCTTTTTCAGACAAAGCATGAAATGAAGTCACAGCATCTCATTTGCCTGGGATGGAAATTAGAAGGATCCAGCTGATCACATACATATCTACACAATTATGGGTTTATACAGACATGCTTCTCTTTAGTGTCTAAGTTTTTATGGCACATCATGTAAGACAGAATTTTCTGTACGACTAACAACAGGCAAAGAGCTCTGTGAAGGTGAAAAGGGGACGCAATATTGAGAAGGGATATTGAAGAATCCAACAAATAGCTAAAATGATGAGTGAGTGAATGAATGAGTGGGAAAAAGACTTGGGCAAAAAGTGAGAAAGAAGAAACAAAGGGGGCAACACACAATGAAAGGAAAATCACTTCAGGAACACAGCTACGCTTCTGGGTTCAAAATTCAACAGAAAAAAAAAGTGTTGAAGTAGTAGAAAATAGATGGAAGAGAAAAGAGCATGAAAAGGGAACAAGGGACAATTTTTTTTTTTTCTCAGCTGGCTGGTGTTCCCTAGAATATGTTATTGTCCTCTGTATTGACTTGAATGATTTGGCCCATTTTGTTTATTGTTTCCTCTTCCCTGCATAACGGCCCCTAAGCGAGCAGAACCTGTCGAAATGGAGGTGGTAAGCAACTGTGAGAGATGATAACTGCTGTGGATCCTGCATGTACCAGACCCAGAGAGTGCTGAAAAGGAGGTTGAACACCTCTGATGCAACCAATCACTTGGCATTGGTATACAGTTGTATACTAAAGATCTTAGCCCTGGCAAGATTCAGAATAACTAGCCTGCAGCTGGCCCCAGATGTAGAGTCACTCTCTTCCCACTTCTCACTCAGTTCAGTAGCAGCCATGGTATGCGGGATGCCATGTCTGAGGGCTGTTGTCCTCAGTAACATGCCAATTAGATGATGGGTGTTACGGTGATGCAGCACAAAACAGAGAAGCTGGGGGTGTTTTGAAGAATAGCACACAGATGGGATGCTGCAGAGAACTGGCATACAGGCTGGTGTAAATAGTTAAATATGTGTAGGACTGTCAGGCGATGAGAGAGACATTGAAACACTACACTTCCTGTGAAAGAAAAGTCACATAAGCAATGTTTAATTTAAGTGCTGCTGAACTCAGCAAATAGGTGTTGTACGTATCACTTACCGTGCTTCCAGATCTTTAATTCACTGATGGCTTCTGTACTCTCTTGACCTGTTGTAATAATGACTGCTTCACCTATGCAAGTGGCTGACTTATACCATGGGGAGAAAAGCCAAGGGGCACAAGTCCCAGGCTGGCTGCTCAGTACAGGACTCTAAGCATTCAGAATGTTTCGGCGCTGCAGCAAATTTACAATTGTGTTTCTAATTGTCTCAGTACAGTGGAGATGTGCAATGTGTCAAAAGATGAAAATATTAATAGCGTATCATACTCTATAAGTAGTTCCTTTTTTGCAAAGGACAAAGTTATGAACTGATAAACTGAAGTTTAGGATTAAATCAGTCATTTCTAAAGAGACAACTTCAGAGAAATACAACTTCTTCACTAATTCTCTCTCACTGATCCTACTCTAACTTGTAATGAAAGGATTAGATGACAAGTGTCACTAGCATTATTTCTGATGCTAAGAGATTGCTAATAGCATGATAGAGTCAGGGCTGTGAATATCACATGAGGAAGGTTATCTATAGCATATGTTCAACAGGGAACCTGCTGTTTTGTAACCTGACAACAGAATTACAAATACTTCTTGCTCCTTATACACGTCAGCTCTTTGCTTCTGCTGCTAGTTTATTAGGCAGTGTAGTGTGCTACACAAATCTGTCATGGTCCATCTTGACCTGAAAAAGTCTGAGACCGGATGATCCAAAGTCATGTAAAAGTGGTGTGTTTTCTTCCCAGGGGATGTTGCCAGGCTTTGGGTGAAGCTCAAATAAATGAATAAATTAGGGATTAACTTTTCTAACAAAAGAATTATTTGAAATGAAAGTACAGCAGTGGGTAGCAAGACACTTATTTTCTATTTCAGCCTCTACCATGAGAATACTTGTTGCCTCAGTTTACCCGGTTCTGTCTGACAAGTGCCTCATAGAGGAGTTGCATAGCTAGTGCAATTTAATAGTTGGGAAGATCATCATAGATGCATCTTTTTGATGAAAGATGCAGTACAGCTCTAAAGAATTATTATTATATTTTTCCTCACGTCTTTATGAATATTATTTAAAAAGTTTTATTCATTCCATTTGGTAGAAATAAGAAATCATTCACAACTGGTAACAGCTTTTACATGAAGTCTTGATAGCTTGCCATTTTGTTTAAAAAATAAGTTTAGGGTTTTTTTTCCCTAGTTTTATCATTCATTAAATATGATCCATTCTAGTCTCTGCACTTGAGTTTCCTGCATGATTAATTCTATAATATTAAAAATGTGATGAAACGCAAACTTTATAAAATTGACGGGTAATTATGTTTCTTATGTTAGTCAGCGAAATGAATGATGAAAAAAACCACTGTGGCCTGATCAAAACCATTAAATAATTTAAAATGAGGCCTTCAGAATCAGGTTAGAAGAATTATATTGAAAATAATTGTTATCTTGCTTTATAAGCTTTCTGATGTGTCCTATCTCTTGCAGGGCTTTTCTCTTGAAGAATGTTAAGCACATATTTGTAGTTAATTTGCTGATACTATGCGCATGAGTTATTACTTTTTCTTAACTTCAAATTGTGCAGTTCATTCTTTTCATTCCTAAAAGGATAAAGGCTGGGATTTTCCAAAGGAGCTTAGAGAATTTAGGGCTAAATTTTAAAAGGTGCCTGAAGATTCAGATAGATGTCAAAGGGGATTTTTCAGAAGCATTCAGCTTTGTATTAGAAGAAATAGAGGTGGGTATTGAAATTCTTGAAAATCATACTGGTTTTGTATCAGTAGCCTTTAAGTTCCTACAGGTATTAAAATTGTCTTCTTTGGCTATGTCTATTTTACTAAGTAGTGCAACACAGTAGGAGCAGATTTGTAGAGCAAAACGATGCTGAGTTCACATTATTTAGTTTGTAGTGAGTTTGTTTTCAGATGAGCTCTGGTCCTGTCCCATAGACTAAATTCAAATTATCGGCTGGAGCACATTAGATGTGTCACAGGATCTTAGAAGTATTGCTTGGAACAAACACTTGGAAGTCCTCTAGTCCACTCTCCAGCTCAGTGAAGGATTATTGTCAACAGGCTCAGCAATAGGTTTTTTTACCTAAATATCCAAACCTGCTGGGAATGGAAATTCCACGACCTGTCTAGGGAGAGAGTGCTGCAATGCTCTCCCAGTGAAAAGTGCTTTAGAAGTCCGGTCTGAACCTCCCAAGCTGCAGCTTCTGGCTGTTGCATCTTGTGTTATTTTTTACCTCGACCAAGAAAACTGGCTCTGTGTCTTGTTTCTTGCCCAAGCTGTGAGCATTAGTATGGAAGCACATGAAGCAGGAATGTGCCCTTGCAGTCTTCTCCCATGCAGACTTTCTCCATATACACTCCTTTCTAACTTACCTCTGGATGTAGTCCCCCCGAGTTCAAAGCTTTCCGCATTAGATCACCATGTCTGTCTCTTAGTGCACTTAGCCTTACTAGTGACTCAGGTATGCATCCAGCTGTTCTTCTGCCACACACGTCTATTCCTCTCTGAACCTTTCCCCTTGACCAGAAGGATGGAGGAGAACATCACTTTGGCTTCTGTCCGCGTTTCCTTCGTGCAGATATCCTTAGCAGTAAGGGGCAGTAGTCTACCTTGATGAGCCTCCAGGAGATTTCGTACTCAGAAGGGGTGCCTCGTATTGTCTGTTGAGTTCCTGACATTTTGGTTGCTCCTGAAGCAGTACAGATCTAGCTTGCTAGAAATCTTATTGACAGAAAGTTCTGGTTGGAAAATGAAAATGTTAATTGAAAAAACAAATGAACAAACTCAAAATGGATATTCGACGTGGATGTTATCGAACTGTGATATATTCTTGGGCATACCTTTTGCCTTGATCCTCCTGTAGTCAGGAGCAGAGAATTTAGTAGATGTGTCTAAATTGCCTGCACAATTCTGCTGCCTTGATTGTCCATCAAAACCATGCTCTGTCTTTATTCCCTGGCATCTTTGAAAAGCATTCCTTGTTAGTCAATCCAGATAGACCCCCGTGAGATTTCTTACAGTCTCCTACGTGAACAGGCTGGAAGCTCCAGTCAGTTTCCAGCCTCACTCCTCATATTTTGACTATCGGTATAGAGCTATAAAGAAAAGTAAAAAATGCAGTTGTTACCGGTTACCTGGAGACCCAGGTGCTATTCCCAGACTGACACTTATTTATTGTGACATTAGACCAGATACATAGCTCCACTCTACTCCTATCCCATATAGGGGAAATAAAATTATAATGTATAATTCATGACTCTATCCCTATGGAGATGTTATAGCTGTTACATACTGTTATAGATACCTTAACTGTCAGTTTTGTCACGCAAAGTATAACAAGTCAATTAGAATCACCTTAAGTTCCTACTTTATTATGGATATCAGATTCTGAGTACTCAATCCAGTTATGGTGGAGTATGGTGAGATCTAATTTTCCAGGCTGTCAGCTAACTGCTTGAGTACATTACCATATACTACTATGAAGTAAAAGTTGCCCTTTTCATGGATTAGTTGCCTTTTTGCAAGTTCCTCTCTGAGTTTGCCCACAAAATCTTGTTTGAGTGTTCATTGCCTCGAAGAAATGTATCAGGGTAGGAGAAAGTGCCTTCCCCTTCTGGAAGCTTTGCTGTTTTTTCCCCCATCAAGCTTTACTTTTGTTTTTATATGGTTTTGTCCTTAATTAGGCTCTTAATTACTTTCCCTGAAACCACAATAAGTCTCATTGCTTTGTAATTCCCCTGATCGCCTGTGACTTCTTATTTTAAATATAGATGATGTTTTATGTGAACAGATTGTTATCCTCAAAAATAATTGCTGTTGTGAAGCCCGTATTTTGCCTCCTTGTCTATATCAACACTGCTTCAAACTTTATTGCCTTCAAGACAATCTAGGTCCTGGACCCTGGAGAATCTCAAACATATCGACTGTTTTTCTGGTTTTGTGCTATATTCTTCATAGATGTTCTGTGCTTATTGGAAAAAAAAAATGAAGAAGATACTTCCTTCATTCATTAACGCTTCTCCATCTATGGTCATCACTGGTGTAAAGGAAACAATAAGCTATGAATAAACTATGAAAGCAGTTCCACAAAGGAAGTGAGGAGAAATAGGCAGGTGGGTCAGCAACCTCAAACGGCATGGGGAGGGCGAATCCTCCGCTATGGCTTTTCACAAGGTGGCAGAATCTGCAAGGGAGTGCGGCCGGAGAGTGTGTGCTGCTTTAAGGGTATCTGGTCAAGGACCTTTTCAATGCAGCGAGGGATAACCAGAAAAGGAGGACGCAGTAAACAAGAACATAGAGGGACACAAGTCTGACCAACAAATGATAAGGGAGGCAATAATGGGAACCGAAGCTGGTCAATCACACTAATTGATAAGGGCCTGTGAGAGTGTGAGAATCTTTATTCCAATGAGGTTATCTGGGGATCTGATCAGGGACCTTGTCAGTTGGGAATCCAAGACAAAAGAGGGAAGCCAGAAACCAAAATATACCTAGACACAGACCTGACAAAGCAAACATGGAGACAATAACAGGAAACAAATCTCACCACTCACACTAATTGATGGGCTGTCAAAAAACCACAGAAGCCACTTCTAGGAAGATCAACCTGGACTTTGCAACTGATAAAATTGTAACGCAGGGGGACCCCGGACCAGGAGGTATGCAGGAATGGATAGAAGCTGTACAAACTCGTGGGGGATGTGCAGGGGAAGGGGAGCAGGGAGGAACAAAGGGGTGGGTAGACAGAAAACGGTATGAAGGAGACTGGCCACTTGTAAAATGGGGCTGGTCGGTACGCTCGTCTGACCAAGCCCTGCACCTGCTCACAGTGGTCTGTCCTATCTTCTTATGTCTTCCTATTAAATCTTCTCTTAACTACCTCTCTGTGTATCCGCACTCTCTATCCCCTGCGTATGTGTGTTGCAAGGACTAAGTGTCAGTTACTGGTGAGACAGGTCAAGTTTGTCAGTGGGTTTTGTGCTAGCTACTGGAGTCAGACCAGGGGTGTGGGTACCTGTGGAGTCAGCTACTGGAGCCAGTGGAGTCTTTGTGCCACCCACTGGAGTGAGTGGGGGGGTCTTTAACTTTCAGCCAGTGGGGTGGGAACAGTGTGCATTCCCAGTTACTGGGACAGGCTGGTGTGAGTGAGGCACTGGCGGCTGGAGCAGGACAGTGGGTCACAGCCCGTGTGCCTAGTGCGGCTGCCGGAGGGCTGTCTGTATCTTCCCCAAAGCCGGTGTGTGTGGGGAGGTGTGTGTATGTTTGCTAGCAAACCTCAAGCTGTCCCAGACAGCGAGGAGGGGTCCCTCGGGTCTGGGCTGGGGTATTAGGTGGGTGGAGAGTCTGTGCTGGTACGCCCAGGGGGACTTACGAATGTGGAGTGCGTGAGGGATGAGTCTGTGTGTTTGCTAGTGAGCATCAAGCTGGAGTAGCTGGCGAGTAAGGGACCTGTGTATGGGTAAGGGGACTTGGGATGCAGGTAGGGTTGCTGGATGGACAGAGGTACTGTGCTGATACTTGAGGAATCTGCGAGTGTGTGTGCTTGTGGATCTAGTGTTGTGTGTGTGCCTGCACTAGTGACCTCCTCCACTAGTCTCTACCAGCTGAAGAGGAGGAGGGGATTTGGCTGTCTGGGCTTGTGTTTTATGAGTTCTGTACGTAGGTGCTGTTGAAGGCAGTGCCTTGTCTGTGGCAGCCTGCGTGACCAGCTGTGTCAGTGTCCTGTGCATGTTTGTGTCTGTGCATGTCTCTGGGATATGTCTGCAGCTTCACTACTGGTTGAACATTTGGGGAAGCAGGAGCTGTGTCCCTCAGCCTGGACAGAGACCCTGGGTTGCTGGACACTGGGCTGGGCTCCAGCAACTGGGCAGCAGGGTCCTGAGCCAGAGCTGCTGGGGGAGGCGGCAGTGGATCTAACATCACTTAACAGAATCAAACTTTCAGATACTGCATCATCCCTTATAAATCCCTTATAGAGCATTGTGGGCTAAGCAGAGATAGTAGAATCCCATACGAATACTCATCTGGAGCCTTCTCCCTCTCCTTTCATTAAGTTACGGTATACCTGTTATTGGGCAAGAGCCCAATAAACTACAATTACTGTTGATCAGAGGATGCTTAGTAACAGCCTGGCTCTACTGCCTGCTCCCTTATGCACTCTCAAGCACCCAAGGCAGTGTTGGGATTTGTCTTTCCACCTGGGAGCACAGGGTAGAGGCCTTGTCAGACATGGAGTATAGCACTGGGTTGGTGCAATGTGGTAAAAAATGTGGGGAAGATGATATGGGAACGTGGGCTAGGGAGGTGAGAAGGGAGGAATATGGTTTTTTATGATTTAGAGTGGGTGACTGGAGGATGTGAAGGATAATGCATCTAGATGACAGCCTGCAGTGAGAGGATAGGGGAGCTGGGGCAATCAGCTGAATATGGAAGCCATTCTCAGGATCAAAGGCTGACAACTGCCTAAAATAGCTCCAAATAAAAGGCATGTCTAAAGCCATTGTATATGTGTACTTAGGACACTTTTTAGATGCTTTCAAATGTTACCCTTATGAACAAATAGTTTTCAGCACATCATTGTAAATGTTTAATGCGCATGATTTCCAGATAGACTGTCAAAATGTGAGGTTTGGAGATTCAAAAGCAAAGTAGTGATCCTGTCTCTCATCCTGATAGTTGGAAACTGATCTGTTACCGGGACTATGAAAAAATGCAAGATCATGTGAGTGTTTAGCCAGATTCTCTACCTGTGTAAATTATCCACCAATTTCAATGATGTTTCGGCAGCTGATGCTTGTTGATGATCCAGAGATATCTCTTTTTATGTGTTGGTATGAATTAACGAACCATTTCTATGGTTTGAGTGAAGGTAGGCTCAGAGTTCTCCGTTTTTTTAGTCTCTGATTTTTGCTCTACATTTCCCTTTTGAACGATCACTTATTTAATGTGTGAACTTGTTATAATTGGTTTCTTTAAGAACAAAGAATGCAAATGTGATCAAAGAGCTTATAGATTGTTCTAGCTATCAATATGATACAGAATTAATATTTTCTAACAATTTTTTCAGTGATGCATTGGAAATTACTGCGTAATGGCATCTGGTTCAGAAAACTTAAGATAAAAAAATCTAAATGAGGTTGAGTGTTGAAGAAAGTGCCAGTAGCTCTCCTGTTTTATTTCAGTTTCCTATAATTTTATACAGTAACATGTCTAATCTTTTTATAAATATCTTTAGTGCACACAAATCCCATATATTTCCTGGTAACTGAACTAAGGCTAGAAATATTTTCTAAATCCTGTTTCAGAGCATGACACTGATTTTATTGGGGATATTTTTTTTAAGATTGCTTTTGTGAATTATTGGGCTATAAAGCAGAAGTATAGCACAATACATCTTCTCCTATTTATGGATTCTACAGATATGACACTATACGCGTGACCTTGTTCAAATATTCCTATTGTAACAGGAAAAAGTAATCCAAAACACTAGATATACATAAGAAATTGCCCTGGCAGTCATAGCTGATTTCTTAGTGTTTATTGTTTCTTTATCAGATGAGCACTTTATTCCAGGTTTTAAATCCCCTAGATGGCACTACAGAATACAGTATTTAAATGTTTTATACAATGCTGTTAAATAGACAATGTTAATAATTTTTCTCTTGAAAAATAAACATTAATGAGTTGTTTAACAAAACAAAATAAAAGGCAAAGATTTTGTTTAATACATGCAAGCTAAGCTACATGCTTGGTATTTTGGCATGTCCTTATGTACAAAAAGTGGAACGGTATGCTAGACATGTGCCAGATCACATGCAACCCTTTCTGCTAGTGTGGTCCAGATGGTAGCTGTCAGCTTCAAATCCGGACTTGGGCCTCCAGGTCTGAAATGGAAAATAAGTGTGTTCAATCCAAAGGGATTAAAAATCAGGAAAGAAAACAAGTGCTGTTGTTTTGTATTAAAACATACTTGGCAATCGAAAGGGCTAAAAATGTATATTGCAAAGTTGTTGTTTGAGACCAGGTAAGAGATTTTAACATTTTAATTGGCATTTAAATTTCATGCTTTAGTGGCAAGTACCTCATGCTGGACCTCATGGGAATCCTGATAGTTTCTATTACCCCTGAGCATTTCTTTCGCAGTTGGTGTGTCATTGTCTGCAGATCACTGCAGTAAATACTGTACTGTACTGCTGAAAAGAGAGAAAAACATTGCCATCTGCAACTACAGCTTGCAAATTACAGCTTGCAATCGTCTGCTATTAAATAAAGACACTTTAACAATATTTTGGGTTTTAAATTAGCAATTTACATCACAAGACGCTGAAAATACTAGTCTTTTAATACTGCAATTTTCTTTCCTTTTAACCAGGCATCAACATGTATTGAATAAAAAAAAAGAAAGTAATACAAACCAATGTTTACTTAAACAATAGCCACCAACAGCAAGAGACACACAGATGGAAATCCAATAGCTTCTATCTCAGTGGGAGGTTTCATTTGAGGACCTTGATGAGGATGTGATTGGACTGCAGCACTCTAATTTACGTCATGGAGAATCTATCATGATGCCTTTTTTACTGCACTGCTGTGCCAAACTAGGTCTCCTATGAGAAACTGGTCTCAAGCAGGGAGCAGGAAGTAAAGACTTTAGTTTGAAGGAGAAGAAAAAGCAGCAGAGTTTCAGGTACTGAAAATACAAGCTAACTTGCAATAGTCTGCTCTCCTATGGACACAAGTAATGGCAATGCCGTGCTTTTGGTTTTTTTGTCAAGGGGACAGCAGAGAAGCTATGGGGCATATTTGATGTGCAGGGCATATTTGATGTGCAGTGCATATTGCCCTATAGGTTAAGGAAGGAATAGAACTGCATCATGTCTTGCCAGTAAACGACCCAAAATGTCCTGTTTCAGTGTCACTACTTTGTTTCCAGTGATAGAATGAGGGAGTGGAGAGAAGTTGTCCATTATAATGAGAGCTCATTCTTTCACCCAGGGAATCCTAATGTCAGCAAAATGTATGGAGAAATCCTTGACAGAAAAAGCCCTAGATGTAATGGAAAGTGCCAGCAAAGAATACTATGATGCAAGCATAATTTTCTGTTAAATTCCACCAGATGGTCTGCAAAAGCCTATAAAAGTGCTTTCCCATTATAAATCTTACAGAATTTTTCCTCCCAGGTCTAATCTTGTAATCGCTAATCAGCTAAAGCTCCATGTGTTTCCTTTACCTTTGAGTACACACAAAGGTGTTTTACTGCTAGCCTGCCTGGCCTTTTGGGGAAAGCAAATTCTTTATTATTGATCAGAAGGTAAATCTATTAAGGGAGGTAGCATAACATTCCTTGCGAAGTGCAGCCAGAGCCTGCTTGGACATCTGGAAACACACTGATTGTGCTACGTACTTCTGTGATACTCCTAAACTGCATATTCATCTTCTTCCCAGTCAGCTTTCACAATATTAATTTGTACAGTCTTTTGGCCAGGAGCTAGGAATCCTTGGTTCTCCTCCAGAATGATCCCTGACTTTTTTCTGACATCGAACAAGTCACTTAGGCTATGTTCGAGCTGATCTGCGGGTGGGTGCTGTGGCACTTGGCAGAGTCCTGGTCTCTTGGTGCCCCTGATTCGCAGGCAGCGTGCAGTGGCTGGAGTGCCCAGGGTACCCGAATATGGGTGAGGGTGTGAATACAGGGCTGGCGGTGCATATGCACATCTCCCAGTTGGGTACACACGACTCCTATAGTTCTTTTTTTTTTTTTAATAGATATATCTTAATTATCTCATCCTAGATATCCTAGGATCCTGGAATCCATTTTAAGACTGCTCTAGCCAGCAGCACACTATCTGAACCCTCTGTAATACTCTTTACATGACATCAGCAGCAGTAGTGAAAGCTCTAGTAGAAACTTAGTAGCTGCCACTTACAGACTTACTGTAGTCCCTCATACCTCTCATTTATTCTTTAAATTCTTAGGGTCAGGTCTATATCTCACCATTTTTCAATACAAGGTTTAGCATAATCTCAACTGGGCTGTGTGGAGACAGCTGTGATGCAAATACTTTTCAAATTGCATCTTTTATTATTGGAAATGTAAATTATTATTATTCAGGTCATTTTTTTCTTAATCCTTTTTGGTTTTTCTCTGGTAAAAAGAGCTGTGTCACAACAGTAGGGTACACAAATTTTCACAGTAGGGGAAACAAAGGAGGAAAAAGGTTTTTAATAAAAAATTAATCTTACTGAAATGTAGCCAGTTACATTCAAGGCACATACCAGTCTCAGAATATTGTTATTTGTCAAAAGTTTTATGAAGTGCAATTCCTTCATTGTATATCATTCTCTTGGTCCATGCTGAGTAGGTAACAAATTTCAGTCATGATTCTCGCAAAATCACTACTGTGATAAGACCTGCTTCGATTCTTACAGTGATTTACTAGCAAAAAGCACTAATGCAATTACTAACTTACTTTTTAGACTTTTTAGTCTATCTCTGATACCAATTATCACTCTATATTATTATTTCACTTAAGAGCTGATGCCATACATTCTGTTTAAGTATCAAATTGGTTTGAATTTAATCTTGTGAGTCCTGTTCAGATGGTTTCTGTATCTAACTCAACTGTTTTTGCTGCTTCAGAAACAGCATGCCAGAGAGCACTGTTCTTGGCCTTTTATTAGGTGCTATTTATAGTGCCTTTTGGTGATAAGGATCAGTGGAAAATGGATGGATTTTCATTTTTATGCTGATTATGGACACTTTAATTTTAAAAGGTTTAAAAGGTTTGTTGGTTTGTTTTTTTTTTTTTTTTTAACTGACCATATATTCTGTCACTAAAGGGTATCACTGAACTCACTCTAATTTCCTATGACAAAATGCACACAAATTCCTGTAATGTATGTGTGGCTTTAAATGATTGAGAAATACCATTAAACTACTACTAATGTTTGCAGCAAAAATACAACTGCTTATACTGAACCACTATTTCTGTATGAAGACTAAGTATACATTACTTAAACTGTGGAATAGCTATAATTTTTATATATGCTTGTTAGGAGGCTGTGCTTAAGCCTGAAGACTTCATATAGTTCTCAGCTTGAGCTAAAAATATCCTTTTCTTTTTCAAGTCCTGGCCATTATTTTCTGTTCTATTAGTAATATGACAATTATCTGAGGACTGCTGAGAAAAGGGGAATAAAATGTGAATGTTTACATTTTCACACATACAATACTTACTACACAGCTTTTGATACAAATCCCATGGGCTGGCTGGAGGCCAGTTTATTTCCTAACCTATCATAGAACAGCTGGAGTCCATGTGTAACTGCAAACTTGCCAAATCCAACATTTTTGGCTCATGGGAATTTGGATCAGAGAGAATGTGGCAATCCAAGACTACTTCACAGAGAAAGATAATTTAGACATGGTTCCTGTAATCCTGTCAAAGACAGTCTGCATTATCAGGCTGAAGGTTGTAATTCTCATCGATCTGGAGAAAATCTTGATTAAAAGTATTGTCTTAAAGATGATCTTAGTTTGATAGAATTTTCCTAGATCTCCAGTTCTGATTCAGAAGATGAAGTGGAGAGAAAAAAAAGAATTTTTAAGAGATTTAAAAGTTCCATAAAAAGACAGGCATACTGTATTCTGGAAAAGGACAGATTTTCATTTTGATATCTATGATGGAGCAAAGATTTTGCTGATGCTGAACTTAAAACTAGTGGGCAGAAGACTGGATGTTCTCATCCCTGGTGACTCAGAAGCAGAGCAGAACATGATTCTTCTTTAAAAATTCTCATGTTTTTAATTAGTTTGAATGTCTCTGTACAGGCAGTAATAAGATGAAGTAATGCCTTTCTCCTCTAGATGTCTGCTGTGTGGAGTCTATTCCATGCAAACTTTCAGAATGAGACCTTTTTAAGTGTATGCTACAGTTTAAAATGTATTAGAAAAGGTAATTTTTTTGACTAGTTTTTGAAAGGCATTGCTTTGGGAGTTCAGATTCTTGGCAAACTTCAGTGTGCAGATACCAGTGTTATAGACACTTCAGAAATAATAATAATACATCTAGATTACACAGATATTGGCCCAAAGGGCCGAGTGTTATTGCCAAACTCTAAAGTGAGAACAGGGTTGTACAGATTCCCCATGCAGCTTGTGTTTAATTTTACAGGAGACATTGTTTTAATTTTTCTAATGATCCCCAATATAGAAATTATATTCTAATCAGTGCAGGAGTCCAAGAAATTTTGTGTACATGCCAGCAAAAGGATCTTCTAAATATGACATAGTTTTACTCAGTAGTATAAATATCTACTGGAGCTTGATTAGAAGATAGTGTTGAGAGGTGTATGCTAATTTTTACTGCAGGTTTTTACTACTGATAACCTCTAAGAAACAGGCAGTAGTCCCACCAATCTTTCTTTGCTTGAAGATAACCTTCTCAAGTAAGCTTCTGTTTTTACCTATACTCTTCCTCAGAGTTAGGCAGTTGGCTCCCTGGGTACTCTATTCACAGGCCTGCACCAGACGCCGAGGCTCCTACTTTTTCCACAATGCTACATATCGCAGGCTAAAATTCATCTAAGTGCAGGAACATTTGTGAGTTTGGAGCACTGTCCAGGGCCCATCTAGCCACAGCTGCAACATTGGCAAGACTTCTGCAGCTCCAGGGGTCCAACCTCTTCTAGAGCACAGGTAAGTCACCCAGAGAAACCAGAGCTTGGTTTTTTTTCCCCTTTGAAACAGTGCTACTCTTTTCTTGATATACTAGCTTATATAGTGGAGCACATGATTACTTGGGGAGTAGGTCCAGTTCTATGGATCACTTCACTGTCAGAAGGCAAACCTGGTACTTCCCATCTTTCGTTGCAGACTACCTGGTGCTAAGGAACTTATCCTGTTGAACCTGGGCTACTGTGTGAAAAGAAATATCTCTATGATAGGAAACATTGGGGGAAAAAAGCTTGAATCTGTTGCCACAAACTGAGAAAATCCATCTGGGATGAGGCAGGCTTGAGATATTGTCCCTGACTGCAGATATGCTTATGCCTTTTAAACTAAATGGTTGCTGACTGAAAAACAGAAGCAGTTTTACTGTCATCTTCATCAGAGTTTGAGTATGTTCCTTCCTCTCCCTTTGACAGACTTGCAAAATGACCTCAGAAGGGGAAATGCAGTCCTGAGCTGTCAGCCTTGCTCTGTGGAGGAATTAAGGTGTTTTGCCCCTTCTCCGTGAGGCCGCCTGGAGCTTCCTTCCATCATGAGAGCTTGCCGTCCCCTTGCGCTTAGAGGACCACACCTCTGGGCTACCTGTCTCACCCCCTGTGGCCCCAGAGTCAGCAGTCACTGCTTGTCGTGGCTGCCAAGTTCCTCAAAGCGACTGCTTCACAGAACCCCTTTTCTAAACACCTCCAGTTTGAGCACTTTTGATGTAACTTGGGATACATGAGAACTGGGAATGTGACACCTGTTTAGTGGCTTCAGTAATGCTCCTCCTCTATTCTGCAGCGTCCTGCAGATACCTTTGTTAGTCCAGGGAAGCAGTAAAAACATACATATCACTTAAGTACAGTTATCATGCTGGTATAAAGCTTGCATCTAAGTGCTGTGGGGTATTAACCAAAGATCTCCAACTACTTCAGATATCAAAACCAACAAAACTGTGATAACATAATATTAAACACAGGATACTTAGACTAGTTGCAAAGCTCTTTTAGAGCAGACTTGAGTGCTTCTTCAAAGTATCACGCAGTGCCACATAGATCCACTTTTAATTGGAAGTTATAAAAAAAATTCCACTCCTGCACATTTCATATTTGGCAATTAGCTTTTCTTTGCTATTACCTGAACTGCTGCTAAGGCAGATGGCACTGTCTAGTTCCTGTCATCAACTGATGAACTTCAGCTGTCTCCAAAAGATGCTATTTAAAGAGAGCTTCTGCAGGAAAAGAAAATGTGACCCTGTTGTGCCAGTGATAAAAATCAGTGTATTGGCTAATTGTCAGAGAGACTAGCAATCATACAATGATGATGGGAACCTGTGCATTACTGGAAGTTAGCTACTGAATATAACCTTCTCTTCCTAGAGGGAGGAAAATAAATATGCTGGTATGTGTTTTTGTTCAGAGCTCAGATGGCCTAGTCTATTATGAGGCCTTAATTTAATGGGATTTTGTTCCTTGTTCAGAATTAGTCCCATGCTTATTTTGTGAATAGGTATTTCTTTTCTTCCCAAAAATGTTTTATTCCATGTTATTTTCAAGTCATAAGACAATATATAAAAACTTATCCAGCCGCATCTTTGGGACTGACAGGGTCCCAAGGCATGAGAAGCAGAAAGGAAGGCAGTGAATTGCCTCCTCCTCTGTTTTTGGTGCTAAAATTGGTAGCTCTAACGTAGTGGAAAGAGACTTCTTGAAGGTGAACAATTTGGCCTTTCTGCCAAAAACAGAGAGGTGATTGACAAACTGCAGAACATGGATGGGGTCCTTGAGACTACTGATCTCCGAGTGAGTACTTGATTTGTTTGTGCCAGTGAACAATCCTAATCCTATATGCTGAGTTTTACTTTATAAAAGGCTCCCATGGAAAAACCTTACATTTACATTTACTTTATAAAAGGCACCCATGGAAAAACCTTACATTTTCAGACATAGGTGTACTGCCTACATATCGGTATGCCAGATGAGAGGGAAATACGCCAAGGTTGTCGCTGTCAATGCTCAATAAGAGATGAATATAAGATCCCTCAGAACACTTTGCATCATCCAAATAAATGATTTTTAAGACTAGGTAATGAAAGTCTGGATACTTATATACTGTAGACTGCATTCGTGAGAGTCAGAAAGTGTTTGCAGACTTGAAAGACATTTCTCATCTGCATTATTGTTGTTTGCAGTAGTTACAGCCAGAGGTCTCAGTCCCATTGTACTAGGCATTGCAGGAAAAATAATGAAGACAGACACTTTTTCTGAAGGACTTTTACTCCTGAGCTAGAAAATACTTTCTAAGAGGTAGAAAAATTTTGAATGTATTCATTGTAAGTATTTTCATGTAACAGAAGTTTTTTCCTCCTGCAGCTTAAAGACTGCAAGAGTAGAGGTCAAAGTCCTCTCCTATATACTTACAGAATCTCGACAAAACTATTTTATGTGCAAATATATTAGCCTAGAATTATCTTACAAAATGCGAGAGGGCTATACCTTTGGCTAACGGCTTAGCTGCTAGACATTTAGCTAACACCATTTAATAAAGCTCTACTATTTATTATTGTATTTAGTATTCTTTTTCTTGAACAGCAGAGTTCACCGATCATTATAAAGTTTGTGTGAAACACAAGTGTATGGTGTGGGACCGAATAGACTTTTCCCCTGTATTTAAAAAATGTTTTATCACCTCTCCATCTTTCATTTTTCCATAGTGACTTAGGCTTTAAGTGAGATGAGACCCACTGGAAATGTCTGTACTGCTCGTAAAGAGTTGTCCCTGAAGAGGTTCTGAATGCAATGTGCTCTGTGTCCTGCTTGACTGCCATCCACATATCTGAAACACAGACTTGAATGCAAGCAGCGTGCCTAGCAGCATACAAACCTGTCTGGCACATTTCCACAATTTGGAAGGCACAAACAGGCTGTGCTTACAGCTTTGCTTTCCATTTGGGCCGCGTGTCTGGTTTTGAGGACAATTCTTAGGCAATTCCTGCCCCAGGAGCAAATTAGTTCAGAGGCAACAGATTATTACAGATTATTTATTCAGGAGAATAAAAGTTTAATTTTTTTAAAACTTAAATGGTAAAACTGAACATGAAGGGGAAATTCCATTCTTATTTCAACTAAAGCCTTTGAAGAAAGATAGTTTATTAAAAGGCAAATCTTCTTTGCTAAAAGAATAGATGTGACTTCATATGTGGAAGTTAAGCTCAAGGGGTGGCAAGTCCTGAGGCTACTATGGGGCATAGTTGCTTTGCAGACTTGGGAACTCATTCTGACTAGAAGGTAAAGATATTTGGGAAGAGATTTCTAGAGCCGAGTCCACTGGATTTGAAAATTCTCATGGTAAAGTTCACCCAAATCAGTACTATCTATTTAGATTCTAATTTGCCTTTCAAAAATTCTCTAGGATTGAAGATGCAAGAAGAAAAATTGATCACAAGTTTTTCTTGCTTGGGCTTCAGACCACAACCCCAAACTTCGAAACTGGCTAAAATCTCTCCTTTTCCATCAGTGAAGACAGAAGAACCTTGTTTCCGGGATTGCAGGTGGTTTATGTCAGAAAAAGGGAAATTTGGTAAATGCGATTCTAGAGATAGCCATCACAATACCTTAAACCAAAACAGGTTATAGTGGAAAATAGTGAGCTAAAAACTGTCAGCTTTCTTCTTGTACTATGCCAAATATTTTGGACTATTGATTTTATCTTGACTAGGACCTAGGCAATTGCATGGATATCTTGCCTTTGATTTTCAGTTGAGATCCTTGATAAAGCATTCATTTCCCATTGCCTCAATTCTTCAATGGGAAAAATTATAGTTACTTAGACAAATACTGTAAAGATAAATGGTATTAATTTTATGAGGCAGTGGTGAGGAAGGCTGTACCGTTAGTTGGACAACAAATCACAAATTTGGTTAGAAACACTATTTATGACAGTCCCTTCATTCAGTGGAGTAGAAAAATATATGTCAAAGTTTTTTGCAGGTTCTGTAAAAGAAACCACAAAGTGCAATACTCAAACAAAGTGGAAAGGTGCTCAGCTTAGAGAAGTGTTTGCTATAAGCAGCTTTTCAAAGTTAATGAGAAATATCCACGTAAGGGGGATTTTAATAAGCATTCTCTTGCTGAGTTCTATATTTTTGATTAATTTAAAATAAGTCATCCAGGTTTAATGTATCAAAAGACAGCTACATTCCAACTCTGCTGTAGGATTTTTGCATGGAATCATGATTTTTATTTAAATACGTTCATTTGAATCTCAAGATCTTAATAGTTCTATTATAAGAGTCTGTTTACATTTTCTGTCCTATTTTTTTCTATGTCACAAAGGTTTGTGATTTGATTGCATCGAATCTGGTGACTGTAACAGACTAGAGAAATGGCCATCATTCTTTAAGTAAAAGCCCTAATTAAGAGTTAACTAGCTTAAAATAAAACCAATATTTCTATCAGTAGTTATACATGAAAATGTTGTAGGTCTTCTCAGACTTTGATAGACTGTAAAATCAAGATTTTTTCCAAGCAACTGATAAGGTATAATTTACTCCTCCTTATAAGAAGCAAAACTGTGTAGTCAGAAGTATCCGGGGGGGGGGTCAGAGGAGCATGGATAAGTTAGCAGACTTTGGAAGCTTTATACGAGTGTATCCCGTGCTAGTTGATGATAATTGGAGAGGATGCTTTAACTTTACTTTTATCAGTATGTTGCGTTGTTGACAGAATGTAAAACATCTGTAGGACTTCTAACCTTTCAAAATCGGCTGCTTCAGAAGCAAAATAATCTTCTGGATAAAACTACCATTTAAGCTCCTGTTGTGTTGCTATTTCACTCCCTTGGAGAAGATAACATGGTAGGTTGAATTATCTGGTAGAAAATTGTCAAGAATTATGTTCTGAATGACAGCTGCTGTGTTAGCACTCTGTGATGGATTCGGAAAGGCTGATGGACATTTTAGAGTGAGCAAGAACATTTTCTCAAAGTATAAATTAAAAAAAGTTATATCATTTAAAACAACCTACCAGTAGTATGAAGAAAGTATTGCTTAATTCTACATTCCTTCAGCCAAACGCCTGCTCTGGAATCATCCTATTTCCTCAGTAATAGCTAATCATACTGGAGGAACTAAATTGCATGTGTCCTTTTACTTAACTTTGTAGAACACATAGGCAATTATGGGAACTAAGAAAGGTTATATTGGCCATCAGTCATTCTAGTTTTATACTTTATTCACCCTGTGGTGCCTTGTAATTGTTTCTTAAATGACCTTATTATGTTTGTGCAACACAGAAAATAGCTTACTTCACTTGCTTAAAAATTATTCAGATTCCATGTGTTTCTATTCATTAATTTTTACATGCAGATTGCTTAAATTACTTATTATAAACTGTACTTCTGTGGGGTGCCTACACTAATTGGTAAGCCAAATTACCTACACCAATTGTTTCTTGTGGCAGCGATGCCATAGAATTTATTTATACCTGCGCACAGACTTTGCCTCTGGTGGGCCTGCACATGCTGTAGCGCTTCAGGCATTTTGATGTGTCTTGGAGCCTTAGGAAAAGGAAGGCAGTGCAGACCGTGGGCATCTGACTTCAGTTTCTGACTGTATATTCTTTATCACAGGCCGCCTTCTGTTTTGCTTCTGCTTGCTCAGGATAAAAACTTATTACACATCCATTTCTGACAGGGCAAGCTGAATTCTGCCTAGTAAAAAACTGCCGGACTCAATTATGGTGAGCATGGGACTTTTTTGACCATAAAGTATATTACGTATATTTCACCATTATTTAGGTGAGTAGATGGTATCCAATAACATCACTATAATGTGCTTTAAACTTTTTTCTTGTCTTATTCCAGCAGTGGTGAGAAAGACTGACTCTGTGAAATGGCAGTGGATGCCATCTCAAGAACTGAGACTCTAAAGTCACTGAATCAGGTGACTTTATCTCCTCAGTGTCCTCCCCAAACTTTCCAACACCACCAGCTAGGAGACAAAGCCACTGTTTTGTGGGAAAGATAAGCTGAAAACCACTGATCACATTGTGCCATCTAACTGAAGGTAATTAATGATTGCACAAGTACAATATCTTCAAGTCATATCTATCTCTTAAAAATCACCAAAAGTAGGGAATGCTCATCAGTTTTCTGAGTCAAATGACAGACATAGGATGGGCGTTTTGTGAGGAATGATTTATTTCATGGAGGATAATTCTGTATCTCTTTTGTGACTGAGAGCTTGGGGCTTCCTGCTGTCAATTTTCAAGTTGACCGTAACCTCTAGTAACAGAATATATTGCTTCTGGGATGCCTGATCAGGAGAGCAACTTATGTCTTCCCTCTCTCCCCAGGAATGGAAGGTTGTAACAGCAAGAGCAAAATAATTTTACTTCTTATTGCACTCGTCTTACTACTCCAAACATCAGCACTAATTTGTCTTGGTGCGTATTGCAGCTATAATCATCAGTAGTCTATCACTGAAACATGCTTGTACATTCCAGCATGGACTCTTTTTATTGAAGCTGTCCTGCTATGCAGAAGGGGATGCAGGGTTCAAGGTAGTGGAATTGGTGGCCTAGCACTGTCAGTTCTCAGCTGGGAGGCAGAAAACATGCATTTGGCTTTTACATTTTTTTCTGAACTTACTCAGTGCCTTTACAATGCAGAATATACAGACAATCCTGAAAGGAGGAACTAGAACCCAGGAACAGTTTGCAACAAATCCCTCTCGGTTTGCATTTTTATAAAAGAGATAGACAAGGGGTTAGGGAGGAAGGAGAAAGAGAGAAAGAAAAAGAAAGAGGGAGAGCGGCAGAGAGAGAAGAGAAAGGCAGATTCCCTTACATGTTGGTTTTCTGCTTAATGGAAAACATTGATAACATTACGAATGTCTCAGCCACGGGTTGAGACTTGCTGGAGATTTCACAGAAAATACACTGGACTCTAGTGTAAACTTGGCACCCAGGAAACTCTAGCTTCAGGTAGGTGTACCAGATGCATGTAACAAATGACATTGGTGTTTATGACCACAGCAGAAGCAGGATTTTACATGCAACTCTTTTTTTCCTATTCCAGTGTTTATAATTTTCTTAACATCATGGGTTTGTGAATGGGTGCCATTCTCAAGCACTTTAGTTTCTAAGACACTATTATAACTGGGATTGGACTCCAAATTTCACCTGCAGGACTGAGCATCTGAAAATCAAACACAGGGATGCTTGCTGGTTCTTCCAGGACAACGTTCCTTTCTAAATGTGGGCTTTTTTTTTTTTTTTTTTTTTTAAATTGAATTGGTACTGTGCAGTGGGACAGAGCTGTCTAATTTCTGTGGAACATTGGGATGCTTAATTTTTTATGTATCTGTTATCTGATAATTCATATATACTTCTGAGAGGTACTGTGAGAACATATTCATATATGTAGGTGCATGCTCTGGTATCACCGTGGTGGGGTAAGGGAACCCTATGAATATGATTATGAATTTTCTGGAGTTATGTGGAGAAAAAAAATGAGTAAGATGAGATTATTGTCCTTTTCATTCACTCAGCTGCAGATGCTAATGATCAGATTTGTGCATTTATTTCTTCACCGAGCAGTTGTTCCTAGGAAGATGTCTTGCAAATATCTTCTGATGTATGTTTACAAATTGCTGACAGAGCGCATCATGGTTTCATCTTCGCTTATGACCTATGTGCTTTATAATATATAATAGATTACTGTGTTGTAATAACTGTCCAGTTTTCTTTAATATAATAGTATGATCATTCTTGTACAGTAAGATATAATAATATAACAGTATAACATTGTATTTATAATTATATAAAGATATGAAAATATAGAATTATATATAATAAGCTATGATTGTTGTATAATAAGATAGCAAATAATATGTCACAGATTTAACACTGTCACTAGAAATATGACATATGTCTTACTGTTGAAGCCAGGGGTTAGTCAACTAATACATAATATTTTTAATGTGTTACAGTGTTTTTAATGCAGATTTTTTTATTTCAGATCACAAAAAGTATTTTGAGTTAAACAAGAACACAGAAAGCAGAGACTTTTTCCATAAGAGAGAAAACTTCAAAAAAGGAGATGAGAAAACAGAAACTTACTTTCAAAAAAGGCATAATATATTTTCTGAACAATATACAGTACCTTATCTTAATTGAATAGTTTTATCCTGCAACCATTTATGGAATAGCAGAGTACAGAACGAGGTAAAAACCTCACACATATTCACTTTTCTTGGTCTAATTTGCAAAGCTTAGCAAATTAGATTCTGCAAGAAAGAGTCAACCTTTGCCCTTTGCAGACTATTTATTATTTTCATTTTGACATGAAACTACAATGACTTCTTATTCTTTTCTTCATAGTCAAACTGTTGAACAGTGATTTGTTTAGCATATAGCAAGAATAATACTAAAATATAAGAAGAAAAGAAAAAGAAAAACAAGTACATATTTTGTTTTCTCCGAAGCCAGAAAATAGAGTGAAGCTGTACTACAAACACCAACTCAGAAGAAAATACAAGACTGTTTAATCTGTTGAGAATTTGGCAGAGAGTAAGTGAATATCCAGAGACAACAAAGAACACACTTTCACAATCTTTTCTGTCCAAAAAAAGCCAGGATTTTCCTGGTGTCATACAAGACAACATGGGAGCTCTGCTTACAACCCTGCCCATGAGGCATTGGACCAATACTGCTTAAATTGTAAGAACCCTTTTGTTCATCAGTCTGAAAGATGGTCATAGATATTTAGACTTTGTCCACAGTCAGGACAGATTCTTCCCCACAGCTTTGCTCTGGGGATCCTTCACAGTACAGTGTTGCTCCCCCTACTCATACTGTTGTCCAGCCTTCACTATCGATTCATCATGAATAGTATTTATTATTCAGCATGGTATTAATATCCCACCCCCACATCCCTTCCTATGCCTTTCATCCCCAATCATTTTAATACTATGGCAAAACTAAAATTCTCCCTCGCAATCTAAAACAGACAATAAAATAGTCAAATTACTTACAGTCAATATTTTTGAATGTTTCTTCCCCTAGGATTCTGTTAAAAAAATTACAAATTCAGTAGCTTGTGAGAAGCTGCTCGCACATTCAGAAAATATGCTGCACAGGCTAAAACAATTTTAAAAAGCCTGAAAAAGCATCCAACTCCCCCCGAAACTCCCTGTCTTCTTATCTTGTGGATTATTCTTTATTTTCCCCCTTTGTCCAGTTGCCAATGCATTTTTCTGAGTGACAGAGCTTCTAATATTTCTCTTAGAGGAGTAACAAGGTGAATAATTCCCCAGTCAGAATGATTTCCCCCCCTCCAATATTTGGCAAAATAATCAAACCAAACACCCTCCTTAATTTTATCTCATTATTCTTCCTGGAGCTATAACCCTTTTCTGTCACTTGGAATAGTGCCTCTCCTTCTGTAATGCTTTCCCATGAAAAATTTGTAGGTTATTATTGCTCTCCTTAGTTGTTGCTTAGCTAAGTGATATATGCTTGACAGACTGTAATTGCACGAGCCCCTGGGAAGTGAAACTGCCAAGTTGCACACAGCTCTATTCGGGATACGTATTACAAGGTGTGTCAAATGCAGCCAGATGTAGTGCATAAACAAGAGCAAAAAACCTCAAACTCTGACTAAAAGAAGAGAGAGGGAGGGATATTTTTTTCTTAAGCCAGCTATAAAAATCTCAATTATTTTTTAAAGTTTTCTAAAGGTCACTAGTGAAAGCACTCCAGTGGGTGTCACAGAGACCCCACTGGTCCCAGTAGCTGACTCCACAGGCCAGGGGTGCCCACGCCCTCCGTCTGACTCCAGCTGCTGGCCCCAAACCCACGCCCTCTGGTCCCCCCAGCAGCTGGCACCTAGTCCTTGCAGCACTCACGTAGACACAGGATAGAGAGAGTACACCGAGAGATTGTTAAGAAAGGATTTAATCAGGAGACGGGGCAGACTGTGATGCTCAGGCACAGGGCTGGGTCAGACAAGCCTGTTGACCAGCCATGGTTTACATGCAGCCATCCCCTTTTATGCCTGTTTCTGTCTAATCCCCTCGTTGTTCCTCCCTTATCCCCTTCTCTTATCTCCCTTTCCTTCATAAATTTTGCATAGTCCCACAGAAATATCTTGAGTACCCATGTTTCCCCCTTCTTGTCAGTTAAAAAGTACAGGCTGATCCTCTCCAAAGCTGTGCCTCAAGTTTCTTAATGGTCCAGCAATTAGTAGCTGGAGACTTTTGGTCTTTGCCATTGTCTCTATTATCCTTTGTCTACCATATTTGTCTTTCTGTATTATCCTTTCCCTCTTTACTTTTTATCTCCTTTTGCATTGACAAACTCCTCGATCAGATAACCTTGCAAAGCAGACGTTCTTGCCTTCCACATACCCTTGCAGAAGTCAATACAGTGAATCTCAGAAAACAAAAAAAGCCCTGAAAAGTGAGTGGGTGAGCCTGGTCATAGAATAGATCAAAGAAATGAAAGCCTGAAATTCTTGTAGATTGTATATGTTTTAAAATAAAATATTTGGCATTATCATTTGCATATTAATGTTACAGTAATTAGAAGGTCATCCATATGAGATATTACTTTTATGATTTTTTTTCCCTGCAAAGCCCAGAGGTAAAAAGGATTCATCTGACCAAATGTAATCATCTACAGCTCAGCTATTCATCCTGGGCTTCCTCTGTATCAGTGGGCAGAAATAGGCACTTCTTGGGTGCGGTTTATCTCATCCTAAAATAGACTTCTAAAATATCGTCAATGAAGAGAATTAGTCAATTTTAAAGCATGGCTCTTCTGATCCAAAGTCAGCCTAGGGGGTTAGCTGAGATGTAGATGTCTACATTCTACACATATTAAATTAGGTGAGATGAATCCCACCCTTCATTTATTTTTCAAAGAATATAACTTGAGATTGTCACATAATGAAATGAATAGGAGAGATGAAGCTTCAAGAAAAGCATTAAATATTACAAGAAGGGTGATAAGATTGTGAGAACTGGTAATAACACTTAGGCACAGTAGTGACCTGATGTTGCCAGGGTCATACACATATAATTATGTGCTATTGGAAATGAGCAAAGAATGTGTGAAAAGTAATGTGTGCTATGTTTAAAAAAAGTTTAATAGAAGAGTGCAACAAAATGTAACACCAGAGCTAGAGAAATAAACAAGTGCTTTCCTCTCTCTACTGATTCCTTCTCCATTGCTACTTCAACGTCCAAGCTTTTGTCCTCAGCATTGAAAGCTTGTATAACCACTCTCCTCTGCCTCATCTCTCCTTCAAACTTAGGAGCAAAAAGCAAAGAGAGATAAATCGAAGAGCTGAAAAGTCTGTAGTGTACAGAAGTAATTCAAAGAATTAGAAGGAAAAAAGAAATGAGAGAGGAGGAGGAGGAGGAGGAGGGAACAAAGAGAGGAAAATGAAAGCGGAACAAGTGAAACAAGTGTCCTGTCATTCTCTAGGCTGTATTGTCTATCTACATGTAAACTAGTTTTCTGGTGACTAATACAATAGACTGCTCCTAGCTTGCTGAAGTTGTCACTTGACCACTTCATTGTCTTTTATGTTTTGCTTTCTCCTGTCCTATATTTTTCTCTCTTCCATTTTCTTCCTGTCTATAATTCCTGTATGCTTTCTAACACCATAATATTTAAAAGCGTCTGTCAGTCTGTCTACCCTTTGCTGCCAATTGCTATTGTTTTTGCCTCACTCCAGCTAAGCTCATTGAGTTGCTTTGGAAAGAGCTCAGCCTCCTATCCATACCTCTGGAGGCAGAGCAACAAGACAGAGAGGGCTGCGGGGAGAGGCGGCAGCCAGCAGCAAGGGAAGCCTGGGCCAATGGAAACGTACAAAAACCTGTATCATTTAAATGAGGAAGGCACAAGGTAGAGAAGAAGCGAAGCAATTCTTTTGTGATCGGCACAGAAACCATGAATAATGTGCCAGTTATAATAATGAACTGGAAAAAAAAAAAAAGACTACTGACTGGAGGTTAGCTCTGTTAATGGTCAGAAATGAAAATGAGATGAACAGCCAAAAGTGTGGAAAAAGGGGAAGCTGCAGTGTCTCAGACACCTGCTTTTCTTAATCCACTTCCATTTGGAAACAAAAATGCTTCCTTTTCAGTCCAATACATATCAACAAGTAGGAGCAGGTGACTGATTTGATGACTGAAACTAAATTTGGGGGCAATCATTCTCTTACAGGCTGTCATGAGAGTTGCCCTTTCCTTCAGATGCTGATTTTCTATGTCATGTTGATGCCCCATGGCGCCCATGAAGTTTGGCTCCCCACTGGATTATCCTTGCATAAACAGAGAAGAAGAAACAATCTCCATGCCAAAGAGCTTGCTCTAAGCAAGTCTACTGTGGGAGATAATTTTTCCATAATGAGCATGTGTGTCTTTGTGCTGCTCAGGTTTGTGTTAGGTTACTAAATCATGCTCCCAGCCTCCCACTTTCTCTCTAGATAACGGCATGGATTTTGGAAAGGAGCTTTACCCTTCATCAAAGTTATGCTATGTCTGAAGCATAGCCAGATCTCTCCCTTAAATGAGAGGAGTTTTAGGGATGAGTGTTTCTGTACTGAAGCAATAATGACTTCCAGCTGAGAGACCAGAGAGTCAGAGGATGATGGTTGAGACCAAAAAGCTTCAACACCATCCTGCATCATGGCCACTAACTGAAGTAATGGGGGACTGGGATGCAGATGAGCAGAACTGAAGAGGTGCAAGCTAACAGATACCATCCAAAATTAATGAGACATATTGGGGTAGAACCTGTTCAGAGGAGAGAGTAGGATGAAGGAAAACAATGAGTGGTTCTGAAAAGAAGGAATTAAAGATGAAAACAGAGAAATACTGTTGGCAAGTGGAAATCCATTTAGAACAGGTTTATTAAGAGATTGACTGGGAACTTCACGTTTACTTTTTTCCCTTCAGGTCTATTTTTGGTGCTCAGGAGGGATAGAATTATAATCTGCTACTTCCTTTTTTGTGTGTGAGAGAATAATTTGATATCCCAGTTTATGTTTTTACCTCCCTTCTCAAATCAACACTAATTACTTGTGGAAACTAAAAAAGTCTTGACAAATATACGAAATGGAATTTTACTTTTCTGGAGATCTGAGACTCAAGAGGCTGTTAGCATGTATTCTGAGGTATTCAGAGATTTCTGAAGGCTACTGGAGCAAATTACTGACCATGTTTTTTCTTCAGAATCCTCATGAAAAGCTTTTTCTTACCATTGTCAAGAGGAAAATAAATGCTCTCTGAAGCTGTGGCAAGTCTTATACCATTCAGAATCATAACAGTAGCTACTTTATACAAAACCAGGAAAATATGTATAAATAGTAAAATACCTAAAATTGAAAATATCTAAATATAAGGTTATATCTGGTATCTGTTGCAAACTGTTTACTTAATAACTCCCATGATTATTTTAAAATGTCTCTATGAGTCTGAGATTCACCCAATGTTTGAGTTAAACTTCAGTGTACTCAAACACATAATAAAAGCAGTAGGACTTGGGTGCGGAAAAAAAATCTTGATGATGATTTTCTCAAAGCAATTGATTCTCTTCAGTATATTACCCCATATGTAAGTTTTCATGCAGATGTTTTGAGATAAAACCAATGAGAAAAGCAAGCAGGTGAGAGTTGCAAACTGATAAATAAATTGCTGACATAAGGAACATTTCTTTTAGAAGGGAAAAAAAAAAAGCGTGTGTTCACTTTCTGTAGTACAGGATCAATTTTACTCCTTTCATGGTGGTGTACTCAATCATATGCTGTAAATCTGTGGAACAGTAGCTGTAAAACAAATAGCGTTGCAGTAAGCCTGTATATTTTTTAGCAAGAAATATACTGATTTAATATAAAGGGAACAAAAGAACAAACACTTACAGGCTGTGGCTCTACCCTGCCACAAAGCCCTGGAAAGGACCCCTGTATAATTTCTCAGTCCCTTGTATGGTCTATTCCTTATTCCCTCAATAAAAGCGAATTGAAGTCAGCTCTTTATCCATGGATGATAAGGCATCAGTCCAGCCTCTTCTTTTCTCTGCCTTCCTCCTCCTTGCCCCATTTGCTGTCTCATATATAGAGCTCTAATTCTAACACAGAAATTAGATTTTCTTTTGACTAAGATGCCCGGAGTTCTTGCTTGTACATTATAGTTGAATCTGAGTACCTCATGCAAAACAAAGCATTTTTATATTGAGTCTTTTGCAGTATCACAGCTCATTCTGTACAGAAGCAGACACAAGATCCCTGGATGTCAGTCAGAGGCTCTTCTGTTCTGCAGTGCTCTTCGAGCTTATTAAACACCTGAATCCAAAAGGTACCGATCTGCAGACTACTGCTTTATGAATAACATAGATACAGTAGTCTTCTGCTGACCCAGATTTCTCTTTTTCAGTTTGTATTTGCAGACACCGTCTGTGGAAGTCCTGGTCTCTTCCCATCATTGGAAGGCTACGGTTCTTTTGATAGACCACTGCACCTGTGCACTTTTTGATAATCTATAACGATAGGCAGTGAGGTGGGCATTGATAAGACATTGCTCTGTGAACTCTGTATTGGCAAGGAGGGGCATACCCTTTTTATAACCCCTAGCTAAGGCAGCATGTGCAGCGGTTTTTGTTGTATCTATCATAAAAGAGAATGATTTGAAGGTTACCTCTGTCATATCTATCAAATCACTCACAATCTACTTCAATTATCACAGCACTGCACAGCTGACAGTTACTTTATCTTGCAGTGAAGAAAATGGGTACAGAGGACCAATAGAAAGGAATAAGCGTGACTTTCACAAATGCAAAACATATAGCAGAATAGAAAATTATAATTTCTGACTGACTTTAGATTTAAACAGAAGAGACGAGTCCTTAAACAGTGCAAATAGATATTTTTCTGCCATTAACTCCCCTCTCAAATTATCAAGAAACAGATTAAAGGTGATCCAGCAGCCACTGGTTTGTGTTCCTTCTTTGTATTTGCATATAAAATTGCTTTTTTAATTTTTTTTTATTTAGGGGCTGATAAATGCAGAAGACAGGCATTCTGTCTCTATTCTTGCACCTTTCACCATTGCCTCTTACCATAACTCCAGGTAATTCAAGATCTGGATAACCATAAGGTATAAGGCAGAGCAGCAGCAAGAGGCCACCGTAACTGTCAGGTGCAAATTCTCTTTTTGTAAAAATAAACTCATTAAGCTATAGAACTCTTTGCCATGTTATATTGTAGCTATTAAACGATTACCTGGCAACAAGGAAGACTGAGGAAAATCATAGAAAAGAGATCCGTGGTGGGGACTACTAAATGCATAGAAAACACATCTAGCCCAGGAAAGCACAGGATGAACCACAAATAGTTGAAGGTTGGAAATAGTATTTTTGAGAATTATAATGTATGCTGGCTCTGTTCTTGTACTTTCCTCTAGTCATGCATATTGCTCACAGTGAAAGACAGGAGACTGAGCAAGGTGTAGGAAGAAAATTCTGAAGTTATTTGCACTGCTTTTCTTATCCAAGATGTACAAATCCTTTATACCCACAGAGATCGTTCTCAGGAACTTACAGCTATGCGTGAGGAAACTGCCCTACCAGCAACGCTCCTCTGCTCAAAGGGGAATGAGTTAATTCTATTAATGAAGGGAAAAGTCTATTAACATAGTTCCCAGTATATAGGTACCTGAAATCTTACTGTAGAAAGAGTTTTAGTGGCAATGAGGCTTTGGTCTGTATTAGTTTAGATTACCATATATCAAACTAAGATGTGACAAATCTGTCTGGGTTCAAACCCAGACAGCTTGTTCCATCTCCGGCTCCAGTCCCTCCATCTCTAAGGAATTCCTTATGGGCCACCTGACTCCTGAAAAGATTCAGTCTGGAGAGGGGGAAAAAAAGTAATTTCAAGAATGTTTAACTCCATTGTCTATAAAGGGATCTGACTGTTGTGTATCAGATATAGGAACCTATGTCATGTACAGGAGAGAAGAGTCCCTCCCAGTTGTGTTTTCACAGCATCACATACATGAAGACAAAGGCATTGAACACGCGCTTGCTGTACTTCAAGCAAACTATTTCACCCCTTCTGTGCAAAGCATGTCAGACTTGTGAGATTTAACCTTTCATTGACATTCGCCCAAGGATTCTTTCTTCCCATTGTACTGCTGTATGTGCAACTAACTAGATTACTTGAGTCCTCATGGCAAAAATAGATCATTCTGCTTCTGTATGTGCATGATTCACATCACTCAGCACAGGAACAAAGGACCTATGATTGCTAAGATGCAGAGGCTCTTGTACATCCTGAGTCCTGGCAACCTGTTAAAATATATATTCTTCACCAGTCAGTATATTATTGCTACTATGGAGAAAAACAGGTGAAATTCCCATAAGAGGAATGAGAGAAGGCAGTTCTGTGGGAAATACTGTATGTCCTAAAATGGTAAATGGTCCTCCTGGCATTTGTTTTTTAGGATAGCCCAGGCTGGAATATGCGTAGAGTATATTCCCGGTGTTTGTCACTGATCCCAGAGGACAGAGGTAGGTTTATATGGCAGAACAAGGTATACATCTTGTCCTTTTCATTTCTGTTTTTCAGAGCCATAGTTATCGTATATTCAGGCTTCTATCAGAATTAGAGGATTTGAGTCACTTTATTGTAAACTTGTACTATAGTAGTTATATATTTAAACATATAGAAACAAAATTGATACAACAATTATTATTAGGAGAGGCTGCCTATTTCTTTCATCAGATCCACTGACATATCCATATGATATAATGCTGTACTACATGAAAAGATCAAAATATGTGCTCTCTTTCCAAAGATAGTGTTACAGTCATACATAAATACATCCAAGCAGAATGTCAGAACTGAGCTACGCTTTGCGTGTTACCTACATTTTTGTGTTGATCTGTCTGATTATTTTTCTTTATTTGAAACTACAGCAAAGATGAAAATTCTAAATCTTTTCTGTTCCTAAAGCTTTTAAACTTAAAAAAAAAAAAGGAATAAAACACTGAAAGGAGCAGAATTTATGAATATAGAAAGCTTTTTAAACTAATTGTGTCTTTTGTTGCAAAAAAGATTTAAAATGAAAAGGTCAGCAGTATGTGGGTTTTTTTCCTAAACACATGAACTCTAACGGGTCTCAGTCTGATTTTACCAATTTCCTATAATATAGTGGTAAAGCAATGGGAAGAAGCATGGTTAATTCAAAATATCAGTCTGTTGAATTCTAGTAATAAAAAGTAAGATTAGGTTTTATTAGAGAAACCATGTCTTTTTAAAATATAGCTTTTCTTAATTGCAAAAGTATTCAAATTGTTCTCTAAAATAGAGCTGGATATAGAGCCTAAAATCACATTATGACCTGAAGCTACCTTGGAAGCAAAGAAATTATCAATCCTTTCCAGCTATAAAGAATTTCTATATTCAGTGCACCTGTGCTTCCTCTTCTCTCCTTTAGGCCTCTGAATCATGAAGGACAAACAAGGATATGTACTATGGGAAGAATTAGAAATGTCACTTCCCACTAATTCTAGATTACCAGGTATTACTCTTTTCAGTCCCTATTCTTACTGTTCTGTTTGATGTCTGGAAGCTTTCATATGCAAGAAAGCTGATTAAATCACAGAACACATTTCATTACTTTTTCTGGAATCAGAGAATCATTTCTGCAGCACATTTTTAGGGAATATTACGTGAATATTTGCATTGTGACAACATGCCAACTTTGTCGTTCAGTTCACTCTACAGTCTTAAACAATAAAGAGAGATTCTATACCAGTAAGCTTATATAATCTATATTTGGTTTTAATATATATATATATGATATATGATTATAAAAAAATTGCTTGCCATTAATTGACCGAAAGGTTTTTCTGTCAGGAATAGGATTCTTAATATGTGTGTCCCAACATCCCTCCCAGTTTACTACGCGTGCTGTGCGCTAGGACTTCTTTGTGCCCTCAGGCGGTTGTGTTTCAGTAATAGAAGAATTGTTCCTCATGCGTACTGTATTGATGTTTGTAAAATGTTTTGAGTTTCTCTGAGATGGAAGCTGCTGTGCCAGTATAAAGTCCAGACTATTAATGTACAATTAAACTTCAGACCTGGATTTACCAGAAGAATCTAAGACTGAATCCTCCTTGATAAAGTCTCCATTAATCTTGCACTAACAGAGATACATATGCCCTCCAGTGTCTTGATTCATTAACATGATTTCCATAATGACATACCTGGAATGAAAAAGTTCACCTTTCTACTCAGTAAATGAGTTGGAACAAATGTAGAGAACATTGACCTTACAGAGAGGCTTCTGGGTGATTAAATTGTTGAAACCATGTCAGTAAGTGCATTAGCCACTATAGAAACTTCCCCGTGGTGCTAATGAAGGAGAGAGGATAAAGATCTCTGTAAACCAATTGTCCATGTGTTTCCATCTGGCTAAGACAGAATGGAAAAATTAAAAGGAGTTTATCTAATCACAAGCCCTTACTTTTTTTTTTTCCACTCTACTGCTGCGTAACAAAACTAAAAAACAGTGCTGCGATTGTGAATCAAAAGGCTTTTCAGTCTCGCACAAACACTCAGATATACTTAATTCATCTTCTGCATTGATTTTTTCAGAAACCTGATCAGTGGAAATTCCAAGGTGTTATGGTGAAGGGAACCATATAAAAGCTTGGCAGATAGATAGGACCAGTAGTTTTCAAGTCTTTGAAGAAACTTTACCTTTCAATACATCTGTGCCACATATCTTCCCGTAGATCTCGTAAAGGACAGAGGACTTTCAGGGGGAGTTAAAGAACATAGAAAGCAGAACAGCTTTTCACTGGTGCTTTTAATACATTATCCTTTCTAAGCTTAGCTTCCTGTTTGCAGATCTACAGTTCTCTGCATAATTCAGTGCCCAGCGAGAAATTCTGCATGCCTGTGCACAGAATATTAAATTACAAACTAACACAAAAGGGAATCTGTCCCAGTGCACATGAAGACTGGGGTGTTTTCTATGCTGTGCTGCTCTTTCTCAGCTTATAAGCCTACAAAAATCATACAAAGACATGGCAATAGCAAATTCACAGGTTCAGTCTTTTAAAAGCTCACAATGGATATAACAAAATGTTCATGAAAGAGTGCTAACAGAGGTTTTCCAAAATCGATTTTTCTTATTCTCTCTGACCACATCTCAGTCAGAACGATACCCTTGTGACCTACAAAACGTCTGAGAGAATAAAAATGCAGCAGCAGCTGAGCAAAGAGCAGAACTTTCCAAGTCAGGAAAAAAGGCAAAAAAAAAGGCAGGAGAAACAGGACAAAGCGTCTAACTTCATCATATTCTACAGTGTAACTTTGCTATGGCTGAAAAGTTTCAGTCTCCCTAATGTTAACATTTCTTTTCTGCCACATAACTTGCACCATGACAAATAATTAATCTCCTAGAAAATATATTCTTGTATGAGACATACTTGCATGATGTAATTTATATGGTCCAAGGTTATTGGCTACTCCATGAAGAGCTGAACTAATGAAGTCTTTTTTCTTATAATTTGTGTCTTTTGTCTCTAACCTTTTCCAGCTGAGTTCTCTTTCATGTCATCTATGATATCCCTTACAGGCAAGAGACAGCAATGCTATACCTAGTCTGAAACTATCTGCCTGCTGATCAGCCAGCTAGGATGCACTTGCTGACTCGCTAGAAAGCTGCTGCCAAATGGAGTGTATATGGGCAGAAATTTGTTTGTCTTTCTCTCAGCAGGACAGCAGTTCATGCCCTACCCTTCCCTCTAACTGCTGATTTTCACAATACTTGAAGGAACATAATTATCTTCAATCATTCACTTTCATATGTAGCTGCATACAGACAGGAGGGTTCAAATATTATGAAGGGCAGAGGAAGAGTAGGCAGAGAGCTAGACAGAGTTAAATGCAATATATCGTATTTGTTATGTTTGTGGTATCCAATTTGTTTCCTTTAGGAAAACCAGACCCCCACCCCCCAAACCAGCCTATAACTATTTGTAGAGGATAATAGTCTACAGAGCAACATAGGAAATGCAAATTATATATTTCTACTCTGATAAAAGTATTTTTATCAGAAAATAAGGAAAAAATTTGTATTTACCCATTTACTGAAAATGTTCCTATTTGCAGATCTGCTTCTTGGCTGTCAGCAGAATGATTGCCTTTAATTTCTCAAGGCTGCTCTACAGAGGGGACAATTAAGCTGTAGATCTTAGATACAGGTGTTTTAGGAGCAGTCTTAAAGACCCTCTGATTCCTACCCCTGCACTGCTTCAAAATCACACAACTGGCTGCATTAGGATTAGCCTTCTTGTTGGAATAGGAAAAAGCTGGGTTATTTTGTCCCAGGTCGGTTAGTGATGCAGTTTACTGCAGAACTCCAGAGCAGTTATTCCAGTACAAGTGGACCACGTGTCTTGAGTACCTCGTGCATCATGGGGCAAGGGAGGAAACAAGTGGTTGTGACTGAGGAAAAGGACAAGAAGTCCTTAAATTGGTTTTCCTGCTGAGCTCCTTGTACACAGAAATACCTCTGCGGGTGATGTTAAGGTGGTATTAATTTGAACCTAGTAATTTTAGTATTCTGCACAGGTAAAGTGAAAGGAAATTCACCTCTGCATTTTGATTCATCCTGTTTTAATAGGCTTTACATTGCTGAATAAATCCTGAAGTCTTTGCTCATGCTAAAAGACAATTAACTTTGTTGTTTATCTGATGGTACCTGCTGTCATTCACTACTCATGTGATCATCAGAACAATGCTTTGCAGAAGAAACCCCATGGTGGTAAATAAACCTCGTAAATAAAGCTCATGTGTCCTGAAGGAAAGTGAAATAATAATAAAAAAAGATCAATATCTTCTGCATTTGGCCCTATAATCACAATGTCCTGTCAAGCGAGAAATTAATCATTATGGCCAAACTAGTACAAATCAGTTCATTTAATGTTTTTGTCACCATTGATAAACAGCGATATTTAGGAGCGTGCATCTTAGTATGACCGTTCCTAGCTATAGGCTAAGAATTATCTTTTGCATAAAAACTCTGCATGATTTCTGGTTCAGAGGGTAACATAGATAAAGCCCATAAAAATGCTGCTTCAAGCGTAAGTCTCTGGTTTAGCAGTAAGCATCAGTGCAAATGAAAACGGCCCCGAGACAGCTGGGAATAACAGCAAAAAAATCACATGCTGTGTAGTTGTCCTCCACATTGTGTCTCTGGCTGGTCCGTGTCAGTTATGCTGCGCAACAGTCAAGAAGTCAAACACATATAGAAAAAAAAGAGGCATTTTTACTGGCACCTATATACTTACTTTCTATTACACAATTATGCACGTGAGGTGAAGCAATTAATTGCATTCTCTCCCAGTGCCTGTAGACCTACAGCAAATACGTTTCACATGAAATAGCCAAGATAGAATTGATACAGCTCATGTTTTGTATGTAAATGGTGGTTGAAAATATACTGTTTACGTTAGTGGTAGTTTTGGAAGGGCAAAACTTAGTTCAGGAAAAACAGCTGTCCTCACGGTGCCTCAAAAAACTAGCTGCCTTAACCAGGTACAGGGCTTTAGGAGGGAAGTTCTGCTGAGAGCAGGATAGCACAGGAGCTGCAGAGTTCTAAGGCGCTGGAAGGCGTCTCTGCAGTTTTAGACAGTACCTCCTGTCTGTCTACATTGTGTCAGGAATCATTCCTTCAAAATGCTTAATATTGGAAAGATTTAAAAATATGTCTGTGTCTGCTCCAGGGCTGCCAGCTGTATGTTGAGCCTTTTAAAGATTCACCCAATGAGATTGCGTAACTAAATGCCAGCAAACTTGCCTAAGGGTAATAAAATCCAGTTGTTGTTTTTCAATATTTTCAAGTACGTTGTGTGATTGAAATGAACTATCTTTTCTCATGTAGAGATTTGTGTGTTTATGAATTGTGTGAAATCTAGCCAATCCGATAGTCATTACTAATAAATATGTTTGTGTATAGCTAAAGTATCTGTGGAATCGGATAGCTGAAACAATAGAGGTGCCCACTGGAAACTTAGGACTTCCCAGTACAAAGGCAACTTCAGAGCTTTTCTTAGATGGGCACGCTGTGGTGACATTGCTTGATAAAATTGAACGTATCTGTCTCCCAGAGAAACAAGAGAAAAGGCAGAGAAGTGGAGACAAAAGCATTTGAGGACACAGTGAGAACAAACATTGAGAGCGTAGCTTTGTGAAAAGCTTAGAGAAAGATCTTTTGGGCTAACTGCTAGCTAGACAGTCTTGACCCCCTGGGCAAAGGAGCTGTATCTCTTGCTGTCTGATTTCTGCTGCGGTCAAGGGGACCAGACTTTGTGCATTCTTTGTAAATAAACAGGATGACACTGAAGAAATGTATGACTGTTACCAGCTTCACCTCCTACCTGCAATAGCCCTTGGGCTAACCACTTAGGTCAAAAAAAGGGTCCTTTCTATACTGCATGAAATGTATTTGATTTCAGAAAGGCTTTCATCATTGATATCTTTATAAGTGATATGCAGTTCCTACATATCTGAATTCTTTCCTGTGTAACACATGTATGTCCACATTAGAATATGGGTTTCTCAGAAAGGAAGAACTTCCAGTGTTTGTGTTGTGTGGTCAAAAGATCTATGCTACACAAAATTTAGTACTGTGAAGTTACACAACCAAGACATAAGAAAAGTAAGAACTGTGGTTGTTTGAGCAGCATTAATTGCACTTAGCAATAGATCACCAACTCATCTACTCTACAGCTAGGCATACACAAGGGAAAAATGAATTTTAATTAAAAATATTGAAAAATTTCATCTGCAAGGTATCTATAACTTGTAAAATTTGAAAAATATTGTATAGAAGCTTTGTTCTGAAGAGACTGCCTTTATGTAACTTGACTCATTTTGGCTGCACTGATCCTTATCCAAATCTTAATTGTTTTGCATTACATTCTAACATCTTTGTATTGTACAAAAGTTTGTGATATTTCTATTTAATAATTTCTAGTGATTTAGATCGAGTTCTTCAAAGTATAAAATGCTTCTCTTGCAAAATTTGACTCAAAGAAAAAAACCAGATTTTTTAGCAAACTTAGACTTATATGAAAGGGATGTTGGAAAACCGTAAGCTGTTCAGCAAATTGCTAGGCATTTGGTTTTGCTCAATGTCTGATTACCTTTAATATGGGTAATATCTTAACTGTTGCCTTCTTTAACCTTACTAAAATAGTACAACCGATGTAATTCCAGAACATGCAAGCTTGGCAAAATAGGGCTGGATATGCCACCAGGCTGCTGCTAGTGATCTTACTGCAATCAGCTGCTGGAATAAACAGATACCATTTAAATGGATAAGATCATCCCTCTCAAACAAGGAACAGAGAATGGGGAAAGGCTTCTTGTGCTTCATGTGCTCGCTCTGTAGTGCTGCCCAGCCTTTTAAGAGTCTCTTGTCCTGTCCCCAGGTGGCTGTAGACTGCCGTGGTCTTCAAAATCCTCCAGAAAGAAGAGAAGCAACAGGAGGTTTCCTGGGCAATCCACCAAATGAAAGTTCTACTAATGGAGCTAGTGAAATGGTCTTTTTATTGGGCATGCCCCATTGCAGCCATGGACAGAATTGAAGAGAGGGTAAATTGTGCCCAACAGTTCTGCTGCCTTGAGATGAAGCCACTATGTAGAATTAAGCGATATTTTCTTAATATACTGCCAATATTTCAAGAATCTGAGACTGCATGACTAATGATAGTACTTGGGGATGTGGCAGTGACGCTGAAAATGGAAATTGGCTACTGGATATTCGCACTGGTGTGTAGATCAATGGACTATAGTTGAGGGTACTCTGTTTTGTGTGGAGAGATTTTTTTCTGTGTTTTCCCAAAACAAAGATATCTTCCAATCTTTTCTCTGATGAAGTATTTTTTTTGTTTCACAAGGAGACTCAGTGGCTGTTAGTAGAGAAGAAAGACAATTAAAGGAAGATCAGAGAAGGTATTTAGTCATCCCAGACATTATCAGTGAGTGTTCAGGTCAGTGTGGTTTGTTCAATTTAAAAAGGATCAATAGCTGCTTTGGGCCAAGGTCTTATAACAACCAGTACTTGACAGAATACTGTTTCGTGCCAAAGGAATAATACAGGTATACCTTACCCTGCTTTGAAGCAACAGAGTGAATAACAAAATGAACTTGGCCTCTTGAGCTCAAAGGTCCAGGGTTCCATCCCTGTTCGCTTGCAATCATGGAGCTATTCTTGCTCCCTTACAAATGAATGGAAAAAGTGAAGTGTTTAAGTGAGAGTATAATAGGTTCTAATATAATGCATTATTGCTTTTATGCATCAAAATCTTCCCTTTAATTTCTTCAGGCTTGATCAGGAATTAAATTGGCCTTTTGCATGTTTGAAATTTGTATTGTCTTTTATGCTCTCCACTGTAATTGCCATATAGACAGAAGTTACAATGTCCTACTGAGGGAGAAAAAGCCCACACCCCCAAACCCCAGTCCTTAATACCCTACAAGATCCTATTTCCTTATTCCTTATTCTTATTCCTACAAGATCCAATTCATTTTTTACTGAAGTGACTGGAAAGTTTTCTGTTGATTTTAATGTGTGTTGTATAAGGCTACTTAATAGTTTATGGTTGCGAACTTTTTCACCTCGGTCACTGGTCAGTAGTCACTATGTGGATTTGATGAGAGTGAGGCAGTTGCAAGCATAGCAAGGTGCTCTTTTAGATGTACTTGCATATAGTTGCAAGCACAGCATCTCATAAAACCTGCTCTAACCTGTGTTTAGGGACTTTTAGGCAGTGAAGAGTATAATTTAATTCCCTTTGAGATTTCTTTAGGAGGAATTGGCAGCCCATCTTGCTTTGGGAAGATATTTGGCATGACAGTATATTGACTTTATAGACTTTCTTTCTCACTTCCAGTGAGACACATTTACCACTGAATGCTCAACATAATGGCAATCCTTAAAGCACTAGAATGAGGTTCCCAAAAAAGATGTTTTCATTTTGCAATAAAGTTGTTTTCTGTAAAACATTTCAGTGAACATGAGCCAATTAACCCTTTTCCCTTAATGAAATATGTACATGGAATGAATTTGTTAAAGAGAAATACCAAAATATTTCTTATTTAACTTGACAGTATGATAAAACAATATACTGCTGTATCTTGATAACATATAAGGCAATAATCTGAACAGGTTAGAAAAATGTGTGCAAAATTGCATCTATCATGCCGAAAACCTTTCTGTATAAAACACGTGTTTCCTTAGAATCATTGAAGCAAATCTGATTTAAATTGGCTTAAATTCCAGCACTCTGCCTTTTAGAATCAGATTTAGTTAACTAAAATGTACTCCATCTAAAAGACGGTCTCCTAAATGGGCAAAGGTACTTTTTTTCTGCACAGTATCACTTTAAAAAACTACGTTGAAAGGTAGATACCCCAAACTGCTACTTAACTCTGTCTAGTCCTGCAGGTATTTCAATGTCCAGTAGGAAATCGTCCTGGACAGCAATATGTCTGCCTCTGGCTTTATTAGAAGTGCTGACCAGAAGAAACAGTTGGAGATTCTTGCTTTGTGTACCAATTATTCACATTAGATTCATAGAATATCTCAAATTGGAAGGGACCCATAAGGATCATCGAGTCCAACTCCCAGTCCTCACAGGACTACCTAAAACTAAACCATATGACTGAGAACGTTGTTCAGCTGCTCAAACCTAGGGAGCCAGGATTTGCTCTTTCTGGGTGAACTGCATGACTCCATAGCTACACAGTCGTTTCAAGCAGGGTGGAACAGCTTGCAAAAGACAGAACGAAAGATCGTTCCTTTGCCCTGCTCTCCTACTGTCGCACAAAGCCTGATAGCTATGGAGTTCTGGCAGGTGGGAATGTACTCTTATTATCTCAGGAGGGACAGTTACTGTCCATCTCCCAAGTCAGGGAATGTGGTAACACATGCTTGAATCTCCCATGTCTAGTGGGTCTAATGTTCTGTCCGTGCAAACAACAATGTAACTTATACAACTTGATTATTTTAAACCTCATGAGATTTTTTTTTTCTTTCTGTTTCTCTATGGCTATTGGAAAACTCTTCCAGAAATTCTTTCATCTGACAGATAAGAACTTCTAATAATTCTTGTTCTGAGTTTATTCCATGGCCGCTCCTTTTCATCTTTTAAGCCTGTTAGCTTAAACAGCTCTTCTGTCTCTAATGTTTAACTTTATGATATGTTTATATAGAGCAACCATATCTCCTCTTGGCCTTCTAAGAGATTCAGGAAGCCAAGCATTCTTTTAGTCTTCCCTGTAAGGCAGGCTGATCATACTGGTAGCTTTCCCATGTACTTGCTGCAGATAGAGAGTGATTATTCTTGAACATGGGTGACCAGAATTGTGATGGAGTATTTAAAAGAAAATTTTGAAAGTATCTTATATAAAAGTCATTAATACTTACCTACCAAAAATATTTCACATAATACCTTTCTAAGATGATTTTGCCTTTCCATGTGGGAACATTGTACTATTGATTGTTAGTCATGACAAATTTATCTTTCCTCTCCCATTTCCATCTCGGAAGTTCTCATGCATAATGCAAATTCATGTAAGTTAGTTCCTGCATGTATAATCTTGCATTTTTGCATTACTTATTTTCACCCAAATTCTATTCCTAGAGTTCTCAGCGTGTGGCACTGAGATTCTTCTTTCTTGCCTTTTGTGGGACCTACCTCAAACAAATTTCAGTAGCGCAATTTCAAATGAGACAGGGTGAAGCCTGTTTTAAACTATGCTGGACCAAATTTGTGATTATGTTATTCCTTTTCTGAGTCACTGTAACTCCATGGAGTTCAACTGAGACATGAAAGTATAAGTTTGGATTAGCACATGAAGCAGACCTTGCAATGTCCACCTCCCTAATTGCAAGTCTTGCTTATTTTCTCTTAAAAGGCAAATCTTTCATGAAGTCAGAGAGCATATATTTATTATTTGAACAAATAGAAACCAACATACTGAAATAACGAGATTCTGCATTTTTGCAGAATTAAATTCTGAGCAAGTGTTTTTCTACTTTAGATATAGTACAATTAACCTAAAGGATATTTTCTGTTGTTTGTAGTCTACGGTTAGCACAGAATAAGGGTCCTGTGATAACTATTCATAACTGTATCAAAGATATTGAATCAGTCTGAAGTCATTTACTGAAAGTCAGAAGCCTGATTAGACTATTCTCTGATTTAAGTACAATATATAGAGAGAATAGAAAGCTTGTGATATTACAAATTTTTTCCTCTGTTTGCAATGATGATTTTGAGAAGTATGGTTTGAGTGGGAGCTTGTTAGAAGAAATGACTGACCTTGGTGCTTATGAAAGAACATGCAATTGATTAATCAAAGGTTAATGTAAAAAATAAATTGCAATTAGAGATCTCTGAAACTATACCACAGAAAAATACAACATTTCAACAAGCTAATAATGATCTTAAGATAACGTAGATTTGAAATCCTTTTCTTTCATGGAATTTTAAAACAGCTCTCGGGATTTAAAATTGTCAGGTCATTCTAAAATGCTTCTGAGATCCCAAAGCTGACTAGAGTCCTAAGAACTTATTGGGCAGGGGCAGATGGAGTCGAGGGGCAGCAGCTCCTCATACTTCTGAGCGATCAAGAGTTTTTTTGTGAGAAGTCTGCTCATGTACATGCAGCAATAAAATCAGGTATCATAAATTTGCTGTCTGGTCTCTGTCTGCTTTCTTGTTCTTGGTGTACAAGTTAGTTCTCACACCAGTGTAAAGTCCTATCAATAGCAGCAGTATTTAGAGCTTCTGTAATTAGTTCTGCACTTGCATTCATCGTCCAAAACCTGACCAGCTGCAGATGGAAATTCTAATTCTAGTTACTGCTCAGGAGTATAATTATCTAGATTTAAGCATGGATGCAAATATTTAGCAAACATCCAAATTTTCATGAGTATAATTGTCAGAATTAGGATTTGTTGTGACAAAATTATGTAACCTGTGAAAGAGCAAGCAGGCAGTGACAAATTCTGGACAAATACCATACAGCTTGCTTTAAAACAATGTAAAATACTATATAACTAAGTGGTTGAACTTGATGATTGTTCCTGTGTGTTAGCATTCAGAAGGTTGTTCTTTACAGTCTTACGTAGAAAGTCATGCTGTAGTCCTTTCTGGAGTTTTAAACTTTTGTTTTCATATATTATACCATTTATCTGACAATTAATAGCCCAATTTTTAGAAGACCATCTGGCCACTGTTTATCTCTGATCACATGCTCCAGGAAGGAAAACTGTAAGTAACAAAATTTATCAAACCAGCTGGAGTAAGCATGATTGATGGAGAAAGTATCACACCCAATCCCTTTTAAAACTGGGAGGACTGTGATATTTTGCACAGAAGACAGCTACCATAAGGAGTTAGAGCTGAGCATTCTCAAAGATACTGGGGAGAGATCTGGTGGTTGGAAACAGGGTGAAAGCCCTGTGCAAATCTTTTCATTTCTGCTTATCCAAAGGCAAGTAGTTCAAAAGGAACCAATTAATATTTCTGTGAAGTCTATAAGCAGCCAGACTTCTAACTCTACAGATGTACCATACGTAAAGTTTGATAAGGTTTTCAAAACTCACATTGAGCTAAATGGCATGAGAATTTCACCAAAAATGGCAAAAGCACTAAGGAGCAAGCAGACTTACTGCAAAGGTATTTAGACACTGTGCGATGAAACAAGGCAAGAGGCCATCTTTCTCTCTTGAGAAGGTAAGCAATACTGGTGAGACAGCTTATTCATGAATCTCATGCTGGAGCATGCTGGGTACGTTGATTGGAAAACCCTCCTCACCTTCCCACCCCTCCAGGCAGAGTGCAATGCAGTGGCACTCACCATCTCCACGGACACCCCTGGGGGCAGTGGGTGCTGGCGGGATTGCTGTGAGGAGGGTCCCCCTCTGGTCCCCCTCATATTCTCTCACATTTTTCCTTGATGTCCCCTAGAAGTCGGGTTTTTTTCCCCTCTCTTTCTGTTGCACTTCGCTTTCCAGGAGACCTTGAAGATTTGGCTAGGGCTGGGCTGGTAGTGCCCAGGGCTCAGAGGGAAAATGAGAAAAGTGCAGTGCAGAGATTCCATTTAAATCAGCAGAAGCTAGGCATCTGAGAACCAGCCCAAAGATAAATAACATAAAAAAAAATGATGCAAATTGCTTTTCTTTAGTTTTCTTCAAGTGTAATACTGGGGGGAGATGGAGACTGTAACAATAATAGCTACCAAATTTATATGTAAAATTGATTTTCAGAATTACAGCATTCTTTTAAGAAATATACCTGAAGTTAGTAGCAGTGTCCCATGAGAGCAAAGACAACTAATTCTCAGCATTCTACATTAAAAGAGAGCCTTCCACCCCTTTTTATATTAAATTTTAGAATAAACCTCTTAAATAATTTGAAGGTGAGCTGACAATTCAGAGGAAGTAGAGTCCTCACTCCTTTTTATATTAAATTTTAGCATAAAGCTTTTAAATAATTTGAAGATGACAATTCAGAGGAAGAGCTAGGCTCAGAAATAGCAATTTTTGTATGAGATTCCCAAGCAGCAGAGAAGATGCCTCTGGAAACATGCAGCTGTTTGGATAAAATACAAGAAGAGCCCCAGCTCGAGGAGCACTGAATACCAGTGCCTGCTGTGCAGCTGGCAGCAGGAAGCATTGAGGCCAGGGTTGCAATCACTTCATGGTAGACAGTTAGGTACAGGAACTAGGGCTTCAGCAGTCGAGAAAATGCAGGTATTCTCTGTGGGGAAGGTCACAACATAGCTAGGAGGCTAAGAAAGAGGAACAGAGACAATATAACAGAAATCGCTGCAAAATGGTCACTCCAATATACAGAAATAAAGTTGGTTTAAGCAAGCTGGTTGTGTAGAGTAAGTTCCTCAGAAGTTTCCATGGCTAAATTTCTCATAAAAAAGAGTAATACTATACAACCAATTAAAATCTACTTTTTGTTGCTTGAGTTAATATAATTTTACATTTCTGTTCCTACATCCTCTAACATGAATGGGTCTGTAAATATTAGATTTCAATATTATTGACAGGGACTGCCAAGGACTCTAAGGAAGGAGTTCAGCAGTAAATATGACTCGAAAATAATAATTTGAACTGATCACATCTGAGATGCTTCTCATGTAGCAGAATGCATAAGTAAACATTGCAAACTCAGTCATCATGTTTCCTGTCTGTGTCAAAATATTTTCTCTCCAAAGAAGAGAATTATTTCTTTCCTGGATATCAGAGGTGACACCCTGGTCCCACCGACACCACTGACAAAATACTCCTTGGCTTCAAAGGAAGAAAAATATTGTATGTGTCATCCTAATAACAAGATTTCAGAATTAAAAACATGAAAGACTGACATTTGATTAAACAGCTTTTATTCTACTATTACAAGCCAAACCGGAGAATTTTGTCTGACGTGGACGTTGTACAGACAGTGGCACTATTTAATTTCTGATGTGCCCATATAGCAGAGACTTGATTACTTCAGTAGCACTGCACAAGTAAGGGGAGCTCCGTGGAAACGGTAATGCTGCCTGGACCACCACCCAATATACCTCCTGAATTGTCGCAGAGCGTAAGTTTCTGAGGGTTATTTCTGAGTAGTCAGTGAGACTATCTAATGCCCTCTAAACCTTAGAGCTGCCCCTGAAAAGGGTCATATTCTGAAATCAACAGTAAGAAACAAGTGGGGGAACATAAGTCAAAATGTATTAAGTATTAGAATTTGTTCTTTTTCAGAAACAAATGACATATAACATGCTCTCTGATAGGTACTGCGATTTAGACTTTTTTTCTTCCTATTAGAAAAATTTTTTAGAAGATCATAAATGAAATTACATATTTTCAGAAGCAATAAAAATATATTTTGTCTGTTACAAGTTGTTGGAACTCTTTAACATTGGCTGTGTATAAATCCTTTGTATTACTGCTGTGTATAAATCCTTTGAGTCTACACGAAATAATCTTGAAACATTCTTAATTCTAACACCTAAGATTAAGTGTCAACCTAAGATTTTCTTAAGTTTCTCAGGTTACTCTTCTTTCTTCATATGCATCTATAAATTTTGTAATACAAGGCTGATTTCATATCCTACAGAACTTTATAGACTCCAGAAGATAAGTACTGCTACTGGGTCAAACTGAAGATCCACCGAGACCAGCACTCTGTCACTGACAGTGACCGATATCGGACACATAGAGAAAAAGTTTAAAAATCCAAGGAAGACAAAATCTTTCCCATGTTTTCTCTCCCAGCGTATGTCAAACAAATAGAATTTTTTTTAAGCCAATATTGGACCAAAAGCACGATGTTTACTAACCATTGATGGCCCTGTCTCCTGTGAATTTCCCCCGTCCTTTCTGGAAATCACTTGTAATTTCAGCTTTCACAGCATTATGTGGCACTGTCCCACAATTAAATGACATTGTAGTAATAGTCATTGTAAAAAGTGCCTATAATTAATTGGTATGGTTTATTGTTATATTGTCATATATATAACTACTTGATATCTATATATTAATTGTTATTGCTAGTTGTTGTAATTAATATCTATAAACTGCCATAGTAATTTCCTACTCACCCTCTTCATACTATTCATGATTCAATAATCAGAGTAATATGTACTGTTATTGTAACTATTTATTCCTTATAAAACAGTCTTCCAAAACATCGTAAATCATCCTTTCTTCACGGACTTTTCCAATCTGAAAAATCTTTGTTTATTCTCTGCTCAAACAGAAGGGTTCTGAACCCCTGACCATCCATGGTAGCCTTTTCCCACTTAGGCTTTCTGCTATGGGATGGCTCAAACTGTAAATATCATTCAAGGAGTGGGCGCACTCTGTATTTACATGGTGGCATTGTTTTTGTTCTTTTTTTCTGTCTTAGTACATGTGCTTTTTTTTGCCTTTTTTTTTTTCTTTCTTTCTTTTTGACTACTGCTAGCGATAGTGGTTCTATTTTCAGGAAACTATTCACAATGACTCCAAGATCTCTTTCTTGAGTGGTAGCTCATTCAGAGACCATTATGTTATGGGCACACTTAGGATTTCCTCCCCATGTACAATTCTTTTCATTTATTGTCAGCTAATTTTATCTGCCACATTCCATCCATTCATTCAGTATCTTCAGATCTGATTCTCTGCAGTTTTAAATTTAACTGTTATGAGTAATTTTCTGTCATCTGAAGACTTTGTTACTTCATTACTCATCCTTTTTTTCCATACCCTTTATTTCATATTCATGTTGAACAGCGTGCAACCCAGCATAGATCTCTGTGCACTCTGTAGGTAACCTCCTTCAAAAATGTAGTTAATTCTGCTTATTGAGAAGCTGGAACGAGCACGGGTCACCCGTGGCTTCTAGTCAATAGGCTCCTAGGCAAAACTGGAGTATGATCTTCTTCGCTTTGGCGAATCTGGTCCTTTACCTAGCTGGCTTTTTTACAAGTAGAAGAAAGTTAATCACCAAATTTAATTTCAGACAGGACATTCCATATCTAACTTGTTTTTTAATTTTGCAAGAAAAAAAAAGACTTTTAAAAATCCAATTTGATTATCCATATGGATTTCTTTGTTTTTCGCTGCCAAACCCAGGAAGCTGTTAATCACCTAGCCTTAATCTTAAAACCTGTCATCCTTTTTTTTTTTTTTTTTTAATAGGAATTTCTTGGCAGAAATTTCTATTCCTTATGTCTCTCAGAATGAACTGCTTAATCCATTCTACAGCTACATTTCCATCAGTGATAGATGAGAAGTCAATTAGTGCCATAAAAAGTTCTCTCTGCCTGTCCTTAATATCAGACAGAGGAGTCAGTGAAGAGATACTGAGAAAAAAATTGGACCACATTTTCTCTGGTGTTCTTTCCCTGTTAACTGTGGTTTGGAGAATCAGGAAACAAATTCTGTTTGATTCAAAATGCTTGATACTCTGGGCCCAGAAGCATATCAGAAAAAACAAAGATGGTGTGATTTCTAGGAGGTTCAGTGAAGTTGGTCTGGAAATATAATACTGGCGGGAAAGTAAGATTTCATGATGAAGCTTCGTATATTGGCAAAGCATTTGCACAAAACTATTCCTTTTTCAAACTTTAAGCTCTAACTTGTCCAGAAATTGTCATGTTGATATATGTTTAGAGGAACAGAAGTCCTACGTTTTAGAAAGAATGAGACGTGTTCCTTCCTGAAGCACTTCAGAGAAGGTGTGACACTATTCTGTGGGCGTTAAAGATGTATCCAGAGACCTTTTCCATAACTAGTGCTTTGTTTTAGATATGTTTGAAAAAGCTGTATGTGTAAATTTATTAATTCTAGTTTTGTTTTTGCTTTCTGCATGGAATAGGCACAAACTTTACTCATTTATTTAAAAATCAATATCATATACAGAACAAATTGCTTTTATGTCTGTCTTTACGGTGTTATGGCTCACACAGTATTATTGCAGTAATGCAGAAATGTTAGCACTGTTTAAATCAAAAGTGAGCATTATAAGTTGTTTATAGACAGCAAGCTCAGCAAACAACAGTAGCATTATGGAAAAGAAAAACACATTGATAAAGTACTTTGTCATCTAATCATTCTCTGCAGTTTGTTCAAAATTAGATGTAAAGGTGTTGGCTAATAGGTGGACATTTTACCACACAAGATTTTAAATAATGTGTATTCTGCTTTTCTTATTTAAAAGCTGTTATCTGTCAATACAGCTAGAAACAGCGATGATGCCCAATTCTCATTAAAACTAATAATACCCATCTCTTCCAGATTGTTCCTTACACTTACTCTGGTTTGCAGAATCATTTTTTATTGTTCTGAGTCAGTGACCACAGAACACTTTCCAGGCTTTCCAAGAGTAACGGCTAGGAGAGTCTAGCTCTGTAAATGTGACATATTAATACCTAAATGTATTTATAGTACATTCCTCCAACAAGTCATGTGGAATTCGATTACATTGCGAGTAAAGGGTAGCCCACAGATTTAACGCTTCAGCAGCACACAGGATTTAGTGGACACAGGCCACCACTGATTCTTTCTTGCTGTGAGAGGGATGGGAGGCAATGAAGAAAGGTGACCTTTTCCTGTGTATTGGCTGCACCTCTCCTTACTCCATGCGCTTACTCCCCGTGACGTGTGGATTCAGCAGCCGCTCACGGGCTGCTTTCATCGGCGTGCTGACATCTGTCCAGAAAAAGGATACAAAGGTTTTACTTTCACAATAGTATCCATCGAGGACATATGCTTTAGGCCTTGATTATCAAGGAGAAAATTCCACGTTCTCCTTCGCTGGAGTGACACCTTTCCTCTCCCGTGAACGCTGCTCAGCACAGGAAACGCACGGTTGGCTCTAATCCTCCCCTCCCCTGTCCGAATCCCAGCTGGATCCTGTCTGTCGCAGGGTCTGCTACAATGGCAACGAGGTGTGCTGCAGGGCAGGGCAATTGTTTAGCTCTTAACACAGAACAAAATTTCATCTTTAGCCGCACCCCAGGTGAAGTGCTGGTCCTGCTGCACTTGTGGCTGGCACAGCCGTGAGGAGGGGAGGTGGTTATGGGAGCTGCAGAGCTCCCTCCAGCCGTTTGGCACTATTAGGTCTGCACTACCTTCTGAATTGCACGTGTTCCCACAAACTTGAGCCTTTCTGCAGAATTCACCAGAAATACTTCCAGCAATCAGACTTTTACAGAACCAGTTATTTATTGGGTTTGATGTGGCTTGTAAAATGAAGTCTTACTGCAGTAAGAGCATTAGTAAAAAAAGTTGGGATTCACAAAGCATCATAATGGAGTTAAAAGTTCAGCTATCACAGACTACTAGAGTTATCTGTAAGAATAGTGATTATTTAATATTTTTTATGTCCATTTATTTTAGAATATCTAAATGAATAATGGAAGCCATTTCGTTCAAGTATATTATCATCATGCCTCAATGTAGTTAAGCAGATGCATAATTTTAGCACAGATTATTTCTGTTCATTTTATAGGGACTACGTTTGTGCTTAGCTTTAAGCACATTTAAGCATTTTGTCATGCAGGGGGTGATATTTAAAGAAAAATATCAGCTTCTGTGCATAAGAGAAATGTTAAGATATCATATAAAGTAAGTATAATCTACTCCAACCAATTAGCAAGTAAAAAGATTCAGTATGAAAAAAAAAAGGTGTATCATTAGACTATGGGTTTCTTGCTGCAAGAAATTAAAAAAAAAAAAAAGTGTTCAATTATCTGGAGGTATCACATTTTATAGTACCAGGCAAGACTTTGTCCAGGGAATTGTTATGGACATTGACAAACTTCTTGCTTTACAACTCGACTCAGATATTTCTACAATGACATGGACAATCTGTAATTGAAGTAAAACACCTGTGAGTGTGTATCAGGAAGTCCAGTTATTCCCTTAGGAAATAATTTCTTATGCTTCATATGGATAAGGTAGAATTAGCATGCTGTAAGATTTAAATTTTATGTATTGGTATTGTGGAAGAAATGATACAAATCACAATCAGTGGACAAAAAAGAAACAGACACCTCAGGAGAGAGAGAAGGGTGCCGAGATCAGAGAACAGGGAGGAGTAGATGGTGAGAGAGCACACGTGTAACAGAGCATACATTTTACAGCCTGGCAGTGACAGCACTCAGCCTGAAGTAAAGCATAACTGAATTACATCTTAAAGATCACATTAGGTTTAGTGAGATGCCATTTTGAATAGTTCATTAAGTAATTGGTATTGACATTTTGGTAAGTAATTAGTGCTGAATTTCATATGGAATGGTTTAAGTATCATTATATTATTTTATATTTCTCATTCTTATATAATTCAGTTAAGGATTGGAAAGGAGTTGTCAGAGAAGTCACTGGACTGGGATGGTGGCTTGTTGAAGACAATTGCACTGCAATGCTGTCAGATGTATTGTACGGAGCAGGTTCTTGTTGAAAAATAAGAAAAGAGAGAACCGAATTTTATGGATGCTGAGTAGTTTCAAGGTGAGTATGAATTGATAGTTAAAGTCCCTCCTATTTAGAATTGTAAACCTAGCTCTTCAACTCAATACTCCTTACTGCAAAAACACTTGTGATGGCATGATCAGGAATATGAGTGTAGAATCACTTCTATTAATTTGTGAGAAGTTAAGAGAGGGAAATAGTTATAGAAAGAATTGTGTTTTCCAAGGTCCTAATCCAGCAAAACTTGTTCATAAATAATAAGCATTAAGCAATTCCTTTATCTGCATCCAGTGCAGCCCTTCAGACTTTGCACAAGGCTACGATGTGAATGAAACGTAGGTGTGCATTCAGAATAAATATTTATGAAGTTTTGAATATTCGGTATTGCCAATCCCAGATTAAAAAAACAGACTCGGACCATAAATACGACTTTTGTCACTCAATTCCTCCTCTTCCCTCCATAAACAGGAAAAAAAAAGAAAAAGAAAAAAAAAAAGAAATTCATGATTGTCTCATTCACATTTACTCTCAGAGCCTTGAACATCCCCTTTGTTCACAGACCCTCTGATGCTCTATTCCCAAAGACTTTATCAGACTGGAAACACTGAAGCAGCCTGTAGTATCAAAGACCTGTAGTCCTTCCTGGAGTGGCAACTCTTCTGTTTTCATAGCAAGATATGGGGAGCAGGGGCAAAAGGCAGTTAAAACTCACTGACACTCATGAGTACTAGCTCCTTACATGTGTTTTTAGGTTGAGGCTCTATACTCTGAACAGATTGTCGAAAGCCAATTGTTTTGTGTCAATCTTCGATAGTTATATAGGTCACTAGCTTTAGCAAGAAATAAAGTTTGTGGGATATGTTTTTCTTTCATGTTGAAGACTAAAAATAATTTCCAACTTTGACAATCCTTTTATTTGCAATGCTTATTCTAGCATTTAGTTGAACTGTGGACTTTTTAAACCTCAGGCACATCCTTCCTGAACTTCATAAATTCCTATTATTAGTCCAGATACCTTTCCTTATTTCCTTCAATATATTTGCCAAAACAGCCTTATCTCACTCTTATGTGATCATTTCAAAATGAGTTGATGTGCCTTGAGTCAAAGACAATGATGAGAGATATTCCTTCAGGGAAACAAGTCATTCAGGCCGTTTGCAAGACTCGCGGCTCCCAGGATTTCCTTTTATTTTTCCCACTTGAGATGTACTACCTTCAAGAAAGATGCAATCTGGCAACATAACATCCCAGAGTAAGATTCTCCATGAAATGAGGTCAGCAGTCCCTTTTTCCTGTATCTCCCCTATATTTCTTAATGAATTTGTCATGCCGTCATAGCTCCTATCTAAATCAGAAAAAGAGACGGGGGAGATAAGGAAGAGAGATTATTCTGTAAATTCTGTGATATTCTGTTTGCTCCCTCCCCATGACACTACACCTACTACAGTCCTCCTATCGTTAATGGAGAAGAGTGATGTCCCTTCAGTATGCTAGGTCTGCTGGCTAACGATCTCCACTTAGACCTTTTCTGGAGCAGCTCCACTAACATGTGTCTGTTCTTTATTATTGGTAGAATATGGAGATTTTAATCCCTGGTTGACTGAATATGACATGATTTGGGACCAAAACCTTTCTATGTCAATGTTTCAAATCTTTGATATCACCAATTTAATTTCCCATCCATCAAACATGGATAAAGAACCTCAAGGTAACGACCCAAACCTGATGCTGAGAGGATGAGTTTGCAATATGTAAAACGACTGCCATAATGAAAGAGACTTTGTTAGTGCTGAGACAGGCTGACTGACCCATTAAAATCTCCAAGATTAAAAGTATGTGTCCTCTGCCATACTAAAAGTAAATAATTAAGTCCTCTGTGTCATGATTTGATTTTTAGATTTGAAGGGGCCACTTCTAAAGAGAACCTCATTTTACCTAGGTTGGTACTGATGATGACAATCTTTGGAAAGAATTCATCAGTGTAGTTGGAGTTCCTATCTTTTATCTTTTATCCTTTGCTACTTATTCCATTATAGATGTGGAGAAAGATTTCTTTGCTTGTTTCAAAGTTTATTTTTTTTCCCTTGGTCAGATTTTTTTTTTTCTGTTTTTTTTTAACAAAGTTGTAATAGGTGTTATTATTTTTCAGTCCTTTAAATTTATGTTTCATGCTGACAGAAAATAACACTCCTTAGTAACAAGTAAACTGCCTGTACTATAATATTCAAAACAGCAGATATCAGTTTTATTTAATTATGTTTCATCAAGTGTATCTTTACCTACAAACTGTTTAAAAATCATACTGCACAAAAAAGTTATTTCAATTTTCTGGTATTCTTGTTACTCTACTGAATTCAACTTGTCTCATGGTTTATGCGTATTCTGTTTTCTGTCTGGAAAAGGCAGAGTTCACTCTTGTCTTGTATACCTACATGCTATTATAATGTAAATAATAAATCATGTAAGAGCTTCAAGCATTTTTCTTATGAAAGGCAAAAAAGTTTTTCTGAAAAAAACCCCAAAATCCAAAACAAGAGCAGAGAGAAAGAATTAAATTATTTTTTATTACTTGTACATATTTTAAACCCAATTTATTTCAAAATCAGAATGTTGCTAAACAACAAGTGCAACTACATGCCCCATTAAGGTTTTCAGGAGTTCATTAAAATGATTTAAACTTTTCTTGGGTAAAAGTCAAAAGAACTGGCAAAATATCAGAGCTGAGAATAACACCCAGACTATTGCTGTGCCAGTTGCTGCACTGGCTACAACAGACCTAAATGGGTTATTCTTAAGCTTCCACCATGAAAGTATATTTAGCATTTTTAAAATACTTTTCTTTAGTCGTGAGGTAGTTTTGTAAGAAGTGCTATGGAACTCTAAGGCACAGAAAAATCTTTTAAATCATCAGTGCTTGAACATAAGTAATGCAAGCAGGCTTTAAACTGTCTCGCAGACAAATGATACTTCCTGCTGAGCTGACCCATTCTATGACACAATTTAAGTGGATTTTTTTCCTGTTTATGATCTCTTATTTGTTCTATTACACTTCAAAGCTGTGTTCTATAATTTCAGACAGCTCCAGAAACTTTCATCTTCAGGACCTTGTATGCTTTACTTAATTGATGTACAGGTTTTAAGATCTGGAGTTTGGACATAACGGATTATGTTAAACGACGTAGAGCTGATCTGTTCTGAGGTGCCATATGATGTGGTCATTCTTATTTTGATCTCAGTTAAACAATGATCTGCTCCTAACTACCAAATGGAGATGACTTTTTCCTAATTCTATTCACATACAGAGAATTATTTCTTGTTACGAAGCAGCAGTTTTACAGTAATTTTGGTGAACTGTATATAGTCTAAATATATAAAAAATGTACTCTGAATACACAATGCATTATCTATTCAGATATACGAATACATACTCTGAATATATAAAACAATACTATCATCATGGAGAAGGAAAAAAAAATCTTTAAAAAAGTTTTTTCAAGTTTCAAACAAAACCAGAAGCATGCTTGTTTGAGGAAAAGCCATCATAAAATCACAATATATGGGGAAAGAATCATCTGCTTTAAATATATGTCTAATCCATTTCAGATGCCAAGATCATATAGATCTCCTACTGAAGAGCTGCCTTCACAGAAGGCATATCACCTTTTGAAGAGTAGCCTTCACAGAAAGTTATGTGTAGCTAGAAGCTAATGTGATGTAGTATATTTAGTACTGAGCAACTTATAAATACTATATGATAAACATAAACCCCTTGTCGAGAATTTTTGTCTTTGTTCATCTCTTTATTGCATATCCATTATTGACAGTCTTTTTAAGAAAGTAAGAAGAGTAGCATTTCGTCTTAGCAATAACTTTCAGAAAGTATCTGCCTGAATCTCTTGATATGACACACAGCAAATATTAACAGTGAAGGGAAAGAAAAGCTAATATCTGCCACAGTCTGTATGCTAGCAGAAAGTTGTGTAGTCTCATTTTGTGTGTCATCACTGAAACGCTTCCTCTGATATTTGGCCCTAAAATGTTAATCGTGAGGGCAATGTGTGTGTGTGTGTTAGACAAGCTTGTGAGCGTACTCAAAAGATGGTTTTCAGAATCTCTCTTTGTGGTTCAGAAGATCATTTTAAAGCAAGAGTGCTAATGCTACCTGAAAATAGAAATTATTATCCAGTGTGATATTGAAAACTGTTGACACTAATTTATATCCTGACTTTGTTTGAATGGTGGAAATGTAAGGAAAATGTTGAATTCAGCAAAATTTTGATTAGGAAATGTTAAAATATAGCTATGCACATACAAATGAAGACTATTTATATTCCAGCATTAAGGAGATTTATTTTCACTTGTCAAAAATTGTCAGAACAACGCATTCAGCTGGCTTTGATGTGAAACTGAATCTCTCCGTACTGCCTCGTAGGAGCTGTGGATCCAGTGGCTCACTGTGTGGGCTAGCCTCCTCAGCTGCATTCCCTGTAAGTCTTCACTGAGCAAATATTGATCACCCCGAGTATAAAATGAAGCACAAAGGCTTGACATAGACTTACTTCCCTAAATGGCACCTCACTTGTATAACCTTGGCAAAAAGGTGCCTCCTTTCCAACTGTGATCATGCTTAGGTATGTTAAAGTTAACTTCTCATGCTTATCAAGAGCAGCAGAATTTTAGGATATTCAGACATACTTGATACACTGGTAACTTTAAAGATTAAAAAAAAAAAAAGAAATATAAGGTTAGTCCTTCAGATTAATATGGAGGCTGGTGTTTTTTTAAGGATCACAGATTGGTGCATGCTACAGTTTTGGGCACTTTGAAATTTTAGCGTATGCATCTAGTTCTGTCTGCATATGACCTTGAATTCCTTATATGGCCAGATTTTAATTTGGCCACCGAATAATTACTTGCCCAACCCTGTAAGGTTCACCAGTTCTCTAAGAAAGTCTTTAGAATCTTGAGTTGTAGAAGTAATTCGGAGGTGTAATTTATTCTGTTTCTTCATTATTTCATCTTTCAGATGGGGCCAGTAATGACTGACAGTGGCAGAGGGTTATTGGAAGGATTAGTTAATATTCATTCAATGTTTGGAATGCATAATAAATTGATTTGCCAGGCTTTGTTTAGGCAGCAGATGGAATGATCAGGTACATTCATTTAAACTGCCCTACTGGAAACTACAATATGTAATATCTTATATGCTGACATTTATGTAGGGAAAAAATACATATGTAGAAGAAATACAACTGCCTTCTCTGATGGAATGCTATTTATTCACCTCTTGTAATGGAAAATAATAGAAGACAGAAGGATAGTTGGGCTGAGAAAACAATTCTCAGCCAATTATGGAAGGTGAAGGAAAACTAAAAACAGCCAGCTAGAAAATATACATTAGATGCTAAATTCAGTCCAGAATCCGTGCCTGTTGAAACTGGTACAGGCTCTGGGAGAAGTTGCTGACCAGCCACTGGCAACTCTATCCCAACCTTACTGCAGGACTGCTCTCTGATGTGCAGATCAGCTTAGATCAAGAGTTTGAAAAGGGTTCAATTTGTAACAAGGTTGTTGAAAAGTCAAGTTCAACAAGATTGTGTGTGTGTGCGGGCATGTGTGTGTGTGTGTGTGTGTAGAACAGGACAGGAAAATTTTCTTTCAGTGTATATAGTGAAAGGCAAATGATTAATGATTTAGGATTCTTTTCACACTGCAGTAAAAATTAATTAAAGATGTGCTGCCTTTAGGCAATTCTATGCTTACAGTGATAAATATGGAAATGTGCTGCATTTTGCAGAATAAAAACCATTGTCTTTACAACAAACAGAAATGAATTGTATCCACATCAAGTTTTATGTAAACACTCTGAAATTCAATTGGTAAGGGTTCAGCTGAATGTCTCTCTGTGATTAAAGAAAAGCAATACTGGTGGTAGCATCTTCAGTAGCAATTACATTTTCTCACTTAAGAAAGAATTGAAAAGAAAAGATTTTTGTCATCTGTGGACATAAGGACAAGCGAGGGGGAGAGGAAGGATCAACAAATACTTTCGGTAGCTAAATATATTACAATTATGGTGAATGTCTGGCAAGGTATTTTTGGTTTTGTTTATTAAACTTCATGTGTTAGATGTGAGCTCTGAATCTATTATCACAAATAGGCCCCCCATCTCTTACCCCTTCTGTTCTTACAAAACAAAGCTAGCAGCTATCTCCCTTTCTATTGACACACAGGTGTAATTCCTCTTTTCAAATCCCTGTGGCTGTCTCTCTATTATTGTATTAAATAAAACCTCTTGTTACCGGTTTCAAACTTCAACATAACTTTGAACATAACTGCAGCTTTCTTTTCCTCCATTCCTTTCTCTTTCTTCCCTTCCTCTAGTTGCTGTCCCCAGGGTGCGGGAGTATTCCTGGTCTTTCCTGCTGGCTGCCTGCCTCCTGCAGAGCAGCTGCACAAGGCTGTCCTAGAACCTGCCCTAGGACCACACGCAGCTCTTATCTTCTCCGCCTCTGACTGTCCTCTCAGATCAACCTCTGCCATGCTGCCAGAAGTGACTTGTTCAGAACGTGTCTTTCATCTGCTTTCTGCTTGCTCACCTGTCCTTCAGGCTTGTAAAGCCTGCTGCAGCTTATAATGATGATAAAGTAAACCAAGCTAAAAAAAAAAGAAAAAGTATATAGAAAATCCTCTTCATTAGGAACCTGAGTATGCCCCAGCTATTCATATTGAAAAATGGTTTAATACTGGTACTGATTTACTGTTGAGTGAGTGTGTGTAGGTCTGTGTACAGCACATCCACTAGAGAATTTAATTGGCTAAATGAGAATAGAAATATTCTCAGGAACATTTCTCGTTCCCTTAGGAATCTGAGGATAAAGGGAAGAAAAAGGAAAGAATAATATAACTGAGAGCTAAGCATGTAACTGCTTGGCAGAGAGAAAACAGAATTGTCTGAGGAGGCTGAAGTATCAGCAGTGGGTGGGGAGCTGCCTCTGTGCCCTCCTGCAGCCATGCCTGTATTTTCTCTTTTGAGTGAATTATCCTTACGTCCTTGCTGTGTTGACCAGTCTATTGAAAAAGACTTGCACAACAGTTCCAAGGCAGTGTAACTACGCTGGCATCAGTGGAATTACCAGCTGAAGAAGCAGTCCAATCTGTGTGCTTAAGAATTAAGAAAAGACATAGTTAAGACATGGAGAGAAAGATATAGTGGGTTCATGTGAATAAAGCAAAACACAGATACCATTTTTGGCATGAAAGAAAAATCTCGTGTAATATGGGTAAAGATGATATGGAACTAAAAATTCTAGAAAACTGACAGATGACTTTTTAGCACCTCTGAGGATGAATGTTTTGATGTAGGCGTAATGTGCTAATGAATTAGCCTTTCAAATTCAAATGGAGCAAATCTGCCTCATTCCAGTCCTAGAGCATGGAAAGTATTTGCTAAGACCTAAAAGCTATCATATGCTTTAAAAAACTATGGCATGAGTGGAAATTTCCACTTAGGCAATAGCAAGCAGATTTTTGATATGGGCTTCAGAAGTGACAGTAAGTAAAACATGTAATCTTGCAAAGTTTAGGGTCATATTTTATCTATGTTTCAGTTGGTGTCATTGACACATGTACAGAAAAATGAAACCTGCTAGAAAATGAGAACATGAGGCAAACTTGCTTGTGAAGACTGCAGCGAACTAGGTTACAGGAGGCTTATGACCATGCCTGCCTGAGAAGGTGGGTGCCCTTGGGTTACATTCATGGCTGCCTAGATGATTTGCGCTCTCCCCTCAGAGTAGAGCCAGGTCTGTTCTTCAAAATCCTCTTATAAATCTTAGAAGCCAAGTACTGTCCAATGGATGAGGACATTAAATCAGCTTAATTCTGAAAACAGAAATATTTAAATCAAAATAGGAAAGACTTTTTGACTACAAGTGAAAAAAAATTGCTGGAAAGGTACATAAGGTTTCATGGAGCCCTTTTCAGTGGTGAACACTGGGGGCGCTTAGTCCAGCATCCTCAATTAGAATCATAGAGTCATAGAATCATAGAATTGTTTCAGTTGGAAAAGACCTTTAAGATCATCAAGTCCAACCGTTAACCTAACACTGCCAAGCATCTACACAACCTTTAAATACCTCCAGGGATGGTGACTCAACAACTTCCCTGGGCAGCCTGTTCCAGTGCTTGACAACGTTTTCGGTGAAGAAATTTTTCCTAATATCTAGTCTAAATCTCCCCTGGCACAGCTTGAGGCCATTTCCTCTTGTCCTATCACTTGTCACTTGGGAGAAGAGACCAACACCCACCCGGCTACAACCTCCTTTCAGGCAATTGGAGAGAGCAAAAAGGTCTCCCCTCAGCCTCCTTTTCTCCAGGCTGAACAACCCCAGTTCCCTCAACCGCTCCTCATCAGACTTGTGCTCCAGACCCTTCACCAGCTTCGCTGCCGTTCTCTGGACACGCTCCAGCACCTCAATGTCTTCCTTGTAGTGTGGGGCCCAAAGCTGAACACAGCACTTGAGGTCCAGCCTCACCAGTGCCGAGTACAGGGGGGCGATCACTTCCCTAGTCCTGCTGGCCACACTATTTCTGATACAAGCCAGGATGCTGTTGGCCTTCTTGGCCACCCGGGCACACTGCTGGCTCATATTCAGCTGGCTGTCAATCAGCACCCCCAGGTCCTTTTCTGCTGGGCATCTTTCCAGCCACTCTTCCCCAAGCCTGTAGTGTTGCCTGGGGTTGTTGTGACCCAAGTGCAGGACCCGGCACTGAGCCTTGTTGAACCTCATAGAACTGGTGTTGGCCCATCGATCCTTCCTGCCCTCAAGCAGATCAACACTCCCGCCCAACTTGATGTCATCTGCAAATTTAGTGAGGGTGCACTCAATCCCCTCGTCCAGATCACTGATGAAGATATGAAAGAGAACTGGCCCCAGTACTGAGTCCTGGGGAACACCACTTGTGACTGGATGTGACTCCATTCACCACAACTCTTTGGGCCCAGCCATGCAGCCAGTTTTTTACCCAGTGAAGCATATGCCTGTCCAAGCCATGAGTAGCCACATTGTCCAGGAGAATACTGTGGGAAATGGTGTCAGAGGCTTTACTAAAGCCTAGGTAGACAACCGTCCATTACTGCCTGTAGCTAGACCAGTCTGTGGCCTATAGCTTAAGAAAAGGCTTTTCTGCGACTGCTCTGCAGTTTGCAGCCCATTCTCTGCCTTTGCAAGGCCCTGATGTAAACCAGATCACTGAGATGATGTAGGTTAACAAAGAAACTCCTCTTCAACGGGAGAAGAAGTGAGAGGCATTATTGGATATAACTGTTTACACTGGCAAGGGAACTGTGAATTGTCTTAAATGGCCAGCAGCAGCTCAGCCTCTCCGAGGCAGGGGAATGAGTGAGTGTTTGCACTTACAGGCAGTAATTACAGCTGCTGCTCATTCCCCACTCTAGAGAAATTAAGCTGCTCCTGATTTAAGCTGTAGTTTCATGGTACAAAGTGTTATGTCTCAGTGCCTGTTGACTTTTATTTTCTCTCCTTCCTTCCCTGCAGCACCTCCCCCCTTTGTGCTGTGTCAGCGCAAGTCTTTGTTCATGTTAGGTGAATCGGGAATTAGGGAACTAATCTGACTTTAAAAAACCTCAACAAACCCGATTACTTCTATGCCTAAAAACCCTGTGATGTGAGGAACGAGGACTGAGTGTGCAGGATGAAATTACCGTAGCATCCCTTTTGGTGTCGGTAAACTTGGGCTTATTACGTGTGCCTAGCTGAGAGCCCCATTCTGTGCTCCACAGAGATAATGGAGTGGCAGAACAAGAGGTGTAAAAAAGCATGACTATCCATCAATTCCATCCTTTCTGCTAGGCACACTGTCACTAAACATTAATAAAATCTTATTGTTACTCAGCTTTAAACCTCCAACATCAGCAGTGCTATGCCATAACTAAGTACAAATCTTATTAGGAAAAAAGCGTTACCTTTTATATTTTCCCTTAAAGAAGAAATATTTCACTGTTGCATTCATCTCTGACAGAAACACTATTATTTCAGTAAACAGTTTATAAACACTGAAAAAACCTGAGTGAGGTTTATGGGATTTAAACACACTTTTCATTATTTGTTAACAGGATTTGGCTCCTGCATGCTACTGCAAGCATCCCTCTTGAATACACTTTTCTTTAGTTTTGTGTCTTGAAAGAAGACTGAAAAGAAGTCTTACCTGAGCTGGATTTTCTGAAAAAATCAGCAAGAAGACCTGATGTCAATTACAGGATTAAGCAGCTGTACAAACATTGTACAATATGCTAAAAAGCATCTTCAATGAATGCTTTCTAGTTAGACTATTATTTGTCATGAATATTTCAGTTATAAAGTTATAAAAACTGACTCTAATTAAGAGGCATGCTAAGAAGAAAGTGTTTATAACTTAATTTCCTTTTGACTGGCCTTATCATGCATTCAGCAGCAAATAATTTCTTTTCTTGACACAACTATGATGTTTGCTGGTGTCAGTTAGTGCCAGTCCTTACAGGCTGAAAGGTTACCATACCATACATTGTGCCTTTGCAGTGACAAGCAAAATTTGCAACTGTCTTCTTTATATTTACAATAAAATATTTATCTTTTCCATAGACAGGAAAACCCACAAACATTTATTGATTTTATTGACAGATTAGCAATTTATTTTTAAAATACATGGTCCTTATACACCAACTCTTATTTTTCACTTTATTGCACCACTTTAATATTTTACTTTTGATGGGAGTGGGGTAAGAGAAGTCAATAATGATTTGATTGAATAAATATCATGCGAGAAGTTTCATAGTATAATGATCTTGCAAAGAAATCCTCCTAGCTGGGGTTTAGTGTGTTGTGTCCTCTGAGAACTATTTGGTAGTCTCCTTAGGATGCACAGGAGCATCTCTGTAGAAGGAAAGATGACAAATTCACTGACCTCAGTATAAATGCTCTAAAGATGAAGGCTTGAAAATCATGATAAAAAGGAATGTTTGCTGGTAAGAAACAGGAAGGAATGGAAAGTTTCACTTATCTGAGAAGATGAAATTCAGTGGCTGATAAGATCTGAACATTATGAAGCCTGTAAAATCACCGGGGAAATGGGGGAATGAAGTATATTTTAGTAGCTGCCAAAGCTGTGGTATAGCTAGATCAGTGTATAAACTAAATTGAAACAAAGCCACAGCAATGCCTTGTCAAGATTTCACCATCAAGCAAAAATGCAGCAGTAAATGAGGCAAAAGTGAAGCAGATTAGAAGCTTTTGACAGTTTCTGAGTCAGCTGGTGGCAGTTACCAGCATGGAGGTTTGCACGGCGTCTAGCCAGCCATTCGTGTAATCCATTGCTTTTTAGAGATTATTCTTACTTTTTTTCTCACAGTATAACTTCACAGAGAGGGCTGCACTTTCAGCCAATGAGCAAAGAATCTATCAATAGAAAATTAATAGAGGACTGCTGCATAGTTCAGGAAGATGATTACAAACTGGATTTTTTGTCATTTTTCAAGTGCTGAAAAAAATATCTCGAGTAGAATGATTACAGTCAAGAGAAACCAATTAAACAGATTTGTGTCCCATGGAATCTCTCAAATGTATTAATCTCTATGTAAATGCTGCTTTCAAGTAGTCAGAAAAAGCCCCTTTACAGCCATTCCTCTCTGAAATTTTTAAATAGAAAGTGAAAGCTATTAGTGGATTCACTTGTTTAAGGCATTTTTCAGCTTTCAAACATAATCAAGCATTTTAAGGAAAAAGAAGGTAGTGTCTATGAAAATGTAAAATGAAGTGATAACCCAACTTTTGACCCTGCTGCTAAGTCTTCTGTGTGATGTGTTTTCTGTGGCTGTAGTGTTCTTAAAACAAAAGAAGGAAATTGCACATTCAAGACCTGCAGTATTAAGGTTGCAAAGTCAAGCACTCAGAAGATAAGAAATGCCAGTTTAGGTTCCCATCTGCATTTTATTCTTTCCCTATCTGGCTGTTTATGTTATTAGCTATTTTTCGAAAACATGTACAAATTCTATTTTTTGTTACATTATTTTGGCATATTTAAACACCTCTCTCCCACCCCCCACCCCCCGCCTTTGACTATGTAACCACACTGTTAAAAAGTCCTTATTTCTGTAAAAATATTCTTGATGCACTGTTTGAGGCTGTTTGTAAAGCTGTAGCATGCTCAGGAATCACATTCAGAACTGTATCGGGTCTTTCTGTTCCTGAGCAAGCTACCACCACAGGTCCGTCTGCACTGACATAGTCCCCTCTAGGCTATCTGAGCCTCGTTCTTCACCTGTGTCCTACCTATCACTCATGCTTGCTTTGTCCACGTTGTATTATCCATGTGCAAAGCAAAGCCTTTCCATGATGCAGGGTGTTTTCAGGCTGCTCTGTGCATCACGCAGGAGGGAAGGGGATGTGAGAAAGAGCTGCGGTTTAAGGTTTTTGTGTGTGGTGAGAATGGTGCTGACTGCCTCATTTGTGCCCTGCGAAGCGATCGAAAGGAGCAGGTTTAGGGTGAGAAAAGGATGTGAACGTTAGCATTCCTGCAAGTGTGGCAGGATTTCAGGGCAGGGCAGTCTGGATGACAACCAGGATGGAGATGGAGACTTCAGGTTTTATGGGTCGCCAGACTGTGGGGGGGTAGGCAACATGCTTCACTGTTACACTGCCACACTACCAGCAAATAACTTCATTTTCTAGTGTTCTTATGCTGCAATCTGTTGGCAAAATACAGCTCTCCGCTTAATATTTTCTCTTAAAATAACATACACAGTTCGTGCACTTTAATGTTGTTGTAAAACATGGATCACACTTTCATAAATTCAAGAGTAATAATCTAGCATTGGACGAAAGCATAGGGAATTATCAAGTTTAAACTGAGCTGTCAAGGTCAATAGACTATACCTACAGGATGGTTCTTGCTCAGTATTTCTGACCGTTGAACTGAGAAATATGAGGTCCTTGACCCTGATTGCTACAAAGAGAGCACAGAGTAACTTTAAGGTTGACTGTAGTTATTAGTGTAAATGCAATCTGTGTGCTCAAAAAGGTGGATAATCTACTCTGTTGGCTCCTATACTGTATTACTCTGAACCTAGACCTCAAAATCTGAATTCAATTAAATTTCAATGTAGAGAAAGGGCAAAAATGTGTCATATCACTACAGAACTATTGGTTTGAGCTCAACGACCTGCAAGGCTTTGTGAAGTTTCTTGGAGAAAAGAACAACCGAAAGTACTCGAGGACAATGGAAGTCAAGGAAGTATCCCACTTAGAAAAAAGGTTAAAATGAGATACAAATTTCCCCAAAACCGCACTGTACCAAGTTAACCTGTTGTCTTTGTTTGAATAATAAATGCGTTTAGAGAAGTAAATCTACTACAGTATTACCCAGGCAATTAGTAGTTAAACTACTGAACACAGAGATTGGTACAAGAATTATAAAGAAGTGAGGAACCAGCGAAAGAAGAGATGATAATGGATTTTGTTGAAGGGGAAATATTATTAATGAAATTCCTTCAGGGTCAGTCTTGCAACTGATGCCATGTAAAATTTTCATTAATAATCTTGGCACAAAGTTGAACTTGAACACAGGGAAAATTCTCAAATGACTCTTCTGTGAGGCACGGGTGAGATTTTCTCTGGGACAGTCATAGGTGCCTAAACCAGGAGGTTAGTGAAGGCAGCGGAGAGAAAAAGTCATCTCCAGAGGCACCTAGGTTAGCTTCCTGCTCCGAATCGCTCTTTTAACTACAGAGAGGGAGTCAAGATGTGGCAGGAGGCCTATCTCCCCGCTGTGGGGGATAATGACATTGTTTATTACACATGGTTGAAAACCCTACATTCAGTCCTGTTCTAGTTCCTGTTCACAATGTGAAAACAGGGCTTGAACACTGGCTGTGAAACCTGCCAGCCCCCTCTGGAGACTTTACTTGAGTCCATAGATAATTTAAATGTACATGAAAGGACTTGCCTAAATCTGGTGTATTTCAAGTACTCTACTTCTTAGGTCTTTAAAGGATGCTTTTGCAGTAAGTTTCCTTTTGTTCTGAAAAACACATTTGTAGGACAATGTCTAATGCTCAGCCTCACCAGTTGTCACCGGCTGCTTCACAGGGTGCCATGTACCTGCTTAAGCACTAACGCTTTCCCTCACATATTAACCTAACTAAATTAGAGAAAGAGAAATTGCTCTCAGCTTCTCACTTCAGGTTTGATGCTCCTTTTTCAGAACTTGCCTTGTTTAAAAAAAGTCAAAAAACCACATGTGTCCTCCCCGATAATCGTTAAGAATCTAGCTGAAAATCAATAGTAAAATACTTGCAGCAATACAGAAGGCATTGAGGATTAACAAAAGCTAGTTGCAATTTTTTTGCCTGTTATATGTATCTGTGACTACCTCTCCAGCTCCCGGCTGCTTGTTGCTATCCCCTCTATCATAGCTTGTAACCTCCAGGGTTGAGTGCACGGCGTGGGGAGTTCGGTGGGTGGGGAGGACTGTTTGGTTTTGCTTTCTTTCTACCAGGGTAATTTCTGTGCCTTGGTTTACACTTTGGGTCCACGTGCAACAGTATGATGGGGAAGCTTACAGTTTGCAACTCAGTTTAAGAAAGGAGACAGAATGCCCCAAATTTTCTAAACTTTCTGAAGTTTAACCCATGGTGTAGCAGTGACCCTAGTCTTCCCTTATTCCTGCTTCCCTGTGGCCAGACCTGGCAACACAATCAGACGATACTCACTGATATGTACTACTGATCTAACTGATCAACTTTGGTAAAATACGCAAATTTCTCTGTCTGAAGGGAGTCGACTTAAGCTACACAAAATACCAGTCTGGCTGCTCTGTAAAGCACCCCGTGCCAGGTATGTATAACGAGCACCATTGTACACAGAGGTCTGATCACATGTTTTTGGAAAGGATTTGGAGAAGGGCAGAGAAGGATATCAGAATCAATAGAAAATACCTATCTTACAGTATGAAACTAAAATAGGTTTCTTTAGACTACAGAGCAGGGGCTGAGAGCTAGTGAATGTTCCTTGTAAATACGCCATGTTTTTAACAGCAAAGAATGATAGGAGTCGTTTAGCTTTTTAAAAAAAAAAAAAAATTGCTGTAGGGACAAAGGGATATGTACTGTAAAGCAGCGAACTGTGGAAGAGAATTCCAACAAAAGTAGTGGAGGTAAGAAACATAACAAATTCTAATCTGAAGGTTGATTGATTTATGAAAAGCATGATTTTGTGGCTGTTATGATATACATGGTTTTGTTGCCTATGTTAGGAAGTGTTCTAACTCACTGACTCCAATTTACGCATATTTTAGTTTCCTAAATTATCATTGTTTAGTCTGAACAAAACCGTTTACTCGTTTAGCTGATGTGAACCAGTTAACAAAAGAACTTGCGCTTTCATTTGACAGCTTAAGTTTGAACTTTGACCCTGACCCTGCAAGAATTTGTATGAACTCAATTTAAAGAAATGCAAGCCGCTATAATGATTGCGGTAAGTACAAACTCAGCATATTGCGAAGTACATATGGGTTACAAGGAAACATGCTATCACCACCTGTATTCAAATAAGATCTCAGAAGACTGTGTGCTCTTAGCTGATAGAATAGTTTTTGGCTATTCGGTTTACAGAATAGCATTCCCGGCAGCTGTCACCAAATTAGGGTCTTGAGCTACTTTCAGTCTGAGCAGACAGTAGCGGTTTGGCAGGAATCACAAATGAGCAGCAGTCATTGATTTGCTGTGTGGAATGTGAACGGCAGAGTACTTGGAGGGTTAACCCTGAACTGCAGCAGATAATTTGAGAAAGATTTTTTTAAAAAAATATTTGAACAAGAGACTTCTTCAAAACAATAGATACTGAAATAAGAAGTGCGTAGATAAATTATGCATTCAACACGAAAGATCTCACGTCATATAAGAATGTTTTGTCTCTTAGAACATTGTGCTGAAAGGGAGACATCAGAAAATGGAGCAGTCAGAACAATCCATATTTTCACATCTAGTTTAGTTTCACTACAGTCCTGCCCTAATTTTTTGAAACGAGGCTAGGACAAGAGTGTCTGTCTGTCCCTCTATTTACACCACCGTTAAGTTTTCTGTGGAGCCAGTGAACAAAGTCACCATGGTGTTCTGTAACTTAGGTTCTTCTTTTAGGAGTAGGTACATGATCACCAAATTAACTTTGAAGTAAGCTATTGTAAAACCAGACAAAAAACCCACATGAGAAGTCTACAACAGACTGATCCTTAAGGTAAAAAGGTCCAAAATCCATCATCATGCTGCTGCCAGTAAGCTACCGGTAGCACACGCTTAGGCATATGCCTTTCCAAATTTGCACGTCACTGATGCTTCAGAGGTTTTGGGGAGTAGAATGCATAAATAACAGTTATCACCATGGTCATTAACTTTTGGGTTTGGAAAGTCTTTTGCATTATGATTGAGAACTTTCTTCCAGACGACAGTCAGAGGCAGTAAAAGCAAGATAGAATCTTTAGGGAGATAGGACCCACACATAATTGTATGACAAATTACAATGACAAGGTTGGGATTAGGATCTGTAATGCAATGTACTGAAATAAAATCCATTTCTGTATAGTTCATGCAGGACTATTGCTGCTTGCAGTAACCATCTTTGCAAAGCATGATATTCTCTCTGCGTCAAGAAACACAGTCTTTTCCTGCATGAGTATTTTTACTATTTTTTTCCCTCATAGCCTAATCTAATTCCGAGATATAGTTTGCAGGGGATTCATATGGGTTTAATACAGCTTCAGTGGACTGTCCAATAGGAACTGATCAGGTCCTTGCCATATTTGTAGACAAGTGCTGACATCAGAACTTACACAAAGATATTTTAAAATCTATTATTTTGCATCATTATATTTTTGAACCATAATTTTTATATCTAAAATAAAATCATTGCAATTCTGCCACAAAAGGGTATATGGGAAAAAGAATAACCCGTCCAAGAATCTTTAGGAATGATACCGCTTACCCTTGCAGGTAGCAAAAGATGTTAACCTTAAAAGAGCCAGCAGAAAGTACAGGCTATGCTTGTTAGCAATTGTGATCCTGCCTCATGCTTAGCAGTCGCAAATCATTCTATCTGTTTTCTTTGCGAGTGCTAGAATGTTTGTAGGTGAAGTAGCTGACATCTTTAGGGCCCAGTGAATGGCACGTTCTCGTAATCTGGAACAGGGAAGACATAGCAAGTGTTACAACCCATTTTAATTGCCACCAGTCACCAGCCTGGGGTGCTGACTGAGGGAACACATACCATTCACTAACTAGGCTTGCTAATTAAGGACACACTTTCTGTCCACCCCCTAGATGCAGGCTGAAGCAGATGGGAGAGGGAATCCTAACAATGAAAGCAAATCACTCTTCTCTCTTATTGAGAGATGCTAAAGCAGAACTGCACCATGTCGCTGCTTGTACTACTTTATTATCAAAGGCTAAAGGATGCGTTACATTTACTTAGCAACTACTACTAATAAGCAAAGCCACAGCTGAGCAAGATTTGTCAGGTCTCATTAACTGCTAAGGGGAGTCTAGATCCTTGGGTTATTTCTCAGGACGTTGAGGAGTTGTTTTGATGATGCTGTGTCTGTACCATCTTTCTTCTGTTTTCTCCTCCCCTCTCTTTGAACCTCTGTTATTCTTGCATAGATCTCTGGCTCCTATTCCCTTTACCTGTCAGGGGCCTCTGGCAAGTCCTCCATGCAGTGTTGAACCTTATCTTTCAGATCTTGAATTTCTGTCTGTCACATCACCTGCTGCTTCTTCCTTTGTGCCTGCATGTGCTTTTAAATTGCCTAACTCTAATCAATATGATTATTAGATTAAGTTGGTTCTTTGTTGCAGCATAAGTTTTTCTTTGTTGTTTCTTCTCTACCCAGGTTATCTTGGTACCCACACTAGCTCTGAAATTAACTGTACAGAAAGGCTGGCCTCAGCCTTCTGGAAATGTTTGAATCTCTTGTATGAACAGGGATGTGACTGTGGCCTTATCCCAAGGACTTGCCCTGGAAGAATGGAGACTATCCACACCTTTCCCAAGGTAACAGAGGATATTTTTGTCTCTGACTATGATGTGAGAGAAAATACTTGCTTGACAGCTTTCAAGTGGGCTGAAAACCCAAAATGTGTGTGTCCTTGAAATACTACACCTTAACTAGTAAGGTCAAATCAGTGCCTGTTGATACAAATTATTTTCCTGGTATTTTCTAATACACAAAGAAAAATATAAGGTGTATCATAAAGAAAGAGATACTTTCCTAAGTGCTTAAGATTTGAAATAATCACAGTTAGTGAAAAGTTGTTATGATGTGAAGGGCTTCCAATGCAGGTTTGGAAAAATTTGGCCTGATAGCTACTCTGTGGACTATTTATTACAGGAGACCTAAATGGTAATCATAACCTGTCCTTTTCCTTCCCAGAAACACTACTTCTGTCACCATAAATGATAATGTTAGACTCTTTTCTTTCCAGAATGTGGAACTGGATTATACCTCTTTATTGCTTCCCACTGTCTCTTTTCTTTTCCTAAACAATGAAAGAACATAGTGTAGAACCTTTAGTTCTATAATAGGAAGATGATCTATTATTCTATAGTAAGATTTAGAAAAAAATCAAGGAAAAAACCTTTATTAAACCTGAAACATAAGTAAAAACAATGCAAAAAGATTTAGATGGGTGTGTTGATTGTAAATGCAAAGGTCTACTGACAAGCATATGATAATAAATCATAAAATCAAATGAAGAAATGCTGTATGTACAAAAAGGAAATATGTTACAGAATTCTGGCCAAGAAACAAACAAACAAAAAAATTTGGGAGTTATTGCGTGAAAAGTCTGTCCTGACCCTGAGTGTAGTGCAGTTGTAGTGCTGAAGACAAACAGGTTCCTCAGTTTGTACTGTTAGGGGGATAAAATCAAGCAACGATGGATATACTATTTCTGTCTAAAATTACGGTTACACTTCACCTTGAATATAGTACCGGTATAATGCAACTTTACAGCGTATGCCACTGACTTTGAGAGCACTGAATGTTACAAAACATAAGCTCAGATTGTAAGGATCTAGACAGAAGAAAAGATTAAATTAGACTATATTCTAATTGAAAAAATGAAAAAATTCACTGGAATTTACTGAAGTTTCATATTTATGGCAGTAGTTAGTAAATATAAAACTCAGTGGCATTACTGAAATACAATTATAGAAAAATATTACAATATATAATTTGCTAAACTTGTGGAAGCAAGCAAGAAGTAATAAAAATAGGTTCAGGCAGATGATAGAAAGCCTAATGTTATACTAAGGATAGCTGCTGAAAGAACCAAAAATAATGAGAATATAAGGGCACAGTGTCTGCTAGTAAAGACAGCTTCAGATCTTGCCTCTGTGTTACCCTTTACTGGGGAGCAACGACCAGTTGAGAGGCTGGTCTATAAAATAAAATGATGTGAGGTAAAAATATTTTCTTTCTTCCTAGAGCCTTTTTTCAGTGATCCAATGGAGGTGGAAGTTTGAAAACAGCGAAGGGCAATGGGCGCTAATGAATATGGCAGCTGAGCAATGTGGTAAAGCCAGGCTACGAGCTTCAGAAAGAAGCAGGTAGGTTTCTACACTGGAAAGGCAGAGAGGGCTAAAAACAAAGTGAAAGGAAAAGATGGCAACTGTTGTGAACATCAGAAAAAGTTTAGTTTAGTATTCATTTGGATATAAGCAACAATTTTAAATTATTTCTCGAAACCAGTGATTTTATGTTTCTTTCATCATCATCGTAATTGCATCTTAAAAACAATACATTAATTTATCTTTATAACTTGACTTTGATTTGGGAATTCTGCCCTGATAGAAGAGGAAAATATTGCTTGCGTTCACAGAGGAAATCTGAGTCAGATCAGGAAGCTGTAAACAGCCTAACCTTCTCACTATCGAGCAGTCTTTCCAGTTTGCTCATAGTTAATCTATCTCTAGAAGAGATTTTTGTTGGGTTTTGTTTGAGTTTTAAACTTCAGGCTTCTGAAAGCAGATCTTAATAAGGGAAGTGGTGGAAATACTCAAAGAGGCTGGGTTTATGGAAATAGTATTTTCGGTGTGGAACCAGGAAATTTAATAGACAGGGCCAGGAAGCCAGCCGCTGTTGGCTCCAGATTATATACAGGAAAATACAAGGGAGCTTGTAAAGGAAAAGAAATTTTTTACTCATATGAGAGGAAAGAGGCTTAGACTGCGTAATAATTTAGGTGATTTTGTTTGAATCATGGACCCAAAGTGGACAACGTACTCCATGTGGGACACCTGAAACTCTGGACAGGAGTCTTGTGTTTTTCTAGGTTTCCTACTCATAGAACTCATCGCCCTAAACTGGCTTAATGTTGTAAACAAGCAGAAGACATAAAATATTGCTGTGCAGCAGCTGAAGTGTAGATAGAAATGAAACTCTGTAATCTGGCCTGGTAGCTGAATGTTGGAGTAAAACTTCACATTAATCTGACCAAATAGGAGAAGACAGAAAAAGCAAGCAGCTTGTAAATGCCCCATTGGCTGTACGTGAGACAATTCAGTTCCATGCACAAGGTTGTGAGTGAGCTGGTACAGTTTATGAATTAGACGTGTGGACATCAGGAAGGCAGACGGTAATTAGCTGGGATGCCAGTATGAAATTTCAGTTGCATATATGGATTGAGCTTTGCTAGTTTCATTTTCTAATGATTATGGCATTTTCCCACATAAAAACTGCAGTTTCATAATGCTGAGGACTTGTGAGTAGGAGCAAAAATCAGAGAAGACCAATATTGTAAAATCTTTGACTCCTAAATTCTGGCAGTAAATATGATTTTAAAAGGAGATTTGAGGTGGTAAATTAATTTACTACCTGGCAATTCCAAAGGCAGATATTCCAAATAGAAGGATAGCAACATAGGGTGTTGGTTTTTTGATTTTGGGTTTTTTTTTTTTTTTGCAAGTACATAGCTATATGTAACCTATAAGAGGAGAATTCTACCAAATACTCATTATCTAGGCTTAATGATACCTATTGTAAGTGGTTTAAACAAAACTGTATTTTCTTTTTAATATACGATAAGAGCAGTAGCTTTTATACATAGCTTTCTTAAGACTTTGCCTTGGAGGAATTCTTCTGACTTCTAGCTAAAGTAAATTATTTGCTTTTTTACAACCTTTTTGATTTTTGTTTATACCTCCAAGTTTCATTTTTCCAGAGGGAAGGGGTTGGGAGATTGTGAGGGTCCCATCAACTATCCAAACATCATACAGAAGAAAGTGCTTTATAGAGATGAGGAATCCTTCTCTCTAAAATGATAAAACCTCTCAGCTGAAGCTTGATGACCTATGAGAGAAAAAAATAAACTTATATATATATATCTTGAAATTGAGATTAGTATTTTTTTTAAACCTTGATATTTTTTAAAAAAATTAAAAATGTCTGGAAGGTTTAAAATCTACATATGTAAGAAATACAAGAAAATCAGAAGCAGCTTAAGCAATGATGAAGCTGAGACCTGGTGAAGAACAGCATTTCAGTTCCCCACACAAATCAATATGCTCATATTTCTGACTGTATAATTACCAAATACATTATGTTCTAAAGTGAACATTTACCGAAATTGATGAGGAAATTACCAAAGTAGTTGGGCTCTCTTAAATTGTGTTGGTGATGATCATTGCAGGGATTTTGCTGGCAGGCATTCCTTATTACCAGAGCTGTAAGGCTGCATTTTCTAGAAAGCCATAAAAAAAAAAAAAAAAAAAAATTATATGTTGAGCTTTGAAAGAGAATATGAATACTGCACTATGCTAGTAGCAGAGCTGTGCAAAAAATGTGATGCCAAATTAAGCTCTGCAGAGTTTGCAAAATTTAAGCTAAACTAAAACATTCCAAATATTTCCACACTTTTAGTAGAAAGCCTTTTTTGGGAATTTTTGTTGAAGTTGGGTGCGTTGGTTTCAGTAAGTTTCCATAACAGACTGTTAATTTTAACAGATATATTGGGTTTGCATGGCAAGGCTTTTGTAGTGGGTGGGGGGCTACAGGGGTGGCTTCTGTGAGAAGCTGCCAGAAGCTTCCCCTGTGTCTGACAGAGCCAATGCCAGCTGGCTCCAAGATGGACCCACAGCTGGCCAAGGCCAAGCCCATCAGTGACGGTGGTAGTGCCTCTGGGATAACATATTTAAAAAGAGGGGAAAAAAAACCCCTGCTGCACAACAGCAACCAGAGAGAAGAGTGAGAAGATGTGAGAGGAACAACTCTGCAGACACCAAGGTCAGTGCAGAAGGAGGGGGAGGAGGAGCTCCAGGTGCTGGAGCAGAGATTTGCCTGCAGCCTGTGGAGAAGACCATGGTGAGGCAGGCTGTCCCCCTGCAGCCCATGGAGATCCATGGTGGAGCAGATCTCCACCTGCAGCCTATGGAGGACCCTACACCGGAGCAGGTGGATCACCTAAAAGAGTTTGTGACCCCATGGGAAGCCTGTGCTGGAGCAGGCTCCCAGCAGAACCTGTGACTCCAGGTCACAGAGGAGAGAGGAGCCCATGCTGGAGCAGGTTTCCTGGCAGGACTTGTGACCCCGTGGAAGGGACCCCCACTGGAGTAGTTAATGAAGAACTGCAGCCCGTGGGAAGGAACATGTTGGAGAAGTTGGTGGATGTAGATCATGTAGATGAGAGCAGACGGGCACAGTTTGTTGCGTTCATCTGGGGATCTGAGCTCAGATATAGAGACACGCTCCAGCCAGTGATTCCTCCTGCTCTGTGAAAATTCAAAAGTGGTTTTCTGTCACACTTTATAGTGGTTCAGGAGGGAGGAATGCTCTTTGCAGACACCTGGGGATGAAGAAGAGCATCCATCCAGAGGTTAGCAGAAAGACATAAAAGAGGGAAGCTTTCCTAACCATCTATGAAGCAGCCAAGCAGAAAAGTTTTAATATCCTGACCAGGCCTTATTTTTTTTCTTTCCCCCTCTCTCCTCCTCTCCCCCTCCCCCCCCCCCCCCCGCCCCAAGACAATACAAGTGGGAGATAAAGAGGCTAGAGGAAGAGATATGTTGATGGAGCTGGAATGTCTGAAGTTCCTGGGGCTGGGTGTGCAGGGGTTATCTGAGGACTGTGCACGGGGCCCCAGTAAGTTCTGGGAAGTGTTTGATCTGTGGATGTTAACCCCCAAAAATTAAGGTGCATGTGAGGTTTCCCCCCTTTTTGGATGTAATTGTTCTTTAATTTGTGAATTTTAACTAATATTTAGTTAAACTTACTTTTAAAGATTTTTTTTTTTTTAAAGCCATCTTTGTAATGCTGACGTTAGGGTGTTTGCTTTCTTTATGGACGTATGAGGTCAGGAGAAGAATACTAGTGAACGTGATTACCAGAATAAAAACCTGCAATATATGCATCCAGACTTCTCCCCAGGTTCTGACATGCGAATTTTGAGGCTTGGTAATTAGAGTCATGCATAGGAAGGCTGTAAAACGTGCCTTAGCTGAAAATGGCTACATTTCATGTAGTTACCGTGTATCTATATTTAACTACATTTTCTCCTTTTTCCCATTCAGCAGTCCTATCCAGCTAGAATTTGAAAACTGTGAGCACTTGTCTTGGGATATCTGAACAGCCTGAAGTCATTCAGGCAACCTTATTTCTATGCCTGAAGTTATATGGACAAATCAATGGAAAAAAGACTATATACAGTGACTGAGATGCACCTCGGACAAATCAAACTCACTAAATATATACTACACATCTCAGGCAGATTTCCACCTGTGAAATCTTGGAGACAAATATGGGAACTCTGATTTTCCACTCTGCAGAGATGTATTGAAGTGGAAGCGAAGCCCTGAATTTATTTTATTTTTTTGCTTTTGACTAAATATTCCAGTCATACTCCTTTTTCTCCAGCAGCTGGGAAGAAATACGAGAGGGAGAGGAAAGAGGCAGCACTCAAAGACGACTTGGGAGACAGGTTTTATTCTCAGCCATGCTATATACTGGATAGAAATACCTTCCTTTCTACAGCATTTGGAGATCCTAGCCCTAAAAGTGGGTCTATAATAAGGCTTTATTATTATTATTATTGTTTTCATATTTAAACTTTCTGCACTACTTTATGGTTCTAATTAAGAGAAAAGTAAGAGAAAGACTGTACTGGAATGACTCACAAAGAATTGTTATTCAGTGGGGTTTTGGGTTTGTCACTTTACTGTAAATTACCAGTTATTTTCTTTCAGAGACTGCAATCAAGTATCCAACTTTAGAAAACAAAATTCAGTTAAACAACTCTACAACTCCTTATTTTAATTGTAATACACATCTTCCTTTTTATTGTTCAAAATAATTTCCTCTCTTTTTGTTTTCAATTTTCTTACTCTATGGAGGTGCAATGCAGGTCAGAACATAAAGAGTTTTCAGTCTCTTACAGAATGTATTTAGAGGCTTGTTGTACTCTCCAGGAATGCAATGGTAATTGAGATTTGGGTTTTTTCTTTTTTTTTCTTTTTTTTTTTTTTTTTTAATAGATTGTGAGCTGAAAAGGACACTCCATGTTACTTAAATAATCTATCTGACAAATTATGCTCTTTAATTCTACTTAGGAAACAGTCTTTTACATTAACTAAACATCACCCCCCTCTCCGACCCTACTTGACATTTAAAGCTTAAGCAACTACAGCCTACTTCTAACAAGTTCTCTTTCGAGGTAAATTAAAATGACGTGGTGTTGAACAAAATCATCCAGTATCAAACAGTGCAGTCCTCAGGGATCTTTTTTTTTAATACTGCTCATGTACAAATAGAAGAATTCAATTAAAAGAAGACCCAAGGCACTATGCAAACTTGTAATATTAGCAGAATGTAATGTAACTTGTCAGAGACCTCACCTCATGTATTGTTGTATATACATACACACATATATATATGTACATATAGGCTCACATACATAGGCCTAGAATGTTCCGAAACAGAGAATGTCTTCTGCTCTCGTGATTTGTGATGGTTTTATTTTAATTAGGGTTATCTCTTGCTTTAGTTAGCTCATTTAGACTTACTACTTACAGCACTATCCTGGAATTTTAATTTCTGTAGGATGTAGTTATGCAACAACTTTTTTTGGGTTTCATATTTGTACATTTAAGTAACTAGCATGAAGGTTGCTTCTCATAGTAGCTTGCAAAGTAAATGGTGTGAATTAACCTCTTCAGATTTTACCCAGGCCTACCTCAACAAGTTCAGTTTTACCATCTACCTGGGGATGACAAATCCTAAAAATGATATTTGGTAGTTGAAACTACCAGTGAATTAATGACTTCTGCAGATTCTCTGTTGCCAAGTTGCTCAAACCAAAGCCTGATCTCATTTGAGCCCCTTGTATAATCCTCTGTCTTTTTTGCAGGAGTACAGGAATAGATAGATCAATTTCCTCCCAGCATGTGAAGAGGAAATGGACTCCTCTTCCAAAACAGGTTGGGACATCATTGTGAGTGACTCTTTGGGTTCACTTACAACCATCTCTGTGCAGCTTCAGATTACGTATGGCAAAGCTGCCTTTTTTTTTTTTTTTTTTTTTAATTCACAGCTGTATTTTAAACTTACATTAGACATCTGTTGAGCTCTGCTTTTTATTTTGTTTCACATTCAATGTGAATACATGTCATATTCTTAAAATAGATTGGTAATATTAATGAAAAACATAGTCATGCTTATATAAACACGCATCCAAAACTATTCAGTTGTGCATTGATAACATAGTTGCAGGGGGAGCAGATCCTTACCTGTAGCTCTTGCAACCCCTCCCTGTTTCACTATTAGTGGTCTCAGTAAGTCTCAGTACTCTCAGGTGGAAAGAGCATAATGTCAGTGAAGTAACTTGCAATTGAAGTACTGACTGGTTAGATATCTAATACCTTCATTCCTGTTGTCCACCCAGGAATTTTAAAGACTAGGTGAACTATACATTTTTTTTTTTGTCATGAAAATGAGTAAATGACAAATGCGCAAATGCAAACTCCTTTTTCCATGTAATTTGTTTTTGGGTTTTATGCTAGTGACAGCTTTTCCTTTGGGTTAAGTATTTCTTTGCTTTTGTGAGTATTTTCATTTGATGGCTAAACCACAAAATTTTCTGGAAGTGGGGTAACAGACTTATTGACACATTATTATAAACAGAGAATGATTTGTTTATGTAAAATATAATTGATGTTTTAAATCATACCTTATACTGCTCTAAGCAGCTGTAGTTCCAACGGATGGGAACACTTGAGTACTGAGCTTCTTGTAAGTAGTTTAAACAAAAGACTAACTGACGTGCCTTCTTGGATCTGATGTGCGTTACATGAGCAGGGTCAAGTGGAGCTCGTGGAAGAGATTAAATATTTAAAATATTTTTGAGAGACTCGAAACTAATGGAACATTAGCATTATTAACATGGCATTATTTTTCCATAAATTTGATCCTGAAAAACACTACAAAAACTGGACCTGCCCAAGAAAATTAACTATTAATCTAATAGTTTAATTCAGATTTTTTTTTCTGCAGCAATACACTATTCGTAAAGATGCTATCCCATGTGAGTCAGTCTTGAAAACCTAAAACAGTATTAGAGAAACACCTAGGTTGCTTACCGATATGGTAAACACAGTTTGACAGTTATAGGACTAATTCAGGGAAGTACTTAAATGTGCTTAACTTTAAACACTGCTTAAATCTCATCAACTTTAATGGCAGTTAATTACATATGCAAGCACCCTTAAAGAATAAGATAATTTCCTGTAAATCTTTTTAAAAAAAAAAAAAAATTTACTATAGAAAAAAGCTTTAACTGTAAATTTCCAGCGACAGTACTGTGTCTGCCTAGTAAATGAACTGTTTTAAAGTAATTTTAGCTGACTTGCTTTAGGAGTAGCAAAAGTGGTGCGTGTTTATCTATTTTATTCTTTCTTTAATGCAGATGAACAGAAAGAAGCAGTAAATATGAAGCATAGCTGGCCACTTTTATCCTTGGTGCAACTCCATTGGCTTCTGTGGAGTGTTGCTAGGGATGACTTTGGTCCACTGTTGGCAGAATACTCGTTGTGATTGCATGCGACAGCACGATTTAGTAAAAGCATATTAAATATACCATTCAGGCACCACACTTTTAGCGTTTTTGAGATCCATAGGAAAGATGTTGAAGCACATACGGTAAATTGCTCCCTGGAATTAATGGTCTGGTTTGATTGTTGTCTACAAGATTAAAAATAAACAGGAAGTTTTTGAATCAGAAATTTCAGAGGAAAACTGTGAGAGTTGATAAGCACACTTAATATGCTATCTAGATGGGCTATTGGCTTGATCTGGCATGTCAGCTCCTATGTTCCTGCAAATAGCTTTTCAGTACACAAATGCCAAAAGGAATTTGGTCTCAAGCAGAGGTTAGAACAAGTTAATTTTATTTTAAATACTTGCGGTTTGGGAATATTAAAAAACAGAATGATCAATTTTAGTAGAATGCATGCATCTTAATGCATAAGTTCAATACATTTAAGAAAGCACAAATGACTTCAGCCTCCTACCTTTCTAGGGTTGTTCCCAGAGTCAGACCAACAGTTGCTGACGATTTAGAAAAGAAATGCAGACTCCAGGTATATTTGAAGCTGAGCTTATGTTATTTACTGTACTTCAGCATCAAAGTGCATGGATGTTCTGTTATCAAAAGTGATCATTTTTTGTGATCCAAGGGGCAACTACTGAACCATCCAAGCATGTAATTTATGGACACTGACGCTTTTATTAAAGATCTATGAAATGCTCAGGCTTTAATATTGGGAATATACTGTATGATGGAACTTACCCTTGCACAGGAGGAAAGTACAAGATGGATGATATTTTAAGATGTACTTGAGTACTCAAGGGATGTGAGAGCTGCTGTAGTCATGTGTTAGTCCCTTGCATGTGCGTTTGGTTTAGATATATTGCAGATTTGGTACAGCTGAAGCAAACTGACTTAAGTGTAATTCAAAGTAGATCCAGGGTTGCACCAAGGTTAATATTATTGCAAGGCAACATCCACTACAAGGTCTAAAAATCAGTCAACAAAAGAACCAGTTGGTTGTAGGATTTTGGTTGATATCTGAATAAAATCAGCCAACTGTACCTCTGTAGAATTTGTTTCTTACATATTGGTTTAACTTCTTTGAAACTTAAGATGGAGAAACATTTTTTTTTTCTCAAGTTAATATCCATTTCTTACAAAACTTTAGTTAGGACAAGGTAGTAGAATAGTGGTAGAAGACAGCTATCATAAACTTGTTCTAGGAAGTTAGTATGTAACAAAATCAAAAGGTCTCAGACTTGCTCCAGTGAAGAGCTGTGATTTCTGTCATTAAGTCTGGAAATTGCCTTAGAAGCTAACTGAGCTACTTAATCTTTCCTTTTTTTTCCTCCCCCCCCCCCCCCGGTAAATTCCAGCTATGCCCTTGAATGGCTGTGACCACCTGTTCTCCCACACCTGCTTCAATTTATAAACCATATGTTGCAGTCACAGACTAGAACTGCTATAGACATGATGTGCTTTCTCATGCTTTCTCATAAATATTTCGTAAGCTTCCTAGTCTCTGCACTTCAAAATAATTTGAAAGCGTTGATTTTGCTGAAAATCAGGACCGAGACCGGATGTTTTCTCAATATTACCTCTGCTCCTTAGGCAAGGAGTTATAATGGTTGCTGAATCATAAAAAAATCCTCATAGAACTATCAGCATATTGCTATTAGATATTAGCACTATCTTTTCAAAATGAACCCTACTGTGATAAATGGTAAGATACGATGACTCTTGCTATTGCACAAGTACATTTGCAAATAATAATTTGCAGGATGATACTTCCTAGGCTGATTAAATGTTCAAAACAGTTTTGCAATCACATGTTCAAATAGAAAATTTCTTAGAATTAGTTGATATTATGTAGTTCAGATAGTTGGCTGAATCCTCAGCTGGTCTACACTAGACCTTTTTACATTCTTTTCAGTGAAGATGTAACAATTGGTACATTAAATGTACAAAAGTCCCGTAAGTGCTCCATCCATTGGTATGGACATCTGTAAGTTCAAAAACCTTTAGAAACATGATAGGCTTGGATATTCAGGTATAACATACCTTTCATTCAGTTGACAATGCAGTAAAGCATCATTCAAACTCTGGTCTATCCCTTAAACTGGCCCCTGAACAGGTGAGCTTCCACACCCATGGAAGATTAATGAATGCTGATGGTAGACAGTAAAAATTTTTCTAATTAAATTAGTAGGCTTTGTATAAGATCAATTCTTTGGACTTTCAATCAGTTCCTATGCTGAAGTGTGGATCCCATTGCTTCCCATAGCCATATTTCTTCACCATCTTGTGCTGAATTTACTTGGAAAGGAAAAGAAACTCTTGTGCATAGACATGCTTTCTGAAGCCATTTGCCTGCGGTGTAGATTGAGATGGTCTTATGAAAGCCCTTTATGCTTCACTGGCTTTCATCTACTGTAAAGCATTTGGATGAAGTGGAATTGCTTGCAAAATGATTTGTTATGGCATGGACTCTATGCTTCACTTTTACCCTTCATAATGAAGTAGGAATGTATATTTATTACACTATGCAGGGGTAGTGAATCATTATGGGTGATGCAGAGCTGAATGTTTAATTAATGTCATGGATAAACCAGAGTAATATTACGCTCTTTGCCTATTATTGTCGAAAGAGCAGCAGCTGCCAACATAAAAAGTCAATTATGTTTGTAATAGCTCGTACTGGTGAAAAATCAAGGCTGCTGGAGGTGGTATGCATTCCTTCTTTTTCTCTCCCTTTTTTTCTTCCCTCCTCTTTTGCTTGTCTTTTGTTTCCCCTTTTTTTCTCTACTGTATATTCGGTTCACCGATTACTTATTCAGATGGAAAGTTGTAGTATCAGAAATAAACCACTGCTTGCTTGCTTCTCCTTTTCCCCTTCCTTTTTTTGAGCCTCTTATATCCAATTCATCTTCACAGTCTTTCAGCAACTATATTGGTTTAAATGAAGTCAATAGAAATGGCAGCATGGGGAAATGAGATACACAGGAAAAGACAGAGCTTCAGCTATGACTATTGTAGTATAAAAATAAATGGAAAAACAATGTTCCTAAACACAAAGCTCAAGGAATCAAAGCCTAAAAATTTTCAAAGTCTGAAAACTTAATATTAGCTTAACTTGCTCATTGTTTTAACAGCAGTTTGGTTTATCGCTTGTCCAATATTGCTTATGAGAAGTTCATACCAAAAGTTAAAATTCCCTGTCTTGCTCAACATAGAGTACCCAGGTAGTAAACTTAAAGGTTGCTTTCTGCTCCTTTCTCCCCTTCTCTTTAAAAAATTTCATCTTCTAATGCCTAGATCTTTTGGATTTAATAAAAACCTTGGGGTTCCTTATAATTCCAGTTTAAACTTAGACCATTTCTGCTCAGAAACAAAGGACTATGGCTCAGTTCTTGGAGCTGTAATTAGTGGGTTCTATGCAATGCAGATAAATGAAACTGACGGAGTACGGGTTATCATCCATGGCTTTTCGGTATGAATTTTTCATGTTTTACTCTACTGTGTGATTGTCTTGATCTTTAATGCCACAGATTTGCTGAAATGTTTTCATACCAGCTTAGTCTTTCAATATTTCTTCCAAAATCATGTTCTCTCTTGTGTTTTCATACATGCGCTTAACTAAAATATCAAAATGCCTTTCTCTGGCTACTTAGTGATATTTGGTACAATGGAGAAAAACAGAGCAAGCCTTTTAATTAGTATTTTGGTGTATGAAAACAAGCAACTAGCTTCTAATAGATAAGATGAGGCAAGGAAATATATCCAAAGAAATTAGTCTGGGCCTGATAGTCTGGTTATGGAATCTATACAGGCAAGAGATCAGCTTCACAATCTTAAGCTGCCTTGTTGCCACAAAGCACCAGGCTGGACCCATCCTTTACTTGAAAATGTAACTCAATTAGGAAATGAAGGTGTCTGATCTAAGTGGGAATGTGATGGAGACAGTGACTAAAAACCTTGGCTTAGCTCTGAGCCTGACCTTCTAAGAACTAACCGCTCAGAAGATACATGTGCGTATGTGCTTCTGTTTGTTCATGCTGTGCTTAGACAGGAAAGCGTGATGTATTTGACTGAACCATGCAACTAGGATGCAATCCATGTTTTGTTTTAACACTACCATAGGAAAAAAACAAACCAGTAGTACTCGTATTTGGCCACTATAAAGACTTGACTGTCATGCTCCTGCCCTTACATCTATGTTCTCTTGTGAAGGGGTCTAATAAGCAAACATTAAGGGAGGATGCTGAGGATAAACTAAACATCAAGGTGAAACCTGGAATGCTCCAACATGACAAAAATTACAAGCACAAGGAATCACATATCAATGTTTTACTCTCCAGCAGTATCAATCACACGAGGTGGAGATCTGAGGCCTTTTTTTTTTTATCTCTTCCCCTCTTTTCTTTTTTCTTAAATTTTATTTTTTTATTATTTTTAGTGACTACACTCTGTCATCACGGAACTCAAATAGCTAGTGATTCAAGGAAAAATAAGATATCATAGTATTGGTAGGTAAGTATAGTTCTCTCCACATGCTTTGCTTTCCCAGCTTCTAAAAGCAAAGTGTAATTATCACGTTGCAACTGCCAGGAAGGTCACCCAGAATAACTGTCTTTGCATTTGAGTGAAAGAAATTTTTTTTTTTTTTCTTTCTCTTTTATGTTTTCTTTTTTAGGTAGTGCTCTATGTCCAAGGTTTGACAGAGGTGTTTTTCCAATCAGAAAGAAGCATACATATATTTTGCTACTGGAATACAGTTGCATTCTGGTAAACATCATAGTTACAAAAAACCCAGGGTACTTTCCTACAGACCGAGGGCTTTTAGGTTAAACAGCCTCCCGTTAGGTTAAACTTGAAGCCAGTGCAAGTTATTCAGTGGGAAGGCTGAAGAAAGGTCCTCAAAGTTATAACCATTGATTCTGGTTAGTGATATAATGATTAATTATGTGTCACTGAATGTAGCGATGTGCCAATAACAGCTTGCTGGGTCCCAGTAACAGGTATCATTAGGTAAAATATTAGTGTGATCTCTAAACCATCCTACTGTTACTACCTTTCACAGCAGCGCTTAGAAGCCCCTAACAATAGCAGAGCTGCTTGGCTTTCACTCAAATTCAAACACGTAACAGAAGATCATTCATTGTCACCAGTTCAAAGCCATCTAGACGAGGCAGGAAAAGGGTAGGAAGAGAAAGAGAGACAGAGGAGTGATGCAGCCAAGGTAATAAATCGGGCTGTCCTGGGAATTTGGGAGTAGGCTAGCCTGAGTGTTTCCCCGTGGATCCGACTGTAGAGGAGCCCTGGGGAACTTCTGCTACAGCTCTGCCTCGCCTCATTTATGTTTGTAAAAAGCTTAAGGAGCAGATGCAACGTCCTAAAGATGGAAGCAAGGTGTTGTAGGGGCATGAATTTTTTCTTTCATTCTAGTCTGGAATGACCTTTGGGTGCTTTCAAAATTCAGTAAGATCAATGATGGACATAGAAAAAATGCTATGATTTTCTGTAAGTACTTCAGACACCAGTATGCTAACATACCTCAAGAAATTTAATTTTATTTACTGATCCTTAATAAATATGTTTTCATGCCCAAGCAAAGGAGGAAAGGTAAAGGTACAAATTATCTGTAACTGCTAGGATTTTTTAACTTGTGTTCGATTTTGGGGCTAGCATTTGGTAACCTAAGCCACTTTGACTTCAGTAGGGTTTAAGCTTCTCACTGCTTTTGTGAATCTGGGTCTTGGTAGGTTTTCACTTTTAATATATCATGGAAAAATTAAGTTTCACCCTGGGATGAGGAGCAGGTTATCTCTTGACAAAAGGAGCCTCCAGTTTAGAAATCCCGTAAAGGTGGAGGCAGCTAACACGCAGACCAGGTAAAATCCTGAACCTGGAAACTTAAGCCTGCACAATCCAAAATACCCTTTCTGTTAAACCGTCTGGCCTGATATTACTGGGGTGTAATTTTCATCAAAACTTTCTGAATGCAGTATTCTTTTTTCTCAGTGGGAGCTCGGCTTGTTCTAGGGAGTTTAGTAATTGCTACTTATTTGTTTTGAATAAGAAAACTCAAATATAAAATTTGAGTGAGAACACTTACAAATTTAAACCCCTCTGCTTAACAATAGCTTTAAAGGTAGACACAAAAGTGACTACATATATTCCTGCCTTTAAATGCATTTATCTGATGTTGTAAAATGATTCCAATAATAGTTTAATAAATTCTAGATCTCATTCAACTCCACAAAATCAGACCAGTTCATTGTCTATCTTGTCACACATTGTTTTGAATAAGAATTTATCTGTTATGCTGTAGTAACTCAGAGACATTTGCTTTTCCTTGTTCTTTAGTGTGAGACCAGAAATATTGCAGAAGGAAGGCTTTTGAGAAGCTAAAAGAATCAAGGATATAATTAAAAGTTGGCCTTAGTGGTTACCTATGGTGTATGCTTACCTAGGGGGTGTCCCTCACTGCTATCATACTTGAAAAAACCGATTTTCTGAATAAGTCTGAAACATAATGGCTATTCAGGAAATATAATGAAGCAGTGCAATAACTAGCATTTTTTGTTATGACACTATGTTAGTTTTTGTTCTGTCTTCCAATGCTCTAATAAAAGAATTCAAAAAAACCCCCAAACAATATCTTTTTGTGAGAGTTCTTTATTTTTCTTGCCCATGAGATCCTAGAGTACATCAACAGTGATGATCTTAAATAAAATGTCTGACATACAGGGTGATATTACAATTTAGAAGGCTTCATGAGTCAGATATACTCTTATTTTTTTCATTATTGATCTGTTTATTCCACTAGGTAGATGATACAAAAACAAGGAGTGGCTCATTCAAGCTGTGTATTTTAAGACCATTAGCACATTATTTTTGTATGCCACGTTTCAGCATTAAATTGTGTTCTATCACAGAGATAGACTAATGCTCTTTTATACTTTCTTTCCCCAAGAATATGTATCAGAATACATATTTCATAAATTCTGTAGTTTATATCCACATATCATAGAATCATAGAATGGTTTGGGCTGTAAGGGACCTTAGAGATCATCTAGTTCCAACCTCCGTGCTGCGGGCAGGGTCACCCTCCACGTTGCCCAAAGCCTCATCATATCCTCCTACCCACTCCCCTTTGCAGTCCCTTTATCTCTGATATAATGTGTCCCCGTATAATAATACTAGAAAATGTATCAATATCTTCAGAAAGAAAAATCACAATGTTTAAGTTTGGTCTCTAGAAGTTAAATAATGCTCAAAGGTAAGCATGGGAAGCTGAAAATAAACATACTGAGACACATGTGCCAAACAAAAAGGAAAAGCTTTTTTCTTCCTCTTTTTGATAAAACTTGTGATAAAAATAGGAAACTGTGCTGAATCTTAAACTTGAAATCCTTTATTGTGGAAATTTAGAAATTATAATCTTATGTTCATAGCCAAATGAGCATAGCTGGGATTTGGATAATGGTTTCGACCTACCTGAAACATAGAGTTTAGATCACTTTTGATTTCAATAGTAGTGTGATATACTCAAATAGTATAAAACTCACACCAAAATGGTAAAAAGATCCCAAATGCTGTTGCATGTGTTAGAGAGTGGTAGGAAGAACATCCAGGAGCTTTTGTTTGGGTTTGTTTCTTCTTGTTTCTTAAATTTGCTTTAAATTTGTTAAGTATTTTTTTCTGTATATTACACCATTGTCTTGAGTGATTTACAGTTGTTAAGGTTCATGGGGAGAAAATATTTGGTGTTGAAGGCTCCTTCATTTATCAGAGAAAATCATAACAAGAACTAATGGCTTGATGTTAAAATCAAACAAATTCAAGTTAGAAATAAAGCACACATCTTTACCGTTGCTGGTTTTAACCGTTGGAATTACTTAGAGAGAGAAATGGTGCATTCTCCACCTCTTGATATTTCCAGAGCAGTCCTGGATGTTTCCCTGAAAGGTGAGATTCAGTCAAACCCATTTATTACTGATGTGACTACAGGAGTAATTGAGTATATTGTTTAGCTTGAGATATGTGCAAAGGCAGACTAAATGCCTCAGTGATTCCTCTTGATCTTGAAGTATTTTATTAGACAAGTTTGTTCAAGTGGAATATAAATATTTTAAGAGTTGAGGTTTATAGAAAACCATTTTATTTTTATGTTTGAAAGTATCAGTTTCTCTACTGAGACAATGTTTTGCCATAAACATATTGTACCTTATGTTGATAATGGTTTCTGGTTTTAGTTTTTCCTTTTTAATTTGGCTTCTACTAGCCCTACAATAAAACAGGGAATTTGATTAAATCGTATTTATCGCTAATGATCCTGCTTTAGATGTCTATATTATATATTTCATGATCTTTCCACATTTTGAATTGCTTGAATCCAGTCTAAGAAGATTTGTTGGGAACATTGCTTTAGCGCAGCTACACAACCAGAACATGGGTCACAGCATCAGTGAAGAAAGCTTAAGTCTGTGTGCCAAGGCCATGTAGACTGTAGAGCTTCTTGAGAAGTGGCTTTTGTCCCCTAAGAGATTTCATTTAACTTTTTTTTTATATAGCTACTGCATAACTTTTGGGACATTTGGAAAAGAGGGGCAGAATTTTTTGCCAGAGAGTCACAGGATAGCTGAGGGTGGAAGGGACCCCTAGAGACCACCTACCTCAAAGCAGGGTCAGGTAGAGCAGGTTGCTCAGGGACATGTCTAGTTGGGTTTTGAATATCTCCAAGGACGGAGAATCTTTGGAGTCATAACTCTCAACTTTCTAAGTTCAAAAAAGGATTTGGTGACTGTCTGAAATACCTCTCTGAAAAATAATGGTAGTACCATGGTTGTTTCCAGTCATGCTCAGTGCATGTGAAGCTGCTGCAGCTTCCCTGTCCCCAGAAGCGATGTACTCTCAGTATGTGCAGACAAGGCTAAGGTGGCTGTGGCCACACAGGCCACCACGAAGAACGGTGCCTGTACTGGCACCCACAAAAGCACACACAGCTCTCACATAAACATGAGTCTCACAAACAGCCTGAACCTGTTCCTCCCCTCTGTGATGAGGACAGGCAAACCTGCCCACTAGCTACCTGTTCACATGAAACTGGTTTTGTCACGTTTCTTCTCTCTTTTCCCATGTGTTCCTCCCCAGTTCACCTTGGTCACCCTTCTTCCCCATCTTCATTCCTTCCCTTATGCATCTCATAAAAAATTTTGAACATTCCTGCAATTCACTTGAAACATCCCATAATAACTTTTATACAATCCACAAATCCTCTTCCCCCCCTCCATCCTGTATTAAGTCCTCTACCCTTATAGGCAACAACCCCCTTTTACTCTGAAGGCCTGTGAGAGACAGAGTTTCTGCTGTTGACTCATGTCAGTGGTTTTCACACTATGGACAATCATTTTTTCTTGATAGTCATAGGAGTAGCTGATTCAGTGTGCTCTAATTTTCACTGATTAGGTTTTCACTGATTATGTGACTACGGTTCCTCCACTCATCACTGTTCCTCAGATCCTTGCTGGGTCTTTCTGTTTAATTTGCTTATCCTTTCATCAGAGAGCCTACCAGGAAACTTGCTTTTAAAGGAAGCAAATGTGTAACATTTAAAAGATCTGAAAGAAAATTTCAGGTTTTCCTTTCACCAGCCTGCTCCACCTATTTAAGCAAGAAGTTACCCAGTTTGGGAACTGAAATAATAATGTGTCCCCAGGTTTTCATTCAGAGCATAGGAAGGATAGTGTGGGGAGTTCAGCTTCTTTTGGGTTTTCTCTAATCTGTGCCAGAGAAGCGATGTCTGCTATTAAATTCATGTCTCTATGTTCAGTATCGCTGGGTTTGTGCACTCAATTCCCCGACGGTCCCAAGTTGATCAGACATAACACAGTTGCATTTCTGTTCACAAAGACCACCCGATACGGTTTTATGCAGGCTTTCTGCAAGCAGTGGAATGGGTGATGTGTGATCTGGAATAATGTCTATATGGAAAAAAGTTAGCTCTTCAAAATTTTGGAATCCTTTTGAACTGACAAAGTGATTTTTTCAAAGCTTTGTCTCATACAACTGCCTTATTTTACTTCCATCTTTGGTACCTTTCTACTTAATATCAGATTGACTGTTCCATGGAACCTTAGTATGAGCTGTAGCTCTGGAGAGTGAAAGTGGGTACAAGAAGTAGCTGCTCTTAGGGAGTGGGAGAAACGATAAAAAAGGAACATTGAAAGCAAGTAATTTGTATTTAAAGAGCAAATAAGTATACTTCATCCACTTTCCATGAATTCTCAGACAATATCTTCCTCGATATATTGCTCAATATTTAGTGCAGATAATATTTAGTTTGCAGATAAGTTAATTCCTCCATTTCAAAGTAATAGGATGTTAAACAGGACTTAGAAAAGCAGTTTATGTTCCACTTTAACCGTTGAGTTGCCACTTACGCTTTTTGATTGCAACATGTCTATACGTTTATTAAAGGTCGCTCATTGACTGATGTCGTTAATTTGTAATGCTCTTCAGGAGCACGGCTCCTGAAATTTGATTTGTTTATTCATTATGGGTTGTGGCTTTTGAAATGTCCCCTATTTGACCTTTATATTTGACACTGGTAACAAATGACACAAGTTTGCTACTTATCCTGGACCTGAAGTCTTCTGCTTAGAAAATAAAGGTCGCCTGAGGTTATTAATTATAGTTGCTATATGTTAGTAAGGAAAATGTTAATAAATAAGTTTCAATGAGTAAGTGGCTGAAATTAGTGTCATTTTTAAAGTTAGAAGATGCTGATTAAGGGATTACAGGATGACTCTCATTTCTTGCTCTTTTGAAATTCATCTAATTACACTGACTTCAGACCCTTTGCAATTGCTCGTGGATAGCTTGATGTTTCATGAAGCTAGCAGATCACAGGACCGAAACACAGATAGGGAACTTCATCTTCTACAAAGCCATTGTGTCATCATTATTGGTGTTACACAGGCAGAGACATATTACTGTGATACTAATATATCTTGCTCACCAGTTTTACAGAGTTTAAGGTATGGAAAAATTACTTCATTTCACTTCTATTATGTATTATAAACTATATAATATACTTCAAATATGGTAAAGTTTAAAGGATCCCTTTACTGCTTGAAATCATTCTCTTTGTTATAAAAGAAACAGGCAAAGGCAAGCAAGCACCTCACAGATGGAAGATGTAAAGTAATAGTGACTAAAAAGATGGGCTGTAATAGCATATATGATCCCAGTTAAAAAAACAAAAACAACCCCCCCCCAAAAAAACCAACCAAAACCCAAAAACCCCCGTTGCTTCCTAGCTGATATAGCACAATGCATTAAAAAGAGTCCATGAAAGTTAAAGGAAAATGATTATGGTTTTAAAGCCTAGACAACCTTAATTTGTTTCCTTATTAGCACCATTAATAGTGTGCTAGCACTACTGTTTTTATGGGGAGAAACAGAGCTGTGTCTTCTGTAAACCCTTTGCCTGGTCTGTTATACGTAGCAGAAGACTGTCTATAATAATAATATTAGAAAGACAGAGAACTTCAGGAAAAGAGAGGCCAGTTTCCCAGTGCTGCTTTTTGGAAGTGAATTCTCTCCTTTCTTCTACCATATAGCTCCTATATGGTCCTGTAAAAAGTGTCTTCGAAGACATCACTTAGTCACGTGTGAATGAAGTTCTTTGGGGATTCAAAAGACGCATCCATGGCATGAAGATCTTTGGTTACCTGTTATCAGCATCACCAGCACATTGATGCATTGGATGATAGGACGGTCTCACTGTATCTACTGTGTGTGTATCATGTGTGTTTCTGTTGTGCAACTAAAAGCTTTGCAATTCAAAGAAATCTTTTGAATTTTATTTAACAGATTCTGTCATGGTTACTCCTCTTGAACTGCACAGAGAATCCTTAAATGGAATTTACAGAGCATCGTTTGTCTTTATTGGAGACCTGATGTAGCTGGGAAACTGCAGCTCATGTCTTTGTATTTCAACCTTTTGTGGCTCCTGGCAAATTAATACTTGAAGGACAGCCCCATTTTAGCGGGCTGATTCTGTCCTTTTCCCATGTTATCTTTGTGTGGCTTCGAGATTTTTTTTTACTGGCTGGGTGGAAATCCTTCACTTTGCTGGTAGTCAGAAATGGTCTGTTTACTGGGTGGTGCTTGCATGCAGTAGAAAACCAGGAAAACTTTAAAACAGTCTTAAAAACAATTAGGAAAACTTGAGGTTTACCCTTTGAATCAGAGGGTCCATGAGTTGCCCAGTGCGGCAGCATGTTGTATAATAGATTTGAATTTCTATCTGGCCTACATTAAAACCTAGTTCTGAAATGACTGACACCTGATTTGCATATATTATGAAGATGCCTCCTACTAGTCCATGGTAAAAATTGAGGGGTTTTTTCTCTGCTTTTTCATAAAAGAGGCCAACTGAAAGGACCTCTGGTTAAGGGAATGGAAACTAAAGACTCATAGTCAGCAAAGGTTTTGGAAATTTGCATTTTGATGAGTTAGTGTGTGAAAAGATTTTTAGAGTTATCAGACAGAAACTCCAGGCAATAGACAGACAGTTTTTCAGAAAACTTAAACTGAAATTTATGATATGACTTTGTACCACATGAAGACTTACGTGAGATTTATAAGCACAATTTCAGTTATGGAATCACTTCTCCAATATTATATAGATAAACAATTAAATAAAATAACCTGATATTAAAGGAATGAGTATATCTGAATTTAATTGTCCTTATTAAAAAGAAAAAGAAGCATGCAATTCTTTTTGAGTGCAATACATAGCAGTTAGTAAACCATTATTTTAAAAGGATTATACCATACATTTTCTATAGTGTTCATTTCTCTGGTGAAACTGTAGCTGACGACTGGAATGTTAAATTAGTTGTCATTGAGGGAAAAGTAATTTTCAAAGAAAGTTTAATGTTCTTTTATAGGAAATATGAACACTTCTAACTTCTAGTTAGAAGTGTATTTTATGTGTGTGGAATTGATAAATAGATTTTTCATTTAAAATGTATCTCTACAGAAATGATGGATTAACAAAGAAAAGTTTAACAGTTAAACAATTAGTATTGTTATAAAAAGATTTACAATTATACTTACACTTCTTAAGAAACTAGGTACTTATTTACTATTGCTTATTTTTAAAATGACCATTATTTAAATTCACTGACTTTTTTTTTTTTTTAAATAACCTTCATCAGAATGTCTATTACAGTTTCAGCAATAGCAGAAGCAAAGCTAAACTGTCTACATTAGAACGGGCAGCAACTGAATTCTCCACTGGTACACAAATACCTAAACTTTCTCCCCTAAAATGTAATTTGAACATGTAAATACCGAAAATGAGTGACTGCAAATATTCAGGCTTATAGTTTGGGATAGTGCTACGCACAAGGCAAGTACTGAAGGCTGTTTATTGGAGTCTTCCTGTGATAATTGACCAATGCCTCTCATATCAGTCTATACTGTAAAGTTGTATTACTTTTTTATGATTGGTCTCTTTTCGATATGGACATTGCTAAAATTGTAGCTACAAGTTATTCTGGTAGGGTGATGGTCCCTCCTGTCTGCCCTGGATACCAGGGGCAACAGCATTCTGCTATTTGACATCCGCATCTATCAGTGGTGTACAGAGCAGTGTTACTGCGTGCTAGCATACCAACAGAAGAAACGCAGTAGTAAATACTGCCTTCACACTGTTGTATGCGGTGCTGTAAAGCTTCCAGTGAGCTGTTTTTAGTCAGTGCTAATGACATGTATGTGTATATATGGATGTAAAGAGCACATATAAATGTTCTTAGGGTTCTGCCGGAGTTGCCTGGTCCCATTTCAGGCTTTCAATTGCTTTGCAACAGGGATATCCTGAAATACAGCAGCATAAACACATAGATCTGTGAATCGGGCTCCTTCTCTGAAATGGTGAGTTATGACAAAAAGTACTGTAGGAAAGGATGTTGCCAGAGAAGACTTGCTGATAAGATTAGTGGTAGTGCTGATACTGGCTATGTTTGACATAACATGACAGACCTTCACAAGCTCCGTTATATTAACACGGCAATTCAGTGTTAGACAGAAAAGCATGAAAAAAAAATACAACAGCTGATCAACCTATTTCTATATTTATAATCTTCACCACTTTAATGGTAAGAATACCAAAAAACATAAGAAAATGCTTTATCTAGGAAAGAGTTTAGATGTCTCAAATCTTCTTAATTCCCTTGTCAGGTCCAAAAATCCAAACTGTGATCTAAAAATATCGTTTTAGTTTCCATGTAACACATAAGCTATAGATTTGAAAGCTTACCACTGTTGCAAGGCTGTGAAAGAGGCAAGTTTGCACTGGGAGTAAAAAATGTTCTACAGTGATGGTGGCCGTCAGGAGTGTAACTTTGATCTCTTTGTACGCCAGGAGCTTTCTTAGCCTGAGACACTTGTTAGGTACCTATTTACCACTAAGTCCAAGTGATATTCAGGTGACAGGCCAGTGAGGACCCCTGACCAAGATGTGTTCAGAGCATGCTGAAACCGTGAAGTCCACACAGACTATGGTGTTACGATAGCTGCTTTTTGGTGTCAGATATCCTTTTCTAAGCTTTAAGTTAGAAATCCAAATCCCCTAGGTGCTCACTGATCTGGGTGTAAATGGATACTGAGTCCCTTAGGCTGCATATTCAAAGTGGCCGAATGTGGTACAAGCCATATTATTCTCATAGTTCCAAAAATTATAGGAAATTATGTATTTCAGCTCCACATCTGAAAGGTCTCCATACCTGGTGAAGCCTTTATCTTGACCTATATGTTCAGCAAAGTAAGGCATGAGCTTCATGCACAATTAACTTACTGGGTTGTCAGATTCATATTTTTGTTTTTAAGAAAGATTACTGTCTCTTGGTTTCCAGCACTGTCCAGTAGAAGTGACTTTGCATCAATAAGATTAAAACAAAAATAGACTTTAATTGCCTTGGTAGAAACAACCCTAAAATTCCCAAAATTTTGGTTAACCACTTTTGTCAAGACACTAGCAATAACATTTGCAATAACATTATTAAAATTTCACTGCTTATGACTTTAGTTTAAATTACTAACTCCACATGCAACAAGTGCACTTGATGAGTAGTCAATTTTATTGAAAATAACTGGTCACAACCATTGGCTTAAAAATAAATTAAAATAAAATCCAGCACAAAGTTGTCTTGCCAGACTCAGCGTAGTAAGCCTGATGCTCAAAATCACTGCAAAATAAGAGAGTTCCACAGGCTAAGACAGATTTAAACATGTGCAATACTGACTTTGGCAAAATGGCCTAATTTTTAATATCTCCATTATTTTGGCAAATTAGTTAGCTGGGGAATCAAGTTTTAACCCCAGTTCTTACTGCTCATGCTTTGGGGAGTAAGTACAGACAAACTAGCGTTACTGGAATCTTCAAATCTTACAAATAATAAAATATCACAAACACAGCATTCTGGGAAGGAAGGAAGGAAGGACCACCTTTTATATTTAGCTTTTCTTCCCCTTGTCCTAATTCACATACCATGCTATTTACTGTTTACTGTGGCTTAATCTTAGGAAACTTCAGTCTGAAAAAAGAAGTTAATTTTGAAATCCTTTGTGTCTACAGACATGTTAATTGGTAGTTGCAGATGTGGTTTTTTTCTTTTCTTTGATACAGTAGTGCTTAGCTTGTCTTCCTTTCTGGAATGAAAGTTAATCCTTTGTGTGAAGTAACAATAGCAAATAGAAAGACAGGTAATTATTTCCAAAAAACATGAATCGATTTTTTTTTTTTTGAAACTGAACTTCTATGGACTAAGCTCTATCAAACTTAGGAACTGCTTCTGAAAATTATGGGTGTATAGTAAATCAGTACCCCGAGGGCATGCAAAGCCTGAACGACCAAAAGCGATGTCCAATTTTACCCATAACAATCTGCTATAAATGATTTTGTAAGATACAGCAGTATTTTGGAGTGTGGGAAGAATAAGTAGTGCGTGGCATACCTTATGTGCAGAGCAGATTTCTTTATCAATAGGAAAGAAGGTAATCCTCTGTGAAAAGACTCTCATTTGTAAAAGTGAAATGGTTAAAATGTTACAGAGCGGATGATTATTCTTAATTTTTGGATTACTCTAATTTGGCAGCTCTGTTATCTAGCAAATCCATATGCAAAAGACAACTGACCAGAATTTTAAATATAACTTCCAACTGGATAAGAGGAGCCCTCAGCTCCACAGATTTTTTTTATGACTACGAGAGCTAAAATAGATCTCAATTAGCGAGCAAAAAGCTTTCTCAGGGTTTTTCAGATGCTGAATTGTAATAGAATGTGAATTCAGTGAGGATTAAGGCCAAGTTCTGAAAATGGCTTTAGGAATAGGAACGACATATCCAGAAATCTCACTTTCTCCTTGATTTAGCAGTCTGTGTGAAGCTGGAATTCACAGCTTCAGACCAGACTTAGGCACATTAATTGTTCTTCTGAGTGCCAAGAAACAATTGGCGTTTTTCCTCTAATGTGTGGTGCAAAGAGGCAGGCTGTGGTCTGTGCTACGAAACGACCGGCTGCCGAGGGCAGAAGTGGTGTGCACCTGGCTTGCAGCAGAGCTTCCTCAGCGAGGGAGCCCATGCTGCGTCTGCTGCCTCCTTGCAAAGGGATGAACTAGCAGGCGTAAAGCTGTGGTGATATCGGGGGGGGACGACACAGACTCCCCGCCCTGCAGCATTTGTGCATTTGTCACTAGACACAGTGGAGACACAGGATCTGAAGCAAAACTTGGAACCCAGGTGCCCCTTACTGTGACCTGGGGGTTTTCCCCTCTGTGTTCATACAAATCTAGAACCCTCTGCTGCATCACGGCAGGGCTTTAACACGAGGCATGCAAAACGTACCCACTGACGGGAGCCGACAGACCGCTGGGCTGAATCACTTTCTCTTGGTACAGAGAAGGGATCTCACTCAGACCCCATTAAGTGACTGTAGTTTGGAGGTACGAGTCTGGGCTGAAAGACTTCAAGTAGTTCTCGGGAGACCTGGTAGTGATAAAACATGTGTAGTCATTTCTATTCTAAGCTTTAAAATTGGAGGCACATTAAACGGCTATTGTATCAAGAAGAGAAAATGAATCTGTAGCTATTGATTAAAGTCACTGCAGATGCAAAAAAAGAATTATAAAAGTAAATAAATAGGGTTTTTTATAAAACCTTTGTCCTGTTAAATGACAGGAATCTGCATTCAAGTAGCATAGTGTGATTTATGCTTGTGGTAACAAGAAAACTTGAGGCAGAAACTAATTTTCCGCATCCACTGAACTTGCATTCATGTGAAAAAAATCTAATGATTGTAATAGAACTACCTGTGGGAGTAAAATTTACTGCAGAGTATGAAATGTCCAAGAAGGTTTAACATATGCTATATAATATTATGCAGGTGTTATGCAATACGGGTTCATCCTATGAGGCGCTGTCTGCTTTCCCGATATCTCCCTGGCTCCTTAGTTCCACTGAAGCTTACAAAGATTTCAAGCTTTTGTAGAGTTTTAACCTCTGTGTGCTCAGTTCAGAAATGAGTTAAAAGCTGCAACTTTTTTCTTCTGTTAGTAGGTACATTCAGACATGCATTAAGGACATTTGAATGCAGTTTTAAAAAATAATTGCTTACTTTTTACTTAAGAAGTGAGCTTGAATTCCTTTTTTTCTAGGAGTCTAGCCCTATCTATCTAGAGCTATCTGTTGTACTTTGCATGACATTACTTAGTGCTTATATGATCCTTTCCAATAGCTCTGCTGTGATGGCAGTACTCTTCAGAAGGACGGAGGTGGTCTTTATTGCTGTTTCCAATGCAAGTACATCTTAAAGCAGCCAGTTTATTGATTTCATCAGCCTCGAATATTAAGGTTGACTGTAAGCCACATCCTGCCTGTCTGACACACGTATGGTAGTTGCACTGTTCTAGAGAACTTTATGGGAATAACAGGATTTGGCCCTTTCTAGTTTTAAAACATTTGAGCTTTTCTATGCTATACATCTATCTTTGTTATATTTCAGATATGTGTGAGATTGATTCAGTTGACTATAACAGCTACAGTGCCACTGTTGTACAAATTGAATGGGGGTAACTCTACGAGCAGACTTATTTGCAAGCCAGTCATTTTTGCCTTAGACACATGTGAACTTCCCATATGATACATTGAAAATGTCACAGAATGGAATATCCAACTGGTATAATACTTAATGAGTATTTTTGTATAAAAATATTTATGTATCTTTTATACTTATTTTTATATTATATATAAAACCAGTATGTATGCAGAAAACATATTTGTTGAGCATATTCCCTGTCCACCTACTGAAGCCAGGTATTGTTAGTGGTTGCTGAATCCAGTAGCCTGATAGAGGTGAGACTGCTGCAGCTCCTTTTCCCAAGGTTCAGCTGGTAACGAGCATGCATTCCTAGTAGGCACACATACTCACAAAGCACGTATTTATATTTAGACACGTCCAGCCACACAGATCAAAACAAACAGAAACATTCAGCACTCATGCAAAAACAAACAGCACATGTGGCCTCATTCTGTTACCCCCTGTGGCTGATCAGGATGAAGATCCATTAATGGGAACATATATACACACATACACAAGGTGGATCCCTGCAGCAGCTGGGCTCAGACACTCTCTCTGTGCGGTAGCTGCCACTGGATCCCAGTCTCCCCAGTTGCTGGCACTTGGGGATGCAACCTTCGGGGCTGGTACGGATCCCCAGGTCCCCTTGTGCACACACAGACACACAGACACCCACGCTGTGGATGCCTCCAGTAGCCAATCTTAAACACTTAGTTTAAGACACTTAGGCTTGTGCATCCTCTTCTCTCTGTCACACACACACTCTCACTCTCACTCTCACTCTCACTCTCTCGGTCAGTCTGTGAACCCAGCGGTGTCTCTAGCAGTCAGCCTGGACCTCCAGGTCCCTGCAGCAGCTGTCTCTCTCACAGAGGTGCACGCACGTATCCACCCTAGACTTACGGCCACTTCTGTACCTGGCTCCAAGCCACGTATCCTGAATAGTTCAGCTTGAATTTGCTAGTGATTACAGGGTGACACACATACACTCATGCGTGCATGCAGTTTGGTCTCTCCAGTGACTGGCACCATAGACGCACAGTCCCTCTGACCCATGCTCTGACTCCAGTTGCTGGCACTCGGACGTCCCCGTTCCCCCCCGCCCCAAGTGCACACTCACTAGGGTGAAGAATTAGAAATGGGATTTAATAAGAAGACAGGACAGACTGTGGTGATGGGCACAGGCCATGGCCCGGCAGGCGTACTGACCAGCTGGAATATGGATACATAAAGATCACTATTTACATGTGACTATCCCCTTTTATCTCATTTGTCTATTGTTCCTTTCCAAAACACTTTGATCCCTCACTTTCCCTGCCTTTGGCTCCTCCCTTAAACTTCTCATAATAACTCTCATGCAATGTCAAGAAGGTCCTCCTCTGCATCTCATCACAAATCCTGCAACCCCCTCGGACTGAAGGGTGTCCCCTCCAGCCCATGGGGCTGAAGCTCCCCTGGGACACCCCAGGCTGAGGTGGGGAGTGGGTGGGGGCTCGTGTCTCTGATGGGGTTATTGAGGTTCCCCTGCCTGACCCTGTGCTTCACACATCTGTGTGTGAGGAGAGGAGCCTTTTCTTCACACAACCTAACAGACATGTAGAGGTGGACTTGCATCCTTCTCACATTGGTTTTGAATGTGGCAACAGCTTATTTCAAATAGCAGAACAGCAAAGAGACAAACGAAAATGCCAGACTAGAATCTATATATGAAATTTTCCAGCAACAATGCGTGTCAGTGGCTGAGCTTCAACACCCCCACCTCCTCACACCTCTCAGCTACAACAGGTCTCTTGGCACAGCTGACAGATCTGTAACCACAGCAGTGCTAATGGATACCACTATAATTCACAGGTGGTGTTCATGGGATATAATCTGGTGTGACAGTAGTGCGTATTCCCTGTTCGGGAAAATGCCAGTTGCATCCCCTTCTACATAATAATTTCAGCATCTCTATTTCTGAAGATAATATGAAAAGTAGAAGGAATCATCTTTTGTTTATACATTAAAAACTGTTTTTCTGTAGGAAGCTGAAAGTCAGTTTGCAGCTCAAAGATATGAACGCATTACAAGGTTTCTTAAAATAACAGATTTCTATAGTCACAGTACTTGCTTAAAATCATCTGTGGTGAAAATGAAGGAGCTATTTGAGAAAAAGCAAACATATTTTATGCTTTGTATCTGCTTGGCATTACACCTGGAACCCCCTGGTACCTACAAATAGATAAACTTGGAACATTGTTATCTACATAATTAAAAAAAAGTTCAAATTATGAAATTATCAGCTAAGAGGATGAAAACATTGTTGAATTGGTTGCATTTTTTTTTGCACAGTCCCATTGGAAAACTTTTCAAACAGGTTTGGGTATAAATCCATTTAAAGGATTTATGAGAAAGAACAAACAGAAATGAATACTGTTCAGACCTTTAAACTTGGTGATAATATTTTTCTGAAGAGCGGCAATAAAAGCATGATGACATATCATAAAAGGAATAAAAAGAAGCAGAAATACCTAGAGTTTTTAAGACTAGGTCTTTTGGCTCCAAAGGACTGTTGTGGATGAGGCAAACACAATAGTGATTCACAAGAAGCAGCTATAGATTATTTGATGTGAATTCTGGATCTTCTGGTAACTATGACCACAGTCCTGTCACCAAACTTTTAGGCCACTTTGTATATTTTTAAAGAGTAGTGTATCTCTGGATTTTCAGGGGATAATATTTATTTATGATACTTTTATATTATTACTCTAAGTAGCTAATGAAAGTGCAATGGCAGTGACTTAAACACTTCCAAATCATCTTGTTTAAGGCTTTGTGATATGCTGGATCCAGGGTCATTAGAATATGTAGGTGCTTCGTTGAGTGTAGAATTCACTTGACTGCTGGTTTAATCGAGAGGACTGATACTAGAGCATCTCACACAAGTTTAAGGGTGCAATCTAAATCTTCTGAATTTAGGAGACAGCTTCTTAAATGACAGCTGCTGAAATCAGGCTGAGAAATTCATATAGATTCTTCCTGGATGTAATGGCTTGAGAAGTGAAGCCAGAAGAAATAGAAATTCAGACATACATGGTGAAGTTATGGGATTTTCTCTTTCTGTGGTCTGTCAGTGCCTGAGCAGACAGCTTTAGAGGCTAGAATAAGTGTCATATTTTTGACCAGACTTTTTCTTTATATAAACCTGAATCATAGAGCTATGTCACATTCCAGTGGGTGGGATAATAAATGTGAGAGTTCCCTTTTTCCGACTATTTCTCTAATTCACATACCTCCCTGTTTTAGATGCACTTAGTCCTCGATCAGGTATCTAAATAGCTGCTATTCCATGGTGCACCCTGAGCATTTTGACTTGAAGCAGTAGCCCTATTCTGAAGTTAATCTTGCAATCAACTGGACTTATTACACATTCTTTTGGTTCAAAGGGAAGTTTTGGTGCACACAAACCAGCTGTCCAGTAGAGGAAATTAAACTGGGAGCTCTGCTCTAGCTGTGTGCTTCATCACCGTAAAAGTTCAAACTAGTGACTGATCCTTCATAACATATATATGGTGGTGGTGTTTGGTCCCGGCGACCAGATTAAAGCTAGTCTGAAGTAAAATCATAGACCATGCAGGGTGTTGATGCTGTGTCTCATCACCAGATTTTTTTGATCTACTGGTATTCCTCTGTTGTGCTAAATTACTTACTAGTATAAAGTAGGTCAATAAATACCTTTAGATATAGAGAATGGAATATGCACAAACATTGTATTTGTCTTAAAAACGTTTGTTTTAGAATATTACTTTTTTAAAATGTTATTTTTCTTCATAGAAGCTGTGTAAAAAGCTATTTTTCTCCGAGTGTGTGAAGGTGAAGATACTGAAAGCAAAGCACTATGTGTTTGATCTTTCCTGACCTAATCTGTAGCTCCTTTGGCAGTTACAGAGTTGATGGGCAAACTTTGATGAATTTGTTCCTGTCTCACTGAGATAGAAAGTCAATCCAATTCTCCATTTCTCAACTCTATGTGATTACAATTAGTGCCAATGTCTTGTCAACAGTGTTCTCATGCAGGCCTTTTATATGGCAATCAGTATATATTGAATGGAAACCGTATACAACAAGAAGGTAGATAACAACCATGTCGATATTTTAGGGTCAAGTACATCAGGATTCAGTGTCAAACAAAGCCCAAAAGTGAATATTAAGTTATTATTTCCTTAAGAATATAGAAGTGATCTATTTGAATGTTATATGAAGGTCATGCTGATCTAACAACATTTTAAATGATCATCATAAAATTATTCTTGGATATTAAAATATAGAGTAGAGCACATGTTTTGAAGTTATATTGCTGGATACATGTGGCATACAGTTAACCTATTGGACACTATCTATAAGAACATTCACGAGGAAGATACTACAGAAAGCAAGCTCTTTAATTTAGCTGCAAAGGTATAATGAGATCCAGGGATCTTATTTCAAGGTGAAGCTAGATAAATTCAAGGTTGAAAAAGAAAGTACATATTTCTAAAAGTAAAAGTAATTAATCTTTATAAAATCTTATCTAGGGAAGTTGTGGATTTTTACTGCCTGAAAACTTTAAATAAATCCAGTGTCTTACAAAAAGAGGTATTCTAGCTAAAAAAAAAAAAAAAAAAAGGAAATATGGGCTTATATGGATTATAACAGAGAAATTATTAAGGAAAAGTCTATGATGTGTGAATATAAGAGGCCAGACTGGATGACTGTCATGGTTCCTAGGACTCAAAGGCTAACAGCTTGTCTGCTAGTAACTTAATCAAGGCTTGTGTTCTAAAAAGGAGAAAAAAAAAAGAATTTATCACTTTATAGCTTAGTAAACAAGGATTTAAAACAATAGATGCTCTCAGATTGAAATTACAGTGCTTTTGTTGGCAAATGTTCTGAAATAACAAAGTTGAGATAAGCAGTGACAGCTTGCTATAATACTTTGAATTCATGAACAAAGTGTCAGCAAATATTTGGTGGGTTTTTTGAACATGGATAAGAGTATAAAGTTTCTATAATACTTTGAATTAATGAACAAACTACCACTGATTATTTGGTCTGTTCTTCTGAGGTGGGTGACCATCATCTTAAATGACTGTCAGAAATCTTGCTATAATGCCAGGAGATAATAAGTAATTTTTGCAGTAAAATTATTACTATTATTATGTGTTTATATTACAGTGTTATCATTTATGCATTCATTCTGCTGTACTACCCTTGTTAATCAGGTTACAATGGGTTAATTAGATTAGGTTCTTATTGTGATGGAATGGCAAAACTGTTTCTGAGCTATTTATGTTAGAGGATATTTCTGATTTTAAAAACAGGTGAGATAGAGGGGGTGAACAACAGAATAAGAGCGTGGAATGGAAAATATAAGGAAATTTTCTAACATGAACAGTGTATATACATATATAATATACCATTAGGAAATTTTCTACTTTTTTTTTTTTTTTTTTTAAATATAAGCATACAAGAGTCCTTAACATTTCATTGAAAGTTTTCTGAACCATACAAAATAAACGAGAATAACTGACTTCACACAAATTTCTTTGAATACATTTGGAAAAAAACCCCACAACTTCCAGATTTCTTAGTAAAGGACAGTTTAAAGAATTGTCAACAGATTTGAACACTTCAAACTGTTGTGAAATAACTGAAAAATAGGGAGAGGAGAAGCATATAGACAGAAACTTTTACCTTAGATTTATAGGAAGTGGAAAACAAAATATTCAGATTATATAAACTGTGAAAAACATTTTTGAATTCTAATGACTATTATTTTCAAGTTTGCTGACAATAAAATTAAAACACTCTGTGACAAATGCACAGGTACTAGCTGTTTTACTAGGAGCTATTCTTTGTTAGTGCTTTAGGCAGAGGCTAACGTTGGAAAAAGTCAGATTTTAAACTGTATTAATATCTTTGACACAGACAGTGTGTGATATAGTCATACATATTTTATCAGAACACCAGATATTAAATCTAGTAAAGGTCAATACTATACATTTGTACGAAGTATTACAAGCATAGTTAACTAGGATTTAAAGGATAAAAATGCATAAATTTTTCTGGGATTTATAATTTTTGAAAACTATATGGTTACTTCAAAATGATGTGATTACTGGGCAAACTTAAAGCACATTTTGACAAAGTCACCAAAGGCAGGATCTCGGAAAGAATTTAAGTACTTGAAGTGGAAGAGCAGCATATTTTGAAGTCTTAGTCTAAACCTGTGAGGTCCAGAGCTCCCGCAGAGCTCTTTTTTATATTTGACAGGTCTGTAATCTGTAAGTACTTCAGTTCTTGACCTTAAAGTTGCCCAGATGCTTAAATCACTGTTACTGCAGTTGTCAGAAGTATCTCAATCCTGGTAGCTCTGCAATTCAGCCCTAACTCAGGGATCCAGAGACTAGGCACCTACTGCCTTCCTCCTTTGAGTGGGTTGATCTGCTAAGCTTCCTCAGACTTATAGATTACTGAGCGTGCAGTGATTGCTGCTGCTTTCTTTTAAAGCATAGCTAGAGGATAAATCTCCCTTTGCACTTAGAGATTTGGTTATTTTAATATGACAGTGTGAATCCAGGTTCATTTCCTCCTTTCCTAAAAAAAAAAAAAAAAAAAAAAAATTGAAAAAGGCTTATGCTTCTTATCTTTTTATACTCGCCAACTTGGTTTAGACTCTATGAACCTCAGTGTATATGTTTGTGAGCAAAAATGCTTTCCATCTCAAATAATAAACCTATGTCTCTATGATGAATTCCTGAATCAAAGGAGCTAGAAAAATGAAAAGCAACTTGACTTGTATTCCATATACGTCTCCCTAAGGAGGGAAGTTTTGTACATTTTATCCAATGATGACACTATGTCAAACAAATGTGGGTAAGTCACTAGGAGCATATCGCATTCAGCCATGAGTTTCGAAGTAACTCAGATGGAAAATTGCTGAATTTCTGGTGAACTTGTGTGAACTATCTAATACAAAAAGCCACTCTGTCAAGAGGACTGCCAGGCTGTCAGAATAACTTTTACCTAAGAAGAAGGACTTTAAAAGAAATTGTGGGAACTATGGGATTAGTCTGACTTCCATTCCTTGCAAAAAGATGACCTACAATAAAGAATGACATAACAAAGCACAGGTGTAATCTCATTGCATCAGGAGCCAAGCAACATGGAGTTCTGTGACTGTGAGTGAGCAGGTGGGTAAAGGAGGGGCAGAAGACGTAACACATATGGATTTGGAAAATAAAATCCTTGAAATGCTTCTACACCAAAGGCCACTAAAGAAGAAAGGTACTGTAGGTTTGAAAGAAGGTGCTATAGGTTTGGAAGAAAGGTACTGTAATGGCTTTACAGGATAGGAAGATAAAGAATATGCTACAACTTACTCTTCAGTAACTTAGTTTTAGATCCCTTTTCAGGGGGAAGAAGAGTATGGATCCCCATGGATCAGCAATGGGTTCATTTTCATTCAGCATTTTCATGGATGACCTTGGAACAGGAAATATGTAATCAAATATTCAAGTTTGCAGATGCTACTGAGGTCTTTCAGGCAGTTAAATGTGACACTGATGGTGAGAAACCCAAGGAGGACATCACAAAACTGAAGAATTGAGCAAAGAAATGCAAGACGATGCATTATGTGAGTAAGTGGGAGGTAACGCAACCTAGATCATGCTTACATAATGGTGAACTTGGAAGTGGAAGTTACAATTCAGGAAGGACATCTTGGACTCCTCACTGGCAGTTTTCTGAAATCATCAGCTCAGTGTGCACTTTGTTCTCAAGAACAAACAAAATATTAAGCAACATCAGGAAAAATATTGAGACTAAACCAGAAACCAACTTTTTTTTCACTGAAAAACATTGATGCACTGGATTACTTGATACAATGCTTTTCCTTGCATCTCCAAAAAAGATATAATGTAGTTAAAAATAATGCAGAGAAGGCAACTGAAATGATTATGGGAACAAAATGCTGTCTTACAATAAAAGATTAATATGCTTGAGTCTTTCTGCTTGGGGAAGAAAAAGCCTGGAGAGAGGGAGATGATAAATATTGACAAAGTCATGAAGACAGTAGATAAGGCAAATACGCTGCTATTATTCATTAAATCCCACACTACTAGAATAAGAAGACACACACTGAAACTAGCAGGATGAGAGTTTAAGACAGATAAAGTACTGCCTTACATAGTGGTTAGTGAGTTTTTTGCATGTGTTGCCACAGAAGGTTGTGGAGATAAATAATAACAAGCAGGTTAAAAATCGGATTAATCAAGTTCCTGGGCAACAGGTTGAAAAATGGATACTAAAATTAGGGATGTACTCCCTGCAATTCCTACTGGGAATGTTGGGAGAAGGTGAGGAGAATGGACGGCAGATAGTGGAAGGGCTCATGTGTGGTCCCTAAATAGCATCTCCTGCTGCTGGACAGAAAATACTGGGCTATGTTACCAGTTATTAAGCTTCCTTAGGATGACTATTGAAATGGTTATACCAGTGGCTCACCAAGGATAATATGGTGGATCCTTGGAAAAGGTAATGAGGGATCACAGGAACCAGAAACACTTTATTTTCCATGATCAGTGAAGAATAATAGTGGAAGAATAGTTTGAGGTTACTTTAACTACATAAAAATTGAGAGATTTTTATAAAAAAAAAAAAAGGCAAGCAGGCTAAGTTCTAAAGAGATACACTTTCCAGCTGATCTATACTCCAAAGTTTACGTATTAGAAGAAAATTATTTGAAGTAGATTTTTTAATTGATTATATTTTTGTTATATATTTAATCAGTGTGTGGGGGAAATAGTCTTAATGAAACTTCCTCATATTTCTACTTATTTGTTGCACGGAGGATATATTTCTGTTAATTCTTAGGGAAAGATTCAGCTTTGGAAGGATGACTCCAGCTGTCTTCTGAAGTCACACCTATTTTAACATCAGTAACTTAGTCACCTCTGCAAGGTTTCCACTTTTGCTTCCTAATTATCTCCATATGACACTCAGGTCTCTTGATTTCATCCCTGTCTCTTCTCACCTTCATTTAAAGTTTGGGCTTGTTTCTGGTTTTTTTTTTGTTTTTTTTTTTTGACAAACCTGTTCTCTTATGACTCATTAAATTTTAAAGCATTAAATTCAAACTATATATATATATATATAAAATATTTGTCTCTGTAAATTTCTTCCTACAAACTTCAAAATAAATGAATTGAAATCCACATTTTAGGTGCTAAAAAGTACAACTGGATAGGAGGAATGGAGGAATCATAGCTTTTTTTTGTTGTTGTTGACATAACAGTATAAAACATCCATTTTTATGTCAAAAAAAATCTACTGTGCCTATGATTATTTGCTGCCTAGCTGCAGTCTGTTTTCAAAATGTCTTAACTTTATTTGGTCAAATTTAATGAAGGCGGCAAAGTTTTGATTGCAGTCAGCCATGCCAAAAAGCTGAATAAGTATCATTTAACACGGTATCTTTGTTTCAGCTTACTAACTAGTTCACCTTACTAACTTGACTTCATCTCTGGGCCCACAGAATGACTCAGAGATTTTAAACAAGCAGCATTGAAGAGATTTGTTTTAAGAAGTCTTTTTAATATCAGTGTAGTATTAGACCTTTTTAAAAATACAGAAGTCCTATAAATGACTCCTGTAAAAGTAGCATATCCTTTTTTTCCTGTAAGATACTGTGGCCATATTGGGAAAAATCATAGGTTAAATTGCTTGTTTTCACTGCAGAGGAAATATTCTCAGACTAAACTTCACATATGAGAAATAATGAATTGGGAGCAACACACAACGAGAAGAAACACACAGAGACAGTTCTGTAAGTAACATAAGTAGCAAAAGGAAGGCTAGGGAAAATGTGGGCCTGCTGCTGAATGGGTCAGGGGATCTGGTGACACAGAACATGGAAAAGATGAGGTACTGAATACTGCCTTCTCCTCAGTCTTTACAAGCAGGACTGGCCTTCGGAAATCTAAGGGCCCAGAGACCAGGGGAAATGCTGGAGCAAGGAAGATGTACTCTTGGTGGAAGAGGATAAGGTCAGGCAATACTTAAGCACATTGGATATACGTAAGTCCACACACCCTGATGGGATGCACCTATGAGTGCTGAGGGAGATGGCTCATGTCATTGCGAGGCCACTCTCAATAATCTTTGAACAATTGTGGTGATTGGAAGCGGTGTCTGAGGACTGTAGGAAAGTGAATGTCGCTCCTATCTGCAAGAAGGGCAACAAGTAGGACCCCGGGAACTATGATGAAATGGCTGGCTTGGTAGATGAGGGGAGAACAGTGGATATTGTCTACCTTGACTTTAGCAAGGCTTTTGACACTGTCTGCCATAAGATCCTCATAGAGAAGCTGATGAAGTAGAAGCTGGAAAGCTGGATTGAGAACTGGCTGAATGGGCAGGCCCAGAGAGTGGTGATCAGAAGTATGAAGTTGAGCTGGAGGCCAGTAACTGGTGGAGTACCCTGGGGGTCAGTACTGGCTCTAATTTTGTTCAATATCTTTATTAATTATCTGGATTATGAGGCAGACTGTACCCTCAGCAAGTTTGCTGATGATACAAAACTGGGAGGAGTGACTGATACACCAGAGGGTTGTATTGCCATCTGGAGTGACCTTGACAGGCTGGAGAAATGGGCTGACAGAAATTTCATGAAATTCAGCAAAGGGAAAGGCCAAGTCCTGCACCTGGAGAGGAAGAGCCCCAGGTACCAGTATACAGTGGGGGCTGGAAATCATCGTTGCAGAGAAGGACCTGGGGGTCCTGGTGGCCAGCAACGTGCCCTTACAGCAAAGAAGGCTAATGATATTCTGGGTTGCATTAGGCAAAGTATTGCCAGCAGGTTGAGGGAGGTGATCCTTCCCCTTTATTCAGCACTGGTGAAACCACATCTGGAATACTGTGCCCAGTTCTGGGCTCACCAGTACAAGAAGCAGATAGAACTACTGGAGAGAGCCCAGTGAAGGGCCACTAAGAGGTTTAAGGGGCTGGAGCATCTGTCATATGAGGAAAAGCTGAGAGAGCTGGGACTGTTTAGCCTGGAGAAGAGAAGGCTCACGGGGAATCTTATCAACCTATATGAATATCTGAAGGGAGGGTGTAAAGAAGACAGAGCTAGACTCTTTTTAGTGCTGTCCAGCGAAGCTACAAGAGGCAATGGACACATACAGGAAATTCTGCTTAAACATGATGAAAAAAATTTTTTACTGTGAGGGTGACTGAACTCTTGAACAGGTTGCCCAGGGAGGTTGTGAAGTCACCCTCCTAGGAGATACTCAAAATCTGTCTGGACATGGCCCTGATCAACTGGTTTTAGGTGACATGGCTTGAGCAGGTGGGTTGGTGAAGATAATCATCAGAGGTCTCTTCCAAAATCAACCATTCTGTGATTCTGTGGTACATAAATATACATTTGCATGTGAGTTTTCTGCAGAGATACATTTAATTAATCTGAGTTTCAGAAATAGCTTTGAACTAATCATCTGAATATTAGACTCCTTTGAATTTAGACACAAAATGTGAACACTCAATATTTTAAAGAGTGTCTTCCTCTTTCCTTAGTGCAGAGTATCTTGCATTTGGTGTAAGATTAATGTAATAAATGATTACCTTTACCTCCATGAGTTGTTTTCCAGTTCCTGCTAATGCAGTAGGGGTGGTAAAAAAAGAACCTCACATTATTATTAATGGTAGCTCACATATGCACATTCAGCCAGTTTGGGGAGGTGTTGGACAAAGTGTGCTGTCATTCATTTTACTTTGTGAGTTTTATAAAGATTCAAGCTCTGGATCTTCTTTCTTTTAGTTTCACTCAAGTTTTCATCAGTTTTGTGTCCCTACCGTGTACTGCACCAGGATCAATAGACAATTTGGAAAGTCTTTTGTAATTTATTCATTGAGAATTTCATGCATACTGAAGACATATTATATACAGGAAAGAAAAGCCTGTATCAGTATTGATCCATATTTTGTAATGATATCCAGCCTATTAGGAAATCAAATAACACAGATTTTGTGAAACAGGTTTCATCTCAGAAGAAATAGTGCAAAAATGAAATCCTAATGAAGCATAAATCCAAATGTGCATGATGTGAATGATTAAGAAAAATTAATTTTTTTACATGTATGAACAAAAATCCAAAATGCATTTTATCTTCCTCCAGCTTAGGAAGAGATTTCCTATTTTGATCGTGGATTAAACTGGCACAAAAGATTTAGTTATATGTACAAAAAGGTCCCTTGTAGCCTCCATGGTTAGACCCACTATCCAGGGAGTATTTTGTTCTTGAAAATGAAGGGACATCCAGTGATAAAAGAATTAAGATTATCCATAGAATATCTAAGTTTAATTCTTGTCTCTATCACAGACTTTTGTGCAACATGGAGAAATACAATTGTTCTGTGCTACAATACCTCATCTCTAATCTTCAGAAGAAAGAACGTGTCTGCCTTGTCTGTGAAGGCTTTGAAGCAGAGACTCTCTCCTTGAATGTATTTTCTAGCGTAAAGTACAATGGAACCTCTGATTTGTGTTAGGGCCTTTCAGTGTTACTGTGATATGAATAAATAATAATTAGTAACAGATGTTTTGTCTACTTTCTTTATAAAGGATAAGTCCATGAAAGAAAGCTAACTTTTCCCTGTAAGATGAAAAGAACTTCAAAGGTCAAATTTTAGCTATTATTATAATGAAAAATGACATGCTTCTAAAGCTGTTGATAAAGAGTATAGTTTCATAAACTTCTATTTCCTTTAAGCTGCATTAGAGTTCTTACTGTGATTTTAAAGTTTGAGAACACCAAAATATTAAAAGCCTCCACAGCTTGCATTTTTTTCCTTTTAGCCGTACTCTGAAGATGGCATCGAAACCTTCCCCAGAGCTGCCAACCACTCTTATTGTTATAATAAATAAAAAAGAGGAAGATTTATGAAAATGCCAGTGAGATACTTACGCTGTGAGAAATATCAACTAGTATCTATCAAACGTCATCTTTGTCAGCAACAGTATTTTGCAGAAAGTCAGCCAAATTAAGGTGCATGGCATTTATTTTTATGTTGGCAATGCTCTAGTATATAGACCTCACTTTTTAAGCAAGAGGGAAACTTAATTTGAATTAATTCCAAGAATCTCACCATGTCTAAAGAATTCTTCCTATCTGTAAATGGAATCAAGAATAAAAAAAAAAAAAATAGTATAGTGTTTTATTTACCGTTCAGTAAACTGAAGGAAGGAAACTTCCGTCTCCAGTGATATGACCTCTTGCCTTATCAAGTTTTTATTTTTTCTTGAAATTCTCAGCTCATCAAGTGAAATAAAAGGCAAAGGATTAAAATAAATGTATGTTCAGATACTTTCTAAACTGCTTTATTATACATATGTTTTAGAGTTAGAAATAAAATTTAATGTATTTAATGAAATAAGAATGAAACTCAAGAGAAGAATTTTAGAATAATTCATAAAGTAATTCTGGTGATTTGAGGTACACAGACAGTTGAGAATTGTCAGTGAACTTCTTTAACATTTAACTGATTCTTATCTCCTCGTTTACTGTACTGCATAGTGCCTCATATCAATAGCAGCTTTGGAAATGAATGACAGGAGGTACTTAAAATCCCCTTTCCTAGGCCAGCAAGCATACAGGAAGGAAGAAGTTGTGTCCTTTGAATATATATAGCAGCTAAATTTACACTGAGTTAGAATTCCCTGAATTTCTCCTGCAGTTTTGTGATATCCCAGGATCCTGAATGGGAGAAGTAAAGCATTTGGCTCTTTCCCTGGATGTTAAAGGAAAGGCAAATTAGAAATAAAGATTAAAACCAACAACAGTTTATTAGATGAAATGGCTTTGACCCCTCCTATCATCCTTCTTATCATGAAAGTCCTCTTATTTTGTCTTTTGGCTGTCTACTTTCAGCATTCTGGCTGCTTTTCTGCAGGTACTTGGTTATCTATTTTAAAACCTTTAACATTTCTGCTAAATTGGTGAATTGAATGTAAGATATCTCTACCTCACATCTTTCCACATGCACACACTTTCACCAACATTCCTTTATGTTTTCCCACCATTCCTATTAATGGTAATTGCTAGGTCATTTTTCCTTCCTTAAACCTGAATGCTTGCTGTGAGAAGCATGCTTTAAATGCCGGCACATTTCCTTGACTCAGCCTTATTTTCCTATGCTGTTTGCCAGTTCTGCTTATATGAGAATTGTTGCATCTAATGCTCTAAACTCTCTTAGCCAGATCCTCATCAAATGTAAATTTACTTAACATTATTGGAAGCATTGGAGCTGAAAAGCTGTCTGTCTATGCTTCTTACCTTTCAGATTGTAATAGCTACATAAAATGCAGACTCAGAGAGTTGCTGAGGTTGGAAGGGACCTCTGGAGATCATCTTGTGCAACCCATCTGCCCCAAGCAGGGTCAGCTAAAGCTGGTTGGTCAAGGCCATGACTAGACAGCTTTTGAAGATCTCCAGAGATGGGGACTGCACAGCCTCTCTGGGCAACCTGTTCTGATGTTCAACCATCCTCAAAGTAAAAAAGTTTTTTCTTATGCTTAGATAGAATTTCCTGTGTTTCAGTTTATGGCCATTTACTCTTCATTCCCTGGGTAGCAAGGAGGGAAGGCTTTACTCCCTTTACTCATCTTTACTCCCTCTTCTCAGGTACCGATACACATTGATAAGATCCCCTGAGCTTTCTTGTGTCCAGGCTAAACTGTCACAGCTTTCTCAGCTTTTCCTCATAGAACAGATAGTCCAGTCCCTTAATCATCTTAGTGGCCTCTTGGTGGACTCTTTCCAGTAGCTCCACGTCTCCATTGGGCTGGGGAGCCCAGAGCTGGACACAGTACTCCAGGTATGTCCTCACCAGTGCTGAATAGAGGAGAAAGATCACCTCTTTTGACCTGCTGCCAACACTCCTCCTAATGCAGCGCAGAAAGCTGCCAGCTTGCTTTGCTCTGAGGGCACATGGCTGGCTCATGTTCAACTTGCTGTCCACCAGGGCCCTTCTCCAGTCACTTGGTCCCTGTACTTGTCCACGGGGTTCTTCCCTCCCAGGTGTGGGACTTGGCCTTTCTTTTTGCTGAATTTCATAAGACCCCTATTGGACCATTTCTCCAACTTCTTGAGGTTCCTCTGAATGACAGCATAACCTTTTGGTGTATCAGCTACTCCTACTAGTCTTGTGTAATTTGCAAACTTGCTGAGGGTACACTTTGTCTCACCATCCATGTCATTAATAAATATGTTAAACAGTGTTGGCCCCAGTATTGACCCATTGGGTATATTATGAGTTGCTGGCCTCCAGCTGGACTTCATGCTCTGATGAATCTAGCAGTTCAGCCAGTTTTCAGTTCATCTCACTGTTCATTTATCAAAAACATATTTCATCAATTAGTCTATGAGAATGTCATAGGAGACTAAAGTCAAGATAAACAATATCTACTGCTCTGTCCTTGTCCACTGAGCTAGTCATTTCACAGTGGTCAGGCCCCTTGTAAATCCATGCTGACTGAACCCCAGTCACCTTTCTGTCCTTCATATGTCTCAAAATGGCTTCCAGATTTATTTGTTACATCATCTTCCTAGGGTTGGAGGTGGGGCTGATTACCTTGTAGTTCTCCGAATCTTCCTCCTTGCCCTTCTTCAGAATAGGAGTGACATTTTCTTTCTTCCAGTCCTCAAGAATTCCCTCTCTCTCTCCCAATTGGCATGACCTTTCAAAGATAACCAGAAGTGGCCTTGCAATGATCAGCTCCCTCAGCACTTCTCTACTGAGGGCAAGTTTTCCTTGCTCCAGACTTTCCTACTGTTCTCAGGTCCCTGGGATTCCTGTAGGCAAATCTCACCATTAGCAACTGAGGCAAAGAAGGCATGGAGTACCTCAGCCTTTTGCATGTCCTTTGTCATCAGGTCCCCTACCCCATGCAGAAGTGGGCCCACATTTTCCCTCATCTTTTTGCTGTGGATGTACCTATAGAAGCCTTTGTTGTTACTCTTCACATCCCTCTCCAGATTCAGCTTCAGGTGAGCTTCGGCTCTCCTGACTACATTCCTGCATGGTCCCTGTGTGACCAAGCAGTCAGTGTCTCTATATTCCTCCTGGGTGACCTGAACCTTCTTCCACCTCTTGTATGCTTCCTTTTGATGTCTGAGGTTAGTCAGAAGCTCCTTGCTAATCTGAACAGACCTCCTGCCACCTTTGCTTGATTTCCTGTACTTTGGCATTGACTGCTCTTGAGCTTGGAACAGTTCATACATGGAAATCAAACAGCTCTCCTGGACCCCTCTTTTCTCAGGACTGTTGCCAAAGGTATTCTTTCAAGTAGATCCCTGAACTGTCAAACATTATCTCCCCTGCCTGGAGAAGCATGTATTCTGTAGCTACTCCTGTAGGCTAGTCTCATCTACTCTGTTCTATCAAGTCTATATTTAAACTAATAAACACTGTTTATCTTTTATACCACTGCTGCTGATAATATTTTAATTGAGTTTTAATGATAAAGAATATGATGCTTAAAAATTTTCAAAATCTCACTGCATCAAGTTTCTACTCTGTAAAACAATTAAAATCAGTATTTATTATTTATTTTTCCATGCCATAAAGAGGCACTGATTGAGATGAGATTGAAGCTGTGTTATGTTGGGCATGGTATAAGCACATGTTAAAACGGAACTTGCAGTCTAAATCTTCAAAAGTTCATAATCAAGACAGTCAAAAGACAGGAGAGCAAGAATAGTCAAAGCGTCTTGTGTGCAGTTGTGCAAGATGTCAGCAGATTATATTTATATTAGAATCCAGCTTTCCAGATTGCCAAGTTGTCTGTATCCAGTAAATCATGTTTCCCATATTAAGTACTTTGTGTTAAGTATTAAGTACTTTCCAGTTGAGTTTTAAATGCCACAAGTGCCAACATTTATAATTTCTATTGTTTCCTATTTGCTCTATTGCTTAGTAGAACTGCCAACAAAGTCTTTAGAATTTTTTTTTTTACTTTCTTAAACTGATTTGATAGTGTTTCATTATATCCTTCTTGATCATTCTATATAATTCTTCCCTGTCTTTTGCACCTTCTCGTACTCTAGCTGGTGCCTCCTTATACTACTCAGACAAGTGAAGCATAAGTAATAATTTTTAAATTAATTCTAGTGTGGTCTGCATATTCCATGAACTGTTGAACAGCTTTCCTTTTAGGATACAAGAGCTATTTTAAATTTGGGGTTTATAAAATCATCACAACAGTTGAATTGCCTATGGTTTTGTTAATGAAAGTCACAAAGACCTCCTATCTCATTAGCAGATCTAAGCCTAGTTAGAGTGTTCTCATGTTTTCTTCCACATTTTAAGGCTTCTTCCTACTTGTCTTTGAGCTGCCAAAGTGACTACAAGAAATACATTATATATGCTATAGTGACAGATTCAAAAACCTATTGAGCTGTAAAAAATACACATTGAAAGATAGTTCCTGCTTCAAAACCCTCCTTGTTTGTTCTTTGTTCTCAAATTTCATGGTACTAGCAGTAAAACCCATCATCAGTCCTTATCACTTTTTTTGTCCTCACACTAGCAGGCAGTGTAACATCCTGGTACTCTGATCAAGGGATCGGTTGCTTACTATAATACTATGACAGATCATGTCCCTTTCCACGTGTGGGTGTGCTGCTTAGTTACTGGCTCCATTGCTCTTTGTCCATAGTCATGGATGATGAAGATAACAATCTCCAAACTAGCTTTTCTCATTACCACACTTTTCTATCTGTAGCTGTATTTAGAACATATACGTGTTCTGTGGTGTCTGATGACATCTACTTTTAGGGTCCTCAGATTTCAGTCTTGCTTTCTATCAATAATTTTATATGCTGTTATCTTTTCAAGAAAAGAAACCCATTTCTGCTGTACAAGTTTATAGCTCTCCTGGCCATATACAATAAAGTGAGTGTTTTTACAATGATCAGATTAGACTGTCTTGCTCTTCTGTCCACATAATGTTTTTACCTCACAGAGTAGTTCACTCTTTGCTGGGAAAAGTTACCTAAATCTTGATTTGTGTGACATTTCTTGATGAAATGTGATTCCTAAGCCTGTTTTCTAGCCTTGTTAACACCCGAGCATCCTTTTATTGTCACTTCATTATCCTCATCTTTTCCCTCAACAGAATTTAAAAACAAAAATGTAGCTTCAACTCAATTCTAACAACTAGCAGTACTTACCTTCATATGATGATAGCAGTATGATTTACTGATTATATATTACTGCATTTAGTTAGTACTTAGAAATTCAGTTTTGTGGATCTGTAATCTCTTGTTATGCAATTGTAAATATATGACAAAAAATTGTTCTGGTTTGAAGGACCTTTATTCAGTCACACTGTGCTAAGCTTCCCATTTTATGTTTTCCTTAATGATTTATGTCACCTTTCATAATAAATGTTAGTTATTTTTGCTTATTTTTGATAGAAATCATGTCTGAAGCTGACCTATTTCACATTGTTAGGCCAAAGTTTCTCATTTTTTGGCCAAGGTAGTAGGCATGAACATAACAAAGTGTATTTAGTATTAGTCTGACGTGCTGACTGTGCCATAAAACTAGATAATGTGGTTTGAGTAGATTGTTATATTCACAGATCTGTTAGAGATATTGTATATATAACTGGGGAGAGGGAAGGACAAATAAAGTTGTGATGCACCTTTTATTGACTGACTACAGTGACATTTCCAAAGCTTAAGTAAAACATATCATTATGTTATTGATTTAGACATTTAGGTTTTTATTTTTATTAGTGGGGCAGAGTATATTTTTCAAGTGATAATGAGAGTTGGCTCTGTACCATTTCAATCCTAGTTACAATTATTACCATAACAATGCATAGCTATTGCACTACTCAGAATTTTAACTATACCTTTCCATGAAGACAGATTTATTTGAAATCTCTGCCATAGGTAATAAGAAAAAATATTAAAAAAATGTGCAATGCTTTATTTTTAATAATGTTTTATTTTTTCAAGGAGTATTCCACCTTTTGTGATAGGAATCCAGTCAAATTTATACTAGCATTTTCAGATTAGGCTACTGCAAATGTTGTGCCAGGAACTGAACGTAAAAACCATGACATGTTAGTGAATAGACCATCTTATAGGCAAAAAAAGGTAAACGAAAGAGTGTCTCCTGGCTTTCTGTCCAGCCTTATCTAAAAGTGAAGTTAAACTTTTAAGTTATCAGTGCTCTCTGACCATGCTAGAGCTGTTAGAAATCAGTGTGAAAATGCTGTCTGATGAGAGTCTTATAACTGTCTTTTTAAAGCAGTGAAGAAAATGTTAAAAAAGAAAAAAAAAAAAAAGGTTTATTCCACAAACCACATCTGGGCACTGGACCAAGACCTGACAATCTAAGTTCTATTCCTGCCTCTGACTGGCGGACTGTGCTTAGTAAGGCATACAACCATTTTAATTATCAGCTATTATCTATTTTATTTACCTAAAGTGAAAAATAATTGGATCAGGGACTGTTTTGTAATGTATTTGCTCGATGCCTTTGAAATAGGATCCCAGTTTTAGTTGAAGCTTCTCTCCCCTACTCCAAAGAAATAATCACAAGAACTTCCTATGAAGCAGTTTGTGTTGTATTTTACAGATGAAAACTAAAGCAGCATTCATACCAACTTTGATTATGTGCTAAAGTGATTAATGTATCATTCCAAATCCTGGGGGGTGTGGGGGGAAGGAATTTTAAGTACTTTCCCATAGACTTTTTTTAATCTTTCCTAATTACGGGGCATTTCATCTTGAGTGTGCTCACCAGGCAGATGCAGGACAACCAGGGGATCAGGCCCAGCCAGCACGGGTTCATGAAAGGCAGGTCCTGCTTGACCAACCTGATCTCCTTCTATGACCAGGTGATCCACCTAGTGTATGAAGGAAATGCTATGGATGTTGTCTACCTGGACTTTAGTAAAGCCTTCGAGTCTCCCACAGCATTGTCCTAGAGAAGCTGGCAGCTCATGGCTTAGACAGGTGCAGTCTTCACTGGGTAAAAAACTGGCTGGAAAGCTGAGCCCAGAGAGTTGTGGTGAACAGAGTCAAATCTAGTTGGCAGCCAGTCACAAGCGGTGTTCCCGAGGGCTCAGTTTTGAGGCCAGTCGTGTTTAATATCTTTATTAATGATCTGGACGAGGGGATTGAATGCACCCTCAGTAAGTTTGCAGATGACATCAAATTGGGTGGGAGTGTCAATCTGCTTGAGGGTAGGAAGGCTCTGCAGAGGGATCTGGACAGGCTGGGTCGATGGGCTGAGGCCGGCTGTATGAGGTTCAACAAGGCTCAGTGCCGGGTCCTGCACTTGGGTCACAACAACCCCAGGAAAAGCTGCCTGGTGCAAAAGGACCTGGGTGTGCTGGTTGACAGCCAGCTGAATATGAGCCAGCAGCGTGCCCAGGTGGCCAAGAAGGCCAACGGCATCCTGGCTTGTATGAGGAATAGTGTGGCAAGCAGGACTAGGGAAGTGATTGTCCTCCTTTACTTGGCTCTGGTGAGGCTGCACCTTGAGTGCTGTGTTCAGTTTTGGGTCCCTCACTACAAGAAAGACATTGAGGTGCTGGAGTGTGTCCAGAGAAGGGCAGCGAAGCTGGTGAAGGGTCTGGAGCACAAGTCTGATGAGGAGCGGTTGAGGGAACTGGGGTTGTTTAGCCTGGAGAAAAGGAGGGTGAGGGGAGACCTTCTCACTCTCTACAACTACCTCAAAGGAGGTTGTAGTGAGATGAGTGTCAGTCTCTTCTCCCGAGTAACAAGTGATAGGACGAGAGGAAACGGCCTCAAGCTGTGCCAGGGGAGATTTAGACTAGATATTAGGAAAAATTTCTTCACTGAAAGAGTGGTCAGGCATTGGAACAGGCTGCCCAGAGAGGTGGTGGAGTCGCCATCCCTGGAGGTGTTCAAAAAACATGTAGATGTGGCTCTTCGGGACATGGTTTAGTAGACGTGGTGGTGTTGGGTTGACAGTTGGACTTGATGATCTTAAAGGTCTTTTCCAACCTTAAAATTCTATGATTCTAATAGTTACAGAGAACTTAACTGAAAGTTTGCTATTGACTGAGGTACCTTGTTAACATGGGTGACCAACAGCTTCAGGTAACCCACAAATCTTTCTTGCTGTTTCCTAGAAGAGATGAATAGAGAAACTCAGTGTAGTGAGCAATAGTGAATGTTTAACTTCTGAGGGAAAGAAAAATTATATAATCCTTATTTCCTTATATGTGCAGGGAAAATTCTTGAAGGTGTAATTGTAGAATGGAAGCGTGTGTACTATAGATGTTTCCTATGTTGGCTAGTTATTCCACTTCTTTGTTATTTGTACTTGCTGAATTGGTTAAAAAAGAATGATCAGCAAACATAACTGAACAAATTGCTGTTCCCTCAGCTGAACTGTATGAAAGACCCCAGAGACAAACCAAACAAGCCCAGCATGGTCCCACAGGAACCTAGAAATTCGGCTGGCCTTTTTAAGACTGTCTTCTCTGGGGAACAAATCCCTGCAGCTGCTTTTAAAAGTTGAGGGTTAAAAGCATTTTTGTTGCTGAGAATGCACATTGGAGCATATGTAATGCTTTAATGTGCATTTTAAAGTGAAAATACAATACAGTTTTTCAGAACTTTTGGAAAGAATCACAGACGTGCTTCTGAGGTTGAATGAATTCAGAAAGGTACTTTCAGGCAGAGCTGACTAACACTCTGAATTTTTCTTCTGGAAGAAATTTTGATATTTCAAGAAAGTTTTTATTTTGAATGAGAATGAATATAAGAACTTCTTCCATTTTCCCTTCACTGGAAAAATAACTGTGGAAAAATGCAAATGCTTTGTTCTGTTTTTGTTTGTTTGTTTGTTTTGTTTCTTTTTTTGTTTGGTGGTTTTTGTTTTTGTTTGTTTGTTTGTTTTTTCCTAAAGAAATTTATCAGTTTCTACAGTTAAAAGACTATTCCTTGGGTTGTTGCTAGCTATTAGAAGAACCCAAGGGATTCCCAGACCACAAAGGAATCAATTATCATTGAAAAAAGACTCTGAAAAGTGAAGAATTAGAAACGAATGTTAAAGTTTTGATTTTGCATGATGTTCCAGTGAAAAAGAAAAAAAAAATCAAAATCATGTTATCAGCCCATTTCATCATACTAAACCCTATGGAAAAAGGGTGATGGAGTTCCGGGAGATTCTGGAGAGCTATCTCTCTTCAGTGACGCATTTTCCCCACTCTATAATTGATCTTGCCTCACTGAATGCCTAAAGGCAATTTTTGATTGATTTCACTCTAAAGGGAAGATTTCAGTAGAATGTGCTGCTGGAAGCCCTGGGACTGCCTTTTTATCACCCACCCTGAAACTCATATGCATGAGCATCCTATACCAACCAACTTGTCTCCCTCAACCACTCCTGTTTTGGAGCCCACTGTCCCTCCAGTGAAGCCACATGTATACAAGCTCTTTTTAGCTTTGATATTTTGCTGTAGACAGCAAGGAAAGCTACTGACTGATGTGGCAGTGAAGGCGAAAGGGATCTCTTCTCCCACCTACTCCATAACAGTCCTGCAACACAGCTCCAGATTACTACAGGCCTGGAATAGAGAAGTGGGAAGGATGGAGGCAGACTCTCGGGAGGTTTGGGCCAGTAGGTTAGGAGTGAAGTAGATAAAAGACTAGGGCTGCAGATGAAGTGGTATCAGAATAGAATTAATACTGAAGAATGTTAGTATCTATTGTCTGTAAAACTGGGATACTACAGTGAAGATCTTTCCCATTCTTTCCTGTACCATGGCTCATCTTCAGCAAGTGAGCGACACTTTTAATGAACAGTGCTAGGAAGCAGCTTAATTCTGAAAACTCTTCTGTGAAAGTGGACCTGCACTCAGAAGCACCTAAGCATCCAATTTCCTGGCATGCACTTTAATGAGTGAGCAGTGGTGAAAAATAGAGGTTGTTTGTCCTCCTTTACTTGATAAGTATCTTTAAAAAAGGGCTAAAAATTTTTAATTCCACATGGATCAACTGTGCCCATCCAGACACTTGAACCTTATGTTTCTTATTTTCTTTCTCCAGATAGTCCCTTGCTAAGCATGGGAAAGTGATGAATTATCCCACAGAGGCACTTATATCCCTTTTGTGAGGTTACTGAAGGAACCTTCATTTAGGTTCTCTTGTATATCCCTCTTGATTAGTACGTGTCTTCGCATAGTGTAGTTTTATTGCACAGGTGCTCTGAAACATTTTGCCTAATTTGTATTCCTACCACAGCTGGCCTTGAATATAGATCAACAACCTGAAATGCCCCATTCAATTCTGTAAAGTAGCAGAAAATTTAAAATAATATATTTTGGAACATATGAGAGCTTTGAATTCTATTCTAACAGAAAATGGGAAATATGAACATTATAAGTCTATTTTTGAAGCAGTAATCGTAGTTAATGATGCAAATCATAACTCATTTTCAACAAAATGGTAGGGGTAATCCTAGTAGGTATAGTGTATCGCTCCTCAGAGAGTGAAGTAATACTGAATACAGTGATCTATTCACTTAGTCATATTTTCTGTATTGGAGGCATATCAAATTTCCAATATATTTCAGGTGGGATTTTGATGGTCATTGTCCACAATAACCTGTTAACTTTAGCTGTCAAAAAATTAGGCATCAAGTCTAACCAAATAGTTATGCTCCCTGCATAGTCAATGGTTGCAGAAAGCCATCTACTTAACTTACAGACTCTTCCTCTAGGCCTTTGGAATGGCTGTAGGGAGCCTATACAATGAATGTAGGTATCTGTCTAACTTATACATGTTAAATATTAGGTAAAACCATTGCAGATCTATGCTGTGATGATGAAAATATATGATATATATTTTCCATTTCTTGTGTATCTTATGTACCAATGTCCTGAGATTCAGAGTTTTGCAACTCAACCATATGCTACAAAGTGAAGGGTTTTCCTTCTAGTTAGTAATAAATACATTCCCCCTAAATTGTAATTTACATTCATATTAATCACAGGATCATAGAATCATAGAATCATAGAATGGTTTGGGTTGGAAGGGACCTCAAAGATCATCTAGTTCCAACCCCCCTGCTATGGGCAGAGACACCCCCCACCAGCCCATGTTGCCCAAAGCCCCATCCAACCTGGCCTTAAACACTTCCAGGGAGGGGACATCCACAAGTTCTCTGGGCAACCTGTTCCAGTGCCTCACCACTCTCACAGTAAAGAATTTCTTTCTAACATCTAATCTAAATCGACCCTCCTTCAGCTTAAACCCATTACCCCTTGTCCTGTCACTACACTCCCTGATAAACAGTCCCTGTCCATCTTTCCTGTAGGCCCCTTCAAGTACTGGTAAGCCGCAGTTAGATCTCCCCGGAGCCTTCTCTTCTCCAGGCTGAACAACCCCAACTCCCTCAGCCTGTCCTCATAGGAGAGGTGCTCCAGCCCTCTGATCAGCTTCATGGCCCTCCTCTGGACTCTCTCCAACAGCTCGATGTCTCTCTTGTACTGGGTCCCCCAGAGCTGGACGCAGTACTCCAGGTGGGGTCTTACAAGAGTGGAGTAGAGGGGCAGGATCACCTCCCTCAACCTGCTGGTCATGCCTCTTTTGATGCAGCTCAGGACACGGTTGGCTTTCTGGGCTGCAAGCGCACACTGCTGGCTGATGTTGAGCTTCTCATCAATCAATACCCCCAAGTCCTTCTCCTTGGGGCTGCTTTCAATCCATTCCTTGCCCAGCCTATAGTTGTGCTTGGGATTGCATAATATTAAGTAATATGATAATAAATAATATATAATCATTATTATACTATAATAACACCAGCTCCAGCATGGGCTCACCTGCAGGCCACAGTCCCTCTTGGGAAGTACCTGGCCTGATGTAGGACCTCTGTGGGCTATAGTCCCTTCAAGGGGTGTTACCTGCTCTGGCATGGGTCCTTCACGAGCGTCAGTCCCTTTGCGAGTGGGGTGCATGTTCTTGCTCCACCATGGAGCACCTTCTCCTACTTTGACCTTGGTGTTCCCTCTCTTGTTTCTCACTCTTTGTTCCCTCTTTACTCTCTCATTTTCTGCCCTTACTTAAATACGTTTTCACAGAGCCACCACCAACTTGGCTAACGGGCTCAGCTTTGGCCTGTGGTGGATTTGTTGTGGAACTGGCCTGAACTGGCTGTGCCTGGCACAGGGCAGCCCCTGATCTCTTCTCACAGAGGCCACCTCTGCAGCCCACCTTGTACCAAAACCTTGCTGCCTACACCCAATGCATTAAAAAAGGGCACAAATCAGTTGCCTGAGTACTGGCCTCCAGTGTCATCTAACATATCTTAAGGTACCCTGTATGTCCGTATGGAGACAGCAAATATGGCACAGAACCTACAGGACACTTGCTAAAGCAGCAGCTGTGGGTCAGGGCACTAGATGCCTGTGCACAGACAACTGAATTGCACTCCTGAAGTCCTTGACCAGATCATTTCAATATTCTTTTACTAATTTGCAGAAATCAGGTGTTCCAACATCTAATTCTGAATGTCTATAAAATTCTGATATTTCTAGCCTAGAAAGATGTAAAGTAACACAATTTTTTTTACACTGTGTAAGAACTTGGCTAAAGAGAATAGAAAAATATCTTATTCTGAAAGGGAAAGTGTTGGGCTGTAAGTAGGTTACTAGTGGAGTTCCTCAAAGCTTGCTTCAGAATTGATGTCATTTAATATATTCATTTATGACCCTGGCACAAAAAAGCAAAAACATTTTAATGAAATTGGTGATGGCATAAATGTGAGAGGAACTATAAATACAAAGCAGCACTTGAACACTGTGCAGAGTTAAGAGACCTTGAGGACTAGAGTAATAGAATTGGAATAAGATTTAATAGTACAAAATAAAAGGTCAAAGAATTTGGTCTTTCCATATTACCCATCATTACCTGTCTAAAACTTAGAGGCCTACTTTAAGCCCTTCACCCGGGCTCCTTCAAATAATGATAGAAAAACACCTCTACAAGGACACTTATCCTATGCTAAAATAGTTATCTAAGATAGATAGGTTGTATTGGCTTTTAGAGGTGCCTTTCTCACTGCATTGCTTTTGGAGGAAAACTAGATGTCTGCTTAGACTAGATCTCCATGAATCCCAGCTTCAGGCTTAATGTGAATGCTTGCTATATGCTTGTAGCTCTTCAGATGGGAAGAGAAAAATCCATTAACAACCACCATATCATGGAGAGCCATCAATGTAATGCAGCTTCAGAGAAAGTAAATATGGTCCTTGGATACATCAAGCTTAATATTTCTGGGTAATGAAAGGAAAGGATGAATATCCCTGTACAAATTCCTTGTGGAATATCTTCTAAGGTCTTCACCGTTAAAGTTCAAGAAATAGAAATGAATTGAAAAAATAACGAGGGAAAATAATTTTACAAGATGAACCTACAGGAATATTTTTACATAGCAGATTGGAGATCATAGGTCCCTGAATTTGTGCTGATCTGAACCAATATATGCACCCAACACAACTGTTCCATCTGGCATAACACTGATAGCAAGAAAGGTTAAAAAGCATGAGAGATGTATTAGTGCAAGACTGTGCCTCACAGCAAGGCTTGACTGGCTTGGACAAAACGTGTCACCAGCTGAGGTGACTGTCTTTTTTCTAAAGTAGGCATGGCAGTAGTCAGTGGCAGCAATCTTAATCTCCATTGTACAGTATAGGCTGAATCAAAACATGTTCGGTTAGATGAGCCTTGAGAAAAGAAGATGGAGCTTGTAAGTGATTTTAAAATTTATCAGACATTTTTCAAAAATATTCAAAGCTATTTTAAAAAAACTTCCTTCAATGTCTTGCCCACTATTTATTTGTGTATGCCAGCACTTGCAGTAGACTAAAGGTGTTAATAGAAGCATTAGTCCTTGTCTAGTCCTGTTTAGAAGCAGAGCCACCCCCACAACATGAAGTTGGCTGGAGTGCTGTACTGGTACGGTTGTGGGCATAAGTTACTGCTTTTCAAGCAGTTAAATGTTTTGGGTAGCACAGCTTCTGTAGGTGTTCTTTAAAATATTATAATTTCCATAATTTTGAAGATTCCTATTTTCCTTCAAAAAACGCTATGCTTGCAGACACTTCTGATTATTCTGAAACCTTTCAGATTATTTCTGCCTGTTTAATTCACTAGAATTTTCCAGTTTATGATTTCATTAGAGTAACAGTATTAAAAATACAAGAAGTGTTACTTTGGATATTACCTGAGAAGGAAACAATAATATACACAGACTGAAAAACTCCCAAGACAGTGTAAATCAGTCCTTTAGCTGGGACTAGAACTAGCTAAGACTTGGAAGGGCTCTTCTGATTTACACTTGCCAAAGATCTGACCCATACTTATTATCAAAGCACTGTGCTGTAATCTGCAAAAACATATGAGAGAGAGCATTTGTCTGGCTGACAAAAGCATGTTTCTTTAGAAACACTGTTTAACTCATAAGTTCAGGTAGCTTTGCATATTTCTAGTAACCCATGGATGACATCTGAAAATTAAATCTGAACTGAAAGGTGAGGGAAAGGTGCTCTTAAAATAGATTAGATTTATTGCAGAGGTGGGAAATGAACAGTGCTGCCAACTAAGAGTAATATCTCTTTGACTTTGTCTTGTGTTAAGATGCTACCTTGAACTTGAGGATTGAGGAGAAATAATAATGCATCTTGAAAATATACTAGTTTGATGAATGCTGTCTACTGGAAAAAAGCCAGTTGTATTTGCTTTCTTTCTGTTTGTTGTCAGCTTCTCAACACTCAACATGAACTCTACCATGGCAAACTGTTGAAATACGTTATTTCTAGTTTGTAATGAATGCTTCTATCACATGTTATTATTGAAAATAACAGGTGTCAAACATGTATGGTATAGAATTCATTTTCTTTTTCACCAAAGTACAGATTTTTTTAAGGTTCGAATGAGTATGAACATCTCTCTAGCACTACTTTAACCAAAAAAGACTGAACATAAAAATGTCTTTATAAGAACTAGGCAAATTCTGTCCATATGTGTACATATGCTTTAGAATTGATGTTTTGAAAGAAGTGGGACAAAATTTTCCAATAAATAATCAAGTTTTACAGATATCTGAAAATTTAGTCAAGTAAAAAGAATAATGTCAGGAAAAAAATCAGGGAAATATTTAGACAATATTGAAATCTTATGCAACAGAAATATTTTTAAAACAATAACATTTAATGAAAATGGAAAAATGTAAAACTTTAATTATGTTTAATTGCCTAGACTAAAAAGAAAAAAAGATAATGAGCTAAAAATTTGTACAAGCTTAAAAAAATAGATTGTATGTGACTTTGAATTAAACATTTTTGGTTCATACAATTTCTTTTTCATTTTCCCCCAGTTTTCCAAACATTTTTTTGCCAGCGCTTTTTCCCCTTTCCCCTTGAATTACTATGCCTCCTTCTCCCCCTTTGTATACCAGATTGCACATTCCATATTCTGTAATTTTTTTTCTAAAGAATATTTTTTTAAATACTGTTTACCAGTTTGAATGAACAGTAATGAAGGAGGAGCTATTTGGATATTTTCTTCCTAAATTTGACTTTCTAGTTATTAGACAACTAGGCTAGTTGATTTAACTTCCATAGTTTATGCAGCAAGATATGCATTCTAGTCTGTACTTCTCTGGCAGTTGTTTCACAGTGGAATGAATTCCTTTCTGAAAGTTGCTGTTTGTCTCCTATGTTAGGATTGTTAGGTTCTCCTCAGTGCTAGTGTTTTCTTGAACATAGATAAGGCTTTCAGAATTTTATCTGATTATGACAAAGTCATGACACCAGCTCATGGCAACCTGAAAACCTTGGGCAAGCAAGCACTCCAGATCTCATGCAGTGTCTTCCCAGGCTAAGCCTTTCTCCTACGCTTAGAATCTCAGGTTAGAGAAGGGCAAAACAAGTGCATCAACAAACTGTACATTGTAGATGTAGGGCCCTCAGCACCATATTTTTTTTTTTTTTGCTCTCTTGATCTATTCCTATCACACTGAACTACTTGCTAATGCAAGCACAGCCTAAGATAATCATATTATTCCACTTACAAAGTTCCACAGTTTTGACTTGCTGTTTTATAAAACTGTCATAACTGCTAAACCAACTAATCCCCAAATATGCTTAGCTTTTAATTTGTATTGATAATGAAAAGAAAAGATGTTTCAATCATTTATTAAAAAAAATACCCTGAAGGAGTGAAAATGTGGATGCCATTTGCAGTAGGGTCTTAAGAACTGTATGTTGAAGAGACAGAGTGCTGCCTCTTCATGTATACACCAAGTGTATACATGCTGCATAAAGCTTCACACAGAAATAGTGCTCAAAACAATAATAATAATTAAAAAAATAAAAAAGTACAATACAACTCAATTTTCAGTGGAATATCATAAAATAGCAGGGAGGGGAGAGATTTGTTGGACAATGCACAATGTAGAGTAGTTTTTCCAGCAATTTCTAAGTCTTCTGAGGTATACTTTGTTAGTCCATGCTATGTCCCACATCTAACCACTCAACGTATCCAACTGCATTCCCTTTTCAGTTTGCCCCATGCATGAAAATCACCACAAAATATTAATTTCTAACAGTTCCAATTCTAAAACCGAGGCAGGATTTCTCTATAAAAGTTCTAGAGATTGCTAAAGAACTTACTGAGTCACGACACCAGAGAAATAGAAATATTCACCAAGACCAATTCCTATTCCTCCTCTGTAGCAGAGGATTGACGATCAGAGCAGGTATAGACTAACACTGAAAATGCCACTACTGACTAGCAATGATGGCTAAAGACTGATGAAAACAGTAGCATACCAACTTGGGAAACTGGAGCATCACAGTGGATTGTTGTCCACAGTGAGCTTGACAAATTACTTCAGCCTCTTGCTTGCAAAGTTAAGACATCAGAAAATAAATCCAGTTCAGGGAAGCTTGTCAATAGGAGAGAAGATTTTGTCTCTCTCCAAAAATATGCCTGCAGATCTTTCCAGGTCTTGAGGGCTGCTCTTTCTTCCTACAAATCTTCAGAAGTCAACACTGAGTGAAGAGAGACCAATACTTCTCATTTGCAGCTCCCCTGCCACACCTTTTGTTGCTATAGGATGCAATCCTTCTAAATTGCATTCTCAACTCACTGTTGTTTGACTGTGATATGAAATCACAGAACATAGAAGCACCTGTGAGGGATGAAAAGGAACTAGGAGGTGAAGAATGAGAAGACTTGAAAAAGAATGGCTCCTCTGAACTTCACTCCTTTGTTTTGTACTGTTCCTCTCCGCTAGTGTCCTCTGCCTTCAAGAGAAATATGTACCATCTGATCTTTTTTGAGTCACTACCATACTCTAATAATTCCTTGACTTACTGCATGATTCACCACGTCCTCTCACTTTGGAGCCTACATAAAACCCTTAGAAAGAGAGAATTTTTACAGTACAAGTAACTTTGGAGATTATCTAGAAAGCTATATTGCTATCTTTAGGATAGTCTTCTAAGGCTTTGAAAGAGATATATATGGTAGTTTCAGGAAGAATTTTTAGAGATTCACCCAGTCTCCTTGGAACTAGAAATATACAGATTTCATAGGAAACTCTTCTGCCACTTGAACATGTTATACGTGAGTATATAGCATGTAGTTTCTATTTACTGGCATCATACATTTATTTTCTTTTCTTGAGTAGATGGGGTACTGAGTTAAGCAGTCTAAATCCTAACTTAAAGTAACAAAAAATCATTGACTCAGTGATATGCTACTTATATTGTGACTTTACTTTTGCTACTTTATTGTCATAATTTGAATCTTTTATCTTTCAATGCTATACTAATTTTTAAGAACTAAATACAAGCCACAGTCAACCTGATGTTAGCAGAGCTAAGGGAGCTTATCCACAGCAGAATTTGGTTATAGCAATGGTTGTATCCCAAATAAGCAGTTTTGGAAACATGCTATCTCTACTTCATATGCACCGCAGGTTATTTATTTAGCATGAGGAATCCATCTCCTAATACAATTTGCAAGATATGCAGTTTCCTGATTACAGGGGAAGCTTCAGGCAACTACTTGTTTAATTCCAAATGTGAACATTAGATTGGGTATTTTCAAAGTCGTTTTCTCTCCATCGTGTGCCACTACTTCTACCTGCCAACATTTTATCAACACATTTTCAATAGGAAATTCATTTCATACTTGCTGCTGGAGTTTATTCTAACAGCTGAATAGCCTGAACATCTTCAACATGATAGGTCAGAAGGTGCCACTGTGTAGAGCTGTGATAAGGGAAAAAAGAAAACCTCCAAGAAAGTCAGTTTTGACTTGTTTCTTCTGGTATGTAACAGCCAGCATTTTTTCCTATCACTGTTTCCCAAGTGTTATAATTGGAAATGTAACATTTAGCTTTTTAAGGGTCTTCCTTATTTCAGTCAGAGATTCCTATTTCTGTTTAAGAGCACACTACTAATGTATTTAATTGGAGAAATATGAATAGTTGGCATTCTGCAAAGTAGTGAACTACTACAAAGTATTCTGGATTTTAGAGCTTGTTAAGAAGCATGCCCATATAAAAGCTATACTTGAAAAGTGTGTTCATGTTGTTGGAGTAGAAAATTAAGGACCTAATCTTGCAATCTTAACTTAGTCAAAAGTCTTATTGAAATCAGTAGAAATATTTCCTAAGAGACTGATGTATTTTGTACCTTTTTATATTACAAAAAACTAAACAAACCCACAAACATAAACCTGAAAATGTCATCTTAATTTAGATATATTTAGAATAAGCCCATATATCCTTCTCATTACTTTGATTGTAATGGTGAAAAGCTAAGCAGACAGTGATGTGAAGCAAAGGTACACTTTAATAGGATGGTAAGTTATATTATTATTCATTGTAAAGCATTTTATTCCTTAAAATATTTTAAGGAATCTCTCTTGGCTTTCAGTATTTTCTTTAGAATACAAAGATTTGAATAGGATAAAATATTTGAGCAATGATCCCGAATTCTTATGTCACTTATTAAATCTTCCTAGATCATCATTTATCATATGGTAACGGTCACTTCAGTATTTATTCTAAATAGTGCCCATTTGTCCAAAATCACGTTTCTTTTAGTGATTGTAAATAAGAGTACTTTCATTACTATAACTAGTTTTAACCTCAAGGATAAACCCAATAAACATGATACTAAGTTTTTTTTATCTTTTTCCAAGTAAAGAATTTTCCCATATTTACTGAGTAAAAATGGAAAGAGTTCACTTTTAGTTGGGCAAAAGTCTTTGCATTTTACTAAATTTTTCACTGAACCAAATGTTATTTTTCAATTATTATTAACTTTATTTACAATAGAAAAGGTTTGATAGCCAGAATAAAATAATGTCAACTTTCAAAACTTAAAAAAAACCCCTTCAAAATTTGAACACTTTTTACAATTCTGAACTCTTCTTTAGGGATTTCTATTTTGGTGAAAAAGTAATTTGATCAACATATAGCACCATTTAATTTTTCTTCCTCCTTTGACTTCACAACTCCATTTTCATGAGCAAAAAGCACTTCAAGAAGGATGTCTTCTAGCTTTCTTTTAGATTTCCTGTGATTTGAAAGAAATGTTTTTCCAGTTTATCATTGGAAATAATATAGAGAACAGTCTACAGATAGTAGTAAAAGAATGTTTAATTGATTATCTGAAGAACTCCAGAGGCCTGCATTTTTCTGAAAAATATAATTTTTCAGTATTTCTGAAGCAACACCATTTTGGAATTCCAGTTGGTAGATATTTTTCTGATTTTTTGTTTAGACTTTGCTCTGATAGAAATTTTGAAAAGAATTAATTTTTCTATGAATTGGAAACTCAAAAGTTTTTGGTCAGCTATATTCTACAGAGGAGTGAGGGAAGTTAGTTTCAGTCTCATGCAAGAGAAAATTTAACCAGGATCTTCCAGGGTGGAAATTTCCTTCATCACTGCATTCTGTGTTTAGATAGGTCTAGTAAATATAAGAAGATGAGGTTTCCTGCAGTGAAATCGAAGGGAGACATAGGTGAAATAATGCACAGCTTCAGAATCAGGTAGGAAGTAGATGGTCAATGGCCCAGCTATCTCAACACAGAGGTGTTCCTGAAAATGACCAGAGAGCTACGATGTTTCTCAAATAACAGAGAAAAAACAAGAAAGGACACTTATTAATGGCATTCCTGGCTTCATATGGAAGCTGGACTTGCTAAATAAGTTGCTTTTGATCACAGCTCAAATTCCAATGTGATTACAGTCCAGTTTTAAATATTCAGGAAACAAGAAGCGTCATTAAGGCCACGGTGAGGCTTATTGCTGTGAGTCTCTCCCTGCTGAAAGTCTGTAGCCAAGGGGCAAGTTTGGAAAAGGAGATTGACTTCTCCAGCTAGCTTAAAAGCAGAGGTAAAAATGTCCCTAAGGCAAGGTGTTTTAGGAAGAAAGGCATCAGCTAATTAAACTTAATTGGGTTAGCCAGGGTAGTCTGATTATCATAATTAATTTAGGCCTCTGAGTAGGCCTGAGGGTGTGTGTTTTTGTTAGGGATCCTGTGAGGCAGGTGTTTGGGACTCTGCAGTGAGAAGAGTAGTTAATTCTTTAGGTCAAGGGAGAGGCACCATAGATGAGTGGGAAAGACCATGTGCAGAAGTGCAGAGGATTTAGCATAGCTGAAGGCTATGTACTCTTTTGAAACTGGTAATGGTTAAGGAAAAAACGGATGGGTTAGTTAGAAGATTTTAATCTACCCGGAAAGGATGGGGAAGCAGCCTAGCCAGCCTGTTAAGCTTGTCCTTGACAATGCTGTGATATAAGTAAAAATATGGAGTCCAGTGGATAGGATTAAAAGCAGACTGTATAGCAAAATGGTAGAATCCTCCCATTTCATGAAGCTGAAATGATTTGGGCTCAACTATAAGAAAAGCTGTTGCTGTTGCAAAAGTGAATGAAATGCTGGTTTAAACTCTTTCCCGAGAGTTTTGTGTAAAGTACGCTTGGCTTGTGAATAAGAATTCTTCAGAAATAAAAGCCTGCAAACATAAAAGTTTTTTCTCAAATGACAGAGAAAAACCAAAAATGATGATCACTTGATGGCACTCCTGGTTTTACAAAGTAAGTGGACTTGCAAATACATGTATCCTATCTTTGATTGCAGCACTACTTCAATGCAGTAGATTGTGTAGTTGTTTATTCCTAACAAAATTATTATGTCATAGTTTTATTGGGTCTAAAGAGTGGCTTATCTGAACTGTCTTCAGACTTCAAGGTTTAGTTTAAAAGTTTTTTGAATGTATTTATTTTTTGCTAAGCATTTCATTTTTAACATCATTGTGGATGATGCAGTGGTCAAAGGAGCCTTCGTCCTCCTCTTGTTTTTATCCAATAAATGTTCTGAGTGTCAGGCAGATAACCTCTTCCTATTTAGCTGAGAAAGTAAGGTGTCTCTATTCTTAAACTTACCCCACAGCTGATCTGTAGGAAATGTAGTTGAGAATCCCCAAGGGGAAAAATATTTGTTCTGTAGTGCATTATGCTTTGTCCACGTACTCCTGTGGGTTCATTTTATTACTCTCATATCTACACTTGAAATCACTGCTGTTTCAACTGCAAGATAAAAGTAAAAAATAGTAATTTTACCCTGAAAGACCTTATAGTAAATCCGTGTACACATTAATGACTATAGACTATTGTTAAAAAACAGATGTGAGGATTTTTCATTATTTTTCTGAATGACCACTAACATATGAAACTAATGAAAGATATTTGACATACAGTTTTGTGAGCAAGGATTCTCCTGAGGCCTTATGATTTTTGACTGAATACAAGATGTTGTCTGTGATAAGGAAATATAGTGATGTAATGTTAAAAAGAAACATGTAATTTATCCAAATGAATTACGCAAATTGAAATATTGCTTTTTGTAACTAAAGTTTGAATTGTTTTTTACTTACACTTCACTTAGAATTTTTTTAGCTGACTTTTCATATGCATCCAAACTATCAAATATTCCTCAAAGTGAAGTTTCATGTCCTAAATAACGATGGATGTTTTAGTTGATAGTTCAGAGGAGAATCTCAAAATATGTGAAAGCAACTATAAATTAAGCTGGTTATGTTGTAAGACCATGTTATGTGATAGCCTTTGGAAAACTTATTTTTGTTCGCACCTGAAATATTATTAAAACAATTTTACAATGCGTTTTGTTTTTTGTTCTCCCCCCCGCCCCAGTGCTACCTGGACCTAGATGACAGAAAAAGGCATGAAAATTAGAATCCAGGCAAAACTGATGTGCCAGAACCAAGACTAATAAATAAATAAATCCCCAAGTTTTCCTTTTTTAATCTTTAAAAAGATTTATGGTTAGGTCAATTCTTGCCCAGTTCTGCTTCAGAGCCATTCAGATGAGATTTTACAAAAGGAGAGAAGGAGAAACATTGCTAAATTACTTTGAGAAAGGTTAGCCACTCAACATGAATAAACTATGGATTGCTACACCACAAATATATATGACATGTTGAAAAATGTTTTAATGAAGTAGCAAAGATCTGCTAGAGAGTGAGTTAAAAAGAAACATGTAGCAGTGTAGTACACTTTGAAAAGACAGATGGATTCTTTTCTTCTTTTATATTTAGAGAAGAATTGAAACTGTAATGTTTCATGTCTTTGTTTTAAGCTCTGTGGCAACTCTGTATTGTTCAAAATACATACTCCAAATTTCAGGTTTGGCACCTGCATTATGTGAGGTATAATTGCATTTACTCTATGCAATTAGAATTTAAATTTGTGCTGCTGAAGCAGGATAGTGTTGTGCTTTTTTTCCTGGGAGGTAGTGTTAAGCAGTCTGTTTTGTGCTTGGAAAATTTGCCGTGACAGTGCTTCATAATAGAACCAATTATCGGGAATGCTGTTACACATAGCCTTCCAGACCCCAATTTAAACAGAATCGAGTGACAATTCCTTCTGTGAAACAGTCTCCATAAATCAGCCATATGTGAAGACCTATGTGCTTATTGAGGATAAAACAAGAAATACAAAATTCTGTTAAATAAATATATGTTTTGAAGGTGTTCTGATTAACTTTCAAAGTAAAGGGAAGCAGCAGATATTAATAGCACCTTCCAAAACTGTTTTTCATGTATCTTTAATAGGTATTAGAAATATTTAATTCTTTCACATTTCATTTTTAAAATGCAAAGATCCCACCTCCCAGTGCTTTAAAATAGATGCTGTCTACTTTCAGCACAATAGGGGACACTACAACTGATTCTGCTATGTTTAACGATATTGTTTTGTATGAAATGACAGCTGTTTGCTAATCTTTACTTTTAATGGGCACCCTCAATTAAAATATACAAAACTGAATGACTAAGCCCCCTTTTTAATGCAGAATTAATCTCTCTGTTCTTTCCTGAGGCTTCATTTTATTAAAATGACCAAAAAGAAAAACAGTTCATCCTCAGAAACACTTGGGAATTTTTAGGTGTAATGCTTAGGACAGCTTATTAGTTATGCAGTGTTTACAAGAACATCCCCTTTAGTGTTAAACTATCCAGCTTTGAACACAAAAATCTAAACCCTGGCTTAGATGCCAAATTTAATTTTGGATAGTTTGGTTGTAAGTGTTTCTAAGGTATAAGATGATACACTGGAACACAGAAACTTCACACAGTTTACTGTTTCATTACTCCTCTTTTATTTTGGATGTGTTTCTTTACATGTGTGGTTATGTCGGTGTTTTTATACTATATTATAATTACATGCCACTTGAAGTTTTTCTAATCTATGCAATAAGCAATTAGGAATAGAAAAATTTAAGAAAAAAATAGAAAATAACATAGCAACCTGGGCAACAAAAAGCAAATTGAACAGTTTTAGATAAAATAATACTGCATAAAATTTCAAAAATATAGGAAAATTGTATTGAAATAAAAATGCATTTTTATTCAAAGTAGAGACCTTACTGAGGTTTTTGCTATGTTTTTAAGTTGCCCTGACTGGTTTGCCTACTGGAAATAGATGGGGATAGAAAGTTTGAAAATCTAACAAAGTCTGGAAAATTTCTTTTTCTAAATTTTTTGCCCCCCCCCCAACTTTAATTAAGATTAATAGTTTCCTAAAGAGAACATACAATCTTAAATAAACTAGATTTACTAATGTAAGTTCCAAAATTTGTTTTTATTTTACTCTGTCTTTGGTTATGTATGACCAGCCACTAGGTCAACGTTAATTAAAAGCTCTGTGGAAGAGTGCCTTCAGCTCTCTGCTTTCACTTCAGGGAATTCAATGAAAGGTATAAAGTCTTGGCTTTCTGACTGCCAACCTCTTTCCATCCAGGGGACCATATCCCCTCTGCTGCAAGCATAACTCAGCATCACACAATGCTCAGCATGTCTCAACACAAATCAAGATCATGCAAACAGACTTGCAAGGTTTTCTTGCAATGTAATTGAAAGCAAGGGGACTATGAAATCATCTGTGGTTGAATGCATGAAAAATAAGGATTATGGACTGTTTAAACTGTATTTTTCCACTATTATATAAGGCAGATTTGCATACAAGAACTTTGTTCTGCTTATGAATTCCTTTTTCCATTTAGCGAATAAACTAGCAGAGATTATCAGACTGGATCTTGGGCAATGCAAATAACAGATTCTTCAGTTTGCTAGAAGAAAAATAGCTATATAAATTTTGGGTTGTGTCTACCTTAAAGAAAAAAAAAGAAAGAAAGAGGGCAATAAAATGTTAAATATTAACTAGGTCTACCTTTCCAAGACATATTAAGAATTGTAGTTGTTTAAAGCAGAGACACGTGCCAGAAAACTCTGTACCTACCCTGCACACTGCCTCTGGGAGTGTGCTGGTTTTAGTTCCTAAGTCTCAGTTTGTGCAACTGTCTCAGTATTTCAAAATATTTGACAACTTAGAAAAGGGACAGCTTGGGATATAATCATCAGATCCAATGTCTAGATTCCTAGAAGCTCAGATTCACAGAATGTTGATTCAATAAATTCTTCTTCTGAAGTAGACGCTTTTATTTCCAAGAAGCCCACTCTCTTTGTGGTTTTGTATGGTTGTAACTCTGAGAAATATTGAGAATGAAGATTTTGTTTTCTATTACCATTTCCTTGTTGAGGGGGCACAGAGAGAAGGAACAAAATTTGCCAAATTTTTCCAGTTACTTAGAAATAAATTTTGTTTTCCACATATTTAGGCAACATGCTGCTGTGTGCAGGCTTCCCACTTAGCTTTTACTCTGTTTTACCTTGGATATAGTTTCATTTTAGAAGTGCCCTAGGTATATAATAATTTTTTAAATATTTTAAAATATTTGGATGGGAAAGTGCTCGTACAACAAAGGAGTGATCTGAAGGTCATTAAAATAAGAGGGAAACCTTCAATCGTCTACCATCTGGGCTTCTAACCTGATTCTGAATTTCTTCTTTTTTCTCCTTTAAAAAAAAAAATCTCAATTCAGAAGCTGTTCTGGAGATAATAAAAGGAAAGAATGATTAAAAAATTATCAAGAGTTTCAGACTCCAAAATGGTACAGGTATGAGTTCTGCCTTTGAAATAGTCACAAGTTCAAATATATAGTGCCAGACTTTCTTACTGACTGCTAAATAAATCAATAAATAAAATGTGTTTTGCTTTCTTGCCAACCCCTCATGATCATGACCACATCATTCTCCCTCCCCATACATATGACCTTTTTGCATTTATTACTTTTAAATGAATCTTACCAACAGACCAAACATTGTATTTGAAATTAGCAAGCCATTAGAACATCATTGTATAATATGTTGTATCACAGTTTAGCAACAGGCAAAGCATTCAGTATTTGTCAGGAATCTTCAAAGGATCCAATTATGCAGAAGCTAATATGGTGATCATTCTCTGGTGAGTATTGGAAAGTACTCGCTTTTCTTCTTTTACAATACACGGCCCGCATAGGTCACAAGAGGCATGTTGTGTGCTGAATTCCTGCAATGCCTTGCCTTAGGGAGAGCATTTCTTTTCACGTTAGCTGCTGAGCTTTTTCCAGCTGTGTTCCTAGTTCTCTTATCTGTACCCGCTTCTAACACCTTTGTAGTCCTAGTTGGTCTCTGAATGGCCTCCTGAGTACTCTTCTTTTTTGTTACTACTTGAACCATTGTTTCTCTTTTTACGCCTTTAAAAAGTTATGCTAGGGACGAAAACTGTGCTCAGTGTGGCAGAAAGCCTTTGCCCTTACTGCCCCGAAGAGCAACCAATAACACCTAGGTATTTCATTTGTTAGCCTTTAAACCAGCATCAAAAAGGAATAGGTAGAGGCACCTTAGCTGGAGACTGGAAGGATATTTGAAGGAAATGTGCTTCCCCTGCACTTACACTTCCCTGTGCCTCCACTGTGGCCACCACTGAGCTAGGTCACTGGGTTAGAAAGCCCTTGGTATCAACCATTAAGCCATTTCAGTGTGTTTACATAAACTAGCTTTAAACTGGACCAGTGAATTTTACAAAAATGAGGGAGGTATGTAGCATGAACCTACTTTCCATTAGTTCTATCAGAATTCATTTAGTGGTGATTCCAGCCATACAGTCTTCTCTGGAGGAATTTTCTGCTTTCTCTCACCCTCTTGCTGGCACTTCTCCAAAGTGTTTGATTAGAGGTTATGTCTGCAGTCAGTGCCTAACAGAATGAAATAAGACTTTGCAGGGTGTTTCTTGTGTCCTTCCTTCATCAGTTTGCATTGTATGCTGTTCTTTTGATTGGGGGTACTTAAAACTGGCTAGTAGTTTGCCTGTAGGTTTGCTGGATTTTATTCTTGTATATTATTTTCACTTCTCCATCAGAATTATAATTTTAAGCCATCTGTATTTGAAGATAATCATGTAGCAATCATATGCACTTACAGCAAGGATACAAACTGTTGATTACACCTTTCTATTATATTTTCACTTGCTTGTTTTTTTGGTGTTAGGCAAGTGGTTACTGCATACAGGAATGCTTTCGTTCAAAGCTTTTTTGTCTGATGAGTGAAAGAAGCATCTAATATCTTGAAAACTCAGTTTTCTTTTCCCCATAGTTTTTCTGCCTACACAACAAAACCAAATCCTGTAGCTGACAGGGCATTGTGCTGAAGAGATCATGACAACTTCTTTTGTATCTACACCAGCACCTCTGATCAAATCAAAACAACTGGAGTTATTAGACTTGTTTGAGCAGCCCCACGTTGCATTTTCTAGGCAAGTTTCCTTCAAAACCTCATAAAAATAGAAATTCATAAGAGAAAGAACATTACACTAGTGATGCTGAATGGGAAAGAATCGCTTGGCCAGCAGTCCAAACATTGGAATAGGTATTTTTACAATATCTTATATGAAACTCATCAATTTACATTGAGTGTGGCTGGAAAACTGCAACTACAGCAAAGAGAAGTCAACACATTACAATAATGCATTCCAGAACTCACTGTCAGTTTCTCAGCTAGACCTCAGATCCTCTTGTACAGATTGTTCATTCTGAGATATCGGCTCTGCTTAATAATTATAAAAGAAGTGAAATCTGGGAATAAATCTCCAAAGGACTTTTAGCTGTAGGTGTGATTTTTCACATGCAAGCAACAGTGTACTCTATTTCACAACTGATATGGTGAATCATGGTCATTTATGTAACATCCTTTTTAGATAGAGCATATGTGATGTGGAGTAATTCAGATTGCTAAACATATAAATGCAGATAGTTTCTTAGAATATTATAGAAATATATATGTTGTATTATACTACTGCAAAGACATAAATATGAATTGGTAGGAGTATGTCCCATTCTTCAAACAGAAGAGGCAGCCCTCTAATTTTAACAGTTCAAAAACCCATCATAAAGAACCTAATTTTAATATTTGTGTTATAATAACATCTTTTCTTTGATCTAAAGGTTAAACAGAAATAATATAAAGGGGAGAGTAGCCAATAGATTCAGAGGAATATTATTCTACACACATGATTTGAGACCCATAACAACATATTTTGCCAGTCTTAGGATCCATATTGAAAAGTGATGGTTAGAATTTGGAAAAAAAAACCAAACGTCTAGAAAGAAATGCAAGACTACTTTAAATTTTTGGAAATTTATTTTAAAATTATAATCTCAATATATTTAGCTTTCAAATAGAGTGACTCACCTGATAATGCTGTGTAAATGACCTTATAAAGACATTTCTGATGGTAAACATAGACAAAATATCTTATTTTTTTTTTTAAACAACAGACCTGGAAACTTAGTAGATCATCTGTCATTTAAATCAGGAGGGGGTGTCTTTTTGAAACACGTGTTGACTGACTTTACCAGCTGGACTTAGCAGAAAGGCAATCAGCTGGAGAAGACACATGAACTATGTCCATCAGGACTTTGATGGCTGTGAACATGATGATCAGGAATAGCTTAAAGCACTCAAAAAATCTTTACCAGAAGAAAAATTGATGTCTGCAGGGCTTCAAGCATTCATGTCATCCATTTGTAGATCCAGCTGCCTGAGTGGAAGGCTCTACTAATGGAAATGTGGATCCCAAGAAAGACTTGTAACCAAACTGTAGGGTTTGGAGGTATGCACCCTTGCCAAGACAAAATACAGACACATTTAGAGCTAGTTCAGATACTGGAATCATCTATAGTGCTTTAAATGTGTGTTTCATTAACTTGCTAAGTCAAGAATCAACTGAGAAATTATCTTTTAGATAGAAGGTTAGACTTCAAATCAAGAGATGTCTGTTTATTTCCTCTCTAGTGGCTTTGTCTAGGTAACTGCATTTTCTGTATTTTTGTTTTCTATGTGTGAAATGGGAGCAATAATTACTTCCTGAACTGGAAAGTAGTTGAGAAGTTTCAAGGCATGCAGTTCTGGATGAGGGGAAACAAAACTGAATGAACAGAAATGCGATCAGAAAGGGAATGAGAGCAGTCCTTGATCTGCTTGCAGGAAAAAGAAAGAGAGGTGCAGAGTTTTAAATGTTTTTATGCAAGCAATATAAAATAATTTATATTTGCACCTGAAATGTTTTTAGTGTGCATCTTTCAGGTAATGCTGGAGCCCTCAAAAAGTACCCATCTGTATTTAAATTAGAAAAAAAAAAGAAAAAAAGAAAAAAGGAAAAGCATTTGCTTTCAAAGTATACTGTAAAAAGGATTTACATTTTCTATTTTTAGATCAACACAGCTCCTAAATCGAAATGGAAACATTATAGGAATCAGAGTGGAAAACGAGGGTTGCACCATGTTGATGCATGTTAATGCACATGTATGCTACCATGTGAAGTTCTTTGAGAACCAGAGTTCCCATTCATAGCACTTACCTTCTTCCTGTTAGTTTTTCTCTCCCATCTTTTATCACCAGAACAGAGTCAGATGAAGTTAGAACCTATCAAGATGGTATACTGAAAGGTTTATATATAAGTATCTCATGAGCAGTAAAAAGCTGGAATTGATCTTGCAGTGTTTTATGTACCTTTCCTGAGCTTCTGAATATTCCTAAGTTGTTTAGAATTCAAAGGGAACAGAGGATGTTATCAACATGAGCTAATTGAGATGCAGATTTGTAAGACATTCAGGGAACAAGCAGCTCACGCTGTAAAGTTCTTGTCTTATAGTGAAGACAGATATTTAAAAGAATTGATTAATGAGAAATTAATAATTGCTCTAAGGAAAAACATGAAATATTTAACACCAACAAGGGCTGAGCACAGATCATAGTCAATGTATTTAGTGTAAGCAAAACAATCAAATCGTAAAAGTAAATAAAAGCATTCTCTCAGGCAAAGCTGTAAAAGTAACTGAATAAATACAGCATGAGAAGTAGGCAATGGATTTTTCAAATCATATTTTGTAACATTTCAGACCCATATTCCCTTAGCAGAATCATAAATACTCTTGGAAGGTACAACAGCATTACAGTTATAAAATATAGCATCTTTTTACCCTTTGATTTTATTCCACAAAGAGCTTCATACAAATATAGGGATAGAAATGACTGAAATACTTTTCTTTAAATAATCTTAATATTTCCTAGAACTGGATAGAAAATAATACTTTTCTTCTGTGGAAAATTCTGCTATTTAAAAGTGTGCTTTTGTTCTATACTCTAATGAAAAAAAAAGATTAAAGTGTAAAATTCCAGAATACTTAAAAGTGGAAATATCAAAATTAACTTTTAGAAAACTTTGACATATTTCTTTTTGTGATAGTAAAAATAAATTATAAAAGCCAAAAGCTGTTTTGTTCTGGTATCGAACAGTTTTCCTATTATTCCTTTTTTGGCTTTTTTTTTTTTTTAAAGATTAATTTATTAAAGCGTAGAACCAGATGTTCCAGTGCCATTTAAATGCATAAAGATCAAATTTCTGGTTTTATAGCAGAACTTTCACTTTTCTTGGAAATTCTACAAATACAGCGTGTCAATGACCAGCTGGAGTGCATGGAGCTCTGCCTGGGGATGGATGAGGAGCTGACCAAGAGCTTATGGGTCAGGATTAAAGGGAGGGCAGGGACAGGCGACACTATACTGGGGTCTGCCACCTGACCAGGAAGATCGAGTGGATATAGACAGATAGGAGCAGCCTCAAGTTCACAAGTCCTGGTCCTCATCGGGGACCTCAACCACCCCAATATCTGTTGGAGGGACAACACATCAGGGCATAAGCAATCCAGGAGGTTCCTAAAATGTGTTGATGATAACTTTCTCCTCCAAGTGACAGAGGAGTCAACGAGGAGAGGTGCCATGCTGGACCTTGTTCTCACCAACAAGGAGTGTCTGGTGGGGAATGTGAAGCTCAAGGGCAGCCTTGGCTGCAGTGACCATGAAATGGTAGAGTTCAGGATCCTCAGGGCGGTGGGGAGAGTGCACAGCAAGCTCACTACCGTGGACTTCAGGAGAGCAGACTTTGGCCTCTTTAAAGATCTGCTTAGTAGAGTACCATGGGACAAAGCTCTGGAGGGAAGAGGGGCCCAAGAAAGCCAGTTAGTATTCAAGGATCACCTCCTCCAAGCTCAGGAGTGATGCATCCCAACAAAGAAGAAGTCAGGCAGAAACACCAGGATGATGCATGGATGAACAAGGAACTCCTGGGCAAAGTCAAACACAAAAAGGAAACCTACAGAGGGTGGAAGCAAGGGCAGGTAGCCTGGGAGGAATACAGAGAAATTGTCCAAGCAGCCAGAGATCAGGTTAGGAAAGCTAAAGCCCTGATAGAATTAAATCTGGCCAGGGATGTCAAGGACAACAAGAAAAGCTTCTATAGGTATGTCAGCGATAAAAGGACGACTAGGGAAAATGTGGGCCCTCTCTGGAAAGAAATGGGAGACCTGGTTTGCTGGGATATGGAGAAGGCTGAGGTACTTAATGACTTTTTTGCCTCAATCTTCACTGGCAAGGGCTCTAGCCACACCACCCAGGTCACAGAAGGCAAAGGCAGGGACTGGGAGAATGAACTGCCCACTGTAGGAGAGGATCAGGTTCGAGACCATCTAAGGAACTTGAGGTGCACAAGTCCCTGGGACCTGATGAGATGCATCCATGGGTCCTGAGGGAACTGGTGGATGAAGTGGCCAGGCCACTCACCATCATATCTGAGAAGTCGTGGCAGTCTGGCGAAGTTCCCACTGACCGGAAAAGGGGAAACGTAACCCCCATTTTTAAAAAGGGAGAAAAGGAACACCCAGTGAACTACAGGCTGGTCAGTCTCACCTCTGTGCCTGGCAAGATCATGGGAAAGATCCTCCTGGAAACTGTGCTCAGGCACATGGAAAATAAGGAGGTGATTGGTGACAGCCAATATGGCTTCACTAAGGGCAAGTCATGACTGACAAATTTAGTGGCCTTCTATGATGGAGTTACTGCATTGGTGGATAAGGGAAGAGCAACTAATGTCATCTACCTCGACTTGTTTAAAGCATTTGACACTGTCCCGCACGACATCCTTGTCTCTAAATTGGAGATATGTGGATTTGATGGATGGACCACTTGGTGGATAAGGAATTTGCGGGATGGTTGCATTCAAAGAGTTGCTGTCAATGGCTCGATGTCCAAGTGGAGACCACTGACAAGTGACATTCCTCAGGGGTCAGTGTTGGGACCAACACTGTTTACCATCTTTGTTGGCGACATGGACAGTGAGATTGAGTGGGATTGCTGACAACACCAAGCTGTGTTGTGCAGTCGACACACTGGAGGGAAGGGATGCCATCCAGAGGGACATTGACAGGCTTGAGAGGTGCGCCTGTGTGAACCTCATGAAGATCAACAAGGCCAAGTGCAAGGTCAAGGTCCTGGACATGGGTCAGGGCAATCCCAAGCACCAATAAGGCTGGGCAGAGAATGGATTGAGAGCAGCCTTGCAGAGAAGGACTTGGGTGTGTTGGTGGACAACAAGCTCAACGTGACCTGACAATGTGCGCTTCCAGCCCAGAAAGCCAACCATATCCTGGGCTGCATCAAAAGAAACGTGACCAGCAGGTCAAGGGAGGTGACTTTCCCCATCTACTCCACTCTTATGAGACCCCACCTGGAGTACTGTGTCCAGCTCTTGGGTCCTTAACATAAGAAGGACATGAACCTGCTGGAGAGAGTCCAGAGGAGGGCCACAAAAATGATCAGAAGGCTGCAGCACCTCTCCTGTGAAGACAGGCTGAGAGAGTTGGGGTTGTTCAGCCTGGAGGAGAGAAGGCTCTGGTGAGACATTATTGCAGCCTTCCAATACCTGAAGGGGGCCTACAAGAAATCTGGAGAGAAACTTTTTACCAGGGCCTGTAGTGATAGGACAAGGGGTAATGGCTATAAACTGAAGGAGGGTCGATTTAGATTAGATATCAGGAAGAAATTCTTTACTGTGAGGATGGTGAGGCACTGGAACAGGTTGCCCAGAGAAGTTGTGGGTGCCCCATCCCTGGAAGTGTTTAAGACCAGGTTGGATGGGGCTTTGGGCAACGTGGTCTAGTGGAGGGTGTCCCTGCCTGCAGCAGGGGGGTTGGAACTAGGTGATCTTTAAGGTCCCTTTCAAACCAAGCCATTCTATGATTCTATGAATCTATGATTCAATCATTAAGACATAATGACATATCAATAATATCTACTGAGAAATACATGTATTTGTTTCTTTTGCAGCATCTATGAAGAAACTGGAGAAGATACACTATAGATTTCGAGGTCATGGATATATTTGGTCAGCAAATCCTAAAACTTGTTTCAGAAGTGATATACGTGGGTTTATAAAATGTACATAAATATATTACATAAACATTGAGCTTACAAATACTACAACACTACAAACATATTTCCATATTCCAATGAAGAATTTAAGTCTGATATTCAACATCATTAATGATTACAAAGATTTAAAAAGAAAGAATTTATTGAAATCTTTATAACAAAGTTATTTAGGAGAGAACTTTAGCAATCTCAAGATGATATCTGTAAGTAAATGCAAACATCAGCATTCTGCAAAAGCTAAGAGGAAAATGAAAATAAACCAAAATCATGTCCACTGTGAGTGAAAAATAGCAACCAGATTGAGAACTAACATTAAGGACATATATATGAAAAGACTTAAATGTTCAGAATTTATCTCCAGCTATCATAAATTAGGCTATGCCAGAGCTGTACTGAGAGAAAAATACACGGTTTTTACACCCTGCCTTCCATTCTGAAGATTCTGCAATCTGAATTCCAGATAAGCAATGTAAATATATTAAACCTGAATGCTCAGTCCTAATGTTGTGCTTACTTATGTTTGTTTTTTTAAAAAAAAATCTGAATTATAAACAGGGTGATTTGCTGAGGTTGATGGAAGAAATGTGTAATAAAGTTTTGAACTAAGAGTAAGATGACATTTGTATGAATGGCAGAAGGAGAAAAGGAGAAAAGCTGCTGAGATGACAGGTAGCTGTTCCATACACATTCGCATTAGGCATAGTCAGTTCTATTTTGTCCACTGGTGAATGGCATTAAAACAAGAAACTATAGAAGAGAGTGTTGGGCATAAATTGAAACAAAGTGACATATCTGTATTATCTGTATTGTCTGATAGGAAGTGGAAAAACAAGGTATGACCATAAATCACACCCAAGTCATAACAGAATGTAACATTTAAAGTGTGCAGGAACTAAAAATAGTGTACACTGACACCAGAACACGCATGAAAGGGACAAATGTAGACTCCAGTCTTGTGAACAGAACCTAATCATATGGAGACCAGATAAAAGAAATAAGATCTATAACTAATTACAACATGAGGAATGATCTTTCTACTTTAGTTATCTGAATGCACAGGAATGCACAACTGCTTATTGACAGGTGTGGTGCAGTATATTTCTTGTGGTGCTTTTATTGATTATGGAGGCTTGTTAACTACTTGATCTATATACATTTTTCTGCATCTCTTGAAGGCTCTGTATTAGCCATAGTGGCATTTTGCATAAATTTAGAAGGCATAAACATTCCCAGGCTGTAATTAATGTTATTGGATAAAGCAGATGGCTCTAATAACACCAATAAAGGGTCTGTGTGATGAAATCCTCCTAAAAAGAGATAATTATTGCACAGTTTTAAAGCTATATTAATATTGTAATTAAATTTGTAAATGGGGATGATTTTCTAACAAATGACAGTTACTTAAAAAAAATTATATAGTAGTATCCCTTTAAACTTTTAAGAGTTTCCAAAGTCTAAGTGTGAGCAAGGATCTATGTGAGACAAGAATTTTTTCATCATAGTATTTGGAATACGTAGCAGCACTCAATGGGCAATGTGTAAAAGTAATTATGTTTTCTTTATTCTTGGCTGACAAGTGGTTGACTGAGGGTGAACTTATTACCCTTGTATGGATGGATGCTATAGAAATTAATACTATCTCACTCCTATTTCACTACTTTTTTCCTTTTGTATAGAAATGCTTGTTTAAAACAATAGAGAGAAAAATCTTGAGAAAGCAACATGGAGTTTGGCAAACGAGCATAGTATTCAAGATCAACCTATCTTCTTGTGAAAAATATTGGGTAGGTCTTGATGGTTAGGACCTGAACTCTTGTCCCAAACTCATATGTAGCATACCTGCTAACATGCAAAACACATTTGAAGTATTTGAACTGAAAAACAGTAGCAATCTTTTTGTTGCCCCAGGCTGTAATTATTCTGTTTTCCCTTCCTTTACATGCAGACTGCTGCCAGTTCTAGCTATGCCGTTTAACTTTGCTGTGGTATGAAACAGAAGCAAAAACACTCACACCTTGAGCCATGATCTCAGCTGGAAAGCAGACACCAACAGCTGTGAGAGTACTGTGAGACGTCCCCCTTGTCTGAGCAATGCCTGGCTGTGAAGAGCTGCTGCTTAACTTTGTGTCAGTGCGATGCTGAAGCCTAAGCTTCCAGCTGTTTGCTCTGAATGGAGTTGTGGAGAGACTTATCTAAGCAGACTTCCTTATTTAGGTATTAAATTGCCCCCTTCTCTAATAAAGATGCCTGAAGAGTGAGTGTTTTCTCCCAGCAAAAGCTATGAAAGGGCTAAATGAAGTTATTCAACTTTACAGTAGAATGAAGCAGGAAAGAAACAACTCTCCCTTTTAGCACCAGTCTCAGCTTTAAGGTGGTGACCAACAGCTGAAAAGAGCATGGCAAGTACAGGCTCTCAGGAGGGCTGGAGGCCTGTTTACATGACCTCCTTACCTGCTCCATCCCAGTGAAAACCATTAAACCATTGTAATTTAACGCTGTTTTGGATCATTTTATTGGTTTGGATTGGCACAAAGGCAAAGTGGGAAATTAGACCATGAGAGAAATAATTAGTTTAAACTTTACCACATGCTGTAATTACACAAATAGTCAATTAAGTTGGGTTGCTGTTTCATTTTTTTGTGGGTTTTTTTGTTTGTTTGTTTGTTTTTTAAACTAGAAGAGATTATAGTTTCTACAGACCAGAAAAAATGGATTTATTTTTTTTAATGATAGAACATTCAAGCAAAAGTAAAAATTAAATTTTTAATAGTTGCTTCGAATTCACTTTAACAGAAACATTCAAAATTTTAAAATCAACACAGTTTTCCAAAATAGCTGTGAGGAATTCCTAATTGTGACTTGCAAGGTAGAAAATGTTAATTTCTTTTCTGAAGTCGACATTTTTCCTTTGGAAAATTCACAACTAACTTGTGTATGCATGTGGCTGTGTGTGGGTATGCTCACATGTGCATATATGTCCTTACTCTTTGAATTATGAAATAAGAAGAAATGAGAAAAAGTCTTGATCTGAAAATGCAGAACATAGAACACACAAAACAAAATAAGTAATCCAGACATTTTCTGAAAAAAGCTTTGTACACTTTTAGTTTTCTGAAGTTTAGATATTGATCCCTGTTGTACCCAAGGTATTTCTAGGATAATTCCACTGACGCTGGAGCTCTTCTGTCTTTATACTAAAGAGAATGAGACAAATTTTGTCTCTAGACTCTTTCTATGAAGTTATTAATTTCTAGAACTAAAATTGTGTGACATTTATGACTGCTCGGAAATTACTGTGAAGTGGTTAGTGAGCATCTTCATCACTATTCATTTGTGTTTCTCGTCTGCATTTTCTTGCATTCAGCATGTTTTTATGTTTTTTAGTTTCCTTACTACTGGTGAAATTTTAATTGAATATATTATTCAGTATTCATCAATTTGTTAATCCTATGTCCTGCTGTTATTGGAAATGAGCAATCTCTAATGCCACCTTCTTGCATATTCATATAGGTCATATTTGTAATCGAGGTCAGAATTTATAAAAACAGCTACTGTCAGGAAGTAAGTTTTGTAAATACTAATGAACGTAATATAGTCTGAATACTGATACCCTGGAACAAATCCGTGTCTTCTCTGCAGTTTTCATTCTCTGGTGTTAATACCATTATATTCCTATCAGCTTGTTTTATGAAGGAACTGAAGCTGGAAAAAACAATAGCGCGTTAGCTAACTTTACTGCCTGGACATATGGTAAGCCATAGGATCATTAACAATAACACATTAGCCTCAATGATGTTTTCTGAAGGCTCACAGGGATTTCATCTGTTGTTCCGTATTAAAGATACACATATTGTTTCCTGTCACCTTACAGATCATACTGAGTCTACAAAAATTGCACTTACCCAAGTTTTATTCATCTGGAAACTTACATGGAACAGCTGCACGCCATAAGCAGACCATTTCTGTCAAAATTTTCTTGATTCGTCCATTAGAAATATCTCCCCCTTCCATAAGGCAAAGGCCATTCATTCACTCTGAAACCAGAGAATGTCACTGTGCTCAGATCTAGCTATAGGGGTTTCCATAATGGGATTTGTTTGTATGAATAGATATCCATGAGGAATATTAGGTTATCATATGCTAGTCATTCCAAAGAAACCATGTCAGGATTGATTCAGTGGTTTAACAGTATACAGTACTCTAACCATTACATCGGGAAACAACTCTGCTGTTTGTCTGACTGACTGGTATTGTCAGTGAGTTAACTCAGCTCCCTGGCACTGTTTGGTTTGCGGGTCGTTTATGGATAGCTCAAATATTTTTCTGCTACACTGAGGTCTGCAGTGCCAACATATCCTAGGTATAATGGTTCGAAACCCCTAAAAATAGGTTGTTAAATCTAAGGAGGAAGTACAGGAAGAAATTAAACAAGAATGGAATTTATATAAAGAACCAATGTGGGAAAGAGAGAAAGACTGAAGACTGAGGAAAGATTAGGAAGGGACAGCGAGTGACTGACTCTTCCCGTTATTGAACACTCTTTCCCACATTCCCAGGACTGGCCCCTAAATTTCTTCTTATGTACTACAAAGTTGTCAAGTTGTGTTTATCAACAGCAAGGTAATATATGTGTATAAAAGGTTTCACATACCTTTCCTTTCCAACAGATAAAGACATTCTCTGTTTTGGCTATTCATTCCTACTCACATCCCTCTCCCTCTCCTTCCCTGTTTTTTGGGGTTTTTTTTGTTGTAGTTTTTTTTTTTTTTTTAAACCAGGATCTTGGCTTTGACTTGGTATACAATATATTTTTTAATATATACACATAAACACACACACACATATACATATTATATAAATAACATATAGAAATGTATTTATAATATAAAAATACTATATATATACACACTGTAGTAATTGGTAGCAATACATGGAGAACTGAACTGGTGGCAAACTGAAACTAACGGAGGGATGATTGTGTTGCATCACGGACTTCTTAAATCAGCTTCATTACCAAAAAAAGGTGAATGGAACTGCAGTCTGATTCTGAGTATCTCATCATGAGCTGGTCCACAGAGATAATTTAGTAGCACAGTGGTGGCAGATGAAGTCAGGTGAACAGAAGATAGATAAGGTGGAAAAAAGCTATTGTTTATAACTAATAAAATTGATGAATATCTGTCAGTAGGTTTAAACACACAATAAAAATGGAATTCTCTCAATGCATTTATGAATTTGAAACTGAAATTTTGATTCAAATGTCAGTAAATCTAGTATGAGGTATGAACTAGAGAGTGATATGTGAGGTACAAACTTTTCTGGCTAATGAAGCATTTCAGATTGTTTCCATGCAATCTTCTGTTCATGAATTATTTATCAAAAGCTGAGAGTTGATACCTGGTTTTCTCCGTGCTAGTGGCTATCCCCTTTGAAAAGTCTTTTTGCAAAAAAATATTCTTAATCATTTTTAGTGTATGTTGAAAGTTAACATGCTGGAGTCATTACAGCTAATAGAATTTAAGTAACATAATGAAACATCTATACTTTAAGTTAAGCGTGCAATTTAATTATGTTTTTCTTTCCATTTAGAAATAACTAGACAAGCTAATATGAGTATATATGCACTAGAATCAATTACATCTAAAAACCTACACAAATGGATGTTGAATATAAAGATCAAAATACTTAATATTTTGACAGTGCTCTTAAGTGTTTCATTGCACTTCTGAAATCTGTGGACAGCTTTCTATTAACTTCAGTGGAACTTGAATTGGGCCCTTGTAGAGTTATATAAACATCCTAGTATTCATCATTTCCTGACTCCTGAGAAATATGTCTTCACCAGGTATTTCACTGGTAATTTCAATGTACAGAGACTCTTTCCCACTGTTTGTGAATTAAGAATCACAAAAACTTGGGGTGGTCATGATAAGAAAGTGAGGAATAATAGCACAATATAATTTAACAGTTTCAGTCCACCCACAGAAATGTGGTTAGTAATGCTTATTCAAAACCACCTATTTTTTGCATAATATCCTTTTGATTAGGGTGCTAACCTGGGAAGTGGAACCTGGCTTCTTAATCACTCCTTCAGCCTGAAAGGTTTTGGTTCATCATTCAGTAAGACTGAGCGCCACAGTGTTTGTATGCATGTATGACAGGGAAAGTCTCTCATTACTCTACCTGAACTGGGGCTTGCATCCTGACAACGGACATGGAGGGACTTCTAGACTGTACAATACAAAATGAACACCATTCTTAGCAGAGTGTTTCCCTGAACAAGTGTAGGAGCAATTCCCAAGCTGAGTACCTATTAATTTGTAGGATTTCCTGGTTTCTTGCTTGATGTTGTCTCCTATTGTCTTATCATGACTTCTCACATGATATGTACTATCTCTGGCAGCTGCTGCTGCTGCTGCTGCTGCTACTGCTGCTGCTGCTTCTTCTTCTTCTTCTTCTTCTTCTTCTTCTTCTTCTTCTTCTTCTTCTTCTTCTTCTTCTTCTTCTTCTTCATCTTCATCTTCATCTCCTCCTCCTCCTCCTTCCCCTCCTCCTCCTCCTCCTCCTTCCCCTCCTCCTCCTCCTCTCTTCTTTCTTCTCTCTTCTCTCTCCTCTCTTCTTTCTCCTTTTGTCTTTCTCACTCTTCTCTGACCTTACAGGAAGCCTAGACATCTACCTTAGGCAGCCTGGTATGATGTTCTGGTGCTACATATCTGACCTCTAGGTGTTGTCATGAATAAAGTAAAAATTTGTAGTCTTACTTTAGTTCATTTTAAGGCATTTCTTATTTTAGTGACTATCAAGTTTTACTGTTCCTGAAGGTTGATATAAATATTGGATTAACCTCTTTTAATATCTGTTTCTTATGCCAATACATCTGAATAAAAATATGCGGTCTGCCACAGGGTTTCTTTTTGCCTTTTCATCTTCATTTGCACTATCAAATACTGTCTGTCACCGTCTTAGTTTAGGCATGTGTGGTGGGTTGAGCCTGGCTGGGGCCAGGTGCCCACCAGAGCCGCTCTCTCACTCCCCTCATTCACTAAACAGGGGAGAAAAGGCATAACGAAATGCTTGTAGGTCGAGATAAGGACAGGGAGAGATCACTCACTAATTATCGTCACGAGCAAAACAGACCGAACTTAGAGAGGGAATTCATCTAATTTATTACTAGGCAAAACAGAGTAGAGGAATGAGAAATAAAATCAACTCTTAAAACACCTCCCCCCACCCCTCCCATCTTCCCAGGCTCAACTTCACGCCCGGCTTCAACCTTCCCCCCCTCAGCGGCACAGGGGGACAGGGAATGGGGGTTACGGTCAGTTCATCTCACGGTGTTTCTGCCGCTTCTTCATCCTCAGGGGGAGGACTCCTCTCATTGTTCCCCTGCTCCAGCATGGAGTCCCTCTCACGGGGTGCAGACCTTCAGGAGCAAACTGCTCCAGCGTGGGGTCCCCCATGGGGTCACAAGTCCTGCCAGCAAACCTGCCCTGGCGTGGGCTCCCCTCTTCACGGGTCCACCGGTCCGGCCAGGAACTTGCTCCAGCGTGGGCTTCCCACAGGCCGCAGCCTCCTTCACGTGCCTCCACCTGCTCCGGCGTGGGGTCCTCCAGGGGCTGCAGGTGGAATCTCTACACCCCCTCATCCTTCCTCCATGGGCTGCAGGGGGACAGCCTGCTTCACCATGGCCTTCACCACGGGCTGCAGGGGGATCTCTGCTCCGGCGCCTGGAGCACCTCCTCCCCCTCCATCTGCACTGACCTTGGTGTCTGCAGAGTTTCTTACATCTTCTCACTCCTCTCTCCGGCTGCAAAAGCTCTCTCTCTCTAAGTGTTTTTCTTCTTCTTGAATATGTTATCACAGAGGCGCTGATTGGCTTGGCCTTGGCCAGTAGCAGGCCCGTTTTAGAGCCGGCTGGCATTGGCTCTGTCAGACACAGGGGAAGCTTCTAGCAGCTTCTCACAGAAGCCACCCCTGTAGCCCCCCCGCTACCAAAACCTTGCCACGCAAACCCAACACATATAAATATTGGATTAACCTCTTTTAATATCTGTTTCTTATGCCAATACATCTGAATAAAAATATGCGGTCTGTCACAGGGTTTCTTTTTGCCTTTTCACCTTCATTTGTACTATCAAATACTGTCTGTCACTGTCTTAGTTTAGGCATGCTTACAGATATTTTGCATTTATGTAATGAAAAATAAATATGTGGGCCATTGTGAAGTGTTTTGTATTTCTCTCTTAATTATAGCTCTAATGAACTAAACTTTGGTGCTTATATCCGTCACATTAGTTTGATCCACTTTTTTTCAGGCCCAGCTCCAATTTCAAAGTTCATAGTGTAAAAAGAAATTACCCTGGGGAAAGTTTCTTCCAGTTTGTGAGATAATACTTGTTCAGTAATTATTATAACTCGTTAACCTGTTTTGAAAGCATTTGGCCTCCTATTGCTCACTTGATGTAAGTAGCTATAAAGTCTTTTTCCAGTAACAATATTTTGAGCTAATAATTTTCATGGGTTCAGGAGAGGATTGTGTCAAAGCTTTCATAACAATTAGTGTCACATCCCAAGCTTATGTGTATACATGTATTGGGATTTTGGCACTATAATGGCTGCATTTCTTTCATGACAGTTGTAATTAAAGGGTACAAACTAAATTTGCTAGAGAATGAAAGTTGAAACTACAGCTAAATGAGTTCTAATAGGCCTAAGCAGAACAACATGAAAAAAGTCTACAATGTAATTAAGAATTACAGTTGCTTGGCTGGTTCTAGGTGATTGTTTCTTCCCCAGGCAGAAGTATGTATGCAAAGCTTTTGTATTTCTAACGAAAATTACATTTGCCACTTAACTTTTTATTTCAGGACATTAATAATTTTTCCCAAATATCTGTTATAGCTTGCAGTTATCCATAAGACTCACGTTTTGTATGGATTTCCATTTCTTTTTCCAAAATGTTGCTGATCCAAAGTGGTTCTGAAATGCTCTGTACAAGATGAGAGGGAATATAGTTTTCCTAGTTGAAACATAGTAAGAATCATAATAAGATTCAGAAAATGCTGTCTTGTAGTTCCTTAAAAGCAAACCAAATTCTTTCATGGTGGAAGAGTATCTGAAATTGACTATATGACACTTGTTTTATTTGTTCAAATAGCTTTCTCTTTTATGATACAAGAAATGTTCTCCACAATTGCTTGAGTAGAATGATGGTAGAATATAATGTAAAATGCAAAAAAGTAATATATAATATATGATATTACATTAGATGTGCTCCAGGTGTATCACAGTGTTTTAATCTTTTCAACCAATAAAGACTGATGCACACTACAAGTACATTACTCTCTGCAGCTCTTTATTTCATTCTCTAAAAGCCAGAATTCTAAATGCTCAGTGAATGAAAGTAAACCAAAGTATCTGCTCAAATGGTCACTGAAGTCAATTCTTGTCATTCCTCACTGGCCATGAACCACTAATAAAATTTCAGTTTAAAGACCCAGTAGAATTGCCACCGATCTGTAACTTGTGAAGTTATTTACAACTATGTGTATCAGTGAGTAGTTACATCTATACTGCCAATGTGTAAGTAACCATTTTGCAGAAATGCAGTAAAGACAGCTTCCACTGCAATTTTGGCATGTCCACAGGACTCTGAGTTTCATCTGGTTACATGATACTTGCAATGATCCATTTAATTACAGCTTCTAAGCCTTGAAATTTTTGGAAAAGTGGAATACTATGAACCAGCTGAGTGTCAGTAGATCAGGCTTGCAGGAGGTGTTTATGCTATGATTGCTTTCTTGGTGTGAAGGTTGTTAGGTCTGAAAGTTTCTGGGATTAGTTCGTAATTAGTTTTTACCTGGTTATTATTTGAAGCTCTTCACCACCCCTCACTACCTATTGCTTGCAAAATTCTGCAGCCTAATGTGCAATGGGCTTGTCATATAAAGACTGGCTGATATCGTGTTCCTTCCTACCCTATGATTTAGTGATATATGTGCTTTATACTGTACAAACAGCTATACCTTTGTTGTAGCATAGACTGTTTCCATTACATAGTTTAAAGACTGATTTGTTCATATGCTCTAAAAGCATTAATTTTCTTTGAAAGCTACAGACCCAATAGGGACATTTAATAGGTTTTGTGGTTTGTTTTTTTTTTTTTTTAATTTGAGGTTATTTGACCTCAAACTGTATATCAAGCATTGCTAAGGTTCACCTTCCTGAAAAATCTTTTCTTGAAGTAGACGGTTACACAACTGAATGGAGTTGAAACCATAAATTCGATTGTGTTCTGCATGTGTCTGGTGATCAACATTTGACCTTTGAGGGCAAGGTACTTAACAGCATTCTGGGTGACAGTGGTGTTCATGTAACGGATGAGTTCTTATAGTTGAGCCTAACTGATGAACAATTGGGATGCTGCACATGCATATTATTTTCCCTGTACGCCAAAGTAAGAAGACAGATCAAGGAGACAGGTAATAGCTATTGACCATGACCTACATTTAGCCAATAACATATTAATCTTGCTCTTGGCAGAAGACTGTGAAGGCCAGAGAAAATAAATCTCCCACAGCCAGAGATATTTTTTTCATTTTTAAGTTTGGAAAGATATAACTTGTATACAGCATGTGGTGGGTTGACCCTGGCTGGAAGCCAGGTGCCCACCAAGGTGCTCTATCACTCCCCTCCTCAGCTGGACAAGGGAGGGAAAAATATTACGAAAAGCTCATGGGCAGAGATAAGGACAGGGAGACACCACTTGCCAATTACCATCACAGGCAAAACAGATTCAACTTGGGGAAATTAATTTAATTTATGGCCAATTAAATCAGAATAGGGTAATGAGAAATAAAACCAAATCATAAAACACCTTTCCCACACTCCTCCCTTCTTCCTGGGCTCAACTTCACTCCTGATTTCTCTATTCCCACCCCCGAGCAGTGCAGGATAACAGGGAATGGGGGTTGTGGTCAGTTCATCACACATCTCTGCTGCTTCTTCCTCGTCACACTCTTCTCCTGCTCCAGCGTGGGGTCCCTCCCACGGGAGACAGTCCTCCATGAAATTCTCCAATGTGGGTCCTTCCCACAGGCTGCAGATCTTCATTAACTGCTCCCATGTGGGTCCCCCAGGGGGTCACAACTCCTGCCAGCAAACCTGCTCTGGTGTGGGCTCCTCTCTCCGAGGGGCCACAGGTCCTGCCAGGAGCTTGCTCCAGCATGGGCTTCCCATTGGGTCACAGCCTCCTGTGGGTGCCTCCACCTGCTCTGGCACATCCATGGGCTGCAGGTGGATATCTGCTCCATTATCAGCCTCCATGGGCTGCAGGGGGACAGCCTGCCTCGCCACGGTCTTCTCCATGGACTGCAGGGGAATCTCTGCTCCGGCGCCTGGAGCACCTCATCCCCCTCCTTCACTGACCTTGTCTGTGGAGTTCCTCTCACATCTTCTCGCTCCTCTCTCCCAGCTGCTGTTGCACAGCAGGGTTTTACCCCTTCTTAAACCTGTTATCCCAGAGATACTACCACCATTGCTGATGGGTTTGGCCTTGGCCAGTGGCAGGTCCATCTTGCAGCCGGCTGGCATTGGCTCTATTGGACATGGTGGAAGCTTCTAGCAGCTTATCACAAAAGCCACCCCTGTAGCCCCCACGCTACCAAAACCTTGCCGCATAAACCAAATACACAGCATAAAATGTTCAACCTGTTTTGAGAATGAAAATGCTTGCAGAAAAGAAGAGGATTAATGGGAGAAATATAGGACAATATTTAGAACTATGATAAGGAATTTCAGTGGTTTAGGACAAATGTTAAAAGTATGAAAGGGAGAGGATTTAAGTTCTGAGGAGAGACTAGGAGGACTAGTACTGATTGTGGGATGCTATAAGTAGGATCCAGAATTATTCATGTATACTTTCCCCCCCGATGTTCAGCATTCATAAGAGTTCTAGGGTTGCCTGTGTTTCATTGTCTCTCTGTAATGTCTTTTACCTTCTGTGTTGAGATATGGCGTGGTCCTGTGTGATCCCCACTCTTTGGCCATCACTTTGTCTCTGAACTTCACCCTTCCTTAGAGGTTTCTGATTCCCTCTCTTCCCCCAGCATAGCTGGTGCCTGGGATACTCTTTTATTATGTCGAAGTAAAATGATTTCCTCTTCTCTTTTCTTTTAAGTGAGTGAGTTAATGGAGTTCTTGTCTTTCTCAATGTTTCTGACTTGGCCTCTCTATTGCAATTCTGTCACTGCTAAAAACTGGTCAGAATTAGGGCTGCCATGACACTGTCCTCCTGCTGTCTCCCTGCCAGACAATTCTTTTACCTTTTTTCTTTGAGGTCCCATGAGCTAGGGCTGATTAATGAGCTAGTTCAGGGAGTAACCCACTAAATATAAAGCCTACAGAAATGTGATTAGTACTTGTCAGGCTCCCTGAAATCTTCTTCCATGATTTTTGAACCATATTTTAAAACTCATGGAGATCAGGGGCTATCCCTGATGACTGGAAGAGGGAAAATGTCATACCCACTTACAAGAAGGTGCCAGAAGAGGACTGAGGAAACTACAAGCCCATTAGTCTTACTTCAGTCCCTGGGAAAGTAATAGAATGAGTCCTCCTGGAAACTGTTACAAGCCAAATGAAGCAGGCAATGGGGAAAAGCCAGCGTGGATTTACCAAGCGAAAATAATGCCAAACTAGCCTTATCACCTTCTACAACAAAATAATAATTTCTGTCAACATGGGGAGAGCTGTGGAAGCTCTGGGCCCCATGCTGTTCGACATCTTCCTAAATGATCTGGACGATGGGATTGAAATCACCCTTAACAAATTTGCTGATAACACCAAACTGGGTGATGAGGTGAAGACATCTAAAGGGACAGCCATCTTACAGCCATCTTACATCTGGACAGGCTGGCAGAGTGGGCAAGTGATAGCAGTATGAGGTTTAACAAAGACAAGTGCATCCTGCACCTGGGATGACATAACCAAAGAGCCCAGTACTGGCTCAGATCTGTGTGGCTGGGGAGCAGCCTTGCTGAAAGGGACCTAGGGGTCCTGGTGGACAAGCTGAACAGGAGTCAGCAGTCTGTCACTGCCGCAATGAAGGTGAATCGGATCCTACTCTCTATATCCACTGGGGCGTTACTAGCACAGGTAGAGATGTGATCATTCCACTCTACTCAGCACTTGTCAGGCTACACCTGGAGTTCTGTGTCCAGTTCTGGTCCCCACAATTCAAGAAAGATGCAGACACACCAAAGAGGATCCAAAGGAAGGCCACAAAGATGATCAAAGATCTGGAGAACCTGCCCCATGAGAAAAGACTGAAGAAATTAGGTCTTTTCTGCCTGGAGAAGAGGAGAATCAGAGGGGACCTCATCACAGTATTCCGGTACTTAAAGGCCAGCTACAAAGAGGATGGAGGCTCTCTTCACAAAGAGCCACATGGACATGACAAGGGTATACAGGTACAAGTTGTACCAGAAGAGGTTCCATCTTGACAGAAGAAAGAAATTTTTTACAGTGAAAACAACCATTCACTGGCACAACCTCCCCAGAGACATGGTAGAATCTCCATCACTGGAGGTTTTCCAGATATGATTGGACAGGGTGCTATATAATCTCATTTAGGCTCCCTTCCCCACAAAATATTGAACCAGGTGATCTTTTGATGTCCCTTCCAATTTGAGCTATTCTGGCATTACTAAAGCCAATTGTTAGCTTATTGGGTTGTGTTTGAATCAATGTCTCATTTAGGCTGTTGTAGAAGGGTTCGGTAGCTTTGCCTAACATAGGCTTCTGATCAGAGGATATTTTTTTTTTTTTTGCCAATGTGAATCTAAGCATCAGAAAAGGGCTTCAGATAATAAGGAGGAACTTGATATACCAGTGCTTCCAGAGTGCTGATGAACTGATGGAGAAAACAGGTTAAGATGAATTCAGGATGACTGGGATGCATACTTCATGTTGTGAAGCATGTCTGGCAATAGTAAAAAGGAGGAAGAAAAGGAGAAAGGCTGTTAGGGTTTTTGTTCATTTGTTTTGCTTTTTGAAGCGAGAGTGCCCCGTAGTACAACTGAAAAGATTTTGGGATATGCCTTTGCTTTCACTTATGGATGTATCTACAAGTTCATGACCATAGTCACAATTCTAGCACCGTGAACCTGGGAAAAGCGAGACATATTTCAATATAATTAACTTTATGCAGTTGCAGGAACATCACAACAGGCTCATGCATTAACATTGCTCTGTGTGTGTATGACGAGAAGCCATTCTCTTTCACTACACAACTGGGGAAGAAAAAAAAAAAGACACCTGAAAGATTTACTAATTTGAAATTAGGCTCATGTGATTATAACTGACGCCATTTCCAAACATGAAGTTCAGCAATACTCAGACTTACGAAAACTATTAAATGAGCTATTAAGTGGCTTGTGGCTAAATGTCCATGATCAATTACTGAAAAGTTTTCACTCTTCATTAATACTAAATTGCTTTAATATTTTAAGCTAAAGCACGTATTACAAGATAGATAATGATTTGTGTAGAGTCTGACTGGGGAAGAAGGGTTGGTGTTTGGCTGGGACTAATTCACATTGGTCACTTCTGCCTGTAGAGAAAGCTTAGATGAACTTGGCTGGACCTAAAGGATGTATTGACGGGCGATAAAAGCTGGTGATGAAGAGACAAAAAAAGACATCTGGGAGAAATAAAGGACTCAGAGTTTGGAAAGGACCTCAGGGATGCATCACATCCAAGATTAATGCAAGACCTTGCTTATTGCAATAAGTTTTGTGTACATCCAAATTTTCAGCACAATTTAAAGTTTCTCACTTCTCACAGATTTCTTTAATCCTTATCCTTTCTTCAAGACTGTCTGTAATAGGATGCTTGGAAAAGAGTAGCTTCCTCCTACTTTTTCAGTCTTCAGTTTACAACACAAGGAACTTTAAGAGATTTATCATTTCCAGTGGACTTTTTTTTCCCATGATTTTTTTCCCCTGGACCTCATATAGACTTCCAGCACCTTTGGCAACAAGTCTCCCAGGCTTCTTGTTCCATTAATTATTAGTTATTATTGTTATTGTTATTATTGTTATTATTTGTATCTGCTACCTTCATTTGATTCCTTATAGTTCTGTCATTGTAAAAGATGTAAACCAACTGATACCTATCTAGTTAGCTCATGGCACTCAGATACTATATACTATATTCTATATTCTATTTACTCTATACTTTAATTAACCTCTTTTCCAGACCGAAGATACCTGGTGTACTCAGTAATGCCTTTTAGATAAGATGAATGATATCTTTGAGCTTTCTTGTCTGAACCTTTTACATGTCTGCTGTCACTTCAAATGCCTTTGTCAATCGTATATGAGATATTTTAATCCATGCACTAATGCTGACAAACCTTTAATCAAAAAACTCTTTTTTAATTGCTCAGCCAGTGCTGACCTAGTGATTCTTTGAAATATCGAAGGAGTCTGCCTTCATAAGACCACATGACATCATTTTGGGAATTTATTCTCTAAAATCATCAGAGACTACCTTAATGAAAATCCAGCCTTCAGTTTTTAAAAGGAAAATGCTTTCACCTTCTCCAGATCCTGCCCACCTCATCAACTGTAGTCTTGCTTAAAACATTATCCTACAGTGATTTAAATTAGACATATTCCATTCAATTAAACAGATTGTGCCCTGCCCACCAATTTAAAATTGGACAAAGATCTGGACTTTTATTCATAAGATGTACCACAAATTTGATATTTTAAAAGATACAGTAATCAAAGTTGTAATATTAATACATTTATGTTTGGCATTAGGAGCTATGTAAATCAGTCAGTGCTTGAGTAAGTGTTGCACCATTTTGTTCTGAGGTTTTTTGTGTGGATGTCCTTAATCTCAAGATTATGACTGGCTCATTTAAACTCCTGAGTCATAATGGTAAATTAATGTATGTGCTACACTGAAAATATCCAATATGAATTAATTAAAGAATATTAAAAATGTAATCAATTACCAAAAGAAGAAAACTTTACCTTTTGTAGAGAACAAGTTTTAACACAGCAAAACACAATATGTGGAAAGGGTAACTTAACATTGGATTATAGAAGAAAAGTTTTATTAAAGCCATTAAAGTTCTATCTCTTCTTACTGCAGTGAAAAGAATCAAAACCACAACCTCCTTTTGTCTAGGAAAAAAAAGAAAAAAAAAAAGACCGAAAACCATGCTTGGATCTATGGAATAGAGGGTTGATGGACAGGTAAAAGAGGAGTTGGAAGCTAAAAGAAAAGAATATATTAAGTATCAAGAGACTGCAGGGGAGAGTGTGAAGGACATACTGAAAAGGAAATGTTCCTGTGCCAATACTTTGTGACTGTAACAAAAATAAATACCCGGCTTTTAAGAATTAAGAGCTGACATAAAAAATTAGTTTGTTTTACTTATATGTTTGAAAGATACAATTATGTATTTCTGTTTCCTGAGTTCTCCTAGATTTGCCTGCCTGCCTGAGAAAGAAGTAGCCATTGTATAACCCAGAATGGCACATAATGAGTCATATAATTTTAGGAATTTCTAATCCTCAAATCACTAAAAGAAAGTATTGAAAATGTTTTAGAAATTATTGTATGCCTGAATGAGGAGGAGAAGGAAAGAACATGCTCAATTTACAGTTGTGGGATTTTTCACTCTGTTGTCCCTGGAAGGTTGCTGTTCCATTGTATGCACTTTGCTGAGGACCTCATTTCTTTCTATATCCTCACTACTTAACAATAGTTTTTAAAAATCTATGTCTTACATACCAGGTATTCTTACAAGCAAACCAGTTTTAAATGACATCTGCAAAATAAAGCATATCAAATTTATTAAGCACATGAAGGCAAGCATATATAGGCATATTTTTGTAAGTGGCACAAATAAGCTGTTTGTTTGACAGGCTTGTCTGAGGTACCCATGTAACCTGTGCTAGGGTACTCATTCTGGAGTAAAGGGAAGTGAACTAAAGGAAGAAATTTAAGATTTGCATTGGTTTACAGGAGAAAGAGGTAGATCCCTTCTTTCTCATAACTTATTTTTTCTTCAATTTCATCACAGTGTCTCTTTTCCTCAGCAAGAGTTCATAAATGCTATGCAATATATAGGCAAGGATGTGCCAGGTCCTACTGAAACATGTCTGAGAGCATGTCTCTCTTTCATTTGCCCAAGAGTGATTCTGGAGTCAGAACAGTCACTGCAACCATTGGTATTGTGCCAGAATGAATCTGAATAAACTGGTGAGATTCAGCTCATGGTATTGTCAGGCAGCGAGTTCAGTACAGTGAAACAAAAATCTGCAGAGAGATTTGCAGATTCATCTACCTTTGAATGGAGGGAAGAAAGAAAGGAGACAAAGGAGCAAGTTATATAGCTAAAATTAGATATGATGACAGATAGCAAATCTTTAGCCTTTAAGGTTAAACCTCTTTCCTAATGGTATTTAGGGCTATAAAGGGAACTCTCTGCCTCAGGAGCAAAATTATGAATGCATTGTGTGGGAGGACCATGTTGAAAAACGAGGATCTACTTGATAACCTGATGAGATTCTGCCAAGTCTTTCCTATTCAAACCTGACCAGACATGAGAGAAGACTATTGTTTCCTTTGCAGGAATGGATTTTAGGGACTTAGTTTATACTGATTTCCCCCCCACACCCCGTTCTTTCTCTTCTTCCCCTTCACCCTGACAGGTGGAAAAACTGAAAATATGTTTTGACCTTAAGCATTTTCAAAACTTCTACAATTATTGAGTTCAACCAGTTGAAGTCTGCAGGCTGATTTATTCTGGAAAAGATGTCACATTTCCAGAAACTTTTTCAGAAATGACAAATTAAGACCTTTTTTGATAGACCACACTGAAGCAATAAGTGGGAATAAAAAGAAAATCTCAAGGCTGACAGATGTAAGGAAAAAAAAAAGTTGAAACTTGTGTTTATTGTGGCAAAGGCTGTCGTTATGCCAAGTTGCAGTAGATGGTGCTGATGGGCTGGAAGGCATCATTTTTTTCTTTAGGGTCATTGATGAGGCTGTTTTATGGAAACATATATAAATAATGCACTATTTGGTGTAAGTAACAATAAACTCTATTTACTATTCACACATTATCATTAGTACATTTGGTATTCATTGGATTTTAACTGATTCGGCTGGTATTAATGAGGATGTCATACTACTCATCCTTCCCTAAGAGATAATTTTTTTCATAGGGGAAGATATCAGTGGGAAAATTATTGTTATTACCTACAGTAACAAATGGAAACAGGAAAAGACTCTTATAGATGGAAGAAGCAGGCAGTAGATTTGATGAGAAAACTGAAAAGCACGTTGATAGTAGCATTAACTCTGCTGGTGCGCTGTATGCTTATTGCCGTTCTTTGGAGTACGCAGCTGATTTGGCCTGACGGAAAGGGATCTCTTCCATGTTTGCTGTGCCATAAAAATGCTGAAAACATACTGCTGAGCTAGTCAGTTCGTAATAGCATTACTGGATATCTGCAATAGTCCCATCCTATTAATTGCATCTTCTATCCTCATATGATGACGAGAGAAAAAACCTCCTTGAAATCTAGATCATTTGGCTAGAGACTTACACTCACAGCGCAGTAAAACTACATCCAATCTCAAGTCAGAAGCTGCTTCCTGAAACACACCACAGTAAGAAAAAAATTAGTAACATGCGCAGTAGCAGCTATGAATACATATGTAGATTTATGCTGGCAGATACTAGATCATTCACTTTCCAGATAAAATATATCAATAGAAGCAGTTACTGCATAAGTAAGAAAAATACAACATCAGTTTTCAAACAATATTAATGGTTGTCGTAGCTGTTATTCTCTTAGGCCATGAGGTTATTCTAAATAAGAAATTTAAGGAGCAGAAATTGATCAGCTGAGCAACTGAACTGAATTTGCTGGACTGAATTTCCATGTTAGATCAAAATTTAAATATTTTGTCTTACTGAGACCCATTTTAAGTAACAGCTAAGAGCTAGATTTTGAGTGACTTTCCTTATCTCTTATCTATAGCGGATTAAGGCTCAACCCCTGACCAGTTCATCAGAAGATTTTGAAGCCCTCTTAACTCCTGAAAAGAGTGCTCTATATATGGAGATAAAACGTACTGTAGGATGGGGCTTTCATCTGTGCAACTTTTTGCACTCTGGGTAAGGTGTTTACTCTACTACTCTTCATGAGCTCCGATGAGTAACTGCCCAGGTTTTACCTCAGTAGGAATTGAAATGTACAAAAAATAACTCTTTTTCACCTTGTTCATCAGTTAGATTTTGAGCAAAATATAAATAAGCTTTTATTTCATGTCACTTGGTGCATTACTTCAGATTTCCTTTCTTTTCTTTTTTTTTTCCTTTCTTTTTTCTTTCTTTCTTTTTTTTCTTTTTTTTTTCTTTTTTTTTTTTTTCTTTTTTTTTTCCCCTTAAAGGAAGCTATGTAGAAGTAGGTGCACTGGACTAGAGCTCTGGACATCTGTCTTCCACCTTCTGGGAGACTTCTGGTCTCTAAGACTCTAACTCCCAACCTCCCCGCACTCTGCCTTTGCTAGCTGTTGTAGTGTTAATGACAGTCACTCAGTTGTTTTCTAAGGAATTGAAATCTATGCATGAAAAACACTAAATAAACCTGTGATCATAGTTAAATCCAATACACTATTAGACTCACTGCTATTGCCTTGATAAGATACCCGTATGTCTTAAGTGCATGCGTATTTGCAGAACAGTACCTTAACTATTAAGGACTATAAAGCTGAAAGCAGGCTGTATATTATATGAAGTAATATGTCCTCTACACTTTCCTTCTGAGAGTGATAAAAGCTATTAACTTGGTGTGTGAATGTCATTTAAATTTTGCATTCCTTTTTTTTCCCCCCAGTGATCAACAGTAAATTAAACCACTTCCTGGCTTGTTTTTACAGATGAAGAGAGAATTAAAAGTGGTGCATGAGGGAGCTTTTTACTCCTTAAGACCCCACAAAAGCCAATTTGTGTGGAATGAACCTTCTAAAACAAAAGTAACAGAACATTTAAAATGTATTCCTCCACAACTCTATTTATAGTTTCTTAATCTGTTTTTAGGAGCATGTTATTACATTTGTACACATATGAGAATAATTGGATTAAAAAATACTTATATTTTGCTCTCCCCTCTCTCGACTCAGTTGTGTTATATTTAAATTAATTAAATGCGGTGGCAGCCACTGAGCCTGTCTGTGACACTGTGTCTTTGTCAGCAGTTTACTTATGGCTTTCCTATTTAATTAAATGGGAAACAGTGAGTGGCTGATGCACTGCCATGCGTGGTATGTAGGACAAACCACACCTGCCACTGTGTATAAAATCTGCTTAATGCACATGATGAAAGCACACATGCATATAGCCTATGTGTATGTGTGTAGATACTGTGAAGAGTTAATTCCTTGCCAAGGTATTTGTAGCTCTTCTTTTTGAACGCTTTAACTCCTTATCTTGCCTTTTCTTCAGTTTATTTACAGAATTTTTAGTCTGCTTGCTCTGGTTTAAGAATCTCCTGAGCAAGCAGACTGACACTTCAGTAAACAAGCTGAAGAAAACTTGAGATAAGGTGCTGAAATATCCAGGAGAAACAAGAGCTGTAGAGCTCAGAAGGCAGAACTAAACTTTCAACATCATGGATTTTACACAGTGTGCAAAACATTTTTCCTTATACTGTAAACAAGTTATACCACTCAGCTATTACTTTCTTAATGTGTATATTAAAAAAACCCAATACTAAAATATCGGTATCCACAAAAGCTGACAACCGCACTGGACATCACTCATCATCTGCTTGACATCTTCACTTTACATATCATATTGTTTACCATTAAGCTTACCATTGTAAGCTACAATATTTTTCTATTTCAATTGCATCTCAGGGCCCACAGTCCAGTTTATTTTTGGCCTGAAAACCAAATAAAAGTGGTAGCACTGTGCATTCGTATTTTGTGATTCAGTCTCCAATTTCAGTTTTCTTTTCTCTCCTCTACATGAAGGGAACCAAAGTGGTTTTTTCCTCCCTTTTCCCCCAACATCCCCCTCTACCCTCACAAAAAAGGCTGAGGTAAGCGATACCTCCAACACCTCCTTTTCAAAAAATGCCACAGAAATTAGCAATGCTGAAAAACCTCCCCACCCTCCATCAACGCATTCTGTAAAAGTAACTAACAATGAAATGGTTTCTTCTGCATGCACACTCCTATATACATCCTCAAGTCCAGTCTTGGCCAAGGCCTGAAATGACTTCTGAATAATGCATTTATCTCTCAGAGAACACCATTCTACTTTTAGATCAGAAGAAGTAACGTGAACTTATCACACTGCCCCTTCCTTCACATTCCTTTTGCTGCTTGACATGTCCCCCAGGCAGATTGTGTGAGACAGAGCTTTCCTCTGTAAGATATTGCCGGTTTTGGCAGCCTTCTGACACTGTCTCTTCATTGCCTGCACTTACTCGGGATCTCAGCTGAACCATTCCCAACTGCCTGTATTTTGTTGTTACCTTCCTCATCCTGCTCTCACCCAGCTCTGTAACTGTCTTGTGTAACAAAATATTCTCAGTTGTGAAAAAACATGGTGTGAGAGGGAGTATAAATAGACTTGCCTTTAAATCTTTACATAACTCGCTTGCATAAGAGCCTGGGGGGAGGTAAGAGGTGTAAACACGTGCCCTGTGGGCGATATTCCAGCCTCCAGTCTGGAATTATGACAAGGACATTTAGACAGCCTGCTTGACAGACTGGTTCAACAAGTCTGTTTAAATGCAAGTAAAGCTTTTGGAGCATCCTACACTATTTTCTTTTTTTTTTTTTTTTTCCAGATCACCCTCTATATTTAAATATTTAATGTTGACTGCTCTGTCCTGCATTCCTTCCCCAGGTCTGGTCTGAGCATCCTGTCTTTCATCACTGAAAACGAGCATGTGCAGCAAGCCTTGCGTTGACCTGGACAGTTCTTGCACTTCTAAATCAAAAAATGTCTTCATATTTAACATGTTGTGCACATTTCTGCACAACCTTTAGCCCTAGTGTTGAAATTTTAGAACTCATTGTCCTGGGATATTGTGAATGTCAAAAGGGAAAAAGACCCCACAATCTGTCGGAGTTCAAAAAAGGATTAGACAGATCTAGGGAAGATGAGTACACAGGTAGCTAGTAAACAAAATGGTAAAGGTACAGCTTCTGGTTTAGAAGGTCCTCAAACCTAGAGCCAAGGTCTTCCAAGGCACAATTCACTGCGAGGTTTCCTCTGTTTCTTTTTTGATTTGATAGCTTAATAAAAAAATTCTGCAGTATTTTGCATAATGAAATGTTTACTTAAGCCCATGCAATTGAGGTTATCCTTGTCCTACAAAAAAAGCATGAAAATTTTTAAAGATGATATATTAATGTGAGGTTTGGTAATTTTGAGCCGTATTTCAAGCATTATACATTACTATAAAAACCATGTGACCCTTATTTTATTTAAGTATAGAAACTTAGCTTAATAAAAATTAAACCAGAACAGGCTCAGTATTCATAGATGCTTATATATATATGTGTGTGTCTACATATATATTTGGGGCTGCAAAGGCTACATAAATGGATAGATCATGCATAAAAAATGAGACTTGTTTTCCCTTTACGCATTATAAGGCAGTGGTGTCTAATGGGAATAAACCGGGTTAGTAAACTGCTTCTTCAGCAATTTACTTTCACAGCCGATCCCAGCTGCAACCATAAGATAAATCATAAACAAACATTTCCAGATAGCAAAATTACAGGCAAATTAGATTCTTCTCCTTTAAAATTGTATATCACATTTGTAAAATCTTTCTTCTACTTCACAGTGTTCTGTTGTGACTCCTTTTGGTACAAGTTATTGCAACCTATGTGCCTTGCTAGCAAAAATTACACATAGAGGACATTTCTCTGGAAAATGAGTTAGCATTTTGACCTTGTTTTATTTATCTAAGTCTTTTTATAAAATGTTTTCAGTATGGTCACCTAATTAAACCCGGAGATCATGACCTATATGATTACTTATATTTCAAAACAGTAGCAGAAAAATTCAAACTCAACTTATTATTTGTGTAATGTGTATAAAAATGGAGTATAAAAATGTGCATACTAGGAAAACTTACAGTACATACTGTTTTGAAATATTTTGAAAATGAGGTAATGATTCATGAAAACTTTCAAACCGCAGACACTCCATAATATATTGTATAAAAGTCTTATCATTCCTGATGAGGAAGTTCTATTAATTGTAGGCTTATAAATTTTTAGTATATGTACCTTTGAGACAAAATGTTAAGGTATTTTTGAGACACAGACGCTTACGTAATTGAAGGATAATTTATGGGAAAATCTGATGACTACATACGCCACTGCTGCCTTCACAACCTTGCTTATCCAGTCAGACATGGAAAGTCATGAAACAGAGCTCCCTTTCCCACCCTTAAAGCTCATATGGCTGTTTGTAATCATTCAAATAAATGCTGTCCCTCTCGCTTTCCAAAAGGTGGTTGCCATCACACATACTGGGAAAATTCCCCCTACTAGGAACAGTCCTCAGTCCATGCTATTCCCCGAGCCATTCCTTGGAATTTTTTGGAAGATAGCTATTTGTCCATACAAGCAGTATGGACAGCCATCCCTACAGCCTGTGTCCAAGTCCCGATCAGTTTGCTAATGCAGCTGTAGTCTAAGAAAGCTCTGGGTATCTATTTCTTGGACATAAAATGTAGTTGCAAGATTAGAAATCTTCTACTCTGAGTGTTTGATATTCCTGGAGGACAAAGAATCCTGAGTTCTGGACCACTTGTGCATTTTATCTACTGATTCTTAATGCAGAAGATAAATAAGCTGTCCCCAAAGTACACAACAAAACCTCGTTCCCCCTTGCTGTCTGAGCATAGCTTAATGTCTGGCAACATTCAATTTTCTCTTGTACATCTGCTGACTGTTTAGACTGTCACTTATATATCCTTTCTACCTGGTGGTCCAGTCTCAGCTGTAGAGATTGAGAAAGATCTTTCTGCCACATGAGTTGCCTGCTGTTCAAACAGACCATAATTTTGCAGGACAAAACATCTTTCCAGAGATATTGGAGCTGATATTTTGAGACCCTTCTGAAACTGAGGAGAGCCTAGAATACATATTATTTATACCCTGGAGGAGCACTTGAAAGTACAATGAATTAATTGTACAGAAAAAGGGTTCTGGTCACCATCAGGATGGGTTTGGAAATAATGGGAGCAATATTGAACTGTGACTCCCAGTCTCACCTAGTTTTAAGTGCAGACAGCAGCAGGATATCAGCCATTCCTTTTTCTTCTGAGGCCTGGCTTAGGTGTCCTCCCAACCACTGTACAGTGCTTTAGATGGTCTATTTAAACATGGACAATTCCTCCCATTGAAGCGATTTAGGGATTTAAGTGGCCATTTAGATCACCAAAACTTCCAATCCTGAAGGTTGTTTATGACATTAGCCATGGGAACGTTTGGACCCTTTGCTAAATATTAAAGATGTGTTCATATTTTAACAATTCAATTCTATTTAAGACTGTGCACGGCAATATTAAAACCTATTCTCCTACTTAATTCTCTCAGGCCTGAGTCTTTCCTATATATGGAGCTACTGCACACTGAAAACAGCCACTGTCAGCAAAAACAATATACCTGAAACTCTACAAAGCTTCACAAGTCTTAACAGCTTAACAGACCACTACAGAACAGAGGCACGAAGTTTACTGAAGTCCAATTGATTAAAGTCACATGCCAATCTTAGCTGAAAAGCAAAGAAAAGATGTATTTATAAATATTTGGAAAGGTCTTTCAAACAGAGTTGGTGAGTACAGCTCCCTTGAAGATATCCCTGTCTTTGTCGTATTGGGATAGATCTGTAAGTAATTTAAGATAGCACAGATCCATCACTTTCAAAAGTACATCTGGGCTTACAGGAGCTGAGACTCTCACCCTGAGAATTTCAGAGCACGGCAGAAGCTTATTTCATGTCCATAAAATACCTTGCTGTAGACTTAAAATTATTGCTTAACAATCATGCATTTTTTTGACAAGAGTGGTATCAATCGTTTGGCTCAAGATAACAAATTTATCTCGAATACGGTTAGCAAAACCTCAGGGAAAACTGACCGGTTGAGGAAGATATTTTAAATAGAGCAATAGACCTTTCCGGAGATATGAAATAGCACAAGTCTAGATAAAATTAATAGCAGCCAGGGACTAGAATATAGCATAGGGACATTTTTCAAAACTCCCAGGTAACGAGTAAAATCCCCTGGTTGCAATGCAAGGATTTCTTTAATTTCAACAACTATTGAATCAGTAGTTGCATTTATATATTCACACAAAGAATTGGCATGGGTACCTTTTCCTTTGCGGATGAAATGGTGCAAACCTTCAGAAAAGAACCTTTCACAGTCACACTTGGTTCTTATCCACCTCAAGATATCTAGCTGGGGGTAGATGCGAGAGGTGCAGCAAGAAGAACTAGCAAATGAGGCTTTACTTTAAAATTATTAAAATAATATTACCTCACAGACAGGGAGATTTTAGATATGGGAATATAGGGTGTAGGAACCCTAACATATTTTACTGCAATTTACAATATTGTTGCCAATCAATAAACTGCAAATGCAAGGGGAAAGCTTGTTCCTTCTGAACCTTATAAAATCTCTTCTTTAATAGACCAATTGCTTGAAAACTTGAAAGATTTTACCCAAGGAAGGCCCTGAATGATTTTTTTCTTAAAGTTTTTTTCTTTGTGGAATCAGTTTTTGAAAGATTTCAAAACATTATCTATGCAATACTGGATATTCAAATAGTGAATGAATATGGTATCAAATTCTCGATATTTATTTGGATAACCCTGAAACTAAAGAGGTAGTGTGGGAGAATGTTGATGACCATCTTTTCATACCAATATTTTGGAATAAAGAAATAGGTTAAAAGTTGAAAGAAAAATATGAATTCTCATTCCAATATTCAATGATCCTATCATGTTTGGATATTAATTCCTTACTCTAAAAACTTGGGTAGAAGGTGTAGATTCTGAAATGAAAATAGAAAACAATGACTACACAGTGATTTAGTTTCTTACAGTGGTCATTCTTTATGGAGGTTGAAATAGGAATAAGAAATGTCACGGGTGCCCACTTAGTTCTTGCACAAAAAGAAAAATATAGTGGCTGCTCTGAACTTAAAGGCTTTAAGAGGTGACCTCAGATGCTTCTGCTGCAAATGGCAACTAATGCAAAAACTAATCAGCTGTTTTTATTTTCTTTCCAAAAGTTTCTGGTTTTATGTTTCTTCTGTGAAATTTAAATGGTGTTGTGAATGCTATTGGTTAGTGTTAGAGTTACCTGTGATTCATTCTGTTCCTGCTAGGAAGATGTGTTTCTTTACCTGAGGGTGTGTCCTTAAACATTTGCTATTGTGCACAGTGCAAACTGACAAGAATAGTGCAAGTCCTAGGAAAGAAAATTGACTTGAGTTTATTCTGTAAAGAGCTTTATTCTTCTCTTCTTTAACAATTTTAAGAACATCAATTTAATGTATTTTTTTAATTTTGTTTTTAAAAACATAGTTGGGTGGAGAACTGAACTAATTTTGGAAATACAAGAAATAAGGAAATGGTGGTGTTCAGGTGTGTCTAAATTGTGCAGTGCATCACTCTGTTGGAAAATAAATAGGTCCAAACAAACCAGCTTTAGTAAATAGATGCAAGTGCTATACACAGATTTCAGCTCAGGTTGTAGAGGGAATGTGCTGCATTAAGGTATAGCTGTAGAGCTAATTAGCCTGTCAGAATTTAATGACAACTAAGTGTCTTAAATTTTAGATAATGGAGTCAGAGACTCTTTCATTTTAGTTTTAGTATTGTCTCTAGGATTCTTGTTTTCCTGGCTACACAATAATGATAATAATAATAATAATTTGGTGAGGCAGCAACTGGAATTAGGAGCTATAGTTAAGTTCCCTCAGGCAGAGATAATAGATCTTCCAGTTCTTGGCAGCCTGACCTTACTATTAGTTGTTATTCAAAGGATAACCACATTGCTCTTCTTCCATCGACATGTTATTTTTTAAATAAAAGTGGTTATGACTGCTGAGCTTTGCATTGAATAACACCCCATCACTATGAAAAAGGTGAGGGTATTTAGCATTCATACCACGCTGGACGCCCCGGATGAGGATGCAGGAGCCAGGGGCCTCTCTTTGCTGACCGAGGGTGATTTTGGGCACAGGCTAAAGCTGATGTTTAGAGATCATGGGAACTCACAGGCTGTGCAGAGCAGCACCCAGCAAGGCTTCGGCGTCTCTGGGGTGACCAGCATGGCAGAGAGGGCTTTCCCGATCATTTCCTTGGACATCTACAGTCTGTCAGGTTCCCACAGAGACAGAGTGTGGGTGGTCTGGATCCTGCCATAGTATGGTTAGCAAAGAAATTGTTCTGAAAGAATGAGATACAGAGAGTGAGAGCTACCTTGTTTGTCTAAAATTTAAAAATCTATGATTTGAACAAATTGTCATTTTATCTTCCAAAGAACACATTACCTCTGCTGTGTGAAATACCCATATGATCTGCACTGTCAGATTTTATTATTATTGTGACAGATACTGTAGCATATAAATTTTAAACTAATGAAAAAAATGTCATCTATCTTTTGGAGCTAAGTGTTCAAAGTGCATCAGCTATTCAATTTGATATATCATTCTTCAGAGAGTTTGAGAAGAATTGCATATTAAAAATACAGTGAATGGGAGAAACCCTCGCTTTTATCCAGCTCCACATTTCATAAACTAATTCTGAAGAACTCGTGAGAGGTCTGCTTCCAAAAATGTTTCTTTATGGAAAGTAGCTGGGAAAAAAGGTAAATAAAATATTTCTCTATTAAGATAAACTTGATTTGAATACAAAATAAAAGAGGGTATTAAAACTTACTAATGCTGGTTTTCTGCTTATTATAGTCTCCTGGGAATAGCAAATAGGGGAAGGAGTAGCTGCAGTTTATTGCTTTCATATTGTTCTGTAGGTGAATGGTGTCAACATTTATGATTGTCTAATAAAAGAATGCACACTTGGGTTTTATAGGATAAAGCACTTGATAATATTCCATTAAAATGTTTTAATGTAGAAAACTTTTCTTTTTGGAAAAAAAAAAAAAAAAGCTTTGTAGATTCCAGATACAATGAAATTTTAGATTTTTTTTAAACAAAGTTTTCTCCCTGAAGAGAAAACTTTTTGAAAGATGAAACCTTAAGATAATTTCAGTTTGAAGAAACAGGAACACGAGGGCAAACATGAATCTAAACATGAAATTTCCTAGACTGTTTTCTTAGCATGTTCATTAGCAAAATGAGTTTTTCTTATGTTTCAAATGTTTCATTTCAACAGTCAAATCATTTCTTAAAATGTCAACTGGTGCCCATTATCAGTGAAGGCCAATGTATCACACTGCTGTTCACATATTTGTGTGACTTGTTACTCTCATCTTCCCTCTTCCTGTTCGAGACGTACTTTTGGAAACTTGGCAAACTATGAAGGATATAAAACAGGATGTAAAGAATTAATTCTTGAAGACACTGATGCTCAAATTGAAATTGCTTAAGGTATAATTTGAACAAAAGGTATATGTGTTGTTATGATCAATTTTCAGGGACTCAGGAATGTATTAGCTGTTTATACACATAGATTAGCCCCTTCCTCACTGAGAGCCAAAATTTGAGAAATCCACCATTTCATTTGGCTTCATTTGGCTAACAGACATTTTCAATTGAAAGAAAAAGATTGCTTCTTGAGAAAAGGAGGGAAAGAGAAACATTTACTCAGTAGTAAAAAATCTACACTTAATCTGTAAGGCTCACCCTGTCAGTGGAAATTTGGTTATTTTTTCAAATGTTTTTCATTTTGATGGTCTCTATAGATGCAAGGGCTTTTCTTCCCATCTATAGGCTGTGTGGTTTTGATGCCTTGAGGGCCAATATGCAAAGGAGAGGAAATTAGAACTTTTTGGGACTTATTCAAGCAATGCAGATGGGGAAAGCAAACTTGTTACATGAATTCTCAGCTTCCTTCCAAATAAAGCCCTTATACCACTTTGACAACTAATACTGAATAATAAGTCAAATTTATTGAAGAGAAATTGCATGAAAGGAAAACACAAGATTTTTCATTCTAATGAGGAACACATTCTAATATGAAGGAACGTGTCAATCTGAAAAATCCATGACATTTTAAAAAATCATCCCTATGGTCTGATTAAATATGGAAATGATCTTTAGACAAAGTGAATATTTCACAGTTCTGAGTTTGTTAGGTTTTTCTCTATTTCCTGCAGATTCAAACTATTCCAGGGGTTGTAACTAAGTCACGTGTGGCTTACCATTGATCTTTAACATAAATCAGAAAAATAATGAAAATTAAGGAAAAAGGTCAGTGAACTTTATTTCACTTCTTCTACACTTATATCTTCTGTTATTTAAAATAAATTGTATTATTTTCGTGCTACAATAACTTCTTGTTTTGGGGGGACAACAAATAACAGCTGGGATGTTATTTACTTTGATTCCATAATAGAGTTTAGTTCAATTTCTGGTATGAAAAAGCCTCAGAGGAACACAGCAGGAACTCTAATATCAGATATTAAAACTGGTTTATATTTTGGGGTAGCAGTAACAGGAGTTATTTACTTGACTCCAGCCTCATTGCATAAGTAGTACTTAACCCTTGCATTATTATGGAAGAAAAAAGATCTATTTTTTTCTAGGACTAAATTAGCAATGTAATGTAGTAGGTGAAGTATTTTACTTTGTTTCTTTAAAAGAATTAATGGAGATATTTTAGAGCAGACTTAAGACCAGATACAGTATATTTTCTAATGGGGAAGTGAGAAAAAGGTGGAGCCTTCTTCACTCTACTCAAGGCTGCCTCAGACTTTTGTACTTTTGTGGCTTCATCCACAGTTCAAATTTTTTTTGCCCATCAAAGAGCAATCAGAGAATATTTTTTCTTTTTCGAAATGTAAGAAGTACCCACTTCTTATGAATGCATCGGATTAAAAATCTTCAGTACAATATGTTTGATTTCTCCATAAATAATTTTACTGTATGAATTCAAAGCTGCTTATTATATTTGGTCTTATTCATTTTGATGTGCTCTGATTTTTCTGCCGCATGCTGTAGGTCATGCTATGGGATTAGTAATACAGCCGTTCTGCTACTGACTAGTAACTGACAGGAGCTGTTTTCATGACCTTTTTTGAAGATGGCTATATCTGTGTTTTTATTTCTCAGTTTTGCAGCTTGTCTTGGCTTTTGAAAAGCTTGAGCTCCTTATCAGCAGTTTCAAAACTTGTGCTAAGGAATAAGTTCATTCTACAGCTAGCATGCTACCAGTTCAGGAAATTACTTGAAAAACAGAAACAAAAGAGTCTCAATAGATTTTAATTGTAACCGTAACAGAAAAAGGAACAGTATCTCAAATGACCAAGACAAATTATTCAAGACTTTAGAGATCATTATCAAAACTTACTTTTACTTCAAAGTCAAGTTAGATGTACTAGATAAGCGTGACTTCTGGGTGGACTTCAGCAGATCCTTCAGAGCAAGATGCCTTGCTAGGCCTAACCTTCAGCTGAAAGACACATACGTACCTGTGCACCCACCCTCTCGTGTGTTTGTAAGAAGAGGTTTTTGTGCATCCCAATCTAGGTTTTTTTTCTAAATCAGAGCATTGAACTCCAGAGAGTAGTTGTCTTTATGCCTGAGCAAAACAAATATGCAAAAAAATTGTAGGTGAACCTATCTTGATGCGCATGAACAGCCTAGAGTCAGTATCGTTATGCACGTGTGTAAGGATGAGCCTTCCTACTCATCGTTGCAGGATGGAGAGACCAACATTGTGCCTAGGTTTAATGTTGCTGCTCAAATGCCAGCTAAGCAGATTATTAAGAGCTACAGAAGCAGGTTAAATTCTCTAGCTAGATAAGAAAACACAGTAGCGGTGATATTTTCTCTGGCCTTAGAAGTGATGAATCAGGGTAGTAAAGAAAACAGCTCATTCTGTACCTTTTCAGTTTCTAGTACAAAGGTTTGCTCTGAAGTGTGAGTTGGAAGGTTTTTCATGGATTTTAAAAGGTATTTTATTTGAATTTGTGAAAAAGATATTTGATGTTATTTTATGCTGTTTGGTAACTTTATAATTAAAGATTGACTTTAATTTAAGTTTCTTTTTTCCTACTCCTGAACATTTTTATTTTACTTTGAAATTTGCTACAGTTTGACATGGATATAATATATTAAACACAATAAGTTCCAGAGGCTTATGGAAATGTTTTTTGCAGTGACTACTTATAGCACTATATTCTATTATATTCTAACAAATGAGCAATATGTTCTCAATATGCATCATTATAAGCCCTACAGCTACTTTGAGAGAAAGCAAAGCCTAACACAGAGAATTCATTCTGTAGTATATCCAGTTTGACTAGTGTGTGGTACTATACATGAAATGCACTAACCGATATTTATTTTAACTAAACTTACAGATAAAAATGGAAGTTAAACTGCTGAAGGTTAATTTTTTCTCTTTGTTTTAAGAACAGAGGGAAGTCAGAAAGGAGATGGGACCCCTCGTGCAGCAAGGGAAGTGCAACTTGGAAGGGGCAGTTTACTGTGTTAGCAGGTCTTGCATCATTGTTTCCCTGACCTGAACAACCCCATTCAAATAATTAATGAGGGCAGGATGGGCTTTTGGGGAAATTTTGATAGAGAGTGAGTGCTTTCTAATAATTTTCTTTTTCAACATTTAGTTGGAATACTTTGCCAGTCATTTCTTTTTTCTCCTCCATCACTTTCTTGTTTGAAATGCTTTGCCCCAAATTTCCATATTAAATGATCTCTTATCAGTCACAGTACAGACTAATATTAGTGATTTGTACTCTACGTGAAATACTTTACAATTAGAAAAAAATAAGTAAGTCATAAACATGTATTAAGCAAATGGATTGTGTAGGAAAGAGAAGAAAGGATGTATGCAGTCCTCAAATCACATGGTTGCAGCTTACCACCTGAAGATCCATTATTACTTAACTGCCGTGTGGGAGGGATGAGTTATGAAGCTCACAGATGCTGGCTTTATGTGTTGTGTTTGTCTTTGGATGTGTATGTCTCAGCAGGTAGCAACTCACACATACTCTGCCATGCAGTGGACTGGTAAGGATCATGGCAGGCAAAATTTCAACAGATTCATTAAAATCCTGTTAATATTAATCTAAAACTCATATACGTTGGCAAATAACAAATCAGCTCTGCCAGCAACTCCAACTGAATGATGGCAAAATCTATGTAATAAATAATTCAGCTATGTGTGTCTTCTATTTTACAGAAAATTTTAAACTGCTTTGCAAAACATTTTTCTTAAAGAAACAACTCAACAACAAACTTTTGGGGGTGACGAAAATGTATCTCTCCAGCTGTAATGGTAAGTTTCTTCTTAGGCAGTGTGAAAAGGAAAACTCCTTCCACTGTGTCTTTCAGAACAGTTTACTGGATCAGGTAATGAGAAGCAAAGCTGAGTCTATAGCTATGTTGCTGGGTCCTTTAAATGTTCTGTTCTCAATAACACTTCTGCAGAACTAAGATGCATGCATGTCATTAGACATGTAATCTAAGGTGCTAAGATGTAACATATGTACTACAAACAGGCATGTTACTTGTTATTTTTCACTTTTAAAAATGGGAGATAATAATGTCGTAGCTATGAGCTAAATACATCCTTCGCATTCACGTAGCTTTGAGTTTCCAACCAAAACAATAATGTTAATGGAAGGTAGAGCATTTAATTTCAAATTTAGAGCCTTTTGTTGGTTTGTGTCATAACCATAATGTTATTTAAACCCAGGAAGATTTTACTTAATTATAGATATGGTAGTATTTTTGACAGTTCAACCTCTTTAATGGATTATCTTTCCTCATTTAAATATAAGTGTAGGAATAATAATAACAAAAACGAATCTACAAATTTAACAAGCTTCTTTTTATACGCTTAATAACTGTCTTTGAAGAAGAATACACACCATGTTGAGCTTTAAAAAATTGACAATATTTATTAAGCCACAAAAGAGCTTATGTAGCTTTGTGATTATGGACAGGAAAGAATATTAAAAAAGGCAAAGTTAGCAAAAAAAAGCTTTAAAGTAAGCAGAAATTACATGTCAGTCATAGACATTAAAGCTGGCTGTTTTTAAACTCCAACTGCTAAGCCCTGGGCATGAAACAAGAAAATGATGAGGTAGGCTGAATGAAATGCACACAAATGCTAATGTTTAGAACCTTACCTAAAGTTAAAAATACAAATGCTTGCTTTAAGGAAAAGGTTTCAAATAAAATAAAAGAATCCATCATATGAGTCTGTATGAATATAAATATGCTGAAATCCACACATGCGGAATATGTTAAAGATAGACTTTCCCTTTCTGTTGAGAAATCCTCCTACTGTATGCTTTAAAGAAGACTGAAGTTTCATGTTTTCTGTTACAGGAATGCAGAAATAAGCTTTTTTTAAAATTTTTTTTATTATTATTGAATCAAAACATATGATTTGCTTGGAGGAGGAAGGAACCTGGCAGTGTTCAGATGGAGTAAGACTGTCACCATTGAATACAATACAATCAGCATCAATTGATTTATTTTCTGCTTTTACTGAATGCTTGCTATGGTAAGCACAGACTTTTCTGAACAATTCTGCAGTAGTACATGGACTGAAAATGTTTCTTAGAATAATTATCAGATGTTGCATAATTAATTATTCCACTTAGGAAATCCCATCCTAATAGCCTTTTCTATGGAATTAGATATATTTACATGTACCTATTCTTAAAAACGCACACTTACATGAGTGTATGTGTTTGTGTATGTACAGTATCAGACTGTAATAACTCTGAAAAAAAATCGGTCTATTTCTACTGTATTTATCTGCAAAATAAAACAACATTTGTAAAAATTAGAAAATAGATGTCTATGATTAAAAAAAAATAAAAAAAATCATTCAAGTTAAAACATTACTGCTTCTCTTTCCTGGCCCACAGTCCTATTATGTACTTCCTTAGACTTCAAGAAAGAAGCACAGAGAAAGCAATGAAGGGGCAAGAGTTCCCAAAACTCACCATGTATTCCTCAGTGAAGATGGGAAGGAACACCGAGGGATCAGCTCACATCTTTTCCAATGCATATGTATTCCCTCCTTGGGCTCCTCTGCCCTCCAGACCTTTTCCCACCCTGACCTAACCCCTCTGGTTGGTGCCAGTGGTCCGTGGCTCTTCCAAAAAGAGGATTTGTAGTTCACCACTTAAAGCAACCCTGCTTTAAAGGGGAGAGGTGATGAAACTGTCAAACTCCACCAATCTGAAAAGGAAAATCTACGCTCTTTAGGTGATCTAACTCTCTCCCTTTTGTGTGCATTTATGTTTCACCCTAAATGATTGTCAATTTATTTACCTAGATTCAACAAGAATAACAGTGATTCATAACCACCCCATTTTACCATTGCATATGCTATTGCTTGGTTTTGTTACCGCTACCATTTTGTTTCTGTTCCCTCATGGTATTTCTGACTTATGGCAAGGCCTTTCTTTTTTCCGTGGACCTGGTCGTGCACAGGAACAGTCAGGCTGAAGCGCTGCACGAGATCTTTGCATCGTTCCTTCAAGGAGATAAACATTGTAGGTTTTGCAAGATGCAGTTCCATTTTTAATTTCCTACCTTATGTGTTGAAATTAAATATGTAGAAATTAAAAGCCTCTTTCAAAGCACAGCTAGGAGACTCATCTATATTGGAACAATTAATTGCTTGAGACTGTCTTGAACATATTTGTCTTAGCTGTGTGTGTGCACATGCATGCATGTGTGTGTGTGAATGTGCATGTGCATCTGTCTTCAGAAAGCAAAATAAATTAGAATATGGAAGCAATTAAGGATAATATCCCATCCAGAAATAATATCCCATCCAGAATGCTTTCCCAATATCTCAAGAAACTCTTTTTAATAATAACAGCTGGCCCAATTGTGGACTCTTCGGTCCATTATTTTAGTCAGAAAACTTGAATAAAGATAACTCAACTTGACCTAATAATAAGACAATAAACTATGTGACTATTGCAGATAAAATGTAGCGTAATATAAAGCCTTGATGTAATGGCAGCTGCTCATCTCATACCTTTGAAGTGAGTAAGAGCTGTTGTAGCTGTTTGACTGAAATACTGCAGGCAAATGTAAACTACAAACAGAGCAGTTTCAAGAAAGTTGGAATAGCAGAGTAAGCTTTGTTCTGCTATAACCTGAAAATAAATACCATTATAAGGTAATCAATAACTTTTTGATAAAAGAGAGAGAAAGAGAAGGAATACAGCCCCTAATGATGTTGTCTATGTCAAAAAGAAGTACTTTTATCTTCATGAAAGAAGTAGAAAAACAAAAGTGAACATTCCAAGTTCCAGCATTCATGTCCCTTCATGATCTGACACAAACAATGTAATTCCAAGTCCATCAGAAGCACAAGGTCCAGCGCACTCCACAGCACTTCTGCATCTAGAATTCACACTGTCAGACCCAGCAAAATGGTGTGTCCATTTTGTTTTACAGTCTTTTCTCCTGCAACGCCACTAGTTTTTTTCCGTTGACATGAGAAACTGAGACCATTGATACACTTGCCATTAGAATAAAAAGCTAACCTCCTTTTTAAGAGGCACTGTGCCCTAACATATAATAAAAATGACTTCCAGACTGAGGGATTTCAGATTTCTTAAGTGCAGAAAATCGTGGGCTCAGCTATCATACAGAAGCTACAAGTAAATGTTTTTAAAATGACAAGTAGAGTATGCAGGCGCTTTGCTTGCTCTGTGCTCTGAGCCCTTGTTCCCAGCAGCACAAATGCCAGTGCAGAGGTGCGGCATGTAATAGGTTCAGGGAAGGTACACGTATCACTGTACATTTCTGGCGTCTCTGGAAATGGGCTGGGTATGCCGGTGGAACTATGTAAACTTGAATTCAGACAGCAAGATTCATCCTCGCAGGTCGTTTTTCACAAGCTTTCTGAAGGTGACATTTCATCTCATGAATTTTCATCAGAAAATGCGTTTCACTCCGTACAGGTGAAAACTATTGTCTTAAATACATACAGTGAATATTATCTGAAATTTGTAAACTTTTATCAAGTAAAGGAATAAAAATAAAGCCGTGTACTCTATTGCATCAATTAACAGCTATAACTCAAGTATCAAATATTTAGCCCTTGTGAAGGCTGCATATTACTTATGGAGAAGTCTATGCAAATAAAACATGAAATTTAGAAGAAAATTAAAAAAAAAAGAGAAAAAAATTCCACCAAAATAATAATATCTATTCATATAGAGGTAACAGAGAAGATTATTAGCTGGACACAAACACAAAGGCTACTTTTGCACTAGTCAAGTAATTAGTGGCAGAGTCTTTTTTTGGGCCACAGTGTCTGTTGCCACATCCTTATCATTAATCTCTCAGCCATCAAAACCCCATGCTCACACATCCCACCTTGGATTTTTCAGGTGAACAGTAGGAGGCCAGAACAAAGCTGTGCCACAGAGCTTTCTAACAGTAGCGTAGGTGATGGCTTTCTGGTGCTTGTCTCCATTCCTTAGCAATATTTATTTAGTTGTTATAGAATTAGTGTGAAAGGCTAAATATGTTGGATGCAAGTTATTGCAAATGTTGCTTAGTGGCAGTCAGTAGTAACGTTATTGTAATCTTCAAACCCATTTTATTTTAAGAAGTGATCAATTCCTATTTTCAAAAATGATCCTAAGGCACTGGAGAACTTAGGTCTTACTAACTGCAGGGTGCCTACATATTTTTTTTTATTCAGAAATGGGGTTTTCTTTAATTTTTTTTCTTATTGTATTTGGAGACTCAACTTGGTGTCCCACTGTGCTAGGTACATGACAAGTTTTATATAGAGATCAGACTCCCCAAACAAGTCATTTACAATCCAAAAAGTAAATTATGTAATTGAAGGCTTAAGCAAACAGAGGGAAAGGAAAATAATAATTTTTTTTTTTAAAAAAAAGACAAACCACAAAACCTGGTCTGGACATTGTATAGTCGAAACATAAACTATATAGGAACTAGATCACTGAATCTGAACAAAGCACAGAGCTTAGAGACAAAACCCTAGCAATCCATGTTTTTCAAGAGAAAAAAATTCCTATGTGTTCTATAAAAAAAAATCTCTTCCTAATTACTTCATAGAAAACTACAATTAGCTGCTGGAATATACAGAATAGAACAAAGAGCCAATATTTTATGAAAGAGGAGAGGAATCCTCTTTTAACATAAACTTGCTTTCTTTTGTCCTTTACGGCTTCTTTTTATAGGCTTGTCCTCTCTGAAAAAAAATTACATTCTTTTGGAACACATTCACTTGAGTGTCAGCAGCAAGACACAGCGAAACAAAATTATCTGTTTGTCTGCCTTTCTCTTCATCTATCATGAAAAAGACAAAACCATGTTGAAGAAGCAGGAAAAGGGAGGATATTTTATCACCTTAATATACTATAATACTCTCTGCTTATTTATGCAATTTTTTGATTCTTTTCCACTTCAATAGGAACACAGGTTATAATATGTCTTTCTTTGGAAAGATGTCATCATTGTTAATCTATTTTCAGTCATCATTGTTAATCTATTTTCTTTCCCCTCTCTCAGCATCATCTGCAATTTCTCTCTCTCTTTCATTCATTTGGGCTGGAAATTTCAAGTGTATAGCCTTTTCTTTCAGTAATTCTTTCAAAAATTATTTTCTGTTAGGAGAGCTAGTGATTTTCTCCTTTACTATGAATCACAAAAATCTTATTTTTTCAAAATATAAAGATTTTTGATTCCAAATTTGGTGAATGACATAATGAGATTACCTTTTTTAAAATTATTATTACTATTTCTTTTCCCTTTGCTTTAGGAAACAGGAAATGTTCTGCAGAGTTTAAAGCATAAATAAATCATACAGCTATTTTAAAAAGGCATCCTTTGCAGATTTGACATCACCAGTACCATCACACAGAATTGTAGTATTGCAATACTGTCATGGGGAGTCGTCTGCAATGCAGGTGAGCAATTTTAACAGTTAATTCAGTGGATCAGAATATTTCCTTCAGGATGAACAATGAAAAAAAATTTGGATCAGGCAGCCTCAAAGTGTAATGCATGTTTTTCCTAAAATCTACAAGGACTGAAGATAGTGGGTATGTAAAACCTGCTTCACAGTGGTTTCCCAGCTTCATTTTGAAAATATTTTTGCAAATAAGTCCATAGCTTTTGGTTAAAAACATTTTTTTTTTAAATACTTGCTTCCAATTTGTGCTTATAAGATCACCTTAAATTAGGACCTATGCTGGCACTGTATATGTGTGTATTTTTTTGCAACTGAACACAACATATAAAAAAAGGGGAAGTATCTTATTAAAACAGTAGGTTTATCAAAATAATTAGGTGTATAGCACAAATGTACTGGATTTTAACAGTATCTCAGGGGTGATTTGATTAATTTTTCAATCAAGCGAAGCTGAATTTTCAAAGCTTTAACAAACATAGGATATTCCTTTCACGATAACAATTCCTTCTCTTTCTTCCTCAGATGAACAGTTTTGCTTAAGAAAACATGAAGTTGGTAAGTCATAATTGCAACTGTGTTCTCTCAGTGGTAATGAAAATGTGCAGATGGAGAATCAGTTCAGACTGTGAGTTAACGCAGCCTCCTCAGTCTGTCAGAAGAACTGTAAATCCTATACAGAAGATTTGTGACCAAATGAAATGGATTTTGGCTATGCTCCTGCCCTAGATGGGTACTGTGAAGATATCCATGAACTTTCTATTATTCAATAGAAAATACACAGAAAGATGGAGACTCAGCACCCTGCAAACTCTGTGGTGTTTCACTGCCCCACCTTTATTGCAGGGAAAATAGTTATTTCGTCCTGATTTTTGTCAAAGTGCCAATCCGTTTTTTAGTGGTAGTAATATACCATAGTCTCCAGTACTGACTCTGGAAATGCAGACAATTGGAAAACATCCTACATATCTACATCCCGGGTTTGTCAAGTGATGATTTTGAGAGGGATTGAGCGAGCATGGTATTAAAAAATGACATTTGTCTATCATAGCACAATAGGGAAATGATAGTGGTTCATACTGGTAAGAATGTCAAAAAAACCTTTTATAGGTAAAACTACATCTTTTCACAAAAAATGGGGAAGATACAGGGTTCTGTTTGTAGGTAAATTTCCCCTTTCTTTTGCTTTTGAGAAAATCATCACTTTCATTAAAGGGATCTCATTAATACCATACTCCTAGTTATAAATGCTTCCATTTAGACTGAAATTCAGTTAGCAAACCTATTTTGATCCATATAGAACTGGCTTAATTAAGACAGACTAGTATTTTGGACCAAGCTAATTAATAGCTTAGGAGTGGATTTAGCTTTAAGGTTTTTAGTAGTCTCTTAAAAATACGGTCTCTCAAAGGGAGATGGCTGCTCACCATTGACATGCAAGACTAACACATTCAACTTGAAAATGAACATGAACTGTTCCAGCTCAGCTTTGCCACTGCAGGTATTGGAAATCTACCTGTCACCCAAGTATTCCTAGTGCTTCTTCCTCCATCTAATTAGCTCCCAGATCCTAACACAAAGTTACAGAAGAACTGGTGTGTTCGTTGCTGACTGTATTCATGGGGGAGTAGAAAAAGGCCCGGAGCAGAGCAGGTTGAAGGCACCGTCCTGCCATCTCCCGTGGAAGTGCAGCACTGCCACCCACCTCCAGGGACTGAAGAGGTGAGGTGGATTCTGCTTCCTGCAGGAGGAAGGGAAAGATAAAAGAGGTAGCAAATAATATAAATGGGACCTCCATTACTTTCCTTCTTTTGCTACTGTTCAGGTTACAAAACCCATCTGGTCTCCTGACTATTACTTGATCATTGCTTCTCAGATTTTCCTTCTAATTTATTGGTTCTGTCCTCCCTTTATTATATTGCATGTGTGATCACAGGAACAGGATATGAAGTTTACTTTATACTTATACACTTCCAATCACACCCAAGTGAATTGAGGCCCCTGAAGAGGATTTACAAAAGCTATTCAACTTTGAATTTGCTTACTTTAACCAAAGTCAGCCATTGCAGTATACTATTTGAATTAGTTATGTAATCTTCTAGCTTGTGACTTCTAAAATTGTTCTGAATCATCATTCTTTCAAACACAACCCTATTCTCTATTGGGAAAACTGCCTTCTCTCTACTGGGCATCACAGGTCAAATCCTCAGTGGATTAAGCCCTTAGCCAACAATTGTGATGGTATAAATTGCCTGCAATTATTGCCAAATATATATATAACATATATTTCTTGTCTATATAGAGGGTGGGTATTTAAAAACAAATAAATCCTCAAAACTCACTACAGCATGTGAATACTTCTGTATCAATTAATTCTGTTCTGAGTGACATATGAATGCTTCATTAGAGTAACCATATCATATTAATGACTCTTCTAAGGTTTGTGAATTGTGCTAGCAATGATCTTTTCTACTACTAAACATAAAAGTCATTAATATGTTAACATTGTGGTTAATATAGAGAAGGTATTGCTAGTACAATACAGGTTTTCATTTCTTCCTTTTTTCTGTCACGTTATTTGTACTTCCTTTGGATTATGCAGCACAAAAATTTGCTAATTATTTTTCTTAGTGCAGTATATTTTTGTGGTGGCAGCTTTCAGTTTTAGTCCAGGCTTAATACAAGTAATGTTTCTGAAAATGTTATTCTTATAAGTTAATAAAGAAATTATTACCTTAATCTTATGCAATTTCTGTGAAATCAAGGCTGAAGAAAAACGTTTGAGGAGGTGACAGCTTTTGTATTTTGCATGTTTCCTCGGTCAGAACTCCTGCTGCTGCATAGCTCTGTATGTAAACGGTTTGCCTGGAAAATAGTGGTGTTGTTTTTCTTGGTATTTTATTTCACTTGGAATTAATCATGCCTCTGCTTTCAGATTTACCAGGATTAAAAGTACATCTAAATTAATGTCAACTTTAGATACCTATTATAATGTCAGTAGCTTGCAATCTATTATATTAATGTCAAATATATCTAGTAAAGTAGGAAGATGAGTCTAGGAATAGGGATTTTTGGTGATCTGACTCTTTTTTTCTTCTTTGCTGTAACTTCCCGCATGACAATAAACAAGCTTCTGCTGGTCCACATTCTCTGAAATAGCTAAGTGCCAAATTCCCATTGAAATCAGTTAGTTATATATAGCTAAGCATATTTAAAAGATATCACACTCAGTTTCCTATCTGTAAGATAGGTTACTCAGACAGGAGATATCTTTAGATATCGTAACCTACGTGTCCTTGCAGCAATAAAGGCCGACAGCCTCCTGGGCTGCACAGGTAGGAGTGCTACCAGCTGGACTAGGGAGGTCACCCTTCTTCTCTACCAAGACACATTTGAAGTGCTGTCTCCGTTTCTGCCTTCCCCTTTATGAGAGAGAAATGGACAACCTGGAGCAAGTCCAGCAAAGGGCCACAAAATGACTAAGGAATGGGAGTCTCTGTTATGTGAGGAAAGACTGAGCGAGCTGGGACTGTTCAGCTGGGAGAAGAAAATGCCCAGGGGGGATGTTGTAAATATGTATATATTGCTGTTTGGATGGTATAAATATGAGCTAGACTCTTCTCAGGGGCAGCCAATGAAAGGAAAAGAGGTAAAGGGCACATAGAGGAAATTTAATTTAAACATCAGAAAAACACTTTTAATGTGAGAGTGGTCAGTCACTGGTACAGGTTGCCCAGAAAGGCTGCGAACTCTTCATTCTTGGAGATATTCAAAACCCGGCTGGACATAGTCCTGATCAACCAGCCCCCTGTATCTGACCCTGCCCTAAGCTTAGAGCTGGACTAGGTGATATCCAGACGTATCTTCCCACCTCAGCCACTCTGTGATTTTGTGATTCCGTGGTGAAACTCTTACCGTGCTTCAGCTAGCTGAGGAAAAAGGGAAATGAAGAATAGAAAAATTCTATAAGAGCATACCACATAAGCAGAATTAATTTCTTTAATTTTTAATATATTATCTTTATAAGATATACGCTTCTCTGAGTATGTAATCAAACTGTTCAACATGGTTTGATACCTCAAAAAGGGTGTGAGACCTTGACAGTTCCTCATGATTCCTATCCATTAAAAAATCTGGGGATAGCTTTTTGCTCATTCTCATTCCCTCTTGTTCTCTCAAAATATTGTCATGCATCATTCTGAAAAAAATATACGTATTGTATAAAACTTTCTTTCATATTAATAAATGGGACTTAGATACAAAACAGAAACAATGGAACAAGAAATTACATATGTATCTCTGAGAAAATGCTGAGAATAACATGAAGGTGGTCTAGGGCTCTTCAGATTTTCCTAAAGTGTTAGATCACATCTGGATGATTACATTTGCATCTGCTAGACTTAGCAGATTAAAAATTATCTCCTTTGAAGTGAGAGAGGTTTGATGTTCGTGCAGAGAGAATATAATGATTGATTTAACTTTAGAACAGATATTTGGCAGGACTGTGTTTCATTATCAGCTCCTTTTACCTATTATAAGGAGAAAAAGAAAAAAAAAGATCATCTCTCAAAATACAAGAGTTATTTGTAGAAAATTAGAAAATATGTACGCTCAGAGACAAAAAATCAGTCAGCATAGCATTGCTTATGATGTAGAGCAATTGCGTAATTTCAGAAAGACCAAAGAAATTTAGAAGGAGGAGGAGGAGGAGGAGGAGGAGAAGTAGTACACTCTTCCCTTTCACTGAGAAAGCAAAAAGAATGATGACACTTAAGTCTACTGAAATGATAAAATTATTATTACATAGATATTAAGATGAGTTGGAATGTGCTGATCCCTTAAAACAGATGAATTCTCTTTTTTAAGGGATTTTAAATGGATCTCATGGAGTTTATACAGACCTGGAGTGACACCTGCCACTTATGGGAAGCTCAGTCACATTTTGAAAAGCAAGGGTATTAGTATAAAGTATGGAATGAAACAGCTGCAGGTATTGGTCTTCAGCATCTTACTTCATGCTTTTGAGACATAAATGTCAAAGGAAACAGGACAATAAAATGATTTTTGCCAAACTGAATAGTTACAGATGATTGCTGTGAGTCAGCTATGCCTTTTTTATGACAAAAAGAATAGCAGAATGTTTTCCAGGGATATAAGACACCAAGCTGTGTGGTGTGGTCGACATGCTGGAGGGAAGGGATGCCATCCAGAGGGACCTTGACAGGCTGGAGAGGTGGGCCCGTGCGAACTGCATGAAGTTCAACAAGGCCAAGTGCAAGGTCCTGCACGTGGGTTGGCGCAATCCCAAGCATGACTATAGGCTGGGCGAGGAATGGATAGAAAGCAGCCCCGAGGAGAAGGACTTGGAGGTCTTGGTTCATGAAAAACTCAACATGACCCAACAATGTGCGCTTGCAGCCCCGAAAGCCAACCATGTCCTGGGCTGCATCAAAAGAGGCATGACCAGCAGGTCAAGGGAGGTGATCCTGCCCCTCTACTCCGCTCTTGTGAGACCCCACCTGGAGTACTGCGTCCAGCTCTGGGGGACCCAGTACAGGAGAGACATGGACTGTTGGAGCGAGTCCAGAGGAGGGCCATGAAGCTGATGAGAGGGCTGGAGCACCTCTCCTATGAGGACAGGCTGAGAGAGTTGGGGTTGTTCAGCCTGGAGAAAAGGCGGCTCCGGGGAGATCTAATTGTGGCTTACCAGTACTTGAAGGGGCCTACAGGAAAGATGGACAGGGACTGTTTATCAGGGAGTGCAGTGACAGGACAAGGGGTAATGGGTTTAAGCTGAAGGAGGGTTGATTTAGATTAGATGTTAGAAAGAAATTCTTTACTGTGAGGGCAGTGAGGTACTGGAACAGGTTGCCCAGAGAACTTGTGGATGCCCCCTCCCTGGAAGTGTTTAAGGCCAGGTTGGATGAGGCTTTGGGCAACGGGGTCTAGTGGAGGGTGTCCCTGCCCATAGCAGAGGGGTTGGAACTAGATGATCTTTGAGGTCCCTTCCAACCCAAACCATTCTATGATTCTATGATTCTATCATTTGGGTTGATATTTTATACCAGCAAGATGATCAGGCAAAGAAAATTCAGGTTTGTGAGATCTGTACGGGCAAGATGTAATAACTGTAGTTACTTTCGTACCAAGTAGCGCAGTCAACCTGGGTGTAAGGACTTGGCAGGTAGTAGAGGTTTGTGAACATGCTTTCATAATGTAAATGAAGCATATGCATTAAATAGAAAATGCTAATTGGCTTTGACAGAAAACTATGCCAGGCATCATGCTAACAATCAGACAGCATTGCACAGTTGAATTTACTAACATAGATACAGGCAGACATTCCAGCATCTGCTCTGGTGATAACTAAAGATGTCCTGACTTTGAGTCATTCTGGTCTGTGCTACACATACATAGGCACCGTTAGCCCAGAGATATTCCTCTGGCTCTGCTCCATATCTGCTAAAAAAATATTATCTCTTCTTTCTCTCAGATGTCATATCATCTCTTATGTTTTCATCCCACAAAGCCCTCATTCTCAGGAGTCTGAAGTGTCCAGTATGCTGTTGCTTGCTATGCAGTGTGCTTGTTGGATCCCTTCTTCCAAACTAGTAACAGGTCACAACTCTGTAAAAGAACCTAAACTGCATAAGACAATATAGATATGTAGTACAGTCCTAGAGAATTGGGCTTTGTGAACACCTGCTTTTTCTTGTTTGCCACCTTCTGCTCCTGATTCACTACAGAACATAGCTAAAACGATCTTTTATTGAAAAAGATCTTAATTTTAGTATATTCTGGAGCTTCTCTCTCCTTTCCTACACCTCCACTGTATCAGGGAGCAGTAGGAAATTGGGTGGTCTAAGCTAATCCAAGATGGAACTGGTGACCAACTACCATTCTCCTTCATCTACATCCACTCTTGGAAGATGGAGGTGTTGTTAAGAAAAGTATTCACAGCCACTTTAACAGCTTGCTGTTCTTTATTTCTCCTTCCCTTGTGTTTGTGCAAGACATTTTGCCGCCTTCTCTCATCTTCATACAAGGCTTTTTCTAACTAAAGTACGTTGACCAAGTGAGGTTATTAAACATTTTTGTATGGCAGATTTATTTTTATTGATTTACATGCTTTTCAGACTTAAAAAAAAGAAAAATCAAAAGCAATCTCCCCAGACCCACCCCAAACCAAGTTAATTCTTAATTCCTTACATTGAAAATTTAAGTTTTAGCAGTTAAAGAAGTCTGAAAGTCTATTTTTTGGGAGGGGGGGCAGGTTGAGGGAATTTTGTTTACTTAAAAACAATAGTTCTGTGTTTTTTTTTTTTTTCTTTTTCTTCTGGAGAAAAGTGTATTGCTTTGCTGGCTATAAGCAATTCATATGTTCTGTTCAGTTAGAATCTATAATACTCCCACACTCTTGAGTGGGGCAAGATATAATCCTGCAGTTTGCAGTAAACCTTACATTACACCCACAAAAATCTTGCCAAGCTGGACTGCATTATGAATATGGGTGTACTGCAGCTTAACTTTGCACACTAACCTGGACCAAGTATGCTGAAAGACGGCCACCAGAAGTCTCACAGAGCTTCTTGCACTGAACTAAAGCATCGAACTACAGCCGCAGGCAACCCTCATGCCTCCAGAAAATAGAGCAAATCACAGTTTCTGTGCTGCGCTGTCCCTTTAGTAAGCAGTATGTAAAAATGGACTAAAGGACAGATTAGACAGGGAGATAGTAGTATTTCATGCAGTTACCATATTCCTAAGAGTTACTACTGTCAGTAGTTACTTTAGTTACTCCAGCCAGAATTTCTTCACTTCTGAAAGCTTAAATTTTAATATGTGCTCTGTATTTCTTATTTAGAAAGAGAAAAGCAAGAAAAGTTCCAACTTTTTAATTAAAAAAACCCAACAAACCACTGCTTTTCTTAATCACCCACCATTTATTCCAAAACTAAGTCCCAAGTGAATTTTTTATAGTAATATCATAAATGATATGCCAGGAAAGATTTGTCATGGACAAACTCACATAGGCTCAAAACTATAAAAAAGAAGAACCGAGGAACTCCAGCTTTGACAGGGTCATTCTCTTAATGAAAGAGCAGACTATCTGTGTTGAAGAAGAGAAAAAAATGAAACGTCAATTTCTTAATGTTGTTATGTCATAATTAAGAAGAGCAGGAGCAGCAGGATTTGACACTGATGGGATTTACTATTAATGGACTTGGTCCATTAGAATTCATAGTGCTAAGAATTCTGTTAGCATCACTTATGGTCCAGATTTTCACAGGTATTTGTGAGATGTCATTGTGACATTTTGGGATGTTTCTAATCTGTAACTTTTGGTGCCTCAAATATTTTTTGCTTTGGCTTTTCTTACAGAATCATCATATGGGCCTCAAATGTCTCCTCTAAATAAGTACATGGGAAAAGCAAGCTCTAGGCATGAAGATCGAGCTCACAGCAGTGATAATTCAGATGAGCCATCGGTACAGTGAACAAAAGCTACAGCCTAGCAGAGACTTTAATTGTACAATGAGAAGTATATATCTTTGTTGCACTCCTACCTCCTAGGAGTGAATAACCTTCTAGATTTTTTTAACTGAAAGTGGATTCTTTTTCCTTTGTTCACTTCTTAGTTAGTCTGTTTCTTCTAGATTTTGTTTATATTAATAAATTGTACCTGACTCCTTTTTGCCCTACTTAGGCATAGTTGGTAATGTTCCTTTGTTTTTAATGTTAGACATAGATTTTTCTTTTCTCATCTTATTACTTATCATTCATATTTAATGCTGCACACAGAATTATCTTTTAGACTCTTTTTACCTTTTGATTTCTTATATTTAATGACACACCCGATTGTTTGATATCCTTTTTTTCCCTAGGAACCTGTCACTGCTCTCTATTTAGGTGCTTTGAACTAGCTTTCATCTTTTAGTATTTAAATCATCTAAGTCCTCATGTACCATACCGCATTGTTCCTCATTATTTACTCCTTCTGACTATAATGCCATTCTCTTCAAACTAGTGCTACTTTTTTCTTTGTTTCCTGCTCTTTGTTTTTAATTTTCCAAGTCAGATTTACGCTTATTACATGACTCCCACACCTTAGGTATTGTCATTAACCTCAGATGTGAGACTTTATCAAAAGGGCTTTCAGAAGCTTGTCTGAAGTGTCTTACCTACAGCTTGTTTGTCGTCTGCGACTGAGGAGAGTTATTGAATGACAGAAGGCTCCTCTCCCTGGAAGCTAAGTGCCCAACCCTCCGAGTCCTTTGTTCGAATGTAGGTCTCCAACATGGCAGTCTACAATAGGAGCACTTGACAAAAGGATTGATTTTACATCCAGCACTGGAAGAATGCATATAATTTCCATGTATTACATGGTGTATATACTACATAATTTGAAACATTTTTTTCTAGCTACATTCAATAGCTTGTTTGAAGCCTCCGCTGTCTATATTGAATGTGGTTTCTATTATAAAAAATGGCATTAACTTTAGAGTTAAACTCTCAACACTGGCAATCATTACTACAGAATTTTACCAGATATTATGAATTGTTTGTCTGCCAACCAAAATCCAAATATGAAGCGCAATGAAGTCTATGGAGAGAGCCTTAGTGGAAATAGATGAGTTTATCCTGTAGATACTTCCATGAAGAACTTTGCTTAATCTGCATTTACATTTAAAAATACTTTAAATACTGATGATTCATAAGGAAAAGACTCAGTACACAAGGACACAATGTAATCCCTTCAAGAAAGTCAGTGCTATATTTTGGTTCTGAATACTTTGGGTAACACTGTTCATCCCGTTTCAAGGAAAATATTTCATCATTGATGAATGATGAAACTGGAGTACCAGAAAATCTCTCATATGAGTAGAATGGGGAAAAACCTGGAACTTCTGTGTTAGGAAGGTGGTAAGTAGCAGTTGATATGGTAAAAGTACAAACACAACCCCAAGCAGTAAAAAACAGGTGATCGGTAACACCTGTTCTCCATAAGCTGTCCTCCAGAAATAGGACACATTTGTTTAAATTAGAAGGCAGTAAATTCAAATCAGACTTTAAAACTCACTGTCACCACAACTCAGTGGCCAGAAAAATGCTAGGGAAAAAAACCCCCAAATCTCATGCTTTAGTAGTTAAGACTGTATTGAACAACAGAGACCAAGTCAGGACTTTTGGGAAACAATGGTCAGAAGGTATTTATTCCACCTCTATCTTCAGCACCTTTCTCTAATGCATCTGTTGCTATCATCACCTGAGATGGGTATCACTGATAACTTGAATGACACCTTCTGTTGGTGTTCACTGCAAATTGTGTTAATAGGAAATAAATTAAATCCATTAGAACTACTGTCTTCACAGCTGACTTTAATTCAAAGAAGCTTTGAATCAAGACATAATCAAACTTTTAGCCCTGAGGCTTCACAATCACGTTAAACTGATCAAAGGGGGAAGTTTTGTGTTATGTTTAATCTAATCTAATTGAGGACTGCTAGTAACACAGGTGGTTTTGCTCTCCTTCCTGTCATCCCTCCTCATATGATCCTGCCCTTCTTAATTCTTTGTGTCTGTTTCTTTGGCTCACCTTTCTGATCTAGCCCGTTCTGCAGCTACTTACGTTATATCTGGTACTAAGCAGGCACTGGGAAAAATATGAGTAGAAAATTATGATGGCCCACTTTTGAACTTGATTACGCTTAATGAAAGATGTGCACTTTGGTCAATTTTTCTTCTCATAGCCATACTCATGTTGCCCTTCCAGTTTTTGACAGCTAGAGTGGTCATATAACCCAGCTTTTTTTTGTTGTTGTTTTTTGATATATGATTCCTACCACAGCTCAAAAGAAGTAAAGCTAATGCAAGGGAATAACAAGGAAGCCCTGGTGAGCAGGTGAAGGTAATTATGGACAGAATTATGCTTTCTAATGGCTGCCTGATTTAGGTTGATTTGAGCTGGCTGTGGAGCTATTGAAAAATGCCAAATTCAGGTTCTTCTAATGAGTATATTTCACACAACCTTTAAAAACACCATGAAATAGATCATATAGAAACCAGAGTCTTGTACTGAAAAAAATCTTTCTGTCCTAGAGTGTTCTATACTAGCTCTGTTTCTGATCTGAGAGTTTTAGATGACTTGAGGCTATATCCAGGATAAACAACATAGTGAATTGTACCCTGAAATAAAAATGTAACTGCTGCAGGGCAGACAGCAAGGATTAAATATGTTCCTCGCAATGACTCAGCTGACTCCAAAGATGAATTACTCCAGTTAGCACTAGATTAAGTTGCCCTTGCCAGGTGTTTGTCTAACATAGTAGGATAACCTGTTTGGGTAGTGTTTGGGCTGCATGGATGTGGGTCCCTGCTTTCGGCTCAATCTCGGAGAAGAATGCTCAAACTATACGTGGCAATAAGACAGGGAGAGGGAGAGAAAAAGAGCATATATGCCATTCAGAGGTCTAAATATGTCTTGCAGAACTCTGTGATAGTGAGATATATTGACACAGGTCAGTTAAATTTCTTGGTAGAAAATGCATCACCAACAGAGTTGTGCAGACTGTGTCTTTGCTCATGAGTATCATTTCTGTCCTATAGGTACTGCACTGAAGTCCATTTTCTGGAAATCCCATCCATGCCTTGCTAGAGTGAAATGGCTCTTCTTTTTATACACTTTTAGCCAAGACACCAAAATTACTTTGAATATTGATGACACTACAAACTTAAATGTTGCTGCATTCTTGTTTTACTGTTAAAAAACCAAACCAAACAAACCAATCAAACAAAAACAAAACAGGAGAGAGGGAGGGAAATTGCAAAAGAATTTGTTAATGGAGTTTTTGGATAGGAAGAATAAAATGTGAGTCTTTGTCATTCTCCAAATTTAAAGGAGTAAATTTACTGGGGGATCATCCTAGCCAACCCCATAGAGAAATCATCAAAGCCAAAAGTGGTTTTAGCAATATTTACTGATGAACCAATTAAAGCATTTTTATGCACTTTGTCTTTATCCAACATTATCAGAAATTTCCCAGATTGTGCTGAAACTGAATGGTCTACTAAATAAAGATGCCTATAAAGTTTAAAAGAGTATGAAATTGCTCAGGACCTCACTGGGCAAGGCAAGGTGGCATTTGAACATGAATTAATGTGAGTGTTAATTTCAAGAGATATTTTTCTGCCTTAGTGGCCTTGTCATCACTTGTTTAGAGGTGTTTAAAATCCACACCTCTGAAGAGCTACACCTATCAATAAAAGAGTTAGGCTTTTATCAGTTGTCGGGTATACTCCTTGACTAGTTAGGTGTAGCCAAGACTACCTAAAAGTGATATGACCATCAACACAGATTGTTTAGACTTCATTTCCACTGGTGTTGCTCAATGACTACTTGGAAATAGATGCAAGAGTTCATTATTTATTTCTCAGCTATCTATCAGTATACATGCCCACCCTCATGAAAAATTTTCTGAACTAGTCCTTTCATTCCTACTCACTAGTTTGCTGAAGGGCTGGATACAATCTGCCTTAGTAATATCTGTTCACATTACATTAATAAAACCATGGCCACATTAATAATCATCTCATCTTTATCCCTCTCTTTTCTGCATATATATATGTGTGTGTGTCTGTATTACATGTACCTATAAAAACATACACAAACCTATACATTCATGTGTTATAGACACTCATATCCACATAATGAGTATAAATACATTTAAATTATTTACTTTGATGATGTAGGCATAACAGATATATATAAACATAAAACAGATTTATAATTGCAAATCACCAATGTACTTGGTAAGTTTTCATGAATTAAAGTTTACTAAAACCACCTTTCAACAGAGTTTTTAATCAAAAAGTTCTTTCCCAGATACTAGACAGATGAGTTGCTTAATAATTCAGTGGACCCGTAATAAATAGGTTCAAATCCCTCACTGTGGTAAAGTTTCATTAATTTGTTTCTGCTTATATTGAGCTCCAATACCTGAAGTTCTTGTAACACAATGGCACACTGACAGAGAAGGGACAGTGCAGGAAGAAAAGGAAATTACATGATTATTTTTAGGAAGTTTCATCATTCCCACTGGAGCTGAAGCACATTATAATTGTACTCAAATGCACATAACAATGTAATTCATTTTTTCAGAGCATTAATAACTTGAAAGTATCAATAAGCCTCATAGTAACAGGTTAAAATTCATTGCACTTCTTATCGTGAAATGAAAATTGCATCAACGTTCAGCAGATATACTATTTCTTTGATGCTTCATGCCTATTACACTGTTCATATTGTGTTACATAGAGTAACTTAACACAATATGGCTCACATTTGAAATACTGACTGGGAGAATAATACGGAGTGACTTGGATGGAATGAAGGATTTTGATTCTGTTTGATTTTGAACTCCTTTACATTTTTGGCTGTAAGTCAAATCCTAAAGATAAAATTGCATTTGCTCTTCATCACTGGCTTGAAAGTTTAAAGGAAATTTGTGCATGCATAAACTATTCATTTAATGTGAAGGAAAGGATTAATTGCATTTTGCATTTCTCAATTCAGCTGAAAATTGGTGCTATTAATGATGCTGACAGGCAGGGGCCAGGAACCTGAGTCTATAAAGCATTTTCATACTCTAGGTATTCTCTCCCTTGAGGGTTTCTTTGGGAATCTTTTATAGGAGCTGATAAAGCACCAGATGTCTGAGGTGTTCAAATACCATACTGAGAAGAGCTGTACAGTGCCCTGATGATAGACATTTTGAATTGTAAAGCCTTGTATCAATATCTCTTACTGCTACTTATGACCACCTTAATTCCACAACATAGGAAGAAAAACTGAGAAACAAAATAAAACCAGTTTGAAACCTGTAATTGAACTTAAGTATACCATCTCTAAAACATTCCTGCTTTATTATGTTACCTCAGTTATTAACTACGTTATAACAAGTTAAAATTGAATTCATATTACATTGCGCTTTTTTTTTCTTTCTTTTCTGAATATAGTTATTGAATAAAATCATTTATAAAACCCTATCACCTGTAAAACTTGAGGGGAAGAAGAGGATGATCAACATACCTAGTGATTCTCTTTGGCTGGGTCTCAGAACATGATTGGAATTTTCTTAGTAACTAAATATTAAACATTGATTTTTTTTTCTCTCTTCTTGTTCAGTTTCCAGTAAATTGAAGTTTAATGTATAGTTTCTGACACTGGACTTCTACATTGTCTGTTCCATAGTCTATAACCGTGATTCAGGCAGATGGACGGTCACTAGCAGGAGTTTTGAGTATGACACTTTGTTTTTTAAATGTTTCATACATAATTTTTTTCTGAGAAGGAAGTTAAAACTATTAGTGGTTTATAGTAAATCCAGAGCATACAGAAAAAAATTGTAAACCATGAAATTGTGTCAAAGAATGCATCTTTAAATGTTATAGACATGAAGCAACTAACATGGCCAAATTGTATAAATAGACTAACTAAGAGAGCATCAGAATCAGAACTATTAAATGTCATCTTTAAAAATTCAGAGAGTAGATTGGTCATTTATAGAATTAGTTTTTACAAGTCTCTTAAGTAAGTACTAGGTATAAGATCAGAGAAATACTTCAATAAACCCTTTAGCACCTTGAGGAAAATTGCAGGCAGCAAAAGTTCATAAGCAAGAAATCATATAAAATTAACCTCCTATCAAAGAAAATTCAACAATTTGCTGCAGAAGGTAGGGTTAATGCAGTGGACATAATAGGCACTGCTTAATTCCTCTTACTTCAGTAAAGTTCTAACATTAAATCAAGGGTGAATTTGAAATATTTTTCAGGAAATCATAAGAAATGTGGTATGTATAGCAGCGAGTAGAATGAGGGCTTGAGATAGAAAAAATTAAGAATAATAATTAATGGCTATATCTTTGGTTAGGATTGACCTCTGATTAGATTTTTTTACTTTGGACAGTAGCATTACTAATGATCTACAAAACCCAATGCTGTTCAAATCTTATATAATATCTGCATGAACACACCAGAAGAAGATAACAAAAGTAGACCTGAGTAAATTATATAAGGTAGAGTATCTTTCCTTCTGAGGAACATAACTTTGAATATCATCATTTAGATATCATTCAGAACATTTTTTATCATCTTGGTCAAATAAAAGTTAGAAGAGGTTATAATGACAGGTGTATGAATATTTGAGGGAAAAATGCCAAACAGGGTCATATAAAAATGAAAGGGAGAAGAGTTATTGAAAATTACTGATAAAATCAATAAAATAATAAATTAATTTCCTCAAATAAGTTTGTCAAACTAAAGTCAAGTGTGGAGAAAAGATCGTAAATGTAATATGGAGAGGAGAAAAGATCGTAAATGTAATATGGAGACGTATTCTGTGCTGGCAGAAAGTTGGACTAATGACACAGTGTATCTTTACCAATTTTAAATTTTATGATTCTGTGATCCTTTATAGCCTAAGAGAGATTGGGCTAAATATCTTCCTCTGGAGACCACTTGAAAAATTAAAGTGAGGGTACTAGAAATTCCTCAAAAAGTCTGAAAAACTTACTGTTATGGGTATAACTTCTCACAGTGAAAAGACTAAACAGTGATTAGAATTGATTCTGGCTCATAAAATTTATTTCACATATACATTTACGTAGGTGTATTATTATTCCTAGATATTTCACTTCTTGTGTCTATAATCTCTATAATCAGAAAGATACTCCTAAACTGGAAACTGGGAGGCATTTTAATGTCTTCTGTGATTGCCAAATTCCAAATAATTTGGGCTCTATGCTTCTGTTTCAGTTACAAAAGCTTTGGGATTATAAGAGTTGAACGCTAAACTCTTTCCTATTCCAGTTTATTTTTCTGAATAAGAGAATTCAAGAGGTCAGCCTTATGTCTATTTGTATCCATTCATTCATTGTTTTACCGGATATCTTACGAAGAACAGGTTATACTTATTATCTTGCAGGTATCTTTATCAGAGAACTTTATCAGAGATGAGCTAAAACCCAAACCCAGTAGCAACAGTGTCACAAGGCCAGTCAACAGCAAAGGCAAATAATAATGTGTGTTCTTCGCTTCATTATTTCCATTGCTTTCAGGTACCTCTATACTCTTCTACATATACTCACCTCCTAACAAAAAGGGACAGAATTTTTCATCTATAAAGCAATAAATTTCTTCTGGAATCCACTCAAAGAATTTGTACACCTACTTCTAGTAGTTCAAAGTAATAAATGAACACACAGGTGCGGCATTTCAATGGCAAGTAGTGTGTTTGAAATTAAAGCAGTCAAGGACCATCAGCTACCAGGCTAAATCTGTGCAAATATTCCATTCTGTATTGAGGACTGACTCACAGAAACATCATCCCAACTTAGTGCTTCATTACAGGCAGGAAGTAATATCACTGTCCACTGGTGTTAAGCTTTCAAAGTGACGGAGTACCACATCAGAAGAAAACTGATGTGAACTGATCTTCAGCCACGATCTTGCATGTTGGTGCCTGTCTGCTGACTAATCAGAACTCAGGAGAGGTCATCAGCACTTCTGTCAGTGTCATCAACTGCTCAGATTTATTTCTGTAATTGGTAGCAGTCACGTTCCTAACACAGCTCAACCAACACCCAAACAAGGCCAGATCATACAATTGTATGCATAGCTTTAGCGGTCTTTTGTCAGCTAACAAAGTGTCAGTGTCACAGCAACAGTTTGCATTGCTCCCTGGAGTGACTTTTGGTGTCACTCATCACACATATCCTTCACTCTCTAAAAGTTAGGAATCTGGTTCAAATTAGTCTATCATCTAGGCTTCCTCTTGAATCATCAGAGAAAGAGTGGCTTCTCAGAAAGAATTTATCAACAGTAGTGTAAGAGCCTATGAAAAAATGAGTTGCCCCTTGGGAGATGCTTCTCTCTTTCAGTTGACTAAAGAGCAAGAAAAACTAGATACCTTAGAGCTGGGGCTACTCACCCAACCTTTTAGAGGCCTGTGTTACTTGAGATATGACTGTAAGGTCAAGAGCAACAGCATCAATATAAAACTGAACTCATAATAAAATTCGTAGGCTCTGATGACTCCTAGGTTAGCAAGTACCTGTCTGCAGTGCTCGTCATTAGAAATTTGTCAGGTCTTACGGAATGATGTGGCTATGCACCTTTTACAGGTTAAGGATCTCATCATTTCTGGTACAATGCTATTCATCAGGCATGCTTTGCAGTTTGCGTAGGAATCACTATGAAGTTGTACAATAAACTGCTCTTTAGGCAACAAGTTCTGTGCTGTAAGAGTGGCTGTGACACTCTTTGGTTTTATTTTCCTATCCCAAATAAAATCTGTCTACCTATTTAGACACTTTTACACTATTGACACATGTGAATAGAACATGTTAACTAGATATAGTAAGAGAGTGATGGACAAATCTATGTAAGAGTATTTTAATCATGTTTCCTCATACCTGACTGTATAAATGAGTCAAGTCATTAAGTCAAGTCCATAACTGTTATTAAGCCAAATATTTGTTTTTTCCTTAAGTGTGCAAACACAGGATTTCATCTGCTGCACAATGCTGTGATAAAATCTCTATACATTGGTTAATGTTCTGGAGACTGTATGAGTAACACCATGAGAACAGAAAGCATTTACCCTGCTGCTTCAGGCTTGTCTGACTAACTGGTAAAGGAAAAAAGGATATTCATGTTCCCTTAATACAGTGCCATTCTTCAGCCTTCATGACCAAGGGGACATAATCCATGTGATTAAAGGGAATTTCTGTAACAAATCTTCTTGTTTCTATAAAGACAAAATGAAATAAAAGTGTAGGTGAAGAAGTAAGAATAATTACCAGAACTCAGGAAAACAAGACTTGATCTGATGGCATGGTATATAAGGCTTAGAGGGAGAGCATAGCCCAGCATAGACATGGAAATAAAAAAAAAAAAAAAAAGTTACAGCCTCACTTCTTAGGAAAGCACAGGTCATTCTTCTCCAGAACAGCCCTGGTAGTGTGCTCCAACAGAAAAGACATATCTGCATTTTCAGTATAACCATAGTATTTGCTGCATGCAAATACATTATCATTTTTCTATCTATTCTAACCTTAGACTATAGGGAAGACCCCAAATGCACCCTGCTGTAATCAGGGTCTAAATATAACAATATTGACCTTTAATCATGTTAAATGTGAAGTGTGAAAGAGCCTAATGTGTAACATGGAGAAAGACTAATTTGGAAATTTCCATGGCTACACGAAAAGACCAGGCTCAGAGCAAACCATAAACTCTGCAGAAGAATACAGAGTGATATGCTGCAAAATGCCAAATACCATATTGAGCATGTACAGTATAATGAGAGGAATTAGGTCAGGAGAAGGGGGGCAGGTAATTAATTTTTTATCTCAGTGCAGAATTGGTGAGACTGTATTTGAATGTTTTATACTGTTTTGGGGTCCATAATACAGAAGAGATTTTTCTGAATTGGAAAGAATCCAAAAAAGGATAACAAAAATGATAAAAAAAGTTTATTGAGAAAAGAGAATTTGCAAAGCCTGGGGAAAGTAGGACTAAGGCACAACATGAAAGCTAATTCTAAATACCTGCAGGGGATTAACAAAAAAAGTGACTGTGGGTGGAGTAGGGAGAGAAAATGTATTTCAGTAATCAGTTCAGGTACAAGAAAAATATTTACCTCAAATTAACTTTGCGAAAAGGAAAAAAAAAATGGTGTCAGTGTGCAGTCAGTCTCACAGAAGTCAGTTCATTGACTTTCTGAGTAGGGAAACCTGAGGTTTATATAATATAAAAGGATGTGGTCAAAACCCAGTTATTTGTCAATGGTAAGGAAGTATTTGTCAGTGTGAGTAAGGACATAGTTTTCTTCTGTTTCTAGAACTCCGACCATTGGAGTAAAAAAATCTGCTGTTTCCTTCCTTCCTTCCTTCCTTCCTTCCTTCCTTCCTTCCTTCCTTCCTTCCTCCCTCCCTCCCTCCCTCCCTCCCTCCCTCCCTCCCTCCCTAGAAACTCCTGACTGTTAACACTGAGGTGTTGACAAAACATTTACTGAAAACCAAGATTTTCAAATATATGCTCGATATTAAATTAAATATGAATAAAAGTGTATGGAACTATATAACTAATTTGTTTACACATATTTGACCAGGAAGGCAAAGGGTTGATTCTAACTTGCATTAATCCCAAGTATTCTTAAACTTTTAAAAGAAAAGAAAGCTAAATTCAGGTAGGAATATAACCAGGTCTATATACTTAGGCTTATGCATACTTCCTGACTTATCATATGCCATGTATATTATATACATATGTTAGGGAAAGACAATTAGAAAACAGTGATAGGAGTCAATTTTTAGCTAGGTCCTAAATACATACTGCATGTACCCAAATGCAAAATTCTGAGAAGAAAAAATATTCTCTCGCTTTTTTTTTTTTTTTTTGTCCCTATACATTAAATTATAATTACATTCTCTGCAGTGGAAATGTATGAGACTGCTCAACAAATGTCAAAGCAAGCTGAGTCTTCATGAAGGTCCAGGAATCCCTGAAATTCCCTACTCTGTGTTAACGAGAGTCTAAAACTAGAAAACCATGTTACTAGCTGCACTTGATAGCATATACATTAACAAAATACATCAAAAAAGAGTCTTTTCCTACACACATTTTCCTATAGTAATAACAGGGCAATTTTTTAAAAATCAGAACCATGGGATCTTTGGTTTGGGGTTTTTGTCTGTTTGCCTGGGTTTTACTTCACATTTATTTTAAAGTGAATTTTGATTTGTTTAATGTTTATTAGTAAAGAGCTGTGATGAATCATGTCTTCAAGGCTGAACACCTGCAATCACAATAAATAACTTTTAATTTCTCGGAAAAACATACAAATTGAAACACAGAAATACATAATGAAAAGACACATTGATCCATATGAAATCAGAAAGTGCAAATTTCTGACTCTCCCATGAGTGAGAACACTTTAGAAGCTGGCTCCTGATCTCCTAAGCAGTGAAAGAATTTTAGCTGCGTGATTTCTCTGGACTATAATGGGAACTGTGTGGCTTAATTCCCAAACACTACTTGAAACTTTTAGAGGGCTAATTATCAATTTCAGTCTTCTCCTTTACATGTTTAATTACATACAGCAGCTATATGAATACATCGCAGATCTGACAAATGGTGGGAGCAATACACTTTTAGTTGCTGGAAATATGCTGTTGGCACTAAGCAGATAATATTTATAACAATAAAATGAAATATACATTCCAGTTTTAAATTTAGCCATGTTTATTAAGGATGAAAGAATTTCTGTGAAATTCTGTGAAAAGGATGAAAGAACTCCCTGCTCTGGAGTGTACATTTAAATTTCACATCACGTCACCTCCAGCTAATTGTTAAACTGGGTCAGAGAATTCTGATCCATTCTGTTAACTCTACATTGAGAATTTGGTACCTTCCTGAGTCACACACCTAACCTCAGTTCAGGAATGAATGTACCAATTAATTTGACTGGTTCAATTATTTTGCAGTAATATTACTTGTGGGTGATACGGACTGTTCCTGGACCTTGTATTTTCCTCTCTTTCCTTAATGAAAGGGAAAAAATGAAACCTTGTACCTTTCTAAAATCTATTTCTGAGGGAAAACAATCAAATGTAATTTCTTAGGTTTCCTAGCACTTACAGAAAATTGTCTATGTGAAATGACTCCAACGGCTTTAAGCCAACAAACACATCTGGATAAACCTTTTGTGTGGTAGTATAAGACTGCCACAGCACAGATACAAATCTCTGTTCACCTAGAAAAGCCCACAGAATTGCATGCTCTGTGCTGCAGTTGTTCTGTTACTTTCATTTATCATTTCAAGCTGTGTTATTTTGATGGCTTTTCAGTTGCAGGACTACCAGTGCTGATGCAGAGATAATGAAATACTGAAAGCATCAAACAACAGGGATGTCTGTAACTGGTAATGGGCATCCTTCCTCAGTTTATTAACTCCAGCTGTGCTGTTTGACAGTTTTTGTGAAGAGGTACAGCACGATGTGAGAATACTGAACAGAGAATGAAGAAGCTAGTGTCAAGAAGTAAACTGCATCACACACAGTCCCTACAAGCAGACTTGCAGAATGGGGAAATCATCATCATATTTTCAAAATTATAATCTCTGTCTTCAGCAGGACGTAAAGTGACCAATATAGAGACCTTCAGTGCAAGTCTCAGACTACAGCACTTCTATCTCAGTGCAGTTATTTTCTGATATGAATTGTGTTACCAAAACCTTGCATATAGTTAGTAAAGAAGATATGTAAAGGTATCTAGTCTGTTAATAATAAGACTAGGTGGGACTTTAGATACATAAATGATAGGACTGCTTCTGAGACACTCAACAAAATACTTGGAATTCAATGTTATTATTAAAACTTTAATTACAGAATAACATTATATAGAGCATCGAGCACTGAGAAGGACTGTTGAGGAGGAAGTAGAAGCAACCTAACTTGCAAATCTTGCTTCTTGGTGGTGGTTATCCTTTGTTTTTAGGGTTTTAAGTGTCTGAAGGTGAATATACTAGCAAGCTTTGGAAAACCTGTGAAAGCTTTTTAATAATGTACACTAAGTGAGAATGTTGCACAGTGTGTTCTCAAAAGTGTACGTTGACTTAGACGTGCCACAAAGGCCCATTCTGGGTGAGCTGTTGTGAACTGGCCCCAAGATCTCCTACAGGTGCGGATGGAGAAGTGCGTATCAGAAAACAGCAGGTCAATGAGAGTGAAAGTATTTTCTGAGACGTATAGCTTAAATGTCTCACCAGAACGGGTACATTCTGGAGCCTAGTGGCTCCGCTGAATCTGCAAGAACTGTTAAACTCAGGACACAAAGTGTCTGTCCAAGGCCACCAGCACACACTAGCACCAACGACAGGTTGTATAACGCAGTCCACGTCCAATCCTACAGGACTATATATACATCTGAAACAAAGAACCTTTGAGGTACTTTATCACCGCCTAGCAAGGCATCATTGGCAAGTCATTTTGACCCTCCCCTTCTTGGTAAAGAGCGGAGTTTGGCCTTATAGCTGTTACTGCAGCTGCATACCTATGAGTTTGTGTGAGGAAATAATTGAATGAACTATGACAATACTTATCTGCTGTTAATAATAAAGGTTAATTAATAAATAAGTGTTCTAATAAATTGATTGTGATCTGTGTCTCTCCTGAGTCAGTCTCCTACCACAAAGATTTACAGCATTCAAGCCCTGCGGTAAGCAGCTGGTGCAGGTAGCTGAAGCCTCTCACGAATTCCAGTGGGTGTACCTAAAGCCCACAGCATCCTTCAAGAAGTGTTCTCCTCTCCCAATGTTGGTATTTATATCTAGTGCAAAGGCTCCAATCAATTCATAAAAATGTCCTGTTGTTAATAAAGGATGCCATGTACCTGCTGTCTTCATGGGAAATTGGTGGTGGTGCTGGGGAGGGCAAGGGGAAGAAAGCTGAACTACTTTGAATGGATGAAGAAATGAATGTATCTTAAAAAAAAAAAAAATTATATAAACTGTTACAACAACATCAAATGGGGTAAGATTACAGTATTGCTGGTCTACCTCTCTTACCTGAAGGTGCTTTGATGTTAAGGTCAATGTAATTGATAGGCTGGAATCTGCAGTTGTTACAGTGCAGAGCTGCTTTCATTCATACCCTAGGGTTTTCTGTCACTAGCTCTCCCTACCAACAACTTTGTGGACTGACATTTCATTTTCAAGTCAGAGGCTTGAATTTTTTTGCTATTATTGCAGCTTGTCAAAAAACAGGGAGGTACCCAGCAGCCTGGTCATAAACCTAAGTAATGGGTACAGGTGAAGGTTACAAGAAAGAAAATCATGTTCAGAAAAGCATTCAAAAGGCATTGCCAAACCTGCTCGGAAGGCATAAAATAGCACAGATTAGTAAAACATGCAGTTTGGCTATGCCATAGGTGAAATGGAGGTTCAAAATAGGATCTGTTGTTTGGTTTTAGATGGCTTTCAATTACAGACTAACGAATGCCTCCATAAAATGGTATGTATGTGTATGCGTATATAAACTACTGGCATGTCTATATAACTAAATGATAAGAAAAGTATGTGGGGGGTATTGGATATAGATAGAAAGAACGGCAGAAGCATCAGTGTATGCTTTTATCTCTTTGAAAAGGAATAAGAGTGAGTGCGGCAGCATGCCAACTGCAAGGCCCCAGGACACAGCAGCCCTGCATACTCTTGGATGGTGACTGCTGCTGAATTGTATGCACTAGCTGCCAGGATCATTCTAGCTCAACCCACAGACTATGTTTTCTTGGAAATGTCATACAGGGCCGGTATGTTAGCAAGTCATGTCTTTTATTCTTCTAGAAAGCTCATATTCTGCTGTTGAAGAAGAAAAAAAAAAAAAATTTTTTTTTCCTGACATTGAACAAGATCACAAATTAGAGTTGATTAGCCTTTTACATCTTCCTTAATTGGCTGGAAGGCTTGAGGGAGCCATGAGTCAAAGTGCTGGTGAGCTGGACGTATGCCTGCTGCCTAATGGTAGATCTACTTTGTTAAAAGGATGCTACTGGCTAATCTCACTACTCCTTTCCAATACTGGGACTGACATTTGGGAAAGGTATTATTAAAAAAACAATCTACCTGCCTGTGGCATTGGTAACATCTGGGAGTAAACTGTCTGCAAGTGCCCCAACAAATGCTATAACTATGTGACAAGCAGAATCATAAACGTGATCACAATCTTTCTCTTGTGTTCCTTCCTCATAGATTGCCTTTATAACATATCCTAAATTTCAGTGAAACTGAGACTAGTGAAAGACTGGGCTTCAGTCTATGTCTTAACAGAACTCTAATACTAACAATGGGTGCAAAACAAATGCTTGGAAAATCATCCAGCACCAAAATATAATGTTGAGTATAATTTAGTTCAAGACTGGCATGTCACCAGTTAGAGCAGAACAGGCTTGTATCACAAAAGCCCAGTATCTAAAAGTTGAGAATTTTTCCATTTCTCCTCATGGTTTAAGAAGCTTCAATTTTGTGGCTATTTTCCTTTGGTCTTCATAGTGTCAGAAAATGTGTTTTCAGTTTCACTGGTGTCACTGACACCTCGAGGAGTCTGGAGCCACAAGGCAGAAATGGCGGCACAGTCCCTGATGCACTGCTCAGGAGACACACTTCTGGGCTGGCCTGGAAGGATACTCTATGCCATGCATCTGTCTGATGCATCAGGTCGCCCTGGGTGTTTCTCCCGAGGCTGGTAGCACAGAGGTGCTACAATTTGTGAAAGACAGCCACCCAGAGGTAACAGAGATGCTCCGGCTTATATCTGTATCTCAAATGGTCAATTAGTCACTTTGGTGGTTAAAAATCTGCTCAGTGGATTGAGCATCTCTAGATTTCAGAGGGAAAACAAATAATAACAAAGAAGTCAGTGGTGGGATTTTCAGAATCACTTAAAGTGGGTGTAACACTGCTCTGATATGAATGGTTTTGATCTTACCCTTGACCCAATGTCTGCTTTTCTTGTGCTCTGTTATCCCCTTTCTCAGTCATTTCTATGGGCTCTTTCCTCACATGTATATGCACAGGCCATTTTTTCTACAACGCTTTAGTTTTCTCCCATGTTTTACCTGATATCAGTTTAATCTCTTTGATCCATATTATTACAATACTCTGCGAAAGAAATAACAATACACTGACTGTTTTGAAGTTGCCCACTTTGAACGTAGAAAAACTAAATTCCTGAGTTTGATAGAGAAGAGAAAAAAGTTCTACAGAAATGAAATGAAAAACTTTTCTTAACTACCCACACAATGGCTTACTCAAGCCGGTGATATCATGTTTCTTTCTTTCATTACCTCTATATGCCTGCACAAAGGAGAAAAAAGGAAAGCTAAAAAATATATTACATACTCCTGCTCCACTTGCAAAACACAAGTCTTGATTCAAAGCCTGGCAAACCTGTTAAGAAATCTTTTGTTGTTTAAGACACTCATACATCATGCAGCATATCACCTTATTCTTCAGCAATCACTTTCTCCACTCAAAGCTAGTATTTTGACTATGAAAAATGTATATGTTTTTCTTTGTCTTGGAGTCTCACTTTTAAATGGTGCACAATAAAGAGTGGCAAATGGTCTTTCACCATTGCAAATCCACCAAACAAAAATACATTGCACTTGTCCTTGAGAAGTCAACATATACAACTGGGTTCATTATAGTGGTAATGACACACCCCAATTTTCAATATTCTTCTTAGCATTACATAAATCTTAGCAAAAGCTTACAGTGAATTACTTTGACTTTCAGTACTGTGGAGACTTTAGGTATGTCAGGAATACACAGCAAAACACCTTGCTGCAAATCAGAACTAATCCTTAAGAAGAAAATAAGCAATTTTTTTCTTCTGAGGAGGAGATACTTTGACAGGAATGTTAGACTTTATTTCCAGCATCTCTTTCCTGATTGTCAACTAAATGTACCTTAGTCCATCAGGACGGAAATGAGGAAATAATTCACAAGGAAGACTATTTGACTTAACAGTCCTGGAATTCAGGGAGCTAATCCAGTTTACACCAGCTATGTCCTCATCCTATACATATGAGGATATAAATGCAAAATCCTTTAAGTGATGAAGGATTTTGGCATATATTTTCCTGAAAGAAACATGCTATGCTGCTAAGTAAAATATTTTTCATCATTCCTTCTATTTATGTTGACCCAGTTCTGGTTATTTAAGGTGTTTGGTTTAAGCTCTTCAATTCCAGCTTTGCAAAAAGAATCTTTCCAGATAGCAAAGAAAATCAAGACTTTTCTCCTGTATTAACAGCTTAAAGTTATTTTTTCCATACTAGTTCCAACTAGTTTTTTTCTTCTGATCAGTTGTTTTATTTATCAATGAATGTCCAAATGAAAAGAGAAAGAATTTGATAAACAATAATAATGAAAATACAGCCAAAGGAAGCTAAAATGTATGCTGTTTTCTCTTCAGGGGAAACAGGCATTTGCTTTTCTCTGAATAGGAGACATGAATCCTGTGATACCAACAAATACTTTTAGTATTGTAGACAGTGGTCAGCCCTGTCTTATATCCTTTTGTAATCAAAGGAAATTGGAACTGCCGTAATTGACTGTATCTGTTGCCTAAAAATTATATCAATAGTTATGAACTAATTTAAACAGACCCTACTGACTGAACTGCCATTTGCAGTGTGGAAGGATTATGGGTAGTTTATATTTGGTTGAATTGTAGCTAGGTGTTTGCTGGATTAATTAATTAATTAATTTATTTAGTGACGTGACAATTAGTAGCCGAGTTTGATGTAAGCTTTCTGTTTCATAGTTGTAGCCATTTTACAATGGTAAGTATTTTCTGACAGTTCGTTTCATGGAACTAACTACTTTCTGTGAATCATCGAAAGCTATGCTGCTTCTGACTGACAAGATAGTGACTTGCTTAGAAATTTATTATAACTATAATAGGGAAAACTGCTCATAGACTACACTTTTGGAAAGACGTGAAAAATTCTCAATAGAAAAGTAAATAGTGTTTGGAGACTATGAAAAAAACTATCTAGCTGGAGTAGCAACAATAATACAAATATTCTGTATTCCTCTAACTGGAAAATAGACAGCTGAAACCAGAAAAATCTAGCCAGGTAGGGAAATCTGTTAGAGGCATTCTCTGTCTCCTCCTACCTAATTCTAATGGGCATACCCTAATTATCACTAATTATATTGAAAATATTTATCTATCTTCTAATTATCTAGGTCTCTAGGCAGTATGTATAAGCAAAGGATGGATGAAGAATTCTAACTACTCAGTTTCTTTCTGCAAATGCTACTCATAACCATGAAGCTGAGACCAATACTAATTTTTTGAAGGAATTATGTTAATGAAGAGAAAAAGATGAGACAGGCAGAATAGAAAGGACAAGGGAAAAAAGACAAATAAAAAACCCAAAACAAACCCCCAAATAATTAACAGCCAAAACCCTCATACCTCAACCTACCAATTATGAAAAATACAGCAAAAAGAAACAGCAAAAATAAAAATAGTGAAATGAGAAAACTATGAGATAAATGCACAGACAGGCATATTCCCGGTGCTGAAAGAATTCAGTGAAGAAATATAAGTGACAAAGAAGCACCGGGTCTTCTGCAATTTTCCGTGAGAGAACTGTACAGGAAGAAAACCTGCGTTTAGTAAAGTTGTTTCCTGAAATCAGGCTTTTGGCAGCTCATGTGGACTCTGGGTTATGTAACTGGGTCTCCACCAGGTACATCCTATGCTTTTGTGGAGCCCCTTGATTTCACACACTGTCGTCCTACACCTGATATTAAGAGAGCCTTTCTGCATACCGGATATAATATGAAATCAGTTTGCACTCCTCTGCTGGTCTTTCTAGAATACCTATTTTTCACTTATATTTCCTTATTTTAGTGCTACTCAAATCACATTTACCACAAGTCTTTTTCTGCTTCCTGGAAGCTGACTTTCATGTGGACTGATAATCCGCAGGATGCGGTAGCACATATTTTATAACATCTTCAGTTGCCAGCATCCAAAATCGACATGAAGATACGTGTGTGACAGCTGACCACAATCAGTAATATCCCTATGGTGGTGTGAAAATCACCAGAACTAAGAAGTTGCATATATTTAATCAAAGATGAATGTAGGATATTTCTTCATTATATGAGTGACAGGAACTGGGCTTGCAATTTATAACAAGTTGATTTTTTTTTTTTTTTTTTTTTAAATACAGGGACAGTGAGGCTAGACTTAAAAAACTGGCAAAATGGGTCTGAGTCTTTCTAATAAAATGCCTTAAGGTTGTTGCTGTCTCTCAGAGGAACATGCGTGAAGGCAAAGCCACAGTAATGTCTGATACAATGGTAATCTGCAATCGTCTCATGGGTTTGATTTAGAGCCTTTGTCCATGTTGTGCACAAATCCGGTTAAAGCAGCTACACCTGCAAACAGCACTTCCTAGTCTTCGACACTAATAAGGTCTTTAGATTTTTGTTAGTAGTATAAAGCTCTTCTCTCATGATATAACATACTGTAAAAAATAAACAATATTTGGTTTTCTGTAGCTGCACTGATTCAATGGTTGCATAAAACTTCCTTAAAATTTAAGCTTTAATTCAACAATCAGAAAGTTTTGGAGGTTTTAACTGAGGATAGCAGAGAGAAGCGAACAAGAAAACCCAGAAAAAAGGGCAACATTTTGTCACTAAAACCATGTTATGAGAACAAAATTGCTTTGAGAAATTTGATACATAGTTTTTGACAGCTTCACAGAATCACAGAATGGTTGAGGTTGGAAGGGATCTCCGGAGGTCATCTTGTCCAAACCGCCACTACTCAAGCAGGGCCACCTAGAGCCAGTTGCCTAGGACCAGATAGATGGCTTTTGAATATCACCAAGGATGGAGATACCATGATGTCTCTGGGCAACCTGTTCCAGTGCTCAGTCATCCTCACAGTGGAAAATGTGTTTCCTGACACTCTGTGTTTCCATTTGTGCCTACTGTCTCTTGTCATAGGGCACCACTGGGAAGGGCCTGGCTCCACCTGCTTTGCTACCTTTGTTCAGGTATTTGTACACATTGATAAGATCTCCCTGAGCCTTCTGTTCTCCAGGCTAAACAGTTCTGGCCATTCTTCATAGGAAAGATGCTCCAGGCCCTTCATCATCTCCGTGGCCTTTCACTGGGCCCTTCTCAGTGGACTCTCCTCAGTATGTCCATGTCTCTCTGGTACTGAGGAGCCCAGAACTGGACACAGCACTCCAGCTGTGGTTTCACCAGTGCTGAATAAAGGGGAAGGATCACATTCCTCAATCGTCTGGCAATACTTTGTCTAATGCATCTCAGGATACCATTAGCTTTCTTTCCAGAAAGGGCTTGAAACTAAGGCTGCTGCTGTACCTTGTCTGGACTGCACGGTTCTTTTGAACCCTGTCTTTTGACAAATGAGGAGCTCCACATAGAAGACAGATGTCATAGATGGGAGAAATGAGATAAAGAATTATTGCATTTTCACCAGAAAGCAGAAGAGATGAAAGAACAGGAAAGCCAGATGACTAATAGGTAGCTCCATGTACCCTATTTTCACATTGTTAACATATTGGCTCCTTTTCCTTGATTCGTTTCTGAGGTACTTTATGACATCCTTATGATAACTTCCTCCATCTTGTCCAAGTCTTTGTCTTCTTATTGGAGTAAGATTTTACATGGGAATTTACTTGTCTGCTGTGCAGACAAACCCCTGAAAATCCATTATACTCAGATCATGCACCTAAAGCAGCTGTAAGGCCAACATGCTCCACTTCAGAAAATAGCGAGGGAGATCTGGGAGAATATGAAAATTCTTTGAAATGCTATTGCTTTTTTTGGTGAAAGAGTTGTTTTATAAGGTCTAAAACTATTTCATTAATTTCTTCCTTTTCATTTTCCTTGTCTATTCCTTTTTCTACATCTCTCAGCAACACTCCCACATATTCATTAGTATAATTTTCCTTAAGGTTTTGGGTTTGGTTGTTTTTTTTTTAATAAGCTCCAACATGTAGCTGCTACTTCATAGAGAGACTGCTGGTCAGGATTTCTGTCACCACGCACTGTTCATTGGAGCATCTCATTTGTAATAGGCATTGAGATTCAAATGGGAGGTAGTCTTCTATATTATCATTTACTTAACAACACTATAGTCTGGCCTGATATGTTCAGATCTGAGACTTATACTTCCAGGAGCAAAAGATACTTAGATTAGTTTCCTCTGACTATATCTGAAACTGCACCTATGAAAAGTAGATAGAATAATTCTCCTATACAGAAAATATGGGGTTTTTTGTTTTCCTTGGGTCTTGATTTAGCAAATTAATTACAAAAGCTAAATTGATTGCAACTGAGGAGAGGACTTTTTCTGTCATTCAGAAGGTTATTTGGCCCATATCAAAAGATCCATATCTGTTAATATGAATCATATGGTTGACTGAACTGTACTTCAGAAATTCTTATCCATACCTGGAAATAGTTATATGTCTGCTAAAAGCATTAATGATTTTGGTTTTCCTCTTTATTATTTTTTATTTTGTATGCTTTAATTTTATACAGAAGTTAGGAGAAATGAAGAACCCTGTAAGGTAAATTAATCTGTGTTGCAATGTCAAGGTGTAAGACCTGGAAATTCCACACTTGCACACTCATCCTTAATTCTTCTCCTTCAAAACAGATGTTCTGGGGAAAAAAAAAAAAAAGCAAAAAAAAAAAAGCCCCAAATCTGCATGTGATTCTGCATTATAAAGATTATGAACAAAGGTGACAAACAGAAGATGCAAAAACATTTGGTGCTTTGAGACTTTCTGAGTTGAGACAATTTGAATGCTCAGTTTTGTAATCTAAGTAGCAGTAAAGTAAGATTTTTATTGCAAATTTTAAGAAATTGTCAAGCACGTTATGAGAAACTCTATTTCCATCCATCAGTGTCAGTGCTTGAACTCTGACTTTCAGAATTGTGAAATATCACCAGAGTATGTTATGCCAACAGAAGAGAAGATATAAACAAAAAACCACATTACAGAACCATGATTCTCTTGGATCAGATGGAAGGTATTAAAGGATCCTAAGGTATTATCAACTAGGAATTAAGTGATGATCCACTACCAGAAATATACGCTCTCACTGTTTGAAGCACTGAATGTATCTATCTTCATTTCTGTTTTCTAAGACTTGAAGTCTCGATGGCATGTACATAATAGCTATATGAGAGAAAATTATGAAAAAGTATACTCCCTTCTGGTAATTTCTGAAGCTGTTGGCCAATTTCAACCAAATTTGTCAGAGGAAAAGCTTCGATAACATCATACTTTACTAGGTACCTGAGAATCCTAACAGAAGGTAGTAGCTGCAGAAAGCACAGTAACTACACAGTGGATTCCTGCATGCCAGTATTCCTATTTATATTTCTTGCTCAGAGGAGCAAAGTATATAATTCTTTCTTGTACATGGTAGATAAGGTAATTCACAAATGAACTCAGAAAAAACATTATCCCTTATGATCCAGTGAATAAACCAACTAGTCATTGCCACAGGTTATCTATTCTATTCTGTTAATATCTCAGGTCATCTGATATGCTCAAGGCAATTTATTCCTTAGAGCTTAAATTCACAAAGGTTAGTAACAATACAACTTTGGCTTCCAAATGGCTTTGGCAATGTGAACATAAATATGAGGTGCTTTTTTAATCATCTTTTGGAACATCTGGCATAGGCCACTATTAGAAATACAATACTGAATGAGATGGGCCAGTGGTCTTGAATGCAAGGTTATTTCCTTTGTGCCTTTCTATTACTTTAGCACAGTCTGGAAATCTGACAAGACTACCAGCGGGAAGAAATTAAATAACAAATAGAGTGCCAGTAACTTCCAAAACCATCTGTTTGTGCAGTAAAACTACTAATAGCAGAAAGGACCTTTACTTCTAAGCATTTATTAGATTGTGAAACATTATTTTGAGTAATGAACTCTTTGAAATTAATTAGTCACCATATGAACCATTTAATACTTTTCAAGCCTGTTGATCAGCATTCTTGCCCCTCTGAATTGCCCTTTTATCTCACAAAACTGTTTTTAGTTATCTTTAAATAGTATTTTGTTTCAGTTATACACATGGACTAAAGAAGACAGAAAAGATAATTTTATTACCGTCTTACTAATTACTAACCAGTAGGGTGTGCTAATCTTTGTACCAAAATTTAAGCTCTGTATTTTTCTGCTCTGATTTTTAACAAGTACCATGGAAAAGATAGAATGTCTCAAACTAAAAAAGCTACTGCTTATCGCAAAAATAATGATAGAAATAGCACTATCATATACAGAATATATGTGCCTGCCCAGAAGAACATTAGGCATAATGAATAAGAAGCAATGTTCTGAGTAACACTGGAGTTACTCAGAAGTGTGTTAACATATTTCCCCTGTACTTTACCAGATGCTAGCATCCAGCATATTCCTAGTGATAAACTCCATCTTCTCTCTAGCTTTTTGATCCCATGTGAAAGATGTAAGGAACAGGAAAGAAGTTGTGGCATTTGACACATTCATCATTCTCTTTAGGTCTAATTGGTGTCCATTCATCACATTAGCAGACATTTGGCCACACACCCATTACATGACCCAAAGGACTGAGATTCTTTACTCTCCTTCCCCAGTTCTGGCATTTCTCCTATTCGCACTGGAGCTATGCTCATGTTTTTCAAGCTCTCTTGTATTTGTGAATCCAGCAAGAAAAGAAAAACTAGTGTGCGCAACACAAATGGTTGGTTTCAAACTTGAATAAGGACCAACAAAGTCTGGAACTGGACAAATCTCAGAGGCTCTCAAAGCTCTAAATATTTGCATGCAATACTGTCACTCTGTTAGAATGATAAACATGCTCACAAAATTGGGGTTGCTTCCACAAGTACTCTGTGAATCTGAAACAGCCAGTATAATTAAAAATCTTAATATTTACACAGAATTATTCCACTACAGTCATAAACTTTATCTGTAGCTCCCATCTTTTTTGAAAATTGCCTTTGAAAAGATTAAGCAAATATCTATGAATCTATTGTTAGTTAAACTGTCTGATACTTAGTGAGAACAAATCCCAGCCTATGGATTTTTCATGTTCAGAGCAAATATTGCTTTTGCACATGCTTTTAGTTTCAGAAATCTTCGGTATGGGCCTTGTGCACAGGGACTCTGTCATTGCACATTGCTTTGTTTTTTTAAGCCTCAGGTAAAAAACATTTACCATCAAGAGTGGCAGGAAGTAAATAGAGAGAGGAAGAGATTTCGTAAACAATTTTTTTTTCTCTCCTCATATTGGACTGAAGAAAGGGAATTACGGTTGGAATACATATATAAATACTTGAATTCATTCCTGAAAGCAGAAAACAAAAGGAACATCATACCAATATGAGGGCCACAACTTTATCCAGCTACTCACCATTGACTGCATAAATTGGATGGGCAGATGGAGAGTAGAGGGTGTTTTCATGAAGCAATTTCTAGTTTTGTGAGAAAATTTGTTTTTTATACCAAGAAAATTGTTAGCAATCTGCAAAGATTTTATGTAGCGTTCGGTTTTTATATTGTGTTTTTAATATTATAGATTTGCATATTCAGAAGACGACAAACAAGCATACGTGTTCCTCTGTTTCTGAATTATCAATGTCCATTCATTAATTCATTCTTGCAGATCCTTCAAGGCCCAGCTTTGAGCAGTAAACTAAGGGGAACGCAGGACAGATTTAGTACCAATAAAACAAAAAGTAGAAGGTCTGACAGGCAACCACCACCTCAGAGGAATACATGAGCAAGAAAATTTTCTTATGGCTTTGTGCATGGACTTCAGATTCAAAACACAAAGGGCAAATGAAGCCAGCCCACTGGGTTCCTTACTCTTTCCTGAGCCAGAAACAGATGTCCAGTGGTAGCAAAGACCAGCTGACACAATGCCCAAGTGCCTTCAGCAGTGTTGTGAAGACCAGGCAGTATGCTATAGCTCAGAGATGAGAGCAGAACAGGAATAGCAGTTCAGAGATGGACAAGTCCCTGTGGGAAAACCTGAAGGGTTTTAGCAGTGTCAGGATTTTTTCCTGGCTAGAGAAAGATTTATCCATAGAAGACTTGTGCAGAGAATGACTGGATACCTTCAAGTAACAGTGCTGCATCTGCAATACACTTTGTGGTGCTTGTTAGAAGAAATCTCTTTCATATTGTTAGAAGAAATCTCTTTCATATAGTTGCATCTCATCTGTGCTGTTCATCCCCCTCATCCTAATAACACCCAGATTTATAGGTGACTACTGGGCTATTTGTCTCACCATAGGAAATGTAGACAGGCTGGTGTTTAGAAAAATAAACCAAAAATTCTTCGTGTGGGAATATCAGCTTGGAATACTTATGATACAAACAGCAGTGAGAAAAGACACAATATAGAGGAGTTGGCAGATGACAAGATTTTAAAGCACTAATAGTAAATTCATACTTCATAATCACTGCATGTAAATGTGAAATGCATCCAAAGATTGGTCTCACATGCTGGTTTTTTGTGTGTGAGTGCAGAGCACAGCTGTTATTGAGATTCAGAGGATTGCAATTTCCGCTGTGGTCTGGGTGGACATGTGTGTGCAGAAGATAGTAAACAGTAGGAAAAAACAAAATGCACTGATGAAGAGAAGAAAATTAAAACATCTGAGATAAATTTCTTCATACTGCGACTTTGAAAGTTTCACGTTTCAGATTCTTGACAGAAATCCCTTTTCCTAATAGGAGTTTTTAGGATTCAATTACTTTAAAAAAACTGCAGCACAGCACCCAAAAGGTTGAATTCTCTAGTGAATCTTTTTTTATTTGAGATTAACAGCCTTATTTCCATCATGGGTGAATTTTGTGCTGGAAGTAATTGTCATATGTACAGGTATGCATATCTGTTCTCCATCTTCAACTTCTGAGCAGGGGAATAGCATCCTGAAGAAAAGGAAGCTACATGCTGCTTCTATATCCTTACCAGCTCACCCAAACATCTTTCCTAACACAAAATACATTGATTACATTCTAAAGAACTAAAGAACATTTTTAATACTACCTTTTGCTCCACAGCCTCGATAGAGATGCTCTGGATCCACAATGTTGCTGTAGTGCTGCCTCCACCATTTATTTAAATTCAATCAACACTCATGGTTTATCACAATGTAATAAGGTCGTTGCCACGTACTGGTCGGACATCAGTAACAGATCCGTGCACGCTCTGTCAAGCTGTTGTAATTAGAAAGTAAAATGCACTGTCTTAAACTTCTTTCATTAACTGTTTATGACATAGATCAGCTAAGGAATAGTAACTAACTCATTAAACCACATTAACTCGGTGCTGTGTTTGAGCCCTGAAACAAAAATCCTTTGAATCTATTGCTGTAGTTCACTATTGCTAAATGTGAAGAACTCCGCAGAGGGTTTTGAGGAGTAGCTGAAATGAGATGCAGTTGTCACCTTAACGTTTCCTGGCAATAAGACCTCATCAGAGCAGTATGTGAATCTATTCCTATTTGTTAAAAGTAAAAAAAAAAATTGCAGAATAGCAAAGGAATGCTGAGTCAGGGCCAAAGCTGAAAAGCATTGCTTTCCCATGCTTAAGCATGAGTATAGGATTGGTAGGTTTAGGATCAAATTCAATGGGATTGAATGGAAAAAGTACAACTCAAAAAGTATTGCAAAAGATCTGATAATTACCTAATCTAGAATTTTAATGTATCTGATGGAGGAAATCTTCTCACCTGAACTCAGATTCCATTTAAAGGAAAGTGGGAGTCCATCTAGTTACTCTGGTTTTCAGATTTTAATGTGACCTGTTTGTAATCAAACTGTAGAACAGAGAAAAACCGACAACTTCTTGGTAGAGAGCAGAGTCAAATGAAGTTCAAATATTTACTGTTTGCAAGAAAAACATTAATGCAAATTGAATCATGTTGTTCCTAGGATAAAGACAAATCCAAAAAAGGTTTTAATTGCTACAATTAAATTAAATGCTATTATTAAATATTTTATAATAAGCAGAAAGCATTTCCAGTAAGAAGCAGGTAAATTTAAGCCTTGTTTTTTCAGTTGATATTAGCATTTGCATGGGCATATGGCACATCTGTGTTCCATTAACTTTATTTACCAGGAAGAGCAAACATTGCTTATTTTCCTTTTTCCTTCCCCTTCTCCCTGGTTTGGAGGTCACCTTTTCCAAAGGTGCTGGAGGTCGAAGGGCAGTGAAAACCGCTCGGTACTTTGCCAGTACATTCACCTCCTATATTATTTCTTTTCTAGCTGTCACTACATTTGGCTAAGAGCTAATTTAGCTAGGAAAGCCACTGTTCGTGCCAGGGCTGATCTGTCAAAACAGGCATGTAAGTGAGCTGATTGCACGGGCCTTCTTGTGCCAGCTTTGCTCCTGAAGCCAGTTCTTCACTGTCTCCCTTGGAGTGTTGTGTGAAACGCTGTCTGCATGCCTATGAGGAGTTCGCTTAGGAAGACCTCATACGCTGCGCACGAATCTGACATGTAGGCCTGGGGGGTCAGAGGGCATGTTACAGGGATTTCTGCAAGGTCTACAACTTGTCATATGAAATAAAACTTTCTGTTTGCTAATGTCTAGCACAGTACTACCAGTAAACACAGGTAAAATAGCTAGGCTAGTATGAAAACTGTCTCTGCTTTTGAAAAATTAACTTTTTTTTAACTATTTGATATCCAAAAATTAACTGATTTATTATCTATTAAAAAAAAAAGTATTTTAGCTGTTTGAATAGTAGTCTTAAACTAACAATAAAAGAAAATATTCAGTACTCCCAAAACACAATTCTTTTGCCAACTTACTGGACTATATAAAGTCTCAAATTAAATTGTTTGGGGGTTTGTTTCACAATCTTAAATAGTCTTATTGAACTAATATCCGGAAGTTTTTGGAAAGAAATGAGGAAAATCACCTTGTTTAAAAAAAACCCCAACAATCCCACACTTGTTTTATTCATATATTCTGATTCCAGAGTTCAAAAATACCCCAACTTTAATTGGTGGTGGGGAAGAATGATGCATAAACACTTTGAAAAACAGGATTTTCAACCATTACGTAAAACTCTTACTACCTACGGTGCCTCAGTGTTTTTCCCACTTAATTTAGTCTTTCTCTCCTGGCTGTAAGTAAACAAGTAAGTTGATGACCGAGTAACATTAGACACTTCCTTACATTCTGTTATCGTGCTATGCCAAAATTTTAGCAGTCTGGTTCTCATGAGCAGAAGAGAATAGGAGAATATTGCCTGTAAACAGCTGTTTCTTTAGAGCCGCCTTCAGTGGAGCTCTTTCCAGACGCTCCCAGCTAGGCTGCTTGCAAACTCAACCCAGCAAAACCTCAGGGCTGACCGCCTGCCCGCGGAGTGAATGGTACATAGGTACTCCATCAGGAACCCGGCCATAAGTGCAGCCTCCCAAAGAGTGCAGAAGCTACTTCCCAGTCTTTTTTTTCCCCATGGCTGAGCCCATTTTGCCTCTGGCAGAATGCACTCCTGTTTCAGATGTCTTTGGGCTTGTGGGGTAGGTACGCCTTACAACTCTGTACTGAAAAAGGGAATTATCTCTATTCCTCTGAAACTGAAGGTTTACCTCTGTTTTGTTCAGAACACTCTGACCAGCATATCAGTAAAATACAGCTAAAATATGGATAAAAGGTATTTTCTCTTTCATTGTACTCCTTCCAAATCAAGAGGTAATGGCGTTTTTTTCAAGGAGGAAGAGGAGTCTTCACAAGGGAAGGCAAGATGGGAGCCAGGGGAGCAAGGCAGGGACACAGTCCCAACCATGAAGGGCAGAGCAGGTCTGGTGGCAGTACCTGGGCCAGCCAAGAGTCCGCTGATTAGCAGGTGAGTCAGTACTGCCGAGTCAGAAAGTCAAATCATCAAGACAAGGTCAAGATCCTCCTCTCGAGTTTAGTTTCCACAGGTTTGCCTGTTTTAATCAAATCTCATTCACAAAGAAATCTGTGGAGACATTCTAGCTCTGCGCAGTCACAGTCAGGAGTGCCTGAATGTGTAACTAGATCTGACCTCATTTTTGCATTTAGTTTTCAGCAGTGCATTTGAGAGGAGTTTAAAACACATTGATCTTTTAGTTTTAGTATTTCAATTACATAAATGCAGTGTCTGGAAAGCTGATAAGAACTGAAATAGGTCTATTTGAGTTCATGGAGCCATGCCAATTCATGCATGCAATTTTAGCATTTTGCAATGGATGCTGCTGAGCACTTTAACTTGTCTGACAGTTTAAGAACTGGTTTAGAGCAGCATATTAAATGAGGCATGTAAAATATACTATCTGGATAATAAATGGGACTGACGCTTCATATTGCAAACTTATACTTCTGCAGGATTGTTCATATTTTAGAGATCTAGAGTACTGTCTGTAAACCAGATTTGAAGGGAATTTACCAAAATTTTCTTTTCTTTCTTGCACTGCTTAATTACTTCGACAGTGTATTTCACTATCACTGTATATTGTGTCTTAATCTCACTTAACAATGTGATCATGATTGTTTTCTTCAAACCCCATCATGATGTCACCAGCATATCAAAGGAATTAATTTGTTTTTTCCCAGTGCCTGTTTCTTTGTACTTTTCCATCCTTCATGGCAAGATTGTCATCTCATTTCCTTTCAATACTAAGGAAGGCTTATTATATCCATCAGCACCTATGAGACTGACAGTTCTTCTATGAAAATATTTATGCATCGTTTCAGTCAAAAGAGTGGTTGTGAGTCCTGGTAGACTGTTATGATGATGGCTCGAGTAGAAAAGGAAGAAGAATGGGTACATACATAGGTAACCTTGTTTTAAGACATGGCTATGTCTCCATACAAGGTCAGAAAGTCATTTGAATCGAATGGTATCAAACTAAAGGCTAAATGCCTCTGTCTGTCATTCCTCATGAGATGTTACTCACAGCATTCCATTTGCACAGAGTGCAATGGAAAAGAAAGGAAGTATCAAGGACTCTGGTTACTGCCTTACACTGGCCCAGATTAACATAATCTGCATATACTAGAAATGGTCCCTAAAGGTGGAATTCTTACACTAAATGCAATTCTCTGCATCTGAGCTAGTGACCGTATTGCCAAGTGCACATTTAGTCAAAAGAATCCCATCATATATCCTATAAGTAGCTTAAGGTAGTTAGACTGTAGACATTCAAAGTTAGGGAATATGAATCCTACCTAAAAGATTATTATGCCCGTCTGGATATGATTAGAGTGCAAGGCAAACTACACAGTTTTTCCTTCCTCCTTACTGATGGTAAGTCCCTTGTTGAGGGTTTACAGGCATTGCCTGTTCTAAGAAACTGAAGGCTTTAAAGAGGAGCTGTGAACTGAAGTGAACTGTAATTTCTGTTCTAGGGTAGACTTTTATTTTTTTCCCCCCAAATCTTCACATTTATTTTGCATTAACTATCCAAACTTCCTACACAGGCACAAGCAAAGTTCTTATTTATTTCAGAAGGAATTTTGTCTGAGTACATGTTGATGGCAAGGATTGACTAGAGAAGTGTATATTTAAAGATATAGAAAACTACAGAGATATTTAAAAAGTTTTGTTTTAAGTGTAATATTTATATGAGCAATAAGAAGTCACAAGAAACAAGTTAATTTCAAAATCCAGAGAATGACCAGTATCTCCTGATCATAGTGTTTACTCTGGACTTAAAACTATGAACCTGACTCTTAGATTTATCAAACGTATGTACAAATTCAATAGTTTCAAAAAAAAGTATCTAAGGCTTAACTTTTCTGGCTGGTGTATCGTATATCAAATGTTCTTTGCTAAAAATAAGAGGGAACATAGTTTGAAAACTCTTATGCCTAAGATTTGGAAGAAAAGATGATCTGCCTTTCATCCAGCCTTCACTAGCATGTTTCTTATAGGTATTATTGTCAAGATTATAAATGCAATTCTTGATTTCAAACCAATTTGCCAGCAGGAAGCCTCCTCAGGAACGACATGTAGCAACACCTGCTGGGCCAATCGGCCCAGTAAGGTAATAAGCTAGTCAAAAAAATAAAATAAAAAAGAGATCAACTAAAACTATTCACTGTTTCTTGCATCTGCTATTTTGAGGATCTGTGATAATCAGTTTCCAACTAGGAGTAGTACAGTATGCTGGAAATTTCAAAACTGTTTGAAGGAAGAAGCAAACTACTTGCTTTTGCTGTTTCCACATTCTTACTAAAAGTTAGAAACAAAATATTAAACAGAAAAAAAGATTAGGCTGAATGAATGATAAATCTTGGGGTTTTTTTTAAGTTTCCTGGAAGTCAGTATAAGCCCTGAAGTAGACTCTGCTCAATGAGGATTTGAATTTTGTCACATTTCTCCAATACCTCCTACAGTTATATCTAGATGAGGATATAATTTTAGACCACTCAGGTATCTAATTGCCTTCCATAAACAAGAACATATGAGCTACTCAGTTGTTTAAACTGTTTCTTACACAGCACTCTGGAGAAAAATACAGTATTTGAGACTTCTCCTGGATGTGAGTAGTTTGAAGCAGTCTTCTGGACTGAATGTCAATTTAACAAATAGTGTGTTTTGCATAGGATATCATGGACTGTGTTATCTTTGGCCTACCTAGAAAACATGAATTTCCATTTAGCTGGACAAAAAATATGTATTATCTAAAATGTGGAATACTCTGGAAAACCTACATATGAAATTAAAGGTGTAATTTTCAGATTTTTGCTCTGTTTCCTATGCTAACCTTCAATGTTTACAGTGATTTGGTATATTCATGTTTGGGGAGAAGAAAGTCTACTTACTGATTGAATGTTCTCTATAGTACAGTAGATCTTCTGTAAAGATAAGCTTTAGGAAACAGAAATCCATGTTTCTATTTGACACTCAAAGAACCTATATAGTTTCGCCACCTTTATCTAGATGACCATTAACAAAGTATATTGCCATTTTAAGCCTTGGAATATTTAAATCATTCTAGAGTGTTAAAAAGGCTTTGCTGTTACAGTAACTCCCTCCTTTATGACCAGAAAGCCATAGTCAATGTCTTAAGGACATTTTTGCTTTTATATTGACTTTTTATCACCATCTTTGAGCTACCTGTTAGTGTCAGAGCTTTTTGTTTCTCTTTAAATGATTAGCCAGACACCCCTCAAGTAAACATTTACACTTTGCTGTGATTTTTCATGGATTCATAGAGCTTAAGGCCAGAAGGGTCTAGCCTGACCCCACTGTGCACCAGAGGTTATTGATTGGCTTGGCTGCTCCATAGCAAGGGCAGTGAGTTGTACTTTTCTGAAACAGGCTTTCCAGCAGGTGTCCTTCTGTAATTTAAAGACCGTGAACATCCATACCTTCTCTTCATATTCTGCTCCAATGGCAAATCACTTAAAGATCACTTAAATCACTCTCTCTTGAAGAGAGAAGCCTTGTTTTCAACTATAATTTCTCAGCCTTCAGTTTACAGCCATAGGTTATTGATAGGCCTTTCTTAATGGAGAGATTGACAAATTAACTAACAAGTTGCTATTTTTTCCTTGAGAAGGTATTTATATCAAATAAGCTCTCAAATTCCTTTTGACTGATTCTTTCTTTCCATCTCTCTATTAGTTTTTGTGGCACTGCTTTGCCTGATTTCCCCCCGCCCCCTGACCATATCTTTTAAAATATGTGCACAGCAGAAATTAGTGGACTAGTCCAATATCAGTTTCTGTAACAGATAAGCACTATTTAATTTTTCACATTCATGGTCCTCATCACTTCTTTTCCCACCACATTCTTATGAGACATTAGGAGGTATTTCTTTATATTCTCTAAAGTCCAGACTTCCACTTTGTTGTTGTGGGCTCCTTTCCCTGGTCCTAGATAAAGAACTTTGTATTAACAAATTTAACACATTTTAATACATTTCAGTTTACAAATTTAGCTAGTCCTCATGAATTCCAACCATGTCCTGAAGATTCATCTGATTGTACATAAACATCTTTGTAATCAAGGGAGGGATTTAAGCAGTTTTAGGGAGTCATTGCCTGAAATCAGGTAAGTCACACCCTAGAAATGCCTAATTCCTTTTACAGAATGTAAATGTAGCTAGTCTATGACAGACTCAGATAAATGAATGTAGACATGGTAGACATCTATCTGTTCTGAAATACACTCTTTATCAGTCTTTGTGAAGGAATGACTTTATGCTTGTGGCTATAACTTCCATTAAAAATATTGAGTACTCTAAGGGTATGTGGAAGAAGAGATCATCTGCTCCTTAAATGGTGTCTACTCAAGGACCTTTTCAGTGAAAAAAGGGATAATGAGAAAAGAAGGAAGCACACAAACCTGACAAACAATTGATAAGGGAGGCAGTAATGAGAACCAAACCTCGTCGGTCACATTAATTGGTAAGGCTATGTGGAATATGGGAATGCTTATGTCAATGGGATTATCTGATTTAGGACGTTGTCAAACAGATGAAAAGGAGAAGGGGGAGAGCAATAAACAAAACATACAGAGGCACAAACACAACAGACAAACCTAGTGGGACAAAGACAAGAAACAAACAAAAATTGATGGGCTATCAGGAAACTGCAGGCAAATTGGGACTTTGCCGCTGATAAGGTTGCAAACCTGAGGGCTCAGGATGTTGCAGGGGGTCGGTGGAACTGCACAGGCTGATGGGGGAATGTGCAGGGGAAGGGGATTGGGGAGGAGCAAAGGGGCGACAGACAGAAAGGGGTACGAGAGGGGTCGGTCACTTGTAAAACAGAGCTGGTCACTACGCTTGTCTGTACGCTTGTCTGACTGAGCCCTGCGCCTGATCTGCACGGTCTGTCCGATCTCCTGATTAAATCCTTTCTTAACGATCACTCCGTGTAATCTCACTGAGTGTGAGTGCTGCAAGGACTAGGTGCCAGCTGCTGGGGGGACCAGAGGGGGTGGGTTTGGGGCCAGCAGCTGAAGTCAGACTGGGGGTGTGGGCACCCCGGCCTGTGGAGTCAGCTACTGGGACCAGTGGGGTCTCTGTGACATGCACTGGAGTGAGTGGGGGTCTCGGTCCCAGCCCCTGGGGCAGGAATAGTGTTCCCCCTGAAAACCAGCTGCTGTTTGGTGCTGGCTGCTGGGGGGGGGGTGACCGTCTGTATCTCCTCTAAACTTGTGTGTGTGTGTGTGTGTGTGTGCATGCATCATTCACTAGCAAACGTAAAGGCGGACCAGTTGGCAAGTAGGAGCCCTGGATCCAGGCAGGGGAATCAGGCAGGGAGAGGGCTTGGGCTGGTATTTGGGGGAGCCATGAGTGTGAGTGCTTGTGGAATGAGCATAGAAGTGCATGTGCCTGTTTGCTAGTGAGCACCAAACTGCACCAGCCAGTGAGTGGGAGACTTGTGGAGCAGGGAAGAAGAATGAGGACCTGGGCAGGGGTGTCGGATGGACAGATGCTCTGTGCCAGTACTTGGGAATCAACAGATGCGCGTCCTTGTGAACCTAGTGAGTGTCAAGTGTGTACTTCCACTAGGGACCTCCTGTCTCTACCAGCCGAAGAGGAGGAGGGCACTTGGCTGGCTGGGCTTGTGTTTTATGTGAGTCCTGTACGTAGGCGCTGTTGAAGGCAGCGCCTTGTCTGCAGCAGCCTGTGCGACCGGCCATGTCAGTGTCCTCTGCGTGTGTGTGTCTGTGTGCATGTGTGTCTCTGGGACACGTGTGTAGTTGTGCTACTGGTTGAACATGCAAATGGGAAAGTAGCAGCAGCTGCGTCCTGCAGCCTGGACAGAGACTCTGGGTCCCTGGGCACTGGGCTGGGCACCAGTGCCCAGGCAGGAGGGTTCTGGGCTGGAGCTGCAGGAAGTGGTGTCTGCTCCTAACGTCCCTTAACAAATACCAGGAGGCTATATTCAAACAGAGTTTCTAATGTTTCCTGTGGAACCCTCAGAAGAACAATTCTGTTCTACAGTGAGGTCTCGCTCTCAATTTCTTTCTGAGATGTCATTTTGCCAGTGCTTGACAGATTTAGTTTGCTTTCTACAGATATGTTTTTCCACTCCTGCTTTCCAGATTTCCTGTTCAAACCAGGAAATGGCTTATACAGAGGAAAAGAGAACCAGAAAATGAGATGTGTACATTTAAATAAGATTTTAATTTAGAAGAGGACTTGCCTAGGTGGGTCACGTATTTAAATTGTCTAACATATTTGTCCCTGGATTTGCCCTGTGACCACAAGACAAAAAGGAAAAATAATCTCTGTTTTACTGGGTATAACACAGCTATTCCAAAAGGAAGACATGCAGCGTACGAAAAAGTGAGTGACCCAGTGACACATTCCCTGGGCATACTGGTGAGCTCTAGCGAAGACCAGCAGAATGCTGGTGACATTCTATAGCTGCCCTCTAGATGAAAGTTCATGTGACAGGGGTGGTATAAACCTCATTTACTATACAAACAAGTAGATGATTTTGGGAGAAACATTTTCTTTCCAGATAACCTTGCTCCATCAGAGCAGATTCTCATGACATGCTAGCATAGAATGAAGATTTGACATTGACAGAAAAGGTCCTGCTTGAGGCGGGAGAAAGGGAAACAGTGTTTCCTGGGAGGTGTCTCCTCTGTGGTTTTCAAACTTTTTTATTTATCCTGGGAAAAGTTCTCTAACTTGCTGGGTTCAGATTCCTAGAAAGAGAAGCAGTGGAGCTAATGCAGTCCCCAGACTATCCAAGGCTGCCTCAAAGACTGTTTTTGACCATGCCAAGAAACTGTTAACCCGTTAGAGACTCAACTTATATGTGCCAAAGCTTATTTTCTCAAAAATGAGTCCATCTCACCGACAGAGAACCATTCCTTTTCACAGGTCTCAAAGTGACAAAGATTACTCTTTCAGCATGCATCAAGCCTAAGCTACTACAGACTGGAATGATAATTTTCCAGAGATACCTCAGAGAGCAGAGCTTGGTTGCAGACCCAAAGATGAATCTTGAATCTCTTAACACCAACTAGAACACTTAGATATAACGTCCCCTTCCCCCCAAAAAAATCCAACAAAAAAAAAAGAAAGGAAAAAAAGCTTCTTTTACCATTGTAAAAGTAGCTGAAAAGGCACAGAAAAGACATTTTAATTTAGCTGAGTTGTATCACAGTTGCCTTTATTACAGCAGTAATTTGACAGAGAAATAAAATGAAATTAATTTTAAATTTGTATTGATTGAAATCCTCCACTCGTAGTATAAATATACATAAAATTTACACATAAAAGTAAGATTGTAGCAGCCATTTCTTTTATGACCACAACAGCAAACTAAACATGACTTATAAGCTCAGATAATGTTGAAAGTGGTAGTAGAAATTGCTTGGTAAGGAAAAAAAGCAAAGAAAATAAAAACCCTGAATATTTAAACCTTGTGTCACTTGCATAGTTTACATATTAACAGAAAATTGTTCATCATTTTTTTGAATTCAGAGTTATGCTTCTGACATTTAAATATGTGGTGCAAATCTGTAAACCAATACCCTTATTCTACCAATTTAGGAAAACTTTCAGAGCTAATTGAAGTGTCTGTGTCATTTCTGTGTGTGTTTTTCAATATCAAGGGCTGTAACATGGCAAAGGAAATGCTTTTGTTGTACAAAGCAATTTTTAAGTGCTTTTAATTAACATTCATTTCCAGGTTGAGTTTGAGTGCTTAAAGACACTTTTGTTAAGCATTCCTGAGGATTCTTCAATAACAGTCAAGTGACAAGTGGCTCTCACAAATGCAAAAGAAGCTTCGGTAAAGGCAAACAAAAATATCCTTCCACTGCTGTCAAAATTCCTTATTTTGTCTGATATTTGCATATCCATACTTTTCCTTTTCCTTCATGGTCGTCGTAAACAGCAGTTCTATGGTTTACTCAAGCACAAAACATACCCTGGGACTTGGAAAGAAGCCTGATGTAGAGATTAATGTGGTATTAGCAGAAGTGTTAAGAAAAAACAAAGCAAACAGGCACATGTAGGTGGTGCCAGATGCCTTCCTGTTTGTGCACACGTTGTGCAGTTTGTAATGCCAGATTAAACTCATGTAAATAGGATCAAAATTACTCTCCTGGGCCAGCCTGAAGATCCACATGGGTTATATTTGGACTGTTAAATATGTCTGTCACTGAAAGTGGTCCCTACCCCGCAGGCCGAGTGGTCCGGTGTGGTTTACCTCCACACAGCTCAGGGACAGTTGCATCAGGAAGAGCATAGTGCACCCACAGGGTCTAACATTTGATCAGATCTTCCCTAGGTCATGTGTATGGGATCTGTGGCCATAATATTCAGAATATAGTAATTATTCTCATAAAATTATAAAGTAATTATAGTTAACGTAATTAGCTAATTTATAGCATGATGCTGCAAATATGGCTGCATGACATAGGCTGTGGCATGTGAGGATGTGGATTGTTTGAGAGTGAAAACTGAGGTGAAAGAGGAGTAGAAATTCTCCGGAAAGTAGGAAGGAAAAAAGGGTGTGATCCTGCCTGTTAGAGGCAATTATGGGCTTAGTTACTCCCAAATCCACACCTATTATTCCTCTTGCAGGAAGGATAATCAGCTTGATATTCTGAAAGTGAGGCCAGGAATGAATTGAGAATGATCAGATGATCAGTACCCAGTAGTGAAAAGCAGAATCCCATGATTTCATAGTTACATGACTGTTTTGCTGTACCCCAACTGAATATCCTGTCTCCAACTGTTGCCAGTGATGGAAAATTACAGAAGAGTACAAAACCAGAAAAAACACACAATGGCATTTTGCCTTCCTGAGCATTCAATAGTCTGTGTTTTAGGCACAAACTACTTTAGAGATAATATAATTGTGTAAAATAACCCTTGATAGATTTCCATAAATTTGTCCAGACTCTTTTTGTCTCATACACACTTTATATTCTGTGTTGAGAAGATCAGCAGCTTAACTGTTAATGCTGTGTCTTATACCTTCTCAGTGTCTCTAACAGTATTTAGCAAGGAACCTTGATAATTACTTTTAGAAATTCAAATAAACTATTAGCTGCTTTTCTATTGTTTACATGTCAAATGCAGTTTATATTAATATGAATTATCAGGGAAGAATATGAGACATGAAGTTCTAAGATAAATGAAAAAAGAGAGGTTCAGACTAAATGCAAGGAGACCCTTTTCCTCCCCAAGGAGACATATCAACAGTGGAGGGGGCTTTCCAGAGAGGTTGTGCAGTCTCCATCTTTGGGGGTTCTCAAGTTCCCAATGGGATCAAGCCCTGAGCATCCTGGTCTGACCTCAGAACTGGTCCTGCTCTGAGCAGGGTTGAACTAGAGACCTCCTGAGGTGCTCTCCAAACTAAATGATCCTGTGATCCTATGTTTTTTTCAAGTACCTGTTCTTAGCTGTTGGCTGCTGTTAATACATATGTATTCCAATGTAGCATTATAACCCCACAGACCTCAGTGTTGGCATAAATGCACAAGACACCACTGCTAACCTTATTCCATTAAACATGACTACAGGTTAAGTTTGGTGTCAAATACTTCTCAAGGTTTATTGTTCAATGTGATAGACCTTTATATGATCATTTCAACAAGGTGTTAATGTGTATAAATCTGTAGCAAGGCATCAGCAGAAAAACATGTTCATTTTGGGAGTTAGCCATGAATCATTAAGGAAAATGGATTGAAAGCAGCCCTGAGGAGAAGGACTTGGGGGTATTGATTGATGAGAAGCTCAACATGAGCCGGCAGTGTGTGCTTGCAGCCCAGAAAGCCAACCATGTCCTGGGCTGCCTCAAAAGAAGTGTGACCAGCAGGTCGAGGGAGGTGATCCTGCCCCTCTACTCCACTCTTGTGAGACCCCACCTGGAGTACTGCGTCCAGCTCTGGGGGCCCCAGTACAGGAGAGACATGGAGCTGTTGGAGCGAGTCCAGAGGAGGCCACGAAGCTGATTGGAGGGCTGGAGCACCTCTCCTATGAGGACAGGCTGAGAGAGTTGGGGTTGTTCAGCCTGGAGAAAAGGCGGCTCCGGGGAGATCTAATTGTGGCTTACCAGTACCTGAAGGGGCCTACAGGAAAGCTGGTGAGGGACTGTTTATCAGGGAGTGTAGTGACAGGACAAGGGGTAATGGGTTTAAGCTGAAGGAGGGTCGATTTAGATTAGATGTTAGAAAGAAATTCTTTACTGTGAGGGTGGTGAGGCACTGGAACAGGTTGCCCAGAGAAGTTGTGGATGCCCCATCCCTGGAAGTGTTCGAGGCCAGGTTGGAAGGGGCTTTGGGCAACCTGGTCTAGTGGAGGGTGTCCCTGCCTGCAGCAGGGGGGTTGGAACTAGATGATCTTTAAGGTCCCTTCCAACCCAAACCATTCTATGATTGATTCTATAAAATATTTACACTGGGCCACTGCAAAGTCTTGACACTTTCTGCTACTCTGTTACCTGAAAAAAAAATAGTTTCTGATAAATATTATCCAGGAAGATAAAAAGCTAAATGAAATTCTTACCTTTTCTGAAAACTGGAAACACTGACTTCTGCTCAGCTGTGCCTAACAGGGTCCAGAATCCTCACATCTTCCATGTCTATAATTTTTTATAAAATTTATATTTCAGCCAATATTGAAAAACAGCCTGTTTAAATCTCTATTTTTATGTGAGTTGTGTTTTACATATCTTTTCTTTCTTCCTGATGTTCCACTGGTGCATTGGTAGGAAGCAAATTTATCCATTTTCATCTGCAGTCCCTTTCAATCTCAATTGGAAAGTCTTTCTTATCCAAGCAGCCTCATACAATATGTCTAACAGCCTTGCTAGCTGTCTTGATCATGGTGTGACCTTTATTCCAGAAAGGGTCTACCGGAATGCCTTACTTGTTTCATTTTTTATTACCTACTAAGAAGAAATTAATAATGATTTTTCTAAGGAAATGTAGAATATTTATCAATGGAAATCTTTCAGAACAAGTTAGACAAACATCTCCTGGAAATGATTTAGTTATCGTTGGTGACAAGAGATGAACTAAAATCTGTCATGCTGATTTTCTAGCCCTGTGTTTTTATTGTTCTCTGTATCAGCACTCCTCTAAACTCTACTACAAGCACTTGGACAGATACATGAGATTGCGTGTGTCTTTTTGGGATGTATCAAGTAATGTTTTGTTACTATCAATATTACTTCCATGTTTGATTCTACTCCAATGCAAGATCTGTTGTGCAGGAAATAGAGCTGAAAAGTAGGAAAAGAGGAAATGAAATATGTCCTGCTCTCAAATAACATAAAATCACACATTATAATAAACTTTAATTATAATTATATTGTTATAGGCATCCTGGCAGAATGATAGTAGAATACTTTAGATATTGTTTTCTTGACCATTGCTGAAAAACCACATAGACTCCAGGCCAAAATCCCTCTCAGTTCTGGGATAATTTAACTGGTCTCTGGGGTTTCCCTAACTCTGGAAGTTGTTATACCACTAATTTACTGAAAAATGCTGATCAATGTCAAAAAGTTTTAATATGTCATTGTAGCATGAACTGTTCCACTTGGAGTAAAAACATAAGAAAACATAGGAAATGTCTTGCTGAGTAAAATTATTGGTACTTTCAGCTTAGTTTTCTGTTACCCACAGAGCGATAGGAGATGCTGACCACTGTTTGCTTTTCATTTCACTTGCATTCTCTCAGTATCTGTGACTTATTTATGAGGGATGCTACAGAGTATGTTCAAAACCAGTAGCCACTTATGATCGTCTTGTCTACCAATTTGTCTAATCCCTTTTTGAATCTGCAGGTGCTTTCTGGTTTCAAAACTTTCTGTAGCAGAAGTTTCCAGAAGGAAAGAAGTACTTACTCATATCTGTTTAAATCACCTTCCTGCTTGTTTCATTCAGTGTTCCCTAGTTTTTACATTATTGGATTTGTCGTTCAGCTTATATTCTGCCTTCATGATTTGTAAACTTTGAAACCTTGAGTACTGAAATGAGAAAGGGCTGAATGCAATCAGAAACCTATAATTAATATCTAAAATCGATATTCAAATTATTTAAACTGCTTTAAATAGACAAAGTGATTTAACACACATGACAAGAGTAATAATATTGAGTTTTCCAGTGCTGGATTGACATTATTGAGTGTTGTATTTGAAAAGAAACACAGCTAAACAAAGTGAAGGCACTGAAAGTGTATCTAAGGCCATATGGAACACAGCAGCAGTAAGAAGGTGTTTGGAGAAAAATCTTAAAAACAGGGTAATGTCTTTTAGCCATTTTTCCTGACTGCTTCCTTGTATTTGATAGAGCTTGATAGAGTTTTTGCCAAATTACTTAATCACAAACTGAACCTACTTACACTTTTGGTCTCCACAGCACTTGATAGTAATGAGATCCACAATTTAATTTTACTCTGTGTGGAAATGTACTTCCTTTTGCCTGATAATTTCATTGGATGCTCCGATTTCCTGGACTCTGAAAGAACGTGAATAATAGTTCCCTAATCAATTTCTTCATACCATTCACAATGCGGTGCAACTCTACCACATCTGTCCCCTGCTGTCTGCTTTTCAGGCTGAAGAGTCCTAGTTTATTAAGTCTTTCCTGATATGAACACTGTTCCATGTCTTTGATCATCCTTGTCATCTTTCTTTGTACTTTAGCAGGCTGTACCTTTCTGAGATCGGATGATTAGAACAGCATGAAGCACTCAAGATGTGGATGTACCATGGGTTTATACAACAGGGTAATTAAATATTGTGGGGTTTCTAAATTCTTTTTCTGATGATACTTTACATTCTTCTCCTTTTCATTTTTATTGACAAGAATCTGATATTTTTATTTTACAGCTCATAACAATGTAAGATGTCTTTACTGAGTAGAATCAGATAATTTACCTCACAGGGTAGGTGTAGCAGTTATCTTTTTGACTATGTGTATTGTTTTCAATCTGTTGAAATTACTCACTTGCTGCCTTACTGAATAACCATTCCTATAAAACAACTTCGTGCAACTATTTGCAGCCAATGTCGTTGGGGCTTTTTTTAACCTCAGTGGTTTTGACTTACTAGCAAAATTTCCCATTTCACTATTTACTCTCTTCTTCAGTATGAATATGTTTGCAGGGCAGAGGTCCCAAGAAAGGCAATAATATACGTTCAGTGATAACCTATGTTGAAAACTTCTTACCTCAACTCCTTATATTAAGAGAAACCTCATTTAAACATCTTTTGTACAACAATGGGAAAAATAATGGGGAAGGGTGAATAAATATTTGAAATATTAGTATGACTTAATAAAATTAAATTAATGCTTGGTAATATAAATTATCATACTAGGAAAAAGGTGATCTAAAATACGTACATGCAATGAGAGGATGAGAAGATATTACATTTGCTTAAAAGAATTACCTAAAAGAGAAGAGAATGATCTACCACTTACATAATCTATGAGTTTGATAATAATAATAAAAAAAATACATTCTGAATTGCACTGACAGGCACATCAAGTTGTGGAGCAGAAAAGCTGTAGTATATATGATTTCAAAAGGTCCCTTGGGAGGTCTCTAATCCAATCCCCTGCTCAAAGCAGCATCAAATGAATTCAGCCCAGGTTTCCCACAGCTTTGTCCATGCCTTGAAAACCTCCAAAAAAGGGATGCCTGCATTGGTTGGAAATCAGCTCCAATATTAAATATCCTCACAGCAGGTTTTTTGTGTGTTTGTTTGTTTGTTTGGTAGGGGTTTTGGTTTTTTTTTTTTTTTTATATCCTGTCTGAACCACTCTTATTTTAACTTTCACTTGTTGCCTCTTATCCTCCTGTCACGCACCACTGTGAAAAGCCTTTCTTTACATTCTCAGTGACGTCCCGGTAGGTGCTGTGGGGCTGCTGTCAGGGGGCCCCAAAGCTGACTCTTCTCCAGGCTGAACAAACCTGGCTCCCTCAGCCTCTTCTCATGGGGCAAGTGGTCCAGCCCCCATCTGGCTTGGTGGCTCCCTGCTCCACAAGGTCCAGTTCATCAAGTTGACAATTTCCCGCATCTTGTGGAACTTTCAGTACCTCAGAGATTTTAGTTTGGTTATCTAATAACTATTATGATGGATCTAAAATTCACATAGAAATAAAATTCCATGTGATTTATAAAAATGTTATTCAAGTATTTCAGGGATACTGTGGTTATCATCAGTAATTTCTAACGAAAGGAAGCAAACTTCTGGGAAACTTCTTTTTTGACAATATGAGAACTGTCACAAGCCGTCTTAAATGAATTCTTTGCTGCATTTGTTAATGTAATGAATGTTCACTGAATTTGCTAACGTGAATGAGCCTAATACCTTTAAAGTACTTCACAAATTTCCACATAACATATGGGCAGCATTTGTTATGCGAGTATACACACATACATATGTATGTTTATACGCAAGTACATATGGCATCATTGGATATAGAGTCCTAACTAGTTACTTTGAATTAGTGTATGAAATCACGCTCATTTGCAATGTGCACAGCAAGTATAAAAAGCAGAAAATTTTCAAACTTTCATAGGATATATAATTCAAAGGGTTAATTTTTTTTTTCCTTGCAGAAACAGTATTGCCAAGGATTTCTTGTTTATGGAAAATAAGATGCTTCAAATTTGATTTAGTCAAATGTAACTGCAGCCTGTCAGTAATTTGTGGTTAAAGTATAATTTTCTTGAAACATAAGCTCCTCTTTAATGTAATTTTCATGAAACCATCCTTCAGGATGTGTGCAGCCTTTAGGTCAGTAAAACATAAATTTCAAAAGACCTCATTCTCTAAGGAAAAAAATGTCTGTTTGTATTCGTATTTGAAAGCATACATACAAGTAGTCATCAAACCTACAGCTTCCTTAGATACATCATTAATTTATGGAGGCTTCGAAAGGAAGAGGCAGTTTGGGCCTGATTTAAATTTATAGTGTTCAGCAAAATGTTAATTCTGATTGGTTCTTAATAGAGAAGTTTAGGACTGAAATCAGATTGTCTGATTATTATTGTATCAAAGCGAAGAAACAAATTGAAAGACACTCAGTGTATTTCAGGTACTGAAATTAAAGTTCCAGTTATTTACCATAGGTAAAACTTTCTAGAACACAGAAAAATGTTGAATTGGCACTTTCTGAAAGCTTTCCTTTATGAAGGTATTTGCTTATTTATTCTTGTTTCTGACTTCGAGTCGTCACTGTTTCTTTTGTAGGTGGAAGTAATGACAACACTGAAACAGCTTTGAGAGACTATTCTCTGGTTCAGTGAACTGAAAATTACACAACCTCTCTTGAGGTTCTGTTTGAATTTTTGAAGTGGTTATACAAAGTCTTCAAAGATGTGTGCATTAAAATAAGTCAGAGAAGAAAATAAATTGGGAACAAATCTAGCTTACCTTACCCATTTAGGTTGTCCTATGGATGTTAATGACACCACTTAATGTGAAAAAGATGGGAGCATAAATTTTTATTATATTAAATTTATAGTCAGCAACATGTAACATACTTTAAATCCATGAAAGAAATATTTTTTTCTAACAGGATCATATTTAAATCTCTTGTTCTGCAGTAATTTCTGTAACAGTCTTTATTTTCTGTGGATCATTATTAGATTTCATAGTACTTTTCCATGTTGAGGAGGTGACCTAGAATGTAAGTTCCAAAGAAGTTTTCAGAGAAGAAAGTGCGGGAGGGTGTATGGGCTTCCAAATGTTTATGGCTATCTCCTCAGCCGTTCTTCGATGTTTTCTTTTGCTTTTGATATTTTGGCAAATCTCTGCATGGAAGTGAAAATACACGTGTTAAGAATGAAAGGTAAATACCCTATTTCATGCTGACTATTCCTCCTTGCAAAGAGGGGGAGAAAAGTGAACCAAAAGCAAGCTAAATGCTCTTTCCACCTGAACTTCAAGGATTAGGAATCAGCTTGCTTCACTATACACACAATTTTCTGTGTTTTTAAAGAGATAATGTGACATAGATTTTCTTAAAATGCCATTTCAGTAGATGAAAAATTAACTCCCCAGATTTTCAAGAGTTCTGAGAATTAAAATAAGAAGTGTTACCTCAGGATTCAAGAAGCTTCCCAATAACACCTATCTTGTCTGTTAATTCTAGAAATATCACTTCTTACAAAGATTCAGTCAAGAATTCATGCAAAAGTACATAGATAACTTCTCTATGTTATTATCCATGTTTTATGTAGAGAAGAAACATGAATCTAAAGATCTCCTTGGCGCTAATGCGCTAACATTCTTTTAACATAAAACCAGTAAAGCATGTTAAGCTCCCCAGTATAAAGAAGCTAATGGCGAACTTGTATGTAGATCAATAAAAATTTAATAGAACTGTGATTATTTTCTACAAATACGCTATGATGAAACAGAGCATGTTAATCTAATGTGAAAATATGAATACCAATGCTTCTGGCTCTAAAGAAACTGATAAATATTTTAATTATAGATCATGAATTTTTTACTAAATATAGTGTTAAATATAACAGTAATTTGCAGTATTTTTTGATTAGCATATACAATTCATTTGGGAAAAATTATCACAGGTGTTTTCTTTTTTTGTTATATGAGAAAATGGCTGTTAAAAGAACATATTTTAATCTTGTCTTTAAATAGTTTTTTTAATGGTGCCTTAAAACCTTACATATTAAAAACTAAAGCCTTATGTATTAAAAAGTACTCACCGTTTTTCAGAAAAAATGTATCGATATATGTGATATCTGAAATAACTGCAGCATGTTTAGATTATTACTATCATTTAACATAAAAATGTGTATTCAGATAACCACTACATCCTTCAGAGCTATCAAAGATGGCTCTATGTATGGTTTCACTTATGATAATTCCAAGGCGTGTGAATTACTTCTAGCTTCACTAGTTTTGTACATAGCCTGTGGATGCATCCTGATATGTTGCAATAAATATGAGAAAAATAGGGATAAGAAAGAGACTGTTTTCTACAGTCGTACACACTTTCTACTCAAATGAACAAATACAATCTTCAGTCTTACATCGATGTCACACTGTGAATGGCAGGGATTCTAAACAGAGTTTTATTATTGCTCATTAGTAAAAATTTTGATCAAAATAATAATCTACTGAGTGGGTGTAACAGCTCATGAAATAGGTAAATGCTGAAATTATTAGATTTCTGTTTTCTGTCTGAAATTTCCCCTCAGGCATATAATTTGTTTGGCAATGGGCTAAGAATGCATACTACCTGTTTATGGAGTAATAACTATATTCTTTGCTAAGTAAACCCCGAAGCAAAATTCCAGAAGGTTTGTCAGCTTACAATATAATTATTAGAGACAAACCCATTAATTCTCAAGTCATTAATGAATATTATTATATTTATTGTTACAGTTTTATATCTTCTCATCCTTCACTCTGCTTAGCTACTATAAATCTACTCAGATTAGCTGTTGTCTTTAGAGCTATTTAATGAAAATGTTGGTCAGAAGTTTTGTCTCTCTTCTGTCATGTCACTTGGTGAAAAGCTGATCTCACCATGAGCAGGTCCCATTATTATTAGATTATATTGCATATTTTTGTCTCTCAAATCAGAAGATAAAGAAACAAGACAGCATAGTAGTACCAGTTGTAATGCAATGTATTACCTAAAAGAAACTACCTACACTGATTTAGCAGCATAAGCAGAGATATAGAGCTTCACAAGCTGGCAGAGAACAAGCTAATTACCAAGATTTAAAACCAAATTTAGAATGATAGAATAGAATCCTAGAATGGTTTGGATTGGAAAGGACCTCAAAGATCATCTAGTTCCAACCCCCCTGCCATGGGCAGGGACACCCTCCACTAGACCAGGTTGCCCAAAGCCCCATCTAACCTGGCCTTGAAAACTTCCAGGGAGGGGGTATCCACAGCTTCTCTGGGCAACCTGTTCCAGTGCCTCACCACCCTCACAGGGAAGGATTTCTTTATGATATTATCTCATCTAAATCAACCCTCCTTCAGCTTCAGGCCATTACCCCTTGTCCTGCTACTACATGCCCTTGTAAACAGTCCCTGTTCACATTTCCTGTAGGCCCCTTCAGGTACTGGAATTTGAGGTGAAATATTTCGACATAATGAAGGTACGATTTTGAAGATAACATGATCATATCTGTAGTGAGAATATGAATAACAAATGCAGAGGTTAGTTAATGAATTGGTCTGTCAGAGTTAAGGGTTTGTAAAGCTAACCTGCTGTCAGCAAATCTAGGGAAGTGTTGGTGATCAGTGGATTTCTTTACATGAAACATTAAAGCAATGACAGAGGAAAATCTACTGGTGGAAATCAAGGTCATCCTTTGATCTGTGAATTTTAACTTACATTAGTAAGCCTGAAAATGATAAATAGACATGACCATGAAATTTTATTTTTGCATGCCATGGAATATAGACAAATACAATTAATTAAATTGGCTGTCTTAAACATAAGGGGAAATATGTAACAAATATCCCTATAAATAATTGCTGTGTTGCCAATGATTAGGTCGATGACCGTGTATGATGGTTGAGACACTGTCACATCTAATTTATTTACACATGCCTGTCTGGACAGTAACCTTATCTTCCCCTGCAGACCCTGTTTGTTCAGTGGTTGTGTTTTGCCAGTTTAGAATACAAGCCATCTAGGACAGTCTCTATCCTTGTGTTATTTCTTTGTGCTATATCCAGTACAGTAAGATTCTAATCCCTGACAGAGAAAGTCAAGCACTATGCAACGGATATAATTTTTGTTGTGCTTGTGCCTTATCTCATCTGCTTATTTTTTGGTTGTTGTTGGGGTTTTTATTTATTTAAAGATTGGGGTGGTGGTGGTGGAGGTGTGTTTGATCTTTATCTAATTTACTTTTATTTACTGTGATGTGGTAATTTTTTTAAACTCTCTCCTGACTGTATATATATGTATTTATGATGACTAGATCATCTTGTCTGACCTTTAAATTAAGACAGGGCCTTGAATATTACTCAGTTTCACCGTACTGAGACTAATAAATTGTGTTGAACTTCAGGCTACATGATACACAAAATTCAGTATCTCTCTCAGTAAATTTTTCTGGAGATAAAATACTGTCAGTATTAAAGAATTCTGCCAGGTTTCTTATTTGAATGCTTCTGGCTTTTATGCTGAGTGTATTAATCTCTTAGGTTAAGAGTCCCTTAACAGTTATTATTTTTCCCACATGGAAATGCTTATGCACCGTATTGAAATGAATTCTCAGCCTTCTCTTTAATAAACCAAAATAAAAATCTGGAGAAATTTTGTTCTTTTGCTATATTTTTTCCATGTTTTCTTCATTTTGGGGAGATATTTTTCTTCATCTTGCATGCTTCTCCCCTATACTTTGGTTCACTAAAGTATTGCTAAGCTATACTAAGGTCTGAAATTCATTCATTTACACATTTATTTCCAGTTTAATTTCTTTCTATATTTTTCAAGTATATGTCTGAGTTTTTTTTCTGTAATTTTATTTTTATACATTTGCACCTCTAGTTAGGATTAAACATTCAGAAATGACTTGAGTAAAGCTATGCATCTTACTTAAACAACCCATTTGGTGGCATGTCTGCCTAGTTCATTTGTGGCTCAGCCTCTGAAAACTGTTTATGTTTTTGAACATTTTCTTTGGTGTTTTATGCCTCTTAACTCAGGGCCAACTGACCTCAGAGAAAACTTCCCATTAACTCCACTTAACTGATCAATTTTATTCTCTTTTTACAAAGTTCCTCCCCCCCTCATTATCTTTCTTAAGCTTGTTATTATATGTTGAGAGTAGTGTTGTAATTGTGAAAATACTAATATACAGATTGTTTCTGTCTTAAGTGTGCTACTTTCTTGCCCCAGTGTAGTCAACTAAAATTGGCCGGATTTGATTTTGCGTCTGTGGCTTCATGTTGATTTCATCCACAGTCTTTGCTACAATACCTTAAATATCTGCAATATTTATTGCTCGGGGAGTTCCTTTTTTCTCTGGACATATCCTAGTAGGAATGAATATTATTTATACAATATTTTTAATAATGTACTCACTAAACTGGATATTTCAGTAATATTTCAAAAGCCTATTAGTGGACTAAGCAAGAACAGAAGACAAAGCAGGAAGGAAAAAAATAGATATCTTTGAAGTGAGGGGTCTGGGTGAAAAAACAGACATGAGGTCCACTTATCATTTGTACTAAAAGGCTACTTTATTTTTCTGTACCAACATAGTTGGCCTTAAAATGTGTTTATTTTCTGATTCCTTTATACTGACAGGGTTATGAAACAAGGATTTAACCTAAGTGAGAGCACAGACCTAAACAAAATATGTTTGAAATTTTCCTCATTAAAAACAATGACAAATATCTAAAAGTAAGATCAAGAGAAATTAACAGTCCACAGAAACAATATGAAGATACTCCCTTAATTTCTTTTATTTTTACTTTAACCAAAAAGTCAGTCAAATGTAATTCTTTTTTTTAAAAAAATGCATTTTATATTCTTTGCAAACTGAAAAACAAGAATAATAAAAAGAGTGAAGAAAAAGGAATAAAAAAGGTCAGATAATAAAATAAAATGTAAACTCTTTCAGAAACAGACAGTTTGCTGGAGAAAAAGTGAGAGGAACTAAAATGACTGAAAAGTCAAAATACAGAGCATAGTGTTTTACTTCCATACAACGGAGCCTAGGAAGAGTTGACTCAGCTTTACTGCAATAACACACACCAACACTAGAAACAATCTAATTACATACTCTTCTTTAGAAGAAAAACATCCTTGAAGTTACTTTCAGCTATGCAAATGACCCTGAATACCTGCCCATAACAACTGTATTGTTGTGATAAAAATACATCTACGACTATTTTCATTTTTCTAAAAATTTATTCTGAGAACTGTGTTCTGACAAGCATTCACATTTTGAACATGTTATCTAGACTTTCACCAAAGTAAAAATATTACGAAATGGAAAGGAACTGAAAAATTCCAAGATGGATGATGTAGCTATGTTTCTTCTTTTTTATGTACTGGGATCAAGATATTTGAAATAAGGCTTTATTCCCAGACCCATATCTTTTGCAATCAGAGCTGAATATCAGAGTAAAGGAACGGAAATGTCTGTGATATCATCATAGAGTAATTTGCACCTTTGTATTGTTTAATTTAATTTCTTCCAATCGACTGCAATTACATAATTGGAAGCAAAGTGAAATACAAATTCCTTTCAGTTATTTTAGAAATTAAACAGGATATATTCTAAATTAGACAGTGAATTCAGCTACAGGGAAATCACATTTTGATAGCAGCAGTTGAAACTTTTGAGAGAGATTTTCATTTAAGAAGGTCATAAAAAATCAGAAGAGAAGTATTAGTCTTTTCAGACTAACTATTTCACAAAACCTACACTGACAGTTTGCATGCCTTGGATTCAAATATTTCAAGGCTTATTTTAGAATCTAATTTTGAGTTTGAGGTTTCTGAGTGCAGCTGACTCTCATCCTCCTGGCCATGACATTTCCGCAAGACAAAAAAGGTGGTATCAGCTAAGCTGCCCCAATTAAAATAAAAATAGTTGAAACTTTTTTCATGATGGATTTGTAAGTAATGGTCCCAGACTATGACTATCTGCTTTGGAAACCACTATCCCTCCAGTTATGAATATCTGAGGTAGGAAATTGAAGACTTAATTATATTAGGTAGCTCTGGCAATTTTAGGCACTACTGCAACCTTTGTTAGTGGAAAATATGCTGGAAAATGTGTAAGACAAGTTTCTGCAAATTTTGGTCTCCTAACCTCTTTTTACCTTTAAAATATCCATTTTTCTAATGGTAGAAAGCATTATTTACATCATATTACATATTTATACTCTGCTTTCTGTGTGATAGACAAGATATGTTTTCCGCCCTGAAAAGCAGGTAAGTGGCAGGAAAGAAGCAACAAAGAGTGAATGACAAAAAAAATTGAGGGAAGAAACAGCCAAAGAGTTCCTGATGATGACAGAAATGAGAAGGAATATGCTGAACAGGTATCCTCTGGAAAACTAATATAGCCTAACAGCTAATATAAAGGATAAAAAGCCATGAAATCCTACTGAAGTGTTAGGTTTTATTCATGAAATCAATCACAAAGAATCAACAGAGAAAATTGTTAATTACAGAGGATGAAATGAGCTAAGAGTAATAGACATTATAAAATGTATATAGCCTTCACTATTGATTGGTTGAAGTCAAGATCGCCAAATATTGAAGTGATAGAAAAATCATTATTCACTCAATTTTTATTTAGCTTAGATGAACACATACATATTTTCCATTCTGATTCCAGTTTCTGGTAAAAATATTGATTTAAACCAGATAACTCTCTTCTTAATTACAAAACAATCCAGCGACTAAAATGACCATGACTTTACGCAGACACTCTCGTAACGACCACCATAGTACACTCATGTATACACTCATGGCACTGTATTTCGTACAGGAACATTTGCAAGATCATGCACTAGTTAATTAGCATCATGAAGTTAATTTTAGTTGGATGAACATTAAGCAGCAAGGTGAGATAAGGACTGTGATTAATATAGGACAATCATACAGCCCAGCACAGTCTCATACTTTCAGTCCTTCTCGAGTGTTACCTTATGATTACTAAATAGCTTGCTTAGTTGTGCCTTATTCTCCCCAAACAGTTCTATTCTGAAAAAAAGGTATGTCAAACTGTTGGAAAAAGATGAGGTTAGCAGTTTGAAATACTGAACAGCAGTGCAGAACTGTGCGCTTCGTACAAATTAATCCATCCCTTAGCAATAATCTAGCAGCCAATCAGAATTCTCCCTTAATCTAAATAGCTTTATAATGCACTTTAAATCACCGAAGTTCAGGTGCCTTATACTATTTAAATGAAAAGTAACAAGGAAATTTAATCTTAAGATTATTAAGCATTTATAGCAATGGCTAGGGGGTATCACCTAGCAACAACATGGCCTACAGAGTAAATCTAATAAACCACAGCTCATCCTTTCTGTCATCAATGATCAAATAATCAAGACGGGAAAAGCACAAGTAGTGATGACATTGAGAGAATCTAATGATAAAGTACAGGAGCATTTTAGGAGACAAAGAGTATGTTTAGATAACGGAATATAGTCTGCACAATAATTAGGATAAAGCAAAGCTGGACTTCAGCCATGGTAAGCTGAATGGAAAGAAAAGATTGAAGTGAGGGGGAGGGGGAAGAAAACTGGAGGAAGAAGATAAACGATTAAACATGGCAGAGATAGGGATTCAGGAAAAGTAAATAAAATAAGATGCTGTCAAGGCATCTTTCCTCAGCAGACTTCTAAAAGAGAAGGGCAGAGAGATTAAAATTTTATCAGATAGCTTAAGAGATTATGGTAGCTGTACCTTAAAACATAAAAGCTACTTTGCAGGGCCTCATGCAATTCAGCAGGATGCTGTTGGGTCAGAATTGATATCAGCAAGGCACTGAGGATAAGTTTGAAGTTATCACACTGTAGAAAGGAGAAAAGTTCAACCCAAGATTTACAATAAATAAAAAACCCAAAAAACCAAAAAAAACCCCCTTGCACCAGGGTTTGCAGCAGATAAAAAATGCATTAGAAATGTATATAATTACAGTTAAGCACTTATCATTTTGGAAAGGTGGTATTTACTCAGGCTTACACTACACAGAGGAATCTCTGCTTTTTTCCTTCTGAGTCCATGGTGCTGAATTCCACATGAAGGTTCACTAAAAACAGGGGGGCCTTTCTGTCTGAGAGTATTTCATATTCCACTCTAGAGATATCTACAAGACCCCAATTGAACAAATAATGGTAAAAGCACATATTGATAATCACAGGAAAAAGTATATGCTTCATAGCTCTCCAAAGCACTGAATTTCCTCTTTGTTATATTCAGCACAAACCAGTCAAATGACAGACAGTAACTCTGGCTAATAATAACTTGAATCATTAGTCCCTGACAAAACGCTTCTGAAACTCCTATATTGTTAGGTTTGTCCTAAAACACTTTCTGCAACACGTAGTGCTCCATGTTACTGTCAATGCCATTATTTGAGCTAGCTGGACAGAAGTTGCTGGAGAGCCTCGTGGAGAAATCTTCTCGCCCTGCGGTCAAGGAAGAAGTGGACGTTAAAAATAAAGAATAAAATGAAGGCATCCCTAGGTAGAAAGGAAGTGAGAAAGAAAGTGCCATCTTATCTTTAATGACACTTTCCTCAGCACAAGGATCTAATGTAATTATTTAAAACGTCAGTTTATTTTAACTAATTTATCAGTCAGAAACAGTAAATGACACTTTCAAGGACACTTTCAACAGTTTTCAAATACTCACTCAAGGTAAGTATATTTAAGACTGCAAGAAGAAAATATACATCATACATTATACAGGGAATAGTTTATTCATGTTATAAGTTAGAACTAAAATAACAGCTGTTCATTGTGTTGGGTTTGCGTGGCAAGGTTTTGGTGGCAGGGGGTCTACAGGGGTGGCTTCTGTGAGAAGCTGCTAGAAGCTCCCCCTGTGTCTGACAGAGCCAATGCCAGCCGGCTCCAAGATGGACCCGCCGCTGGCCAAGGCCAAGCCAATCAGCACCTCTGTGATAACATATTCAAGAAGGAAAAAAAAACAGTTGGAGAGAGCTTTTGCAACTGGAGAGAGGAGTGAGAAGATGTGAGAAACTCTGCAGACACCAAGGTCAGTGCAGAAGGAGGGGGAGGAGGTGCTCCAGGCGCCGGAGCAGAGATCCCCCTGCAGCCCGTGGTGAAGACCATGGTGAAGCAGGCTGTCCCCCTGCAGCCCATGGAAGAAGGATGAGGGGGTGTAGAGATTCCACCTGCAGCCCGTGGAGGACCGCACGCCGGAGCAGGTGGAGGCACCTGAAGGAGGCTGTGGCCTGTGGGAAGCCCACGCTGGAGCAAACTCCTCGCTGGACCGGTGGACCCGTGGAGAGAGGAGCCCACGCCAGGGCAGGTTTGCTGGCAGGACTTGTGACCCCATGGGGGACTCCACACTGGAGCAGTCTGTTCCTGAAGGTCTGCACCCCATGGGAGAGACCACGCTGGAGCAGTTCATGAAGGACTGTCTCCCGTGAGAGGGACTCCATGCTGGAGCAGGGGAACGATGAGAGGAGTCCTCCCCCTGAGGACGAAGAAGCGGCAGAAACACCATGTGATGAACTGACCGTAACCCCCATTCCCCGTCCCCCTGTGCCGCTGAGGGGGGTGGAGGTTGAAGCCGGGAGTGAAGTTGAGCCCGAGAAGATGGGAGGGGTTGGGGGAGGTGTTTTAAGACTTGATTTTATTTTCTCATTCCTCTACTCTGTTTTATTTAGTACTAAATTAGATGAATTTCCTCTCTCAGTTTGGTCTGTTTTGCTCGTGACAACAATTAGTGAGTGATCTCTCCCTGTCCTTATCTCGACCCAAGCCTTTTGTTATACTTCTCCTCCCCATCCCGCTGCGGGAGGGGTGAGCGAGCGGCCGTGTGGCACCCAGCTGCCGGCTGGGCCTAAACCACGACATTCATTATGAACTACATTCCTCCTTAAAGCAGAGACTTATTCTAAATTAGTTCTTTGGAATAATAGGAACTGTAAACAATTGTTTTGTGTAGGATAGAAGAGCATTAAAATATTATTTAACATTTAGGACTTGAGTCAGTTGGTCACATAGAGATATCTAATACCATTTGACAGTATGAAAACTCTCTGGTCCCCAGATCCAACCTTAGAAGTGTATAAGTTTCCAATGTAATATCTCCCACCCCATACCTTATTTACACTAGAATATCTCAAAAATGGTTGGATAAATAAGTAGACCCTCAGTTTCAGCAAATTTAAAATTAATATTTCATCCCCAAAACAGGCACCAAGAATTTTTTACAAGCTAACTTACCGTACAGAAATGGAACACAATATTACTTAGAGCCAGAAGTTATCTGTAATCATTCAGAATAAAGACTTGTATTGCCCTGCACAGTAGCAAACTTCATCTCTGCAGGAGGGCACTTCAGTGAAAGAATTAGGTAACTAAAAGAACTCTATATATCTATACTGATAACTGAGAAACCTGAATCTGTAGTAATGATTCAGTCTCCCCCATCATCCTCTTAGCTATTGCATAAATACATTAAGAATTTCAGTCTTTGATTGTAAAGATCTGTTGGTTTTTATAGCTCTTCTCCTCTGCATATCCAGAACTATTTAGTCTGTTTAGCTCATTATCTCACTTTCATGAAAATGCAGAATGATTTTTTTTTTCCTGCAAAATTAGCCTATTGGAAGAAAAAGCCAGTACATACCAACAGGATACCCACCACAAAACGCTTCCAGAGCAACACATGGTTGGAGGGTGATATCACTTACAGAAGACAGCTTTACGAGGTACAGATGATCAAGAAATAAGAAAATAAATTCAATTCCCTTCTCATCTGGAGTGGGCTAAACCCCATAATTCTTTTTCCTGTGAGAATTTCTGGTAGACCCTAGAATGGGCATGCAGAGAGAAAAAGCATTCATAACCTGGCACAGGATAGAGGAAGTTGGGTTTGTCTCATGGGCCAAAGTCTAGGTAAAAATAAAACAAAAGGAATAGCAAGTCAGATCTCAGAAGAACTGTGGTCATACTGATTGTGCAAGATGAGACCAGGCAGAAAGTTATTAAGCTTACAACGCTGCGTGGCTAGGAGGGCACATTGCCATCTCCTGTTATCTGTTGAAGAGAAAGCTGTCAGTACAGAATGGGACTTTGTTCAAATGTGCAATGGTAGTAACCTTGTAAGTTTACATAAATGCTATATGAATAGGGCATGTCAGACAGCTCAGACATAGCTTCAGTTTCTAAAAACTGGTTTTGAAGCAATCTTACTAATTCAGCATGCAATTTTGAGATATTATACAAGGAAGTAAGATACTTTTATGCCTCTTCTCTCCCCTCTTCCTCTCCCTAGTATTAATAGACTGAAAGGTTTGTAGTGAATATAAGAACATCAGAGGGAGGTAAAAGCATGTAAAATTCTATATAAAATGCAAACCTAGTTTCTGATACTAATCAGAAACAACTGTGTTGCTGCTTCTGTGTGAATGTTTGAACATTTAACAGCTATTTATAGGAGCTAAAGCTAATGGGACAGAGGTCTTGTGTATGAAGTCTCTGGGTCTTGGGTATTTAAGATTTTCTGAGAAAACAAAAAAGCACCATGTGATTCATGAAACTTAAGATAATGATATGAAGGAAAAAGACAACAGTATAATTTATGCATAATTTACATCAATATCCACTTTATATCAATCAAAAAGCAGTCTGTGCTGCTTATTTTTGAATATCCACTAAGCTGCATACAAAAAGTCTTTCACTTAAGCTCTAGATTAATATAAGATTTCAATATCATACTTGATAAAACTAACCCAGGATAAGAAAAGCTCATTAATGCCTTTCTAAATGACAGTAATATTCTTTTAAACTGGATCTTGCATTTTGGGAAGAATGCCTTCCCCCCCCCCCCGCCCCCAGCAAAATAACTATAATGAATTCAGTCAAGTTTCAAGGTCACAACTGATTTTCACTCTGGATGTATATTTTTCTTTGCTTTTGAATATTCACTCTGGTTTTCTCTCATACTCCCTCTCATTCTTCATCTTCTGTTATTTGTAATGGGACAGTTTATTGTGTTCAACTTAGTACAGTATGATTGCATTTTATTTTAGAAATTATTACACTGCATTCCCTGTATTATAAATTATTAAAAAATGTATTGTTTTTTTATCAAGGTTGTCAGATTATGTAAGGAACCCCAGAAATTTATGAGATTTAGAAAACACAATGGAAGCAAATTGTAATTCAACACTAACATTGGTCCATAACACCACCTTTTGGTTTATTCCCCAAAGAGTAATGTCAGAAGTCCCCTGCATTTATGATGGTCCTTTCTTAATGTCACAGAGTGCCAAACGGGCTAATCAACATCCAAATTAGGCACTTATCCAGACTGATCATGTTTGTAGAAATTAGGTGCTTAAAATTGGGATGAGCTGAATAGGGAACCACTAAAAAAGTAAACAACAAAAAAAGGACAGAGCACTGCTTAAATTCTTCTTCCTCTTCAAGACTTGAATCCTGTATGCTTTGTGAAAAGACTAAACCTGCATCTCCCAAAGGAATATATTAAGCTATAAATTTGAGTCACGCTTGCTCTTGAATTTATTTCATCTTAGGTTTTACAGTTGGACATATTGAAAAACTGGACATATTTGTTTGAACCCCCTCAGACGCAGAGACTGAAATCACATCTTTTAGACTCTACAGAAATATTCTGAAGCTAAAATACTGAGTAGAAACAGGAATCATAATATGTGTAAAGAAGGTGCTATATTTTTAGAAGCCCTATGTTGAGATATTCTCAGAGCACTTTTGTCAGATCAGACCCTGTCAATAGAAGACAGGCAGAAAAAATGGGTTTTTTATGACTTCTGATGGTCCTCAGGGTGAATTAGATCCTAAATACTGAAAAGTACATACAGGAGGGGAATTCTAGGGGCCTAAGAACTTTCAGTGTCAGAAGCTAAGGCCATGGCAGTGTTTAGGTGTTTCTGAGGTCAACTGGTACATGAAGGATATAACTCAATTCTGCATTCAGATATCTAATCCTGCTGAGGTACCATCACACATGAGCAAATTATTAGATTAATCTGGTCTAGTTAGAAATAGAGAATCAGTACTCCATACATGTGCAGCTGCCATACAGCTTTCCTAAATGTCTTCTATAATTTTTCATTCCTTGAAAGGAGAAATAAAAGTTTATCCATACTTTAGGGTTTCTGCTTATTCTCAACCTGAACTTTATGTATGCAAAGGTAGCAAAGAGCATGGAGGAATTCAGAATTTACCTTCCCATGAAGTTCTGACAATAAGCCTCTGTTACAGATAGTGTACAGAAAGGAGTGAACTGATCTTTAAATCGTATTAAAATATTCCACGTAGCCTGTAAGCATGTTGCAACAGTGTTAGTGTGCCTACAGTTGAACTGATCTCCAGATTTGGAGTTAAAAGAGGGATTTTTCCTCTTGTCTTGCTGACAGGGACTTTTATTGATATTGGATATTTTGTGTGTACTTTCTTCTTTAGTATGGGAGATTAACTGCTTCCTTGATTTATCTGGTTGTCTTACTTATAAAATTCCTGCTAAAGCAGGGACTTAGGATACCAGGCATGCTCCTCATCTCTCCTGCTTTCTAATGGCAAATTAGAATTCTGAGCTTGTGCTTATAATTGTGGGACCTAAGTTCGCTACAGAGCACGGGGTGGTGGATGATACGTGGGGGCACATGGACTTGATGTTACAGACAAAAGTCAAAACTAAAATGTGTTGTGAGGCCTATGATTGGGAAGAATTGGACTCAGATGATCTAGAAGATTCCTACCAGGCAAACATTCCTAATCTCCATTTTCTGGCCACTTCTGAATCCTTCTCAGGAATCCAAAGACATGGAAAGAAGAGAAAGAAACAAATTAAAAGTAGGTACAACAAGTAAGTCACAGCCTTTCAAAGGCAGTAGTTTTTCCATCACTGGAAGAACAAAGGACTTTCAAACACTTCCATCTTCCTTCTTTACACATACTAGTGTAATAAACATTTTCTCATGACCAATAACTTCTTAAAAATAGCAATAAAATTTAATGAAAGTGTTATGATTTACAGCAAAATTCCAGAGGCAGTGCAGAAATATATATGAGAATCTAATGTCAGGATTTTGATGTGGAGCAGACTGTTAAAAGAAGTTTCAGCATATTGGAAAAACTGGCAGGTTTTGACCCCAAGTAATTACAATGCTATGCCAAAACCCCCTAATACTAATGAGAGAGTATTTCATGCCAAATTAACTGTATCTCCCTTTCTAACTATTTCAGCTTCTGAAGAAGTAAGGATTTTTTGGTTGATTAGTCTATAAAAGAAACCTATAACAAATCTCAAATTGAAATGTATTTTGCATTTGAAACTCTGCTCCCCAGGTGGCCACGAAGCTCAAGCTGTCCCTTGGTGTGTTGTCCCATGGCTCGTCATAGGCAAGCCTGATATTATCCCCCTCCCTCTTCAAGTCTAGTTTAAAGCTCTGTCAATCAGCCCTGCTAGCTCGTGAACAAAGACCCTCTTCCCACTTTGAGAAAGATGAATCCCATCTGACGCCAGCAGGCCTGGTGCTGTGTAGACCATTGCATTATCAAAACCACCAAAATACTGGCAGCGACACAAGCCAAGGAGTCATGTATTAATAGACTGGTTCCATCTGTTTCTTCCAATATTGCTGCCCACAACTGGAAGAATACAGGAAAAAATTACCTGTGCTCCGGATTCCTTTGACATCCATCCCAAGGCCCTGAAGTCTCTTTTGATTGCCCTTGGACTACGTGTTGCAGCTGCATCGCCACTCACATGGAGGAGCAATAATGGCTAATAGTCTGAGGGCCAGACCAGGCTAGGAAGTTTCCTAGTGATGTCCTTAACCTAAGCCCCAGGGAGACAGCAGACTTCCCTAAGAAGAGGGTCTGTCCTGCACATTGGACCGTCTGTTCCCCTCAGAAGGGAGTCACCTACAACTTTAACCTTTTTTTCCTTGTGGAGGTGGTCGTGGCACAGGGGTAAGCCTTTCTGACCTTGGCAACACCACTGGTGTTTATGGACCATCATCCATGTCATCAACTGACTGACCTTCCACATCCAGAGCCTCATACCTGTTGTATAGAGGCACCTGGGAAGGCGAGGTAGGCAAGGAGGGGGTTCGCCTGCTGCCCCCAGCATAGCTTTGCCTCCATTCACTCCTTTCCTTTAAGCTACTGCCTTCTACCTGGTGGGGGCAGGATACAGGATCTCCTTGATCTTGTGTTTTTTCTGGTTGATGTTCCTGTTTCTGTCTCAGGGAGGGCACAGCATGAATCTACCAATCTATTAGCAGAAGGCCAGATTGTGATACTGCCAAAACAGATGAGTTACTCAGATTCCTATCAGAGGTGAATTTTAGGTGCATTACTAAAGCAACTAGTGTTTATCTTCTGTGAAAAGGAAAATTATGGATCTGATAAAACTATAGGTAACTCCAATTTAAATCCAGAAATTCAGAGCATGTATTCACATATACTAAAGACTATAGAAAACTATATCTGTTTTCAATTCCAGGAATTACATCCTTCCCCAAATCTTAGAAATTAATTAGAAAGCACATTATTTGTGATTTCATATTCCACAGTATAATTAAAACAAGTGAAACTCTCAAATTGTTTTTTGAAAAATACATACAGAATAGTTCACATCAGAAGGCCAAGGACTGGAAATTCCTCACATCAGCAATATGATATCTTTATTTGAATGTCTGTGTTTTCAGATCTAATTGATGGATTGAAATTTAGGGTTTAAGGATAAAAGATCTGGAAGAAGAAAGATGAAGTCTGAAAAAATTGTTTTTTTTCCTTGAGTAAATATCATCTATCTATTATTCTTTAAAGCAAAAGGTAGAAACAGATGTTATGCTTTTTTAGACAACAGTAATGTTCTCAGGAGATGGTTGTTCACTGGGAAAATCTGAGAGTCCTTATACAGTTATTGTATCTAAGAATTTATGTAACAATACAGGAATAGCTGCAAGAATCTATTGTTAAAACTATTGAAATAGCTGGATTTTAGTGTGGGATGAACTTTTGGAACTGTACAAAAAACTATTTCTGTAAGCATCAAATCTGTCGCAAGACAGCACAATCTGCCACTCCAGCCACCATCAAGTATCATTCCTTCTTAAAAAGATGGTAATACAGTCAGCTAGGGAATTTGAGAAGAGTTAAACACACTTTTGTTTGAAGTTACAGTGCTGAAGTTTCTTTTGTATGAATTTACTGTCTAGAACTTTTCCCTCATATCTAAATGTACTTTAAATTCTCAGTTTTGGAACAAAGATTATGTTTACCATTGAATTTATTATATATATACCATACCATGGAACAATGATTACTTTCAACTGAATGTAAGGTGTAGTTAAAATCATAAAATATTTAGAACTATTGTCCCAGGAGCCGCAAAATATTTTTACCCTGTCAAGCGATATTCAGGGAGAAGATCAGGGCCTGTTATACACTAGGCCTATTATGACTGCTGTAAAGTCGGGTTTTTTTGGCTTCCAAAGTGCTAGTTCCTTCTCGGCCTTAAATAGCAGCAGCAGAAGTGTCCTGCCTGCATTGTAGAGAAACACCCACAGAACTCATTTTTTAAATGAGAGCACATTCTGTCATCCTCTCTTCTAAAAAGAATTCTCTGGGTTTTTTAAAAAATCCTCACATTATAGTTGATATTAATGACAATTCAAAAATGTGTACCAATGATCTTATGTCCTTATTCTAAATTAATTAATCTTTTCATTATTCATTGAGCTTTTTCAGCATTTCTGTTCAGCAGCAATTGACGTTTTGAAAAGAAAGACATTGCACCAAGTTTTACGGATATTATTAAATTAATATCCAGGTAGAAATTTACCTACATAACGGTTTCTGACACACATGCAACTCTTTGCTTCCATTATTTCTTCCTTTTCTTGTGTCTGTTAAAAACTATAGAATATCTTGGAAGGAACTTGAATAATAAGTATAATATTAAGAGAAACTATATGATACACATAATGTGTATGATACACATTATTCAGCAATGGTATAAATTAATACATTCTTGAATGTTATTGCTTGTTATGATTATTCAGTTACATATTAAATATTAAAATTTTATTTTTCTGTGTATCGGATCAGTGGATCTGCTGTATATAATGCAAGGAATGCTTAGTGATATTGGTCCTGTTTTATTTCATTGATCTCTGGGGTTTGTCCCCTGATTAATGCAGAAAATATGCAAATCAAAGGGACCAAAAAATAATCTGCAATTATCTACAATTAGTGAAGCAAATTGCAAGCACTATAGCTAACATTTTTTTCTTTCTTTCAGTATGCATCTGGTGTTAATCTTTCATTGATGAGAAGGATAAAATCCTAATGAACGCTAATAAAAATAAATACCAGCAAATGCCAAAGCATTTTTATATAGTCCAACTGAAAGCAACTATTTTTCTGTGTAATAAAAACAATAGTAATTAATCTTGTTTGCTGAGTCTGATAATTTAGATTCTCTCTAATGTCCTTTTGCTGCATTTGTGGATAATTTATTACCAGTAAGTTGCATCATGATTCATCAGTGTAAGTGCAGTACAGTAAGTACTGTTATTCTGTCATGTTATTTGCTTGCACCGTGACTTTCGGAAGTGTGCTATGTCAGACATAATCAGTAGGTAAAGAAAATTAGTCACATGATAGCAGCATTTACACCTCCAAATTAGACTGTCAAATACCTTTTGGATATTGTATAGCTGTCTGTACAAAGGTAATGAAAAAAGTCCATTGAGGGATATCAGATAAGAGAATTTCCTGTGTTGAATTCTCAGAGGGTTTTTTCCTAAACCTCTGAACTACTCTTCTTAATATTAGCTACTGTCCTGAATGATTAAGGTCAAATTTCAACTGTTCTGTTTAGTTCACTAGATCGAGTCTAACTCCATTAGCATTTTCATAAAGTAGTTTGCTGAGATTAAATTATTTTGTGTATATTTGGAAGGATTTTGTAGAAACAGCTTATCCTATACATCTTCCCAATCCCATCAACAACAAACAAGTAAGCAAGCGAGCAAACAAACCAACCAGCCAAGCAACCAATTAACAAACCTAAATATTAGATTTTATGCCTAGCGAGAAAGAGTGTAGTACATTGAAGGACAAGGAATCATGGGCCAGAATTTCGAAGTGCTAACAGCTGAAATAAGTATGGATGCACATATGGAGCAAATAGCAATATAGCTGTTCACATCAGTTTCACATCAGATGCCTTTTGAAGTTGTATTGGGTTTGTGTGGCAAGGTTTTGGTATCAGGGATGCTACAGGGGTGGCTTCTGTGAGAAGCTGCTGGAAACTTCCCCTGTGTCTGACAGAGCCAATGCCAGCCGGCTCCAAGATGGACCTGTTGCTGGCCAAGGCCAAGCCCATCAGCAATGGTGGTAGCACCTCTGGGATAACGTATTTAAGTAGGGGAGAGAAAAACCCAAGCACCAGGAGCAATTACACCCAGAGACAGGAGTGTGAAGATGTGAGAGGAACAACTTTGCAGACACCAAGGTCAGTGCAGAAGGAGGGGGAGGAGGTGCTCCAGGCACCAGAGCAGAGATCCCCCTGCAGCCTGTGGAGAAGACCATGGTGAGGCAGACTGTGCCCCTGCAGCCCATGGAGGATGATGGTGGAGCAGATATCCACCTGCAGCCCATGGAGGACCCCACGCTGGAGCAGGTGGATGCACCTGTAGGAGACTGTGACCCTGTGGGAAGCTCACACCAGAGCAGGTTTGCTGGCAGGGCTTGTCACCCCAGGGGGGACCCACGCTGGAACAGTCTGTTCCTGAAGGTCTGCGCCCCATGGAAGAGACCCACACTGGTGCAGTTTGTGAAGAACTGCAGCCTGTGGGAAGAATTCATGTTGGAGAAGTTCATGGAAGACTGTGTCCTGTCAGAAGGACCCCATGCTGGAGCAGGGGAAGAGTGCGAGGAGGAAGGAGCGGCAGAGACAATGCGTGATGAATTGACTGCAACGTCCTTTCCCCGTCCCATCTTCTCGTGCCTCTGGTGGGGGAAGTGGTAGAGAAATTGGGAGTGAAGTTGAGCCTGTGATGAAGGGTGGGGTAGGTGGAAGGTGTTTTAAGATTTGGTTTTATTTCTCATTATTCTCATTTGATTGGTAATAAATTAATTTTCCCAAGTCAAGTCTATTTTGCCCATTACAGTAATTGGTGAGTGATCTCTCCCTGTTCTTATCTCGACCCACAAGCCTTTCGTTATATTTTCTCTCCCCTGTCCTGCTGAGGAGGGGAGAGATCGAGCGGCTTTGTGGGCACCTGGCCTCCAGCCATGGTCAACCCACCACAGAAGTGCAGTGGATTTTGCATGAAGTACCTTCCACAGACTCATGTCCTTCCAGTACAGAATGATTTTGGAGATAGGCAGGCATACAAATTACTGAAGTCCTGCCTTGCTGCCTCAAAGTCATGTATAGCACTCCTGTGGCAATGTTTCTCTACATCATAACTGGTAGAAGGCTACCACTGTCATTCATTGAATCAGTATGTTTCTCAGGATACTTTTGGGTGAGAAACAAGAGATGTTAGATCTGTGTCTCATGGCACAGTCTATTTACTTTTTTTCTGTTGTTGTTGATTAATAAAGAAATGTCTACTCAGATAATATATGCAACTTCATATTCTAGTTCCTGTTTGGCTTTGTGTTGTTACTCCTGCCATTACCTTCTTCATCTACGTGTCATACGTCCTGCCACAAACCTCCTTCTCACAAACATCTATTATGTACAATATTAGTTTGGTGATTACATTCCTTTTCTACAGTTGTCATGGGTCTGATTTATCCTAATGGACCAAATTCTGTGATTATTCACATTTTACATTAATTAATGGGAATTAATAGGTAAAACATGAAGATTCTGCATTTAGCTGAATAGTTGTAAGTGATATTTCCATTTATGTAACAAGGCCATGCCAAAATGAGGCATTAGAAAATTTGACTTTCCTTTCATAGCTCCTGGCTTGTAAACTAGCATCTTTACTTATGCCATCTTCCCATATGAAGTATATAGACAATATATATCTCTAATCAGAATCAACTCTTGTGAGAGGGTCCCAATTGATTTGGAATAGCTTTGGAAGTCTCAAAATCCAGTCTAAATGGAACCTTTAGCTTTACAACTGGATAGAGAGAAACTTACAAAAATGGAAAACCCTTGTAATATGGTCTTGTAATCATGGCACAAAGAAGTAGTAGGGAGCCCAGGGCAGGAGGGCTATATTATGGTGTATCAAGCCTAAGTCAGGAAGAAAAGCAGCCTAGGTGGTCTGAGCAGACTTGCCTAAAACCCATGCAATAAAACCTGGGAAAGTGCAACCAGCTCTCTAAACGCCATAGTATGAATGATGCCCTAATTCCTATGTTGGATTAGTTGCTATAGCCATCACAGGGAAGCTCCACTCCAGCCCCCTACCCTCGCTTCCTTTGAGTAGTGTCTGATTTTTATCTTTTCATCCCATTCACACATTTTCTCTCACACAATGATTACTTGGGCTTTCAGCATAAAGTGAATTTTATCCTATAAGAAATAATTTATTGTATTGTATTGATGAAAAGACTCCATTCTGTTCACAGCTGATTCTTCTCTCCTTTTGTCTCTCTATTGTGTGCATATATATTTAAATTACTCTTTAATTGATATGGTCCTGGTGTCTTTCATTGAAAAAATGCCTAAAGTTGTGTGAAAGAGAATGGATCCTGAGAACCTGTGGATGTAAAATGAGGTTCAGGCTGTGCATTTTAAAGCAACCTATTTTCATAAATGAAGAAACTATTAGCCTCTTTGTGAAATTTAACAATGTGTATCTGATCTATAGGATTGTAATTAATTATATTTCAACAAGTAAAAAGGCCATGAATTTGCAGTATGAAATACTTCCCCAGCACTTGCAGTTTCTGAACTATCCAGACAATTTGCTGGTGTGTCAAATATATTTGAAATGTAGGCTTATCTGGAACCATTACCTTCTGGCTTCTGCATTCCTTATCAAACTCATTTTATACTTTAAAGACATATTTTTATTATATGTGACCTTAACAGTAATTCCAAGGAGAAGGTGCCCCACAATAATAATAAAAAAAAAGTAATTTATTCTAGATGTTAATTTTTAGGACACGTAGATTGAAATTAGGGACACTTTATGGTATTTGTGAAAGCTATTGATTATGACCAACTTAATGGTAGAATAAGGTTAATTTTCTACCTATCATGTTCTGAATGTATTCCATTAGCAGTTGCTCTCTTTTCTCAGTGCAAATTTATAAGCTGTAGCATTATGATGAGTTCTGCAATCACAAATTCAAGATAAATCTTTTTAGCACATTATATGGAATATCTAATTCTTATAGTATGTGGGAAATACTTTCTTTTTACTACTGCATAATCCATTATTGCTAAGGGAATCATTCTGGGACACTAGCATTAATATACAGCTAAGACATTTCCTGGTATGTGTAAGTAGAGCATTTTACCTTACAGAAGGAAATTCTCTCCAGGGCAATAGCACAGGAAGGGTAAATTTTTGCTTTTTTAAAATTAGTGTTATGTTTTATTTGGCCATAGTTAAAGCAAAATAAGACAAAAAGAAACCCTAAACCTGCAAAAAGACCTGTTATTAATATTTTGTTGTCAAATTCTATTATAAATGCCATAGATCACAGAAATCTACTTGATCAAACATTATTTGGTATTTTAATGAAAGACTGAGGTGATGACATTGAGAATACAAGTACAAGCTATACAGGTGATACAAACCCATGAGGTTTTCCAAACACTTGAGAAGACGGAATGATCTTCATATATCAGAGAAACACTCTGAAATAAAGACTCTGAAATGCAATAAAGACAAAGTACACAATCACACTTAGTTTGGAAACATCAAAAAATAAGAAGTATTTGTCAGTCATTAACATCCAAATGGAAAGATTTTAAAAAAGAATCACAAATTGGTGATGCTCTCGTACAAAGGAAAATGTAATTCAGGGATACTTTTAAGAATACTATCATGTAGCATACAGAGATTTATTATTCAGTCCTGCCATGTGGTACTATGACAACACTGGGAATAGGGTGCTTGGTTTTGACCAACAAACTACAGGAAGCATTTGGACAAACTAGACAGAAGGCAAAGCACAGTAATAAGAATGATGAAAGTTTTATAAAAAGTGACCTAACCATGAAAATTGTAAGAAGGTGGTTTTCTTAGTATAGAAAAAAGGACACTGAAAAGGAGAATTTCCAATACTTCTGTCATGGGGATAAAGGAACACCAGGACAGTGTGACACCACTAAGCTCAATTTATGTGTGAGCTACAACTCGATTACAGAACACTGGTTTTTGTTAATGGTTTCCTATAGTTCTTTGTTTGTAGCTATGGATTTTTGTAATGGTTACTTTACATTATGCCTGCACATAAACTCATAGCATTTATTTCCTCTCTGAGCACACAGTTAATGCCCATAATAAAGGCCAATAAAATACAAATGAAAAATTCCATACATATTACCAAGAATCTAATTACTGTAACATTTTGTCAGTTGCTCATTCATGCACACTTTGCTAATCTAACCATTTATCATGCTGATAACATCCCGGCTAGAAGACTGAAAAACTGAAAAGCCCCCCCCCCCAATCTGAGAATATTAGCAGAGGTTTTACAAATAAATCTTTTTAAGACTATGATAAAGATACAAGTTCACAAAAAGAAAAAAAAAAGCCCAAACCCAACCCCCCAAAAAACCAAAAAAAAAACAAACCAAAAACTTCTCAGTAGTATTTGAACAGATTTTCAAACGTAAAAATTAAAACCGTTTGGGTCAGTTAAGATACACCATGCTTTAGAGATTGCTGTTTAGTGCATCTCATGCACGTAATATCTGACATCATTCACTCTCCATGATCCACTCTTTTACTGGTTACACCTGAAACAACACCTTTCCTTTTATTAACTTAAAAATGTTCCAGAAAGATTTGTTACAACTGTTTCTCTTGAATGATCGAATACATAGCTAAACCATGACAGACATATACATGTAATTACTGTCGGCTGGCGTGTAATTACATCAGGCAGGCATATTCCCCAGTCTATCTGAGGCTGAGTTTCAAGCAAGCTCTGTCAGAGGAAACTCTTTCCTCTCTTCTGCAGGTAGAAATCAGCTGTTATAGAAGCAGATGCTACTGCTTGTTTTGTTCTTTGATTTGGAGCAAAGCACTGCCTTCATGCACAGTTAGAGAAGATCAAAGGAATCAAAGATAATATTTTAAAATTTAAAGTAAACTGAAGACCAAATTTCTCAAGATTAAAAAAATTGAGTATTGGAAATTTGTATCATGATGGTCAGTTGATGTTTCTCATATTAAGTATGCCATCTTAAAAAATAATTAGGGTCTTTTTATATTTAAGATAATTAAGTTTTCCAGATCACAAAAGAATTTAAAGACTCTGGATAACAACTTGTATATCACTTGCACCATGAAGGCTTCAGACCAACCTACTGTCTGTAGAAAAGAAGTGAGTACAGCTGATCTGTGCAGCGTACCCTGAAGGTCAGCACCGGATTCACAATCCCCCTCCCATGGAGTCTGATTTTGGCTGAAGCAGCGGTTCTTGGCCCCCAGGGGAGCCTGGCTTGTGCCAAGTCATGGTCCTGATCCAGGTCCATCCCTGTCCCCATGGCCCAGCTTGGCCATCTTGGGCTGTGCCTGACCCTGGTTCCCCTCACTGGACCTGGTCCTGACCCCCACCTGAAGGTTGACATACCAGTCCAGCGTTGGCCCGTCCCCATCCCCCGGGAGGTGCCTGCTGCCCAGGCCTGCAACTGTCCCTGGCTGCTCCTTTGCCTGCGCTACTCCCCGACTGGGGTGGTGAGATGGCCTGGCTCGTGAGACCCTGCCTTGCTGCCCCCAGGGAGCCCCTGAAGCTTCCAGCTCCCAGCCCCAGGAAACCACTGGTCCCTGCTGTGCCATGACGTTTGGAGAAGATATTAATTATTACAGTTCTCATGAGATCCAGAGTGTGGGATGACTGACCAAGAGCAGTATAAGTAAAGCTAAACTCACTTTTCATTATTCTGGTGTGTTATATATGAAATGCAGTTACTACACTTAACGTCTTTGTCAGAGATCCAAATCTGAGGGCTGTTCTTGGGTGTCCATTTTTTTCTCTCTTCAGGGACTCCAACGACATTACATGGCAGCAGACTTCTCCCTTATCCTAACATTTCTTTATTGTCTTCCTCTCAGTCTCTATCAATTTGGACCTGAGACAATGGGTTGACTAAGGAATCACTGGTGATAGAAATTACATGAATTACTTCCCTCTATCTTTTTTGTCTTGTGAAAAGGGATGATACAGGGATCTGTTAAAATGCCTTGGTCTAAGGTGAAGGAACTCCAGCAGGATGCAATTGTTGGGGTGGGTTTTTAGAAACTGCTTTGATATCAAAGAAGGTCCCTGGGTATCAGTTCAAAAAATAATTATCTTGTGCAAAACAGAGACACTCAAATCCTTCAGGGAGTTTTGGAAGAAATTTTTTGATGATTTCAACTCAAGAGTAACCAGTGTCCTAAATATTCCTGAAGGTGCAGGTTATAATCTCTAAATTCTCTAACCCTACCAGCAAGTAGAGATAGCTCATTTGGTTGCCCAATACTTACATACTGATATGATGAAAGGGACCTACAAGAAATCTGGAAAGGGACAGTTTACAAGGGCATGTAGTGAGAGGATGAGGGGTGATGATTTTAAACGAGAGGGTCGATTTAGATGAGATATTAGGAAGAAATTCTTTACTGTGAGGGTGGTGAGGCACTGGAACAGGTTGCCCAGAGAAGTTGTGGATGCCCCCTCCCTGGAAGTGTTCAAGGCCAGGTTGGATGGGGCTTTGGGCACCCTGGTCTAGTGGAGGGTGTCCCTGCCCATGGCAGGGGGGTTGGAACTAGGTGATCTTTAAGGTTCCCTCCAGCCCAGCCCATCCTAGGATTCTATGATTATATATATGTGTGTGTGTGTGCGCGCGCGCGTATGTGTATCTCTGAATATATATATATTTATATAACATATAATTTTGGTAAATACATATATATATTTATATATGTATAAGTATATACAATATGCAACCTATTTTTTTATGATAAATGATGCCAGTCTAGTTAAAACTTAAAATATGGATGACAATGCATGATTGACTTGGATCAGAACATAATACCTTTGGCTGGAATAACAAAGAGGAAATGTTCTCAAGGATGTGACTGCAAGTAATTTTTGGGGTCAGGGTGTGGTGGTTTTTTTTTTTAAATATTTATTTTAATATGTCTTCATCATCTTTTTCTGTGCTTGGTAAGAGAAGACACCTATGCATTCTGTCATCTCTCTGTCGTGCTTTTATTTGGTATGTCAAGCATGTCCCTGTCAGGCTTTCATTTGAAATGTTAAGTTCAGGTGCAAAACTGTAGGATGTATCTTAGAGGGACAAACAAATAGATATATCTTACAACATTCCAAAAAGGACATGACTGCTGATTTTTAACATTCAAAGTTGCAGAAAATATAAACAATATGAGACAGAAGAACATACATCGCAATCTTATGGGTAACAGTCTCACTGGATGGACAGTGAAAATGTACTTGGTATCTTTACAAAACATTCCTTAGGCAACCTTGTACTGTTTATTTTTGAATCCTTTTTTACAGATTCACATGAAATGTATATTTTTGTATGTCTGAACATAAAATAAATAAATAATACAGAGTTAAAATTACAGTTGCTATTTAAGCTCACATAGCAGCAGTTTTGATAGTTTGAAGTCCCTTTAAAGTTCCAATTTGACAGAAATAAACTAAATAAAATTCCTCTAACTAATAGTTGGTTTAGATGTTTCTTTAGCCTAATTGAATGAATTTAATTTAATTTTCAAGGACTTTTAACTTCTGTCCCAAATGAGAATTTAAAAAACAGCTGCTATTGTGGAACAGCCTGGAAAGAGATGAGACATATTTCATTTTATCAGGAAAGCAGTACAAGTGGGGTATTTAAATATACAGCCTTATAGCTCTACTGGAACTAATTTGCTATAATGTTTCTTAGCTGTATTTGAAATTTAACAAATTGGTAAATTAGAGCTGCAAAGAGCCATACCCCAGAGATTTAAACTCCAGCACATGAGCTCCCTGTTCTTTATCCATTAGGTTAATAGCTCACTTGCCTCACTCATTTCTGCTGCTTGTGTTTATCTGTGTGTTTCCATGAAGAACTGGAGAGAAGAAATGCTGCCGTTTGCTATCAAAATTAAACTCTCTTCTGCATCCAAGCTGCAAGTTAGGTGAATGTGACACAGAAACAGCAGTGATGCACACTGAAATCTGGGCTTGTGACAAGAAATATGTGTAAAATATGATCCAAGCTAGGAGATACAGAATTAGGAACTTTCTGCAGTTTCACTGCAATATTTTAGGTTTTCATTTGCCATACATTTAAAAAATGTGTTTAAAATGAATGGTCTTCCTTTGTTTCCTTTCAGGAGCATAACCTATTGACAGTGAGACATGTATTACCTAAAGAATTCCAGTCATTCTGGTTATAGATTTTAGGTCAAAAAAGTTCTCAAGAATAACATGATTAACTTTTAATAGGCAAGTGAACTGTTGACCTTACTGAAAGAGTCTGATTTAATTGTAAGACTTTAATGACTTTTACAGCTAATATTGTAAGGGGGGGGGAGGGTTCTCCTTAAGTGTAAGTAATCTTACATGTCTGAAATCTCTGCCATAGATTTTTATGTCTTAAACCTAAGTGGCAATGGTTTCTGTCAAAGTGACAACCATTATGTTTCCTGATTACAGCAAAATTGTTACAAAAGGCTATTAAGGAACAGCTCTGCACTGATAGGGACAAAAGTACATGTCCTAACTTTCACCCTTAGATAAACGATTTTATAATGCTTTGATATATTAATGTTTCATTGTTAACATTTCATTTTACAGAATTCAGAGAATTTGACTGCAGGATTCTGAAAACCTCACTTTCCTTGGTTTCATCTGGATGTCGCTATGTCCTATGTATACCCAACATAAAACAGATGTTTCCCTTTGGCTGATGATCCATTAAAGGCTTGCATCATAATTTCTGATTTTTTTTATTATTTTTTTTTTCCCAGAAAAAGGCAGAATTTCAGCAAATAATCTTGGGGTTTAGTCCTTTTTAGTCTCAGCCGTGATTTGTAGTTTTCTTTGGACTCCCTAACTCCATGTTTCTGTGTCCTCTTCTGGTGAGGTTTAGGGGAACTCAGTTCCTCCTACTCAAGAAAACCACTAAACTGAACACTTCATTATGGGAAACTTCAGAAAAGCAAAATCATGTTGTCAAAAACGTTTAAAAGAACTGTAAGAACTGACTTGGAGTGTTCACAGAGAAGCTCGCAACTTATGTAGAAAAGCAATAAAGTAAATCAATTCACTTGACAGACATATCAAATAACACGACAACAGGTTTTTTATAAGGATGGTAATTGGACAATATACAGCCATATCTTAAATTCTACTGATCAAAGACAATCTGTCAATAAGGGAGTCAGAGTTAACAGCACAAAGCAGTATTCTGACCAGTCATTCAACTAATGATTAGCAGCTGAAACAGCAGCACAAACAAATTAACGATCAATAACTGTAACTAATTCCCCACTTGCACGGACTTACTGTAGAATACGACTCCACTGTTTGTTAGAAACCCACTAATGCTAGTGGAGTTATGCTAAGGATAGTAGAATACTGAATATACTGCATTATCCTGTATTGATGGAGGACATAGGGGAATTGGAGTATCTGTACCAATATCCTGCTGTAGGTTAAATGATTTCTCAGTGCTTTGATGCATTAATGTTTCATCATTAACCAAAGTGGAAGGAGAATTTAACTACTAGTTTCAGTGAGAAGTTCCAGAGACTTTTGAAGCAGGTCATAGGACTTAGCTGAGGCTGTGTGCCTTCCAAGGTTGAATCCTAGAAGAAAATCCTTTTGTAGCAGCACCTAATAAGCAAAAAGATTTTGTATAAATTGAATAAAAATAACCTAAAAATATTTTCATACAGTATATTGTAAGTATGTCATATTTAAAACACAGGACAATATAATCTGGATCTCTGCTTAAAAATTATACTAATATTCATGCAGAAGAGTTTAATTTTAGAATTTCATGCTTAAAATATTAAATGAAGTGCTACTACATTGATTTGTTTTCCTATTCTGACTGTAATTTAAGTAGTAATAGCACAATCTGAATTATTGCATGTTAACACATCCATTGAAACCTTTAAAGGGAGACTGCTGCCGCAACTAACCCACTACACAAGTAAGTTTAGAAGCAAACAGTATCATGCATGCTGAGTTTGGATTAAAGATTTTGTCTTAGAACTAGTGTTACATCTTGAGAACCATTTCAGCTTTGGAAGGAGAACAAGCAACATATTTACCTAGGATCAAGGTTGCAACTACATTTCAAGAAACAAGGAATTGTAGTACAAGGCTCAAAAGTGAAACTAGTGCACATCTTTGCCTTAATGTCATTCTTTAGCCCTGAAGAAATCACCATCAAAAAGTTGAATGAATGTGAAGTAAGGAATACATGATGAAAACAATTTCAACATGCATGTGAAATATAACATCTTTAAACCCAGATGAACGCTAATGGTTATTCTACACTCTTAACTGTTAGAAACCATCTTTATTGGTTAGAGGGGACAAGCAATGTGAATAAAGACACAACCTGTCTACACTAGAAAAGTAGACCGCATAGATTGGGACTTGACGAAATGTAGCAACTGGGACTTGATGTATCAAAGGTTAACAAGAATGATTAAAATATTAAAAATATTTCTTATAATGTTGTATTTGGTTTATGTAGCAAGAATTTGGTAGTGGGGAGGGCTACAGGGGTGACTTCAAAACCTCACAGTATTTTGCTTTCCAAGAAAATACCATGACTTTGGCATTTAAGGCATGATTTTATCACCATATACAAGGTCTCAACTGTTTCCTTGAGATGTCTGAGGTTGTCCAAGAGAGCCACACAGTGCTGACAGATATGTCACAGAACCTGTGGGAGATTATGCTCTCTGAAATAACACTGTGTCATGGACTGTAGTCCACGGAGAATACACAAAGCATCTTGAAGGTAAGTAGAAGGCTATATCTAGGCAACTGAATCATTTACTTACCACGTCGGAAAAGAAATTGGAACAGGTTATTTAAAATCACTTACAACTGTACAGTGAGGTCCAATAACCAGAAGAAATAGGAACAGGGCACAGAACATTCAGAGATACCTTTAGTGTTATCCAAGGGGTTGTGGGTAAATTTTATCATAAGAAATATCTTAATAGGGCAGACTTTATAAAAGATATAATTTTAGTTCAAACCCAGCAATTGGATTTGAAACAGTCCTATGATTCCAGCGTAAAGGCTGTCCAATTATATGACAATAGTCCCTTTTGAATACAAAATCTACTGATTAGTCCAGTAAGGATTGTGATTCATGAGGCCTCCTAAAAAGCCAGTTTTAAGTGAAATGGTTCCATAATAATGGAAGCATGTATTTGATATAAAAGGTAGACTATCTTGTCCAAAACCAGATGTGAAACTCTGAGCTGCTCAGAAAATAAAACTATGATGTTCAAAAAGCAAACACTAATTCTGATTTAAAATTAAGAAGACGCATTTTCAATTTTCCTATAAAATATGAGGGTTTTTTAAGAGGTTCTAAAATTTCTATATTCCTCATATTATCTTGAGTGGCATTTTCTATTAAATCAGAATCTTGAATATGATATATACATTAAAAACATTTATTAAGAAGTATTATTGACTATGTCTAACAAGATTTTTAATGCAAAACATTTTGTTCTTGAGAAATTGTTTTGATCATTTTCAGACTTAAAATTGAAAAGGTTACAGCTAAAACTTGCAGCACTAAAACTCTCTCTATTTAACTCATTGCCAATCCTAGAGCCCCAGGCTTCACATATTTCTGCCAGTAGAAGACAGAAGAGAGCTTGATATTTATCTGAAAATATTAGGTGTGAGTTTTAAGGATATATAGGAATGGGAAAAAACAGTGGTAAAGGCTATTGCAATGGATAGTCTTGTCAAAATAATTAACAAGGCAAATCATCATCTATGAAACTTGGCAGTTTTCAGGGCACTAACATACATTCTTGGCGCATCGTGTTTGCATATTCTCCTTCTGTTTGTTAAGAAATTGGTGTCTAAATAATATGGCATCTTGACAGGAGATAATGTTGGAATGAATTAAAATTAAAGTGAGAACTAAAGAATATGTTTCGTAAATTAAGGTGGCAGTTAAAACTGATTGGAAATCTCAAGGGACAGTTGAAGCTGATTATTCATCAGTGAGCAGAAAATGGTTAGACAAAAAATTTATAATGTTTGGCAATTTTATAGGTAACCATTCTCTGATAGTTCAGAAAAATGTAAAGATAAACTTCCTGCACTTGCTGATGTACAAGAACATCATGTCAGGAAACACGCAAATGATTTAAATTCAACAGGATTTTTGAATCATACTGACTTGACATCAAAGTGAGTTTAAATCAAAATGTGTTATCATCAATGAGCTAAAATGGGGTCATACAAATAGAATGAAAACACTGAAGCAAACTGATGAAATTTGGCAAGTTTCATCGATATAAGCATTCTCTGCTAAGATCTATGCTAAATCTGACAATAACTCTTTGTATTTTTGGGTTGCTGTTGTGAAAAGATGATCATACCATGTGAGCAGAAATAGGAACAATGGCAATCCATTTTGATTGAAATAGAAGTACAAAACGATTGTATATGTTTCGATTGATGTTAACTAGCAAATTAGTGCAGTTTCATTAATGTGTGATTTGAAGTGTGCAGGACAGCATTTATGTATACCAGAAAAGTGCAAAAATTGCATGTACACATGCTCCTAAGAGGCAGGAGCACTTTTATCCAGATGTGTATCCCAGAATTGTTGAGTCCATCTTTTTCTGGGTGGAGAGGCAGGAGATACCACTAGCAGAAGCTGAAACATGAGCAAAATGAATGAACCTTCTCAGTATCTCATATACTTGTGGATTTGCCCAGTAATGTAGAGATTGTCTGCACAATGAGAAAGCCAATTTGAGGTCCTCTAATTCAGTATAGAAACTGGTTTAAGCCAGGTCAGAATCAAATCCCAGCTGTGACAATGATATTTCATCACTGTCTAAAGAAGAACACAATAATTCGTACAGAATGATGCTTTATTGTGCTCTGTGCAGCTTCCAGTTCTATTTTAGATCTTGTAAATTCCTTACGATACAGTCTTTATCTCTCAGTTGGGGTAGGTATAGAAATCTCCTATGCTTCCTCTCGACATCCATCACTAATTGGCTGGTGCTTTATTATGACATATAGATACAAAAGAAATGCTGTTAGACATACAGATCTATGCTTCTGATAGGCCAGATTCAGCATTTATCCTAAAGCTGATTTGATCTTCTTTGGTGATAAAAAGCAGAACAATTTCCAGGGTAAGAAGCTAGTAGCATATTTGCTTCCTAAAAACAGAAAACAAAAAACCCTTATGCGCACTGAACAATCCACTTCTGCATGTTTTCTACTTATTAGAGCTCTGGGTTGTAGCTAAAACCAAAGTACTAATGTAATAACCATCTCAATAACTGCAATTAGTACCTACAATTATGAGCATGATCCTGCATAACTCTGCACGTATGCATGATCCTCATCTTTGGTGAATTAGCTACCAGAGATAGTTTTACAGAACCAGGACAATGAATTTTGCTGCAAGTTTTACTTTGTGGCTTTAAGATATAGAAACTTGCTGAAACACTTCACTGGAATATGGCTTAGAATTACTATCAAAGCTGCACTGTCTGCCAAGAACTAATTAAAAAGAAGCTATCTTGAATAAACTGGATTTAAAAAGTGGTAGACATGGCAGTCAAGTTAATTATTTCATCTACTTGTGATTTTAAATGTACAGTAATAGCTCATGTAGAATATTATTTTTCAAAAATTATGCACTATACAGTGCATATTATATCAAGACAGGCCAGAATGAGACCCACTGTGCTGAATGCACAGTGAATGGGGGAAACTTACGGAAATTTTGTTTATATCTAGTAAATTCCAGTGCCATATAACTATTAAGGCTGCCTCTGTATTCAGCATTATGTATGGACAGTCTCCTTTCTTCCCCCTTATTCTTTCAGATAATCATAGAATAGAATCACAGAATTGTTTAGGTTGGAAAAGACCTTTAAGATCATCAAGTCCAACTGTTAACCTAACACTGCTGCTAAACCATGTCCCTAAGCACCACATCTACCTGTCTTTCAAATACCTCCAGGGATGGGGACTCAACCACTTCCCTGGGCAGCCTGTGCCAGTGATTGACAATGTTTTTGGTGAAGAATTTTTTTCCTAATATCCAATCTAATCCTCCCCTGGCACAACCTGAGGCCATTTCCTCTTGTCTTATCACTTGTTACTTGGGAGAAGAGACCAACACCCACCTGGCTACAACCTCCTTTCAGGTAGTTCTAGAGAGTGAGAAGGTCTCCCCTCAGCCTCTTTTTCTGCAGACTAAACAACCTCAGTTCCCTCAGCCACTCCTCACCAGACTTGTGCTCCAGACCCTTCACCAGCTTTGTAGCTCCTTTTTGGACACGCTCCAGCACCTCAATGTCTTTCTTGTAGTGAGGGGCCCAAAACTGAACACAGCACTTGAGGTGCGGCCTCACCAGTGCTGAGTACAGGGGGGCAATCACTTCCCTAGTCCTGCTGGCCACACTCTTTCTGATACAAGCCAAGATGCTGCTGGCTACCTTGGCCACCTGGGCACACTGCTGGCTCATATTCAGCTGGCTGTCAACCAGCACCCCCAGGTCCTTTTCTGCCGGGAATCTTTCCAGCCACTCTTCCCCAAGCTGGTAGCCATGCCTGGGGTTGTTGTGACCCAAGGGCAGGACCCGGCACTGAGCCTTGTTGGACCTCATACAGTTGGCCTCGGCCCATTGATCCAGCTTGTCCAGATCCCTCTGTAGAGCCTTCCTACCCTTGAGCAGATCAACACTCCCACACAACTTGGTGTTGTCCGCAAATTAACTGAGGGTGCACTCCATCCCCTTGTCCAGGTCACTGGTAAAAATATTAAGGAGAACTGGCCCCAGTACTGAGCCCTGGGGAACATCACTTGTGACTGGCCACCAACTGGATTTAACTCCATTCACCACAACTCTTTGGGCCCAGCCAGTTTTTTACCCAGTGAAGAGTATGCCCATCCAAACCATGAGCAGATAGTTTCTGCAGGAGAATGCTGTGGGAAATGGTGTCAAAGGCTTTACTAAAGTCCAGGTAGACAACATCCACAGCCTTTCCCTCATCCACTAAGCAGGTCACTTTGTCATAGAAGGAGATCAGGTTGGTCAAATAGGACCGGCCTTTCATAAACCGATGCTGACTGGGCCTGATCATCTGATTGTCCTGTATGTGCCATGGGATGGCACTCAGGATGATCCTTTGCATAACTGTTTCTTCTCTATTGTATTGTGTTTCCAACAGACATCTGGTAAGTTGAAATCCCCCATGAGAACAATGTTTAGCAATTGTGAGACTTCTCCCAGCCGCTTATAGAATATTTCATCTGCCTCTTCATCCTGGTTGCATGGTCTATAACAGACTCCCACCATAATATCTGCCTTGTTGGCCTTCCCCCTGATTCTTATCCATAAACAATCCTATCATCACCATCATCAAGCTCTAGACAATCAAAACACTTCCTAACATACAGGGCTACCCCACCACATCTCCTTCCTCGCCTGTGCCTCCTGAAGAGTTTATAGCCACCCATTACAGCATTCCAGTTGTGTGAGTCATCCCACAATGTTTCTGTGATGGCAACTATGTCACAGTTTTCCCACTGCACAATGGCTTCCAGATCCCCCTGTTTGTTGCCTATGCTGTGTGCATTGGTGTAGATGCACTTCAGTTGGGCTTTTGATTTCACCACCTTTTTTGAGGGGAAGCCCTAATTCCTACATGATCATTCTCAAGCACTTCCGTAGTTTCTAACACATCAATAACCCTTGCATCTTTGCTGCTGCATGGATTTCCATCCCCTACCTCCACTGAGACGACAGACCAAAGGACCTCACTGTTCCTCAAACATTGGTGTATCACCCCCAGTCTTATCTCTAGTGAGCCTGGTTTTACCCCTTTGCCCCTTCAAATCGTTTGAAGCTCTTTCAATGAGCCCTGCTAACTCCTGTGCAAAGATACTTTTCCCTCTTTGAGACAGGTGTACGCCATTTGTTGCCAGCAGGCCTGGTGTCGTGTAGACTAACCCGTGATCCAAAACCTGAAAATTCTGCCATTGACAGCAGGCTTGAAGCCAGGTATTGACCTGCTGGCTTTTCCCGTTTCTCCCCTCGTCATTCCCTGCAACTGGAAGGGTAGAGGAGAAGACTACTTGTGATCCTGATTCCTTAACCAATTGTCCCAAGGCCCTAAAGACTCTCTTGATTGGCCTCAGACTTCTTGTTGAAACATGCTGCCTACCTGAAAAATCAATAGTAGATCATAATCTGAGGGCTCTACCAGAGTAGGAAGATTTCTTTTCATATCTTTAATCTGGGCCCCAGGGCGGCAGTAGACTTCCATAAGAAGTGGGTCTGGTCTGCATATTGGGTCTTCTGTTCCTTTCAGAAGGGACACTCCTATGACAGTCACCTGTTGTTTTTTCTTTATGGAAGCAGGTACGATGCAGGGCACAGACTGACTTATCCTCCGCAGGATAATATGGAAATAATATGGAAAATATCAGGGTGGAAACGGGGAGATGAGGAATATACAGAATAAGAAGCTTATATCTGAATCCAATCTGAGATATGGTGACTTTTCTGCATCTGATAAACGGGAAATCAGCATATATCTCTTTCTCTGACTTAGGGTTTTATATAGTGCAATATGTAAGAAACTTTGCATTGGCCCCCAAAAGAGTAATTTGAAAATAATCTCCCTAATTTTATCTATTATTCACTTGTTCATGCATCTACAAGTTTAAGGTGCTTCTTTGTTCTTCATCACTAGGCTGCATAGCAGTTGTCATTGACAAAAGAAATGTTCTTCTAAGTACTCTGAGGAAAGCTGTCCTCCTGGCTCAACTGGAAAATAAGAATACTCCAAAATGTAAGGAAATTTTGGTACTTCACTCTCAAGGTTTGCTCCTTACATGGAACACTACACGATAATGTAGATATAGTCTTGGTTTCCTAAACACTTATTCCTGTGTGTGATTAATTTTCCCCTTGAAAGCACAAATAGAGAAGAAAAAGGAGTATGTGACTGTAGTGCCATTTTACAGTTATTAAACTACTTAGCAAAAATCAGCAGCAGAATGTACATCTTTGAGAAGCCACGAAAAACAGATGTGCCTTTGAACTCCAGTCTACATAGTGTGTGTTGCCAAATCACTGTATAGATATCATACCTACTCATTGAATACTAAAGCTTTATAGCAAATTGTAGAGAGATCATTTTATCCTTCTAAAAGTTATTGCTTATTAATTTCACCAAGCTGCGAATTATATCATAAGAGAAACAGAAATATCCACCTGACCTTCTTTATGTCATAAAACCTCAGCATTTTTAATAACATAAATTCTATTAAAATTCAGTAGATTTCTTTTTCTCTCAGATCTTTGTGAATTTTGCATAATGCTACTGAAGTCAAAACAATGTAAAATTATGGTGAGGTCAGAATCAAAGTATAATGGTCAGATATAAGTCAGAAAATAACAAAGCCAATATGAGTGTTGTGTGAACTTTTACACTTGCCGAAGGATATTTTTGATCCTCTCATTGTCTTCCTCAAAAATATAATTGTGTATAGCAACCATGGGAGTGGGCACAAAAATACACAAGTGATTGTTAAAGAAGCAAAGAAGCAAGCAAGCTGGCAAACAAACAAACAAACAAAAAGATCAGTGTCCAACCTTGTGTTTTAAACTTATTATAAAAAGTCTGATCCCTTAAAAAAAAGAGACTCTAAGCAGGTTTCTCTTCCTTCTGCACAGTGACATTTTATTAGAGGCACACTGCAGTGGAAAATGTAGCCTTTTCAGCAAAAGCTGGAACATTGTCAGCCACATATATAAAATATAAAATTTGCTTTGACATCAGATAATGAGCTTCTGGCAAAATTGTGTCTTCTACTTGTGGTTGTCTTTGCAAATCATTCACCTCAAAAAGAGCAATGTGCATTATATCTAGATTCTGACCAGATTCTACGGATTAATAATGCAATTTTAAGTTTGTTGTGTTCTGTTTCCTGTCTGTAGCTAAGTGACTGAGAATTAAATTATACTGCCATGGATGGCAATTGGAAGTTTAATTCTTCATGGGGACCAGAGTTTGTTCCTACATATGCAAGTGGTTTTACTTAATCTTTTAATTAATGTTCTCAGAAGATAGTTAAAATTTTCACAGAATAGGAATATTGACCCCACCTTATATTTTCATTTATAACTGTCAAATTTGATTTAGGATAAATGCTTTGTCAAAGCACTGTTTTTATGAACCGAAGTAATAACTGACTGAAATGTCCACCTGGCCCAAATAAGATATTGTGCCCAAATGCTTAGCACTGAAACAAAAAGTGAAAGAAACAAATCTGGAGGAAACATGATGCTTCCCAGGTTTTCCTGTTAGAAGTGTGTGACTGCAATGTGCTACACCCCCACCCTTGACAAGTATTGAATACTCCTGTCTAGCCAACTTTATTTTTGTTGTGTGCTTGCAGTACTGTGCCTTTTTTTCTCACCTCAAGATTTTTAGTAGGCTTTGTCTAAGGAAAATATCTTACCAATAACAATAACTTTGACCCAAATGAGACCTGCAGGTCTGGCTTTTTTTTGTTTTGTTTTGTTTTGTTGTTGTTGTTTTTGTTTTTTACAGGGATTGAGCAAAAGCCTGAGGAAATAGTTCTTGTGCTGGGCAGATAAACAAAAGTGTTATTGAAACAAGTAGTGTCTTCATATGAAGACCTCAAAAGCTGCAAGAACTTAAAGGAATGGTGCAATATGCTTTATATAATTTTAAATTCCAGGTTGCTTGTGTTTATAGTACCAAATTCCATCACAAATGATTGAATGTTCTGGTTCCAGTACTATCTATCTATCTATCTATCCATCCATCCATCCATCCATCCGTTCATCCACCACTCCCTCCCTCTCTCCCTCCTTCCCTCTCTCTGTCTATCTGTATCAAAATAAGATGTCCACATCTTGGACAGAATGTATTACATTACCACAGTTATTTCTCTAAAGTCATGACCTTAGGTATCTGTTCAACATGGTATGCAAGAATGGGTTTATCTTTAAAAAATGAGTAACCTTCTTGAATCATAAATTGAGTATACATATAATTATGGTTAAGTATGCTAGTATTCATTAATGAATTAGAATTTATAGGAGAAAAGGAACCAATAATTTTCTTAGAAAATATAGGTATTTATGTTTCAGCCAAATCTTAAGACTTCTGAAGTGGTAAAAACCTAGCCAAATTAAGCTACTTTTTTTTTTTTAATTATTATTATTATTGATGCTTCTGCATGTACTCTTCAAAGATGTCATTATATATGACACTTGATTCCAAATTGTTTGGTGAGAAAAAAAAGAATCTCCATGAATGAGTTTGCCTGGTAATATGCCACAGAAAAATATGGCTCAGAATCAAACACCTGCAGAAGAAGCTGGTTACACAGACATAAATCTTGGTCATAAAATTTTGGTCTCCATTTGGGAAGTATATTGTAGCGAAAGTAACAGATATTTAACAATTTATCAGATAATTCTCAGGCTATAAAACACAGCAATCCTTTTCTTCTCCTGAGAAACAAGCTCTTTAAAAATATACACAGTGACATAAATGTGTGCAGTGACATTTTTAAAATATGTAGTCCGTTGTTAAGGATACAGATGCTGAACAAAGCATTACGAAATCCCTAATGCTACTCTTCCACAATTAGTATTAGTGATTAGTGTTTGATTTTTTGTCACCTAAAGGGTTCATGCTGTATTTGGAGGATGGGTTTAGGACATAAATAATCTTTTTCTCGGATATTTTAACAAGGTTATTAGAATAAACTGTCAAAAGTGTCTCTGAGATATAAAAGCTTGTCATATTATAAAAATGTGCTGATATGGTATAGAATGTAGCACCTCCATGTGGGAATTAGGTATCCAGGTTCTCAAGATGCTTGTGAAACCCTGTTATCTATACAGTTAGATGCTTAGATGCTTAAATCCTCTTTTTCTTTTTTTTTCTTTTTTTTTTTTTTTTCCTCCCCTTCCCACTTCTGTTCCTATATAATTCTCAGGTTAAAATCACAGCCATAGTTTTAGGTCACACAGGTGTCAATATTTTGCCCTAACTCTTAATAACTGGAATTGTGTCTCATCTAATCTTTCTGAGTCTGGGGTTTCCTTTCAAAGCAAAGGCTCAGAAGCTTTCAGCCTTTCCTCAGTGGGCCACAGTCAGGATTTCAACTGAGCATGCAGGATAAAATACCTGGTAAGTGTCTAAAATTTTTTCAACTCTTTAATTCTTTAGTATTGAATGTGAGATATCTTCTCCATTTGTTGGAAGCCTCATCTGAACCACCCCAAGGTGCAGGCACATTGGATTTTCCTAGGTATTTCTTTGTCAAAGGCTTATGCTATGCCACTGAGCTTGTGTATTATTTTTGATCCTGACGTACTGTTATGATGCTCTAACCGACAAGCCTCATGCTAGCAAAGAGAGACCAGTAACCTTAAATTGTTTTGCATAAGGATGTCACTTCACCAACCAGTCATGCAAATGAAGTCTTTTGAAAATAAAAACTCTTCTGAAAGGTCACTGATATTTATATTTTAAGTGGAAACTCAGAGCAATATTAAAGTATTTGGAGTTCTCAGAATTGTATGAATGGTTTTACTGTTCCTGCAGTGCATGACAAAAATGCTGACAGGGAACCCTCAGGCCACCTGCTAGGCATAGCAGCATTCACTATGTGCCATATTAAGGGCTGAATGGCAAGGTTGACACTGAGTTGCTCAATAAAATAGATCTTTCACATCCTGCAAGAAATGAAACCCTAGTGTTTCAGGACAAGCATCTATAACCACCCAAGAGAGTGCTGCAATATTTATAATTTTTAAATGGGATTTCAGTCTTCTATCTCCTTCGGCCCCCAGCTGGGAATAAGAAGAGTAAGGAGAACTGAGGAGTGAAATCCAAGAATTCAAGCAGCATTGAGAGATTTGGGTATTTTATTCCACATTTGTAGTCATGCTACATGCCATAGATATGACATTTTGACATTATCTAAGCTGCATTTGAATGAAGCAGCAGCTGCTTGCTGGATTACAAGATTTCTATTACAAAGAGCTGCTGCTTCATATTAGAAAAAAACCTGCAAGCACCCTTTGAATTTAATTTATTTTAAATTGTAAAAAAAGAAAAACAAAAAAACCTCACAAGTCTGACCTGCACTTTGATTTCTCAGCCTGACCACCAGGTCAGTATTCGTTTGCCCTTGCACAGAGAGAGTCTATTCTCATGAAGCTTAAGTTGCAGACTGCATTAAGACATGACCTTCCTATTGAAGTTAATAGTGAGTAATTCAGAATGTAGCCAGAATTACACCAAGTAATATATGTAGATCCATGAAGTAATGCTGATGTAATCACTGATGTAATGTCAGACACTGAATGAAATTTGTAATATTTCCTTTGAAAACTGTGGCTACTGTCCAAAGCCATTCAAATGAAAAGGAAATTGTACATGAGGAACAACTATTTATTGACCCTAATACAAGTGGAAGGTCATATAGTACGAGGGGATTACAGGGAGAGAAGGCAGCAACGGGAAAGAAGCTCTGAATCTTTAAGGCTCCCTTCTCCAGGGAAAATAGTTAGTTAAATACTTACCATTTTATTCTGTCCCATTGTAATTTAACAAATTGGCAGAAGAGTATGGATCATTTTGCTACTTTGTATCTTCATTTTCTGTTTAACCCAATCAATTTCTTGTATGTCAGCACATCAAATCTGAAATAAAATTTGCAGCTGGGAAAGAAGATGATATGCCACATGGTGGTGTCTGATGGACAATTAGAAAGCAAAACTGTCGTGAGGGATAGACGATATATATATGCACAGGGTCCACCTTTGCTGAAACAGGAACCTTTAACACTACTTGTCAACAGTATCTTTACCTGCGGGAGATATCTCGAAGATCAACCATGTAAATTCTCATAGAAGCAAAACATTTTCAATAGATAAAAGACACCAAATGATAATGAAAAATGTTCTGTTTCCTCTAATGTATTCTAAATCAAACACTCTATAGTATGACATGTTTTAGGTTAATTAGTTTAATCCATTTTTAATTAAGCTGATGTTTCCATGCCAACAAATGGTTTTTAAATTGTGGAAATCTTGGTGATGTAGAGTGAAAGTAAAAAATTAATTGCCTAAACCATTATTTTGTTGTAATTCTTTTAACTAATATGTGAAATGCCACATTTGTAGCTGAAGTTCAGCTAATGGCCACAGCTCCAGTTCTGTGAGGGAATCATTTAGCTAAACTATACTCATAAATCAAGATTGATTTTACCACAGTAACAACTTTTTTTAAAATTCCATCTTTAAATAGGCATATGCTGGAAATGAGTTATTCGCTACCAACAGGTACTGCATATAGTTCAACAACATCTCAGACCATTTTTTTCTATTCAGATTGATTACCTCAAGTTTGTTTCATAGATTAGGATCAAATATTGCATCAGCAGTTATAAGCATAGCTGTAGTGCGATGGAGAAGGTGGTCTTGGAGGAAAATAAAGAAATATTAAATAGATTATAGGGATTTTCTTACTTTCAGACTAAATAATTTATAAAATGTAGTATATGAACTGTGCAAACAACACATAACCAACACGACCAATACGGAATAGATTTAATAGTATAAAAGTAGTTTATCAGTTAAAGTAAAGGAGCCCTCTGATTTCTTTGGGTAAAAAGTACTTCCAGCCAGGTAGAGACTGTGGTACCGCTGGCTGCCACAGCAACTCTACATCCTGCTGATAAGAAATATATCTACCTTCTTCCCTTCCCTTCCCTTCCCTTCCCTTCCCTTCCCTTCCCTTCCCTTCCCTTCCCTTCCCTTCCCTTCCCTTCCCTTCCCTTCCCTTCCCTTCCCTTCCCCCCCCCTTTTTTTTTCTTTTACCTCTTTCATGTTTATATTCATTACTTATTTTCCTTCTTGTTCCTGCTAAAAAATAATGCTGGTATTTTTTATCTGACTTCTAAGGACTGTGAAAACCCTGTTATGTTTGGAAACTATGTATGAGAACAGACGTTTCAGACAATGCAATTGACATTAAACACCTATTAAAGGAAATACATAAAACAATCTTGACAGAGCTGGAGCCAGAGGATGCATTTTACCAGGCCTGTGTCTCAAATCTCTAGGCTCTTCCATGCCCATACTTGTCTCCTCTTGATCTCTTAAGTCTTGAAATATATCCCAGGATGGCACAGTTCAGCAGCACAAGGGAAAAGGCACCATGAGTAGACTAAATCCTCTTCAAGGATTTGAGAGCAATGGGTAAAAATTCTCTAAAGCTGATGATTGTACAGAACCCGGTTTTGTTACTTCTTGGTTCGCTGGTCTAATCTCTGAGCTGATACATGAAAAGACAATGGCACAACCACCAACAGTATTAAAAGGAAAAGAGAGACTCTTCTCATTTCACAAAAGGAAGAGGTTACACATCCAACCTGAGAAGAGATCTCAGACTAGTAATCCAAGTCTGACAATAACCTCTTCTTACAGCTCAGAATTAAGTTTATAGACCATGAAAGGTACAGGCTTTCAGGTCCATTCTGCTTTCTTATTTTCTATTGACCAGTTCAAGATGGAATCTGTGGTAAATCCCTACCGTGCTGCTTAAAACTTCCATGTATTATATTGAGCCCTTCAGCATACAGGATGTTCTGCACAATTTCTAACACGTCCATGTCAACACCTGTGGATCTGCTTCTGGAATGTAAAATTTCTTAATACCGATACAGTCAATGCATCTAAGTCTGGCCTTATGAGTACAAAATAAGCATACTGAAAGTTACACCTTTTCTATTTTCTGAATTAATTTATTAAAGCCTCTTAAATTATATATCATATTAAATCTCTTAAGTTATAGAGACTGGTTTGGGCACTTTTTCTTTTTTTTGGTCAAATTTTAATGAACATTTCTCTTGATGCCTATGGCACGTTCTGTTTCTGGCTGCTTCAGTTAAGGAGATGATCGTTACTATGTTTAAAGCCTAACTTCTCTAACAAATCTGATTAAAATGAGTATGACACTGAATGCGCCTCTTTTGCCACTGATTTAAAAGATACAGCAATAATTATGCCAGATTGCTGGAACTCAACTGTTTAAGAACAGAACATTACTGCTTAAGGGATGTGTACCATAAATTGTCTTCATTTTTCACTAGGCTCTTCCCATCAAACTACATTATCCCAAGAGGATATAAAAATAGTCTCTTCAAAAACAAATTAAAGAACAAAGGAATTCAAAATACTGACCCTTTCTATCAAGTAAACTCAAACTGCAAAATGATAAAAGGCACCAAGAATATTCTGTGGGATGACAACTAATCCATATTGTTGTCATGGCAACCAGAATGAACGTAAACTGATTTTTATACTAGAAATTGAAAACATTACTGTCAGGTAGTAAAACTAATTATTTTTAAATACTAATATCTCTTGAAAAGTTGGAAATTTCCAAACATAAGTACTGTGACTTTTACACAAAAAATTAGAATCAGGAGAAATAGTAAATATTAATTCTTTGTATTCATAACAAGAAATGAAATTAGAAGCAACTAATTTTTCATTAGAAAAAGTATTCTGAGCTACCATTTTTGCTAGGTGAGAAAATATACTAAAAGCAGAAACTCAAAACTTGAACTAGTACTGCAGAAAGCTGGTATTAAGATAATAATTTTGTGGGGTTTTTTTGCAGGGGGGGGTTGCAAAAATTTATTAGAACTACTAGAAAAATCATAGCTTGTTGAGCAGATGAGATAAGGTGAAATATCTGTAAAGATGACTTCTAAAGTAATACTTGAAGTTCTAAATAGCAACTATTGACAACTGAGCTGTATAGCAGAGAAATGGTAAGCTAAGATTTGTTTCAGTGGGAATTCCACAGGAAAACAATTTTCATAACATTTTGCAAAGAGAAAAGAAACTCACAATATTTTTCTTGCAGAAAAACTGGGTTGCAGTCAGACATCTTCCACTCATGTTATACAAATTGCTAATGACAAAATTGGTTTAACCTGAATGAAACAATTCTTTAACAATTTTTTGTTCTCTACTAAGCAAGTTACGTGACATTGTTCTGGAGATAATTGACAAACATAGCCCTTGATAGCTTAGTTTGAAGATAGTGCCTGCAAAGCAGTCACACTTGAAGTCTTGCTGCGATACTGATGTTTGAGAGAATGGTGGTGTAATCTGCAAAAAGTGGAGATTTTGCAGTGAATTCCAGCACTGTAGGGATTAATAACTCAAAGCAAGGGTCATCGATGGTACTTTTCCTTTTTTATTATTTGGTGACGCTAGTAAATCTTGTTGTATTTGCAAGATAGTGAATCCCATATTGCTAGTACATGTTTTTTAAGCACATGTGTACAAGAACATCCATATACACAAATGTGTTTGAACAAACCCATATATTTTCTGAGTGGAATAGTGCAGGTTCTAAAGGCTCAGTGGTCCCAGGCCACATAATATCCCCTCTTGCCTTCTGTACCAAGAGACATGAAAATCTAAACTTAAAGTCTGCTTTTGCTCCAGCATTGATATTATGATGTTTTAGAGGCTCTAGGTTTTTTTGCTCGAAGAGATTTCCAGTGGCTCGGAACATAAAAAGCAATACACGCTTATCTCTTGCAAACTAGACATACAGTGCAATAGTCTACCTTGACTCTTGACCTATCTAGACCTGTCTGACATCTTTTTTGCTACTAACTTTTTTACAGGATAATGGATTTTCACTAATAATGATGAAATTCAGACTGTACTGACATAAAGTTAAGGGGATTTGATCCAATCTCTTCAAATCATTATATCACTGACACATATAAGAATGTCTCCTCTGTTTCCACATATGCACAATAAAGGGACTGAGGTACCAGATGGAATAAGTTCTAATACTAGCTTTCAGCTAGTTTGGTGTTGTAATTGAGGCAATAAGCAATTAACTCTAATTATTGTCATGAAAATAAGCAAGCATGACCTTAATCTGATATGGCTAGGGAATTAGTGGGATATATCAGAATGTACAATCATCGAGTAGTGACTTTTCATAGTAAATCTACTCTTTAACATGTGAATTTGTTTAGAAAGTGTTGGTCAGTGTCGTGGGTTGACCCTGGCTGGAGGCCAGATGCCCACCAAAGCCGCTTTATTGCTTCCCCTTCTCAACTGGACAGGGGAGAGAAAATATAATGAGAAGCTCGTGGGTTGAGATAAGGACAGGGAGAGTTCGTTCAACAATTACCATCATGGGCAAAACAGACTCAACTTAGAAAAACATAATCTAATTTATTATCAAGAGTAATAAGAAATAAACCCAAACCTTAAAACACCTTCTGCCCACTCCTCCCTTCATCCCAGTCTCAACTTCACTCCTAATTTCTCTACCTCTTACCCCCAAGTGGCACAGGAGGATGGGGAATGGGGATTGTGTTCAGTTCATCACACGTTATGTCTGCCGCTCCTTCCTCCTCAGGGGAAGGACTCCTCACACTCTGCCCCTGCTCCAGCATGGAGTCCCTCTCATGGGAGACAGTCCTTCATGAACTTCTCCAACATGAGTCCTTCCCACAGGCTACAGTTCTTCACAAACTGCTCCAATGTGGGTATTTTCCATGGGGCACAGACCTTCAGGACCAGACTGCTTCAGTGTGGGTCCTCCACGGGGTCTCAAGTCCTGCCAGCAAATCTGCTCCGGCGTGGGCTCCTCTCTCCACGGGTCCACAGGTCCTGCCAGGAGCTTGCTCTAGCGCGGGCTTCCCACAGGGGCACAGCCTTCTTCAGGTGTGGGGTCCTCCATGGGCTGCAGGTGGATATCTGCTCCACCATCAACCTCCATAGGCTGCAGGGGGACAGCCTGCTTCACCATGGTCTTCACCGTGGGCTTCAGGGGAATCTCTGCTCCGGCGCCTGGAGCACCTCCTCCCCCTCCTTCTGCACTGACCTTGGTGTCTGCAGGGTTTCTCACATCTTCTCACTCTTCCCTCTGGCTGCAAAAGCTGCCTCTAGGTTCCTTCCTTTCCTTCCTAACTCTGTTATCCCAGAGACACTACCACCATTGCTGATGTGTTTGGCCTTGACCAGTGGCGGGTCTGTCTTGGAGCCAGCTGGCATTGGCTCTATTGGACAAAGAGGAAGTTTCTAGCAGCTTCTTGCAGAAGCCACCCCTGTACCTCCCCCCCTGCCCCCCCGCCCCCATCAAAACCTTGACATGCGAATCCAATACATTCAGTAGTGAGATCCATGAACTTGTAAAAAATAGCAGCCATTCCAGGTGCATTGAATGATCAACTAGGGTTTTGATCAGACTTAGATTTGCAAAAGCGATTTCTGTATAGATGTTAGCTTCAGGTGTTTTAAAAATTGATGTGCAGTGTATATCACAAACAATTAATTTAGTGCTCTGGTTTTTTCTTTCAAATTCTGAGAAGTTTAAAGATAAAGGATATTCCAATAATAAGGGTTGGAGAGGGAAGACTAAAGTAAGGACTTTATTAAGTGGCACTAAGATTGCTAATTCAATCTGCTATTTCTGCTTAGGAATGTAGGATTAGGATTTATTTATATCTGAAAAAAAGCAGAATTTTAAAAATAGCATAAGATCCATTACAATGAAGAAGAAAAATTACAATAGTCTAGTATGATGTTTTAATTAATACTGGTCTAACCCAGGGCGACTAGAAATGTCAGCTGCAATTGGCCATGCCAAGCCACAAATATGTGCAGTCTAGTGACCAAAAAGACAATACCTTGAGGAAAACAGAACGGAAGAACTATAAAGCACCTCACACTAATACACATGAAAATTAAAAGAAATGGAAACAGAAGTTGTTGTGCTGGACTGAGACAGCCACTGATACTGGCACTAAGCAGTAGTTTCTGGCAGTGCCAAACTAGTTTAATCCAGGGTTTTCTACAAAATATGATTGCAAAAGCAATGCATATTTTTCAATGTGTAATTTTAATAGCCTCGTCTTGGCTCATCTTTGTCTGTTTTTCTATGCATACAATGAAAATACATATTAATTTTTTTTCCCTTCACTCCCTTTTGTGGAGAAGATTGGTGTCTGAAATTCAGCTGTGGCAAGTTCATATTCTGCAAGTAATACTATCACATGTGTACTATTCTTTAGCAGAAAAAAATGCTATTCAAAGTTCTCTGCAGGTTTAAGAAACATTTTATTTATGCTGTAACATTACTTTTCCCACCATCTTCAGAGTACAATATAAGGAAGGCAGTTGCTGAAAACCAAAATGTTATCTTATAAATAAAGCATTTATCTGCCCCATCCTTTGAACAGTATTTACTTGCTGAAAATGGAGTGTGCAGCAAATAAATAATATTACCTAGGACTGTGCTAGATGACAGTAGACTGTTTTCCTTAAATTTTTAAGTTCTTCACAAATACATAGTTCTATTGTGTGTCTCTAGGATTGACAAAGTCCTCTTGTATATTAAATATCACTTTGAAGAGTTTTTGTTTTGGTCAGAAATGTAATCCTGACTCCAAGAGCACATCAGCTGCTATACAAAATTAACTAAAACCAAAACCCAAAGCCAGTGATAAGAACACATAAATGACTGTTTTCAGGCACTGCTTAAAGCATTGACTGAAATGTAATTATAAATCTCCTGGAATAATATTGGAGAGATTATTTAGTAAAAGTTTCATAGGTGGGTGCAAAAAAGCAATGTCATGTTGTGTAATTTGTTGTGAACATTTTCCTGTTTTACCCTGCTGTGGAATACTCCTCTGTACAGCTATGTCGCACTTGAACCAGCATGACAACAAATACTCAGAATCTCTCAACCCAAATTAAGATGGAGATGAAAGTTTGCCATTAAGATAGATAGAGAGACAGACAGACATGTAGAATCTCTTGCACTTTATGAGTCATCCAAAGAATCATCTTCAGAATGAAATTTGCATTTAGTTTATTTGTTTTCTAGGTAGCCTATTCAACTGTTAATCATGGTAGGATCTGAAAATCTTCCAGTGAAATACCGAGCCAGATGACTAATATCATTCACCTGTTGCTTGTTTTCTCATCTTAGCTTCTGGAGCACTATACAAGTGGGTTGATTTGTTATTAGGGTGTTTTTATTACTATTAGTAGTTTAATAAGTATGCTTAAGAGGGGGGCTGATCAGAGGCAAGCTCCTTGCCTTTGGAATAAAAATTAGTGATATCTGTGCTGGTGCTTAGTTTCTGGTCTTCTGCTGTGTTTTCCAGGAATTTGTCCTAGGAGTGTTTGGCGAGTTTTCTCATGTGCTTGGATGTGTAAATTAGTCATTTTACTGATACTTAAATCTTTTCTTCTTGAGTTCATTTATAGTGTTCTGCCAGGTGATGAACAAGCCTCCTGTACTCCTTTTACATCTATGCTCAGTAAATATTTGGTGCAGATATTTCATTTACTGAGGTTTATCAAAGTGTTTTATGCCAACTTTAGCTGCTGTTATATTGAATACAGGCTATGGTTAGCTGTGTAGCTCTTTATTATTAAATGGCAATTCACTATTTTGTACGTTATTTTCAAAACTTGTTGAAGTTATCGTTCAACTGGAACAGTAACAGTAGTGCAAGATCATGACCAGTTTTCTGCCCCGCCTCACTCTTGTCCTACAGAGGTCAGATATGCGTCCCTTGTTTCTCAGACTTGGACATTGCTGAATGTGCGTTGCTACTGCACTTGATTTGCACTGCTGCAGTGGAATTACACTTTTCCACCCCACAGCCTAAAGATCTGGACAATTACTTTCATTGTTCCTCCTAAAAGTCATCTTTGGATAGATACAGAGTGATCCTTGCTGGATCACAAAATGAGTGTGTAAAAGCAGGTAGGAGGACATGACTGCAGCTGGCCTCATCTGACGTGTAAACTGAGAATGTGAGTATAACCAAGCACTCTTTACAATAGGAAGATTAATTCTTTTTCTCTACTAGGAAGTAAGATGCCAACCCTCCCCCCAAAAAACCTGGATTTTCAAAATGGCCTCTGGAATGAACATGCAATCTAATGCCTGAATAAACTTAATTCTCATGCCAGTGCAAATTAGGTGACTGAAACAACATTTTGTTTCTGAGAATCTAGACTTCTCTGTATTGTAGACTTAAAGTTACAATTTCATTGTCTATTTTTGCTATATGATTGTAATGGTAATTTTGCTTGTACTTTAGGCTCACTACCACTACGTATGCACAATGTGAAATAACTTTTAGACTGGTAGCAAGTAGGTTCTTAGTCATTACCAACCCTCTGTACCTTCAAGTCAGTTTAAAATCAACATTTTTTTTTTCTCATTTTAGTTCAAATTACTTTTCCATGCTGCATTAAGTGACCAGATTTTATATCACAGAACATGTTAGTTTGAATTGTAGATACTATATGAACATATTTAAATGACAGCTACTTAATGTTATGGTGATATTTTACACCAAGTAAAGTGTGTTTAAATTCATTAGATTTAGAGGAGGTGCAAATCAGGCAACAATGGATAATCGTTTTATTCCTGTAGTAGTTATTGCTTCAGGCAGATGGGATTATTTAATGACTCACTGATGAAATGCAGTAACTGAGGATCTTAGCGCTGTACCTGCAGAGTGTTTAAGAAAACCGAAGGTGTAAGTGAAGAAACTTGAAAGAAATACTATTACAGCATAAGCATAACAAAGGCTTTCTGTGATTTCCACCTTTAATCTTTTTTTTTCTTATTTACAGAAAAATAAAAACTAAATAAAACCTCTGGTCTGAATACCCAGAAGTTATTAGTCATGATTTCCTACACATTTTTGGTTCCTCTCAGGACAGTTGCCAAGCACCAGCTTTTCAGACCATCTGAGCATGGCAGTTAGCTGCCTAACCACAGGTAACTAGTACAACCTGAGATATTCTGGATCCATCAGGCCTCCATCTGTTACCTTAGGAAGGTGTGGTTATCCTGTAGGTCTTGTTTCATACCTACTAGCCTCATTTCAGATACCCTAGAGCATCTCAGGTAGTCTATACTTAGGCAGTTGAATTCCACACTCATTGTCCACCAGTTGAAAGCTAGTCTCTTTTACTATGTCCCAAATTGAGACCATAAAAATCAGCCCACAGAATATCAGCATAAGTACTTTCAAAATGATTTTTTTTTTTTTTGGTTGTACTGGGGAACAAAGATTTACAATCAAAACACAGCCCAGGTCAGTGAGTAAACCATGTTTAAAATGAGGAGCAAAAAAGTAGAACTGATTTACCACCTAGAGAAACAGTGGGAATTGGGCAAGATTTACTGTCAGCTAAAGCCATTGTATTTTGTAAAAGTACATCCAGAAACTATCACATGGGTAGTGGAATATCTTCAAGCTCAGGAAAAATTGGTTAGGGTAACAATCCATGCCCTGATAACCTTTACAGAAGAGAAAACAAGGAACACCTGGTGTAAAGAGAAAGAAAAGGAAGCATGAAAGAAAAGTGACATATGCCTAATTTTGTACTGCTATTGTAGATAATATACTAATTTCCCAAGCAGGCCTTGTGTATTTCTAGTGTGTACTAAGATCAGAACCAAGGAACGGTAGCTGGCTTCCCACTACTCACCCCTCAGAAAATCAGACCCTAAATACTTAGTACCTTTAGAATGTTATTAGTCAGATTTATACAATATTTTCATAGAATATAATTCATAAGAAATGTATTTTAAAGTATTATCCTCAGCTGGGAAAGCAATGTGGGTTTTGCTTTTTTTGTTTTAATAGTGTTTCTGAACTGAAAAAATAAGAAAGATTTTTTGGTCAAAATGAAATGGAGAATATGGTATTTTTAATTGCATGGAAACGAAAAACAACGAACAGCAGTACAACCCTAGCCTAGACAAATTCAAATAATGTGTCAAACCTTAGGTAAAATTTTCAATTTTTTTTTTCAGATAGTTGCGGTGTGATGATGTGGCCCTGAAACAGCAGCCTTCATGCTCAAGTAGGACAAAGTCATAGCAATTTTCCTAGAAAGAAAAAGAGATTCATAGCTGTGTTAACTTTACAAATTCCCCTCTGCAATGTGTATGAGACCACTTCTATTACAGAAAAGATATACATTAACTGTGGTATAAAGATGGGTTTGGTTGCATTCCACTTTTTATTATATCTTTGTTACATGGTTCGTTATGGACCAAAACCTTTCTGAAAGCAACATACAATAAAATGAGGCTAAGATCACATCTGTGCATTTCTAACTCTAAAGGCACACCGTATTCTGGTATGAGCTGAGAAAGCATAGACACACAGGACTGAACATCTTCGTAGCACATTTGGGATAGGAAACCAGCAGTTGATAATAACTTGGAAATCAACCACTAGTTGGGTTTAGATGTAGGGAAATCCAAAGAAATTGGCCTGGAGCTACAACACTAGCAGAGCATTGGTGGTTTATGCTGGTAATCTAATTTTAAAAGAAAAATATTTTTAAGACAATAGCCCACTGGGGATGGCGGGGAAAGGACTGTATGCATGGAAATCCAGCCCCAGTATGGGCAACACGTAGGGGCCAGAATCCTAGCCAGGACTCAACCACGAGCAGTGAGACGTCGTTTCCCTGGGTCTACACTGGCTGTCTAAAACAGACTGGAGGGGCATGAGCCTTGGCAAGTTGTGTGTGAGTGCCATAGAACAGAAATCTTATACTAGAAACTTTATAATAGGCATTGCTATCCACCCACAAAGCCCATCCTCCTTAGTAAATAAATTTCAGATTATGTCACTGAGTGATGTGGTTCTTTTCTTGCTGTAACCCCACTCTAAGTCTGCCGTGACATATCTACATAGCACTCACAGCCGTTTCACAGCTGTCTCATCTTCATGCTAGTCTAATTTGCATGTCACAGTACCTGAGCTAACTCAGCTGTGTCTATATTAGGACTTTAAATGTATATCACATTAGTCGCTAAAAAGACTTACAGATAAGGATAATCTTGACTGAAACTGCAGATCTTCTTAGCAACAGATTTCTCTATGTTCTTGCTTTGCAGAATAGTTGCTGGTGCATCACTGTGAGCTGAGCGGATCAAAGAAGAACAGTTTCATGATTTCAGCAGAGAATGCAAACAATCTTTTAGAATGTTGTGCTGGTTTTGGCTGGGATAGAGTTAATTTTTTTCATAGTAGCTGATACAAGGCCATGTTTTGGATTTGTGCTGGAAACAGTGTTGATAACACAGGGATGTTTTTGTTACTGCTGAGCAGTGCTTACACAGAGCCAAGGCCTTTTCTGCTTCTCACCCCACCCCACCAGTGAGGAGGCTGGGGGTGCACAAGGAGTTGGGAGGGGACACAGCTGGGACAGCTGACCCCAACTGACCAAAGGGATATTCTATATCATATGACGTCATGCTCAGCAATATAAATCTGGGGGAAGAAGAAGGAAGTGGGAGATGTTCGGAGTGATGGCGTTTGTCTTCCCAAGTAACTGTTACGTGTGATGGAGCCCTGCTTTCCTGGAGATGGCTGAACACCTGCCTGCCCACGGGAAGTGGGGAATGAATTCCTTGGTTTGATTTTGCTGTTAACAGAGTGATGAAAATCTTTGTGAGATCACAGTAGTTTTTTTTCAGGCCTAAGCAAAAATGCCAACAGAGTTTTTAGAATAGCTGTATAAGTTTTTTCAGAAATTCTCAGTCCTGAGAGAAATTCAGAAATTCCACTGTTTACCCACCAGTGCCTTCTGAATTTAGAAAACTTAGCCTCCTCTGTGCTTTCAATTTTGTCACTGTCTTCTACCACAGCAGCTTATTTGGGATTTCAATAAGGAAAACACTTACTGGCTTAATTTTACATATATGCTTCCACACCTAAATATATACTTACATTTTTCTGTTCTGAAATAAATTAAGAAGATATGTAAAGCTGCTTGCTTTGGGGGTTTGCTTGCATTTTCTGTCTCATTCTAGCCAAGGATGCAGCAAGTCTTCCTGCAATGTAATGTTGCCAGCAAGTTTGTAACATAGAAGGACCATAATTTGATCATGTCTGAATAAAGCTGTTCATGATTTTAGAAGCTGACTTAAAATATTCATATAAAGTCTATTTATTTAACTCTTATGGCTGTTAATAACGACTAAATTCTTTGCCTGTTGAATTAGTATGACACTAATAGCCATGCAAGCAGTGTATGATGTGTTCGGATTGGGTTTGCATTTAGTTCTAGAGGCAAAAGTTTAGATTGATGAACAATGTAAATGAATCACTCTTGGGCCTTGGCACTGGAGTATATCATAATTGTAGCATAATGAGATAATGAAGAGTCTCTGACTTTTTTTTTCTTTCTTTTTTAATTTAGAGAGGCTTGGGGATACAAATAGTTGAAAACAGAGAATACCAATTAGCCTCTGCATTTCCCTCTGCTCTTCTGCCCTCTCTTCCCCAGTCCCTTTCCCTTATAGACTACTTCAGAATTACAGTTAATATTTTTTTGCAATAATAGGAGTCTTTGAATAAGAAACAAAATGTATCACATATAAGACATTCATTTTAAGCACGCTACACACAAAGGTGGAATTGAAGAAACAAATTCATTCGAGATTTCAGTGTTTTGAAACTTTTAATTTTAAATTTCAAAAGCAACAATTACATGATTATGTTTGATGTACTCCAAAACTGGTATTTCACATAGCACATCTGATATTTATTGAAAATGCTAGAAAAAAAAACATTCTAACCACCATAATTTAAATATCATCTTATTCATACTCTCTTCAGGATACTTTAAAACAGGACTAGAAGGGTCTATTAAATTGGATTTAAGCCCAGTACACTTTGCAGGTGTCCAGTATAATGAACACTTTAAATGGTTATGCTCTAAGGTTAATTTGTTCTGTAAAATTGCCCAGACCCCTCTAGAGTATTCATTAGTAGAATAAAACAGAGACCTAATCCAGATAGATGCTAAAGGATTATCATCATTGCTGTAAGGATGACTTTGATAAAATTCTAATTGGTATTGCCGCACGGGGACTGAACAAACGAAGCAGATGATGATAAATACTGGGTTTCAGACCTCTCTAACTAAATTCTGAGACTGAGGTAAAATAATGTGATCAAATTCATCTGAAAACAGATAGCTACCTCAATTTACTCCAGAATTTCTTTGAGTGGCATGAAAGATAAAATTATACTCAACTGCAGATAATTACACCAAATGTCAGCACAATACAATTAGAGCTGAAAGACCATTGCAGCACTCATTTTGCTTTTAACAGCATCTTCATTGCAAACAGTCTTTTGTCTCATTAGTACAGGACTGACAGATTTAAACCTGTTGTTATACAGATTCATCCATAATAATATCAAACATGATCATTATATTTTCTTTTCTCTCTGCATTATACCAAAAGGAGAAATTTTCTGCTGGGACACTTACAACACAAGAGAGAATTTATATTATCTAAATAAAATTAAAATAAACCATCTTTTTTTGTATTTAGATCTATAACTGGTAACATTCCTGTGTCATGAAACCACTATTCCTATGCCATTAAAACACATTGTGAGTTAAGTAGTCATTGTATAGGTCCATCAAATAGAAATTTTTATTCTTTGGTTGTCATTATCATTTTTGCCCTTAGCAAAAATTATAAATTGGTATGGGTTTCTGTGAGTAAATATTAAATTATGATCCATATTTCATCTACTTTCAACTACACCACTCTTGGAAGAATAATTCCACTCAACATGAGTTACGGTAGCAGAACACAACCTTTATTTTTATTACTACAGGTGAGTTGCCACTGTAAAACAATGCCTTCTTTCTATGCTGTTTCCACCTGTAGAATGCTATTATTCTGGCTGTTTTTATTTTACAACAACGTGCAAAGTCATAGTATTACTTAGATTGTTTATAATACCTTAAAGGCCTTCTTAATTATAAGAAGTACACATATTAATATAGTCTACATAAAGTTAGATGTCATATATAGGTGGTCTGAATGTATATCTATGTCATTATGTCCTTTTTAAATAATGACACATACTCTGAAGAAAGCAAATGACACATAAATCTACACACATTGAAGTATCTGTGTTTATATCTGCAGCCACCTTTCCCAAAGTTTCTGAGTAAATAGGACACAAATTTTAATTCACACTTAAAGAAATTTAAGGCAGTCTTGGTTAAGAATTTAAAAAAAAAACAACCAAAACAAAAAACCAGAATCAATATTTCCTACTGAACTGGGGTTTTCCCAGTCTCGGATTTAAATTTGAATCCATCTATACCTACAAAAAATTATCCAAAATTTCAATGGACTGTAAGAATAATATTCAGAAAATCACCATATGAATTATGTAGAATTTAAAGATAAATAAAAATTAGGGGAAAACAAAGACTAGAAGGTTTATTTTTATATTATTTTTGAAAAAAATGTTCAGGCAGGTTAGTGAAAATATCTTTAAGTATGTATTTTCAGTAGTATTCAAACAAATATCATATCTATATCCTTTCATTACACTGTTTACTTAGAATCACTAAAGGTTATAGCTGAGCACAGGCTGAATAAAAAGATGCCATATAATTCAGAAACACCAAGATAATGTGATTTTGCTGTGGATCTGATTTGTTTCTACAAACAAGTTCTCAGATTTAATTTTTTTAAAATAAGTGTTTCTATGACTTCATTTTACTGCTGATAGTCATCTGTTCCTTTACACTTATTGGAAAATCATAAAAGAAGACAATATGATCTATTCAAGAGCTTTTTCCTCATGAGCATTTCCTAATGATGTCGTAAGGTTTTATCACCTATACTCTATGTCATCAGCAGGCAGCACTGAGACAACAACCACTTCCCCCACAGGCTCCTGGAACATATGTTTATAAGAGAGTCCTAGTATACTTTTGTAGTCAAAGATGAAATATTCAGGATTCGAATATATCTTTCTTACTCCTTTTTACTCCACCATATTTGTAAATACAGGCTTATGCAGCATGAGAGATGTTTTTATCATAAGGTATATTGATCAGGAGAGCTGCTGCAATTTGAATTTATCCATGTGTGTCACAAGAGTATTTCAAATGGCTCTATTATACCTGTCTGTGCATGTGCACACAATTAAAATGTTATGGCACCAGTTACAAACAAGACTGAGAAGTTCTGTATCATCATCTTGGTCAAAACCAAGTAATGAACAAAACCTCCACATATGCTCTGAAAGAAAAGTATTATGGATACTCATCCCTCTCCCCGTTATCCCTTTAGACTACCGTTACATATAGTAATTTCTTTAAATCTACTTTTACAGTGTGTCACAGACTTGTAATTATCCACATTTGAAGAATGTGGAGGCCTCACAAACACACCATTTTCTGCTGTCAATTCTGGAACAGAGATATTCAATTTTTCTCTCCCTATCAACCCTGCTCCACTGCAGCTTCTCACATCTGATGCTTGCTTCCGTATCCTCCCTATTTCCTAAATGGGTTTTCTGTCTTGGCAGTTGTTTCACCCAGAAAGACAGACAACTGGAAGAAAACAATTCCAGTTGTATCACCTACTCTCTTTGTGATTTTGTGTGATGCTGATATGGGCTTACCTGTGTTCTGTTTGAGGCTGGCCATCTCTTCACACTTTGCTGTGTACATAATCCCTCCAGCCAAATCCGAGAAACCTTAAGAATAGGCATGGTCATACCCTTACTGCAAAGCAGGAACTATCAGACTGCTGCTTGAATATCTCTGTCAAAAATCCAGTCCTATATTTTTGTTTAATAACTATGAAATCTGTTTCTAATCGTTCTACTTTTTCCAGAAAGAACTACACATGCTGTGTATTATGTATATTGTCTTAGAATATGTGCAGTCAGCAGTGCTGATCCCTGAGAATTTGGGACATCACATCTGGTAATGATAGACATCTAGGCAACATTAAAAAATCATTAAAATTTTAAAGAAAATCAGATTTAAAATAGTAACAATCTATGTATTTATAACATCACATACTGGTGGAGTCAACAGAATATGTATCTGGTAAGTCCTCATTGGGGAACAAAGGAGAAAGCATTTCCAACATTCTTGATTAAACAGGAATTTGTTCAGCTTAGCTGGAAGCTTTTCAACTTATTTTAGATGATATTTAACTGATTAATTGAAATGGACCTTAATGTATTAGCAAAAAATAGACGCTAAACAACATTGTTACTGGAATACAGATAAGTGAAAAACAATATATATATCTCTTGATTTCATCAGTTGTTTTAATGAGTTCAGTCAGTATGTTGGTGATTCAAATTAGTTCTTTTGGAACAGTCATGCAAATTTTTCTGTTGTAAACATTTTTCCATGAAAGAGTGACATGACATAGTAGAACAAAGACCGCTGAAATACATTTCTCATACTGACTTCTGTCAGTTGAGACTGATACAAAGAAAGAGACAGAGGAGGAGAGAAAAATGAAGGACTTCTGATTAAAACAAAAAGCAGATCTCTGCAATTTTGTGATTTATTTTGTTTCCTGGCAAAACATTCTTAAGACCCTATGGATAAGACATTTTGATTGCTCTGGTTGTAGTGCTGTTACCTACCATGGAAGATCCATCTCAATTTGCTGTTACAGTGCCTCAACCTTCTCTGCTGCTAAGTGCTATTGATGTCTCTTGTTCCGCATCCTTGCAATTTCATCCATGCTACATTCCTGCAGCACAAACACTCACTGGAAAATTGCTAGCTCCTGTCTTATCACACAATCAGATTTAAACTAGTGTCTACCTTTCTGCTTCCTCTATTCACAAATCATCATAGATATATAAACTACACCTTTTCAACTCCCATATCCTTCCAAATCTTTTTCCTGTCCCATCCATCTACCTTCACACTTCTTATTGTCTTCTGTTGTCTCCTATGCCCTGACCTATAATTGAGTTAGGTGCTTAAATCAATGTACTAAATAATGCTTTTATCTAATTTAGGTTATGTATGAAATATGTGATTAGGTCTGAGTAGTCTAACTTTTTTTCTTTTTCCTGACAGATAGCCAATAATAACTAAAAATTTTGTTCCCAAGAGAGGCTTTTAAATTACACCCCATTTGAGTTCATATATGAATTACTAGACATTTAAATTTTGTCTTTTTAAGATTAGTTATTTTGCACTCACAAACACTAAGAGCAAAGAAAATATAGGGAAAAGCAAACTGTTGGAAAAATAAAGGAAAAAATGTGTCTTAATAAATTATAACTTTTCAATTCAGCACCTTTATCAAATGTTTGTCAGCTCAGTTCCATACATCTTGCTGGTCATATGTGTCTATGAAGTATCACGTTGTACTTCCCTATACAATAAACTTCTAATAAGGTTCAATATGATAAGGTAGTATAGTCCCAAAGTCCTGAAATGATCTCAGAGAGACACTACTTCCTATTGGCTGACAGAACATTTATGGTTTTAGCTTTCTTTGTTTGCTGGGTAAGTTATTTTACAGATTTCCATTAAATCCAAAAATGTGCTGTCAGATCAAGAAAACACACTTGCATGTCCCTTGGCAAATTCATCATAGTGGCAAAGATCTCTAATAAACATAACATTCTTCATCACAGTACTTCATCAAGACAGACACTTTTTTCTTTCTCTCTTTCTGATTCTGATACTATACAACAAACAGCTGTACACTAATGGTGGTGCCTAAGAGTATCATCGTACAGATTTTGGATAGAAAACATATGTACACCAGGGCATGCTTGATATCCATCAGGTAACTGCAATTATACCTGCTGCATCATCATGCCCTGTAAGTGAACTTTTTGCTCAGCGCATTAGTACATTATATTGTTACAAAGCCATTTGCACTAGCTGAGTATTTACTACAGGATGAAGTTCAAATAATTGGTTTTGACATAGACAGCACTAAGTGATCTGTGAACTTCAAGATTGAAACATTGCCCTTTCTGCTGCTGTCCACTGACAGTGGATATCAGTTATGGATTTCCTTCTCTTTTGCTAGAAGATTTATTTTATGGATTTTTCTATGTACTCAGTCTGGGAGTTCTTTCAAAGAAACTGCTAATCTATCCAGTTTTAATTGATTAGAAGGGACAACTTTTAAGATTAAACCATTTCCGGAACCACCTCTGCTAAGAAAGATATATTCAAGGCCAGGTGCAGCCCAAGTGCGATTTAGAAGGGGGGAGCCTTCTCCGTGTAGGGGTTACTGTCTGTACTGCATGGCAAAACCAGACTTGGATGAAATGGAGGGCTGCTGGACCAGAAAGGCAGCATGGCTGTTGAGCAGAGTTGCAGCCACACTCTCGCTTCCATTCCTCACGTAGTCCAAGCACAACAGCAAGAAAATGAGAGAAACTAATGGTGAACCTAAAGGCCTCCTAATTCTTTTCTCGCCTGAGATGATGCATTTATGCTAATTTAGTTTGTTAAGCCTGTGCATCTAATATGAAACCTCTGAATTATCAGTCTTAAGAATATTCATTCATAAATACTGTGCATAAGAGGGAAATATAGAATTACATATGGGATGTATAGATAGACAGATGAATAGGAGGGAAAAACCTCAGTGAGTACCTATGAACAGATACCAAAATCTTAGGGTTTACAATAAATGAGGACACTGCACGCCAGGTCATACCCTACAGAACAATTGTGAAGGAATGAGTGAAGAGAGGTGAAGAACAGAAAATATTGAACTGTACCTCAAACTTTTCAGGACTCCTAAGCAGCTGAATTTTCAGGTGTACCATTGGAAGCAGAAAAAGAGGTACCTTGACAAGAGAATCCTTCTGAGGGTGCTCTTTTTGGGAAATTAATCTACAGTGGTATACAGAGTTTACCCAATTATTTCTGGTCATGTCTGCACATAAATATTTTCTGCTTCCTCCCAGATGTCTAACACTTACTAAAAAAAAAAATTTAACACTTAGTAAAAAAAAAAAATGAAAATCATGTGACAGAACAGTGCCCATGGCACCAGGAGCCATTTAGTATCTAGAATAGATCACTCATGTCCTACCAAAGTACAATAGTGAGACATAAAATTAATTAACATTCAATATAGTCTAAAATGTCTAATATGAAACCTATTTGTGAAATCCCTTGTTGTTTTCATTGCATTTATTCATCTGAGGATTATCAGTGCAACACATGTCCTCTTAAAATTATTTACTAGTAAACAGCTAATATGTTCAGATGTTAATTACTCCGTTTCTACTTGAGATTAAAAAAAAAAAAAAAGAGAGAGAGACCGTTAGCCACTGGAAACATTTGATTGGGAATTACTCCTTAATTTATGAAGGCTAGTGCGGTGAACCAAAACATGATTCGCCAATGAAATAGGTTATGAACTAAAGTCGGAATAGAAATCTTAAACGTAACTGCTGCCCTGAAAAGAGTAATAAACTGCATATTGAAACCCAGGCATCCAACACAAATGGAAGAGTCTCTGAAAAGTCAGGTCAAAGCCTACTCAATATCAAACTTAAAGGCTAATTTTCAAAATGCATAGTTAACAAATTGATGTTTCCCCCACCCTCTTTCTTACACACATTAGAAATATTGTTTCAGACAGATATATTTAGCCAATTTTTAAAGAATGTTAGTTTCTGGGGCAAATGGGAAATTAGAAGTTGAGTTTGATCTCAGAGTCTATCTATTTGCACTGACTTACATCTCAGTTTATTGTTTCTCATTCTAAGTCTCAGTTTAGTAACATTTGGTATGTGTTGCAAATAGGTAGTGTCTGTTACACCATTGTGTAATGTGCCATAAAGAAACAAGAATGTACAACTAATGATTTAGTATGCATTTCAACATGATAAAATGCAGAAAATACCCATATCTTTTTTCATTGCAACAAAAGAACTATTGCTATTCCCTGATTTTTCTCCAGTCTCTTGCATTTTTGTTCAGGAAAGACATTTTTAGTTGGCATGGTATAACTACCTGTTGGATGTATGCAATCCAAATTAAGAGAAAGGGAGAAAATTTGAAGAGTTTTTCCCACTTTCTCTGAAAGAAAAAAATTATCTATTTATAATAACTACTAGTTTAACGTTGACAAGTTAACCTGGAACTAGTTAAAATAATGTACTTAATAAAAGTCTTCAAACGGTTACCTTCTCAGTCAAAATTCTGATAAATACTTTTACTGTGTCAATAAGGAACGTTTTCCTCTTCCCTTCCAAATCGTGAATCATACTCTCATCAAGGCCAGTGACACACTCAAGTCTCAGCTCACCAAGAAAATAATTCTTCATTACTGAAAGGAGGATAGAAGTTTTTAGTCCTCATTTACAATACCATAAGAGGTATTTCCAAAACAATGTTCTTAATGTTAATCAGATGATTTAAACACAGTTCCAATATTAAATATGGAAGCACTACACCATTTCTCTTATTTTTGAATGCTTTAGCTGTATCTACTAAACAAGAGAGGTTAATTTTGTTGTAGAATGGTCTAAACAACATTCCCAAACTTATGCCTCTTCTGCACCTCATCCTTACACCACTGACTGAAACAACATGTGCACTATTGTCTAAAACAACAACTTCCAAAGAATCTAATTTTTCTCATGCAAGGAGGACCAGAAAGAGACAAACATGAAACAATTTGGGGCAGGGCTAGTTGAAGACAAAAGCAAATCTTTGGATTTTTTTAAGTCCAAAAGTGAAAATGTGTTGAGTGGAAAAAAGTTGTAAAACGGTTTCCTTTTACAAGCTGATAGGAAATATCAGAAGAAATAATGGTTAGACTGATTAGAATATTTGGGTGCTTCAGGAGGCAGGTTCCTTGCTTTCACTCAACCATCCTCATAATCTAACCTTTTTCACAGGTGTGTCCTTTGAGTGGAAATTCTTATTCACATAACTTTAAGAGAAATAAAATTAGACCAGATTAAATGATAGCAAACATACTGTACTGGATAGTGAGTATAAACTCTCTTACACTGGAAGTAAAGTGAAGTATCTGGGTAGATGCTCTCTCTTTCTCCTGAATTCATTCAATGGCTATCTTCCTGACTTTTCTTGCCCTTACACAGGTTTAGTTCAACTAATTAATCTTGCAGTGCATATAATGTTGCTTATATGTTATAGTGCAAGTCACAACCCAGAGTGTAATCATTATATAGGTTGAAATTTCTTAGAGGTGAAATAGTTAACAGCAATGGCACTTAAAAGATCATAATAAATAAGAAATTAAGTTAAACTTTTGAAGGATAAGGTTTTTTACATCATTCTGTTTCTAATAATCTCAGATAAAAATGCAGCGAATGGGAAATTTTATTAGAATAATTTACTACTCATCTAGACTAGTTCATGGGATATAATAACTTCTTATTCACCTCTTGTTCTTACGTGAGTTCTAATGCAAACTTGATTTACTTTTCTTCCCTGTTATTCTTCCAAATACTGTACTTGACATTTAAAAATGAAAACTGTACAAAGAAACAACTGTAAAATATGTAAATATACACACATATTAACACAATGTGATTGCAAATATAGATAAACTTAAATATTACTTATACATAGCAATTTTTGTAAAACTAACCTTTTGTATTCTAGGAATTACGTGCATAATAATTGCATGCATTTTCCACTGAAGTAAGTGAAATGTCAGTTAGAGATATGAAGGTGTGACTATATAAATCAGTAATTAGTTTGATCCAGAAAACTGCTGCCTCAATTTTGGACTGTCATTTTTCTGGACTAAGGGGATTGGCTATGCCTTCATCTGCATTTTTTCTGTACTGCATTGAGCAAGTGAAATTATTATTATAAATTATTCTTATTATTTTTATTTATGTATGGTTGAAAAGTCTTACTTTAGAAAGCATTATGAAGAGTTGTCTTTAGTTCATAATGCAGGTAATAGATGATCAGTAAAAGCTTGAATTTATTGTTCAGTTGCATTCCTATTATGCAATTTGCATATCAGAATATCAAATGATAGTCTGAATGATAATGCAGTACTGATACTAATTTATTCTTTTATATTTATATTTCATAGTTTTCCATGTTCATGTAATTAAGAAAAAATATCAATTTCATTTTGCAACTAAAAAAATTTTAAAATTATCTGAACCAGGAACACACTAAAATATCCCCAAACTACTAATTAGGACTAAAAATTACAGCAGGTTCATTTCTCAGAGTTTGAAATTTTTAAGAGGAATATGATTTGGACAGATTTCAGTATTCATGGAACCTGAAGGAAAATAATTAAACTCTGTCCATATTTCTTAGCAAGAGCTTTAATGAGACTCAATCTCTACTTTCCCATAGGCATCTATTGTGCATACTGATTTATGGAAAAATATTAGAGAATTCAGTAATGAGATTTTCTGCTAGTGGAAGAGACTGTTCTAATTCATACACTGATACAGTTAGAGCCCAAACAAAATATGTGCTTTCTAATCAGTCAGTTATTTCAGTAAAAATTGTTTTATGCACTGTTTGCAAATATAGCATTGAAGCAAATTAATGTATTAGATAAAATAGTTCTTTGAAAAACTGCATGGATGCAAATATAGCAACTGGATAGAAAATTATCTGTTAATGGCCTGAAACTATGGAAATAAGAGCTAGCAGTAATATTGTCTGGAGGATGGTGCACATTTGGTTGAAAAATGGTTCTTTGTCAACATTTCCTGATTAAGTCAATTGGATATTTCAGAGAGGGTACTTTGGAAGCTCTATATAAAATTTATCGATGACACTAAGCTATCTTTGTCTCCTCATACACCAAGACAAGAAGCAGGGAAGATCAAAATGCACAATGACCATGACAAACTAAAAAGCTAGTCTAAAACTAAGAAAAAATGTAATAACAGTATGAAAAAGTGCAATATTTCAAGATAAATGAAATCAAAAAGTATGAGTTGGAGAAGAATAGGCTTGAAAAAAACCATGAGCCAACTATGAAACCGCAGTTCATACTGCGGGGGGTGCCTGCACATCCTCCCCTCTTGCTATAATGTCCTGGATAACAACGGATGATACAGTGGGAATGCAAGTCTACAGAGTGTATTTGTATATAGCACCCAAAAATTTCTGTTCTGATGATGTTTGCCAGAAGTGGAGGATGCTAAAAAAGAAGCTACAAATTACTACCATACAAGGATTCAGTAACAAGGGGTTACCAGGAGACTTTTTATACAAAGAAGGAATCAGCTCAAAAAACATCCAACAAACAACAACAAAAAAACCCACCAGAAGCAGAAAAATATTTAATAGTGTTGAGAGAGAGGAAGGGAAACAGGGCAGCAGTGAGAGCATGTTTTAGTGATGTCAGAATATCCCCAGGCCATCGTGACTTCTGCTCATATTCAGCCAGCTGTTGACCAACACCCCCAGGTCCTTTTCTGCCGGGAATCTTTCCAGCCACTCTTCCCCAAGCTGGTAGCCGTGCCTGGGGTTGTTGTGATGCAAGTGTAGGACCCGGCACTGAGCCTTGTTGGACCTCATACAGTTAGCCTCGGCCCATTGATCCAGCCTGTCCAGATCCCTCTGTAGAGCCTTCCTACCCTTGAGCAGATCAACACTCCCACACAACTTGGTGTCACCTGCAAACTTACTGAGGGTGCACTCCATCCCCTTGTCCAGGTCACTGGTAAAAATATTAAGGAGAACTGGCCCCAGTACTGAGTCCTGGGGAACACCACTTGTGACTGGCCACCAACTGGATTTAACTCCATTCACCACAACTCTTTGGGCCCAGCCATCCAGCCAGTTTTTTACCCAGTGAAGAGTATGCCCATCCAAACCATGAGCAGATAGTTTCTGCAGGAGAATGCTGTGGGAAATGGTGTCAAAGGCTTTACTAAAGTCCAGGTAGACAACATCCACAGCCTTTCCCTCATCCACTAAGCAGGTCACTTTGTCATAGAAGGAGATCAGTTTGGTCAAATAGGACCGGCCTTTCATAAACTGATGCTGACTGGGCCTGATCACCTGATTGTCCTGTATGTGCTGCATGATGGCACTCAAGATGATCTGCTCCATAACCTTTCCCAGCACCGAGGTCAGACTGACAGGCCTGTAGTTCCCCAGATCCTCCTTGCAGCCCTTCTTGTAGATGGGAGTCACATTGGCTAACCTCAAGTCAACTGGGACCTCCCTAGTTAGCCAGGACTGCTGATAAATGATGGAAAGTGACTTGGTGAGCACTTCTGCCAGCTTCCTCTCTACCCTTGGGTGGATCCTATCCAGCCTCATAGACTTGTGTGTGTCTAAGTGGGGTAGCAGGTCACTAGCCATTTCCCCTTGCATCATGGGGGCTTCATTCTGCTCCCTGTCCCCATCTTCCAGCTCAGGGGGCTGGGTACCCAGAGAACAGCTGGTCTTACTATGAAAGACTCAAGCAAAGAAGGCCTCAAGTGCCTCAGTCTTTTCCTCATCCTTTGTCATTATGTTTCCTCCCACATTCAATAAAGGATGGAGATTCTCCTTACCCCTCCTTTTGTTGTTAATGTATTTATAGAAACATTTTTATTGTCTTTTACAGTAGTAGCCAGATTAAGTTCTAGTTGGGCTTTGACCCTTCTAGTTTTCTCTCTGCATAGCTTCACAACATCTTTGAAGTCCTCCTGAGGTACCAAAGGTCATAATCTCTCCTTTTTTCCCTGAGTTCCAGCCAAAGCTCTTTGTTCAACCAGGCTGATCATCTTCCCCTACAGCTTGTCTTTCAGCACATAGGAACGGCCTGCTCCTTAAATTTGACTTAAACCACACTAGCTGAGCAGTTTTTCCTGTGAAATGACAGATATTCTTCACAGAAAGGAAGTAGTTTGCAGAGAAACAACTTTATATAAAACAGCAGGAAGCTATTATTTTATTCTTTTAAGCATGGATGATACTTTTTGTAGAACACCATTTAATTTCAGATATTACCAATGTGTTCGAGTCCAGAGGGGGGCCACGAAGTTGATCGGAGGGCTGGAGCACCTCTCCTATGAGGACAGGCTGAGAGAGTTGGGGTTGTTCAGCCTGGAGAAAAGGCGGCTCCGGGGAGATCTAATTGCAGCTTACCAGTACCTGAAGGGGCCTACAGGAAAGATGGTGAGGGACTGTTTATCAGGCAGTGTAGTGACAGGACAAGGGATAACGGCTTTAAGCTGAAGGAGGGTCGATTTAGATTAGATGTTAGAACGAAATTCTTTACTGTGAGGCTGGTGAGGCACTGGAACAGGTTGCCCAGAGAGGTTGTGGATGCCCCATCCCTGGAAGTGTTTAAGGCCAGGTTGGATGGGGCTTTGGGCCACCTGGTCTAGTGGAGGGTGTTCCTGCCCATAGCAGAGGGGTTGGAACTAGATGATCTTTAAGGTCCCTTCCAACCCTGACCATTCTATGATTCTATGATTCTATGATTCTGTATCACCAAAAAATAGCCTACAGTAGTGTGGCAATTTGAAAAGAAACTTGGATTTATAAGAAACAAAGAAAAAATTTCATTTGTTGACTCTAGCTGAGAGAAGGTTGAGAAAAGGCTGTAATTTTACAAAATATAAAATAGGATACAAAGGAACGATCATCTCAACGGTCACTGTGGTAAGGACACTCCTTCACATATAAACAACATAAAAAAATGAATGAAACTAAATAGTGATTTAGATTGTATAGTAGGAAAAATCTCAAAATATTGAGATTGTGAAGTTAATACTTCGTACTTTTAATAAAGTGGTTGGTTACAGGGGGTATGTATTTTATTGGTTTCAAGGAAGTTTCATTGAAACCATACGCAGGTTTCTGTACTACTTCGAAGTAAAATTGAAGTTTTGTATCCAGACTAAGAACTTCTGCAGTGAATCTTCTAGGAATTCCACTGTACTACTGCTCTCAAAGCAAAAGAGCTACAGCTGAAGGACCCCGTAGCAGGAAAAATACTCAAGGAATGAGTTGAAAGGAAATTAAAAAAATAAAATCCAGTATTGTTTGGTTAATTCTGTGAAAAAGCTCTGAATTTCTACCCTTCTCTGTCTTTCCAACACTGGCAGTAAAGCTGGCATAACAGACTGGCCTCCCAGGTGATATTTTATGCCTTTTTCCTTCTCCAGCTATTCATATTTTCCTCATTAGACAAGCCACCAGGTGGTGTTACCATGGGATGAATACTGGTAAAGATACAACATATTCAAGGCAATCACTTCTCACCTGGTGTCACTTGCTTCTTTTTGCAGGCTTCCTATGATTATACCCTACCCTGATTTGCATTGGATTAGTGGAATTTCCCTGTCTCTTTAATGGAAGGGAACATATGGCACATAGCTTTAAAAGTGTGCTACCAAACATAATGAATGTTGGATTGACATTGTTACACCCATAGGCTTTGTTGATAAAAACAAATATTTATACACTATGACATTCTTTCTGCAAATTGCTACCCCTACTCAATGTATGATTCATGAGAAACAGGATCAGATAGAACAGACTTGGCAAGTGGGTAGAAACAGAAATAAACAACCAGAAAGTAGAACAAAATTCTGTATTACAGAATACAGGACCATATTGCCATTGCTAGAAACAGACCATAAACTTTTTACTGATTTTTGAGGCTTGCCAGGCTTGCTCTGTTTGAGCTTTTCTTGACTTGCCTGTGGCTTTGTTTTACTTGATTTCTCTGTGAAAGCAATTTCTCTAATAAGCAAGGTGTCCACAGCTAATTTGTTTTACTTTTATTTTTCTTTGTATGGTTGAACTGTAGTTTTATACAGATAAAGCAGTTATTCTATATAGAATGAGATATTTATGACTCTATTTAGGTGACTATTTTGCAGTGAATGGAAAATATTCTGGGTGCGGCAGACATACTGGAATCACTCTCTGTACATTGCACGGCTTAAAGAAATAACAGAAATTTCAGATAGAAATAATTTAATTTCCTTATTGTTATTTCTTATTAAACTATAAAGTTCTAAAAATTTACTAATTTAGGTATAAAAACTGTATGCATGAGGTAAATATGGATAATATATATACATAGATTAGTCATATGTATATATATGTATGGGTATATGCATGTAAACATACATACGTATACATAGATATGAGTACCCAGAATTTGACAAAGGTTGATGTTTTTAACAGGAGATTTATAGATAAACAATTGGGTCATAAAATTATTCAAGTGATTTTTCTACTCTGTACTTAGAAGTCCTGAGAAACCAGTGCTTATCTTCTACAAGTAATAAATGCTGATTTTTTTTAAGAGTCTTTTGCTATTCTATGTATTAAAACTGTAGAAGGAAGAGTTGGTCTCAGACAAGAATTTCTTCCAAGGGAGAAACTATGCAATTGACTCTGTAGCTATGCTTTATATTATATATAGTAATCACTGATTTAACGGATTTGTCCTATATTATGGAATAATAGGCACTTACATAATGCAAAGTATGTTATTTTTACAGATTGCTATAAGAATGTATGATAATATATTGCTCTGTTACCAGAAGCCTTTCTTTTCCTGCCTCTGGGAAACTGAAGCGCATTTCCTCTATTTCTCCTCATTATGTCCTTTTTCTTTTTGGTGACCATTTCATAAGGCAGTTGGACAACTTCACATGCTAATACTGATGTCGTGCCTCATACTGAATATAAATCACGTATGTGGCAGCTCCTGGCATCCCACATTATACTGACACTTCTGTTTGTCTTCAGCTGTGTTTTTAAACATCTGTAAATTTCCAGTTCAGCTAACACAATTTCTCACATTACGGATATACTTGATCTCAAATGTCTGTTAGATAGAATATCAGTAGGTGTCAATCAGTGAGTCTTTGGTGCTCTTCCTGCAAGGTAATGACACTAAATACCTTAATACTTCACCCTGCAGGCTTTCAATATCTGTTTATTATTGTGACACTGATTTCCATTAGCCCATACTACATAGGCTATACGTCTAAACCCAGACTTCATGGCATATTATTTGAAGTCATGTTGAGTAATCTACAGCTTATTCTCAGACATTACTATATTAAACCTACCATATCCTGCAAAACCAGTTTTGACTTGCAGGCAGTCACCTTTTTTGCTGTCATGTCTTCCAATAAAGCTTGCTTAGGGGAATGGTAATAATAGAATTATAAAAAAGCAGAACTGGAGGGTACTTTAAAGGTTCATACAGTCCTGTAGTTTTTAAACTGCTGTTAACTGATCTAAAAAATCCATGGACTATTCCTTAGGAATCTGTAGAAGATTAATAAAAATTTAGCTAAATGAAATTTGCTGAAATTCTATAAGATGTTCTATAGTTCTGCTGTTCAATCACATCTCAAATTGGTATGAATATCTCCTGCAATTTAAAAAATGACCCTTTATGTGCCTCCAGGGTCTAGAATACATGTTGCCCTAAAGGTTGCTTAATTATTTATGGTTTAAAAACCAGAAAACTGCTGGCACATATGAGGAGAAGTGACAATCCAATGGAACGGCCCAATACCAATAGTGATAAGAAAAGCAGTTTCTTCTTGTTTTGTCACACAGTTGTCACAGCTTTGAATTGAGACCATTATTTTGTTCCAGTTTTGAGGCAAAGTTATGGAGTTGGTTGGAATCAAAGAGTCCATAGCCATGATTTTCTACATCTTCAGCTATTCATTCTTTTATTTGGCTGGCACCGATGGCATCATGGCAGTAGACACAATTTCTTGTATTCCACTATATAATTATATATTTCCTATTATTATAACTCAACTTTGAGTCATATCTGGTAGTTTAGCCACCAGAAACTCTGCTAGTACATCTTGAGACTAGCAGTGGGCTAGTGGCTAAAGAAAGGAACAGTGAAGAAAAACTTGCACTTTTACTATCTTTTAGCAATGAACACTTAGCTGTAAGTACTGTTCAGAAAAAAACCCTGAAATAATCTCTCAGCTTCTATTATCATTAAAAGCAAAAGGATGAATGGTATGAGAACCCTAAAAGAAAACTAGCTAATATAGACCAAATTATGTTTAAATGGGCTTTATTCAGACTGTGTCAACTGATGAACAATAATTTCAAAGCTGTGTTACAAAGTATTTGCTAATGGGAAAATGAAACTATTTGATCTTTGACACCACCTTGAAAGAAGGCACCTTCATTGCAAAGACAATATGGAGAGTTCCTTCAAGCATAAATTGAATGAACTCGAAAAAAAATGACAACAGTTAAGAAAATTTTCTGTTCAGCTGCTCCTGTGAATACAGAAGTGCTCAAATGATCTCTTTGTATGAGCCACCAAATTATGAATATTAGAAAAGATCACAAAGTCACAGGAGACAAGTAACTACCTTGCAGCAGAAAAGAGGAAATTCCTATGGTGGATGAAAAGATGTATTCAAGCTAGCTAATTTAATAGCTCTTGCAGATAATACCAAAACATAATATTTTCAAGACAAGACCAAAAATGTACTGTTTTCAGTTACTGTTAAAATAATCTCTACTCTACTTTGCAGCTAGATGAGACTATAGAATTGTAACTGTCAATAGTTTTCCTTCCTATCATTCTGATATCAAAAATATTTGCCATGTTTTCCCAAATTGTTCAGAAATGCAAGTCTTTTTTCCTGAGCATTCATTTGAACTATCATACAAGCATGAAAGTGAAACTCTGCTTAACAGGTTTGCTAAAGTCTCTGTTTTCTCTTGTGACTTGATAATCTTGATGTAGTAGAGCAAGAAAAAAGTATAATAGTTTATAATATAGCTGGGGGAAAAAAAAATAATAGGGTTTTATCCAGGAGCTTTAACTCTAGGTTGAAAGAGAAAACTGCTTTGAAACTACTTTGACACATTTAAAACCTTTCACACATTTTGGCTGAAAAATGTTGGCACTCAATAGTGATGTAAAAAGCTGAACAAAATATTTCACTGTCACTTTCATTAGTGTAATGATTGAAAGAATGACTGGATATGAAAACTGTTTCCAAATCTTGGAATTTTGGTTACAATTTAGCAGCCAAGGAAGAAGTTCAGGGGTGTTGTGATGGGGAATGGAACTTGAATTTATATAGGAATCTCTTGATTTGTTATGATTAAAAAAAAAGCACTCTTGCCATACTGTAGCAGATATGACCAGAGTAGCTTCCATGCCAATATCACTGTATAGTCATAGGAGTTCACTATTTCAGCCTTGCTAGTAATGGAGTGAAATATTGATATAGCCTGGAGGGATGCACTTGGAAATGGACGTTGATCCTTTTGAGCCTTCACTCACTTTGAATTTCAACCCTCTCGTTAGAACTGATATATACATATATATGTATAATTGTAGACATGGAGAATCACAACTGTTTTATTGTCCTAGCAAATATTGTATCAATTGGCCTAAACTTTTTTGACCCATGTGAAACCTTTTTTGGTCATATATAGGAAAAACACCTCATTGCCATTTAGGCATACCATTCTCTCTGTATTCTCTGTGGACATAGAACATACTCCTTTTAAAATATCTGAGGGCTGCTATCTATTTTCTTCTCAGTCTTTTCAAGACCAAATTAAGCCAGGGTTTTTTGAGTCTATTTTTGCTTTGTGAGGAAATTTTAAAAGCTTCTAAACATTTTTGTTACCATACTCCGTATTCCAATTTTGTCTACATCTTTCTTATAGTTCAGTGGCCAAAAAACCAGCATTCCAACTGAAATGTCACCATTGCCAAGTAGAGCAGAATAATTACCATCTGTGCCTTACATTTTACACCTCTGTCAAATCCCACTAAAACGACTTTTGCCCTGAGTCACTACATAGGTGACTCAGATTCTAATAGCAATTTTCCACATCTTTCCACAGTCTTTTTTTCAGTACAGCTGCCAAGTAAAATATTTCACTTTTTCTATCTTTGTATGTGATTTTTCTCCTGAAGTGTGTTAATTTTTCTTTTATCCTTATTTTGCTTCATTTATTGATTTCTTGAGTTTCTGAAGAACATTTCAAAGTTATTTCTTTTGCTTAATATGAGAGAAAGATAGATAAAGGCAGGCCATTAAATACATGCTTTTTAATTGGATTCAACCTTCTTAAAAGTCACATTAAAATTATTAAAGGAAATATTGCAAGCTTACACTGTAAAAACAACAAGATTGATGTTAAGCACTCTGCATTACTAACCTTCTGTAAGGATTCCTATGGAAATCCCTAATGATTTATAAGCACGTTCGCAGTCCCTTTGGCTTATGCTTGCTGAGTGCACTCAAAGCATAACCTATTTTCATAATCCCTGCTTCACACACTCTTTGAGGATTTGCAAACTCCTGCAAGATTGTGGAATCCATTGCATTTTTTCCATCTTTTGTCAATATACCGTGTTGGCAATCACTGTGAATGCAAGCTTTCTTGCTGTTCCTTTTTAACTCTCACCTGTAGCGCTGGAAGTCTTTTGTTTCAGGATAGCTTTTTCTTCACATTGTCACACTCGCCAGCCTGGCCTGATTCCGGACTTGCTGAGTGTGTTGGGTTTGCGTGGCAAGGTTTTGGTAGCGGGGGGGGGGCTACAGGGGTGGCTTCTGTGAGAAGCTGCTAGAAGCTTCCCCTGTGTCTGACAGAGCCAATGCCAGCCGGCTCCAAGATGGATCCGCCCCTGGCCAGGGCCAAGCCAATCAGCGCCTCTGTGATAACATATTTAAGAAGGAAAACAAAAGAGTTAAGAAAAACTTTTGCAACCGGAGAGAGGAGTGAGAAGATGTAAGAAGCTCTGCAGACACCAAGGTCAGTGAGGAAGGAGGGGGCAGAGGTGCTCCAGACACCAGAGCAAAGATCCCCCTGCAGCCCGTGGTGAAGGCCATGGTGAAGCAGGCTGTCCCCCTGCAGCCCATGGAGGAGGGATGAGGGGGTGTAGAGATTCCACCTGCAGCCCGTGGAGGACCCCACGCTGGAGCAGGTGGAGGCACCTGAAGGAGGCTGTGGCCTGTGGGAAGCCCACGCTGGAGCAAGTCCGGGCCGGACCGGTAGACCCGCGAAGAGGGGAGCCCACGCCAGGGCAGGTTTGCTGGCAGGACTTGTGACCCTGTGGGAGGGACCCCACGCTGGAGCAGTCTGCTCCTGAAGGTCTGCACCCTGTGGGAAAGACTACGCTGGAGCAGTTCGTGAAGGACTGTAGCCCGTGGGAGAGACTCCATGTTGGAGCAGGGGAATGTTGAGAGGAGTCCTCCCCCTGAGGACAAAGAAGCGGCAGAGACAACGTGTGATGAACTGACCGCAACCCCCATTCCCCGCCCCCTTGTGCCGCTGAGGGGGGAGGAGGTTGAAGCCGGGAGTGAAGTTGAGCCCGAGAAGATGGGAGGGGTGGGGGGAGGTGTTTTAAGACTTGGTTTTATTTTCTCATTGCTCTACTCTGTTTTGCCTAGTAATAAATTAGATGAATCTCCTCTCTACATTCAGTCTGTTTTGCTCCTGACGGTAATTAGTGAGTGATCTCCCCCTGTCCTTATCTCGACCCACAAGCCTTTTGTTAGACTTCTCCTCTCCCATCCCGCTGGGGGAGGGGTGAGTGAGCGGCCGCGTGGCACCCAGCTACCGGCTGGGCCTAAACCACGACGCTGAGTCAGAGACACATTTTCATCTATACTCTCCTTCTTCCTCATTCTCTTTTCTTGCCCTTTGCCCCAAGTTCCCTTAGTGATCTGGTACCTCAGTGAATCAGTTATTAGGTCCAGTGTTGTAAGATCTGCCCATATATCATTCTCTAGTTATTCACAAGATTTTTTACACATTATATTTCCTTCTTCTGAACTGGTTAAATGCGTCACTGTTTTATACTTATTTTTGTGTTGGGTTACAGTTTAACTTCTGTCCATGCTTTTGCCACTATTGTCATCTGTGCGAGCTAATGGAAAATAAATAGATGGTGCTGCAGAAACACCCATTCTCAAAAATAAGGCTGTATATTACACAATTTTCTTTTTACTGACATTTATTGCTTCCAGTTAGAGAATGAAACCACACTTGAGATTGTTTCCTTTGTCCTTCATAGCTTCAGAGATTTAGTTCCACAGGGCTCCATTATTTTACCCCACCCTTTTACACCCTAATGATGACCCTAAAGTGAATAATTACCTTTATTCCTGGCCATACATAGCATAGCAAATAGTCACTACTCTGGGATATGGTGCTTGACAAAGATTTTTTTTGTTCAGTATATTATTTTCTACACTTAATCTGAGCCTTTACCTAAGCTACCATGAGATTGCTAAAGATGTTATTTTAAAAAATGTTGACATTGGCTAATAATTTGCTTGCTTCATATGTGTATATATATGTCTCTCTATACATACATGTATCTAAAGACTGAAACTATTGCAACTTTGTTGTTTGTTTTTTATGCAGATAGATTACTTTTTAGAATACATATAGACACTGATAGTTTGGAATAATACTTTGATGGTATGGTACAAATATAACACAGGGTATAACCTATTTGAGTTAATGATTTGATTTTGTTTTGATAGCTGTGACATTTTGCTTTAATTTGGTGTAGTACTTTAAGTAATGGTTCCTGGTTTGGGGTATACTCTTGAGATTTTATTTTTCAGTGCTTTACAAATGGATATGGAATCATATGTTTGAAAGAGCAACCTTTGAGAACTGGCATGAACACCAGCAGGGCAATCTATATGCCTGACCAGCTCCTCAATTAAAGTTTGTCTAGTAGAACTAAATGCATATTGCTTCCTCCTGTAGATAAACACACAAGAAGATGACAGTTGACTGTCTTAGAATGGAGATTTCCAGATCATTATGCTGAGGGTAAAATTCTCTAACATACAGAAGCACTACTCATGGGTAAAATGTCTGGTCCTCTCTCCATCTGGTTGTGGTATACAAGCAAAGTCATACTGAGTATTCAGGAGTATTTCTTTGTAGTGCAGGGACCAAATATAGTGCCTGTTCATGGCACATAGTCACCTTATGCAGGGACCAAATAGAGTGCCTGTTCATGGCACATAGTCACCTTATGTGGTCCTTCCTTATCTTCCTTGCTGGTATTCCACAACTTTTGTTAAGTGCCAAGTTTCAAGGTAAGTGGACGTAGTGATTCACTTCTTGAAATGGAGGAGGAATTTTCTTTTATTGTACAACTGTGAAAAGTTTTTCGCAGTAAAATTGAAAATCCTGTTGAGAGGTAGAAGGTACTCACAGACTGCCATTGCAGCTGTCACCACAATCCTCTGATGGGCCAAACAGTTCTTGAGTTAAACCTAAAATATCTTGATTTGTGTAGTCAATTTCTTGACTATATCTTGACTTTTAGTCTCAGCACATCTAATGAATAGAAGGTTCCACATTGTTATAAGAAAATTATACTTTGGCTTTCTCTTCTCTTGGACTTAAATGGTGACATCTGGCACACTTTCTGCTCAATATTTTCTTCATGATGCTTTTTCCTGTGGCCTTCAAGGACATCTCCCATGTCTAGGTAAAAACTATACTGTTACACATACTGTGTAGATCTAAGTCTTTCAGATAAGCAAAGATTTCCTTGAAGGCTGATGTTGCAGTTAATAAATTGCTATTCTCCACTTTAAGTAACACAGCTGGTTTATGTCGTCTTTGTCTGAGTTACCTTACTATTTACATAGTCAGATGACAACCAACATAAGTGGTGAAGATATTCTGAAAATCAGCTCTCCCTGGGCATTCTAAAAGAAAACAACCAATAAGTAACATAAAACTTGCCTTATTTTTTTCCTTTCATATGTAAATTACACCATCTTTGGGATCATAGTAATAAAGCTTCTTTTCTTCTGATACTGTATGTTTTATTCTGTCTCACACTGTACCTCTGCCTACCTAGCAGATAGACTGGAGTCTGTGTTGATCAAAGATGAGAAATGAAAATTCAGTAAAAGTTTGAATCAAAAAAAGATTTGAATGGTATTAGGTTAAAGACTTACACATACTAATATATGAAACCAAAGCAGAAGTAGATAGCATTTTTATTTTTATTAAATCTTCACCTTCTGACTTCCTAAATGCAATTCAGAAATGTTTTTTTGACCTCTATAGTTTTCAGTTCATTTCACTCACATGTCTAAACACAGCTGTAGCTGAAATACTCCTTTTCTTCATAAGCATGAATTTCATCTTGTGTATTTTGGCTTTTGTTTCTACTGATTACTTTTTTGTAAATCTTGATTTTGATGAAACCTAGTACAAAGTAATCTTTAAGAGAGTAAGGTTCAGGTCATGTAACCACCTAAAAGTTGCCATGTTGCAGACTAAATGTTCTTGTGATATAACTCAACATTTCTAGGAGGATGCAGTTTTCAAGTGCCTGATGCTCATGAATGTGCTTGTGATGTGATGTGATGTGTCAAATCCCACTCTAGCACTTCCACTATGTGATATTCTGCAAGGAAGCTCATCACAAGAATTTAGAAGTTGAAGAAATTGAAACATCAGTAAAAGAGGGAAGCACAACATTGTCAAGAACACGGTTCTGTTAATACAAGGATAAAAAGGAAGAATGTCATTGCAAGGGTACAGGACTCCTAAGAAAAAATTGCTTAAAACCGTTATTTTATGTTAAATGTTGAGTAGCCTTTCTTTTAATGAGTATTATAACTATTAATGCCAATAGCAATTATGAATATACGTACTAACTGGAACATATAGAAAAAGACGTGAACATCTTAACTGTGCAGAGAAACAACATGAAAACATTTTAAATTACACATAAATCTTAATTCAAGCGTATTATTCTTTTGCCGAGCCCTTTAAATAGAGGTAAATTTGAACACTTATAACATTAAAATTATAGTGTCATTAGCATGTTTTGGAGAAAAAGTGCATGTTACAAGGAGACAAAGCAAATTATCTCAAATTTATCTCCTTGAAGCAAAATGACCTCAAACTTAATTTAAGTTCCTAGTCATCTTTGGAGGCCATCTCAGCATGAATTTATGAGAAAATTGCCTTACAAAGAAAATGTTGCATATTCATGATAATCTTAAATTTAACTTCTTTGCCAAATGTATATATTTGGTTATGGTCTTGAGAGATGTGGGATGGATGCACTGGACATGAGAGATACTCTTTCAAGAGATATTCATTGAAACAAATAGAAGATTAATAATTCACCTATTTTATTTAAAATTCTATATTATCTGCAGATAGTTTTGAGTAAAATTCGTGTGTGTGTGTGTATTTCATCACAGTCCATGCTTTCACTGGAAGTCTGTAAGCTGGCACAGAAGTCCTTTGGGGAATTTTTCAGAGTTCTTTCTTACAGCTAGGCCAGATGTTTTCACTGCATGGTTTTCTTATTTCATCTTTCTACAGCAGCTTGTTAGAGTATTTAGAGAATCTGTGTGTTAGAAGCTCTTCCCCAAACATTTTCTAAACTCTTTGTATGTTTTGCAAGTTCTACAATCTCCTGATACCAATGTAAATATATGAAAGCATTAAAGGACTGTGTTGGGTTTGCGTGGCAAGGTTTTGGTAGCGGGGGGGGGGCTACAAGGGTGGCTTCTGTGAGAAGCTGCTAGAAGCTTCCCCTGTGTCTGATAGAGCCAATGCCAGCCGGCTCCAAGATGGACCCGCCGCTGGCCAAGGCCAAGCCAATCAGCACCTCTGTGATAACATATTTAAGAAGGAGAAAAACAAGTTAGAGAGAGCTTTTACAGCCGGAGAGAGGAGTGAGAAGATGTAAGAAACTCTGCAGACACCAAGGTCAGTGCAGATGGAGGGGGAGGAGGTGCTCCAGGCGCCGGAGCAGAGATCCCCCTGCAGCCCATGGTGAAGGCCATGGTGAAGCAGGCTGTCCCCCTGCAGCCCATGGAGGAAGGATGAGGGGGTGTAGAGATTCCACCTGCAGCCCATGGAGGACCCCACGCCAGAGCAGGTGGAGGCACCTGAAGGAGGCTGTGGCCTGTGGGAAGCCCACGCTGGAGCAAGTTCCTGGCAGGACCTGTGGACCCGTGGAGAGAGGAGCCCACGCCAGGGCAGGTTTGCTGGCAGGACTTGTGACCTTGTGGGGGATCCCACGCTGGAGCAGTTTGCTCCTGAAGGTCTGTACCCCATGGAAGAGACCCACGCTGGAGCAGTTCGTGAAGGACTGTCTCCCATGAGAGGGACTCCATGCTGGAGCAGGGGAACGATGAGAGGAGTCCTCCCCCTGAGGATGAAGAAGCGGCAGAAACACCGTGTGCTGAACTGACCGTAACCCCCACTCCCCGTCCCCCTGTGCCGCTGAGGGGGGGGAAGGTTGAAGCCGGGAGTGAAGTTGAGCCCGGGAAGATGGGAGGGGTGGGGGGAGGTGTTTTAAGAGTTGATTTTATTTCTCATTCCTCTACTCTGTTTTGCCTAGTAATAAATTAGATGAATTCCCTCTCTAAGTTCGGTCTGTTTTGCTCGTGACAACAATTAGTGAGTGATCTCTCCCTGTCCTTATCTTGACCCACAAGCATTTCGTTATGCCTTTTCTCCCCTGTTTAGTGAATGAGGGGAGTGAGAGAGCAGCTCTGGTGGGCACCTGGCCTCCAGCCAGGGTCAACCCACCACAAGGAGTTATTATTATCAAAAGCATGATTTCTGAGGAACTGTGCTGAAAAACAATAGTTGAGTGCCTTGCACAATTATCTAATAAATTTTATAAATATGCTATAGTAATTTCTCATAAATTTGCTCAAATTTTGGAGTCTTTATATATAAAAATCTGTTAAAATATTGAATTATTAGTCAAAATAGGATGTACTAGCAAATAATTACAGAACACAAAAGTATCTAGATGCTAGTGTTTAATAGAAGTAATGAAAATCCCAGTAGAAAAAGCATTGCGGGTTAGCTCAAAGGCCCATTTGGCCCAGGTCTGTTTAGCAGGGGTCAGTAATGAAAGCTCAGGAAAGAGGGCAAGAACAGATTAAGCAGTAAGTGTTTCTTTCCCAAATATTTTGCCAGCATAAGGGCAAAATATCAGAAGATTGTGCCTGAAATATTTAGTGACTGTGTCCTATTGAAATACATGGGACATTAGGTCCTGAATTACTTTGTGAATGAATGTTTTAATTTTAATTTTAATGATGGATTTTCAAATTGAGATCCTAAAACCCCTTATTCGGATGCTACCCTGCATTTGAGATGCATAAAATGTCTGGAACTGGAGACCCTCAGTGTTCTCCAGCATGCTCACTGAACACCTAAAGAGCCCGTCAACAGTGATGAGAAGTGAGGTACCCAGTGCAGTACTAGTTTCATTGGGAGCTGCAGATTAAGCATAGACTTCCTTTTCACCTGCCTGGACTGTTCTGGTCAGCTTTCTTGGAAAACATTTACAGGATCAAACTACATGGAAAACAGAAGATGGTTGTGACTCCAATCTTCCCATCTTTCCATCTTCTCAGTGTTTAGGATGTTCACATTAGTTATAGGAGCCACAGATTCAACTCCAATTCAATGTTCCATTTTTTAGTATTTTTGAGGAAAGATTCCTTTAATATTTTCATATTGAAGTCTTCCTAACAAAGTCTTTCCATTATACAACCCACTAATGGGGCCTTCAGAATTGATTAAGTATACAAGATACCTAAGTGTATAATTGCTTCTGACGAACTATGAACAAAAGCAAGGTTTTGCAAAAAATACTACTAATCCTGGAGCTATGTAAAGTAGTTCTGATAGCACACCATGCTAGCAAAGTTTTTTAAGACAAAATTGAAGGCACCACCTTCATGCTTTCTATGTCCTCTTTCTGAAGCTCAACAGAAGACTGCCATTTTTATAAACAAATGGAAACATATGTATGTCTTCCCATGATGCCGATACTTTTCTGCGGTGTGAATGACTATGCTTTAAACTGTGCTTTTCTGTATTTGAGTTGAATGTGTAAGTCACAGGACACTTCCAGGATCGAGCTGTTGATGGGCAAGATTGTCAAAAGTTCTGAGGTCTAGGAAGACATTTTTCTTAGCTCTGATCTAGTGTGCCTGCTATAAAATGTCAGCTTTAAGCCAATTTTTGATCACTCGTGGCTTTCCTTTGGTTCGATCAAAAATGAACATCTCGATGTTGGATTTGTATTTTAGGAGGCTTTTCAATATGGGTCAGAATATTACACATTTAAAGTAGACAGAACATATGAAATAGCTGGTCTCTCAACCTTGCTTGCCAAAGTTTCATGAAAGAAAGACTAACCTTATAAGCTTGTGGAATATTTGTTAATTTGGTAGCATTCTACTAGACAGCTCTCTGCACAAAAGAAAAGTTGAACTGTCAAATTTATGGATGACTGAAATTAAAAGACATGAATTCTAGCTTTTAAAATAAAATTATTTTCAATCTTGACTATCCTATAAGGTAGATCAATGAATTGCTTTTGTAGTTAAAAAAAAAAATCATTTTGTGATCTTTTAAATATTGAGTAAAAAATGTGTATAAAATTTACTTTCTGACTTCTCTGCTAGATTTTTTACTTTCAGTTACTTTTTCTTGGAACTCTACACTTCTTTCCTCCCTCTCTTCTTCTCTCCCTCCCTCCCTCCTTAATCCCTCTTTCCCAAAGTGCAATACACCAATTATTGAAATTAATAGGCAATTCAGTGAATGAGGGTAGAAGATAATAAATAACAATTTAGGAGGATAATAAAATGAGGATAGAACATAAAATAATTATATTTTATAAGTCTTACTATCAAACTTGTCAAAGATATAGTCCTGCATCCAACATATGTGTTGTTATTATTGGATAAACTTACACCTTTTCACCTATGGAACTTCTATGAATTAACTGAAAAAAAAATGCAGTAAAAGTAGGTGCTTTTTTCACAGCAAGTTCCAGCATGATATAGTATAATCTTAGTTAGCTGGTTGTAGCCATTGCATATAACAAATTACAGCTCATCAGTCTGCTGCCTTATTTCTAATTTCAGGTTTTCAAAAGTATATTTTTTAAGTATTTTGGTTTTCTCCACATACATTTACAAGACCTTTTCAGGACATCCTGGACCACTGATTACATGAAGTAAGCGTGAATTCTATATACTGTCTTAGATAATGCATACTGTGCAGTACATCAGACTGCTGTCCTGCCTGTCATCTTCACTTTTAGCATGCATGAATGCTCAGTTTGAGTGCGTTCCAAAAATGAAGTACATTGTGTTGAAAACTGAAATGTTCTGCTGAATTTTAGTATAGAAAATTGTTCTCCTATACAAAATGGTTGTCCTTTAAAAAACTCTTTTCTAGGCCAGAATTTTTCTTGGTAGATACAGTTCATAAAAATAGATTGTATGACACTGTGCTACTCTAGAAGCCATAGGAGAATTTTGCCTGCAAATCCTTTTATCAGCTTTTTCCCTGTGTCAAAATGCTCAGATCCATACCATAGTTTGAGTGGTACCATCTTGTTCCTCTTAGCTGCTCCATGTATAGGTGTCTTGAACCTAGTAAGAAATTAACAGCTGTGTGATTTTATGAGTTCACAGATAGCACTGTTTAGTTCTCTCTATTGTCTACACATTCATATACAAGCCAAGTAAACTCATAGCAAGAAAGACTAGATTCTTGGGGAAGTGGGATTCTTGGATGTGATGGATTTCTAAGTGCCCCTCAGCATTTAAACAAATATTTAAACACCCTCTGTATGTATTATGTTTAAGCAAATATTTAAACACCACTGATACAAAACAAAACAACAGAAAAAAAGAAAAAAAACCAAACCCAAACCCTCAGTCTTCCTAGATGCTACCAAACTCTTTCAGAGCCTATAGCTGTGCTGTGTTGTACACACAAAAATGCCTAAGAATTGACTGTGCCTGGTATTTCAGCATCCAGCATTCAACATATGAGAAGGATTCGTAATGTAAGAGTTGCCCTAACTTTCTTAAATGGGACCAGGGACCATCTTATGGCATACCTGTGTCACTTCAATATTGAGAACGGTGTCTGTGACTCCTACACCAACCAACCCTATGGGACACACAGTTTAAACATGTCATCCTCAATGAAAAAAACCCAGCTTTTCAGGCTTTAAATACAAACACTTATTTTGCTTCTTTTCCTCACTTACTTAAGCCTTGGTTTATTGTTTATTTAGAGGTATAATCACTGTTTTGAATACAATCCTTAAATAGTAATTACTATGAAATCTGAACTGACAAGCTGCAGAGTTATTTTAACATTTTGCCTTTGACCATTGGTCATGGTGACAGCTTTATACTGAGTAACTTATTTAAGTAATTCCTAATAACTGCAATATAGAGTGCATACAATGTATGAAAAAGAAAATACTAAACCAGAGTGTGCAGGTAGTCATTCACAGCTGTAAATGCTGAATGAAGGGTGTCATGGGAATACATGTCTCTTACTAAACAAGAACATATAAATCTGTTTATTCTGTTCCTGGTCTCTATTTCCTACTCATCACCTTAGTCAGCAACATTCGGAATATCTCAGCCATTCGCCAGGCTAGCACTTCCAAGGCTTTTTTTGTCTTCCCTCCCCTTCCATCCCTAATTCACTGAGTTGCCTTTTAATTTAAATAATGTGTTTAGTGCACTTCAGGAACCTGTCTTTTGGATGTTTAATATTTCTATGTATTGCATAAGTGAATTACAGGACATTCTTTTATTGATTTTAATAGGCTTTATATTAGGCTTTGTTTAACATATTCTCCTTTTCTAATTTCATCAGATAGAAAGCATTCTTTAATTCCTGGAAGGAAGGAATAATTTGCTCTTTTAGACAGCAAGCTTTTGAGATCTCAAAGCCATATAATGTATATTGACTATGATTCTTGTATAGGAATAATCAAATTAGAATTTTTGCCCTGAAACATACTGGTATTACGTATTTTGTTATGGGAACTACTGATGCTAAGAAGAAATGCTTTTAATGATTATTTTGCTGCAAGACCTTTATGATTAAAGTGAATTAAAATGTCATAACAATTATTCTCAACTTACAATAAATACATATGAAAATTATTATATTTATCTACTTAAGAACAAATACTATGCTAGATATCAGAGAATAGCCATTACATCAAAGTTATTTCCTAGAAAAAACTACACACCTGGGTGTAGGCATGCACTAAACTCCACCACAAAAGAGAGAAATACCTGCTGAACCTCCTTGTGCCACAGCTACAGCTTCAGTGAAAACAGAACTGTCACTGTGAAGCTCATCTTCAACATGTTTCAGGAATTTATGGAACTACTACTAAAGTTTACAAAAATTTACAAGGATAAATATTTGTGAAATAACATAAAACAAGGGTTAAAGGTATTATTGTTGATAAGAACTGGCTTTTGGTAACTGCCTTCCCTTTCACAATCCAATTATTTAATTATTTTTTAAAAATGCCTACCTAGAAGTTGAAATATTCTATTAGCTGAAAATATGCATGATGACTTCATAATAATTGGACATCTTGTCATTTTTTAATTACTTACATGATGGCAACTGCAGGTGTGAGTGATCTGTTACTGAAAATACTGTTACCACTGCTCTAAATGGATTCAAGACCACAGGAGGCAATGATAATATCCTTTGTGAATGTGGTTCACAAGAAAAGAATTGCTTTTGAGGAAAGTACTGTGGAGTGGGGGTTTTTTGTTGTTGTTTTTGTTTTGTTTTGATTTTTTTTTCCCCTGAAGAGAACAGATCTTTAATTGATTCACATTTTTAAATTGGGGAGAAGGAAGTAAACTCATGCTGATGCTCTAGAAAACCAAATATTGCCCTAGGTTATGAATGAGTAGGCAGCAACATTTCAGACAGAAATTAGGAATGGCCACATTAAAAGTGTCTACTGTGTGGGAAAGTGTGATCTACTGAAAGCATTGACATTCTAATGAACAGCATCTAATGCATGTTCGTGCGTGTATGTTTGCATTTATATGGATAAAACAATCACATTTTAATTGATCATTTTCCTTGGGCTACAGGACACACAAAACTTGTGCAAAATTTCAGTTGCGATTTGCACATTAATGAAAATAAACATTCATGCATCATACATAATTTAAAACACTAAAGCATGAAGCATCTGTTCAATGCAGTTAGGATTGTCTCATGTCCTCCACATGCATATTTCTCACTTGTAGAACTGGAGAATATTGAGATAAATTGATGTTTCTTTAAGAAAATGAGCAGGTGCTGGAGTTCATTATGTTCTTTATCAATTTTAGAAAGGCATAATGAGTTTGTCTTAAGGGCTACATTTTTATAAAATACAAAAATTCCTTGCCATTTTTTCAGTCCTCTGCATGATATAACTGCCACAGCATTCTATAAATAAAACATGTCCATAAATACTTCATAAGGAAGATACTTCCACATAAGCTTGTGAATACAATAAGAGTTTTCTTATTAAAATAATCTTTGTCATTTTATTTCATTTCATTGCTTTTTTTTTTTTTTTTTGGTCATACATAAGACTCTGCTTGGCTATATGGTTTCTTTTAAAAAAATAAGAGATTTAAAAAATGTAGCTGTATAAGAGATTACAATAATACTAAAAATGTCTAATTCCATGCTTCTCTTCCACTTTTACAGTCATTTATGCCTGCATATATTGTATGGATAATATCAGTGGGCTAATATTCTTCGATTCTAGAGTAAACATCTCCAGTGGCTGTCAGTATATTTTAAAACCAAAATCTTCAGAACTGAGAAAGCATCCTCTTCCTTCATCTTAAGGAGCACCTATGGATTAAGGAATTGTTTTTCTTATTGTTACCTAGCTAACAGCAAAATGAGGCATACAAAATGTGAGCAGGTCAATCACTAAAGGCTAATGGAACAGTCAGCACCGTTCAATAAACTGAAATAATTGAAAAAAAAGAGGCAAAATGCTGCTAGAATTAAAGAATAAAAACAGAATAAAGAATAACAACATGGAATGTCAAACTCTATCAAGGAGAGCAATAACTGGATCATGGACATGAGTTCCCGCTGCAATACCATCATGAAAAGGGTTTATGAGATACTTTAAAATCTGAACAGGAAATAAACAGTCAATAAAAGCAGGGAACTAGTAACACCAATGCTGATGTTAAGTAATAAAACCTCTATTTTGTTAAAACTAGTGAAGACGTTAATGGAATAGCTCATTGTGTCCCAGAATTCATAGAGAATGTTGAAAACGGAGGCATGTTGAAAAAAAGAACCATACAAATACATGAATTCAGAAAGCTTCTCTTATTTTGAGTTATTTGATCTATTTAATTCATTAAAAGGAAGTTAATTGCATTTAATCACATTCCATTCATATTATGGTGCTCCATGAGTGTAACAGATAAAAATGCCACAGTTTAGGAACCGTAACTAGACAGAGTTAGCAAATAAAGTTCAACTCTTTAGCACGCATAATTAGCTGCTGGAGTAACTCTTGAATGATGGGCTTGGTCTTACTCAAAATCTTTAAATCAAAGTATATATCTTTTTTTAAAAGATAGTGTTTGAAGTCATACCTTAAATCTAATGTTCTGGCCTTCAAAATGGCGAAAACCGCCAGCCAATTTTTTGATCCTTCCTTGTGCTATTATTATTCATTATTTCTAGTGCTGCAGAAGATATCAATCCTACCTAAAATCACATATGCATGATGAAATAATCAAAAATTATTGGAAAAAAAATGATGTAGAACAGGTAGGAAAGAAAATAAAATGAATAAACTATTTGTTTATATTCTTGTAAGTTATATAATGTAGAGATCCTTCCAACAAGCCCTTACCAACTTAGCTTACTTCTCTAGCTATAACCACCAAATTAAAGACTAGAGATCTTTGCCATTGCTGCACTTACCAGTAGTGTAGAAATAAAAGTCCAGACTTATGTAACAAAAAATTAAAAAATCATATTGAAGTAAATGAAATATATTTCTCTAATTATCATAAAATAAATGATCAGGGAAAGGAACATAGTGTTTTGGTTGTTTGCCCAATGTTGTAGTCACTGCTTCACTGCCTAAAGCATAACCATGGGTAATATTTCAAATTCCTTTTTTTTTTTTTTTTTGGTTTGCCTGTTTGTAATCCTCAGGCAAGCATATTGCAGGCATATTCAAAAATATGTCAAAATGAAGATACTGACATCAACCAACATATTGTTTTTGTTACCACTTACCAAGTAAGTTTAGATCTAAGTGTAGATAGCCTTGAAATTTCTATACTCTCTAAAATCATGTAAAAACACTACAACAAACTGTAGTAAATTCCATTTTTGAATGAGCAAAAACCAAATAAATGATATTAAGCAAAACTAAAGAGCTTCTAATGTGAAATATTCCCTTAGGAAAACCTGTGTTCTGACAAGAAGGCAAATCGTCAGAGTAATCCTAAGCAGAAAGAGGATGAATGGGATGATAGGTTACAAAGGAAGAGGCTCTTATCTTTACTTTATAGGTGAGGAAAGAAGAATGATGCCAAATTGGTTTTTTTCCTGGTGTTTAAAAATTATCTGCTTTTGCTGGAGTCTGAATAGCTGAAAGATGCAAATTTTAATTTGCTTACCAATAAAGAACATAAAATATTCAATAAAGAGAAGCGAAAAATTTCAATTTTCTTATTCAAATTATTATTTTCATAGACTCATATAATATCTCAAGTTCAAAGGGACCCATAAGGATCATCAAGTCCAACTCCCTGCTCCTCACAGGACTACCTAAACCTAAACCAGATGACTGCGAGCATCGTCCAGATGTTCCTTGAACTCTGTCAGGCTTGGTGCCATGACAACTTCCCTGGGGATCCTGTTCCCGTGACTGACCACCCTCTCAGTGAAGAACCTAATTTGTTATTCTCTATCTTGTTAAAAATTCTATTCTGTGTTTAACCTAGTAAGCATGATTTTGACTTACTAATAAAGGGCCATAGACTGTATTGACATGGCAGGTTTTAGCCTGAGATTATTTTAGTTTATTCCAGCCGTGATGATGTTCAGCAGTCAGGTAACTATTGCCCAAACTTCCTTTAGCTGTATGTAATTGTGTGGCATGACACTGATTGTTAAATAATGGATATTAAAATTAGGCAGACATTCTATGAAGAGTGAACTACCTATGACCCTAGCTAAAACTGTATTGTGGCAATTTACTCACATACACATAATTATACCAGAGGCCTCAGGCTGTGAACTGAAATCACAGTAGACAACTGTCACTGAAGGAGTACCACCTTGGTAGTCAGGTAAAAATGCTTTCAGAGAAACAAAGAGAACAGAAAAACAAGTATAGTGTAGAAATGGGAACTTAAGCAGACTGTGTTAGGAACCATATGAAAATATGCAGACCCAAGATTAAGAAGGAAGAAAGCCTCCACTACCATCATATCAATACCATACTACCTGGCAAAGAACTCAGGACTTTGATAACTCACCATCAATCCCAGCCATATCATTCCTCTTGAGGAAGAGTGGTAACATTGGCAGTAGGACCCGAAGGAACATGGAAACCTAACACAAGGCAGAGGGGTAGATACTAGGGAATTTCTATATGTATATTTTTCAGTAACTATTAGACAATTTGGACTGTGAGTGCTAGTATTGTAATTAAACTAATAATACTTACACCTGATTGTTATTGTATTTTGCTTGGAAAATTAAATTTTTTTTTTTTTAGACTAATAATAAATTTCTATCTTCGTATGTAAGATATGTTCCCTTTGCTCACAACAAAATTTTGTGGGTAACCACATGAAAATTGACAAATTGATAAATTTAGGAAGGTAAAAGAAGAAAATAATACTACTGGAGAATCTTGTTCAAATGTGCCAAAAGACTTCATGCTTACTGGAAGGCATGTCTGTGGTCAGATGTCACTGATCAGATCTGATTGACAGATTGCTGTCAATTAGCAATGTTTTGTTGGTGTTTATGCTGAACTTTGCAATAACGCCAGGTAGTCACTGGTGGTGGATAAAGTCCATTGACGATAAAGTAGAAGCAAGTAATTCAATCTGTGATGGCCACTCAAGATTTACCTTGCAACATATTTCCAGCTAAGAAAATACAATAAAGTTGTTTTTTATCTCTTTACTTTGTCTTAAGCCACCAAATGTCTTATGATATGTATGTCTTGCCACACATTTTGTTTGTGCACAGGACTCAAGATAGAAAACATGCATATACTGCAGGGTCAGGTCTAGCTAATGACCAGTTACCTAAGGAAATTTAGTGACTCCACATCACTATATATTGTGGTTTGGTAGCAAGCAAGACTCACAAGCGTGACCACTGTATTTGAAACCTGCTGTTGATGCACATGATTCTGCCGTTCTAACCCACCCCCAACACAGTTTTGATTTGTCCTAACAGAGTTTTAGAGTTTTTTCCATGCTGAATGTGTCGACCTAATTTTAAAAATATTTAACATATGGATTTCTTCTTGCCCTACATAGCCACAATATACAATTGAAATTGATCCTTCAGGGATTTTTATACTACAATGTTGACCTTGTGTGCACTTGTGCCTGTGTGTAAAGACAACTGCCACTGCTGTAGAAAAACCTTTGGCATAACCAGAACAGATCTTAGTCATAAATTTGAACTAACGTAGTTATGTAGTACTTAAATATTTCTACGTCAGATGTCAAGTTCTCATTCTCTTTCTAAATGCTGTGAACTAGAACCAACTTCTAAATCAATGTAATGTTTGAAATAATATGAAATACTAATAAAAGCAAGAATGAATGGTGAAAGAAGTGCTAAGGTAGTAAAATATTTCTGAACACACAATAGGAAATTATACTTCCAGGGAGAAATACAGATCCATGTCACCTGGTTAAAGTGACTAGACCCTAGTAACTCTAAAAAAGCTAAAATACAGATGTGTACCTTATTTCACTAGTCACTTAGACAGCAGTGTAATCTCAACACAGTTACTGTAATTAGTTTGAATGCTGCACTCATTCTTGCCTGAGGAAACCTAGCAATGGGTCCCCCTGTGTTGCGTCAGTGCTAGCCTCCATCCTGTAGAGATGTGCAGCCCCCGCTCAACTCCACAGCCCCTGTTTACCACACATGCTATCACCTCATTATTAACTCACTTGTGAAAGTTGCAAATGGGAAACTCAGTCCATTTCTTATAGCCCCTGTTTAGAAAAGACTGTTGCCTTATGAAGAAACAATAGAACCAGGTGCTTAGCTTGGGGCCAGCATGGCTCGTTCATGGTATTCATACAAGAAAGATTTTTGAATCTCTGTAAGTTCAGGTATAAGCATGAACTCTGCTTTAGACCTACACAAATACCATAAATATGTAGGCAATTCCACTTGATATGTATCTGGTCTGGGAAATCAAAAACAATGACGTGTGAATGTCAGTCATATTATTCACTCTAGCCTGTAAACTACAAATCCTGAAGAATATATTTGATCAAACACATTGACTTATGCCAGTTATTTCTTTGTTGAAATGTCTGATTTTTTTGTCTGTAGTAAATTCATCATGCTACATTTTTATATTGAAACAACATTATATTTACTCCCTTTTTTGTAAGAGAACAAAACCAACAGGATTGGAGGTAAGTCACACCAATTCCCATTTCACATAGAAGTGCTTATTCACTGTCTTATCTGAGGTCAGTCAAGAGCCAGTTAAGATGTTTTTACATTCTTAGCATGCAGATTGACAGAGAATGCAGTATTTGGTGAAAGATACATTTCCACTTAAGAATATCAAGTAGCTATCAAAAGAAGGAGAGAGATTTAAAGTTCTTTAAAAAACGAATAATACCTAATAATGTAAGTATAGAAGATGACTTCTTGTCTGAAGAAGAAACGTTTCCATGTTTCCATGAAAGGGGGAAATTTTACTGTAAGAAGGTTGTCACTTCTGCAATTTAATGGAAAATATTATAGAAAAAAAATTCTCTCACGTGATAGAATGAAAACAATCCATATAACGCGAGGAAATCTCAAAGGCCTAGTGATAATAAAAATCAAGTTACTTTACCAAGATGAAGAACAAGCATTTGTAAGGCCTGAAATTCTTTCTATCACAGGGAAACCACTTATCAGCTGAAAATGGGAGAGGCAGATCAGTCTGTAACCACTTACTAAGATTACATGGTAACTTCTTCTTCACTTTACCTATTTTGTTTATAAAACTTTGTAATCATATAATGTATTTGGGATATTATAACCATGACTTGTAAGTCAAAAGCAGTTACATGAAGTATGATTTAAATTGTATTCAACCTGGCATTTTAATGTCTGGGTGTGGCAAACTAAAGTCTTGAGAAACTTTTAGCAGTGCCTCAGTACATCCTCCACTGAGTCTAACGATAACAGGACTATCATTATTATAACTACAGGCTGGGTGGAGAATGGATGGAGAGCAGCCCTGAGGAGAAGGACTTGGGGGTGTTGGTTGATGAAAAGCCCAACATGAGCCAGCAATGTGCACTTTCAGCCCAGAAAGACAGTCATATCCCGGGCTGCATCAAAAACAGTGTAACCAGCAGGTCAAGGGAGGTGATTCTGCCTCTCTACTCCACTCTTGTGAGACCCCTACCTGGAGTACTGCGTCCAGCTCTGGGGCCCACAACATAAGAAGGACATGGACCTGTTGGAGCGAGTGAAGAAGAGGGCCAGGAAGATAACCAAAGGGCTGGAGCACCTCTCCTGTGAAGACAGGCTGAGAGATTTGGGGTTGTTCAGCCTGGAGAAGGCTCCAGGGAGACCTTATAGCAGCCTTTCAGTACCTGAAGGGGCCTACAAGAAATCTGGAGAGGGACTGTTTACAAAGACATGGAGTGATGGGACAAGGGGTAATGGTCTTAAGCTGAAGGAGGGTAGATTTAGATGAGATGATACTAGGAAGAAATTCTTTACTGTGAGGGTGGTGAGGCACTGGAACAGGTTGCCCAGAGAGACTGTAGATGTCCTCTTCCTGGAAGTGTTGAAGGCTAGGTTGGATGGGGCTTTGGGCAACTTGGTCTAGTGGAGGGTGTCCCTGCCCATGGCAGGGGGGTTGGAACTAGATGATCTTTAAGGTCCATTCCAACCTGAACCATTCTATGATCATTAGGTATTCACAGCCCAGGTAAAGAGCTCGTACTACAAGAGAAAGGTTTTATAGTATCTTTCATTAGAAATGGTGAAAGCTCTCATTCAGAAAAGTCTTGGCCTTCCACCCTTGAGGGACATATGAACAGTCAGCAAGTCAGACAATAGGATTGTGTCACTGTTGTCAAGTTAAGTTAAATCAAAGTTTACCCATGATGAAAAAAGTACAAGTCACAATAGTTATCAAGAGGTGTTTGTTCTTGTAGTTTTAGGATGAAGTTTTTGGGATGTATCTGTACTTCTTAGGGAAAGGAGAACACAAAAAGTTCCTAAGAAGTCCTACAGGTTTATGTAAGCAAACTACTGACAAGAACGTTACTTGGTTAAGGACTATGCCCATTTAAACCTTGTGTATGGTAACTGGCTGAACCATTCTTCTAGTCATCAGGGTGAAATAAGTCAAAGTTGTCAAGTCCTTCACTTCAATACTCAAATTCCACACAGAACAGTTTGAAGATCTGGGGACCCTGACTGCCTTGACTGCAGTGATATCAAAGGCCACAATATAGTGGTAAACCAGTATGATCGAAATCACGTTGCTAAAGCAAGCTTGTCCTCAAAGATCATACTACATAAATCTTTAGGAGGAACCTTTAAACTAGCTCGATCAAACATAGTACTAAATTCAATTGGTGTATTTTATTTAAATAAAGCCAAACCCCCACATATTTAAAATACTTAATCCGGCAAAATGTACCTGTAATAGAACTAGAAGTGAGCTGTTTCAGTAAGACATAGTATTTCGCACTAGAAGCATGATTTCTTTATATTAAAAAAACAATGATGTGCACATTTTGTACTAAGCAGTTACTCTCCAAACTTGTTTAGGTACAGCTACTCCCTTATGGTAAAGTCAAGAAACTTAGTTTTTCTATATCCTTGAAAGAATGTTGATATCTACCTCAATGATGTGATATAAAATGAAGAGCAAATATTTTTTTAAAAAAGCTAAAGTCTTCCAAGATTTCTCACAGCTTGAATAAAATTACATATTCTGCCTTACTTGCCTTCATTTATTTTGGCTTGGCCATTTATTCAGTAGAAGGATCCAATTTGCCTGCAACTTAGGTGATTGCTAACATTACCTCACATAATACAAGCCTAATGCAATTTTATTGTTAATCTGCTTATTCTAATTCAAATTGGTTGTGTAATAGGGCAATTTAAAATGTTAATCTTGCAAATGCACCAATGTCTAGCATAATATGTAAGAGTAAATCTGTGATATTAGTGACACTTCTTGCATCTTTGATTTCAGGTGTGTAGATATTTGCATGATCTGGGCCTAGAAATAGTAGGGGGTTTTTTCCTTGACGAAACAAGTAAACGTGAATATTTCTACCATTTAATATTCAAATATTTACAATAAAAACATCTAAGTATTTTCTGTCCTTAGAGCATAAGTACATTTGGTCATTTTGGTATTTCCATAATGTTCTGACCATTGCTTTTGCTTCAAGAAACTTCACTGAATTTCCCTTCATAATATGCCTATAAAGTAGAGAGGTATTCTTTTAAAATATTTTCTCCATATCATGAAAGGGCAGATGAGACCACAAGGTATTCACTGAAATATAAATTTGTGCCTTGGCCTGAAGGTTTGAGGTTCATGGTAAGAAAATGGACACATTGTGTTATAAAGAAAGCTAATTTATTTTGAAATTTGTAGTATTTATAGTCCCTAATTCAACCTCTTATCTCCTCTTTTTTGTAGGTGAAGTTTACACTGCTCATATTTTATGTCCCAGCAATGGGTGGATGGAGACTCACCCTTGGTTAAAGTTAGATGCAATGATAATAATGAAAAACGTATTATTGTTAAAAACAAATGAACCAACCAACCAACTCTGTTTTTAGTGGAGGGGAATAGCACAGTCCCTAATCTGGCTACTTCATTTTGTTCTCATGGTGCAAAGCATCCTGACACGAACGTGTCACCAAGGAGATGATGAGCTTCTTAAGCAGTGGCTACACATCATCTTGGCCTGAGAGAAGAATAAAAACTAGATTAGACTAGACCAGAATAAAAGTAGAACAGAACAGGAGTTAGTTCACTCTTCTACTTTAGTGACCTCACCTTAATAACAAAACTTACAGCAGCCGTAGATAGGTCAAAATAGCCTCAAAACTACTTACATATATCGTAAGCCCAAATCTGGAGCTCAAAATACTCTGGAAGTGAAGATCACTATAGGTGAATCACCACTTTCCTCAATTTTCTCTCATTTTGGAAAGTATAGCACTTAGAGAAAAAAAAAGCAAAAAAGAAACATAAATAGAAGTGGGTCCTTTATGCTTTCATGTTGGGCAAAAGAGAGAGGGGTTTACATTTTGTGAAAAGCTTAATATGAATTCTGCTAAAAAAAATAGTTCATATTTTAATTAAAAGTATACTACCTGAAGTAATTAGTTCATTTTTAAAAGAAAACAATACTTAAACTGTTTTGACACATTTTCATTATATGTTCTTGAGTGGAATACTGGAAAGTACACATAGTAAAAATAGCCACCGTGCAATGCAAGCATAAGGGTAGTATTATGGAATATTGCTGACAGAAATAAAGCAGGGCATATCTCATGAAAGTTTCCAAAAGACCTTAAATTATATCAATGAATATGTTTGAGAATAGAGATTCAATTAGTCAGTATCACCCTGGCATTGGAACAGCCAGAAAAATACTGCATTCAGGGTTGTACGTGTGGTCTCAGCAGAGCCATATGGAGATAGATGATCACCTCCCTGCTCTGTTATACTACCATTTTGCTTTGCAAGCTGGTGTTTAATTTGCTGCCCACACACCACTCATTTGGGTGTCAGCACCAAATGTGTTTATGCCAACTGTGTTTCAGTTTATTATTCCTTAGAGGTATCTGGTTACATTTTCTATAGCGAGATCTCAGGACTGAACAAATTCATGTTACAAAGATAACACAATGAAAACTGCAAATCATAAAAAAAACAAAGGAAAAATGGTTGAAACATATCTTCATTACAAAAATCTATCCTGAATTATTACAGGCACAGAAAGTGTTCCTTTGATGGATTCATGGTCACTTTGTAGGTCCCTATATTTATTTCAAATCATCTGAGACAGTACCTATGCATAGATTTATTGTTTTTAAAAAGATTTCTAGCTCTGTTTTCATGGAATCCAATAAATATTAATTGTAATATATTTTTTGTCATAGTGCTGCTAAAACACAGATCGTGGTCTACCAATCTTCATCAAGATTTATGATTATTTGGCCTAGTATTCTCTAATTGGGGTTTATGAAGATTGCTGTTCTCAGAATTGCCAGTACATTATGCCAATGCATACTGAAACCATAATGTTCATGTTATGACATTGACAACCAACTCAGGTAATGCCACTGACAATAAACTGTCATCTGTTTCAGTAATCTGTACAAGAGCATCTGATGTTTTATGTAAATATAAGTTGTATTTACTATTTTAATAGTAAAAATAAGTAGTTTCACATGCTACCGCATATATCACCAGGGAAAAGTGGAAGGAAAAAATCTACTGTGTGCAATCAGCAAAAGTCAGTTGTCGTTTTTTCTTACTACTTTAAAGAATTGTCTGAAGAGCTATACCTTAGCAAGTTATGTTAACTTAAATATGACAAGACTAATAACATTGATTTTATTAAATTACATCATGGAGTGTTAAAAAAAAACAGTGGCAGTTTATTATTCATAGGCCCTCAGCCTCGCACAATAGTTTAATTTGTCAGTTGATTACATACAAAGAGAAAAGCTCCATTAAGTACCATGAGGAGTTCTGGACCAGATCTCAGTTGCTATATAATAACTTAGTTACAATAATACTAATGGAGCTACAGTGACATACATTGTTTGAAGATGTGGTTTACTGCACATACAACTGAAATCTTGTCCATGATAATACATGGCAGTAAAAACCATGGCGAAAATGGTTCGAATATTTCCTTCATGATACTAAAGACGTAGGAAAATGAGGAGAGAAAGTAGGAGGAGAAATGAAAAACTGAGAGAAAATGACAGAGAGAAAAGGGAAGAATGAGGGAAAGTGAAAAAGATAAGAAAGTGGAAATAAATAAAATTCAGTATGTTGGATCAGTTCTTATGTAGTTTAAGGTCGGGCATTTCCAGAAGTAGAGGTATTTCCATCCATGTTTCTTCAGAGAGAGTGCAGATAACCCTTGATTTTGAGGCTTGTAACTGAGATAAAGTTTTAGTATAATTTCTTCTGCAGGGTGCAGAAAAAAGCTGATGCACGTCTTGAGCTGACATCGTGTGGTCGGTTAGCCTTGGCTAACAGCCAGACTCCCACCCAGCTGCTCACTCGCTGCCCCAGCCCCTCAAGGAAGACAAGAGTGGTGAAGAAAACAGGAAGAACAGGAGTTAAATACCTCGACGGTCGAGACAAAGATGGGGATATCACTTACCAGTTCCCATTGCAAGAAAAGCAGACTCGACTTTGGGAAAACTGACTATATTTATTGTCAATTTAAATAAATAATTATTGACTCCAGTAGTGGGAAACAAAAAGACAAACATTAAACCTGTACTTTTCCTCTCCCCTTTCCCAGGCTCAGCTTCACTCCTTCACGCCAGACTCCCCTCCTCCCTGCCTCAGACCCACCGCTGGCCACGCTCGGTCCCTTCAGCAAGGAGCTGAGTGGCACGGGGAGTGGGGTTAATGCTCAGTACACTGTGGTCTCTCTCCGTCACTCCTTCCTCCTCACACCTTTCCTTGGGCCCTGTGGGAGAGGCAATACGCAAAGTAGATCCCAACTAACTGGAAGGAGGCAAACATAAATAAAAGGGGAAAATGGGAAAAAATAGAGAGGATTTCAAAATAAACTATACTAAGAAGAAAAAAGGGAACATTTTCTACAACGGAGATGTAAAGCAAGGAAGGGAATAGCAAAATGGAGACAAATAGGAATTATAATGAAGCAATGTACGAATCACATGTGTAATTAATAACTGTAATATATGCACATGGCCCAGTAGAGATCTGAGGAAAAAATTACAATAATTTTAAATCAGTGGTTGTTTTTGACTGGAGAATAACATCATTAGAAACAGGATTTTTTAAATATGAAGTCTGTGAAGCTCTTACTGCATTCCTTAATAAGCTCTACAGTTTTCCTAAGCCAGCTGGGGAAAACAAAATTAAAATCGTAAATGTGATAATTAGACAAGCATAGTGATTTGTATGATGTAACCTACTGTAAACAGTAGAAATACCATAAAATTGTGCCAAAAGGGCAGAGGAATAGAAAGTTAACCTTTAGTTTCCGCTTTAGCACATTCAAACCTACCAGATACGATAAAAAATTAAATTACTGCACTGAAATTCTGAGGCTTAAAGGATGCAGGTGTGAAGGTTGAGCTGACGTAATTGAAAATACTTATTTTATTGATCCTCCATTGACTTAGGTTCTGAGTACAATACCTGAAACTTATATTAGTGCAGAAATGCAATGTCCTCTTTATTTTATTTGTTAGGAGAAACAAATAAAGCCTGTTATGTAGGATACCATAGGACCACGTATCAGCAAAACTGTATTGAAACTCAAACAGCCAGATATAGTTTTGAAAATTGCATGTTGTTTTACTACTGATTCAATTGGTAATGCTAGACTGAGATTTTCATTTTTAGGTTTGAGTTTTTCCATCTAAAAGTCTTAAAAATCTACATAAATATAGTGACCATCTAAAATGTTATTATTTTATTTTAACAAGATGCTATTTCTGCCAGACCTTGTATTTTTTTTTTACCTAAGTAACACAGAAAAAATAACCTTTCAGGGAATCTAAACATGCATGGTTTTTTGGTAAATTGTCTACAGATGAAAATTTTCTCTTTCATTTTATTTTTTGTTTTAATTTTCTCCTGTGTTTCTGAGTTTCTAAGACTCACCAGTGAAAACGTCAGCAGGTGCTCCCTGAAAGTTTTTCTGCAGAACAAAGGAACAGAAGTTATTACTGCTGCTGTAAATTGAATATACTTAGGTCAGCAGGAGACCAAGTATTTAGTCTTGCTGTTTGAGTGTAGACCTTTACAAGACTATATTAGCAAAGTCAGAAATTCTGAGGCTGCATCACACGATTCTTACTGAAGATTATTGACATTTTCCCCATTATAAAATGAGATCAACATCAGTACAGGAAAAAATAGTTCTATGAAGACAAAATGTGAATGAAATATATGGAAGTTTTTTTAGTTTAGCTTGTGGGTTTTTGCTAACGTAGCAACCGTGCTCCAAAAACAGGGCAGTAAAGCAAATGATGTAATAAAAAGAAGCAATAGAGAACAACACCCTACTAAGCAATTATAGCAAATGAGAGACCTTCTAAAAACAGAATGCCTATCTACTTACTTATACTGGCATTTTGGAATGAACAAAAACAATAACCATTTGTGAATAGTTTATTGTCCTTATTATTAGATCATACAATCTAATTTCTTACTTTTGGATGCTTTTTCTGTTCTGTGGTTTGTATGTTTTATTTCTGCATTGTAGATTTAGAAGGAGAATGTTTGTTGTTTTTCCTGAAAAAGTGTCAAGTGGATATTTTGGTGCTCATTTTATCAGTGCTATGAGGACAAATCAAGGGTTTTGCTGAACAGACTCCAGCAGTGCAGGGATACCTTCCATATTCAAAAGTACCCTGAAGCTGTGTTTAACTTTAAACATTTATCTAAGTCCCACAGAAGTATAATTTGCTGAAGTGGAGTGTTTGATTCTGCCTTGTAAACAAAGGTGTCTAGTGCCATCTGAGATGCCCTGAGACATTTAAATGGGGATGACATATCTGACAAAGAGCCTACAGGAGAAATGTGCCATTCTGCACTCATAGATGGACATCAGGCAGGATATCCCAAAGCAATGCAAATGGATGTTGACTTCTTGTCAACAAGGAGTCAACGAGGAGCAAATTAATTGAACCCATTGTGTCAATATCTTCTTCAATGAAACTACACTTATGGAGAGGTTAGGCTCTCAGCACTTTCACATGTACAAGTGGTGTGAAATGTGGAAATGTATGCTTCTGGAATAGAACCTATTTTTGTGTAATATACAGAGTGACAGAATATGAAGGTGTGAAGGAGAGTAATTTAGAAAGAGAGAGGCTAATTCTGTACAACTGAAGTGTTTCAAAGGTTGGAAGATTTGGGATTAAAGGGAATTAACCACCAGTGGACAAAGGAAAAATAATCCCCAAAGCAGTTTTAAGGAATCAGCAAAAAGTGACACAGATAGGATGTTAAAATGACTCCAAACTGCTGCTATTATCATCCTGACGGAATGAAAAAACTGAAAGTAAATCCATCTCCCCAGGACAGACTGATACAAGTAGCCCTGATGAAAGAGTTTCAAACTTTATTTAGTAGTGTTTCCTTAGAAACAAATTTGACTTGGAATTAATGAGTACCAGTGCCTCATAGCTGTTCCTGTTCTTCAGCTGATGTGGGGAGGATGAACGAAAGATCTTTAGGCTTGAGGAGCATTTCTCTGCAGGAAATATTATGGTATTCTTCCTTAACTACATTAGGTAAAATCAAGGGGTTTTTTCCCCCCATGACAGCAGCAGCAGATTTTTTTGAATTAAACTCAAACTAGGCAAAAAAGAGGAGTTTGTTTTCTTATATATGTCTAAACTTTATAGCTCTGTTTGAGTTAGGTTTTCTAGTTTGTTGATGAGATCCTCTCAGAAATAGTAACTACTCACACATTTTGCGTTGGAATTGGTAGCACACAATATTCTGGTATTTATTGATAACCATCAAGCCATCAAGAATCCAATATAATGCCATTTCACAAATTCATGGTATTCTACTTCAATGAAGTATATCTAGCTATGCCATGTATTGTCCGAAGCAAATGGTAAAATATGCAGTGTTTGTTGCTTTCTTCAATGGCCAAGTTTAAAGAAATAAACAAAATGAACTTCAGATCTTGTAGAGGAAATAGAAAAAGATATTTTGAATACTATCTGTGTTGTAATGTCACCAGAGAAGTCAGAAGTAATTCTTTAAATTTCGAACTAATTTGCTAAATATTTTATCTTCTCAAGCTAGTAAGGGATAAATTGTTGAAAAAAATTCTGAGATAATGTACTTAAAATGAAATCTGCAACAGGATATAAAAAAAGGACTTTTAAAACTGAGAAATCAATGAATTTTGTTGCAATGTCTGTAAAGATATACCCTTCAGAACTGCTTTGCACAGTTTCAAAATGTTTCAAGCCATAGACTATTTAAAAATGCATCAGTTTCCAAAGGAAACATTGGTTCTGAAATGAAAGCATTTGCAAAAGGCATATATAACTTTAAAAGGAATCAGTGAAGTACAAGGAACCTATAGACAAATTCTCCTTATTGTGCAGAAAAAAATTTATATAAAATCAAAATAAATGAAGTGTGTTTGAAATATTTCTGATACTTGAATAATAAAAAAAAAGTTTATACATTCCTCATTCCAATTTCATCATTCAAATGGGCCCTTACATTTACCACTCCTAGCCAGGAAAGAGATCCTTTGGAATGTTTCAGTAGAAAAGAAATTATTATTCTCTAGTTCTAGCCAGATCCCAGTTTACATTTTCCCTTTGTATCCTACGATTGCAAACTTTTGACCTTGCAAAGGAAGAAATATTTCTTCATTTCTTTCTATGCAAATGGGTTTACAGGGTTATGGCAGATCAGATGTCACATTTCATCTCACAAATACTAGGATTTCATTACTAGACAGAAACACATAATATGTTTTGGGATACTTGGAAAGGAAATTACTACTTAACTATTAAGTGTTATTGAATTGTACCTAATTTGAATTGTATATACTTTAATTCCCCTAAATTTTCCGGAATACATGCACATAAGCTAAATTTCCTCTAACTTATTTGTACATGTTAACATTATTTCAAAAGCAGCTTTGAGAACATGTTCACAATCTGTTTGCTATCTCTGACCAGCCAATATTTTGCATGGTGGATAATAGTTCGCAAACTTGGTACCCTGTGTTTAAAAGACAGACTCTGTAAGACTTATATTTACCTGAACCTGAAACACCTGCACTGAGCTGAAAACAAATTCTATGGGCCTAAATACAGACACATTGGTAATCCTCTCAAATAAGAAAAGTAGACAAGGAATTATTCCATTCAAGACTGCCCTTAGGGGCAGAAGAGTGGTAGTGCAGGGCAGGTAGGTGCCCATCTTACTGCCCCTTCTAAATGTTGCGGCCCTGAGGGCACCAGTAAGGCTGCCTGGCTCTCCCATTCCAGCCTGTTGGGAGCCCCATTCCAGCCCCCAGCCTGGGGTCACCATCCCCTGCCCCAGGGATGCAGATCCACCACAACTCTGCCCTGCTCTCCTCCAAGGAGGGCCTGTGGCTCCTGGCACCCTGGAGCAGGGTCAGGAAGCAAGGCCAAGCAAGGAAGCTGTTGATGGGACACCCTATTGTTCTGGCACTCCTGCTGTATCATGAATGCATGGCATTGCATAAACTTGCATAAACTAAGCCTGTATGTACATCCAACTTGCCTAAAATCAGAGACATGAAGTCTAGAAACCACAGATGGCTTCAAATATTATTACCTTAAATGTATTTCCATGGGAATCAGGAGCATCAAAGTACTCCTGTATATAATGTTTGCAATTCAATAGTTATGATGTGAATTTTAGCCTGCAATTAAACTGTAAAATCAAAGCGATGATATACAAGATTGTTAGGAATTAAAATAATTTCTGTAACCTGAAGTCATCTGCTTGTACGCCTGCAGAATAACATTTAAGACCTAACTATACTCTTAGGATCCCTGCTACAATTGGTGCTTATGGTCACAGAAATTATTTATATTTCTATTGAAAGCAAAGAGAAAATGACAAAGTTCTTATGATTAAGATAAAAAACTACAGAGGTGTGTACTTCTTCTTCCTTGTGATTCTGAACAAAGTTCTGTCTGACATTTTTTTCTAATGCTGTTTCTTTGCCTTACAAAAGCAACTTGAAGCCATATTTGCAGAATTTCTGGGTTCTTTCACAGAAATTTAAGGTATTTGAACCTGTGCTTTGCATGTATACAACTGTATTAAAATGCTAAAAGTTCTAAAATATCAAGTTCATACTCTTGCACGCTCGACAAGCAAAACTAACACATTTCTTAATTTTAGTTTTCATCTCCACTTACAAACATAGCAAATGGAAAACTAGTGCCACCTAATCTCAGGGTCATTGGGAAAATGCATTAATACATATCTAGGAAGTGTTTTGATGTTATAACAGTACTTTTAAAAAAGCACCACTACAAATTATTGACTGTTTATGAAGTGCAGGTTTGGATAATACATGGTAATTAAGGTCTAGTTAAAAAAAAGGATCTTAAAAAAGCTGTCAGAAAGAGATAGAAACAAATATTAGCGTATAAAGGTGTGATTCTGTGGGGGAAAACAATACAAGTACATTCAACTGACGCACAGGAGGGAAAAATTAAAGTTGTGTTATGAACTTTCCCTTTTTCAAGCTGTTTAGAGCTCAGCTTCAACCTTAATATTCTTGCAATGTAGGACCAAGTAATTGAAATTAGTATGTAAGTATGAAGAAAGTAAATGATGCTTTTTAAAAGGAGGTTATTCAACTAAAATTATTATTTACTGAAATCTTTTTTTCAGAGTTTCTAAACCTAGCCATCTGGCAATAAAAAAAGAAAGTAAAAGTTGACTCTCCCTTATATGGTACCAATTTGAATTTCAAAATCATAGGATTGTTTCATAATTGCTTGAAGTTTGCACATTATTTCAGTTGCCAGCAATCAGCTGTTTAAAAATAGTGTCCTTAAATCATAGATCTATATTTTTTTCTGGGCCATTTTCCCCTTAAAATTGACTTGACATTTAAAACATCAGCTTTTTCACAGTATGCATCCTATCTGCAATTATGCTGCAGCCCACTCAGCCACTCAGCTCTGTCCTTGCTATAGCAATAAACCTGTTAAAAAACCACGTGCTTATGGATAAAATGGATAGCAACCAGCACACACACAAGAAGAAAAAGAATGAAAGAAGAAAAGAACAAAGAAAAAACACGAAGATATGTTAAATAACTGGACCTCCTTACAGACACCCATTACACCATATGGTGTGGTAAATAGTATTTGTACAAGAAAGACACATTATATAGTGGAGTCTCTCCCCTGCTTGACAGGATCAACAGTAATCCACCTCTCTCTCATACAAGAATACTAACGTAGTGGAAGCATTCACTTATTCTTACCTCGTATATTTAATTTGTAATATGGAACAGAAATTAGTAATAGTGCTTGTGTCCTTTGTCATAACTGGATAAAACTTTATGTTAGGGAATAATGATAAAAGGTCTGGATTTCCTTGTTTGCAAATTTTATTTGGAGAGTAGCCATTGCAAAAATTCTAAATAAACGCTTCGTGGATCATGGTACATGTGTTTGACCAACCTGTTTGCACACAAATTTTATACTCATTCAATTTCTAGAGTTACTCCTAATTTAGAATGGCATACAGAGGGAATCAGAGCTAGTTAGCCTGCAGTGTGTTCTGTGATCATGTGTCTACGCAACTTGTGGTACCTGGGACAGCTAGTTTAAAGTGCTACCCGGGCCAGCTAGTTTAACATTTGCTTAAATTTTTCTATTCTGAGCCACCAGTTGTATAACTGAGATGCAGACATAATCTCTACTTTTTACTTGCTTGCTTCTGTATTGATTTGCAAATCTCATCATGCAATTCATGTATTCATATAAACTGATATGGAAAAAACTGAAAATATAATTCCAAGTGAATTTACATACATACAAGTCTTTCCATGAGCAATGCAAACTGTGAACCTTTGTTTAATTGAATCTGTGCTTTCTATTTGCATTCACCTATATTGAAAAAGCTTTGATATTATCATTTACTGTGCAATTTATAATATCTCTGTCTTTTGTAAATGCTCATGTATTTGCAATAATAATACAGTACAATCATGCTGAAGCCTTTACCTCAAAGGAGATATTTGTGCATTTCTCCTCCAGTCATCATATAGCTGTTTTCATGAAATCTGTAGGAATGTAGGCCAAAATGTGTTTGGAATTCACCTACATGTTCAAAACCTAAAAGGCAGAAACTCATCGACAAGAAGAGGTACATAGGAAATAAGAAACTAGACTAAACTGACAAGAAACCATACATCAATTTTGTTTTCTATTCAAAAGTTTAAAAATTACGTCTGACTTTATTAACCTCTTGAAGAAAACTCCCATTATAAGCTAAAATATTGAAGAAAGAACATCCCTAAAGTGTTGCCAAATAAGCATGAGTTTTCTTGCTGTAAGTAGTTGCTTGCCTAATTCAGAAGTTGGTGGCAGACAGCCAAACTTCCTTCCTAGATGTTAAGACTATACCATAAAATATCCCTAATGTAGTTTTCAACAGTTCTGTTTATGTCCCTGGGGATAAAAGAACCTGCTGTTTTGAAGTGTCAGATTTTATACTGTGTTGCAGTGAGTTATTTTTATTTATCTTCCATTCTATGTTTTTCTGAGGCATATACAAAAGTAATCTTCAAAGCGCTATTTGTACTATTTCAATTTTTTTTTGTATTTAAGCCTTGGTTTGAAGAACCATCTGGAAAAAAACATATATAGCTTACATCCTGGACATTATACTCAGACAGTACACCTCTAATAGATTTTTTCATAATTTTTCTTCACCTTTTGGAAGACAAAAGCAGCCCATCATTCTCTATCAGATTTTAAATGGTACTGTGTGCTATTTGAGAACAGGAGATGTTTGGGTCACATCGAACTACAGCTTCCTTTCTGTGTTGTGTAGATAAGAAATATCCAGGTTGTTTCCTGTTCAGTTGTCTGCAAAGATTTGTGGGTACTGAGATGGCCTAAGGCCAAGTCTTTGCCATGCTTAGGCTCTCCCCAGTCCAGCAGCAGAGGTAGAGAAAGGAGTTCTAGTGTCCTGAATGCATGCCACAAAACCAGGTGATGCATGCAGTATCCAAGTGTCTTCAGTAAAATACATGACTGGCATAATGTCCTTTGGGATCCCCAATCATTAAATGCAACAGATATGATGCACACAGGTAGCCAGTACTAAGGTCACATCCATGAGGAGTTGTTCTTTGGCAAAAGAATCCTCTGGGGACCTCTAGTCCAAACCAACCCTAGTCATCTATTTCCCTTACAGAGCATGGGAGATTGGAAAATCAAAATTTTAAGTTGAAAAAAACCCCAAACAACCCAACCCAAACCAAAAATCCGTATACATGGGAAAGTCCTTCTTGCTCCACTTAAATTAATAAAAAAATATGATTCCTTAAAATTCACATTTCCTTCAGAGTCTTGAAGCTGAATTTCCATCAGAAAGTCATTAAAGTAGGAATTGCCCAAATATAAATGCTCTTTTTCTGGTAAGTAGAACTTTTAGCTGCTTGTACAGCTGAGCCCTGCAAATCTCTTTAGCATATATTTAATTTGAAGAAGCAGAACTACTGAAAGCAAAAAAAATTCCTCTCGGAAGTGCTCATAGATGTACCTAAGAATCCATAAAGGGGTTTGTAGCATGAAATCCTAGTCTTTGGCTAGATGTCAAGGTAGAAAATCAGTGCTTATCTGATTCATCAGTGACTTTATTTGAAATCTGAATTAGCAGCATGGATATGACCCATGAATAAGTAGATATCTTCCCTCATTTATAGGCATGTATTTAAGTGCACGTAGCAGAGTTGGAATAGAAACACTGATCTTGTACTCGCTTCTGTAAAGTTGTTTTGGGGAAAAAATAGGACAAAGCAATCTTGGGAATTATTGTTAAAATTATAAAAGTAACAAAAGGGTGGAAAATACACTTGTTTCTGTAACAATTGTTGGTGACTATGTTGTAGTTATAAGCTAGGATATAGTACTATGTCTTCATATTCAACCTTCCTATGTACGTGTATTTTTACAATTTAACTTTACTGTCTCTTAAGTGTGCTCACATAGTAAAAAGCAGAGTTATTCTAAGTGATTTCTGTTTTCTATTTTATAAAGAGTGTAATTAGAAAGAGACCTTACTAGAAGACTTTATATCAAATACGGAATTACAACAATATCGTTCCTCTTTGAACTTTGTGAAACACATTAGTACTCACTACCCAGGAGACTAAGCAGCTGAACTGTGATTTGTAATAATAAATTATTGAACTGTCCCTTTGCAGCTCTTCCAGATATTGGTGGTAATGATTATCAAGCTTTTCTGAGTTAATGTTATTTTCCTTCATGAAAATGGCTTATTTCTCCTTTGACTTTCAAGCATTCTTATTTTTATGCATTTTGCAGGTTCCATAATTTTTGAAAATTCTCCCCTCATTTGCTATTTTAATCTATGCTATTCCCCACTGTGTCATCGTACTTCTCTCTACTCCTGTGCTATGCTGTCCTCAGGCTAACATGAATAGCATTATGTACATCTGTGGGGTTAGATGCAAATCTAGACTCACATCTTTTTGTGAACACGGCCTGTAACATCTCTCCCACGTCTGTTTAAAATGTTCAGATACTGTAAGCTGGGATAAACTTAATGCATTAGCAGTTGCTGTTCTACAAGAAGTAGCGCGTATTCTCGTACCAAAAGGTAGAGGATACACTTATATGTGTGTTTGTCTGACACTTGCATTCTACAGGCAGTAAAGCAGTAAAGCTCCCTCTGTGAAGTAACCGAGGTGCAGATGCACGGACATTTATGGACCAAGCCCAAATTGGGGCTTAGATGCTGTGATGGAGAATGTAGAAATTGTTGTTTATAGGCAAAGGGTTGAGAACCGGTCATTTCAAACACACTGAATCTACAAAGGGGGAAAGCCAATGTCTGGTCTTAAGAAGTGGCATTGAACTATTTCCTTCTGTAGTTTCTATCAAATGTAATTTGTGTATCAAATTCACAGATTCATATGGACTAAAAGATCCGAACACAACTCACAGTGAAACATGCCACTGAGTCACCAAAGGGAGGGGCGGGGAAGGGAGTCCCGGGTATCACGAAGGAAGGGCAGCTGGGAGTGAGGATGGCAGCAAGGCAGCTGGAGCAGTGGCCTGCAAGGTGTCAGGATGTTGAACCAGGAAAATCAGGGTCAGAATCAGGTCTGGAAACAGACATCAGGACCAGTCTCAGGCCAGTGATCATCCACCAAGTCTACTGTGATGAGTCAAGGTCACATCAGAAAGTCGTGTCCAGGTCTGGGTCAGGGAGGCAGAGGACCAGGTACAGATGTAGCTGTCACAGCTGTGATGTGGCTCAGGTGAGGACCGAGAGAGAAAGCCGCTGACTAAAAGCAGGAAAAGGAGGTTAAGATCCTCGCTTCTAGCTCACTTCCCAATAGCTCTTGTCAGTGAAGGAGCTGACCTTGTCCTCAGCCAGATGAAGTCCTTAATTTAACTTAGGTAAACTCATGGAACAGGACATGCACTCAGGACTCTCTCAGGAAGAGTTTTAACCTCTGTTGAGTCAATGGATTCTTTAGTAAATTACAGGAGAACATATCTAGTCTAGAGAGTGTCATTTGTATATCTGAAGAAGACCAATACTTATTTTAATTAAGAAGTGCAGCCAGAGGAACTCCTGGATGCAAGTGAATAAAATGAACTTTGGGATGAGACATCAAATCTGCCTGAACTCCCCAGAAGAACTGAAAGGAGAGCAGGTTAAATGAGCTAACAAGCTCATCCAAGATGAATATCTGAGGGTAGTCCCTGAGGGCTAAGTCCTGAAATGTGTTCTGTGAGAGAAAGGACATTCTTTCTCATGGATGGGTGCTTTTATCAGAGTCTCCAAATAGAAATGCAGCATGAGGCACAAAACTGAAATCATGACTGCCATCTTGTAAGAAGCAGGCGGCAAATCAATTGAAGCAAGACAGAGGGAAAGAGACATTTTTATGAGGTAGTCTTGACATAATCAGATTAAATGTGATTTTTTCTTTTCTTTGTTCATCTGTGTCTTTATAAAATTTGTTACTCTATCACCTATTCTAGCTGGTATGAATAAATGTTCTTATTTACATTTTTTCTTAACCTGGATGACATTTAATGTTATGTTCTTCACCTTAGGGATGTGAGGACTGACATGGGACACAACAGCAAGTAAACAAACACTCAGGTAGCCACAGTTTACCTTTCACTGTATCAAAAGCTAGGAGTGATCACCAATGCTAATTGCATGCAACAGAAAATTGCCTTCACAGGGATAAAAAGAGGTATAATTTTTTATAGGGTTTTTTAATCACTAAGAAGGTTCTGGTGTTCACCCATGAAGAATGCAATGTACTTTTTGCTTTTTTTCTTTTTTTAAAATAGGAATAGTATTATTTTATTTTATGTAATAATTTCAGTATGATAGGGCAGGTGTCTTCCTTGCACTGGGTTTTTTTTCTTTGCTACTCATTCACATTGTAACAATTCAAGGGACGAATTAAGTGCACATTCTCCTATACCTATTGAAGACCTAGGGATGACAGAGAAAGATTTGGTCCATCTTCAAAAGCAGACCCAATTCTGCACCTGCAATTACTTTATCTCAACAAAAGTAATGCAGTTAGAATATTTCAGTGGAATGAATGAGTCCGTGAGGCAGGAGGGGACTGAGGTTCTTAAAAACCCATTTTGAATCCTTTATAACATGTGAATTGTTTAATTTCAGTCTAAAAAAAAGTTCTAGCTCCATTCAAAATAAATAGAAAAACCACTGCATGCAGAATGAGTTTGAATTCATATAATAAGAGTAAATAATATTTGAATTTCATGGTAAATCCTTCAAATTTATTTTCCCATGAATAATCCCATATGAAAAATATGAGAAAGTCAAAGGGTTAATTATTTTTTAAATTTATGAAATCCTCTTCAGAGCCTAACCTTCAGTAATTCAGTAATGGCATCACTGTCTTTTTCAAGATTTCTCCCTGCTTGTGACATACAGCCATCCAATTAAAAAACTGAAACAATACTATTATATTATTATATGAGTTATATGCTCAATATTATATTATATGAGTTATATGCTCAATTACAAGTAACCACTGCAATTTCAACACACAAAGTAAACTATTCATAACCAGTTTCTGGAGTTTCAGACAATGCAAACAAAGAAAAAGAATCAAATATATTTTCTAAGCTCTAAAAAAAAAAATGCAGTAGGTCTCTGGATATGCTGGAAGCACTCTATAAAACTTTTACTAGGACTTCTTCAGTTCAATTTATATTAATATAAGCATAAAAGAATCCAAATTTACAAATTGGTGGCTTATACAGGGTTAAATTATAAGGGACGCTGAGAAGAAGGAAGGGTGGGGGGGAATGTTCAGAGTGATGGCATTTGTCTTGCCAAGTCACTGTTACACGTGCTTCCCTGGAGAAACGTTACACGTTGACACCGTTACCCTGCTTTCCTGGGGATGGCTGAACACCTGCCTGCCGATGGGAAATGGTGAATGAATTCCTTGGTTTGCTTTGCTGGTGTGCACAGCTTTTGCTTTACTTATTAAACTGTCTTTATCTCAATAAAAATAAAAAATAAAAAAAATAAAAAATAAAAAAAATAAAAAAAAATAAAAAATAAACAAACAAACAATTGCCAAAAAAGGGGACAAAATATCTGGAACTGTACTGCCCTTTATTACCGGTGACATAACTGGAACACAGTTACGTTGCGGGTTGACCCAGGCTGGAGGCCAGCTGCTCACCACAGCGGCCCGATCACTGCCCTCCTCAGCTGGACAGGGGAGAGAAAATATAACGAAAGGCTCCTGGGTCAAGATAAGGACGGGGAGAGATCACCCACCAATTACCGTCATGGGCAAAACAGACTCAACTTCGGGAAAAATTAATTTAATTTATTGCCAGTCAAATCACAATAGGATAATGAGAAATAAACCCAAATCTATAAACACCCTCCCCCCATCCCTCCCTTCTTCCTGGGCATAACTTCACTCCCGAATTCTCTGCCTCCTCCCTGCCAGCGGCACAGGGGACGGGGAATGGGGGTTGTGGTCAGTTCATCACATGTTGTCTCTGCTGCTCCTTCCTCCTCAGCGGGAGGACTCCTCACACTCTTCTCCTGCTCCAGCGTGGAGTGCCTCTCATGGGAGACAGTCCTCCACAAACTGCTCCAGTGTGAGTCCCTTCCATGGGGTGCAGTCCTTCAGGAACAGACTGCTCCAGCGTGGGTCTCCCACAGGGTGATAAGTCCTGCCAGCAAACCAGGAGCTCCTCTCAGCTCCTCTGTCACAGGTCCTGCCATGAGCCTGCTCCAGTGCAGCATCTCCCTGGGGTCACAGCCTCCTTCAGATGCATCCACCTGCCCCAGCATCGGGTCCTCCATGGGCTGCAGGTGGATATCTGCACCGTTAAACTCCATGGCTGCAGGGGGACAGCCTGCCTCACCATGGTCTTCACAGGCTGCAGGGGAATCTCTGTTCCAAAGCCTAGAGCACCTCCTCCCCCTCTTTCTTCACTGACATTTGTGTCTGCAGAGTTGTTCCTCTCACATATTCTCACTCCTCTCTCCGGTGGCTGTTATGCAGGTTTTCTTCCCCCTTCTTAACTCTGTTACCCCAGAGGCACTACCACCATCACTGATGGGGTCGGCCTTGGCCAGCAGCGGGTCCATCTTGGAGCCGGCTGGCATTGGCTCTGTCGGACATGGAAATTTCTGGCAGCTTCTCACAGAAGCCACCCCTGTGGCCCCTGCGCTCCCAAAACATTGCCATGCAAACCCAGCACAAATTGGTTAATGGATCTGTCAAAATATGCAAGATTTAAGAAGAATGTATTCAGAAGAGCAGACAGTTCACAAGGTTATTCCCAGCTCAGTCTTTCTCATAGTCCTGTTTCAAGAGAGTGGGACATATTCTGACCTCAGGGGCATTGGTATGTATCCAGAGTAATTCTGCTTCACTCAGTGCTTCTATGCCCAGTTTACACTGGTATTACTGTAAGTCTCAGAGTGTGATTCTTATCTCACATGAAGTGTCAAATATAAAATTTGTAAAACCAAATTGCAAAGCTATGAAGAAAGCCAAGTTGAGCTCAGAAATATGTGTTAAACGAACTCAGTAATCAAACTGTGAGACATATTTAACATATGTTGAATTCATCTTTTCAGAATTTTCTTTCCCCATTCTGAGAGACAATTTTTCCATCAGCTCTGGTGCGGTTGATTTACTATAGATTTATACAGATATATGCACAACGGTGAGGTTTTTCTTCTTTTCCATGGTATGTTTACAATTTTAATAGAAAAATATTGTCATATACATGCAAGAAAGAAATCTAAGACAGAATAATGTGACATATTATGGTGGAATGTATTCACTCATATACCTTGAGCCCTGTGAGGGCATTAATCTGAGCTCTTCAATTGCAAATGGCTTTAGGTCTAATTTTACCTCTATGCTCAGTTGTAATGTGGTGATTCATAAATGTTTAATTCTTTGATTTGGAGTAATTATTTTTCAATATCCTCATAGGTCTCACAGAATTTGGAAATGTAGCAAAACCTCCTTTTCCTTATGACTAATCCTAATTTAGACCAGTAGTGACCCTTTCCATAGCCTCTCAAAATTAAGCTGTTCTTTGTGACTTGAATATCTAAATTAGACTTGTGGGCTTTGCAGAACACAGCAGTAAACCAAAGTCTTTGTCCCCAAACTGTATGCTGTTTCCAATCTTTAACATACTCTTATTAGTAACCTACCACCATAACTGCACCCTAAAATATAGCCCACAATAAAGCCTTTGCAATGTCAAACAGCTGTCCCTAATTTAGCCTTTGCTAACTTTGCAATAAACTTATTCTACCTCTTTTGCTCCCAAGACTAAATGTAATTGTACTTACGATACTAACCATAACCTCAGTGACTCATTCAGGAACAAATATTGAACCACTGCTTACCTTTCACTACCTGCGAAAGCCAATTTTGTGATCTGGCTACTGTATAACGATGAACTGAGATTTTCATCAAGTTGTGTGTGGGTGTGCGTCTGTTCTCCAAACCAGTTCTGTCTCCATTTCTAATAGTCAAACACTGATGAACACCCAGTCAGGAAATGGCATTAAACAGTTCCAGTCAGAGGCTGTCAGCACATCCCATCCTGGCTTTAGGAGTTTAGCAGGATGAAGACAGCATCTGCCAACCAAATCGTAATTTTAAATGCAAACTTCACTCTAGCCTCAGTATTTACTCTGTGATTCATCCTGATCTAATATTAATATTAACATGTCCACTGAAAGACTCTCCGTACAGGCCTGTCAAAACTGTGGAAGAAACCAAATTATTTGGCTTCTCCTGTCGAGGCTATGATACCAGCGGTTCTGGGAGCCACAAGTTGTTAGCTGTGCTTGAGATCAGTATTAGAGCTGGTGTTTGAATTCGGACTTGAAAAAGAGCCCGTTTAATTGCTAGCTCAGGGTTCATGGGGTCCAGTTTAAACTCTGGAAACTGCGCTAGCAAATCCAATGTGTTAGGGCCTTCACTTTTACTCCCCGTTTTGCAGGCCCTATCTACATATCAAATTGGGAATAATTTTTCACCTCTGCAGTTTAACCTTCAGCTGCCCTTTCTTTTCTGGTGATCAGTCAACACTGTTGATGCTGCTGAATACAGTTGCATTGACACATCCCCCCACGCTGTCTTTAAGCTCTACTGAGCGGCTTGGCTGTTGATGATGTAATGTCTTCCCTGCCATTTGGATATGCAAGAGTTCAACATAATTGCAGCTGGCATGCTATTGCAACTGGTTTAGGGGTCTGTAAGCCTTTGCTTCAGGAGCAGTTTTGGAATAGCAGATCCTAGACCCTAAATTCCAGTTTATTAGTATGGCAGTGTCATCAACTTCAGTACCTCTGTTTCTGGGAGAACAGGAGTTTACCTCATAGATTCTTGATAGTTTTCATCTGCAGCTGTGAGATACATGAACTTGAAATTGTGAATGTTTGTTTTTTCTTCATATATTGGAAAGTCAAATGTTTGCAAACTGCAAGAGAACACAAGGAGATTCTGAGCTACTTTTCATCTTTAGTTCCTTTTATACAAATGCCTAACATTTGAAGGACATGAGGACACCTTATAGAAATTTGCTCTTTATTTGCTATTTTCAAACAAATTACAAATACTGGGATTTTAATTTTGAAAGTTAAAGTTTCAAAAGTATAAGGACCACTTTGTATATTTTGTGGAAATCTGGACTCACTTTCTTAAATTTTATAGACCTTATTTCACAAAGAATGGAGAGACAGGCCATTAGCTGTATCTGGCATACAGAGATTCTCATAATGAAAGTGACTTAAGGAAAAAAAAATTCCATATAACGTTTTAATGATAGACCAAGAAATTAGTGGCTCACATAGATTCCCCCACTCTTGGTTTTCTCACTACCAAGATTTTTTGGGCTGTTTTGTTCAGGGTTTTTTTTACACATGTAATTAACAGAAATCGAGCTCAGAGGGGCTCTTGAGGTCATGGTTTGATAATCATTATCAAGTATTTTGCTCAATGGTTTATGAAAGGAAGCTGTCATTTTTGGATGAAATGTATATGTTAGAAAGGCATCTGAATATTGACATAAAGGAAGTAAAGCTTGTGGGAAGATATAATAGTTTTTTATTAAAAAGGCAGATAGACTTGAAAAAAACAGACAAGCCTGGATTTATTGCCTCTTCATCCAGGCTTCAAAGAAGAAAAAAGACTTCAAGCAAAATAGTTGCAATGACGTTGTCTCCCTAATTTAAAGAAAACGTCTTCCTGTCTGAATTTGATTGGTTTCAGTTTTCAGCTGTTGCTTTTGTTGGCTAAACAGAATAGCCACATAATCTCAGAGATGCTCTTGTCAATCCTTATAGACTCAAATGAAGTCATTTCATAACATCCTTTTGAAAAGCTACATAAATTAAGATATTGGATCTATTTTTTTTTTCTTTTTACAGAAGTACTATTACAGAAAGTTTACAGATACTAGATCTCACTTCCTGGGTTTATGTTTAATGCTTAATTTCAAGTTTTTTTCCTACCAAAAAAAAATTTAAAAAAAAATTGCTTATATTCCTGAGCACAATTCTCCTGCAGATTGTGTATTCTGAGGAAGACTTTACAACAGATGATTTTAAATCCTTTCTTCTGAATAAAAGTGCATAGTTAACTGTGGTCAGTCTCAGAGAGCCTCTGTGACAGGATAACAGCACTTGGTGTGATAAAAATTTAGAAAAGACATTAAGAGGCATAAGCCACCCACAAACTGTTTTCTAGCTGACCTTACAGAAAGGGAGTTCAACGCTGACTTCAATGGGGCTAATATTTAGTTTCAAGACAAGAATAAGTAAAATTGAAATGAAAATTCTGAGTGGCATTTTGAAAGATATGTTTGACAACCTGTGTCTTGTTTATTTTTTCTGATGAGAAAGAACATTATTGTGTAACAGGGAACAATTTCTAAATGTCAATGATTTTTCTCTTCTTTGGGAGCACAGTCAATGTCAAACTAGGTTTTAAAAAAAAATCCAGTGAATCAGTGTCAGAAATGTATTGGGCATAGCTAAACTCAGAAGTTGAATTTCCTATTGTAGTTCCAGAAGGCAGAATACATAGAAATAAGCAGACCTACACTTAGAAACAAGGAAGACATTTGCAATCTGAAGTCCTGCAAGTGAAATAGCTTAGGAGAAGGAACAGCAATACCAGGCAGCCAAAAGCAGGCCATGAGGCTAATACTATAGGTGAAATAAAACTGTTGTAGTAGTCACAGTAAATAATTCTGATATTCTTTGGTACCATGTATTTTCAGAATCAGAACTCTTCTGTTAGACCTTTGCATTCCCTGTCACTAGGCATTGGACCTGTCTACATAAGAAAAAGGCCCAGAATACTACTGTATGTACACTTCTTTGTTATTTCTCTTTTCTGGCATATCTCACTAAGATTTTCTTTTTTTTTTAATTCTACTTTTGAAATGGATTAAGCAAAAATAATCATTAAAAAAGGATACTATTACTTCCAAGGAGGGGTAAAACCTTAGTGGAAACTCAGATGGAATAGTTACTGAGAACAATGTTAAAAGAGCTTTGATTTTTTTTTTTTTAAAAAGAACTCCTATAGATTTCCTCTATAGGGAAGCCCTTACTCTGAAATGCAAAGCTTACCATCACCAAAACTTGATGAGGAAGCAAAAATGGAGGTTTGGGGGGTAAAAAAAAAAAAAGAAAAAGGTAAACCCCAAATGAAAGCCTCCAGTGCTATTCTCTCTTAGATATTTATCCAGTTAGTTTAGTTAAAAATCATAGGGATTTTACTGCTTTTAGGATGAATAACTGACCTAAAACCAAAAAGTGGACAGAATGATCAAGGTCAAAATCCAAACTGATAAACTTCAAAAGTAAAATCTTATAAGGCTTAACAAGCCTTTAAAAAATGTTCCTTACATTTGCAAACTCATCCAAACAATTATTGCTATGAAATAAAAATTCAGCACATCAACAGTGCCGATTTGTTTCAAACTTCATTTTTACTGAAAAAAAAAGTAATAAAGATTTAGTAATCTTTACTAATAAAGATTGTGATAGTCATTATACCTACATTTTTCATCATATTTTTAATTATTTTTGTTTGCATGGTTTAAATCAGTGTTTGCAAAGTAATAGCTGAAGTTACAGTCTCATCAACAATAGCATGTTAGTAATTACAAGGCTGGTCATGGTTAATTATTACCCTTCATTAAACAGAACACATCAGGAAACTGTGGAGGGCTTCTGAAGAGCATATATCCCATCACTGCTACTCAGTGACCTAAATCAACCTTAATCCAAAGTCTGCTGTGATGGAGTTTCAGGTCTTCTGTATCTAGGCAATTAGCACAGAACGAAAAGGCACATGTGCAAAGCTGCATGCACACAACCACAGCAAAAAATGCTCTTGCAGCACTCATGTAGTGTGAAGGACCCATAGTGAGCTGGCAAGAATTGTGCATAGCTGTGCTAAGCAGAAAAGCTCTTCAGGGAAAGGAGAAAAGGTAGGACTGGGTGAAAGAGTGAAACTGGTAGGCATGACGTGTTAATGAGCTGTGTCAGAGCCATCTGAGGTTTGGGGAAGATAATTGCTACTTGAGAGTAAAATCACCATTTTTTTTCTGTTCAGGACAATGTTCTTTGAAGCTGTCAGAGAACGCTTAGAAAAGCAAAGAAGCCAACAAAGTATGGAACCAACTTTTTAGCATCCTGGAGATGAGCTTTTTTAGTTCAACTTGCTGACTGTAACCAGCTCTTTTATCCTTAAACAAGAAAACTACTATATTGGTTTCCATAATTAATTTAACCTGTAAACCCCCAAATATTGTTACATTGTTTCAGTGCTGGTCATTTAGTTCTTGCCAGGAAAGAAACTAGACCACCCCTTTTGTTGTCTAGCATTCAAAGAAGCAAGGTGGAAGAAAATTCTGAGATTTTCTCTGCATTAAAGGTCAAGGAGAGGTTGTACTTGCTTGCTTGTTTGTCTGTTTGTTTGTTTTGTATCAAGACAGGCTGAGAGATTTGGGGTTGTTCAGCCTGGAGAAGAGAAGGGTCCAGGGAGACCTTATAGCAGCCTTCTAGTACCTAAAGGGATCTGCAAGAAAGCTGGAGAGGGACTGTTTACAAGAGCGTGGAGTGATAGAACAAGAGGTAATGGCCTTGAGCTGAAGGAGGGTAGATTTAAATGAGATGATATTAGGAAGAAATTCTTCACTGTTAGAGTGGTGAGGTACTGGAACAGGTTGCCCAGAGAGGTTGTGGATGCCCCCTCCCTGGAAGTGTTGAAGGCCAGGCTGGATGGGGCTTTGGGCAACCTGGTCTAGTGGAGGGTGTCGCTGCCCATGGCAGGGGGGTTGGAACTAGGTGAGCTTTGAGGTCCCTTCCAACCCAAACCATTGTATGATTCTATGATTGTTTTAATTTCCCAGCAAAATGACTTCTAAAGGTTCAAGTTTCTGAAAGGCTAATGCCTCTGTTGCATGGCATCCTTTGGTGCTCGTGACTAATTTTACATCTCTTCTTTACTCTTTTTCTCTGTCTTCCTTTTCTTTTCTGTCTTTAAAGTCAAAACAAAGACAGAATTTCACCTGACTAGAGTATCAACTGAACACAGGTACTGTCAGTTAATAACATGAGCAATTAAAGAAGCATTGAATTAGAAAGGAATGATCTGTACTACCCAGGACAGGTGAAAGTGTTATACCTTTTTTTTTACTGTACCCCTACTGATAATTAGCATTTTTTTACCTTCAGTGGCTTTCTGATCAGGTTACAGTTGTAGCAGTTGCATGGGGTTATATTATTTTTATTCCTGTCTTACTTTGTGTTTCTGTACACACAGACATATATATAGCATTGATAGTCTAGTCCTGTTTCCTACTATGAAGCATATAAAAACTGGTACAATCATACTGGATTTGACAGACTTCTTGAAAACCTCTCACAGTATTCAGCAGCACTGCAGGAACACAAAATAAAGCTCTTTTGCAAGCTGTCCTGTCTCTGGACCTACAATGGAAGGTTGGCAATACAGGTCCAGCACCTGTAACACTTACAAGACAGTATAACCAAAGTGAAGAATGAGATGGAGAGCAGCTTTGCTACCTATTTGTGAAGAAGAAAAACCTCATCTTTGTCCTTCTTGCCTATAGCTTAATTATGTACACCACTACTATCTCTGTCAAAAATCAAAAAGCCTCTATTGACAAGCTGGTGGATAACATAAGAGGAAATTTTTCCCCCACTGTTTCCTATAAGCCAGCCTCAGTTTTTTCACATGGTCAATGGCAAACATGTCCAAAATATCCATATATAAATAGAGATGTGTATGGAGGAGGGAAAAAAAAAAAAGAAGAGAGCAAGCTCTATTTCACTGATTAAAACACAGCTACAAAAAATGTAGTTTCATGAGGGGGAAAAAAAACCCCAAAATTTCTCCTTGCCATGAATGATTTGCAAAAATTCCCATTTGAGAACCTGAATAACAGTGAACAGTTCAGCATATCTGTATTTACAGTGCATCAGAGACGGAATGTATAAGTTTAAAGAGTATTATAGTTGGACATCATGAGGTCTGCATCTCTGTTTCTGTAAGACTGCAGAGTTGACAGTAAGGACTTTCTTGCTCCGGAGTGTATCAGCTAATACATTGAATAGCCACGTTTCTCCGCAGTGTTAAACTATTGCAGCAGTGGCAGTAAAGACAAGGTGTTTGGGAGAGATCTGCTGTTTAATCCTGCAGGGTTTAGAAGGCCACTTTTTGCAATGATAAAGACTGATTTATTGAAGTTGTTATAATTCTACAGCTAGATTTTACTGGACACTATTTTTTATGAACCAATGAACTTAAAATATGTAAGTCTTGCAGTAGGAGGCAGAGAGGATTACTTGTCCCTAGTTCCCTAGTCTTTGCTGATAACTCTCAGTTGCATAACATTCCTTTACTATGGCATTTCGGGGGAAAAAATGTAGAAAAGAAGGTGATTTGTGGTGTTTCTAGCAATAGAAAGAGGAAGAATCAAAAAATATTGGCGGGGGGGGTGTAATGTGTATTTTTTGTTTGTTTGTTCGACTTACAAAACTTTATACTTAAGAATGAAAGGTAAGTTTGATTCAACAAAAGGACTTTGGTATTGTAATGATGAACATCAGTACACCAGCCACTATCACATTTCTTCCAGGCCTACAACTGATAGTCCTGCCCAGTTTTCCTAAATAAGGATAAAGGAAATCAGATACCTCAGAACAGAATCCAAAGCAACAAGAAAGGTAACAGAATCAATAAACTAACGGAAAAGAAACATGGGGAAAAAAAGAGTGTTTCCACTGTTTCAGTGTCCATCTTTTAGCTATGATAGGTAGCTCTCTTTCCTTGTTTTTTAGCAGAACAAGTTTAATTTACTTTTTAAATACAGGAGAAAAGAAGGTCTTATTTTGACACCTCTCAGTTAATTGAAAAGTAGCAAGAGTAGCCAGTCATGAGGCAGCAAAAATGGTTATGTGCTCCTGCTCTAAGAAAAGGCTAATCCCCTAATCTCTCAAGGAAAAAAATCACTAAATTTGATTAGATTTTTTTTTGAGGGTGTGAGTGAGCCTTTGTATCACTCTTATTAATGTTATCCCACCTCGCAGAATAATAACAATCTGTCTATACCATTTTATGATTTAAATGCTCATCAAGAAAGAAAAAGGAATTACTCTTAAACCAGTTTCTGTATTTCACATCAAGCTATCAATGCCAATGTTCTTTGGCATAGGGATCATAATACAGCTGTTTCCATCAGACATGCCTTTTTGCTTTTTTGCAGAACTGGAGAGTTATATTCTAATATTCAATACAATATATTCATTGAATATATTTAATAAAATTTGATTTTATATAAATCACAGGACAGGCAAAAGCCAGACCAAACTACCTGGAAGAAATTTAGGTTCCTAATTCTCTATTTAAGAATGTATATTTATAATTCCAATTCTTTTGGTGCTCCTATGTTGGTGTTTTAGATAGAAGGGGGATGAATTTTTAAAGCAAAATGGTTACCACACCTTTGTTTGTGCTGCAGAGCAGTATAGTAACAACTATATTTATTGCATATTTTTCCTGTTATAAAGCACTGGAGTATATACTAATTTTTTTTTACTTGTTTGCTTTTTTCTTAATGCAGTTAAAATAATGGACATCTCATCATCGATCCTGAGCTGAACATAGTGATCACTCACACTATATGAGGTAAAAGAGCAACTACTAAAGGAAGAGTCTGCAAAGACACTGAAGTATAATGATTTGACTTGCTGAAACGATTTTAGACAGACATTTTTACATTTGTTAATATAGAAAGAGCAGTATAAAATAACATATGGATGTAGGTAGCTTTGTTCAGAAATGTGTCACCAGTGAAGTTGTAATAATTCTCTACTGGAAATTGCCTCTTTAGCACAGATTTAAAATTTTCTGAAATTGTTTAATAATTCAGAAATAAAATAAATGTAGCCTTTGTAAGGCTTACTCATGAGATAACATGTATGTGTTAAACTGATCTGTGCTGACTGCACTAACTTTTCTGCACAAACTACCTCTAATTGTAAGGATACACTATTATTATGCCTTCAACAGTCAGCTGCATATTTTTTGGAATAAGTGTCTGATTTCATTCATATAGAAAAAAATAATAAAGCACATTTTCAATAAAAATGTTAAAGAGCTACATATGCAATTCTTATTAACAGTGGTGGAGTTTTACAACAGCTTTCCTGCTCACCTTGCTGAAACATACATCTTCCAGTAAAAATGTAAATGAGGATAAAAATACAGTTAGATGTAGTGGGAGAGCAAATATAGGCTTGCTTTCTGAAAGGTTCCTGCTGCTGTAAGTAGTGTCATTTCTTCTTGGATTCTGACACAGGGTACGCAGCTGGACAGTGGTGACCACAGCTGGGCACTCTGAGACCCGCAGAACAATGGGCTGACATGGTATATCAGTTTATCTGTTCTGATAAGAGAGTAGAATTGGTTTAATTGAAGAAAACAAGATTTGTAAGTACCCAGTGACCCTCTGATGTTATCAACTACCTTGGAAGACCAGATACATGAGTAGTTTCTCTGCTTTCTGCTATGGTATTCCTACTTAAAAAAAAAAAAAAAAAAAAAATCACCTGAGATCCTGCAAACCCTTGCATATATACACACCAACACCTGATTGCCATCTCTCTCCCTAACAAAGCACAAAACATCGAAACACTGAAGAATGTGGTTAGTAATGTTATTTTTAAGTCAACCACATAACTGTTTAACTATTAAAAAACCTTTTCTCCAAGCTACTATGTTCCCTTTGACAAGCCAATATTGTTTCTCCAGTTGTAAAACTGGAGTGTCCAATAATATTAAGGTTCTTGTTTATTCCTTGGCAGGAGATTAGCTGGAAAAGGTCAGTCAATATGAAAGAGCAGTGAGGCTATTTTCTCTTTTGACTATACCTTTAAGAGTGAAGTGAGCCCTGCCAGAAGGGCAGTCCCCGTGCCTAGAAGCTAGTCTGAGACAGTCGGTGATATAAAAAGCCATACACTAGGTGTTCCTCCATATGTACTTTATATTTTACTTTGTTTTTCCCTTTAATCTCCAAGAAAAGTTATCTAGCCTGAAAGATATTTGCTGTTCATCTGGGAGAAATCAGAACTGAACTCATTTAGAGAGTGAGATCATCCTCTGAAGCTTGACGGTGTGACAGGGCAGGTGGGCACCCACTGTGTTTACACAAAAAGAATCTAAAATAGGAGACTCTTCATTTTCTTTGAGTATGTTTCCCTTAGGGGGGCTGCAGAAAAACAGATTTTTTTTTTTTAATTTTTTTTTTTTTTAAGGTTGCTTAGACTAGGATCTGGTTGCAGGTTTTACCAAGGCAGCTGCATCAAAATGTAACTTCAGTGATCTGTAGATTTAGAATATATGCCACCTAAGCCTTATTTCTAGCATAAAAAGCTTTCGGTTACTATACTAAAATAAAATGGCCATAAACTTCAAGGAAAATAGCTAGCCTATATGCGTTTATGCACTCTGTTTCAGCCCTAAATAAACATAGTTTAGAGATGTACCAGGAACAGTTTAACAATGAAAAACAATTCCCTGTGGCTGCGTACATTCACTTTAAAGATTTCTAATTTGCTAAATATTTGCCTACACTTTTCTGTCCAATTTAATTATGTGTAGTTGGGCTTTTAATTTGCATTCCTTTCTTATCATAGTTTACTCACACAGAATGATACTTTTAATTATTTTCCTTTGTATAGCTCTCTGAAATACAGTACTTGGAATGGAAAAGATTTCAGTTATTCAAACAGTTATTGTAAAGGCTAGTAAAATCTGGAAAAAAGCCACATCTTTTTTACTGTAGCTGACACACTACATTGATCTAGCAGGAAATCTGTCTATTACTGAGACAGATGGGGGAGCTCTGGGACTCGGTTTAACATGGTTGCAGCTACTGCGGATGCTGATACCGTTCGCTGACAATAGCTGCAGTCTGAAAAGCAGAGTTTACATGCCTGAAATAAATTGTTTTGATTAGAACCTTTAGGAAAGAAAGTCATAAGGTACAGTTTTATTGACTACTTGCCAAACAACACAGACCTGTGCTCTGTAAGCTTGTTTTGCTCTTGTAAGTCAAGCACCAACTGGGCTCTTATTTTCTAAGGTTATGGACTTACAGCATAATGCATTATCATTTACTCTGAATTATTACACAGACAGTACAATGGGAAACAGAATGAACATTCAGTTCTAAACGTAGCTGACCTTAGGAAAAATATTTTTAAGGAGACTATGCATTTGTCCATCTTCCATGGATATATAAGAAATTTGCTATTGATAAAAATGTTTTCAAAACAAAAAGGTACACATAAACCAAATATGTGGCAGTCATGAAGAAAAGCAGAGTATTAATACTCCTAATTATTAGCAAAGGTTCACTATTTTATCATAGAATCTGGTTTTTTAGGTGCCATTTCAGGTTTTTATTTTACTGAGGGTCAGAGACCACTGTATTCGTGGCATAACGCTATTGTGATCACCTAAATAGAACTGGAGCAATTGTTGTGCAAGGCAGGGCTAGGATTTTCTTCCCCTAAGCAACATATTATCACTAAAGGCATTATTTGTTGCATTTTTCTTTTGGAAATTAGTATGTACAGGTATCAGTATGTCCATTTATCATTGTCTGTTCTGGTCTAATGCATTTAAATATCTAGTCTGATAGCTAAAACAGAGCACATCAAATTTTGCATTATGTTGCACCATTCTAATGATATAGTTCTGGCTTATTTATTGCCTCTTTGCTTTTTTAAATCAGCATCTTCCTCTGAAGATGACTTTTATTTTAGACTTCTTATTTTTTAAGGCATAGTAATTTGAATAGTAAAAAAAAAAAAAAAAAAGAGAGCGAGATCATTAACTGCATCTTCCATAAACAACAATGTAGCTTTATGAATTTCCAAGCCTGATACAACATCAAGCTGCTGCCTCATGCCCGGCTACTTTAGCATATTGATTTGTATTACTATTGACTGTAAAGGCTAGATAGCTTTTAAACCTTCCTACAATGAACATTAACAGAGTTGTTTTATATTTTGTTTCCCACTTAGCTGAGACAACTACTTACTTTCATGGCAGAACCTGAGAGTAGCAAAGAATAGATTTCAGCTTATTCATATCCTTTTTCTGAGCTATGAAAGAAGTTGATTGACAGTTACATGACAAAAGTAACAAATTGACACTGTGGTTCAGAGTGAGTTCAATCCAGCTGTGATGTGGGCTTGAGAGCCCTCTGCAGAACACAACTCCTGCATCACATAATCTGAAAAGTCCATTCCTCAGCCAGCTATGCTAATGGGCAGGCTTCCTGTCCTTCAGAACCAGTAAATCTACCTCGACATATTAGTAACAAGACCTAGACTAACACCTACATGTTCAAAAGCAGTTAACTATTTGGCTGGGGCTCCATTGCTTGTTCGTTCAATATGATTCCATTTCAACAGGACTATATTTTGTAAATTATCACTGCTTAAAAATGAAACTGCCTCAGGCAGCCCCATGATTAAGCCAGCTTGTGTCTTAAGCAATCATATTGCTAGGAAAAAAAGCAACATATTCAGGCTCCTGATCTGAATCATCTCTGAAATAGCCTTTCTCCATTGACTATGTGCAGGAACTTTAGTGAATTATCTACATTTAGTGTGTATGAATACTTCACCCTAAACTCTCAACCACAGCAAAACATATTCTAGTTTTTACCTAATTTGATGAACTCTGAACAGACCATTACTTCTCAGGAGTGAAATCTTGGTGTTATGATAGATAGTACCATGAAAATGTTATCTCAGTGCTCAACAGCAGTCAAAAAAAAAAAAAGAAAACCAAATTTTACAGTTTATTAGGAGTAAAATAGAAAATAAAATAGAAAGTATCATTATGTCTCTGTGTAAACCTAATTATTGTGCAAAGCTCAAAAAAAAAGCTAACTAAGAGCTTTAAAAGACTGATAGAAGGGCAAAAGACCGATAGAAGAGCAATAAAAATAAAATAATGGGACAAATTCTGTAGGAAAAAAAAAACAAACAAAAAAAGAAGATGTGGGCTCTTAATATTGCAATAGAGATAACAGAGAGTAGAAGGGACAGATTTCTGTAATTTTCTGAGTGGCAAGGAATAAGTAAACAATACTGGCTGTTCACAGTCTCTTGTAAGAGACATCAAATGGTCACCTAAAAGACAGAGTGGTGGGATAAATGAATCCTTGGTCTGTGCTACTGAGGTCATTATGTTATGTTTTTGATCTACTGAGAAACTAATCTATATAAAAATAGGGCCGAAGTATTTTTTTCCCTTATGTTCTATGTAGGATTTTGTTTTATTATCCAGTCCAATTGCCATTTTTCAGGGCAGACAAAATAGTATAAAAGAGACACAGAGGGTTTTCTCAGAAAGGCTATTTTAATTTTCTTGTTTACATAAAAGTAAATCAAACTGAAACACGAAGATATAGATTGTTCATTGTATTTGGCAAACATAATACTCAGTGTCTTGTGTGGATTCAACATATTGCTGAAAACATAGTGCAATTTATTAAAAAAGCTATTTTTATGTTTAAAAATATGGATAACCAGTGAATGTGTCATCTGCTTATGCCAGAGTTAGTTCCCCTCCTTCCATGTCGAAGCCAACAAGTCACCAGTTAGTCGGCAAGTGCCGTCACCTCCTGCCAGTTGTCTTGGGTCCTGGTTGACCATTCCCAATCTCTTTGTTGATTCAAAGGCAGAAGACTTGATGAGACATTATCTTACTAAAACCACAGGTCTAAAGATACTAGTTATTCTAGATTTCAGAGCCAAGGTACAATTCCAAAGGATCCCATTGCTTTTGTAAATCAAGACCTTGACATAGCATATAGAGTCCATATGAACATGCTTGAACTGAAGTCACTGAAAAACTAATTGCAATGTGCTTAACTATCTGTGTATGGTTTTTGCAATTCTATACAATAAACAGATGAAGAAAGGATAATATGGGATAATGACATTTTGCAAACTTTGATCACATTGTAGTATTTCTTTGGAATATGTCATCTTGCCAAAAGGTAGAAGGACCATATGACCATCTAGAAGGCAGCATATGCAAATAAATATGGTAGCAAGTACAAACATATGTTTAATCTTCCCACTTCTTCAATATAGAAAGCTCAAGAGTTTTTGTCTGTGCAAGCCAACAAATCTTAAGGCTTAAACTGTGTTTCTGCTACTTTCTTTCTCTCAGTTCCATAGTTATATATCTCACAAAAAGCTGTACATCATTATTTATTTTTAAATAACTTGCAGAAAACCTCCTAGTGAGGGTAAAACTAGATGTATCCAGACAAACTAAAAGTTGACTAAAAGTGCCTAAGAATGTACTGAATTTGTCCACTGGATTTTACACATCATGCAGGATCCATTTATACTGAAATGAGATAAAATTGTTCAGAGTTTTGACCATCTATGGAAAAGAGGCACCAATTGTCTCAGTGCACTGCATAGTGGAGCATTTAAAAGTTGTACTGGGACAGGGCTGTTTTGTTTTTTGCTTTTTTTTTTTCTCCAAACCGAAATCTTCTGACAACTAAAGACCATAAAAAAACCTGTTAATTCATCCGGTATAACCCACTGTATATGACAGATGTGTAAGTTTCACTCAGTGGCCCTATACTGTGTTCTTTAATTTGTATTTGGTTAATGCCTCCTGTTTGAGGAAGTTTGTCAGTCTTTATTTAAACATACAAAGAGACAGAAAATCTTCCACACCTCTAATAATTTGCTCCAGTAGTTAATTAGACATACCGTTAAATCTGTGTGCTTTAATTCTTATCTGTTACGTTCTTGCTTCAAGACATTATTTTTAGTATGCCTTTCCCCTCTAGACTAAACAGCCCTTTAGTGTTAGGTATTTTCTTCTTGTGAAGCTACTTACACAGTGTAACAAAATCAATTCTTAGTTGTTGGCTTTTTAAGAGCAAGACATATTAAGTTTTTTCATTTGCCAATGTTATAGCATTTTCTACAGATTTTCAGTGTTTATGGCCTTTCCTTAAATAGATTATAATTTTCAGTTAAAAAAAAAAAAAAGTGACTTCTAATTGTGTTGGGTTTGCGTGGCAGGGTTTTGGTAGCGGGGGGGCTACAGGGGTGGCTTCTGTGAGAAGCTGCTAGAAGCTCCCCCTGTGTCTGACAGAGCCAATGCCAGCCGGCTCTAAGACGGGCCCGCTGCTGGCCAAGGCCAAGCCAATCAGCACCTCTGTGATAACATATTTAAGAAGAAGAAAAACACTTAGAGAGAGAGAGCTTTTGCAGCCGGAGAGAGGAGTGAGAAGATGTAAGAAACTCTGCAGACACCAAGGTCAGTGCAGATGGAGGGGGAGGAGGAGCTCCAGGCGCCGGAGCAGAGATCCCCCTGCAGCCCGTGGTGAAGGCCATGGTGAAGCAGGCTGTCCCCCTGCAGCCCATGGAGGAAGGATGAGGGGGTGTAGAGATTCCACCTGCAGCCCGTGGAGGACCCCACGCCGGAGCAGGTGGAGGCACCTGAAGGAGGCTGTGGCCCGTGGGAAGCCCACGCTGGAGCAAGTTCCTGGCAGGACCGGTGGACCCATGAAGAGGGGAGCCCATGCCAGGGCAGGTTTGCTGGCAGGACTTGTGACCCCGTGGGGGACCCCGCGCTGGAGCAGTTTGCTCCTGAAGGTCTGCACCCCGTGAGAGGGACTCCATGCTGGAGCAGGGGAATGATGAGAGGAGTCCTCCCCCTGAGGATGAAGAAGCGGCAGAAACACCGTGAGATGAAGTGACCGTAACCCCCACTCCCCGTCCCCCTGTGCTGCTGAGGGGGGGAAGGTTGAAGCCGGGAGTGAAGTTGAGCCCGGGAAGATGGGAGGGGTGGGGGGAAGTGTTTTAAGAGTTGATTTTATTTTCTCATTCCTCTACTCTGTTTTGCTTGGTAATAAATTAGATGAATTCCCTCTCTAAGTTCGGTCTGTTTTGCTCGTGACGATAATTAGTGAGTGATCTCTCCCTGTCCTTATCTCGACCTACAAGCATTTCGTTATGCCTTTTCTCCCCTGTTTGGTGAATGAGGGGAGTGAGAGAGCGGCTCTGGTGGGCACCTGGCCTCCAGCCAGGGTCAACCCACCACATTTTCTACAGATTTTGAGTGTTTATGGCCTTTCCTTAAATAGATTATAATTTTCAGTTAAAAAAAAAAAAAAGTGACTTCTAATATATTCCAAAATTCATGTTACGTCTGTCATGTACAATGAAGTAGGATCTTTGGTCCTCCTCCACTGCTTATCTTCTCAGGGATGATGTTAGGCCTTTTTATTTGCTCTTTTTGAGGAATACTCATTCTGGAAACTCGTGTTGGGGGTTTTTTTCTTCCATTATTTCCTTTCAGAAACTACCATTTCCATGAGTGCTCTATATTTCCCTGATGGGGAAAGGGTCAGCCTCTGAGTAGAGTTTCTCTATAGCCTTTGTTTAGTTATCACTTGCGTTTGCTCCCTTTCCACTTCATAAACTCAAGGCTTGTGTCTACATTAGCAAATAGCGTGGCACAAGAGGAATGGATCTTTAGCATGAAAGAGTTTGTGCTGAGTGTACAATATTTACACTAGTAGGGGGTGTTTGCTTTACAGTAGTTTGGTCCGTGGTTCACGGACCTCTTATATAATGCAAAGCAGAGCATGGTATTGGAATGATAAGAAAATTTGCTTTGAAAGCACACTGCTGATGTGAACTAAAACACAAATGTAGATATTCCTTAGAGTGTCTGGGCCACTTTTCCAAACATAATGATATCTGGAATAATGCAATTTTCATTAATGCTTAAACTTTTTTGGCTCTATTTTGGATTTTTTTTTTAATAATTATTTTGATAATTTAATTTTGGAAAAATACAAAATGATACATTATTTCAAAATCAAAAGTTGAAATCTTTCGGTTGGGAAAAAATCATATGAAAGGATTAATTTTGTTCAGCTCTTCATTATCTTTTTTTTTTTTTTTTTAAATCCACCTGTTAAATTTAAATGGAACAGATCCTGTAAATATTTTGTTTGACCACAAAAATCACATTACTTAGTGAAAAAAGAAAAATTACACACAAATTATCATTTGAGCAACCCTCCTTAATTATAACTTTTTCCTTATTCACTACTACTTTAATATAAATTCATAGCACAGATCTAAGGGAGGAAACAAAACCAGACTTATGAGAAAGTCACCTGGGTCAAGATGTAACATAAACACTAGTCTTGCCTTACTTAGAATAAGGAATTCTAAGGAAAAAAGAATTGCATCAGGAAGAATAAAGGAAGGAGTAGGTGTTGGTGAGCAGATAAAGGGAATAGTATTTTACCTTAAAAATTTGTTAGCAGTTGCCCAATTTGATGATGGACTAATAGCTATTTTTTCATTGGTATTGCAATGCAACAATTTATTTCAAAACTATTTTTTACTGTATCCTGTGAGGGAAATAATGTTTTGGTTTATATGAAGTGTTGTTTTAATCAATGTTAATTAAAATATGATACTAGTAAAGTGTCTAATATTTCTCTAGTGATCCTATTCATCTGCTCTCTGAGGGCATTGAGAGATATCAGATTTTTAATTGCTGCTTAATATGCTTTTTCACGAAGAGTGGAACACTCTTATACAATTTATTTATTTATTTTTTAATAGCACAGTCTGACAAATAAGCAATCTGAGTCTATGAAATCTCCTTCTATATAGGGTACTTGCTACTGGGAGTAATACCCACATCATTGGATGTAATTCTTTGGAAAAAAAGGATTTGTAGTAGTGGTCCACAGAGTTATAGTCTGCACAATGAAAATCAGTTAAACAAATTTAATTTAGTCTACACTTTTTATCTGAAATATAGCAGACTAGAAGAATATGCAGAAAAAAACCCCGAAAACAAACCCCAACCCAACAAAATATAGACATCCAGAAAACAGAGAGTTTTAGAACTAGATTCTCTTGTCTTCTTTATCTATAGTTGGAAGTGTAAAGGAACCTTGGATCCACTAACATACTCTATGAAGAGTTTTAAAAAGTAGCAGCACAGTCATATATTATAGAATTATTTGACAGATTAAACTAATTGACAGATGAATCAGTTCTCCACCAATGTTCTCCTCACCAATGAAAGACTTAGGACTACTCTCTTTCAGGATGCAGTGGAGATGGCTGAAGGGAAATTCTGAAAGGAGCTGACTAAAATTTTTGATTTATCAACTTAATGGTTGAACCGAAGTGTTAGAGTTAAAAAAAACAACCAAACAAAAATGAACAAACAAACCAAAAATCAAACAAAAATGTACATCAAACAGCAACAGATTTTTTTTAAAAAAAATGGGAAATAAGAAAATAAAATGTTAGAAGTTTTTTTAAAAAAATATTTTTGTTTACTTTTGATTCCTTTGAGTGCAAGGAAAGAAAAGGGACCATAATGGATCCTGTTCTGATTGCAGATACAAAATGGACCTCATTTGCATAGGACTGGAAAGTTATCTAAGTAGCAATCATAAATCTTACTTAGTACCATACAATATGAGCCATAGTTAAATCTCAGTTCATGTTTGTGAACATAATGCTTGTTAATGTATTTTACTCTAGAACAGAAATTATTAGTGCATATTTCTTTTTTATAAAAGTATTTTAATTATTTTTTTTTCAGAACAAACCCACTTTTTTCTCAAGGTGCTCCATACAATTTGAAATAGTCTCACATTCCAGCAGAAAATTATTTCAGTATTAGAAGCAGTCAAGTTTGGATAAGAGTGGAAAGTAGATGTATTTTCTGTGTTGGCTGGTTTGTTTAATAACAAAACACACAAAAAATGAGGTTGATTTTCTGGTCTAATGAGGCTTATTTGCCATTGTGGCAAAAAAAATCTGAGGACAATATAGAATCTAATGATATTGTTTAAGAATTAATGAATTTACACAATTTGTTTTGAACCTTACTCAGTATACAATTCTCCTCCCTTTTATTCTTAAAATTTCCACAGTCTAAGGTTTAGTTACATCCACAAAGAAAAAAAAAACAAACCAAAACCCCCCAAACCCCCTACCAAACAAAACAAAAAACCCAACCAAAACACCAAAAACCCCACCAGAAAAAATCCTGTGGAATATATTTTTCAACAGCATTTCTCAACCATCAGTCAATTCCATATTAATATTGTGTTCTCCTTTAGTGTCAGAATAAGGACTAGCGTTATGCAAATACTGTAAACAAAACATTAGTATCAATGTATAGATAAAAATTTTATTTCTTCAGTCTTCAAGTATGTTCATTTCACAGATAATATTTCTTAATTAAGCACCTCTGTTATTCAGCAGAGTCCACCTCCTTCCTTCCAGATGGATTTTGTGAATCCAATCTATAAAAAGGAATCACACTGGTTATATTAATGGTATTGAGTCATTTCTTGAAACTAAGCAGTTGCTGGCTTGTTCTTTAGAAATTATCTGGATCTTCTTTATTTTCAGAATTTACAGTGCCCTTACTGGAATGTTATTAGATCATAAACTTGAATTTGATGTAATGAAAAACAGGAGCACTTAAAAATATGTGTAAGGTTTTATCTACCTGGCTGCATCACAGTGCATTAAGTGAAGATCTGACCTGCAGTTTTACCTCTGAAGAGCTACCTTTTCATGTTGCAGGCTGTGTATCTATTCTTTCTGCTAAACAAATGAGATGGTTTCTTGCACGTTCCACCAAAAAGAATTATTTTCCTACAGAACATTGGAAAGAACAGGACAGTCAACCAACCACACAGGTCCAGGGAATATCCAAATTAGGGTCTTAATTTTGCCTTCAGACATTTGATCGCAATCCCCGTTATACCAGTTGAAACTGAATTTACTAGTCTGAGGGCAGCATTGACCCTATGTGATTAATGTATTCTGGCAAATTAAATTAGCTGTAGAATCATTCAATTTATTTCCTTGTTTCTAGTGATCAGATTACTGGATATGTCACTCAGCAGCAGCACTTTGCTCCCAGTCCTTGTCCATTAAACTGGATTTGGTAACTCTTTAACATGGAATTTATTTATATCATATTATTGACATTATAAAAGAGGTTCAGTTTTGTTTCATTTAATTTTATGACGTGGAGAAGAAAACAAAGGCATCAAATCATGCAAATTATTCTTAATAAGCCAAATGGATGTCAAGGTGTACTGTTCAGCGCTACTGCCTCCTACAGTTATTGTGATAAAAGCCAATAAAGAATGTGTGTGTGGCCTCAGGGAGGCACTGTCTCTTCAGGAGGTGAGGAACATACTATCATTCATATAGTCTCTTTAGATGAAACTTTAATCTATGAGGAGTTCCTGCCACCCTTAAAATATAGCAATAATTACTATGCGAGATATGCGCCGTAGCCTGGTCTAATTATTAAGGTCATTGCAAGCTTTATCACTGACTTCACAGCCTGCAGAATTAGAGTCTTTTGTAAAATTCTGCTGGACTGAAACTTATTACCGACGTGACACAAGACACAGCTAGACTGCCTATCTTAGTCTCCGTGCTTGGGGGGAAACCAGACACCTTCTCCAGATAACATAAGGAGGGACTGAATCGAGCAGACATGACCCATGTGAGGAACCTAGGCATATCCAGTATTCCAGGCATGCAGCAATGGTAACTTATAAGAATAATGCTAAGGGAACATAGGAAGACTGAGGTAAGAGGGCCCCCTGGGACACTAAATCCAGTTGCCTGCTACCATAGGCATCCATTCCACACCTTGTAACTTGCAGTTACACGGAGTTTAGTGTCTTTTCCACTTTGGACGGCTCCTGCAGAACCTGAAGCTGGAACAGTCAGGCCAACTTCTCCTCAAAAGTAGACCTTAAACTTGATGATGTTTCTTTAGCACTTCCTTGATCTTGGTCACATTTAAATTCATCCTTGTGTAACATGAACTCTTAGAATCACACACAGTATTCAGCTTACGATCTCTTCATAGCTTTGCTCAGTCATACTATTACTAAATGCTATTTTATTTGCCTTTTCTAATTATATCATAGCAGCAGGTCATAGCCATGCTATGAACAAGTGTTAAAACCACAACCTTCTTCCACTGCATCTTTTCCAACTAACAAGTTCTTGCTTGTAGATGTTTTGTTCTTTGTAGGTTCTCTCGTATCCATCCCCAAATATATGGCACTGTATTTTGTGTTATTGAATTTTATGTGACAAATGAGAGGTCTGAGAAGGCACTGGTTTACAGCTCCTAGTCCAAACTGTTGGACTGGAGTCAAGGAATATAAAACTTTAATCTATTCATAGGACAAAACTTGCTATGTACTCACAACTTTTAAAATGCTCATCACCATCTTGTCTTACCTGCAGATGGTAGGAAAGAAATTGTGGTCTATTCCTTTAAGTTTAAAGGTATGCAGGATGTGAAAAAATCAGAGAAGTTTACATATCAATGTTTTATAACATTCCACTCTAAGAAAGCTATTTTCCAAAATGGAATATGCAGAAGTACACTTTAAACGTATTAAGCTATGTTAAAATGTGGTGTTCACTTTCTACATGAATAGATATAAGCATTTTTTATGTATTTTATGATGTATGTATTTTGGAAGCAGGAAAGTTATTTGCTCTTTCAGCAGTAGGTGTCCTGTATAACAGCACAGGTTAGCATTTGTTAGCCAATTTACCCATTTTTAAATAAGTCAGTCATTACCTTTTAAAAAAGAAATCATATAACAGAAAACATCTATAAAACTCTCACTTCATTTCCACTGATCAGATAGCTTTTTCTGTGGAATTACAAAATGCTAAATGGCTCATGAGGGTGAACCATAGCAAACAGAATCCTGATGTTCACTTTCTTATTATGCAACATGACTGTGAAAACGTCCCAATAGGTGTAAGAGGGGAATGGAATGAGGTGATAAATAATTTATAACTAGAGAAAACTAATCAGAAGTCTTCAATTCCCATTGTCCCCATACAGGTGCTCAATTACTTCCTCAAAGAGGCCATGAGACCAATAACCTGACGTCTGGGATATAAATGGATTTTATTATTAAGGAAGATATTAAAACTTATATAAGTACACTAAAGTAGCTAATCTAAATTCTGTACAGATTTTCTAACAACCTTTCATGTCCCCTTCCTGATGGGGCTTCTTGCACAGTGGTGAGTCTTGCTAAAGAAATCTGCTGATCTTATGTAAAAATCAATGATTTCACCTTTACCACAGTCAATTTTCATGTAGTCTCTGTGGATTTTGCAAATTTTTTTTTTTTTCAAAATATGTTTACTCTAGTCCTTTAAAGAACAAAGTTTATACATGTGTATAAAGAATATATATACATAAAGTAAACAAAAAAGTATCACTGTTTCATACAACTCCATCTTCAGAGTTCACTATTCCAACTACAACATCCTATGCAAGAATAACCATGCTCAATTTACGTGAAGAGTGTGCATTTAACATCTGTGTATCAGAAGCAGAGTTGACTTATTTGTAAATGGACTAAATATGATTAAGGATGAGAAAGAAATGTTTGATTACAGCCAGCAAGGCTGGTTAGAATATTTTTCATTAAATATTTTTCTCTTTTTTCTAACCTTAATAAAAAAAAATTAATAGTAACTGTCATCCTCATGTTCTGTCAAGTCATTCTTTAGCTCCCAACCTCCTTCTATGCCATGGTTTTGTCCCAGTCAGCAACTAAGCACCACACAGCCGCTCACTCACTCCTCAGTGGGATGGGGGAGAGAATCAGAAGAGTGAAAGTGAGAAAACTCATAGGTTGAGATAAAGACGGTTTATGAGGTAAAGCAAAAGCTGTGCACACAAGCAAAGCAAACCAAAGAATTCATTCACCACTTCCCATGGGCAGGCAGGTGTTCAGCCATCTCCAGGAAAGCAGGGCTCCATCACGCATAACGGTTACTTGGGAAGACAAACGCCATCACTCTGAATGTCCCTACCTCCCTTCCTTCTTCTTCCCTTAGCTGAGCATGACATCATATGGTATGGGATATCCCTTTGGTCAGTTGGGGTCAGCTGTCCCGGCTGTGTCCCCTCCCAACTTCTTGTGCACCCCCAGCCTCCTCGCTGGTGGGGTGGTTTGAGAAGCAGCCTTGGCCCTGTGTAAGCACTGCTCAGCAGTAACAAAAACATCCCTGTGTTATCAACACTGTTTTCAGGACAAATCCAAAACGCAGCCCTGTACTAACTATTATGAAGAAAATTAACTTTATCTCAGCTGAAACCAGGACACTCTGGAAACAACAACAGGTATACAATATACTTATGTTCTTAAAGGTCAATTTTCTCACCAAAAAGCACAATTTCCTAGTTGAATTGTGGCTGGTCATTCTCAGTACTCCTCAATGTTCCTTGCCATTCTGCGATTCACTTAAAATGTTTTGGTGTTGTACCTTTGCAGTCAAACAAGTGGAAGAAATGGATATTTATCTTATCGGGGTGTATGACAGAGTGAAGACAGGGCTAAGGTAGCATGTTGGTAAGTTGTACAGATATTGTGTCCTGTGTAATAATGCTTTAAGAGCAGAGATGAGAAGTGTTTGCAAATATGAGTAAAAAACCAATATATAGTTGACTTCTTACATACCGAAGCATGAACAAGCAGAAGTTACTCCCCATTACATGGATATAAAGCTCAAATTGCCTATGTGATTCCCACGATTTTGAAAGCAAAATATACTTATAAAGGTAAATCAAGCTTACCAATAAACATTGCTCTTTAGAAACAGCAACTGAAGTAGGTAATATTTGCTGAATATGGTCTGTGTTCTGTGATCCTCCACTCTGGTTTCCCTAATGTATTACTATTTACCGTTTCACTTCAAACTCTGCAATCTCTTCCCAAAATACTGCTCTCATAAAATCACATGAGTTTACCCATGTGAGTTTCACAAAAAGGATATGATCAAAAATCAGAAGTATTCTCACTGAAATCACACTCAGTGAAATGCTGTGGTTCGCTAAACGTCTTGCAGATTCTGCTCCCACCTCAATGTCTTCTACTATTTCTTCCTAATCCTTTTTCAGCTTTACCCAAGATACCTTTGTAGCTTATAACAATTCAATGACTCTTTTTACTTCCTCCTTTCAGTTCCATCTTACCTTTAATCAGTCCTTGATTTGATTTGATTTCAGATATTCAACTTCACATCCAAAAGACTCAATTAATTTGGTATTTTAGTGCTGATAACAATGACTCTGTACTCAGAAATTATACATGTAAAATAATAAAATGTATCTTGGTTTCTTAAGATAGCACTTCCTATACTTTTAAAATAGATGTGGAATGGCTCATCTGGCAGGTAACAGAAGTCTTTCCTGGAGGAGGCAGTACATAACATTTTTTTTATTACCTACTGATGACCAAATGCACACTGCTTTAAACAGTATTCATTTCCAGTAAAACATCATTTGAGTGTAGCATACTAATGTATGGATCTTTTATGCTAAGTTCTTAGACAAGAACAAAATGATACAAAATTCTTAGCACTTTCAGAGATACGAACTTCCACTGTAAGTATTTGTATAGGTATAAGTATAAGGCAGTTCTGTCCTATCCCGTCTGTTATTTCTTACCAAGTTTGTGGGATCTACTCAACTCATCCAAATACTTTAACCCTGAGACATTTAGCCTGCCAAAACCTGCTCATTTCAGCCGTGATTGTTGAGCATATTTCATTTAAACAAAAGGAAGAAAAGAAATACAGAACAATCCAGCAATTTAATGTAGAACACATATATTTTACAAATTAATTCAAAGCTTCAATGTCTTTCCTACTTCCAGTTTTTAAATCAGCCTGTGTTCCTTGCCCTTGAGAAAAGGAGAAATATAAGCATGTGCACCTCCAACAATGTTCCATGGCTTTGATGCTAACAACCAGCCTTCATCAATCTTAAAGTAAACCCAAAACTTCACTGCTAGTTTCACCCTGCTTTATAGATACACTTGGGAGAACAATATGGGTGTATCTATGCCTATATATCTCTCTGTATTTTTTTACCTTTTCATAGCTCTTAAAATCCAAATATTATGAGGCCTGGAAAGGTTCTGTTTTGTGTTCTGGAAAAAGCTATGAAGAACAGCATAACGGATTCTAATTGGTATCAGAATTCAAAGCCTGGTTTGAAGAAACTAGAGATCCTTATATTTGGGTGTGGATTTAGTTTTCTCACTAGCATAACTTCTAAATGTTTCAGCTTTGCTCTGTCTTTAATTGAATATGCTCCAAATCTTTCTGCTTTCAAATATTTTGAGACTTTCTTCACACAAAGAAACATTAGCTATGCTACATCATCCACCTTGTCACACTGCAGACAAGATGCACATGAAACAAATCAAACCACTAATATTCAGCTATGCATTTTGGGGGGCTTTTATATTGCTTTTTGTTGTGCTTCTCTCACTCTTCACTGCTCATTTGCTGTGTGTCTCACAGCTCCCTAGGGAGGGGGAACTGATTGCAAAGGTACTGATAGTCAAGTTCTTTATTTAGGGTTTTGTTGGGGTTTTTGTTTTTGTTTTGTTTTTTCCTCTTTTTTTTTTTTTAAACCCAGAAAATGTCTGTTGTTTTTCACTAGTCTATAAGCATTCATACTTTTGAGATAATTTTGACATAATTTTCTAAAGGCTTGGATTTCTCAAACTATTATTAACTTTAGTAAATCTTTCTGGAGTGAGAGGAAACTTTCTGGTAATGGTCTCAAATGAGTAAAACTCATAGTTGTACTACTTTGATGAGCAAATGAACTCCAGCTGAAATCAGAATGTTCTCTTGTAAATGGGATGCATAAACTCTTGCAAATTCAGGGTGTGCGAGCACCAGTGACTTTAACAAGCCCAAGAGCAGCAGGAGACTCCCTAGTATCTCTCCACAAGTTGGAATAATCACATAGTGCTCATTTTTAGAAGCTGAACTTTCTAAATAGAAGCTGTTTGGGTCATTAGACCTTGAGTTTAAAGTAGAGTCACTGTAAGACTATCAGAAGCAGCTAAAAGCACTCTGCATGACCTAGAAATACATGTAAGATGAATGATCTAACATTATCAGTGAAGAACCACCATTATGCATCAGCCTCAAAAACACATTATAAGGGTAGATGTTCTACTTATATTTTGATCAAAGGCTTAAACTTAATAAAATCATTATCCCTACTTGTCCTTCAATTGGCATTAACTTACAACAGTCCTTCTCTCCTGCTCCCTGTGAAAAGGAAACAAAAGACACCCCTCCACACCCCATAAGCCTGTGTGGAGAACTACATCAATTAAATAAGTGAATTCCGCAGTCAAATCATAATTATATATGGTTAATCTTTCTGCTGCATACTATTAGCAACAATGATGAACAAGCCTAAATATGCAGGTGATCTGTTTTTTTGGTGAACAAAACTTCATGAGCTCATCTCCTATTTTCCTCCTTGTTCCTTTACTGTCTTTCTTTCCAATCTATTCCCAATCCAGGAAACATGCTTTCCCTGGTAGTCAAGATTGACTGTGTACTTCCACAAGAAAAGTACGAAGGTATAAAACCAGAAAGAGGAAGAAAAAAAGAAAAAGCTGTAATGGCCGAAAGGCATACATAATTGATTTGGGAAACAACAATAGTAAAACAATAATATTTTTATATGAACAATAAGTAAAGCACCCTCTCCAGCACTGACTTGGTGTTCCCGTTTTCCTAACATCTCATTGGCACTTTGCACCCCCTCTTCTATATTGTACAGAAGTTGGGTGTCCATCCTTTGATATGCTTTGAAAACCATTCCTGCAAACCCATTCCTGAGTAATGATTACCACAGTTTAAATGAGGTGTTTCTACATCCCACTGTTATTAGCCACCATTCAACCTTCACATCTTTGCTCTGAAACAGATAATGCAAACAAGAATCTCCCTTTTCCTCCATGAACATTACTCCCTCTATGAACATTAGTAGTGAACGTGAATACAGTCATACATATGCATGTTGAATGACAGTATGCATGCGCATGTACACATATGTATATGTACACATATGTATACCTACGCATGTATGACAGCAGGTACAGTCATTACGCAGATGCTCAGTTTCTCCTGACACCCATTACGTTGGGGCAACACATTGCAATGGCTCATTTTGTAGTATCTCATTGAAGAACTTGAACACAAGCCAATGTGATGGATTTGAGGTGACTCCCTAATTCAGCTGTGGCAAGTTCATTGGTTGGTGGAGACTCCCTTGCACACGTTAAGAGGAGGAGTAAACCCAAGCTCAAATGCATTTGTCCTTACCTTTACCCCATTTCTTCCGTACTGTCCAATTTCACTTCTCAGTTACGCAACTGGTTGGGTTATGATGGTTTGGGTTTTTTTCCCCTCAGATCATGGTGTTTAATCATAAAAAGAGATAATTTTACCATGCCTCCTCCAAGTTTATTTTAAAAGAATTTTAATTAAAAACAATGAAATGCCTCGGAGACAGCAGGAGAGAGGCTATGAAGAATACACATTAAGGAAAGCTCCTTGCCCGTGTTGTGTTTCCTTTAATTCACCAGTAGATGGAAGCAGAGAAGCTCTTCCCCCATATCTGCAGATAACCGAGATGTGTAGTTTTACTTTTAAGCAAATACTCATCGAATGATCAAATGAGTGAACAATATTGAGACACACTATTTTCATTTTGATTCTTATCTGATATCAAGTTATATGGTATTACACAGAAGGAAAGGTACTTTTCTATTTGAATAGGAATGTTTTCTTCTGGAGTGTATTCGGTGTTTTAAAATTATCATTATTTCTTTCTATCCTATTGAACAGTTTTTAAAAAAATTCAATATTAATCACTCCATGTACTTACAGTACTAAAGATAAAAGCTGACAATTAATCAGTTATAAGTAAATCCCAAACCAGATATGAGGTATGGCTGGATTACATTAATAGGATGGAATTTCATTTAATTTGCCAGTGTGGGGACCCTATCTGTTCTGTGGAGTAAATCCAAATTCTCCGTTGTGGCACATTCAGTCAGCACACAAAGACATACTAAATTTTCATGTCCAAACTGCAAAAAATAACGTACAAAATCAGAACAACCTTGCAGAACATCTGCAACATTAATAAAATCAACCTCTTTCAGACTAAAGGCTTGTCCTACAGTCTACTGGAATTCAGATAAAACTTCTGGTGAATCTAAAGTTATCAAGTTCCTGTCAGGAAATAAATTCCACAGATAAGTTTCCTCATGCTCTATTTCTTTGAATATGCAGTACATTGTCTGCATTTATTGCAATTATTGTATTGATTTTTACATACAGATGAACAGGTTGAACATGCTGATATAATGGTAAACGCTGATGGAACAGTATTACCCTCCTTCTTTCAGAAGACCATTATCTGTTCAGTTTTCTGAAAGATATCATCTAAGGCAAAGTTGTTCTCAAAATGTGAACTATATTATAGGTTAATAGCATCCTCTGTTTTATTTTTCTTCCTCTATTTGGAAACACATGCTTGTAATGCTAGCTTTCAACTGTCTGATACTTGGCTTTGTTGTCAGTACAACATTAAGATGAATAAGTAAAGTCTTCACCCCCATTGGAGCTGTTATTCCTGCCCATCTGGGAACAAAGTAAACAATATATAAGTACACTGATTTATAGAATTAAAGCGGTTTTTGAAAGCAGAAGAGCTAGAGACTTGACTTTGTTTAACAGAAGCTCACATTTTGCAGAACTCTGCAGAGACAAAGAACCTGGGGGATCTCACATTGCCTTAGTGCAGTGAATCAGTGCTGTAACTCTAATATATCATGGATCATCGAGAGAGCAGAGTTCTAGCTTCTGGGGAGGTGCGAATATCTTGTGCTGACCTTTCTCATATGTCACGACACAGCATTATCCATTAGGCCAGGTCATAACTGCCTAATTCTCTAAGGCTTTATGCATTCATGTAGTATCTTAGCACCTTCTGCATAAAATCAATTACATTAATAATTGCATGTATTTCCAGTGGGTAAAAATACTGCTTAGTTTTTAAAAGACACTGTCTAGCAGTATGAACCTATGGAGGGGGGAAATGAATAGATATTTTAATGTGAACATTTTTAGTAGGCAGTCAGGTACATGGGTTTTGACAATTTTATTTTGATACTATGAAGCAAGTGTCTTTTATTTGAACTATATTAAACAAAATCCAGTACCTCCTGCATTTTCTAAAACTGAGAGATTCACTGATTCATAACAAGAGCAAAAGAAATGTATGTTATTTTTATGTCTTCATGCTTGTGTCCATGTGATCAACTGACAAGAGGTTTAAGTACTTGTTCGAAGTTTGCTGTCTTCTTACTATTTAAGGAGCCAGGGCTGATACTTGAATTCAGACAACAGTACAGCCTCCAACATGATATATTTTCCATCCACAGACTTCTGTTGGAACCACAGAAGAAGGGAAACATAAATTTTCCTTAATCATCCTGAGACAGTAGTTTGCACCTCCTGCAACACAGATGATTTCTGAAGTGAGTGCAAAGTGAGGCTGCCTGCAGATTCTTAAGTACCCAGCCATACAATCAGATATTATTCACATATTTTCACTGAAACTATGCTAAACAAAGTAAATAAAGCCACACAGTCATTTCAAAAAGAGAACGTGAAATATAGAAATAAACTGTAAGAGGTTTTGTGATCAGTAATTTTTCCAAGCTTATTTTCAGAAATATGGTTCTTGGACCACAATGAATGGTCCTTATGCTTGTTTTTCCAAACTTATTTTCGGAAATACAGTTCTTAAATCACAATGAATGGCCCTGAAGCTTGCTGGAAATAAGTGGTTATTCTTCACGATTTTGTCCATCAGTCCCTGAGCATAACTTTTCTAGTTAAAAAGAATATTATTTAATGCAATAATGTCTTTCTGATGACTTTAGAACTTTCTGAAAAGTATTTGGCCTCAAAATCACTGCTAGCCACAGTTCTTCATATTGGAATTGGACAAATAGTAGGGCTTTCAGTTCAGGGGAAGGGAAGGGAAGGGAAGGGAAGGTTAGGTTCTCATCCTGGGCTGTGAATTTTAGGTTCTACTCATTTGCATGCACAGTTATCAACAACTTTAATGAGAACTGAGTATTTAGATTCCTGTTACAAGTTGTAAAATCTTAAACTGAAGTTCCCCTTTAATCACAATTACCCCTGTTTGATACTTTGTCAAATGAGCTCAAGGTTCTTTAAATATCAGAATGCCAAGATATCAAGTACAGATATAAAGGAAACACATATGGTGTGAAGTAGGAACTGGGCATATGGAAACCCTAATTAACCCAGGCAAGTGAAAAAGCAACAGCTGGAGAAACTGAAATAGGATCAGTGCTGTTCCTTGGAAAATTGTGTTTCAAATCTGGTTGGATAAAGGAAGGACTGGACCTGGGCTTCCTATTTCCATTAAGACACTCCTTAAAACCGCATCAGTGATGACTAAAACATCCAGTTTTGATACTAGGAAACAACAACAAGAAAGGATCATATTGAACTGCAGTAAAGCCACAAATGTGGTCACTGAAAAGGACAATGAAATGTAACTCCAATTTCTGCAGTAAACTTCTGAATTTGCTGCCTTTGTTCTTTCAAGTTCTTTCTTGTTTTAATTTGTTTTGCTTTCAAGGAGGTGTTTATTGTCAAGATAGGTGGAAAAAAAGTGGAAACCACTGTCAGAATTATTTCAGAATAATAATAACAACTTAAAAATAGCAGAATAAAATGAACCATATTATATATTCAGGGCAACTAAGAAAATAATTTCCAAGGAGCTAAATAGGCAATTTTGGTTTGCTTTTATGTTTTTTAAAATTATTTAAAATAAATTAAAATAAAACTACAAATGTTGAAAAATAGAGTATTTTCTCTTTGATCCTTCTTCTTGCAGAGGGATACCACTAGAAAAATTCTCTTACAATTAAGCATGCAGAAAATATATTTACAGAATGCATTATATCCATTAATATATTTTTTGGACTCTCTTGCTTCTTTCTTGTAATGAGAGGAGCTTGCTAAGGATCTTTTTCCCACTGATTCCTGACACAGAAATATAATGTAGGCTCTGAAATGTAAATCAAGTAAAATTGATGTGCTGTAGAAGGCCCGAGGCCTGACCAAATTAACAGCACAGCTGGATCTTTTACAAGTTCTAAGCAAACTGGATGACACATTGCATATGCACCATGTCTTGATTCCCCCCTGGTAGGGCACAAGTAAACTGCAGCTCTTCACTGGATGCCTTCCAAGTTCGGAAGTGTACTGGGGAGAGCCTGGTGGCACTGACAGAGAGAAGCATGTCTGGGTAGAAACGCAAGACAAGGTAAGGCTAAGAGGTTTTCAAATAATTCAAATGATTGCTAAAGGATAGCGTCACTGGGAAATTACAGCACTCCACTCTTAGCTCTCTCTGCTGAGAGTGCACCAACATATTTTCTGCTCCTTTTTTTTTTTTTTTTGCTTTTTTAGAGCACAGTTAATGATTAATTTGAATATTCAGAATAAATCACTACAGAACTATGTGCAGAAAGGCATGGTGGAATGGTTTGAGCCTTTATCTTGAAATATGAAGACTCTGTAAATCAGATGATCGGTTCAGTCTCCTAGGGTAAATAAAAATTGCATTAGGTAGTGATGTTAAGAAATTCTTTCATATAAGATGGAGGTTCAAGAACTCTACACATGCTAGGCATTCTACAGGTGTTTTTTCTTCTGAAAAAATTATTTTTGTCTAAGTATTTCCTCTCCAAATTTCTGATACTTACCTGAAATCTTTACACACGTTGAAAATATCAAATGATTTCATAGACCAATATTAATCCCTTTTATTTCAAGTTTTGGGTTTTTTATTTTATCAGAAATCTGAGTCCAGTCCAAGTCTTCACTTAAATAACATAGCAGCAGAGATCTTCAAATAGATATTTTCATAATTATTTTCTTGCCATAAGAGGGACAACTCTGTATGTACTTTTCTATATATGAGCTTTTGCCTGAAGTATGTCAATGTGGTACTGATTTCTAGGTGTTGTAGAAATTACATGGATAAATAACTGGGACAAAATAATTTTAAAATAATAACTAATTGAAGATAATATCCTCAATAATATAGTCATTATTATTATACAAACAAAACACTGTTCTTCATGTTTAGAAATATTAAGTACTCAAATACTTTCAACACCTTTCAACACAAGTTAGAATGGGGAAAAATAAATGAGGTTGTTTTTTCCTGGTTTATGTTTTTACTTTTGCTTTCTTTTCAGAAAACAGAAGTAATATTTTATACTGCTGCTCCTTTTGATGTTTGTATTGAATTTTTGATGATACTTACAGCCTTGCAATTTTCCTTGACAATAAGGAAGAAGCCAATGGGGCAGAAACTGGCTATATTATAAACATGATGCTCTGGGAATAAAGCTAATTTAACAGAAAACAGATAATCTTTCTCCATCAATATCAATTTAATATCAGTGGACACTATGATGTTTCTGATGCAAGTATTGACTCCACGTAAAATCTGGAGAAGACAATGAACCTTTCTGACATTCCCTTGTGTTCCCCTAAAAGGGAGAATCTAAAGATAATCATCAGGGTCTGAAACTTATAGCACGGTATACACTTAAAACAGAATAATAAATAATACTAAAAAGAGAGCAATGCAAGCAAAGTCTTCAGTTTTCAGAATCTCTGGAAGTTTCTAAGTACCTCTGGAAACTCAATAGACCCTTTTATACACCCTCAGCCTCCCACTGGTTTTCTCTCAAAACCTCTTGTTTAATATTCCTCTCTACTGTCTTCCCTTACAGCCATAGAGTTCATCTTTGCCCACATTTTGGAATGCCTGAAACAAATCTGACATTGTGAAATAAAAATTGAGGACTATTTAGACTATGTCCAGATGTACTACAGAGGTTATTACTGAGACAAAAAGCTTGATCAGAATCAGCCTTGGGGTGAAATATCCATTATATTATATGGAATAAAGTTTATAGCATCACTGAATAGCTATCTGAGAAGGATTTTTAAAGATGTCTTTATTTTTCTCTGACACAGTGGTGTTATCACCTAACCCCAAGATACATTTACCTATGTAGAATAATGTATAGGATTTTCTGTTGCAGTAACATCTGTTAAGGGCTAAGTTTATTATAACTTACATTGTCAGCTTAAATTAGGGTTCCAGATGGAAAAAAAAAAATAATAATCAAATTTTTAGCTAGGCTTCATGTGTTAAAATGTATTGCTTTTCTTCAACTTACATCAGGTATTAGTAAAACTAACCAGTTACATTCCAGTGAAAACTGCAAAATTTTTTTAAAGTATTTTCACATATGTGAGACAATCAGAAGATAAATATTTGGATAACTATCAAATTGGCATTTGCATTCATCTACTGTACACATGCACATATCTGCAGAAACATAAATATAGAAGCCAAACTTTCATGCTCTTACTTGCATAAACATACATAGTAGAATCTGCAAATGGTAAGAGAAAGAAAGGGAGCCTCCGTATGCCAAAATACAACTCAGTCCTGCAAGTTGTTAGGGAGGGTAATGAAATAATTAATTGGCAATAAAATATAAGTAAGCCTGTTAAAATGTGGATTGGTACTATAATACTTACATCATAAACTGTGTATTGGTGATTTTGACGTCATACACCAGCCAACAGACTTAGGGTCAGATGAAACTGAATGACATGTAAGTTTCTCTAGGTTCTACCCAATTTCTAATTTCAGTTAGAAGATATGTCTATCACCTGTACTCATTTCATTTAATGCTCATTTACAATAGGATTTTTATTCCGTATAGTTGGATATTTACTGAGAGTTGATTCCAATAGACTTCATCAAGGCGTATAATTTACACTCACATTTAAATTCCTGATGATCTCACATTCCTAAAGATACTGATTCACTTGCTCAAAAATAAGGGTGTAAATGACAAGCACCATGTGAAACACTTTACAATATGTAGGACAGTGCCATGAGGCTACCAGATACTACACAGGACTTGTAGCGGATCCTTGTCCCTCTGGCTCAGCAGCTGAAGGATTGGTAACGTGCCCTCATTGCTGACGTCCATCTCAAGGGACATTAGTGACCCATCTTAAAGTGACTGAATCAAATCTACAGTGTCTGAATTTGTTTTCTAATTAAAGAAGAGAGAAAACTGCCTTTGAAAGTCTAAAGAGGAAATTTCTCCTCTTAATTTAGTTGCCAAATCTTAGCTAACAAGTTTTGCTTTTAGAAGTATTCAGAGACACATATTTATATCCACTGACTGCACCAGAACTTAGAAAGTCTGTTGACATAAATTAAATGTCTAGGTAATGCAGAGTGGATCTCAACCTATGCATTTCCAAAGGAAGACTTTATCACTTTTCCTTTTCAATTGTGCCATTATCATCTCCAATTGCAAAATAATTGCATGCGCTTTTTTTCTCTCTCAGTAACTGTTTTCCTCAAATAAAGAAATATTTTATTAAGTTTTACTTTTACTTTGAGCACGAATTTTCTGCAGTATCAAAGAGACTGTATCTATGGGACAATCAGTAAGGAAAATGCCAACAGCAATAAAGTAACAATAAATTTTTCCACAAAAGTGCTAACTCTCTCAAATTGAAAAGGCTAGGTAATTTCTTCTGACAGATTTCAGAGGAGAACGTGACATGTAAGTTTTAGTATTTTGGGACTAACCTCTGGAAAGAGTCTCAGAAACATCTGCTTGAATAATAAATTAAGCTGTTCCAGAAAAGTATCATTTTGGTATTGTAATGGATTATGAATCTTTATTACTTACTTCCCCATATATCTGCTTCATAACTGAATTGCTGAGGACACTGAAATATAATATTTCTCATATATATACACTAATGCACTTTTTCTTTATTTACTTTCTATTCTTTTGCAATGTGCACTTTTAATTCTGAGTGCAATTTGTCCATCCTTACTAAACTCGAACAATTGCATAAAATATTTCTTTGATTTCAGTACAGTTACCTGTGGAGTAAACTTCTCTGTGTGGATAAAAGAATGAGAGAATAACTTGACATTCTTTGTTAAGAAGTACAACATGATTATCAACTCTGTATGCCTGCTTTTTCTAAGATCTGTGGGAAACACGTTCTGGTGTCTGAAGAGGGCATCATGCTATATAAAGGGTATTGTACTATGTGCTTCAAGCTAGACAGTTATATATTATGCACTCTAATTTGATGACATAATGTGAATCTGCAACTCAAGAAAATCAAGTGTTCAAAGTAGTTTGTTTTGGCTTAAGAATACATTACAAATACATTAACAACAAAAGGAGGGCTAAGGAAAGTCTCCATCCTTTATTGGATGTGGAGGGGTAGGGGTGGAAACATAGTGACAAAGGATGAGGAAAAGGCTGAGGCACTTGAGGCCTTCTTTGCTTGAGTCTTTCATAGTAAGACCAGCTGTTCTCTGGGTACCCAGCCCCCTGAGCTGGAAGATGGGGACAGGGAGCAGAATGAAGCCCCCATGATGCAAGGGGAAATGGCTAGTGACCTGCTACCCCACTTAGACACACACAAGTCTATGAGGCTGGATAGGATCCACCCAAAGGTAGAGAGGAAGCTGGCAGAAGTGCTCACCAAGCCACTTTCCATCATTTATCAGCAGTCCTGGCTAACTAGGGAGGTCCCAGTTGACTTGAGGTTAGCCAATGTGACTCCCATCTACAAGAAGGGCTGCAAGGAGGATCTGGGGAACTACAGGCCTGTCAGTCTGACCTCGGTGCTGGGAAAGGTTATGGAGCAGATCATCTTGAGTGCCATCATGCAGCACGTACAGGACAATCAGGTGATCAGGCCCAGTCAGCATCGGTTTATGAAAGGCCGGTCCTATTTGACCAACCTGATCTCCTTCTATGACAAAGTGACCTGCTTAGTGGATGAGGGAAAGGCTGTGGATGTTGTCTACCTGGACTTTAGTAAAGCCTTTGACACCATTTCCCACAGCATTCTCCTGCAGAAACTATCTGCTCATGGTTTGGATGGGCATACTCTTCACTGGGTAAAAAACTGGCTGGATGGCTGGGCCCAAAGAGTTGTGGTGAATGGAGTTAAATCCAGTTGGTGGCCAGTCACAAGTGGTGTTCCCCAGGGCTCAGTACTGGGGCCAGTTCTCTTTAATATTTTTATCAATGATCTGGACAAGGGGATTGAATGCACCCTCAGTAAGTTTGCAGGTGACACCAAGTTGTGTGGGAGTGTTGATCTTCTTGAGGGTAGGAAGGCGTTACAGAGGGATCTGGACAGGCTGGATCAATGGGCCGAGGCCAATTGTGTGAGGTTCAACAAGGCTCAGTGCCAAGTCCTGCACTTGCATCACAACGACCCCAGCCAATGCTACAGGCTTGGGGAAGAGTGGCTGGAAAGCTGCCCAGAAGAATAGGACCTGGGGTTGTTGGTCAACAGCTGCTGAATATGAGCCATCTTTGTGCCCAGGTGGCCAAGAAGACCAAGTCTGGGACTAAGATTGAACATAGCCTCACCTAGCCTCCTCTCTGAGAAGGAGTCTAGAAAGCAAGGGGGTCCTTTCTGAACCTCACGACTCAATGAGAGTGCTTCCCTCAGCCACGCGTCTGACTCACATGCTTTTATGGACAAATTCTCAGTAGTAATCTAGGAGGAACTAAGTATATACATGAGTTAAGAGTTCAAAAGCCCTTGTGCTTCTAAGCCCAAGTAATAACAAGGGTGAGGTTGTTATTCATTTATACACTTTTAAAATTTCACTAGAGGCCTATCTACACCTGAATAAAGACCTTTGAAAACTATACTCTTAGGAGGCCAAGTTAATGCCTGTATCTCTTGGAATAAGAATTATGCTCTGAATAGAGGCGACATGCAATTCACCTAATTTAGTCCTCAAAGTTAGATGTCTAATCCAAGCATGTCATTCATGCCAGCTTTTTCTTCAAAGGGAAGAAGCAGAAAGAGATGACTCCTGAGGGTGATTCATCCTATATTAAGACCAATATTTAAGGAAGGTAGAATAAATTGTCCTCAAGAGAAGTCTATCTCCTTCCATTCTAACACATGAAGGAATTTAGTCAAGTGCCATGCTTAACTTGTGGACAGTGAACGATTAGGTGAATCCTGACCTTTATTCTCTAGGACACATCTTCAGAAGTGTTTATTCCTTTTCTTGGTGTTCCTTTCCCAAACAGATTGCATTGGTACATCCATCATTATGTAAACACTAATTCTCTAAGGTACTGTAATTTGTTACTGTCATCTTAGAAATATTTTACATTATGTTTATCTGATTGCATAATAAACTATGCAAGATAACTTTGCCTCTTTTTTCCACCTACCTCCTGTTGCTTTCTATTGATTTGCATCGTATTTTTCCAGAATTATATAAAAGTCAGGGAAAGAAACTGCGGGTTTTTTTCTCAGTCATAACAAAGGAATTGATATATATAAATTCCTCTAGACGGGGGAACAAACAATATAGAAAATGTCGCAACGTGTTTGCAGTCAAAACCCCTTGCTTAAGACTTAAGTCTTAAAATTTTGATGGTAAACCTGTATCAGAGAAAATGCCAGCCTGTCAGGTACAAAATTAGAGATAATGGTTTGCACATGCAGGCCAAAGGCAAGCAGGTATCCTAATGGAGCAACCATAGGATTCTGTGAGGTGTAAAATATTTCTCAGTGATAATACACACTGTAAATCCCAGAATCTACCCCTTACCATGAGGTTTAATCTGTATTCAAGTGAAGTTTAAAAGCTGGAAATGTTGAAATCCCCCCTTTTTTAGTCTCTAAGCCAACTATAGTTATGAGTCTTTATTTTTATTCAAGATTTTTATTCAAGAAGAGGTAGTTCTTGCACTGTCAGTGGCAGAATGTCTGGTCTGTAGACTGGACTTGAAATTTTTTTTAGATGTCCACACAGTAAAGGTACGCAAAAAAAAATTAATAGATGCTATTTACTGTCCTTATTTTTTATAACAGTGATACCAAACCCTGAAAAATATACTGAAATTGCCAGAAAGTTAAATATTTTTATTTTGTTCTTTTGCCAACTTTAACAATGTAATTGCAAAGATTTTCTTGCATTCAACTGTTTCAGATTTTCACAGTCAATTTTGATGTCTGCAACCAAAACATTACATCTATTCTTAAATAACTTTTTTTTTTTTTTTTTTTAATGGGATAAGGGGAAACATATCTGAATCCAAACTGCTGGTAGCTAAGGGAAGAACAGGAGACTGTAAAACTGACATCTGAACAAGTAACAATGCAAGTAATGCATATCTGTAGTTGAGAGATGATTGGGTTACATGCAATTCTTAATCATCAGTTGCATCTTTTCCACAGCACAGAAGACAGTGGCAAGTTATCACAACGAGAGTCCCTGTTGAGCACATGTTCTCTCACATGACAATATTTTTCCATAATGTAATTCTACAGATATTAATATAATTGACAAAGTAAATGTCACGCAGGATAGGTGGATCTACAGAAAACAAGTTTAAAATAAGCATGGTTAACACAGACTAATGAATCTGAGAATTCCAAAGAGTTAAGACTCTTCTTGTTGTCAGTTCTGACATGCAAGTATATGTTACTTTTATTGACTAAGTAAAAATGCCTCATAGCCAACAAAAGGAAAAAAACAGATAATTCACTTCTGTCTGTAAAGTTTGGTCAACAATATTTCCTGACTCATTTGGATCATAGGGAATCCTGCAAAGAACAGAATTTTGACTAATCAATTAATCCCTATACTGCTTTAAAGTTGTATTTTCTTTCAATTCAGCAGGGAAAAAGTTCCAACAAAGTCCAGGATATTATCAAAGGCATTTCAGAAGTTAAAGACAGATTCCCTGGCAGATAGCTGTATGTTGAGACTAGTTCTAGTCCTCACTTTTGGCTATTTCAGCTGAAAATTGTCAGTAATACATCATTAAAATAAAACAATTCAAGATTTTTTCCTAATATAATAAATTAAAAATTAAAATTATGTGTATTGTTTTCCTTGTAATCTGAAAGTCAGAAGTGACTCGTAATCAAAAGATGTAGTGTTTCAATTGCTTTGTCAACACCACAGACATCGCTGCTACAACTTGCACTAAGTAGCGAAGGGTTATTATGTCAGACAAGAGTTAAATAGTTGGCTGAAAATGCCTTCTTCATTTTCTGAAACAGCTGCTATCTGATAAATGTGCAGTGATATTATATATAGAAGTTCATTCTAATGATGGATATAAGACCCTGCTGGTTAGGCAGAACACTGAAATATGAATGTGCGACACATGGATGGGAATCCCAGAACCAGAGTGCAGTTCCTAGAGTCACTCCTATGTGAGGGCAATGAGCCTTAGAAGGAAAGGCCAGAGCGGAGGTGAAATTAGAGCAAATGATTGGAATGCTACCAGGGCTGAAGAGGTCTCTGATAACCTTGAGAGGGTGGATAAATGTAAGGTGGAAGGAACCAGGAAGGGTGCTTGAACTCAACAGAACTACTTTTAATAATACAGACCACTGAAGTGGTTAGAATGAATAAAAATGTGGACTGAGGACAAGTGAATTTGTCACTATCACATGAAATAAGAGATAAATTCTTAGAGAATAAGAAATGGCTTTGACTGCTCCTTGCCTCCACTGATCTCTTCTGTTATTCCGGCCCATTATGACTACTCTTTTGCACTAGAAGGCAAAAGAAGCTTTACTGTAATGTCCTCTGGAATGCAGCATCTGCAAAGACTCTGCAAAAGACAAATCACATTGCTGAGTAAAAAATAAATATTTCATAAGTAATTTCATTCCTGTTGTGCAGGTAAGTGTTACCCACATACATATATATTTTCTCACATTGAAACAGACAAACTAATAATTTACTTGTGTATGCTTTACCTTTGGAAAATTGTTCCGTTAACCATCTCCTACGTGATTGTTATGAAAATGCTAATTTCTTGGAGGAATTGGGTGGGGAGGCCAAAAATAGAGAACCACACCACTCCCTGGCATGTGAAGAACCACACCATTCCATGGATTGAAAATTTATTTATTAAGCAGGATGGCTCACGTAGATAGCAACTTGTAGTCTAGTGTTTCTGTCCTACACATCATACTCACACCAGCCATAGTCCCTGCCCCTCTGGTCCAGGTTGGACTGGCAGGACAGACCCAGGGGCACAGGACACTCATGCTGACCGCTGGATGTGTCCTAGTCTTGTCTGGTGGCCAGACCCCTGTGTGAAAGAGTTCCACCTTGGGTTCAGCCTTTGATATGGTGTCTGAGGTCCAAACACGGTGTGTGTCCCTCACCTCCCATTGGGTAACTGTCTTCTCTATTGCATTATAAAATGGATCATCAGCACAAGCTGCTAATGGCCTTGCTAATCATGTAGCCTGAGGCCAATGTCTTTGACTGTCTATATCACTGTTATCACTGTTATCTCCAGGGTTTCTGTCATCCACTGGTCCCCAGCCCCAAATGTGTTACAAAAAGATGAAATCAGCAATAGGCACATAAAAAGGTTCTTTGTTCAGGGATGCAGTACAAGGAAGACTTATACAGATTGTTCAGAGTAAGAATGTTTTCATGTAAGGTTTTCAAAGAGCTACCAAGTCTTTCTGAATACAGAGTGGAGAAGGGAACCATCCAGTCTTTCCTTCATTTTGTCTATCTACATCCCTCAGTGCATTTACTTGCACAATCACTTGCTCCAGAGCACAATATTCTCTTTCTGGTTTAGCCTACTTCAAAAATCAAGTGTATTTTTTTCCTGACTAATCAGATGATTTGTAGAAAAAAATGTTCCAGCTTACTCAATTCACTGTTGCATCAAGTAAATATTTGGTATTAAAATGTATAATTTTGCATTTTTCAAGGATATTAAACTAGCAAAACTTGGACTCTGAGATTTGTAAGAATAAAATATGCGAAGGGGTTTGAATATGATTTTTGAGTTTCCACTCTTTTCAGATCTTGTGCTCACATCCTTCAGACAGGAGGCCACCGTGAAATCCTAAGAAAGTGAAACCCCCCTGGATTACAAAACTCATTACAATTTCTACCTGGTTAATGAGACTGGAAAGCTCTGCCATTTTCAAGGCAGATCTAGGTACGGGCACAGTACTCAGCTTCTCCACTGCCTGGAAACATTAACTTGCTGCTGCTGAAGAAAGGTCAAAGTATATGGGTTGATAGCTACTGCTGAATGGCTAGGTGCCATCTATCCTTTCTCCTAGTACTGGCAGGAACATAAGATCTGGTTCTTCATGTCTCTCCTGCCCATAATAAGAGTGATCCAGGTCTTTTTGAGGAGTTCAAGTTCCATTACATCTTATGGAAACGTCACTGTTTTATATAAGTTTCTTTATATGTAGTACAGAATTTACTTTCAAAAGCAGTGAGGAAATGAAACCTGAAAAATAGCACCAAGTAATGCAAATTAGGAAATACTATAGAAAAAACTTACATTTTTATTCCAAATTAATTCCTCCATCCAATTTCTTTAATGGACATACAAATGCTTGTAGTAGCACAAAAGTAAGAGCAAATGATGAGAAACAGGTACATGTGGGACCACTTATTTCAGCACTAGTGCTAAGTGAAAGTGATAACAAAATCATGGAGCAAGCCTGCGATCACAACAGTAATATCAGCATCGCCATTGAATTCCTCCATCACTACTGTCTTCTTTGTACCCTTTCCTTGCTCATTCCTGAAGTAACAGGTTCAAGATATTTTGGGCAGATGTGTGGTGTTGTCCTGTGTCTCATGTACATATTTGTAGCTGAACAGAACACATCAGAAACAGAGAAGGTAAAACTGTCAGAGCTCGCTAATGTACCTGAAGAGCTACTGTGACCACCTGTATTGAATGGAAATAAATACAGAGAGGAGGAGGAGATATTTAGGAGGCTTTCAAATGCCTCCTGATGCTTACAGGACAGGACAAGCAGTACAATTGCAGTGCAAGGCAGGGAAGATGCAAATTTCCTCTTTCTCTTCTTTACCATTCTTCTGCCCAAATTTCAATTCCTGTAATAAAATGTGGCATCCTTTTAGCTGGGAAAGAGTTGTATTGCCTGTCGTCTTCTATACCCTCTAAAAATTGTTCTTTTTCTCCCACTACAGTCAGCTTTCCCAGTCAGAACAATTAGTATAATTATCTCAGTTCACACCTCAGTTCACAGAACAGACACTCCAGTTTAATGGGCTGAGACACAGATGAACTCAGACACAGTTCAAATTATTGTTCTCATAGTCTCTTCTCTAAAGTCACTGTTCCATGAGAAAATATTAGAATAAAATTTCTAACTTATATTTACCCACTCAGTTCTCATGTTAGAAAAGATTTTTTTTTTTTTGCTTTTATTTTGCTTTTTGTCTCCCCCCTCCCCCCCTCCTTCTTTTTCTGCCTACCATCTGATTGTCTCACTGTGTTCTGGCTTCTCTGCCTCAGCCAAACTCTCAGATGATCATCATCTTAGAGATTGAAATGCAACACCTCTGGGCTAAATTCTGCTCTGCTATGCCTGTGTTAGTTTAAAGTCACGTAATTGATTTTCTGGTTAGAGAGGCATTGGAAATGGCTAAATAGGAGGCCAAGTCTCTTTCAGCCTTTGGCTCCAGATGCTGTTATTACTGATAAACCATTTCATAAGCTGCTTTCCTTTTCAGATATTTTGCTTGTAAACATGAATCTTGCCTTTAGAAAACTGTAATCAAATAAGTGCTCTTGCTGTCTAATATAAAACAGTGATAGCTGCACAGCACAGTTAGTGTAATCTATTTCACAGTATGTCCTCTTTTAATCTTTGGTTTGGTTCATAGAAACTGCCAGGTCAGAACACACAACCACTTTCTCTGAAAGAAGGATCTTCTAAAAATTTCCAAAGATGATTTAAAAAAAAATCCCATTAATTACATTATACACACACTGGTTTTTTTCTTCCCACGTCTCTTCAGTGGAGATGAACTGTGAGTTTAAGAAATAAATTTGAGACCATAAGACCCACTGTGTCTCTGAATTTCCTGATATAGTGGCTGGTGGGAAAGATAAGTTTCATATGGAAAAAGAAACACCTTTCCTCTTGTGTTCCTGCCTGTCTGAAAGTGACAGGACTTATGTCTTTGCTACTTCTTATAATAGAAGATTTAGAAATATATTTTTGAAGACTCTAAAGCTGTTTCAATCTATTGTCAATGCTGGAGTAAGAAAAGAGTTTGAAGCTGTTTTCCCCTTAACCTCTCAGTTGTTAACAGCTGAAAGCAGAGCCCAGCCAAGCTGCATGTTGTACAGGCCCATAAGAAGTGGGGACACTCTCATTGTACTGTCTTCCCCCTGAGCCCCGGTACTCTATAGTTCCGTAGGCATCTAGGAACTGGGCTGTTTTGAAATGAAACATTTATTCCTAAATATGACAACAGCTGGAGCAGTCACAGGTTGCTAGAAGTCCGATTTCCAGAAAGCTGCAGGGCACATTTCGACATGTTTGCATGGATAAAATTTCCATAAGAAGCCATGATAATTTGTTAATATTTACCTATTCGTACATTTTATCCATATTATTTGAAACACACTGAAATTATGTGCCAAATAGGTAGAGATATATAAATGTAGATATATGGACAAAATAATAAAAGTGATAAGAGAAAACCTAAGTATGTTTAAGGTTTCTATGTGTAAAAGCAGTTAAATTCAATATCGTATTTGGCAATGTAATGCTTGCATCTTACGTTGACCTTTAATAGACAGCAATACTGATGAGTCCTGTTTTCAGCATGTGCTGTGCTGACTAGAAAATATGTAGAGATGCAAAAGGCACTACTTAGATTTGGTTTAGATTTGACATTCCATTCCACATAACTCAAGAATATGAAGTGTTGTTATCAGGTAGCTCTAGCTGAATATGTAATAAACAGAACAGGAAAATTACTGAAGTTATTTATCTTTAATTCAGTTTTTAAATGCTGATAGATATACAATCTATATATCATAGCTGTCTGGAATCCAGTGAAGTTTCCGATATTTCAGTTTTCTTAAATAACTATTATTTAAAAACCAAACCGGCAAAAAGTCATATTCTGGCCTGGTTTTAAACAGGAAAAATAACTGCCACCTTCAGCAAATGTTGAATAAATTCCTCTTACATCCAAACGAATGCAACTGTTTGGCAATTTAAGTTAAACATGGACTAAAGTTACTTTTCTTAGAGGTAAAGTGGCTAAGAGCAACGGTATCTGCCTCAAAATCATTTGTGCTAAAATGTCATTATTTGTTGAGCTTCAATCAATGGAACTGATGTCTTTTTTCTTTTTAATACAATGGCAATATAAATATAACCAATACTGATATCAATATAACTGATGTCAGTATAACTGAAATCTGAGAGCTTGACTGATTTGCAATATCTGAGATTCTCAGGTCTTCAGACTGAGAACATTGCACATTCTTGCAGAGATCAGAATTGAGAAAATCTTTTTATCTACCTGGTCAAGCTGATCTTACCATTGAAATGTATTACTTTCCCCCACTTCCAGGAAGTAAGCACAAAGAACTGGGAATTGGTTTTGTGTTCTAGCTTCTTTATGATTGACCTTAGTTTCTCCTCCATTTGAACTTCAGGTGTTCAAAAACTCCAAGACAATTTTTAAATACTAGAAGAACAGCTTAGCATGACTAACATTTTCATTATTCTTTTTCATCTCAAAACAAAACTCTTACCTCTTCGCATGCTGTTGTATATACATTAGGAATTTTACACAAAACTTTGGATTTCAGCACTTCTGGGTGCAACCTGTCAGGCCAGGTGGACTTATGTATCTGCAGTTTGTTTAAGTGCTCCCTGTCTTGGTCCTCCTCCACTGAGGATAAATCTTCCTTGCTCCAGACTTTCCTCCTGGTCTCAAGTGCCTGGGATTCCTGAAAGGTGGTTTTACTGATAAAGACTGAGGCAAAGGCGGCATTAAGTACCCCAGCCTTTTCCATGTCCTTTGTCCCCAGGTCCCTGGCCCTATTTGGCAGTGGGTCCCCATTTACTCTAGTTTCTCTTTTACTGTTTATGTATTTGTAGAATCCTTCCTTTTTCCCCTGCACATCCCTTGCCAGATTCAACTCCAGGTGGGCCTTGGCTTTCCTAACCCCATCCCTGCACAGACTGCAGCACTATAGTCCTCCTGGATCACCTGCCACTGCTTCCACCTCTCGTACATTTTCTTTCCATGTCTGAGTTCAGTTAGAAGCTCCTTGCCTATCCGTGCTGGCCACCTGCTGCCTTTGCTTGATTTCCTACTTGTTGGAATGGACCTTTCTAAGCTTTGAGGAAATGATCCTTGAATATCAACCAGCTCTTCTGGATTCCTCCAAGCATATCTCTGAATAGGTTGAAGTCTACTCTTCTAAAATCCAGGGATCCTTTTGGTAGTTTGTCCAAAACTAATATCCTCAAAAGAGGATCACTTTACAATTAGTGTGGTAGTGTAGGAGTAGATCTGTATTGCAAAATGGGTGATGTGGAGGACAGAACAACCACGAACTACTCATTTTGTGGGATTTATTTCAGACTACTGCTAGTCACCAACAGTTAGAATGAGTTTCCCGGCTATGTAATCAAATTTCTGCAGTCAGAATGTGAACCAAAGGATGGCAAGAGGGTATAGTTGAGAGATTCTCTTCAAAAACATCCTCCCGATCTGAAATAAAACATTAACATGGATCCCCTGAAGTCCCTAATCTTAGAGCTTCCTAAGTTTCTTGGACGCCTAAACCTTTATTAGTAAATTATTGCAATTCCCCCTGTTTCTGCTTGTCACCACACAAATACTGAAGGTTGTTTAACTCTAGCAGGCTGGAAAAAACCTTCAAAACTTCAATATACATATGTTCTCAGACCACACATCTTTAACTAGACTATACAAACCATAGCAAGGAGGAAATCCATTCTTCATAAGTCAGTTCAAGTAAATTAGCTGCTAAAACACTTATCTGAGGGAATTAGTAATATTGCATTCATCCAACTTAAGAGTAGATTGGAAGCTCTACCTTTCAGGATACTTCCTAGTAATCAGAGCTAGATTTCTTAGACATTTACAAATACACAGAATTGAAATTATGATGTTTTGTCTTAGAATACAATGAGTCTATTTGCCTATCTAGTTCTCAGGTCTTTCAGAAGGTGAATTTCAGTGGACGAACTTGACAGAATCTCACAGCGGATATTCATTACAGAAGAACAATAATAATCTGGCAGCATCAGAAAGGATCAAATTGAATTCAGGTGCCTACATCTACAGTGGCTAAGGGAACAAAACCAAGACAGTTAATGCTTTTCATATTCCAAATGGCTTTCCATGCTAACCACCTGTTGATAAAAAGGAGAAACCAGCCTCAAGAAAATTGTAGAAATGGCTTTAGTACTTTGGTGAGAATTTACCTCTGAGCATCCCACATCAAAAGAGGTGCTTTCATGGTTTAGAAGGATGAATTTAAGACTTTTCCCCTCAGTGTTTTCTTACCAGTAGTTCAACATTTTTGGGACTGGAATTTTAGAGTATTCTATATTTGCCTGTTAACACTCTGCTTTCATTAAAATGCCCAGACCAATTTTGGTAATCTGCTGTAGCAGAGGATTAATTTATACTGGAACATAACATTTGCCTGGAAATGCAACTCTTTTAATTATTAGTTTCAGCTTCCAAACATTATTTTTCATTTCATGGATGCATAAGGATGACAGATACACACACAAAAAATTCAGCATTTATTCATCAGCAAGCAAATATCTAATTTAGATATCATTTATTATTGTTATTAGAGGCTAAACTGTCAGAAAGTTATTAAAATGCTATTCAGAATGCAAAGAATAAGAAGTTTAAGTGATCCCTACATTCAACCCTAAAGGCAGTGATGGCTCTAATGCTTCTTAGTTGGTGAAAGTCTTCCCCACTAATGGTTACTATGCTTTTGCAGCATCTATCTCGTTCTGGTGTCCACCTCCAGGTCCAATTTCTACTTCACGTTCCAGTGTGTCATGATGTTGGGTTTGGGGCTACAAGTGCACTGTAGGTGCTAAGGCCAGGGCGAGCAAGACTTAGAAAGATGGCATCAAAGGTCAGAAATATCTGGTGGGGACTGACCTTGTTGTTCCTGGAGAAGGGCTCTCCTGCATATAAGTATTCAAAGAGAATGCTGTCAGAAATCCTGTGTAACAAAAAAAGAATCTGCACAATTTTCAGTTTGAAGCTATCCTAGGAAAACCATGAAATTTAGCAATAACTTTAAAGTAAACAACAAGCTCTCTACAGAAGATAGATGAAAAAGTGTTTCTCTCATGTTACTGTACATATCTTGAGTTTGGTGTGGATGATAGCATGACCTGAAAAATCTTTATTTCATTACATAGATCTCTGACAAGAATTATAGTAGCCACAAATAGCTATGGAAATTGCTACAATACCTAAAATTGTTTGACATTCACTGCAGATAGAGAGGGGAAAAAATTGCTTTAACTTTAAAGCCAATTTTTATTTTTGCTTCCTATGACTATAAAATAGAATTCATGAATCTTTAAGAATAAGAAGGTTGGGAATTTGAAGATTAAGGAGCATATATATGTATGGGGAAAATAGAACTACACAAAGCTGTTCACACTAGAGATTCAAAGTGTCTTTAAAAAAACATAGATTTGCATGGAAAAACTCCGAAACATGGATGAGAACAGGAGGAGAGCTACAGATCAGATATGAGATGAATTACAGGAGCTGACAGGAAGAGGTAGAGGGCTTCCCATTGCTTGTAAATTTTTCTTTTACATTATTCTAATTCTACGTTCACAAACATTGTTTTTGACCTAATACAGAATTGCTATAGAAAAATGAAATACTGAGCTACAATTCTACTATATAATTGATATTCTTTTTGTTCTAACAATACACAGAGCTAAGTAGGGAAGTTGTACCTAAGACATATTTTGCTTAAGTCAAATGCAAATAAAAATACAACATTTGAGGGATAAAACCAGGCTATTAAAAACTGTGTGCAATTATATAAACATGATTTTATAATGAGTGCTGGTGACTTATGGATTTAAAAATATTAATGCCCTAATATTAAAGTATCTATCTGATCTTCACTACTTTTGAATGCTGACATGTTATAACGGCTGCATACAGAGGGTGAATTAAAAAAATATAATAATTAAAGAGCTTTTTAAAGCATGCCATGCTAAACAAAAGGAGCAATCAAATCCTCTAATACTTTAATCTCCACCACCACCTAAAAATCTCCCAGTCCCATTGCAGGAGATGAAGGTTTCCTACATGGAATATTACTTTTTTATTTGGTAGTGACAGGAAGTAGAAGTAAAATTGGTAATGAGTCTTTATCTCATTTTTAAGCCTGCCATCATAAGTGAAGAGAGGCATAAAGCCACGAGCAAAGGTTATCATCGATGTGACCATTGCCCAGAGCTAACCAGAGGCAAAAAATGTGGACTAGAAATTTCCCTGGCTGTTACCCTAGGATTTAGTAATTGGCATATATCCTTGAGAGGGATTTGTGAGCATAATGATTAGAGGCATCGGAAAGAAAAATGTTTGAGATCAAAGTGTGATGATATCATAGCTGTGGATTTTTGAGCAAGATAGCTCCACTGTTTGTTTTCACTGTATTCACTTTTTTAAATGCAAGATTACATCTCTGTATCTGATTTTTGTCACGGAATATTTTATTCATACAAAATATCCTTGAAAGGTCTAAATGTTGACTGTAAAAAAGTCAATATAGGGCTAAGCCTTAAACATTATGGGTTATCTGAAGTTATTATTCTAATATTCAACTGCAAATGAACCTGAGATTTAAGATTACAGATACTGTAAAGCATGTGGAATATTGCTGAGATGCAGAGGAGATTACAGCTAAGCGTAATAAAGGTTAAGAAACAGTGAATCACAAAGCATGAGTAGTCTGTAAGCAATTCGTAGCAGATTGTATGCTATTGTATTGTTGACAAGAAGATCATAATGCAATTAAAACAGTTTTGAAAAAAGAGCACTGATCCATTAGAATAAAAATGTTAGCTACTCTATAATAACTGTCTTAAGAAGCAGATCAAAACCCGCTTGGATGCAATCCTGTGCAACCTGCTCTACGTGATCCTGCTGTAGCAGGGAGGTTAGACTAGATGATCTCCAGAGGTCCCTTCCAACCCCTACCATTCTGTGATTCTGTGATTCTGTCATAAGTTTACAGTAAATCATTAAAGTTGATTCACAGTTTCACCTGTCGGACTAAGACAGGAATCCAGATAGTTGACAAACAGACAGCTCCCCTATTTTGATAAGGATCTCACCTGTTTTGCCCAGTGCTTTCAGCTGAAATACTTTAGCAGTTGATAGGCCCAAACTAGCAGCAGCAGGCAAAAGCAGTTGCCCATATCCCTTTGCAGCCTCTTGTAAAATGTACACTACTCAATTGTTTGCATTCATCTTCTTTCAGCACTTCTACGTATGTAATAGCATACATTCCCATAAAGAAGAAATCCTGTATTTTGTTTACTTCAAGAAGTCTTGCATAAAAATTACATCATTTTCCCTCACTCTTTAAAGGAGGTATGTTTTTCTTTGCTAAAGCAATTGGAAATTAAATTGTGTTAGTCTTATTATCATGTTTATTTTTATGTTGTATCTAAATGGACCTCATTCTAGGCAGCAAAAACTGATAAGGCTGATCAGTGATAACAAAGTACTGTACCTATCTATAACTTCCTCTGTTGATATATTTGACCCCCAGCAAAAAATGGCTTATGAACACATTTCTGATTTTTCTCATGATTGAAGTCAAAGACTTCCTTTTGCTGTATGTGTGACTGATTTAAAATCCATGCTTAAATATTTTGTGAGCTATAACGTCGTAATTATTGCCCTTACAAAGCTCAGTCAAGAATAGCATTTCATTGTGCCTGTAGGAAAGATCCATCAATACTCCTATTTCATTTTCTAATATTCCATCTTTTTGGACCAAAGAAGCAAGAAGACCTGGAGGGTCAGATAACATAGTTTCAATGTTGTCTATCTACAAGCTGTCAAATACTTATCATTTTGAGGCTGAGATTTTTTTGCAGCTGAGAATTCATTAATCCTAGTTTGCACTTAGTATGTGGGCACTGTAATAGGAATTGCTGAGACTAAGACAGTGTAAAAAGCACTGAACGGTAACAAATTGTGTGTCTATACTGTAGTCATCACCATGATTTGTGTAATGCAAATCTAGATAACTTGAGTTCTCAAAACATCAAAGTCTAGTGAAGGCTACTGACTCAAGCATTATATTTGACAGGTTTTCTTATTTGCTGACTCAAACGTGTCTAGATCTCACTATAATTACAGCAGCTGTATTGCAGACACTGGTGGTAAAGGTTCATACATATCCTTCCTGCTGTCCAGGAAGATTTTGAGACTTGTCTGTGTGAATCCAGAATGTCTGGAAAGGCAGGTACTCACTGTATGTAGTGCATAGTATGCATGCAGAGAAATCCCCGATGATAACATAGTAAGTCTGATGAGGGAATAAGCCACAACTCTGCAGAGGAAAGTTGAAGTGATAACTTGCTTATATCAAATGAAATAGGAGGTTTTGTAGTTAACATAGGGAGTGAAAACACATCCGTTTGTATCCCAGAAACCATATTTTTTTCAAAAATCAACAAGAATGGAGTGATTTTATGAAAGTTCTCATAGCAGAATGTAAAACATACTTTTATTTGTAGCTTAGGCTAAAGGCATTATGTTCCAGCTTTGGCTTTTACTGCCTATGATACAATACAAGCAAAACGCACTGCAGAAACTTAGGCGATACATGGGCAAGGACACTATTCAGGATTAATAATTTGGCTGTAAAAATGAAAAGAAAGAAAAAAGTTCTTCCAGGAAGGTATGGATGGAGCTGAACAGACTAGAATTAAGACTGTAATAGCAAATGCTGTATTTTATTAAATACTCACAACATTCATAATGTTTGCAGTTATTTATTGGTCTAAAACTAAGTTAACTATTTTACCTTTTTTCATCTGGGGTACTCTGACTGCATTTTCTACTGCTGTTATGTTTCAAAGTCTCTAGAGGAATTGAATTCCATGAAAAAAATACAATTATAAAGTAAACACTGTGCTAAAATTTATTCATCTTTGACATTTCTATTTCAGATCTTGCTCAATAAATTTATTGACTCATTTTTTGGCACTCCCAGTAAATAAAGTTTTATTAGACATTGAAACTCATTTAAAGAGGTAAGAGAAAAATGAACTACATAACTAGAAGAGTGGGTTTGCTGGATGACAGTCAGGTATGGCTTTAATATGATTTGCTCATCTATCCTTCCAGAGGAAAAATAAACACATAATCTTATCAATGGATGAAATGTAAACTTGACAGCTTATGCCATTTAATATAGACTTCTCTGGCACTCAAAGCAAAAGTTAAGGCTAAACTGAGACATCAGCTGCTTGCTTACACATTCTCACAATGTCCAGAGAAACAAATGTTTTATTTTTTTCAGAAAAAGCAAGATTTTCTTACACCTTCCCTCAAAAAACAAACAAACAAACAAAATGCTGAAGCTTTAACCTCTTCGATTGATATGTAATTTTTATGTTGAAGATTTTTTCACTCACATGGCTCAAGTATTGGTTTTTGGTCAAGGTCTTGAAAGTAAAAATTATATATTAGATCATTAATTAATTAATGTGAATTAATTAGTGGTTCTCAGTCACTTATTCAAAGACTATATTATAGAAAACAAAAATTTAAACACCTGGTCCCCCCTATTTTAAACCAAAAAAGGAATGGTAACAAGACTTAAAAAATGAAATATAAAATATTCTTTAAAATAATAGCAGTCTGCAACGCATAGCACATGTACTTTAAATATACAGTGTGCCACCTTCCAGAGGTGGGTAGGAGTTCTGGCTTGCAAATTCTTAGTTCCTGGTTCACAGATTTCTACTGCCTATTTCTACGGCCTTATTGTAACACAGCTCAAAGCATCATGTGTTAGACTCTGACCTGCAAATTTCCTCAGTAGGTTTTCTGGTTATATACACTGAAATAACCATAGTACAATTGAGTGGAATGACATCTCCTTCATTCTTTCCCATATAACTTCTCCAAGACCCTACCTGTGCTTGGCGGGATTAGGTGCTGGGGAGGATGCCGTGGATTCTACAATGTGCTTTTTCCGCCACCCAAAGGTCCTAAAAGGAGCAGAACACAACAGACCTTTTTCATGATACTTATTATAACTGTATGGTTTTTGCTGACATTTCACTTTGAAGAAATAAAATTGTTGACTCTGAAACTACAGAACTACTGTGAAATCGGTAGAGCAGGTTTAACACAAAACCTTGTTATTTATAATCTTCTACACACTGCACGAAAAACAGGACTTGAAGTTTCACAAGCGTTTTAATTCACCACATGTGAATTACATAGGAGTTCTCTCTGAAATTCATGCTTGACTCTATATTCTGTTAAAAGAAAAAAAGACAAGATCTTCTATTTGCAGTTTGTATACCAGAATATCTAAATGAAGATATTTCAAGAATGCATATTTCCTGACTTGAGAATGTATAGAAATATCGTAGCTGAAAAAAAAAAAAAATGTTGTAGTAATAACAAAATGGGATGTGTGAGTATGTGGACATGCATATAAATTTGTATGTCTATGCATATATAGAAAAGTATATATGCACACCCATAGATAGATAGATTTGCACATCTACCTGATATATTTTGCATATAATATATATAGGTAGCCTTGCTGGTCATGAGCAAAAAGACTTCTTTCACCATAAAAGAGGAAAAGGGCATAAAAATATTAATTCCAATGGATTTTCCAGAGTGATTCATTGACTAAAGGCTGCCAGGGAACACAATGATAGCTGAATAAACAAGCTTTTTGTAGAAACTGTAAAATTATTCTAGAACTATATACTTCACTTGGAAAGTTACCTCATCTTGCCATAAATTTACATTTGTTCCCTTACCATCCTTTGCTAGCTATTCCCATATTAATTATCATGATTATATTTTGTGCTGTTTAAGATTAAAATTGCTAAATCGTGCCCAAGAGACTTCGTCCCAGTAATGCCTGCCACAACACTGCTCTGAGAACTCATGGTGAAGCAGCCTGAGAAGGTGACCTCCAAATCTTTTATGAGTTACTGCTTTCCAAGATAACAGTCCTTATCTGGTAGTATAACCTGTGGTTCTTTGTTGCAAAGTGCATTAATCTGTACCTGCATTTTGTTGGGTTCTGACAATTTGACCGAGTGATTTAGATTAAATTCTAACAGTAAACTGCCCTCCTTTTTATTTACTATCCCATCAATCTTTGTGTCATATGCAAATTTAATCAGCTAAGATTTTACTTCATCATCTAGATTGTTTATAAGAATGTACTGAATACTGTTGGACCAGGAATGTCTCTCAGGGGACCTTGCATGGAACAGCCCTGCTCATTGATATCTGCCAATAAGCCCATTTTTAATTCATCGAATGTGTGCCCTCTTGATTAAAAATCTTGCATTATAGGGAATTAAAAATGCCATGTGGCACAATTGCAAAAGCCTTAGAGAAGTCCAAAGATGCTATATCAACGCAGTTGCCAGTTTTGTTACAAAAGATACTTTTCCACGAGACTTGAGCAGTATTCATGATATTTTTTTTGTTTATGTTCTTCAGTGAAAGAGCCCTGAAAAGGGGTATTATTTTGTAAGATCAAGGCAAAATATCTTTTATTTCATCAGTCACTTCTTTTAGAGTCTTGAAAATATTTTTCGCTGCCTTTTGTTTGTCTCTGGATAGTCCCATGAGCTGGGAGAACCCAATTATAACCACTGGTAATTAAAAGGTTTCCTTTTAAAGTCCAAATTACAGTACATAAAATGCACATGCATTTACATACCTGAACAAACACGTGCACTCTATGGGTAACAATCTGTATCTGTAATTCTTATTTTCTTTAGACCCTGCCAAAATCAGTTTGAGCTTTTCAGTTTGTTTCAAGAAGACTAATATCCTATGTGTCAAAATGTGATTTCCTTACTTGGAATATACCCATTCATTACAATGGAATAATGGGTACAAATACAGAAATCATTTTAGCTCTCTATGATTATTGTTCTGCCATACTGTGACAACATTTATGCCAATCTACATTTTTTCCCTAAATCTTCTTTTCTGCATTGGCCTGCAATATTTGTCCACGTTTTCTTCTATATCAAGGAAAGGAAATGAACTTGAACATGTAATGCATTTTGTCCCTTCCTGATCTCAGGAGAAAACCATTTGACATGCAGTTCATTAGGTTTAGCATTTAATTTACTGGCAGGTTATGCAGTATTATGAGTGGTGAAGTTTCTGGTCCAAAGTGTCCTTACCTTTTGATCTTTACCGAAGTTTTACTTCTCTTTCAAGTGAAGATGCAGTTATAGCTGTTCACCTTCATCAATCCTTTGAATGTTGCTTTGGATCATAAAATAAAGACATGTTCTTATTTAAAGTTCATAAAAGACTTGAAAATCTTTGTAACTTTTAATAAGACGCAGATTTTAATTCAGTTAAAGGGAAACCTACTAAATATATTTACTATTTGAACTGTTGACTCACCAAATCAAATTCAGAAAAGTAGGATATTGACAATTTCCACAAAAGTTAAAAGACTTTTTTTATTTTTATGTTTAAAACCTATAGTCTTTTTGTAAATGTTCATAGGACAAACTGTGCAGATATAATTCTCATCAAGATGTAAACTCTGTACAACTAATTAAATCTTAAAGTAAGATATATTAATAGAAAAAAAGCTCAGAATAATACCAAAGCTAAGTAATATTTAAAGGGAAGGACAGATACATGATAACAAATAAAACCAGAGTCTAAAAAAGCCAGCTTTCACAGAATTAATGAAAAGCCTAATTTAATTAAGATGGTCACTTCTGATTGTCAGGCAAAGCTGATTTCCTAGCAGCAGCAATGCTATGGTAATTTTATATTTGTTTCTTTTAATTTTAATAAGCTGGTACAACTTTGAAAAACAAATGTACTATAAAAGCCTGGGCAAATTGTTTGGAAACCTGTACCTGACATATTAAGGGGAGGATGAAGGAAAGCCAGGTATAGAGCTAAAGAAAGAAACCAGAAACCTGTCTCATTTGTTTTTCTTTCCTCTCATTCATACATGAACACACGTTTAAATTAACCTCTCCAAAGGGTAAATTAAGAACAGGGACTCAAAGGAAAAAATGGTATAAAGAAGGAAACTTGTTCACTCATTGATCCCTCTCTGTACATAGCAAACATAGTGTACATCCTGTGAGGGAAAGGGCAAGTTTAGTCTTAGGGAATTATAACACAAGAAAAGTTAAAATAAATTTTTCTGTAAGAAGAGGAGTACATTTGCATCTTAATTTGGATTGACCAGTTACTTTTGGTCTGGCTGCTCTGGTAGGTATTGTGTACCTCAATGCGTGGTGCAAGACCTTAAGGTGGGCAGATCATTATCTCTCCTATATACATGGTATTTTCCAGAACATATAAAGCCTAGGTTAATATATCCATTTCATGCATACCAATGCTTGTACTTGGTGGATCCAGAAAGATAGGGTAAGCTTCTTTATATGGGCTTCTTAGTAGAGCAGAGGTTCTGATTTCCAATGAGTTAGTCTGCAATGCACTTAGGACAACTGACACCTCTACCACACCCTAAATGTGCATCATTTAGTGCATCACTAGAAGTGGCTTATCAACCAACAACTTCCTCAGCTCACTTTTTTCCAAAGTGATATTAGCTCGTTTAAAATGAAATCCAGCTATTGGGCAGCTATTGGAGTGGGACAATGGTACAAAGAGATTCTTCTGAATATTTTTGTGGTAGTACAGAATTTAATTAAAGATTCTTGACATAGCAAGTATAGAGAAAGTGTACAAAATAGAAGGGAAGTGTGTTGAATACTGCAAATGTAGCCTTATCACTAGTCACACAGCAGAAATTCTGGGATAATTATCAGAGACTCCAGACTTCATGGGCTATGCAAATACTTTGCTCTAACTGCCTGACAGCACCATTATGCATTGGAAAGAACTTATAGTGATACAGGATCAAGCTGCTATTCCTATCTAGGCTGTTAAAGGTCTAGTAACTGCTCGGTTTTGTATTAGCAATGGTTGGGGTCAGTATTAATGAAGATGTGCAATGTTGTTATTGCAGCTATTTATTGCAGGCTATGAACATAAGTTAAAACCTGACTTTTGGAGAAGTGTCACTCCAGACGGCTGCAGTACCTTGACATTTTCCTTCAGCATGCTTTTCATCTTCCTGTCATGCACACTTGAAGCTTCTAGTGAAGGTGTTAATAGTTAGAAGTACTGTTGTTGGCCTTTACTATGAGAGCAAGTCCATTGAAATCACTTCAGGAAACACTGTCAAGATCCAAGACACCAAGATCCTGAAAGATTTAAGATCTGGCCATTACAAGCTTGGATGAACTGGTACAATATTCCTTCCCAATCATTCAGCTGCCATTCAGTAGGGTATCTCAGCTCCATCCAGCATTGCTGTAGCCCCAGAAGCCATATGCAGAAGCAGTAAAGGCAGAGCACATTGTATACGGCATTTACAGTAAGCCTCTGAAAGACAGACACCAGTCCTGGAGGCTCCTGCCAATGCTGTGAGACCTCTAAGTATTTCACACAGTCCAGACTTTGTTCACGTTCTGCTCTCTACAAAACTGTTCTCATCTCCAGTTTTACAATGTACAATAATGGATGCTGTAACCAAGCCACCCAAGCGGAAATATTAACAATGTATTCGATTTGCCATGATAAAAAGACTGTATTAGATTAGTATTAGATATCATTAGACATTTTAGGGAAGATTAATTTCACAATAGGTAAATCACTACCATCATCAATTTGAATGAAACTCTCTGAGAGCATAGGGTACCTTTTCATCAGCTGGTGGAGGCTGCTTGCTTGGGTTTTCATTTTAATGAATGTCATTTGGCATAGCACAGAGGTTTTGCTATCTTACAGCACAATAGACAGCAGCCAGAACTGTAAACAGAGAGTTTTATTCATCCTGGAAATTTATGCAAGAACCTACTCAGATCTGCCAAGCACTGAACAGAAATAAAATGTGTGTTTTAAACTATGAATATAGAGATTTTTCTGTTTGGATAATAACTTTGTATGGGCAACAACAGGAATCTGAATGCATTGATATTCTGATATGCCTTCTAGCACTTCCACCATTTTCCTCAGAGAAGAAAGCAACTGAAAGAAACCCTTTTGGTTCATTATAGCAAGAACACTTCTGTACCACTTCCATTTCCATACCCTCATAGGCAGATACATATACTTCATGGATTTAGAATCATTTACCACATTTGTCCCCAGTGATAGAACGTAAGTCTTTTTTGCAACAACATATGCAGTCTGGGAATATTAGGATTCTTTTTCTGCTATAAGAAAAGGAGAAGTTTTAGAGTGGTTTCATTTTTTTATTTAGAATTATTTAGTAGTATTTTCCTTGCAGAAAAGAAAGTTTTTAAATTGGCAATATTGCAAATTGCCCAGCATTACTAGAGTGTCTGACAGAATCTGTGTCAAATACTCTGGCATTCATTAAAAGACATTCAAATACTTGCTGGATTCAGGAAAGCTGAACCTCTATTCTTCATTGAGAGCTCTACAGTTGCTTTTTACTTAGTTTTTTGGTCACCTGATCTTTTTTTTTCTTCTGTTAGCAATTTTTAGGGTCGATGGCAGGAAAATGTTTTGTTTAGTCTATGGGGAAAGATATTATACTAAAATATTTGTAAATTTATGTAAATGCATTCAATTTAAAACTTTTTTTGAAACAAGTTTTGTTTTAAAACAATGCTGAAGTGACGTGTTTGTAATAACCAGGTGTACTCAGTAGAAGAGCAGTGTTAGGGTCTGTCTCTGCATACTGAAATAAAGATATTTTAGGACTTGTGACTGTTATAAAGCACAGGGACAAAGAGTCTGTCACATGAAAGCAGCATACTGTTTAGTAATGGCAATTAGTTCAATTGTTTGTGTAACAGATTCACTCTTCAGACTTGCATTCTCTTTGAACTCTTTTGCATAGCACCAGTATCAGTGATAGATATTCTTGCATTGTAAGAACAGGGGCAAAGCGGCACTGACATATTTTTGCTGTTTCTCAGGGCACAAGGTTAGACTTTGCAGTGGTGGTGACATTTGTGGTGGTGACATCAGGGCATCTTTGTTTCCAGACTTGCACTGACAACGTTCTGCCTTGCCTCATCTAAAATTCCCTTGCTTTTTGCTCAGTAAAGCAGCAATGACAACTTACATTTGCTCCTCACATATCTTCCTCCCATGATCTTCTTCATTACTACAGTCTTCAGAGATTCAGTTTTGCAGAATTGCTCTAAGCACAGAATCTACATCAACTCTACTTTCCAGAAGAAACCCTGATGAAATTCCAGGAGAGTTTCTTTAACAGAGTTTTGCAGAAAATAATTCCTCTGTCTCCAAATTAGACTGGCCATGATGTTTAACCTGAGAAGTTAAGCACAGGTGTGATAAAGAAAGAAAAAGTGTGGCCAAAGGCCTTTTACACTGTATTCCACTCCATAGCTGCAAGTGAGTACCTGCACTTGTACCTTTAGGCTTTCCAACTGATTTCAGTATGTGATATTATGAGTTGCCCACCTAAGGCTTTTAAGCTGGCTTTCAAAGGAATTGATCCTCAGATGCTCTAAAAACTCTGTCTTTGGAAGCCTGCTTCTAGATTTAGGTCTTGAAGTCTAAGTTTTGTCTTCGAGAAGTCTTCCATCTAGCCCTGGGGGGCATTTACTTTAGCTACATTTCAGTAGCTCATTCCTGGTCTTTTCCGGAATTTCGCATTTGCAGGTTGTTGTGGTTTAACCCTGCTAGGCAGCTAAGCACCATACGGCCGCTCCCCCACTTGTCTCCAGTGGGATGTGGGAGACAATCAGAAATGTAGAAGTAGAGCAAACTTGTGGGTTGAGATAAAGACAGTTTAATAGATAAAGCAAAAGCTGTACAGGCAAGCAGAGCAAAATAAGGGATTAATTCATTACTTCCCTTCAGCAGGAAGGGGTTCAGCCATCTCCAGGAAAGCAGAGCTCCATCACGCGTAGTGGTTACTTAGGAAGACAAATGACATCACTCTGAATGTCCCTGTCTTCCTTCTTCTTCTCTCAGCTTTCTATGCTGAGCATGACGTCATATGGTATGGAATATCCCTTTGGTCAGTTGGGGTCAGCTGTCCCAGCTGTGTCCCCTCCCAACTCCTTGTGCACCCCCAGCCTCCTCGCTGGTGGGGTGGTGTGTCCCGGCAGAAAAGTCCTTGGCTCTCTGTAAGCACTGCTCAGCAGTAACAAAAACATTCCTGTGTTATCTCCAATGTTTTCAGCACAAATCCGCAGCCGCATACAAGAAACTATCTATCTCAGCCAAAACCAGTACACGGGCACGTTAATGTATGCCACCTTAGGGCCCACCGTAGCTGATGCCATAAGAATCTGTGAGCTGGCAACTCTTAAATTCTGCTGGCAAATCAAATCTGAAGATTTAAGCGAGACCATTAAACATCTGTCTCACAAGCTTCTCCACTGTTTTCAGCTTAGATTCTCATGTGGTGGCATAGTGCTCCTCTGGAGAGTATACTCATCACCTGAACAAGTGATATCAACTCCTCCACTATTTCCACTATCTGCCTTCTGCTCTGGGCTTGGCCTCAGGCTCCTTCATTCTAATGTATCTGTTGGGAGACCTTTTCTCCAGTCCCCTGAAACATGTGGCTCACTACTCATCTGCATCATCTTGATTCACAATGTATTCTTCCCTCTACAAGGGATTGTGGGGAGTTAGATTTTTGATAAGGTAGCCTGTTTTATCTCTGAACATTTTTAGAGTGCAGAAGTGATATTTTTGGAGCTGAAAAAATTTCTGCCTTAAATTTCTGTGGCATTGATATAATTGTAATTTGAAAAAGTAGAAAAAGAAATTCCGACATTCAAAATGGAAACTGCATCCTGATGCAAGCACTCAAAGAATTCCCAGCCATCAACCAGAAATCATCAGCTGTTTTGAGACAGATTTCCCAAATTGTCACACAGGAGCAAGCAATAAAAATGCTTTGTAAATATGACACAAAATATCTGTAGTTTATGATTTTTAACAACTGGTGAAATAATTTCTTTGCATTTCAATAATAATCAAATATCCATACTTGGAATTACCAGAGACTGATATTTACCCATCTATGAAAAATAAATCAATGATTAAAATAAAGCATCCTTTTATTTCTCAAAGACTACTCTTTTTCAATAATGATACTAAGTGAAGTCACATTATTAATGGGACAATCATCAATTCTGTTCCAGCTGCTTTGAGACATTCCAGCTGAAAAAGCCAAAGCAAAGCCTAATATTGTTCACTTTCTAACCCTTGCATACAGACTCTTTCGGGAGAAGTGGAGAATGACCTTAGGCTCTGGTGCTTCTCAGCTGCCAGAATAGCTCCTTGGGCAGCCGTGCTGCTGTAAATTGCAGTATGGATTAGATTGCCCCTGGCTGATTCTAAAGTCAGGGGAATAAAAATATGGCTTTGTTTCCATTTTCTCAGCTGTGCCAGCTGAGGAGCCAGCCTTAAAGTTCACTGCTTGCTAAAGGCATGCAAGGGTGCCACAGACAGAGCTGATAGTCACGTCTGCCTGAAGGACTGAAGGCTATCAGCTAGCCTGTGAACCGGCACATTCCTCTGTGTCCTTCCATGTATTTGCGCGGTGCTTTGTACAATGGATGTCTAATGCTTTCTGGTGCCTTTAGGTGCCCTTGTACTGCAAATAAATAATGCTATGCTATATATATCTGAGCGAGAGAGAGTATTCCCCAGTATTCAACCAATAAACTGCCTTATTTTACAAACATTGAATACTTGGAGAATTAAAAAACACTGACATGAAGAGAATGCCTATGCAACTCAAGACAGAACAGCTAATAATATGCTTAAAAATCTAGAAAATTATGTTTAAAATATTCTGAAAATGTATTGTTTTCTAAGAAGAAAATTTTAAAATAGTTAGATGATAATGTTTTAAAATTCTTTTAAGAACTGCAAACTGATTCCTTTTTCAGTGATTTAATTTCAATAAAAAGAAGACTATCTAAGCTCTAGGACGTTCACTTTGATGGATTTTAGCTAAAACATGAGCTAGCCCACAATTTCAGCTATCTCTACCCCATTTCTGTAAGCATTCAAAACCACTAGTACAATCACTTGTGTGATTCAGCATGCTGTGTGAGCTCTGCTACACAATGAGCCTTACCTTGGATGTCTCGGGTCAACAGTGAAATCTATCGATAAACATGTATCATGGATCTATCTCAGTAGCCTTTCACCTTCGATTTTTACATATGTACACTCACACAAGAAGGAGTATTAAAAAGCTTTCTGTTTAGAACTTACACTGTATAGACTCTTTGAAAGTATATAAAAGCAAGATACTATGAAGTCTACAAAATGATACCAATACCCCCATGATACATCTATTATAGAAGAAGTAAAATATTATAAGACGTAAATATCAATGTATGTCTTCCTATGGCTTTAGGAACTTAGCCCCAAAAAGAAACAGCTCAAACCTTTTCAAAGTTTTATGAGGGCTTCTTTAAATATTTAGAGTTGGGAAAGCCACTTCTTTTCTACCTCATGCTGATGAAAGAGGAACTTTCCTTTAGTCTTTTTAGAACATGAAAGGGGCAAGATCACTAACATCAGAAGTCTCCTCCCTTTTCTCTAAGAATGGTTCTTTCAAATCTTCAAACAAGAAAACCCTTTCCTCTGTAGTTTCCTGATTTTCCACAAGATGTTGAGCCACATACAGTGCTTTAATCCCACTGGGCTGTGAGAGTGTGTGTGTGTGCGCGCACACGCACGCGCGTGCGCTGGTGTGCCCATGTCTGTGTGTATGTTAGAGGAAAAGATAATCCTTTCACTGTCAAACACTATAAAGATTGTAAGGAAGGATATGTTAGTTATATGCTATTACTTTAGCCAGTCTGCCCGCTTATATAGTCAAGAATTAAGGACAATAAAATGTTATCAAACATTATATTAAAATAAAACAATGAAAAGCCAAGGATTCCATAAAAAAGGGTAATGCAATTCAGTTAATTTTTCAGCATTGAATGTACCCAGACTCCTATCATTTTGCAAAATCTCACCTGAATGTTTTTAAATACCTTGGGAAAACAATATTTGATTATTATTATTTAATGTATAATGGCTACCATACATAAAAGGAGTTGGTGCAGCTAAAAGAAAGGGAGCACCCAGCTCTCATCCTCTCCACATTCCCAAACCTGCCACATCTTACCTTCACAGCCATCTGCAGAATCTGAAGCATGTAAAAATGCAATGTGAGTGCACATAAATAAAGTGATTGAAGGAGGAAAAAAAATAAAATAATCCTAGATTTGTGCTCCTTCCCAGGTTGTATACCCTCAAAATTCAAGCTGAAGCAAATCACGCTAAGCATCTTTGTGCAAAGTAACAGTAACAGCATAGAAAAAAATCAGATTGGACTCTCAAACAGTCAGACCCCAGTAATTTAAGCAATAAAATCTTAGATTAGATCTTAAATCAGACTTGAGTGGTAATTAGGTCCTCAGGCCTTACAGTGGTCCTGCAAACTTTCTTTTTCTATGTCCAGAGCAGTGTCTTGCTTACATAATTAAAATGAGTTACTTTCATACACTTTTTAAGTGTGTTGAAAAATGCTTTGCATACACTCTTAAAGGAAATAGTCCTGTGGTGACATAGGGTTAGCTGATTTACTTCAGTTACATGCACTTACTGAACTTTTCAAAGTGCTCGACACTAAAAGCTACTTATACATAATTTATACCATACTTGCTGGCTGAACTCTGTTCTCATACTTCATGCCTGCCGTTCTCATGAGCATAATAGCAATAATCCATCATGTATATGTATAGCATTCCGATGCTGTTTGCAGGTTGATAAGGATAAAGATACAATGAAAAGACAAATAGATGGTGGTTGCACCAAAGCCCTAGGCTAATTAGAATTTAGGATGGGAAACTTTATTCTTTCATATTTACATTAACTCTTGGGTACCATGTTTTATACTACAGTGCAGTACTGTAGTGGTATATATTAACTGTCCGTTTCCTTATAGGACATGGTTAATTAGTAAGAATTCCAATTGTCTTTTGTTCTTATTATTGCAATTCCACAATTGTCATAAACACATTTAGCTCTCTTGGAGCCACTGGGGTTTTGCAAATTCATAAAAGCTATGGAGCTGGACTTTGCATGTATACTTCTTTCCCAGTAGTATCAGGGTAAATAAATAAAGATTTGTATTTAAATATTACCATCTCAAAAGGATTTATTGAAAGTTAGCTGATCCTGTGGAGTAATTTCCATATTTGTAGAATATAGGACTGCACATACTTTTTTTCTCAATGTAATGATGGAGGCCAAGAGGTGTGATGCTTCTCAGGGAGTCTTCCAGAAAGCTGGACCTGTACAACGTGCCTTCTTAAGGCAGCATGTGGATGGCCTGAACTTCACTTTCTTTAATGTGTCCCTATCTGATTATTTCCACAAACAAAAAGAGAAAAACTAAAGATTAAAATAATCAAACCGGGAAAGAAACTGGCCTGAACAGATAAGTTAAAGCAGAGCTGATCAGAAATTTTTAATTTTTTAAATTGCAGTGAATGTATGGTCTCTTTCAATTGCCTTGTCCTGGTTCTGGCTAGGATAGAGTTAATTTTCATAAGTTGCCAAGACAGGTGAGCCAAGCTGGCTAGGGGGCTATTACATACCATGTGATGTCATGCTCACTATAAAAGGGGGCCAGTTGGAGAGGGGTGGGTTTGGTGTGGCTCTGGGATAGGCTGAGCTCTGGTAGGTCAGATGGGTAAATTGGTTTCTGTTACCCATTGTGAGTATCTGTTATCAGTACTGCTGTTGATTGTTTCCCTCTCCCTTGCTGTCCCAATAACCTGTCCTTCCCCCAACCCATGGAGTTTTGCCTTTGTGTTTTCCATTCTCCTCCCCATCTTCCTGGGGGAGGGGTGAGTGAGCAGCTTGTGGTGCTCAGCTGGGGCTGAATCATGCCATGCCTCTCCCTTAATTTTTTCAAAAAGTATACAAGATTGACAGAGATTTACATGCCTTTAATATTTATGCTTTATTGGTTCACTATGGACATACTGAAAAGCAAAAGTTTTCATTTTATTTTTCACTAGACAGGAGATTATATTAATGAAGCCTTCATGGAAGCTCTACAGGAATCTTCTATAAAGTACTTGGCATTCTCCTCTGGGTAACTACTGTCATATGACCAATTGTATAAAGAGAAGATAATATGTAATGATTTAAAAAGACTATGCTGCTGGCAGAAAATACTAAATACAAATGTTTCTAGAACCTTGCAGCTTTGTGGTTCATGAGCACTGATCTTAATGTTTGTATTGTCCAGTAAGGAAAAAAAAATCTCAAAATAATATGCAGTAAAACATGAGTGTAAATAAAAGAGGGTATTTGTCATATGCATTAAGTTTAAGGTTATCAATGATTATTTAGGATATGTTGAGGATATGCTACTCAGTGGCACTGCTTTCAGAGATTAGGTCTGAATAAAGTTAGTTCTGAATAACTTGCTCTGAAAAAATAAACAAAATACTGTTGGATAGAGTAGCTCCATGCAGAGACACTGACAAACTATGAACCAGTTTCCCACTGAGAGGCAGGCCTCATTAGACAGGTGGAGTGCTGTACTAACATAACTAAGCTGCTGCACTGGGCTTGCATGGTAAGGTTTTGGGGGTGGCGGGGCTACAGGGGTGGCTTCCCTGAGAAGGGTCTAGAAGCTTCCCCCATATCTGATAGAGCCAATGCAGCTGGCTGCAAGATGGACCTGCCATAGGTCAAGGCTGAGCCCATCAGCAATGGTGGTAGCACCTCTAGGATAATGTATTTAAGAAGGGAAAAAACTGTTGTGAAACAGCAGCTAGAAGAGGAGTGAGAGGAACAACTCTGCAGACCCCAAGGTCAGTGCAGAAGGAGGGGGAGGAGGTGCTCCAGGCACTGAAGAGATTCCTCTGCAGCCTGTTGAGAAGACCATGGCGAGGCAGGCTGTCCTCCTGCAGCCCATGGAAGATGATGGTGGAGCAGATATCCACCTGCAGCCTGTGAAGGACCCAACACTGAAGCAGGTGGATGGCCAAAGGAGGCTGTGACCCTGTGGGAAGCCCGCACTAGAGCAGGCTCCTGGCAGGACCTGCGGCCCAGTAGAGAGAGGAGCCCATGCTGGAGCAGGTTTGCTGGCAGGACTTGTGACCCCATGGGGGACCCACACTGGAGCAGTCTGTTCCTGAAGGTCTGTGCCCTACGGAAGGGACCCATGCTGGAGCAGTTCATGAAGAATTGCAGCCTGTGGGAAGGACTCACGTTGGAAAAGCTCATGGAGGACTCCCTCCTGCGGGAGGGATGCCACGCTGGAGCAGGGGCAGAGTGTGAGGAGTTCTCCCCCCTGAGGAGGAGGGAGCGGCAGAGACAAGTGTGATGAACTGACCACAACCCCCATTCCCTGTCCCCCTGTGCTGCTGGGGGGGAGGAGGCAGAGAAAATAGGGAAATTGAGCCTGGGAAGAAAGGAGGGGTGGGGGAAGGTGTTTATAGATTTGGGTTTTTTCTTATTACCCTAATCTGATTTGATTGGCAATAAATTAATTTCCCCAAGTTGATCTCTTTTGCCTGTGAAAGTAGTTGCTGAGTCATTTCTCCCTGTCCTTATCCTGACTCCCAAGCCTTTCATTGTATTTTCTCTCCCCTGTCCAGCTGAGGAGGGGGAGCGATGGAGTGGCTTCGGGCACCAGGCCTCCAGCCAGGGTCAACCCACCACAGCTGCACTTCATTCCTGTGGTTGTTTGAGACTTTGTGCATGGCACTGCTCTGCCTGGAGGGCCCTATTAAAGCCTTCACATTTTAGGACTAAATCCCTTATCCATTCAAGTTAATGGTGAGATTCCTGTTGCCTTTAACGTCTTCTTACTTGTTTTGGAATCCACTCCATTAAAAGGGTAGGTACTATGGTACTCTAGCAATAATGATGAAAGTATGCATGAACAAACTTAGGCTGAAACTTACATAAAAAGAAATATGAAAATGTTCCACAAATTCATTAAAATAAAAGATGAAAGATAGCAAATGTCTATTACTTAACAGAAAGGAGAACCAAATAACAGATGACATAATGAAGAGCAAAATCTTTGCTATATTCTTTCTTCATTCTTCACCAAAAAGGTTAATTGTGACCAGAAGCTTAACATAATTAATACTAGCAACTAAGTGCTAGAACTATAAGCCAGAATTGGTTAACAGACAGAAAAGTTCTTAGATGAACCAGATCTGTTAAAATCACCAAGACTTAACAACATTTTTCCCTAAAGTATTTATGAACTAAAATCCTCTCTGAGCTGTTAGCAGTCACCTTTGAGAACTTTTCAGAACAGATAAAGGCTGAGGGGACATCTAATGGAAAAACACAACTAGTAAACTAAAAAGGAAAAGACTATTAGGTATCATCTGCCCAGTTTGTACGTAGAATGATACTGCAATAAATAATTAATAAGTGATTTTCTCTCTGAGTACCTAGAAAATCTGAAGTTGATTAAAAGCAACCACAGCAGAGTTACTGAAACCCCAACAGAGTTACAAATCACAGCAGGCCAATCTGACATCCTTCCATGACAGCACAACTAAGTTGGTAACAGGGAAGTATTTACATACTTTTTCTTTGCTGACATGTGACAATTCCATATGACACTGTCAGAAGTATGGAAATATGTTCTCACTAGAAATTACTGTAAAATCGGTTGAAGCACTTAGCAGAGACATCTTAGCATCTGTTCACTGTCAGACTGAAAGGAATACTTGAGTGCAGCATTATGCAATATTTGCATTTACAGTTGAAGGACTAGTATTTGTGGATAACATTAACCAGGAAGGCTATAGACATTCTGGAAGGTAGAATCATATTCAGCATGATTTTTATAAATTGGAAAAATGATACAAAGCAGTAAAATAGACTATAACAAAGATAGATGCAAACTGCCTAGGAAGGAAAAGAAAATGCAAAATGCAGAATGGCTCACTAGGCAGATATACTGCAGAAAAGGGTCTCAGGATTACAATGGGTTGCAAATGGAACATTAGTCAATGTTGCAAAACCAGCAGAAAAAGGACAATTTAAAATATCGAAGTCCTGAGACATACGGAGTAACTATTTCACTCTAGTCAGCATTTGTGAAGCCTTGACAGGATTACTGAATGCAATTTTAAGTTCTAAGGAAAGAACAGGATAAGATAGAAGCAACAAAAGGTTAATAGAGGTGGAAAAATGACCACTGAGCAAAGGCTGAATGAAAAAAAAGAAATGCTTTTATTATTTAGTCTTAAAAAAAACCCCTCGGGGTGACATGATAACAGTCTTCCAATATAAAAATTGTTGTAAGGAGAACAATCATTTGCTGTCAATGTTGCCACCAAAAGCAAAACAAAAATAATCGGTTGCAGTAGGACAGATTTATGTTATATCTCAGGAACACCTTTTTATTACAGTTAAGAACGGGTTACCTACATCTCTTGTGGAGTGCCTGTCATTAGAGATTTTAAAGAGTAGTTTTGATAGATTACTGTTAAGATTGGTCTAAATATACTTGTTCCAGCCTCCAAGCAAGATGATGTGATATTCTGAGTTCCTTTGCAGTTCCACATTGCTAGGATTCTACATTTCTCTGAAAAGCGTTTTAACTTAAGCTTTTAAATTGCAGTTACTCTCAAAATGTCTTTTGCACATTTAACAAAATGCTAAGGACTTTTTTGCTCCACCAAGAAACAAAAAAGAAAAGACGAAGAAAGAAAATATTATACAGCCTTGAAATCGGAAGATTTAGGAGTTTTCCTGCTTGTTTATTTAGTGCAACATAGTGTATAAGTGAGGGAATAATATTTTCCATATACTATAAATAAAAAACTGTTTCTGTAAAAGAGTTTAGTAAACATTTTTCTAGCTCACTCTGCTGAATGAAAGGAGCAATCTTACAGCATAGCAATTGTAGAAATAACTATTACTGCAGCATATCTTCTCTAATGTATGCATTTGTATTTCACCATAATTTTTTTTTTTTTTCTGAGTGACTTGGATCATGAAGTTTCTTGAAAAATTCTGACATTATCTGTATTTATAACTTCTCTTAGGTCTCCAAACAAAATAAAGGTCACTGAGAGAGGAACTGACTTTTACTAACTTGTATGCAAATTGGAAACAAATCTTTGCTCAAGACTTTTAGTCACTAAATAAATAAGGATTATCATAATGGATAAAATCTTGGCAAAACTTCCCTGAAGGTCAGTGCAACCCTGATTTGGTTGAACGGATTTATCAATGCCTTCAAAGATGTATCTGTTTCACTAAGAGAATGAAATTTAATTTAAATGTGAGAAGGTAAAATGAACTGGCTTTTGTGTTGGTGAATCATGAACAGAAGGAGAGCTGTGATGCGTGGGGTGGTCTGGGATGAAAAAAACCCACAACTGTTCCACCTTAACCATGGATCTGTTAGCATTTAAAAGTTGCATTTCTTGCTTTGTATAGAAAATGTCGTAGTGGCTCATATCAAATCATTCCTGTTATGATACTGGAATATTCTTTATGTTAAGTTGCAGTTAGCTGTGCTTTTCATTCCATCCCTGGTATTTGTGGGATGTTTAGAGTCGGGCATAATTTCATTCTTATTCTGACTTCTCACAAGTATTCATTGTTAACCTGTGCAGGCATCTTACATTGACCTGTTATGTGACACCTGCACCAGGATGAGGTCTGTGCTGCCCCAGTTGTGAATTTCAAGCTGCTTACAATGAACAGAGAACACCGTACGCTTTTTAAGGTACTCACAACTTCTTTCTGACTTAAAACAAAATGAAAAGTTAATGCATTAAATAACCTCACTCTTTGGGTAGTCCCTTGAAAATACCTGCCATCTTAATAGGTTCAATCATTAATCAGACACTTAAGAGTAGCTGAGTAGTAGCTGTGCAACTTATTTTTGGATTTGCTTTTTATGACTATTACTTGATCTCAGTCTGGACAGCACATACCCAATGGACATAAAATACCTTCGTTTACAACCTCTGACTTTTCACCAATATTTTTTCAAAAATATCACTGAAATAAATGAAACAAGTTGTAACAGAACTAAATGCTAAAAATTAAACCCAAATGAAGCAAAAATAAGCATAATTTCAAAATTATGTGTTAAGTGCATTTTTCCAAGAATGTTTTTAGTGTTTACTTCTAAACACTTTACCATCTAAGAATAGATTCTGAGGGCAATAAAAGTTGCATTTTACTGATTTTGATGTTGGAAATAAGATAAGTGGGCTTACCTTTCACTGAGTGTGACTTAAGTTATGGACTAGGATCCAAATAATGACATTATTCTCTCCCTATTCACATATATAATAAGGAATATGGACAGAATATTTTCAGTAAGGCATCCATACGTCTGATTGCAGCTGCCTATGTTGAGGCATATACTACTTCTGTGCAAAACAAATGAGAGTCCTCAATTACTGTATCCAGCTTTCATATTTGTCTTTTTAAAGGTGCTTTACATGGCCTACAGAATTTTAATGCCCCTAATCAGGCACCAGCTGATTTTTTTTTGTGTGTGTACAACCCTGTTTTAGTCACCTTCACCTCATTCTTTTGTCGTATCTGGTATTAAGCCTAACTGTGATATAGAGTTTCATCTCCTTCAGTATACAACTGAAGTCATTATAGAATTAGTATTTTTCTTAGAATACTTTGGCCACAGAATGTATAAAAATGTCTGAAACATATTAAAGAGATTTGCCTGGAAAGTCTGTTTTCAAGCTTACATTATCACTAAGAACATTCCTAAAAATAATTTAATATGTTCTCTAATTTATCTTGAAGTTACTTAACTGGGACAAAACCAGGATAAAAAACAAGAAGAAAGGCTTCTTTGATCATTTGCTGTACTGAAAAATACCAAAACAATGAGTTAATAATTATTAGTACATAAGGTATGTGGTATTTCTGGTCTCTGTATTAGTGTACCATCTAACAGATTTGAAAAAAAAAGAAAAATCACCTAAATCACCTTAACTGTGTGTTTCTTTTACATTATATAATCTAATATTATTTATCTGAGTGATTATTCACAAAAGAAATCATATATTTATTGGAGGTGAATTGTTACTTTACAACACAACTGAGGAACAGGACATTCAAAACCTTCTAACTGTCCTCTGCTGAGGCAATTAAATGAGTCAGATAAGAGATCTGGCCGCACAGTTCACTACGAAGGCAATATATCCAAATGAAATTAATTACTTCATAGAAACATGACAAGAGCAATTAAATCCAAGTGCTGATCCTGGCCAGTGTGTCTTCCTGTAGCCTGCTCTAAGCCTCTGGCTTGTAAGATTAAAAGATTGAACAGATTTAAATTTTGTTAAAATTAACTTCTCCTGTTTATCTACAGTGTATAAACAGGTAGAAATTTAGTTTTTTAAAAGTCTTAATTAAAAGAGACCAGAACACAATATACTTTTGGACCAATCATTATTAATCAATATATCTTGAATTTTTAGTACTGAATATTGTCCAAACCATGTCATTGAATTCTATATTGTACACTCAATCCATTTTAAAAATAATAATGATTTAAAAAATTCTTGAAAATATCATTAAATAGATTGGGTAATGAGTACATTCTGTGAAATCTATTTGTATCATTCAATAGAAGAAATGAAGAAAAAGTCATTGCCTGACCAACTTCTCTGTAGATTAAAAACTCATTTCTAAAGACTTGGATAGCACTTTGCACAATTATAGATGCTGAAAAATAATAAATTTAAAAAATTAGAATTTTTTGAAGATTATATGGAGCTTTCCATTCATGATCCCTAACTGATTTTAGACAAAAATCAGTGGTAAGACACGGTAGAATCATAAAGTTTGGAATTACTTGCAGGTGGCTCTTGGGCACCATGGATAATGCATTTTGGTTAGTATCATGTTTGCTTTGAAGAATCTTGTAGAACAGAAACGACACATCAGACATCGTAGTATGGATTTCTCTTTCATGTACACTGATGCAATTTTCAATGATATTCGATGGTACCTTGAGTACTATGATTATGTAGGGGTTTGAAAAGAAACAACACAAAGCAATACAGAAATATACATTACAGTATAAAAGGTAAAGTAAGGCCAAAAAAAAGTTGGAGTATTGAAGTATATTAAAGGATTAAGTTTTAAGTTACAAAAAATGTTTGCATTTATAAGGCATGATTTAATTATTAACTAATGAATGATGGCTTTCTTCTACATGATAAAATAGGAGTGTATACATGATAGAAAAATAAGCAAAAGCATAAAATCACTGACAAACCAGCAATTGTGTCAGTCTCTGGGAGGGATGCACTGACCAATTTTAGGAAGAGATGCAATGAAACTGATACGTAACACGGTGCAACACAGAGTGTGATTCTGATTCCAGCAGTTATGCAGATGGTCCGTGCAGCGGCTCTGACTCTTCAGGAAGACACAGGAGAAGTGGGTCTAAGGCGGGGGTGGGGGAAGTTCCACAAGGATCTCTCAGATGTTTCCAGCAACTGTTCTAGGACCAGAGGGTTTATCTATACCCTGTCATGGAGAATGGCATAGAGATGCTCAAGCTAATGTCAAGTCAGTCGAGATAGCCGCTTGGCACAGAAAAGCACTGTGTAGGAATACTAATTCAGACACTAAAATCACTGCAGATGAATTAGCAATGCTAATTGACATAGACAGTGCCTCAATGAGGCACTTGTACTGCTTTTGGTACCGATGCTACTATCTCTGCCAAGCTTTGGCGATTGCTTGCGTCATGTGGTACTCTGAGCATAGAGTATTTGTTCAGATAGAACTTCTTTTGAACTTACAAAATTGTCAAGTATTTTCATATCTTTCTTCAACTTTAAAACTCAATTTATAAGGACAAAGCATACTAGAAATACCAAAATAAAACTGTTATCAGGGCATATAGGACTAGACTTTCTAATCAAAATTATGAAAATAAATTTTAAAAATTGGGGAAATAAGAAGAAAGTATTTTATGCTTATTACCTAGATAAGAAATAGTATTTTCCCCATATCCTCTATGGTCTTAGAATTTTTTTCATTTCTGAACTTCAATATGAATTTTACTCAGAAAAAAATATTTTGAGATGTTACCTTGATAACGTGTAATTATAAAATAATCATATGGTATTTTCAAAAACAATCATGCTGACCACTCAGCAAAGTCAAAGTTGCTATTGACTTTGTTTATGTCAAAACCTGATAACCACTAAACCCTCCACAAAGTGTTATGAAACCAGATTTCTGAGAAATTTGAAACAATAAATCTTTTAATTTTCTTTTTTAATATATACTTCTACTGGATTTTTGATTCTCTGATTGTGTTTACTAATCATTATTTATTGATATCTATATACTGGTAATCTGTTATTCATGCTGTCTTTGAGATCTCTTTTTTAGTTTTAAGCAAACTATTGCAATCTGCCTAGAGTCCCATGCCAAAAACATTCAGGGAGAACAGCATGTGTTATCGTGATATATTAGAATTCAAGCAATACGTGTTTTTCACTTCCAATCACCAGAATTTCCATTTTTGTGAAATAGCAAAAATTTATATTAATACCTTTCCAAATTGTTATAATTTAAGTGCAACTACAGGAGTTGTGTCCATGCGGTAGAAAACACATAAAAGCTCCCTTTATAAATGCTATGATGATTTTTTTTTAAAGCACTCTTATGTTGAAAGACTACTGCATGTTACAGTCTGCACTTCTTGTATTAGAGCTAGTTTTGTCAGATCAACAGAGCCTTGAATGTGTTCAGCACCAAGGGAGGCTGACGCAGGGTTCTGCTTCAGGGATTTGTGAGGCTCATTATCATACTGTACGAGTTATAATTACACTTCTTGAGAGTAGGAGGATGCTTTGTCAAAATCTCCAGGATGTATAAGATGATAACATTTCAAGACTTATTTGTAGCTCTGGAACAACAGGCAAACAGATACATTGAAAATATAGTATGGCTCTGTTTGCTGTGCGCTACACTGGTACAGTTGTTTTTATTGTGGTATCTGTATTTTCTCAGGGTTTCTATTGTCTCTGCTTCTGTTTAGAGAAGTTTTCATGATGTTCTATGTCTCATAATGCTTTGCAGCTCAAGTAAAATTTGTATTAAATATATTTTAAAATTAGATTCCATCTAATGTTATTTTAAGGCCCTTCTCCAGGTTGTTATAATAGCCAGAGGAAAAAAAGAAAAGGATATGATGAAGGAATTTTTTTTTTTTTGTGCTCTTGATTTAGCCTTACTGCAGTCAGTGAGCATTCACCATTGAATTACCTCTAAATTCAAGCTTCTGCACATATGTGACAGTGTAAGACATGAAAGGCTGCAGTTTGATAAACACTTCTTTCAGTGCCTGTGCTGACTCAGGCTGTCCCTACATATCTGACACTCCTTATCTTCATTTCCCTTGGTTAAAATAACTAGGGAAAATGGCTTATTTTTACTCTGGATCAGTATTTCAGTCCCATGGTACAGACCTACAAACAGTTGTACTAGCTTAACTGAGGAGATGGCATAAAGGCTACAATGATTGATGAGAACTCCTTAAGACAAAACTGATGCTGAAAGAAATGTTCTTCAAAATACCCTGCAAAGACTTACATTAAATGAAATTCCTTCTTCTGTTGTTTGTAAATGTGAGTAATAGGAAGGGGACAGCTGTTTGGAACCAACTATGTATTGATTTTTCTATTATGCACTACTAATTTTTTTACAATCCTGATACTTGTAATATATAGTTTGTTGTTTGGTTTTTTTTCATCAATAAATCAGATTTTTTCTAAAAAAGTGCAAAACCCCAAGCAGTTAAGAAATAAAATCCTATTTTAATACCAACTACTCTTCCAACCCAGGAAAATCAGGCTTTATTAAATTGCCTTTTCTATGGTTAAGTTTATTCTACTGGCTTCATTCAAATTTATTTTTTTTTTCTCTCTTCTGAGTACTTATTACTCTTTTCACTTCTTGAATTCATATAGCATGATTTAACATGATTCTTACTATCCTCAATAAATCTTGAATAGATTTTCTTAAGTATAAAAGTACTTCACTGGTAACTTATCATTAACAGAATGTTCCCAGGAAAATGCTGAAAAATAGATACACCAAGAGCCTCTGTTCTCACAGAAAAATGTGACCTGAAGAATTCTTGTTACTAACAGGTGTGCCCATCAGCTTGCAGAAGTCAATTCTCTACTGCATTTTGGGTTATACTTCATTATTTTACTTCTACCAAGTTACGTTAGACTAATGCAGCATCGTATATGAGCAAAATAGATAGATACAGTTCTTTGTTTAAATTAAAGTCTAATCCAAGTTCTTCTAAGATCTTAGTTTTAAGATCTTATCCTTTCCAAGGAAAAACAGATAACAATGTCATTGATTCTCTTAATTAAAGTTTCTGCCACTGAATACTTCTTTACAAAAGAAATACAATAACAATTATAGTTGTGCACAAAGGAGTCCACGGACTGTGAAGGGACTATCTCAAATGTCGTCTTCTTTTTAATCTCAGTAACAGAAGCAATGTGTTTATTTTTGTTTAAGAAGTTCTTCGGCATTTCTAATCAATGTCATACATCTCTTTTCCCATTATTTTTTCCCCAGTAGGTTCGCTTTCCTTCATCTGCATGCCATCTTGATTTTTTGTGAATATGATTGGTCCAAACCTAAGTTTACATTTCTGTATAGTGGTGTGCCAAGAGCATGCCTTATCAATTGCCATTCCTTCACAAGGATTTTTTTTAATGTAAAATTCATTTTATATTAAAATATCAGAAAACAAACATATTCAGTTTTGACCCTCAGTCTCCAAACCACTTAAGAAATATATTCATAGGATTCCATTGAAATAAAAATTAACATCAATAGGATCAAGGCCACAGAAATTAATTCTGAAATAACACACAGCTTTTGGTTGTTAAAGGCATTTGCCATTCACCTCCTTGTTTTTCTCTTCTAATTTGAAGAAAATTTCTGACGACTACTTTAAGCTTCAATAAATATAATTTTTCATTATTACAGGAGCAGAATGAAGTCAGATTTCCTTGTAAAAGGACATTTATTCTTCTCTGTATTATTTTAATTACCACTTCAAGAGACTATATACATTCATCTCAAGTACTAAAAACCAAAAGGCTTCAGGATGACTTTGAAATAAGCCTGCTTATATTGTTATTCCAATGCCAGGGTTACAAGTAGCTATTCCACTGCTGAGCTTGTTACCTCTTTTCCTTCCAGGAATCTATTTGATTTTAAATATTATTTTGAATTGACAAAATTGTATGTGGCCTATTCCTTTTGGCACAGTGTCAAGATGGGTTTGCCCCCTCAGCTCTAATCTTAGCTATTTTTATTTTTATCCTGTCTTAATTTTTCTGTGTATGACAAACATTTTTTCTTAGCTACATTGTGAGTATGTGTTTTTAAGTACCAAATTAAGAAATACTTAGCTGATATTCCATGTTGATGATCCAATGTACTATTAATTCATAGCTCATAAGTTGAAAGAGAGTCACTTTCAAGAAACAAGGCAGTGTTTAGAGGGCAGGAATAATACCCTCTAGATATGGACTTAAACGAAGGTTTCTACAATGTTTACAGCTCAGGAGACTGATTCACAAGCGTGATGGCTTCCCTGAGCTGCTGCAGAAAGCCTGGACCCCACCGTGCAGCCTGCCTTGCTCTGCCTCCTTTATGCAAAAACAGGTCAGACAACACAAAATGCTGAAATACCTTCACTGTAGAGCTTGGTATGTTAAGGAAAAATAGCCACAGTGAAAATTTTCTTCGTTCTGTGAGTCTGTAGTTTGCTCTCAGTGCAAAGGAGTGCAAACCTCCAAATTAGGAGCAGAGTGTACGGCTGTGGATAACGCTTTCTCTAGCTATGTATGAAGCTGTTCATTCATATGTACAAAGGCTAGTATAATTCACAGATCAAATATTTTTCAAGGTCACTTACAACATTCTTCACTGCAATGACTTTAAATTTGCTGTGGGGTTTTGCTGGACTTTATCTCTTTCAAGAACAGTCTTTCAAATTTTATAGAAAGTAGACTTTAAAAAAGTTTATTAGTAGCCCAATTATATTTTTGTCAAAAATAATAACCTCTCCATATTGCTTGTTTTTGTTTTCTAGTTAGTCAAAAATTTTACTAGCTGTAGGCTATAATATCTGTCATTTATTGTAAGAAATGGGGTGGAGTAGGGTTCTTCCCGTCACAGCTGATGACACCTAATTATATACCAGAAAATAGAACTCCCTGGGGATGAAAAGAACTCAGATCATGCACAAGTGCAATTGTTTAAGGCTATTTTGGATGGTGTGGGTATTTATGAGCTCTATTAATAATAAATGAACTAATGTTGTAGCTCTACAATTTGCAGACAACCTCATCTGACCGTTGTGAAGATGTTAGCTTTCTGGCAATAATGAAAGCAGATAAATATTAATATCTTCAGGGGAAAAAAAAAAAACAAACCAAAAAACCAACCCCCCAAAACCAACCAAACCCTCTTATCACTGTATAATGGTTGAAAGTACATAAAATGTAATGAGAAATATGAAAACTGTTGGGCATTGTAGTTTGGGGTAGCTAACTATGTTTCTGCATTTATTAAAAGCCACATTAGATATTTTCTTAGTAACAAAAGCCATTATATTTTTACCCTTCAACCAGTTACTTAACCAAGAGTATTAATTACTTGTTGAATTACATTGCTGGAGAAATATACAGATGCACAGAAACTTTGTAAGCCTTTGCACGTAACTTTTTGCTGTACTTTTTATACCTGTCTAAAAGCTACCTGAATGCTGCATAATTCCAGGTATGTTGGAAAAAAAAAAAAAAAAAAGAAATGAGCCCCATATAAAAGACCACTTATCATACTCACTTTGTAATTTTATGTTGATAGACACACAGAAGCCCACACGAATGCCAGTAAATGCCTTCTAAGCACTTGTTCCCAGTTTCAAAATGTTGATAGTCACAAAGCTTGTTAGCATTTTGTTTGGGGTTATTCTTACTTTGTTACATAATTAATTCCACAAAATTTGCACCATACCTAACAGGAAAATAATTCATTCATGTTTGCCACTGTTTATAGTGATCACTATAATGCCTATGGAGCAGGACAAAATATAAACCTAGCATTTGCCTTAATTTCTTAAAATCTGAGGAGGACATGCATTTACCCACTCTGATGAAGGTGAGTATCTACACTTGTAGCACACTGCCTAATTAGGAAAATAAGAAGTACCTTCTGAATTGGGGGGTCAGGCTAGCTCTATTCCTTCCACGTGGTTTTACAGCAGAGAAAGTTTCTGCTTGCTGAGGGATTTCTATGCCAGTATGTGATGTAGGTGCATCCTGGGAGTCCTACACATCCTGGGAACTGGGTCAGGAGTGGAGAGATGACACAGAGAGAGTGTTAGAAAACTTTTACAACTCTGTAAGTCACATATGCTTATTTTCCTGGTGGGTCCAGCAGTAGCAGGCATGGTGGTGCTGGGTTGATGGTTGGACTTGATGATCTTAGAGGTCTTTTCCAACCTTAATGATTCTAATACTGTGCAAGCTTTTTTTCTTTGATTTTCCTACAGCTAAACTGTCAGTTATAGCAAACAAGGACAGAATATTTTCATTGCTGAATTCAATCAGCATAACCAGGTACTGTAAAAGACTAAAAAAATAAAAAAGACAAAATAACAATGCAAGTCAATTGCTTTTATCTCCTGTCAGTGAATTTAGTAATTATTTTCATTAGCATAAACCTATCTTTATGATCACACAATTTCATATGACTGCTCATATATTTATATATCAGATCTAAGTGTAAAATAATGGAAGGATCCCCTGGCAGGACAGGACGGACATAAAAGCACGAGGATATGAGCAATTGTAACCCTGAATCCTAAATGCAAAGCAGTACCAAGGGTACAGCTATAGTTCAAAGTCTACAGTATCAGCTACAGAACAGATCGGACTTCTTTCACAGCTTGATACAATTCTATATATCAAGCCACTTTATGAGCTACGCTTTAATCAAAAAATATAGCTCAGAGAAAGATAGCCTGATAGAATTCCTTTCTTCTTCTTCTCTCAGAAAATGTCCATTGTCTATTTATTTAGGTAATTAATCTATTTTGCATACCACCTCTCCAACCCAGAGCCTTCTCTTTCAGAGAGATTAGGAGAATCAAACACAAGAAATGTACAGGAACTAAGAAAGAATCTTTTTCTTCTGGTTCTCTTCCTATTGTTGAGGCCTATAATGCAGGTACTTTTGCATCTAGGTACCACAATGCATAGGAAATATGAGAAAATGTGTCTGTGTTGCAGGCTTGAATTGGGATTTTGCTGGTTATCCCCAAGCTCACAGAGTTGGGCACAGTGTAAAAAGAGGCATCTGGGAGCAAGTTACAAGATCCTTCAGCAAGGGGGCCATTATTTCTTTTCCAATGTGTAACAAATAATAGTCTCTCTTAGGATGGTCTTGATAATGAATAACCTGTTCTGATCGTGTTTTGTGTGATGGTGTTCTTTAAACCTCTGGTATATTATATGCACAGACATAAATGTGCATCCACATACACACACGTACAAAGACTACTTCAAAAATTTTCTGTTTAGAATGCCACCAGCTAAAATGCCCTAGCCTTAGGTGGTTCTAATTATTCTAGAACTCTTCTTGCCTATGTACTCTTATATAGCTGCTATAATAGAACTCTGTGATCCCCAAAATTCTAGACATCCATCTCATTTCTAACAAGGCATTAATAGGGTCAAAGATTCACCCTCATTCACTGAGCAACATTAAACATGAATAATTGGAGGTACTCTTGCTATTTTTAAACAGCCAAGGGAATCTCTATACCAATAACTTATTTAAACCAGTAGCAGTGAGATAGTAATATTGAATCCATTAATAATTTCCAATTTATGAATTTCTGTTTTACTTTTCTGAATCAGAAGTGTAAACCTATCATAGCAATTTTCAGAAACCTGAGGGACTTCTCTTCTCTACTTTCTTTTAATTATAATAAAGCATGGGGTTCATTGCAGCTGACCAGTACATGTCGGAGAGGGCAAAGCATACTTTTCTTTGAGATATTTCTAATAGGAAGAAAAAAAAAATCATAAAGTCTGTAGGTCAGTGTTCATATAACCAAGATCTACTAAATATACCATTCTTCATTGAAAAGAATGTTCAAGGCATCTTCAGGGCAAAATGCAGATGTCCTTGTCCATGAAGACCTGAGTCTCATACCACTGAAGCTGATGATCCAGGTCTCCTCAGAGCACCTCCACACCTCCCTGAGGTCACACGAGTTTCCCTTGCTTTTGCAAGATGGTTTTCTCTTGGGGTAGGGTGCTATTCCACACATAAAGGAATTAGAATCTGTCCAAGTGCTCTATCACCTTTATTAATACATAATGAAATGTTTTCCTCATTTTAAAGAGTTACATAAACTATAGTGCTTTTTCCCCCCCTCATATCACCCAAATAGTCCTATTTTGTTTCAAGCCACTAGTTACTATAGCAAATAATGTACTAAAGAGTGAATATAGATAGCATAGCTGTCATCTAGATAGATAATATCTACGTGCAATATGAGACCAATGGCTTAGATTTCTGCTTTTAAACATATGATGTTTTTCTGAGTAATTTGAAATCTTTCCTGTTTTCTAGTTGTAGCTTATCTCTGTAAAATGTTTCTGTTGTTGTTTAATCACTTACTGTCTAAAAGTATGACAAAAAAGGCATAATTTGAAGTCAGGTTCTGACTGAATATAAGGGGAAATTTTTCACTATTAGGAGAGTCAAGCATTTGGAGCTGGCTGCCCAGACAGGTTGTCAAATTTCCAGCCTTGGAGTTTTACAGACCCAGCTGGACACAAACCTGGGCAACCTGGTCTGATCTACCAGTTGATCCTGGTTTGAGCAGGAGGTTGGACTAGAAACATCTTCAGGTTCCTTCCAGACTGAATTATCATATTAACCTATGCTGCTAATACAAGTCAATATTGAATGCTAGGTGCATTAAACTTTTCACTTTCAAATTGACTCTTCCTTAATCCTAATGTCTCCCCACAGTTTCCCCCAGGCATACATGGAAACAGTAGTGTTAGTTTACCAGTGACAGGGACTGTGGAGCTTAGTGCTAGTCTACTATCTTGGAGAACAAAAAGTACTTTCCTCCTGTGTTAGTGCCTAGATGTTTTGCATCTTAGGTATCCTAAATAAGACTTCATGTCTTCTCTCACGCACCATCTCTCCTTCTAACATCCAGGTCGTTATAGACAGTTGCATGTTTAATCTTATTTTGGTCTGCCTTGGTTTATAATTTAAAAGAGATTTCATCGTGGCACTTTTGTTTCATGGCCTAGGGATGAAATGAGGATGGACAATTTCTGTTGTTCATTATGCTTTATTGAGATGAAAATTTAGCTGTGAAAAAATAATCTCTCTGGCTTTTCAAAATCTTCCCATCTTTATCCTTGGTCTCCATGACCAAACAGTTGTTGAAACTCAAAGCTCAGGTTTAGTTTTCCTCTCACTCTGCCTGTTTCAATGCTAAATCCACACTTTTATTTCCATTCTGTTCTTCCATTTAACCTCTCTGGTCTGGACTGGATTTCACTTGAACTGGACAGTTTCTTTCTGCCAGAGCCAAGTATTAGATATCTAGAAGCACACCATCAACAATCTGCAATTGCTGTTTAACAATGTGCTGGACCTGCAAATTGAAAAGAATGTCCTCCTTTATACTAGAATAGAGAATGTTCTACGTAAGTAAAGTTGTATGAGGCTAGAGTTGCTAATCATCTTTATGTTGTATATTAACTTTAGTTTTTGAAAAGCTTCTAATAGAGTAGATTTTCATATAGAAGACTAAATAAATATCTTTCAAACAAAGGCCACTCCCAACCAATTTCTAAATAACTACTCCAAAGTGTGATGCTATTATATAGTTAAAAAAAAAGAAAAAAAAAAAAAAAAGGCTGGCAATTATTTATCATTGGCAAACAATATATTCTTTTCTGCTTTCATTCTCAGGAATAAATGAATTGTTTTCTATGACATTAAAGTTAAAAAAAAAAAAAAAGAAAAAGAAAACCGCAAAGAAAATCAATGTGAAGCAATCATTTGCCATGGAAAACATATACCCAAATAGATGAAGTTTATTGATATTCTAAGCAAGTGAAAGCAGAATCTTATAATGAAAATAATCAGACTACCCTAAAAATAAGTGGTATTACTACCATCTAGTAAAATATCTGTTCAGATATGCTTGGAGAAATTAATGCTCAGTATTATTAAAAGCCAATGTGGTTGCAGAAACAAAGCCAAATCAAGCAACTGTTCCCTCTGCATTTAAATATGACTGTGTTGGAATTATACAGTTTATGTATGTCCTGGTATTGAAATCCCAGCAACGTCCTACAGTAACCATCTCTGGAGTATTCTGTGCACACGTTACAGTCATTTTTCTTTCGGCGGCCTGCAGTCACTGTCAGCTATGGATCATTAAATGTTGAGTACAGCATGCCATAAGAACAGGTTCACTCTCTAGGTCTAGTTCTGGATGAGAATAGTTAGTATGCATTGACGAAACATTGTGGGACTTTAGATGGTGGGTAACAAGCAAAGTACTTTCAGCTTCACTGTATGCAAGGAAAATTCAAGTACATATGTAAAGAGCTTGCCCCTTTTCTAGATCTCAGTCCATGATCTCTGAGTGAGACTTTTCTCATTCAGCACCCCACGAGTTCAGTGTGATCAAAATGTATGTCACCCAAAGCATTATGAAAATCCACAAGGTCATTCAACACATGGTCTGTCCATAGCTGAAAACTGTCTATATTTTTACACAACCTTTGCAGAGTTGAACTGAAGCTATTTTCATGACTTATTGGAGACATAAATGTGACTCACACTCCCATTCAGTGCACTCCTGCCTTATGCATCTAATTATGTGAAAAGACTATCAGGTTGCAAAAGAGGAGGAATATTTGCCCATGCACAAATGTCAAACTCTCTGGTCACAGGCATGCATCTTGTATGCTCAGAAAATTGGTAGTACCATCTACAGTTTATTCATGTGCTGGTGGGGAAGTTCAATAACTGAACATGGCTTGGGCTGGCATAACCCTGCTTGTGCAATTTGGATTATAATTTCTATTTCCTTTGCTTTCCCTCTTCTTCTGTAGTGCCCTGTTTGACATCTTTCTAAACTGAAAGCAGAAACAGAGTTCTGTCTGAATCTGGATTGTATCTTACTGATTCTTTACAGGCAGATGCTTTCTAAATAAATGTCATCCTACGTTTTCCATTTCTTAATCTCTTTCCCATAGGTTCACCTCCTTTATAGGGAATGCTGGCTTCACTATTGCTGTCCCTCTGACCAGCTACAACAGAGAGAAATCCTGTGCCTGAACAAAACAGCTAGAAGGGAACTCTGTCTTTTCACTGACCAACCTAACACCAGCTTGTATAGGTGCCTGTGTCAAGCTGTATCTACAGCTGAGTGGATATTAACTGAGGGGATATCAACTGAGGAAGCATTTAAACCCTCGCAGTGTGAATTTGAATCGACTCCATTTGGCCAGATCCTAGGCTTCTGTATTTTCAGTTTCCCTATTGCTTTCTGAGACCTGGCAGATGATAGGTAGATTTTCAGATAATCCTTGCTCTGTTTTCCAGTCTGTAGATGTCAGTTAGTGATCTCTCGGTTGTGGTGGTGTTTGTGTGCAGCTGAAATGATTCCATAAAGATACAGAAGAAAAAAGATTTTTCTAATGATATCTGCTGCCTACTATTTCTCTATTGTCCAACAAAACCAAAATGAATTTTTCAAGATATTTAGGAAATGTGTACCATTTCCTTCTGCAAATATTAACTATCAAATACAAACTCATAGGAAGCCAAAATACTTTCAAATTACTATTTCAGCTCAGTACAGTAGAATAAGACCTAAGTAAATTCTACCATTCTCCCAATAACTTCTTCAGCTGCAGCTTAGAATAGCCTGATTAGATAGTAGCTCAGTCTATCTAGCTAGAAGGAAATAACTTTTCCTTCTATCTCTTTTCTGAGCCTTCAGCTTCTGTTGCATACACATGAACTCTTAATACTGTTCTCCAGTAAACAGTCCCTTTAGAATGCAAATATCTCCCAAAATAAGTCTGCCACACTGAATCTGGCTCCACTGAGCCCCACCATGTAAAAGAGTTTATTTGTCACTTATTTGAACTAGATATGAAAAATACAGTGCAAAAACCAGTTCTATTTTTGAATGCTATTAACTCATTAACTCCCACAACCAGCTATATAAAGAGTGCCTGCAAAGAATGTCTTGCATGGTTTGTCAATTCTTTGCTCAGTCATCCTTTGTGTTCAGTACTAACCTAAACTACAGTAATCATAGAGTAATCATAGTCAGTAATGATGCTGGAAGGGACCTCTGGAAATCATCTGGTCAAATCCCAAAATGTAACTCAAGTCATTTAGGACCTTGACCAGTCAAAATATTTCCAACAACTGATATTTCAAAACCTCTCTGTAAAATCTGTTCTGGTGTTTAATCACCTTCATTGGGACTTTTTTTTTCTTTATGCCTCGTGAAAATTTCCCTTGCTGCAGCTTGTGCCTATCGTCTCATGCATGTCACAGTGAAGAGTCTGGGTCCATCTTCTTTGTAACCCTCCTTCATGCAGTTGAAATTTTCAGGTAAATCTCCCCTTATCTTTCTGTTCTCCAGGCTAAACAACCCAGCTCTCTCAACCTCTTCTTGTGCAACACGTGCTCTAGCCCCCAACATTCTTAATGCTTCTCCACTGGACTTGCTCTAGTTTCTGCAGCTCTAGCATTGATGACCTGAAAGCCAGAGACAATTTTCTGGATGTGTCTCAATAAGTGCAGTACAGTGAATAATTGTCTCTGTCAACTGGAAAGCTACACTCTTGCTATTGCAGCCCAATATGCAGTTAGCCTTCAGCACCACAAGACCACAAGCTGATTCATTTTTTGCTTCATCCAACAGAAGCTCCATCTATCCACCAGCTCTTTGTGAAAATTAACTCTATCCTAGCCAAAACCAGGAAAATAATATATGAAAAAGTTTATGCTTAATAGATCTTACGAATTCTCCTAATACATTATTGTAACATAGCCCATTGTTTTACTATCTCATTTCCGTAATTGTTGGGGGTTTTTTAAGGTTTCAGTTACTTGCAAAGCACAAAAAAGGAGTAGTCAGTTGAGAGAAGCATAATAATAATAATAATAATAACAACAACAACAACAACAACAACAACAATAAACGAAATTACACAGGGAACCAGAAGAAATGGCATGCAGTAGATATTACTGTCTTTTCTGGATAATAAAAATGAAACCTGAAATGTCACATCATTAATCTATATCTGGTATAATTAAAAATAGTGGAAATCCTCTGCAGTTTGGTATGATTGTGATATTACAACCCTGTTGTTTTTTCTAAACATTTTAATAGCTTCCACTTAAAAATTAACTCAATTAGCTAATTAATTTAATTTTAATGAATTTTAATTACATAGCTTTTTAACTATATAATTCATTGCTAAGGAGGACTAATACCCACATTTATTCTCAGTTTATGAAGTCTTAGACATGTGACATTATTAACATTAAGATACTATTGCTAAGACATGTATCACCATAGAACACAATGACATAAAATCGTAGAAGCAGCAACACATTTCTTTGAGTTTTCAGTTAAAACTCAGCATTAGAAAGCCAGTTCAGGCTTACAGGTTTTTTCCAGCTGAAGTTCACAGTTCTTATTTAAGCAAAATACAAAGCTTGCAAAATTTCTTCTGCTTCAAAGCAGTAAAAAAGTTCAGAGCTGAATTTTTATGAGTGCTAACAAAGGCACAGTGTGGAGCCATGGCAGTTTACATCAGTCAAGAATCTGGCCTCTGACAGTGAAAAGAGTCAAAGAAGTGACTACAATGTTATTATGCGTTATTTTAAGTCCACAAAATGAGTTCGATGTAAGCATATTAAATGGAATAAATGAGTCCACAGATAAGAATAAAGCAGGTGAGAATCAAGACCACCTCCCCTCCCCAGTGCGGCACAGAAGGAAGCGTCTTCATGGTCACTGGTCAGCACAACTAGTGTGTCCTGAAGACTTCCCTCACATATTCCAAGCAGGGAAAGAAAACATGGCCATTGTGTTGAGAAACCTTCTGACTGATGCCCCAAGAGTTATTGTCAGGGAGAAAATCACTAGTGTCTAATAGATATTTGAATTTAGGAGAGGCAGTGTGTGTGAATCCCCTAGATGCATTTGAAGCTTGCTAGCAGGTTAGGGAAAGATGACTACTGTAGGTTATTTATCTTCCTTGGCTGGTTGTTATGGTCTGTATGAATTTCAGCTTCTGGTTAAATGTGACTCTCAACTGGTTTTGAGTGTTTAGATAGGTGATACAGCCAACATATTTTTCATCTCAATTTAGCTACAATATTACAATCTTATCTTTCAAATTGTCAAGGAAATGTGTCAAATTGTTCAAGGAAATATTTCTACCCTCTAGCCTTTAAATCAAGGTACACTTCTTTCTGCTGAATTGCAGTATTTAAACTCATTCCTGCTTACAGAAAATCCACATTAATAATGTGTTAAAACTGTCACACAGGAAGTCCCAAGCATCTCCCTCTTTCAAAGAATTGCAAAATCACAGAAGGGCAAAGGTGGAAAGGGACCTACATGATCTTTCTCAACCCCTCTGCACAACAGTGTGTGTTACAGCAGATTTATTAGGGCCATGTCCTGTCAGGTTTTGAATATCTCTGAGGATAGAGATTTCACAACCTCTGTAGGCAACCTGTCCCAGTGCTCAATCACCCTCACAATAATTTTTATTTCTTTTTTATTGTATGTTTAAACAGAACTCCTGTATTTCAGTTCTTGCCCATTGCCTCTTGTTCCTTTGCTGGGCATCACTGAGAAGAGTCAGGCTCTGTCTTCTTTGCCCCCTCTTACCAGGTATTTATACACACTGATAAGATCCTTCTTTGAGCCTTCTTCTCCAGGCTGAAGAGTCCCAGCTCTCTTAGCCTCTCCTCATGTGACACGTGCTCCAGAATCTTAGTCATCTTTCTGGCCCTACACTGAGTTCCAGTAAGTCCAAGTTTCCCTTGCACTGCCAAACCCAGAACTGGACACAGCATTCCAGATGGGGGCTCACCAGTGATGAATGGAGGGGAAGAATCATCTTTCTCAATCTGCTGTCAATGTTCTGCCCAATGCAGGATGCTGTTGGCCACCTTTGCCACGAGGGTGTATCACTGGCTCGTGTTCAACTGGGTGTCCACCAGGACTTCCAGGTATGTCTCAGCAAAGCTGCTTTCCAGATGGTCAGCCCCAAATATGCACTAGCACCTGGAGTTATTCCTGCACAGGTAAAGGACTTTGCACTTCCCTTTGCTGAACATCATTAGATTCCTCTCAGCTCAATTCTTCAGCCTGTCAAGGTCTGCACAATCATCTGATGTATCAGCCCCTCCTTCTAGTTTTGTATCATCTGCAAACTTACTGAGGTTGTCCTCTGTCCCATTGGCCATGTAATTAATGAAGAGGCTGAACAGTATCGGACCCCTGGGGTACACCACTAGTAACTAGCTGGCAGATGAATTTTGTGCCAGTGATCACAATACCTTGAGTCTTGCAGTTCAGCCAGTTTTCAGTCCATCTCACTGTCACTCACCTAGTCTATAGTTCATCAGTTAGTCTATAAGGATATTACAGGGGATGGTGTTGAAAGCCTTACTGAAGTCAAGATAAACAACATCCACTGCTCTTCCCTCCTACACTGAATTAATCATTTTAGCATAGAAAGTGAAAGTTGTTCAAGCATAATTTTCTCTTTGTATATCCCTGCTGACTGCTTCCAATCACCTTCTCCTCCTTTATATGCTTGGAAATGGCTTCCAGAGTTTTTGCTCCATCACCTTTCCAGGGATTTAGTCAATGCTGACAAGTCTATAGTTCCCCTGATTGCTCCTTTTTCCTTTTCTTGGAGATAAAAGTGACATTTGCTCTCTTCTAGAACTCAGAAACCTCCCTCAAGGATCATAACCCTTTAAAGATGATCAAGAGTGGCCTTGCAATTACTTTAACCAGCTTGCTCAGCATTCATGGATACAAACCCTTCTCTGCTGAGGGCAAGTCTTCCGGCTTCTGGACATTTTTACAGGTCTTAGGGCCTAGGGATCCCTGCAGGCAAATTTTGCTATTAAAGACCTGGGAGAAGAAGGCTTTGAGTATCTCGGCCTTTGCCATGTTCTTTGTCATCAGGCCTCCTGCCCCATTCAGCAGTGGGCCCACGTTTTCTCTAGTCTTCCTTTTGCTGCCGATGTACCTGTAGAAGCCCTTCTTATTGCTCTTCATGTCTCTCACCAGATTCAACTATAGATGGGTTCTGGCTTGCTTAGGCCTATCCCTGCATATTCAGACAGTATCTCTATAGTTCTGAGTCACCTTAACTTGCTTCTTCAGGTATGCTTCTTTTGCATGTTTGTGGAACTCCCTGCTCATCCATGCAGGCCTCCTTCAACCCTTCTTTGGCCTCCTGAACATTGAGATGGACAATTTTTGAGCCTGGAAGACCTGAACTTTGGCAATCATAGAGCTCTCCTGGAAACATTTATTTTTCAGAACTGTATCCCATGGGATTCTTCCAAGCAGATGCTTGAACAGCCCAAGTTTGCAGTCCTGAAGCCCAGAGCTTTGGTTCTGCTTTTTGCCCTGTTCCCTCTTCTCAGGATCCTGAATTTCACATTTCATGGTCACTGAAGCCAAGGTTGCCCCTGACCTTCAGATTCTGAAACAGTTCTTCCTTTGTTTTATGTGTCAGGTCTAGCACAGCATCTCCTGTCATTGGCTCCTCGGTCGTTGGTGTCAGGAAGTCATCATCCATACATTCCCAAAACCTGCCCTACAATACCTGCAGCAGGTATCAGAGTGGTCTAAGTCTCCCATGAGGACCAGAGCCTGCAAACATGAGGATTCTTCCAGCTGTTTGAAGAAGACCTCATCTATTTCAGCCTGATCAGGTGGTCTGTAGCAGATACTGACTAAAATATCACCCATGTTCAACTGCCCTCTGATCCTGGCTCCTAAGCTCCTAGCTGGTTCATCATCCAACCCTAAGCAGAGCTCCACATATTCCAGTTACTCGCTCACATCAAGAGTGACTCCCCTTCCTTTCCTTCTTGGATTATCCTTCATAAAGGCCTTGTGTAGCCCTGCAATACTGCAGTCATGTAGGCTATCCCACCATATGTCTGTGATCCCAGTGAGATCAACCTCCATCCCACACAGCAGCTCCCCTGCTGCTTCCTCCTGGAGCTGCTGCATGGCTCAGGCTCAGCCAGCTCAGATGCTTCACTGGATAGAGCTCCCAGCCCCTCCTCAGCTACCAGGGCACTGAACCTGTTAAGGATGTTAAGGAAGCCACAAAATCCAGGTGTTCCAGCACCTCCACTTCCCCCTTCCTTGTACCCAAAGCCCAGCCTATCCTGAGAACCCTTCATCACTGTTCGATGGGCATTGCTGCTTATCCTGTTTGCAATTTGGCCAGTAAAAAGGCTGAGTGTGTATCCCAGAGAAGCATAGTTGTCTATACACGTGCACACCACTAACACATGGGTGGCCAGCCAGATTGCCACAGACAGGCCACTGCTTTTAGTAGCACCCACATATATCACCACCAAAGCCCACATAAAAGATAAGTGTGGACAGTCAAACCCTGTTGCTTCTTTCTGGATGACCAGGACTGAAGCTGAAGTGATAACACACATGCCTTCACTCTCTCAATTTGCAATCACACTCGTAATCAAAGTTCCTTTGAATATCAGCATGGCCTCTACATCCATATAACACCATTCTCAGACCCTGGGCTCTTTACTCAGCCACTGGTTCATGCATGCAATTTTTCCAGATGCGAGTCTCCTCCAACACACCCGCTAGTTTGGCCTGAAGTTTGCTGGTGAATTACACATACAAACATGCGTACACACATGTACAGACACTGGAAACAGGAGCAGAGCCAAGTCTTTCAGTTGCTGGCACTTAGATCTCTCACATGTATGTACGTTATAAACCAGTTCCTCTCTTTCAGGTTCGTTGCTGTCTACTGAATTATGTTAAAATTAGATGTTTTGCACATTTACTCTTTAATGGGTTAATGCTTCTGAATAAATAAAAGGATGAAATTGGATGAAAGCCCTTGGGATTCTGAAAACTAAAATAGCCTCTTAATTTTGATAAAAGAACAGGGGCAGATTTTTATTTAAAAAATTAAACAAAAATTGGAATCTTTTTTCATCTGTAAAGCCTATGTGGCCTGAAGCTGACTTTTTTCCTTACAACTTTCTAAATTGACAAGAAGAAAATTCCCTGTTTTTGCTTGCAGTGCAACACTATTTTCACACTGCTAAACTGCAGCCAACATACTATCAAAGCTTCAAGAGAAAGTCAGTGTGCCAGGTCTTTCTTCTCAGTTTAATATCCCTGACAGTAGAGCGAATATCGATGACAGCATTAAATGTCTTCTGGCAGAGCTTTGCTAAATCTGGAAAAAAAAATAAAAAAATAAAAAAATTTTTTAAAAAATCTAACTACTCAATAAAAGCATGCAGGAATCTTTAAAGTCAGTACAAGAAAAAAAAAATCTCCTTATGTGCAAATTGAAACATGAAATAATTGAAAGCTCTGTACTTTTTTTTTTTAACTCTTTCTGAAATGGCTAGCAATGAAGCAAAAGCTAACTGAATAAAATACACAATAGTAGAATGGGTAAAGGAGAAGGTGATATGCTAGTTTTAGGATGGTTTTGAATTTTTAGTAGATACTTTTTATAGTATGTAAGGGATATTGAATAGAATGACAGTAAGAAAGTGGCAGATATTGTTCTAACAACCCCTTTAACATCTTTCTGAGGAGTACATTGAAAAACACTTTAAATTTTGAACAAGACAGTTAGAACTCCTTCTGCTGAAAAATGGGTGGTTATTTTATATACTGGTTTTAATAAACACAGCAGAATACCAAACATGAAAAAGTCATATACCCTGGTTACCGTATCTGGTGTAAAGTTAATGATTTTTCCAGTACTGGCAATCTGGACAGGAATATAAAGATACTCAATACAACTGCTAGTGCCCTAGTAGGTCATAATGCAATGTGTAGAAAAGAAGTGCTCTGTCCAGGACCATCCATTTGTTTTCTGTCTCTTCTTTTTATTCCTCAAATTCCCTGAGTAACTCCAGGAATAAATCGTAGCCCAGACCTGAGAAATATATAAATTTTGCTTTTGTATCAAAACTCAGCAGTTGGTTACTTTTGTATTGTTGAAGTCACCTAAATAATAATAAAAGGGCAGTATGGGAAGATGCCCCTGCATGCATTAATTTTTGAATCAGAAAATATAGTGAGTCTTGAGTACAAATGCTGTCAAGTATTTAAAGTACCTTTCTCAGGTATTTATTCAGAGCACTTTTTCATAGAGCAGGTGAGGATATAGTTACTAGACACTAGGCAAAGCCAGAATACAAAGAACATTACAGGTAGAGAGGAAGATTTTTTTAGTCTCAGAGTTGCTATTGTTGATAAGGCTGTTGCTGTTGATACATTTTTATGGTCAAGACACAGGTTATTTATAGTGTTATTGTAAAATAACACTCCGGTGTTACCATAATTTACCATGTAGTTTATGCAAAATACCAGGTGGTATTTTACAGTAGCTGGGGAAATAATGCCACTGTTCACTGTAGCCTTCTGACAGTGACAATGATTTATGATGTCACCTGAAGATGAGAGGTTATGGAGTAAAAAGAAGGCCTTTGGTCATGTATCTTCCCCTTGCATCCCACTATCACTTACGTGTCTTGACATCCTTGACTTAAAGTACAGAATAAAATGGCCTTGCATGGTACTGGCACCATTTCGCTATGAAACCAGTTACATTTTACCTATGGGGAAAATTTTAACAGAAACAGATAATTAACTCTTTAACTTTATCCTTGATGATTTCTTAAAGGATTAATGACTATTGGTATACCCATTTTTAGATGCCTAACTTAGCACCCTGTTCAGAAACTAGGTACTTTACAAAACAAGGCACATTTCAGGTGTTATCCTGCAGCAGCCCAGTAGAAATATACATCTTTCCTATTAATACAAATTTTCAGAGACTTGTTTAATATATGCTAGACTAGAAATAGAAGGGGAGTCAATAAGAAGCTAGAGATAAATAATATTAGAAGGATCTCTGCCAACAATGTCAAGCAACAAATGATAAAGCTGGAGCAGGTAAAGGTGAAATTCGTCTGTATTTTCAGGTATCTAAACAGGTGGTGTTCAGAAAGACTGAATACCTAAATTCTCAGAAACTTCAGTAACAGTCCACAGAAATGAATATTCCTAAAATAAAGATAACAACCTAATATTTTCTTCAACTACAAGGGCAATCCTTTGCTAAAAAGATGTGACTGAAGCTAGCAGTGTTTAGGCTGTATGTTTCTTATCTGACTACCTACGGTAGACTCACAAATCCTAATAGGCCTGTTTGTTAATTTCAATAGAAACTTCAGGTGCAAACAATGTCTTTATGTACTAAAAACTTATTTTCTTATATATGTACCTATGGGTCATTCACAATAAGTGAGTCACCTGCAGCTCCCATTGACTTCAGAAGATAAGTTAAGGCTCAGTGCTTCTGAAAAATCAAGCCATTAACCAAGCAACTTTGACCTAATCTGCTTTTTTCTTTCTCCTAGGACTTTTTCTTGAGGCTCTTCCCCAGTTGTGTGCACCCTCAACAGAAAGTGCTTAAAAGAAATTAAAATTACATTTCATAAAAAAAGAAGCCTCTTCTTTTCAGTATTTAAATATATTTCTTCACAGTGCACTCCAGTTGTGTAAAGAACATAAACTTTGTTCCAGAAATAGTAGTTTTTTCTTTGCTTTAAGACTATATATTAAATTCAGTCTCCTTTTCTTCAGTTATTCGAATAACTTAGCTGATAATAGACATAACGATTTTATGGAAATGATTAATGCTATAATCTGAAGAAAGGCTGTCAAGTGTAGAAAAGATGTTGAAGAGCTACAGAAATGTCATTTCCCACTGAGTAATCCTCCTGAAGAAATGTAAAATTATCTGATATCTTTATGTTAATGGCTTGGAGTGGATCAGAGATCTGAGATATTTGAATTGGTAGATTACCATTAGGACTGTAGGAATATAGGAATCCTCAATTACAGACCAGGCATTTGTATTCCTAAAGGTGTATTACTTCCATTTTAAAGTCAGGATATATTCAAAAAAGTTGGTTTAACAGTGTGTTGATATTTTCTTTTTATTGCCTCAATATTTTTTTAAAATAAGGCCATTATTCTACAGTCCAGCTCTCACATGTAAAACCTGGGTCTCGATCCAAAGTGTACAGGCTTCATGCATCAGCAAAAATGAACAAACTTGATTTATTTATGATCTAAATTAATACTTCTCATAAGTCAAAATATTTCTTATCTCTCTGAATCTGAGAAACAAATTCCATTATATCCAGCTGAATTACCATTACCAGTATAACTTTCCTAACTGTGTGTAATAGATGTGAAGCTGTTCACATCTGAATAGGCTGAGAAGAGGATTTTGACTTAAGACATTTTAATTAAATCACTTCATTGACTGAGTAAGAGAGAGAAGAGAAAATATCTTCATTTTCTTACAACTTTATTACTTCTGCAGTTCTAACAGAAATAAAAGCAATGTACATCTTATTACTAGTAGTAAAATCCAGAGATATAACTCACAATTAGATCAAGATGAATATTGTTGAATTGTTAACTGAAAAATCTGCTGATGGATTTTGTTGAAATGTCCCAAAATTCACCAAGTAATGTTTTCAGTTATATAAATATTTGTCTATAGTTGTTTCTCCAGAGTAAAGACAAATAGTATACTGCAAGAATAAAATACCGCCATTACACAATTCCACTACTAACTATACAAGTACATTAATCTTTCATTACAGAATTAAAAAAAAAAAAAATATTACATTAAAGAAATGAATAGACTATGGCAGATGATTATTGATAATGTTTGGTCTGATATGTGCAATGCTAAGCGCAGAAATTGGTAAAATATAATAATTACTTTCATAATGGGAAAAATGAATAAGGACATTATCTTTTTATTTCATACAGTGAAACTCCGATAAAAACTTAATTATTAGTATGTTCTTGTCAATACAAATACAGTTAATCATTATTGATTCTAGCTGAAGCATATGCTTAAAGTCTGAATGATCTAACTATTTTAGTTTTAGCAAAAGGCGCATTTAATCAGACAATATTGTCTTTCATCTTTTGTTTTTTCTTTTTTATCTAGCCTATATATATTTTAAGTCAATCTATTCAATGTTTTTTCACCTCATAATAGACAGTACTCTCAATAAATGATAGCATAGAAATACATTCATGCATGTTATGTCAGAGAAATCGAATTTTCTTCCTTTTTTTTTTTTCATTTGCACTTCTCTCCATATATTGCAGTCCTTTGTTCCTGTGTCTCTATTTTAATGCAGGAAACAGATTTCTTACGTGATGAATCAGCACTGCCAAACCTCATATATTTTAATGCCTGAACAACTCTTGGAGTACTAATAAAAACTGCCACTTCCTAACAGGTGTTTTGCTAAGTCTAGTGAAAGAAGAAATTTGGCATGTCAATTTATAGACTGCTGAGACTGAGTTGCAGCTTTTTATTGTTCTGGTTGAAATGTATTAATAATAGCATCAATGACAATTATAACTGAATAAATTGATTTTTCCCTTATTTTCATATCTATGCTTTGAATTATAGGGCAAAAGAACTAATCTTTAATTGCTAATGCCTTCAAGCTTCTAAACCATTAACTGTGAGCAGTCAGCTGATCAAAATTTTTGGTAGTCCATAGATAACACAGACTCTGTTTTTTTATATAATGGCAAAATGACACCTTCTGCTTTGCTCTCAACATAATTTCTGATGTCCAGATGTTGGGGGTTTTGCCTGTTTTGGTTCCTCTGCACATTTAGGTAATGATTACAAAGATGTGGCAGTGGTCATTCCAAGATTTCTTTCTTAAGTTATAACTGCCTGCCTTGAGTTCAACATCACATAAACATGGGTTAGAGTATTTTATCTCACAGTCAGACATAGTCCCCAGTGACTGGAGAAAAGGGAACATTGCACTCATTTTTAAAAAGGGTAGTAACGCAACTACCAAGCAGTGAGCCTCACCTCAGTGCCTGGGAAGGTTATTGAACAGACACTCCTGGAAGTTTTATTGAAACATATGGAAGACAAGTGATTAGAGACAGCTAATATGGTTTCACCAAGGGCAAATCATGCCTGGCTAATCATATGGGTTTGATGGATGAACTGTTATATGGATAAGGAACTGGGTGGATGGCTGCCTCCAAAGAGTTAGACTGAATGACTAAATGTCCAAGTGGAAACCACTAATGAGTGGTGTCTCTCAAGTGTCTGCACTGGGACCAGTACTATCTAATATCTTTGTCAATGACATAGACATTGGGATTGAGTGCACTCTTAGCGAGTCTGAGGATGACACCAAGCTGAGTGGTGCAGTTGATGCTCTAGAGGGAAGGGATGCCATCTAGAGGGACCTTGACAGGCTTGAGCCCATGTGAACCACATGAATTTCAACAGGACCAACTGCAAGGTCCTACACTTGGGTTGAGGCAATCCCCAATATCAATACAGCCTGAGGGATGAATGGATTGAGAGCAGCCCTGTGGAGAAGGATTGGTCAAAAAAAAATTGAATATGAGCCAGCAAAGTGCACTTGCAGCCTAGAGAGCCAATCATACCTGGATTGCATCAAAAGAAGCATGACCAGCAGGTCGAGGGAGGTGATTCTTCCCCTCTACTCCGCTCTCATGAGACCCCACCTGGAGTACTGTGTCCATTTCTGGGGTCCTCAGTACAAGACAGACATGGACCTGTTGGACTGAGTCCAGAGGAGGGCCACAAAAATGATCAGAGAGCTGGAGTGCCTCTCCTGTGAGGACAGGCTGAGAGAGTTGGGGTTGTTCAGCCTGGAGAAAAGGTGGCTCCGGGGAGACCTTATAGCAGCCTTCCAGTACCTGAAGGGGTCTACAGGAAAGATGGTGAGGGACTGTTTATCAGGGAGTGTAGTGACAGGACAAGGGGTAATGGCCTTAAGCTGAAGGAGGGTTGATTTAGATTAGATGTTAGAAAGAAATTCTTTACTGTGAGGGTGGTGAGGCACTGGAACAGGTTGCCCAGAGAGGTTGTGGATGCCCCCTCCCTGGAAGTGTTTAAGGCCAGGTTGGATGAGGCTTTGGGCAACCTGGTCTAGTACAACGTGTCCCTGCCCATGGCAGGCAGGGTGGACTAGATGATCTTTAGATAGATCTCTTCCAATGATGTGATCTTTAGATAGATCTCTTCCAATCCAAACCATTCTATGATTCTATTTTTAATTCAGTACTTTACTTCATACTTTATTTATTACTATTACTTTATCTACCTTGAAGCTCATCTGCCACCTTTCTAAGCTGCGCCTTTCCATTTGCACAGCATTTAACTAACTGAAAGAAGTTGCTACATGAATTAAATTCTATATGAATGAGATTCTGATGGATTTACTCTGTGTTATTATCTCTCTAGGTCATGTTACCTTGTGACTTGAACAATTTTATTAACCTTAGACATAACTGCTCAGATGATTTAACCCAGAATATCTCCATGTAGTTGCTATTTGTTCTTGTTAGCATAGTTCTTGTTACACAGTCATGGCACTTTTTGAGTCCCTTGTAGTTAAAACTGCCTGTGGCCGGGTGATAATGGGTATGATGCCTTCATGTTTTATTCACAGTTTAGTGTCAGTCAGTACACAAACTGGTTTGTTGCTGCTGCTGTTTATGAGACTTTCCTCAAGTTCTATCTGTGACTTCTTCAGCTCTGTCAGCCCATCATCGTGTGCTTATGGCTCAGTGCTGCTAGTATGGCTGCCCAGTGCTGTCTCCACACTTTTTAGCTCATCCTTTATTTAAACAAGCTTAGCTCCTCTCCTATTTCCTGCACAGCTATACAAAACATTCCTAGCTTTATTCTTACCTTAGTACTAGAGTCCCCTCCTTGGTCTGTTACTTTCTATGAGCTAGACCAGGCCAATCTGATCTAGAACTACCATGGAAAAAGCCCTTTACATTCTCAAAGAGCTTTTGCTAACTATTTGTAACTCAGTGGATCATATACGCTTGTGTGAGACCAATAGTTTTATAAATATTGTGTGAACCTTTTAACTCTTGCAGCAGCCTCAGTGCTAACCTATTAGGCTGGACCAGTAAGGGTCAGTCATGGCTAAGAACACAGCTAAAAATAGAATACTTTAAACATGGAGTTAGACTAATCCTACAAGAATCACGGGGGGGGGGGGGGGGGAAGTATGGAGGGGAACCGTGGGAAATGATCTGACCTCAAAATAGATCCAACTGCAAAATCAGAGCAGGTTGTTCAGGGCCTTGGCCAGATGAAATCTGAACATCTCCAAGGACAGATATTCCTTAACGTCTCTGGGCAACCTGGTTCAGTGTTTTATCACCTTCATTGTGATTTCCCCCCCCCCCCAATATCTAATCAGAATTTCCTTTGCTGCAACTGTTGTCTATTGCCCCCATATCGTTTTTCTGTGAACTTCTGAGAAGGAGCTGACTCTGTCTTACCTGTAACATCCTATCCTGGTTTTCAGCTAGGATAGAATTAATTTTCACAAGAAGCTGGAAGGGGACACAGCCAGGACAGCTGACCCAAACTAGCCAAAGGGATATTCCATACCATATGACATCATGCTCAGCATATAAAGGGGGAGGACGGGCTGTGTGTCTGGTCATTGTGCAAGCAAATTGCATTGTGTATCACCCTCTTTGTATATTCTAAGTATTGTGGTTATTTTTCTCTTCCTTTGCTGTCCTAGTAAACTGTCCTTTTCCCAACCCACAAGTTTTACCTTTTTTTTCCAATGCTCCTCCCTATCCCACTGGGAAAGGTGAGGAGTGAACAAGCAGCCATGTGGTGCTTAGCTGTCATTTGAGGCTAAACCACGACACCTCCTACTAGGTAGCCAAAGAGAACAATAAGATCCTGTCTCAGCCTTCTTTTCTTAACCCAGCTCTCCTAGCATCTTCTTACTCTTTATGTAGTCCAGCTCCTTTTATCATCGTGCTGACCTTCTGAAGGACTCACTCAGGGATGTCAGTATCTTTTTTTACTGAGGAGCCAAAAAACAAACACAGTGCTCCAGGTGTGGCCTCCCGAGCAGCATAAGAGAGGAATAACCACTTTCCTTGGTGGGCTGGCTGCACTCTTGCTGATAGAGCCCCATAATGGGGTCAACCTCTATTGGCACAAGGTTGTACTGCTAACTTGAAACCTCTTGAAGTTAAGCACTGTATTCCAATACTAACTGGGAATAGGTGAGATCCCCGGTTTCCTAAGTGACTTATGCTGTCCAAGCACAGGAGAGATACTTTAGATATCTAGGGATCTTTAGATGTCAAAATGCATAGCCCTAGTATGTGTGATGCTGAATGTGTGTCGGGATTGTGACAGAGGAGATAAGATGAATAATGAAGAGACACTAATCTAGGGTAAGTCTGTCTCACCTTCTTTATTTTTAATGAATGTTATGTAACTAATCCTTTTTCACTTCTTTGCATATGAAGAAATCCTGTAACATTATTTGTCTTCTTTCAGATCTCACTGTAGACACTCCTTTGTGGTAATGATGTGGCTGTGAACAAAGCGTTTACATGAGGCTCATTGGCACCATACAGACAAAGGTTATTGCCTTTTGTTTGAAGGGAAGAGCGACAATTGTGCTGCATTCCTAATTATGCAGTATCTTTCTTGCCACCCTGACAAAAGTTGTAGTTGTAGTACGTAATGTTACATTTTCTAGCTCACAGGTGGCTTATCTAATTGGAATAGCTCACTGGAAGTTCCATGAAGAAAAAAGCCCAACAACCACCAACCCAAATATTTTAATCCCTAATGTGTCATTGCTTAATTAGGTTAACATCATTATGCTAGAAAGCAATCATGGTCTTTGTTTTCTCCACTAAAAGAACGAGCCTAATTGTGGAAGGAGGATTTAAATGAACAGAATTTTAGACAATATTTAATTATTTTCTTTCCAGGTCACTCAAAACACCTTTTTTCCTTGAAATTTCACCATAAAACTTTATTTTTCTTTCAATGTCACATGAACAAATTACACATAATATCCTTACTGTTCCTCTTCTACTTGGTGGTCTCAGTAAAACCAAATGTTAAATCTCAGATAAACATTGGTGAGAAAGGAGAAATTTCTTCCTCATGGGGACAATCAGGTAGTGGAACAGGCTGCCCAGAGAGGTTGTGCAGTCTTCATCCTTGGAGGTTTTCAAGAGTGACTGCATGAAGACCTGAGCAACCTAGTCTGACCTTCTTTTGAGCCTAAGGCTTGACTGCATGACCTTCTGAGGTATCTTCCAATCTGCATTACTCTAAGAGACTACAAGCAAATGGAGAGTGGTAAAATATAAAACAATCTAAAGATGGGGATTAATCAAGTCTGTACCTTGAATCCTGAATTCAGTTGAACCATATATCTAGGCAACATCCATCAGTTTTGCACTCCAAATAAAAATAGGTTGGAAAGTTTCAAGTAGTCTAAGTTTGAGGATATTTGTTTGGAGATTTTGATTCAGTTTATAGCTGTGTATACCTTTGGACTTTTTTGGAATTATTTTCTAGTGTTGTTCTTTCAGCCCACCAGGTTAAAAAAAAAAAAAAAAAAAAGCTTTCTTCTAAAATAGAAACAAAGAGAAACACTTGAAAACTACTTAGAAATTTATGAGTCAATGGGTATTAAGTTGGAAGGATAGTAGCCTGAACATCTTAAACATATGGGACTTTTTAATTCAGTATAACCTAACAATAGATGAATTGAAAGATGATTCCTTCCTCTTGTACATGGCCAAGGACAGCAACTAATTAAAACTCATTTGTTATAAAAGATTTATAGTTATGGAAATTAAGCTGACTATGTCAAGATTTTTGAAGAGATTGAATTTTCCTTTTTATAAGGGGATTAATAATATAAGAAATGTAATTCACTATTAAATGCAGTGCTTTTGAATATAGGCAATAGTATTGAAATAAAGGGAAGTGTTTTAACAAGATAAATTAAATTTGACTGTAATAGCAGGAACAAATGTGTGTACATTTTTTCTAACTATACTATTTTTTGAGTACTTTATATGGCTCGTTATGCAATACGCACAAATATAGTTAATTCTTTCCATAATGTTAAAAATTCACTTGTCAGGAAATAGCCTATAAACCTTATAATTATATACCACAAACACATTTATGTTCTCAATTCTGTCATTGCTTCAGATCCTCTGCAATTGTTAAAATGGTATGCTTTCCTTGATGACAGAGAGATATGTAATTGTCCAGCTGAAGGCCTGGTTTACCTGAATATGACTTATTTGTAACATTTGTAGCATTAGAGATGTTGGCTAAGATACTAATGGAATGCATCTTAAGGAAAGATGTGTTCCCCAAAACATTCAGCGACCGGGACAGACAAATTATGGCAGGAGTAAAGAGAGGTAAGTAAAATTTTTTTTTTTTCTTCCCCCAAGAGGTAAACAATGTACCATGACTTGGATTGAAATCCTTTGCCCAGTGATATTTCTGTCAACTCATTTCATTTAAATACATATCTCATTCACTTGGTTGGAAATCAGCAGCAAATGCTATTAATGCCAATGCCAGAACAACTCTCTGTAAAGAATTAAAAAAAAAAGGTGTGTTTAATATATTCTGTTGCTAACAATGTTCGTTCAGAAACATATGTACCTTATAGTATAGCTGTGTCTTTCATGTGGATCATACTAACATTTTTTTCTTTCACCAGTAAGTAGGCTGCTCACAGTGGTGCTCCATACAATGCAGTGATAATCACTATTTTCATACAGCCTTAGGTACCTCAAGAAAATACTCCTAAAGCAACACTGAATATGTGAATAGTAACACAGAAATGAAAACAGAAAGGCTGCTGGCTGGTTCTCTTCAGGAAGTTTATCTTTTTTCTGCTATTAGGAGTTATCACAAATCTTGATAAGAATCAAGAATGTAATATAAAGTACAAAACAAATCCTTATACATATAATACATGCTTGCAGCATAATCATATACTGCAAGTACTTTGGTACTTCCCTCAGTACCAAAACATAGGAGTATAGAACATTTCTAATTAAAAAATCACTGTAGTTGAAAATATTATCAGCATGTTTTCACATATTTTAAACAGGTCCAGTTCTTTTTTAAGTATCAGTAATGTACAATAGAGATATAGCAAAAACTAAGTAGAATCACTTCTTAATTACCTTTTTTAACCAAGATATGAATGTCACCCTATGATAATTTTTGCATCCTAAAATAATTATGCTGGAATTGCCATCTTCAGTTATTATTAATTCTACTGAAAATAAAGGCTTCTGGTTGCCATAGGACAGAACGGGACAATGTGTTTAGCTACAACCACACTGCTAGAAGGAAAGAATGCAGCACCACTGTAGTTAAAAAATGAGATTTCCTCTGAGTTCACATACCCTTCAAGCTAAAATGTGGTTTGATGTCTCATGGTCAACTCATGTACTGGGGATTAAGTTAATTAAGAGTTGCCCTAGTCTATTAAGGCTCCCTGTAGACTAATTATTAAAGTGCCTTGGACCATTACAAACCTACAGCAATAGAAAGTCACAAAAAGCGTTGCTTGTATTATGAGCACTCCAGTACCCAGTAGATTATCCTTTGCACTAAAGAACTTCCACAATAGAAGGAGATTGCCTTCTCCTCTGCTTTTCTGCCATCTAAGGAATAGAAAAATGTACCAATAGGAAATCTGCATATTCATTAGTTTTTTTTTTATATATTCACATCCATATGCTTTTATCACTTGTCAAATTTCTTATAGGTGCAAAAGGTCCTCTTTCTAATTTCCTATTTTTGTTTTCTTTTTCTAGATTGAGTTAGCATATATACAAGGCTTAGGGATTTTAAAAACTCTAATTATGAAAAAAAATATAGAGAGTCATTAAACAGAATTTCTTACAGAAGTGCTGAAGGTGTCTACAAGGTCACTGCTTAGAAATAGCAGAACTTTACTGTATATGGCACAACTTTTTCCTGTATTTTTTTTCTGTCCTGTCTTTTAAGAAACCAGAAAAACATGAGGACTCCAGGCAAGTGATTCTATTATCTCACCCCAGTTTCACACCAGCGTAGCTCTGCTCATTTCACTAAAGGTTATTCTAGTTTAAAAACATGTCACAGAGACAGCAGTAAGACCAATGAAGCAATAGAAGTGGTCATGTGGACAATATTCTTAAAATCTATTTTTGTTTACCATGTCTACATATTTCCTCTTAATTCTTAACTGAACTGAATATTTGCTAAGCATAGGTGTGTTATGTCTCTGACAACTGATTTTCCCCAATAGGGCTGACTGTATTTGTCTGCTAGCTACATGAGTTTATCAGATATTTCAGTAGAAGCATCCAAGGCAACTCTGTGCTTTTCAAACTCCAACTTTGGATTTCCCCTAAAATTTCTAGCCATAGGTACAGCTGATGATGCCACTCAGTATGAAAACAGGTTGAGTGAGTAAGTAATTATGTGGTCTTTCTTAAAGAGAACACTCATCTTCAAGTGTATTACCAGAACAGAGAAACAACCTTGTACACAGTACACTAGAAGTAACGAGCTTTGAAAACACTGTTCAGTATAATTGACTAATTCTTGTGCTTTGCTATTGTACTGTGTGATTTAGCAGTTCTGTTTACTCTATAAATATGGGCCATTTAAGATTGTACCATATGGATGAGAATGTCCTCTCTCTCACAGGCACACAGAGTGAACAAGATGAAAATAATTTCATTTCACAGCCTGACTATTTAATTGGAGACACACAGAAAGAAATTTCTGTATTTAAAATACAAATTACTCTTCTGATCCTTCTATAATATCATCTTATCATTTAATTATTAATAGTCTTTGTTAATCATAAATTATGTATTATAAATTACGGTTTTACAGTTTTAAGTAGATACAATATCTGATTGATTTGACAAAAATAACCCCCTTACCTTTAATTGTGGATTTTCATAAGTTTGCAGTGGAGAACAGTAGTTGATTAATCAGTGATGGAGACAAAAGCTGCAATATCACAGTAATTTAGGTCATTATATCACAATCATAGAATGGTTGAGGTAGGAAGACAGCTCTTGGCATCATCTAATCCAAGCACCCTCATCAAGCAGGATCAGCTCGAGCAGATTGTCAAGGATTACATCAAGTTGGGTTTTGAATATCTCCACCACAACATCTTTGTGCAACCTGTTTGACAACTGTCTTGTGTTCAGATGGAATTTCATGTGGTTTAAATTGTGCCCATTGCCTTTTGTCCTGTCAGTGGGTGCTACTGAGAAGAGTCAGGATGCCTCTTGTTCAATCCTTCCCGTACACATTGGTAAGATCCCCCCTGAGCCTTGCCTTACCTTGCCTTCTCTTCTCTTGATTGAAGAGTCCCAGCTCTCTCAGCCTCTCTTCATGTAACACATGCCTCAGAATCTTAATCATCTTTGTGACCTTTTGCTGGTGTCACTCCAGTATATCCATGTCTTTGTTGTACTGGGGACCCCAGAACTGGAAACAGCACTCCAGATGGGGACTCACCAGTGATGAATGGAGGGGAAAAATCACCTCTCCCAATCTGATGTCAACGCTCCGTCTAACGCAGCCCAGAATGCTGTTGGCCTCCTTTGCTGCAAGGGAACATCGCTGGCTTATGATCAGCGTATTGTGCACCAGGACTTCCAGGTACTTCTCAGCAAAGTTGGTTTCCATCAGGTCAGTTATGGACTGGCACCTGGAGTTCTTCCTGCACAGTTGAAGGACTTTACATTTCCCTTTCCTGAACTTCATCAGACTCCCCTCTGCTCAATTCTCTAGCCTGTCAAGGTCCCTTTGAATGACAGTACAGTCATTTGGTGTATCAGCCTCTCCTCCCAGTTTTGTATCATCTGCAAACTTGCTGAGGGTGTCCTCTGTCCCATTGGCCATGAACAGTATTGCCCTCAGTATCAACCCCTGAGGTACACATTTGGCCTCCAACCAGACTTTGTGCCACTGATCACAATCCTTTAGGCAGGGTCATTCAGCCAGTTTTCAATCCACCTCACTTGTGGATTACGTAACCCATGCTTTGTCAGCTTGTCTATGATGTTAAGCGAGACATCAACAAAAGCTTTACTAAAGTCATGATAAGCAACATCCACAGCTCTCCTCTCATCCACCAAGATAGTCACCTCATTGTAAAAGGCTATCAGGTTGGTCAGGAATTATTTTCCCTTTGTAAATCCATGCTGACTAGTCCATATCACGCTCTTTTCCTTCATGTGTTCAGAAATGCTTTCCAGAATTGTCTCCATCACCTTCCTAGGGATCATGTTCAGGCTGACTGACCTGTAGTTCACCAGATCTTCCTTCTTTCCCTTCCTGCAGATGGGAGTGATATTTTCTTTCTTCCAGTCTTCAGGAACCTCTCCTGGTTGCCATGACCATTCACAGATAATCCAAAACATCCTGTCAATGACATCCGCCAGCTCATTCAGCACTTGTGTGTACAACCCATGAGATGCATGGACTTACATGTTTGTGCAGTTTGTTTAAATGCTCCCTGTTCTAGTCCTCTTCCACTGAGGGTAAGTCTTCCTTGCTCCAGATTTTCCCTCTGGTTTCAGGGGCCTGGGATTCCTGAAGGCCAATCTTACCAGTAGAGATTGAAGGAAATAAGACATTGAGAATCTTGGGATTTTCTCTGTCCTTTGTCACCCCACCCTCCTGTCCCATTCAGCAGCAGGCTCATGTTTTGCCTTGTCTTCCCTTTGCTGTGGATGTACTTACAGAACCCTTTCTTATTGCCCTTCACATCTCTTCCTAGATTCATCTCCAGGTCTATCTTGACTTTTCTAACCCCATCCCTGCATGACTGACTAGCACCTCTATACGCCTCCTGGGTCAACTACTCCTACTTTCATTTCTTGCACACTTCCTTTTTATGTCTGTATTCAGTTAGGAAATTCTTGCTTATCCATGATGACGTCCTGACATCTTTAATTTCCTGAACATTGGTATGGACCTTTCTTGAGCCTGGAGGAGGTGATTCTTGAATATCAACCACTTCTCCTGAAACCCTCTTCTCTCCAAGGCCATATCCCATGGGAATCTTCCAAGCAGATCTCTGAAGTGAAATCCTGAAATCCAGGGTTGTGGTCCTGCTTTTTGTTCTATTCCCTCCCCTCAGGATTCTCAACTCCACCATCTCATAGTAACTGCAGCCAAGGCTGTCCCTGACATTCATATCTGTTACCATTTCTTTCTTGTTTCTAAGTATGAGGTGTAGCAGAACACTTTTCCTTGTTGGCTCCTGGATCAACTGCTTCAAGAAGTTGTCATCAATTAACTCCATGAATTTCCTAGATTGTTTGTTCCCTGCTGTGCTGTCTTTCCAGGGGATATTATGGTGGTTGAAGTCTCCTATGAGGACCAAGGCCTGTGGACATGAGGCTTCTTCTAGTTTGAACAAGTTTGATCACAAAGCTCTCATCTGGCTACTGATCTGTCCCAAGCAGAGAGGTCCATGCATTCCAGCTGCTCTCTCACATAAAGGACAATTCCATGTCCTTGCCTTCCCAGCTGTCCTTCCTATCCCTCCAACACAGCAATCCAGTCATGTGAGCTATCTCACCACATCTCCATGATTCCAGTAAGGTTATATCCATGTGTGGGGCTAGTATTACTTTACATGATATTTCTGGGCACTGTGCACACAAGTGAATGTGGGGTTAGTATTGCCTTATATGGTATTTCCATGCACTGTGCACACCAAAGACAACACTGGCACAGAAGTGGAACAGAGTTGGTATGGGTTAATAAGTCCAGATAGTGCTTCTATGGTTCAACAGTAAAAGAGGACAACCTGATCATGAAAGTTGGAATTCCCTGAGCCTTTGGGCTGGTCCAAGTCACTCTTCCAAAGAAGAAGTCACGACCTGCTTCCTGCTAGCCTGCCTGATAACCTTAGTTGTACAAGTCTCTGTGTGTTCAGATATCAGGTTTAGCCCAGTATTAGTGAATTACAGGATTTGTTCTCATTTCAGCCAGGATAATGGTCCTACTGAAAAAAACACAGGTAGTTGTAATACTGATTTGTATTTATATTTGTTAGTGTACTATAATTTGGTGACAATTTGTCTGTCCCTAAAGCTATTTCTCTGGTGTCTGTCACTATGTCCCAAATTTGTAACTTGGTGGGGCAAACTAAATCCTTTCACCCTGTAACTGCAGATAGATTTCAATCCATCAGTTTAGTGTTAACATTCCCAGGTACCATAAAATGCTTAGAGATACATTAGTTTTTAAAATACTGACCACATTCGCATAAGACCCATTGTTAAACACATAACGTGGGTTTTGTTTTTTTTTTTTAAATAAATATCTTTGTCTGCATCTACATATTCTGCAAGGTTTAACCTAATACCTATTATTCTTGTGTTCTGGCTTTGTAGAGAACCTGTATATCCTAGGCCAGATATATAATGGGTCTTCTGGAGATTTCTGTAATTATGGCATTAATGTTAACAACAACAACAACAATAATAATAATAAAAATTTCTACGGTAATGAAATGTCCCACTCATTCGTTTTTTTTTTCTTTTCATGCCAGAGTAGCTATGGTTTTAATTTCTTGCACTAAAATAAGCATAAGTTTGCCATTTGGGAGGATATAACAGTGGACACATTATGTAACAATTTGTACATTATTTATGGAAATATTATCACAGTTGCCATTGTTAACATGTTTCTGAAAGTTGACAGAAAGATATAAACACCTACCTAATGGTGTGGTTCAGAAATCATGAGGCATGTACTGCACAAACCTAAAAGTAGATATTTCCTGCATAAAGATAGATAATGAAAATCCCATCTGTCCAGTTGCAGTATTAGTGAGAGCTACAGAATATCAAGAAAAGCAGACCATTGCCTGTAGTTGTCATGAAGGTGACAAAGTATTGTTTTGTTTACCTTCCTGGTCCACATTGATCACACAATTGATCAAATTATTGTAAGTTCTGCTGGAAGATAAGTCTTCAGAGCAAGGAACAGAAAGTATCCAAGGGTAGGAGGACCAAATCAGAATGCTAATGAGAGCCACAAAAGATCTAGATATCATTAATTCCATTAAATTGCCAGAAAGCACTGATCGCTCTTTTTTTCCAAACCAACAACAGTGTTAATAAGGGTGTATTGGGTTTACGTGGCAAGGTTTTAGTAGCGGGGGGGGAGGGGTGGGTGTCCAGGGGTGGCTTCTGTGAGAAGCTGCTAGAAGCTTCCCTGATAGAGCCAGTTCCAGATGGCTCCAAGACGGACCCACTGCTGGCCAAGGCTGAGCCAGTCAGTGACAGTAGTAGGCCCTCCGTGATAATATATTTAAGAAAGGGTAAAAATTGCTGTACAACAGCAGCTGGGAGAGAAGAGTGAGGATATGTGAGAGGAACAACCCTGCAGACACAAGGTCAGTGAAGAACGAAGAGGAGGAGGTGCTCCAGGTGCCAGAGCAGAGATTCCCCTGCAGCCCATGAAGAAAATGATGGTGAGGCAGGCTGTCCCCTTGCAACCCATGGAGGTCCATAGTGGAACAGATATGCACCTGCAGCCCATGCAGAACCCCACAATAGAGCAGGGGGATGTGGCCCAAAGGAAGCTGTGACCCTGGGGAGAGCTTGTGCTGGAGCAGGCTCCTGGCAGTAATTACAGCCCATGGAGAGGAGCCCATGCTGGAGCAGGTTTGCTGGCAGGACTTGGGTCCACGTGGGGGACCCACACTGGAGCAGTCTGTTCCCCAAGCTGAGTCTGTTTTGCCCGTGATGGTAATTGCTGAGTGATCTCCCTGTCCGTACCTCAACCCACAAGCTTTTGGTCATATTTTCTCCCCCTGTACTATAGAGCAAGGGGAGTGATAGAGTGGCTCGGTGGGCAGCTGACAGCTAGTCAAGGTCAACCCACCACAACGGATCACAAAGTTTAAGTCTGTTCTTTTTTTAGATACCACAAAGGAATCAACTATCCCTATTGAATAGCTCCCAGCTCTCAAGAGAGTTGAGATTTATATATTCAAATAATTCTTAGAAAAATAATAAAAAATCAGGCAATAACTCCATCTTGAAGGCATTCTTTGAAGTCATCTCAACACAACATTATGCATCCTGCAGATACCCAGCTGTATCACTTGTGGACCTTAAATTCTCACACATGGCTGCTTGGTTAAATCACACAAAGGCACAACAACTCTAAAGGGAAAAAAACAAACTCAAAAGTAGAAGCAGAGGGAAGCAACAAAGAGGAGAGTACTTGTCTACTGTTAGTGACAGTAGTCTATTTCAGTATTTAAATGGGTATGGAGTCCCTGTTCTTAAAACTTTTTCTTCTCAGAATGCGCTGTCCCTCTCAATCCAGTGATCCAATTGGTTACCATAGGAATAGCTGAAGACTTTCAGGTTTTGAAGGTTGAATCTGTAATAGTTTCTATACATGGCTTCAGGAAGAGGTCTAGCCTGATCCTGTAAAGGGATATCTATGACTGTTAGACCCTTCCAACATCCTATAAAGCTACCTATATGCTTAATAATTAATAAAGAAAAAGATGTGAGATAAATAATTCTGATGATTAGAGGAGGAAGGCTATCTAGTTAAATGGAAGACTGTGGTGGATCAGCAAAGCAGGTGAACCCAAAAGGAATGCCAAAGGAAAGACTCAGAAGAACCAGCACCTTTCTAAGCTTATTAATAGGAGATTCTTCTGTTTTCTTAATTTTGAATAAGTTCTCTATATTTTTTAGATCTTCTAAATTTTATTTCAGCAGCATAATATTCATAGGTGGATAATTATGCATAATCTGTTGTGCTCACTGGCAACTGTTGCACTTTTTTACATTTAACACTTTTGAAAACTTGGGGGAAAAAAGGCAAATGTGAAGAATGGAAAAACACAAATGTGCATTCCTATTCCAAAAATGTATTTCAATCTTTAGGGAGCTGTTAGGCTTAGGATTAATGCATCTATCACCCTGTTAAGACACCCAAACTGTCTTTGCTGCCCTGGCATCAGTTGGGAGGAGGAGGGATCAGTCTTTGCACCCCCTGGAATGAATCCTCAATATTGCTCAGCTGGCATCATCCGCTATCTCTGTTGACACAGATGACTTGACCCAGGGATTCCTCACAGCATTTTATACCCTTCTGTGCTGGTGTTTTCCCTCCTGAATTCTTCTGCACCAAAGATTTTTATCTTAAGAACCCCAGCTCTGTAATTTTGCCTTTGTCATCTCTCTACAGACTTTTTCACAGCTCACTCTTAGCAGTGTGAATCAAGGATGGGCAGCTGTGTCTTATTAGAGTTGATCTTTGGAGTCTTGATTCCCCTGCCACTAAAACGGGGAGGAAGGGAAAGCTTAGAACAACACTCTTTCCCAAATTCTTTATTAAGTCAATATAAGAAAGCACAAGTGAGGAAACAAAGGGGAAATAATAGTTGCTGTGGAGTGGAGATATGAAAAAAGTACAGTGTCCACTGTTATCTTCAGAAGTGTTTGGTCCCTTAGGTCATCACCATAATAAAATATTTAACAAAAGGATATTGTTCTCAAAAGCAAGATGAGACACAATGTTAGGAGAAAGTAAGGAGATTGAAAATCACTGAGGATAAAAAAGAGAGGAAAGTCAGTCTTTATTTTTGTAGTTATTTGAATGTTATATGTAGATTTTAGAAATCTAAAATATTAAAGAAATAAACAGATAAGCCAAGCTTACAAAACAAAGTGCTAATGATTTATGTCAACAGATCCTGTGACAGACTAACATCATAGTTTTTTGTGACTGCTTATCTATTATTCTGTTTATTCTTATTAAAAATTGCTGCTTTATGTTTGTTTGTGTTCTATGTATGAATCCAGATGAAAACTAGGGAGAAGGATTTGGAAGGATGGGAAATATTGAAATATTCTTTTTTAACTGTTTTATTAAAATATTCAATGTGAACAATAAAATTATATGTCAGGAGTTGTGAGCTATTGTTAGTGAGTCAAAACTTATATTTCCTTATTTTTAGCTTAAGACACTGAGTATTCTGTTGCCCACATTGCTTTATTCTTCTGTGTTTCTTTGTTATGCTGCAGCTTACACAGTCTACAGAAATGCCATTTCACATCCGTGGTCAAACCTTCATAAGCAACAACTTCTTACCTTACCAAAAAAATCATAATATTTCTGATTTCACTTGGACATATTGCACAATTTTTTTTCAATTTCTAATTTTTAAAATGATGTTGGGGGATCTTCAGACAATGTAACCATTTTAAAGGGACAGTAAGGCTTCACAGAGAAATTCCTGAATGCTAACGTTGACTCTTACACAGAGAATTCCTGAGGTCTAACACCCATTTTGTTGTTAGATAGGTTTTTAAACTTTTCTCTATTGTTTTCTCTGTCTGTAAAAATCTGACTAATCTCCATCTGTGGAGAAATTTTAAAATTTCGAGGTTTAGTTCAGCTACATCAGAAATTTTTATCTGCTTTGAGACCCACAATTTGAGTTAGTGTAGGCAGTCATTATAGGGATACAACTATATTACGCTTCTTCTGGACACGTAAGCATGCAAGGAAAAGTAAGAGTACCTCTCAGGATAATCATAATGGTGATAACACCTGAACAATCACTAGGCTGTAATGGTTCTGCAGTAACACTTTTCATTTTGCATGGATCAGAGCAGTGGCTTTTAAAGCAGCTGTTGGTCTCTAACTCCTGCTATAAACTCCTACCTACTGCTGCTACCACTCCAATCAGCTAGTACGGTGAAAATCTCAATGAAAAAAATGTCTTTCATGAGATTTTCTCACAAAGAAATCATGCAACTTTTGACAGAAGACAGAACCACTGGGGACTGTATAATATCAGCATGGAGAGCATCACTAGCAAGTCTTTTCATTGTTCTTCTCTTACGTTGTGATAGCTCTCAGCAGTAGCATCTAGTAACTTTTGAAAATATGTGGGCAAAAGATTTCAAGCAAAGGCACAAAAGAGACAGTTTTCTGTACCATTTTAACTAATACAAAATTAGTTTGAAAATTTCCCTTAAAGAGGGATTGAGCACATATATCCACTAATGAAATGATGATATGGTATCTATGAGAGGGACTGAACTTACCCTATGTTGTTGACATCTTTTCTATTTACATCAGCAAATCCACTAGTTTGGTCCTTTCATAAATTATTTCTAGGGAACTACTTTGATGCCAACTGCCAACTGATTGCAACTGAATAAATTGCAAAGTAGGTGTGTCCTTGTTTAATGAAAACTGCAATTTTACTCTGAGTTCTCTGTCCATCACCTCAGTCTCTCAGTTTCTTCTCTTTGTCCCAAGATTAACATGAGTTCCCCAGGACAGAAAATTAGTCATTTTTAAGTAAAAGATGTGGAGGTTTTTGCATTATTTATATATTGCTGAACACAGTTCTAATTCATGGTTGAATCCATTTTTTTTAGTACAACTGAAAGAAACACCATCTTTTAATTTCTTACTTCTATATCTGATGTAGCCACTCATCTGTCTTACTGCAATTGAATTTGGAACTTCTTGGAAGAAACATCTCCTGAGGATGGTCTTTTGCCCAGATCTGATCCTAATTCCTATTCAACCACTCAGCAATTCTTCAGTGTCAAAAATAATGAAGAACAAAACCAAAATCAACCTTCCTTAGGAAAATTTCTTTCTTCTGTTCCCTGAGACAATAGTGTAGGGAAGAAGATTAGATTTATCCCTTTTATAGATTGTTTCAAAAGGTGACTGTAGCTCACCTACAGAAAGAGAAACTTTGTCAGGACTTTTGAAGGGGTTGGAAAATTTTTTGTTAGGAAAAAAAGGTCTACATCTTTCTCTAAAAGCTGTCATCAAGTCAATGGATTAAAGACATCTCCTGCTGGGAAGAAGATGGGCAATGAGACTTGTCATTGAGATTGTCATTGTCATTGACTTGCTGTTGGTGTAGGCTGGGGAGAGAACCAGCTGAGAAAGAGGTGAAAATAATAAAAAGGTGAACACTTATTAGCATTTTATAGATGATCTGAATTCAGTATATCTCTCATATATATAGACATCACTAAGTGGAAATGTCTACATTGCTTCTATGTAACTATATGCAGAACCGTCAGCTGCAGTCAAATTCTGACAATGTCCTTTAAGGGAAGGGCTGGTGAGAACATTTTCTCACATAACTTTGTGTGTTCTGAACTAGTGTCTAGTCTGAACTACACATCTGGGATCTCTGTCTAGACAGTGAAGACAGAGTGGCACTTCTGGAAGGTGAGTTGTTCAACCTATCTTAAACGTCTGTCTTCATAGAGAACTAAGTGCTAAGTACTTATCTGTCTCCACTGTCTGTTGAGGGAATTGTAATGATTAGCCTATGCTAGTTACCTAACTTCTTGATGGCCACCTTTAAGTAAGATGAATCCTATTATCAGTATCAGTGTGGGAATTGTGCACTCAGTGCATAGATCTGAGGTAGATACGCTTTGGTCTTCCAGAGTTACATATCTCTCTCCATTAATGTTGAAAGAGTCTACATAGTTTGCTTAGACTTAACTTTTAGGCATCTAAAGTTCAAGTAGATGATTATTACCCCTAGTGGCCACATTACTGCATCTTGTACTAAATCTTGTGTATACTTTTTGAAATAAAATCCAATATTCTGTATAAATGTTTCATCATTAATTATCAGGACAGTTGTAGTATAAACCTCTCTTCCTTTTTTTTTTTTTTTTTTGGAGAGCAGAACAAAATTAAATAACTCTTCAGCATATGATAACTTTGCCCAAACATTTAAGCTCTATGTACTTTGTGCAATCTTTTGCTTTTTATAGGTCATCAATTCCCAGAAAAGATTTCTGATACACTTGAGTAATCTAGAAAGATCTTCTTTTCTTTTCTCTTTTACTTTTTTTTTTCCACAGTCTTTACAAATACCAAGAGAAAAAAAAATCTCCTGCAGGCAATGTCATAAGCCAATATTTAATATTCTAAAAATCATGGGATATATTTCTAAACTTATATATAGATGACTGAATTTCAGCAGTACTTTCTATACAAAGGTTTACAACAACATAAATAAGAATTACTTGGCAAGGAATAGCTAAATTCCTCTAGCTGTTTGATGTTCATGCTGATTTTAAGTTAACAAGGACATCTTAAAAAAAGTGTGATGACGGCACTGATGGAAGAAAAATAGACTGGCAATTAATAGATAAAGTTTAGATAAAATTAAAAGTATTCTGTTTCCATCCATCACCTGCTGACTTCTCCCATCTCATTTATGGTGCCATTTATTGGCAATAGGATTTTATGTTCCTGATCTCAGTGTCATCTTTGAATCAGATTTGCTCTTTAGGAACCACACCGCCCTTGTAGTTAACAATTTACCACTCTATTTCAGAAATTTAAAAAAAATTACGATCTTGGCTCTCCTGGTGAAGAGCTGAACCTTTTTTGATTTATGTAGCATCCTAAACCTAAGACTGCGTTTCTGTGATGCCTCCATAAAGGACATTCAGTGGACAATGAGAGTCTGAAAACAGGCTTTCCTTTATATTCAAGCACTTGAAAAATTACAGTCTTTGTTATTTCAAAATGTATTTTAAAAATTTTTTTTTCAGTTCCTTACCATTAAAGAGCAATTTTGTTGAATTTCATGTTTCTCATGTGTGAACTCTTAACATATTAGCAAATTCTTTGTGATTTCTTTGGTACACAAAGGAAAAATAAATAATATATTTAAAACAATTATTGTCTCTGTTTCTCAGCAAGTCTTTAACAAGATAGAACTTTCTCATACATTATTAAATTTCGGCGTTAGACTACATATCCAAAATGATGGAATTCAACATATTCTGAGATGAGAGGGAATGATGAAGACTAGCATACAGTATAAATCCATGATGCAAACATCATGCTGGACATATCAGAAAAAAAGACAAGAATACTTGCAATATGTGGTTTAAGTAATTCACAGATTTATTGCTTCATACGGGATCTACTACCAGTAATTCATATAATCCCTTTCATGATTCCTTCTTCAGCTGTTTCCAGTTATGATATTTTTCTGGGTAGCTACTAAGTCTGACTGGAGAAATACTGATTATTTTGGTTTTGTTGGAAAATGCTAATTTCACAAAATCAAAACTTTCATTAAAAGAGAATAACTTCTCTTCAAATGAAAATATAAGACCCTAAAATTTTCTTTTTATCAGCTTTAGCTGGAATTAATACCTGAACAAAAGGTATTACTTGGTAGGGCCTGTAGCTAAGAGTAGAGGCATATATAGAAATGTTCACTCCACAGGTTTGGTTTGTTTTGGTTTTCTTTTCTTCAATTCTTTTATTTCTTGCTGATCACTTTCCCTCCCATTCCCCCAGTACAAAGAAGTAAATGAACAAACACATGAATCTCTCAATCTCTACAGATAATTAAAAACACAATGCCAAATGAATTTTATAATAAAATACATGGATTTAGGTCCTAACTTGTTAAAAAACAATAACTGATTTTACTGTTGCTTTGTTTGTTTAATAATGAAAGAACTTTAAAACTATTTGACCTGGATTTCCAACTCATGAATATTGCAAAATACTGGCAGTTTTGTACAGTAATGTTTTTCCTTCTTCTCTTTTTTTCCTAAAGTAACTTATTTCAATACGAATTGACTGATTGATTGCTATCTAGTTTGAAGATTATTTTATCAAGCACATATGTACTTAACTGCAAGTGTTATGACTTCCCCAGAGAAAACATAAATCTCAAAAAGGAGCAGTACAGAGCAAAACAGATTCTGAAGAAATATAAACCAATCTCTACTCTGCCCTTAATATCCCCTCTGAGAGCCATTCTTTATATAGGGTTTAGCTTGCTCTCACTACAGCTGTATTATATTTCTGTTTAGTTAGTGCACAATATTTTCTTTTCCTAATGCAGAAACTAATGAACAGCAATGGATGATAAACTTGGACGTGTGCCAAAAAGAGGCTTAGGAGAAAAAAAAGAGGTAAAAAATCTGTGAAAAACTCAGTTAAATATCATAACCCTATCCCACTCTGTGTCCTTGTCCCCAGAGGAACAAGTCCTAACTCTGAATGCATACACAGACTGATTTGAGAACTCTTTGTGGTTTACAGACAGATGTAAAGGGTCATTCAACTTCAAATGCTCCTCTAGTTGGCTTATAGAAATATCATCAAAGAATTATTTCTAGAATTCTTGCTTCAATGACAGAAAAGTTAGTTGTTTCTTTTTTTGAGGTGGCTTCTGCATATTCCCACTAATGGAATCCATCACTGAAAATGCATATCTATACTGATGATTAGTATGTCTAGAGGCACAACTTACCTAAGGACATACAGAAGTTAATTAATCATTGAAACTGTAGACAAATCTTGAGTTTCCTCAGTGGCAAATGTGTATTTTAATTAGCATTTTATTGCATTGCTTGGAAAGGGATAGAGAGAATGCAAATACTAAATAATGCAAATTTAATATACTATAGAGCATATATGATATTGCTACAATTCAGTGAAGACTATTAAAAGTTCATAAATTTTTAAACATTATTTCCGTGTTTGTTAAACTGTCAGTTAAAAAGTATGATGGACTTGCTCCATAACTTCAACTGATCTTGGTAGGAATTCAAACTCCCTTCCTGTGTTCTGAAACCTACATAAGACAATAACCAGTCTGAAGAATTCATATCACATTTACCATTCTGTGCAGCATCTCAAAGGTACTCCTGAATAGGTACTACTTCTTTCACAGTTGATAGCTCCAAAGGAGGCATGTCACAGTCCCCAAACAATAATATCCCTAAATACATTTATGTCTCAGTCTTCCCCAAAAGGTACAGAAGTTCTTGTAACAAATGCTACTAAGAAACTCTCTTGCATCAGTTACAAGCTGTGGTAAGGCTAGATCCCTTTAACGGAATTTTAAATCATGATCAGGCAGAAAGTTATGATGGCTTCTAAGAAACAATTCTGCAACTTCCATGAGAACACAGGCAGAAAATATTTAATGTCATCCTAATTTGGATATCACTGAAATACAAAAAAGATGCAATAGAGATGGAATGGCAATAGGTAATTCTAAATTAGCATTATATTAAAAAATAAATTATTGGAACCAAACTTTTATGTTACAACTAAAGTGTTATGGTTAAACAGATGGCTATGACAAAGATTTAAGCTGTTGCCTTTTAGATGAGCTATAGACCAGAAATGCCAAGATGTGAAATGTGTGATAATGTACCCCTGAAGTAACAAATCTGTTTACCAGTCTTTCCAAATTGTTCACATTGAGCAAGGATCTCAACCTGGTAATACTTCTTAGGTAATAAGAAATATTCTATTAACACATTAAAAAACATGTCCATAGGCAAAGCAGAGCACAGCGTAGGTAGATCTTCTATTCAGACAGCAAATCTTTGAAGTTAAAAACACCAAACCCTAATGTAATCTACTATGATTTTTGTGTAATTTTGAAATTTTCAATTAGTATCATATAAATAGTGACTGGAGTCTAGCTAAATACCTTTGCACAAATAATAGACAAATAGGCAAGGCAATTTATCAATTTAACAATAAATTACATATGTACAGTCACAAAAAGCAGATAATACCATTAAAAAAATCACTGGCAGCACTATAGCAGGAAAGATCTGTTTCTTTCTATCATTTCCCGTTCCTATTCTGTTAATGTACTTTAACATCTGGGTTTAACTTTGTGGAAAGATTATTTTCTATTTTAATATACTTAACATTGTGAACTATAAAAAAGGAATCTGAAATGGCTACAATTTCAAGATATTTTAAATATCCTATTTATTTTAAAAGCCTTTTAAAATACAAACAAATGCTCAACTTGTCCTGAGCATCAGACATTAAATATACTTTAGGCCCATTAATGTTTTACATTGTTCTGCATCTCTTCGGATTTCCCTTCAAAGCTTCTATCTGTTTTGATGCTCAAATATATTATGAAATGCATTCATTATTTCAGGAGCAAGTCCACTTTCATTGAAGTTACATTAGGATGCTCAGTTGTGACAGCTGAAGCTATACACTGATACTTAGAAACCTAACATTTGAAAATATCAGAAAAATGTCTCAGGCTGGTAGTAATGGAGTCTTTGAGAAAGGTGGTATCTTATCTCCTTCACTTGTACCGGTATCCCTACTGGTTTTGGGCTTTTTCTACTTCTAATCCAGTTAACCGGTCTATTGCTAAAGACAAAGGGAGTGCCATCATTTCCAGGTTAGAATCCTTTCCATTAAAATTCATTTAAATCTTTTGAGAATTACATGCGACACAGGCATTTTAAGATCTGTGTTGATGAGAGAGTAAAAGACCATACAGATGAAAGTCTATAGAAAATATTCCTATGGTGCCGTTATTGAATTGCATACAGAATTTGATTGTGTTTCTTTACTATAGATCATAGATCCAAATTAATATACTGAAGCTAAAAGAAATGAAATGTTTCAAGTATCAATATCCTACATGGAGCTAATGGTATCTGCCATACAGGCACACCAAGAATGAAATTAATAGCTGGAATTTGTCTGGTTTCATTTGTTTGAAAACTCATTTGCAGTATGTGGCACCTGGCAATCTGCCTGATTCCTTTGAACCTGTAGTCATTCATTACATATGGTTTGTTTCCTACTGGTGCCTATTCAATCAGAATCTGTATTTCTGAAATGCTTTAGAAATTGCAATTCCTCAAGACAAATGAGATACAGTGCCTGTAATACATATTTCTTTACTCACTCTTAGTCAAAGCTGTCTGCTTTTACTTGGATAAAATTTTGCGAAGGTTTCTTTCCTCTCTCTCCTTCCATCATACAGCCCCTGCCCTTAAGCAGTGAGGGTCCATCAACCTAATTCTTTCCTACAGCATACTTCTGCTTTCTATTACTGCATATGTTCTTAATGATTTTCTTCTCATAGTCCAGCACATTCAAGATCTTCCTGCTGCTCGTTAAGTGAGAAATCAGTTTGTGTAATAACTGGTAAAATCAAATTAAGGAGGTAGAAAACAGAATTACATATCTATTCTGTTTGACCGATATCAGAACTGATTACTTGGTGCAGTTCATCTCTATGTCCATTTTGGTTATTCTGAGTTATACAGGGCAGTAGAAGTACCAACCACCTTTCTAAGGTACATCTAAATGCATGCAAATATTATTCTCATTAATAGAGGATCTTAACAGTTTCATTTTTATCCATTATTATCCATTTTTATCCATTTCTTTCCTAAAGGAATTAAAAGGACTTGTTCCTTAGCTCAAAAAAAAAAAAAATGTGCGCTTTTAGTTCTTCGGGATCCAGCTGTGATGTTTAATGCCAAATTTACCAAGAGCAATGTCCAAAAGAAAGTACATGCATGTACATTTTTCACATATACTTCCATGACTGTATCTCACTGAAAGTTGCTGAGCGGCTTGTAAGGACATTGATGGACCTGCCACTTTTGATGTTGATCACAGAATTGTATTTATGTCAGAAGAACTCTCTGGAGATCATCTAGTCCAACCTTCTGCTCAAAGTAGTGCTAATTTCAAAGTTAGATCAGGTTGCTCGGGGCCATATCCAGTTGACTTCTGAAAATCTTTAAAGATGAAGATACCCCAGCCTCTTTGGACAACCTGCTCCAGTACTTCATCACCATCATTGTGAAGTGCTTTTTCCTTCAATCCGGCTTTCCCTTGCTGCAGCTTGTTACCATTGCCTCCTGTCGCTTTGCTGCACACTTCAGTGTCTGGTTCCAGCTTTTTAATATGATCCCCTGCCTCCTTTTTGGACCACTGTAATTAGTTTGCCCTCCCTTAGTTACCCCTGCAGGATGAATAAACTCAGCTCCTTCAGCCTCTTTCTATATTACATGTGATCCAGGCTCCTGACAAGCTTAGTGGCACTCCACTGGACTACAGTTTGTTTATGTGTATCCTACCGGGAGCCCCAAATCTGGACAGTGTTTCAGATTTGGCCTCGTGAATGCTGAGTAGAAGGAAATAAGCATTTCCTTTCAGCTGTTGTTTATGCTCTTGTTAACATAGCCCAGTGGGCAATTATCTTAAGCACGCATTGCTGACTTGTTCAGTTTCTTGTCCACCAGGAGTCATAGGTCTTTTTCTGAAGAGCTGCTTACTAGCCAGTCTGCAGCCTGCATTAATGCGTAGAGTTGTTCTGTCCCAGATGCAAGACTTTCACATATCTGCTGAATTTCATGAGGATCCTGTTGGCTCATTCCTCCATCTTGTTGAGGTCCTTTACAGGGCAACCTTGCCTTCCCACATGTTAATGGCTCACCTCAATTAGATGTCACATGCAAACATGCTAAGTGTGCATTCTGTTCCGTGAACCAAGTGCTCAGTCAGGCAGAAACGACTTAGGGTACAATTCTCTATATTTTTAAGTTTTAAAGAATAAGACCTTCATCTCCTATAGGTAGATCAACTTTATGTACATTTCTAACATTGTAAGTGTACCCCCTGCAATCACTGTTGAAGTCCTGGACAGGCATATACCTAAGCATCACTTTGGTTTGACAGGACTTCCTAAATCCTAAGAAAGGATCCTGCTAGTAAGAACACGGTACTTTCTTTATCTAAGCAGAGTGATCCTTGTGGTGCTGTCAGAGATAATGCCTAATGAGGGAATGTCCCTCACATTGAGTGAGTAACATCCAACTGACCACCAGCCAACCTCCCCCTCTATTAGTTTTTGGTGCAACAGCTTAGTACTCCCAGCAACAAACAAGTAACCAACGAACATTCCTTTAAAGTTTTGGATCAGTTCCTGTCTTGCCCGTTCATTTGGTAACTACCAGCCTCTCAAAATATTGTTGCCATAAATAGTTGGTCTTAAGAGTGTGGTTACCCTATCCATTCTTACTTAGTAATAAATCTCGTGCTACCCATGACATTCCAAAAGTAAACAGTAGCTGTGTTTTTTAAAGGATTAATTGTGTCATGATAATTTATACAAAATCAAAGTCTAACTAACTTCTGAAACATGCAGCTTTCACAGCTATCATTCGCTCTCTGAAATTAATAAGAATTTTTTTTATTAGCAATCAGTGATCTAAGGGTGCAAATTTTAATAAGAAAATAAAATCATGTTTTGAATATAATAAAATATGCTATTAATATTTTTTCTCAAATTCTCTATAATATATCTTAAAGTGTTTCATAATTTAAATTCTAAATTGCTGGAAGTTGCAAATAAATGGGTGAATAATGCCCATTTATCTAAACAATGGGCAGACTCTTCAATAACTGAAATTGGTAAGACCTTCTCTGTTTAACTCAGGATCAAGTTGGTAGTCCTAACCTTAGAGCAATATATTCAAATCATCTTATTTTACACTTTATTTTTCTTACTGAGTTTAATAGTTCAGTACAATACATCAGATCAAAGGGGAAAGTGATTTTTAAACTAAAATGTTAAGAAACTACTGTAGCTGTCACTGCACATATTATGGAAATATCTAAGCACTTTGGGGCAAAACACTGTATCTGATGGAAAAGGGAGGGAGTCAAAAAGTCAAACCAGGCAGACACAAACAGCTAAGCTTAATTTAACACCATATGTGAACTGAGAAATACTGACTAGCATGTCATGAAAAGAAAATGCCTGAGGAAGTCTCTTTGAATAGAAGTCACTTTACTTACCAGTAGTGACTCATCCACAAGAGTTTCATGAGGTTTTTACTTCATTATCTCCACACTGAAGGATTTACAAAAAGGTTGTTGGTCTTAATCCTTAATATACTAAATACTTAATATAATAGAATTTCTAATTTATGGAAATGCTAGATTTTGGACTCTTCAGTGCATGACTCATCTCTCACCTAAAAACAAAGTAATGTGAAATCCTCATCCTACTTTTGTGTAGGTAAGGTGAAATCTAAATATATTTTTTCAAAAAGACTGAATTACCATACTCTATGGGAAATTTTCTATGCTTTTTACTATTCTTTGCAATGCCCACATATGGGCATAAATGGTCAGCAAGACACCATGTAGGAACATTATTATTAGTTTGGGCATACATAGTACAGCTAGTTCTTATGCCTCTCTTCCTAATAATTCTTTTGAGGAAGACATATCAGAGGTAAGTGTGGTTAAGATCCTTGTGCTGTGATTATTTTTGATTTGTATATTTACTGTAATTTTTCAAGTGTCCAAGTTCCTGATATTTCAATGTAGACTTTTACTATCTTCTTTCTTACCAAGAGGGGAAAGTATATCAGAATAAAACATGCAAATGGCTGTTATCGATGTCTTCTCTTTCTTTCCTCTCTTCTTAACAAGTATGATGCCTCCCCAAAATGACTAGGAAGTAGCTTGCTTCCAGAAAAAGTTCTGTGCAGCTTCAGCTTGCAAAGGCTGTTAGCTGCAGAATCTCCTGATGGATTTTCTGCTTTAAGTATACCAGTTCTTTAGTCTTCCTTATCACGAAAAAAAAATGGATCTTTGGTGCAGTTCAGGCCACATGTTCTCCATATTAAGAAACACTTTTTACTGAGGATTATTTTAAAAAATATCATAGATAAAAAGTTAGGTCCTCATCTTAGACTGTTAAAGAGAGGTTCAAATATTCTGAGCAGACATTATCATGTAACTCTTCTTGTATTTGTCTGCAGACTGGTATTTACATTCTAGTCACTAGATCACTGTTGTTTGTTTTATAGAAGTCAGATAATCATATAATAAAAAACATATGCTATTCCAGTGTGAACTACAAAAAATGACTTTGTTTGCTAACGCTTAACCAATTCATGGGACTTACAGCCAGAATGTTTATCAGACATGCTGGGGGAGGGAATAAAATTATCTCTCTTAAAAGAAACAACAAAATAAAAAACTTGGAGAAATTAAGAAAAATGTACTCATTAAATGATCCTTGAATTAAACTGTGTGAATATCATATAACTCTTTCTATAGTGTTCCTTTAAAACGCAAAAGTGAATTACGTTAGAGCATTAACCATTTGCATTCAAACTTTCAATACATGGATTTTATGTTTTTCAAACTGGAAGGAGAGGAAATTTAGCCCAATATACACGGAGTCTCACTGTTCTATTTCTGACATATACGAAGTCTATCCAGCTAACAGGCAACCCACAGGAAAATTTACTGCTACATCTTTCTGAATTATTTCATCAGATAAATTGATAATAGAAGTTTAGCACACATATTTTCACAGACTGTTTTGAAAATACTTTGTTGTCTCTGCATTTAATGATATACATATTTCATCACTGACATTTGTCAATGGCCTAGATTTGGCAACATCAGTTATGAACGACCTAGAATATTTTTGAAGTTAAACTATAAGTTTATGTTTACATTTGAAATGGTTATTTCTCTCAGTCACAGCCAGCCAAAATATATTTCTAATGAACATGCAAATGTGGCACTACTTGTTAGGTGGGAGGCCTCTTAATGGAGGCTGCAGTGCTGAGGAAAGTGAGAGTGGAGAAATTTTTTTTAGGTCTTTTATATCACATTTTATTTACAATTCTTAAGGAGACTTCTAATAGAACTTCTTTTCTAGAGCTGTGTCCTATGGGAAATCCTGATGCTTTTCCCCAGAGAGTGAAAATAACTTTGCAAACAAAAATTGCAGTTTCCTGCTGCGACCACCAAGCATTTGCTGCACTGCTTGTGTTGTGCCAGGAGGAAACATTTTATTTCAGCACTGAACCATATCTATGATCTCTTCATCTAACATTGTCATTTCATTGTATGGAAGTCCATTTTGAAAAACATATTTATTCTGTAAATAACAAATAAATATTTTTAAAAAATCTTCTTATTTCTATGAAGGACTTTCTATGAAGGTCTTTTCTACTTTTTTCAATCATTTTCTTTAACCTGTCAAAAAATCTATTAATTATATTGTCTTTTCTTTCAGATGGCAAAATATTTGTGCCATTTTTTCAAAGTGTTTTTGAGACTTTTTCTGATAGTCGTCTTTGGAAAAATCTGTACCATTCTTATTTCATTTCCTAGGAAAATGAAGGTTTTAGGAACAGTGATAAGAAACTATAAACAATTGCCAGACATTCTGAAAAAGCTTTCCAGTATGAGGGTACATTAATAAAGGAATAAATAAGTACATAAATAAAACTAGTTCATCTTTAGTTTGAGCACCTTATGAAAATAATTTTATGTGGTAGCAGTATAAAATGATGAAAGGGCCAAACCAAATGACCCAGGATATATTCTACTTTTATAGTCCTGTGTCTATAAAATTCTTTAGACTATTTGAACTTCTTACTGTCTTCAACTCTAACTGAATTTTTTTTAAAAAAAAACCAGTAAGCTACAATTCTTTAAGTGCAAAAATCACACTCAGTAAATATATGAAATATACATATAAACACAAATATAATGATTTCACATCAATTGGAAAACTTAATAATTCCTGAGGAAATTAATCTCATTGCTTTAAATATGAGCATTATCATAATAAGAAAAACAGAATTATCACAGTAAGTAAAGCATTTGCCTATACAGAGTTTCCCATAGTTAGCTATTCCATATACATACAACTCTCCATATGTGCACACACAGTAAGTATAAAACATATACTAAAAGATGTATTTATACTCCTTCTATAAATATAGTGTATACATAAATATACATGCATAGAGTAAATATACGCACAAACAAATAATGATATATCTACATATATATCAAATACGGTTGCAACTATAGATGCTTTTAATATACTTTGCTGTTTCAAATAATCTGATGGAAAGCTTTTGAGAGCAGCAAAGAATCTTGATTCATTATGAAATTGTTTCAGTGGGAAAAAGTAGTGTCCATGTGCTTCTCCAAAACCTAGTCATAATCCTACTAGTAAGGGATTTTTTTTTTTTAAATTAACATCTCATACCGTTAGCCTTCTACTAAAAGAACAGTCCCACAAGAGTAAAACCTATGTTTTATCACTGCCTTCAATGGAAACAGAACCTACATATTTTATTCAGTGACAATCTAGGTGTTTTACCATCTGCTACATAGATCATTCACAAAGAAGTGTGTTCAAGGGGCCACTCACAAGTTTAAATATTTTAATGTCGCAATTTCAGTACTGAATAAAAACAAGAACATTCTTTTCTTTTGCAGAGAACAGGAAGAATACATTCTTGTAGGAAAACATAACAAGATCTAATTTTTGCAGTGTTCCCTGGTGTTCTTGTAGTTGATGATCTGTCAGTGTTTCCATGTATCATATTATTTTTATTTTTAGATTTTTATAAATCAGGTCAAAAGATTTACTGCAGGCTGAAATTTAGAAAACAAAGTTTCAGACAAAAAAACAGTTTATATATTACATTCTGTTAAAAAAGTAACTTAGACAATTTTACATGAACATAACACAACATACAGCTCCTCATGCATTTGACACATAAACCAAAATGAAAATACAATTCCCTAAATGTTCTCACTCCTTTTTTTAAGCCCATTGATTGGTACATAAGCTTTAGTTCAACCCTTTCAGATCATAATGCAAGTACCATTACCCTCAATAAAAAAGAAATTACTAATTATAACTATGGAGTGGTCCATCAGAACAAAAAATATCCTATCTGAAGAATATTCAAAATAATTGCAGATAATTAAAACTAGATTTTAAAGGAAACTACATGTCTAGAAGAACACTTAAAAGTTATGTGAGCTAAAAACTGTTGGAAACAACAGTTCTGAGTCAGAGATTGAAGCAAGTTAGATATCTAAGAATGGAATTTGCACAATCCAGTAGTCAGAGAGCTTTCCAGAGCTCCCATAACCTGAGTCACCTTCTCCAGAGTGGATTCTTACAAAGAACCTCAACTCTTGAAGCTAAATGCACAATCCAGGTTTTCATGTCCCATGAAAAATTCCAACATAAACTCTCCCAAACGCTTTCATTTCTTCAAAGAAAAAGAATACATCATCATTGTGCTGGTTTGGCTGGAACAGAGTTAATTTTCCTCATAGTATGAGGCTATGTTTTGGGTTTGTGCTGAAAGCAGTGTTGATAGCACAGGGATGTTTTCGTTACTGCTGAGCAGTGCTTACACAGAGCCAAGGCCTTTTCTGCTTCTCACCCCACCCTACCAGCGAGGAGGCTGGGGGAGCACAAGGAGTTGGGAGGGGACACAGCCGGGACAGCTGACCCCAACTGACCAAAGGGATACTCCATACCATATGATGTCATGATCAGCATATAAAGCTAGGGGAAGAAGGAGGAAGACAGGGACATTCAGAGTGATGGCGTTTGTCTTCCCAAGTAACCACTACACATGATGGAGCCCTGCTTTCCTGGAGATGGCTGAACACCTGCCTGCCCATGGGCAGTCATGAATTCCTTACTTTGCTTGTGTGAGTGGCTTTTGCTTTACCTGTTAAACTGCTTTTGTCTCAACCCACAAGTTTTCTCACTTTTCGCCTCTGGTTCTTTCCCCCTATTTCGCTGGCAGGGGCTAAGCGAGCAGCTGTGTGGTGCTTAGTTGCCGGCTGGGCTTAAACCACAACAATCATGAATATCTATTTTTTGTAAAAATTGGAAGAACTTCACAGAAGAGACTGAATATGACTCAATGCAGAGTATCCACGTACCTGACAATAAGTGCTACTGTCACTGCTTATGGGAGGTATATCTGGTTCTTTTTAATTCCCAGGAAGCACTTCTGTTGCTGCAGTACTACCTCTATTAAAATATCATTCCAATTTCTTTTCCATGAAGGCTGATTTACTGAAATGCCCCTTAAATTGGGCAAAAAGAGAAAGACACAGTCTGAGGAACTCAGAAGGGCTTAGACAGGTCCTGAGCCAGGGCTCAGCAGCAAGAGTAAGAATTCTCTGGTGCTGTACTAGATCCTCAGACATTTTAAACCTCCAGGTAGTGTTGTTAATCAAAATATTTCCATTGATAGCCAGCTACTCAAAGGTATTTATGCAATTCACACTCAAACTAATATCTTTGAGGATCTGGATTATAAGGCCATCCACCAGGTCAAGCATCAAAAACTCTGAATAGTTTTGTAGGTATTAAAATGACACAATGGCAGTTAGGCATTTGTATAGAACAAGTCCTTAGCCTTTCCCATCAATAACAAAGCTAAACAACAAGGGCAAAATTACTATTTTCCATTTCTAGTATTTTTTGTCACATTAGTAGAAAGATTTAATATAAAGTCTGTGAATAGAAAGAGTCCAGCAGACAGGAATGGGAGGTAGAAGACAGCAGTGGGTTGCAAAATAACCTGTATTATCTGTGAACTGCAAAATGCCCCTGCAGGAAAAACACTGCACTGGGGCTTCACAGAGACAAGATGATATGAAAAGAGAAAGACTATAAAATGTGATAGGCAGGGCTGTCTGTAGGCACTTTTGGTTGCCAAGGAAGCCTGCAATGTTCAGAGTGTTCCCAAGGGAACATTTTAGTCACTCGTTTAACATAAGCTGTGGGTAGAGTGTGATGGGTGACAGTCACAAAGCTGTGCTATCACGGACTTTGTTCTCTCACCTATAACCACATACCTCTGGCCTCTGCCAGTACTCTGCCCTCCACAGTCTAATAAAACACTAAATGCAGCTTACTTAATGTCGTCTTCTTTTAGATTTATTTACAGTGGGCAATTTAATATGCTTCAAAGTAAGACCAGTGTTTTCTTCACAGTACTCTTCTTGAATAATTTTTTATTTATTTAAGAAAATACCTATATTTTAAAGAATACATTCTGATCTAGTCTATTAACAATTTCCAGTGTGGTTTACTAGTAAATTGAACTATTGTATACTCATGAGGGTATTCTTTTTTAAATAATTTACCTGTTCATCAGTGTGTAGTTATTGCATCAAAAATAAACAAACTATGATTTTTTTTTTGTCCTTTCCAGTAAGACAGAGTAAAACTATTGTGAAAGAAAATGTAATTATCTGCAATATATGTAACAGGTAATTAGATTCGATGTGATGAAATATTAATTCATTTTATTGAGATTAACTTAAAAACACAATTCAAAATTAAGATAGGATATAGCTGATATAAAGTGAAACTTTTTTTTTTTTTCCAAAATGATGAATAATTTACTTTAATTTCAGGTTAAAAGTTGTATTTATTTTCTCTTCTATTACCTTTAAATCAATTAATACCTTTTGACATTAACACAATTTTGTAAAACATATAGAAGTACAAGAGGAACTTAGAGCTACCCATTACAAAGCATAAAACAATATTTGGGGGGAACAAAATACTATTAACAATTAAAATATGGTAACAATTTCTATTTTTCACATCAGAGAATATTTCTGCAGGTGGATATAGTTATGAGTCCCATTAATAAAAACTAAATCTCTCACAATAGGGATCCTGTTCTATTAGTTAGTCTCCCAGGTGTTATAAAATAACAAATGATCAAGGTAGGTTTATTACAGAATTAGAAGTAGAGGCCTGTAAGGAGGACCTCAAAGGACCATGTGGTCAATCCTTCCTCACTAAAGTAAGGTTACTTACATTCAGAATCAAATGTGAGAGCATCCAATTAATTTTGCTTTAAACCCCTTCTATTTAAGAATATTTCTCTGCACTGCCATGTAGCCTATTCCACTCTGCACCAACATTACAATTAAACCATTTTTTCTTACTATCAAACTGAAATATCCATTTTCATTTAGTAAGCTGGTATCTGCTTCTTCTAAGACATCTCTTTACATTTTGGAAGGTCAGTACTATGCCCCCATTTTTTGCTCATTCTATACACCACCCTTTCTTTCAGTGTTGACATCCAGTTCCTTCAACCTTTCTTCATTGATTATATTTCTGAAAAAGAAAAAGAAAAAGAAAAAGAAAAAGAAAAAAAAGAAAAAAAGAAAAAGAAAAAGAGGAGTGAAACTGAGGAACCTTTGATTTTTCTCATTAGTACTATACTCTGTTTGGGATTTCCAACTCATGCAGGATCTGAATCACAGCATTACGGCCAATGGCACTCTTTGATGTCAGACAGTCCCAGACATAAGGGTGCTGTTTGCTTATTCAGAACACATGTGGTATGGCCAATATAAATAATAATTCCTATTTAGACAGCACCAGTGACCAAATGCAAACAGAAATGTTATCCTCCACGTGATACAGAACACTTCTGAAGTGTAAATGAATCTTGGAATGTAACTGCCTTTTTTTGCCATAGCAACCCATAAAATCTTGTTTAATTTGTGTCCCCACTACAGTTGTACATTCTTTTTGGCAACATTAATGCCTAGATAGATAATTCCATTTCACATTGGTAGTCTTTTTATTTATGACTCTTGATTGTGACATTTCATACTTTGTTTTTATTGATTTCAGATCAGTTTTCCATTTTCTCAAGATCACACTGAATTCTGATCTTCTAAAGCACTTGTGACCCCTCCTATCTTGACGCCATCTGTACACATTATTGTATATCAACACCTAATTCATGAATGAAAATATTAAACAGAATCAGTCATAGAAAAAACCCCAGAAGGAGCTCATTTGAAATCTTTCCAACAGACAGTGAATCAATGATAAATACTGAGTGTAGGTTTTCTAAGTGTACACCAATTTTATACTGATAAAATATGAACCATACTTCCTGAGGTTGCTCATGAGAGCACGTTATACAGGAAAGTCCCCAAATCCTTACTATGACCTTAGTAAACATCACAGTTTTTTCATCCCCTTCATTCATTATTCTGTTAGCATAACAGAAAGGAAACTGGATTGATATGACATAATGTTTTTGACCAATAATAGATGCTTTTTACCACTTATATATCTTCTAGTTATTTAATAACACTGCTCCACAGACCTTGTGAGGAAAACAGTTGAGTCACTGTTCTATTCTTTTTTTTAATTGCCTTCTCTCATTTTTATTTCCCTTTCACTCCAATTTTGAGTGTCCTTTTCTTTCTTTCAGAAGTTCTCAGGCATGACTACAGGTTCAGTTTATTTCAATGTTTTTAATGTAGTGTTGGTTTCTTTAGTTCATCAGTTCATCAAGCACTGAAACCTTGAACTAAAGTATTCCTCAATATCTTCTTTCCATGTTCTGGCCTACAGTACTATTTCTGTGCTAAGATTAGCGTTGTTATGTGTTTGAACACAATTAATTTTGTAAAGACTGAAGCAAATTCTACTTAAGCCTCCTTTGTTTAAATCATAATTTGTTCTCTTTCCCATAAGTAATTAACCTATATATTTTACTTTGTTCTGTAATACATTCATAAAAAATACTTTTTATCTTTTCCTTCCATTACAAAGAACTCATTGTGTCTCTTAGTCTTTCTAATTTTATCCCTTTTTTGTAGAGGTACATCACATAATGAAGGCTATCCACTAAGGAACAATGAGTTATGAAGAGCCACATATTGTAAATGTAATGAAAGCCAAACTATTAACTGGACTTTCCATTTGAGTAGGATGATGGAAGATGTGTCTGTGAGAACAAAGAATAGATTCAAAGAGAATGGAAATAAAAAAATAAAATTGCAGAAGAACTCACACTCAAGAAAATCTCCATTATCTACAAGGGCAGGCAGCATTCTGAAATCTTATTACTCCTCTCCTGTGAGCAAGTATCTGTGAAATTTATAAGCAAATACCGACAAGTTCCCTCTTGTTCTTCTCCATGTAACTGATAAACATGCACTACTACTACATTCTTTTAAGGAACAGATGTCTCTGTGATGGATGGAAAGCTTCCAACCTTAGCAATGACATGTAGCGGTGGTAACTATGTCAAATTTCATAGGCAGACATGGTCTTGTTCAGCCCATGCTCCAAATATGTGTGAAACCTTGTCAACACAGCACTTATCACTAACCTCCATGTTAGCAAACAGTGCTAAGGTTGGGTATATCTGCTTCTGCTCAGCGTTTTGTTAACTCTGCTCATTGTTCTTGGAGCTCACATGGAGCTCACACATGTGTAAAGACATAGACACACTTAAAATATTTAGAAGTTTGTTTTTTGTTGTGATTTTTCATAGACATTTTCAATTACTAATTCCTTCATGCATACATGAAATTTAAATAAAAAATCTTAACTTTGAAAACAAAACCTCAAATGCTATTGACATGTCAGTGTTAATGTTTTCCGTAGAGTGTACATGCTTTGATTGATCAAGATCAGATAAATAGGCAGCATAACCTGTACTCACAAATACTATATTTTGGTTTGGGTTTGCACCTAATTACACTTATCAATTTAATGTATACTTTACATATGGGAATTCTTGAAACACAGTAAAAGTATGTTTGTTCTCAGTAATGAAAAAAATCTGGCCTGAAAATTAATCCTTCCTGTTGGGTGCCTTGCAATTTCTCCTGCAAATAAGTAACTGCTAGATCAGTTCATCTTAGAACTTAGCAAAACTGAACTCATTATATTATAATTTGCCTGCATTGCTTAAATCTATTTTATGGTTTTATTGAGGGACAAATACAGGAGAAATATTCTTTGTGCATACTGCAATGTATAATGAAATATCCATATGCCATTTTCTGTCCCCTGTGAATCTCAATCTCTATAACTTCTTCTCGAAGAAGAGTCAATGCATCCTAGTAGCTGAACAATCCTCCCATTTGGGATATTTGAAGGCTTCAGAGAGCCAAACACATTATTCTGTCTAATACATTCTGTTACATGACTTTATGGCTATAGCTCTTCAGTAATGCCCTGGGGAAGAAAAAAAAAAAAAACCAACCAAAAAACCATTTTAAAGCTTTGAGAGTTTATAGCTAAGTGTATTTTTCAACAAGAAAACTAAAAATTATGATTCCTTTCAAAGTTAGCCAGATATATGAATGCAGATTTCAAGTACAAGGTAGACGGAAATAACATTTTGATTTTACAGAACAGCATCAGTCATACAGTGAAAAATACACTTCATATCTTTTCCCTTAATCAGCTTTGCTTGAACATATATACCTGGACTAGTTTGACTACATTGTGTTCTCTGAGAAAACTGCTTCAATTATCAATTGCTCTTGCTGCTGCTTTCCTTCATATTGCTGTTTACAACCATTGATACTGTCTGCTACTGCTACGAGCACAGTCATTTAATGATGGTGTGCAATACAAAATGTATTTTTCCTCCCCAATACTAAACAAACATGCAGGAGTTAGGCAATTCTGAATGTTCAAAGTTTCTGTGGCTTTGCACAGGTTTCAGTTTCAGTGGAAGGTGAATTCATTGTGAAAAGGAATGAAGAGGAAGGAAAGAACACACAGATCCTTTACATTGGAGTTTTGCTTAGCATAGCTTGGGAAAAAAAATATGAGGAAGATTAAGTTCTTTTATCCCAATGAATAACTTTTTTTCATTTTAGTTAAAAATACTAACAACTTTAACAATAAAAATCTAAGCTTATACAGTATGGGTTGTTTGCAGGTAGTTTTTGTTTGGTTTTTGTTTGTTTTCTACTTTGGCTTTAATCTTCCCTCCAAGTTAACTTATGCTGGTTTTCTAATCATATAGTATAAAGCTGTAGCACCTAAAAAAGTTCAGCCAATCACAATATATGGCCAATTTAACTTTTTGATGATATTTTCTTGTTGCTTTAAGAACAGAAATGCTATTGAATTGCTGTTTATTTTTAAATAATTCAGACACATGGAAATAGGAAAAGAAAGGCTTCATTAAATATGAGGTTAGTCTCAACAAACATTAACATGGCATTTATACTGTACATTTTACAATGAACTTGTTCTGTTTCATGAAACCAGAGAGTCTAGCAAATGCTGCATTTAGATTGGAAAAAAGCTATCAAATAGAATGTCATGTCTGCTACTGTAATGTTGTATCCCATTATTCATTGAAGCTTTTAAATAATTTACCTTGAGTGAGTTTTCAGCATATAGTTCTTTTTTTCAATTCAGTTGTCCTAGTGAATATGTTTGTTAAATTATTTTCCAGCAAGAGAACAAGTCCTGAAAAACAACCAGAGGACACTTTGAACTTAAAAAAGCTCTGAAAAAACCAGAAACCAGATACTGTAAGACTGTTGCTAATCCAATCACACAATTCAATCAAAAGATCTATAATTTTATATCTCACTTCCCATACTGGGAATATTATTTATTAAAGGTTATATGTTATATGTTATATATCTAACATTAATTTTGTTCACTGGAAAAAGAGAATAAACCAGAAGGTATTGTAAAATATGTATTGCCTTTTTCGTGACTTCACAAAGCCACAGAAGTACAACTGCTCAATGACTGGATGATTTAGATGATGTAGTACATGCATTGTCTGAGTTACAAAACTTTCCTTTTGTGAGTCTTGTATTTTATAATTTCATATTCAAATACTTGTTTCAGGAAGCCAAAATCAGCCACAGTCAGTAGGTTTTAAAGTTATGAAATTTGATTGCATATTATATAACTTTGCTTGTTTAAATCTGTGTATTCCTTTCTCTCATCTAGGAATCTTCTTTTTTGGGGGAAGAGGGGGGCGGCTGAACTTTGGATGGAAGTTTAATGATAGGAAAAATGCATTGGAACTAAATGTCAGGGTGGAATTTTTAAAGGCAAAAGGGGCGGTTAAATATTTAGGTGCCACAGGAATGTCAGTCTTATGAATATGCATGTTCTTCATTTCAGTATAAACTAAATCATATGAAAATACATAGTTGTATGATTATCTATACTAAGCTCTTTTTTAATGAGCATACTTCTTCTTAGGGCATCAAACAATTTCCTACTGGTACTGTAATAATATGTTAGATAATCCTTGAAGGTTATGCTAGACTAACTAAGCCTTCTTATCTGCCTTTTCTCTTTTTAGCTAGACTTTAAAACAAGCAGGTCACATCACAGCATACATTTCATATTTTATTGAAATTTGAATTGTTGAACAAGAAATGAATTCACAAAAAAAGTTTCTCTGATATGTACTCTCCTTTATTAATTGCTTGAGATTAATTTTGTATGGTGAATGGAAAAATCCTTATAGTTATAGATGCATTAAGCCATCCATATTCCAGGAATCAATATATCCTTGAGTGAACAATTACAAAAACAGTCAAAATCAGACTTAATAGGGTTTAAAAATATTCACAGAGAGCTTTCTATAATCATCATGAAAGCAGACAAAACTAGTGAAAAAAATATCTTTGAAATATGAATACAGAGCACAGAGCAAATACTGAATTTCCTAATCCAATGCAGAAAATTTCTATGGGGAAAGGAAAAAAATAAATGCTTTTAAGTTAAACTCTTTCAGCTGTTTTCACTTTATAAAAGGAAATGGGAATATTTTTAACCACTATTTTCAGTGAACCATGAATTTTCTAAATTCCTTGACTTGATGCATCTTTCTTGGGATGACCTGTTGTTACACTCCATTAAAAAAGAACATTGTGTTTCCTTGCATAATGCAGCATGCTGACATAACAGCAAACAATATATCATTCTGATGACCCTTCAGGACTGAGAATTTTGAGAAGCTGTGGTTCACTGAAACCCAGGATTTAAACAAACTTTATCTATTTTATTAACTTTTGCAGTGCCATATAGATTAAACATGCTTAGTCAATAGCATTGGTAGCTTCATGTTTGGCACAACTCGTCGTTGTTTCTTGTCCATCCCCTGACAGTCCAGGGTAATTGTGGTGCCAGACCTATCAGTATGCAACATACTAACTCCCGTGACACACAAAGCCAGCTTGCAACGTATCAAGTTTTACTATTAGATTATGTTCCATAATGTCCAAACAGCCAGGTGGAACCACATGAATTTAAATTAATCTGTGATAATGTGCTAAAAAATCTTCTGTTTTAAATGTCAATTTGCAATTTTCATCTTTTTGTACTTTGAAGTTTTGTACTTTGTATAAAGATGATCAAGGGACTGGAGCATCTGTCACACGAGGAAAGGCTACGAGAGCTGCTCAGCCTGGAAAAGAGAAGGCTCAGGGGAATACGGTCAACATGTAAAAATATGTGATGGGAGGGAGTAAGGATAAGAGAGCCAGGCCCTTCTCAGTGGTGCCCAGTGAAAGAGAAAGAACAAATGGGGACAAACTGCAATACAGGAAATACCTTTTAAGCACAAGGGGAAAAGCCCAACTTTTTTTTTTTTTTTTTTTTTTTTTTTTTTTTTTACTGTGAAGGTGCTCTGGAACATGTAGCCTGGAGAGTTTGTCGAGTGTCTGTCACCTGAGATATTAAAAATATAACTGGACATAGCCCTGAGCAACCTGCTGTAGCTGACCCTGTTTTGAGCAAGTGGTTGGACGAGACAATCTCCAGAGGTCCCTTCCTACCTCAGCCGTCTTCTCATTCTGTGACCACTTTTATTTACCTCTGATGGCAGGAAACATGATATTTTTATTAAACTCTAGAAAAGCCTCATCCATTTGTAAAAATGTATCCAGATCTTGCAGAATGAACTGTAAATATTATGCATGTTGAAACTCTGTATCTATTTTTTTTTTCCCAAGTCCAAAGTCACTGCAAAAAGCACATTATCCCATTTTTGCTGACTGCCCAGTGTTCACAAATACAGGTTGTAAATTACATCTGGCTAGAAAATAATAGCTTTGTTTCTACATATGACACTAGAAATTGTCAAAGAGTTTTTCAAGGAAATCTTTTTCATGGATTTTCATGAGGACAAATGAGATCTCAGAGGTTGAAAACTTACACGGAGTATTGGTGACATTTCAATATTTTCTCTGTATTGTTTACAAACTAGAATCCAGATCGACCTCATGCCACACTTGCCAAATTTAGAGAGTATTTGCACGTATGGAAAAGCATTTCTCCTTCATTTTTTTGTTCTCCTTTGTCACTGTGTACAAAATTTTAAATGTTGAATTACTCTTTTGGAGAATTTTCTTCAATCTTTAGCATGATTGATTGTCTTATTAAACTAAGTAGAAAGGTAAACTATCGGTATATTTGGCAAAAGGCACAGATCTATGTAAAAGTACTTCTGCTTATGCATGCCATATTTTTAGCTATTTCAGCAGTTTGTGAGCTTTGCAAGTGCTGGCGCTCAGACTCCTGAAGATATCTAGCTCTCTGCATGGGGAGTTACACAGGGAGATGACATTGAAACCTCAATGTCTACTGCAGCTTAAGACCAGTCTCCTCAATGTATGTCCTAGTCTTCTTGTTCAGCTAATGCCTAACATTCCCAGTCCTAACTCTCAGACACGTCCAGCCAGCCTCACTAGTTATCTCTGGGTTGGATTTTTTGGTGGTGGTTTGGTTGTTTTTTTTTTTTTTTTTTTGGGGGGGGGGGGATTGTTTGTTTGTTTGTTTGTTTTGGTTGGTTTTTCTTTGTTTTTTTTTCTTCAAATTAACTGATTTCTTACTGAGGTGTGCCATGCAACATTGAGAGCTTGTCTTGGAAAACTCATTACTATATTCTTCATTTTTTGGTTAATTATATTAGGTTTGTAATAATGAATCAAATTATTTGAAGGGAAACAAAACAATGACAGAAAAACTTTAGTAGACAGCAGAACTAAGTCTGAAGTGTTTATAAATATTTTTAGTGACTCAGATCTACATTTTGAAATTTGCAGGAAATATCAGAACAATAGCTAATAACAAAGAAGACAGTTCACTAGTACTGAATGAAACAAAGTTCTACTTAGAAGTGCATGTTCCAATATGGCCAAATGGGAAGTCATATATCTAGTGTCCACTTAATTTTGCTGCTCTCCAATAAAGATGCAAATCCAATTAAAAATCTACCAGGAGAAAAGAGTGTTGAAGATCTAAGCATTATGTTTCTTAATGCCCTACTATCATTTTTTTTTTTTTTACCCAAAATTATAGCTTCTAATTTTCTCATCTCTAGCCTGGAATTTGCTAGTAATATTTTTGTCTTGAAAACAATGAACACTTGCTAATGCTGCTTGTCAGATATTCCTAATGTTTTAGAATGTAATAATCTGATGCTGAGTGAAGTTTTTTGATATGTTTTGGGGTTTTGGGTTGGTTTTGTTGTTGTTGGATTTTTTTAAGGATGCTGAATTGTTTTACATCTTGCTTTGCACAGCTAAAGAATTGTGCTGGTGGCAAATCTTAATGACATAGGCTTTAGTTGTACTCGATAATGTTGTAGGTTAGATTATTGCAGGCCTTGTTTACTAGAAAAAAACCCCACCACACTGTAATACAGTAATAATATATAATTTTTAAATGTCTCTTTTGGGCTACATTCCAAGGTGTGAAAATTAAAGATATTGAATAAACATGTTATACAAATTGTAGAAACAAAATACCTTGTATGTATAGGAAAAATATTCTAAGAATTAAACTACAGCATTATTGTCAGCCTTGTAAAACGTACAGCGCAATAATTGTATATCAGTGTCTTTAGAATCACCATTCCAAGTTCTAATTGATCTTTGTCTTCTGTCACAAACTATGAATAGGAGGGTTTGAGGGTTTTTTTGTGTGGGGTATTTTTCCCCACAAATATACTTCCCAGGACAATATTAAGAACAAAAAAAAACATGTAAGGAGCACATTTGAACAGTTATTCTATTGTCATATATACAGAGACAAACTGTCGTAGGCAGAAAATTTGAAAAATCATGTATTTTTACAATACGAGGTTTTAATATTTATTGATAGGTTTGTATAGCCTTATTATTAAAAACATCCAACATATTTAAAAATGTTTTTTAAAAATAATCTGCCAATAAACATGAAGAGATGGACATATATACCAACAATTGTTAAGGAAAAACCAAACAGTCTTATAAATATGAAAGGTAATTGTAACATATCTGTAGCTGGAACTTTCTAAGGATACATCATATAAAAGATATAAACTTCAATAATTGGTAATACTTTTTCACAGGCATTTTTTTAAAGAAAAATCTTTGTAGAAGAACACAAAAGTAGCCCAGGAACCAGTAGTAGCACAATAAAAACAAAAGTATATGCCATTTAGAGTGAAAGTGTGTAATTTAAACACATTTACTTGATCTTTCTGCTCTAGATTTCTGAGCATTTTAAAAAGACAATTGTTATTTTACATATAAAGAACAGTAAAGTGTTACCATGAAGTGACTTCCCAAAGTGACATAATAAATAATATTAAAAAATCAGGTTTCCTTACCTTAAATTAAGTTTTGTTGTAGACTTATCTAAAATAGGAATTGATGCAGAGCTTTCTCACAGACACTATCAGGAGACTTGTTGCCTCAGAAAGACAGAACATACTTATCCATCTATATTTTTCCAAGAATGTATAAATGGCAGGGAAGAATGAGGCTTGTTTTAGAGCAATATAATATCACAGCAACCAGTGAACAGATCATTTCAAATCAAGGAGTGTACCGAGGTATGACAGCAAGCCTCATTTGGCCCCTAGATTGGGTTTTTAGGTGGGGTTTTTGATCGTGAAGTATAGATGCAGTATGATTCTAAGTCAGTGTTGGATATGTGGAGCAGGACTATAAGGCGACACAATCTACTCACTTGCATGCAGCCCTTGTTTAGTGCTGAATTAGGTCTGAGTACTTTTTCCATTTCAAGGTATGCCTTTCTTTCAGAGTCATGGCATTGCACAGTGTTATGCAGTACAAGCACAGAAACTAGATGTAGCTGGTAAAAATAAGTTATATACCATGTCTTACTTTTAAATAGACACCTTTCAGCATAGAATGGTACATAAGAGCTGTATGATACATCTCTGCATTAGCAGTAGAGTGAGTAAAGCCTCACAGTCAGATTAAAGGCTTATTTACTCATTTAATTTCTCTCTGACAGTGGCCAGAAAAGAAGGTATAGGGAAAATGTGTAAGAAATTAGTCAGGTACAGATGGTTCTTTCCAACCTTACAACTTTCTCAAATGATAGATGTCTACATACAGAAGACATCAATAAGCTTCTGAACAAATGATGAAGAAGATTCAGAGATAAGTAAAATTAAAGCCATATTAGGTTCATATTTGGTAAATTAATATATTGAACAAGGACTGCTTAAAATAGATATAAAAGAGACAGATTTGGTCTGTCTTGAGAACAGTGGAATTTCTGCAATATATATTTTAATAAATAGTTATGTGAAAGTATCTTAGAAATGAATTAGTCTCACTATATTTTATTATAAAGGAATGAACCAATGTAATGAATTATTTAATATATATCCACATTTAGAGATATTTTGAATTAGTACTGGAATAGCAAATTCTCTCCCTACAAAAACTTTTTAAAAGGGAAATGCAAACAAATGTGTGTCAGCTGGCAGAACATAAGAAATTTAAAAATAAAATCTTTCCTCAGCCTAAAAAATGTCTCTAATCAGAAGTGCTTGCATTGGGGAATATTAGAGATTCAATTAAATAATTTATGAACAGGAATTAGTAATACCAGTTAACCTATACACTTTAATGTATTTATTTTAGGAGTAGAAAATATGAAATTGAAGCTTTAATCATCAACTCAAATTCAAGTGCTTTTTTATGGAAAATTAATTCCCAGTATTAATTATATATATTTAGGAAGTTTTCGGGGGCGGGGGGGGGGAATCTTACAACCGAAAAATGTTTCAATAACCTGATATTAAATGATAGAACAATTTATTGCATTACAACCATGGTCTCATTAAGTTGTATGTTTTTGGTGTAAAAACCCCCAGAATTTGATGCCAAGTGAAAAGGCAAACCCAAATAAATTTATACTGACATTTTTCTCCTTTTGGCTAGTAAATTCTTTATTTAATTAGTGCCACTGAGAGTGCTCGAGCCAGCAGTAGGAGAAATTTGTCACCCACAGAAGAAAGGACTACAAAATTCAGATCACAGATGTTAAAAGTCACATCATGAATTTCATGTGTTTGGATTTTGAATTTTGGAGAGCAGAAATAAAAACTGATTTGAAAATTTTGTGTCAAATATCTATTTTTGTTACAGGAATGCTTAAAGTTGTCATAACAAATTAAATATACACCTATATAATTATTTAAATAAAATTTGTATAGTGCAGAATATTCAGAAGTTACAAATGAACTAGCAAGCTCCTAAAATACCTGAAAATTCTGTATAGATTAATAAAGATACTAATATTGGCTGGCACTGGTCTCAGAGCTACCTGATTCCAAAGTTTATTAAGTAATAAAGGAGAACACCACTATGCTGAATCACATACATCTTCATAATGAGTATGATTAAATTTTCCACCACTCGCTTTTACCCAAAATAAGGATAAACATTGTTCTGCTTTTTCTAAAATTATGCTCCATTTCAGTCAGTCCTTACAGTCTAAACGGCCTCACTTCTTTTTCTCTTCTCTTTTTTTTTTATCTATATAACTGAAGAGTCATTTGCTACTTGTTTTGACATACCTTGCAAGGACTAAATCAGCTTGCCATTTGGTGGTACTTTTTTTTACACCATTTATTGACCTGTCAGACATAGTTTTCTTCATGTACCAGTAGTTTCTTTATGCATTGCATGTTTAGTTCTGTTTACCATTTTTTTCCACCATGTTTGGAATAAGTGTTGGAGTGAGTCCAGAGAAGGCCACGAAGCTGATCAGAGGGCTGGAGCACCTCTCCTATGAGGACAGGCTGAGAGAGTTGGGGTTGTTCAGCCTGGAGAAGAGAAGGCTCCGGGGAGACCTTATAGCAGCCTTCCAGTACCTAAAGGGGCCTACAGGAAAGATGGAGAGGGACTGTTTACAAAGGCATGTAGTGACAGGACAACAGGTAATGGGTTTAAGCTGAAGGAGGGTCGATTTAGATTAGATGTTAGAACGAAATTCTTTACTGTGAGGGTGGTGAGGCACTGGAACGGGTTGCCCAGAGAGGTTGTGGATGCCCCCTCCCTGGAAGTGTTCAAGGCCAGGTTGGATGGGGCTTTGGGCAACCTGGTCTAGTGGAGGGTGTCCCTGCCCACAGCAGGGGGGTTGGAACTAGATGAGCTTTGAGGTCCCTTCCAACCCTAACCATTCTATAATTCTATGATTCTATGATTCTACTACTGTGACTTAAAGAAACTTCAAATTCCTCCTGAATCACTATTTAGTTCCCTCAGTTCCTCAAAATTTGCCCTTTTGAAATACAGATCTATTTGTTTTCCTTATCACAGGATCATCCAGCCCAAAGACTATTTTCTACATCTCTTTTCTTGCCAAATACACATCCAAAATGTACATCAAACTTAATAGTTTGTTGACAGAATGATGAAGAATCAAAACAATTATTAATACAGAAGTATCTGAACCATATTATTGCTAATAGAATTTACTTTCTACTCCAAAACAACACAATTTTCAGTAGTATTTATTTGCTATTCTTCATTCAAATCTATCCTGGAAAAGCTGAAAAGGACTACTATCAGCGATAACCCCAAAACCCCCGTTCTGACTGTACTGAGTTTGGCTGGCATGGAGTTAATTTTCCCCATAGCAGTCCTCATAGCGCTGTGCTTTGTACTGGTACCAAGCAAGGTGTTGGTAACACACGAGGGTTTTGGCTACTGCTGAGCAGTGCTGGAACAGCACCAAGACTGTCTCTCCAACATTCCCCTCCCCTCCAAAGGCCAGTAGGCTGGGGATAGGCAAGAGATTGCAAGGGAACGTAACCAGAACAGCTGACCAAATAGATAGCCCATATCATATTACATTGTGTTCAGCAATAAAAGCTAAGAGAAAGGAGGATGCAGGGAGGTATTCATTATTAATACATTTGTCTTCTGGAGCAACTGCTATGTGTACTGTGGCCCTTCTTCCCAGGAAGTGGCTGGACATCACCTACTGATGGAAAGTAGAGAATAAATGTTTTTATTTTCCTTTACTTCCATGCAGGGTCTTTGTTTTTTCTTTATTAAACTGCCTTTATCTCCACCCATGAAGGTTTTTTCATCTTATTTTCCTTCTCCCTGTCCTACTGAGGAGGGGGAGTGATAGAGGTGTTTGGTGGGCACCTGGTGACCAGCCAAGGTCAACCCATCACATGGACTCAGACCAACACTGATTCAAATGTATTCTGTTTTATCTATGTTATCCATTCATATTTCATTACAGATTATAACACACTGTTGTGTTTACTTATGCCTTTTATTTCTGGACACAACATATACTTTAATATTGTTTTTCAGGCGTGAAGTTTTGCTATGTGATGTTCATGTTTCTGTTAGCCCTAAAATGACTAATTACTTCAACTTTGTCCATTTTGTTGTATCCCATACTTGCAATTTAATACATGCTTTTATGAGTTGTTCTTCTCCCAGTAGTCTGTCTCTCAGCTTGATTGGGCATAGTTTTTTAGCTGTCACTATCTTATTCCAACTGCCATTAATATTAGCATTTTCTCTATTTTTTCCTTAGTAATTTTCTTTTCTGTAAGTAAAAGCAAATCCATCCTGCTGCAGCTGTTTCACTTTTTATTTAAAATAGTTAAATATTCATTAGTTTGGGGAGTCCTGGGGTCATTTCTGATTTTGTTCAGTGACTATTAATATAAAATGCATGAACAGTCTTGGCAGCAACACTGACTCCAGATCATTTCAGAACTGCAGGTAAGTAGATGCTGAAGATCTCAGTGATATTTAAAAGTTGGAATAAGAAACTGAAATTCAGAATTTGTTACTGTTTTACACAAAACAGTGGAATTAAGGAACATACACCCTGTGCAAAATATCACGAAGCGTCTACCTCCTTTAAAAATGTGTAGCTCTTTAAATAAAACTGTTAGTATCTTACTATTCTACAAGGTTTTTTTGCTTTACGCTACCCAAGGTTACTGACACACCAGGTCTAATAAATAATAAATGACTTAACAATTAGTTCTACATATATCATTTATTATAACTATATATTAGCTACATAATAATTATATGCAATTTAATAAATAAATAATGATTACATACTAGAATACGTAATAGCTTGAACCTTAAAATACACGATTGGTCTACAGATATACTATTTAGCTGATTAGGCTCATTAATCATGGAAAAAGTAAGTATAACAATAAAATATCATGATATTGCTGAAATGAAAGAATTGACAATTTATATTATTATAAAGAGATGACAATACACTAATTAATACTATAAAGAGAAAATGATTACAGTACTTAACCTGTGGTGGATCCATCCTTGAACAATGGCCAATTTATAAAGTTTATTCCTTCAGATTTTTGTCCTGTTGTAGAGATCAAATTATTATGTCCAATATAGCTACTCATTTTTTTCAGATAGGTATTACTTCTTTGTACCATTTGAACATTGCAATTATGCTATAACTAAAGAAACTACAAGATTAAATGAGACCCATTTGTCAAAACCTTTGAAAATGAATATTTTGTATTAAAGTCTTTTTATGGAGAACTAAAGGGGAAGGGAAAGGAAAACCTGTGTTGAGATGGAGTTAAACACTGAAAACTATCACTTACCAACTTTTCTTCTGAAAACTTCTATTCATAGATAAACATTTGCCTGACTGTGACATGTATAATCTACTATAGTACTGCCAGGAGGATACTCCTTCAAGTTTCTTCAACTTCAGTTAAAATCAATATATGCCTAATCTGTATTTATGACTCATTTTTAAATTGTTTTTTGTATGAAATGAAACAAATTTAGATAAAATATTGTTCACACTGTTAAACACATTTTTTTAAAAAATATATATCATATATATTACATTTATCTTACAGTTTAAAAGGGACTTCAGTCACTGGAGCAATATTTCTTTGCTTGGAGAGTTTTATACAGCAAGTGGTGTATGTTTGTCTCATGGCACATAGTTATAACATATATGTGCAATAAATTCAGTTCTTCTGGAAACTTCTGCCTTAGATGTGGCCTTGTATCAAGGTAGAGTCTTGGCCTAAGCCAGTACATACCTTGAGAGAGCACACATCATTCCTAAATGCTCTCAAACCTAAAATACAAACCTACAGAAAAATGCATAAGACCTGACAAATACAGAGCAACAAACAAAAGGGCTCAGTAAGTGCAGATATGCAGTAGTATTTTAAAGTAAGGCAGATGCCCCTCCAGTCTAACTAATGACAGGCACTAATAACAAACAAACAAAAATACCCCACAAAAAACCCCAGAATATTTTTTAGGATTTGCCATGGATTTTTTTCCTTTCTTTTAATAGAAATTAAACTTTTCTTGTGTTTTATTTTATTTGTTATACACTATTATAATTTATTTTCCTAGTGATATCAGAAAAAGAAAATAAATGTCATTTCTATGACAGATTTTAAAATTTGCCTTACCTGTAAAGATCTCAAGTAACTTTTCATTGAATTTCATTCATTCTATGAATATTCTCATTGCCTGTTCTTTTAACTGTTTTGCTCTTACACATAAGTTTCACCAGTGCTAAATGTACACAGCTGTGAAGAACTTAGACTGAGAAGGATATTATACAAATATGTTAAACTAAATGTGATTATTTTTGTTTATTCACCTTTGAAAGATTATATTTAGGCATCAGATTTTACATATATTCTGCATAATTTAAAAGTATATATACTTGACATTTTGTGTTAAAATTCACTGTCATAAAGAACTTCAAAGACATTTCATAATGTTTGCAAGTATAACCTTAGATTTCACCCAAGATTATATCATTGTTTGGGATGGAAAGAAATATTGTATCAACTATCTCTTACCTTATTACTTTGCATACTATATCATACTGTTGCAATCTGGGGTCACATACTGTATCAAACATGTCAGCTAAGAAATTAAAACTTGTAATTTTAGGTTGAAATATTTAAAAATTCTACTGATTAAAAGCACAAACAAAATATTTGGACTGCTTGTGTACATTTCCAGCAAATAATTAGACAGGTGAATGTCAAGGGTAAAGCATCCCAGCAGTGCAGTCCCTTAAGGACAGTGAAAGCCTCCTGTCACATGTACTACTCACAGTTTTGAAGAAGTAACTGAAAATATCAATATTTAACATAAAAATCATCATTTATTTATGAAATGTCATAAGTGGGATCCACACTTTATAGGTAAACAGAAAGAGAAGGTCCTAGCCTTCAGTTGCCTACTGCTTTAATATTAGAGATATGAATGCTTATTTTCTTAATGGCATAATTTGAGTGGGTGCAAACATGTAAATAAAATACAGAAGATATGCTTTTCTTCTTCACAGTAAAAATATTAATCAATTATTGATTAAAAAAATATCCAAGTTCTTTCTCTGTGTTTATTTCTCTGTATTGGAGTAACCGCAGTGCCTGTCACCAGGGGTTGGAGTAGCCACCATGCCTGTTGCGGGGGTTGATCTCCCAGTGGTATTCTTAAATAGTTGTTTAACCCTAAACAAGACTTGAACCATGTTCAGGAGACCTAGCAATAGAAACACGCTGATCTGAACATCCCAAGGATATTCAACATTCTCAAGCTCTATTGTAATTAGCCCGTAGAAGAAGGAAAAGGTGAAGGAGGGTGTCTCCCCCATATACTGGCTCTCCAAGGAGAAAAAGTAAAAAGTGCAATTATTAATAGCTTCTGACAGATGGCTCCTGAAGTACGGAGATGAAGCCGTTGCTGTCCCTCCACTGCTGCTGAATACAGATTCAGCTGTCGCTGAATACAAATACATAATTGGTCTGACTATCAATGACTTTATAATACAATAAGGCAGTAATACATTGAACAGCAGAGCGATAACCTTCATCCAATGCCCAGAGGTGACAAACCACACATAAACATTGATAACCAGTACATACAGCAAGTAAGGTGTTGACACAACTCTCAGAACAACTCTGAGAACAAAACATCGCGACCAGTGGACTAGTGATGATTAAACTAATATAATAAATGCTTATAACAAATTTGTTATACCAAAAACATCAGTGTTTTATCAACATTATTCTCATACTAAATCCAAAACACAGCACTATACTGGCTACTAGAAAGAAAATTAACTCTATCCCAGCTAAAACCAGGACATGGAGCTATAATATCATGGGCCCTATTTGGAGCTACATGTAGGTGCTTACCTTTGGGAAACAAATGCTTTCTTTGTCCCTTCTTTTTTGGTTAGCTCAAAAGGACCTATTGCCTACTTAAGCAATCACAAAGCACTTTGAAAATACTTTGTCTGTGGCATCAAAATACTTTCCTTTATCATATAACAACTGAGTATTTTATTTTGGACATGAGGTATACAGTAATGTGAATTCCTTTTGGGGGAAAAGGGAGCTTGGAGTGGGATATGGTCAGCATCTCCTTGTTTTGATTTTGTCCTAAGCTACTAGGGGGAAGATAACAGCAATCAGGGTCTCTCTTCTGAAAAATAAGAGTGTAGCTATATGTCTCTTTAACTGGAAACTTTGAAGTATAAGCATGTAAAAACACTTTTGTCTCTATGGCTAAAATCACATACTACTTTAAAAAAAATTTCTATCTTGAAATATGATTATTTTGCTCAAGAATTAGCTTTTAAGTATGAAACTATAATAAGCCTTTTAAACATTATTTTATAGTTGAAATGCCTCTATGCTTCATGCAGCACTATGTAAGGTATGTTAGACACACCTTTAAGATATTTCTCAGTTAAAAGTTTACAGCTTTCCTGAAAAAATATTACACATTCAGTTATTCCTATTCATGAGGCATCTGATTCAATTTCAGGAATAATATTCATATTTACCTAATCTAAAATAAGAAGGTTTATTGGCTACATGCGGCAAGGTGCTGGCTATGGGGGGCTGCAGGGGCCTCTGTGAGGAGAGGCTGGGGCTGCCCTGTGCCAGACACGGCCGGTTCCAGCCGGTTCCAGCCGGTTCCAACAGACCCACCACAGCTGAGCCCCTCAGCCAAAATGGTGGCGCCTGTGGGAAAACGTGTTTAAGAAAGGGCAGAAAATGCCAGACAGACAAAAGCAGATGGAACAGGAGTGAGAAACAGCAGAGGGAACACCTGTCTTTGTCTTTATCTCAGCCCATGAGTTTTCTTGTTCCTGTTCTTCCTATTTTCTCCACCCATCCCACTGAGAAGGGGAGAGAGTGAGTGAGTGGCTGGTGGGATTTTGGCTGTTAGCAAAGGTTAACCTCCTCAAACACAGAAAGATTTCTTTTTGATGTCCGCTGTGGGGCTCAAGAAATTCTAGAAAGCAACAATAGTTGGTAAATGATCTCCCTGTCTTTATCTAGACTTATAAGCTTTCTTATTTCTTTTCTTCCCATTTCCCTCCCCTCACCCCGCTGGGGCAGGGGAGGAGTGAGCTCGGCGGGGGTTTGGCTGTTAGCCAAGACTAACCCACCACAGAGTGCTTACCAATCCTGATTCTATTTCTGAATATAATCAAAGAAAAAAAATCTGTAAAAATATTTTTATAGGATTCTGAACTTATATTCTGAATGATGATACATAATTACATCCTTTTATTATAGCAGGTGTATCATCATATTTCTCTTGAAATTTCCACAAACAATCTGAAAAAATAGCCCAAGTTGCTTTGACGTATAAAGCAATCCTGTGAATAGAGTTATCTAAGAACTTTTGTATTCAAAGTTTTCCACCTAAATCCACCTATCTAGAATCCATGCCCAGGCCCTGTGTCCCTCTTATACAATCTCAAGCGCCAAGCTCAGGTCTGGTCTCCTACAAACCAGCTAGTCCACCTTGAAGTTCACTAGTGAATCACACATATACCCGCATACAGAGTAAAGGGCTAAATCCCATAGAAAATAGGAATAGAGTTTAATAAATTTTATAAAACTTATAGGTTTAATATCACTGTTTTGATAAAGCACAGGGCTTGGCCACACCAATGTACTGATCAGCATCTTGATTAAATGTGATGTTTTATTCCCTGCCCCCCCACCTTCTCCATTTTCCCATGCTCGTTTCTCCCTGATCTGAGTTTCTCCCTCCATTTTCCCACCTTTGGCCCTTCCCCTAAGCACCCCACAGTAGTTTTGTGCATTTCACAATCCTGTTAAAGCGTCCCATACAAAGTTTTTGATTGTTCCACCAGGCGCCTCATATATCCCATATAAAGTACATTCATTCCCATGAGTCCCATGGTAATCTTGTTTCCCCCTTCCTATGAGTTACAAAGTTATAGTTGAGCTTCTTCAAGGTGGTGCTTGGGTGACTCAGTCAGTGGCCCATCCATCGGTGGCCTAAGAGTTCTCACCTTTTTACAGTTCCTGTTATCTCCTGATTGTTAGGGTTTGTGTTTTTACTTATTACTTTTCCTGTCTCTTGTTCCTGTTTAACACTGAATAAACTGCTCATCAAATACTCTTATAAACCAGATATCCTTAAATTCTGGGCATTTACACATCCTTTAACTTCCACGCAACTTTACAGAGCTGACCGTATGACTTTTATCCTACCAGTACAAAATGACTAGAAGAAATAAAGTGATAGCACACATAGACATTTCAGTATGGACAAAAAACGAATAAAAATGGAACTGAATTTTAGTTAGTTTACTGTGCTATAATTTTGATAGCAAAAAGAAGACTAATTATGAGCTTGGTAAACATTATATGTCAAATTAGAATAACAAAGAAAGTTAATATTAGAATATTTTATCATTTTCCTAGTTTCAGCTGAGATAGAGTTAATTTTCTTTCTAGTAGCCAGTACAGTGCTGTGTTTTGGATTCAGTATGAAAATAATGTTGGTCACACACTGATGTTTTTAGTTGTTGCTAAGTAGTTGTAGTAGTTACACTAAGTCAAGGACTTTTCAGCTTCCCACGCCCTACCAGGTGCTCAAGGCGCTGGGAGAGCACAGCCAGGACAGCTGGCCCAGCCTGGCCAAAGGGACTTTCCCTACCATAGAGTGTCATGCTCCACGTAGAACTGGGGAAGCTAGCTGGGAGCGGGAATCGCTGCTTGGAAACAGATTGGGCATTGATTTGGCTTTCCTTCTGCATGTGGTGAGCAATTGCATTTGTGCATCACTTGTTTTATATATATATATACACACACATAAAAATACACATTTGTTTCATTCGTTGGTGGTTGTTGTTATTGTTATTACTATTATTATAATTCTCTTCCTTTGTTATCCTATTAAACTGTCTTTGTCTCAACCCACAAGTTTTACCTTTTTTTTTTCCTTTTCAATTCTCTTTCCTGTTCCACTAGGAGTATGTGTGAATGAACGACTATGTGGTTGTTTTAGCTGCCTGCCGAGTTAAACCACAACAATCCTTTAAAATGACAGAATGAGGCAGTAATAGACAAAAAACATCTCCCAGAAACAACGCATTTTACAAATTTGTATAACTTTTTTTCTCTCAAGCCGTCTATGCTTATACTCATGAAAGTTAATACTTTGCATGGTATGAACTATTCAGAGGCTCATATTTGATAATCTGCATTGTTTGTTTTCTGTAACACAATATAAGTACTGGTAGAGGTATAGATATGAGGTGATATTCATTGAACTTTTAAACAATTTCTTTGTTCTTTTATTTCTTTCTTTGTAGCTTGCATCAAAAAGTCATTATACCTCCTTAAACTCAGTATGTGATTCATGCACTGCATTAAAGCCTCTTTCAGTACATTTGTGATGAAGACATTAAAAGTTGAAAGTTGTTTTATCTACCTAGGTCCAAATAAATCTCTCTTCTACTTAACTGAATAATAGTGCTAGTTCTGTGGGAAGAAAGTCTTACTTCAGACATAAAGCACTCAGAATATCTTGGATTTCTAATTAGCAAACTTACGCAATTTTGTCTTTCGTACGCAGTGATTGCAGCTAGTATATTTACCATCACTTCTGAGATTTTAAAAAAATAACTAAATGCAAATATTTGTGGCAGAGGTTTTGTGGAGACAGAGAGGAGAGCTGGGAACAGACATTATGCTTTGTTTGTGTGTCCCCCAAAAGACCATATTAGAAGAACTCAAGCAAAGGAAACTTCATTGTGACAACCAAACTCTGCTGTCTCAGATAATTTACACTCCTATTCATCTTCCCTAACTGCTCCTGTTTGAGAAGATCCAAACTCTTGCCAAACCACCAACTACAGTCTCCAATGTTTTCTGTGTTGAGTTTTTAAACATTGTTTGCAATGCAACTTGAATGTCTGCTTCTGACTTGATTGATGTGCAATTCATTCCTGTGAACTCACAGTTGATTGCATGTGCTCAGTGCCCAGGCTCCAGCAAAACTCGGGTATTGTATATACCTGTGCATGTATTAAAGCTGTGCTATATCTCTTTCCATACTCAGGGACCCATCCCTGTTGCAACCTCAAGAGTGGGAAAGTGATGAAGATGTGGAGACCAGACTGAAGACTGAAATGAGTACACACTGAGACAAGGCTAAATGCACTGTTATCTATACCTATAAAATCAGAACTCTGAGATAAATGAGCAAATGTAAGAAATTCCACCAGGATACACCTCTAAGTAGAAAATCCAAACATATGGTTCTCCTAGTTTCTGGGTATGTAAATTTATTGCAATATGCCAACATACACAGTATTCAGTTCTGGATAATTATGAAACAGATCATTAACTGTTCTAAACTGTCATATCTCTTGGGATCGAGGATGGTACGTGAAATCATGATAACACAGCTATGGATGTAGAAAAAACCCACAACCCACACTATTAAATAATACTACAGCATCAGGAAAATACAACAGCAGGAAAATATTGTACTGTACAAAGTCAAAATAACATACTTTACATGCTTCTTTACACATCAGTTGAAAAGTTTAACAAAAACATTCAGGTAGTGAAAATATTTATTCAGATTGCATATTTATACATTTGTACAAAGGTTACACCTATTTTTTTCTATCATGTAGCTAATGGGGTTCAATAACTACAATAAAATCATCACAGGACTTCTGTCTTTCATTCTCTAAGCATACTGGAATATAAGAGGAACACAATATATTGTGAGAAAACATCAGGGAAAGGTGACTAATGATTTCACTTACCTGTTGTGGAATGATAAAAAAGCTTCATTTATGAGGACTGATCAACAGCTATAGAGTATGTTGAAGATGATTTCATGTCACATGGGCAGTTAAAGATAAAATTTGGAAGAAATGCTCTGGTTAGAAAATATGAGAATTTCTGGTCTAGATCAGTATCAACATGGAAGAAGGGTGAATCAGTGCCACAGCATGATTTTTCATTAGGTGCTCACACCTGAGGTCTCTTTTCATGGGGCATGCATTAAGAAAAATGGATGTAGATACAGAAATTTGTCACCATTCCTGAATTTTAACCCCAAGCAAGTATAAATTAACAATGAACCAGCATTTTTTTTTTTCCAAAGCACCATATGATTCCTGGATTTAAAAGTTACATGTGTCACAGATAGCTTTTTGTCATTCTAGAACAAAAAGAAACCCGGAAGCATATCTAAAGCCTGTACCATAAGTGCAGCAAGTACTCCTGGGGTATTCAGGAGTGTATTTATGTCAGGCTGTTGTTGGGCTGCAACTAACCATTGAAGAAACAATTATATTAGGGCATTACCTGCTGTGTCTTTCCTCTCCCATTAACAGCAATTTTTGCAGGGCGAAAACCTTTTGTTGGAGAAATAAACCACTCTACTGGGCATTCAAGAATAAAGCTGGTAAAAAATTTTCCGGGGATTTTTTTATTTATTATTATTTGAATCATAAATATATTTCAAAATATTTTAGAATTGATTAATTTTAAACAACCCCACAGCAGAGTTCCAGATGAAATGTAGGTAAACTTGGGCAAAGAAATTCTTAGGAAGCAGCAAAGCTCTTACTGTCAAAGCAGACCTTTTTTTCACAGAACAAATTAATCTGTAGTTTGCTTCCATTTCTGACATTCATAAGCAAAAGTCAGACTCAGTATTCTTTGGAGAAGGCTTAGTTTTTCCTAAGTCTAGAAAAGTATACATCTTCTTGGAACTAAAGAAGGTTGGGTACAGTGCACAGAATCTGGTCTGATCTAGAAATCACTTTGTGGTCCATCATGTGGCAATTTGCTGAGCATGCTACCTGCATGTGAGGATGAACACACCAATCCTGTCAACAACCTGGAGATTTCATTTTCACTCACCACTAGGGGACTGCCAGTGCAAATACGTTTTTCTTGGCCTATCACCAGGTTAGAAAGTAGACAAGATAGCTAGATATTACAAGCTGAGACAGCTGGGGTTGTCCAGCCTGGAGAAGAGAAGGCTCTGGGGAGATCTTATAGCAGCCTTCCAGTGCCTGAAGGGAGCCTACAGGAAAGGTGGAGAGGGACTGTTTATCAGGGCATGTAGTGATAGGACAAGGGGTAATGGCTTTAAGCTGAAGGAGGGCAGATTTAGATGAGATGATATTATGATGAAATTCTTTACTGTGAGGGTGGTGAGGCACTGGAACAAGTTGCACAGAGAGGTTGTGGTTGCCACCTCCCTGGAAGTGTTGAAGGCCACGTTGGATGGGGCTTTGGGCAACCTGGTCTAGTGGAGGGTGTCCCTGCCAATGGCAGGGGGGTTGAAACTAGATGACCTTGAAGGTCCCTTCCAACCCAAACCATTTTAGAAGTCTATGATAGTGAATATTGTCTTGCTTTAACTATTCTTCTATTCTTAAACAGAAAAAAAATTGCTGGCATCAATAGAAGAAATAAGGCAATGGCAACAACTCTTAAAGGAATTTGTTGTGTACTTGACAGATAGTCACAAAACTGGAAATATGTGGGGAAAAAGCAGGAACAACATAAATTGCTATAGCAAAGACTATTATCTTGATTTAGATAATAACATGAATGAAATACACAAGACCACAGACTGAAATCTACTAACTATCAGCTTGGAATATGAGGAAGAAATGTTATAAAGTTCATCTAATAGAGTAGCCAGTAGGGAAAAATCCCTTTCACCTTCTATGAAAACTCCATGGTACCAGTAGTTTCTGATGGAAACCTATTAAAACAAGTCCATTATTTTGACATGAGTATCAAAACAAAAGAAGGTCATGACTGGTAAATAGAATGTTTTAATGGTTAGCTCTGACTCTGACCTCTACTCTTATGAAAAACACTGGGCCAAATTTGTTAAAAGTTGTCTTTTCCTATGAGGTAGTGAAATTAAAGCTTATGCTTGAGGGAAATGAAAAAATAAGAAAACAAAGCTGAGAAGGGTCATCAGAACAAAAATCCAGTTCTTGGGTATTTTTTTCTACTTAAAACCAAGTATGACTCTCAAAATAAATAGTGGCTGATGTTCTGAAGGGATGAGTACATAGACTATATTATTATTACTCTTTAATTTAGACTCGTAATGTTAGTATTGCTTCATTAATTCTTTGGAACCTGTAAAGTTATTTGTTCAGGTATAAAGGACATACAGCAGATGGAACCAGTAGTGAAACAGAAGCTGAAAGAAATTGTGTTAAAACAATTCAGTATATATTAGAAAGAAAAAAAAAAAATTGTATGCAAAAGGAATACAGAAAATAATATTTCCTCAGTGAATACTTCCAAGAATAATCAAGAAAAAATTTAAATATTATGAGATACTGCATAGCAGTTTTGAACTTTGAAAAAAATTCTGTTTTCAAGGTTTTATTGCTTTAAAGGTGTGAGTATAATGACTGTAACGCTTGCAGCACAGGCAAAATATTGTTAAGAAAGGGACAAAAGTATTAGATTTATTACTTTATGTGACATAGGCATGGTTTATTTGCTTAGCTCATTTTGTCAATACCATTTAATAATTAAAATAACCAAGAAATAAGTACTTTAGTGCATAAAAATCTTTCTTTTTCTATTGGTGCCTATAAGCATATGACAAATATACGTATTTCTTCAGTTATATTCTGTCTTCTGTTAAATAAATGGGATTTTGACAGTGACTTAAATGAACCTAAAATAACACCCATTTTCCCCATTATACAGTTTAAAACAAAAACGAGTTTAAAACAAAGGGTTTGCGTGGCAAGATTTTGGTAGCGGGGGGGGGACTACAGGGGTGGCTTCTGTGAGAAGCTTCTAGAAGCTCCTCCCATGTCCAACAGCCAATACCAGCTGGCTCCAAGATGGACCCACCGCTGGCCAAGGCCGAGCCCATCAGCGATAGTGATAGCACCTCTGTGATAACATAGTTAAGAAGGGGAAAAAAACCATCAGGAGCAATTGCAGCCAGAGAGAGGAGTAAGAAGATTGAGAGAAACAACTCTGCAGACACCAAGGTCAATGAAGAAGGAGGGGGAGGAGGTGCTCCAGGTGCCAGAGCAGAGATCCCCCTGCAGCCTGTGGAGAATACCATGGCGAGGCAGGCTGTCCCCCTACAGACCATGGAGGTCCATGGTGGAGCAGATCTCCACCTGCAGCCTGTGGATGACCCCACACCGGAGTAGGTTTGCTGGCAGGACTTGTGACCCCATGGGGGACCCACGCTGGAGCAGTCTGTTCCTGAAGGTCTGCACCCCATGGAAGAGACCCATACCAAAGGAGTTCATGAAGAATTGCAGCCTGTGGGAAGGACTCACATTGGAGAAGTTGGTGGAGGACTGTCTCCCATGACAGGGACCCCACGCTGGAGCAGCAGAAGAGTGGGAGGAGTCCTCCTCCTGAGGAGGAAGGAATGGCAGAGACAATGTATGATGAAGTGACCACAACCCCCATTCCCCATCCCCCTGCACTGCTGGGGAGGGGGAGGTAGAGAAAATTGAGAGTGAAGTTAAGCCCAAGAAGAAGGGAGGGGTGGAAGGAAGGTGTTTTTAAGATTTGGTTTTATTTCTCATTACTCTACTCTGATTTGGTTGGTAATAAATTAAATTAATTTCCCTGAGTCAAGTCTGTTTTGCCCGTGACGGTAATTGGTGAGTAATCTTTCTCTGTTCCTGTCTTGACCCACAAGCCTTTCGTTATATTTTCTCTCCCCTGTCCAGCTGACAATGGGAGTGATAGAGTGGCTTTGGTGGGCACCTGGCCTCCAGCCAGGGTCAACCCACCGCAAAGTTAAAAGACAGAATCAGGTATAAGGAAGTTACAATTCAAAGTAAAAAATCTCAGCAGAGAAATGTTTTATATACTTTGTCTTAAAATGTTTTGTTTTGTGACCTCGGTTTACTGTTTGTAATGGATTAGTTTATTTCCATGTGGAAAAGAACTTTGCCAATGTAAATGCATTGTTGTTGCATAACAGGTTGTATATATAGTATATTGTGCTGACAGGTGATAAATTATATTCATGATGATTGCTGCTATTGGTGTGGGTAAATCACATTGGTTTTCTTATGAGCCATACTCATTTGCATTTAATTTGTAACTTTTATAAGTTAAAGGCAATAGACATTTAATTTACAGCTCAAAAATATATTGGTTTAAATAAATGATACATTTTTATTATAAATAATTGCATGGGAAAAGATTTTCTTTTTAATTTAAGGTATGTCAGCTTGGTTTAATTTCCTTGTCACAAATGGGTTTGCCTGGGACTTAACTTTCCTTAGTTTAAAAATGGGAGTGATAAAATAATGATCAGGTTTTCTGTCATCAACCATGTTTCAGCATTATATTATGCTGTATGATTGAAACACTAATTTGCTTATGAAAGATATAGAATTAAGAAGGTAAGTATATTCGGTACATTCTGGATAATGTGTAAATGACAATGATTTTCTTGCTCCTCACTAGTTAGTAACACATAAGCCTATTCTATCATAGAATCATAGAATCATAGAACCATAGAATGGTTTGGGTTGGAAGGGACCTCAAAGATCATCTAGTTCCAACCCCCCTGCCGTGGGCAGGGACACCCTCCACTAGACCACGTTGCCCAAAGCCCCATCCAACCTGGCCTTGAACACTTCCAGGGATGGGGCATCCACAACTTCTCTGGGCAACCTATTCCAGTGCCTCACCACTCTAACAGTGAAGAATTTCTTCCTAATATCATCTCATCTAAATCTACCTAATTTAAGAATACTGAATCAGTAGAAACATGTAAATTTAAAGTTATTAGAATAAATTGGAATCAGGCCCTGTGTATTTCTCCTGGTAAAACTTATATGGAAGACAGAACTAGTTCTGACAGGTCTTTCACGACAGTTTTGCATGAACAACTGACTCCTAAATTATCTAACCTAGCAAAATTGGGAAAAGCCAAGGTTTTGGATGTTATCCTACGAATTACTACATGTACTGGGAGTCTGTCATTCACTGTAATCTGCAAAATCTCATGACATACAGCTTCCTGCTGTTGATTTCTTTCCTATACAGCAGATGTGGGTTATCAGTTTAATAACAGGATGATATGCACAGTCTATGCATATAATATTAATGAAATTAATTTAAATAATCAATATCTTTTTAATAAATTAATAACAGGTGATATACACTCACTACCTCTTTTTTACCAACAATCAGGGAAACATTATCAAGCTTTTACCAGTGGGAAAAATAGATCCATTTTGTGAGATCATTAAAAATAATCTTTTGTTCTTCTATAATCATTCTAGAAGTGACTATAACTCTGGAAATGATAATCCAGGAGAAAGTACCCCATGTGAATTGTAAATTGCAGGATGATTCTGCAAAACATAATAGCATTACAAACATCACCATATCAAAGTTATTCAACAGAAGTTTTATCTACTAGTTATTCTGCTCTTCTAGCTTTTGCTTTCATATGACTACTTTTTTCCTTATAACGATCTTGTCCAGAGTTCTTGGAAGCATATAAGAAACTAATGCAAAATCATTAGAATCCGTGCTAAGTTACAAAATGAATAATAATGAACTTGCTGTGTGGTAAAAACAACTTGTGGGAGAAATTCTGTTCCTGATGGAATCCTGCCCTGCTTATTACACTGACATTATCTTGCTTGTTTAGTTGTTTTTAATTTAAAGGTTAATGTTTTGTGGGATATGTAATAAAGAAGGGACTTTAAAAACTGATTAGAAAAACAAGTTAATGTAAGACATATAGCTAGCTATTGATATGAAATTTCATTGGAAGATGTGAAACTGGAGGTTTTTTGACTTGTTCAAGAGGTCTGTGTCAATAGATTAGCTCCGTGCTGGACATACAGTTGAAAGAACTGGAGACTTTGCAGACAGTGACACAGATCTGGCAAAGTTTTAAATCAGAGAGTGTCTGATTTGTACCTATGCTATAAAAGAATATAAATCTGTGGGTTTTTTTCTGTAATCTTCATTTTGCACTAGACTGCTTACAATATGAAAATTGATCACTAGTAGTCTAATACAACAGTTTATTTTAGCCTGGCTGAACAGTAAATTCTCTTATATATGTCCCAAACTTTCTAGCATCAATCTTCACCCAGAAGTCAACCAACAAAAAAATCCATTTGAACATGAACAATGTCCACTCAGATTTTAATGTAATGAAGATGAAGTAAAGGCATGATCTCTTTGTTCACAAGATAACTGTGACCAGATTAAAAAAAAAAGTTTCCTAATCCTACCAAACATCATCATTTTTAATGTTATATGTACAGAAAAATTTAGTTCAGTATTCAAGAAAATAATCTGAACAGGAAAACTCTTTAATTTCCCTGTCCGGCTGAACCCCATTTCCTGTAAATTTAGCTACCTAATGGGATTCAAGTGCCTCCTAAACTATTAGAGACAAATTTGATTCATTCCCTCAGTATTTTCTAAAAGCCATTGTCTATTTTATCCACTGTTTCCAAAGTCATGTGCAAATCTGAGAGCAATTTTGCTACATATTAAATGTTAACTATTATTACAGATAGAATGTTTAAAACTGTTAATATTAATGGTTAATGTATTAGAAATGTTGAAAATTTGTAAACAATTCTCTATCCACAGTTTGTCCTAATTATCAGCATTACAGTATTATGTCTTCAATATTTGGTACATATCCGTAGAACAATAAAAAGATAACTACAGTCTCACTGTATACGCTACATGATGTCTCAAGCAACTTTCCTGTTATGCCCTCCTTGCCAAATAGGATATTTGCTAGGTCATGTTATCCCTTGTTTTACATTCATTTTCAGACAGTCCAAGCTGTGGCATCCTAAACATCAAGATCGATCATTCCAGACGATGATGATGCTACTGTGAAATGTTCTAAGTGTGTGAGGAGGTTTACTGTTCCCCAGACTTGTTTAGCTCTGTAACAACCTAAAGCATTAGTATGGGATGATTCATCAATCTGGCAATACCCAAGATCGAAAGCATCCATAAGATTTCACAAAAGCATTTTTTCTTCCTTGATCTCTTCTCTTTCAATTCAATCTGATAGTATCAAGATATCGGATCAAAACTACTAACATTTTTTGCTACTGCTGTTTCATCTGTGGTGTCAGTTATGTTAGTAACTGTCTTGAACTTTACAGTATAGAGTGACATACCCTGTGCTGATAGAAACTAATATTCTTTCAATTACTTCAACAGAGTTATGATAATTTAAAACTGTTGAGATATTTCCTTTTTGTTTTATCAGACCAGAGACAGTTGTTAAAATAGTCTCATCACTGGAATTACTCCTTTCCTTAAGTCTCTTAAGAAATCTGCTCATGCATATGAGGAGCCTTCCATGTTCTTTCTTTGCTTATTACTTATGAAAGCTTTTCAGCCTTCATCCTTGTGGTGGGTTGACCCTGGCTGGGGGCCAGGTGCCCACCAGAGCTGCTCTCTCACTCCCCTCATTCACCAAACAGGGGAGAAAAGGTATAATGAAAAGCTTGTGGGTCGAGATAAGGACAGGGAGAGATCAGTCACTAATTGTTGTCACGAGCACAACAGACCGAACTTAGAGAGGAAATTCATCTAATTTATTACTAAGCAAAACAGAGTAGAGGAATGAGAAATAAAATCAACTCTTAAAACACCTCCCCCCACCCCTCCCATCTTCCCGGGCTCAACTTCAGTCCCAGCTTCAACCTCCTCCCCCCTCAGCGGCACAGGGGGACAGGGAATGGGGGTTACGGTCAGTTCATCACATGTTGTTTCTGCTGCTTCTTTGTCCTCAGGGGGAGGACTCCTCTCATCATTCCCCTGCTCCAGCATGGAGTCCCTCTCACGGGAGACAGTCCTTCACAAACTGCTCCAACGTGAGTCCCACAGGGTGCAGACCTTCAGGAGCAAACTGCTCCAGCGTGGGGTCCCCCACGGGGTCACAAGTCCTGCCAGCAAACCTGCCCTGGCTTGGGCTCCTCTCTCCACGGGTCCACTGGTCCTGCCAGGAACTTGCTCCAGCGTGGGCTTCCCATGGGCCACAGCCTCCTTCAGGTGCCTCCACCTGCTCCGCTGTGGGGTCCTCCACGGGCTGCAGGTGGAATCTCTACACCCCCTCATCCTTCCTCCATGGGCTGCAGGGGGACAGCCTGCTTCACCATGGTCTTCACCACAGGCTGCAGGGGGATCTCTGCTCTGGTGTCTGGAGCACCTCCTCCCCCTCCTTCTGCACTGACCTTGGTGTCTGCAGAGTTTCTTACATCTTCTCACTCCTCTCTCTGGCTGCAAAAGCTCTCTCTGACTGTTTTTTTTTTCCCTTCTTAAATATGTTATCACAGAGGCGCTGATTGGCTTGGCCTTGGCCAGCGGCAGGCCCGTCTTGGAGCCGGCTGGCATTGGCTCTATCAGACACAGGGGGAGCTTCTAGCAGCTTCTCACAGAAGCCACCCCTGTAGCCCCCCCGCTACCAAAACCTTGCCACGCAAACCCAACACAATCCTATTATTATTACTGTCATATTTTATTATTATTTATGATCCATGTAGCACCACAGAATTAAATTCTCAGCAAGTATAACTTCTATTACTGGGAATATTGATACTCAAAATCTACTGCCCCTGCTTTTGAATATCTGTCATAGAATGTGTACTAATCCCACAGTTTGTTCCTACATTGTTCTCTATTTGGTTTCCTAACCCTTTAAACCAAGTTCTTCATCTCCTAATGACTTTAAAAAAAAAAAAAATTGGCATATGTATAAATTACCTGTCATCTTTTATCATCATCATTCATATTCTTAATGCAAGAAGATATTGTTTCATACCTTAATCTTTTATTGTGAGAGTAACAGAGCAACCTGAGATCAGATTCTAATATCAGAATTACCTAACAAAAATATAGTGTATATTCTATTATACTGAAGTAATGATTTCATGTTCACACTTACTGCATTCAAGTTTACTCAGACTTGGTAGTCAACTACCTTGTTATACTGGAAGGCTCAAGCAAAAAAACACTCATGAGCACATATGGCTATTTAAAATTTTAGTTTACTTAACATAGTTATATTTAAAGTAATTTTAAATTTGACTGCTGAGTTACAGTTGCAAAGTGTAGTAAACCTCTCTCTCTTCCCACTGAATGAGAAAGAGGAGAAAGAGTAGCTTTGATCAGGTTCAGCATCCCTGCCCAGGGGACAGACAGCTGGTGTAATTCCTTTCTTTCTGTTCTTCCTTTGCTCACAATGGGGTTATAACTGTCTTTTATCCTTGAAGGTTTCGCCATATATAGGATGATTTCTTTCTGTTCTTTGCTATGGAATAGAGCTCTCAAGGCCACATTCTTTCAGTGACCATTTGTATTTTGTGTTTTTATTCCTGGAGCCACTGTTATCATCCTATCACTGTGTTTTCACAGTCTTTGCTATCATTCTATGCTTGTACTCTCAGGAATCCTGGTCTCACACAAGTGCTAATTAATATGAAACCTGCCTATGTGTACAAGAGGAATTTTTGAAGACTTTCTAATGTGTAAATTTGAAAAAAGCAAATTATACAAATGAATTTGCAGCAGAGTTAACTATGTAAACTTTGTCTCTAGGTTTATATGGATAAATCTGCGAGACTAAAGATATTTTGAATTACTTTAAAATGTTCTAGGCTAGAATATACACCACCAGTGAAAATAATTTTTTTTTTGTTATTTTACTATATAAAATACTTTTTTTTTATACAGCTGTGTGCAGCAAACTGAAATAAAGTATTCAATAATGGCTTAGTCCAGTCCTCAATTTTTGCCCAAACAATCCTTTGAGATATTTCCATTTTTGAGTTATTTTCATCTTGCTGAAGTTTGCAATATTGGAACTTGGCCTGTAATATCACTAAGATTACATTCACATATAAATTTATAAAATAAATATGTACATGATCAGAGGGCTGGAGCACCTCTCCTATGAAGATAGGCTAAGAGAGTTGGGGTTGTTCAGCCTGAAGAGGACAAGACTCTGGGGAGACCTTATTGTAGCCTTCCAGTACCTAAAGGAGGCCTACAAGGAAATCTGGAGAGGGACTGTTTACAAGGGCATGTAGTGACAGGACAAGGGGTAATGGCCTTAAGCTGAAGGAGGGTCGATTTAGATGAGATGATATTATGACGAAATTCTTTGCTGTGAGGGTGGTGAGGCACTGGAACAGGTTGCCCAGAGGAGCTGTGGATGCCCCCTCCCTGGAAGTGTTCAAGGCCAGGTTGGATGGGGCTTTGGGAAACGTGGTCTAGTGGAGGGTGTCCCTGCCCATGGCAGGGGGGTTGGAACTAGATGAGCTTTGAGGTCCCTTCCAACCCAAACCATTCTAACCATTCTAGGATTCTATGACTCTAGGTTCTTACAGATCCATTCTATATTTCAAACAGATCTCTCAACATAATTATTTATAGTGTATTTATAGTGTATGTAATGCACTATTGTGTTGGGTTTGCGTGGCAAGGTTTTGGTAGCGGGGGGGCTACAGGGGTGGCTTCTGTGAGAAGCTGCTAGAAGCTCCCCCTGTGTCTGACAGAGCCAATGCCAGCCGGCTCTAAGATGGGCCCGCCCCTGGCCAATGCCAAGCCAATCAGCGCCTCTGTGATAACATATTTAAGAAGAAGAAAAACAGAGAGAGAGAGCTTTTGCAGCCGGAGAGAGGAGTGAGAGGATGTAAGAAACTGTGCAGACACCAAGGTCAGTGCAGAAGGAGGGGGAGGAGGTGCTCCAGACACTGGTGCAGAGATCCCCCTGCAGCCCGTGGTGAAGACCATGGTGAAGCAGGCTGTCCCCCTGCAGCCCATGGAGGAAGGATGAGGGGGTGTAGAGATTCCACCTGCAGCCTGTGGAGGACCCCACAGCGGAGCAGGTGGAGGCACCTGAAGGAGGCTGTGGCCCGTGGGAAGCCCACGCTGGAGCAAGTTCCTGGCAGGACCAGTGGACCCATGCAGAGGGGAGCCCACGCCAGGGCAGGATTGCTGGCAGGACTTGTGACCCCGTGGGGGACCCCACGCTGGAGCAGTTTGCTCCTGAAGGTCTGCACCCCGTGAGAGGGACTCCATGCTGGAGCAGGGGAACGATGAGAGGAGTCCTCCCCCTGAGGACAAAGAAGTGGCAGAAACACCATGAGATGAACTGACCGTAACCCCAATTCCTGTCCCCCTGTGCCGCTGAGGGGGGGTAAGGTTGAAGCCGGGAGTGAAGTTGAGCCCGGGAAGATGGGAGGGGTGGGGGGAAGTGTTTTAAGAGTAGATTTCATTTCTCATTCCTCTACTCTGTTTTGCCTAGTAATAAATCAGATGAATTCCCTCTCTCAGTTCAGTCTGTTTTGCTCGTGATGATAATTAGTGACTGATCTCTCCCTGTCCTTATCTCGACCAACAAGCATTTCGTTATACCTTTTCTCTCCTGTTTAGTGAATGAGGGGAGTGAGAGAGCGGCTCTGGTGGGCACCTGGCCCCCAGCCAGGGTCAACCCACCACAACTATAAATTATGTCAAAACATCTAGAGAGTGTGTGTGTATACATATAAATAGAAATATACATATACGTATACATATACATATACATATTGGCTAGAGGCCTTTGGCTCCACTTCCATGCCCAGGACAAGTGAAAGTTAATCTGTGTCTCTTTATTAGGCATAGCATTTCTAAATTTTGTTTCCTGTTAACTCATATTGACTGGAAGTACTCATACTCTCAGCAACTTTCTATTATCACATAGTTTGTTCTACTGAGCCTTGGGGAGATATGGTTGTAGCATGTTTTATGAACAAACACCACTATTTGGCGTGAGAGGTTTGGAAACTAATCATCACATGACAAGTTTTCCATGCCAAAACTTTGGAATCAATCAGGCTGTAGCAGATTTCCCTCTAGACTGCAAAGATCCATCTCTTCTGTCTCCCAATTCCCATGACCTAATTACTAGGAATATTACTAACCTGCTGCAAGGCAACTCAGAACACCATTTTCTGTCTTAAACAATAACAAATACATGGCCCTTAGTAGAGCTGTAATAAGAGTGGGATAAGAAGGGCATAAAATGAAAAAAAAAAAAAAAAATGTCCAAAATATATAGTTTGTACTGCTACCAGAGTTAAGGCTTTTCAAGTCCATGGGGAGTAGGTGGCAAAGATATCTTGAAGGATCTTAATTTGAGAATGAGAGATGAGCACCAGTTATCTTGTCTCAAGACCAGAGAAAAAAGGGAGAGGGTTTTATTCTTTTCCGTTATCAGGACTCATATCTCAGTGAATATTCTATATAATTGTCTTTCGAATTCTTGCATGAAATTAAATGAAGAAGCACAAAGAAGATAAAAATCCACAGTGAGAAACTATCAAGTAGAAGAAACAATTCCAGAAATACATTGTGTTTTTACCTTAAAACAGAGAAGTTCTAACATAGATGTGTAAAACTATTTAGGCTTAAATCATATTGCAGAAATAAACAGACATATGATTGACACACTAACATCACTGTAAAATGACTTGACAGATCTAGAATTTTGATGTAGCACAGCTAGATTCCCATTTCTTGAAATTCTGCATGCATCCCATTTTTTAGATAAACAAATTGCCAGATATGTGACATGAATTATCAGAAAATACTTTTATCATTCATGGACATGGAATACTTGAGCATTTTTGCTACATGATATCTTCAAGTCTAATTAATTTAGTGTTATTTGGTTAAACACATTTTCATTCAGTAGAGAATTAATATAATTCAAATTATCAGGCAATAAAAGATTTTCAGAGTGCTCTACAAAAGTCATATAGTGTACCTACAGTAATACAGTGCAGTACCATTAAGGAAGTTACTTGCAAGATACATTTTCAAGCTAATAATATTACACTGTGATGGGTGGACACTGCCAGGGGCCCAGTCCTGAAAACTAGTTGATGCTTTTGGCTGTTGTATGGTTGTTTTTCTTCTACCCTATTATCTTGAATGTTCAACTAGAAGTGGAACATAAACATTTAGCTTTTGAAACTTGTTTTCTTTTGAAAAGAAAGGAATATGAAGAAAAGAAAAAAACAAATGAACAACCCCTGGAATTTGCCATCATTGCTAGTAAAATTATACATGAATGATGTCACAGATGCATATACACAATCAATGAGTGCAAGGAATTTATTGACCATTGCTACCTATCCATTTATAAAATGAATTCCAGCCATCACTCCCTTAATGTGATACACAATGAGGCACAACAGAGAAGTTATGCATCTCAAGAGCCACCACATTGTAATGAAATCTCTATGGATGTTATGATATTCATATTTTCCTTAATTTCCTCACATTGTCATTTCCTCACTAAAAAAATGATAATAAAAAAATCTGGTTTCTATAATATTCAACAGTTTTACTAAAATAGCACTTCTGAAGTTCTTAAACTTGATTTGTCCTCTATCTTCTGATCTTTAATGTAACATACATGATTTTTTTTCACTGAATTTTACTAATCAATTTGGATTAAATGATAATTTTCAGCAGTGCAGCTCTACAGGGCCACAACCACAATACCTCGCCTCATTCTATCCATCCTGATGATTCTTCTTCTCCTTGTTTGTTAATTCTGCCCTCCACTCTTGTTCCCAATGGCCTGACTTTTTTTTTCTCATTCCTTAACCTTTTTGTCCAAATTGCATCAATATCTTCCTGTTTTGCAGTCAAAGTCTTTTTCTTTCCTCTTTAATGCACCCATGCCATTCTAGCACTAATTCTTCACTCTGTTCACTATTCTAATGTCTTAGGTCCATGTTACCCCCCTTCATCCTAGTCTCTCAATGACCTTATTTCATGTACCTTAATGTGACAGCTTCCCAGTTGTCTTAACTTTTTTTTTTTTTAATTCTTATTTGTTGGGGGGGGGGGGGGGTTGTTTGTTTGATTTTATTTTTTCTATTTGTGAACTCTCTCTGCTGCTCTCAATTCTCTCTTATGCTCAATCCCAGTCTCATCTCAGCTGCTTTCATACCATGTTTTTTCCCAGCCCAAAAAAAATATTTTGGCAGGATGAGGATACAGCTGCCTGTGAAATTCTTGGGATAGATTTTATTTCTTGAGGACACATTGCACTGTCTGCAGATTCTCATGAATCTTCTGAATGGACTCTTCCATCTGAAGGCAATTTCAGATGGCCCACAAAGCCAGGATGATATGAGAAAGGACTATTAAGTTTTCACTTTCAGTCAAATTCTTGCTTGAAAGATTCTCTTTAGAAGCTCTGACAGAAGGACCAAGTTTCCTGGGAAAGAACATTATTGATTTTCTATTTTATTTCAGATTCACCCTCCACTCCCCCTGAACATAGAATTGTTTTTTATCCATAAATATGTAAATCAAAATGTCAAATCATTGATATTATCGGAAAGTAAGCACCTTTAAAATATGTCTAAACATGTCACATTTCTTTGTTATTTGTACTGGTGTATTACAATGGTGTATTTTTTTAAGCTCCAAGTAGATATATCAGCAAAAAGTGATTGACTAAAATTACACACAGATGGTAGAAGTTCATAGATCATATACAATTTGCAACACTGCAGCTCAGAAACAACCTTGTTCTAGGAAACAAAACCCCAGCAGATACACTTGGGAACCATTATGAACAGAAAAATATATGAATAATTTTCTACTTTGGGTTATATTAAAAATGATGACTGTTCAGAAGATGGTTTTATGTAAGATTACAAGCAGATATTTGAAAAACAAAACTAGTTTAGAAGAGCTGGAAATTATTGGAGAACCAGTTCTTCATACGCAGAGGAGAAGTTCTAATGAATTGATTTTATGTGGACTTGGAAATAAGACACTACACTGATCAGTGTTAGTTTTTTTAAACTCTCTAGAAAGTCTTGCAGTAGAATTTGAAATGTGCTTGAATACAATAAGAATATGAAATAAGCACATGAGATGTCACGTGCAAAACTTAGGAATACACAAAATTTTGTATAGACAAAAGTAAAATGAAATTTCAGTTTCAAAGTGCAAAACAAGCAACAAGGTACAATAACTATATAAATCAGTGGGAAGGAGGAAGGTACAAGAACTGTGTACCCGTGGGATTTTTTTTTTAATTTAGTGCAGAATTCCAACTGTTATATTTCTGGTTTCCAGTGGTATCAGAAGTGATTCTAACTTAGAAGATCATAGGAAAGTAAATGTTATTTTATCTCAGTTTAAAATGTATTCATCTTGTTTTCAGAAGCCAAGTGGTAAATGTCACTTCATAAGGAACCTGAAAGTGTTTATGATGTTTATAAGAGTTCCCTTGTTCCTTTGTTGCCTGGTTTCAGGCAAATAACTAGATATGATTTTAAATGAGACATATCTGCCTTTATGCCAAGTAATACAGAAAATCAGGATGGCTATACTATGTTAGTTCAAAGGTACATCTAATTCTACCTTGTCTCAGATAATAGCCAAAAGCAGACAGAGAGAAGAAAGCACAAGACTATAAAAATCCATAGTAATACTTCCTCTGAATACTTTCTTAGTCTCACTGAATCACAGACGTTTGAGCTGTAAATGAGCTGTATATTTAATAACTGTCTTTTGTCCATCCCCTTCTGAAGAAAAAAACTTTTGAATCCACACACGATATCAAGTTCTACTATTCAACATATGAAGAACTATTACCTTTTACTTGTATTCATATGCATGTGAACTACAAAGAGAAATATACTCATCTCAAATACCACACGGAATGAATCTTACAGTGTTGCCTACAGAAATGAGTACCCTCATGTTTTTAGGTAGGTTTGAATCCAATCACTGGCTTTAAAAGATTTGCCACCATAGTTTCAGCACAATGAAACAACAGGTCCCAAACAGAATTACAAATGCAGAAAAAGGCTTTATGGGTTCATGGATCCTTTATGGGTCAACGTGATATTTATTAAAAGAAAATATAGAAAAATAAAAAAGATTAGACAAATACCCTTCATGGATAGTATCAGTGATAAACAATATTAATGATTCATAAAAGTCCTAGATATAGCACAGAAATAATTCAAGAAAAGTGGCATTTCCCTGTTTCCAATACATGATAGACATATTATTGCATAATTAATCTTTATTTAACAAAATTAATAAATGTTTTATCTTCTTCCATACTGGTCCTGTTTTCAACAGGCTTACAAGAACAAACACTTCAAAAAAAGGAATATAGTCAACATGCGCTATTCACTGTTTAAGTTGTTACATCCACATTTATAGGTTCTGAGTTTAGGTGATGTCATCGTACTAAGAAATGTCCTAGAAAATCAGCAATATGAAAACTAATATCATGACACCTACTTCCCAGAAAGTAAATGACAGATTAAATGCTTCTATTTAATCATGGAAACTATGAGCAAGACTGTTAATTTTTTTATGTATCTTTTTAGTTAAAAAATAGCTAGAGCACTGTAAACACAGTATTGCCATTGTTAATAAGAGCCACAGACTTTTTACTAACTTTGCAAAGCCTCAGGCTGGGCTGTGAGGCTTGCCTTTTTTGGACTCAACTTCCTTGGAGCTTTGCTTTAATCTGTTAAACTGAAAGAGCAATTATTTAATGACCAAGTGGCTATTGCTTAATTTGTTTTTATTTGTTTGGCTTTGCATGATTCTGTGTTATAATATTGTTAACAATTTCTACATAGATAAGAAAAACAATTAGTTATGCTGTGGAGAATGAGTGATCCATGACCCTATAATAATCATGAAACGTCTAAGAGTACAAACCTAGGGTGATAGTAGAGGCCTTGAGGGTGTGGACACTGAATATCATACTGGACTTACCAAGGATATCAACAGCTCCTCAGTGGACATTACTGCTAACAATGCAAACTTAGAAGCTGGGCAAAACTGATTTTAGGGGTAACAGAAAGAACAAAGAAACAGGATCCAGAACATGCATTTATGCATGATGTACAGAACATCATTTATGATAAAGTCAAATGTAACACAGGTTTACAGAACAGTGAAGAAAGAGCAAAGCATAAAGTCTGTTAGAAAACATAGAAGAAAGGTCCCAAGCAGACCCTAAAGTGCGGAGGAAAACTATCACTTTCAAGAACATGTTTTTCCTGGCAAAGATGAGGAAGAAGACCCCTCCAATTAACATCCCATTCCTGGGGTGCTGAGAGAATGCCAAAAACTCTTCGCAACACCCCTGGGACCCATGCTGAAAGTATTGGCTTGGGGTCGCTGAGAATAATGGGAATGGCCCAGAGCACATCCACTCCTCTGGTGGATTTGGCTGCTGGGGCTCAGGACCAACTTAGGAATGGTGCAATGGTATCTCTGAAAGAACAATCTATCAGAGGTCTCAGTGGAGGCTCCCAGGCACTCCCAGGGAGGCTGTGGCTGACCTCCTGTCTGTGGGAACTGCTTTCAACTGAGGCTAACACCAGGCCCCATCTCAGCTGCATTGCAACGACGTTGCAGCCCTGTCTGGCTGGGACACATCTCATTTATGCAGACAGGGACCCTGAGCTCTGGGCTGACTTCCCAGCCTGACCTCAGCCCTGCCTTGGCACTAACAACCTGGTGTGATCACTGGGCTGTTTCAGGCCCTGGTCATTGTCTCTGAACCTGGCAAGTGAGAAAAAGGTTTAGCTTTTATAAGGGGTTTTTTGCATATTACAGCTTCTAACTCTACCTTTGCTAATGAAGTTTCTTTTGTACTAATTAGAAAATTTGGACTCTGAGTGCGTATACCACTGTAAATGAGTTAACAGTAACAGACATTTGTATGGTCTTCCCTAGGAAGCCTATGGAAAATGTGGACCCTCTCTGGAAGGAAATGGGAGAACTGGTTAACCAGGATATGGAGAAGGCTGAGGTACTCAATGATTTTTTGCGTCTCAGTCTCAAACAGCAAGGGCTCTAGCTACACCACCAAAGTCACAGAAGGCAAAGGCAGGGACTGGGAGAATGAAAAACTGCCCACTGTAGGAGAAGATCAGGTTCAAGATCATCTGAGGAACCTGAAGGTGCACAAGTCCATGAGACTTGGTGAGATGCATCCATGGGTCTTGAGGGAACTGGCAGATGAAGTGGCCAGGCCACTCTCCATCATATTTGAGAAGTCATGGCAGTCTGGTGAAGTTCCCACTGACTGGAAAAGGGGAAACATAACCCCCGTCTTTAAAAAGGGAGAAAAGGAACACCCAGTGAACTACAGGCTGGTCAGTCTCACCTCTGCCTGGCAAGATCATGGAGCAGATCCTCCTGGAAACTGTGCTCAGGCACATGGAAAATAAGGAGGTGATTGGTGACAGCCAACATGGCTTCACTAAGAGCAAATTGTGCCTGACATATTTGGTGGACTTCTACGATGGAGTAACTGCATTTGTGGGTAAGGGAAGAGCAACTAATGTCATCTGCCTGTCAAAGAATTTGACATTGTCCCACATGACATCCTTGTCTCTACATTGGAGATACCTGGATTTGATGGATGAACCACTTGGTGGATAAGGAATTTGCGGGATGGTTGCATTCAAAGAGTTGCTGTCAATGGCTCGATGTCCAAGTGGAGACCAGTGACAACTGGCGTACCTCAGGGGTTGATGTTGGGTCTGACGCTGTTTACCATCTTTGTCAGTGTCCTGTCCCACTCAGGGGGTGAGGGTGAAGTTAACTTTTTAATTCTCTGCGTGGTAATCAAGAGTAACAACAATTACTTGAGAGGTTCAAATCAATCATAAATTTACTTAAAACTCAGTGGAACTACAAAAGATAGAGGCTTGGCAAAAGTCGTAACAATGCTCAAAACTTAGCAGAACTATGAAAGGTAAGGGTGTAGCAAAATGTGTGATGATATTACCCTAATATGCCAAAAATTAAGTTAGAGACAAAGAGAGTGATAGGAAAAGAAAGAGAAAGAAAAGAGAGAGAGAGAGAGAGAGAGAAAAAAAAGATATCACCACCCTCGGATCCAGCGATGTTCTCTATTTGTAGTTGTAGTCTTCAGGTGGTGGCCGTGCGCTGAAAACTTGTTTCCCCTTTTTATAACCTGACGTGCCCACCCCATAGGTGGGAGTCTGTCGTCACTGAGCAGGCGCAGTATGTGCTCAGGAATGTTTAGAAATGTTCTAGAAATGAGTCGGTGGGTTGTGGGGGTCCTGGGGGTCTCACTGCCCCCCCCCCTTCAGGGCTGACCAAGTGGCGATCTGTCACAGGCACATGGTGCACAGGGCACAGATGGTCATTGTTTACATGTTTCAGGAATAGAGGAGCGGTCTCACAAGACATTATCCTGCCTCCGCAGGCTCCGTTCTTGTTCAACAGTCCCTGGTCATCATCAGCCCATCCCTGCCCATGTCAAGATGGGCATTTGTGACATTCATTTGTTATCAGGGCCTTACGGTCAGCGACACGGACAGTGAGATTGAGTGGGATTGCTGACGACACCAAGCTGTGTTGTGTGGTCGACACATTGGGGGGAAGGGATGCCACCCAGAGGGACCTTGACAGGCTTGAGAGGTGAGCCTTTGTGAACCTCATGAAGTTCAACAAGGCCAAGTGCAAGATCCTGCACCTGAGTTGGGGCAATCCCAAGCACCAGTACAGGCTAGGCAGAGAATGGATTGAGAGCAGCCCTGAGGAGAAGGACTTGGGGGTGTTGGTATACGAGAAGCTCAACATGAGCTGGCAATGTCCACTTGCAGCCCAGAAAGCCAACCAAATCCTGGGCTACATCAAAAGAAGCGTGGCTAGTAGGTTGAGGGAGGTAATTCTCCCATTCCACTCCACTCTCATGAGACCCCCACCTGGAGTACAGTGTCCAGCTCTGGGGTCCCCAGTACAAAAAAGACACGGACCTGTTGAAGCAAGTCCAGAGGAGGGCCACAAAGATGATCAGAGGGATGGAGCACCTCTCCTGTGAGGACAGGCTGAGAGAGTTGGGATTGTTCAGCCTGGAGAAAAGGCGGCTCCGGGGAGATCTTATAGCAGCCTTCCAGTACCTGAAGGGGCCCTACAAGAAAGCTGGAGAGGGTCTATTTACAAAGGCATGGAGTGATAAGACAAAGGGTAATGGCCATAAGCTGAAGGAGGGTAGATTTAGATGAGATGATATTATGAAGAAATTCTTTATTGTGAGGGAGGTGAGGCTGGAACAGATTGCCCAGAGAAGCTGTGGATGTTCCCTCCCTGGAAGTGTTCAAGGCCAGGTTGGATGGGGCTTTGGGCAACAGGGTCTAGTGGAGGGTGTCCCTGCCCATGGCAGGGGGGTTGGAACTAGATGATCTTTGAGGTCCCTTTCAACCCAACCCATTCTCTGATTTTGTTCACATTGTTAAATTTTGACTATTTTTTTTTTTCCACTTACAAGACATTTTTTCTTTCTGCCTTTAGCTAGATTTTGAGCAAAACATAGGTTGCCCTAGAACTACCAGGCTTCATTCAAGCACCAGTTGTTCATCAGGGCCTTTTCAAGGGTGGCACTCTGGTGAATATGAGACTGCTTCTCAACAATTATCTTCAATAGTGACTAAAACTATTTATGCTAATAAGATTTGGTTGTCTCAGGCTTTTAAGTAAACCTAGTTCCACCTGACACACATTCTTTCTTCCTCTTATTCCTGATTTTTTATGTTTAATGCAAAGAACTTAAGTATTAATTAAAAAAAAAGCCATAATCTAAATTATTAATTATTTGCTTGTTTTGTTGTTCCCTTTAATTATAAAGAACATCATGATTTAGGGACTGCATATTAGCTTTGTCAATGATTACACTTTTCAGCTGTGTAAGTGTGGTCTTTTACAATACTTTTAGAGAAACTCCCATACAAGAATTAATCACCATGGTTTCTAAATCTTAAAACAATATTTATTTTGCCAGATTTCACCTATTACCACATACATTGCTTGACTGAACTGCTGTTATCTTGATTATGTACTTATCATATCTTTAGCAAAACAAACGTATATTTAAACATTCATAATATTATTAAAATAATCTTATTATTTGTGACTGCATATCACACTTTGTCCTCATGGTCTTGCTGTTAGCAGTCATACTAAAGCATATACACAGACACAGCTAACTCTTACCTTTACATTTTCATGTAATTATAAGAAAAGGATGTCTTAAGAAAGAAAATCAGATGAAATTACAATTTTCATCTATAGCATCCTGTGTTTTAAGTACATACATTGAGTTTACCAGTTGCGTACTGATTGCTGTTTTTCCTTAGTTGAGATAAGGAACTCTTAGTCACCCACCCTTTGCAGTCAGGTGAGTCCCATTTCTTCCAATCAGTCCTCAATCCCCAAGACAGGTATGCACCACAGTCATAAAAACCATTACACTTATTCCTTTCAGAGTAGCTTTAAAATTGCAGAACTTTTATCTAGAAATAAGTTATTATTTTCTTAAAATTTAAAGCACATATTTTTTTCATCATTTCAATGCATTTTTTTTAAATGGAAATGCAAAAAGAAAAAAATACTAATTTTTTTTTCTGCTCAGAGGACACTGTTATGGAAATGTAATTTTCCCAGCTGAAAATATGTGGGGAAAGCACAGCTAAGGTATTTATTATGAGCACATCTCCCCCTGCTGCAAATCAAACTGTAAAATCAGTTCACCTGTAGATGCAAGTTAAACTTAATAAACTGCATAAATTAATACGGAAATGTAGCAGTAAAATTAACAAGCATCATACATTTAGAAAAAATATTATATTGTTTCAATTTCAAACTAAATACATGTTTTCCTGTTCTTTGCTTTATTGCAAATATATTTAGGCATAAGATTTTTCTAACAAAAGTATTTTCGGTCCTCTTATTAAAAATACGATTTCATAGGTTTGTTCTAAATACTGTCTTATCATTCCATTAAAGCAAACAGGGATAACAATTAAAGACTTTCTGTAACTCCTGTTTCACTTTTCCTGAGTGGGTATATATAGATTTTCATATGAAGCATCCCAAGAAGAAATTATACAGGTTAAGAGATATTCAGCAAAAACCCAGCACTGCAGTTACGATACTTTGGCTTTCATTTATTAGCTGGCATGAAAAATGACATTTTTTTCCACATCACCACAATGTATGAAAAAGCAAAGGTAGGTTGTGAAGTAATATTTATTTAGTGAAATTACTACCACTTGAGTTTAACTATATATGATTGATGTAACATTTTTTGTTTTATGACTGTCACCTGTGATATTCTCTCATTTTGGGCCATTTTCCTAATTCCGCTTCCAGTTCTGAGTTATCTACCCAACTTTTAACTTTAACTAAAAGATCATTTTGTATAGCATTCCATGTGTCTGAGCTCTAACAATGGTCATAACAACAGCTCCAACAGCAGTATGTAAAGATGGTATTTAAAATCCATTTGGCAAGGTGATATAAAGCGAAGAGAAAAGGTAACACCTTTTCCAAGAGCTTAAATGAGTGGACATCTAAATGGATGGACATCTAAAATGGATGTCACTAGCTCACGCTGAAATAGTTGCTGTATATTTACCTTGCTGCTAGAAACCCTTACAGATGAGCAGGGCTCTCACAGTTAACTATAATAACTTGGTACAATCTATACTGATGCTAACTTAAGAAAAGTTAGGTTGTAAATACTTCTGTGCCTGTGTTATCTGAATAAAATACTCCATGGTTATTTTGGTTTCAAAGAGGAAAAACAAACAAACAAACAAAAAGAAAACAGGAAAGGTTCTATTTAGAAGTATAACTTTTCTCCCTTGGTCAGACTTAGCACCAATATTGCCCAAGGGCATTCTTCTTCTGGAAGCACTTTGTTGCAAGGTGTTTCCCTGGCGACACGTATACTACAGCAGTATCAGTAAAAGCACTAGAAACATTATGTCTTATGTAACAAATAAATATAACCTATGGAAACTGAAAATCCCTTGTAGTGCTGGGTCTACTTTTAATATACATTATATATATGTATAAATATACAATGTGTATATATATTTATGTATCAAAAAGTCATTGTGAGTTGTTCAGTAAACATGCCCTCATACTTAACAGTGGACTTTAGGTGGGACTACTTCGCTGTACAGGATGGAAAATTGTAAAGAGCTTGATAGTTTAAGGCCTAAATGGTAGTGTCTTGGTTTTCAGTGGGGATGGAGTTAATTTTCACAAGAAGCTGGGAGGGGACACAGCCAGGACAGGTGACTGAGACTAGCCAAAGAAGTATTCCATACCACATGACATCATGCTTAGTATATAAAGGGGGCTGTCTGGGGAGGAGGGGCCACTGCTAGGGAAAGGGGTGGGCGCTGGGCTCCGGGGGTGAGCAAATTGCATTGTATATCATCTGCTTTGTATATTCTAAGTACTGTTGTTGTTATTTCCCTCTCCCTTGCCGTCCCAGTAACCTGTCCTTCCCCCAACCCACGGGGTTTTGCCTTTGTCTTCCCATTCTCCTCCCCATCCTGCGGGGGGAGGGGGGGGTGAGCAAGCAGTCGTGGTGCTCAGCTGCTGGCTGGGGCTGAACCACAGCAATCCTCTTTTGGCACCCAAGGTAGGGCTCAGAGGGTTGAGATAATGACAGATCTGACCAGAGTGTGTTAAAACGAAGCTGTTATACATATTTATTATATTATTTAAACAGTTGCTGGCCACAATGATGTTTTGTTTGTTCATGTGGCTGTGGTATGTAAACCCATAATTGCTGTACGTATTCCCTGCGGTGCTGTTTATCACCTCTGGGAGAGGGGTCAGGATCCTCATTTTGCTGTACTGTGTAATATCAGCTTATGATATGATAACATCAGTGGTCAGGATGTTAAGCTGGTATTTGTATATGGCATTGCTGTCACAATCCATGTACCTTGGACAACATCTCTCGGAACTGATTAATAATTGCACCCAATCTATGAGGAAGATGGGGGGGGGATACTTTCTCCCGCTCTTTCACCTCCCCTTTTCCCTTCAGGCTGCTAACAACAGCTTTTGAGAGTTTTGAATACCCCTGGGATGTTCAAGCCAGTATGCTTTTATTATTATGTCTCCTGAATGTGTTCCAGGTCTTGTTTAGTGTTGCAAAAAATTGTTTTAAGAATACTACCCAGAGATCTGCCCCGAGGCTGGATAGTCATGGGTGGCGTGGCATGGCATGTTGGAAAATATGGACAGGTAGCTAAAGAACTTCTCACCTCCAGTGGTTTGGAACTTCATTGCCAAAAAACTACAGGACCCTGATAATGCGATAGAATATTTGTAAGGAAAATGCTGTGGCTATTCCAAAGAAGCACAACTTACTGCACTGTGCTGGTCCCTGGCCAGTATCTACCAAACACTGCTCAATAGTAAGCAGCACCCTCAGGGAGAAGAGAGGGAAAACAGAGTAACAGGCACTGTGGCTACTCCAACCCCAGTGGGCTTTTAGTATAGCTGCCTTGGAGTCAGAGGAAATTGAACCATTGTCTGCTTTGCCTGGTCTCTCAGAGCACCCTTCTGTTGTGGGGTTGCTCAGGGTCGAAGAACAGCAGGTGCCAATTGCTACCACAATGGTGCACTGGCAGCAATATCGCACCAGCTGAGACTCCCTGAGTCCCATCCATAAGCTGAGTCATCAACTGGAGAGCCAGGGAGTCATCAGCAGAACTCACTCACCCTTTAACAGTCCCATATGGCCCATGCGAAAGTCTAATGGAGAGCGAAGACTGACAGTAGACTACCATGGCCTGACAGTAAACTAACAAAGTCACACCTCCAATGAGTGCTGCCATGCCGTATGTGCTAGAACTTCAATATGAACTGGAGTCAAAGGCAGCCAAGTAGTACGCCACGATTAGTACCACTAATGCATTTTTCTCAATCCCTTTGGCAGCAGAGTGCAGGCCAGTTTGCTTCACTTGGAGGGATGTCCAGTACAGCTGGAATCAACTGCACCAGGGGTAGAAACGCAGCCCCACCATTTGCCATGGACTGATCCAGACTGCACTGGAACAAGATGAAGCTCCAAAGCACCTGCAATACATTGACTACATCATCGTATGGGGCAACTCAGCAGAAAAAGATTTTGAGAGAGGGAGAAAATAGCCCAAATCTGTCTGAAAACTGGTTTTGCCTTTAAAAAAAAAAAAAAAAAAAAGTTCAAGGGACCTGCACAGGCAATCAAGTTTTTAGGAATAACATGGCAAGATGGACGCCATCGGATCCCAATGGAAGTGATCAATAAAACAGCAGCTTCATCTCCACCAACTAACAAAAAGGAAGCACAAGCTTTCTTAGGCGTTGTGGGTTTCTGGAGAATGCATATTCCAAATTGCATCTGATTGTAAGCCCTCTCTATCAGGTGGCCTGGAAGAAGAACGATTTGAAATGGGGCTCTGAGCAACAACAAGCCTTTGAACAAATTAAACAGGAAATTGTTCTTGCAGTAGCCCTTGAGCCAGTCCAAGCAGGACCAGATGTTAAAATGTGCTCTACACCACAGCTGGGGAGAATGGCCCTACCTGGAGTCTCTGGCAGAAAGCACCAGGGGAGACTTGAGGTAAGTGGGTCGCACTCATCACACAGCAGGCTCAAATAGGAAACCCCAATCATCCAGGAATTCTGGAAGTGATCACGAACTGGCCAGAAGTCAAAGATTTCAGAATATTGCCATAGCAGGAGGCAACGTGTGCTGAAGAGACCCCATTGCATAATAAACTGCCAGAAAATGAGAAGCAATATGCCTTGTTCACTGACTGGTTCTGTCACATTGTGGGAAAACAACAGAGGTGGAAGGCTGCTATATGGAGTCCTACACAATGAGTCACAGAAGGTGCTGAAAGACAGGGTGAATCGAGTCAGTTTGCAGAGGTGAAAGCCATCCAGCTTTAGACATTGCTGAACGAGAAAAGTGGCCAGTGCTCTATCACTATACTGACTCATGGATGGCGGCCAATGCCCGGTGGGGGTGGTTACAGCAATGGAAGCAGAGCAACCTCCAGCTCAGAGGCAAACCCATCAGGGCTGCTGCGTTGTGGCAAGGTATTGCTGCCTGGCTAGATTAAAAGTGTGTCATGTAGATGCCCACATACCCAAGAGTCGGGACACTGAAAAACATCAAAACAACCAGCAGGTGGATCAGGCTGCCAAGATTGACATGTCTCAGGTGGGTCTGGACTGGCAACATAACGGTGAATTATTTATAGCTGGGTGGGCCCATGGCACCTCAGGTGGTCAAGGAAGAGATGTGACATACAGATGGGCTTGTAATTGAGGGGTGAACTTGACCATGGACACTATCACATTGCCATTTCAGCTGTCCAGGAGAGCCAAGGAGACTTTAAGACTCACAGGTAAACTTAGACTCTTCAGATATCACTGCCTGCACTGGAAATTATACTCCCTCATGACTTATTTTCATTGTAGAAGCATTTAGAAGCTTGTGTAGAGATGAGTTGCACTGTAATTGTTACTATCCAAATACACAGAAAGGAAGTCTGAATTTAAAAAAAAAAATACAAATGGGCCTGACAAATGAAAAATTAATTATATCCATAATAGAAATGAACTTTGTCAAAGAGAGGATCCTAAGATCTTAAAGAATATGCATAATAGGATGATAATCCAATATTTTCTTAATATCAGTTATTGCTAATTCACAAAACTTTTCTAAGATAATTAATAAGCTACATATTTTAGACATTTTGGGGTTTTGGTTATAGGTTTATGGTACTGAAATGTGAAGAACTTCTATGATATGACATAGATTATATAATACAGCTTTATAGCAGCATGTATTGTTATCTGTATTTTTGAGTCTCTTCTTTTACTCTCTTTGCATAACAAAATTATTATTATTAACCTCAAAATTTACAGCTTCCAACAAGATGCACCTATTTCATTAACACAATTTATTTAATTATTTTCAGCTGGAAATACTTTCAAGAAAATTTATGAAGCTGTGAGTAGATGGAGAGCTAAAATTTCATTATCTTATGAAATCTTGAATAAATGGATTTCTTTCAGGGTTTACTAGTCTGGAATACTATTCCTTGGATTGTTTTCATGTCAATTGTTAAAGAGCACTTTAATGTGCCTTTCATTGCAAGTTCATGAATTGATCATAGATGAAAAATATTGCATTGTTTTTGCTAATGTATGTTTACAAATTGAGCAGTAAGTATTTATATTTCATACATGGGAAAGCACAAATAACACTCATTCTTAATCACATAATTGTGCTGTCATTTGTTTCCATGTACTTGAAGAATGATTACATCATTATTCATGCCATGGACTCAGATTCAGAATGAAGCAAATATAGCATGAAAATCTCAGCAACATGTTTTGAATTACTGCTTTTAGGAAGAGTATATTTTGTTTGATTTGATCACGTGTAACAAATGTGTGGTCGGATAGGCTTACGGATTGTGTTGAATTTACAGGAAGTCTATTTATCTCCAACTCTCCACTAGTAAATATAAAACTGGACTTTCTGCTATGCTCCAGAGTCTGGCCAGTGCCACCTGACTAGGAAAAAAAATTACTATACTGTGGTGAGTTGACCCTGGCTGGGGGCCAGGTGCCCACCAGAGCCACTCTCTCACTCCCCTCCTTCACTAGACAGGGGAGAAAAGGTATAACGAAATGCTTGTGGGTCGAGATAAGGACAGGGAGAGATCACTCACTAATTGTTGTCACGAGCAAACCAGACCGAACTGAGAGAGGGAATTCATCTAATTTATTACCAGGCAAAACAGAGTCGAGGAATGAGAAATAAAATCAAATCTTAAAACATGTCCCCCCACCCCTCCCAAGCAATTGCCTTTCAATTATGCAATCTAAGAGTCATTATTTACTGTTGTATTATATCATCGCCCTTTTGGAATGTTCAGAACTTATGGTGTGGCAATTATTCTCCAACATAACATATTTCTATATTTTCCTTTCATTGTAAGAATTATGCCTTTGAATGATCTCAATGAAATCTCAAAGTGAGACAACAGAATAAAAGTAAATGTACTTCGTGAAGTTTAAAGAGGGAATATCCAACAAAAAAACCCTAACACAAACAAACAAACAAAAAATAATAAAAAAAACCCCCAACCAACAAATGAGGCTGTATTCCCCACTCCTCCTCCAAAATGGTGTCAAAATGCCCAATACTTGCCACTCCAAAGAAAATGGCTCAATTCCATTAACAAGAAAACCCTAATTCACAAATGTACACAGTGGGTAATGTGTTAATAGCACCATTATCAGCTGATAACATGGTGCAGTTAATGTATCTCAGCATGAGTTGACTTTACCACAAGCCATTGTTTTCTTTTAAAACAGCACGAGATCTTGAGAAAAATCTCTCAATATCTCACTGTGGGGACTTAATAAACATTAGTCACCATGGTACAGAAACAGGGACGAAAAAAAGGTACTTTTAATATCTTCTGTTCCATGCTGTTCTATTCAACCTTGTTTAATTAATTAGTTCCTTTAAGCAGTGTATCTGTTCCTGGGCTCACTGACTCTTATATTGCTATGATGGACACTTTTTAAAAACCATGAAAACTCACCTCAGCAAATATCAAAACTCTTTAAATGATACAAGGTTGTACTTCACAAGTATATTATAAAACCAGCAAATAGGACCGTCTGCTTTACATTTTAGTACTAAGTGATAAGAACTGATGAGCAGACAAAACCCTTCTGGTGGACCTGCATCTCTGAAACCACAGGGTCTTTATTCTGGGTTTGTATGTGTAAGTCATCCCTGGGTTGTTATTCTGTTTCCCGGAATTGTAGCTAAGCTCATATTTAGAGTTATACTTGCAATTTAGGAGTATTTTAAGACCAAAAAAAAAAAAAATCTTGCTCAATAAAGCCAAAAAATCTGTTAGGTACAATGAATTTCCATTATTTGGCAGAGTTGGAAAGCAAATGGAACTTCTAGTTTCATATTAAATATGATTAAGTGACCCAAAATACAAATAAGACTTGTTGCATAATCCGTTAGGCAATTGATTTCACTGGCAAAGAGGACTGTTTGTGAAAATATTAGTAGCTGACAAGCTTCATGTTTTCGTAACATAAATCACTAGTAGTAGCATAATGCTGTGCCTTTGTTAACTCAATGGTTAACACACAAGTATGAAATGAAGCATTTTCCATAGTTGGTAATTGGGCATTATTTTATGAGAAATTAGATTAAGTTTATATTAGGATTTAACTGTACATGCCATATTTCTTATTACATGCAAAAGACCATGCAAAGATTCTGAAATTAATCTACTGATTTACATCTATGGTAGCTGAATCTTCAGTCTATTATTTTATCATCCTCCAGCCCTCTTCCTCTTGCTTATTTCCCATATTACAAGTTTGAGAGTTGTTTTTACAGTTTAACTAACTGAATAATAAGAAAGCATTTTCCTAAGTAGGTGATACCACTTTGTCTTTTTTCAATAATTGGAAATACTTTATTCTGTAAAGAACAGTTTACCTTACACTATACTGCAGAAAAAAAAAAAAAACCACAAAACAAAAAACTAAGATATTGTACTCTTTTGAAAACTACTTGATAAAAAAAGTGGTGAAAACTTTTCATCCTTCAAGCTACTCTAAGATCAATGAATTGTCCTAACATGAATCTTCTCACTGCTGAAAGGAGGTAAAGTTCAAGATGTTTCAGTTGCTTTATAGGGTTACTTGCTTTAGGTAAGAATTGAAAGCAGTAAGTATGTACCTCTATCCCATAGAAATTTTCTAATGGGTTAAAATTACATGATAGTAAAGAATATTTATTAGCTTTAGAAGAAAAGTTATTTCACTAAGAAAATGCCATTTACAAATTGTGACCATATGTAAACTCTTAACAGTTCCAAGGATAAGTCTGTTCGTTTATATATGTGCAATGTCAGATGAGGGAAACGGAAATCAAAAGGACCCTAAAAAGCAGACTGCAATGCCTAAAGTAAAATTTAGGTGGATTTTTTGCTTGGTGTTTGAGGGGACCCAACAGTTCACATAATCTCTGCCCAACTACTTGGCCTTCTAAAAGATTAAACATCTAAGATATCCCAAATTAAAATGCCTACTCTCAAAAGTAACATTGTTTTCACAGGACTAAACTCAACACTTCAGCAACAACCTTGTGCATTCAGCATTTCATTAGAGTTCACAAAGTATCACCTATCTTATGCCAACTTCATAGACAAGACTTCAATTACCGCTCAGTCTGAGCATATCCTGGCCAAACTAAGACTGTCATCAGCACTTTCGTTCCAAAAAGAGTCTTACTGGTATTGGCTTGTTTAACAAAGCCATTTTTCACAACTAAAAGCTTTTGTAAGTGGCAGTGATTGTCACTATAACTGCCTCCGCACAGGATGAGTCTACATGTTCAACTGAAGCCAGCTGTACCTACCTGCCACCTCAGTAGGCCAGATGTTAGCCAGCTCTGGCAGAAACCCCGTGGCTGGGTTGACGTAACCCAGAGAGTATATTTGTGTATCCTGATGCATTAATCTCTGTTTGGAACTGTGATACATGTGTACAAACGTGATCTATCCTGGCTAAGACACAGAAAAGGAATCAGCTGTATGATACTCTGCTGCTGTTTCAGAGTAGTAGCTTAGTTGGTCACTGGCAATAAATTCTCACTAAATCTACATGTTCTGGATGAAAGAATAGTCATAAAATACTAGCAAACTTGCCAATAATTTTACTGAACCCAGGAATGCGAAGAGCTTGATCCCTGCATCTCTTTCAAAAGTGGGAAATTCACATTTCATCACTGAACTTTCTACGTGTTTTTTCTTGTAGTTACAAACTACACATAATTTTCAAGGTTTTTTGCATTTCAAGAATAAAAGGCATTCAAACAAAGGATTTTTTTTTTTAAATGAATCTTTCCTTCATTCTACCATAACTTAAAACAGTGAAAACAAAGCAGAAGAGAAAAACAAGCTGGTTTTGAGTTGTGAAAGCAATAAAAACTATGACTTCATGTGTTTTGTCACTTAGCCAGCTCTTCTGTCAAATCCTCTTCCCTCCCCTTCCCCAAGCCTTCCCATATTTCTGCAATATTCATACTAGGCAAGAAACAGCAGCGTCAATGCTAGTCTGCAGCCAAAGACAAGCTAATCAGATGATGAGAAAGTGCGTGCTTTGGGACGGACAGCTGATATGCAGAAGCATGCAAACAGGTTTCTGCCCTCTCCCTTTCAGGAGATGCCTAACTTGGGTCTCTATATGTAAGTGGTAATTTTCTTGCAGCTTTTCTTGTAATTTTATTTAGAATTAGTTGAAATTAACCAATGGGTTCAGAAAGTTATTAGAAACAGACAGCCAGGCAGATTGAATAAAATATTTTTCTTTAGTAAACAGACTAAGAAAAAGCCTTCAGCTTTGCACAGGATGTCACATCCCTGTGAAGCTGGGAATGATTTTTACAGGTGATATGCACAAGAATAACAATTTTTTGAGGATATAGGAAAACTGTGAAAGACGTTTAAGCATATTGGCAGCAGCAGGTGACATTATAATAAAGATTAAAGCCGTATCTGTTTTTACAAAAAAAGTGAATTGTGAATTTTTTTTCACTGCTGTCATTATTGTTGTTTTGAAATGCAAATATATCATGCTTCATTACAGCAGTCTTTAGAATTAGGATTTTATTCAACTGGAAAGAATAAGATGTTTGAATTACTATAGTAGGTTTAATCATTTACAATTGTGATACCACTGTGTTAGGTTGATATTTAATACAAGCTTCCAGGAAAATAGAAGCTCTAGACAGATTAAATTGCATTTGCCACCAGTAAAAAGAGTAACTTACTAGAAAGGATAACTTTTGGATGACCTACAAGTTAAAAATTGCTCTACTTCTCCATCAGATTATAAACTACATTTTTCATTTTAGTCACTGCAGGAGAACATGTGAAGCAGAGGGAAATTGCCAAAGATGAACATTAAACAGTTTCCCTTGCGAGGGGATGGGGGATGAGAAAAATATTCTCCAGCAGAAAAAGCCCACTGAAAAAATGCAAGTGGGGTCATACTATATGTTCACACACGGATTCCTTAAGCTATTGTGCTGTGTATGTTATACTTCACTTTCCTTATTAATATTACTCTGCCATTTCAGTTGTGTATGTATCTTCAACACTTGAAAACTAACCTTCAATACTAAATACGGGAATGCTACTATCACTTGTTCTATGATTCCACTTCAGAAGGAACTGTACATTTGTGGGAGAAGATGTTTCCCTAGATGGAACAATGGGCAGAATCTGATAGATTCTTCCGATGCAGAAACACACTGTTCAAGAACAAGACTAATCATGTTGCTTTGGAACTTTCATGCCTAAATTGCTCTTGCTGGTGGGATATATAATCTTAAGAAGTGCTACAGCTAAAAAGGTTATATATGAACTAAGTAGAGTGTTTTGTCCAGCATCTCAGACTTCTGAAAATAATCTGCTTCTTTAGTTTGAGCAGAAGGATTGTGATTTCATCCTCATTTTTGGTTCCTCTTATGGTCTCCAGTTATGTACTATAAACTATTGTCCAAGATATATAAAATGTTTTGATTACATTTTCCACATAAATAAATATAAAAATGTAAACCTTAATATACAATTTCAGTCAAGAAGCATTTTAGGTTAATTGCTTCTCTAAGTGCAAGGATATCTCGTGATGAGTTGACACCAATAAGTATGGTTGTCACTCAAGCAATTGTTATCTGATACATATGTGGTGTACCTGTGGCTCTTTGTTTTCTGTCCTGTCAAGAGATCAGGACAGAGATATAATGGTAGCTTTTTAAAATTAATTAATATGTCATATATATGCCCGACAGAGACTCTCATTTTCCTTAATTATTTCTAAACTATATATTTATTTTTCTTCCTATGGTAAAATAATACTTCAGAACCTTTCAATTTACAATAGATTATCAACACAGCTAGAACCATAAGTGAAAAGTAATGAATAATTTTGGAAAGAAAACCAACAAAAATCTATACCAACCAAGAAACGCCAAGTAAAAAGAAGTTGAAGACTTTTTTTGGCTTTGTTTTTGACTATTTTTTAAATATATCTTTAGAGAATAGCAAAACTGGAGAAAATACTATCATAAGCCTAAAAATTATCTGAAGTAAATTCTACATCACTGCAGTTATATGAGATGGATGTGAAAGATATGTATTTAGGGTTTTTTGCTGTATACAGTTGCATAAGTGGAGGATATATGTTACTTGTGGATGGAGATCCCTAGAGCCTTAGGATTAACATTGAATAGAACACTTAAACTGAAACCTCTCTTCTCAGATCTACTGCAGTTTATAATCAATTTTAAATACAAAAATAAAACTAGCACGCATAGGAGAAACAGACAGTGCCATGACCTGGTCAGTTCATAAATGGACCACCAAGTCCATTATGTTACTGCATTCGTAAGATGTCAAGATGGACTGCCTGATTTTAATCCTGAAGTGTCGTCATCTATCAGACCACACATACATACCTTGATCTGTGTAGGTTGTGCATCATCTTGTTTGAAATAGCTTTTTTTAATTCTCTTTTTTTTAATTTGAGGGAAAAACTATCAACACCTTTTAAAATGGATAGGAATTCAAAAAAACCTAACTGCTCCAAATTTAGGGATGTGCTCTACTGACTCACTGGTGAGCCACAGATTGTAACTTATACCTGATACCAGGTATAAACATCAATACTTTTCTGCGTGTGGGATAGTAGATACCTAGTTAAATATCCATACTACTGGTTGCACCATATTGTAAGTAAAATGTCACTATGATCTTTTATTAAGTATGTATATTCTACTTCTATCTGTAAACATAAACACTGCAGTACAGGAGACTGTTGCTGAGTCAGGTCTCTCCAAGGACAAAGCCGTTTAAAGTTTTATTGCACAAATCCACCGGCACAACCATATCACATAAATGGGTGTTTTCTTTATAATAGTTCTTCATGAAATTATACACATATTATGTATTCAACTTGTTACAAAATATAATTTTTTTTTTTAAATTATAATATAGTTAACAATATCTGCTTGTCGTTCAGTGATCACCTTTGAGGATGGAAAGAATTGCTCAATTCTTATGCTAACTACTTGTCTCCTTCCTAAATAGTAAGATATTTCCTGACATCTCGAGGTAGCAAGGTAGGCTCTCATATAATGACATACTATGGGCAAATCTGAACTGCAGTGTACTAATTTTGAAGGACGCACTAACCAGGGATGCTATGCTATCACGGCATGAAAGAAATGTTTTGTTTAGAGATCCTAACAGATTCAAGCTATAAAATCATCTTGCCTTCACCGTTTATACTTGTCCTAGACATGACATAGGTATAATAAAAAGAATAGACTTGCAAGGTTTAAGCATTATTGCAATAATCAGTGATGCTATTTGAAAATCCCACTAGTTTCCATATCATCCAGGATCATATCATCAACATAATATTTTCTTCAGCCTGTCTCCACCAAGTTATAATCAGATATGAAAAACCTGACACTTTCAATGCATTTATTTCCAAATTCCTCTTCGTATTTATACATTCCCTCTCATATTGATTACTTGAGCTGCCTCTGCAGAGTTAACTACTGTTCCAAAAATTTTCTTCATCCTAATCTTATCTGCCCATTCTATTTTACCATGACTTCATGCCTTATGTTACCAGCATTCCTTAAAGTGATCATGATATTGCATTAAATATCTTTTTCCTCATTTAACTACTTTTGACAGCTCATTTAGGGGATTGCCCAAAGTCGCTGGAAGCAATGGTAAAGACTTCCATTGGACATTGTTTTAGCTTCTCTATATCAATAAAAAAATACTAAAAAAAATGCAAAATGCTTGGCTACTATCTAAATTTACAAGCTACTACGTAAATTTACATTCAAAATATTATATAAGAAATCTATTGTTAAAGTCAGTCCTGCTGTTATCACTACTGAAACAGTATTTCATAGCACACACATATATATATGTAGCATATCTAATGAGTCCATTACACAACTTTCATCTATGCCTTCTCACAAGAAATTGCAGTTTTGCATATGTCACACATTCTGATTACATTGTTTACTAATCTCTGTTCTACGTATGTGTGATGTACTTTCTAATATGTTTTAAGCTGATTTTACACACTGCACTGCTTGCGGTGGTAAACCGGCCTTTTATTTTGTTTGAAATATCATGTACTAAGTAGCTCAAAATGAATATGACCAACTCCATGAAAAAATCCATGCTAAATGTGATGAAAGCAGTAGGATACCCTTAGTTTCACACTTTCTCTCCAAACAGTCTCAGCACTTGCAGAAAATCCCTCCAATTGGCTTTTATGTGATCCCTCTAAGAACAAACTCAGCCTCAAGGCTTAGGCTCTGTTTTTAATATTGTGCCTGGAAAACATAATCATCAGGCTATTATGACAAAATATAAGTTAAGAGCAGATTAACCAAAATAATTCAGGAAATACTTGTCAATAAGAGATGACAATGAAACAGAGATGTTGCTAGTAATATTTTACCAGGACAGTTACTAAGTCTAACATGTTTCAAAATTTTCATCAGCAGCCTGGATAACCAAAAACTTAACTACAGAAAACTATATTGGTAATTTATGAGAAAAAGGTAGCTACAGCAATCATATGAAACAAGACTGCTTCTTTGATAAGCTAGGTCTGTTAAAGCAAATGTATTTATATGTCCAAAAGCAAAGAAGTCAGGCTGTATTTTCAGAATGGATGACTACAAACAATCCAGGGATGATAATAGTAAAACTGATATATAACTCCCTTTTGCATTGCTGTATGAAAAGAAAGGGTGATCTGGTGGTTCAATATACAGATAGGAAAGTAGCAAATTCAATAAGGGGATACAGCTTTGTATATGGCCTCATGAGACTGAGTAGACTACTGCCTAGAGTTCTACTGTTGACAATTTCAAGAGGTGAGAAAAATTTGAACAGGAATGAATCAGAAAAATAACTGAAGACCAAATAAAGTGTCATGCAGTAAAGATGTAGAATATAGTTCTAGTTCATTTCATGCAAATTGAAGACTGAGCTGCTGCATTTTCATCTGACCCTGCTCCTATTACTGCCCTTCGCTTTCTGCTAGCAGCCACATTCATGTGAGTGTGCAATAACCTGACTCAGGAAATTGCTCAGATTAAAAGTAATCACTTTTTTATGTTGGGTTATTTTTCAGCTCACTTCCCTGGCCTGGGTCCCTGCAGGAGGTACTAGGTAAGGGAGGAATAGGATCACATGGATGAAGAACACAGAAGTCCAGATTTAAATTGACATGGACTGGCATTAAATTATTTTAAGAAACATAAAGATTGCATTTCAGTCTTCTTAAAGATTGTCTCTCAATCTGTTTACTTTTGTTTCAAAGTGAGGAATTTTGTTGCATACAGGTACAGAGTCAAGCACTTAATCAGAAAGGGATAGTGGAAGGCTCTTTAATCTAGACATTGGAGTTGTTTAGCCTGTCTGTGGTTGTTTAAGCCTGGAGATAGGGGTTGTGTAGCCTGGAGAAAAGGAGGCTGAGGGGAGACCTTCTTGCTCTTTACCACCACCTGAAAGGAGGTTGTAGCCAGGTGGGTGTTGGTCTCTTCTCCCAAGTGACAAGCGACAGGACAAGAGGAAATGGCCTCAAGTTGTGCCAGGGGAGGTTTAGATTGGATATTAGGAAAAATTTCTTCACAGAAAGGATTATCAAGCATTGGAACAGGCTGCCCAGGGAAGTGGTTGAGTCCCCATCCCTGGAGGTATTTAAAAGCTGTGTAGATGTGGTGCTTAGGGACATGGTTTAGTGGTGGACTTGGCAGTGTTAGGTTTGCGGTCGGACTTGATGATTTTCAGGGTCTTTTCCAACCTAAATAATTCTATGATTCTATCATAATAAGGATCCACTGGAAGTGGAAGCCAGATGACACAAAAAAAATCAGGAAATAATTTTCAATGTTAAATATGTCAAATAGTTTGATATTGTGATGAATTTTCAGCTAATTAAAACTGCATACTTTTCTTGAAAATGTAGATGAACTACAAATGAGACAGGAATAACTAGATGAAACTCAAATAGCATAATATGTAGCCATGTAGTATTTTGATGCTTTCTGTTTTCTTTTAACTCTGACTCAGTCAAGATTCAACTTTATATATGCTTTCCATAATATTATCTTTAGTTATAAATCTCCTCCCAACTATACAGAAAACATTTGCATTTTTTGACATGTTGATTCCTTGAATAATGTGTAAAGTAGTTGAGAAACACAAATTGTGTTATTTATAATATTTAAATGCTGCCACAGAGAAGTTTCTATCCTAAAATACAGCATTACATATATGAATAATCATCCCTCATTTAAAAAGTCAATCTTTGCTGAATATTTCTGATTTAACAAAATGTTTTTATGTGAACAAACCTCTGTCCAATAATGTTAATTTATACTAAAATCATAGCAAGAATAGCCCTTCAACTTAAATCACACTTTTTTCTTCTGTTTTTTAAAAGCAATAAAAGTATACAGGTAAGAAAATGAAATATGAAAACCCTTTCAAATTTTTTTTTTTAAATTTTGGATAAAGATGTATTAAACCTCATTTACACTTCTGCAATCTAATTAGCAGATTTTGAAGACAGGACTGAGTAAGCCAAAATATGTGCACACTCTTCAAGAGGAATTTTCTACTCTTGAGGAACTCAGATCATATTTCTTCTGGAGCACAGGAGTTTGTCAGGCTTGGGTTTTCGGGTGGTTTGTTTTGTTTGGTTGTTTTTTCACTTTAAGTTGAAGCATCAGAAATTAGCCTTTCTTATTTAATTAAAAAAGTCTCCCTTTCCTCTTTCTTTCTTCTCACTGAAACAAAACAAAACAAAAACTTTGTCATTGTAATTAATTCTGATACTAAGTTGCCTCAAACCTTAGGCCAGCCAGAGGAGCGCACAGAGCCTCTGACCAGGCGTGTTTGAGGAAGGAGGGCAGTGTCTGGGGGCAGGAGGTGCAAAAAGGAGATGTGTGAGAGGAGACACAGGAGGATGCACAAAAGGGCGTCTTTAGAGAAAAGGGAGGAAGAACATGGAAAAGGACGTTGTCGTGGGCACAGCTGGAGGTGATCTCTTGGAAGGAGGCACTTCTGATGGAGGAGTGATGCCGCTGAGGGACTGTGGACCATGGAGGACCACATTGGAGCAAGAACACCCCCAGAGGGGCTGTGGCCCACGGACAACCCGTGCAGGAGCAGGGAAGCAGTCAGAAGCAAGGGACAGCTGAAAGAACTGACTGCACACTGACTCCTACCTCCTGCACCTCCCGTTGTCTCACCAAAAGGGTTGGGAGGGACCAAGTGTAGTGTGTGGTGAAAACAAGGGGGAACTGAGGCAAGGAAGGGGGAATCTGAGCCTGGGGAAGGGTGAGGAATTGTTTTTCTGAAGTATTTACTTGTTTGGTTTGTTTGTTTTGGTTGGCGTTTTTTTTGGGGTGGGGGTTTTTTTTGGTTGGTTGGTTTTGGTTTTTGGGTTTTTTTGTTTTTTTTTTTTGTTCCCCCTCCCCCCCCCCCCAATACCTGAATTGGTAATTAAAAGTTTGGTAATTGGCAACAAATTGAGTGAAATCCCCCAAGTTGAGACTGTTTTGCCTGTGACATGATTGTTTGGAAAACTACTGGAATCACAAGTATTTTTCTACACAATGGTATAGTATCATAATATTTTCTTAGGAACTGTAAAAAATTGATTAGCATCCCTTTTTACTTTCTGAAACAGATAGTTGCTGATTCTGTTATTGTGATCATAAATACTCTTTTTGGATCAGAAAAACTAAATTCTACTTCACTGATCATAACCAAAGCCTAAAACAGTACAAATCTCTGGAAATCCCCAAACCTTCAGAAAAACCATATAGTAATTTCAACACTTGGAGGTACCATTCTAATCCTATTTAAATGGCTTTGCTTCTTTTTTTCTGTCTGCAGTATTACTACTTGCACACTGCTTTCAAAGCTTAATAAATCACTTGCCATAAAGCAGCAAAGTTTCCATTTTCTATTATATATTCACCCATGTATCTTATCCATGAATAAAACAAATCATCATCCTAATTAACAAATATTACTTTATTGCATCCTGTTGCCAGTTGCAGAGCAGGATTATGACAGTCAGATGTTATTTGCGGCAGGTACAACTGGAATACAAAAAATACCATGTGCGAGTGTCAACCAGATCCTGAAACAGGGATTTGGACTTCAGCTTGCATTGCAATTGAAAATATGGATTCTGCAATAATATTATTCATACGTTATTCTAGATTGTATTACTATCTACAAGGCATCTGAAAGAGAAAAGAGACATCCTTGCCAGAGAATACAGTTTTGAAATTATTTTATTTCTTTTAGTAGTTGAAGGACCTTTTCTGAGAAAATGCCTCACAATTAAAACATCACAATATAATTTATGGAAGAGCTATGCTGTGGAATAGCCTGTGGGAAAAGAAGAAATTGGAGTTAAATCTAAACTTTTATAAGGATATTTTAAGAGTTCCTTGTGATGGACAATTAGGAAACAGCAACAAATGGATCCATCTGAAAAAAAACCCAGAATTAACATATTAAATAAATTTATAAGTATCAGACAAATTATTATAATACAGTACTATATGGGAATAATTACAGAATAAGTAACTGAAATGTAATTCCATGAAATGGATGTCAGAGCATTTCTGTTAACCGTAAAATATGAAGGAAAAAAAAGAGGATGATTAATTGGTCATCAGATTGAACAAAAGGCAGACAAAGAAACTATATCGGACCATTCCAGTTACAGAACTTGACCATGTTTGTTTGTATTACGCAATCTACTGGTCTCCCTGGTTCAGAAAGAATATGGCAGAGTTAGACTAGGCACACAGGAGGTCAAACAAGGATAATTAAACAAAGGAATAGATCAGCTTTTGTGCAGGATACCATTAGACAGAATAGCTCTACAAGGACCAGAAAAGACAATCCAGGAGGAAGAAAAGGCCTACGCAAAGCCCAGGAGTTATGCAAAGAACAAGGATAAGAAATTACTATTAATCATCTCTTCTAACCCAAGAACAAGGCAGCAACAATTAAACTAACTATAGTTTGCAAACAGGAAAAGGGAACTACACCATGTAAAGGTAAGCTGCAAAAGTCCTTCTCATGGGATGTTGATAAAAACTCAGATGGGTTAAAAACTGGGTTTAGATAAAACAAATAACTCTCATTAGATTTATTATTATTATTATTATTGCCATTGAAAAAAGGCATTGCTTCTGGTTCAGAAATTCTTGAAACACACTTTAGTGGAGACAGGGAAAACATTCTGAGGAATTATTGCTAGAAACCTCCTCTGTCTTTATTCTTTTTTTCCTGAGCATCCACAGTATTTATCATCATCAGGCTTCCTATTTAATTAGGAGGCCTTGTGTTTGTTCCCGTAGATTAGTTTGCTTTACATGTAAATCTCTATTTTACAAACCTCTGCACACCTTCTGGTACAGATCTATTTTATATTGCAGCTGGTTATACTTTTCTGAATCAGATTTTTCTCAATATTTTAATAAAATTTGAAAATGCCTGCACAACATTCTACAATTGGTAGGATAGGATAGGACAGGACAGGACAGAATATTTCAGCTGGAAAAGACCTACAGTGATCACCTAGTCCAACTGCCTGGCCATAGTGTAAAGAAAACCCTTCATGAAACACAGGTTAATGAATTGGCCTAACATATCTCCATCTGTAAAATCAAGAATTTCTATGAGTTTGTAAGGAACTTTTCTTTTATGGAGAAATAGAGTAGAACTCCAGCAAAGTCTCTTTTTCCTTCTAATCATAGAAATCCACTTATTTAGGCATATGCCCTTCAGAACCTAGTGAAGATCTCAATCATCTCTAGTGCACATTAAAAGGGAAAGTTTAAAAAAAAACCTCCTTTACCCTGCCCAGGAAGTAATTTCTTATTTTCAGTAATTGTCTGTTTTCCTTTTTTGTTTGAAATATACAATTACTTGCTTATGCAAAAATAATCTATTGTATGTATTAACACTCATGGAGAACAAAGTATGTGGTTATCGTCAGTAAATGAGTTAATTATTTTGCTTTTACTGTCAGGTATTTAGATGCTGATGGCTGTTTTATATTTGTATTTACATTTGTGGTTGTATGTGCCATTATGACTTCAGAGGTAACATACCCAAACTGTAAACACATTTTTGTATAGGGTGAAGCAATGTGAAATGTTATGATCCAGAAGTACTTCCCTGAGAACATTTCCCTGCCTTTGAAGTACTTTTTGATCCTGATTAGAGAGGTGTGAACACTTCAAAATAAAAACTACCTTGTGGCTCCTAGTACTAAGATTAATTTCTTCTTATATGCTTGTGTTTCATCAGTTATTGTTTTCAGCTAACGTGAGAGATCTCTAGTTACTTTAGCATTCCTTAAAATAAAGTGACTGCACAAAGAGAAAACTTGCACTGTGGATGAAAGGTCTGTTAAATTTCTGTAGAATTACAAAGCTCAGCAGAAACTGTTCACTGAGTTTGCAGAAAGAGAAAAAACATTCCTACAGAAACAGGTTTCTGAAGTAGAAAATTCCCAGCGAATACACAGAAACAAGCCTGCAGCAACAAACAAGCAGGCTTCTAAACTTGTAAACATGTTATTTAACAAATCTGTTAAAGCAACTTGTTACTTCTGACAGCTGATTACGTGGAGTAGGATTGCATATGATGATGGGATTACTCATGATTCACACTACCTAAAATCTACTTCTGAGTATAATAATATGATTGAGTCATCTAGCACTTTCACTCCTTTTTCAGGCTATATTTATCAAAGTTGTTCAGCTTTAGTAACTGAGAAAGCAGTGTGGTCTAAGATAGTGTCACTATAATTCTGATATTTGGAACCACCTTACTATCTCACACGCTCACTACCTCTCCTCAGAGATACTGGTTTATTGTTATCTGACATGCCACACTAGGTGAAGGGTAGACTGATAAACTTCGGGAAGGACTATTTATCTTATAAGACAGTGCTGCCACAGTACTATCCTGAAGCTTAATAAAACCTCATTGGTCCTCATTTATCCCAGAGTTGCTACCATATCCTATTTCACACATTATTTATTAGATTCATAAAATTAGTATTTTTACTCTTCTTTTGCATGATAGACTCTCCATTCTCCTGATCACTTTATTACTTTTCACAGCACACTGTATCTAGTTTGAGTTTGTCTGTCTTAAACATGTGAGAGTAGACCTCTGGCCAATGTTCCAAACCCCTGTTGATTATAACTTCTCACCTGAGCAGCTCCAGCTGCTTCAAGTACTTTTTAGTTTTCAAAGCAAGGACAACTGCATGTTTTCTTTTTTTCTTCTGCACCTGCTGGGCTGGAAAGAAAATATAGGGAAATTGTAAATGTCATAACTGTATTAAACAATCAAGAAATGCAACATATATTCAACAAAAGTTTTTTGTTTATTACCTCTCTTTTGTTTAAGAAAAAAATAATTATCCTGGTCTTATGGAATGATTCATGACATACAGTTTGCCGGCCAAACACCCAGCCAGCAAAAAAGAAAATGCAGTGCTACCTATGCCTCTGTAGCTGTCAAAAGAATAAAATGGACAGATATGAACTACAGGTAGGGCTGCATCTCTATGACCATGCTTAAATTGGTAGATGATACCTTTATACACATATCTAAAGTGCAAAAATATGTTTTTCCATATAATAACATGTAGGAAAGGAACAACTGTCTTTATGATGCAATTCTAGGATTGTGTAAAGAATTCACCTAATTAAATTTTAAAAGCATCAATTTACCATGTCTTGATGTTATAAATTATGCTGTCCATACTTTAATTTCATTTTAGCTGATAGCCCATTTATTTGACCTCTAGCTGCTGACAGCTCCTGTATTTCTATTTGTATTTCTACAGTCACACTATCTATATGGTTTTTTGCAAAATGCTTTGTGATAGTCTTTGACAATACTCTTGGCAGCTATAGCTCCCCATGTGACAGGCACAACATGTTCTGAAGGTCTGATTGACTTATATTCATATTTGGGTCTAAACAATTGAGAAGCCAGTCACTTATTCAGAGAAGAGGGCTTGCATTTTATACTTCAGAATGTCTAAATAAACATAATGTGAATGTCTTACGAATGAAACAATCATGTTTTATTTTTAGCAACTCACTGATTTTATATATTAAATACCATTTTTTAAAAGCCTACCTGTAATAAGACACTATTTTAAGGACGCAGAAAGTAAAAAATAATAAACCCCCTAATTTATCAGTTTTGCTTTCATTTTTCTCATGGGCTTGCAACACAAAGGACATTTTTGGTTCTAACAGAGTCTTTTGATGTGAATTTTTCCTTAGATTAATTCTACCTTGTTTTTGTCATTCTTTGCAGTGAATATGCTAATAGAATTTACTGAATACAGCTCTTTTCATAAGTTTCTGCCTTTTTTCCTGTACTGTAAGCTGTAAATCTATAGTAACTGATTCCTGGGGCCAAATATGTTGACAGCAGCTTAATCAACTTGTGTCCATGCTACTTTCAATGTCATCTCTAGCCACAAGGCAGTAAATTCTTTTAGAGCATTTTTCTTTGAACCGTTCTGCTGTATTTTCTCTTTGTTTGTTTTGGAACATATTTCTGGCCCTTTCCCTCAAGAAGTGCTTTTAGTCAGCAGTTTTAGAGAGTGCCTCTTTCCTCCCAGCCCTCCTTGTCTTCATGTATTTCCTTTATACTTTCCCTCCTAAGAATTTGTACAAGTTCTCTTTGGCAAGATTAGTATACTTGCTCTTAATAGACATTTTATGCTTGTAATAACTGTACTATGATTGAGGCAATGTACTTCTTATCTGTGCTATATATTCTTGTGTCAGATATCTGTCTAAATTACACTAATTTCTCAAAAATACTAAATGAAGCAAATTTTGAAAATCCCTTAACTTGAAATATTATCTTGGAGGAGAAGTAAATAAAGGAGAGAAAGAAATAAATAGGAATATTCACTATTTACTAAGATAAAGGAAACCATCTCGTACGTCTTTCCATTTGATAAGTAATATTGCTGTTTGTAATGAATAGTTTAGCAATATGATGTGTATCACTAGGTCATCAACAGCATCTTCTGAACATCTTAAGTTTAAAGCTTAACTGTAACAGGACAATGAGCACAATTACTAAAAAAAAGTATTTCCTAAACATAAAAACTTTAATCATTCCTCTGGATAACTGGGTGTAGCAAGGAAAAAGCCTCATCAATTCTTCTGCAGAATGTAATGACACCATCTTAAATCTATAAGAATAATATTAATTGCTGAATAGGAAAGTGATACATTAATAACTGTTTCATAAAGCATTGCATGTATCTCTGACATCCAAAAGTCAGCCTTGCAGTCACTTTGTTAGGTATAGTCCCTAAAACTCACTACAAAAATGTTTTCTCTCTCTAGCAATTCAACAAGGGTGGCTGACTTAGAAAGGAACTTCTAAGCAGTGGCCATTGATGCATCAAACAGTAACGTTTACCAGTGATAATACTGATAAGAAAAATCTGTGGGTTGGTGTGTTGGGTTTGCATGGCAAGGTTTTGGTAGCGGGGGCGGGGGGGAGTGGGCTACAGGGGTGGCTTCTGTGAGAAGCTGCTAGAAGCTTCCCCTGTGTCTGATAGAGCCAATGCCAGCCGGCTCCAAGATGGACCCACCGCTGGCCAAGGCCAAGCCAATCAGCACCTCTGTGATAACATATTCAAGAAGGAAAACAAAACAGTTGGAGGAGCTTTTGCAGCCGGAGAGAGGAGTGAGAAGATACAAGGTACTCTGCAGACACCAAGGTCAGTGCAGAAGGAGGGGGAGGAGGTGCTCCAGGCGCCAGAGCAGAGATGCCCCTGCAGCCCGTGGTGAAGGCCGTGGTGAAGGCCATGGTGAAGCAGGCTGTCCCCCTGCAGCCCATGGAGGAAGGATTGAGGGGGTGTAGAGATTCCACCTGCAGCCTGTGGAGGACCCCATGCCGGAGCAGGTGGAGGCACCTGAAGGAGGCTGCGGCCCGTGGGAAGCCCATGCTGGAGCAAGCTCCTGGCAGGACCTGTGGACCCGTGAAGAGAGGAGCCCACGCCAGGGCAGGTTTGCTGGCAGGACTTGTGACCCCGTGGGGGACCCACACTGGAGCAGTCTGTTACTGAAGGTCTGCACCCCGTGGAAGAGACCCACGCTGGAGCAGTTCGTGAAGGACTGTAGTCCGTGGGAGAGACTCACGTTGGAGAAGTTTGTGAAAGACTGTCTCCCGTGAGAGGGACTCCATGCTGGAGCAGGGGAACGATGAGAGGAGTCCTCCCCCTGAGGATGAAGAAGCAGCAGAAACAACGTGTGATGAACTGACCACAGCCCCCATTCCCCGTCCCCCTGTGCCGCTGAGGGGGGGGAAGGTTGAATCCGGGAGTGAAGTTGATCCCGGGAAGATGGGAGGGGTGGGGGGAGGTGTTTTAAGAGTTGATTTTATTTCTCATTCCTCGACTCTGTTTTGCCTGGTAATAAATTAGATGAATTCCCTCTCTAAGTTCAGTCTGTTTTGCTCGTGACAACAATTAGTGACTGATCTCTCCCTGTCCTTATCTCGACCCACAAGCATTTCGTTATACCTTTTCTCCCCTGTCTAGTGAATGAGGGGAGTGAGAGAGCGGCTCTGGTGGGCACCTGACCCCCAGCCAGGGTCAACCCACCACACCTTACCCAAGCAAGGACATTGCTATTGGTCAGGCAGAAAATGATGTTAGTTTCTGCTGTGCAGTTGCTTGCAGTTACTGGTCCCAGGTACTACTAGTTAAGGTCCTGGACATATCCAGGCATTTGTCTTAATACATCTCCTGATTTCCAGGATCTTTTCCCACTTTCCAGATCTTTTCTTTAGCCAAAACCTTCACCTTCTTTCCAGGACTTTAAGACCAGGGTTTTCTCAGTCTAAATAGTATATGTGCAGAACATATGATCAGTCTGATAATTCTGTCTCATTTTTTAGGACATGGACTCAGGACTTTTTTGCTTAGTCCAGGTGTTACCGAAGATTTACAGCCAGCCCATACCAGTTGTAGCTAGCAAGCAGCAAGCCGGGTTCTGCTTGAGAGATCAGAAGTTCAATTTTGAACATTGAGGTGAGGATGGTGAGGCACTGGAACAGGTTGCCCAGAGAGGTTGTGGATGCCCCATCCCTGGAGTGTTTAAGGCCAGGTTGGATGAGGCTTTGGGCAACGGGGTCTAGTGGAGGGTGTCCCTGCCCATGGCAGGGGGATTGGATCTTTAAGGTCCCTTCCAACCCAAACCATTCTATGATTCTATGATTCCGTGATTTACACACACAATTATCTGGTGACTGAAAGAATTCACAGTTTAATTTATTGTTTGCCTATAACAACCCCTAAGCAATTTGTTCATTTTGAATGTGAGGTTCGGGTATATTACACTTACTAAAGCCACCTAATATTTAGACAAAGATTCAATTGTCTGATTTGACTTAAGGTATCAAAAATTAAGAATTTACTTTAAGCTGGTAACCTACTTACTTTTGATCACTCTAGCATACACCACCAGCATAAGTCATCCTAAAATAGAAGCTGAAAGCAAACAAGATGAACTAGTAGCTCACGAATCAAGAGCTTCTCCTGAAGCGTGCCCTTTGTCCAGTTCAGTCTATTTATTTAAATCTGTTTCTCCCACATGTAAAGCATGTACAAGAGCCATGTGTTCTGTGCAATGTTTCCTGAAGATTGCTTTAAAGATCTTTTTCTGATTAGATTTCCATTTCAACGCACTGAGAAAACAAATATTTCTCAAGGTTTATTTTTTAAAATATAGCTCTCAAGTCTATGGGCTAGAAAAGACTGCTGTAATACACAATATTTCTAGATATTGTCACATAGGTGTTGTATTTGGGAAGATATGGAAGAACAGTGTTTATACAAAATATTATGTAAACAAAAACCACATTCTCTTGCATAACGGAAAGTCAAATCCATTTTGCTCAAGGAGGAAGTCTTTGAGGTCAGAGCCTTTGACTATACTTTCTGAAAGTTTTATCTTTTTTTTGTCTTAAGCCACATAAAATTACTGTTTTAATTTCCTTCCACTGTACAGGAATATTTGAAAATGTATTTTTTAACAGCATGGATCTAGCAACTTTCCTAATGCAAAGGTATAAAGATGTAAAAACTGCATGTATAATGGTCAGTTCTAATAAGGACCAGCAATAGCTTCATTGATATGTCATGATAATATGGGCTTTTGGTTTTTTGGAGAGGATGGGAAGAGGGTTGTTTTGGGTTGTTGGTTTTGCTGGATTTTTTTTAAGGTTGAGAAGCAAAATAATTCTGAATTTTCTAATAATGTTACAAAGGTGGTGTTTTTATAGTTGCATCACAGTCATAATACTTTACATCTTTTTTTACTACAACTAGTACTTTTATATGAAATGTAACAGATTCCAAAATACATGCTGTACTGTGTGTTGAACTTCAGGAGAACAGATTTGACCTCTTCAAGGATCTGCTTGAAAGAGTCCCATGGGATAGGGCCTTCAAGGGAAGATGGGCCCAAAATAGCTAGTTAATATTCAAGGATCATCTCCTCTAAGTTCAAGAGCAGTCTATCCCAAATAGTAGGAGGACAAGCAAGAATGCCAGGAGGCCTGCATGGATGAACGAGGAGCTCCTAGCAAAACTCAAACACAAAAAGGAAGTATGCAGAGGGTGGAAGCAGGAACAGGTGGCCTGAGAGGAATATAGAAGTACTGTCCAAGCAAGCAGAGAAGCAGTTTGGAAAGCCTGCCTGGAATTGAATGTGGCAAGAGATGCCAAAGGCAGCAAGAAGGGCTTCTATAAGTACATAAGTGGCAAGAGGAAGACTAGGGAGAATGTGGGCCCACTGCTGAATGCTGCAGGGGCCATGGTAACACAGAACATGGAAAGGGTGAGGTGCTGAATACCTTCTTCACCTAAGTCATTAGTAGCAAGACTGGTCTTCAGAAATCTGAGGCCCCAGACACCAGGGGGAAAGGCTGAATGAAGGAAGATGTACCTTTGGTGGAAGAGGATGACATACATAAATCCACAGGACCTGATGGGATGGTAGCTGAGGGAGCTGGCTGATCTCGTTACAAGGCCACTTTCAATAATTGTACAATCATGGCAATTGAGAGAGTTGCCTGAGGACTGCAGGAAAGCCAAAGTCACTTCTATCTTCAAAAAGGATAAGAAGGAGGACCAGAGAAATACAGGCAAATCAGAAAAGGCTGAGAGATCTGGGATTATTCAGCCTGGAGAAAAGAAGGCTCAGGTGGGGTCTCATCAATGTATACAAACATCTGAAGGGAGGGTGTAAAGAAGTGTGGTGAGTGGCTGGCCACCAAACCCCCAGTCAGCTGCTCCCCCTCCTTAACAAGACAGAGGGAGAAAATAAGATGGAAAAGCTCATGGATTGAGATAAAGACAGTTTAAAAAGAAAAGCAAAAGCTGCGCATGGAAGCAAAACAAAAAGGAATATATCCACTACTTCCTGTCAGCATGCACACATCCAGCCACTTCCTAGGAAAGCGAGGCCTCAGCATGGGTAACTGTTACCTGGGAAGACAAACACCATAACCACAAAAGTCCCTGCATCCTCCCCTTTCCCTCAGCTTTTATGGTTGAGCTCTATGTCATATGGTGTCGAATATCACTTTGGTCAGTCTGGGTCAACTGTCCTAGCTGTGTCCCCTTCCAGGCTCTCACTTGCCCCCTGCCTACTAGCCTTTGGGGGAGGGAGAAGTTGTGGGCAGTTTGGAGAGAAAGCCTTGATGCTGTGCAGTATTCAGCAATAGCCAAAACGCTTGCATATTATCAACACTGTTTTAGGCACAAGTGCAAAGCACAGAACCCATAGAGGCTGCCATGATGAAAGTTAACTCCATCCCAGCCAGACCCACCACAAGAAGAAAGAACCAGGCTCTTTTCAGTGGTACCCAGTGACAGGACAAGCTGGCAAAAAATGAAACACCAGAGGTTCCATCTGAACATAAGGAAATATTTTTTTAATGTGAGGGTGACTAAGCAGGAAAAGAGGTCGCCCATATAGGTAATGGAGTCTCCATCCTTGGAGATACTCAAAAGCTGTCTAGACTTGTTCCTTGGAAACATGCCCTGGCTGGCCCTGCTTGAGCAGATGACTTGAATAAGATGACCTCTAGAGGTCCTTTCCAGCCCTAGACAGTCTGTGATTCTGTGTTAAAATACAAAGGTAACTTTCTTTAGTAGGTGTTTCATTAATGTATTTAGAATCTTCGATAAAACATACCAAAGGGGAATGCTATTGTCTATAACCTATCATTAATTTTTGTTAATTTATCTTAAGTTTCAAATAAAAAGAGACAAGATACAGGCTAAAGAATTACAATCAACCTATCATTAATAATGATACAAACAGGTACTTGCCAGTATTTCATAGGTGTGTTGAATGGAATAAAAAGAACTTTTGTGGTTTTGCTAGAATGTCAAGGTCACAATGATAAACTATTTTTTAAATTTTTTTTAATAAAAGATTTCTACAGGCAATAACAATTCACATGGAAATATATACAAGGACTTTATGGGGAGATGAAATGGAATTTTCACTGCTCAGTGATACACACATGAGACATTTACAGCTTGATTATATAAGATTTTCCCTAATGAAAGCAGAATGAAGTCTTTCTTACTAATTGTACTGACTTGATACATGTTGAAAGTAAGATGATTCTATTATTAGGTACCCTTATGAACAATTATGGAAACATTATTGCTGGAATTATGTACTTATGTTCAAAAGAAACCATACCAGATGTGAACTAACATTATTAAAATCAAAGCAAAAAGTAATAAGCAAGCATAGTAGGAAGTACTTTTCAAAAACATTCACAGATTCCTTAGCTTAATGAAAAAAGCCATCTTTGAAAAAGCTGCTTGAAAAAAAGTCCTAAAAGTTATCTTAAGTTCACCTACTTTGCATATGAATCTCCTCACTCATTTGCTCTGTCATCCCACCTAAACTTTTATCTGTTTATGCTTCCACCACTTCTTCACTAATCTGGATATAGTAACTTTGTTATAATCCTCACCTTGTAGGTGTCTTGTACTCAGTGCCAAAAAAGTCCGAGGCCTATATAATACACCTTTCAATAAATTGTATTTTTATTCTTTATTATTAAATACAAACCCACACTACTTTGTTTAGATAAAAGTCACAAAATAAAATTGTCTTATCTATAACTCATTGGTATATGCACAATATAAATGTCACTATGATTAGGCATCTCAGGACTTTGAGCAACCTCTTTCTCTTTGGGTGTGCCTACATTCGTGTTTTAAATCAGAAAAGGAGTGTGCTTTTGATCAGGATTTCCTCATCACCCCTTTTACTTAATTTTGGTTTTCACTGTGAATTAACCTTGGATCCTGCAGACTTAATTCCCTTTCAGATGAAACCAAACTTAAAGAAGTGCTCTAGAAATGAATTTAATGCACAGCACCTGCTAAAGAGCTTTCAGTCCATGGGACCACAGTGGAACTATCTGGGATAAAGCTACCAAAACAAGTATAATGTGACGACTCCACAGCCTGTTAAAGGTAGATGATACCATTTATATTTGAAGGCAATTTTGTTTTGCAAATCAACGGTGTGAAACGCAAGCTGTTTCGTAAGAGTGCAATTGGATTATGACAGTAAAGTATGTAAACTTCGCTTAACTTTGCTTCTTCATTTCTGCTGAAACTAATTCACTTTCTGTAGTGAATTTAATTATGAATTAAATGATAATCACTTAAGATCATAATCCAGCAGAAAAAATATGAAAACTTTAAAAGGGGCCCTGCTAATTGCAATTCAGTATCATGACTAAGAGCCTCTCACTGCAATACAAGGCCTTTATTTTGACTCATCTACACTCCATGTGATGGAATTTCCACAGCATCTATGTAGGAGGAACCATCTGGGGTATATGGTGTTCAGCTATTCTAACATTTTGTACTGCTGAATATATACGCCCAACATACTGGAGTTCTAACAAAAAAATATTGTTTGGCAGAATTTATGATAACATAATAAGGTCATAGAAAAATTCCAATTTTGAATAACTCCTCATTACAGATTGTCAGAAACAGGCAAAGTTATTTGACATAGGTCACTGCAATCAATTAACTACTTTTTAAACTGTAACTTCAGTTTTATGAGGATTAATTACTGTGTGTGTGTGTTAAATATTTATGCAGCTCAAAAGAGTTGCCTCATGTTTGATCAGAGAAAGACCTGATGATGTCCAAAAGACCAATGCTTTGAAGTTAAGGCTATTGTCTCTTTGCGCTATGTCCTCAGAAAACATCAAAAAGTTGTGAAGACACCACTTAACCTTAATTTAATTCTGAAATTCTATTACTTTCAGATACAGATATTGCAGCAACTGTCACTGCAGGAGCAGAAGACTACTCCTTCTCTCAGGTGATTATTTTATAATGGAGATCATAATTTCTATCACTTCTTCATTACATTTTAACTGTTCTGTCTTGCTTGGCTGCATGCAAACACTTAATGAAAGTTGCAGCTGTTTTTGTATCAAAGAGCCTTGTTACAAAGAGGGCTGGTTGCATGCCAGAGTTCTATGTATTCCAGTCATTCACAGACTGAATTCAAAGTCTTAAGGCTAATCTAAAAGTGCAGCTATGGAGCACTTCAATAGTCAATAGACAAACAGCAAGGACTTTTTTTTCTTTTTTTTAGCTAATGGTTATGCACGTTAATAAGCAAGTCAGAGAAGACCTAGGAATGAAAAAAAAAAAAAAAGGACATTTCTTTCTACGTTGCTAGCCTTCCTGTTTTGAAGTATCCCATTGACATTGCAATCAACCTGAATTCACAACCAACTCACACTGACATCTGGATCAGAGTTTCCTTAATGTTTTTTACCTCAAAACCCATTATTCATAGCCAGTGGGACAAAGGAGAGACAATGCACATAAGCCAAAGGAAAAAGAATGAAAAAAGAAAAGCTGAAAAAACCTTGAAAAATTGAAAGAGAAAAATGTGAGGGTTTTTTCTAATACTGCTTATTTAATGTAAAAATGAGAGCCTAGAAGGCAGTGCATTATAGCTGCAAGAACTAGGTGGGTTTGTTTTGTTTGCTAATGATCCTACTTACAATTTCCCTATTACGTATCTTGTTTACAGACATATTCACAAACACAAAGATGTTGTCAGAATGTGATTTTTGAATAAGACCTACATTTGCACAAATTCCTAATGCATTAACAAAAGTTCATTATGAAGTAATGCAATTGACAAAAAATTGGAAAAACAGTGAGTACCAAAGCATATTTCATTCCTCAAAATCAGTCTTAACTGATTTATGCCTTTAAGAAACTGTTGTTTAAAAAATACCTATGTATAAGAGAGCCTTTTGTCTGTGTATAACTATAGTAATTCATATTAATGAATCTCTCCTTGATCCAGAAAACATTTCAGGTTAATTTTCAGTAGTCTTGAATTAGCTTTCTAAATTCATAGTTATTAATTATTTTTTGTTTCAGACTGACTTCAGGTGGGAAAGGATGCACATTATGTCCTCACCTGAAACTGAACTAGAATGTCAGACAACAGTGTGTAGATTCTGCTACACAGCTAATGCTGACAAAACTTTGGAGTATCCACCCTCAAAGCTACCTGTACAGGCAAAACAAGACCACCACCACATTACACACCTCTGGGGGGTGATTCATTTCCCTTGAAATCTGGCTAGTTTGTTGTCTTTAGACTGTATATGGACTGAAGAATTCTTTGATATCTAAAACTGGGTGAGGTGAATTCATGCCATAGTACTTCATACAACGGGACCTATGGATATATAGTGTATACACGTACTTCGAAGTAAACCAGTAAAGAGCACTATGAATCAGCAGGCATACACCCATTCCCTTGCTGATTTCAGCTGTACTAGGGGGCTAGTGACCCATTCCCTAGGCTTTATGCCAACAGGGACAGCCTGTACATGGGTAAGTTATGAGACTTCACTGTCAAAACAGAGTGGCTACACATAAATGGGAAAGATTCTTCACCCATGATAAACTTTTAATCCTGCCAGGGATTAATTTGAGAGAGCGCTCTGTGCCAAAGCCATATCAAGAACTATTGTAATATTTTAGCAAATAAAACATTTGAGTTTCTGTGTCTAATACCATGCCTTCTCATGGTTTTTACTACTAATGGATGTAGTCATAATGTCTTTTCCTTCAGTCAAAACACACAAGCTCATTATTTAAAACTATGGCTACTAAAATGATCATAGTCATCTTCAACACAGGTATGGATCTTGCTAGAGTTATTTTATCCTCCCCCAAACCCTACAATAATGCTGTGTATTTGTTAATAATTAACTAATTCTTAAATTGTTAGGTAGTCAACAAATCTCCAACTTACAGATTTCTACCTTTCTTAAAATTAAACACATATATAGAAAATACATCACCACCACCAAGAACATCTTCATGTTATTGATTTGCATCTTTAACACCAGTAATTGCTGTCTTTCTGGCTATAAAACAATAAATCCCTTTATATATCAAGAAAGAACAAAGTAGTAAATATTACATTATACAATATTGTCAACTATTCTGTTTTGGATCAAACATATAGTAATTTTAATGAAAGAATATTTAAATGTGAATAAATATTTGTACTCTAGTCCACTTTCTTCTTTCTTCTCCAAATAATACTTATTCATCTTACATGTACTAAAAAAAAAAAAAAATAGAACTGCTGTGTGAACTCTATCATCATCACTATGACTGTCTTAATTTCATATTATTTTTCTATTATTCCCAGGTAAGACCAGGTTTTGCTGTTATAGGTTTTTTCATTTTCTCCAACAAGCAGATAATTTAATTATTGATCATCTCATTAACATGCCCATTAATGTTAAATACTAAAAATGCAAAACTATTTTTGTTATTCGATAGTGATTTCCACTTCTTTTGATCTTTTTTGTCCCCCTTTGGTCATTATCACAAGTTTATAAGGCCCCAATTATTTTTAATTCAATGCTTCAGATAAAGATCCTTTATTTTAATATTTTTAGAAGATGAAAAAGGCAAGATACAAGAAAGCAAAACAAATTAGCCTATCTTTGCACATCTGCATAAGAAAAAAAAAAAAAGCAAGAACAACACTTTGAAATGTCTGGTTTCAGTTAGCTTGTTTTATCATCAACCAAATATGCTACTTGTAACTTTTAATGTGTTGTGGGTTTGGTTTTTTTTTAAATCTCTGAAGAAGAGGCTTTAATTTTAATATATTATATGTATTAAAATTTTGATATATATATAAATATAATAAACACATAAATTTTAATAGCGATACTTAATAGATTGAAAATAGTGTATTTATTATTTAACTAAGTTTATTATTTAGTATTTAATTTTGTCACTTGTAATTATAAGCAACTATTTCCATCTATCCCTCTATGGCTTTTCCCAAAATGCTGCAGTTTGCCTGAAGCTATTCCAATCTTCAGTGTAAGATTTTGACATTTTCAGGATATGCTTATTAGCCATTCAGGTGCGAGTCTGCACTGCAACACATTCTGTCAATTTCAGAAGTATTTTATGAGCTCTCTTGTTATGCATCTTCCCTTTACAGAATAAAAATTACCAAACTTGATAAGGCTACTAAAGACTTAATCTGTATCTAAAAAAAAAAAAACCCAACTGATAAAGAATGAAATCTTTCACAGGTCAATAAATCAACTTTTATATGTACAATATCCTTTAATAAAGTAGGTATTCAGACTGTGCTACTAGTTATAAGGCTGGATTACTAAAGATTCCCTTCCACCTGGGTTAGTTTCCTTCCAGATGTAAAGTGACTCATCACATTACATGATCACTGAGCCCAGTGAAATGGAAGCTGATGGAGGTAGACCACCCTTCTCAGCAGTGTCTGACTGTTAGATCAGTGGATCATACATCATATATATCTGACAAAGTCTTATCTTGGAGGGAGGATGCAATCCAAGGCTTTAAGGTGATATTTAGAGGAAGTGTATTTCAAAAATCAAAACTATGACATTACAATACTAATGAAACATCATTTACAGAAGTGACAGGATAAAGCTGTCCAGAAACCTACATTTCAGTAAGACGATAACAAATTGCTCCTCCTCCCACACACCTCCTTTCTCTGGTAATAAAAGAGTAAATCAATATTTATCTCAAGTTCAGTATTTATGGTCACTGGACATCGGTGAATACTAGGCAGAATTCAAATGAAATACAGAGGTATGACTTCAACAGCCATTCAGTAACAAGTGCTGGAGCTTCCAAACATTTGTGAGCTGCTGCATCTGTGCAACGGAGCACCATTCTGAGAAAACAGCTTATACCATAACAGCAGAATCAGAGAATAGGCACTTCATTGGATTAATTTACTGAGTCTCCCGGCAATTAGTTTGAACCTCACAATTCAGCACTATGTCTATAGTGCTTCTAGGAGCTGGTGCCACATCTACAAATTTTACCAATGTGTAGATGTCATATCATATAAGTAAGCAAATTCATTTATTAAGCAATATTCTGAATAAATATTAGAAAATGGATATTATAATTGACAAAGTGTTGTAATATGTGCAATGCCTTTTAAGGCCTAACAAAGATGTTTTATATTTTCATTATGTTCTTTAACCACAAGCCCTTTCTCTCCCTGTATTGAATAGATCCCTCTACTCCCTTTTTCATTCTGCTGCCAACCCATTCTGCTCAGAAAGAAAACTGTATTCAGCAGTTCTGCCAGTTGCATATGAACACTGTTCATCTCTTATATTTCAGTTGTCGGTTATGGGAAAGCTTAGAGAAACCCTCTAAACTTTTCAAAATATCTAAAAATTTGAACAAAGCCCTTAACATACAATGCAGAAATGTAGCATTTAATGTAAATCTACTGTGGAACGAATATTATTCAGAAACCATTCATTTGGCTAAGTTGATACACTTTTTCTTTCACAGCTTTCACTTTCTCTCCAAAATAAAGACTTGCAGATAGATGGTAATTTATCACACTATATTTTTATGTTAACTGACCTTCCTGAAATGGATTTTTTTTTTTTTAAGAAATAGTATCTCTTTGAAAAAAACATGAAAGGCATTTTCTGAACATGTTAGATGTTGAAAGTTTTATCTTGCACCATCTACACCTTAGAGTAGCTTAGAGTTACTACTATATCATAACATTTGTTAAAAGTTTGTATGTCTGTTAAACGGCTATTACAGTTGCAAGTATATATAGTCTATGTTTTTTTATCTCTGATATCCCATGTTAATTAAAAGCAGAGTCTCTATGAATATCACTATCAGAGAAATGACATTCTACCATAGTGATATATTGTACGGATTTTATGATGAAAATGGGATAATAATGGAAACATGTACTAGTGTCAGTAGAATCAAATCTGGAATTGGTTACAGGAAAGAAATCTGAAATAAATAACTCGAATCCCCTAAATAGTCCTGCCACCTGTATTTTCCCCTTCATATCACTCTTCAACTAAGCTTTTGCACAACTTCATGTAAGAGCAGGTAGTGCAACACATAATTGTGTTCAAACTACAACGAAACCTGAAGGCTTGGTACCAGACCAACCACATCATAAAATTTATGTGGACTAGAGAAACATATACAAAACCAAGCATTTTTTGATAGTCTAATTAAAGTATTAGCAATCTAATAAATGAATTATTGTTAGTTCAGTTACAGTGATAGTAGCAATTATAGACCAGAGTATCCAATTACTGGTAATTCCCTTTCATGATACAGTTAAAACTGACCAAACTGTCTAGTATCTGCCCGTTTCTTTGGTGTTATTCTCACCTTTCCATTTGTGTGAAACAATACAAAACCCAGCTAAAAAAAACCCCAAAACAAACAAACAAAAAACCCAGCACACATACACACACTAATGAGAAGTCATTAGTATTTCCAAGTTCTTCACTGGAAGGGGAACGATGTCACACTCACTCCATCATCTGTTTAGGGTCATATATGCTCTACACCTTCATCTTTCTTTATTAGTCCACAATCTACAAGTTTTATATAAATACTGCATGTTATATGTGTGTTTGGACATTTGCTCTTTGCTCCTTTTGTTTTCTTTAAAACTGGTTCTACTCAACTTCCAAGGTAGCATTTCTTTAATGCCCAGTAGTTGGCCACCGATGAGTTCTTTATGGCCTTGGGGATTCTGCTCTTATCCTTTGCCCAGACTTTCAGGGTGTCTATCCTGTATATTATTGCTCTAGAATCATAGATAATTCACTTTCCACGGAATAAGTGTTGGTTATTGTTAGGTATTAGTAATAGCATTAGTAGAATAGAATTAGTAACCATTAGTTACAGAAACATATAAAAACTATTGTAACAGTAGGTGTTACACTAAAAAATTATGCTAAGCTAAAACTGAAATAAATTAAGTAATATATTGTTAGATTTTTAGCAGTAACAGGGATTGGCAAAATTGATTCGGGTAGGCCAAGTTCATACACAGTAAGCCTGATCAGTTCAAATTCTGAGTCTTTGTGGAGTTAATGGGAAGCTGTGGCCTGTTACTGGAACGGTGATATACTCACCATGTACTGGACTACAGCTTTTTTACATTTGCGCAATTGAACACACAATGATAGAGAGCTCTATTTCTTCTTTAAGCAAAGACTGAAGGTAGAGGGGAATTGTTCTTTCTGTTTTCAGAGAGAGGATTTCAAGATGCCTAATTGGTACCTAGATAGACTGCACTGAAATTGTTGACAGCAGAAGTCAGCTCCTGACACTGAAAACTCTGGAAGAGTTCTAACAACATAAATCAGTCTCCTAATTGCTACAAATCAGCACAGCTCCTCTGACGTCACGCCAAAAACCTTGTTGCAGAAAACAGGAAACACACTTTTATATGCAAAGCCAGAAATTTTTGCTCATAGAATTGAAAGCTTAAGAGTCTAATCAATGATTATTGGGCCAGATTTAGAACAAAAAGAAAATAAAGAAATTAGTACTATTAAAGTTTTTGCACTTTGCTTTTCTTCATTGAAATTCTACTTTACAGCCATATGTATGAAGTATCTTACATATGTTGGATAACTATTCTCATTTTTCTTTATCAACCTTTAAATTTCTTTTGCCCAGCAATCAAATCCATATTTTCCTAACTGACCACTGGTGAGTTATTTATAGCTATGAGATCTCCCCTATCATCCTGTGCCTCCCCTTTCATATCATACGCCTGTACTCTTCTACACCACGCTGTGTCCCTTTCAAGGCTGTTTCATTCATATGATACCTGTATTACTTTATACTACCACTACCATTAGTGTGATAAATATTTCCTTCTATATAAAATAATTACTTTCTACTACCATCTATAGAAAATTATACTACAGGATACATAAAGCTAAATTAAAGCTAAGAAATTGGGTAGTAGTTACCTGCTCATTAGAAAACTGTTGATATGTTTAAACAAGTTAATTTTATTCAGACAGGCCAAGATGAAACCAGACAAAACCTGCAAAGTCATAAAGCCTTGAAAAGTTATACAAAACCTGTTACCTGTTGCTAAAAGTGGCAACTTCATATTGCCTGGGCTACAAGGATCCAGCCCAATATTTTATTCCTAATACTGAAAGATAGACTACAGAGTTCTTGCTAGTTCACAAGATTTTAGGGCACGCTTTCCGAGGTTTGACCCAGCACATTGGCTTGTGGACAGGCTACCTATTTAGGAGTTCTCCAAATTAAGGTTCAGCCCCTGTATCTCAGAATTGTTGTCTGTGCCTCACAGGCTCAAGGTCTGCAGTAGTAATAACTTCAGTAGTTACAGGTGAGTAATTATCGTGTGATGTTCACGAAAGAGATTTTACCTAGTACTTCCAGATATCGCAGAAGTTTGTAATTCACTCCCACTTCATGCTGGATTCACATAGTATGAACACTATTTCAAAGTCTGTCAGACTTGCAGAAATAACTAGGTCCTGACCCACAATTGTTGAACAGAAGAGTAGTGATTTCATGAAGTGATTTTAAGAGCAATTACTGGAGGAAAGTTCCCTGGGTCATGCCTGTTCTATAAAATCGAAAGGAAACAAATCATAAGAATTCCCTCAAATCCTCTGTGCATTTCTAGCACAATCCCATAAATTCAGCGCCTGAGCTGCTGTCTTTTTTCATGTATCACACAATTTCAAGTTCTGTTTTCTATTAGCTTTACACTCTTATTTAGCAGTCACCCATATCATCAGTGGTGCTACACAGAAGTAAATATGTATCTTCCCTGAAAACTGGAAAGGTAAATTAACCATCCAAAAGAACCTGCAGTTGAACACATCTAGTAAGCCAAGCATCTATATTCAGGCCCAGATATGCAGGAATGTGTTTAGTTTTAAATATCTGTTCTGGAAGTGTTCAAAGACCCTTGTCTGTATTCAATCTTTAATTGATATTATCTGAAACTAGGAACAAATCACAATTACTGTTGTGTGAAAACTATGTCAACTAAGTGAGACTAGCACTACTTGAACACTGTTGCTAAGGTAATATTGCTAACATAGCATACAGGGACTGGCATTGTAACGCTGATCATTTTGCTTTTATATAATAATGCTTGTAATAGTAAAATTGCTACTGCTGGAAGTAGAAACATCTTAATTTCTTCAAAAGAAGAGAGATAAGAAAATCAAAATCAGTCTAGAATTGAGTATCTGGTCTAAAAATAGAGCCCAAGCCATGTTAGACCCTTTGACTCTGCAAAAAATTCCTAAGAAGTTTAAGACAACTGAAATCTAAAGATGGATCTTAAGTAGATACATTTCTACGTGAAGTTCCTCATGGAAGCAGATGACTACACAGGAGTACTTCTAAAATCCTTCCATAGTGATAGCCTTTTGTATAATTGCATTGTACAAAATATAGATTAAAGCTTGCATCTTCTGAAGAGCATTCCAACACACAACTTCTACCTTTCTGGATACCAGCCAGAAATATATATATATATATATATATATATATGTATATATAAAAATTTTTTTTTTTTTTTTTGATGGAGGAAGAGGAGGACATTCTCCATTTTCTTCCTGAAAAGCTCTGCAATGTTATATAAGGAAAAGTATCCAGATTCATGGAGCAAAAGAGAGAATAAATGTGTGCAACTGCACTCTTTTGGTTATGACACTCATTTAAAATAATGTCTTGTATAATGCACAGACAGTATTAGAATAGAATGGGAATGAACAGGACACTATAATTTCCATAAACAGAATGCAAATTTTCACCACCAAAAGAATCCCTAAACGCTAGGTCATATGGTGCTGTTCCATTGGCATACAGAGTAGACTTCCTCTTCTTCTGAATCCATTTTTCTTCTTCCAGATACAGGAGGATTATCTACATTTAACCTTAATCTGAATTTCTTTCTGAAGTCTATTCTCTAAGCAGTCCAGGTAATAGGGCTTGCAAGCAACATGTTGACTATGATTTTAAAATGATTACTAGACCAATCAGTTCTATTCAAGAGTAAAAGGAACCAAATGGCCTACAACAACATGTGCCTAGCTACTCATACAGTTAAGAGGGATATATACACACACTAAACCAAACTTCTTTAGGACCTTTGAAATTGCAGGGTATAAAGACAGATGTTTGCTAGGTTTAGATACAACAATAGGCATAAACAGCAACCAAGAAGTTTTTCAGTATCTCAGTAAATGTTCCACTTTAGCTGTATATGTCCAACTTTATAGATAGTCTTTTTCTTTTTTTTTTTTTTTTTAATTCCCAGCATGGTAAGGCTACTTTGCTTTGTATATAAATAGTTGAAAGAACAAAATAATTTAATCTCTGTAGCCTTTTATACCCACAATCATCCAACACCAGAATGAGTTTTCAAAAGTGGTTAGTCAAAGAATGAGAAGAATTCTAGTTTGCATGATTTCCTAGTATCTGAAATGGTCTTCATAGATGACAAATTATTTGATATATTTTTGTAAATCATAAAGTAAAAACCAAACAAACAAGCAAAAACAACTAGCAGACTTGCAGAAAATTTTGCAGAACAATTTATTTGTCAGTCTCACCTCTGTGCCTGGCAAGATCATGGAGCAGATCCTCCTGGAAACTATGCTCAGGCACATGGAAAATAAGGAGGTGATTGGTGACAGCCAACACGGCTTCACTAAGGGCAAATCGTGCCTGGCAAACTTGGTGGCCTTCTATGATAGGGTTACAGCGTCCGTGGATAAGGGAAGGGCAGCTGACGTCATCTACCTGGACTTGTGCAAGGCATTTGACACTGTCCCACATGACATCCTTGTCTCTAAATTGGAGAGACATGGATTCGATGGATAGGAATTCCTTATTCGGTGGATAAGGAATTGGCTGGATGGTCGTACTTGTGGTCAATGGCTCAATGTCCAAGTGGAGAAGGGTGACGAGTGATGTTCCTCAGGGGTTGGTACTGGGACTGGCACTGTTTAACATCTTTGTCGGCGACAGGTACTAGTAAGCTGCAATTAGATCTCCCCGGAGCCTTCTTTTCTCCAGGCTGAACAACCCCAATTGTCTCAGCCCGTCTTCATAGGAGAGGTGCTCCAGCCCTCTGATCATCTTCGTGGCCCTCCTCTGGACTTGCTTCAAACACTACATGTCTTTCCTGTAGTGGGGACGCCAGAGCTGGACACAGTACTCCAGGTGGAATCTCACGAAAGCAGATTAGAGGGGCAAAATCACCTCCCTCCACCTACTAGCCATGCTTCTTTTGATGCAGCCCAGGATTAGGTTGGCTTTCTGGGCTGCAAGTGCACCTTTCCAGGTCACGTTGATCTTCTTGTCCACCAACACCCCCAAGTCTTTCTCCTCAGGGCTGCGCTCCATCCAAGGTTTTTTTCCTAAGAAAAAACTCCATCCTTTTAGTGAAGGTTGCATTTTATAATAAAAGTGAAACTAGTAGCAACAAAATGGTTGAAATTTATTCATTTTTCAACACAATATTTTTCTAAAGGAAAAACTAAGCTAAAAAGCATCACAAATGGAAATTTTGTGTGAAACAATGTGTACAATACTTGCGAAAAGAAGACAGACACAGTAGGTAAGTAGCTTTCCAGAGTATCTCTGGAAAATAATCTTATTGATAAGTGCAAAAATAAGCAATAAGTTAGGCTAATGGAACAACTTATGGAAAATACTATTTTCCTAGAATTGCAGTATAAATTTATTAACATACTAGAAATGTTTACTTCCTTGTATGAAAGGAAGACTAAGCAGATAAACTACTCAAAAAGTTTATTACTTATACATCACTGTATTTTGATTCCCTCCCATACTACCACTATGCTTTGCTCTCCAAAGTATTATGGAACAAGCATTTCTTCTATATCAAAGGCTTAAAAAAAAAAAAAAAAAAAAGACCCTGACAGTGACATTACACTAGAAGTTGAAAGTATTTCCTAATACCTTGAAATCCCTCTTCCTGTGAAATCTATTAAACAAAAACCCCAAACTACCACCAAAAAAAAAAAAACCCAACCAAAACCAAACACACCAAAAAAACCCCACAGCAAAACCCTCAACCGCCCTCATCTTTTCTTTTACCAAATACTGCCCGGTACAAGCATCTTTTCTACACACTTAGTTTCAAAGCACTTATCCATATGAGGGTGCATTTTTTTCTGTATTGTCAATGAGTTGTTAGACTGACTTTATTTGCCTCCCAAAAGGAATAATCAAGCCACACATTATAAGTGAAAAGAGTAAGAGATTCAATAATTGTTAGATGTAAAGTAGCATTTATAGTTTCTAAAGGTCCAGAAATTATAGAATTCACTATTACAGGGTATCATTCTATCACTGTTTCATAGTGAGACATGAGGAAAATAGCTAAAAGTCCATTTCAGACAGACAAGTTATTTTATATTATTTTAGTTGTGTTCAGAAAGCATAGTAAAGAGTGCTGAAAGATGTAGAGATAATAGTTTAAGCAACTAGAGTTCAAAACAAAATGTTAAGTTGCTTTAAAGTGTATTTGTAGGTCTCATGAATAAGGTATCAGCTCTAAAG